>NC_064628.1:742311324-745108824 GCF_023864275.1 Schistocerca cancellata | reverse complement strand
TCACAGATGCTGGTCGGCGGCAAAGAAATACGCTTACACATGCGCCGCCCGTGGCGAATGCGTACAGACATTCGATTCGTTTATCGATGCATGATCGGCGGCGGTGACACCATGACGACTCCTCTGCAGATTAATTACCCGAAGAGCCGAATTCCATGCTTTGTCCAAGTTAAAACCATGTGAAAGCAACACACGCAAATCTATGTCTTCATGCCAGTACGAGGTGCATTCAAGTTCTAAGCCCTCCGATTTTTTTTCTCCGGACTGGAAAGAGATAGAAACATGCGCATTGTTTTAAAATGAGGCCGCGTTCATTGTCAATACGTCCCAGAGATGGCAGCACCGTACGGCAGATGGAATTTTAACGCCAGCGGCGAGAATGAGAACTGTTTTCAATACTTAAAATGGCGACGTTTTCCTTACTTGAACAGCGTGCAGTCATTCGTTTTCTGAATTTGCGTCGAGTGAAACCAATTGAAGTTCATCTACAGTTGAAGGAGACATGTGGTGATGGAGTTATGGATGTGTCGAAAGTGCGTTCGTGGGTGCGACAGTTTAATGAAGGCAGAACATCATGTGACAACAAACCGAAACAACCTCGGGCTCGCAAAAGCCGGTCTGACGACATGATCGAGAAAGTGGAGAGAATTGGTTTGGGGGATCGCCGAATGACTGTTGAACAGATCGCCACCAGAGGTGGCATTTCTGTGGGTTCTGTGCACACAATCCTGCATGACGACCTGAAAATGCGAAAAGTGTCATCCAGGTGGGTGCCACGGATGCTGACGGACAACCACATGGCTGCCCGTGTGGCATGTTGCCAAGCAATGTTGACGCGCAACGACAGCATGAATGGGACTTTCTTTTCGTCGGTTGTGACAATGGATGAGACGTCGATGCCATTTTTCAACCCAGAAACAAAGCGCCAGTCAGCTCAACGGAAGCACACAGATTCACCGTCACCAAGAAAATTTCGGGTAACCGCCAGTGCTGAAAAAATTATGGTGTCCATGTTCTGGGACAGCGAGGGCGTAATCCTTACCCACTGCGTTCCAAGTGGCACTACGGTAACAGGTGCATCCTACGAAAATGTTTTGAAGAACAAATTCCTTCCTGCACTGCAACAAAAACGTCCGGGAAGGGCTGCGCGTGTGCTGTTTCACCAAGACAACGCACCCGCACATCGAGCTAACGTTACGCAACAGTTTCTTCGTGATAACAACTTTGAAGTGATTCCTCATGCTCCCTACTCACCTGACCTGGCTCCGAGTGACTTTCGGCTTTTTCCAACAATGAAAGACACTCCCCGTGGCCGCACATTCACCAGCCGTGCTGCTATTGCCTAGGCGATTTTCCAGTGGTCAAAACAGATTCCTAAAGAAGCCTTCGCCGCTGCCATGGAATCATGGCGTCAGCGTTGTGAAAAATCTGTACGTCTGCAGGGCGATTACGTCGAGAAGTAACGCCAGTCTCATCGATTTCGGGTGAGTAGTTAATTAGAAAAAAAATCGGTGGCCTTAGAACTTGAATGCACCTCGTAGCAGCTATCACCCTTCCTTAAGACCTTAGTGCATTGGGCGCACCATATATCCGATAAAGACAATTTGCAAGAAGAGCTCACATACTTCAGGAGCATTTTTTAATCGAATGTATTTTGTCTGCAACAAATTCGTAGAGCATTCTATGCAAAACCTAGAATGCAGGTATGTGATGGGGAAGAAGATAGTAATTCCTTCAGATCAATTGCTTTTTTGCCCTATGTGGGTGCTCTTTCCCCGAAGATAGGCCGTTTTCTTGAGAAGCACAGTGTTAAGGTGATCTTCCGGCCCCCCAGGAAGATTTCAGCTTTACTCGGCTCTGTGAAGGACGATTTACGGCTTCGTTAAACGAGTGTGTATCGGATTCCTTGCGGAAATTGTGAGAAGTCGTACACAGGTCAATGAACACGCACCGTTCATGAGAAATGTGTGGAGCATCGAAGATACACACGCTTATTACAGCCAGACAAGTCAGCTGTGGCCGAATTGTGTTGATACAGGGCATTCCATGAATTACAGTGATGTGAAGATTTTTACATACACCTCTTCCTTTTGGTTATCTGTCTTCAAGGAAGCTATAGACATTACATTAGCTAATAATTTAATAAATAGAGATAATGGTTTTAATTTGGACAAAGCATGGAATCCTGCTCTTCGGGTAATTAAAGTGCATAAAAGTCGTCATGGTGTCGCCGCCGCAGACCATACATCGATAAGCGAATCGAATGTCTGTACGCCTTCGCCACAGGTGGCTCATGTGTAAACGTATTTCTTTGCCGCCGATCAGCATCTGTGACCCGCCTGCGCAGTACCGCCGCTCTGCAGCATATAAGGCCAAGCTTAGCATCTTGTCGTCAGTGTTGTGACTCACTCTAAAGATGGCCGGACGGTAGGAGGCCAAAATATCAATGCAGGAAATTTTGTTTGAGCGGATGCATGCACGAAATTTAATGGACTATTCATTACGCTGCGAGAAGTTGAAAATACACATCATCTTTGAAATGTTGAAACGTGCCTACCAACTTTCATTAATGTCCCACATCTCCTTGGTGATGTTGCGACTTTCTCTCCGTCAATGTACAAGCACATCGGATTCACGTTGCCTTGCATATACCAGCAGAAATGCCCTCAAACATAAATTTTTGATCGCCCCTTATATTTTCGGAAAATTATAGTGAATGTTCACACACTTCTATTTCTCAAGAGACCTTTTCAAGCTGTTAGAAGCGAAACTGACAGTTTCGTCAACTTCCACGTTATCGGTATCTAGCGTATTCCTTTATTTCTATTAAAGATTATCCGACAGTGATTGCCAACACATGAAATACTTGTGGACGTTTTTGTTATTGAGAATTATATTTGGCGGGGATGACAAAATAATGTTCAAATGTGTGTGAAATCTTAAGGGTCTTAACTGCTACGGTCGTCAGTCCCTAAGCTTACACACTACTTAACCTTAATTATCCTAAGGACAGAGACACACACTCATGCCCGAGGGAGGACTCGAACATCCGCCGGGACCAGCTACACAGTCCATGACTGCAGCGCCCTAGACCGCTCGGTTAACGGGGATGACAGTTTAATAAACAGACAACAGATCAAACTGAGCCGAAGGCTACCATTAACTTACGGCAGGTTGTAAAAGGTGACGACGACAGCAGGTAGGACAGCATTCGCAGAAGCCTGTTGCGCGTACTGGACAGGATGAAGGGATGCCCGTCGCGAGTCGACACAATACAGATATCAGGTAACGCCGCGGCGGTACAGACGGGCGAAGAGGAGTTGTAGGAATCCAGCACGAGATGAAGCCCGCTCCCAACTTTTTAAAGCGTTTTCCTGTGGTGATGGTGTTGTAAAGTGCTGTGAAGGTCCCGAAGGCGGGCAACAATGAACCGTGGCGGAGAACGCTGAAAAGACGGCGCCAGTCTGCCGATAGAGCAGCAAATATACCGGTGGGCACTATGCAAGCTCTGTGAAAGCTACAGGTGGTTATTGCTCGATGCTCTCGGCAGACCATGGCAGGCGAGACGTTAAGTATGAGATTGCAACTTACTCGTTCCAAATACACCTGCACCTGCTCCGTCATATATACTGAAGCGCCAAAGACACTGCAATAGGCATGCCTGTTCAGATACAGAGATTGTACTCGTAAATAGGCATAATACGGCGCAGCAGTCGGCAACGCTTATATAAGACAAGTTGTGTCTGCCGCAGTCGTTAGATCGATTACTGCTGCTACAATGACAGGTTATCATGATTTGAGTAAGTTTGAACGTGATGTTATAGTCGGCGCACGAGCGATGGGTAACAGCATCTCCGAGGTAGCGACGAAGTGTGGATTTTCCTGTACTACCATTTCACGAATGTACCGTGAATATCTTCCCATGAACCATGGACCTTGCCGTTGGTGGGGAGGCTTGCGTGCCTCAGCGATGCAGATAGCCGTACCGTAGGTGCAACCACAACGGAGGGGTATCTGTTGAGAAGCCAGACAACTGTGTGGTTCCTAAAGAAGGCCAGCAGCCTTTTCAGTAGTTGCAGGGGCAACACTCTGGATGATTGAGTGATCTGGCCTTGTGACATTAACCAAAACGGCCTTGCTGTGCTGGTACGGTGAACGGCTGAAGGCAAGGGGAAACTACACTCGTAATTTTTCCCGAGGGCATGCAGCTTTACTTTATGGATAAAATATTCCGGAGGTCAAATAACCCCCCATTCGGATCACCTGGCGGGGACGTCATTATTAGGATAAACAAAATTGATGTTCTACGGAACGGAGCGAGAAATGTCAGATCCCTTAATCGGGTAGGTAGGTTAGAAAATTTAAAAAGGGAAATGGATAGGCTAATGTTAGATATAGTGGGAATTCGTGAAGTTCGGTGGCAGGAGAACAACACTTCAGGTCAGATGAATACAGGGTTACATATACGAAATCAAGTAGGAGTAATGCAGGAGTAGGTTTAGCAATGAATAAAAACAGGAACGCAGGTAAGCTATTACAAGCAACATAGTAAACGCATTATTGTAGCCAAGATCGGCAGGAAGCCTACACCTGCCACAGTAGTACAAATTTATATGCCAACTAGCTCCGCAGATGACGAAGGGTTTGAAGAAATGTATGATGATATATAAGAAATTATTGACACAGTAAAGGGAGACGAAAATTTAATTGTCATGGGGGACTGGAATCCGATAGTAGGAAAAGGAAGAGAAGGAATTTGGATTGGGGCTAAGACATGAAAGAGGAAGCCGCCTGGTAGAATTTTTCACGGAGAATAACTTAATTATAGCTAACACCTGGTTTAAGAATCATGAAAGAAAGTTGTATACGTGGAAGAAGCCTGGAGATACTGGAAGGTTTCAGATAGATTATATAATGGTAAGACAAATGAACCAGGTTTTAAATTGTAAGACATTTCCAGGGGCAGATGTGGACTCTGACCACAATCTATTGGTTATGATCCGTAGATTAAAACTGGAGGAACTGCAAAAAGGTGGGAATTTATGGAGATGGGATCAGGATACGCTGACAGAACCAGAGGTTGTAGGGAGTTGCAGAGAGAGCATTAGGGAACGATTGACAAAAACGGGGGAAAGAAATACAGTGGAAGAAGAATGGGTAGCCTTGAGAGATCAAATAGAGAAGGCAGCAGAGGATGAAGTAGGTAAAAAGACGAGGGCTAGGAGAAATCCTTGGGTTACAGAAGAAATATTGAATTTAACTGATGAAAGGAGGAAATATAAAAATGCATTAAATGAAGTAGGCGCAAAGGAACACAATCGTCTCAAAAATGAGATCGACAAGAAGTGCATACAGGCTAAGCAGGAATGGCTAGAGGACAAATGTAAGGATGTAGATGCATATATCATTAGGGGTAAGATAGATACTGCCTACACGAAAATTATAGAGACCTTTGGACAAAAGAGAACTACTTGTGTGAATATAAAGAGCTCAGATGGAAAACTAGTTCTAAGCAAAGAAAGGAAGCAGAAAGGTGGAAGGAGTATATAGAGGGTCTATACAAGGGCGATGTACTTGAGGGCAATATTATGGAAATGGAAGAGGACGTAGATGAAGATGAAATGGGAGATATGGTACTGCGTGAAGAATTTGACGGAGCACTGACAGGTCTAAGTCAAAACAAGGCCCCGGAAGTAGACAACATTCCATTAGAACTACTGATAGCCTTGGGTGAGCTAGCCCTGACAAAACTCTACGATTTGGAGAGCAACATGTATGATATAGGTGAAATACCCTCAGACTTCAAGAAAATGTAATAATTCCAACCCTAATGAAAGCGGGTGTTGACAGATGTGAAAATTACCGAACTATCAGTTTAATAAGTCACGAGTGCAGAATACTAACACGAATTCTTTACAGATGAATGGAAAAGCTAATAGAAGCCAACCTTGTGGAAGATCAGTTTGGATTCCGTAGAAATGTTGGAACACGTGAGGCAATACTGACCCTACGACTTATCTTAGAAGATAGGTTAAGGAAAGGCAAACCTATGATGTAGACTTAGAAATACCTTTTGACAATGTTGACTGAAATACTCTCTTTCAAATTCTGAAGTTGGCAGGGGTAAAATGCAAGGACCGAAATGCTATTTACAAATTGCACAGAAACTAGATGACAATTATAAGAGTTGAGAGGCATGAAGGGAAAGTAGTGGTTGAGAAGGGAGTGAGACAGGGTTGTGGCCTATCGATGCTGAGGGAATTAGATTAGGAAATGAGACACTTAAAGTAGTAAATGAGTTTTGCTATTTGGGAAGCAAAATAACTGATGATGGTCGAAGTAGGGAGGATATAAAATGTAGACTGGCAGTGGCAAGGAAAGCGTTTCTGAAGAAGAGAAATTTGTTAACAGTGAGTATAGAATTAATTGTCAGGAAGTCTTTTCTGAAAGTATTGGTATGGAGTGTAGCCATGTATGGAAGATGAACATGGACGATAAATAGTTTAGACAAGAAGAGAATAGAAGCTTTCAAAACGTGGTGTTCAGAAGAATGCTGAAGATTAGATGGGCAGATCACGTAACTAATGAGGTGGTACAGAATAGAATTGGATTGAAAAGTAATTTGTGGCACAGCTTGAATACAAGAAGGGATCGGTTGGTAAGCCATGTTCTGAGGCATCAATGTATCTCCAATTTAGTATTGGAGGACAGTGTGGAGGGTAAAATTCGTAGAGGGAGACCGAGAGATGAATGCAGTAAGCAGATTCAGAAGGATGTAGGTTGCAGTAGTTACTTGGAGATGAACAAGCTTGCACAGGATAGGGTAGCATGGAGAGATGCTTAAAAGCAGTCTCTGGACTGAAGACCAAAACAACAAAAACAACAACGGTGAATATCAGGAACCCGATAAAACGTCAAATCTCCGCCATCGCTGCGGGCAAAAGAATATCCTGCAAGAAGGGGACTGACGACGACTGAAGAGAAATTTCAGTGCTGAGCAATCAAAAAGTGTCAGCTTGTGAACCATTCAACGAAACATAATCGACATGGGCTTTCGGAGCCAAAGGCCCACTCGTATATCCTTGATGACCGCACGACACAAAGCTTTACGCAACGCCTGGGCCCGTCAACACCGGTATTGGACTGTTGATGACTGAAAACATGTTGTCTGGTCGGACGGGTCTCGTTTCAAATTGTGTCGAGCTGATGAACGTGTACGCGTATGGACACAACTTTATGAATCCATCAACTGGAGCAGAGGACTGTTCAAGCTGGTAGAGGTTCTGTAATTGTGTGGAGCGTGTACAGCTGGATTGATATAGGACTCTTGATACGTCTAGATACGGCTCTGACAAGTGACACGTACGTAAGCATCCCGTCTGATCACCTGCATCCATTAATGTCCATTGTGTATTCCGATGGACTTGGGCAATTCCAACAGGACAATGCGCTCCCTCCCACCCCCCCACCCCCCCAAACGTCCAGAATTTCTACAGAGTGGCTCCAGGAACACTCATCTGAGTTTAAATACTTCCACTGGCCACCAAACTTCCCAGACATGAACATTATTGAGCATATCTGGGATGTCTTGCGAAGTGCTATTGAGAAGAGATCTCCGCCCCCTCGTACTATTACGGATGTATGGGCGACCCTGCAGAATTCATGTTGTCATTCCGTTCAGATATTAGTCGAGTCTATACCACGTCGTACTGCAGCACTTCTGCGTGCGCGCGTGGGCCCTACACGATATTAGGCAGATGTACCAGTTTCTTCGGCTCTTCAGTGTATATAAAGCAGGTAGGAATCTCAGTAGGATTGTAGGATTTCTTAGAGGCCACAACAGTACAGAGCCAAAACACATCCCTTTCTTTAGCTCTGGGCACGAAAATTCGGGAATTTCGTTGGTCGGCCTGGTCTGACATAGTGGTTTTGGGAAATTATTAAAATGTGGTGGGGCGCTCCAGGAGAATAGACACTTGTCGTTGGATGACTGCTTGTGAGTGGCTAGACCTGACTCTCGGAGAGGGGGTGAATATTACGAGAGAAGACTGGGGGAACTAAGAGAACACTTCATTCACTGCTTGTAGAATTCGATGTAAGAAGTAGTCATCTCATTTAGCAGTTCCAACTGGAGCATGATGTAAAGTTTGAATTAGGTGGCTTTTCTGGATTAACAGGCATCGTCCGACACAGTGACTGCCGACAGCCGCATTGGCGGACAACACAGTTACTCTGTTAAAGAAAAATGGTAAGATATGCGATCGGCTTCGGCATGTATAGGTCGGACCGTACTCAGTAAACGTTAGAGTGTTAATGAGTAGGAGGAAGACACCATTCTGGCATGAATAATTTTGGCCGTCATCGTCATCAGATCGTGAAAACGGATCAGTGTGCTAATAATGTAGTAACCTAACTATCGGTTCCTTGTCTCGAATCTATGCCATTATTACTTATTTGTAACTGTTTTGTGTTCTTGTGATAATTTGTCAATGAGTAAGATGTTATTAAACATGTTTGTGTTATACTTCATTGCAAATACCGCACTCGTTTTGAGTGACGACTAATAACAAGCCACTCCCGCTGGAGGTTCGAGTCCTCCCTCGTACATGGGTGTGTGTGCTGTTCATAGCATAAGTTAGTTTAAGTAGAGTGTAAGCCTAGGGACCGATGACCTCAGCAGTTTGGTCCCTCAGGAATTCACACACATTTGAACATTTTGAACTTATAGTAAACAACAGAACTTATGGTAACTTTTACCTTCATTACATACGTATCTCATGTGGTCGCAAAATTAAATTACAGTGTCACTATTCCGCCACACCTATGAAGCCTGCAGGACCGTTATTTAGCGTTAGTATAGGATCCTTGCGTGACATATTCATTGGGCATCTACTTACCGGTACAGGTTAATTACCTAACGGCGTGGGTGGTGGGGTGCTACAAGTAGTATTTATTTAACATTCTCTTTACATCTGCGTTCGTCAACTATTCTCCTGTCCAAATTGCGTTCCATTCCGTAATCTTATTCCCTTATCACCATCTGATTTGAATCGACTTTGCTGCATTACAGCTGTTGAACTTTTATCATTATCTTTTAACCTCTTTTCAGGGCACTATCCATTACGTTTAACTGATCTCCCAAGTCCTTCCATGTGTTCGACAGAACTACTGCGTCATCAGCAGAGCTATTTATTCTCCCTGATCTTGAAAAATAGGAGTGCGTGTAAGCTACTACGAACAGCATAATGAACGCATTATTGTGGCCAAGATAGACACGAAGCCGACGCCTACTAAAGTAGTACAAGATTATATGCCACCTAGCTCTGCCGATGACGAAGAAATGTATGATGAAATAAAAGAAATTATTCAGATAGTGGAGGGAGACGAAAATTTAATAGTCATGGGTGACTGGAAGTCGGTAGTAGGAAAAGGGAGGATGGAAACGTAGTAGGTTACTATGGATTGGAAGTAAGAAAAGAAAGAGGAAGCCGCCTGGTAGAATTTTGCACGGAGCACAACTTAATCATAGCTAACACTTGGTTCAAGAATCATAAAAGGAGGTTGTATACTTGGAAGAAGCCTTGAGATACTGACAGGTTTCAGATAGATTATATAATGGTAAGACAGAGATTTAGGAAAAAGGCTTTAAATTGTATGACATTTCCAGGGGCAGATGTGGACTCTGACTGCAAAAAGGTGGGAATTTATGGAGATGGGACCTGGATAAACTGAAAGAACGAGAGGTTGTACAGAGTTTCAGAGCGAGCATAAGGGAACAATTGACAGGAATGGGGGAAAGAAATACAATAGAAGAAGAATGGGTAGCTTTGAGGGATGAAGTAGTGAAGGCAGCAGAGGATCATGTAGGTAAAAAGACGAGGACTAGTAGAAATCCTTGGGTAACAGAAGATATATTAAATTTAACTGATGAAAGGAGAAAATATAAAAATGCAGTAAATGAAGCAGGGAAAAAGGAATACAAACGTCTCAAAAATGAGATCGATAGGAAGTGCAAAATGGCTAAGCAGACATGGCTAGAGGACAAACGTAAGGATGTAGAGGCTGATCTCACTGGGGGTAATATAGATACCGCCTACAGGAAAATTAAAGAAACCTTTGGAGAAAAGAGAACCCCTTGTACGAATACCAAGAGCTCAGATGGAAACCCAGTTCTAAGCAAGGAAGGGAAAGCAGAAAGGTGGAAGGAGTATACAGAGGGTCTATACAAGGGCGATGTACTTGAGGACAATATGATGGAAATGGAAGAGGATGTAGATGAAGATGAAATGGGAGATATGATTCTGCGTGAAGAGTTTGACAGAGCACTGAAAGACCTGAGTCGAAACGAGGCCCCGGAAGTAGACAACATTCCCTTAGAACTACTGACAGCCTTGGAAGAGCCAGTCCTGACAAAACTCTAGCATCTGGTGAGCAAGATGTATGAGACAGACTTCAAGAAGAATGTAATAATTCCAATCCCAAAGAAACCAGGTGTTGACAGATGTGAAAATTACCGAACTATCAGTTTAATAAGTCACTGCTGCAAAAAAATAACGCGAATTCCTTACAGATGAATGGAAAAACTAGTAGAAGCCGACCTCGGGGAAGATCAGTTTGGATTCCATAAAAATATTGGAACACGTGAGGCAATACTGACCCTACGAGTTATCTTAGAAGCTAGATTAAGGAAAGGCAAACCTACGTTTCTAGCATTTGTAGACTTATAGAAAGCTTTTGACAATGTTGACTAGAATACTCTCTTTCAAATTCTGAAGGTGGCAGGGGTAAAATACAGGGAGCGAAATGCTATTTACAATTTGTACAGAAACCAGATGGCAGTTGTAAGAGTCGAGGGACATGAAAGGGAAGCAGTGGTTGGGAAGGGAGTGAGACAGGGTTGTAGCCTCTCCCCGATGTTATTCAATCTGTATATTGAGCAAGCAGTGAAGGAAACAAAAGAAAAATTCGGAGTAGGAATTAAAATCCATGGAGAAGAAATAAAAATTTTGAGGTTCGCCGATGACATTGTAACTCTGTCAGAGACAGCAAAGGACTTGGAAGAGCAGTTGAACGGAATGGATAATGTCTTGAAAGGAGGATATAAGATGAACATAAAAAAAAGGAAAACGAGGATAATGGAATGTAGTCGAATTAAGTCGGGTGATGCTGAGGGAATTAGATTAGGAAATGAGACACTTAAAGTAGTAAAGGAGTTTTGCTATTTGGGGAGTAAAATAACTGATGTTGGTCGAAGTAGAGAGGATATAAAATGTAGACTATCAATGGCAAGGAAAGCCTTTCAGATGAAGAGAAATTTGTTAACATCGAGTATAGATTTAAGTGTCAGGAAGTCGTTTCTGAAAGTATTTGTATGGAGTGTAGCCATGTATGGAAGTGAAACATGGACGATAAATAGTTTAGACAAGAAGATATTAGAAGCTTTCGAAATGTGGTGCTACAGAAGAATGTTGAAGATTAGATGGGTGGATCACATAACTAATGAGGAAGTATTGAATAGGGTTGGGGAGAAGAGAAGTTTGTGGCACAACTTGACCAGAAGAAGGGATCGGTTGGTAGGACATGTTCTGAGGCATCTAGGGATCACCAATTTAGTATTGGAAGGCAGCGTGGAGGGTAAAAATCGTAGGGGGAGACCAAGAGATGAATACACTAAGCAATTTCAGAAGGATGTAGGTTGCAGTAGGTACTGGGAGATGAAGAAGCTTGCACAGGATAGAGTAGCATGGAGAGCTGCATCAAACCAGTCTCAGGACTGAAGACCACAACAACACTATATTCAACTGCCTTCCCAAAATTTCCATTAGTTACTCACTGTGCAGATTGACTAACATGGGGAACAGGGAGACAGTCTAAAAAACTGTCCTACTGTTCCCTTTTCATGTGATTCAACTACGAGTATTTTTTCTGGTAATTTCAAAATTTCATAAAATATGTCCAGCCCATGCCGTTAACAGCTCTTTCTGACTCTACAAGTGCTATTAATTTGGTGTCATTTTGCTTCCATCAAGCTACTAAGGTCAGTCATGGGCTGAATATTGCTTTGTGTGTTCCTATATTTCTGTGGAACCCAACGTGGTATTCCCTGAGATTTGCTTCTACCAGTCTTCCCATACTTCCATAGAGAATTCGTTTCCAACCATGATTTATCAACCTGAAAAGTGTCGCATCCATACAATACCTATGATTATGCACAGATAGCGATTTAAAGTGGAACGACCTTATGGAAATATGTGTAGCCCACTTGTAAAGGAAGTAGCATACAGAACCCTCCTTCGATCAGTACTTGATTAGTGCTAGCCAGTCTCGGATCCGTACTAGATGAGTTGGAAGAGGACATAGAAAAGATCAAAAAAAGAGCATCGCGTTTCGTTGCAGGTTCATTTAGTAAGGACGGAAGCGTCTCTGCGATTCTCAGTCCAGTGGAAGACGTTGCAAGAGAGGCGTCCTGCACCACACTGTATTTTGCTATAATTGTGCCTAGAGTGTAGTGAAGGCAGCAGAGGATCAAGTAGGTAAAAAGACGAGGGCTAGTAGAAATCCTTGGGTAACAGAAGATATATTAAATTTAATTGATGAAAGGAGAAAATATAAAAATGCAGTAAATGAAGCAGGCAAAAAGGAAGACCATGAAGGCAAGATCAGAAAGAGTCGAGTTCACAAGGAGACAATTAATCTCTTTGGGCACCATTCGCGATTGGAACAACAAAGGAAGGGGGGGGGAGAGGGGGGGGGAGTGACAGTGGTATACAATGAACTCTAAGCACCCTGAGTGACATTCCATTAGACAGCTTGCAGAGTACTGAAGTAGATGTACATATGAATTATGTATCCACTGGCTACCCTAATCGCTCAAGTACAGAGATGGTCCCTTTGAAAAGAGCATGGCCTATATCCTTTCTCCATCCTTCGGGGTGCTCCGTCTCTGAAGACCCAGTCGTCGACGGATCGCTAAACCTTATTCTTCCTGTCGTTTTCCCTCAAGGTGGCGAATGGTCATGGTTAAAATGAGCACATCTACATGTCCTTTGCAAACAATAATTGCACCAAGACGCAGTCTTCTTGACAATACATTTGCCAGTCATGTCACCAGTACAGGAAATATTGAAACTCCTGTTATGTCGAAGAGGCAG
The DNA here is from genome assembly GCF_023864275.1 of Schistocerca cancellata. Taxonomy (NCBI): domain Eukaryota; kingdom Metazoa; phylum Arthropoda; class Insecta; order Orthoptera; family Acrididae; genus Schistocerca; species Schistocerca cancellata. The sequence continues at coordinate 745,095,673 of NC_064628.1, read as the reverse complement.
TGTGCTGCATGATATGTATCGAAGTCTCTTCTTCTTATGTTAACTCTAGGCCTACTCAGATTGGCCAGCTGTTGTCTACGAGGCAGTACGAGAAACGATCTGCGATCGTGGGACATGTGATCAGTGTGACGTCAATCATTTCAGCTGTTATTGCGAGTAGCTTAATCCTGGTTGATGCTACCACTTCTTTATTCAAGCAACTCCTCATTTGGCCTTATGAGGCCGTGTGGAACCACTTCCAAACCTCCCTACCTCAGAGTAAACTGAGGAGGTAGAGTACAATGGATGGTAGATACTCAGTTGGCAGGGCAAGCGTGATCAGAGCGGTAGTGGTGGGGGTTGCGAGCAAGCACTGTGGGGGGAGACGTCGAGCGCTGGAGGGGAAGCGCCATTCTAAACTGAAACCTATGCTCATATTTTTTTGTAAATATTAAGTAGAGTACCTCCACACCCAAGATCTACTGTCACCTCTAACTACTAAAAAGAATTTCTCTGAAAATGCAGCAAAAGCATTAGCTTATTTTTGCCTGACTTGTTAACCATTTGTAACTTTCAGAGAAGTTTCATGAGTGGCGAATTTTGTGTAAAACCTCAATTTCTCTTGTTGTCATGTTAAAATTTGCTTCTTTTCACAAAACACAGTGGAATTTACACAATGCCACCTCACTAACATGTTGTGCACTCGCAGCTCCAAGAGAATTCTGAAACAGTGGTTTACAAAGTGAGGAACTCAGGACAAGTAATATCAATAGCCTATGAAAAATCACAGCCTCGGTACACAGATAAATATGTAACGTCTTCACTTATGTTCCAAAATCCATAGCATTCCTCGTTCAACCAGGCAATTACATTCTTTCATCGAAAAAGTCTGCAGTTAATAACCACATGGGAAAATATTCTCCTCCTTGTGTGCTATCATGTGCCAAAATCTCATTTCGATATCTCAAACCATTTATGAGATATGAAGAATTTTATGGACATTTCATTCTGACTTTATAGCAAATGAGTGAGCTACGTAAGTTTCTTCGATGTTAGTAACGGACGCCTCCAGCCATGTCTTAAGAACTATTCAATATGTCATCTAAATTTTATACGCAGCAACATACGCTACTGGCAATTAAAATTGCTACACCAAGAAGAAATGTAGATGATAAACGGGTATTCATTGGACAGATATATCATGCTAGAACAGACATGTGATTATATTTTAACGCAATTCGGGTGCATAGATCCTGAGAAATCAGTACCCAGAACAATCACCTCTGGCCGTAATAACGGCCTTGATACGCCTGGGCATTGAGTCGAACAGAGCTTGCATGGCGTGTACAGGTACAGCTGCCCATGAAGCTTCAACACGATACCACAGTTGATCAAGAGTAGTGACTGGCGTATTGTGACGTGCCAGTTGCTCGGCCACCATTGACCAGACGTTTTCAATTGGTGAGAGCTCTGGAGAATGCGCTGGCCAGGGCAACAGTCGAACATTTTCTGTATCCAGATAGGCCTGTACAGGACCTGCAACATGCGGTCGTGCATTATCCTGCTGAAATGACTGGTTGCACAGAAATCTAATGAAGGGTAGAGCCACGGGTCGTAACACATCTGAATTGTAACTTCCACTGTTCAAAGTGCTGTCAATGCGAACAAGGGGTGACCGAGACGTACACGGGTGCGACCATCATGATGCTGTAAACAGAATCTGGATTCGTCCGAAAAAATGACGTTGTGCCATTCGTTGCTCCCAGGTTTGTCGTTGAGTACACCATCGCAGGCGCTCCTGTCTGTGACGCAGCGTCAAGGGTAACCGCAGCCATGGTCTCCGAGCTGATACTCCATGCTGCTGCAAACGTCGTCTAACTGTTCGTGCAGATGGTTGTTGTCTTGCAAACGTCCCCATCTGTTGCCTCAGGGATCGAGATGTGGCTGCACGATCCGTTAGAGCCATGCGGATAAGCTACCTGTCATCTCGACTGGTAGTGATATGAGGCCGTTGGGATCCAGCACGGCGTTCCGTATTACCCTCCTGAACTCACCGATTCCATATTCTTCTAACAGTCATTGGATCTCGACCAACGCGAGCAGCAATGTCGCGATACGATAAATCGCAATCGCGATAGCTACAATCCGACCTATATCAATGTCGGAAACGTGATGGTACTTATTTCTCCTCCTTACACGAGGTACCACAGCCCACGTTTCACCAGGCAACGACGGTTAACTGCTGTTTGTGTCTAAGAAATCGGTTGGAAACTTTCCTCATGTCAGCACGTTGTAGGTGTCGCCACCGGCGCCAACCTTGTGTGAATGCTCTTTAACTAACTAATCATTTGCATATCACAGCATCTTCTTCCTGTCGGTTAAATTTCGCGTCTGTAGCATGTCATCCTCGTGGTGTAGCAATTTTAATGGGCAGTGCACCAAACACGAAATCATAGCGTCCCCTACTTGTCATTGCAAACTTTTTCGAATTTCGCGCAGTGCCTTACTTATATGCATGTATCACAATAGCTATGACCACTAACGAAATGATGGGCATTTCATCACGAAGCCGACATATATAGATATAAGTAACACAAAAATGGTTTTTTTTTACCGAGTGCGTCCTGTAAAGTCGTGTGAGAAAGACTGCAGGGTATAATCCTTGGTTCTATAGTCGCAGCCAGCAGGAAGAGGACAAAAAAGTCGGTGTCCCATTCCGAAAAAAGAAATAAAGTTGCCCAGCGCTTCGGACGAAAACTGGTCATTGCGCACCGCCTACCGTATCCTGTGTGGACTCAATCACGAAGCGAAGCTGCGTCTTTCCGCACCGAAGGCAGCAACGCTGACAATTCGGCGCAGATTCAAAAAACACCGTGCGATAATTTGATACTCTGCATGAAAACATCAGACGATGAACAATGATATGCGAAGGTGGTTATTATGATGATGATGATGATGATGATGATAATGTTTGGTTTGTGGGGCGCTCAACTGCGCGGTTATCAGCGCCCGTACAAATTCCCAACCTTTGTTCAGTCCAAACTCGCCACATTCATGAATGATGATGGAATGATGAGGACAACAAAAAACCCAATCATCTCGAGGCAGGTGAAAGAAGGTGGTTATTAGTCAAATGGGAGAAGGTATATTATTTGCTCATGCGCTTCACTTTACAACAGGCTGATGAACCTAATGGTTCAAATTGCTCTGAGCACTATGGGACTTAACATCTATGGTCATCAGTCCCCTAGAATTCAGAACTACTTAAACCTAACTAACCTAAGGACGTCACACAACACCCAGTGATGAACCTAATGTCCACGCTGTATTTTATACTGATAAATGACCCCTAAACTGCTCACCAATGGAGTCCCATAAAAAATGTTGCGTTCTACATTTGTTCGTTGAGGGAATTATTTGCTTATATAAGGAACTATTTTCTTACATTATAGTTCTGAAACTGTAAAAATATAGAAACTTGAGCCGGGTGGGGCCGTCTAAAGGCTGCATTATTCGAAGTTAATTAAAACAACTTTGCACCGTATAATGAGAAGCTATTAGCTACAATTTATGCAAACAGAATGAGCGACGGAACGATGCCGGGTAATTCTCTTAATGTTTTGGGCCAAACGTCGCTTAATGTGAGGTAACTTCGACAAAGGAAAGAGAAGATAAGCTGTCAACGACATTATCACGAACATTTTAAATAGAGGAGAAATTCACTTAGTTGGGTGGAACTTGAACGTAAAACAGTACTGGAAAGTTCGTAATACTTGCAAAAGCCACCTCTAAGTATAATTTTGCTTTTCGTATAGTCTGCGTTATTAATAGCCGGTTCGTCACATTGTCAATATTACACACAGATATTGGCGACCGCTAGAAGCTCAGTATTATAAATTGATCATATTGCGGTAACCGATGACAGGAAGCTCACGTCAAGATGCGTAGTAGACAATTAACAGTCTGATACGTTAACTCCTTCTGTGTTCTATAAAAATTTGTTTGGCTTGCACTGACCCTTTCTCGACTCAATGTTTTATGTAACAGTTTTTGTTTTGTTGCAAAATACATAATTCATAGAACAGTGGTACAAACTTTGGAGGATGATCTAAATACCAAGTGAAGAAGAAAAGTCCATGGACATACGGCTCAAAACCCGTTCACATAGAGATAACAATCCTTGATACGTTCGTAGGTACCCATTCCATACTACTTTCGTTCTCACAACATTAACACATGATTGCAGTGCCTGTAGTATTCCCAGTTACCATATACAGTTCCTCCGGACAGGAATGCATGTCGTAATAACACGGGCTCTGTAATACCGTATTTATCCGTCGACATCGGACAAGCGACTTTCACGTCAAATGTCTCCACTGTACGGGAATATACACTCCTGGAAATGGAAAAAAGAACACATTGACACCGGTGTGTCAGACCCACCATACTTGCTCCGGACACTGCGAGAGGGCTGTACAAGCAATGATCACACGCACGGCACAGCGGACACACCAGGAATCGCGGTGTTGGCCGTCGAATGGCACTAGCTGCGCAGCATTTGTGCACCGCCGCCGTCAGTGTCAGCCAGTTTGCCGTGGCATACGGAGCTCCATCGCAGTCTTTAACACTGGTAGCATGCCGCGACAGCGTGGACGTGAACCGTATGTGCAGTTGACGGACTTTGAGCGAGGGCGTATAGTGGGCATGCGGGAGGCCGGGTGGACGTACCGCCGAATTGCTCAACACGTGGGGCGTGAGGTCTCCACAGTACATCGATGTTGTCGCCAGTGGTCGGCGGAAGGTGCACGTGCCCGTCGACCTGGGACCGGACCGCAGCGACGCACGGATGCACGCCAAGACCGTAGGATCCTACGCAGTGCCGTAGGGGACCGCACCGCCACTTCCCAGCAAATTTGGGACACTGTTGTTCCTTGGGTATCGGCGAGGACCATTCGCAACCGTCTCCATGAAGCTGGGCTACGGTCCCGCACACCGTTAGGCCGTCTTCCGCTCACGCCCCAACATCGTGCAGCCCGCCTCCAGTGGTGTCGCGACAGGCGTGAATGGAGGGACGAATGGAGACGTGTCGTCTTCAGCGATGAGAGTCGCTTCTGCCTTGGTGCCAATGATGGTCGTATGCGTGTTTGGCGCCGTGCAGGTGAGCGCCACAATCAGGACTGCATACGACCGAGGCACACAGGGCCAACACCCGGCATCATGGTGTGGGGAGCGATCTCCTACACTGGCCGTACACCACTGGTGATCGTCGAGGGGACACTGAATAGTGCACGGTACATCCAAACCGTCATCGAACGCATCGTTCTACCATTCCTAGACCGGCAAGGGAACTTGCTGTTCCAACAGGACAATGCACGTCCGCATGTATGCCGTGCCACCCAACGTGCTCTAGAAGGTGTAAGTCAACTACCCTGGCCAGCAAGATCTCCGGATCTGTACCCCATTGAGCATTTTTGGGACTGGATGAAGCGTCGTCTCACGCGGTCTGCACGTCCAGCACGAACGCTGGTCCAACTGAGGCGCCAGGTGGAAATGGCATGGCAAGCCGTTCCACAGGACTACATCCAGCATCTCTGCGATCGTCTCCATGGGAGAATAGCAGCCTGCATTGCTGCGAAAGGTGGATATACACTGTACTAGTGCCGACATTGTGCATGCTCTGTTGCCTGTGTCTATGTGGCTGTGGTTCTGTCAGTGTGATCATGTGATGTATCTGACCCCAGGAATGTGTCAATAAAGTTTCCCCTTCCTCTGACAATGAATTCACGGTGTTCTTATTTCAATTTCCAGAAGTGTACATAATGGATGTACAAGTACAAATTGTAGACATATGACTGACGACATGTAGAAATTTAGGTCTGGCTGTGAGTTATGGCCAGATGGTAAGACGACCGCTCGCGATATGCGGGAAATAGGTTAGAGTCCTGATCCGGCACAAATTTTCATGGTCGTCACTCCATTATAAAGCTGATGGTAGTCCATATTCGCAACTGCGAATACATTTCACTACATTGAAATGTGTTATTTGATGATGAGTTTTCCGGTCTTTAAGGCCTTGACAAAGAAACTTTTCGCTTCCTGACGTTTCATCCAGAGCTGCGCTGGACGTCTTCGGAGGTGCTACTGGCGACGTTGAGTCTTGCCGTCTGACGAGTAGGATGTCGGAGAGCGACATAAATAGCGTGTAAAGTGGGCGTGGTCGAGTTTACACGTGATCAGCAGACATAACCATTGTCAGATTTTGCTGGTCACTTGTAAAATCCACCACGCCCACTTTACACACTATTTATGTTGCTCTCCAACGTCCTACTCGTCAGTCGGCAAGACTCAATGTCGGCAGGAATACCTCCGGAGATGTCCAGCGGAGTTCTGGACAGAACGTCAGGAACCGAAAAGTTTCTTCGACGACGGCCATACAGGCCGGAAGACTCATCAGCAAATATGACACCCGGTCGTCAATGCCTTCACTTTATGATTCAAGTGTCTGTTTGAAAAGTATTTCACTTATCTCGGTAAAAGATGCGCAACGATACTGAATGGGTTGCATTATTCTACCATCCTGCCGAACGCAGTACAAGAAGCCGCCAGCAAGTCCGTACCAGTCGCTACTCTCCTCGCCCTATGACAACGCACATCATCATCGTCATCATCATCATCATCATCATCATCATCATAATCATCGTCATGATCATCACCATCATCATCATCATTGTCGTTATAGAAGGAAGGAAGATCAATGTTTAACGTCTCATTCAAGACAAGGTCGTTAGAGGGCAAGCGCCCGTAATGGGGATGAATCCAGTAGCCCTATAAAAGAATCATCCAGATATTTTCCTAACGAGATTAAAGAAAACCACGGAAATCTTGAATCTGGATGTCCTGATGGAGATATGAGCTGCCAGTCTTCTCAATGCGAGGTCAGTATTTTCACCAGTGGGCCATATCTCTCGGTATAATCTCTGCACACTGAATTGACAGAAATCGTGGGGTAATGATACATACTTATGCAGATGGCGGTAGTATCGTGTACACAAGGTGTAAAAGGGCAGTGCATTGGCGCATCTGTCATTTGTACGGTGGTTCACGCGAAAAGGTTTCCCACGTGACTATGGCAGCGCGAAGGAAATTAACATACTTTGAACGCGGAGTGGTGGTTGGAGCAAAACGCATTGTAAGAGGTCCGAGCAGATGTAATTTCGATGTATTGCTCATGCGCTGCCTGCGATATGCAAGCTATAAGAGAATCGCTGACCAGAGAGCACTGTTGACTCAGTAGGAACTCTGTAGCTGTAGCAGTAAGTTGTTGCTAGTCTGCGCTAGTCTGCTCTGGTCTGGTATGGTGTATCGTGTTGGCTGGGCCGGTCGCGGTGCAGCGATGCCGGAGCCTGAGTATTATTGTATAAGGTAAAAAGCAGCCTCGCGCATATCTAGTAATGTTATCTGAACTCCCATGCAAATGTTTTAAAGATGTCCTAATAATAATCTTTCTCATATAAAGTAATTTTTTTACAAGCATTCATTTCAGTTTAAAGAATTTACTAATTTCTCCAATCCATGATCATTCCGATTGTTGCAAAAGAAAAATCAGTTGCTTCTTTTCATAAATGACAAATCTATCGGCCAGCATTGCACAGAGCTGTGCCGGAAAAATTTATTGTAAGAGCAGATATTTGGCGACTTTATTGAGGTAAGAATTTTTGCTTTTTTATTCAGAATGATCTTACAGGGCCATGACGCAGCACTGCTGTCGTCCAAAATTTACCAGGTTACTGAATTTATTTTTTTATTACGAGGTTTAGGAATTTTTCTGTTTCGAGCTTACATTAAATGAGAAAAAAATTTTGTGGGTACATTAAATGGGAAACAAATTTTGTGTGGAGGTTAAATGTGAAAGAATGAATTTTGTGGGGAGGTTACGCTATAATTAGAATCACTATCCATAATATTATTTATATTCAATTTTCTGGGGAGGTTGCACTGTGAAAGAATGAATTTTGTCGGGAGCTTACACTAAAATTAGAATCATTAACCAAATAATATTTATTTTATTTTGTGGGGAGGTTACACTTGGCTACAACCGGCCAGGATCGTATTTCTTTGTGAATTTCTGAGAAGCAGTCATATATCTGCTCTTATTTACTTAAATGTAGTTTGCTTCTGGCGCAACGCATTTACTAATTTGTCACTCTTTCTTTCACAGATCATCGGCAATTTATTGCTCTTTGTTGTAATTGTGTTTGTGCCATTTTTGCTTTGTCTTTGTTTCATTTTTATGCTTAATTTTGATTTGTGAAAAATGCCGCGAAAAACTGTTAACAGTACATCGCGATGTGCAATGAGTGAAATAGCCGACTCGAATAATTTGACCGATAATACTTGCGACACTCAGAGTAATAGTGATAATCCTCTAATTACAGATAATCAGTGCCTGCCGATCACTAGTCTTGAGTTAAATCCTAATGATGAACAAACATATTCAATTATGTCCACAGTAAATGTAACAATTGATGGCGCGGCACGTTACAGTACAATGAACGCTGCCCAGTTTGACACGGCTGATTTGCAAAATTTGCATAGTGAACAGACAAATTTTTCTCACGAAGATGAACAATGCAGTCAAAATACGTCAGATTCATTTGATTCCGAGGTAGTAACCCACAGTGCACATCCAATTGGCGAACCTTTTCAAGAATCAGAGAATGACCAAATGGTTACACAAAACGTGACAAATGCAGATACACCAACACACAGCATAGAAAATGGTGTCGCTACTTTTGGCACGGATCAAGTTATGGCAGTATTGCTACAACTTAATGAAAATCTCAAACAGTCTAAGAACAAGACGACAATTTCAAACGACTTAATGAATCGAACAAACAACTTAATGAAAAACAAGACAACCTTAATGAACAGAACAAACAACTTAGTGAACAGATTACAGCCGTTGCCGTGCAATGTCACGATACTAAAGAACAATTACGTGAGGAAATTAAGGCTTGTGCTAGGAACAGTAGTAAAGAAATTAGATCTGTTGCACAAGAATTAAGTAATGCACATGCAGCCACAGCTAAATTATTTAGAGATGAAATTAGTGCAGTCGCTAAACAATGCTCTGAAAACGCAACACAGTTACGCGACGAGTTTAAATTAATGTCAGCAGAACTTTCACGCACACTGGATGCGAAAGTAGACACGAAATTTGACCAACAGAACAGCCGAATTGACGAACGTTTGAATAACCACCTACAAAAAAGTGAAACGCGTTACCGTAAATTTATACAGGAACAGAATAAAGTAAAGCGACAAGCCATGGAAACAATTACTGCACAGAGACAGGAAGATAAACGTAAATTGTTTACGAAAGCAAAAACATAGATAGACAACAATATTGCTACAGTATCAGACGAAATCAAACAGTTGAACACCGAATTGCATGATGAAATTTCCGATCTTAAATCAAAAACAGACTTTCAGACAATGACCAACAGACTTGAAAAGTTGGAACTAATACAGGATCTCGATGCCATCAAAGCAGACGTTAAAAAATTGAACGAAACCACACGTAAAGTACAAAAACAAATTAATGCTTGTGATAATAAAAGCGATGATCAGGTAAAAGCACTGACTGAAAAATATGATGAATTGGCCAGTCGTATTGACGTTATCGAAAGTAATAATGACACCAAATCAGACGATACGTCACCAGTTTCGTTTAATCAAACACCCGAATTCCAAAATTTACAGCAGACGATCAGTGAGATAGGTTCGTCCAATAATACATTACGTACAAAATTGTCATCTTTACAGCACGAAGTGACGGAGATGAAAAATATTTCAGCCTTTAACACATCACAGCATACGCCACTTTCCGAACATTTGTCAGACTCACACAGCCAGTATAATTTAGGTAATTTACAGAGAGTACGTGACTTAGATTCCGAACAGTCACAGACAAACAGATTATCATACAATCCTGAAGCTGTTCAGACATACAGAAACGATAATTTTGATTACAAGCACTTTCTATCCGTGACAAAATTTAAAGTATTTAAAAATGACAGAACGCAGATTCACCCCCTGGATTGGATACAACAATTTAGCTTTGCTTTTCCACCAACTTGGCCCGTAACACACAAACTTGAATTTATTTGCAGTTTTTTGGAAGGCGAACCGGCAACTCGTATGAGACCGATCGCGAGACAATGCTATTCGGTAGAAGAATTTCAGAATGCTTTTTTGTCAGCGTATTGGTCGAAGACGACACAGCGCGGAATCAAGGATCAACTAATTAGTTTACCGAATTATGAGAACTCAAATTTTCCCACTGTCACGCAATTTTTTGAACACATGGTCCAACAAAACCATACAGCCATACAGTGAATCTGCACCTATCCAATTGTGTATTTCTAAATTACCACGATCGTTAAGAGTATCACTTTTAACAGGACAGCAGAAAGAAAATATTTCGGCATTTAGAGATCTGCTACAGCTTTTGGAAGTACAGCAATCAGATTATTCCTTCATAAACAAAAGTTTTTCACATCACAACCAAGGCCAACCAACATTCAGTAATTACGATCAGCCACGCTATTTCAATAGCAAAGGTAATAGACGCTCCAGGAACGACAACCACCACAACTTCAAAAACAGACAAAATTTTAATTATCAGTATCGTCAAAATTATCGGCAACAGGAACCACATTTTGGTAACAATAGAGTTTTTCCCAACAACAGCAACAAAACCAACCGGTTAGCATACCTAACCAACAATGTAATGTGCAAGGTCAACCAAGCTTTAATGTTTCGCCGCCTACACGTATAGCATTGGCTCCGCCAAATAGTAACGCACAGCAACAAAGAAATAACTACGTACAGAAAACACACCATTTCAACTCATATCGCAATGCACCGTATAGAAATGACTATCATGACAGACGTAAAAGTAATGAGCACAATTTTCAGCGTACGTTTAATAACAGTCGGTCTTTCCAGCAGCATAATCAACCACAACAGATTATCATGAATGAACCAGACAGTAGGTATCATCCCCAACCTAATACGTCAGGAAGAAATAACAGAACAGTACAAATAGTTGAAATGCCACAGCATCCTCCCGCAGATAATAGCACGTCAGATAGAATTTGAGTAGATACAGTACAGGTTGCATCTTCCAGCAACGCAAACAATACTTTTGACACAGAGAATTTTGTTCACGAAAATGTTATTACTTTTGACGATATCCGAGACACTCTTTTGCAGGAAAAACCAGTTATTCAAAAAACCATTTCCCACCCTGTCATTGAAGTAAAGATTGGGTCATCCAAATTTTCAGCAGTAATCGATTCTGGGTCACCTATGTCAGTTATAAATGAGGAAACTTTCAACGAATGTAACAAAGAGAATACCTATCCTACGTTACCATTAGGCAAAACTAAAGAAAAAGGAGCAGTATCTGGCAAAGGAGTAGATGTAAAATTACAGACACATTTATCATTTTGTATTGCAGGTCATACATTTCACTCAAATTTTTGGATTGTTCCCTTATTGACAACAGACGTTATTTTAGGTACGAATTTTCTGGTACAACATGACGCAATTATTGACTTTCAAAACTCCTATTTAATGTTAAAGGATGAAAATGTACAACTGGCATTAGAATTTCAGCACTCTTTATCTGTAGAAGAACAAACAATTAATCGTACAGAGGTTATTTATGCTTCACGTAACATAGACTGTCATTCCACACTATTCACAGATACGTACGTACACAACTATAATACTCCAGACGAAGCCGACTATGACGTTATACAGATGATTTCTGATAAAGTTAAACAGAGCAGTGCAAATACAGACGACCAACGCACGCAACTACTCAAAATTCTTTTACAGCAAGCTCGAGTTTTTGACAACGTCCCTGGTACTATGTCCGGTTTTATGTATGAATTTCAAGTTAAACAGCACGATACATTAAAAGCCAAACATTATCCCATTCCGTATATTCACAGAGAACAAGAGAGAATTGCAAGCTATGCTTGACCAAGGAATTATTGAACCGGCAGTTAGTCCGTACATAAACCCACTCCATATTGTTAAGAAAAAGGATGGTTCACTTCGTCTCGTACCTGATTCGCGTCACATCAATGACATCATTATTAATGAAACAGATCGCCCTCAAACACTAGAAGAACTTCTACAGAAATTTCATGGTACTGCTATTTATTCCACATTAGATTTGAAATCGGGATTTTGGCAAATTCAGCTCCATCCGGACTGCAGAAAGTACACGGCTTTTCTCTGTTTTGGTGACTGTTATCAATTTTGTAAATTACCGTTCGGTTTAACTATTTCTTCAGTAGCATTTATTCGCGGTTTGAATACTATACTTCCGACAGAATTAAAATACAGAATCACAACGTATGTAGACGACATTCTTATTGCAGAAGCTAACTGGTCCGAACACAATCTGATTCTTGAACAACTGTTACGAACTTTTCGTGCACAAGAGCTCACAGTTAATCTCAGTAAATCGCACTTTGGCAAAACTTCTATAAAATTTCTTGGACATGTAATTTCAGCAGAGGGCATTGCGCCTGACCCGAAAAAACTTCAAGCTTTACGTGACATTACTGTTCCTACGGCGAAGAAACAACTACGCAGCTTTTTGGGTTTAATTAACTATTTTCGTAAGTTTATTCATTACTCTGCTTTAGACACCCCTAGATTATGTCAATTGACAGGTAAAAACACTATTTGGTCCTGGGATAGCCAAGCACATTCTGAATTTGTCAATCTGAAACAAGTTTTGTTGAATGCACCACTTTTATCACATCCAGATCTTACTAGAAATTTTTCCATTGCCACCGACAGTTCTAACACCGCTTTAGGCGTACACATTTTTCAGGAAATTGAAGAAGATGGTTGTACAGTAATTAAAAACATCGCCTTTGCGAGCCGCATTCTGTCACCTGCTGAACGCAATTATTCTGTTACAGAACTTGAAACATTATGTGTTGTATGGGAGTTTACGAGATTTAGGCATTTTCTTTATGGAAGACACACTACCGTTTACACAGATCATAGAGCTATACAGTTTTTACTTTCAGCAAAATTTACACACGACAGGTTAAGCAGATGGAAACTTTATTTACAGGAATTTAATTTTACAATTGTTCACATTCCCGGTACACAAAATGTTGTCGCAGACGCACTATCCCGTTCTCTCAGCAACAATCAGCAAGACATCGCAACCAACTTCTGCCAAGCAAATTTTAGCGTCATGTATATTCAACAAGTTGCATTTGAAAATTTCATTTCGTCGTCATTACGAGACATAGCACAAGAGCAGAGTAAAGACAACGTATGGAAAGAAATTAAACACCTTTGGCAAGATAGGAATAATGTTACCATTAGAAACCATTACACTGTACGCAATAATATTCTGTTTCGCCGCTCTCACCCTGACAGCAACAATTGGTTATTATGTATTCCTGACGAGCTTGTTAACAAATTAATTTGGTATTCTCATTTAAGTTACACACATTATGGAGCCAGAAAATGTTTTCTTATACTGAGACAGAACTGTTATTTTGCCAACATGGAGAAACGTATTCGACGAGTTTTAGCGTCATGTAAAATCTGCCAGAAAGCTAAGTCAGATACGACTTCACATATTCCTCCATTACATCCCATTGTACGTGTTAAATTGAGACACATGGTCGCTGTAGATATTTTTGGTCCGACTCCCAGAACTAATAGAGGTTTATGCTACATCTTTGTCGCTATTGAACTCACTTCGAAATTTGTTACCTTCACTCCGTTACGCAAAACTACTGCTAAATCTGTTTCGAAAGCATTTGTAAAACATTTTCTATTTCATGTAGGACATGTATTGAAAGTAATTTCCGACAATGGACCACAGTTTCGATCTGCTATATGGACACGTATGTCACGAGCTAGAAACATTTCTCCGATCTATATATCCAGGTACCACGCTTCTTCGAACACTTGTGAACGACTAATGAAAGAAATTGGTAAACTATGTAGAATATACTGCCATAAAAAACATATTGATTGGGATACACACATACTGTCATTCCAGGATGTAATTAATTCCATACCAAATGAATCTACTATGCTATCTCCGACTGTTATATTGAAAAATGTTGAACCACCCAACAAAATTAAAGAATTAGTATCCTTCCCTACATCTCGTCGACTACGACACCATGAAATAATTGAAATTGCGCTGAACAACATCAAACGTGCCGCAGAGCGCCGGAGAAGACACCAAAAACAGATTTGTACACGCCGTGACTTTCACCTTGGACACAATATTTATCCAGCAGAGGAAAGAGTAGATGTAGTAAATTTGAGCTTCTATACGCAGGTCCATATAGAATTCGCAGCATTCCTCACCCTAATGTAGTACACGTCGAAACTCTGAGAACCAGAAAAGGTAAAGGCAATCACCATGTGTCCAATATTAAACCCTTTATTGAATGAACATACTTTATGATTTATCACACTGTAATGCCATTTTCTGATTTTTATGTGATCAATGATGCAATTATATTTATGTGACTACTTACTGATGATTATCATAATTTTTCTTGGCAAGTGCCCGGCAAGGTAAGGTTAGCAGGTCGCTTTTCTTGTCGTTATACATCAGACCGTGCACATTTTTTCAGATAAACTTACATATTTTATGACCACTTAAGCAATTATATTTATGTGACTACTTACTGATGATTATCATATTTTTTCTTGGCAAGTGCCCGGTAAAGTAAGGTTAGCAGGTCGCTTTCCTTGTCGTTGTATATCAGACCGTGCACATTTTCCATTTTTCGTGTATGTATGATTGTTTTCCTGTATGCACTATGAAATGTTTAAGATATAACAAACTCCAGTTGACTTTGACATTTTGCCTTATGATATCTCAACATCGTGACTATTTTAAATTTTTTTTTTTTTGCTACTACATTATGATACTCTGTGTACATTGTTGGACCTGAACGCTGTCTATGTTTTTGACATAATACGTTTTCTGTCATGCTATGCTGTATGCTTAATTATATCACTAGAAACCAGTTTTTATTTAATGGGTATATGATTTAAATGCAAGATATTAATCCTTATTCATCATTTTCAGAAAGCAATAACGTGTAAAAGAAATAAATTAAACAACCCACAGTGGAGTAATATGAAATCGGAATTTCACCTTCGGAATCAACGAAAGAAGATGCAGTACCTCGGCATGAAGAGTAAATGGATCAGAATTAACAAGCATTAACAAGAATATATTATACACATCATATGATAGCAGTCTTAACTAATTATTTTTCTTTCAGTATACGTGGCGATTGATGCAGGCTGTCAGACAGAACTACACATCTTAGTTTTAGTGATGAAATATGCTAGAAATAAGAAACTCTATACTATGAATAGTTGTGTGAGTAAATGGTAATATGAATAATGAAGTGTCTATTTTTTGCAGATGATAATAAATGATGATGAATAGTTATATGAAGAATATGCAAATATGAATAATGAAGTTTTTCTTTGCAGGTGATGATAGTGATGAATTTTATATGGCCACTTAACGCACCACTTTTATGTTTTTCTTTGCAGATGAGAATAATGATGAAGTTTATATATTTACTGTTAGTTAAGAGATGCTATGTAGTTATTTAAGTATTTGTTACAGTTCGTTTTCACAAAATGTCTTATGTCACATGGTATAATGACTGAATGTTTTGGAAAGGACAGCTAGAGTACATACATATTGAGTACACGTTTCATTACCGGTTAATTCAAAATTCACTACTTTTCAGCATAATATGCGTTTCTTTTCTCAGCTTAATAATCCATTTTGTATTTTTTCCAGGAGAAGCTATTCATGAAATTAATGTGTTGTAAGCAGTTAGTTATTAAACCTGTTCTACTACTTGCATTTTTTTTACCCATTTGTGTGTGTCATTCATGAATGTGATCACATATACTCTACTTGTATCATAACCTTGCTATAGCTGACTCATGACGAATGACGTTACTAATCCTTATTTGCAGCAATAAGTCAAAAGCAAATATTTTCATGCCCCAGCAATTAATTATCGATCCCAACGCAATGCATTGCTAGCACAAAAAATGTATTACCAGTCCCTAATAATGCTACTAGTTTAAGAGAGTTCTGAGTAATACTGAATGATGTTTTCTAACCGCAGACCTTGAGTAATAGTTGCAGTGTGTTACATTTTAAATATGTCCTATGTCACTTGAATGATGAGTTCTGAGTGATACTGAATGATGGTTTGTAACTGGCCAATGAGTGCCAATGATTACTATAACTAGATGAATTATGTGAATGCTATGCCATTAATTAACTCTTGTTTTGAATGATGACTTCTGAACAATGCATAAAAATGTTCAGTAACTGGCCAATGAGTACCAATGTTCACTGTAATCAGATGACTTATGAATAATATTCTGTAATACTTCATACATAGTACAGAAATGTTTAGTAACTAGGCAATGAGTGCCAACAATTACTCAAATCGGTTGATAGACTAGTGTAATTCTCAATGATGACTAGCATAAGACTTAATGCCCTTCACCTTCTGACCTAATTACCAGAAATTACTGCAATATCCGTTTGTCCTGTCCATCCTCACGATCATGAAGCACTATACTTGGTTTTTTGCACTAATTCTACGTTGGTGAAAGAGTATGGATTCTGCAAGAGTGTGGTGTTGACACATCATGCTGTCCACCACCTTGAACAATGGAGACGTTATTATGGTCCCACTGTTTGGTGTACCTAATGTACTACCAAAATGATAACATTGAATATTAATACGACGTTTCAGTGTCTTGGCTACACTGATTAATACTTCAGGGAAGAGAACTTCAGATTGTCTCACTTGGTGCTGTGCTTCTGTAGAAAGATATGGACTTTCAGTGCAGCTACGTGCAACCTAGTGTGCTACAACCATGATGCAATCCTTCCCTTTCCTATACTAGTTCTTGTAAAATGGTAAAAAAGTATACAGCGCGCGTGCACTTTATGTCATTTGTTAATATGTTTTGTACTCATTGCGTATACTAGTTCTTGTAAAATGGTAAAAATATATACAGTGTGTGTGCACTTTATGTCATTTGTTAATATGTTTTGTACTCATCGCGTATACATTTTGTGATTTCTTGATATGTTCTGCACTCAGTGCATGTGCACTCTATTTCACTTTATGTTCTGCACTTATATATATATATATGTGTATATACTCTGTGACTATAAACTTAGTTAATTAAGAAAAATTTGTTGCTCAGGGCAAGTCCAATAGACTCACCATCGCTGCCAAATTTTTGCCCCCCCCCCACCCAGTGGAGGGTTATGTAAGAGGTCCGAGCAGATGTAATTTCGATGTATTGCTCATGCGCTGCCTGCGATATGCAAGCTATAAGAGAATCGCTGACCAGAGAGCACTGTTGACTCAGTAGGAACTCTGTAGCTGTAGCAGTAAGTTGTTGCTAGTCTGCAGTCTGCTCTGGTCTGGTATGGTGTATCGTGTTGGCTGGCCAGTCGCGGTGCAGCGATGCCGGAGCCAGAGTATTATTGTATAAGGTAAAAAGCAGCCTCGCGCATATCAAGTAATGTTATCTGAACTCCGATGTAAATGTTTTAAAAATGTCCTAATAATAATCTTTCTCATATAAAGTAATTTTTTACAAGCATTCATTTCAATTTAAAGAATTTACTAATATCTCCAATCCATGATCATTCCGATTGTTGCAAAAGAAAAATCAGTTGCTTCTTTTCATAAATGACAAATCTATCGGCCAGCATTGCACAGAGCTGTGCCGGAAAAATTTATTGTAAGAGCAGATATTTGGCGACTTTATTGAGGTAAGAATTTTTGCTTTTTTATTCAGAATGATCTTACAGGGCCATGACGCAGCACTGCCGTCGTCCAAAATTTACCAGGTTACTGAATTTATTTTTTATTACGAGGTTTAGGAATTTTTCTGTTTCGAGCTTACATTAAATGAGAAATGAATTTTGTGGGTACATTAAATGGGAAACAAATTTTGTGTGGAAGTTAAATGTGAAAGAATGAATTTTGTGGGGAGGTTACGCTAAAATTAGAATCACTATCCATAATATTATTTATATTCAATTTTCTGGGGAGGTTACACTGTGAAAGAATGAATTTTGTGGGGAGCTTACACTAAAATTAGAATCATTCACCAAATAATATTTATTTTATTTTGTGGGGAGGTTACAGTATGAGACATTCCATTTCGGAAATCGTTAGAGAATTCTATATTCCAGGCTTCAAGACTGTGGCGAGAATACCATATTTCAGGCACTACCCCTCAGTACGAACAATGCAGTGGCTGACGGCCTTTAATCAACGACATAGAGCAGACGTGTTTAGGTAGAGTTGACAGTACTAACAGACAAGAAACACTGCGTGAAATAACCGCAGAAATCAATGTGGGACGCAAGGCGAACGTATTCGTTATGACAGTGCGGTGAAATTTGACGTTAATGGGCTGTGGCTGCAGGCAACCGACACAAGTGCCTTTGCTAACAGCACGACATCGCTTGCGTTCGTGACCCTAGACGGCTGGAAAATTGTGGCCTGTTCAGATGAGTCCCCATTTCAGTTGATAAGAGCTGATGGTAGGGGTCGAGTGTGGCGCAGATCCCACGAAGCCATGGACCCAAGTTGTCAAAAAAGTACTGTGCAAGTTGCTGGTGGGTCCGTAACAGTGTGGGCTGTATTTACATGTAATGGACCGGGTCCTCTGGTCAAAATGAACCGATCATGGTTATGTTCGACTACTTGGAGACCACTGCAGTTATTCATTGACTTTGTGTTCCCAAACAACGATGGAATTATTATAAGTGAGAACGTGACATGTTACTGGGTCACAATTATTGATGGCAACTGGCTTAGGGAACAATTCGAGCAAATGATTTGGCCACCCAATCGCCCGACGTGAATCCCATCGAAAATTAATGGTACATAATCGACAGCGTCCACGAAATTCAGCGTCGGCAACACTTCCTCAACTATGGACGGCTATAGAGGCTACAGGCTGCATGGTTCAGTACACAGGGGATTGCCAACGACTTTTGAGCCCATGCCACATCGATAAGGTATTATGAGATATCGTATTACTTTCGTCAGTTCAGCGTAGAGACCTCAAATACATTATAACAGAATACTACTTCCCTGCTAGTTTATCCTCAGGGTTAAGTACTACGAACTTGAATAAGATTCCAGACAGTCTTAGTAATACAGTGCTTATCGTGATTATAGCCAAAACTGACACGCGAAGATGGGTACTTGACAGAAAAGTTTACATTTCAGTATGAGTTAACCATGGTACTCAAGTGAGTAGTGGCTCATGTCCTCACATTCGCAATCATTTCGCGAACGTCTCATTTTCGGACTCGTGTTTATTGGAACGTTTTGCTTCCGTTAAACTATACTTTCACCTATACATACGTATGTAGTACGTGGATCTTATGAAAACTAGGCTCTTCTTCTTCTGCACTTCATGGATTAGGTATTCTTGCGCATTCCGTCCTAACAGCGGTCTTCAGTGGACCTTAGGTCGCTGTCGATCTCTTCTTGCCCTCGACATGTAATCCATTCTTTGTAAGTAATCAGTACAATTATGGTTATTATTTAATATTCTATAATGAACTGGTTCTGTACTTAATTCTTTCCTAATGTCCTCATTTCGTATGCTATTCATTCTCGTACATCCTTTAATGCTCCTTAAAAATATCATTGTTCCCGATTGTATTCTACTAAATTGATTTTCAGTCCGCACCCAGGTTGCGCTGCCATAAATTGATAAGGGTAAATCCATTACATTAATAAAAAATTCCATTTTGGTTGTTTTGTAGCTTTTTTTTGGTCCCACATACAGTTTGAAATGTGATAGCTTTTGCTCAATTATAAAACATTTTGACACAGCAGAGATACAATATTTAACATTCAATACGTGTTCTAAAATGTTTTCTAGCAGTCTTTGACTGTTGCCCCAAACATTCCGTATCATAGCTCTGTGTGTGTGTGTGTGTGTGTGTGTGCGCGAATTCTCCCAGTCTTTCAGCAGCGTACTTCCGATCCCAGCCCTGTGTTTGCTAATCGTCTTTCGTGAAATAAATAACACCGCTTAAGAGGCACTGGTGGATCTTATAAATAACGTCCTTAACGTGCTAAGAGAGGCTTTAAAATCTTCTCGTCTGAACATATTTATTGGAATCGTACAAAATTTTGGTGGGAAAATAGAGAACAATTAAAATAATGAATATCGCCATACTGCGGTGTGCCTACGGGTGTGCTTACATCTGTGTGTGTGGGGGGGGGGGGGGGGGAGAGGTTGGTGAGCGTGTGTGAGAGGAAGAGAGAGAGAGAGAGAGAGAGAGAGAGGGAGAGAGAGACGCAAAGAGGGTGGGTGATGTTAAGTTGTGGCGATATTCAAATCTCTTTCAGATAAAATTAGGAGAATTTCGTCTGTTAGATTTTGTGGCGTTCCTCGAGTAGTCTTGAAGAAAACGTGAACCTGAGCACCATTATTTGTTTATATTGTCTGTTGGTATCTAACTTTAACATGGGTTGAGCCTTGCGGTATTTCACCCCTGTGAAAGGAGTCTCGATAGTGAGAGCTGATTCTGGAAAGAGAGGATTTAATTCTTCCTGAACGAAACAAAGCCATGGCTTGATTACACAGATGGGCATATTTGTGTGAATTCCCTTCTGTGCTGACCATTAAATTGTTACAATTCGTGTAGCATGCGATCTGAAGCAAGCTGTTCTGGTCTGCCTGGATTCGTTAGCGAGCGTTTGAGGCGTGTTAAGGAAACCAGCTGCTGTAGGTCAGTGATCATCTGCTTTTTTCTACTCAGCGTCATCTTGTTGCCTGTGAATGGTGGCCAGCTACCTCAGTAAAACACTTCCTCGACCTCCATCGCCATCACTAGTCTTACTAGTTTAAATGCGGCCAAATTTTAATTTTTATACAAATCATCCTATGTACAAAGTACAGCCTTAATGATAGCTAGAAAAAACATGAAAGTTTTTATACATAATAACTCCATACAAACATAAACTAAATGTACTCTTATTGAAAAAAAATATTTCTTACTAACAAACATGAGTTAAAAAAACGCAACTATTTAACACATAAAACTTCCTGACGGATTAAAACTGTGTGCGGGACCGAGACTCGGACTCGGGACCTTTGCCTTTCGCGGGCAAGTGCTCTACCATCTGAGCTACCCAAGCACGACTCATGCCCCGTCTTCACAGCTTTACTTCTGCCAGTACCTCGTCTCCTATTTAAAACATAATTGACACAATAAATCGGTATCAGTTAGGACGGAAACAACACAACAGACCGTATGACAAATGCGAGAATCACTAAAGCCATAAAACAATACAAACCAAGAGGCAAAAGATCAATAGAAAGACCAATGAAGAGATTGCTTGACCAATTTTGAAGGAGACCGAACAAGCAAAAAGCTCCAATCCTTGATATAGACGACGATGATGATGACGTTTTAAAGTTTACATTTTAAAACCAAATCACACTACTGACACAGTTTTGTACAATTTAAGAACTAATACTTGAAACGTTAATTATTATCTAATGGAAACGTAGAATGTTTGCAGTAATAGTTACTATATAGTAATGCTAAAAGGTAGAATGTTTGCAGTAATAGTTAATATATAGTAATGCTAAAAGGTATCAGATAGATTATACAATGGTAAGACAGAGATTTAGGAACCAGGTTTTAAATTGTAAGACATTTCCTGGGGCAGATGTGGATTCTGACCACAATCTATTGGTTATGAACTGCAGATTGAAACTGAAGAAACTGCAAAAAGGTGGGAATTTAAGGAGATGGGACCTGGATAAACTGAAAGAACCAGAGGTTGTAGAGAGTTTCATGGAGAGCATAAAGGAACAATTGACAGGAATGGGGGAAAGAAATACAGTAGAAGAAGAATGGGTAGCTCTGGGGGATGAAGTAGTGAAGGCAGCAGAGGACCAAGTAGGTAAAAAGACGAGGGCTAATAGAAATCCTTGGGTAACACAAGAAATATTGAATTTAATTGATGAAAGGAGAAAATATAAAAATGCAGTAAATGAAGCAGGCAAAAAGGAATACAAACGTCTCAAAAATGATATCGACAGGAAGTGCAAAATGGCTAAGCAGGGATGGCTAGAGGACAAATGTAACGATGTAGAGGCTTGTCTCACTAGGGGTAAGATAGATACTGCCTACAGGAAAGTTAAAGAGACCTTTGGAGAGAAGAGAACCACTTGTATGAATATCAAGCGCTCAGATGGCAACCCAGTTCTAAGCAAAGAAGGGAAGGCAGAAAGGTGGAAGGAGTATATAGAGGGTTTATACAAGGGCGATGTACTTGAGGAAAATATTATGGAAATGGAAGAGGATGTAGATGAAGACGAAATGGGAGATAAGATACTGCGTGAAGAGTTTGACAGAGCACTGAAAGGCCTGAGTCGAAACAAGGCCCCGGGAGTAGACAACATTCCATTTGAACTACTGATGGCCTCGGGAGAGCCAGTCATGACAAAACTCTACCATCTGGTGAGCCAGATGTATGAAACAGGCGAAATAGCCTCAGACTTCAAGAAGAATATAATAATTCCAATCCCAAAGAAAGCAGGTGTTGACAGATGTGAAAATTACCGAACTATCAGTTTAATAAGTCACAGCTGAAAAATACTAACGCGAATTCTTTACAGACGAATGGAAAAACTGGTAGAAGCCGACCTCGGGGAAGATCAGTTTGGATTCCGTAGAAATGTTGGAACACGTGAGGCAATACTGACCTTACGACTTATCTTAGAAGAAAGATTAAGAAAAGGCAAACCTACGTTTCTAGCATTTGTAGACTTAGAGAAAGCTTTTGACAATCTTAACTGGAATACTCTCTTTCAAATTCTGAAGGTGGCAGGGGTAAAATACAGGGAGCGAAAGGCTATTTACAGTTTGTACAGAAACCAGATGGCAGTTATAAGAGACGAGGGGCATGAAAGAGAAGCAGTGGTTGGGAAAGGAGTAAGACAGGGTTGTAGCCTCTCCCCGATGTTATTCAATCTGTATATTGAGCAAGCAGTAAAGGAAACAAAAGAAAAATTCGGAGTAGGTATTAAAATTCATGGAGAAGAAGTAAAAACTTTGAGGTTCGCCGATGACATTGTAATTCTGTCAGAGACAGCAAAGGACTTGGAAGAGCAGTTGAACGGAATGGACAGTGTCTTGAAAGGAGGATATAAGATGAACATCAATAAAAGCAAAACGAGGATAATGGAATGTAGTCAAATTAAGTCGGGTGATGCTGAAGGAATTAGATTAGGAAATGAGACACTTAAAGTAGTAAAGGAGTTTTGCTATTTAGGGAGTAAAATAACTGATGATGGTCGAAGTAGAGAGGATATAAAATGTAGACTGGCAAAGGCAAGGAAAGCGTTTCTCAAGAAGAGGAATTTGTTAACATCGAGTATAGATTTAAGTGTCAGGAAGTCGTATCTGAAAGTATTTGTGTGGAGTGTAGCCTTGTATGGAAGTGAAACATGGACGATAACTAGTTTGGACAAGAAGAGAATAGAAGCTTTCGAAATGTGGTGCTACAGAAGAATGCTGAAGATAAGGTGGGTAGATCACGTAACTAATGAGGAGGTATTGAATAGGATTGGGGAGAAGAGAAGTTTGTAGCACAACTTGACTAGAAGAAGGGATCGTTTGGTAAGACATGTTTTGAGGCATCAAGGGATCACAAATTTAGCATTGGAGGGCAGCGTGGAGGGAAAAAATCGTAGAGGGAGACCAAGAGATGAATACACTAAGCAGATTCAGAAGGATGTAGGTTGCAGTAGATACTGGGAGATGAAGAAGCTTGCACAGGATAGAGTAGCTTGGAGAGCTGCATCAAACCAGTCTCAGGACTGAAGACCACAACAACAACAACATAGTAATGCTAACGACTCGATGTCATTGGTGGGCTCCCTTGAGCCTGATGATCGCCTATCTGGTTCCATCTTCGTATTCATAGGTCCTTTTCAATTTTTGTGGCCTCAGTTTTAAAGTGACTTCACGGGAGCTTACTTTTCATCAATGGTAGTGGATTCTGCTGTCATTTATTAAGGTACCACGATTATTAAATCAAATCCATGTACATTTTGTGTTTTAATAACTAAACTAACCATCGCCGCAACAAACACGAACTCCGTGGCTGCCTCCAGCTCCCCCTTTTCGCCATAAGCCCCTTGTCGATCCGCCACTCCCTCGAGAAGTGAAACCACGCACCAGAGGGCGATACGTTGGGAACAACCAGTGCAGGTGGTTGTGTCAGTAGAGCACAAAATGTTGAATTGTGTTCACTTGGTTGTTGACAACATTACGAGTGAAGACAGGCGGAAGACGCGATCTCGCCTCACGGCCTGCTCCTCCTGAACGGCGCAGAGGAGGCCGCCGAGTATTGTGCCTCCATCAGACGAGCAATCATCGTCAACGGTGCCACAGCGCACAGCGCGAGCCATTGTGGGGGCTTTTGGCACATAGCCCAGGACACTGGCGCGCCAGCTGGCGGTTCGGACCTTCATGCCGACACCTCCGCTATCCTGGCCAGCCAAGTACTGTTTACGATAATTCTCCCATCACTCGTTTTTTAAGTTTAGCTTCCAGACATGCGTCGCCACACTGAAAATTCTTTATTGAAATTATTTTCTGCTTCTATTACTGAATGAAATGGGAAGTTGAACCTTCTACGTTATTTAATTCTGAAACAGTAGAGTAAAACTGAACGTACTGAGCCTACTTTCTCTTCTGTACTGTGTATTGATTTGATTCTGATTTTGTTTGAATTTCCTAAATTGTTCGTACTCTTCTGTGTGAGTAAAGGCTACCGGTCTTGTATCATTCGGATCACAATTAGTGCATGACTAGAAATTAGGTATTGTTACTGCTAGCGCGTAATTGTATAGAGAATTTCCTTTGTAGTTGTAGTTTTTCATTGTTGTACAGTATTGTAATGAGCAAAGCAGTTGTGGCATGCATATGGATTTGCAGTAAGTATTATGCAGTCGCTATTGCAGTTAATTAGATATTATTTTCAGTGCTATTTATAATGTGTTTTCTTATTTTTGCTCTTCTAATTGTGTTTTTCTGTGTTATCGTGTGAAATTCTGTGATAATCATGGCGTGTGAAAAGAGCAACACTGTTCATTGATCTGTCTCGTTTTCAGCTGTCATATAGACATTTTATCTTTCATAAGTAATTTATAGGTTGCCACATTCAAGGTATTACGCTATATTAATTGTTCCCCGTAAATGCACCATAAAAAAGGATCGGACCTATACTCTTCAGATATTTTCCTTTTAAAAATTTAACATGGGTAATTGCATTCATTTTTTAATGTATCACAATTCGTTTCTATGATAGTCATCAATTTTAGTAAGTCTGCTACATGCATTTTATCTAATATGCTTTTATCAGATTATGTTTTTGCGTAAATGATGACTACATATAAGCAAGCCCACAGTAGCGGCATCTAGGGAGGGTGTAGGCAAACAAGTTTCTGGATGCTACTGTACCTCAGCAGCTAGTTGGCAATAATCACTACGTGGACGATGTGGCCTATTCTACACCATATTTTAAATCTATGTGACGATGCTGTGCTGATTATATGTTTTGACGATGCCATTATGGCCGTATCACTTTAGGACATGGTGTAAAAAAGGTACGTTATACCACATTTTATCTGTACATTTCCCTGGTGTATGGCAGTATATTGTGATACATATTGCTGACTTATGTTAAAAGACACACTTGTTATTAGATGTATATGTTCATATATTTTAGATCTGAAGATGGTCACTACAGACTCAAAGCGGTCATCGTCTAAGAATTTATTTGTGATCAGAGACTGGAATAAAAAAGTTAAACAATACGTGAACAGGAAATTATTGCCGATCCATCAGTCGGCAACAGCTAGCCTCAAGAATGCGAAATGACAGAACAAAATCTTGCAAATACTGTAGATTTAGGTTCTGCGTCCTTACCCTTTTCTCAATTAAGTCAAGGCTCACACTCTACTTTTCAAAATGCGAATGTTGCCGGTGCAAATGCACTGCCGAAAAGCATAAAGGAACATGTTCCAGACACTAATATATTGTTATTACAATTAATGCAACAAATGGTACAAAAGCTTCAAAAGTTAGACATAATGGAACAAAATCAGGAACGAACACAGCAACAGCTACAAAAGTTAGACACAATGGAACAAAATCTTCCAAAGTTAGACACAATGCTTGAACAAACACGTGAAGGTTTAACTGCTGAGTTACTTAAAATCGAATCTAAAGGTCAAAAAGTTTGTAAAGACGTAAAAACGCAAATTTATGAGCATTTTCAGCCTATTTTTTCGCGACATGAAAACACATTACAGTATCTTGAAGCCGCAGACTATTGTTCACGAAAATCACGACACCTTTTGCAGGCTAAAATTGACTCAGTTGCGTCTACCGATACGGTCATGCAACTTGTTCAGACTCAGGAAAACTTAAAGGACACAGTAGATAAGCTTTCGCCACAAATGGACATATTAAAACTCGGTTCAGAAAAACATACGGAGGAAATCATCACATTATCGGGAAAAGTAGTCGAACTTTCGGATCAGCTAACTAATTTATCTACAAAGGTAGACGATGAGCTGAATGATAAAAGACCGGTAGGCTTTGCTGACACAGAAGAGTACGAACAAATTAGGAAATTCAAACAAAATCAGACTCAAATCAGTACACAGTACAAAAGATAAAGTAGGCTCAGTACGTTCAGTTTTACTCAGCTGTTTCAGAATTACATAACGTAGAAGCTCAAATTCCCAGTTCATTCAGCAATAAAACCAGAAAAGAATTTTAGTAATGAAGTTTCAACACAAGTGAGTGATATTCAAGTCAGTTACGGTGCCGTTTGCAGTTAGGTCATCTCACAGTTAGAATAAGCATAACATTTACTTAACTAGGGTTGCTGCTGCTTGTACTGAAAGGGAATAGATAAGAATAAAATAGTATTTGAATGAGGGATCGCCGAACAAAACAGTATTTGGATGAGGGATCGATAAGAATAAAATAGTACTTGGATGAGGGGTTGCCCCCAGACGCAGACGACACAACCCGACACATCACCGCCAGCGACCGCCAAACCGATTGCCCCGTCCCCGATCCCAACCAGTGGCAATGGCTCCCAAGACACCCCAAAAACACGATCGCCCCCTGCCACGGAATAGACACCAAGCATTTGGATGAGGCACTGGCAATCTACATCATCCTTAGATGCCGAAGACACAACTCCATCCACCATCTCCAGCAGCTATGCGACACTGTAAACTGACCGCCCCCAGCCCCCTCCCCTCCTCCCTTGCGGCCATGCCATGCCATGTCAAACCAAATTGTGTGCTAAGCTACCATCGCCCCCACCACGGAATAGAATCCATGCATATGGATGAGGCACTGCTAAACTACAATCGCCTTAGATGTGGAAGACACAACTGCACCCACCAACTCCAACGGCCATGCGACACGGCTAAACCAACTGCCCCCAGCCCCCCAAATCCGCCTCTCCAGCGGTCATGCTACGCCAAACCAATTTGGTGCTACAGGTACTACAAAACTACAATCGCCTCTAGCTATGAACACAACCGTTGCTAACCCTCATCAGTGGCTATGTTAAATTTAAACGTGTCTTCAGAAATACTTTTTTGGATAGTAATTTTTGGGTGAGGTACTGTAAAACTACGATCACCTTTAGCCATGGGTACAACTTTTCCTTATCCACATAAGTGGCTATGTTGAACTAAAGCCTTCATTAGTGGCTATGCTAAACCAAAATGTGGCTTAAAATAATTTTTTATGGTATAAAATGTAATATTGTCAGTAACAACAACGTTACTAAATGCACCTCCGAATTGCGCTTACTAATATCACCTACATCAGCAGGTTTGCAATGGAATGCATGGAAACGGGTAATCAGGGCCGATAAAGTTAACTTTGGCTGGATTACTGCAAAACTACGGCCGTTTTTAGTTATGGCCACAACTTTTCCTTACCTTCATCAGCGGCCGTGTTAAACAAAAATGTGGCTTAGAAAGAACTTTCTTTGTGGTACACAATGTAATGTTGGCCATAACAACAAGTTTACAAAGTGCACCTCAGGATTATGCTTTCTAAAAGCCTGAAGATATCGAAAGAAACCATTTATCACCAAATTTTAATCCTCCGTTTTATTTCCATCAAGACTAGCAAAAAATTAACAAATAAATCAGATAGCAGTATCTACGTCACCCAACGATGTCAAGAATTACACTTTAAACTGCTCTGTGAGCATCCTCCCAGACGTTGAATAGATGTGATCGTGTAAGCAAACAACGGGCCTTTCTCCTTGCTTATGCGCATTACGTTACATTTACGAGTATTTATGCTAATTAGGTGGACTGATAAGGAAAGGAATGAGGAGGTTCTGCGCAGAATCGCAAAGTAAAGGAGTATGTGGAAAACACTGGTAAGGAGAACGGACAGGATGATAGGACATCTGTTAAGACATGAGGGAATGACTTCCATGGTACTAGAGGGGACTGTATAGGGCAAAAACTGTAGTGGAGGACAGAGATCGGAATACATCCACCAAGTAACTGAGGGTGTGGGTTACAAGTGCTACTCTGAGGTGAAGAGGTTGACACTGGAGAGTCCGCATCAAACCAGTCAGAAGACTGATGACCTCCCCCCCCATCCAAAAAAAAAGAAAAAAAAGTGCTCAACTTAACTGCCAATCTCTCGACCCTCGACCAAGCATCGACCCTCTATAGTTTCAAGCATTTCGCTACAGTTTTAAACCATTATGATTTCAGGATATACAACAGCTACATCCACGAAAAGCTTTATGGGGCTTCCTTCATTATCCACTAGGTCATTTACATATACCGTGAACCATTGCCACTCCGTTGGGTAGCCACAAGTTACTTTTAAGTCCGAAGATTTCTCTCCGTTAAGAATGACTTGCTGTGTTCTATTTCCAGTCACAAAGCTCGACTAATATTCCGCATGCTCCCATCTTGTTCATTAGGTGACAGCGCGGATCTATACTGCACAGGTTGCAGAAGTCACGGATCACGGTGTGAACATGAGCGCTAGCATCTATTAAATTTTGGTTTTAATGGACGAACAGAGTCATCTGAGTTTCACACGATCATTGTTCGCGGAATCCGTGTTAGTTCCTACAGCCGAGATTTCCTGAGACCGGAAATATCACTATACATGAGCATAGAACGTGTTCTGAAAATGTTACAACAGACTGTCGTCATCATTCCAAGCATTTGCTGTTTGCACCTCTTCGATGACACCTCTTGGAAATGGGAACGATCTGAGCTTTGTTTCCTAATGACTAGTAACGCTCTGCTCTAAACCAACCTATGGTACACTGCTTATAGAAGATGTGCAAATTCTTTCGGGTATTCTGTAAAGAGTCATATAGGTATCCCATAAGATGTTCAGCGTAATTTTCAGATCCTGCTGCTCTAGTCTTGATGTGGATTAAGTTTCCACTTGACACGATTTTTCACAACTTTTCCCATAGCAAAACGTTAATTCTATTCTGTACTTGAAGCTCGCTTTGCACCACAATGATTCGACTGTTTCGCGGTAACGGGAACTTCCACTTGGCTCATAAAGTACCAGCCGTCTAGATAAGTATTAGACCCTTGCATAAGTTCCTAGCGTCTTTCCATAAGTTTAATAACCACAGCCACAACATATACACATAACTGACACTCTAGTCATCAATAATATATTCTCCTCCGGTACCTACAATAGTCTGCCAACGCTGGGATAACTTTTCGATTCCGCAACTGTAAAAATGACGTCGTTTTGAGACGAAAACTCGTCGAGTCTTGTTCGGAGTGCATTTTCTTCGGAAAGGAAGTTCCTTGAAGCTTGTTCGATAGAGAGTGGAAAAGGTGAATATCTGAGGGCACAAAAAAAAAAAAAAAAAAAACACTCCGTCTTCAGGTCACATGTGGCCCATCGGGACCATCCGACCGCCATGTCATCTTCAGATGAGGATGCAGATAGGAGGGGCGTGTGGCCAGCGCACCGCTCTCCCGGTCGTTATGATGGTTTTCTTAGACCGGAGCCGCTACTATTCGGTCGAGTAGCTCCTCAATTGGCATCACGAGGCTGAGTGCACCCCAATGAACGGCAACAGCGCACGGCAGCCCGTATGGTCACCCATCCAAGTGCCGGCCACGCCCGACAGCACTTCGGTGATCTGACGGGAACCGGTGTATCCACTGCGGCAATGTGACGTGAATAAGGTGGGCGCGGAATAACCCCTCAACCCAACGCCTGAGAAGTTTTCTTTCTAGTCTAGAAAGATGCGGGTGGCCGTTATCATGGAGTAGCATCACGTCAAGCAATATTCCTGGCCGTTGTTCTTGGATTGCGTCTGGGAGACGTCTCACTTTTTGACAATAAATCTCTGCAGTGATGGGTACACCTCGGGGAAGCAATTCGTAGTACGCCACACCATTGTTGTTCCACCAAATGCATAATACTGGAATTAACTTTTGTGTACGGACGCAGGTCTTTGTACTGCGAGTTGCTGCTTGGTTTTGGCACAACAGTTCCATTCTGTTCGTTATGTTAGCACAAAGACACTATTTCTCGACATCAGTAACTATACAGGACAGAAACGGTAGGTGTTGTTCACGAGCCAATTGATGACGAGCAAGCAGAGATGCACATATGGGCATCTGCTGACTTGGTGTTTTATGTTTAGAGCACGTGGTACCTACACACCAGATTTTTGAACCATCTCCACTGTATGACAACGTCGGACGATGGTGGAATGATCACAGTTTGATCACATTTGCCAGTTCTTGAGTACACTGATTTCGGTCATTGCGGATTAATGCGTTTTAACGATCTTCATCGACCCTCGAAGGTCTTCCTGAGGGGGTGCTGTCACACCTCTAATGAACTGAAACAGAAGAATGTGTTGGAAATTTTCCAATTTCTCCATTTGGCACTCCATTTTACCATCGTCCTCAGCTGTATTCCCTATCTCCAAATGAGAAAATGACAGATGTAAACAGAAATAAACTACTGACCTTTAAAATTGCTACACCACGAAGATGACGTGCTACACACGCGAAATTTAACCGACAGGAAGAAGATGCTGTGATATGCAAATGATTAGCTTTTCAGAGCATTCACAAAAGGCTGGAGCCGGTGGCAACACCTACAACGTGCTGACATGAGGAAAGTTTCCTACCGACTTCTCATACGCAAACAGCAGTTGACCGGCGTTGCCTGGTGAAACGTTGTTGTGATGCCTCGTGTAAGGAGGAGAAATGCGTACCATCACGTTTCCGACTTTGATAAAGGTCGGATTGTAGCCTATCGCGATTGCGGTTTATCGTATCGCGACATTGCTGCTCGCGTTGGTCGAGATCCAATGACTGTTAGCAGAATATGGAATCGGTGGGTTAAGGAGGGTAATACGGAACGCCGTGCTGGATGCTATCGGCCTCGTATCACTAGCAGTCGAGATGACAGGCATCTTATCCGCATGGCTGTAACGGATCGTGCAGCCACGTCTCGATCCCTGAGTCAGTAGATGGGGACGTTTGCAAGACAATAACCATCTGCACGAACAGTTCGACGACGTTTGCAGCAGCATGGACTATCAGCTCTGAGACCATATCTGCGGTTACCCTTGACGCTGCATCACAGAAAGGAGCGCCTGCGATGGTGTACTCACCGACGAAATTCAGTGCACGAATGGAAAAACTTCATTTTTTCGGATGAATCCAGGTTCTGTTTACAGCATCATGATGGTCGCATCCGTGTTTGGCGACATCGCGGTGAACGCACATTGGAAGCGTGTATTCGTCATCGCCATACTGGCGTATCACCCGGCGTGATGTTGTGGGGTGCCATTGGTTACACGTCTCGGTCACGTCTTGTTCGCACTGGCGGCACTTTGAACAGTGGACGTTACATTTCAGATGTGTTACGACCCGTGGCCCTACCCTTGATTCGATCCCTGCGAAACCCTACATTTCAGCAGGATAATGCATGACCGCATGTTGCAGGTCCTGTACAGGCGTTTCTGGATACAGAATATGTTCGACTGCTGCCTGGCCAGCACATTCTCCAGTTCTCTCACCAATTGAAAACGTTTGGTCAATGGTGGCCGAGCAACAGGCTTCGTCTCAATACGCCAGTCACTACTCTTGATGAACTGTGGTATTGTGTTGAGGCTGCATGGGCAGCTGTACCTGTACACGCCATCCAAGCTCTGTTTGACTCAATGCCCAGATGTATCAAGGCCGTTATTACGACCAGAGGTGGTTGTTCTGGGTACTGATTTCTCAGGATGTGTGCACCCAAATTGCGTGAAAATGTAATCACATATCAGTTCTAGTATAATACATTTGTCCAATGAATACCCGTTTATCATCTGCACTTCTTCTTGGTGCAGCAATTTTAATGGCCAGTAATGTAGCAGCAATGAACTGCAAATAAAAAATGGAAATCGATAAATAAACCTATAGCAGGCGTAATACCAACATTCAAATAAATTAACACTACGAACTTGTGCACCAAACCAATATTTTCGGTGTCTCTCAGCACAGAAATATTCCCACACGGTGAGGAGTGTCTTAATGCTGACTGTTCCCTTGTGAGTCGTGAGTCCGTCGCCGCCGCTTGCGCGCCTTGCGCACGCGTCCTCCGGCTTAGCACGTGGCATTAGGGAGTCGCTAAACCTCCCACAGGCTGCAGCCAGTCGCCCGCGATCGCCTTATCTCTGCCAATATCCGCCCGCGTAAACAAAATCTGAACAGAGGGCTCCAACAATACGCAATCAGCGCGCGTAACGACTTGCGCCCCACTGCGCCGACCTCCGGGGAAATCACCCGCCGCATTGTTGCCAACGTACGTCGAGCGAGCCAAAGAAATAAAAGGGCGGTGCGCTCACATGACTTCATTTCGTTCTTTCGGTTCTGTTAATCCTTCAGAGCCATTTTTACCACCCGTTTCCCTTCTCCTGGAGCCTTACTCGTCGGATAAGTGCAAAGAAAATGAAGTATTAAAATACCTCCCATGTGTGGGAGAGTCCCGATGGACTTCCTAAAGGTAGACATATGATTGCGTAATGGAACACATCGGAGATTCTGTTCCCCCATACTCAAATTTTTTTCTCGGTGAACGGCGGATTTATGGAGATGGCACAAATTGTGGTTGGACGGGGGTTGAAATTTATATAAACTCCAGATTCAAGTAAAAACTAATGAGGATTTTGACATAGGCTCCAACATATAGTATGTGAACTGGGAGTTACATCTGTCCGAAGGATAATGTATAAGGGACATCGACAGTTACAAATATCTGAGAATAACTCTGGAAAGAATTACCACATCGAAATTATCATATAGACCACCTCTGCTTCTGAAAGAAGCACAAAGCGAGCACCAGTTATTTTCGTTGAACTGACAGGTAAAGACGAGATTGTAATGTAAACTGCTTAAGGAGTCCTGCTGTGATGCTGTGTGTAACAGAGAAGACTACTGTCAGTGTTGATCCTGAAGATAACAAGGGCAGATATCTGCGAGAACTATCGCACGATGAGCTTAACAACTCATGGATCGAAGTTACTGTCAAGAATTATATACAGAAGACTCAAAAACAAAATTCAGGATCTGTTTTGGACGATCAGTTTGGCTTTCGGAAAGTTCAAGACACCAGAAAGACAATTCTGATGTTAGCGGTTGACAGTAGAAGCAAGACTTAAGAAAACTCAAGACGCGTTCATAAGAAAAAGCTTTCGACAATGTTGCATGGTACAAAATGTTCCACGTTGTGACAAAAATGGGAGTAAGCTGTAGGGAAAATGGATAATACACAAAAATATTGTAGCGAAGAAGAATTTTGGGAAATCACTTGGACCTAAGGTAGTGTTACTGTACTCAAAGTAATCGTCGCATCTACGAAGACTGGGATTAAAGAATGATAAATAAGCTCACACCTTTCCCCTACCAACAGAGTGATAGTCACTTATCTGCTGATCTACTGCCAGTTGTCTGCATATGCTGTCTGATTCTTCGCCCACCGGCAGGGGATGTTGTTAATTCTTTATTTAAATTTCTGTCACAGTTGTGTGAATTTATACTCGTGATAAGGGCTCTTTATAAAACATCGACATATCACTTTTTTCCAAAAACGTATCGATATATATCGGCAATTGCTGTTAGCTCAGCCACATCAATATATCAATTCGGTAATTCGAGTACCGATATTTTTATATTATATTATTTTTTCACAATTTCCTGAAAATATTTGAAGTTGTTCTTTTGAAATTGTAGTAGAATACAATTTTACTTTCAGTGTGTGAAGGAGTCTTGCTACTTTTTGAGCCTTCATCACATCCAATCGTTCTCTTTGGCTGTGTGAAGCAAGTATATGTCGCACTAAAGGAGAACTCCAATTGCACTGCCGGCTGGCGGTGTGAATGGATTAACAAGATTTCCGATGTGAAGAAACAGCACAGCAATTCTATTAAAAAACAGTTTTAACGCAACTAGTGTGCTGTTTCTTCACATAGACATTCTTCGTAAATAGTTGTCGAATATGATGAACAAAAATCTAAATGACGAGACCGGTCGTTGCGGTGGGCGGAGACATTTTGGGGCAAATGCTGACGTAATCGGCGATCAGCGCTACCAACAGAAACTGGAACATTTAGCTTCACCACGCAATTTTGACAATACAACTGCTAGGTCGCTGGTGTTAGCAGAAATGAAAAACAGGAAAGTCGACATGAAGCGTTTCGGACATTTCCTATATGTGACAAAACCGAACAACGGACCCATCAGACACCTTGCATTGCACCACTTGTAACAACAATGACGCTGTACTATAATACATATAAATAACATTTTTCCATCTGATTTTTCGATAAACTTGTGTAATTGATGTTCTGATTTCATTTTTTTTTTTTTTTTTTTGCCATTGTGTTACGAAAACTGTAGACAAGTTTCAATGTGAATATTAATGTTTATGTCAAATGTCAAGCAATATTGTTGTAGAATTGAAAGGTAACAAATGTTGAAACTGTTGTAAGATGTTTAAAATTGTAACTGTGCGTCTGTTCCATACGTAGGCAATGTGTTAGGATATGTAGAAATGCAGATGAATACCCGGTCTGTCAGGGAGCGGTAAAAGGTGGATGGCAGGCGACCGCGGGAAAATGCACGCGGGCACTGCACGGCACAACGGGCTCAGTAGTAGTAGTTGGAGTTTGGCAGTGGTTTGAGCAACACCTTCTGGAGCGAGGAGGCTCTCCTGGAAGACGTAGCTTCATTGAACCTCGGGTATGCCGTTCCAACGCCCACACAGCATGGCAAAATTCCATAGGCACTAAATGGAAAAGTATTGCGACTCTAAGAAGAATTAAAGTGCCGATACGTCAAAAGCCATAGCTGTGGTTGTACGTGTGCTCTATGCCTCATCATCTCGCCGCCCGCCAACCGACGCATCGATACAAGCAGGTTGAAACTTTTAGTACTGTATTCGTATGGACCAGAGAGTGAACTGTGCAATAATAACCTAAATTTTACTAGAACTTTCCCATCATTTAATTATCCTCACAACTAACCTAGACAGGGTCCTTTCCAAATGTTGTGCAATCCGAGTGTCCCAAAATGAAAATTAAAATTTTTGTTAATAATAATTATTTGCAGAACTAGCTATGTTCGAATGGTGTTTAAAGAAATGAAGAAATGTTTTGTTAATGAACCAGTAAATGAATAACGAAGGTCTAACGAAGTTGAAAGATAACTTTAATATTGGTATAGTAATGAAGTTTATTATTTCGAGACAGATGTAAAAGTATTTAAATGAGCAGTAAATAAGATGAAAAGAGTAGTAACTTATATACTGGAAATCTTGAACGCATAATAAATTCAGTAATCATTTTTTTTAATACAGCGACCATAACAGTTTCAAGGTCCCCCCTCCCCCCCCCCCTTTTTATTCATTTGAATTCTGAAGTGTTCTATATTGGTTTGACCAGCGAAAGTTAAAGTCAATATAAAAGTCAAAATTTATCAGTGTTTTATCTTTATCAAAATTGACATTTTGTGTTTGACACGAAAGTACAATTTCTAGGGTAACCTATGCCCGATTTTAATCAGATTAATAGACAGTATAAAGTGTTGTAGTAAACATTATAGTGTAGTGTTATGTATTCATGGTTTTCCATATCAGTACAGAACGTGAAACTATCAGTTCAACAGATTTTCTGGTTCTAAAATTCTACTATATTATGCAGTGTTACTACTTATTGTTTTGCATGAATATATACCAACTTGTACAGGGAAGAAAGTCAGTTAATGCCTAATTAGGCTGGCGACCGTATTATTAACAAATTCGTAGCACCTTCAGAGTTGCTTTTGGTCCATCCTGACGTGTAATTGCATTTCGAACGTGCTTGACGGATCATTGTTATTACAGAGTGGGTGTAAGTCTGATTTGCCACCATTCAGGTACACGCGGTCGATATCTATACGCAAATCCTTTCTCATAAGGTGAACCCCGCTCACTTACCTTAGTACAGGCTTTAACGAGTACTGTGTCACGCGGAGGTTACACACTTACATGCAATTACCATTGTTAGGAAACTGGTTATCGCCGAGCGTGAACGTGCAATGTTTTACTTTCTAAGGGGCATAGGCTGCTAGCTTGTTGGTTTACAGAATATCCAATAATAAATCAATACTTAAGTACACAACTCTAAAACTGGCAGTATATTTACAATGCGCAGCCGATATTTTTTGTAGGCAGGTTCTCGATTCTTTTCTCTCGCTACATCGATACATTTTTGATATATCGAGAGCAGATACTGAAACATTTTTAAGTATCGGTGTATCGGATTCCCGATATTTTTAAAATAAAAGTCTTCCTAGTTACTAGTTTCGAACGTAGCCGATTATTTTCAAACTAGACCTGCACGAAATGTGCCTGTCAGGACAATATTCCACTAATATACTTGGGTAACGTCCACAACAGCACATTAGTCATACAAGAGATATGGAGTGATCTTATTACATGCGTGATACTTTCAACACATGACACTGTACCAGCCTGTCTACCCCTACGTCCGCTGCAACCATTAAAGTAGTTAAATCTACTGCAACAGAGACTCAAAAGTACGTGTGAACTGAAGCTCGTGGTTAAAGCCGGTCGGCTAGGATTTGCGCAAGTCTGGTAAGCTTCACGGAACCCATTCAGTCTACCGCATCTGCCGACATCCGACGTGACTAGCCAGGTATATGTCTGCGTAGGTAGTTTCTCTATAGCTCACTTATTACGGCGATGGGAGTATCAAAATGAACGAACCAAATTTAAAGGTGATTGGGGAGAAATTAAGAACTGGGATATATACACAGGTCATTAGACAGGGCCCAAGTCCAGAAGGGTAAAAGTTTTCTTGCGTTTATGAGACAGCTTCAAATAAAGTGGTAATTGTCTCACAATGCAAATTGTGTAAAAAGTTACTAAACACTCAATCAGGAATCTCGAGTATGGTACGACATGTTCGCAGATTTCACCAGCAATTTGTCAGTCCATAAATATTTTGAATGAAGGCAAAGACTTAGGGGCTGACAAGTGTGGGGAAATGAGTACTAAGAAGTTGAGGCCACTTAGCAGAATATAAACTTCTTAAATTTATTGCAAGCATTGACTGAAATAGAAAAAAATACATCTGAGTGCCTGTTAAAAATCACTTTCTGGTGGCACGCAACGTGTTGATAAGTAAACTTATATGAAAGAAAAGCTTCTTCTTTGAGATATGTATCTTTTAGATTATCATAATATGAAAAATGAACTTCGTGTTTGCTAATATGCATTTCGGGAATTTAGCATGAACTGTTTCGGCCACTTAGAATGAATTCTTCGTACATCCATAGATGAAATGGAGGACAGTGGGACGTCAGCTGGTATAAATTTATACTAAAATTAAGAAATTCCTCCAGCTTTATTTAAGGTGTCGATTTTATTTTGGCAGCTAGTTTCAACGTTGTAACAACGTCATCTTCAGGCCCATACACTTGTTGACGTCAGTAAGTGTATGGGGCTGAAGATGACGTTGTTGCAACGTTGCAACTTGTTGACGTCAGCAAGTGTATGGGGCTGAAGATGACGTTGTTGCAACGTTGAAACTAGTTGCAAAAATCAAATCGACACCTTCAATAGAGCTGGAGGAATTTCTTCATTTTTAATATGGTATGAATTCAGCGAACCCGCAACAAAATTTAGTGTAAATGGAGTCAAACTGCCCGCAACACACTAAGATTACAGAAACTAGACTTCTGAAACTTTACGTTAGTTGGTGTTACAGTATAATGGACGTCCACTTTCAGAGATGGTTGGGGTTGTCATAACGATGGTTCTAACTGAGAATAGCCAGTATTGTTCGAGAGATGCTGAAGCTGCAGAGGAAACCATCCATATCGAAATAAATAAGCCCGAAATACGCCAAAAAGGACAAAAAGAATCCACCATTTTCTGGCCTACAGTGACCCAAAATGAATATTGTTTCATTGAACCTCGTCTTGTGATACTCTGATAAAAAAAAAGACTTTTCATCAGATTCCGAAACATACTCCTAACACTAAGATGAAAGCATCCAGAATAAACTTCTAGTCCAGGTCTGGTTTGAAGATGAACGGCTACGTTCGAAACTAATCACCAATATAAATTACACGCAAATGTGACTGAAATTTAAATAACTAATTATCAGATCTAATTTGCTGGTCTTTCTCCAGTTGGAAGTATATGAAGGGATGTAGTTGTCTAGATGTTGATGAATTAACAGAAAGCGGACACGGGAATGCTGCAGTAAGAGCGCTTTTCATATGTTAATTTGAAATATATTGAAACCAAACTGAGCACAAAACCGAGGTAGATCGCTACAGAAATATGACAGTACCATCACGAATATTGACGAAAAAGGCGAGCTTTCAACCTGCTGTAGACCAAAGGATAAACACATGTTTTGTTAACCCGAGCATCTGTCTACAGTCCATTTCCAAGATACGTGAAAAGGTGCCAGATACCATCAAACGAGGGGCGTTCAGTAAGTAACGCAACACATTGTTCCTTGAAAGCAGATTGATTTTATTCAGGATTCCAACGCATCATATTGCTCCCCATTCTTTTCTATACAAAACCCTACTTTCAACATAATTACCGTCCAGTGCGACAGCCTTATGCCATCTTAGTGGGAAGCCCTGTATGCCTGCATGGTTCCACTGTACTGGTCTATGTGTGAACCAACGTCTTGCTGCATCAATAAACTCCCTATCATCCACGTACTGCTTCCTGCAGCGTCCTTAGGCCAGACAGGAGGAAGTCGGAAGGTGTGTCACCCGGACTGTAGGGTGAATGAGGAAGAACAGTCAAATGGTTCAAATGGCTCTGAGCACTATGGAACTTAACATCTGAGGTCATCAATCCCCTATAACTTAACTACGTAAACCTAACTAACCTAACGACATCACGAACCTGCGAACGTAGCGGTTCTACGGTTCCAGACGGAAGCGCCTAGAACCGCTCGGTGAAAGCGGCCGGCTGAAGAACAGTCCAATGAAGTTTTGTGAGCTCCTCTCGGGTGTCTAGACTTGCGTGAGTCTTGCGTTGTCTTGGAGAAGGAGAAGTTTGTTGGCAATTTTGCGGCGACTAACACGCTGAAGTTGTTTCTTCAGTTTCCTGAGGGCACACAATACACTAGAGATGATCGTTGCATCGTGAAGAAGGACGTCAAACAGAATAACCTCTTCAGAGTCTCAGAGGACCGTCGCCAGACATTACTGGCTGAGGGTGCGGTGCGGCTTAGATGTGGTGTGTCGACATTTCACAAGGTTACCATTCCGTTTCAGGTTTGAAGTGATGAAACCGTGTTTCATCGGCGGTGACAATGCCCTACAAAATAACTGCCACGATCACCCTCGCATGGCGCAAGCAATTCCGCAGAGATGGTTCTTCGTTGCTCTTTACGGTCTTGCGTTAGGCTGCTAGGAACCCAGTGGACAAAGACTAAGTACACTACACCTACTGATGGACGAGTGTCTCAGCACTGCCAACAGAGACGTCCAGCGAGGTGTTTGATTGTGATCCGTCGATCACCTCGAATCAGAGTGTCCGTGCGTTCCAACACTGCAGGAGTCACAGCTGTCTGCGGCCGGTTGGTGATCTTGTTGCGATGATGGCCGACGTCTCGCCCAACGACTCAGCGTGCTTTTGTTCACTGCTAGGTCTCCGTAGGTATTCTGCAAATGACTATGTATTTCTCGAGGCTCTGTTTTCCATAGACGGAAACTCAGTGACAGCCTTCTGGTTGGAACGCACCTCCATTTCAGACGCCATGTTGAAGGCACGTATAGGATCGCCACCTATGGGAACTTCATGAAACTATAGCGATTACGGCGGGAATATTCCACGGTGTCCCAAAGAAATTCTGCGTTTTCTGAAGCGAAATTGTCTGAGAGGAAAAGGAGGAGCTAACGGTTCTTGTATCCCGGTCTGGAGGAGAGACTTGGCGCTTGACGATTACATTGCCGGTCCTCTTTGGACGCCAGCTCTGCAAAGAGCGCGAAGAATTTATGTCCGTACGCGATCCGCTCCTCGTATTTAAACACAAACCCTACTGGCTTTAAGACAATCCACTTCCACCAAATAGTCCGCATTGAAGGCGTAACATCCGTATGGTTTGATCGTCACAGAAAAATAGTTTTTAATAGTCAAAGCTAACGATTTAATTAAGGAACTTTTAATGAGTCAACTGATTGGTTCGTGATCAGTGCCAATCACATCGTTATCTCACCAGCAATGTGAGCCGGCGACAAGATGATCTAGAACAGCTCCACATTACTCTCTCTCTCTCTCTTTTTGTTTCTGGTACTGCGAAGAGCACTCTTCGTGGTGACATCGAGTGCTGTGCCTGCCCACGAAAAGTCTATTGATTATAGTATGTACAAGGATTAAGACACAACAGAAAGAATGGAACAACGAAGTCCCCAAATTAATAACGCTATAAGACTGGAAGGCAATCTTCCAGTCAGTGCGCCGGCCGGTGTGGCAGAGCGGTTCTAGGCGCTACAATCTGGAACCACGCGACCGCTACTGTCGCAGGTTCGAATGTGTGTGTAATGTCCTTAGGTTAGTTAGGTTTGAGTAGTTCTAAGTTCTAGGGGACTGATCACCTCAGAAGTTAAGTCCCATAGTGCTCAGAGCCATTTGAACCATTTTTGAGCCAGTCAGTGCCCTACATAGCAAAACAGAGAAATGTAGACGGGCACTATTGTTTGGACATCAGTTTACCACCATTTACTTACAGAATCCACGTTTCGTCTACGTAAACCACTGGTCAATTTAATTGTAATCTCTCAAATCTTTGTCAAAATTAAATATACTTTGCACTTGTTGAGGGTACGACATCTTGCTGGTGTATGTAATAACTCTTTTATTGAGACATAGCTTAAAAATAAATTTCATAGGGAGGGTAATTTATAATTTATAGTGCATTTGTCTGAGGAGATGGATCCCATAAAGGTTTTCGCAGACCAAACGATTTGCTGTAAAACAGTCCCCGGCTGCAGTCTTTCCGGCTCGTCTACTTGCGGTGGGTGATCGATGATGGCAGCGCCACCTGTTGCGTGCAGTGTCTCGCCCACTTGGCTGTGCCCACTGTGGCGTTCCTCCCCCACTCCCCCGCTAAATGGGGTGAGGCGCGATGCAAACACTTGCACAAGCTCACCCAGCCATATTAGTGGGTGAAATTGATGTGTTTCGCAGATAAATATGCGCACTGAGGTCACAAAAGTCATGGGATAGCAACATAGACAATGTAGAAGGAGCAGTGTGAAGCTGACATACGTATCAGCTGATTCATGTGAAAAGGTTTCCAACGTGATTATGATCCACCCCCGTCTCCTCGGCCATTGGCATCCTTTCTCTCCCCTCTCCCCCACCTCACCCCTGTTCCCCTCTTGGCAGGTCCCCGGACTCGCACACGCTACGTGGACATTCGCGCGCCGGAGATCACCGCCATCAGTGTTTCGTGTGTGCCGTCGTGTTTAGTGCTCAGTGTTCACCGTCACACTCCATCGTTCACCAGTGCCATCGTCATCTTCAGTGTTTGTGTGTCGTCTCATCAGTTAGCAGTGTGGCTTATCGACGAGTGTGAACGGCTCCGTGTCTGTGTCTATGTGTGTCTCCTGTTTTATTGCCCACCGTTCTGTCACTTATGTGTCTTCTCACTGTTTTTTTGCTCCTTGTATATTCTATGGCTGAAGAGCAGCATAGTGTGCTGCTGACAGCCTGCCTGTTGTACAAGCTTAAAATAACAATAAAGTAAAAAAAAAATTATGATCCACGACGGGGATTAGTAGATTCTGAACGTACAATGGTAGTTGGAGGTTGACACATGGGACATGGGTCACTCACTTTCGTAAAGTTTTGGGGAATTCAATATTCCGAGATTCACAGTTAGTGTGCCGAGAATAAAACGCATCAGGCATTCTCACCACGCACGGCCTTAGCTCAACGATCGAGAGCAGCAACATTTGCGTAGAGTTGTCAGTGTAAACAGACAAGCAACATGCGAGAAATAACCTCAGAAATCAATGCGGGGCGTGCGACGAACAAAGGCGTTACGAGAGCGCGGCGAAATTTGGCGTTAATGCGCTATAGTAGGATCGAAGCAAGTGCCTTTTCCAGCAGCACAACATCGCCTGCAGCGCCTCTGCTGAGTTCTTGACCATTTCGATTGGAGCCCAGACGACTGGAAAACAGTGCCCTGGTGAGCTGACACCCCATTTCTGTTGGTAAGAGCTAATGGTAGGATTCGAGTGTGGCGCAGACCCCCCCCCCCCCTCTAAGAAGCCATAGACCAAAGTAGCTAACAAGACATGTGCAATTTGATGGTGACTCCGTAATGGTGTGGGCTGTGTTTGCATGGAATGGACTGGGGTCTCTCGTCATACCGAATCGATCATTGACTGGATATGGTTATGCTTGCCTACTTAGAGATCATCTGCACCCATTCATGGACTTCATCTACCCAACAACGATGCACAATGTCACTGGGCCACAATCGTTCGCAATTGGTTTGAAGGATATTCTGGATAGTTCAAGTTCCCGACTAAAGCGCCTAGAACCGCTCGACCAACGCAGCCGGCGTAGCAGATATGTTGCACCTTCTACACATTCTGCCAATGAAACGCAGTCTTTGATTCGCCTTCCCCACAACATTTTCTAAGTGTTCTTTCCAGTTTAAGTTGTTCGTAATTGTAATTCCTAGGTATTTAGTTGAATTTATGGCCTTTAGATGTGGTTGATTTCTCGAGTAACCGAAGTTTAACGGATCCCTTTTAGCACTCATGTGGATGACCTCACACTTTTCCTTACTTAGGGTCAAAAGCCAATTGTTGCATTAATTTTCTACTAAATAAGTGTTGGCAAATAGCGCTGCAATGAATACCGTCCAGCCAGACTGACGATTATGTCTGAATTGGGTGATACAAACTAATGGGGCTACTTCCGAATCTGCTAATACAGACTGAGGGACATTCCCAGCTTCCCGACTTTTAGAACTTTTATCTTTTTCTCGGCCGAGCGTAGCAATCCGAGTACAAAACTGATGCTTACTTTACTGTGTACTACAAAAGGCAACAACTTGATAATGAGAAAATCCTATCTTATTAGAGAGCGTGAGGTGTTATAGTAGTAACACACTGGAGGTTTCGCCTGTTGGTTTTTGGCTGTTCTGAGGGAATCGGTTAAATCCTCGCAATGGCATACATGGTTTAAGTGTTCCGTGATTGCGTTCAGTCGCTTCCGGCGATTCCAGGGTCGATAACATTAAAAGGGCATGGCCTAATTCGTTCCCGGTCCATCGCCATACCGAGCTTGTTCATCATCTCTGTTGACTCGAGCGTTGTCGTGTCCAATCTGCATATTCACGTAGTACAACAGTTAGTGCCCACATAGCAACCATTTTGGTACGTCGCTTTATAGGGAGCAAATGTCTTTAAAGGTATCAACCCTCACAGCAGAAAGTCTGCTGAGACGATGTCAGATACCCTCTAAATCTGCTACAGGGACATGATGATTGACTGACTGGTAATGAAGGTTCTGACTGGAGCTTGAGTGTCAGGAGCCTCAAGGTTTGGGCTGACTGCAGCTCTGCCGGGCTGTAGCATGTGCGTAATCAAACACTTCTAGTCGTGATGGATTTTTGCAGCACGTGCAGGCTTTACGGAGGCCCTACAGCCAAGTGCAAGTTCCTTGGACGTCGATATTCCAATCCAGGTAAAGAATATTGATAATACTGGACTGAGAAAACTGCTTCTGGATAGAGAGTATCTCTAGCAAATGTGTGGGACCCCAGCCTTGATTCAACCGATTACAAAATGAATCTTGGAAACCCAATATGTGGTGTAACTCTTTTCAAGAAAAAATACAGAATTTGAGCCGTGTGCAGCACTCGTAGGTGTTGTTGGTAGGTTTCTTCTTGTGTTTACTATCGCCACTACATTTGCTAGCGTTGCCTGTCTGCGAGTGACAGCAGCAGCAGCGTTTATTTATATCTAGTACGGTGGTACTATCTTTGGAAGGACGTCAAGTGTTTCCCGGGTCAGGTATGTCGGTAGTTCGATTGGGACGGAGCAGCAGTGAGGACCGGCAGTGCGGGGCATGCTGGGACCGCTGGCGGATCGAGGGGCTGTAGTTGGGAGGGCCACAATCTCGTTGTCCACCGGACTCAGGACGTTTGAGTTTACTGAACACTAACCCAGTAGT
The DNA here is from genome assembly GCF_023864275.1 of Schistocerca cancellata. Classification (NCBI taxonomy): domain Eukaryota; kingdom Metazoa; phylum Arthropoda; class Insecta; order Orthoptera; family Acrididae; genus Schistocerca; species Schistocerca cancellata. The sequence goes on along the minus strand of NC_064628.1, from coordinate 745,050,708 downwards.
GAAACCTCCATTATCTTGAGATCTCGCCGTTTTAAACATGGCTGCTGGGTTCAGTGACCATTTTTAAATTAAATTTGAAACAAATGAGCCCTCGATCACAATTACTTAAGTCTTATTGACCTGGGCTCAACACTTCTAAGAGTGCCTTCATCAAAATTAAACAATTAAAATGGCCTATAACGTAGTTACACATTTATAGGAAAAGACTTTTTTGTATGTAAAAAGTGTAACTACTGACTAACAATTAAAGACAGAGTCAGTACTTACATGTCACATACAGAATAATTAATAGGCCAGAAGGACTTATATATAAATATATAAAAAAGGAAAGTGTGAAAGGGAGCCACTATGGGCTGCTCGTACTTGTACAGCCACAGGTTGTAACGGACTGAGGCCCGCATTAACAAGTGCCGGCAGGTGAACATGGCATTGCATCGAGAGTGCCATCTGGTAGCCACAGGTACAATTTGGCTACTTAATATTAAAGTGTAGACAGACGAAAATTATAATGAATATTGTTCAGTACATAATGTAAAAACTAATATTTTGTTTAACGGTGACAGATAAAGTAACATTTTGTCGGCGTCAGAGGAGGGCAGTACAGTTTTAAGCATAAAAACGTCATTATGGAAAATACAGGAAGGGCTGAATGACACAGCTCTTAGAAGCGATATAACATGATATGCAGCCAATAAACCATTTAATAAATGAAAAATTATGAGTTAACTTAGAAGGAAAAAAACATTTCGGTAAACTGCACAAGGAGATCCGAAATTAAATGTCAAGTGATGGCTTTACACCGATGAAGAAATTTTTATTAGAAAACTGCAGCTGTTCATTGAGAATGAGAAGAATGAGACTACCTCTTCGAGAAAAATGCTTAAATTTCTCTAATTCTTCCAGAATGTCTAATTTACGTCCTTTCTTCTCGGTGTGCAAAATGTTGATCTCGCAAATAGCTTTAGGCGCGTGACCTGTAATTAGAAGATGGTCGGCAAAAGACGAATTTTGGGGGCTAGTGTCATTTTTTCTTAAAAGGTGTTCTTTATATCTGGTTGTAAAGGCACGTCCTGTTTGTCCTATGTAGTAAGAAGAGCAGTTATCGCAGACAATCTTATAGACGCCAGAACTTTCTAAAGAGGAACGAATCGATTTTAACTTATGAATGAAGATTTTTTTTTTCAAATTATTATTGGTAGAAAATGCAACGTTGCTGTTGTATTTATTACGAAGAAGGTGGTTGGATATGACAGGAAATGGGCCCCACGAAAGGAATAGATAAATATTTTTTGGGCTGGACGAGCGTTGTAACTCTTTTAGTAATTTTCTTTTTAAAGATGTCATCTACTATGCTAGCTTCATACTCTTTATTAACTGCTATCGTTTTGAGTAAATTGATGTAGTCGTTGAACTTTTCTTTGAAAGTGGAATGGAAGTAGCTCGGTGACTGGCAGAATGAAAGAAAGCGTTTTTATGAGACTGTGTATGAATGTAAGACGCAGATACGATCTGATCTTTATATGTTTCTTTACGAAAAATATTGAATGAGATTTTATTATCTTCTATTGTAAGAGTCAAGTCAAGAAAGTTTAATTGGCGGGCCTCGTTTTCAAGTTCGGTGGTGAAAGATATTTTCTCACGAAGATCATTGAAGAGAGTAAAAATTTTTTTCAATGCCATCAGCAGGTCCCCTGTAGATGATTAAAATATCATCAACGTATCTGAAATAGGGGAGAACGCCTAGTGATGTAGCTGAAAAACAGTTAAAAAACTTTTGTTCTACAGAGTTGGTGAAAATATCGGCAAGGATACCAGCTAAGGGATTTCCCATAGCGAGACCGTCGGATTATTGGTACAAATGTTCATTAAATTCAAAATAGTTGTAACTGACTACGACTGTGATGAGATTCATGAAGTCAGTGATTTGTTCATCTGAAATATCTTTTTTGAAATAACGTAATTTTTTTTTCTACGATTGTAAGCGTTTTCTGTACAGGGACATTAGTATAAGGATTTTTGATGACTAATGAAAACAACTTGTTGTCTGAACTGCATTCTAAATCTTTTATTTTTTGGACTAAGGCGTGGCTATTGGGGACGGAATAAATATTCTCCAAAACGAATGACTTTTTTCAGAATTTCATGTAGAAATTTGGTCAAATCATGGTATGCGCTATTCATACTATTAGACATCGGGCGTATCGGATGGTTAGGTTTGTGGATTTTAAATTGAGAAAAATTTTGGGGCCTCGGGGTTCATGTTAATGAGCAATTTCTTCTGAAAAGGTGACTAGAAATTTTGCGTTATTGAAGGCTGATCTGATTTCTTTTTGTAATTCTGGAGTCGGATCTTCGTACTGTTCCGAAATATTATTTTTGCTAAAGAAATCTAAGGTTTTGAAAATATATTCAGAATTGTAGGCGATAACTAAAGAGCAACATTTGTCAGATTTAGTTATTAGAGCATCTGCTTCTTTAAGTTTATTATTAATGAAATTAACCAATTTTCTATCGTTATGTAACATTATGAAGAGCGGCTGTATTTTTGCTGAGAATGTTAGCTACAACATAAGCAATTCTAGTTTGACATGCATTATCTATCTTTTTACAATGAAGACCAATTTTTAGGTCGACAAGCAATTTTTCTCTGGCAAGTTGGGCATGACATTCTACTTCAGCCCTTTTTCCAGCAAGACAGTTTCATTCTGTGTAAAATTAATGTTAGTTTTGTTTATAATTCCGTTATAAAAAACATGACTTTTTTTAAACGTACTCTGAGGAGACTTTTCACCAGGAAACAGACAAAAAAACTTACTAAGTTTCTTTTCGTGCTTACGCATTATGCTCTGTTTACAAATTTCTAGATGTTCATTAATCTATATCCAGAGATCGTCAATATTAAAATTATAATTAATACGAAAAATATTTGTGAGTTCTAAATACAGGTAATATGCCTCTTCGTTAAGAAGGTCTTTTTTAGCATATCTCTTTTTAACATTATGAGAAATGAGATTTTTAATGATAGGTCTGAAGAACTTGGGATCTTTATTACAAGTAGCGAAATTAATATAGGCTTTCACGTAAGTAGGGACTAGTCCCCTTTTTTCACATTGCTTATCAAAGTGAATGGCCATACTTGTACTTAGTAGTTTCTTCTTTAAATATTTATATTTAGATGCAGCCTTGGATGTTTGGGCAGGAAAGAATCGCAAAGTTTTCAACATGGCTGCTTGGTTCAGTGACCGTTTCTAAATTAGAACTGAAACAAATGAGCCCTCGGTCACAGTTATTTTAGTCTTATTGACCAGGTTTCAACATTTCTAAGAGTGCCTTCATCAGAATTAAACAATTAAAATGGCCTATAACGTAGTTAAAAATTTATAGAAAAAGACATTTTGTGACTAAAGCCCTTTTGGCCTGTTAATTATTCTATATGTGACATGTAAGTACTGCCTTTGTATTTTATTGTTAGTCAGTACTTACACTTTTTCATATAAAAAAATGTCTTTTCCTATAAATCTTCTGGTTAAGGACAACCATGCCGGTAAGCAATACCGGGTCCATCTTAATCAAATTCAGTTTGGTTAGGCCACTTGTTGGGTCATCCCCGGGTTGGTGTTTGAGGGGGGAGGTTGAGCTGTGTGTGGCTCGCGTAGATGCCGTTGGTAGGTTGGCATCCTGTAATAGGGATAGTGGTGTCTCGTTTTCTACTTATGTTTACTGGCGCCACTACTTTTGCTAGTGTTGACCCAGTAGTGAAACCTCCACTATTTTGAGATCACGCCGTTTGTTCGCACATTACTGTTCGCAAGGTCAGTGAGACGAAGAGCAACGAGTGGAGTGTTTGGACTTGGCGAATTTAGTTAGCCGTCCTCCGCTTCTTATTATTAATCATTGATTTCCTTGTGTTTATTGGTGAAGTTCAAACAGCGGTACTTTTCTGCCTAGTGGTCGTTAGCGCCCCAGTTACCTGCCTAGGTCGTGTACCTTTCCTCGCCTTGCCACTGCTGTCTGGTAAGGCGTGCAGTTCGACGTCTTCCTTGATTGTGGTCCGGATATGTTGTTTCTTTTGCACTACTTTGGTCGTAGTGGTTCCTTCCGCTTCTGGATGTTCTAAACATCGGATTCAGAAGTTCCGCCTTGCCTGGGTTATTCCATCGTTGTGTTGGTTATCAGACGTTAGGTAGATGTTGCAAGAGTGTTGGCCGGCGTTTAAACTGTCACTAGTTTGAGTTGCCGGTTAAGTGAATACAACTGTTGGCTGCCTGTTTCATCGTTTACGAAGTTGAGCAACTTTCCCAGGTCGATCCTTGAAGCACTGTCTGAGGCCCACTTCTCTCTTGATTTGGTCAGATTGTGATGCTTTTCAATAAGGCCTTCAGCTATGAATGCAATTTGTCTTAAGAATTTTTAATTAGATATTATCTTCTAGTATTATTGTCCTTTTTTATAATATTTTAGTAAAAAATTTCTATCTAAGCCTTCAGCCATCAAATTATTTTTGAGTAATTACTATTGGAGCCTTCAGCCAACAACTAATTTGAATTGCTTGTCAATAAGGCCTTCAGCCATGGTTGCAATTCGTGTAAAGAATTTTTTAATAGGTATTGTCTCAATTGTCAAATTTGATAATTGTTCCTTATTGTCAATGTTATATGCAACTGATTCCAAATAAAGTGTATGTGATTTTTTTTTAAAAAGGAAACTGAGCAGCCAACTGTAAATGAGTAAGGCCCCGTCCACACCAAAATCCCTAAGTATCCACATCTCAGAATTCTTGCACACAGAGATTGGTTTCTGGAGTTCGAAGAGTAACTGCATAGGATTAAATAGGGTAAGTAACTTCAGGTGTGCTTCAGGGAAATATAATTTAGTCCCTTGCTGTCACGTTGTATATCAATAATGTTGCAGGCAACATTTGTATTAACTTTAGACTTTTCACAAATTATGCAGTTATCAAAAGTAAAGAACCCTCTGAAAAAACTTGCACAATTATTCACTCAGGTCTCGATAAGATATCAAAGTGAACAAGAATTGGCAACTCGTTTTAAATGTTCAGATATGTAAATCCAAGCACATTATAAAAGAAAGAAACATGGCAGGCTATGTCTACAACATCAAGGAGTCACAGATGGGATGGTTGGTTGGTTGATTGATTTGAGGAGGTTGAAGGAAACAGAGGACAAACACCATGGGTCCCTTTGTCCACGATCATGAAACACCCACAAGGAACAAAAACAAGCAATGGAGATGACAAGGGATGACACAGAACAAGAAAGGCATAGACAAAGACCAGAAAAGAGGAATTAAAATCACACAGAGTGTTATAGTGGTTAGCCGACCATGGAAACAAAAAAAGGAAAAGCCAACTACCAAGAACACACTAAAAAGCCCCCATCTAGAACCGTAGGCCAAAGGCCAGATTCAACACAAAAGAAAGAGACAAACCCTCAGGTCGAGCGATAAAAGCCCCATGCACGAATAAAGCTCAAAACTAAGCCTGTCATGGCAGCGTCATCCGTTAAAAGTGCAGGGAGCGTATCAGGCAACGCAAACGTCTGCCTGACAGCAGTTAAAATGTGGACCACTGTCAATGCTGAACCACAGCGACAGAGACGTGGGTCCTCGTGGCGCAATAAATAACCGTGCGTCATCCAGGTGTGGCCAATGCGCAGCCGGCAGAGGACAACAGAGTCCCTGCAAGGGGGAGTGCCACACACCGGTTGTCTCCTTGACGATCCGAAGTTTGTTGGGTGAGGGCAGGGTGCGCCATTCATCACCCGAGGTACGAAGGACCTTCTGCCGCAAAACTGAACGGAGATCACACTCCAAAAGGCCAAGCTTTAAAGCCGGTGCACCGTCAGACTGTTTGGCTAGCGTGTCAACACGTTCATTACCCGGGATGCCGACATGATCCGGGTCCACATAAAAACCACGGAGCGGCCGCAACGGGCAAGAGTATGGATGGACTCCTGGATTGCCCTCACCAGACGAGGAGTAGGAAAACACTGGTCGATGGCTCGTAAACCGCTCAGGGAGTCACTACAGATAACGAAGGGCTCACCTGAGCAGGAGCGTATATACTCTAGGGCGCAAGAGATGGCGACCAGCTCGGCAGTGAAAACACTGCAGCCAGCCGGCAATGATCGTTGTTTAGAATGATCCCCACAGCTGTAAGCGTCCAGAGTCTGGTGTGGGCTTGGGAAAAGAGAAGGAACGATGAAACACATGAGAGAGGTGGTTCCGCCACGTTTATCAAGATGTGGTAACAAGTTACACCGTGTGGTCAGCATTGTCTCCTGATCAAGCAACATGTTATATCCGGCACACAGCATGGTCGACGGCTGCTTGCAGCATATCCGGTGTAATCAGAATGATTTATCGTCGTATGCTATATTTCAGATTACGAGGAGCCCGGATACATTCCTGATAGACACGATCTTTCAGACATCCCCACACAGATGTCAGATGGATTTATGTCGGAGAATCTGGAAGACCACACATCGTGAAATTGCCTGGAGATGATGTGAAAGTTACCAAAGGTTTTTCGAAGCAAATCTTTCATCTGGGAAACTCTATGTGGTGGCACCCCATTTTTCATGGAAACGGTGGTATAGACATAGTCGCAGTTTCTAAAGCTGCAATCACGTGTTGCACAAGAAGGTCTTTATAACGTACGGATGTCACTGCACACCTAACAGGTCCGTGAAGTGGTATCTCCTCGAAGAAAAATGGATCAAGAATGAAGGAATTTGTGGAACCAAAGAACACACTCACAAAAGCTGAGTGCAGTGGATATTTCCGCACTATATATGGCGGAGTAGGACTTCATATGCGACCGTTCTGTTCCATAGAGAGATATTTATTTCTGTAATGTATAAAACGTGATGAATAAAAATTACTAACTCAGCACTGTAGAAAGAATAACGGTCAACATGTATATTTACGTATTAATGTGTGATGTGAGTGTAAAATGACACATTCCACATCATTATCGTTAATTGTACACATGATCCATAGAACATGAAACTAAGTAACGCTCAAGAGTATGCATCAACTTGCTTGGATTCCAAAAAAGAGAATAGTGCACGTATACAACGAGTTAAAAGTCTCTTAAATGAAAGCATATCCCGCCTCAAGAAGTTAATGGCGAATTTTAATGCTTATGTAAGGCTAAAAGCTAAGGAATGCTTCTACAATGAGTAACTCTGGCTATTGTACCGTCAGGATCATAAGTACATAGCATTAAATTAGAAAAACAATATCTGCCTTTTACATGTTCTTCCAGTAGACAAGTAATACAATACGTTCCTCGCAAGTACAAAATGGAACTAAAAATAAAATTGATTTTGTTGCATGAAGCCTTGCAGAAACTGTGCAAGACATGAACGTCTTGAAACGCTTTCGAATTGTAAGTGATCTTATAGTCTTAAAATGAAGACTAAAATACACACTATGCCAGAAAGTGCATAAAATTCTGAGACGTGGATTATAATAATTTATTTGAGAATGGTGTTGTATACCAGATTAAATTAAGCAACAAGTTCAGTATCTAGAAATATAGAGACGTAGACGAAAGGTGCAATTCTTTAATAATTGTAGTTGTGCTAACGAAGTCCAAAAATGTTGTAGGTATGAAGAAAGCAAAAGAAATAAAAACTCAAACTGAACAAGGCAGCTATTAAAGTAAACATGAGAGTTTCAAGCAAACTGTAATTGGAACACGACAGAATATGCCGAATTAAACAAAAATGTTCAGAAGTGTTTTCAATAGGATATTATCTGATATGGGACAGTCTTATACCTTGATATATTTCTCAGACGTTCTCCTTTAGGCAGCTCTTTAATAGAAGTTTCATAAATTTTCTTATTCTATTTTAAATGTTGGCATTCACTTTATACGCGTTGCAGTCTTCCCTGAAACTAAAATAATTACTCTATGAATTAAGTTATCTCCAAGTCTCAAAAACTGGTCATGTACCAGAGAAAAATATTTTATTTAAGTTTAAAAGTGTTAGAAATGATAAAGTCTTGCCAGTGCTATATTTAATCGTCTGCCTGTTACATTATTACTCTACCACAAACGAACAATCAGTAAGTGAAATCAAACTAAGCAGAAGAATTATCAGAAACCAGTTACAAGCTAAATACGTTTTGAAATAGAAGCTGTTGAAAACTAACATACATTTCCACTTTCCAGACAGGTAAAACTGTTAAGGCATTAAAGATGCTCACTCTAGTTGCAAGTACGCAGAATGACAGACGACCTACGATGTACATCGTAACTGTCCATGTTACTTAAATAGCATCGTAACCGAAGAAATAACAATATATTCCAAAGAGCTTTAATTTATTATACAGCACTTAAAAGTATAGAACGCAAAATATTTACGAATCCAGCATAACACACAACCGCATGTCCAACAACAAAAACTGTAGAAAATTAAAGAAAATGTTGATGGCGGTCTCTAATACGGATATCTTCGTGTTCTCTAAAATTAGTCATTAGACTGAAGTATTGACCACAAAATATCGTGTATTACTGGGAGAGATAAGAATCACTGACTGGTTAAAACCGAAACCGGTATTTTAGTTCTGAGTAACCTCTATTTTTCGCTATTGGTCCCGTTTATAACAGGCTTTATTTTATTTTTTACTAATCACCAGGTAGAAAACCACTACATCAGTTTGTCGTAGCACTAGTGTGAAAATTTTAGGTTTTTATATAATTTTTTTAAAATATTGTTTTTAAATGTTGGATTATTAAAGAAACTGGAAAAATGACCAGTGCTATTTGTATAACAACGCCGACTGTTAGGAACTAAAGCAACAACACGACATCGATACAGCATTGTTTTATTGTTTTGCCTCTCTTTAACACTGATAGCAACAGATGGCATAGAGGAAATTAATAATGAAATTTTAACAAGCCTAAGAAGCTAAATAAAAGCATTCGCCTCAATTGCAAGGTAGAGTAATGAATTTATGGAGAGATTGAAGATGGAGTAAGAATGGGAGGGCACAGTAGATGAAAACGTAATGCCGTTTGTTGAGTCAGTACAAACAAAGCGGAATATCACTTACCACATACTGAAAAGCTTCGTAAAACGGACACCATTAATTGTTCAAATGTTAGCCAATCCGTTCATAAAAAATACACCAAGGATCATTTCTGGTGCAGACGTGAATTGTTGCCAGAAATATAGGATATTTTAATGGCTTCCGGTGAGGACACGAAGGAGATTACTGGAACTAAGTACATTACAGAAAGTCTTGTCATTCTCCTAGTGACCATTCGCGAAAAAGCATTAAAAAGGCTGGATCCTGAATAAAGTGCAACCAAAGTCCTATCTCAAAAGCTTGTGATCAGCCTTAAACATGGAAATGCAAAAGCTTAAATAACTCTCTATTGTACAGTTCTATGTTATCATGAACCTAGTTTAAAAAAATGCACATGAACCTTCTCATTGTCAGTATTACAAAATTGACTTAAGGGGTGAATAACTACTTGGACGAAGTCCGTAAAATTTCGCCTTTACTTCAAAGAAAAGAGGTGAGAACAACTGCAAACCCTCTTTGGTCATCACATGATCTGGAAGTAGTCTAGAGTCGTCTATACGAGCCTGAGGGTTTGTTTCCGAACGAAACAGAGCTTTACTTTCAGCATCCTTTACTACACAAAAGCAGTGATCCCTTCGGTTTTTGGGAGCAGTGTAAAAGGTGTATGACAGGCTTGTCATTAGTAGCACAAAAATATTTATGTTTGAAATGAAGTTTTATCGTTCCTGAAAGATTCATATCGTCGTCTAACGACAGTGCACCTGATGAAAGAAGTCGTCTTGCAGATTAACGCATTATAGAACGAGTATTTATGAACAGATAGAACACTAAATACCATCCAGTGGGTTAATTAAATATAGAAATGTTAATTGCTGTCATGTAATTTTTCCTGTAAGTGCTACATTTTGCTTACTATATAAATTGTCCATTTGAAGTTTTTAAAAAAGCATTTTTAATTTTGTCAGACAAAATCCGTCGTATTCAAATTCCTGTTGAAAAGTGAATAAATATATTTGACATCAAAAAGGGGTTTTTAACTTGAAATAATTAAAGAAAAACACGGCCATAAATTTTACACGAAAGCTTACTGTTTTTCTAACATTTCTACGAAATAATAAAAGATAAACGAAGTTATGGCAACTGCAGTAAATTAGAAACTTAGCAATTCAATCATTGTTCGTAATAAAAGAAGAAAATTGCTGAATTGCTACCTGCGTCTGCATAATATGCCTACATCTGCTTTTAGACACTGGAAACGGACGACTTAACACGAAAAATAGAGTTCTCCAACCTCAGTTTTCACCCTTTGGCACTAACTATCTTAATGCCCAAATAGTGGTGCGAGCATTGATTACAACATGATTTTTAAGCAAAGTTTCAAAAAAATTAAAATAAATAGAATACTGGTGATTTTTTGTAGCACTCAACCACTCATTAATTTTTGAGAAAAGCAGCGAATGGTGGACGAACTAAGTTTTCTTTTATTTACCTATTGCATTTGATGCTTTGACTTTGCATATCTTGAAAAAAATAATGAAAAACTCTGAGCGAGAATTAGAATTTTTCAATCATTGTTTGATGTCTACATTTATTGCTTTTGGGAAACTAAAATCAGTTTTCAAAAGTGAGTGTGCCAAGTGTTTGCAACAGAAATTATACAGTCATTGCATATTATCAGGCTTAACAAATGACAGCGAGATATATACCTTTAATGCGAAAAACGCAAAGACTGAGACATCGTCGATGAGCAATGGAATGACGGGTGGAAACTTTAGAAGATGATGGGAAAACATGCAAATGAATTAAGAGACTATAGTGAAAGGTACAAAAAAGAGGTGGACGGGGCGCGTAACTAAGAGAATGGATTAAACTGAATGATATTTACGTCTATCACCTCTGGCGCGAATCTTTCACTCGACTAGATTATGCAGTTTCTTTTTCTTTGTTGTTGTTGTTGACTGATTCGATGCTGGTTTAGTCACAAACTGAAAACCTCTTGATGCTTCCTGACGTGTTCTTTCTACAGATCCTTTCTTTTAGTCATATATTTTCATATCTTCGCTTTCCAATTCAGTGCAGTACCTTCTCACTAGTTACACGATCTATCCGTGTAATCTTCAGCCTGCAAACACCTGTCGAAAGTTATTTTCTCGCTGTCTAAAGTGTTCATCGTTCACGTTTCACTATCCTAGGTGGCTACACTCCAGATAAACAACTCCAGAAGGGATTTCCAAACATGAAATTTTTATTCTATGTTAACAAAATTTATCTTTTTCATAAATTTAGTTTTTCTACTGTCAGTCTGCGTTTTATGTCCTCTCTAGTTCAGCCATCATCAGGTATTTTCCTGCAAAAATAACAAACACATCTTTTATTTTCTAATCTATATCTCTCAGAATCGCGTGGTTTAATTTGACTATATTCTACCAGACATGTTTTACTTTTGTTGGTATGTATCTAATAACCTCATTTCAAGACCCTATCCATTCCGTTCACCTGCTCTTCCAACTTCTGTCTTTTCAAACAGAATTTTGTCACCAGAAAACGCTGAAGTTATGAATTAACTTTCGATATTTATGCTCTTTTTTATCACATTGACAATTTTTCAAATTACTTCTCACTGATACGAACCAATCTCCTTACCTTCGACGTATGTCAAGAGAACTTCTATAATGCGTCATAATGTAGCAACTTAACCAGTTTACACAAATTTTGATGTGAGATTATGACATACTATGGTACAAGCTGAATAGAAACAGCGCACCAGAGTGAAAACTAGAAAGGACACAGGCGAAGTGCGACAGTTATTTTCTGAGACACCAGGATAACAACCGATCCGTTATACTTGACAGAGGCTTGAGAGGTAATTACGATTTTGAAGCTACATCTCTTATTCCTGACCTGTTGTTTTGTTGTTGTCGTCGTCGTTGTGAACTTCAGTGCGAAGACTGGTTTGATGCAACTTTCCATGCTACTCTATCTTGTACGAACTTCTTCATCTCCCAGTAATAAATACTGCAACCTTCATCTTTCTGAATCTGCTTGCTGTGTTCATCTCTTGGTCTCCCTCTATGTTTATTACCATACACATCTCCCTCAAATACTATATTGATGATCTCTTGATGTCTCACAACTCAGATTGTGTCCTGTTAAACGATCCTTTCTTTAGGTGAAGTTGTGCCACAAATTCTCCCCAATTCTATTTAGTACTTCCTCATTAGCTACGTCATCGACCTACCGTATGTTCAGAATTTTTCTGTAGCACCACATTTCGGAAGCTTCTTTCTCTTTTTATCTAAACTGTTTATCATCCATGTTTGACTTCCATACATGGTTACACTCCAGACAAATAACTTCGGCAAAGGCGTCCTAGCACTTAAATTTACATTCAATGTTAACAAATTTCTCACCTTCAGAAATGCTTTTCTCGCCATTGTCAGTCTACATTTTTTATCCGCTCTTCTTCGGCCACTTGATGCCTAAATAACAAAACTCATCTACTAGTTTAATTGTCTCGTTTCCTAATCTAATTCCCTTAGCATCAACTGTTTTAATTCGGCTACACACTTGCTTTTGATTAAGTCCATCTTAAGTCTTCCTTTGAAGACGCTATCCAATCGGTTGGAGTACACTGCTAAGTCCTTTGCTGCTTCGGACAGAACTGAAATGTTATTGGCAAACTTCAAAGCTTTTTTCTTCTTCTCACTGAACTTTAATTCCTACTCAAAATTTTCCTTTGGTTTCCTTTTCTGCTTCTTCAATGTCCGTATTGAGTAACATGGGGGATAGGCTATCCATCGGTTCCCTTTCATGCCCCTCGACTCTTATAACTGCCGTCTGGTTTCTGTACAAATTGAAAGTAGCGTTCCGTTCCCTGTATTTTACTCCTGCTACCTTCAGAATTTCCAAGTGAGTAACACTAAGTCCACAAATGCTATAGATGTAGGTTTGCCTTCCCTTAACCTATCTTCTACGATAAGTTGTGAGGTCAGTATTGCCTCGCGTGCTCCTAAATTTCTCCGGAATCCAAACTAATCTTTCCCGAAGATACTTCTGCAAGTTTTTCCTTTCTTCTGTAGAGAATACTTGTTAGTATTTTGCAGCCATGACTTATTAAGCTTCGGTGAGAAAGCTGGGTGCTCTCTGTAATAAACAAAATTTAGTGAAGGATATGACGATAAACCTGAAGGGGTGTCTTCTGACGTACTACAAGACAAAATGACGAGGAGGGGAAGAGAGAGAGAGAGAGAGAGAGAGGAGCGGGAGGGGGGGGGAGGTAAAGCGCATTCCTGGAAACCGAGAGATCGCGCTGTCGAATCTTGGTCACATCACTCATTTTTCAGCCTTCGCATCAACCAAGCCTTCTCCTGTCAAGGATGTGAGGAGTCGCCAGAAACAACATACGTGGCTCGAATTCCACCTTAAACTATAAGTCCCGTTTCTCTGGTCGGCTCACTGTGGCAGTTTAGCGAAATGCAAGTCGCCCAACTGGGGTCGAATACAGAGATTAATCAGGCCATAATCAACACGAAATTATTATTTACACACACATTTAAGTTTGTACTGAGCCTTCAGAGCCTGAGTCCTATTCGCACTTCCTTCAGTTTTTCTGTTACTTCCTCTTTTCCTTTCTTTTTACACTTACGCTTACTGCTGGAAGCAAGAATACCTTAATGGAATACGGAAGCCATGAGAAAGCCATCGTCAACTTAAGAAAAAATAACGAGTTTCACATCTTGAAAAGAGTGAGGCTAATGTAAAAAACAGATGACGAATCTACAGCAGCTAAATATCAGCTTTGGCTCATTAACTGTGGAAAACTGCCTGTATTGGAAGGACGTAACGCAGTGTCGCAGATTACCGCTACTGTTGTTTAACGTACGCTTACGAGGCAAAACATTACGTCTAGTGCCCACCGTGAGATGAATGCCACCTGGTGGTATTACGGGCACATTACGTGGTGAGGAATGTATATAAGCGGGGCAGAGATAAATGGGGAATCATCTAACAACGATAAAGGCCGAAAATGGGGAAATCCATTGAGACAAACGACGTCGGAAAGGGCAGATCGTTGTGGCCCGGCGCCAGAGAACGAATATCTAGGTCACAGTGGTTCCCATCGTGTGGGTAATTACACCCTGAGGGGTAAAATGAAATTTTCTGACGGTTAAAAACTAATCGATTCGATTCTGTTTCAGTCACGAAATTAAATTAGTTTCTAAATATCATTACTATTATCACGATTTAGAAAGACTCTAATACTGATTATATAAGTCATCAATAATTACTTTTTCTGAATTAGTAGCATTAATAGGTCACCCATTGAACACATATGTTGTGCTTTGGTTTGTACGTTACTGATGATAAAAGTGATACATATGCTAAATATCCTAAGAAAATGTCTTTTACAAGTTGAAGATAGTCCAAAAATTTCTTCATTAATGAAGAATTTCTTCATGAATTAATCGACAGCACGACACAATAGTAAATACATAAGGGCTACTATAGTGCTGTACAAATTATTATTATTATTGGCGAGTTCTCCCCAAAAGTGGAAGACGTTATGCAAATAACTCGATCAATTTTTCTTTGAGTTCTTCTTGTTCTTCCAATAGGCTTTCATTCTTTCCGAAAAGGCTTGTTTACGCTCATCCGACCACTTTGATCTGTACTGTTTTTCTTTTGGTTGCTTTGATATAACTTTCCATTTGTCTACTTTGTATCTGAAGGTGTCTCTTTCTAGAATGTCAGCTGGTCTTACGTTTGCATTATTTAGGTCCTTTCGAATTTCATCTAGCCAAGGTGTGGAATTCTTAAGTGAGGTTACATAATCTATTATTCTCTGCATCAATCGAATTTCTTGTAGTCGACTGAGATGGCCAAAGAATTTCATTCACCTTTTCCTAACATCAATTTTGAGGCTTAAAAACTTTTCTGTTGTTTTAATTGATGGTAGCCTATAACCGTCTTGGGTATGTCTTCCTCCTAGAGTTTACCTGATGATCTTTCTCTCTTCTGTTTTGACTTCAAGTTGTTGTTTTCTGTTAAGGGTTAGTGTTTCAGTTGCGTAGAGGATTGCTGGTTTTATGACAGTATTGTAGAGTCGAATTTTTGCCCCTCTTCACATTGAGTTTTTGTTGTAGCGGTTTTGCGTTAACCCTAATCCTTTTTTAGTATCTTGGAGGCGATGTTGCTGTGAGGGTTTTCAATACCTGTCGGTTCAATTAATTCTCCAAGGTATTTAAAGTACGGGACACTGTTAATTTTACCATCTTTTGTTTTCAAGCTTGCAATTTATGCTCTTGAACAAAAAAATTCTGTTCTCTCAAATGAAATTTGTAAACCTGTTGTTCCTGCACATTCTTTGAACGTTTCCAGCAGTTTGACTGCAGTCTGCTCATCGTCTGTTAGTATCGCCAGGTCGTCCGCAAATGCAAGATATGGTATGTAGAGGTTGTTTTTGGCAACGCCCAGTCGGATTAGCTTCCAAACCCCATATTTCTTGAGTTCTTTCTCCAATTCTTCCATAACTTTCTCTAGAACTGCGTTGAATAGGATAGGAGAGAGTCCATCTTGTATCAGAACTGATTGAATGTCGAAGGGTTCTGAGATCTCCCCCATAAATGTAGATTTCATACCAATTAGTGTTTGTTTTGTTATTTCTCTCTTCTAAAATTTGGAATAGTGAGGGCCTGTCTATTGAATCGTATGCTCGCACTTTCAGTATGGTTTTGAGGTTGAAACTATGCTCCGGACATGATCTGTTCCGTCTGAATCCTGCTTGCAGTTCTGCTACTTCGGGTTCTAATTGCTGTCGTGTTCTGTTCAAGAGACAAGCTGATAGAATTTTGTAGGTGACTGGTAATAGAGAGATCCCCTTATAGCTCTTTACATCTGATTTATTACCTTTTTATGTATTGGATGTATCAGAGCAATCTCCCAGTCATCTGGGATTTTTTCGGTTTGCCAATTGTTTTGGATTATTTGCGTAATTTGCGACTGAATTCTTCAAGAGTTCTGCTACAATTCCGTCCTCCCCTGATGCTTTATTGTTTTTAAGTTTCTTGATGTGAGCACAAATTACTTCTTGTGTGGTGGTGACGAGTTCTGTGTTAAGATTTCTGGCAGCACGTTCGGGAATGTCTCTGTGGCTTCTAGACAATTTAAAAGCTGTGAAAAATATGTGGCTAATACTTGGAAATTTTCTTTATTTTACAAGTCCAATTTACCATCTTGTTTTCGAAAGTAAAGGTTTTGTGGTGAATACCCTTTGACCTGGATTGCGAAGCTCTTAAACAAATTGTGTGTATTGTAGTTATGAAGTCTTCTTTGATTGACTGCTGTTACTCACTGACATATTTTCATTTGATTTGTCTTAAAATCTTGGAAGTCTGTTTGCGCATTTCGAAAAATTCCTTCTGTGTTTCTTCTCATTTGCTGCAATTGTAATTTTGAAATGCCTTTCTTCTTTCTGCTAGTGCGTTCTCGCAATCTTGATTCCACCAAGGGTGTTTTGGTTGTTTGTGATGAGGGATCAGATCTTTTGCTGTTCTGACGATTTTAGTTTGAAATTTTTCCCAATCTTCTGCGTGTTGTTCTTCCCATTTTTCAGTGATTTTGGAGTCTTTGATTTTGTGTAGATCAAATTTTGGGATCAGCGGTGTTTTCCTTTTGAATTGACTCTTGGGTGTGAATTTAATTTTTATTCTGGTTAAATAATGATCCTAATCGATATTTGCACCTCTGCGTATTTCCACATCGTGAATTTCTTCTTCTTCTTCTTATTATTATTATTATTACTACTGTTACTATTAATAGCTGTGTTAAGACGCAAAGCATTAACAGCCTAAGGTCTTCCAATTTCTGCCAGTTCAGAAGTAATGAGTGCACCAACCAAGTGATTTAAGAATAGTAAGTACAGTGCACAGATCTAAATTTGCTTGATTTTAAATGGGGTTGCAGTGTGAAGCTCACACAAGCGCCGCAAAAGGAGAGGAGTAATGCAGGGGAAGTATGTTTTGTAACAAGTCGCTACACTCATTGTGGATAGTTAGCTTTCTTATCTAAGAAGTAGTTGTGGGCAGCACTTGCGATGCACCACGAATTTCTTCGTCATTCATTCTAACACACACACACACACACACACACACACAGACACACACACACACACACACCAAACTAAATATCATTCATCTTTTATCATTTTAAAAATAAAAGTGTTCCATGAAAAGTCTTTCATTTTACAGTTTATGCAGGTGCTGAAGTTGATGATAATATGGAAGAGTACAAGTTAATTTCTAATTGCACTGAGGGGTAATGGTCTAAGAAAGGTTAGGAACCACTGATCTGGGGAATAGCGAATCTAGTTAGTTGTTCTCGTACTACTATCAAGGGTATCTATAGAAAGTGGCTGAGGGACGGCGAAACCAGAAGAAGGTGACAAGATTTTGGACGTGCACACCTCGTCACAGAACGGGGAAGTCGGAAGCTTTTCCCCCTCTGTAAGACAGGACACGCGGCGAACTATGGCTGATCTGGCGACAGGTGCAGGCACAAATGTTTCGGATCACACCGTTCGGCGCACACTATTGAACAGAGGCTTCGTAGTAGACGACACTACGTGTTACTAAGGTGACACAATAACATCGTCATTTAGGACTGCAGCAGATACATCATCATCGAGATTGGACCGAAGTGGAAACGTGTCACCAGTTCGAGCGAATCAATTTCTTGTTGCACGAGCCCGATGGTCTATCCAGGTACGTCGTCATTCAGGCTATCAATAGGTCAGAATGCTGCTGCAGTGGTTTGAGTATCATGAGAGTGGACTCTAGTTGATGTCTTGACGACCATATTCTCCTGTTCTGAAACAGATGGTGCATTC
This sequence comes from Schistocerca cancellata, assembly GCF_023864275.1. NCBI lineage: Eukaryota > Metazoa > Arthropoda > Insecta > Orthoptera > Acrididae > Schistocerca > Schistocerca cancellata. Next base: position 745,032,764 of record NC_064628.1, on the reverse strand, counting down.
AAACCACCTGTGCCACGTACCTCCGGAAACATACTAAGCACTTGCCGAATTCATTCCGGGCAGAATCGTTCGTGTATTGCTTTCCAAAGTTGGACCAACACGCTATTAAACAGCTGATTATAATGTTTTAGATCTCTAAGAGACAAAAAATGTTTATGGTACAAATAGAAAAGCTGGCTGGAAAATACGCTAATGTCAAACTTCGGCTACAACACTGCCTTTCACATAGCAAGTAAAAAGAGAAACAGTAGATTTCTTATGCTGAAGATACTTTTTCACAATAATCGCGTCTTGGAAAAACGTACAATAATAGTAGCAGAAACGAGACTTGCAGCTTGATAAATATCATTTCAAAAGCCCTACACACTGCGCATGAGTGACCAGTACGGTGGCGCGATGAAGTTGAAATTCATGGCAGCTGTGAGCGAGTGACGGTCGTATTTGTGTTTGTAGATTCGTTTGGTTGTGTCGTGAGTAATTCAGTTTTAAAATGGAATCTGAAACGGAGTCATGTCGGATTACACCTACTGACCAGCACTCCTATATCAAAATCGAATGCCTACGTGGAAGGAACCCAGCGGATATTAAGAGTGCTCTGAGAGAGGTGTGTGGGAATAGCGTGATGGACCGTAACTCAGCGTCGCAGTGGTGTGGCTCGTTTCGTGAATGTCGGAAAAGCACTGAGGACAACCCAGGAAGTGGACGGCCCTCATCTGCAGCTGACTAAACCACACACGTTATTCTTAATGACATTCTGAGGGGGAGACCGACGAAAGACATGTGAGGGAATAGTATATGTTGCCAGAGTATCTTTCCCTTGAGATTACAGAATCATAACTCAGAAGTTAAAGATGAGAAAAGTTGCTGCCAGATGGGTTCCACATGATCTGAGTGAAGACAGAAAGCAGGTAGCAAAAAAATCGCAGAAGAATTGCTTCAGCATCATCGAACAGAAATATGCATAAGAGATTTTGAGCTAGAACTGAAGTCTCAGTCGTCACAATTGAAAAGTTCCGACTCTCTACGCCCGAAAAAATTCCGCCGCCAACATTCAAAGGAGAAACTGATGATGACCGCCGCGCGGGATTAGCCGAGCGGTCTAGGGCGCTGCAGTCATGGACTGTGCGGCTGGTCCCGGCGGAGGTTCGAGTCCTTCCTCGGGCATGGGTGTATGTGTTTGTCCTTAGGATAATTTAGGTTATGTAGTGTGTAAGCTTAGGGACTGATGACCTTAGCAGCTTTTCACACACATTTGAATATTTTTTTGACGATGGTCTTTGCGTATGCCACGAGTGGAGTCATAAACGGACGTCTGTAACAGCCGCGTGCTACAGATTGTTTCGGGATAATGTTTCGCCCCCGAAAATTCGTCAAAAAAGGCCTAATATGCATGCAGCTGGTGTCCTCATTTTGCAACACTGTTGCATGTTGCTCTACCAGTGAGAGAAAATCTCGACGAATATTGCTGGGAGATACTTCCCCACCCAGCACACAATCCTGATATCAGCCCACCAGACTTATTTGTTTCCCAAATTGAAGGGAAAACTCCTTGGAAAACGTTTTGGTACAATTGATAAAGCTTCCAGTCAGGTGCCCTGAGCAATCAGACAACTTAACAATAGAAGTGCCCTATACGGAATACAGATATTGCCAAAACACTGGGAAGCTGTTACAAGCAAGTATGGAGATTATACTGAAGGACTATAAAGGTGCTTCCTATAACAAATTATTTCCTTCCATTTTATCTCACAGTGTGCAGTACTTTTAAAATGACCCTCGTACATAAAAACATGCCAACTCAGAGTAAATGGACAATAAAGTCAGACTTTAGGGTCAGAGTAGCTCGTCTGACAAAGATGTCCATCACCAAAAAGGTTTACTGGCATCAAATATTTGTAAACAGTTAATAACTTTATAAGTTTATGCATTTGAAACCACAACGTTACATGAAAGTAAAAAATACATTGCGAAGAAACCAAAAAAGAATGAGCTACAAGTAAACATAATACGGTTATACATATTACAGTGGCACAAGTTAACTCGTTTCTGGATAGAGGTGCTACGATACATGCAACTCATTTATATAACAACGTTTTAACTGATTCTTCTCATAGGTGAAATTATAATATATGCATAGTCAAAAGTGACGAAGTCAAAGAAGTGTTGCAGTGACAATAAAGAGAAATTTTACGAGGTACGTCAACGAAACTTAACATTGGTTAAACCGTCTTTAACTTATAATGCAAAAGCGAATGAAGAAAAAAGAAATGTAAGATACACTACTAACGACTAATTTTAGGGGTACTGATATGGGTCATTTGCATATTTATTCATAAAACATCATGGGCAAATTTATCAGAAAATGAGGATGCAAAATGATACTGTTGTCAAAAGTATCTAGAACACAGTTACAGACAGTCCTTTTTACTTCCACCAGGATAGAAATGTACAGGAGATCCCATTAACAGCCGTTTTACGATCTGTAACACGACGCAAATGAGGAGAAATTCATCTGCAGATAGTTGTTTGTATTCATTCTTGTTTCGGATCAGCACAAATTCAGCTACTTCATTTTCTGTTCCACTACAGTTCCGGTTACGGTATTGACAATACAGAAAACCAAGTCCCGTAAGCTTTCAGCACGGAACCTCTGAACTCATTTGCTTTGGATAAACATTGAGTATTCCAGCAATGCATGTTTTTGTTCCATTTCGGCCTCTCTCTTTTGTATCATCTGGTACTTTGTTCGGTACAAATATTAGGATATGTTTGAAATATCCCTCTCTTCGCTTTCGTCACATTTTGCAGGGGTGCAAGAGATGACGTCTGTTACTAAGCGAACATTAAACTCATACAGTGTTTGTACAGTTACTTTGTAGCTACCCCTTTCTTGTTTTAAAAGTTCGTGAAGATAATTTTAGTTATTTCTGTATTTGCTTTTCGTCAGACTGTCTGTACGTCAGACACAATTTCCAAAAGTAAATTCGTACCGACTTGCACAGAACTTCGGTTCTTCGTGATCCAACTACTGTTTCCAGAGAATTCTATAGCGATAAATACAGCTTTACAAATTACAAGAAAATATAGTTCTGTCTTCTTACCGGCTGTTTTGTCTGCTATAGGCTGTTACACACAGATACTTAGAAAGCAACAAATATTTGCAAATAAGGTGTAGTCACGCAGTAACGCAGCCAGTGATTTCTTTAGTCTCAAGTACAATATCACCTTGCGCTGCATTATTTCGTGTCTCTGACTAGCTGGCTGTTGTGTCTCAAAATAACATTCGCATCGTAAAAGAAAGGTCCAAGAAAAGTTTTCCGTCCCTTCCAGCGACTAGGTGTTGGAGGCAGCGACACAATGACTGAGCACCCGACATTCACAACAGACGTAGGGTCGGAGGAAGGGTGAGGGAAGCGGATTCTGGTCTTACCCCCACCCCTTTTGCCCGGTGTTAATTACTTCATTAAGCCAACTTCGAGTCTACGGTTCTCGTCTCCTTCTGTCTTTTTACCTCCGGTGGAATACATTGCTCATTCAGCTAAAATCTCCTTCATCCCCAATAGTTATTATTGCTTAACGAACTTCTCCTTGCGCTAAAGAGAGCCGCAAGACTGGATAGTTAATTTCTTGCCATGAATGAAATGGCACAAATCTATCCTCCAGAGGAGGGTTCCGTGCGTCAATCTGTAAAAACAGAAACCTTATACGATCGCTTTGTTGTCCACGTGTCTTTGTGTCTGTCCGACTGTTACGAATCCATTTTCTCAAGAATGGGTAGACATATCAAGCTTCAAATTAAGTCAACGTGTAAAAATTTTAAGCTTCTAAGGTACTTCAGTCAAAAGACACGGCCATTTACGTCACATATTTTGATACTCGAAAACTCACTGATCAAAACGAATAGGGTGCTTCCCGTTAACATAGAATCACGGAATTTGGCAAGAAGGAAAATTTTGCAATATAAGAAAGGGGAAAAATCAGAAAATGATTTGTAATTATTTAACACGAAAAAATTATTTTTTTAATAATTTTTTTATTCGTGTCTGTCTCTTTGCTCTTCTGTTAAGCCTCTTTTTCTCTGGAACAGTTTGGCGTATCGAGTTCAAATTTATGTAACGTACTGTAGTTTATGGTCTCTTGCCGATGTAAAAATTGTAAGCGTCTGAGTCAATGGAATGAAAATTTGCGGCCAATTAAGACAGGTATTTTGGAACTCAAAAACTAACTCATCAAAAGCTATAGGGTGCTTCTTCTCACCTAGAACCACGAAATTTGGGTAGAATCAAGTAAAGGCAAAATCCGAATATTTTTCATTTGTAATTATATCAGATGAAAAAATATTTTTCTTCTCATTTTTATCTGTCTTTACCTGTCTGTATTTTAATACATTTTTTTCTTTCTAACATGGCGGATCAAGTTCAAATGTATGTACTAAAGTCTATTATCCCTTTTCAGAGTAAAGCATTCAAGCTTCTAAGTCAATGCAATCAAATGGTTTGGTCGTTTGTGTTACGTATTATGATACTCGAAAACTCACTCGTCAAAAACTAAAATGTACTTCACGTTGACCTGCAATCCTGAAATTCGGCAAGAAGCAATGTTTTTCATAAGAAGGACGTAAAAAATCTGATAATTGTTACATTGTAATCATATTACATGAAGACATATTTCACCCTTTGAGCATACATTGCGTTCACCATTCTTCAAAACTATAGCAGAAGAACATTGCTACATGCAAACGTAAAAGGTAAGTTGTAGTCATGCTTCAGTACGTAAATAAGAAACTTTTTATGAAATACTCTCTTTTCACATATATAAAATGTAGTGTTCTGGTCTCTTTTTGTTGCATGTCTGGGCTAGTCTGAGAAAGTACTGTAGAGATTTTGATACGATCTTGGAATTTCCAGGACCAATATGTTACCACTATCGATATCGATAACAGGCAAAAACCATTGAGGTTCTCGATTCCCAGGATGGACGATTAAGTCTGTAAGGAACCCTTAGTCAGAGATTCCTCCTTGCACTTGGCCAATTTCATTTTTTTTTTTTTTTACTTATCAAACACGATGGACGCTGTAATGTTGCAAATGAATTCCGGTACAATTAACAAATTCAGCCTCCTTAACGACTAGTTTTCTAACAAGGAATACTTCGTATAGTTAAGAGAAAATTAAGTGTGACAACCATATCCAGCTGGGTTAATGTCTTTGGAAGCTACGTATTTCGTCTCCTACAACTAATCATTGTTGTTGTTGTGGTAACGCTCAGTCTAAAGAGTAGTTTGATGCAGCTCTCCATGCTACTCTACCCTTGTGCAAGCCTCTACATCTCCTACATCCATTTGAACCTGCTTACTGTATTCATCCCTTGGCATCCCTCTACCATTTTGAAACGCACACTTCCCTCCATTGCCAAACTGACGATTCTGTGATGGCTCGCCGGCCGCGGTGGTCTAGCGGTTCTACGCACGCAATCCGGAACCGCGCGACTGCTACGGTCGCAGGTTCGAATGCTGCCTCGGGCATGGATGTATGTGATGTCCTTAGGTTAGTTAGGTTTAAGTAGTTCTAAGTTCTAGGGGACTGATGACCACAGATGTTAAGTCCCGTAGTGCTCAGAGCTATTTTTTTGTGATGCCTCAAGGCGTTTGCCATCAAATGATCGCTTCTCTTAGTCAAGTTCTGCCATAAATTTCGTTTTTCCCAATTTTTCTCAATACCTCCTCTTTGATGTATAGATTGAACAATAGGGTTGAAACGCTACATTCCTTTCTAATACGAAAACTTCGTTCTTGGTCTTCCACTCCTATTTTTCCCTCTTGACTCTTGTAAGTATTGTAAATTACCCGCCTTTCTCTATAGCTTACCCCTATTTTTCTCACAATTTCGAATATATGGCCAATTTTCAATTGTTGCTCTTTATTCAACCCATCTAATCTTCCCAGCCTTATATAGCAACACATTTCAAAACCCTCTATTCTCTTCTTGTATACACTGTTGATCGTACACGTTTCACTTCTTTACATCGGTACACTACAGACAAATTTTTATTACTGGACGTATAAAAGGTCCCCCAGTCCCAGATGGTGGTCTCTGTCTTCCACTTGATTTGACGCAGCCCGCCATGAATTCCTCTACTGTGCCAACTTCCTCAGCTGAGAGATGCACTTGCAACCTACTTCCTCAATTATTTGTTGGATGTATTCCATTCTCTGTCTTCCCCTACAGTTCTTATCCCCTACAGATTCATTTGGTACCATGGAGGCTGTTCCCTCATCCTGGCCCTTATTCTTGTCAATGTTTATCATATGTTTCTTTCTTCACCGATCCTGCGAAGAACCCCTCATTCCTTATCAGTCCACCTGATTCTTAACATTCTTGCGTAGCACTATATCTCAAACGCTTCCAGAGAAAATTAAGTGTGGTTTTCGCACTGTCCATGACTCACTACCATACAGTGGTATGCTCTAAACGTGCATCCTGACAAATTTCTTACTCTAATTTAGAACTATGTTTGATAATGGTAGACTTCTCTTGGCCAGGAATGCCAGCTTCCCTGTGCTAATCTGCTTCTCGTGTCGTCCTTGCTGTGTCCGTCATTCGTTCATTTGCTTCCAAGATAGCAGAATTCCTTAACTTCGCCTACTTCTTGGTCACCAATTTAGATGTTAACTTTCTCGCTATTCTCATTTCTGCCTTTTCTTATGACCTTTATCTTTTTACGTTTTATTCTCAATCCACATTTTGTGTTCATTAGGTTGTTGATTCCATTCAACATAACCAGTAGCTCTTCTTCACTTTCACTGAGAATAGCAACGTCAGCAGAAAATCTTATCATTGTTATCCTTTAACCCTGAATTTTAATGCCATTATCGAACCGTTAATTTATTTCTGTCACGCTTATTCGATTTATAGCTTTAATACTAAGGGCGGAAGTTGCATCCCTGTCTTACACGCTTTGCAATCCGAACACTTCGTTCTTAGTCTTCCAGTGTTGTTGTTCCTTCTTGGTTCTTGTACGTATTGTATATCACTCGTCTTTCCCTGCAGCTTACTCCTATTTTACTCAGAATTTCGAAGATATTCACAATTTTCCTTTTTCATATTTCCTAAAGCCAAACTGTTCTTCGTCTAACACATCCTCAGTTTTCTTTTCCACTCTTCGGTATATTATTTTGTCAGACGCTTGGATGCACGAGCTATTGAGGTGACTGTGCGTTGGTTTTGCACTTTTAAGCTCTTGCTTTCATTGGAGCCGTGAGGATGAAATTTTTCCACAATTCAAATGGTATATGCCCAGACACATGCATTATACAAATCAGCCTGATAGTCGTTTGGGTGTCACTTTCCCCATTGATTTTAGAAATTCCTATGATGTGTTATTTATCTCTGCTATCTCATTTGACTTCAAATCTTCCACAGGTTATTAAGATTCTGACTCTAAATCTGGGTTCCTTACCTCTTCCATATCGATTCCAGTATCTTCTTCTATCGCGTCTCCCACATACGAGGTGCATTCAAGTTCTAAGGCCTCCGATTTTTTTTCTCCGGACTGGAAAGAGATAGAAACATGCGCATTGTTTTAAAATGAGGCCGCGTTCATTGTCAATACGTCCCAGAGACGGCAGCACCGTACGGCAGACGGAATTTTACTGCCAGCGGCGACAATGAGAACTGTTTTAAATACTTAAAATGGCGACGTTTTCCATACTTGAACAGCGTGCAATCATTCGTTTTCTGAATTTGCGTGGTGTGAAACCAATTGAAATTCATCGACAGTTGAAGGAGACATGTGGTGATGGAGTTATGGATGTGTCAAAAGTGTGTTCGTGGGTGCGACAGTTTAATGAAGGCAGAACATTGTGTGACAACAAACCGAAACAACCTTGGGCTCGCACAAGCCGGTCCGACGACATGATCGAGAAAGTGGAGAGAATTGTTTTGGGGGATCGCCGAATGACTGTTGAACAGATCGCCTCCAGAGTTGGCATTTCTGTGGGTTCTGTGCACACAATCCTGCATGACGACCTGAAAATGCGAAAAGTGTCATCCAGGTGGATGCCACGAATGCTGACGGACGACCACATGGCTGCCCATGTAGCATGTTGCCAAGCAATGTTGACGTACAATGACAGCATGAATGGGACTTTCTTTTCGACGGTTGTGACAATGGATGAGACGTGGATGCCATTTTTCAATCCAGAAACAAAGCGCCAGTCAGCTCAATGGAAGCACACAGATTCACCGCCACCAAAAAAATTTCGGGTAACCGCCAGTGCTGAAAAAATGATGGTGTCCATGTTCTCGGACAGCGAGGGCGTAATCCTTACCCATTGCGTTCCAAAGGGCACTACGGTAACAGGTGCGTCCTACTAAAATGTTTTGAAGAACAAATTCCTTCCTGCACTGCAACAAAAACGTCCGGGAAGGGCTGCGCGTGTGCTGTTTCACCAAGACAATGCACCCGCACATCGAGCCAACGTTACGCAACAGTTTCTTCGTGATAACAACTTTGAAGTGATTCCTCATGCTCCCTACTCACCTGACCTGGCTCTTAGTGACTTTTGGCTTTTTCCAACAATGAAAGACACTCTCCGTGGCCGCACATTCACCAGCCGTGCTGCTATTGCCTCAGCGATTTTCCAGTGGTCAAAACAGACTCCTAAAGAAGCCTTCGCCGCTGCCATGGAATCATGGCGTCAGCGTTGTGAAAAATGTGTACGTCTGCAGGGCGATTACGTCGAGAAGTAACGCCAGTTTCATCGATTTTGGATGAGTAGTTAATTAGAAAAAAAATCGGAGGCCTTAGAACTTGAATGCACCTCGTACAAGCCTTCAGTGGACTCTTTCCACCTATTACCTCACTACTATGCGTTTAACACTGATATTCCCACTGAATCATTTAAGTCACCATTGCTTTTAATCTCACCAAAGGTTGTTTTGACTTTTCTATATGCTGAGTCAGTTCTTCCTACTATCATTTCTTTTTGCATTTCTTCACGTTCTTCATGAAGCTATTCCGACATAGCTTCCCTGCAATTCCCATTTATTTCATTCCGAAGTGACTTGTATTTCTGTATTTCATAACTTCCATGAACATTTTTGTACCTCCTTTTTTCTTCGGTCAGCTAAATATTTCTTCTCCTACCTATGGTTTCTTCTCAATTACCTTCTTTGTACCTATGTTTCCAACTTATGTGATTGCCCTTTTTAGAGATGTCCATTCCTCTTCAGCTGAACTCCCTACTGAGCTATTTCTTATTGCAATAACTGTAGCATCAGAGAACTTCAAGCGTATCTCTTTATCCCATAGTGCTGCCATATTCCATTTCTTCGCGCATTGTTTATTTCTGACTAGTCTCTTAAACTTCAGCCTGTTATTCATCACTATTAAATTGGGATTAATCTACATCTTCTCCTGGCTACGCCTTATAATTCGGTATCTGATTTCAGAATCGCTACCTGAGCATGATATAATCTAACTGAAATCTTCCTGCATCTCCCGGCCTTTTCCAAGTGTAGCTCCTCCTCTTATGATAGCTGAACAGCGTATTCACAATTACCATCTGAAATTTATTGAAGAAATCAGTCTTCCTTCTCTGTCATTCCTACTACCAAGCTCGTATTCTGCTGTTCTTACAGCATTCTCCATTCCCTACAGCCGCATTCCAATCCCCAATAACTAGTAGTTTTTCATCTCCCTTTATGTACTGAATTACGCGTTCAATATCCTCATATACTTTTCCTGTTTCTTCATCTTCGGCTTGCGATGCCGGCATGTATACTGAAATATTGTTGTCAGTGTTGGTTTGCTGTAGATTCTGATGAGAGCGCGCCCATTACTGAACTGAAAACAGTAACTCAGTCTCTGCCCTACATTCCTATTCCTAACGAATCCTACTCCCGTTACACTATTTTCTGCTACTGTTGGTATTAGCCTATACTCGTCTGACCATAAATTCTTTTCTTCTTTCCATTTCAGCCTTCTCGTAGAACGTTATCCTTTCGTAGATTATTTAATGCTTTTTTCATGTTCACGTTCCCCCCGGCAGTCTTCTCCCAGTAACCCGAATGGGGGGACTATTCTGGAATCTTTCGTCAGTGGGGAGATCATCTTGACACTTTTTCAATCAAAGGTCACAGGTCCTCTGAATATGTATTGTCTGTCCTTAATGTATTGGTTTCCATTACCTTCTGCATCCTTACGCCGTTGATCATTCTGATTCTCCTGTCTTTAGGGGCAAGAGAGTGCCCTGAACCTCTGTTCACTCCTCCGCCCTCTTTGACGAGGTAGTTGGCTGGATAAGGACGACTTCTTATGCCGAAAATCTTCAGCGGCCATTGCCGACGATTTTTATTCATAATTTAAGTGATGATGGGGTTCTAACTCGGGACTGGGGTCATTTTTGACCACTAATCAAAGATGCTCTCTCTAGATCACGAAGGTTCGAGTCCTCCCTCGGGCATGGGTGTGTGTATTGTCCTTTACGTAAGTTAGTTTAAGTTAGATTAAGTAGTGTGTAAGCCTAGGGACCGATGACCTCAGCAGTTTTGTCCCATGGTCGTTACCACAAATTTCCAATCTCCTAGATCACGGGAAACTGAGGATCACTTTTCCGGCCTTCGAGGCTGACTGGACATTTATTGGCTGAGGGAACGCAGGATGCCGCAACTCCATGCTCGTCCTTTTGGAGGCCGGGCAGAAGTGCTGCCATCACGTTTCATCACATACCACAGTCTTAGAAATGAAATCCGTTCCTTTATTGACGTAGCTCAACAGATCGGCCAGGGAAACACCCATTATTGCCACTGTGCACAAAATTTACCATAACGAAGCTTCCCGTGGGCTATATGAATACATCATAGCGTGTAGGCTTTCACGGCCGGCGTCTTCAGTAATTAAAACTTCCGGGCTAAGAGGCCGTGGTCCAATAGTAGAAATACTTCTCCCTGACGTTTCGTTGCCAGCTGCGGGCAACATCATCTGAGGTAAGTCTACGACTGGCTGCTAGGCCGTGGAGGTCCTGTTTATATAGAGCGTGTAGAGGCCGCCACCGCTCGTCACGTGTTGTCAACAGTAAAACTATCTCTGGCTGGCGTCATTACTCTCGCTCGAAGGTAATCGAGTGTCACATCTTTGGTACAAAGTCGATCGCCATATCTTATCTAACTTCAAGCCTTCTTCTTTCCTGGTAAAATTATTGTGGTGTTTAAAACGGGTGACCCTGAAATAAAATTTAGTGAGCCGAGTGTGCTAGCTAAGACATCGCATTATTATGCACGTATGTGTAGAGAGGCTGTAGAGATTTTTAAACACCACAATAATTTTAACAGGAAAGAAGAAGGCTTGAAGTTAGATAAGATATGGCGATCGACTTTGTACCAAAGATGTGACAATCGATTACCTTCGATCGAGAGTAATGACGCCAGCCAGAGATAGTTTTACTGTTGACAACACGTGACGAGTGGTGGCGCCCTCTACACGCTCTATATAAACAGAACCTCCACGGCCTAGCAGCCAGTCGTAGACTCACCTCAGATGATGTTGCCCGCAGCTGGCAACGAAACGTCAGGGAGAAGTATTTCTACTATTGGACCACGGCCTCTTACCCCGGAAGTTTTAATTACTATATGAATACAGTTCCTTTGCATACCGACAATGCAACAGCAATGTCACGTGTGGGATGGTCCCAAGATTCATCTGTGCCGATACAACCGGAATATTGTGCACCTTGCGAGAAGCTGCACTCCGTATGTCTCTTGCACCCTGCGATAAATTTGTGAAGCATGCTCCCTTTCTGCGCGAAGGAATTGGATAACCGCTCTTTGAGCCGATAGGGAGGAACCGATCAAGCGACGAAGTGCGGGAACAACTCTCCAGAAATGAGGAAATTGCTGCGAAGTCGTTAACCCCGCTTGTGCAAGTGGGGATACCACCGCGCCATCTTCCGCAAATACATTCACCCACTGGGATTACACATAACGCCGCTACAGCGAAAAGCTCTCCTTTCTCAACTGGACATGCGTTATACAAGGTTTTTAAAATGGAACTGTATTCGCAGTTTTGTAGTCCCTTTGGGTAAATACTTGATAGTCTCAAGCAGACACCACCTTAAATTTTTGTAAAGCTGCCTACTCACGGAAACGCTTTTGTGGGTTTAATGAGGTCACGTTCCATTTCATCCTGCACAACGAAATTTGTGGGCAGTAATAGAGACCCAAATCTTGGCTGTTTACTTTATTAATCGTAATCCAAATCACTAGTCTAGGTGGGAAACAAGCCCCTGAGCTGTCACTAAGAAATTTCTCCGCAATATCTTTTCTTCCAAGAGCGTTACTCCACCATAGTATTTTGGAGAACGTCTGTGAAGTTTGGGAAACAGGAACGTTGTTCTGGCAGGAATGACGCTGTGATAACGGGTCGTGACTAAAGCCTGGATACTCAGTCGATAAGGGCTTTGGCTGTGAGAGACTAAGTTTCGCGTTTGAGTACCAGTCTGGCACACTACTTTAATCTGGAAGGTACTTTCAACTACGGTTATCGATCCCGACGTCAACATCTTTAAACAACTTTACTGCTCACGTAGTAGTTCCATAGATCTATAAGTAAACTCTGCCTATCATTTTACCTGCCTCAGGAGAAAACTGGATGGCACATACGAGTGTGCGTGTGTAGGGGTGACGAGGTGTGGGTGGGAGGAGAGGTCGTAGACGGCAGGACATCTCGCTATTCTCATTGATGTCTTCCCTCATGGTGCAACGATCAACTCGGAATTGTATTGTGCTACTCTCAGGAAGTTAAGAAATGACATCAGTGTGTTCGTCGCCACAAAAATGGTAACGAACTTCTCCTCCTTCATGTCAACGCAAGGCCTCACAAGAGTCTTGGCACACTAGAGGAGCTCACAAAATTCATTGCCCTGCTCTTCCTCATCAACCCTACAGCCCGGATCGCGCAACTTCCGACGTCCATTTATTTGGCCCAATGAAGGATACACTCCGCGGGAAACAGTGTGTGGAAGATGGGGAGGTTATGATGCAGCTAAACGTCGGCTCCGATGTCGACTTGTAGAGTGGTACCATGCTAGCACACAGGCCGTCGCAGTAAGGTGGCCTGAAGCCGTCGCACAGAACGGGGATATGCTGAAAACCACGGTTTTGTAACCAAGACTGGTGAATAATACGGTGTTTTGGAATCTTGAATAAAACCAATCTGCTTGAAAAAATAAACAAATGTGTTGCATTACTTAACATAAAATAACTGAGTTCTTTAAAATTCGTGTAAACTCGTTTGCGGTTTCAAAACTTAGTGAGACGATTTCAGATACTGTTCTTTAAAACAGATAAGACGACTTAAGTCGATTTTGTGATAATGGTAATGAGGGCTTGCCCCCTAAATGTAGACAGACTGTAATGGTAGAGTGATTTTATAGGTTTCGAATGTTTGTTTTTATGCCGCTGTTGGTTTGATGATTGGGAAAATATAACAGCTGTGACATGGGGGCCGGCCGGAGTGGCCGAGTGGTTCTAGGCGCTACAGTCCGGAACCGCGCGACCGCTACGGTCGCAGGTTCGAATACTGCCTCGGGCATGGATGTGTGTGCTGTCCTTAGGTTAGTTAGGTTTAAGTAGTTCTAAGTTATAGGGGACTGATGACCTCAGGAGTTAAGTCCCATAGTGCTCAGAGCCATTTTTTTGTGACATGGGACGAATTACTTGGGAGCGGATGGAGATAGGGAAGTTTGAAAACATCCGTATTGAAACTGCTGAGAAATAATGGAGGAAAGTGGAAAGGTACTTTAAATGGAAGGGGAAGAACAGGGAACCATAAACTCTAAAAGGATGTAGATAATGCGACAGACTTAGGCCTAATCGCGAGGGAGAGAGATGCAGTTGATTTTTTTTTTTTATGTATTGGGTTTCGGAACATGCCTATACACCCATGTCAACACTGGAAACGTTATACCGTGATTTGCTTTTGACAATTCATGGCATACATTAGCTGAAATTTTACCCTGGTATGAAGCTACACACGCTTCAAAAACGACAGCACAGAAACTGTCACATCCACAGTACGAGGTGCATTCAAGTTCTAAGGCCTCCGATTTTTTTTCTCGGGACTGGAAAGAGATAGAAACATGTGCATTGTTTTAAAATGAGGGCGCGTTCATTGTCAATACGTCCCAGAGATGGCAGCACCGTACGGCAGATGGAATTTTACCGCCAGCGGCGAGAATGAGAACTGTTTTAAATACTTAAAATGGCGACGTTTTCCTTACTTGAACAGCGTGCAGTCATTCGTTTTCTGAATTTGCGTGGTGTGAAAACAATTCAAATTCATCGACAGTTGAAGGAGACATGTGGTGATGGAGTTATGGATGTGTCGAAAGTGCGTTCGTGGGTGCGATAGTTTAATGAAGGCAGAATATCGTGTGACAACAAACCGAAACAACCTCGGTCTCGCACAAGCCGGTCTGACGACATGATCGAGAAAGTGGAGAGAATTGTTTTGGGGGATCGCCGAATGACTGTTGGACAGATCGCCTCCAGACTTGGCATTTCTGTGGGTTCTGTGCACACAATCCTGCATGACGACCTGAAAATGCGAAAAGTGTCATCCAGGTGGGTGCCACGAATGCTGACGGACGACCACATGGCTGCCGGTGTGGCATGTTGCCAAGCAATGTTGACGCACAACGACAGCATGAATGGGACTTTCTTTTCGTCAGTTGTGACAATGGATGAGACGTGGATGCCATTTTTCAATCCAGAAACAAAGCGCCAGTCAGCTCAATGGAAGCACACAGATTCACCGCCACCAACAAAATTTCGGGTAACCGCCAGTGCTGAAAAAATGATGGTGTCCATGTTCTCGGACAGCGAGGGCGTAATCCTTACCCATTGCGTTCCAAAGGGCACTACGGTAACAGGTGCATCCTACGAAAATGTTTTGAAGAACAAATTCCTTCCTGCACTGCAACAAAAACGTCCGGGAAGGGCTGCGTGTGTGCTGTTTCACCAAGACAACGCACCCGCACATCGAGCTAACGTTACGCAACAGTTTCTTCGTGATAATAACTTTGAAGTGATTCCTCATGCTCCCTACTCACCTGACCTGGCTCCTAGTGACTTTTGGCTTTTTCCAACAATGAAAGACACTCTCCGTGCCCGCACATTCACCAGCCGTGCTGCTATTGCCTCAGTGATTTTCCAGTGGTCAAAACAGACTCTTAAAGAAGCCTTCGCCGCTGCCATGGAATCATGGCGTGAGCGTTGTGAAAAATCTGTACGTCTGCAGGGCGATTACGTCGAGAAGTAACGCCAGTTTCATCGATTTCGGGTGAGTAGTTAATTAGAAAAAAAAATCGGTGGCCTTAGATTTTGAATGCACCTCGTATACTGAAACGAGTTAACAAGACGAAAATGTGACACGAGATAAACAGAGATAGTGTGGTAACACAATAGGAAGTGATACACTTAAAACTTTAATGAGGAAGATAGTGAATAATGTACCTGTGTTACACACGAGGGATGCAGTGGTATAGATGTGTCAGTGTCAGTATCAGAACGCAACATTTTTATTACTCGTCAAAGTAAATTGCTTGGGCAGTTGTGCTGTGCTACGATCGAGAACTTTATCTGGAATAGTTCATGCTTGAAATGTTCGCCCATATATAGTTGAGTCGTCTTACTACCACGCGGCAATGTTTCAGTGAGTAGGTGTAATCCTTCCGCAACATGCAAGTGCCACTTAACAATCATCAAATAAAACTACTTCCGATGCTTTTACCGTTTGTCACCAGTTGATGTTCCCCTGGTTCCCAATGGACTGCTTTCCAGTCAACTGAAGGAAGGCCCATTTATAAATTCCGCTGAATGCTCAAACGATGAACAAGCCGACTTTTGGCGTGTCAGTAACTTGTAAAAACATCCTTAAATGCCAAGATTGTCACAGATAAATGTCTGTATTACGAAATTGGCAGGTTACACAGTAACCTAACAGTTACCGCTATTCTTTACTCACAATTTTGATACATGCACTTTCCAAATAATGTAGTTGAAATACGCTGCCTGACAAGAAAAGTGAAGCATCTACAAGGAGAGGAGAGAAATTAAACTGCACAGGTGGAGAGGAATGTCATGGTATTTCAGCGTTCACAAAGTCGAGTCAGATTTACAAAGAACTTCGCATTATGATCCCACTTACCAGTATGACGTAGCATCCCCTCTACCTTGAATGCATGCTCTAATTCCACTAATTCAGCAAGAAGCGGAGGGGTGATAGAGCCACTTTATCCTCTCATGAGGGAAGCTGGCCCACAACTGTTGTAAGTGCTCCTTGGTATCGTGGATATTGACACGGGGACAGATTTGACGTCCGAGATGGTCCCATACGTGTTCTGTTGGGAATATATCTGTGGATTTTGGTGGCCCCACGAGTCGTCTGCATAACGCAAGACAGTTCATAGAGGCACGTGCCGTGCGTTGACAAGGAATATCATGTTGAAAAATGTCACCAAAATGCTGTCGCCTGAGAAGTAAGGCGTGAGGTGAGGATCGACGATATCTGCGGCGAACAGCTGAGCCGTCAGACCCCTCAGTCACTACCAGCCGTAACCTGAGGTCGTTTACCACACCAAGACACCAGGAGTAACACCACTGTGTCTCTCCAAAACATTCGAAGAATGAAACTTTTCTCCAAACAGCCTCTATACACGCCGATAGTCATCTGGGGTAGTGCAGAAACGCAATTTATCACTCAACACAGTGCGACGCATTTCATGATCAGTCCCTGCCTCCAAGGTCACCGCACCTCTGAAACGCAGCCGTTTTTGGTGTGGTATTAAGAACAGCCAACGCATAGGTCGGTAACCCCCTAGCCCGACTGCTGCTAGTCTCCGACAAATGGTTCGGGATGACACAGAACTTTGCGGGGATTTCATTGCCTGTTCTCGGATGGCAGGTGCAGGCGGAAAGAGGTCACTATGTGCTTGGCGCACAAAACGATTATCCCCCTTTATGTTGGTCACACGTGGTCCACTGAAATTCTGTCAACGATTATGCCTGCCCTCACGTTCCAATGCAGTCCGCTATCGAGCCACGGTCAGACGCAAATACCCTGCAAATCTGGATATGCCACAACTGGACCAGCTGGTGACATGGAGAAACACAACGACGCACCTTTCAGACTCTGTAAGGTACTGATAACGCTGCCTCAAAAGAAAAGGCTCCATCTCCGTGTCTTTCACAGTGACTGTTCAAGATCCAACATTGTTTAAGCACCAGGCGCGATAACAACACTAAACATGAACAACGCTGATGCACTCTGTTGGCCGTTCTGCTTATTACAGAAAACTAATGCTAATCATTTATATACCAGCCGATGATGTGTCGGCGTACGAAGTTAGATTGATATGCGACCATGTTTCCTGAGGGCTTCACTTTTTTTTTAATCAAGCAGTGTATGACCTGTATTGTAATTGTAAATTGGTATCTTCGAGGAGATAACGCTTCTATTGGGCTAAGTAGAGACTTGCAGCATTTACTGAGTGAGTAATTTTCATTTTCCAACATCAGCAGGAGAGCCGAAAAAACGAATAGTCAATATAGCGAGTATTAATCACAAACTTTACGTCTGCCAAAAGACACTGTCCTCACTTGTTTATACACTACTGGCCAATAAAATTGCTACATCACGAAGATGAGGTGCTACAGACGCGAAATTTAACCGACAGGAAGAAGATGCTGTGATATGCAAATGACTAGCTTTTCAGAGCATTCACACAAGGTTGGTGCCGGTGGCGACACCTACAACGTGCTGACATGAGGAAATTTTCCAAAAGATTTCTCATACACAAACAGCAGTTGACCGGCGCTGCGTGGTGAATCGTTGTTGTGATGCCTCGTCTAAGGAGGAGAAATGTGTACCATCACGTTTCCAATTTTGATAAAAGTCGGATTGTACCCAATCGCGATTGCGGTTTATCGTATCGCGACACTGCTGCTCGCGTTGGTCGAGATCCAATGACTGTAAGCAGAATATGGAATCGTTGGGTTCAGGAGGGTAATACGGAACGCCGTGATGGATCCCAACGGCGTAGAATCACTAGCATTCGAGATGACAGGCACCTTATCCGCATGGCTGTAACGGATCGTGCAGCCACGTCTCGATCCCTGAGTCAACAGATGGGGACGTTTGCAAGACAAAAACTATCTGCACGAACAGTTCGACGACGTTTGCAGCACTATGGACAATCAGCTCGGAGACCATGGCTGCTGATACCCTTGACGCTGCATCACAGACAGGAGCACCTGCGATGCTGTACTCAACGACGAACCTGGGTGCACGAATGGCATAACGTTACTTTTTCGGATGAATCCAGGTTCTGTTTACAGCATCATGATGGTCGCATCCGTGTTTGGCGACATCGCGGTGACCGTACATCGGAATCGTGTATTCGTCATCGCCATACTGGCGTATCACCCGGTGTGATGGTATGGGGTGCCATTTGTTACACGTCTCGGTCACCTCTTGTTTGCATTAACGGTACTTTGAACGGTGGACGTTACATTCAGATGTGTTACGACCCGTGGCTCTGCTCTTCATTCGATCCCTGCGAAACCCAACATTTCAGGAGCATAATGCACGACCGCAGTTTGCAGGTCTTGTACGGGCCTTTCTGGAGACAGAAAATGTTCGACTGCTGCCCTGGCCAGCAAGTTCTCCAGATCTCTCACCAATTGAAAACGTGTGGTCAGTGGTGGCCGAGCAACTGGCTCGTCACAATACGTCAGTCACTACTCTCGATGAACTGTGGTATCGTGTTGAAGCTGCATGGGCAGCTGTACCTGTACACGCCATCCAAGCGCAGGCGTATCAAGGCTGTTATTATGGCCAGAGGTGGTTGTACTGGGTACTGATTTCTCAGGATCTATGCACCCAAATTGCGTGAAAATGTAATCACATGTCAGTTTTGTTGTTGTTGTTGTGGTCTTCAGTCCTGAGACTGGTTTGATGCAGCTCTCCATGCTACTCTATCCTGTGCAAGCTGCTTCATCTCCCAGTACCTACTGCAATCTACATCCTTCTGAAATTGCTTAGTGTATTCATCTCTTGGTCTCCCCCTACGATTTTTACCCTCCACGCTGCCCTCCAATACTAAATTGGTGATCCCTTGATGCCTCAGAACATGTCCTACCAACCGATCCCTTCTTCTGGTCAAGTTGTGCCACAAACTTCTCTTCTCCCCAACCCTATTCAAAACTTCCTCATTAGTTATGTGATCTACCCATCTAATCTTCAGCATTCTTCTGTAGCACCACATTTCGAAAGCTTCTATTCTCTTCTTGTCCAAACTATTTACCGTCCATGTTTCACTTCCATACATGGCTACACTCCATACAAATACCTTCAGAAATGACTTCCTGACACTTAAATCTATACTCGATGTTAACAAATTTCTCTTCTTCAGAAACGCTTTCCTTGCCATTGCCAGTCTACATTTTATATCCTCTCTACTTCGACCATCATCAGTTATTTTGCTCCCCAAATAGCAAAACTCCTTTACTATTTTAAGTGTCTCATTTCCTAATCTAATTCCCTCAGCATCACCCGACTTAATTCTACTACATTCCATTATCCTCGTTTTGCTTTTGTTGATGTTCATCTTATATCTTCCTTTCAAGACACTGTCCATTCCATTCAACTGTTCTTCCAAGTCCTTTGCTGTCTCTGACAGAATTACAATGTCATCGGCGAACCTCAAAATTTTTATTTCTTCTCCATGGATTTTAATACCTACTCCGAATTTTTCTTTTGTTTCCTTTACTGCTTGCTCAATATACAGATTGAATAACATCGGGGAGAGGCTACAACCCTGTCTTACTCCCTTCCAAACAACTGCTTCCCTTTCATGTCCCTCGATTCTTATAACTGCCATCTGGTTTCTGTACAAATTGTAAATAGCTTTTCGCTCCCTGTATTTTACCCCTGCCACCTTTAGAATTTGAAAGAGAGAATTCCAGTCAACATTGTCAAAAGCTTTCTCTAAGTCTACAAATGCTAGAAACGTAGGTTTGCTTTTCCTTAATCTTTCTTCTAAGGTAAGTCGTAAGGTCAGTATTGCCTCACGTGTTCCAGTATTTCTACGGAATCCAAACTGATCTTCCCCGAGGTTGGCTTCTACTAGTTTTTTCCATTCGTCTGTAAAGAATTCGTGTTAGTATTTTGCAACTGTGGCTTATTAAACGGATAGTTCGGTAATTTTCACATCTGTCAACACCTGCTTTCTTTGAGATTGGAATTATTATATTCTTCTTGAAGTCTGAGGGTATTTCGCCTGTTTCATACATCTTGCTCACCAGACGGTAGAGTTTTGTCAGGACTGGCTCTCCCAAGGCCGTCAGTAGTTCCAATGGAATGTTGTCTACTCCGGGGGCCTTGTTTTGACTCAGGTCTTTCAGTGCTCTGTCAAACTCTTCACGCAGTATCGTATCTCCCATTTCATCTTCATCTACATCCTCTTCCATTTCCATAATATTGTCCTCAAGTACATCACCCTTGTATAGACCCTCTATATACTCCTTCCACCTTTCTGCTTTCCCTTCTTTGCTTAGAACTGGGTTTCCATCTGAGCTCTTGATGTTCATACAAGTGGTTCTCTTATCTCCAAAAGTCTCTTTAATTTTCCTGTAGGCAGTATCTATCTTACCCCTAGTGAGATAAGCCTCTACATCCTTACATTTGTCCTCTAGCCATCCCTGCTTAGCCATTTTGCACTTCCTGTCGATCTCATTTTTGAGACGTTTGTATTCCTTTTTGCCTGCTTCATTTACTGCATTTTTATATTTTCTCCTTTCATCAATTAAATTCAATATTTCTTCTGTTACCCAAGAATTTCTACTAGCCATCGTCTTTTTACCTACTTGGTCCTCTGCTGCCTTCACTACTTCATCCCTCAAAGCTACCCATTCTTCTTCTACTGTATTTCTTTCCCCCATCCCTGTCAATTGTTCCCTTATGCTCTCCCTGAAACTCTGTACAACCTCTGGTTCTTTCAGTTTATCCAGGTCCCATCTCCTTAAATTCCCACCTTTTTGCAGTTTCTTCAGTTTTAATCTACAGGTCAAAAACCAATAGATTGTGGTCAGAGTCCACATTTGCCCCTGGAAATGTCTTACAATTTAGAACCTGGTTCCTAAATCTCTGTCTTACCATTATATAATCTATCTGATACCTTTTAGTATCTCCGGGGTTCTTCCATGTATACAACCTTCTATCATGATTCTTAAACCAAGTGTTAGCTATGATTAAGTTGTGCTCTGTGCAAAATTCTACCAGGCGGCTTCCTCTTTCATTTCTTAGCCCCAATCCATATTCACCTACTATGTTTCCTTCTCTCCCTTTTCCTACACTCGAATTCCAGTCACCCATGACTATTAAATTTTCGTCTTCCTTCACTATCTGAATAATTTCTTTTATTTCATCATACATTTCTTCAATTTCTTCGTCATCTGCAGAGCTAGTTGGCATATAAACTTGTAATACTGTGGTAGGTGTGGGCTTCGTATCTATCTTGGCCACAATAATGCGTTCACTATGCTGTTTGTAGTAGCTTACCCGCATTTCTATTTTCCTATTCATTATTAAACCTACTCCTGCATTACCCCTATTTGACTTTGTGTTTATAACCCTGTAGTCACCTGACCAGAAGTCTTGTTCCTCCTGCCACCGAACTTCACTAATTCCCACTATATCTAACTTTAACCTATCCATTTCCCTTTTTAAATTTTCTAACCTTCCTGCCCGATTAAGGGATCTGACATTCCACGCTCCGATCCGTAGAATGCCAGTTTTCTTTCTCCTGATAACGACGTCCTCCTGAGTAGTCCCCGCCCGGAGATCCGAATGGGGGACTATTTTACCTCCGGAATATTTTATCCAAGAGGACGCCATCATCATTTGATCATACAGTAGAGCTGCATGCCCTCGGGAAAAATTAAGGCCGTAGTTTCCCCTTGCTTTCAGCCGTTCGCAGTACCAGCACAGCAAGGCCGTTTTGGTTATTGTTACAAGGCCAGATCAGTCAATCACCCAGACTGTTGCCCTTGCAACTACTGAAAAGGCTGCTGCCCCTCTTCAGGAACCACACGTTTGTCTGGCCTCTCACCAGATACCCCTCCGTTGTGGGTACGGTACGGCTATCTGTATCGCTGAGGCACGCAAGCCTCCCCACCAACGGCAAGGTCCATGGTTCATGGGGGGGTATGTCAGTTTTAGTATAATATATTTGTCCAATGAATACCCGTTTATCATCTGCATTTCTTTTTGTTGTAGCAATTTTAATGGCCAGTAGTGTATATGGAAATTTTGTGAATCGACATTACAAATAAATATGATCTGAAATATTACTTGATATTCCATAACATGAAGTGGCTATATTATTTTGTCATAGGCATTATAGGATGTTGAGATTTGGCTAAATAATATTTCAGACCTATGAGACTGATTGATATTTCGTAACAGAAAGTGGGTAAATTTTTTAGGCAGTATAGGACGTTGAGAATTGGTTAAAAAATTCAGACCTGTGGGACTGATGATTGTCTATAAATTTCATTTTCATAAAGATATATCTTTCTCAAAACATTGTTTCTCTGGTTTGTGCCATTGTGCCTCTATTGATTGTTTACTTTTGCCAATTTCTTCGTTGCCTCCTGTAATACTAGAGCTATTTAAATAACAGTCGTGCGTTGCATAATATTCTTTATTAACTTAATGCCAACGTGTTTCGCCCGGATAGAGCATTGTCACGTTATCTGAAAATACGAGGACGACATTACTATAAATACGGCATGGTCCTATCCTGGACTACTATAAAAGCAAAACATACTTCAAAAACCGACCAAATAAGTTTATATAGAGAAACGTAATATAACTCACGATAAGCGATCAGAAATTTTGCACCAAAAAGCATCCTTCAACATGGCACCATACCGAATAAAACGTACCAAAGAGCAAGGATTTATTTTAATGTTGTCGTCATCTTATATTTTCAGAAACCTGATGATGCCCTATCACGGCGAAACGCGTTGTTCTTGACTTCATAAAGAATACTGTGCAACATACGACTGTTTTTTAAATACTGGCAATAGAAGGTTGCTGTTTCACCACGCCAAGATGCAATGAAATAATTTTTACAATAATAAAGCTTAGCCTGCCAAAATTTTCAAAATTTTATCCCAAAGTGAAACCAAATTCTTGAAACAATTGATTGTTTACTTTTTGAGAATTTCATCTTGTATACATTGCTTACGATGATAATAAAGTTTAATTTTCTGAACAGTTTTAAAATAATATTTTTTTATAATTTTGTTGTGACACAAGGGTCAAGAGCGCCATAGTGGCTGCTCACAGTTAACAGCGTGAAATGAGGAAATGCGTATTACTGCCGACGCACTTCCTGCCTTCATGACATTTCCCATACTTTGATACTGGCTGCAGACTCGGCTCCACTGCGCTGCTACCAGGCTTTGGCTTTCCCTATGGACTGACAGCTACATCGTAGGTCGCAAAATATTTAACGAACAGTTGGCCGCAGCTTCGACCGCAGTGCACTGTTGTCTCCCAAGAGAGGTGCCACCAGGAAACGTTGTGAGTATTACACATCCGCAGTGCGTCAGTGTCCACGCCTCCAGATGCTCAATAGTAAACAACGCCACTCGCGGGTCAGCTCACTTCCCCACGGATGCTGGAAGGACTGCGCTTACGGACTAACTATCGACGTTGACTTGGCATCTCTCTGTGCCTCCGACGAGGTGGATACTTGGGTTTGCGTTTCGGTTGGGAATCCTGGCTGTTGACTGGACTGTTATCGCAGGTTTAAAAGACTGTCAGAGACGGAGCTTCTGTAATAAAGTTCTAACTGCCAAAATTCAGATTTGGCGACGACATGGCGAGCTCTGTTGTGCGGCGTACGATTTTCACCGTTTTTGAACGTATCACCATGAGTCAGCAGCATTTTCAATATTTTGAGAAGCAAGCGGATCGTTAGCAAGAACATGTGGCACTTATTTTTAAACATTACCAGGAGTAGCTTCAGGCGCCATAGGCATTCCTGCAACGGCATCAGCCGATGCAAGTCGTCCCATCCACGTCACTCATATCCTTTCGGGAGGACGAGAGGAAATGGTATGTGTTGTGAAGTGGCAAGACAGCCAATCTACTAGGAGGAAGCCGAAAGGCACGCGTTTAAGCTCACGCAGGCTGGCGTGAGGTCTGGAACAGGTCAGGGATATGAGACTAGCAAAAATAATACGTAGCTGCTGCAATACTTAACTTTAATCCATAATTGGTAAACATCGCTCTTGACGGTACATGTTTTACAGCATCAATAGTAACTGGTAATGGCGCCTTGCTAGGTCGTAGCAAATGACGTAGCTGAAGGCTATGCTAACTATCGTCTCGGCAAATGAGAGCGTAATTTGTCAGTGAACCATCGCTAGCAAAGTCGGCTGTACAACTGGGCGAGTGCTAGAAAGTCTCTCTAGACCTGCCGTGTGGCGGCGCTCGGCCTGCAATCACAGATAGTGGCGACACGCGGGTCCGACGTATACTAACGGACCGCGGCCGATTTAAAGGCTACCACTTAGCAAGTGTGGTTTCTGGCGGTGACACCACAGTATGGTTATGAGAAATGGCTTTATCAGTACTTTCAAGGGTACCAGGTGCTTGACCCACAAGTTCAAATGCATGAAAGGAATCTTTTAAATACGTACGATATAGTAGTACCTGTGTTATTCTGAATGACGATCGATGCATGTCCGAAGGAACTTTGCATCGTCATTCGGAATAACACAGGCACTGAAATACCGTATTCATCTCTCAACATCAGGAAAGCGACTTCAAGTAAAATGTCTCCCCTGTACGGAATATAAGAGGGCTGGAACTTAAATAGTGGCAACTATTTATTCACAACCGATACAAAAGAGTTACATGTTTGCACCTGTTACTATCCTTCAAAGTAGTCACCAGCGATGTGGAGAACCAGTTGTCACCGATGTGGAAGACGTAGTATACCGTTAGCAGAGACTGTTCTGTTGATGGTGCGAATGGAGCGGTCTACTGCCAGTCGAATCTCTGGAACAGTTCTGAAGCGAATGGCACGAAGTGGTTCCTTCATTTTCGGAAGAAGTAGAACATTAAATCCTGCATTTATTTGACACCAAATCTTTGCTATTTTATTAAACTGAGTCAGAAAATAGCAGTTGTTCACACTTTTCGAAAAACACTCGTTTTGTCTGTATAAACCGTATAGCATCTGAGAACTGACCACTTTTACACAAAATGTTGTAGGATAGAAGCTGAACAGCATTAAATTGTGTTTCCAAAAAGACAAAGAAAGTGACAAAAAAACCTAGCTGGTAAGTAATTATCACCAGTATTGAAGTATATATAAATCACATAGGTTTCAGCTGAAACGTTTGTTCTAGTGTCCACTCTTGTTCGTTCACTTTTCAGTACACCACTTCTCCAACTACGTAAGTTTGTAGGAAACGCATCCAGCTGCGTTTTACAAGTCGTTTGATGCCTTTGAAGACCCAGTTGACTTCGAAAAGGCAGAGTTCGTTGTAGATGGATTTCTCTTCCATAAAGTGGCGTGGGAGGCAAAAGAACTATTTTCTTTCATAACTAGAAAGTATGTAGATTACTTCAAGCATTGGTATGACAGAAACGTCACGATTGTGTTTGATGGATACCACGACGTTACAACTGACAAGAGCACGAAATCAGGTGAGTGACTGCGGAGAACTATCAAAAGAACTGCACCAACCGTAATGCTTAATGAAACGAATTCAGTAACCGTGGCAAAAGATTTTTTTCTGTCTAAAGAACAAAATAAACAGCGCGTTGCCCGCATCTCGTGGTCATGCGGTAGCGTTCTCGCTTCCCACGCCCGGGTTCCCGGGTTCGATTCCCGGCGGGGTCAGGGATTTTCTCTGCCTCGTGATCACTGGGTGTTGTGTGCTGTCCTTAGGTTAGTTAGGTTTAAGTAGTTCTAAGTTCTAGGGGACTGATGACCATAGATGTTAAGTCCCATAGTGCTCAGAGCCATTTGAACCATTTGAAACAGCGCGTCATTTCTTGAATGCTTGCACACCTTGAGGGTGATCAACATTACGCAAGCTACTGAGGACGCCGATACATGTAGGAACGGATACTGCTATCGACGTTCCCCAGCACTTTGCGTTGTTGCCGCTGGTGGGGGTGGGGGACCGACTTCTTGTGATCCTGACCGCTTCAGCGCCATTTTTCGACTGAAGTCAGGATTTTGAAGAAGGAAGAATACATCCCACTGAGGATATGAATGGCGAAGAAATGGAAGAATTAGAGTTAACGTTATTTGGACTCGTCCTCCAAGCGTGTAAAGAAGTAGTGATGTCAAATTAAGAAAAAACGGATTGTCTATAGCTAAACAGTAATTATTTATTCTAAGTTACTTTGTTTTATTGTATTACTTAACAGAATTATGTATAATATTATGTAATTCAATTTACGGTTAACTGAATTGAGTTTTAGGGATCCTAAAAAGAAATAAGAAACCTTCCGTAATTCTTTTCATTAGTTATCTTGCAAACAAATTTTTTGGTTTATATACAATGTATTAACATTGTTCTATTAATTTCATAGTTTTTAAAAATATTATCTCGATAAAGTGTAGGTTAGGGATTATGTACCAGTAACAATAACAAAAAAAGCGAATGTTGGAAAAATTCATTCAATGGGAAATAGAAAAGTTTGTCATTACCCATGATATTTATCTGTAGTTGAATAATGGTGATATTTAGTTACCAGCTAAATTTTTTGACACTGAGTTTTTGAAAACACAGCCGGCCCGAGCCGCCGTGCGGTTCTAGGCGCTACAGTCTGGAGCCGAGCGACCGCTACGGTCGCAGGTTCGAATCCTGCCTCGGGCATGGATGTGTGTGATGTCCTTAGGTTAGTTAGGTTTAATTAGTTCTAAGTTCTAGGTGACTGATGACCTCAGAAGTTAAGTCGCATAGTGCTCAGAGCCATTTGAACCATATTTTTTTTTTTTTTTTTTTTGAAAACACAATTTACGAGTCAGTGGTGATACGGTAAAAGGGTGTTCTTCGTGGTCCTCTAATTCATATCCTTCCGCTAAGTGCGGAAGGATATGAATTCATTTTAAGACACTGTGTACTGTATGCAGTAGAGGAACATTATTTGAATTAATATGACAA
Organism: Schistocerca cancellata; assembly: GCF_023864275.1. NCBI lineage: Eukaryota > Metazoa > Arthropoda > Insecta > Orthoptera > Acrididae > Schistocerca > Schistocerca cancellata. The sequence goes on along the minus strand of NC_064628.1, from coordinate 745,005,504 downwards.
TACACCCTGTCATAATACAGCAACGGTGAGGTAATGTTTTGTGGTCAATAACGTTCCTGGAACAGCCTGGCCTGAACACACTGGAAGCCCTTGGGATGTGTTACTACGTCCAACATCACTACCTCTCTTGTTTCGGCTCTAGAGCAAGGAAAGACTGCCATTCCTCCACAGACATTCCAACACCTCATCAAAAGTGATCGCAACAGATTTCGAACCATCATATTAATGTCCACTAATATTTGTCCTTATACTTTTAAACAGGCGCTGTAATCTCTCTGTTACACATACGACGACAAGCTCATCACATGAAACTATTCCCGTACACGGCATGATTACTGCACGATGGTGTAGCAACAACTGGAACGCTACCTGGACTTAATAGTCCTCCGGACAACGTCAGCTGCCAACATGTTTGACTAGACATCTCTCCGCTCTTTGATTTCTCTGCCTATGACCCTGTCAGTTTGATGCCTGAAACCATACTGTTTATGAATCTTCGATAGCCCTTTCGAAAATATGCATACTTTTTTGACTCTGTGTTACGTTGCGCCAACAACGTCGTAGCACACGCCTCTCTCAAACCTGCAGTAGCTCCCGAAGTATTAAGCCTGCAGACAGTAACTTTCGAGCCGGCCGCGGTGGTCTAGCGGTTCTGGCGCTGCAGTCCGGAACCGCGGGACTGCTACGGTCGCAGGTTCGCATCCTGCCTCGGGCATGGGTGTGTGTGATGTCCTTAGGTTAGTTAGGTTTAATAGTTCTAAGTTCTAGGGGACTTATGACCTAAGATGTTGAGTCCCATAGTGCTCAGAGCCATTTGAACAGTAACTTTCGAGCTTAAACGTGCTGTTACAGCCGAACTTTATCAATTCCAGAAGCTTGGAGTAATTCAGCCCTACAAAAAAATTAGGGTAAGCTGTGTATCTACAGGGGCAATGTCATATCGTTACTTCCCGTAGTGTTCTGCGACCCCAAGGATCTACATTCTGAACTGGCATCTTGGCACCACTTTCATAAAACTGACTTGGTATATGCTTACCTACAAGTAACATTGAATTTACGGTTTAAACAGTTTTTCTGGATACAGCTTTTGGATTTTGTCGCTATAAGCCCCAGCCATTTTCAACGTTATCTGCAAGAACTAAATGGCTGATATACATGAAATGTGTACGCAGTTGCGCACATGGACAACCATCAGCTGTGTAATGGAATGACGACATTGGAAACATGTCGCGCATCGGGAATCGAACCCGGACTTCTCGCTTATCGTGAGCAGTCACCTTTCCATTTGACTATCCGAGCACGACTCACGGCCAGATACAAACTTCCACATGACGTCAGCTATGTGACTACAACCCGCACTGCCAGCCGGGGTGGCCGAGCTGTTCTAGGCGCTACAGTCTCGAACCGCGCGACCGTTACGGTCGCGGGTTCGAATCCTGCCTCGGGCATGGATGTGTGTGATGTCCTTAGGTTAGTTAGGTTTCAGTAGTTCTATGTTCTGGGGACTGATGACCACAGAAGTTAAGTCGCATAGTGCTTAGAGCCATTTGAACCAACCCGCACTCGTACATCAATTTTGTATATTCCCTTATTTTTTACTTGAAAGTTGCTTGCCCGATGTCGACGAATAATAAGCATTTCAGAACCTGCGTTATTCCGAATTACAATGCAATGTTCCTTCGACCGTGCATGCAAGTCTGAAGGAACAGGCACCGTGGCGACTACAGCCGTTATGAAATACACGAAATGTATTCGCAGTTAAGAACATGGACAACCATCAGCTGTGTAATGAAATGACGATCATGTCCGAAGGAACGTTGCCTCGTAATTCGGAGTAACACAGGCACAGCAATATCGGACGAATGGCTGATATGCCATACTGTACAAATTTCTTGGCTGGTGTTACCGTTCCGAGCAAAACTCTGCAGTAACTTCTAGACAATCTTCACCTTCTGTATTCTACTCTGCAAGCTTCTGGCTGTAACGTATCCTTTGCGAAGATAGCTATATGTCGATAGAATATCATTTCCACGCCATGGACCACATACAGTGAGCTATCTACATTATCGAGCAGCAATTCCTTTTTGGGGGAGGATGATTATTGTGATACATTTATTTCCAATGTAGCTAAAAATTGCATTGCTGTTAAAGCCTCTGAGCTAAAAACGTTTTCCCTTGAAGTGGGCTGCGGAGCGTCTCAGCAAGCTTTCCAAGCGCTAAAACAAAATCTGTATTCTGCTCTGTCCTTAGTATCTTTCATTCTGTGTTCCCTCATTGTGGTGGCGGGAGAAGCTCCAGTACGTTCTTTATGATTCTCCGCCGTCACTGCCAAAGCTACGAAGTCTGACCCCCTTTCAGTTCTAATTGCGTCACGTGACCGCACAACACTAGGCGACATTAGATCTCGCCGTAGGTGTGGTCATAATGTTTTTGCTTATCAGTGTATACAGGGTGTTACAAAAAGGTACGGCCAAACTTTCAGGAAACATTCCTCACTCACAAATAAAGAAAAGATGTTATGTGGACATGTGTCCGGAAACGCTTAATTTCCATGTTAGATCTCATTTTAGTTTCGTCCACCAACGCTCAATGGAGCACGTTATCATGATTTCATACGGGATACTCTACCTGTGCTGCTAGAACATGTGCCTTTACAAGTACGACACAACATGTGGTTCATGCGCGATTGAGCTCCTGCACATTTCAGTCGAAGTGTTCGTACGCATCTCAACAACAGATTCGGTGACCGATGGATTGGTAGAGGCGGACCAATTCCATGGCCTCCACGCTCTCCTGACCTCAACCCTCTTGACTTTCTTTTATGGGGGCATTTGAAAGCTCTTGTCTACGCAACCCCGGCACTAAATGTAGAGACTCTTCGTGCTCGTATTGTGGACGGCTGTGATACAATACGCCATTCTCCTGGGCCGCATCAGCGCATCTGGAATTCCATGCGACGGAGGGTGGATGCATGTATCCTCGCTAACGGAGGATGTTTTGAACATTTCTTGTAACAAAGTGTTTGAAATCACACTGGTACGTTCTGTTGCTGTGTGTTTCCATTCCATGATTAATGTGATTTGAAGAGAAGTAATAAAATGAGGTCTAACATGGAAAGCGTTTCCGGACACATGTCCACATAACATATTTTCTTTCTTTGTATGTGAGGAATGTTTCCTGAAAGTTTGGCCGTACCGTTTTGTAACACCCTGTATACAGCGCGAGTACCCTTGCTTCAGGGTATTCTCCTTTGCACCATGCAAGCGGACGTCGCGCGTGTAATGGTTGCTGCGGCGCTATGACAAATATTCTGGAACTTTTACATCAAGATATCCTGATCATTGGTCACATCAGGTAATAACTTTCACGTCTACTGCACTACCTTGGACAGGGATATAAAAGCCAGTGTAGCGCGCATCAGGCCATACGGCCTTGGTATTTCACCCAGTGACCCACACAGCGTCACTCTGAGAACGTATCCATCTTGACTCTGATGAGTCTTTTCTCAAACGCAAGCGGCTGATCATTATCAATGTTCTCTCATATATCACATATATTAGTGAAATGTCATATCCAACTGCCAAAATTACGGTGAAGGCTCTGACCACATTACAATACATCAAAGATCTTCCAAAAAGTTTCAGCAATAAGAATGATGACAATAACAATACGAACCCCATCAAAGACACTATATATCTGCCCTTCCAGTTATTTGACAGTGTTGTGACTTTAGTTACTCGCACTCTGATAGCATCGTATTTTTGGTATGATATAGGTAGACGCCATCCCCTCCTCTCCCCGTGAACCAACGACCTTATCGTTGGTGGGGAAGCTTGCATCCCTCAGCGATACAGATAACCGTACCGAAGTTGCAATCACAATGGAGGGTTAACTCTTGTGAGGCCAGTCAAACGTGTGATTCCTGAAGAGGAGCTGCAGCCTTTTCAGTAGTTGCAGGAGCCTTGTAATATCAACCAGAACGACCTTGAGAATGGCTGAAAGCAAGGGGAAACCGCAGCCTCAGTGTATACCAATGGAATGTTGCTCAATTTTAGAGTTAAATGCCGATGGAATCCTCTTGCGAAAAATACTCGTGAGATAAAATAGTCCCGCATTCGCATATCCGGGCTGAGATTAATCAGGAGGATGTCACTATCAGGAGAAACAAAACTGGCGCCCTACGGATCTGAGCCTGGAACGTCAGATCCCTTATTCGGGCAGATGGGTTAGAAAATAAAAAAGGGAAATGGATAGGTTGAAGTTAGATATAGTGGGAGTTAATGAAGTTACGCGGCAGGAGGAACAGCACTTCTGGTTAGATGCATGCAGGATTATAAATACAGATCAAACAGTATGTTTAAGAATGAATAAAAAATTGGAAGACGGATAAGTTACTGTGACCGGCATCGTGAACACATTATTGTAGCAAAGAAAGACCCGAAGCCCACACCCATCACAGTAGTACAAGATTATATTCCAACTAGCACCGCAGATGATGAAGAGATCGAAGAAGTGTATGAAGAAATAAAAGAAATCATTTAGATAGTTAAGGATGATAAAAATTTAATAGTCTTGGGGGACTGGAATTCTACAGCAGGAAAAGATAGAGAAGGACAAATGTAAATGAATATCGACTGGGAGAAAGGACTGAAAGAGGAAACCGTCTGGCAGAATTTTGCTCAGGGCATAATTTAATCACAACTAATAATTGGTTTAAGAATCATGAAAGAAGTTTGTTTACGTGGAAGAGACCTAAAGAATACGGAAGGTTTCAGATTGATTATACAATGGTAAGACAGAGATTTGGGAACAATATTTTAAACTGTAAGACATTTCCAGGGACAGATTAGGACTCTGACCACAATTTATTAGTTGCGAACTGTAGATTAAAACGGAAGAAACTGCCAAAAGGTAGAAATTTAAGGAGATGGGACCCGTACAAACTGAAAGAACCAGAGGTTGTAGAGAGTTTAAGAGGGAGTGTTGGGGGACAATTGACAAAAACAGGGGACAGCAATACAGTAGAAAAGGAAATGGTAGCCTTGAGAGATAAAGTAGTGAAGGCAGCAGAGAACCAAGTAGATGAAAAGACAAGGGCTAGTAGAAATCCTCGGGTACCACAAGAGATTGTTGTTGTTGATGTTGTTGCGATCATCAGTCCACAGACTGGTTTGATGCACCTCTGCACGCTATGCTACCCTTCATCTACAAGTACCTACTGCAACCTACATCCTTCTGAATCTACTTAGTGTATTCATCTCTGGGTCTACCTCTACGATTTTTACCCTCCACGCTGCCCTCTGATACTAAATTGGCGATCCCTTGATGCCTCAGAACGCGTTCCTTCTTCTAGTCAAGTTGTGCCACCAATTCCTCTTCTCCCCAGTTCTATTCAGTCCCTCCTCATTAGTTACGTTATCAACACATCTAATTTTCAGCAGTCTTCTGTAGCACCCCATTTCGAAAGTTTCACTTCTCCTCTTGTCTAAACTATTTATCGCCCATGTTTCACGTCCATACATGGCTACTCTCCATAAAAGTACTTTCACAAAAGACTTCTTGAAACTTAAATGTATACTCGATGTTAACAAACTTCTCTTGTTCAGAAACGCTTTCCTTGCGTTGCCAGTCTACATTTTATATCCTCTCTACTTCGACCATCATCAGTTATTTTACTGTCCAAATAGCACAACTCATCTACTACTTTAAGTGTCTCATTTCATAACCTAATTCTGTCAGGATCACGTGATTTAATTCGACGACATTCTATAATCCTCGTTTAGCTTTTGTTGATGTTCATCTTATATCCTGCTTTCAAAACATTGTACATTGCGGTCAACTGCTCTTCCAGGTCTTTCTCTGTCTCTGATAGAATTGCAGTGTCATCTTCAAACCTCGAAGTTTTTATTTCTTCCCTATGAATTTTAATTCCTATTCCAAATTTTTCTTTTATTTCCTTTACTGCTTGCTCAATATATAGATTAAGTAACATCGCGGATACACTACAACCCTGTCTCACTTCCCTCTCAATCATTGCTTTCCTTTCCTGCCCTTCGACTCTTATAATTGCTATCTGGTTTCTGTGAAAATTTTAAATAGCCTTTCGCTCCCTGTATTTGACCCCTGCCATCTTCAGAATTTGGAAGAGACTATTCCAGTCAACATTGTCAAAAGCTTTCTCTAAGTCTACAAATGCTACAAACGTAGGTTTGCCTTTCCTTAATCTATCTTCTAAGATAAGTCGTAGGGTCAGTATTGCCTCATGTGATCCAACATTTCTACGGGATCCAAACTGATCTTCCCCGAGGTTGACTTCTACCAGTTGTTCCATTCCTCTGTAAAGAATTCGTGTTAGTATTTTTAAGCCGTGATTTATTAAACTGATAGTTCGGTAATTTTCACATCGGTCAGCACCTGCTTTCTTTGATATTGCAGTTATTATATTTTCCTTGAAGTATAAGGATATTTCGCTGTATTCCTGCGTCTTGCTCACCAGACGGTAGAGCTTTATCATGGCTGGCTCTCCCAAGGCTATCAGTAGTTGTAATGAAATGTTTTCTACTACTACGCCCTTGTTACGACTTAGATCTTTCAGTGCTCTGTCAAATTCTTCACGCAATATCATATCTCCCATTTCATCTTTATCTACGTCCTCTTCCATTTCCATAATATTGCCCTCAAGTACATCGCCCTTGAGTTGGCCCTCTATATACTCCTTCCATCTTTCTGTTTTCCCTTCTTTGCATAGGACTGGTTTTCCATCTGAGCTCTTTAAATTCATACAATTGGTTCTCTGTTTTCCAAAGGTCTATTTAATTTTCCTGTAGGCAGTATCTTTCTTACCCCTAGTAATATGTGCCTCTACATCCTTACATTTGTCCTCTACCCATCCCTGCTTAGCCATTTTGCACTTTCTGTAGATCTGATTTTTGAGACGTTTGTGTTTCTTTGTGCTTGCCTCATTTACTGCATTTTTTATATTTTCTCCTTTCATCAGTTAAATTCAATATTTCTTCCGTTACCCAAGAATTTCTACTATCCCTCGTCTTTATACCTACTTGACCCTCTACTGCCACCACTATTTCATCTCTGATAGATACCCATTCTTCTGTTACTGCATCTCTTTCCCTCGTTATTGTCAATCGTTCCCCAATGCTCTCTCCAAAACTCTCTACAAAAAGCTGGTTCTTTCAGTTTATCCATGTTCCATATCCTAAAATTCCCGCCTTTTTGCAGTTTCTAACAGTTCATAACCAATAGATTGTGGTCAATGTCCACATCTGCCTCTGGAAACGTCTTACAATTTAAAACCTGGTTCCTAAATCTCTGTCGTACCACTATATAATCTATCTGAAACCTTCCAGTGTCCCAAGGACTCTTCCACGTATATACCCTTCTTCCATGATTCGTGAACCAAGTGTTAGCTATGATTAAATCATGCAAAATTCTACCAGGCGCCTTCCTCTTTCATTTGTTACCCCCATTGCATATTCATCTATTACTTTTCCTTCTCTTCCTTTTCCTACTATCGAATTCCATTCACCCATGACTATTAAATTTTCGTCTCCCTTCACTATCGGAATAATTTATTTTATGTCATCATACGTTTCTTCAATCTCTTCGTCATCTGCGAACTAGTTGGCATATTGACTTGTACTACTGTCGTAGGCGTGGGCGTTGTGTCTATCTTGGCTACAATAATGCGTTCACTATTCTATTCGTAGTAGCTTACCCGCACTCACATTTTTATTCATTATTAAACCTACTACTGTATTACCCCTATTTAATTTCGTATTTGTAACCCTGTATTCACCTGACGAGAAGACTAGTTCCTCCTGCCACCGAACTTCACTAATTCCCCCTATACCGTACTCTAATCTATCCATATCCCTTTTTAAATTTTCTAAACTACCTGCCCGATTAAAGAATCTGACATTCCATGCTTCGATCTGCAGAACGTCAGGTTTGTTTCTCCTTATAACTACGTCCTTCTGAGTAATCCCTGCCCGGAGATCCGAATGGGGGACTATTTTACCTCTGGAATATTTTACTCAAGAGAACGCCATCATCATTTAACACTACAGTAAAGCTTCATGGCCTCGGGGAAAGTTACAGTTGTAGTTTCCCCTTTCTATCTGCCGTTCGCAGTACCAGCACAGCAAGGCCGTTTTGGTTAGTGTTACAAGGCCAGATCACTCAATCATCCAGACTGTTGCCCCTGCAACTACTGAAAAGGCTGCTGCCTCTCTTGAGGAACTAGACGTTTGTCTGACCTCTGAACAGATAACCGTCCGTTGTGGTTGCATCTACGGTACGGCTATCTGTATCGCTGAGGCACGCAAGTCTCCCCTCCAACGGCGAGGTCCATGGCACGGGGGGGGGGGGGGGCAAGAGATATTAAATTTAATTCATGAAAGGAGAACATATAAAAATACAATAAATATAGTAAATAAAGCAGGCGAAAGAGAATACAAGATAAATCAGACTAATGAGTGCAAAAAGGCTAAGCAGGAATGCCTAGAGGACAAATGAAGGGTTTAGAAGCATATATCAAAAGGGGAAAGATGATACCACCTACAGCAAAAGTACAGAGACATTTGGAGAAAATAGAACCATCTGTATGAATATCTAGAGCTCAGATAGCAAACCAATCCTAAACCAAGAAGGGAAAGCAGAAAGGTGGAAGGAATATACAGAGTGTCTATGCAAGGGAGATGTATTTGAGGGCAATATAATGGAAACAGAAGTGGACGAAGATAAAGATGAGATGCGAGATATGACACTATGTGAAGAATGTGACAGAACTTTGAAAGACCTAAGTCGAGGCTAGGCCCCGGGAGCAGAAAACATTATGTTCATGTGATAGCTTTGGGAGAGCCAGCCATGACAAAACTTTTCCATGTATTGTGCATGATGTATGAGACAGGTGAAATACCCTCAAAATGAATACAGTGATGGACGTTAGAATTTCCGAACTATCAGTTTAATAAGTCAAGGTGGCAAAATACTAACACGAATCCTTTACAAACGAATGCAAAAACCGGTAGAAGCTGAGCTCGGAGAAGACCAGATTGGATTACAGAGAAATATAGGAACACGTGAGGCAGTACTGATCCTACGACTCATCTTAAAAGATAGGCTAACGAAAGGTAAACCTACGTTTCTAGCATTTGTAGACTTAGAGAAAGCTTTCGACAATGTTGGCTGGAATATTCCGAAATTCTAAAGATGGCAGGGGTAAAATAAGGGGAGCGAAACGCTATTAACAGTTTTTATAGAAACCGGATGGCAGTTATAAGAGTCGGGGGCCTGAAAGAGAAGCATTGGTTGACAAGGGAGTGAGACAGGTCTCTCTGTACACTGAACAAGAAGTAAAGGAAACCAAAGAATACTAGTAGGAATTAGTCCTCGTAGAAGAAATAAAAACTTTGAGGTTTGCCGACGACATTGCAATTCTGAATTCTGTCAGAGACAGCAAAGGACCTGGAAGAGCAATTGAACGAAAAGGACAGTGTCTTCAAAGGAGGAAATAAGATGAATATCAACAAAAGCAAAACGAGGACAATGGAATGTAATCGAATCAAATGATGCTGACGGAATTAGATTATTAAATGAGACACTGAGAGTAGTATATGTGATTTGCTGTTTGGGCCGATTCCGAGCGCATACTTTCAAAGAGGAGTAGAGAACCCTATTTCTGCCTTGCAGACATGTCTCGCGAAATGACCACGTTGGTAATATCGGTGAAATTACAGCTCGTATGGAGACAGTAGTTCTACCCGTGAAGTCAGCCGCTATGGCCGAGTGGTTCTAGGCGCTACAGTTTGGAACCGCGCGACCGCTACGGTCGCAGGTTCAAATCCTTCCTCGGGCATGGATGTGTGTGATGTCCTTAGGTTAGTTAGGTTTAATAGTTCTAAGTTCTAGGGGACTGATGACCTCAGAAGTTAAGTCCCATAGTGCTCAGAGCCATTTGAACCATTTGCTGTTTTGGTCGAAGTATAGATAATGTAGAATGTAGACTGGCAATTGCAAGGGAAGCGTTTCTGAAGAAGAGAAATTTGTTAACGTCGAGTACAGACTTCAGTGTCAGGAAGTCGTGAAAGTATTTGTATGGAGTGTAGCCACGTATGGAGGTTCAGACAAGAAGAGAACAGAACCTTTTGAAATGGGGTGCTACAGAAGAGTGCTGAAGATTAGATGGGTAGATCATGTAACCAATGAAGAGGTACCAAATAGAATTGGGGAGAAAAGAAATTTTTGACACAACCTGACTAGAAGAAGGGATCGGTTGGTAGAACACTTTCTGAGACACCAAGGGATCACCAATTTTGTACAGGAGGGAAGCGTGGGGGTTAAAAATCGTAGAGGGAGATCCATAGATGAATACAGTAAGCAGATTCAGTAGGAAGTACATTGCAGTAGTTACTCGGAGATGAAGAGTCTTTCACAGGATAGAGTAACATGGAGAGCTGCATCAAACCAGTGTTCGGACTGAGGACCACAACAACAACAACAACAACAAAAGACGGACGGCGTCACGATGGGTAGCCCATTATCTCGTTGACTGGTCTTACAAACGTGAAAAGGTGGAAGAATTTTTGGACTCCATCAACAATGTAGCAAGAAAATCGCCGCTGCTCTTGCCTGCCGCTTGCCTTGGCACCTTTTTTCCCTTCTGCCCTTGAAACTGCTACCCTTCGTTCTCTTTTTTTGTCTACTACCTGCGTCCTTCGTATTAGTGAGTAATCCTACCCAGACGTACGGATAACACCACGGCCCCACATCCCAAGACGTCCTCGATTAGTAAATAACAAAAACGGAGTCGACAGTAGAACTTTTTTTATGGTCACCACGTCGGTGTGGCTGTAGAGGGGTTCCACCCTTTTATACAGAGTGTTACAAAAAGGTACGGCCAAACTTTCAGTAACATTCCTCACACACAAAGAAAGAAAATATGTTATGTGGACATGTGTCCGGAAACGCTTAGATTCCATGTTAGAAAAAAAATGGCTCTGAGCACTATGGGATTCAACATCTGAGGTCATCAGTCCCCTAGAACTTAGAACTAATTAAACCTAACTAACCTAAGGACATCACACACATCCATGCCCGAGGCAGGATTCGAACCTGCGACCGTAGCAGTCACGCGGTTCCGGACTGACGTACCTAGAACTGCACGGCCACCGCGGCCGGCAGTTTCCATGTTAGAGCTCATTTTATTACTTCTCTTCAAATAACATTAATCATGGAATGGAAGCACACAGCAACAGAACGTACCAGCGTGACTTCAAACACTTTGTGACAGGAAATGTTCAAAATGTCCTCCGTTAGCGAGGATACATGCATCCACCCTCCGTCGCATGGAATCCCTGATGCGCTGATGCAGCCCTGGAGAATGGCGTATTGCATCACAGCCGTCCACAATACGAGCACGAAGAGTCTCTACATTTGGTACCGGGGTTACGTAGACAAGAGCTTTCAAATGCCCCCATAAATGAAAGTCAAGAGGGTTGAGGTCAGGAGAGCGTGGAGGCCACGTAATTGGTCCGCCTCTACCAATCCATCGGTCACCGAATATGTTGTTGAGATGCGTACGAACACTTCGACTGAAATGTGCAGGGGCTCCATCGTGCTTGAACGACATGTTGTGTCGTAGTTGTAAAGGCACACGTTCTAGCAGCACAGGTAGAGTATCCCGTATGAAATCATGATAATGTGCTCCACTGAGCGTAGGTGGAAGAAACTAAAATGAGCTTTAACATGGAAATTAAGCGTTTCCGGACACATGTCCACATAACATCTTTTCTTTATTTGTGAGTGAGGAATTTTTCCTGAAAGTTTGGCTGTACCTTTTTGTAACACCCTGTATATCAGCTCCTAGTCTCGCTCAGATCGTATCGCTGCTCCTCTCTCGCTAACGGAAATGTCGGGACGGAATAGGGAAGCAAGTTGGCAGTCGTGTTCCTGCTAAAAGCTGTCGCGAACGATCGCGATCGCGGCGGCAACATGAAGTCGAAGAAGAAAGCGCAGCAGTGCTACAAGTGCCAAAGACGCATGTAGTCAGGACCAGCAGAGGCATAGTTTCTCGTTTGAAATGCGCGAATGCTGCCTGAAGCAAAAGAAGACCCTCGCATGTGAAGAGGCGATCCGAGGCCACTCGGCGGCCGCTCCGTCCCCCGCCCCCACCCCCTTCCCAATCAAGAGATGGAAGCGGGACGCGCTGACACGAAGGTGAGGTAAGTGAGGTAAGTGACACGACACGCACTGTCAAAGTCGACGAAGCCATTGCGAAAGAGAGAGCCGCCATGAGGAAGGAACTCTTCGCTGTCCACCGACAGCTGCAAGAGCTGGGGGAAGAGTTAAGGGCCGCCAAGAAGGTCATGTGCGTTCCTGCCACTCCCTCCCCGTCGGGGTGGAAGGAAGGAGTTGATGCAGCGACGCAGACAGACACACTTCCTCTCTCCCCCCCCCCTTCCGCCCACCGACGCCCTCAGAAATGCAGGAGGCCGAGGTGGCGCCCATGAAATTCGGAAACCCTGCTCCTCCTCGCAACTGGGAGGTCGACAGCAACAAAGGCAAGTCGACGCCTACCGTCGCAGCCCCACAAGAAGAGGCTATGGCAACGGAGGGCTCTTGCTTGCGACTCCAAGACGAGCACAGCGTGGATACGGTGCTGAAGAAGATCGCCGACTCGCTCAAAGACAGGACTTACCTTGACAATCCCTAATCCTTTACCCCTCCTCACGTTCCCATAGCCATACGATCTCGCCAGGCATCACGGAATCATGCTTGACGTCATCTCCAGGAAGGAGCTCTTGAGTTATCTATATCCTGTCTTCACCCCCGCTAACTGGGACCATATCATCGGAATACCGTATGGGAAGGAAGAGGCCTTCACCTGACGACAACCTTGCTGTTCCTGAATCGTTTAAGAGGGGTAGGACGTCAAACGGGCCGACTTGGAGCAGGAGAGGCACCACAGGACATTTTATTTTCTACTGTCTATACTTTTACAAATAAATTCATACAACTTTGTCAGCATGACCAGGAAGGATTCAAGATTCACAGTCATTGCAGTGGAAGTGCAAAAACATAACAAAATAATTTTTTTTTTAGATATGAAATTTCATCATTTTTTCACTTACTGTTGGCTGCATTTGTTGCTATAGGTACATTTTTCTTCACAAGTAAGAGAGATTCTTTGATGAATTTTGCACAGCATACAAACCATACGTACAGGTGTTTGAAACTCTAGAATTTTCCAAATCTATTAAATACTGTGGTAAACATTGAGATAATTAACTACAAAATTTGATTTTTTTTCTAAACATAAAGTTTAAAACGTAACAGCTCATTCATTTTTCCATAAATTAAATAGATTCTAGAGTTTCAGACACCTGTAAGTATGGTTTGTATGCTGTGCAAAATTCATCGAACAGTCTCTCTTACTCATGAAGAAAAGAGTACCTATAGCAATAAATGCAGCCAATAGTAAGTGAAAAAATGATGAAATTTCACACACAAAAAAATATTTTGTTATGTTTTTGAACTTCCGCTGCTGCGAGTGTGAATCCTGAATCCTTCCTGTTCATGCTGACAGAGTTTTATGAATTTACTTGTAAAAGTATAGACAGCGGAAATTAAAATGTCCTGTGGTGCCTCTCCTGCTCCAAATCGGTCCGTTTGAGGCCCTACCCCCTTTAAGAAACTTTTCCAACCCCTAGCTTCCTATCAGTTCTCGTTCTTGTGTTCCAGTTTCACTTTCAGGCCAGTCCATGAAGAGACGTGCTTTACACCCAACCAGCAAGCAATTTGGAGGAATAGTAATCCCTGCTTAGCCTCCGCCCACAGTGGACCGAGGTCAAGTCCATCTGGTTCTTGTAGTCGTAGTCCACAGGACAGTCACCACTTGACAATAGCCGAGGAGTACTCTGCCAAAAGCTCGTGCATTTTAAACCACTTGGCGCCCCTGGTTGCTCGAGAGAATGTTATCAATGCACATCGGCACCAAACCAACACATTGACGTTGAACACATTACCTTGGTCCATTCTACCGTCAAGCTAATGACGAGACCAAACATGTGGTGCGCACATTGAGTAGCCATGTGCTTAAAGTAGCTTCTGCCTTATCAGCGGAAGGAATACTCGTCATTATTCCTCAGCAGCGCCATTCAACTTATGTAAATGCTCAATGACCACTAAGCACATTCGGTCTGACACCTCTTACACATAGAACCTGCACCACTTAGAAACCTCCAGCATGGCATTTTACTCCTGGCCCAGAAGTTGAACGCTCAGCTGCTTGGAAGCTGCCAATCTTCACACAGAAGCAGGGAAATTTTCTCTATATGGAGGGAATGCCCGGCAGCTATTGGACTCACCATTAGAATCAGGTTTGCCTACTGCTGCCACCTTTCTGGGATCGTCCTCCATTCAACAACGCATGGACAAGGCCGACACCTCGCTGCAGTCTAGCCAAGCAACACCCACATGTCATATTCAATAGCTGTACCAACAATCTTGGGGGCGGGGGGAGGTATGTTACTGAGTGTGCGCTCCTCGCGTTTATCACATTTATTGCTTGTCATCTTCTATTACAGTACTGCCGCCTTATTCCATTTACTGGCATCACTAACTTCCTGCCTTACTTGCTCATGAGCGGCAGCAGCAGTGTGTGTCTATAAGTACACTGTGGCACCATCTCTGGAGCGACCAGTAGTATTTCCAGGTCATCATATGTCTGGCAGTCAGTTGGAGATGGACCAACAGTCCAGTCCGGACGCAGCAGCAGTGAAATTGGGATGGAGCGCCAGTGTTGCGCAGACAGGCACTGCTCGCCGACCGCTGGCGACTCACATCAACTGTCTGACGGAGGGAGATTGGAGGAGGACACCCGTTGGTTGGTCGTTTGGTTGGTCATCTCATCGGCCGCCGTATATTTGGTCCTTTTACCGTTTCCGGGCCTGGCAAATGGGCCGTTGGCGTGGAGCAGCGAGGAAATTTTCGCGGCGCATAGTTTGACCAGGCCTGCTGGCCGCCTCCATGCGGTGTCGGAGTGTGTGGTGCTGCTCCCATTGCTACGAGGTTCATGGCTCACCGATTCTGGACATGAAAGTTGAGATTTGACTTAATCTACCAGGAAGTCATGACTGTTCACATAGTGTCATTTGGAGTTCGCTGTCGGCTGTTGGGATATTCTCATTAGCAACAACGTGTGTTTTCAAGTTGGCAAATTTTAGCCAGCCTTCGGTGGAGTTTAACTGTACTTGTTAATTTTGAATTGAAGTGCACCAGCAGAATCTTCTAGCTTGTTGCCGCTAATGTTCCAGTTACCTGCCCTGGCCGTTGACGTAAATTCAGGCAGTGTATTTTCCTCATCATGTTGTCGCTGTCCGGCATGGTGTGTAGATTGACAGCTCAGTGTATAATTGGTTGTGTGCGCCAATACCTCCTACATTGTTCCATTGAACTCCCTACTGTGTGCTTGTCAGGTGAAGTGGAGGTTATCTTGTTTGTGGGTCTGTTGACTGTCTGTCGGTTGTGTTGTCGTCGGATCGACAATGGATGGGTCGACTGCCTGTTTCACCTAAGCGAGTGTTAGTGTTTGAATTCCGGGCCGACCCTCGGAACTTCTGAGCGCCCATGGGTGACAATGATTTTGTATATTTTTATTTTTTTATAGATATGTTTTGTCGAGATGCTGTGAGCTAAGTAGTGACTCGTTCCAAAATCGAGGCCAAAAGTCTACTGGAGCACGGGACGAGTTACTACTTAATACACAAGATATGTTTGTGTGAGAAACACATCATTGTAGACTTTTCTGGAAGAACTTAGGCATGCATCGTGAAATATTCTCATCCGTTTCTCTGAGGATCATTTATCTTTCTATACATATACACGGGAAAAGAGCATTAATAAATAACTTATGAGATAAGAGTTTCCAGTACAGTTCGCGCTCTGGATCATGATTACCATGTTACAAAAGCTAATCTATTGAGAACTGTGGAGAGGGTCTAAGAACACCAGACTTCTCTAGTGGACAATTTGATGTAACTTGCTCCAGGAATTTTTAATCTTACTGCTAGAAGGAAAACAAAACTGTTTTTATTCTCAAGTTTTTATTTGAATTTTTGATATGACATAGTGAATCTCTGAAAGAAGTTACCTAATAATTTTTGATACTATAAGTGCATTGTTTCTAGTACTTTTTAGTAGGGGCAATAAATTGCTAAAATCTAGACTCCAGTAATTGATTAATAGTATTGGAATGGTAAATAGATAATATAAAAATGGGTTATCGTAGGGTTATTGCAATGGAAGCGAAAGATGGAAACAAAATGGAATGAACAAAAGTGCTTATGTCTTGCTATGATGGAACATAGCGGAAATGGAATTTGGATATAGGCTTTTTTGTAAACATGGAAAAAATTTCACGGACATTTAAGTAACATCAAACATTACAGAAATATTTGTTTTAAAAATACTATGTAAAAATCATTCAAGTGAATTTATTAACGTGCTCATACTGTCGTAGGGAGGTGGGAGACCTCTACGAAGAGTTAAATAAGCTGGTAACGGCCAGCAAATCTTACTACAGGAGAATATTGAACCTTTAATGGGGATGTTTTCGGAAACAAACAAATAAAATTGAGTCCAAAATGAAGAGAGAACAGTATTATACGACCATGAAGATGTAGTAGGAAGATGGAAACAATACCTTAGAAAACTGTATTTAGGAAATAACGAAGATCTGGAACTGGAGAACGCTGGAGAAATCGATCCGGAAGAAGAGGGAGGTTATATCTAGTGGAATAAGTCAGGTAGCTAAAACCTGGGAAAGCTACTGGAGTTGATGATATGCCAACATAGCCCTTCAAGGCCGCTGGGGAACAGCTACTTGAGGAACTGTTTCATCTTATGTAAACCAGGGAGCTCCCATCACACTTTAGAAACGTACACAGTGCCAATACTAAAGAACGCCTTTGCAAAGAGATGTGAACAATATAGGACCCTCCGTCTGGTAACAGACGCCTCTAAGATCTTGACCTCCGTTATTGTAAGGAGGATAGAAGTCAGGAAAGATACAGTGATCAAAAAATGGCTCTGAGCACTATGGGACTCAACTGCTGTGGTCATAAGTCCCCTAGAACTTAGAACTACTTAAACCTAACTAACCTAAGGACATCACACACATCCATGCCCGAGGCAGGATTCGAACCTGCGACCGTAGCGGTCGCGCGGTTCCAGACTGTAGCGCCTTTAATCGCGCGGCCACTCCGGCCGGCGATACAGTGATCACGGACGATCAGTTTCACTTTAGATGAGGTGTATGTACACGAGAAGCAATACTCAGCTTACGACTAAAGAAGGATCGAGACACATATATTCGCTTTTGAAGATGCTGAGAGAGATTGAAATAAAGTACAACGACAGAAGAGTAATGCAGAGACTGTATACAAACAGGGTGAAGACAGGGTGCTCACCTCCTCCTGTCTGTTTCATGGATACATTCAAACGGCAGTAGAGGAAGCTAGGTAGAAACTAGGAACAATTAACGAGCAAGAATTAAAATTCATGGTAAAAAAAAATAAACATGATATCACGGTGTTAGGGGAAAATGCAGAACAATTAGATGCGTTTCTGGCCCAAATGGAAACCACCCTCAGCTCTTCCTGTAATATGGAAATTAATAAAGGTAAAACAGAAATCTTAGTGGTGAACAGACAAAACACCATTGCCCAATGTTCACTTAACGATGAGTGACTGGAGACCATCGGATCCTTTGTCTACCTAGGGAGTAAAATAACATTAGACAGAAGTCAAGGAAGGATACTGTAAGCCGACTCCATCGGGCAAAAGCTGCTTTTAACAAGAGATTCCACATCCAGCATCACAGACAAACATCTCAGGCAAAACATGTGCTGCTACACGGGATTGAAACATGGACAATCGGAGAAACGGAAAAACATAAAATAACAACCTTCTAGGTGTGGTGCTACAGCATAATGCTCAAGATTTCCTGGGTAGAAAAGATATCAAACGAAGAAGTGTTACACAGAGTAGAGGAAGAGAATCCTTGTCTCCCGAAGAAAATCAAATGCAAAATGGACACGTGGGTTGGCCATTTGCTGAGACATGATGGTGTATTTAAAAGTATCATTGAAGGTACAGCAGAAGGGAGAAATACAAGAGGCAGACCAAGACTAGAATACACCAACCAGCTCATGGAGGATACCAGTTGCACCATCTATAGCTGAGCCGTGGTAAAATTTGCTCTTTTGAAGAGCACGCCGCAGCGCGTAGTATAAAGCAGTCGCCTTCCGTTTCTGGCGGTGGCGCCGCTGTGGCAATCGCGGTTTTGGTGTGTCCCTTTGGTGGAAAAGGGGAAAAGTTGCCTGTTCACGTGCGTTTAAGGGGCGCTATGAGCTCTGCAGGAGGTCAGTTTGAGTCGGTCAGTCGGAGTGAGTCTGGGGTCAGTCTGTCAGTCTTGGCGACTCTGCTCAGTTGGTCAGCCGGGTCAGTGTGGGGCAGTCAGTGTCTGTCTGTCGTCCGGAGTGCTAGTATGTGTTACGCCGCCAGTCTTCTCGAGTTTGTTTAGGCAATGGTCATTGGCGGTTGGATCAATCGGTTGGTCGGTCGCATATTGGGACACAAGATGACTTGTCCGTCTTGAACGTCGGCGCATGTGAGGTCACCACTTCAGTGCAGTGGCCCGCGCCGTATAGCGAGGGGTAGTGGCTTCGCGGCCGACACGAGAGCAACAGGAGTCAACCCACGACATCGGTCTAGCCAGTGCGAGCTGCGACGCCGTGAGACGGGAGATCGGCGCGCCTTCCTGCGTCCGTTGAAGCGGCTGGCAGCGGACGGCTCGGGAGAGCGTTGGGGTGCTGCGCCAGGTTTTCGCCAGAAATCGCAGTTATTATAAGTTAAGTGATTAGTGACGTGTTGTTTCAGGTACTTGTTAAATTCTACTTGTGTTCTTGGTCAGTCTCTCGTCCCCAGCTTGCTAGTCTGTCTCTCGTCCGCATTTGTTAGGCAGTTAGTGTCTGTCGGTCTGTCTGTCGGTCTGCCGTACGTTAATAGCCGCCTCTGTCATGTTTGTCGGATTCAGTGTTAACGAATTTATTGCTTAAAGGTCGAATTCTTGAAATATGTTTTTATCTTGCCTATCATTTTGCGAGGTGGTATATATGTAATGTACTGCATGTTGTACATTTTGTATAAATCTTCATTTAATAGTCATTTTAGGTTATAAGGTTGCCACCCTTCTACAGGAAGAGTCCTTTAAAAAAAATTGCACTTTCGGTGGCAAATAATTTGAGTGTTGTACCATTTCCTCTTACGGGGTGCATAGCTTACGTGTTGTGTGAGTTGTTAAAAATTTTTTACTTTAAAGTAATCTGGTGTGTTGCAGATTTGCACCAGTGTACTCTTTCAGAGGTTGTTGTGAGCGGTCATGACTACGGCCGTGTTGAAAGGGAGCAGGCAAGCTCCTCAGCCCGAGGGCTCAAACTGTTAATATTGTTCTTTCTGTCTCTAAATAAAATTGTAACTTGATATTTCGAGGGTGCTTTTCTGCTTATCATTTTAAATCTGTTTTTGAAAAGCTTTTAGGAATAAAATTCACATTTGCTAAAGGTATTTCATTTTCCATTAGTTGCTTCCTGGCAACTACTTCCACGCTCAGCTAGTGTGATTAAATGTGTTAATGTTCTTGATGACTCGCTAGTAAACAAAGTAATTTCTCTAAGAAAATATTTTGAAAGTAAATTTACGGTTCAATAGCGCACTCAAGAGGAAAGCCGAAGACGGAAATTCCACGCATACTGCTGCTAACCAACCTGACTGTTAGAGACCTAAGACGAATAAGAAGAATGTGAATGTAGATGAAGATTAAGGAAGAATTCTTCAGTGGATAATTTCGGATGTGACGGCAGAAATGATAGAGGCTATACATTACCACAATTTCTTGGATGTGTTGGCTTTAACACATTCTTCAAGAAGAACAATTAGAAAATGGACTTGAAAGGGCCAAATTTTATAAAATAATAAAGAATTCGCTGAGAATGTGCGGTCCTAAAACATTTTATAACTTATAGTGGACTAGG
This sequence comes from Schistocerca cancellata, assembly GCF_023864275.1. Classification (NCBI taxonomy): domain Eukaryota; kingdom Metazoa; phylum Arthropoda; class Insecta; order Orthoptera; family Acrididae; genus Schistocerca; species Schistocerca cancellata. The sequence continues at coordinate 744,985,393 of NC_064628.1, read as the reverse complement.
TGTAGCCTCTTTGACCAGTAAACAAAACGTTCATGGTCCGAGGATCTAAACCAGCCACTCGTTAAATTCTGAATGAAAATAATCAGTAATGGCGACCAAAGATTTCCGGTATAAGAAGTCTCAATCATCCTGGCAACGGCCTTGTCCAAGAGGACGGAGGAGCGGACAGGAGTTCGAGGCACTCTCTTGCCCTTGTGGTGGGAAAAGGCCCCTGAAAGGGGGAAGAATCAGCAGTGATCAACGGCATGGGCCGCCGCAGCTGACGACCCATGCATGTGCCAACGTTAATACCACGACATCATCAATTACGACTGAAATGGACACGTGACCATTGGCACTGGACGATGGCGCAGTGACAGAGCGTTGCATGGTCTGCTGAATCCCGATACCATCTTAATTACGCCAATTGGAGGGCGCGAATCCGTAGTCTTCCAAGGGGAAGAGACTCTTTATAACTGTACTACGGGACAGACACAAGATGGCGGCGGCTACATTATGCTCTGGGATACATTCACGTGGACACGCATGGGTCCAGTGGCGCTCGTGCAGGCAACCATGATGAAAAGGTGTGTCGTACACTGGTTGCAGACCACTTACACCCGTTCATGACGATCTTGTGTACCGACAGCACTAGGATTTTTCAACAAGATACTGCGGCGTGTTGTAAATCCAGGAGTGTGGTGGAGTAGTTTGAGGAACACAGTGGCGAGCTAGAACTGATGTTCTGACCTCCCAGTTCGGCAGATCTGAGCCCGGTCAGACACATCTGGGATGTGTGGCCCACTCCCTGGAATTTACAGAAATTAGGTGACGTGTGTGTGTGTGTGTGTGTGTGTGTGTGTGTGTGTGCAGACATGGTGCCTACTCCCTCCAGCGACCCACCAACGCCTCACTGATTCCACGCCACGATGCGTCGCTGCTGTTATCTGTGCCAAAAGTGGAGATAACGGCAATTAGGTAGGTGGTCATAATGCCCTGGCTGATCAGTGTAAGAGGATGATGAAGAAGAAAAAAAAACTTGTGTAGACGTCATACACTCCTGGAAATGGAAAAAAGAACACATTGACACCGGTGTGTCAGACCCACCATACTTGCTCCGGACACTGCGAGAGGGCTGTACAAGCAATGATCACACGCACGGCACAGCGGACACACCAGGAACCGCGGTGTTGGCCGTCGAATGGCGCTAGCTGCGCAGCATTTGTGCACCGCCGCCGTCAGTGTCAGCCAGTTTGCCGTGGCATACGGAGCTCCATCGCAGTCTTTAACACTGGTAGCATGCCGCGACAGCGTGGACGTGAACCGTATGTGCAGCTGACGGACTTTGAGCGAGGGCGTATAGCGGGCAAGCGGGAGGCCGGGTGGACGTACCGCCGAATTGCTCAACACGTGGGGCGTGAGGTCTCCACAGTACATCGATGTTGTCGCCAGTGGTCGGCGGAAGGTGCACGTGCCCGTCGACCTGGGACCGGACCGCAGCGACGCACGGATGCACGCCAAGACCGTAGGATCCTACGCAGTGCCGTAGGGGACCGCACCACCACTTCCCAGCAAATTAGGGACACTGTTGCTCCTGGGGTATCGGCAAGGACCATTCGCAACCGTCTCCATGAAGCTGGGCTACGGTCCCGCACACCGTTAGGCCGTCTTCCGCTCACGCCCCAACATCGTGCAGCCCGCCTCCAGTGGTGTCGCGACAGGCGTGAATGGAGGGACGAATGGAGACGTGTCGTCTTCAGCGATGAGAGTCGCTTCTGCCTTGTTGCCAATGATGGTCGTATGCGTGTTTGGCGCCGTGCAGGTGAGCGCCACAATCAGGACTGCATACGACCGAGGCACACAGGGCCAACACCCGGCATCATGGTGTGGGGAGCGATCTCCTACACTGGCCGTACACCACTGGTGATCGTCGAGGGGACACTGAATAGTGCACGGTACATCCAAACCGTCATCGAACCCATCGTTCTACCATTCCTAGACCGGCAAGGGAACTTGCTGTTCCAACAGGACAATGCACGTCCGCATGTATCCCGTGCCACCCAACGTGCTCTAGAAGGTGTAAGTCAACTACCCTGTCCAGCAAGATCTCCGGATCTGTCCCCCATTGAGCATGTTTGGGACTGGATGAAGCGTCGTCTCACGCGGTCTGCACGTCCAGCACGAACGCTGGTCCAACTGAGGCGCCAGGTGGAAATGGCATGGCAAGCCGTTCCACAGGACTACATCCAGAATCTCTACGACCGTCTCCATGGGAGAACAGCAGCCTGCATTGCTGCGAAAGGTGGATATACACTGTACTAGTGCCGACATTGTGCATGCTCTGTTGCCTGTGTCTATGTGCCTGTGGTTCTGTCAGTGTGATCATGTGATGTATCTGACCCCAGGAATGTGTCAATAAAGTTTCCCCTTCCTGGGACAATGAATTCACGGTGTTCTTATTTCAATTTCCAGGAGTGTATATCAAGTGACAGACGTCGCTGTTACAACAAATTAGAAAGCTCTGCGCGCATTCCGAGATTGCTTTAGATACTTGCATAGTTCACAAGATGAATAAGGAACAAAAAATGGCCCTGAGGACTATGGGACTTACCTGCTGAGGTCATTAGTCCCCCAGAACGTAGAACTACTTAAACCTAACTAACGTAAGGACATCACACACATCCATTGTGGTGTCACCGCTAGACACCACACTTGCTAGGTGGTAGCCTTTAAATCGGCCGCGGTCCGCTAGTATACGTCGGACCCGCGTGTCGCCACTGTCAGTGATTGCAGACCGTGCGTCGCCACACGGCAGGTCTAGAGACACTTCCTAGCACTCGCCCCAGTTGTACAGCAGACTTTGCTAGGAAGGGTTCACTGACAATTACTCTCTCATTTGCCGAGACGATAGTTAGCATAGCCTTCAGCTACGTCATTTGCTACGACCTAGCAAGGCGCCATTACCGGTTTATATTGAGATTGTAATTATGTATCATCAAGAGCGATGTTCTCCAATTATGGATTAAAGTTAAGTATTTCAGAAGCTATGTACTATTTTTGGCTACTATAGTTCCTTGTCATTTTCCAGACCTCACGCCAGTCCGCGTGAGCTTAAACGCGTGCCTTTCGGCTTCCTCCAAACCCCGTGAATTGGCCCCTGCCAATTCACAACATCCATGCCCGAGGCAGGATTCGAACCTGCGACCGTAGCGGTCGTGCAGTTCCAGACTGTAGCGCCTGGAACCGCTCGGCCACTCCAGCCGGCAGGAACAGAAATACTTAATAATGAAAATAACGACATTCTGGAAGCATTTTCTATTCATTGTATGAGGAAAGGAGAAGCTCCTGAAGCTGAGTTGATTTAACGAAATTATTTATAGCTGGAGACAAAATAATACCATAGTAACTTACAAACTAGAAGAAGACAGTTCCCTAAAACTCGAACAATGATCATTATTAAATTTCACACGGAAAGAAATGAGCAAGATCCTAAAAAACATAGACCCACCAGCCTACACTTTGTAGTACACCGTCCAGCCGCATTAATGTTACCACTTGTCAAACGCCTGAATAACCATCTTTTGCAGCGCTTTCCACTGCGAGACGTGCAGGAGGCGAGTCAATAAGATTGGTGGAAGGTACCGACAGGAACGTGGAGCTATGCCGCCTCCAGTGGCTTGGCCAGTTGCCCTATGTTTCGCGGATGAGGATCCACAGCGCAAATAACTTGATCGACGTGGTCGTAAAAACTCTCGATTGTGTTTAAATCTGTGGGGTCTGGTGGCCAGGAGAATGCGGTAAACTGATCCTCTTCGAACGTACATGCAAGCTGTGTGGGATGGTGTAGTTTGTGCTGTTGGTAAACGCCAACGTGTCGAAGAAAAAAACAAGCTGCGTATATGGGTGGAAATGGAAATGAGCGTTTGGTGTCATTGGGCGGGAGGCCACTTGCGTGCCAGGTCCGGCCACCTTCTCCCTGAGCGGAGAGAGTCACAGACCCAGCCGGGAATAGAACCCGGACTCGTAGGACGGCAATCGGTCACGCTTATCACTCAGCTATCTGGGCGGACTGGGTGGACATGATCCCCAAGGATAGGTGCATACTTGTGTCGATTCACAATGACGAGGTTATCTATGGAATGCCCTAGAAACATTCACCAGAGCATAACGCTCCCTCCTCCGGCCTGGGTCCTGCCTACTACTGTTGCACTGTGTTGGCTTTCAGACATTTCAAGCCCGACGGAGGATAAAACGTGGTTCATACGAAATGGCCATCCGTCGCCACATAGTGGATCCCAGTTGCAGTACTGGCGGCCTTCGTCACCGACGTACAGCAGTCAGCATGGGTGCATGAACCAGGCGTCTGCTATTCAGGCTCATACTCAGCAACGTTGGCTCAACGGTCGTTGAGGAGTCATTGTTGGTAGTCCCTGTGTTCATCTGGCCTGACAGTTTCTGAACAGGTGCACATCTGTTCGCCCGTAAAAATCTCCGTAGCCGTCTTTCACCCCCGACATCTATGGCCCATGGTTGCCTCGACGCCGAATTTAGATAGTGCCATTTTGCCACGCATGGTATACTTTAACGACGGCGCCACGAGAACAGTTTACACACTTAACTGTTCCCGAAATGCTTCTAGGCCTGACCCTAAAGCCAATGATAATGCCCTTTTGGACTTCCGATAAATCGCTCCGTTTCCGCCACATTACCACAACGATTGCATCGTTTTACAAACGCCCCCCCTCCCACACCATCCGCCCGCCACCATCCCCGTCCCGCCCCCGCCAGGATGAATGTATTCTCCGTTGTTAGTGTTACCAGCTGCCGCCTGCAAGTGATTATCACATTTTGATGTCGAACATAGGAGGTTGTCACATTATGTTTCTCGACAGTTTGCGTGAAATACTGATTGCTAAGCGCTTAGAAGAAACATTGCATTTTATTAACGTAAGGAAACAAGGTGGCTTTACAAGTGGACATAGCTCGATAGACTGTTTGTGTACATACCACATTGGTCCTTTCTGTAACAAAATTACAGAAAAGACTGATCTTAATTATCAATTGGACAATAATTCACAGACTTTAAGGTTCAAATGGCTCTGAGCACTATGAGACTTAACATCTGAGGTCATCAGTCCCCTACAACTTAGAGCTACTTAAATCTAACTAACATCACAGACATCCTAGCCCGAGACGGGATTCGAATCTGCGACCGTAGCGGTCGCTCGGTTCCAGACTGTAGGGCCTAGAACCGCTCGGCCACAGCGGCCGGCTAGACTTTATGAAAGCTTGTCGTTGAAGACTAGGCATTGATTAAATGAGGTAGAAAGTACAGACACTATATCGTTACTAAAACTCCCACTGAACTTCATCAGTATAGTAAGAAGTTTCTAATTGAAAGAGGAGTCAGACTGAAAGATTCTTTATTAACAAAATTATTCTCGACGTTCCTAGAAGAGGTTTTCGAGTCCCCAAACTGGAAAAACAAGGAAGAAATATGTCTTAATAGTGCATAATTGATCCTCCTTAGTTTTCTTAATGCCAGTCCACTGTTTACATTTAATCGAGCTAAATATCAACACTGACTGGGAAAACTTAATAGAACACGTCTGAAAATTGATTACTATGATCCTAAAATGGTATATAACAAACCTACCGAACAAAATTAGTAAAAGAGCCAAGGAACCAAAGGATGAGTTTTGGTATTTACAGAAAGACTGGACTGAACACGAATAGAAATAAACGGAAATGTGAAAATCACACTAATAATTCTCATAATCTAAATAGCGGTTTGAAAGGTATGTTTGCCGGTGTGTCTGAAACTGAATATTCAATATCAGTATGTGCTACTAATCGCACACTTTAACTTGGGCCCTCTCTGACGCGAAAGTCGGTTGACTTCGTGCTGCTATTGAATGTTTACGTTCGTTGCCAGCCTTAGCTACGTAACAGTACTGTGCGCCGTAAAGGTAAGTAGTCACTGTGAGTTGATCTGTGGTTGTGCAGTGGTTGTTAAAATTAATTTACAAATATGATCGACGAAGCTCTAACTCGTGCTTCTAGCGACTCGCCATCAAATTTCGTGTCTGCTCTGCAATGTGTGAATGTATCAAATGTTCGTTCCACTTATAATCTATAATAAACTGGCAGCCGGCCGCTGTGGAAGAGCGGTTCTAGTCGCTTCTGTCCGCAACCGCGCTACTGCTACGGTCGCAGGTTCGAATCCTGGCTCTTGCATGGATGTGTGTGATGTCCTTAGGTTAGTTTGGTTTAAGTAGTTCTACGTTCTAGGGGACTGATGACCTCAGATCTTAAGACCCATAGTGATTGGAACCATTTAAATAAGCTAGCTGCCCTGGTAGGAGGAGACAGGGAATGTCCTAGCGCCCATTACGCTGTGAGCTGATCACAAGTTTCCGCTCCCAGGATTCTATGCAAAAGGGCCATGTTAAAGTGTGCGATTATTCCAGTTCTGACGTACGGCAGTGAGCCATGACCTGTCAAAGCGGAAACCATACAAAAACTGACGGTTGTTCAGCAATCAAGGGAGGGATGAATGTTCTGAATTACTAGAAAGACGGTATAAAGAAAATAGTTCAGGAGACACACTGGAGTGCAAGACGTTATTACGACTGTAATGAAAATGAAATGGTGCCGGGGAAGACGTACAGCTAGCTGAATGTACAGCAGATGGACCGAGGAGGTTCTTTGTTGGGTTTCAAAAGATAAGAAAACACCGAGAAAACATAATTGAAGGAGCTTGGAGAAAAAAAAACACGCATGAGCAGCATTGATCTGTACAGCTGAAGATAGTAATGCACGGAAATATCTAGAGAAGGTATCAAATGACTCATGACACTGATCACAAAAAAGACAGCTGTCCACGAATCTTCACATTCACAATAATTCATAGACTTTAAGGAAGCTCGGTTTCCACGAAAAAATGAAAAAACGAATTCTTTGTCGTTACAGTATAAATGCAGTTGATTCAATTTATTGTCTAATTGGAATTCCAATATGTCTATGTAAAACAGTTACTTCGATATTTCAGAATAAATGGAGATGACTCAATTTATTATGTAATTGGTATTCCCATAAGTCTATGGAAATATGTAAATGGAACGCCATTAATCAGCTAGTGAATTAACAGCTAAGACCAAAGCACACAGCACTAGAGCACACAGGTCTTACTAGCAGAGAAGCTAACAGTGACATTTTCAGCTTCGGATTGCGACTGTGCAGATAAAAAGATTTGCGTAACTGCAGGTACCGAAATGAAATTTATATTCGTTCTGCATATACCACGTGAGGAAAATATGAAGATTTAATTCCTTTGTAGTTTTTCATTGAAATAACAGCCATGGAGCCAACGTAACGCGTGTGATTATTTACTGTAGAAATTGCGTGTCTCAAGCAATGAAAATACTGAATGGACCTGATACAGACATCGCGCTAGAGACCCTATACACTGCGTTTACGATGTTTAGCATGCAGCCCGATATTTTGCTACTTTATTTGTCTTACGGTTTTAAAAAGGAAGCACTAACTGTTTAGTAAAATACGATGAAGGCTTATTGTGGTGTGTAAGAATATTGGAAACAAATATTAATCATAGCATAGCGCGTATAAACTGTAACAACAGTATGTAGGAAAGGCGGAATATTCGGTGAGGTAAACATTAGCACGCACGTCATTACAACCCCTGCCTTCGTAGCTCACGTTGTTAATGTTCCCTAGACCAGTACCGCTCGAGCCAGGAGTGGAATGTTGGATTCCTGGTGGTTAATTGAAGTATCTTCACCAGTATTTGGCAGGCAAGATAAGAATGAATGTGTTGTTTATGATCACTAGACTGCGCGCCTGTTTAAATCTCAAACCGCTCAAGAGCGGTTCTTGTAGGGAGGGCATATGACGCTGTTACTGATGACTATTCCGTAGCATGGTGATGTTTTTTACACAACACCTAAAATACGAAATTGTGCTGTCCAAACAGTTTTGCTTAGTTCAGCAGATACTTGTGACAGCTTTACATAGATGACGTATAAACTATTAATAAATTCTTTAAAGCGTTGAGGTCAACAAAGATTGAGAACTTCCACTTTAATCTCCGAAGATGGGCAGACAGTGTCTCTTTATCGATAGTCATCTGGGTTCAGGTTCAAACACTCAACTTACACGTCGGGCAATTATTACGATATCAGGGATGACAGTGCTGTCTCTGATATTGAATGAAGTGGTATGCGAAATCGTGTGCCGACGTCATTACAGATAAGCAATCATTCCCGTGTTCTTTCTGTACGATGTGTTGCCCCATTGCCAGCAACACGAATAGTGACGTAAATTCTGCTCAGCATCAACAAATAAATCAGTTATTCCTTTGATGGAGATGATGTGTTTTGAACCGAGTAGCTGGAATCCAGAATAAATATAGCACTTATGATATTCTAACTTAGCTTTTTTTCTCAAGACACCTGATGTCAGTTAGCATTTCATTTAGATTTTATACGTAAACACGCTTGGGTAAATCGTTCTAAAGACAGTCTCATTCCAATAACATCATGGAATACGATGTGTAAGCACAGACTGATATTTCTTTTAAAGTTCGGAGAGCATATTCGCAAGCTAATTACTTTCTTTGACGAGTAAGCTAGCTACACACAGGTGAATGCATCCGAAAACTCATTTAGCTCTCAGACAACTGAACACTGGAATTTTCATCTGTCCAGTGCAATCGAATTACATGAACAGGAAAGTTATTGTAATAAATCTACGAAGACAGAAAATTTTGATTTCTGTTTCGTCCGAATTAGGCCAGATGAAACAGGAGAGTTTCTACCACGGCACCAGTTGGGGCTCGTAGTTACAATTCAAACGACACGAAACAGCTCCCATCCCAATTCTGTTTTTATATCTGAAAATGGTCTCATTCTGCTTAAACCAATAATTACATTTATAAAAAACGTGACCTAGGGTGTTTTATTCGTAACGTGTTACTAGTTATGCTAGCCTACGGATCCAGAGAGTCAGCTTTCTCCAGGCGAATAAGCCACGTTCAGAAATGGATTTTAAGATATACGAAATGGCAAACAATTTTCTTCGCCAGCATGATAACTTATTAAAACACAAGCAGAGTCCATGGCAAATGGTGGGCATTACTTACCATTTGCTACCTCCAGCAAATATAAGAGAAGGTTCTATCAACATACGTTGATAAAAGATTTTTAAAACCGTCATAGTTCCATCGCCAAGTGCTACTAATAATAGTTCTATACCACAGCCGGTTTCAATCCTCTGACCATTATCAGGTGTCTTAAAGTGAGCTACAACTTACATGGAAATACCTAATCTGTGGCGTCAAATACCATAAAATGCATCCTACGTCGTTACTACCGAGTTATAAAATACGTCGCATTACCAATAATGAAATGTACCTGCCAGTGTCATTTTTCGTTCTGTACAGGGTGGTCAGAAACAACCTGAAAAGCTTGTAAAGTGTTGCAGGATAGATTGTGCTGAGAAATAATTATTACGAAAAATTAGATACGTAGCGCCATTTCCGAGTTAATTAGTATTGAAGTTAGCCAATTAGTCCTTCGCGAGCGCAAATTCAAGCGGCCCGCCATGTATAGCGTCAGTTGTTCTTATAGCGCTAATGGCAGTGCACGAGTCTGCTCAACCTTTAGCACAGGTTCGGTCCTTAATACCATATCTTGTCCAACTTTTGTATCGCTCTCTTGTTCTGTCTTAGGAAAACAGTCGTAGGACACGTTTCGCGACACCGTCTTTGGCGGACCGATTGAATTTGCGAGCCCAACAGTGTGATTGGCTAACTTCAGTGCTAATTAACTCAGAAACGTCGCTACGAATCGAATATTTTTCGTAAGAGTTATCTCTCAGCACAATCTAACCTGCAATACCCATACAAGATTTTCAGACTGTTTCTGACTATCCTGTATAAAGACAGATTGGCTCCACTATTTCGCGTGGAGACACACCACACAAGTGCCACTACACAAAGGATTTATGTTTACAAGATGATACATCTGCACTCATCAATATTTACACGAGGATTCCAGGGACTAGCCGGCCACTGTCGCCGAGCCGTTCTAGGCGCTTCAGTCCTGAACCGCGCTGCTGCTGTGGTCGCCGATTGGAATCCTGCCTCGGTCATTGCTGTGTGTGATGTCCTCAGGTTAGTTAGGTTTAAGGAGTTCTAAGTCTAGGGGACTGATGACCTCAGATGTTAAGTCCCATAGTGCTTAGAGACATTTGAACTTTTTTTTATTTTTATTTATTTCAGGGACTAATAGACTTACAGCTACACATCTCTATCACAAACTTAATTATGAACATTTGTGACAGTCTCATGTAAAAAATTAAGAACCTATACGGTGTGTACAATAGCATGTTTTTTGTCTTAAAACAACATTAGAAATGACAGTAATGAAATACAGTCAACGGCGACATATATTTACGAAGTTTCATCTAGATGAAACAATTCCCACCTTATGTTTGTATCCACATTGTTTCTGTTTTACAACGTCCTCTGAGAGATACAATACACATCAATTTAGCATAGGTAGAGTACGAGAAAGTAGGTTTGTCTGCATGAGATAATCAACTTATATCTGTATTGACATTTATATTGCAGTTCCTTAAGAGGCATGACATTCATAGTATATTTATAATATGTTTGCTGACAATATGGAGGAATATATACATGCACAGTATTTTATTAATCGTAAGCGTGTGCATGTGCACAAAATAGTGTTATATTTCCAGTTAAATGTGAAACGATGCCAAGATGATGATGATGATGTTTGGTTTGTGGGGCGCTCAACTGCGTGGTTATCAGCGCCCGTACAATTACCCAATCTTTGCTCAGTCCAATTTCGCCACTTTCCTGGATGATGATGAAATGATGAGGACAACACAAACACCCAGTCATCTCGAGGCAGGTGAAAATCCCTGACCCCGCCGGGAATCGAACCCGGGACCCCGTGCTCGGTAAGCGAGAACGCTACCGCGAGACCACGAGCGGCGGACATGATGCCAAGATGGTCTGAGGACTGAAACCGGTCGTAATGAAGAAGTTTTTACTAGCAGCTCTTGGCGGCGAACTATGACTTTTTCTAAACCTGAGGGAAATTGAGGAAATTACACATTTCGTCACACCAAGTGTGCCCCATTGTCAGAAGAGAGTAAATATTCTATATTTCCTGAAGATACAGTTCTGCTGCGGTACGGATAACAGGTGAATCACAGTATGAGAGCGAAATGGTGCGACGACTGGAAACGTGGGTATGCCTACTCCAAAGCTAGAGTCCGCGAGACAGTGCCTTTCTGTGGTCAAAACGCAAAAATTACACACAATTTCACTGCTAAGTTCTGGTGATGTATCGACCGAAAACAATGTGGGGTCCAGCAGTAGTGAAATGGTAGCAGTTTGACCAAAGCCGTACTGATGTGGATGATGCTGATGAGGAAGGAAGACCATCGACATCAACCACAGACGCCAGAGTCCAGACGCTCGAGGAACTGATTCGAAGCAGTCGCAAATTTTGTGACGAGGAAGATGTTCGAAAAGTGTGTCTGTGACCAAGGAACGGATTTCTATCGTCGATGACTTGAACGACTGATAGAATAGGTCTAATAAAGACCAGAGGTACAGGCAGGGTTTGGCCGGAGTGGCCATGCGGTTCTAGCACTACAGTCTGGAACCGCGCGACCGCTACGGTCGCAGGTTCGAATCCTGCCTCGGGCATGGATGTGTGTGATGTCCTTAGGTTAGTTAGGTTTAAGTAGTTCTAAGTTCTAGGGGACTGATGACCTAAGAAGTTAAGTCCCATAGTGCTCAGAGCCATTTGACCATTTTTACAGGCAGGGTTTCCCCATTACTTCCAACGATGGGGTGCTATTCCAGTACCGAAGAGTCTCAGCAACAGTCGCGAAGAAGAGGAAAATAAGATGAAGATGTGAAATGTGTTCTAGGGAGGGCTTTCGAGTAGGGTTTTCCACGCTGCTGTATTATCCATAATGCTGCCCTGATGTAATGATTAGCATAACTGCCTAGTAAGCAAGGAGACTTGGGTTTGAATCCCGGCCATGGCACAAATTTTAATTCATTTCTTCTCTTCCATCATTATCGTAGATTAGTAGAATGTTCGAGTGTCGGTCCAACACACAGTTTTAATCTGCCAGGAGGTTTCATTCCGACCGCTGTTTACAGAGTCTTGGTGACGATGATAAAAAAAATAGTGTCATGTATCATAGTCACTCTGAAGTGCAGTGGAACATTCAACAACATTATTTGTACTGTCATAGTAATATGTAACTTACTGTTTGAAGTTCCCTCGTACTTATGGACTGCGGGGCATCACCTACACGAAATGTATAGTTTGGTATAGGCTTACTTATGAGACTGACGCAGCCATGATGTCGGATGAAGCAGACGATCATCAAACTTATCATTTACTGCGTGTTACGAATGGTTCGCAACAACAGACATAACGTGTTCCACCTGATGTAGGCATCAGGTCCCCACCGCAGTGACGTCCAAACACAACCTAGTACACCTTGCACAGAGTGTACTGTGTCACCCGCTACCACAGCTCATACAACAAATGCTTCATCATTTACAAGTGTTATTTAAGCCTTTGACTTGACAACCATTAACGAAAGATATAAATATATTCGGTGTACACCAGGCGCGAATAAGGATTTGGCCACTCTCAGCTATTCATGGCTTTAAGCACTATGAGACTTAATATCTGAGGTCATCAGTCCCCTAGACTTAGAACTACTTAAGCCTAACTAACCTAAGGACGTCACACACATCCATGCCCGAGACAGGATTCGAACCGGCGACCGTAGCAGTAGCGCGGTTCCGGACTGAAGGGCCTAGAACCGCTCGGCCACACTGGCCGGCCTCAACTATTCACTATACATGGAATTTTTGGGGTAAGATGCGTTCCGGCATGCGCACTGAAATGTGCAGCGGGATATCGTGTACTGAGTACATGTTCAACGAACTGTTACATGTAAGTCGTCCACGTAATCAGTCAACGTGTTCTGGAAGAACTGTTTTGTACTTTTCCCTATGAGCCAGATTAAAACATACATCAAGAACTGTGAACGCAAGTTCGAATGTGAGTAATCTAACCTCTAGTTACTGACCCAGTTTTGAATACCAGATGAATGTCTCAGTGGTCGAATGGCGTTGAAGATTTTTTGTTCTTTCTTTTTTTTTTGCGGGTCATTCACACCTACTGACCTAATCGTCTGTCAGATGGTGCGAGTTTTGGTCCAACGTGGCACATTAGTGTCTGGATTTCTCCTGCGAATCCTGAGGACTCACGCAATCAGTTATTATAAAAATCTCCCTCTGAGTGTCTTTCCGGTCCTTTAGAACATTTCTCGACTTAAGCATTCCAATGTTTAAAATTACAGCTCCGAAATTGGAGGGCAAGATAGAGATCCATGGAAAATGATAAATTTAATGTAATGTAAATATAGTATACAATACAAAAATATCAAGCTCATTGAACGCCAAAAATAACTGGCATTCTTGCACCCGACCATGCGAACATAGCGAGATCAGTCGAATAACGCTTTTTGACAGTGGAAACACGAACAGGGTAGTTTTTTGTATGTCTATATTTATATGTATATTGTGAACGAATATACTGATTAAAAAGTCATCGTCAGACAATAAATGATATAATAAGCCGAAAACCGGCTGCTGACGGACAAAATGTAGAAAATAAACGGTACTTGTTTCCGTTGCTAACCGGAAACTTGGGTGAAAACACGGTGACTGTTTTGTATTACTGTGGAAGCGATAGGAGCAAACCATGACTTTTTTTATCAAATTTAGTTCATAGTTTATTTCCGGTTTCGGGTGTTTCTTCACCCATCTAGGGAATGTGCACAGTTAACTCTATTATTTGTGCTTAATACTGGCATTCTTGCGTCTTTTTGGTAAATACGGGTACCGAAATCGAGTACAGTGCTAGTGTTAACGAAAAATAGTAAACCTTCTATTTGTATTCCGTAATTGTCTAAATACAGCACCTTCTTCATATGCGAATAAAAACAATCCAAACTTGATAAACGACAATAAAATAGATTTTATAACATAAATAGTCACTTGTTGCTGCTACCCTGTCCTGAGGGATAAAGACAAAAATGTTCTTACTTGAAGAAATATGGCAATTAGCCAATTTATGTACAGCTTTATTTATACGAAGACTCATTTTAGGTTTTAACCAATCTTCATCTGGCATCTGATGGGGAATAGTGCGCTGCATCAGTGCGATAGTGAAGTGTGTGTTCGTCTGGTATACATATAAATGCGAATAAAAGCGCTACTTATTACAGGACAAAGAGCGGCAACGGCACCTATTAAGATGGAATAAACAAAAATTTTGTACTGTTGAGTATGTGTTACTCCAACTGAAGTTGGATCAAAACCCGGGAAGTAACTTGATATAAATAAAAACTCTATAGTAAGTGTATGGCTGCTGTATTGCTTCAGAGTAATTTTATGCACAGTCACGGAGCTGAACTACCGTTATCGCGTATAAATTAATGAAACGTCGAAATAGTTCACGAGTTCACGGGTGAACTGGAGAATGTCATTGTTCAACGGGCACAGTATTTCGACAAACGACCACATTCCTGTCATGAGGTGCGCTCATTGCCGAAATATTGTGCCCGGCGGACACTGACAACTGGCAGTTCGCCCGTCAACTATTTCGACGTGAAGTACGCCGGGAGAATCATAATTAATGAAACAGTTGTAGCAAGCAGTAACGGGATAATCCATTAATATGTCGTCTGCCGGTAAGATGGATCTGGAGCCACGATGACAATCTTCTCTGACTTTAGCCGAAAAGTTGTGCGAACGCGTAGATCATTAGACCGTAGTTCCCATGTGGCGACCCATCAATGGCAGCTGCGCGGTCGTAGAGGGACGGCGCCGCTGTGCCCGCGGCTTGGCGCGCGCGCCTACCTCGTGTGCCGGCAGCTCCCTCGCCGCCCCCACTGTGCAGGATGCGTCGCGCCGCCTGGCGTCCGGAGGCGCACTGCACTGGCCGCGACGGCCGCGGACTCGGAACACCGTCGACGCGGCGGCAACTGCGCATGCGCGCCAGTCTGATGCACGCCGCTACTCTGCGACCGCGTCCTCCAGCTTCGCGCGCAGCAAGTGTGTCCATCTCGCACATCGCCGACGCCAGACCATATGCGGTGTCTTGGTAGGTAGCGTTTTAGACAAAGAGGCGCAGTCCCTCCACGCCCACGCCTGCATGATGATCACGACAAAAGTCAGCTCTGCGTTTGTTACTACTGCACTACTGGTCATTAAAATTGTTACACCAAGAAGAAATGCAAATGATAAACGTGTATTCATTGGACAAGTATATTATACTAGAACTGATATGTGATTACGTTTTCACGCAATTTGGGTGCACAGATCCTGAGAAATCAGTATCTCAGGTAGTAATAACGGCCTTGATACGCCTGGGCATTGAGTCAAACCGAGCTTGGATGGCGTGTACACCTACAGCAGCCCATGCAGCTTCAACACGATACCACAGTTCATCAAGAGTAGTGACTACCGTATTGTGACGAGCCAGTTGCTCGGCCACCATTGACCAGACGTTTTCAATTGGTGAGAGATCTGGAGAATGTGCTGGACAGGGCAGCAGTCGAACATTTTCCGTATCCAGAAAGACCCGTACAGTACCTGCAACATGCGGTCGTGCATTATCCTGCTGAAATGTAGGGTTTTGCAGGGATCGAATGAAGGGCAGAGCCACGGGTCGTAACACATCTGAAATGTAACGTCCACTGTTCAAAGTGCCGTCAATGCGAGCAAGAGGTGACCGAGACGTGTAACCAATGGGAACCCATACCATCACGCCGGGTGATACGCCAGTATGGCGATGACGAATACACGCGTTCAATGTGCGTTCACGGCGATGTTTCCAAACACGGATGCGACCATCATGATGCTGTAAACAGAACCTGGATTCATCCGAAAAAATGACGTTTCGCCATTCGTGCACCCAGGTTCGTCGTTTTCCACACCATCGCAGGCGCTCCTGTCTGTGATGCAGCGTCAAGGGTTACCGCAGCCATGGTCTCCCTGCTGCAAACATCGTCGAACCGTTCGTGCAGATGGTTGTTGTCTTGCAAACGTCCCCATCTGTTGACTCATGGATCGAGACGTGGCTGCATTATCCGTTACATCCATGCGGATAAGATGCCTGTCATCTCGACTGCTAGTGATACGAGGCCGTTGGGATCCAGCACGGCGTTCCGTATTACGCTCCTGAACCCACCGATTCCATATTCTGCTAACAGCTATAGGATCTCGACCAACGCGAGCAGCAATGTCGCGATACGATTAACCGCAATCTCGATAGGCTACAATCGGACCTTTATCAAAGTCGGAAACGTGATGGTACGCATTTCTCCTCCTTAGACGAGGCATCACAACAACGTTTCACCGGACAACGCCGGTTAACTGCTGTTTGTGTATGAGAAATCGGTCAGAAACTTTCCTCATATCAGCACGTTGTAGGTGTCGCCACGGGCGCCAACTGTGTGAATGCTCTGAAAAGTTAATCTTTTGCATATCACAGCATCTTCTTCCTGCCGGTTCAACTTCGCGTCTGTAGCACGTCATCTTCGTGGTGTACGAATTTTAATGGCCAGTAGTGTATATTTATCAAGGAGTTCACACGATGCGAATCTGTGATGTTTTCCGTGCGTCCGGATAGGATTAACCACTAACACGGGCCCATCGATTAGGTACAAGGTGGACGAAAAGCGATTGAAGGGTAGCAGGTTTACGGGCAGAAGGAAAAAACTGCTAAGGCAAGCGCCAAGGGTAAAAAACCTCTGCGGCCGTCTGGACGGTTAGTAGAGGGTTCCTTTGGTTGCTGCCACAGATCATGCAGGCGTAAGGTTATTGGATATCATGCAATGCTCGGTTCCCTGCGTCATAAAGAGTTCGTACCGACATGAGATAAAGCTGATGCTGGGCACCACCAATGTCTCCTGGGCCAGTGGAGCGTGTGCGTACCTGTAACATGCCATAGTCATCATATGAGTGGTCGATTTCTCATAAAGTCGATTTCACTTGGTAGTGTTCGGAGCGTCTGTGCAGCGAGGACTCGAGCGCTAGTCATAAAGAGGCACCCAGTCCATATGGACTTGTGGTAGGTGGACGAGCTGGGGGTATCGTGGAGTGGGAAAAAATGAAGTTTAGAGAGTGTAACGTCATGTCCTCGACGACATCAGAGACGGACCGTACGCTAGAGAAGCTCGGCGAAGTTTCTAAAGTGATTTTCGTCATTGTTTTTCTCTCAAACTTTATTGACGAAACCAATCACACCATTTCATCATAAACTATACAGCTGATACTATTTTTCGATATACTCGCCACCGACGTTGGTCGTAGTGCGTAACGTTTGAAGAAACAACTCTAGTAAAACTCGGTATCCTGCGATGCCAGGAACTGTCACACAGCCTGCTCCACCTCAGCATTGGTTTGGAATTGACGTCACGAAGTGCCACTTTCAGTGCAAGGGAAGTCCTATGGGACATCATCACTCGCCACCGACATTGGTTGTTGCATGCAATCGATCTGAAGAAACCACTCTAGTAAAACACGGTGCCCTGCAATCCGAGGAACTGCTGCACAGCCTGCTCCACCTCAGCACTGCTTTGGAAGTGATGTCACGAGAGTGCGGCTTTCAGTGCAGGGTAAGAGCGATAAGGCAAGATCGAGCTGCAGACCGTGTGATCCAACGTTCCATCCGAAGAGAGACATAACGTCTTCATCATACATGGTCTGTAGGCGTTCATGGATGACGGGCACTCTAGTCCCACATGCCCATTCATACTTGGTATGGGCTTCCATTGGCGGCCACGTTGTCAGTAAACATTCGTCTGCCATCGTCATTTCTTTTCGGACAACCTTGGGTACAGCCGTCTGCTGCTATTATTTCTTCTTCGGCTCTCCGCCCATGAGTTATTCAACCTCTGCTAACGCACCTTTATTCCTTACATCAGAACAGGTGTGGATTCCTATGGCGTTTGTTTGTGTCACCATGTGAACCATCTTCTCTTCCACAAACAATCGGGAAACTTATTTTCGGAACCTCCGTCGTGCAAGAGACAGTAAGTCATAAAATTTTAATTATCACCTTGAAGAGAGAAAAAAAAAGTCCTGCGAGCTTGAAACTTGATGATGATGTCGGCCGTTCTCTTCATACTACCCAGAAGTCGGAAAGACTTTTCCCAGTGATTATGACTTGTGCGAAGAGCTTGCTTGTACATGTCTGCATTTTAGCTGCTTAGGAAATGTTCTACCTCGTAAATCAAGTCATCATCATTCTGGAAATGTCTGCCTCGCAAATGTCATGTGAGGAAAGAAGAAGTCAGTGTGTGCCGTGTCAGGAGAATACAGGGGTAATGCAAAAGGTGATAGCCCCAAAAAGTTGCACGTCTGCAGAATAAGCTAGAGGGCTCTTGTGGAATAAAAACACCAACTTGGACATCTTACCGCCACGCTTACCTACGGCAACCTGTAATTGGTAGTATGTTCTTGTGACAATGTGCACCTACGAGCGTAATCTGTTAGCACCACCCACGGCAGTCCCAAAAAGCACTCATCATCGCCTGGGGACCTAGAAACGACGGAGAGGCTTCGTCCTAGCCGTAGCCCTCAGTGGCCCACAACCCCACAACAGCCTACAGCAGTAATATCACCCCACCGCCGCCCCACACCGAACCCAGGGTTATTGTGCGGTTCGGCCTCCAGTGGACACCCCTGGGAAAGTCTCACACCAGAGGAGTGTAACCCCAATGTTTGCGTGGTAGAGTAATTACGGTGTACGCGTACATGGAGGCAGTGTTTGTGCAGCAATCGCCGACATAGTGTAACTGAGGCGGAATAAGGGGAACCAGACCGCATTCGCCGAGGTAGATGGAAAACTGCATTAGAAACCATCCATTGGCTGGCCGGCACACCGGACCTCGACACTAATCCGCCTGAAGATTCGTGCCGAGGTCCGGCACACCTTCCCGCTCGGGAAGCAGCGCGTTATATCGCACGGCTGGCTCGATATTGGTTGCGTCTTCGTCATTTTCGGCGATGATGAATCCACCATCCACCTGTTTCCACTGCTTGCTTTGCTGTTTTGCCTGCGATTCGTAGTAGTACATCCGACTCTCATCTGGTGTGATTATGCGGCAAAAGAGATCATCTGGGTGGACACGACGTACCTGCAGTGTTTCCACTGCTGCCTGCCTCATTCGGTGGGCTTTTAGAATGGTTGTTACGTACTCGCGGAGCCCAGCGATCAAAATATTGTGCAAAATATTGAAAACCAGTACACGACTTATTTTTTCCGCAGCCGCCTCAATTGTGATATGCCGCACTTCGAGCACCAGGATTCGTCTTCTCCTGCAACTCGCGGTTCTTCACGGAGAGAAGGTCTGCCGTTTCGTTTTCCTCACTCACACTTGTTTCACCACGCTGGAAAAAATGCCCGACCTCACCACTTTTTCATACGCTTGTGCGTTTTTGCCTTACTGTTGCATCAACTCAGCACAGATTATTGAGCATTGTTTCCCTTCAAATACAGAAAACGAGCCAACAAAGAGCTGAAAATAATTAAGTTGCCAGGTCCGGAAGGAATCCCAATTCGGTATTACAGGAAGCGCACTGACTCCTTACTTACCCTGGAGTTATCGCAAATCTCTCGCCCAGTGGAAAATAAGCAACTGGATAAAAAGTTCAAGTGACTCCCATATAAGAAGTGTAGAAGAACTGATGTGAAAAATTACAGACCAATATCATTAACATTGGTCTCATGCAGAATTAATGAACATACTCTCGGTTCGAATTTAGTAAAGTTCCTTGAGAAGGAAAAGCACCACGTGTGCGAAACTCGGCTTACCCTTTTTTCACATGATATCTTGCGAACTATACGTAAGGGCAATGGTGGATTCCATTATCTGATTTCAGAAAATCATTTGACACGGCGTCCCACTACAGACTGTTAAGGAAGATACAAGCATTCGAAATAGGTTAATAGGTTCCCAGATACGCGAGTGCCTGCAAGACTTCTTAAATAATAGGGGCCAGCAACCGAACACCTTGTCCTCGACGGCGAGTGTTCATGAGACACAAGTGTATCGTCAGGAGCGCCCGAGAGAAGAGTGATGGGACCGCTTTTATTGTCTGTAAACATAAATGATCTGACGGACAGGACGATTAGCAATCTGCCGCTATATACCGACGATGCTATTGTGTATGGGAATGTGTCGTCGTTGAACGAATGTAGGAAGGTAGAAAATTTCTAATTTGCGTGATGAATGGCAGATAGCTATAAACGTACAGAAATGTAAGTTAATACGTATGAGTAGGAAAAATGATCCCATAATGTTCCAGTGCAGCATTAGTAGTTTGCTACTTAACACGATCAAGCAGGCTGAACATGTAGGTGCGACGATGCAATATGAAACGGGACGAGCAAGTAAGGATTGTCGTCGGAGAAAACGAATGCCGACTTCAGTTTACTGGGAAAGTTTTGGGAGAGTCTGGTTCATCTGTAAAGGAGATTCTTGAGTACTGCTTTAGTGTTAAGGACCTGCATCAGGTCGGGTTAAAGGAAGACATCAAAGCATTTCAGAGGCTGGCTCTTAGGTTTGTTGCTTGTAGGTATGCCCCGTGAACTCAAATGGGAATTGCTGGAGGTGAAGCGGCGTTCGTTTGAAGCTCACAGAAGACCAATTCTACAACGGCGAATGTACATTTCGCATAAGGATCACGAACATAAGGTAACAGAAATTAGTTCCCGTACGGAGACACGTAGTCAGCCATTTTTACCAGTGGACCAGCAAAGGAAATGACTTGTAGTGGTACAACGCACACTCACACTCCCACACGCACCTTACGGTGGCTTATGTAGTATATACAGGGTGTTTCAAAAATGACCGGTATATTTGAAACGGCAATAAAAACTAAACGAGCAGCGATAGAAATACACCGTTTGTTGCAATATGCTTGGGACAACAGTACATTTTCAGGCAGACAAACTTTCGAAATTACAGTAGTTACAATTTTCAACAACAGATGGCGCTGCGGTCTGGGAAACTCTATAGTACGATATTTTCCACATATCCACCATGCGTAGCAATAATATGGCGTAGTCTCTGAATGAACTTACCCGAAACCTTTGACAACGTGTCTGGCGGAATGGCTTCACATGCAGATGAGATGTACTGCTTCAGCTGTTCAATTGTTTCTGGATTCTGGCGGTACACCTGGTCTTTCAAGTGTCCCCACAGAAAGAAGTCACAGGGGTTCATGTCTGGCGAATAGGGAGGCCAATCCACGCCGCCTCCTGTATGTTTCGGATAGCCCAAAGCAATCACACGATCATCGAAATATTCATTCAGGAAATTAAAGACGTCGGCCGTGCGATGTGGCCGGGCACCATCTTGCATAAACCACAAGGTGTTCGCAGTGTCGTCTAAGGCAGTTTGTACCGCCACAAATTCACGAAGAATGTCCAGATAGCGTGATGCAGTAATCGTTTCGGATCTGAAAAATGGGCCAATGATTCCTTTGGAAGAAATGGCAGCCCAGACCAGTACTTTTTGAGGATGCAGGGACGATGGTACTGCAACATGGGGCTTTTCGGTTCCCCATATGCGCCAGTTCTGCTTATTGACGAAGCCGTCCAGGTAAAAATAAGCTTCGTCAGTAAACCAAATGCTGCCCACATGCATATCGCCGTCCTCAATCCTGTGCATTATATCGTTAGCGAATGTCTCTCGTGCAGCAATGGTAGCGGCGCTGAGGGGTTGCCGCGTTTGAATTTTGTATGGATAGAGGTGTAAACTCTGGCGCATGAGACGATACGTGGACGTTGGCGTCATTTGGACCGCAGCTGCAACACGGCGAACGGAAACCCGAGGCCGCTGTTGGATCACCTGCTGCACTAGCTGCGCGTTGCCCTCTGTGGTTGCCGTACGCGGTCGCCCTACCTTTCCAGCAAGTTCATCCGTCAAGTTCCCAGTCCGTTGAAATTTTTCAAACAGATCCTTTATTGTATCGCTTTTCGGTCCTTTGGTTACATTAAACCTCCGTTGAAAACTTCGTCTTGTTGCAACAACACTGTGTTCTAGGCGGTGGAATTCCAACACCAGAAAAATCCTCTGTTCTAAGGAATAAACCATGTTGTCTACAGCACACTTGCACGTTGTGAACAGCACACGGTTACAGCAGAAAGACGACGTACAGAATGGCGCACCCACAGACTGCGTTGTCTTCTATATCTTTCACATCACTTGCAGCGCCATCTGTTGTTGAAAATTGTAACTACTGTAATTTCGAAAGTTTGTCCGCCTGAAAATGTACTGTTGTCCCAAGCATATTGCAACAAACGGTGTATTTCTATCGCTGCTCGTTTAGTTTTTATTGCCGTTTCAAATATACCGGTCATTTTTGAAACACCCCGTAAATGTGGATGCAGAACGAAGAGAAACGCGTCTCGTGACGGACTCGGTTAGTAAGTGCTAGATCATTACGGAATACCCAACCAAGTCCAGTGCCAAACACTGTAAGAGAGGCGTTGTGTATCACTGAATAGATTATTGTTCAAATTCCGAGCGCATTCTTTCAAAGAGTAGTAGAGAACCCTATTTCTGCCTTGCAGACATGTCTCGCGAAATGACCACGTTGGTAATATCGGTGAAATTACAGCTCGTATGGAGACAGTCGTTCTACCCGTGAAGTCGGCCGCTATGGCCGAACGGTTCTAGGTGCTTCAGTCCGGAACAGCGCTGCTGCTACGGTTCCAATCCTGCCTCGGACATGGATGTGTGTGATGTCAGGTTAGTTAGGTTTAAGTAGTTCTAAGTCTAGGGGACTTATGACCTCGGATGTTAAGTCCCATAGTGCTTAGAGCCATCTGAACCAGCCTTCCCATGAACCATTCGTGAATGGGCAGTCCAGAGGGCTTCAGAACTAACCTAGATTTTTCTGACACAACTGCAGCATTTCAGCTCTGCAGAAAACGAATTACCACACGATTCTCCACTTTATCAATGTGCTGTGTGACTTCGTTTCTCCTGTTTTAGTGGCGTGTTACGTACTGTGGCGCGGGTATTAAATTGTGTACTAAGACGCCAGACATCTACCTGCAAACAAACAAAACATTTAATTACGTAACTTTAAGTATTCGAGGTGATAGTTAAAGCTTTATGACGGGCCTCATACGATCAACCGTGTCCTGTAAACCGTTCCTGATAGAACTGGCTCCCCGGAAGGGACAAGAAAGGTCCGCTAATCCCTCCACCCGAACCCCGAAACTTGCCCTATGAATTGAAGAACCGAAGGCTCTTGCTTGGTGTTATAATAATTATCGTTGACGAGTATTGGACATGTTCGAACAAGAAATATAATGCCAAAATTTTAACAATCGGAAGAGATCAGAATTTAAATTGCTATTTATGACTGAGTCGTACGAAACTACGATGGGAGACATAAAAACAAAGTTACGAACTGGGAATTTGAGAATCAAATCTCTTCTACCTGAAAAAGGGTACTATAAACTAAATACAGTATAAAATAGAATATGGTCCATACTCGTGGATCAGTATATGATACATGCAATATACATAAGACGTGCTGTCACACTTTCTAAATGACCAGAATTATACACATATATAGGGGACATAAGTTGTACGTAGCTTTTCCTCCCACCTGTAGCCCTACATACGAGCGTTCTCTACACGTGACTTCAAAACATTACTTTAGAATTGCAATTCTTCATCTCATTGTCAATATTGCCTTGTGGTAAATACGCTGTCCAGTGACATGAATGTGACCACGTCCGCCACCATAGCTGAGTGGACAGCGCGAAGGCTTGTCATGCTGGGGGTCCCGGGTTCGATTCCCGGCTGGGTTGGAGATTTTCTCGGCTGAGGGGATAGGTGTTTGTGTCGTCGTCTTTTTCATCATCATCATTTCATTCTCGTCGATGCGTAAGTCGCCGAAGTGGCGTCACCTCAAAAGACTCGCACCACGTGATCAGGTCTACCCGCCAGCAGGCTCTCGCCACGCGAAATTTCACGGCCTACGTTCGACTCCAACGTGCAATAACCAGTTAACACGTCAGGTGTCAGCACTAGCAGCGGTCTAGTATATGAAGCGTATCGGAGGGACGCCAAAAATAGTGCAGTCGTTGTCGCAATGCGGAAACGGAGTGATTTATCTGTGCATTATGCTAACTAATTAAGCCCCATCCCATTCTATTATATGCTCCTTAGAACGTGAACGCGTTATGCAGGTCTTGGAGTCACTCGTGTCCATCTAGAAAGTATTTACTGAGGTTAACGAAGGCGATGTTGGCCTGACGTACTAGACGATGTCCTTTAGCTACACTGTCTAAAAGATCGTACTAAGAAATACCAAATTCAGCCTGAAAATGCCTAAATAAGGTGAAATGCGTGGTTGATAAATAAAAAACTGAAATTGCAAACAAGGCTGTTTTCAACTAATACTACTAAACAGTGGTTTGCTGAGTCACGCCCCAGATGAATTGGAAAATTTTCGATTTATCTGACGTCCATGGGCCATAGATGACAGGGTTGAACAACGATCATTCGCTCTCGGATCAAGGATGGAAGTTTGCAATCTGTTCTCCCGCCGCAGTGGTTATAGTACACTGTGCATGGCAAAATGGCACTACCAAAAACCGGGTCCGAGGCAACTGTGGTGTACCATGGGCCATAGATGACAGGGTTGAACAACGGCTGTGGAGGTAGATACGAGGGAATAGGTGTGCATCAATAGAGAAACTGAGCTACCAGATGAACCAGGGGGCTACAATCGTGTCTCCTGAAGGAACAGTCAGAGTACTGAGAGGCACCTGTTTCGTGCACTCATAACCACCGACGTTCATCAGCGACGAGCGCCGGCATTTGCACACTACTTCCGCAACTGGAATCCACTCAGTGCGGACAGGTGGTCTTTCCAGATGCCTCATGCTGCATGCCCCATCGGGCAGACGGCCGTTGGCGTGTACAGTGTGCACGTCTGAAAGCAAACGCCCTGCATGCGTTATTATCTGAGGAATGTTTTCGTATCATTCCCGAGGTGATCCCGTCATTGTGGAGGACACAGTGGATCTACCCGAGTATGTATCTGTCCACACCTACATGTAGTTTGTTTTTCTCGGTGCAATGGCATCTACCAGCAGGACAACGCAACATGTCTTGCAGCTCGTAATGAACATGCGTGGTCCGAAGAGCACCATGACGAGTTTCCCTATTCCTCTGGCCACGAAATCCCCCGGATTTAAACCTAATCGTGAATCTGTGGGACCATCTCGACTGGGCTGTTCGCGCCATGGATCGGCAACCGAGGGTCTCATGCAGATGGCCACGGTTTTGAAAGCTGCATGGTTCCACATTCCTATCGGTATCTCTGATGTCCTCGATGACTGTCTTCCTGCACGTTTAGAGCTGCGAATGATCTTGACTAAGGCTCTTAACAAGTTGTCACAATAATGTAACTAAACAGTGTATATGAGCATTGTAAAATAGTATAATAAGTAAGATGTATTTTTAAATGACAAAGCATACATCCAAAGAGTTGTTGTTGTTGTTATTGTCTTCAGTCCAGAGACTGGTGTGATGCAGTTCTCCATGCTACTCTATCCTGTGCAAGCTTTTTCATCTCGAAGTACCTACTGCAACCTACATCCTTCTGAATCTGTTTAATATATTCATCTCTTGGATTACCTCTACGATTTTTACCCTCCACGCTGCCCTCCAATACTAAATTTGTGATCCCTCGATGCCTCAGAACATGTCCTACCAAGCAATCCCTTCTTCTAATAAAGTTGTGCCACAAATTCTCTTCTGCCCAATTCTATTCAATACCTCCTCATTAGGTATATGATCTACCAACCTAATCTTCAGCATTCTTCTGTAGCACCACATTTCGAAAGCTTCTATTCTCTTCTTGTCTAAACTATTTATCGTCCACGTTTCACTTCCATACATGGCTACACTCCATACAAATACTTTCAGAAATGACTTCCTGAAACTTAAATCTATACTCGATGTTAACAAATTTCTCTTCTTCAGAAACGCTTTCCTTGCCACTGCCAGTCTACATTTTATATCCTCTCTACTTCGACCATTATCGATTATTTTGCTCCCCAAATAGCAAAACTCCTTTACTACTTTAACTGTCTTATTTCCTAATCTGATTCCCTCAGCGTCACCCGACTTAATTCGGCTACATTCCATTATCCTCGTTTTGCTTTTGTTGATGTTCATCTTATATCCTCCTTTCAAGACACGGTTCATTCCCTTCAGCTGCTCTTCCACGTCCTTTGCTGTCTCTGACAGAATTACATCGGCAAAGTTTTTTTTTCTTCTCCATGGATTTTAATTCCTACTCCGAATTTTTCTTTTGTTTCGTTTACTGCTTGCTCAATATACAGATTGAATAACATCGGGGATAGGCTACAAACCTTTCTCACTCCCTTTCCAACCACTGCTTCCCTTTCATACCCCTCGACTCTTATAGCTGCCATCTGGTTTCTGTACAAATTGTAAATAGCCTTTCGCTCCCTGTGTTTTACCCCTCGCACCTTCAGAATTTGAAATAGATTATTCATCCGAAGAGTATGCAGCACAAATGAAGGAAAAGCGGGGTTTAAACGTTAAAAGAACTAGAACCAGTGCAATATACCTACGTAACAGGGCACAGGGAAGAACGTTACGTGGCCCATTGGTGGCGCTCTTCTTCCGGAATCAGGACGTCTACTTTGCCGGCTTGCGCAGGGCACCACAGCAGCTCACTGATGGCATACGCAGCGTTTCCTGGAATTAGGATTCTCGGGCTGCAGGTATTGACTTAGCGAGCAGGTAGTTTCCAAGAACATTGGGCGCAAATTTCACAGCTTTTTTTTAATGGACCGAAATTTCACTGGGTGCAGTTTTCATATATTCTACGCAGTAAGCGTGTATACCTCACGCAGCGCTGACTCCCGACAACCTGCGGTGACCTGGTAGGGTCAGAGACCACGTGGAAGCTGCTGGTCTTCATTTGCAACGTAGAATCAAGCACTCCTCGTAAAGAAACAACTACAACCTGCGCATTTGCTGCAGGTAAGATGAGCCGGGAGTGTTGTTGTGGTTTGCGAAGAGCATAAGAAAATTAGAACTTAGTTTCAAATGGCGACAAGTTCATTAAAGACGCGGAACCTTTCGGAAAGTTTGACAAATTATTTACTGCCACTGTCGACAGGAAGCTGACGCGCACATGCTTGCACAGGAATGGAGAGGAAAGGTGAATACTAATCTGCACTAGCTGTATCCACTACTGAACACGACGTCTCCAGTTGAGCGAGGTGACACAGTGATCGGCACAAACGGGGTGGACACACCGTCCAGCCATATTGAGCTAGATCTTTCCGGCTCACACGAGCTCCGTAGTTTTAACTTGCTCAACATCCGAACTCGTAACTTGCGCGAAATTGCCCTTGCTACCAGCATCTGAACTCCGCAACTGGCAAGACACAAGATTTCGCTTGGCAACTATGTGTAATACGAGGGTTGTCCAGAAAGTAAGTTCCGATCGTTCGCGAAATTGACGACTACGGCCATTACGTTGGCTTCCGAGAGATGTTGCTACTAGTTCCGGTCGCTACAGCTCACTGACTGCCCTCCGCTGTCCTTCTCGAGGCACACCCTAAGCCGCCACCTGCGGCTACTACCACAGCCCTCCGTGCCCTGTCTTGACTGCCGACGACATGCCGACGGCACGTCCAAGGAACAGGGTGCCGGCTTCCGGGATATGTTGCTCGGTCCAGTGACTCCAGCTGATCGGCATTGCCGTCCGCCTATGTCTCCAGCACGGCCAAGGCGGTGCTCACGTCCTTCACGTGATCAGTGCGTACCTCGTCTAAAATGAGTGCCACACCTCTCGTATCCCAGGCGGCTTGAATAATAAGAGCTTGCCCCAGCTAGTGAGCGAGATAAATTTTGACAAACCGTCGGGATGTCATATTAATATTCTACCTAGTAACATACCCTGGAAAGGAATGGACTACGACTCTACTTGCAGGGAACCACTGACCCGAACGGATCCTGAGAAATAAAATTTTGCTAAAAACGTTCTTGATCGCATAAATATTTTGTATAAACTGGTGACCAGTTTCGATCTATTGTACTGAGATCATCTTCAGACCTTGTATTCCATGATGGTAACAGGACCTAGGCTGGCTGAACAGGCTGTTCTAGAAAGATGTAACAGTAATCGATTACATCTCTCTAGAGCTGCCTGCTCAGCCAACCCGGCTCCTATCGCAGTCATGGAGTTCAAGGTCTGAAGATGATCGAAGAACAATAGAGCGAAACTGGTCACCAGTTTATACAAAATATTTATGTGATCAAGATCATTTTAGCAAATTTTACTGACGTAACTGAGAACTCTGCTTTCCTAGAACAATGTTCCAGAAAATACTGAATAATGTGGGGTAGAAATCGCAACACAAATAAATAAAAGGTTTAGAAAATAAACAGAGAGATATATTTTGAAATCAGTATAATACGAGGTACTCTTAACTGACGGCAGCCTCCACTGACATAAAAACATTCACAGAACGATGTGTATATAAGACACGTCCAAGGAACACAGTGCCGGCTTCCGGAATATGTTGCTCGTTGCAGTGACTTCAGCTGACTCCGCATTGCCGTCTGCCTATGTCTCCAGTCCGGCCACGGCGGTGCTCACACGTCCTTCACGTGACCAGTGCTTACCTCGTCTAAAATGAGTGCCACAGCTCCAAGTACACAAGATTAACTCGATCACAGCTTGGTGAGAGAATACTGAACCATGAGAACTAGACTTAGGAAAGGAAAAGTGTTGTAACCACGACAGGAACGGTCGTGGGGTTGCCGCAAACGAAAACGCGGAGGGACCGAACGGGAGCGGCCCGCGAACAAACAAGACGGACGAAGGGGGATGGAAGGACAAGCACGACGACGGACAGCCAAGCAAGACACCAAGATCAACAACAAAGTATTAGGCAACGGGGTCACAAGAGATAACCTCACGAAATCAAAACGGAAAGTAAGCGCACGCAACGTAAACACGATGTCTGTAAGCGAGATATCAACCGACTCATCGCGAATACCAGACTGCCTCACTGAGTTTTTTTTCCTTTATTGTTATTTTCATACCTTTACAATCAGGTAGGCTGTCAGCGGCATGCTACGCCGCTCTTCAGCCAAAGAGTTGACAATGATAGAACACAGAATGGAGATCCAGAATAAACACAGTGACGGGCAAAAAATAGTGGACACAGAAATACAAAAAAAACACGGTGCCGTTCACACTCGACGATAACGATACTGAAAAACATGTTGACACGGCGCACATAACACTGATGAATCCGACGGCACAAGTGAACGTATGAGCGTGACGGCGGACACTAAAAACACAAAACGACGGCACACACACGCGAAACTGATGGCAATGATCTCCGGCGCGCGAATGTCCACAGAGCGTGTACGAGTCCGGGGACTTGCCAAGAGGGGAAGAAGGGGGAGTGGGAGGGAGAGGAATGAGCAAGGATGCCAATGGCGGAGGAGACGGAAGTAGAAGATGGAGGAAGGGCTGGAGGGGAAGAAAGGGAGGAGGGAGGGAAAGGGGAGAGAAGGGAGGG
Source organism: Schistocerca cancellata (assembly GCF_023864275.1). Classification (NCBI taxonomy): domain Eukaryota; kingdom Metazoa; phylum Arthropoda; class Insecta; order Orthoptera; family Acrididae; genus Schistocerca; species Schistocerca cancellata. The sequence continues at coordinate 744,955,640 of NC_064628.1, read as the reverse complement.
AGGGTGCCCAAAGGAACAAACACAGGAAGAGGGAGGGAGGATCAAAGTTGGTAGGAGGGACAGATGGAGGGGAGGAGGGCATCATCAGGGAAGGGGAGCTGGCGGAAACGACCTTGGAAGAGGGTAAGGAGGGTGGAGAGATGGAGAGCAGGTGGGACGTGGGAATACAGGCGCAGCAGCGGGTGGGGGTGGGAGAGGATGGGGGAGACAAGCAGGTGAGGAGGATCGAGTTTATGGGAGGTGTAGAGGATCCATATCCTTTCAAGGAAAAGGAGGAGGTGGGGGAACGGAATGAGGTCGTACAGGATCCGCGTGGGGAGATGTATGCGATAGGTGAGGCAGAGAGCATGGCGTTCAAGGATCTGAAGGGATTTGTAAAAGGTAGGGGGGGGGGGCGGAGATCCAGGCAGGATGGGCGTAATAGAAGATAGGGCGATGAGGGATTTATAGGTGTGGAGGATGGTGGAGGGGTCCAGACCCCATGTACGGCCGGAAAGGAGCTTGAGGAGACGGAGGCGGGAGCGTGCCTTGGTTTGGATTGTCCGGAGATGGGGGTCCAGGAGAGGCGACGGTCGAGGGTGACGCCAAGGTACTTGTGGGGGTGAGGGCGATAGAACGGCCATAGATGGTTAGATAGAAATCGAGGAGGCGGAAGGAAGGGGTGGTTTTGCCTACAATGATCGCCTGCCTCGCTGAGTAAGAGGCAGCCTCCTAAATACATGACACGGTATGTCGCTATTGGCTGCTGGGACTACGTGCTCTACAGTGGCGCCATCATGTTAGACTCGCGGCCAGGAGTGCACTCAGCCACGCCGTACGACGCGACTGCTGCAGAAACCTCTAGAGGCCATCAAGTTCCATGCTCTCTGGAGCGATTTCGAAACCCGCGGCGCTCGGTACCAGTAAAAAGGGGGAGGCAAACTCCAGCAAACCATACTGCATGCCTGGTCCTGCTGTTCTCACGTAGTATCACGAAATACTCGTGATCGCTAAACGACCATTCCGAAAGTGCAATACTACTGTCTATGTTTTACTTAATGAAGCGAGTAGAAGTTCTTTCTGCAAATAATTTTTACACAGGATGCAATTACGATGCGTTTTTATGAGAAACACCGAAAACGAACTTGTTCAGACTGATTTTGAGTTAACCATTAACGGCGCGAGAGCACGGTCTACCGCACCACTAGGTCGAAAGGCATCCTATCGACGAGTGCTGACTTTGGCGCACAGTCTGTAACATAAGCATGCAAACGATATAGTTCGAATAAGATCGTAAATCTTCAGTTATGCCAAAGTTATTCATTTATTTATTAATGTTAACGTTTCGTGATATTGTAAATTTTTTTTTAAGGAAGTCCCATGCTTCTTGACAGGGCGTAGGGCAATGATGTGGGAGACCCGCACTGCCGTACTAGGCAAGGTCCTAATGGAGGTGGTTTGCTGTTGCCTTCCTCTGACCGTAATTGGGACGAATGACCACACAAAAACACCCAGTCATCTCGGGGCAGGTGAAAAAACCCTGACACCGCCGGGAATCGAACCCGTAACCGCATGCTCGATAAGTGAGAATTTTACCGAGAGACCACGAGCTGCGGACATTGTAAAATCACTGAAAGATAATATTTATGACCCGCAGATTCCTCCTAATGTGTGAGTGGCAAAACGCAACATTTCTTAGCAAATGTTTATTAATAACAATTCTTTGTTTCACGCCAGAATAAATGTACTTTCCCTACGTCTCTCTTTGCTGACGTGAGTAGTCATTAGACATCGTGAGAGAGCAGAATGGGGCGCTCCGAGGAACGAACAGACTTCGAACCTCGTCAGGTGATTGGGTGTCACTTGTGTCATACGTCTGTATGAGAGATTTCCACACTCCTAAACATCCCTAGGTCCACTGTTTCAGAAGTGATAGTGAAATGGAAACGTGAATGGACACGTACAGCACAAACTGACAAAGACCGCCGACAGTTGAAGAGGGTCGTAATGTGTAATAGGCAGACATCTATCCAGACCATCACACAGGAATTCAAACTGCATCAGGATCCACTGAAAGTCCTATGACGTTTAGGCGTGAGGTGAGAAAACTTGGATGTTATGGTCGAATGGCTGCTCGTAAGCCACATATCACACTATTAAATGCCAAACGACGCCTGGCATGGTGTAAGAAGCGTAAACATTGGACGACTGAACAGTGGAAAAGCGTTGTGTAGAGAGATGAGTCATGGTACAAAATGTGGCAATCCGATGGCAGAGTGTGGGTATGGCGAATGCCCGGTGAAGTTCATCAGCCAGAGTGTGTAGTGCCATCAGTAAAAATTCGGAGGCGGTGGTGTTATGGTGTGGTAGTGTTTTTTATGGATAGGGCTTGCACCCCTTGTTGTTTTGCATGGTACTATCACAGCACAGGCCTACAATAATGTTTCAAACACCTTTTTGCTTCCCACAGTTGAAGAGAAATTCGGGGAAGGCGATTGTATCCTTCATCACGATCGAGCACCTATTCATAACTCACGGCCTGTGGCAGGGTGTTTACACGACAATAACATCCCTGTAATGCACTAGCCTGCGCAGAGTCCTGGCCTGAATCCTACAGAACACATTATGGATGTTTTCGAACGCCGACTTCGTGCCAGGCCTCACCGATCGACATCGATACCTTTCCTCAGTGCAGCACTCCGTGAAGAATGGGCTGCCATTCCTCAAGAAACCTTCAGCACCTGATTGAACCTAGCCGGCCGCGGTGGCCGAGCGGTTCTAAGCGCTTCAGTCTGGAACCGCGCGACCGCTACGGTCGCAGGTTCGAATCCTGCTTCGGGCATGGATGTGTGTGATCTCCTTAGGTTGGTTAGGTTTAAGTAGTTCTAAGTTCTAGGGGACTCATGACCTCAGATGTTAAGTTCCATAGTGCTCAGAGCCATTTGAGCCATTTGATTGAACCTATGCCTGCAAGAGTGGAAGCTGTTATCTAAGCTGAGGGTGGGCCAACACCATATTGAATTACAGCATTATCGATGGAGGGTGCCACGAACTTGTAAGTCATTTTCAGTAAAGTGTCAAATGGCTCAAATGACTCTGAGTACTATGGGATTTAACTTCTGAGGTCATCAGTCCCCTAGAACTTAGAACTACTTAAACCTAACTAACCTAAGGACATCACACACATCCATGCCCGAGGCAGGATTCGAACCTGTGACCGTAGTGGTCATGCGGTTCCAGACTGTAGCACTTAGAACCGCTCGGCCACCCCGGCCGGCAGTAAAGTGTCCAGATACATTTGATCACAAAGTGTAGCAGCATGAGCCTGAATTGTTTCGATGTCTTCCTTTTATACGACCTGGCACGGATCCCAAGCACTCGAGCAATAGGTTTCACTAGCGTCCGGTACACGGCCTCTTTTACAGATGATACATACTTTCCAAAATTCTCCCAATAAACCGAAATCATACATTCGCCTTCCCTACAACAATCCTTACATGCTCGTTCAATTTCATATCGCTCTGGAACGTTACGCCAAAATATTTACACTATGTGACGTGACCTATTCATTCCTTGCTAAAGTCTCCCAGGGCCAATACGGGTGTGAACGCTAGGGTTTTCTTTGTAGCCTCAAACGACACTTGCTGGGATGGACATCATTCGAATTTCCTTCTTTCCTTCTAAAGGTTAATTGATGGTGCTGCTAGTAGTGCAAAATTAGGAATAAAATTACGTATTAATTTATCAGCCCAATAAAACGAGCCACCTCCTTTTCATATTTCTGTGTAGGATAAGAGTAAATAGCCTTCATCTGGCTCTGATAATTTCTAATAACTTGATAAAAAATAGTATGACCTAAGAATGAAATTTCAGGCTGAAAAATTTAGCTTTTTAAGGTTGGCGTAAATCTCGGCGCCATAAATCCGCTGAAGCACCTACCTAACCTGGCCTAAACGTTTCTGAAAGTTCTCATTGAAGATCACCAAATCATCAATTCGAATTTAAGGACAGAGAACTCTAATATACCAGACAATACGGCTGCTCTTTTAGACAACCCGAATGGAATTCTACTTGACAGTAAGCTTGATTTAGGCCAAAGGTTGTAAAGATCTTCGTTCCTTAGGATCGCGAGAAGCACGAGTAAAATGAAGAAGGGATTTATATTGAAGAACTACCTTCTTACTCCAGGCCTGTTAGTCAACAAACAGTCTCAATCTCCAATCAGTCTCATCGCCCCTGCCTGTTGTTTAGGCACCACAAATATAGGAGAGGAGTATGGGGTTTGGATGGTCCAATCACTCTCTCATGTGACATCTCATCTATTGTCACCTTCAACTGATTCATCCTAGGTGGGGACAATCTGCGTGGGGAGATGTCTCACGAGACTATTGTCCGTTAATGGAGTTTTATACTCTGCTCCTTCAGCCTCAGCTAATGTGTCAGTAAACACACCCCTACATTTTCCAAATAAATAAACAACCTTGCTCATCTGTTAAGCTGGTAAATGTACGTCATAAGTCAGATGTTCGATATCGATTAAAATGGTAACCTGATTTGACGTCCTGTCCTTCCATTACCACATAGTTACAAAACTTGAAGACCTTCCAACCAGCAAACTCAAAAGAAAATTTTCTGTATTTCCACTATTGTGTGCGACCTTAACTGGAAATTTCCACGTAAAATCACCAGTTCGGATCATAACTTTAATAGTTCCCAAAATCCGCATCTCTGCAGAATTGGCCAACTTACAAGACTCAGCCCCAGTGACAATCCCGCTCACGGCAAGTAAAATGCCTATCTTCACAGATAAATAAAACAGAAGTTCCAATATCGAGATGGACACAAACAGGTTACTCACTTATAATCAAACATATAAAGGACATATAAAGGACACGCGACCACTGCGATTAGCAAATAATGATACTGCAAGGGGGGGGGGGGGGCGCTTCGTTATTACACCTTGATATAAAGCCATCTATTGCTTAAGCTTCCCTGTTTTTATGCAATTTCTTGCGATGAGACCAATCTTTTAACATAGTTTTTATTGTTAACAAGTCTCGTCGCCAGTCTAGCTTACCAGATTCACCTTTTTGCCATCTAGGACCACAATCGTCCTCCTGTTTTTGATCAGTATGCTCCACAGCTTGCACACAAATCAGCAGCACTTCTAGCTGACAGGATCTCTGTGGCTGATCGCAAAAAAAACAACAACCTTGAGCGGTAAATACGAAACATACCTTCAAGGATATTTTCAAACATCTGTGCTTCACTATAATCCAAACTTCAAGCACTAGCTGGTATTCTCTTAATAGACTTCCATAACGGTTCATCATATTGTTGTACGCTAAAATAGCCTTTGCTGATTAGCTCATGTCGAACACCAGCTCTCGGGTAATTTCGACAAATTAGCTCCTGGAATTCATTGAAAGACACTCTCTGCTGCTTGGCCTCACACTGCTTGGAGCAACTGTCCTCCCACCGTGGGGCTCAACAGATAGCAATGTTCAGCACTTAACCCAAATAATTCCCCTCGATCCTGCAATTAACAAAAAAAAAAAAAAAAAGTGCCCTCGGCACTTAGTAGAGTCTACCGACAATACAACTCCATCACGCTGCAGTCCCGCCAACAGATTAGGTAACTTCGCAAACAGATTAGCCGTAGCTATAGAAGGGATTCTGCTAAACCTAGGCTAATTCTGAAGACGATATCACCCACCTCTGCTTCCCGCAGACCTATCAGGGCCAAGGGCTGAGGAACAACATCCCGTAGACCGTGCACTAAGTCGTTCGCGCTGCCCTATCTGTCAGCACTGCGAACATTCAGCTCACGCACAAGGTTTTCTTTCCCCAGATCTGCCCCAGGTATCTCCCTTGCTCCCCTGCTGAGACAGAACTGTAGTAAGTAATATCCACTAAGCGAATCACAAGTCAAAATATATTAATCAACAAAATAAGGGATGTTCCCTCACACCAAAATTTTTTATGTGACACACATCTCACCACACCCTAACCATACTCTGCTACTACAGCTGCTACTTAACAAGTGAGTAGAAGGGCTAGGCTGAGTTGGGTGTGATACTTTTCTTCAAAATACGTTACAAAGAAATGGTTCAAATGGCTCTGAGCACTATGGGACTTAACTGCTAAGGTCATCAGTCCCCTAAAACTTAGAACTACTTAAACCTAACTAACCTAAGGACATCACACACATCCATGCCCGAGGCAGGATTCGAACCTGCGAGCAAAATACGTTACACCTTTAATTTATGTGGTAGGTCAAATGGATTGCAACAGTGGTGACTTTTAGAGCAGGCACAAAAATGACTCAGATCGTCGTATATAAATCTTATTCATAGTTGAAGACTACTCAAAAAGTGCACATGGTCAAGGGACTGACTGGCAACAAACCTCCACACTATGAGAATTCATCCAGCCTTTGTCTCGTAAGTATGTGACCATACAGACTTATAAATTACTCATATGACATGAACTCTGTGTTACATTGTATATTGATATTAATGTGCACGTAATGGCACTCTTCCTGTTTTCCTGTTATTGTAACTGGAATTACACCTTTATCGTACTTACTTACGAAAATTAACATTTTCTTTAACATATGTTTTTTTGTGGGGCCCGCCTTTAGCAAAACACAGTTTTGTTTTTTGTCCCAGACATGTTTCACTGCAGTTGCAGCACGATTAGTGGGTTTTTATTACTATGTCTGTCAAACACAAGGAATGTTCTTTACTGTTAAATAGTAATTACAGATTTATGAAGAGCACATAAAATTGTGCATTAGTACGTTGTTACAACATGCTGTGGTTTTCCTGCTGTATTACGTTTTTACAATGTCTGTTTTTATATACAGTTTGTCACCTGCAACTGTATACAACTTAATGTAGGAAAAATATTTACGCAAAAATTACGATTTCTAAACTGTTATGCCTGGGCCTGATATTAATAATTAATGTGAAAGGTTGTTTGCATGTGTATCTGTGCTTGTGTTTGTGTGTGTGTGTCTATTGACAATATGTTTCATTTACGATTGCTTTTTTCGTCATCTTCTTCATTGTCAAGTTCTGTGAACTGAGTTTTCACTGTCACTGTCAGTGTCACTGTTCACCAGCTGTAATAAGAAGATGGCGGACAGTGGAACAGTTGAAGGTGTGAAAACAAGATGGCGGACAGTGGAATAGTTGAAGATGTCATTGGCAGTTGTTTTGAATTTCTCAGAGGTGTGTGTGTGTGTGTGTGCGTGTGTCTGCATGTGCGTGTGTGTGGGGGGGGGGGGGGAGGAGTTCTATAGGTTGGTATTATCTAACAATTATTTGAGGACAGTAAACAGAGTTCCATTGCAGAGAGGTATGTATTCATTTATTACTTGCTTTCCTTCAACTATGGCTTTTTGTATTTGGTAATTTTCTTCAATTATTAATTTTTATGTCGGGTTGTTGCTGCATTTGAGAATTTTCAAATCAGTGTTGTGTCTGTTGGTCTATGTTTATTGTCCATGTGGAATGACAGCTGTTACTTTGTAATGTTCTTCTGTGTTCTGTGTATCTGGTACTAAAGTATCTGCTTGTATGTCCCATATAAACTGATTTGCAGTTCTGACACGTTACCCAATGTGTTGTGTTTGTCTGTGCTTGTGTTGGTTGCCCTTAGTTTCCCCTGTGGTGAGTTGTGTGTCCTGTAGGCTGTTTTTAGCCCTTGTTTTTTGAGTATTTTGCCTATTCTGTGGGCTACTTTGTTGTTATACATGAGAGTGAACCACTTGTTTGTTGTTGTAGGTGTTTCTTGTTCATGTGTGCTCCTTTGTGCGCTGTGTGTGTTTGTAAGTTGGTGAGAAGGCTGTTGTGTGTTGGGTGCCTTTTTTTAATTTTGTGGTTCAGTTTATCTATAGTGTTTGTGTCACATCCATCCTCTACAGCTATATGTCTGATTGTTTGTAATTCATTGTTTTAGTTGCTTTCAGTGATAGGAGTTTTTTTCAGTCTGTGTAGCATATAACCAGCTAGTTTGTGTGTAATTGGATGATTGGGATGTTTGTGTATGGCTGTGCTGGTGGTGGCTACTTTTCTGAATATGGAGAATTGGTATTGGTTGTTGTGTCTATATATTGTGAGGTCAAGGAAATTTAACGTTTTGTTGTTTTCTGTTTCTAAGGTGAATTTTATTTTTGGGTGGACTTTGTTCATATCACTATGGAGTTGTTGTATGCAACTGGGTGTTTCATCTAGAAGGTATATGATGTCATCTGCATAACGGTAGCAATATATTATCCGGTATTCTTTGGGTCCTACTATTGTTTAAAATATTTTATTTTCAATGTAATTAAGAAAAATGTTGGCTAGAAGTCCACTGACTGGTGACCCCATTGGAAGTTCGTCTTCTTGTGAGTAAAACTGATTGTTAAATGTGAAATAGTTTTGCTCTGTGATTAGTTTTAGGAAACAAGCTATTTCTTTTATGTGGGGTATGGGAATTTCTATATGTTCTTCTAATTGTTGTTTGATGATGATGATGATGATTTCTGTGGTAGTGATATTGGTGTACATGGATGTGATGTCAAATGATGTGAGTGTGGCTGTTGTGGGTACATTGATGACTTTGATATTTTTAAATCAGCTCTTCAGTGTTGTGTATGCTTCTGTTATTTGTGTATATGTAACGTTTCTGTCGATATGTGTGCATTTCTCTGCCTAAGTGATATGTGGGTGCACTTCTGAAACCGACAATGGGGTGTATTGGAATGCCCTCCTTGAGGAGCTTTAGTAGGTTGTTCTTTGTGTATGCTTGGGGGCTCTTTTCTTTCAGCTACTTCGCTTTCTCTTTTGTGAATAGGTGTGAGACATTTTTAGAAGTGTTTGTTTTCCTGGTATCGTTGTGTTGGGTCTCTGGTTAGCTTTGTTATGCTGTTTTCATCCAGAAACTTTAAGGTTTTATAGTTGTATTTATCCCGTTTTATTGTTATCATGGTGCTGCCCTTGTCTGATCTCGTAATAAGTGCCTCGTTGTTTTTAAGTTTGTTTTTTTATTTCTCTGTATATTTTTTCTTCTTCAGTTTTTGTTCCTGTCAATATGTTGTTCTTGTTTTCCTTTATTATGTATCTTATTCTTCTGTATCTAACTCTCTTGTCAGACCTGCATTGAAGTTTGGGTTACTGTTTCTTTCTGTTTGTTTTATGATGTATTCACTTTCTGTGATGAGATTCTCCACCATCTTGTGTGTAATTTGTGTGGTGTCATTGTATATTGGGCCTTTTTCTAGAAAATTTATAGTTTGGCTGATTAGATGTATGTCAGTAAGGTTGATCAGACGTTTGTGGAATGTGTGGTTTCTTTGCTTTCTATTTTTATGTGTAATGATTTCCTTTTGTTTTAAAAGGCCGTTTAGTTTTTGTTGTTGTTTATTCCATTTTGTTTTTATTTGTGTTTCTATGTTTTGTTTGACTTTATTCATGATATCATTAATACACTCCTGGAAATTGAAATAAGAACACCGTGAATTCATTGTCCCAGGAAGGGGAAACTTTATTGACACATTCCTGGGGTCAGATACATCACATGATCACACTGACAGAACCACAGGCACATAGACACAGGCAACAGAGCATGCACAATGTCGGCACTAGTACAGTGTGTATCCACCTTTCGCAGCAATGCAGGCTGCTATTCTCCCATGGAGACGATCGTAGAGATGCTGGATGTAGTCCTGTGGGACGGCTTGCCATGCCATATCCACCTGGCGCCTCAGTTGGACCAGCGTTCGTGCTGGACGCGCAGACCGCGTGAGACGACGCTTCATCCAGTCCCAAATATGCTCATGGGGGACAGATCCGGAGATCTTGCTGGCCAGGGTAGTTGACTTACACCTTCTAGAGCACGTTGGGTGGCACGGGATACATGCGGACGTGCATTGTCCTGTTGGAACAGCAAGTTCCCTTGCCGGTCTAGGAATGGTAGAACGATGGGTTCGATGACGGTTTGGATGTACCGTGCACTATTCAGTGTCCCCTCGACGATCACCAGTGGTGTACGGCCAGTGTAGGAGATCGCTCCCCACACCATGAGCCGGGTGTTGGCCCTGTGTGCCTCGGTCGTATGCAGTCCTGATTGTGGCGCTCACCTGCACGGCGCCAAACACGCATACGACCATCATTGGCACCAAGGCAGAAGCGACTCTCATCGCTGAAGACGACACGTCTCCATTCGTCCCTCCATTCACGCCTGTCGCGACACCACTGGAGGCGGGCTGCACGTTGTTGGGGCGTGAGCGGAAGACGGCCTAACGGTGTGCGGGACCGTAGCCCAGCTTCATGGAGACGGTTGCGAATGGTCCTCGCCGATACCCCAGGAGCAACAGTGTCCCTAATTTGCTGGGAAGTGGCGGTGCGGTCCCCTACGGCACTGCGTAGGATCCTACGGTCTTGGCGTGCACCCGTGCGTCGCTGCGGTCCGGTCCCAGGTCGACGGGCACGTGCACCTTCCGCCGACCACTGGCGACAACATCGATGTACTGTGGAGACCTCACGCCCCACGTGTTGAGCAATTCGGTGGTACGTCCACCCGGCCTCCCGCATGCCCACTATACGCACTCGCTCAAAGTCCGTCAACTGCACATACGGTTCACGTCCACGCTGTCGCGGCATGCTACCAGTGTTAAAGACTGCGATGAAGCTCCGTACGCCACGGCAAACTGGCTGACACTGACGGCGGCGGTGCACAAATGCTGCGCAGGTAGCGCCATTCGACGGCCAACACCGCGGTTGCTGGTGTGTCCGCTGTGCCGTGCGTGTGATCGTTGCTTGTACAGCCCTCTCGCAGTGTCCGGAGCAAGTATGGTGGGTCTGACACACCGGTGTCAATGTGTTCTTTTTTCCATTTCCAGGAGTGTATATTTTTCTGAGATTTTGATGTGATTTCCTAGTTCCAAGTGAATTTTGAATAGTTCAACATTGAGTTCCTTCTTTCTTGTACGTAGGTACCTAATTTCTTGCTTCATCCACTCAATTTCAGCTTTGTACTTGGCACGTTGGGCTGAAGGTGACATACTGCTTACATTTACATGTATATAGTTAGGTATTACATTATGTGAAAGACAGATCCTGTTAAATTTTATATTTAAAATAGTTTGACGTAACTTTGTTGTGGTGTTCCGGAATTTGTTGTAGAGCCTGCCTGGAAATGCCTGGCAGAGCGTCGAGATATTCATCTTGAGGTTGAAGCTCTTTTGTCTGTGTTTGCTTTAACATTAACAAAGGTTTTGGGTGGGGTCCGCCTTTAGCAAAACACAATTTTGTTTTGTGTCCCAGACATGTTTCACTGCAGTTGCAGCATCATCAGTGAGTTTTTTATTAGTGTGGCTGTTAAACGTAAGGAATGTTCTTTAATGTTTACATATATATAAATATTAGTTTCTAAATAGTAATTACAGATTTTTGAAGAGCACATAAAATTGTGTATTACGTTTTTACAGTGTCTGTTTTTCTATACAGTTTGTCACCTGCAACTATACAGGGTGGTCCATTGATCGTGAACGGGCCAAATATCTCACGAAATAAGCATCAAACGAAAAAACTACACAGAACGAAACTTGTCTAGCTTGAAGGGGGAAACCAGGTGGCGCTATGGTTGGCCCGCTAGACGGCGCTGCCATAGGTCAAACTGATATCAACTGCGTTTTTCTAAATAAGAACCCCCATTTTTTATTACATATTCGTGTAGTACGTAAATAAATATGAATGTTTTAGTTGGACCACTTTTTTCGCTTTGTGATGGATGGTGCTGTAATAGTCACAAACATATGGATCACAATTTTAGACGAACAGTTGGTAACAGATAGGTGTTTTATATTAAAATACAGAACGTAGGTACGTTTGAACATTTTATTTCGGTTGTTCCAATGTGATACATGTACCTTTGTAAACTTATCATTTCTGAGAACGCATGCTGTGATTACCTGTAAATACCACGTTAATCCAATAAATGCTCAAAATGATGTCCGTCAACCTCAATGCATTTGGTAATACCTGTAACGACATTCCTCTCAACAGCGAGTAGTTCGCCTTCCTTAATGTTCGCACTTGCATTGTCAATGCGCTGATGCATGTTGTCAGGCGTTGTCGGTGGATCACGAGTACAAATATCCTTCAACTTACCCCACAGAATAAATCCGGGAACGTCGGTTCCGGTGAACGTGCGGGCCATGGTATGGTGCTTCGACGACCAATCCACCTGTCATGAAATACGCTATTCAATACCGCTTCAACAGCACGCGAGCAATGTTCCGGAAATCCATAAAGTTGAAGGTACATCGCCATTTTGTCATGCAGTTAAACATCTTGTAGTAACTTCGGTAGACCATTACGTAAGAAATCAGCATACATTGCACCATTTAGATTTCCATCGATAAAATCGGACCAATTACGCTTCCTCCCATAATGCCGCACCATACATTAACCCATCAAGGTCACTGATGTTCCATTTGTCGCAGCCATCGTGGATTTTCCGTTGCCCAATAGTGCATATTATGCCGTTTTACGTTACCACTGCTGGTAAATGACGCTTCGTAGCTAAATACAACGCGTGCAGAAAATCTGTCATCGTCCCGTAATTTCTCTTGTGACCAGTGGCAGAACCGTACACGGCGTTCAAAGTCGTCGCCATGCAATTCCTGGTGCATAGAAATATGGTAGGGTGCAGTCGATGTTGATGTAGCATTCTCAACACTGACATTTTTGGGATTCCCGATTCACACGCAATTTGTCTGTTACTGATGTGCGGATTAGCCGCGACAGCAGCTAAAACACCTACTTGTGTATCATCATTAGTTGCACGTCGTAGTTGACGTTTCACATGTGGCTGAACACTTCCTGTTTACTTAAATAACGTAACTATCCGGCGAACGGTCCGGACACTTGGATGATGTCCGGGATACCGAGCAGCATACATAGCACACGCCCGTTGGGCATTTTGATCACAATAGCCATACATCAACACGATATCGACCTTTCCTGCAATTGGTAAACGGTCCATTTTAACACGGGTAATGTATCACGAAGCAAATACCGTCCGCACTGGCGGAATGTTACGTGATAGCACTTACTTATACGTTTGTGACTATCACAAAGCAAAAAAGTGGACCAACTAAAACATTCATATTTCTTTACGAACTACACGAATATCTAATAAGAAATGGGGGTTCCTATATTAAAAAGTGCAGTTGATATCCGTTTGACCTATGGCAGTGCCATCTAGCGGGCCAACCATAGCGTTATCTGGTTTCCCCCTTCAAGCTAGACAAGTTTCGTTCTTTGTAGTTTATTCGTTTGACGCTTATTTCGTGAGATATTTGGCCCGGTCATTATCAATGGAGCACCCTGTATACAGTTTGATGTAGGCAAAATATGTACGCAAAAATTACGATTTCTAAACTGTTACGGCTATGCCTGAGATTAATAATTCATGTGAAAGGTTGTGTGTTATTCACCGAATTTGATTTGCGGCAATAGGAGCAGCACTTTTTCACCGCTGCTGTTGTTTTTAAATACAGGGCGAATAAGTGCACTACTTAAGTCTGAGTCTTAGCCCGAGATGTGTGCAAACAGTGTTATGCACAAGTGATGTGACTATTTGTATGTGATTTTGACCACATGCACTGTGTGCTACGCTCACTTCATACTAATTCCTGCTCTAAGACAGTAAGAGCAGCAAAAAGAGTTGTCAGATAACTCAACAATTCAAAACCCAGCGATATGGTGCTGTGCATAGCTCATTGGACTCTTATTCTAGCAGAGTGAGTTTATAAGCTTTGTCGAGTCATTACATCAGGGTGAATCACTAACTATTGCCACCTGTAATAGCTCCGAAAGTATGATAGTAGCTGAAAAGCTTGGGGACAAATGTTGCGTGGGGCAATGGGGGCCACAATAAGACGTTGGTCTTTTGTTGCTAGGTGGGGTCGCGTCAGAGATAAGAAGGTCAACTTTTTTTTTTAAATGGGCGTTATAGTTTGGTACTTATTTCTGACAGAGGCTATCGAGACGAATCCAATGATTTGTAACAGTAAGATCTTTGAAGGTCAACGAAGGTCACAAAGGTGACATGAACAGAAGGTGTTCGAATTGATGACCATTGGTATCTTCTTATCGTGGATTGAGTAGTATTCCTTACCACTTCGGCACTTATCGAAGCAAATGGTCTGACAATTCTCTCTCTTATATCGCGCAAATAGTAAATATTCGCCGAATACGGCGTATCCATCTAACGTGCCACTGACATGTAAACACCATTCGACGGCTTCGCAGTAAAACACAGGAGCGGTAAGACTAGTATCGTAGAATCAAGCGAATGTGAATGATGTATTCCTTCGAAGAACATGTCGATATGCTTCTTATTTACAGAGAATGCCAACGAAATTCAGTGAGAACTAGATATCAGAAACATACTCACCGTACACGTCGTACATTTAAATACGTGTATGATAAATTGAGATCGTCTGGATCTTTAACGCATCGGAAACATATCCGACAAAGAAAAGTTACTAACGAGGAAACGGGAATAGGTACTCTTGCCACTGTGGTTCCAGATGCTTGTGGTAGTTCGCGTCAAATCGCAAGGAAATCTGGCATGAGCCAGAGTAGTGTTGTTCGTGTTCTGCATACCATTCTTACCATACCAGTCTCCACCAAGAATTAACTGGTACGAATGTGTCACATTGAATTCTGCCGATGGTTTCAACTTCAGATTCATAGAGTTGACACATTTATTAATTTGATTTTATATACTGACGAGGCTACATTACGAACCATGGAAATGTTAATTTGCATAACATGCATTATTGGGCAACTGAAAATCCATGTTGGCTGCGGAAAGCTCCACGCAAAAAACCATGGTCGGTGAATGTATGGTGTTGAGTTCAGGAGAACAGAATATAAGGCCGCTATTTCATCGAAGGAAATCTTAATTGTAGAAAGTACACCACATTCCTGCAAGAACCATTAGGTTTGTTATTGGAAGAAATACCGTTAGGAACAAGGAACAGAATGTAGCATAAACACGATCAGTGCCCGGCACATTTTTCTCTGGTGGCTAGAAATGAGTTGCAGAGACAATTCCCTAATAGTTGGATTGGACGCAGAGGCGATGTGTCGTGGCCAGCTCGTTCACCAGACTTCACGCCTCTGGATTTTTTCTAGTAGGGATTCGTAAAAGACATTGTTTATAAAGACGTTCTAACCACACCTGAAGATATGCGAGAGAGAATTGTCAGAGCATGTGCTGCGATAAGTGCCGATGTGATAAGGAATACCACTCAATCCACGATAAGAAGATTGCAGCACTGCACTGATATCAATGGTCATCACTTCGAACACCTTCTGTAAATGGACATTCATGCCACCTTTGTGACCTTCGTTGACCTTCAAATACCTTATTGTTACACATCATTGGATTTATATCGATAGCCGCTATCAGAAAATAAGTACCAAACTATAGCATCCCATTAAAAAAAATTGACCTTCATATCTCTAACGCGACCCCATCTATCAACAAAAAACCAACGTCATATTATGGCACCCCTTGTCCTATGCCACAAACGTTTCAGCTCCTATCATACTTTCGGCGTTATTCTTGGTGGCAATAGTTAGTGACTCACCCTGTACAGCTTTTCTGTGGTCTAATGAGTCAGGGAGTGGAGGAGGTAGAAACTATTACTACAAATGAGAGCCGATATCATACAGCATTGCTGAGTGTAACATTACAGAAGAAACAATCACCCAAGGTTCTTCAGGAAATGCACATAAATCAGAACAGGGAGAAAGAGAGAGGGGAGGCATTAGATGTCTTTACTCACTGCTGGTGCTACTAAAAATTTAGAAAACTTTAAAATGTTTTGAACTGCTCCCAGTTGGATTCGAGACGTTATACCTTGGCAACCATGGAGCTAGGACTGACCTCCACCCAACTTCTTTTTCTTTGAGGCCATGCGTGGAAGCAATTTCTGGCGCAAATATTTCTTAGTTTTTGAGTCAGCTAACGTGACGTTCTGGGCACTTCCGCACTCTTGTGCAAGGAACAGAAAGAGGACACTCTCCCATAGATCTTCCAACGAGACGACACGGTCGAGAGTCGAGAGGGGACTCCGGCATGCGTCTTGAATTTTGGTAATCTGTTTCCGTCACCTGCAGCTATGGAGTTCGCTGAGCAAAACTGAAATCAGGGAAGGATTTATTCAACTTTATTCCCACTTTCTCATTTTCAGATTGGTTTGTGGAACTGTGGTAATATTCCGTGCGGCAGGGTTTGATGCTTTCCACTTGTCTTTGAATGACTCAACGGTAGTCCTTATCGTGTTTTAGGTAATAGTCGTTAATGATTAAAATTTTTAATATTTAAATTATGTCGTATATAAAACCAACTATTAAATGTTAGCGTCAAAAGGTGTGAGTCATTAAATGAAAGCAACGGCTGTAGAGAATTATCCTGTTACGTCAGATAGCGGATTCACCGTTGGACAAAGAAAACTATGCTATACGCCTTTTCGTTATTTGTTCTGCCCTACGTAAAAGTTCCTTATGTGAACATTTGAGTACAGATGGGTTAAGTCTCGGTAAACTGTGTAAAAATGCTACTTTTGGAATCGACGTGTATATAGCAACTGTGCATTGTTGTGTCAAGGTAAATTGTCCCTGCTTCTACAAGTATTTAGAAACCACTATTGCAGCGATGAGATGGACATCGTAATGTATCTTGTGGATGGTTCCTGGCTATTGGTACAAAGGATTCAGCAGCTTACGTGGACTGGAAGCCGCTGTATTGAACCAAATACGTGAAACTCCGTAGCATTTCCAACAAAATCAACTGCTCACTGAAGCAACTACGGATTTGAGTATTTTTTATCATATGTATTGTGCAAGCAATAGACATGTTCTCAAGAAGCCATTATGTAAATTTAAGTTTCGGTTTTGTTAAGCCAGTCTCTCTCTAGCGTGGTGCTTTGTTTTGAACAATTATTGTTTTGTTCAGTGGCAATGGCTTTATGTCTAGTTGTGACTGCTTGCCAATCCTATGTTCCATGTATCTAAAGTTTCTTGCATATTCAACAGTTAGGGAAGAAAGCAGTTACAACATCAAATGAATATGTTCTAAAATCAACTGAAGAAAGGTAATCACCAATATAATAATACACCTTCATGCAGAAATTGTGTCATCTGTCTGTGGAATAAAAATCGGACCAGGCTTCGAAAGGTAATGTGCCAGAGGAGAATCAGCACTGCGGTGACTGAAGCTCAGTGAAACATTACTTTCATTGCTTGTGACGCAATTAACGTATTATTCAGTAGCAGCATCACAATTTTGGCATCACCTTCAGTTAAATATTGTCTTTCACTTACAATAACGGGAAAAAATCGCAGCACCAAAAAGAAATTAATGTAGAGTAATAAAATTTAGTGAATACATTTGTCTAGGTAAAATTGTAAGTGACTAACATAGCAAGATCACAGTTAATGTAAGCACGAGATAATACATTCCAAATTTGACACTCTGGTACATTAATAACCGGCGTGACGGCCAGAATTTGAACACGAGCTTGCAAACGTGCGCGCATTGTGTTCTACAGGTGTCAGATATCAGTTTGTGGGATGGAGTTCCATGTCTGTTGCACCTGTCCGGTCAGTACAGGGTCGGTTTATGCTATTTGTGGATGATGCTGGGTAATGTGTCCAGACTAAGCGCCTGCAACTCTCGCTTCCCGCGAAGCCGACGGGTACAGCGGACCCCGGACCGATTAGGGGTCAGCCTGGCCGGTCGTTCCGGAAACACAGACGCTTCCCAGAGACCACCAGGAGGCGTCCACGGCGCCGCAAGAGGTGGCTACAGCCGCGGACCTCTTTCCTTCCGCTCGACACGTGACTGCAAATAGAGCCAGCCATATCCATGCGCCAAGCAGTATTTAGGCTGGCGCCGGAGCCTGGAGAGGCAGCTCTTTCAGTGTCTCTGCACTCCCTCCTGTCCTGTCTTCCCTCTTCATCTCCCACCCCACGTGTCTCCTGCCTCTCCGTGTACCAGCTGACGCCCCTACTCTCTTCATCCCGCCGCTTCCCCTGCTACCCTTTGCTCTCCCCTCCTTTTCCATCCTCTCTGACCTTTCCCTCGGCTGGTCCCACCTGGCAGTTTTATTCTTCGTCGTGTGTGCTACAAGTGGGTTTTAAGTGTGTTGTTCTGGAGTATTTTTAATACTGTGGCCGACTTTTAACCTGTGCATGTCCATTCAGTGTCTTCTCTGTGTTTCAAGAATCGCCAGCTGTGTTTTTTAACTTTCTGGTGACGTTTTTAACTGTCCCTCATGAACGTCTCCATGGCAGTCTATTTCTACCTCCATTTTCTCCCTTTACTCTGTTTTATGTTCCCCTTTTTATCGCCTTATGTATGTAACATTTTATTCTTATTTTAGTTGACATGTCACTCGGCTGAAGAGCGGCGGATTGTGCCGCTGACAGCCCTCCCCCTGCCTATATTGGGCAGGGGAGTGAAATTACAATAAAGAAAAAAAAAACCTGGAGAGGCAGTTCACTCCGAGCAAGCCCACTGGTGTTATCGTAGCCGCCGCGTCATCGTCCTCCGCCGCCAACGCACCGGAGCCATCCTCGCGGGGCCTCTACTCGTCCTCGGACTCAGGTCACGGCAACGTGGACTCCGCGTTGCTCTTCACGAGACCCCGGGGCTTGATTTGGTAAGGTTGTATGGTTACTACAGACAGTCTGTGTTTGGAAGAATCTCTGATTTAGTTATTGGTAGGCTTGGAGAATCTGTCCTACCTCACGAATATTGTTTTGCAAAATTTCAAGAAAGACTTTACTTTAAATAAAAACGCTATAACTCACTCTGAGATTTTCCTATCCACGGACGGCGGATATTTTACTGGGGTTGTCGTCCGATGATGTCCCATATGTACTCGATTGAAGACAGATTTGGCGATCGAGCAGTCAGTGTTCTTTAAATAATCAGGTCAGTGTTCCTGCTGTCATACGGAAAGGCAGCCCAGACCATAATTCCAGCTATAGATCTAGTATGTCTAGCACACAGACAGGTGGGTTAAAAGCCTTCACTGGGACCGAGACAGCATCAGCTTCTTCCCCCCCAACGAACTCTCGGTTAAGACTACTAAAATCGAAAATGGCGGTGGGTTTGCGTCAGTGACGTTAGTGCAATGCACGCTATAGGCGGCTCACTCGGAGCTGTACTTGAATTAATCGATTTCTAACAGTTCTTTGTATCACTATGCTGCCAACTGCTGCTAATATTGGTGCTACAGTTGCAGTACGATGCGCCAGGGCCATACGCCGAAAACGATGGCCGTTCCTCGTAGCAGTGCTATGTGGCCATCCGGAGTCTGGTCTTCTTGCAACCATGTATTCTCGTGACCACCACTGCCAGCAATCATGTACAGGGTTATTACAAATGATTGAAGCGATTTCACAGCTCTACAATAACTTTATTATTTGAGATATTTTCACAATGCTTTGCACACACATACAAAAACTCAAACAGTTTTTTTAGGCATTCACAAATGTTCGATATGTGCCCCTTTAGTGATTCGGCAGACATCAATCCGATAATCAAGTTCCACCCACACTCGGCGCAGCATGTCCCCATCAATGAGTTCGAAAGCATCGTTGATGCGAGCTCGCAGTTCTGGCACGTTTATTGGTAGAGGAGGTTTAAACACTGAATCTTTCACATAACCCCACAGAAAGAAATCACATGGCGTTAAGTCGAGAGAGCGTGGAGGCCATGACATGAATTGCTGATCATGATCTCCACCACGACTGATCCATCGGTTTTCCAATGTCCTGTTTAAGAAATGCCAAACATCATGGTGGAAGTGCGGTGGAGCACCATCCTGTTGATAGATGAAGTCGGCGCTGTCGGTCTCCAGTTGTGGCATGAGCCAATTTTCCAGCATGTCCAGATACACGTGTCCTGTAACGTTTATCGCAGAAGAAAAAGGGGCCGTAAACTTTAAACCGTGAGATTGCACAAAACACGTTAACCTTTGGTGAATTGCGAATTTGCTGCACGAATTCGTGAGGATTCTCTACCGCCCAGATTCACACATGACTGACTGATGTGCGTGCATTTCAAGCATGACATACGCTTTCTCGGCTCCTGTCACCATTTTGTCTCACTGCGCTCTCGAGCGCTCTGGCGGCAGAAACTTGAAGTGCGGCTTCAGCCGAACAAAACTTTATGAGTTTTTCTACGTATCTGTAGTGTGTCGTGACCATATATCAATGAATGGAGCTACAGTGAATTTATGAAATCGCTTCAGTCATTTGTAATAGCCCTGTACAGTGGCTGCATTCCTGCCAAGTCTTTCTGCTATATCACAGAAGGAACATGCAGCTTCTCATAGCCCTATTACACGAGCACATTCAAACTCAATGACATGTTGATAATGGCGACTTTGTCGCCTAATCTCAAAGGCGACCAACGCTCACCAGTCGCACAATTCCTTCTTGCTACTTTTTTCGGTCAGTGTATTTAGTACACAACGAACTTCTGTACGCTGTCACGTATCAAAAATAGATGTTTCTTATACTTATAGTTAAGACGCCGTCCACTACAGTGCGCATTGTGCCAAAAGTATAAATCATGTCAGTCATACAGGTAATTACTGAATATTAGTTACTTACATACTGTTTAATCTGATGGGTTTCATTTGTTACTACCGTCTACGATCGCAAATGAAAATAGTTTCAAGTGTTCCTGCTGATGTGTTCCATGTGCTGTGTTACTGTTCCACAAACAGTCATCTCAAAGGTTGAAAGCAATTATAAGTTCGATTAGCAACTTACCCTTTCTTGACCTCAAAATTCTAACTAATCAGTTCACATATAGTAGATTGCTTGCGCTATTCTTTGGTGAACTGTATCGCGTATGAATAATTACTGAGCAGCTTTACCCACGATTGGTACTGTTGTATACATAGTTCTGTGTAGTCAGCGTGTACACAACTTTCCCACTAGAGCGCGCCCCGCTAAGCACAACAGCGCAGGCGCAGCGCTCGTCCATCTCTGCACTACGAGATGGCGCTGCCTTAGAGATGGACCAAATTCTGCTTCCACCGATCTGCGTATTAATATGTAATTCAGCCAATGAGATTGCTGCTAACGTAGAACCTTTTCTCCTCGCGGATCACACTCGCACAGTGATACCTGAACGCTCAAGGTATTATAACGAGTGTACAGACCTCCGATTAGTCAGTCTGCAATAGTCTGCATTAGTGTATAGTCAAGTTTCAGTGTGCGCCTAATAAGATTACCATATTCCTGTACATAGCCATGAAGACAAATGTGTAGACACTTTTGTCAAGTATCAGAGATACATGTGAGAATAAGATTAACGTACCAATATCAAAGGAATTTCAGATTGTCAGTTGTAAATAGCATCCAGAACGAAGTTAAGTAATTTTTATGCTTGTCATTATTTTAATAAATGTGTGTGAAAATTAATCAAGTTCTGTTTAAAGTTGGTCACCATCAATCTGCTACTCTAAGTGTGCACGTGGCATTTCTATCGTCTGACCTACTGGCAGAAGATAAACATGCCACGATAAGACCATGAGACATATTGCTGACACTCGCCTACTTCGTTAGAGCGACAAGTCAAATAATCTGATGGTGTGTGTACCGAAGGTCTTACAGTACGCACACCACAAAACCCTCATGGAGACTTGGCAAAAGGCTCACTTCTGGAGGATTCCAGCTAGAAACAGCATGACGGGATGATTTGTTCACAGTCAGTTTTGATTCTCGGTGTCGATCCCACA
This sequence comes from Schistocerca cancellata, assembly GCF_023864275.1. Taxonomy (NCBI): domain Eukaryota; kingdom Metazoa; phylum Arthropoda; class Insecta; order Orthoptera; family Acrididae; genus Schistocerca; species Schistocerca cancellata. Next base: position 744,933,826 of record NC_064628.1, on the reverse strand, counting down.
TAAACCCCTCCTGGATTACACCTGTCTAGAAGGTTGTGGACTACCACAAATCGCATATGAACCATGTACGGAGGAAGCCAGGACTTGAACACAAGTGGGGGAATCGCTGAAAATGCCAAGTGTGACTGCGAGCATCAGCGACAAACAATTACTCCATATAGTCACAGAATGTCCTGTGGAGAAAAAAAATGGCTCTGAGCACTATGGGACTTAACTTCTAAGGTCATCAGTCCCCGAGAACTTAGAACTACTCAAACCTAACTAACCTAAGGACATCACACACATCCATGCCCGAGGCAGGATTCGAACTTGCGACCGTAGCGGACACGCGGTTCCAGACTGTAGCGCCTTTAACCGCTTGGCCACACCGGCCGGCTCCTGTGCAGAAACATGCTGAAACTATGGCTAGCATACATGTGGTCTGTGAGGATGCAGTACCCTGGATGGTAAGTTCAGATATCCACGTATAGCCAACTGCTTGCAAATATTTAAAGAACTTTCCTATCTATTACGATCTTAAACTTGGTATACTTATTCTGTTCATAAAAATTATCTTTTTTCTTTTATGTTTAATTCATCCTTGGTTTTTTTATTAATTTACTCTACTCACATGGATAATGTTGTCTAGCACACTTTCTGAAATCACAAGTATCGTCTGCACGTGAGATGCAGGGCACCCCTCTCTGACGGGCGACGGCTCCCACCCCCCCCCCCCCCCCTCGCTCCCGCTGCCCCCTCAGGCCACAAGCCGTCCAGCGCGCCGAGGTCGCGAGGTAAGCCAGGTGGATCGACGTCGCAGATTAGCGCCATAACGATGACGTACGGGGCGCAGCGGCGGCCCGCCTTTTGATAGCGATTAATTAACACTGTATCACGCGCAGCAAGGACATCTTGATTACTGCTAATTTATACTAAAGCGGCACGGCGCCGATCGGACATTAGTGCCACCAAATGAGGGAGTGGGGTGAGGTAGGGGAGGTGGGAGAGGGGAGGGGAGGGGAGGGGGCCTATGGCGTGGAGGGGACGCAGCAGACAGAGGGCGCAGCCCCTGCCACAGCTGCTGTGCTCAGCCACCCCACACACGTAGTACGCTGGTCGTTGCTCACCGCTGTGTCATGCTTGACGTTGCTGCAGAATGAAAGCAATACAGAGATACTGTGAGCATTTCAGACACGCGATATTTGCGCATAAAAATTAATAAATATAATTCGATTTGCGCGCACGCTGAGTTATATGGTTTTTGTGTGTCCATCATTCTGATTGACGGTCTGCAGGACTTCGGCTATTCTTTTATCGTAGTAAAATGAAACGCCTGCAGCCGTCGTTTTGATGTTTTATTGTATTGCAACCAGTTTCAGTGATTCAGTACACCATCTTCACGCCTAAACAGACGCTGAGGTTGTGAAGTCCTATCGTATACACGATCCCATTAGCGGCCAACATCTATGAACCGGCTTCCGTAGAATACTCTAACAGTGATGTTGTGTATGCAAATATCGTCATTGTTTTATAGTATTCTACGGAAGCCAATTCATACATGGTGGCCTTTGTCTGGATCGTGATTTCAATTAGAGTTCACTCCCTCAGAGTCAGTTAAGGCTGAAGATGGTGTACTGAATCACTGAAACTGGTTGCAATACAATAATTTATTTATTTATTTATTGCTCCGTGGGACCAAATTAAGGAGAAGTCTCCATGGTCATGGAACGAGTCAATACATGAAATTATAACACGATAGTAGAAACAGATAAAATGAAATATAAGTAACATATTCACGCGACAATTCGTAAGTTTAAATAAAGAAAATCAACAATGTAACACTCGAATTTGCTTAATTTTTCAGCTCTTCCAGGAGCTCCTCGACAGAATAGAAGGAGTAAGCCATGAGGAAACTCTTCAGTTTAGACTTAAAAGTGTTTGGGCTACTGCTAAGATTTTTGAGTTCTTGTGGTAGCTTATTGAAAATGGATGCAGCAGAATACTGCACTCCTTTCTGCACAAGAGTCAAGGAAGTGCATTCCATATGCAGATTTGATTTCGGCCTAGTATTAACTGAGTGAAAGCTGCTAACTCTTGGGAATAAGCTAATATTGCTAACAACAAACGACATTAAAGAGGGAAATAGAATTCCCAGACTATTGAATAGGGGTCGACAAGAAGTTCTCGAACTTGTAACATTATGTGATTGCCTTATTATTTTAAATCATTCACTAATCGAGCAGTCGCTCGGCAACAGCTACAGTTAGCAAATAATGTTGCGAGAATGTAAAAGGTGAACGACCTGTGACGTAACTTGTTTATTGTCGAAGCGCCGTCAGAGATGCAGTGAGTTATTGACTTTGAAAAACCGCGGCGCGAAAAACGGACAGAAGAAGAACACATTTACACTTTTTTTTTTTTTTTTTTATGTACGAGATATTCTTGATGAACAGTTACTCATTCTTCTCTTGTCTCCTGTAACTTGTGTCGGACGCGCATGTCTTGCCACCGTATTTTTATCGTTAAAAATAATATTGTTTTAGTGTAAAGTAAATGTGTACTACTAAAAGTGCCTAGCAGTAGATTTATTGTGCGACGTGTATGTGAAAACGTCAAAGGAATTGTTTTCATTACGAGAAATGCCAGTCAAAACGGCATCCATGTTAAATCCTTCATTGCAGTGTAAGTTCGTCTATTAATTGCCATAAATTCAGAGTTAAATGGAACTGGTGTATGGACTATTTATTTAATATAGAATCTATGTCTCACTCCTTCATGAAGTTATTTAATTTTCTTTATGTTTCTGCCAAATAGAGAGTTCACAGTCACGAATTCTTTCGTCGAGTTCGGACGGAAGTTGCATGCGGCGAAATATTTTCTCCGCGCCATATTCTACTGGTAAATGCATGATAAACTACGGTCCCTTAGGAAATTCATGTTGAGCTATCCCAAAATAATTATATTTTGAATAGGCATTTTCTCTCCTCTGCTATGCAACTTCCGACTGATCAGACGATCAAACAAGAAACAGCCGCACGCGGTCGGCGTTCGCAAATATGTTTCCACCGCTGATTATAGCTATATGTTACAGCACAAAAGTAAACATATTGTTATAATTAGCGACTACGAACGGGGACATTTATGACTGTATGTTTATGTATACACATTACGTAAACATATCGTTATAAACTTACACCACACATAGCTCGAACAGCCCGTTTTTGAGCCAAAAATACCCTTTTTGAAACAGAAGAATTACCCCAAAAAATAATACCATATGACATAAGCGTATGAAAATGTGCGAAGTAGACTACTTTTCGTGTTGAACTGTCACTTATTTCAGATACTGGTAAATAAAACAGCATTTAGTTTCTGAACAAGATCCTGAACATGGGCTTTCCACAACAGCTTACTATCTATCCGAACGCCTAGGAACTTGAACTGTTCCGTCTCGCTTATAATATGCCCATTCTGTCTGATCAAAATATCGGTTCTTGTTGAATTGTGAGTTAGAGACTGTAAAAACTGAGTCTTACTGTGATTTAGCATCAAATTATTTTCCACAAGCCACGAACTTATTTCATGAACTACATTATTTGATACTGTTTCAATATTACACACAAGATCCTTCACTACCAAGCTGGTGTCATCAGCAAACAGAAATATTTTGAATCACCTGTAATACTAGAAGGCATACCATTTATATAAATAAGAAACAGCAGTGGCCCCAGCACCGACCCTTGGGGAACGCCCCACTTAACAGTGCCCCATTGGGACTGAACATAACTACCACTCTCAATATTGCGGAGAATTACCTTCTGCTTTCTGTTCTTAAAGTAAGAGGCGAACCAACTGTAAGTTACTCCCCTTACTCCATAATGGTCCAACTTCTGCAGTAATATTTTGTGGTCAACACAGTCAAAAGCCTTCGTTGAATCAAAGAAAACACCTAGCGTTCGCGTTCGCGTTATTTAATCCGTCCAGAACCTCTCAGAGAAAAGAGAATATATCATTTTCAGTTGTTAAACCATTTCTAAAACCAAACTGTACATTTGACAGCAAATTATGTGAATTTAAATGCTCCAGTAACATTGTATATACAACCCTCGATAACCTTAGCAAACACCGATGGCACAGAAATAGGTCTATAATTGTCAACATTATCCCTGTCTCCCTTTTTATAAAGTGGCTTCACTACCGAGTACTTTAATCGGTCAGGAAACCGATCACTCCTAAAGGAAAAGTTACAGATATGGCTAAGTACTGGGCTAACATACATAGAAAAAATACTTCAGTATTCTGCTAGATACCCCGTCATATCCATGAGAGTTTTTGGTCTTTAGTGATTTAATTATTAACTCAATCTCCCTCTTGTCAGTATCATGGAGGAGCATTTCAGGTAACAGTCTCGGAACACTTTTTTCTACGAGCTCTATATGATTCCCTGTTGGGACTATGTTTCTATTTAGTTTACCTGCTATATTCAGAAAGTGATTATTAAATACTGTACATACGTATATGCGACTTATCAGTAACACAGACATTCCCACTACGCACTGATTCTATATCCTCGACCTGTCTCTGCGGACCAGTCACTTCCTTTACGACTGACCATATGGTTTTAATTTTATCCTGAGACTTAGCTATTCTACCTGCATACCACATACTTTTTACCTTCCTAATAACTTTTTAAGCTCCTTACAATACTGTTTGTAATGGACTGCTGCATTTAGATTTTGACTATTTCTAACATTTTGATATAATTGCTAATTTGTTCTACAGGATATTCTTATCCCCCTAGTCAGCCACCCAGGCTGCCTGTTTGTGCTAGTAGCCTGTTTTGAACGTTCTAACGGAAAGCAGCTTTCAAAGAGCACGAGAAAAGTCTTGAGGAAAGCATTATATTTGTCGTCTACTGTATCAGCACTATAAACATCTTGCCACTCTTGTTCCTTGATAAGGTTTACAAAGGTCTCTACAGCAACTGGATCAGCTTTCCTAAAAAGTTGATAACTATATTTAACATGTGTTGCAGCACAAAAATCTTTTAGAGTTAAAATTTGTGCATCATGATCTGAAAGACCATTCACCTCTTTGCTAGCAGAATGCCCTTCTAGTAACGAGGAATGAACAAAAATGTTGTCTATGGTTGTTCTACTGTTCCCTTGCACTCTCGATGGAAAGAATACGGTTTGCATAAGATTATATGAATTAAGGAGGTCTGCTAGCATCCTTTTCCTTGCACAATCACTTATAAAATTAATATTGAAGTCACCACATATAACTAACTTTTTGTATTTCCTATAAAGTGAACCAAGAACCTCCTCTAGCTTTAGCAAAAATGTTGTGAAATCGGAGTCTGGGTATCTATAAATGAAAAGAGTTAGAAGTTTAGCTCCACTAAATTTAACCACACCTGCACAACATTCAAACACCTTTTCAGTGCAGAACTTTGAAACATCAGTTGACTCAAATGGGATACCGTTTTTCACATACTTGGCTACTCCCCCACACCGCAAAGAGCTCCTAGAAAAGCTGCCAGCCAAACTGTATCCTGGTAAAGGAAGCCTCTGAATTATCTCCTTTTTTAAGAAGTGTTCAGATATACCAATAATTTCAGAGTCAACATCTATAAGCAGTTCACTAACTTTGTCTCTAATACCTTGTATATTTTGATGAAATATACTAATCCCCCCATTAATCGGATACCTAACCTTTGTCGAAAGTGGTTTCTTTGTTAGAGAGACTTCCCTTAAGCAGGAATACCTGTCAGCTGACTTCAATCTAAAAAAGGTACAGCTGTAACACCCACTACCACAGGAATTTTCCCATGAGTGATCCCACCACCCCCACCTATGCTGTCACCTATAAGCTTTGCCAACCTCCCCTTTCCATACCTGTTGAGGTGCAGGCCATGTCTAGTGAAACCCGTCCTGCTGGTGGACTCCACCGACACCACTGAAATGTGACTCATGCCTTCTGTCATCAGCGCACCCCCAAGTCTCATGTTATTACGCCTGACGGCTGTATTAAGATGAGACCGATCGTGACGCTGAAACAGTTCCACGAAACGCACATTCGTGTTGCCAGTCTGAGTGGCTATCTTTTCCAGGTCACCATGTATGTCATACTCCCCATCCCTGTCAATACTATTACCAACCCCACCCACAATCACTACCTGATCCTTTTTAGTAAAATCCCTACATAACCCCCCTATGTTAACAGTCACCTGAGCCAATCCTGCGTTAGGCTTCACAATGCTGGTGACCTGGTACTCACTCCCCAACACTTCCTGCAACTGCTGGCCCACACCTCTACCATGAGAACTACCTAACAGCAGAACCTTCTTCTTTCTCTTAGACTTTGCAACTGTCCTAGCCACCGTAACTGCTGAGGTCTGCTGCATACTTCCTACATCTACAGCTACTAGAGATTCCTCTCCACTAGACTCTGACAGTTGGTCATATCTACCGCAAACACCAATAGTAAAACTATCTCAAAATCTCCTTCTCCTAGCAGATCTCTTGCCAACAGCCAACGACGGCTGCAGGTGTTCCATTTTGTTACGTACCTGAATTACATGGCGGTTATAATAAAACTTCCGCTATTTCAGCCATTGTAGACCGAAAACTACGCTCTAAGACAAAAGCAAACGAGAGAACTATCCGAATGGGACGGAATTCGGTAGATGTAACGTGCACGTGCGGATGAACAAATGATTCCAATTTCAGTAAAGAAATTGAACCATTTGTTCAAGAGAAAGAGATTCACAAATTGAGCAAGTTAATAAAGCGTTGGTCCACCTCTGGCCCTTGTGCAAGCAATTATTCGGCTTGGTATTCATTGATAGAGTTCTTGGATGTCCTCTTGAGGTGTATCATTCCAAATTCTGTCCAGTTGGCACGTTACACCGTGAAAATCCCGGACTAGTTGGACTGGGGAGACATCTGATGGCCTTGTTGGCGAAAGCGGTGTTCGGCAAGCACGAAGACAAACAGTAGAAACTCTCACCATGTGAAACGTGAAAGTTAAGCCCAACATGGCTGGCCATGAAGGGAAACAAAACAGGCTTTAGAATATCATCGACGTCCTTCTGTGCTGTAAGGGTGCCGCGGATGACAACCAAAGGGGTCCTCTTACTAAATTTAATGCAATCCCAGACTATCACTCCTGGTTGTGGGGTCTTATGGCGGCTGACAGTCAATTCCACCGCTGTCCCGGGCGTCTCCACATACGTCTTCACCGGTCATAGGGGCTGAGTTCGAGGTGGGACTGATCACTGCAGTAAAATTGTCTTCAATGAGATTCCAGGTTGAACGTGCCCGGCACCATTTCAAACAGGCTCGTTGGTGTACAGAGGTCAATGGTAGTCAACGCAAGGGCCGCCGTGAGCTCAGCCCACTGTCTGTGAGCCACCAGTTAGTGGTCTATGTGGTGACTGAAGCACAGTTGATGATAATGACGAATCCGGATGTCTGAGTGCCTCTCTGACGATTACAGGGTCCTCAGGCTTCTTCTTGACGCTGTGTTCGGCCATGGTTCACCTATCCCTGCCATTATCATCGAAGAGTAGCATCGCTCCTATTCAAATGTCGAGCGATCCGCTATTACTCCAAATGGCTTCTTTGAGCTCAACAACTAGTCCTCTCTGAGATGGTGACATCTGCATGTGTAGTTCATGCGCCTGTCTGTGAGGCATAGTTAGTGTCAATCTGAGTACACGGAATAAAATACGGGAAAGCTTTATACCCTCGTATCGACATGTCCCTCTGCTTACTATCCGTGCCACTTGTGTGGTGAATCTGCGCGGCAGCATCACATATTCATCCATCGCCGCCAAAGTATGCAGCCTTACATTTTCCATTGATACGTGCATGAATATAAATACGTTACCAGTTTGCATAAGTCCTTTGTGGTGCGTCACTTTTCTTTTCTCTCTCTCTCTCTCTCTCTCTCTCTCTCTCTCTCTCTCCCCTTGTTTTAAGACTATTTAACGCATTAGTACCCTTTATAGGAATGATGTACACTGTGTGTTTCTGGATTAGTATTGTTACCAGTGTTAGTATCATAACTTGCCGTTAGGTGCCACAGCGGTTACGGTGACATAGCATCAGTGTACATTACAGTTGCTGACAGTCAACGTGAGTCTGGGCGAGGTGTACAGGGCATTGTTCATAAAGCTGTTTTATCAAAACAACAGCAATAGTGTTCCCAGAATGAGATTTTCACTCTGCAGCGGAGTGTGCGCTGATATGAAACTTCCTGGCAGATTAAAACTGTGTGCCCGACCGAGGCTCGAACTCAGGACCTTTGCCTTTCGCGGGCAAGTGCTCTCTCTATCATCTGAGCTACCGAAGCACGACTCACGCCCGGTCCTCACAGCTTTACTTCTGCCAGTATCTCGTCTCCTACCTTCCAAGCTTTACAGAAGCTCGTCTGCGAACTTTGCAGAACTAGCACTCCTGAAAGAAAGGATACTGCGGAGACATGGCTTAGCCACAGCCTGGGGGATGTTTACAGAATGAGATTTTCACTCTGCAGCTACCCGAGGTCTAGGGGTAGCGTCTTTGATTCATAATCAAAACGTCTTCGGTCCCGGGTTCGATCCCCGCCACTGCCTAAATTTTCCGCTGCAGAGTGAAAATCTCATTCTGGAAACATCCCCCAGGCTGTGGCTAAGCCATGTCTCCGCAGTATCCTTTCTTTCAGGAGTGCTAGTTCTGCAAGATTCGCAGAAGAGCTTCTGTAAAGCTTGGAAGGTAGGAGACGAGATACTGGCAGAAGTAAAGCTGTGAGGACCGGGCGTGAGTCGTGCTTCGGTAGCTCAGATGGTAGAGCACTTGCCCGCGAAAGGCCAAGGTCCCGAGTTCGAGTCTCGGTCGGGCATACAGTTTTAATCTGCCAGGAAGTTTCTTAGCAATATTGTTAATGTTCTTCGCGAGTATCGACGCATTAAAGGGATATGGAGAGATCCTCTTTTCACACCGGTGTTGATGAACATGATTCGCACGTTCGAATTACGTGACGCTTTGGGACATGCATTGTGACATGCCGACGCCGAACTGCGCCACAAACTGTTAAAGAAGCTACGGTTGCTGTGGCCGAGAATGCTGGACGTAATGCGCGATCTTCAAGCAATGCATGAGCTGCGTTACAACAGCTGAACATTATTCCATGATCCACCGTTCGAAAAGTGCTGCGAACAATTATGAAACAGTATCCATACAACTTAGACATTCGATTAGACTTTGCTCTTAGGTTTCTAGCAAGGGTTGAAGTTGACGACACCTGGCCTTGCAACATTTTGGACTGATGATGAAACTTTACGCTCCAACATCCCACCTAAGACGTTTCGGACAGCACAAGTGCAGTCCCTAGTGCCATTTCAGGCTGTCGTGGATGTTGATGGTCGTCACATTGAACAACGTTTGTAACCTGAAACGTAAATTTGCTACGCAGTTAATAAATGTTATCCTCTCATGTGGAAATTAAAATGTGTTTCTTTCAATGATTTATTCGTTATTTCTCTTCCGCATAGAACCGTTCAAGGCTCGCCGTCCCACCATTTGGTATTTTACACTGTGTTTTAACGTATTTCCATCTCACCACGTTGATTTAACTTGCTGGCGTTACTGAGTTGCTGTTTTGCCCGACCGTCATAGGCGCTAGTAGCGCGTATCGATATATCCTCTCTGATATGGTCTTTGCTCTGCTGCTATGACTTCCTGGTTGTCATCTGCCTTGGAGAGAGTCGGAACGTGCGAGGAGGAGAGTTCACGGCGGCAGTTCGGGTCGTGAGTTGGGCCCTGGCAGGCAGTTGCAACGCGTCTGGAGCGCAGCCCGGGCCTGCCAGTCGCCGGCTTGCAGCATGTTCTCACAGTTTCCTTCAAGTCCAAACATTATTGCCTTCTGCTCTTGAAAGGTTGTTGCAATTTCCTCTGAAAGATTTTACAAGTTATTGTGGGCCTTTCCGCCGTTGATGTTGCGAAAGGAATTTTGTAAACTTAATGTTTTGTTTTACCGATTGTTGCAATATGTATATTTCCTTAATGTTCAGAATTTAACTTCGCGGCCTTCAGCCACCTTATTGCGTTTGTTCATCTCCTTCTGCCCACTTTGCAGGACATCAGCCCTTTTAGCATCTTAAAACATTGTGGTCCTCTGCCTTCAATAATCATCATAGTACATCTGTAATTTTAAAGATTTAATCTGGTGGACTTCAGCCGCTCCGCATATGTATACGATTGATCTTATGCGTAAATTTAACTGTGTGTCATGTCTTTTCAAAATTGAACTTATTCTAAAGCATCTGTTTGGAGGCCTTCAGCCGCGAAACAAATTTAATTCTTCCAAAAGTATATTTGTGAACTAAATGATAATAAATTACAATTGTGAAATGAATCCGACCGCAATTCCCTTGGCCCTTTCCACAACCCCTTCACGCATGTCCTTACAAACGTTTCCACAAAATTTCATTGTCCTACGATCAGTGGTTCTTCATGGAACCGTCTCAAGTAGCAAACGTTTAATTATAACCACCCTGTAGGTTGAACAAAATATTTCACAGGGAACTACGTAAATGGTATTTTTCAGTTTCAATATTTTTTCGACAGTGTGGAACTCGGGAATCTATTAATTATTCTTTGTCGTTGTAATAAATTGTATTACTATGTATGTTGTTACTAGACAAACCTGGTCAACCACCAGACACGCATACTGAGCGTCATGGATAGGAAACTCCGCTACTGCTCTGCAGATTCCGTGATCTACACTCCGTCGTCTACCCTCACGTGAAGAGTCCTGAGACTGCACACTGTACTTACTGTTTGTGATGTACAGTCAAATGGTTCAAATGGCTCTGAGCACTATGGGACTTAACATCTTAGGTCATAAGTCCCCTAGAACTTAGAACTACTTAAACCTAACTAACCTAAGGACATCACACACACCCATGCCCGAGGCAGGATTCGAACCTGCGACCGTAGCAGTCCCGCGGTTCCGGACTGCAGCACCAGAACCGTACGGCCACCGCGGCCGGCGATGTACAGTCAATCGGCAGTAGTTACAAAGTACAGTACCGTGTTTCGGTGTTACGACGAGCAGTAATAAGCTTTTAATTATCACCTCGAGGGAAATAAACTTTATTTACGAGTTGTATGAGCAGTCTATATCGGTCCATATATGACAGAGCACGGTACCAATATGTTCCAAACAGCCAGGAGCAAAAATGCGACTTTTTATATCGCCGTACCTCGGGTTCTATTGATCACAGAGATAAGGGGTCATTGAACAGGCCGTGGCCTAGGAACCATTTGTATACCTGTCGGAAGACCGGGCATATTGCAGCCATCATGCAGTACAGAGTCCGCAGCTCATGGTCTTGCGGTAGGGGGTCAGGGATTTTTTTCTACCTCGAGATGACTGGGTGTTGTTGTCTGTATCATCATCATTCATCCCCATTACGGTCGGAGGAAGGCAATGGCAAACCACCTCCACTAGGACCTTGCCCAGTACGAGGGTGCGGGTCTCCCGCATCGTCCCCTATGCTCCTAGAAGTATGGGACCTCATCATCATCACAGTGCAGAGTCAAAATTTAAACATCACACACTCCAAACATCACATCACAGGCAAATTGAGCAAATCATTTATTTCTTTTACAGTAGATGTGTCTTAGTGTAGACCTTAAGCAGCTTACAAAAGCATCATTTGTTCAGGGGTGGTTCACGAGAAAAGATTTCTGGATACGAAAAGTGAAGATCGCCAGTTCTATTATTTCTGTTCATGACGGATGGTCGAAATTTCTACCACATGTTAGTAAGATGATATTTTCTGGGAAATTCGACTCTTTTTCCATATTTATCCATATCTCCGAAGGAACAGACACCATTTCCATGTCGAATCCCGCAGCTGGACATAATGTTCAGAAAGGAGACGTACCGATCTCTGCTGCATTCGGATAGTGAAAGAATTCATTGTCGATAACTGAAAATTTCTAAAAATACCGGGAGTTGAACCCGGGTGTTCTGTTTATTAGGCAGATGCAGTAACCAGCTACACCATATTGGCACGAAGGTTATCCGTAACTGTACGTACTACCCAAGCACGTCCCCGTCTCCGAAGGAACACACACCACCCATATACCTATTCACTGCGAAGGTTACTATGATCATTCAGTGCGGAGCACTGTCTAACCGCTGTGCCAAGGTGACATAGATGTTTAACTCATCTGCTTAGTAAGCTGATACGAGTTTTATTTGTCGCCAATGAATTCTGAAACGCCCGGTAAACACGCTGGGCAGAACAGGTAACAAGGATTGTGGAAAGGCCAAATAAGTTTTGGGTCAGTTTCACCTTCTAATTGTAATTTATTGTAATTTAATAACACATTTACAAGTGGCACATAGCCGACCTTTAACAAATGCACCTCTTTCACAGCTGAAGGCCTCCAAACAAGAAACCTTAAATCAACAAGATAAAATGCAATTCAAGTAGCAAATAAAATAATTTTACAAACATATATCTCAGCTAGGTGGAAAGCCTCAAGGCAAGGTAGATAGAACAAACATATGCAAGGTGCAATACCAATGGCTGAAGGCTACAAATAAGTTTCAAAATTTTAAAATACACTCCTGGAAATTGAAATAAGAACACCGTGAATTCATTGTCCCAGGAAGGGGAAACTTTATTGACATATTCCTGGGGTCAGATACATCACATGATCACACTGACAGAACCACAGGCACATAGACACAGGCAACAGAGCATGCACAATGTCGGCACTAGTACAGTGTATATCCACCTTTCGCAGCAATGCAGGCTGCTATTCTCCCATGGAGACGATCGTAGAGATGCTGGATGTAGTCCTGTGGAATGGCTTGCCATGCCATTTCCACCTGGCGCCTCAGTTGGACCAGCGTTCGTGCTGGACGTGCAGACCGCGTGAGACGACGCTTCATCCAGTCCCAAACATGCTCAATGGGGGACAGATCCGGAGATCTTGCTGGCCAGGGTAGTTGACTTACACCTTCTAGAGCACGTTGGGTGGCACGGGATACATGCGGACGTGCATTGTCCTGTTGGAACAGCAACTTCCCTTGCCGGTCTAGGAATAGTAGAACGATGGGTTCGATGACGGTTTGGATGTACCGTGCACTATTCATTGTCCTCTCGACGATCACCAGTGGTGTACGGCCAGTGTAGGAGATCGCTCCCCACACCATGATGCCGGGTGTTGGCCCTGTGTGCCTCGGTCGTATGCAGTCCTGATTGTGGCGCTCACCTGCACGGCGCCAAACACGCAGGCTGCACGATGTTGGGGCGTGAGCGGAAGACGGCCTAACGGTGTGCGGGACCGTAGCCCAGCTTCATGGAGACGGTTGCGAATGGTCCTCGCCGATACGCCAGGAGCAACAGTGTCTCTAATTTGCTGGGAAGTGGCGGTGCGGTCCCCTACGGCACTGCGTAGGATCCTACTGTCTTGGCGTGCATCCGTGCGTCGCTGCGGTCCGGTCCCAGGTCGACGGGCACGTGCACCTTCCGCCGACCACTGGCGACAACATCGATGTACTGTGGAGACCTCACGCCCCACGTGTTGAGCAATTCGGCGGTACGTCCACCCGGCCTCCCGCATGCCCACTATACGCCCTCGCTCAAAGTCCGTCAACTGCACATACGGTTCACGTCCACGCTGTCGCGGCATGCTACCAGTGTTAAAGACTGCGATGGAGCTCCGTATGCCACGGCAAACTGGCTGACACTGACGGCGGCGGTGCACAAATGCTGCGCAGCTAGCGCCATTCGACGGCCAACACCGCGGTTCCTGGTGTGTCCGCCGTGCCGTGCGTGTGATCATTGCTTGTATAGCCCTCGAGCAAGTATGGTGGGTCTGACACACCCATGTCAATGTGTTCTTTTTTCCATTTCCAGGAGTGTATATTACCATAATCTTTTAAAGGCAGAAGTCCGCAGTGTTTAAGCTTGAAAGATAATTTTAAGAATAGGGTTGCAAGACTGAAAGCCCACAATTAATTTTGCAAAAATTTTAAGGAAAAAAGAAAAAATAACCACAAGCCTTAAATTTTAAATAGCTGAAAACGGATAATTAAACACCGGTGGAAAAGACAATAAAGACAACGGCACTCAGAAGCCTCTAGGGAGACCAGTCTGCCGTCGTTCACCTAGGCGAGTCAGATGGTGAGCCCAACTACACTTGATCCATCGGAACCAAAACAGGAGACAGCCACGGTCCGACCGACACAACGACTTGCTTCCCATCAACCAGTACACGACAACTCAGCCACAAAAGGTTAAAAACGTGATAATCCAGAATGGAGTATGTATTAGCTGTCAAAATTACACATCATGTTGGACAGTGACAACAGGTGAGGAAATGACACTGCCTGAAATTACGTTAGTGGCCAGGGCAGGTAACCGGAACACTAACGGTCACAAGGTAGAAAATTCCACTGGTGCACTCGAACTGTAGTCAACCAAAGTAGTTAATTGCACCGCATGGCGGCTAAATTTTAGCAGTAGAAACACTCGGTGTTGCTCACAGGAAAACCTTCCCAACAGAAAACCACCGAAACGAACCACGACAACATGAATGGACGTGGCTTGTTGAAGCCACTACTCAAATTTAACGTCCTGGGTCGGTGAACCAGGAAGCTCGTTGCCATCGGACAGCTCTACACACGCTCCACACTGCCAGAGGACCCAGCCGACTGCACCGCGCGGAGATAATTTCCCTGGTCGGCAGCAACCGACCGACTCCTCTCAGAATGCAGACAACATCTAAAATAGTCGTCAGTGGAAAGTGGAAATAACACCGACTACACACACAACCTAACAAACACTTGCACGAAGACCTGAACGATACCCAACATTAGCTAAGTACACACGAAGACAAATCAGGAGTCGATGCACAGACACATACAGCCGACTCATGAACGATCGGCGAGCCAAAACGCGTCGTCCGGTAGGACGACCGACCGACTATCCACCAAAACCGTGGCCCGGCTCAAGTGATGCGTGGCGGCAATGGTCGGGCGAGTCACGTTGACGCAGACCTCAGTGCTGCTCCAACCCGACTGCACTAGTGCCGCATTGTAACTCCCCGACTGCCAGGTCCGGACTGAGTTCCAGACGCGTTCCAACTGACTGGCGCCGGCCGCAGTGGCCGAGCGGTTCTAGGCACTTCAGTCCGGAACCGTGCGACCGCTACGGTCGCAGGTTCGAATCCTGCCTCGGGCATGGATGTGTCTGATGTCCTTCGGTTAGTTAGGTTTAAGTAGTTCTAGGGGACTGATGACCTCAGAAGTTATGTCCCATAGTGCTCAGAGCCATTTAAACCAACTGACCTGCAGACCCGAACTCGCAACCCGAACACTCTGTCCGAACTGGCTTACGACAGACAACCACTGGGGAGTAATAGCAGTCGAGCAAAGATACTTCGAGAGGGGATATATCGATACGCGCTGCTAGCGCCGCTCAGGGTCAGGCAAAGCGGCAACTCAGTGACTGTAATTTAAATTAACGTAGTGAAGTGGAAGTACGTTAAAAACAGGGTGTAAAATATATGATGTAGGGAACACGAGCCATGGATGGCCCAAATTCTTTCAGAGCCCTTATGGAGCCTGTTTAGGAATTTTTTCTGAAGATTTTTTCCATATAATTATCCGTTACCGTCATCCAGATGTTCAAAGCTACTGTACTTACGTAGAAAACAGAAAAACCGGTTTTAGCTGTTTTTGCACTGTGAGCCACAATATTTAAATAACTAATCATAGCAAATGGTTCAAATTTTGACTGTACATTGCCGGCCGCGGTGGTCTAGCGGCTCTGGCGCTGCAGTCCGGAACCGCGGGACTGCTACCGTCGCAGGTTCGAATCCTGCCTCGGGCATGGGTGTGTGTGATGTCCTTAGGTTAGTTAGGTTTAAGTAGTTCTAAGTTCTAGGGGACTTATGACCTAAGATGTTGAGTCCCATAGTGCTCAGAGCCATTTGAACCATTTTTTTGACTGTACATTGTTTGGACACTCGTATAGAAGCACCGTTTTCACGTTTTCGAAAATCTGTATCCATTAGGAAGACACGTCCAAAAAACCACGAATTTTGGATACTAAAAGTGCCAGTTGCGAAGATGACCACTTCACTTCCGTTCATGACAAATCGTAGAAAGTTTTCCCATATGTTCTTAAGATGACGTTGTGGGGAGAATTTCGAAACTTTTTCGTTATCATTATCCGTTACCAAGATCCAAAGGTTCAAAATTAGCGAACTTATGCACGTAAAATTTGCATGTAACACACGGTCTCAGTCATAAATGCAGTTTTAACTGGCGTACTGAACTCATGACAAGGGTTGTAGATTCATCGCAAGAGCTCTGGGGACACCACAATATATTTTTAGTCAGCATTATTGTAATAATAAAACTTTATAACGTGCCCTCTCAGTATAATGGGCACTTCATGCCTAATAAGTAGGCCCAAATTGGTACTGTAGTGACAAAGAAGTGGCTAAAAAGAGTCTTAACATTCTTATGACATCCATGATTTCTTCGCAGCTATCCTCCTTGTGCCTATATGTCTCTTTCCAGTTTTTGTGCTTGTCCTGTTTAGAGCTGACTATTCCTCTTCAAATCTGTCTACTGAGCCATTCATTATCGCAGCATCTCTAGCCTCAGAGAAATTGAAGCGTTACTTAGTAGTTCTATATCCCACTTGTTTGCGCATTGCTACTTTCTGACTAGCCTCTTCAGCCTGCTCTTCATCATTTCTAAATTGTGATCTGTTTCTATAGCTGCTCCTGTGTACACCTTACAATCCAGTATCTGTTTTCGGAGTCTCTGCCTGACCATGATGTAATCTGAAATATTCTCGTATCTCCTGGCCTTTTCCAAGTGTACCTCCTCGACTTATGATCCTTGAACAGAGTATTTGATATAACTATCTGAAATTTATTGCGTAACTCAGTTAGTCTTTCTCCTCTATCATTCCCACAACCGAGCCCATATTCGCCCTTGACACTTTGTTCTACTCCTTCCCCTACAACCGCATTCCAACCCCCCATGATTAGTAGATTGTTCCCTTTACGTGCTGAATTTTTCGTTCAATATCCTCACATACTTCCTCTCTCTCTTCATCGTCTACTTGCGACTTCGGCATGTATACCTGAGCGACTGTTGCCGGTGTTGTTTTGCTGTCGGTTTTGACAGGAACAAGCATACTATTGAATCATAGGTACGCGGTTGACCGTCGTACATTATGATTGCACGACAGCCACCGATGTTCAAATAGGACGGCACATGTTTCTTCAGCTCAAGTTTAATTTGGAGCACACCATTGTAGACATTATACGCCGAAAAAGTTTGCCACTTTTCTGTAACGTGGCTGATGACTTTGCCGTATGGTCGGAAGGCGTCCTTGACAACTTCCTCTGGAACCTCGAAGGGGAGCTCAAAAACCGTGTCCTTAGGCCCATGCCTGTATGATCCATCTTCACTGCACCGATATGCCCGTCAGAATGTTTGAATCTGAGTGAGTTCGAGTATTTAGACACCACTGTCGCGCAGACCTCTGCACTGGTCATTTCAACATAAACCACGCTCGCCGTTATAGAAAAATGTATTCCGACGACAGTCGCCGGATCTGAACGTAGATCGTCGCGAATGAACTGTTCTATTTCATAGGCTCGAGGACGCGCGTGATCTGGTTGGAAGGTAATTCTGATCGTATCGTGGCGCCATGTGTGTGCCATAGTCGCACTGGACTTGGAACAAATACAACTCGCGCCGCGAGAAGGTAAACACAAGCAAGCGCTCACTGTCGCGCACGGCGGGGCGCAGCGGACGTCCTCGCCCCACCGCAGTCGAAAGCAGACTGTGTATCCCTAGACTAAGTATTCTGGAGCAGCACAGAAAGGCTAAACGAAGCAGTGGATGGCAAGTTGCTGTGTGTGTTATGTGCAATTTTTAGGAAAATAAAAGACGTGGAAGAATGATACCGTTAAATCGATACAGGCTTTGCAACGATTTCAAATTACTTGGGATCAAATGACATCATCAGCTGCTCTTTCATCTTTAGTTTTGATTACCACGACTACTTTCTGTCACTATGTTTATTTTCCAGTGGTTATCTGAATAAAACTGAAAAACAAAGTACAAATCGAATAACCCATATGACAAAGAAAGTAACAAAGAGCACAATCAAAACAAGACAGCGTAGTAAAATAAATAACGCCTTACAACTCCTTAGAAATTTAAAAAAGTCACGTGCAGGGTATTTCAGGTTTGCATCAAACGTCTATGGATGATAGACCACATAAAGTACATCAACTTTAGTTGCAGACAGAATGTTCGCTAACACTTCCCAGCGACAGGGGGCATCCCTCAGTACTGGTTATGCCCGTTGCAACTGGCAGGGCATAGGCACTCTGCAACGTGCATGTGCCTTGGGTGTTGCCTATAATTCAGCCACCTGCTACGTATGGAACGGACTAAGCCCATGCACATAAAAATTCCTGAATCGTTTCTAAAATATTTCTCTCCACTTATAGTTTTTCTTTTTGAAAATCACTATTAGTCTACTTGGGTAAGCAGTGTGCAAGTGTGCAGCATATGGTCATAAACAGAGATAGGGACTATTTTTAGTTCAAACTTGCGACTTAATACGAGGGGCCTTCAATTAATAAAATGGTTCAAATGGTTCTGAGCACTATGCGACTTAACTTCTGAGGTCATCAGTCGCCTAGAACTTAGAACTAATTAAACCTAACTAACCTAAGGACATCACACACATCCATGCCCGAGGCAGGATTCGAACCTGCGACCGTAACGGTCACGCGGGTCCAGACTAAAGCGTATAAACCGCACGGCCACACCGGCCGGCCTTTCAATTAATAACGCAACATATTATTTTGTGGAAACAATTTGGCTTCATCCAGTATTCCAACCCTTTTGGCTACAAAACTCTATTTCTCAACATAATCGCCCTTCAATGCGACAGCCTTCCTCCACCTTACTGGGAGTACCTGCGTGCCCACACGGTAACGCTCCACGTCTTGCTGCATCAATAACCTCCCCTTCCTCCCCATACTGAGTGCGGTGTGCTGACCACACGCCCCTCCTATCCGCATCCTCAACATGAGGATGACACGGCGGTCGGATGGTTCCGATGGGCCACTTGTGGCCTGAAGACGGAGTGCTTGCCTCCCCATACTGCTTCCCGCGATGTGCATCCTTCATAGAGCGAAACAGATGCAAGTTGGAAGGTGAGGGATCCGGTCTGTGGGGTGGATGGGGAAGAAGGGTCCGATCAAGTTTCGTGAGCTCCACCCGTGTGCCTTCAGGAAGAAGGAGAAGTTCGATTGCATTTTTGTGGAGACGAATACGCTGAAGTCGTTTCTTCAGTTTCCTAAGGTTAGTAGAATACATTTCCGGGTAGATCGTTGCACCATGAGGGAGCACTTCAAACAGGATAACCCATTCAGAGTCCCAGAATATTATCCACATGACTTTACTGGCTGTGGGTGTGGCTTTGAACTTCTCTTTAGAAGAGAGGTGGTGTGGTGCTACCATAAACCGTCGTTTTGTTTCCGGTTCGAAGTGATGAACCAATTTTTTACTACATGTGATGATGATCGACAAAAAATTGTCACCATCAGTCTCGTAACGTGCAAAGAATTCTGGACAGATGTGAAACGTCCCCTTTGAACAATTATACAAGACTGTGCTTAAACTGACACACAATATTTTTAGCGCAACGCAATCTGACTATCAAAGATCCCTGCAAAAGAATGGCCCTGAGTAACATTAAACTATACCTTTCAGAAATCACTTACCTCACAAAAATCTTCGTTACTCGAACTACTGCAATACAGCGAGCGCCACTACTGCCAGCTAAATAAAAGATTCAAACTACAGAAGGCACTAACTACTGATAGGGATAGTTAGCAAATGAAAGATATTAATAGAGAACAAACAATGTATTTACCTTAATAGTCATAATATATATAGCAGTCATGACAAATTTCAAAACTCCGCCATCCCTCTCCCCACATCCACCACTGCTGGCGGCTCACCTCCAACTGCGCAACGCTACGCGCTGTTCACATCCAGCTGCCGCTGCCCAACACTACAATGGCAGACAACAATGCAAACTAGCCACAGACTGCACACAGCACAGCCAGTGATTTTCACACAGAGCGCTACGTGGCGTTACCAATAAGAAAACCTAAACAGCCTACTTACAGATGGACCTTCGTTGCCTTTTATGGTCTTCTGTTAGACTTCGAGGAACCCAATGGACAAACACATTTAAATACCCCAACTGCTGGACGACTTTGTCAGCCCTACGAACAGAAAAGTCCAATTAAGCAGCGAGGTGCTTGACAGAAATCCTTCGATAACGTCGAATGAGAGTGTCCGCACGTTACAATATTGCGGGAGTCACAGCTGTGTGCGGCCGGCCGGCGCGCGGGAGACAAGGTAGGTTTGCGCGACCCTTGTTTCATTGATGACAGCGGCTCAACGTGCTTTCCTTCACTGCAAGGTCTTCGTAGGCATTATGCAAGCTCCTATGAACATCTGTGATGCTCTGGCTTTCCGCCAAAAGAAAATCAATGACATTGGGATTTTTTGTGATCTCTCAAAGGCTTTTGATTGTGTAAATCATGAAATTCTGCTAGACAAGCTCAAGTATTGTGGCATGAGTGGGACAGTGCACAAATGGTTTAATTCGTACCTAACTGGAAGAGTGCAGAAAGTTGAAATAAGTAGTTCTCGTAAGATGCAAAGATCAGCACATTCCTCAAACTGGGGAACTATCAAGAATGGGGTTCCACAAGGGTCAGTCTTGGGTCCTTTGTTGTTCTTATTATATATTAATGACTTGCCATTCTATATTCATG
Source organism: Schistocerca cancellata (assembly GCF_023864275.1). NCBI lineage: Eukaryota > Metazoa > Arthropoda > Insecta > Orthoptera > Acrididae > Schistocerca > Schistocerca cancellata. Next base: position 744,912,938 of record NC_064628.1, on the reverse strand, counting down.
AAGAGGCAAAGTTAGTTCTCTTTGCTGATGATACAAGTATAGTAATCACACCTGAGAAACAAGAATTATCTGATGAAATTGTCAATATTGTCTTTCAGAAAATTACTAAGTGGTTCCTTGTAAACGGACTCTCACTGAATTTTGATAAGACACAGTGCATACAGTTCCGTACAGTGAATGGTATGACGCCATTAATAAATATAGACCTTAATCAGAATCATATAGCTAAGGTAGAATATTCCAAATTTTTAGGTATGTCCATTGATGAGAGATTAAATTGGAAGAAACACATTGATGATCTGCTGAAACGTTTGAGTTCAGCTACTTATGCAATAAGGGTCATTGCAAATTTTGGTGATAAACATCTTAGTAAATTAGCTTACTACGCCTATTTTCACTCATTGCTTTCATATGGCATCATATTTTGGGGTAATTCATCACTGAGGAATAAAGTCTTTATTGCACAAAAGCGTGTGATCAGAATAATAGCTGGAGTCCACCCAAGATCATCCTGCAGACATTTATTTAAGGATCTAGGGATATTCACAGTAGCTTCTCAGTAAATATACTCTCTTATGAAATTTGTTATCAACAACCAAACCCAATTCAAAAGTAATAGCAGTGTGCATAACTACAATACTAGGAGAAAGGACGATCTTCACTATTCAAGATTAAATCTAACTTTGGCACAGAAAGGGGTGAATTATACTGGCACTAAAGTCTTTGGTCACTTACCAAATAGTATCAAAAGTCTGACAGATAACCAACAAGTATTTAAGAAGAAATTAAAAGAATTTCTGAATGACAACTCCTTCTACTCCATAGAGGAATTTTTAGATATAAATTAAGAAAAAAATTATTAAAAAAAATTTAAAAAAATAAAAATAAATAAATAAAAATAAAAAAACACACAAAAAATAAAGTTGTTATATTAACTTAAGTATGTTGTTAAATTAACCTAATTATGTCATGTATTGGAAAATTCGACTCATTCCACATCATTACGAAATATCGTATTCATGATCCATGGAACTAGTATTAATCTAATCTAATCTAATCTAATCTAATCTAATCTAATCTTTCTGTTTGAAACGCAACTCCGTTACAGACGCCATTTTGAAAGCTACGTATAGCGCCGCCATCTGTCGAAACTTCAAACTATAGGGCTGAAGCAGGAATGTTCCGTGATGTCCCACAACAGATCTGAAATTTTTTCAAGCGATAGTGGTCAAAAAATATGTTGCATTACTTGTTGAACGCCCGTCACATCCCAGACAAAAAATATGAAAGAAAAAGAAAAATTAAACGTACCATATGTGCTACATAAAAACAGAGGAAGTTAACTTCAAGACATGCATCGGACCAGATCAGCATCCTGATGAATGCCTCATTATCTTGTTATATAATCGGAAACCATTCATGGTACTTTGTTTATATTGTTTTAAATGTCTTCCTGTCTACTTATGTCTCTCGGCTGAAGAGCAGCGCTTATGCTGCTGCCAGCCCGCCCGTGATGGGGAATGGAAATTACAATAAAGGAAAAATATATATATCATGATACTATCGTTCAATTCTAGTCTGAGCCATTTTCATACAATGCATACAGAGGTCTTGGAATGTAACACATAAATCATGTATGAAGAATAGAAAATTTTCTGGTAATCATACTGGTAAGTGGAGAACGCTCGATAAACTTTTGGAAACAGTGTGCAAAAGTTTGCAACAAAATAGCCGAGAAAGCAGATTTCGTTGCTGCACAACCTCTTACAGATATTTTGCTACACACCTCATACAAGGCACGACGAGTACCTCTAGCATCTCTGTAAGGCGCTAAATCTACAGCAGCATTGTTCTACATACATCCCATGTGTCACCAAATTTCAGTAAAGTTGTACTTCATTGCTGCATAACAAATCGGTATTTAAATGACAGAACATTAAAGCTAGAAATTATACAACAGACTGGTGTATTTCGACGTTGATTCTAAAATCATGTCAGCTGTTTAATAGTGTATAGGACCAGTTGCAGAGTGTATCGAGTTGTTCGATCGATTATTACTTCGCTACGTTAAATGTATGTACGAGCTATGACTTTCACTTCGAAAGTAAATGTAGGGAGTGAAAGTCAGCACAGGTAGCTGAATACAACAGGACTCGTGTAGCTGTGTAATTTATCCAGGTCTGCAGATCATACATAATTACAGAAATCAATACGCTACGGATAAATCAGATTGCTTTAATGTACGGATTTGCGTATGATTGTTTGGGGGCAAGCAATCTACCAACCATATACTATTACACTGCGTTTGATTCCATTTCTCTGGCGCACGTAGTGTTGGTCTTCTCATTACCGTATGCCCTTTAGTAGCACTAAAAAATTACCCACAAGCCCTCTGTTTCCCCAGACGGCTGTGCGAGTGGTAGAATTTCTGAACATATCTGCACTGTGCAAACACCCGGCGTGATAACCCAGCGTTAATTAGGAAGTTTAATGAATACCTCGTGTGCACGGGGAAACAGAAATTAGAAATGCTGCGAGCGGTTTCCGACTACAGCGTAGGATCACTTATTCAAAGAACGAATATTTGCTTTTTTACAGCTTTAACTTACCGGTACTGATTATTGTAGTCTCTGGCAGTAATTTCAAATTAAATTTCTATCTACAGCTAAAGAGCTTACAAACACTTCTTTCGCCGTGTAGTCATGTTTTTTTTTTTATTTCAGGAAATACTGTTGAGGTAAATAAGATGTCCTCGTTGTAGTCTCTTTCTACAGAATCTGCTTGCAAAGTCCAACTTTTCAAGGCTTGTTTACTTACTTGCAGAGAATTCGGTGGGCGAGGGGCTGGCGGACATCCTGGTGTCTTCTTGTGTGCCTGACAGCTTACTCATCCACGCTAGTGGGTCCACTTATTTCCCATAGACACGTTAACTACGCTATCTGATCAAAAGTATCCTATTGGTGGACATTAACATAATGATGGTTCCAACTCTGTTAGGGATGGTGAGGTGTCTGAGTGCCTCTGCAGGAATAGTAGCCCTTTCTTCCTCATGAGAAGTTATGGATGTTGGATGTTGTAACTAATCCAAAATCAGTGTATTCAAAACGGCACTCTGGGCATGACAGCCCACTTCAAGAATGTTATTGTCCACAAACCATTGCTTCACAGATGCTGCTTTATCACAGGGTACATCGTCATGCTCATTTTATCATGGCCTTCGAACTGTTCCTCTACTGCACGCACTGCACAATGCTGTAAAATGTGAAACTTCCTGGCAGATTAAAACTGTGTGCCGGACCGAGACACCAACTCGGGACCTTCTGCAAGGTTCGCAGGACAGCTTCTGTGAAGTTTGGAAGGTAAGAGACGAGGTACTGGTGGAATTAATGTTGTGAAGACGGGGCGTGAGTAGTGCTTGGGTAGCTCAGTTGGTAGAGCACTTGGCCACGAAAGGCAAAGGTCCCGAGTTCGAGTCTCGGTCCGGTACACAGTTTTAATCTGCCAGGAAGTTTCGTATCAGCGCACACTCCGCTGTAGAGTGAAAATTTCATTCTAGCTGTAAAATGTGGTCAGATCCTTCCACATCCAGATTTTTCTTAAATGAAATAAGGGGACGAGACCATAAACTCGACAAACACAAGAATATAGTAACACCAACTGTTTCATACTTCACTGTTAGCACTACACGTGGTGGCAAGTAGCATTCCCAGGCATTCGTCAAACCAAAACCCTCCCATCGTTTGCCACTGGATGAAGCGTGATTCACCGCTGTAAGACAATTGTAGCTACCCAATGTCCTGTGGCATCACTCTTTATATGGTCTCGAATGTCACTTAGCACTGACTAAGGAAATGTGTATTTCATGAGGAGCTGCCCGACCACTGTAGCCCATTCTTTTTAAAGCCCCGTACTGTCATTGTGTCAGTTGGACAGCTGTTAGCGCATTTGATCTCACCAGTATTCTTTCTGCTGTTTCATGCGATATTTTACAACCACTCTCTACATTGGTCGACGAGACCTGCTTGTAAGTGCATGGTGTCTTGCTTGTACTCCAGAAATGTCTCATTTTAGCCAGTGAGTACGTAGAGGATGGTATAAAAACCGTATAGCATGACTGGTCGTGGTCTTCCATCCAATTCCTGCGGAGATTAAGACAGTCTGTCCTCGGAGAATCTTAGCGAAGCGCCGTACAGGATTATTTCTAGCTGTTTGCGAAAGCCTCTCGTAGTTTGTACCCTGGCAGAGGAAGTATCAGCGCCGTCGGGTTGTCTATAAAGTGCAGTTCTTCCAGTGATTCTGCGATGAAGCAGGAAGCTATTTGTTCGGAATAACGTTCAGAAGGGATGCCATCACGATATACACTCCTAGAAATGGAAAAAAGAACGCATTGACACCGGTGTGTCAGACCCACCATACTTGCTCCGGACACTGCGAGAGGGCTGTACAAGCAATGATCACACGCACGGCACAGCGGACACACCAGGAACCGCGGTGTTGGCCGTCGAATGGCGCTAGCTGCACAGCATTTGTGCACCGCCGCCGTCAGTGTCAGCCAGTTTGCCGTGGCATACGGAGCTCCATCGCAGTCTTTAACACTGGTAGCATGCCGCGACAGCGTAGACGTGAACCGTATGTGCAGTTGACGGACTTTGAGCGAGGGCGTATAGTGGGCATGCGGGAGGCCGGGTGGACGTACCGCCAAATTGCTCAACACGTGGGGCGTGAGGTCTCCACAGTACATCGATGTTGTCGCCAGTGGTCGGCGGAAGGTGCACGTGCCCGTCTACCTGGGACCGGACCGCAGCGACGCACGGATGCACGCCAAGACCGCAGGATCCTACGCAGTGCCGTAGGGGACCGCACTGCCACTTCCCAGCAAATTAGGGACACTGTTGCTCCTGGGGTATCGGCGAGGACCATTCGCAACCGTCTCCATGAAGCTGGGCTACGGTCCCGCACACCGTTAGGCCGTCTTCCGCTCACGCCCCAACATCGTGCAGCCCGCCTCCAGTGGTGTCGCGACAGGCGTGAATGGAGGGACGAATGGAGACGTGTCGTCTTCAGCGATGAGAGTCGCTTCTGCCTTGGTGCCAATGATGGTCGTATGCGTGTTTGGCGCCGTGCAGGTGAGCGCCACAATCAGGACTGCATACGACCGAGGCACACAGGGTCAACACCCGGCATCATGGTGTGGGGAGCGATCTCCTACACTGGCCGTACACCACTGGTGATCGTCGAGGGGACACTGAATAGTGCACGGTACATCCAAACCGTCATCGAAGCCATCGTTCTACCATTCCTAGACCGGCAAGGGAACTTGCTGTTCCAACAGGACAATGCACGTCCGCATGTATCCCGTGCCACCCAACGTGCTCTAGAAGGTGTAAGTCAACTACCCTGGCCAGCAAGATCTCCGGATCTGTCCCCCATTGAGCATGTTTGGGACTGGATGAAGCGTCGTCTTACGCGGTCTGCACGAACGCTGGTCCAACTGAGGCGCCAGGTGGAAATGGCATGGCAAGCCGTTCCACAGGACTACATCCAGCATCTCTACGATCGTCTCCATGGGAGAATAGCAGCCTGCATTGCTGCGAAAGGTGGATATACACTGTACTAGTGCCGACATTGTGCATGCTCTGTTGCCTGTGTCTATGTGCCTGTGGTTCTGTCAGTGTGATCATGTGATGTATCTGACCCCAGGAATGTGTCAATAAAGTTTCCCCTTCCTGGGACAATGAATTCATGGTGTTCTTATTTCAATTTCCAGGAGTGTATTTTGATGCGCTCGCTAAACCCGCTGGGCGGAACAGCTGATTAAGATTGTGGAAAGGGCCAAATAATATGGCGGTCAATTTCACTTCAAAACTGTAATTTATTGTAATTTAATAACACATTTAAACCAAAACGGCACATAGCCGAACCTTTACAACTACGAGTTTCAAAATCCAATTCTTTCACGGCTGAAGGCCTCCAAACAAGAAATCTTAAAAATCAACAATTTCAAGTGACTGAAGACACGCAGTTAAAATTGTAAACAAAATTATTAAAAATGTATGTATCACAGCTAGACTCAATCATTCGGGAAACATTAACTGACACAGTCTCCAAGGTTACATTTATGGGGGATATCTCGGAACCATTTGAAATCCAAACTGGAGTGCGACAGGGTGACGGACTTTCACCATTACTCTTTAATATCATTCTTGAAAAAATTATCAGGACGTGGGAAAAAGAAGTCAAAGGAATCCAAATTGGCATTAGAAAAGATAATAGATTCAATTTGAAGTGTTTAGCTTTTGCGGATGACCTTGCAATCCTCACAAATAGTAGAAAAGAAGCCACTAATGCCATAGAGAAGCTACACGAAATTGCACAAAGAACTGGTCTGCAAATCTCATATGAGAAAACCCAGTACATAGAAATAGTGCCACAAGACAAATTGCCTATTGTGACAACCCATGGGAAAATCGTACAAGTACCACATTTTAAGTACCTGGGAGAAATCATCCAGCCATCAGCGATCAAACTAAAGGCCAATGAGGAAAGAATAAAAGAAACTACAGAAAGCATATAAACTCACGTGGAACTATTATAACAAAAAGTCCATATCCATTAACGCAAAATTGAGGCACTACAACACTGTCGTACTTCCGGAGGCACTGTATGCATCTGAAACAATACAAATAGGTGGACAAACTAAAATCAAAGAAATAGAGAAACAAAAAAGGAAAATTCTCAGGAAAATTTTTGGCCCGATACAAGAATAAGGAATCTGGATGAAGAGATCAACATCAGAATTATACAAATACACAAACAAGATTACGGATACAATAAGGAAAAGAAGAATGCAGTTCTACGGACATATCCACAGGATGAATGAAAACAGAATTTCAAAGCGAATTCTTAAAGTCATCAACTCAGGCAGAGGAAAAACAAAATGGATAAAAGAAGTTGAAGACGACCTCAGACAAGCACACATAACAGTAAACGACGCAGAAAATAGTACTGAATTCAGGAACATCATCAAAAAACATCAATTTGACACCACAACACAGAAGAGACCAGGATGCAAATGGACAGCGGAGCGAAAGAAACAACGCGGTGAACACATGAAGAAAGTTTGGGCTCAGAAAAACATAAACAATCATCATAAAGGAATTCAAGTTCAAACGCTCTCTTAAATGGGAATAATCGAAAATAATAATAACCACAGCTAGACTGAAAGCCTCAAGGCAAAAGTGGATAGAACAAACATATACAAGGTGCAATACAAACGGCTCAACGCCGCAATTAAATTTCTAAATTTTAAAATATATTAGCATAATATTTTAAGGCAGAAGGCCGCAGTGTTTTCGCTTAAGGGAAAATTTTGAGAACAAGGCTTTAAGCGGCTGAAGGCCCACAGTTGATTTTCCAAAAATTCAAAAAATACCTTAACCTTTAAATTTTAAGAGGCCGAAAGCACACTATATGAGAAAGCAACGCACGACAATAACTAAATTTAAGAATAAGGTTTTAAAAGGCTGAAGGCCCACAATTGATTTTCCAAAAATACAAAATACCTTAAACCTTTAAGTTTTAAGTGGCTGACAGCGCACTGAATGAAAAGATAGCACAACAACAGTAACCTTCAACAAATTTTCCACTTGCCTGAATTCAAACTTACTTACACGGGCTGAAGGCCCTTGATTTACATAAAACACAATAAAAAAATTTCTTTTAAAGCATTGGCTATATTCGATTACCAACAGACCATTAAACACCCATGAAAAGGACAGTACAGACAACGGCACTCAGACGCTTCCAGGGAAGGGGGAGGGGGAGGGGGACCTCCCTCGAAACATTAACGTGGTGGGCCCAACTACACTTGATCCGTCAGTAACCCAAGCAAGAGACAGTAACGGACCGACCGACCAAACGACTTGCTAGACACTGAAAGGTACATGAACTCAAGGACCAAACTGTTATGGGCGTGATTATCCACAATGAAATATGTATTAAGCTGTCAAAACTACACACCATGTTGGACAGCGATAACAGGTGAGGAAAGGACACTGCCTGAAATTACGTCAGGGCTGATAACCAGAACACTAAGGCCACAAGGTAGAAAATTCCGCTGGTGCACTGGAATTGTAGTGAACCAATATAGTTAATTCCATCGCACAGCGGCTCGATTTCACCACTCGGTGTTGCTCACAGGAAAACCTCCACAACAGCGAACCACCGAAAGGAACGACACAACATGAACGGAAGTGGCTTGGGTACTTAAGACACCACTCAACTTTGACGTCCTAGGTCGGTGAGCCATGAAGCTGATAATATCAACGCAATTAATAATGATTTAACTGAAAACTATCAATTTCTTGAGAACGTTGTCTGACGACTGTACTAGATGGGGAGGCATGCTATCGGCAACTGACGAATATGGCTCGCAGTCTGCACCCCGTACTTACACTCATGATATTCCGCAGTCGTTCGTACATTCTCGTTAGCTTGAATATTATCCACTTATTTGTTAAGGTGATCGATTTCTGGCGTTGTAATATTGTTGTAAAAATGCTGTAGGCTACTCCTAATATCTGTGTTGGAAAGGTGACTTTAATTAGCAAATACTTATTGAACAAGATTGCTTGTTTCGAGCCAGAATAACTGTGCTAAGTACCCAGGTGCGACCTAATGGGCGTTCTCAGGTATAGCAGCGGTGCCTCACACACCATCTTACACTGGCAACGTCACATGGTCCACCGACTCCTTGCGTGCACTCTGCAGTACAGCTTTACTCACTGAATGCTCCATCACATCTGCAGACGCGACACAAAATTTTAAAAGTTGAAAATAAGGAAGTAAAATGTGACTTGATTAGAAAGGGTACCTTGCAGTCTGCCTGGCCTCGGTTTCGCTATCGTTGTTCCTCCGTATCTGTACTTCACAATCACATTACCAACAGTCGGCATGGGCAGCTTTAAATGGGTTGTAATGTCCCAGACGAATTTGTTACCGAATGAGTACACGTCCGAAGGCACTGAGCTCTCCTCTCCTCTCCGATGTTCCTGCTTCTCTACTGACAAAACAATACTCCACGCCCGCTTTTACACCCGCGGGGCCGCGGGAGATAGCCGCGCGGACTAAGGCCGTCTTGCCACGGTTCGCTCGGATCCCCCCGTCAGAGGTTCGAGTCCTCTATCGGACATAGGTGTGTGTGTTGTCCTTAGCGTAAGTTAGTTTAAGTTAGCTTAAGTAGTGTGTAAGCCTAGGGACCGATGACAGCGCCGGCCGGAATGGCTGAGCGGTTCTAGGCGCTTCGGTCTGGAACCGCGCGACCACTACGGTCGCAGGTTCGAACCCTGCCTCGGGCATGGCTGTGTGTGATGTCCTTAGGTTAGTTAGGTTTAAGTAGTTCTAAGTTCTAGGGGACTGATGACCTCAGCTGTTAAGTCCCATAGTACTCAGAACCATTTTGATGACCTCAGCAGTTTGATCCCATGAGAACTTACCATAAACTTCCATTTCTACACTCGCGGGTCTGCCTGACATGACATATATTGGTCAAATGCTCATTACATAGTGGTGCCTGGATACTTTTGATCAGATAGTGCCTGTCACTCTTTTTACGAATAAAGTAGGGCGGCCTGATTGGAAAATATACGAAGGAGTCACACCACTCCATGCCAGAGGTGGCTGACCAACTCATGTGCGATATATTTATCTTTGTAGGTGGGGATATTCAGTTACCAAATAATTGTTTGAATTCGTGGTGAAACCTTCAGCTGTTATCTACTTAGCACAATTTCGATCAATGACCACTATCAAGCTTAGCTGGCATAAACGGCAGGAAAGTTACATCATAATTTGAACAAAAGTATTTGCTCTTTTAAGCCCACCATAGTATGCAAAAATTTCCTGTGTACGATAATGTTTTTAAAGAAGCACGTCCACATCGACAGCTAGTAACACACTTCACCTGTCGGTGTGCACTTGCTTCTTAAAAAAAAATTGTCATACACAGATATTATTGAGCGGAAATTTTTTCCTATTATGGTGCGCTTAAAAGAATAAATTACTCTTGTTCAAATTATGGTGTAACTTTCCTGCCGCTTATGCCAGCTAAGCTTGATAACGATCATTAACCGAAAGTAGTAGCGATTTGCGCAAAATAAATAACAGTCAAAGGTTTCACCATGAATTTTAACAACCCTGTGCGGTTGTCCAACGACCGGTAAGAAGCCAACACCCAGCTACAATGGTGGTCATCGATATTTGGCTGGGAAGGGGAAAGAGCGACTGCCACGTACAGTTCCTGATCACCAGACTTTGCGCCAAAGTCCTGGATTAAATTTCAAACCTTTCCGGATTTTATTAAACCTTTGTTTTTCTGTAATAAAGTCTACGTCATAGCTTCAAATTTCTTAATTTTGTTACAATGAAGTAGACGTCAAGTTATGACGAACCAGAATATAGGGACCTTTGATCAGTAGTAGATTACGATACTAAGCATTTTCGACGAAATTCGCGACTCTAGCCCTCTTTCAACTGTGTTTTACCTACAATTGCAAGTATAAGTTCAAAAAACCATGGGGCTGTTGTATTGTGAAGACACATTTGTTTAAAGTTCACATCTTTTCAGGTTTTTCTGTAATACTTTGGAATATTAAATGTATTTTTTTATTTTAAAAGACATTTCATTTGTTCATTTTGTCCGGAAGCAGCTTGTATTCGCACTCTACAATATTTAGGTGTCGGAATTTCTTATAACATTTTATCATCTATTACATCAAGAACTGTTTTAATTTTTCGAAAGAAAGCTCAATTTTTTAAAATAAAATCAGCCTTATAGAAGGAAACATAAAATATTTATTATTTTGTTGGTGTGACGTACAGTGTAATTTTTACAAAACCTCTATTTCAATATTATGTCCAATAATTACAATTATTTTTATTTTTATACATTTTACAGACTTCAAGAGGCTTGTTTTCATTGCAACTGTTCACTCGTTTACGCAGAAAACGATGTACAAAAGTTAATTTGACTAGTTACTCGTTCTGGAAGAATCTACAATTTCATGCTGTAATGTATCGTTTGTCATTCGCGTCAAAGGTTAATCTTTGGTCCGAACTAGAGTGGGGCAGTCTTTATACAGATGCAGAGTCGTGTGTTTCCCTCTGTGGTGTAGACAGCGTGTACATCAAGTACAACTTTCATGTTGAGAATTATAATCAGTACAGAAAATGAATTCAAAATGTCTGACGAATTTGTTAAATGAAGACAGTGATTAGTTTGAAATCTGTATATGCTGGAAAGAAGACTCATTAGCAGTTTGCAGAAAGCTGATGTTTCAATTTTAATGTTTTCCACGTCAATCATTTTCATAAAAATGGTATTTTATAGCACATTTCTGTATATGCTTTCGCAGCGAAGCTACTGGTAAGACAGAAATCCTTCACTTTTTGTTGCGGTCTGCAACTAGGATGGGTGTGTCTCACTGTGACACACAACGCACACTTTATTGATGTTCCCTATGCAGGTATATGTGCTGCTTCATTTCATTGGCCCGTTTAGCTTTTGGAAGGTACAGTTTGTAACGGCTCATATGTAGTGATTTATCTGCTGATGTGGTTAGCGAACACATCGATGACCCAACAGGCCCTGAAATGACGTCAGCTCTAAAACCCGACACAGTCATTCTATCTTCTGCGTTCATTTCGCATTGACTACAGCCACATCAAGAAAAGACTTAACCATTAACAGAAAATGAAACTCAAATGCATGCAGAACTCACCGTGTCTGCCTTTTTCTGACCTAATTTCAATCTTTACGTCCCGCATGCTACACGGAATCACTATTTTTACTCTGATATCATTTCGGCCTCAGCACTGTATGTACGTATTAGCTGGTGTTGGAGATAATACTAACGGAGTGATTGTCACGACATTCATCATCGTTAGTGAGCGGGAAATGAAATTCGACAGAAAACATCCTGTGCCCCCAAAAACTGGACATTCTCGACAGAAGCAAAATGCCTCCTACCTCAACAGGGATATTTTTGTGGACGTACATTTTATAGTCCTATATATTTATTATCTTTCTTTTTGTTTGCTTCGTGGATTCTTTTTATTCTTTCTTCAGTCCACTCTCTCCCTGTCTGGAGGTGACTGCATTATCTGGCAGTACTTCCTTAAGCTAATTTTCGTCTGTATGAATTTTTGTTGAAAACGTCTGTTGGACTTCCTCGAGCCTTTTGTAAATACTTTCTGACCTGTTGGAGCCAGGGGATGGTTTTGACTTTTTGCTGTGTCGCTGTGGGTGACACGAACCTATAAACCGATTCACGATCCTTCAACCAGTCAATCCACTGTTTAAGTCGTGATTGTTATATCAAGCGAGCCACGTATGAACAGGGATCGGTACCAATAAAGGCCTATGGTGTCACAATACTAATATCGCTTGAGAACGCAAGCCATATTAGGTACATTATACAGGACAACCACATTAATATTATACGCATCATCGTTCACAAAGCTTTCGTTCGGGGTTTTTCTAGACGTCAACGTGATTTCTAAGCGCTGGTAATATTGAATGTCAGTCGTCGATTAAACTAGGTACCTATTTGGCAATAAATATCAAATTTTCGTACCCTGTAGTAATGCGCACTTTGATCACCCTACGCAACACACTACTAACGACAGAACGTAACTGCAGCACAATTATTAAATGTAATATGACTACAAAGAGTAATTTCTTTCAGATAGGATAAAGTTCGGATAAAGTACTGAAGCTACCGATTACGTACTGGTCGGTGGTAAAAGCGCTTACCGCTCGGAATTATTTTTTGTTGTTGTTACTAAGTCTTTAAGATACGTCAAAGTGGTCGAGACTAGCAAGATGTACCGTTCAGTCTACCACGCCAGCATTAATTAATCACACATTGGCTTCCATAAGAACCATTTTTCTAAGTTTGCTACACGTTGTCTTATAACTAATAAACTGGAACAACCTTCGTTAATCAAGGTAAAATATACTACTGCACTGGAGGAGAAAACCCAGTTTAACGCTGGACATTTGTTTCGTATATCGCACACAGCAAAGTTCAAAGAGGCAAGACTTTACTTTACCTTAGAACCGTGCTAACAAGCCAGATTCCACCAATATTCTATGAGTCCGGTTGCAATAGGCCTTACAAAACCGTTTAATCAGTATTTCCTTTGCTGTTCTTTGCAAATTTTACACCGCAAAAGGCGTGTACAAGATATTCTTTTATCTCATTAATAAAGTTACGTTTAATCAAAGACCATTACACCAGTTGTCAAGATAGAGTTACTCTCGTATATGTCAATGTTTACAAAACAGCGAACATCTCGTTAATAAAGTAATGTTTATTTAAAGACATTTTACATTGCCAAACTTATCTCCGTAATGAATGTTCTTTGATAAGATTATTATTCACCGATACCAGTAATACCATCTTTTACTTTACCTCAAAGACGAGAACGGTAAAATGTAGCGGCTTTCCCTCTTTTCTTCGTTACTGAAATTTGCTACTCTATCGAAGTAACACCAAGTTCATGAATACTAATTCGTTACCGTTGCCTTTAATATTCCTACTTTTCATACTAGCTTCTTTATTTATACTCGTAATACTTTCGAGTTCTCCTTAATTGTAACTTCTGTGGTAGCAACACTTTCGTCGTTATCTGTTTCTTTCACTTACTACGCAGCTACCCCCGGCCCACCCCCTACTCAAAAAAAAAAAAAAACTACACAGGAATCTAATGAAACTCAATTTAAAAAAATAAAGGAAAGGCAGTCACAAAGTCACTACCACCATTTTATACCTTAACCTTAATCAATGATGTCACAAAACTGGACCTCTTGAGGCGTGCAGCTCGTGGCCATGCGGTAGCATTCTCGCTTCCCACGCTCGGGTTCCCGGGTTCGATTCCCGGCGGGGTCAGGGATTTTCTCTGCCTCGTGATGACTGGGTGTTGTGTGATATCCTTAGCTTAGTTAGGTTTAAGTAGTTCTAAGTTCTAGGGGACTGATGACCATAGATGGTAAGTCCCATAGTGCTCAGAGCCATTTGAACCAACTCTTGAGGCGTTAGTTTACTTTAAGTAGTGGCTCTGTTCGCCAGTCGTCACAATGGTTCCAAATAAAGTTATCTGTCTCTACGTTGGAAATGGCCAGATCACAAAATGGTTCTATATTACAATTCGAATAATTACAAATAAAATTAGAAGTCTGGTATCACTCACCTTGACTCTGTTGTTCTCAATAGCAAATTCTGCGATTAACGTCGTACTCCTGACAGTCTCTCACCACAACTCTAGAGGGACATTAAAAATACGAATAATAAACAACAACCCAGCAGCAACTCAATAGCCACTGTATGCTTGGCCGTAGCACTCGGCGCGAGCCAGGACAGTGCTGTCGCTGGTGGAGTACTGTTTAGAGTTTTACTGCCCTGTTAATACGTATCGCTAAACAGATATCGCACTAGACTAACTTGGAACCGCTCTATCGAGTGGGCCCGTAAAATTCCTCTTTAAAAATCATTTTGTTTGTAAAGGGAAACAAGCCGACACTTTTCTTCGACACTGGGCCTCGTGTGGAAGACGTGATGAGCAGCATTTTCTTGGGCTGTCTCCAGCTACAGTACGCAAAAACGGAATAGCAAATATCTGTTGAAACACTCTATAAAATACACCTGACGACTTTTAAGAGAGACACCATATATAGTAAGGCAGCTAAACCAGGCCTTCCAGAATGAATAAATATATCGAAGTGCGTTCATCGATAAGTCACAGCGGACGTGGCGAATTTCCTGATGTGTCTGTAAATAATTTTTATCGTAACAGTGTCCGAACTACGACTCCGACTGTTTTTTTTTCGAATGCAACTATATGCTTTTCACTGTGCGTTTGAAAGAAGGTTGTAAGACATAACGTCTAATGAGACTTGATCTAATAGTATCAAACCACTGCCCCGCCGTCAGGAGAAAAGGTTCCACAAACATCTGCCCTTTTACACCAAATGTGGGCAAACACGTACCTCTAGTATGATTCTTGTGTTTTCCTGTGCGCTAGAAGCCCATAAGTCTGTTTTCTGCTGTCGTACCAATCAGCTAACTTGCTCGTAAATCTGTTTAGATATTCAACAATGTATACGACACTCGAAAAAGTGAATATCCTTTGCAATATATGACGCCAAACTATTAAAGCAGCGGTGAGGTTATACGCTGAAAAATTTCCAGATCGTGCCAAACACTCACGAACCGTATCTGCAAACATTATTAAAATAAATTTTACAAACTGTAAGTGTGGAGAATAAAATAAGCCAAGGAAATCGGAAAGCAATTGATGAAATAAATGAAACCAGTTTCTTAGAGTCAGCAACATTCAATGCAAATGTCATTAAGAA
Organism: Schistocerca cancellata; assembly: GCF_023864275.1. Classification (NCBI taxonomy): domain Eukaryota; kingdom Metazoa; phylum Arthropoda; class Insecta; order Orthoptera; family Acrididae; genus Schistocerca; species Schistocerca cancellata. Next base: position 744,897,523 of record NC_064628.1, on the reverse strand, counting down.
TCGTCTCGGAAGTAAGACAGGGATCAACCAGACGAGTGAATTTCATGAACTTTACATTCCGCTGCATCTACAGCTTCATCGTCATGACTTCCAGAGTGGTTAAAGTTCTCCAAATGTTATCTACGAAGATGCGGCATACGCATGCAAAAATTTTTAAGGAACATGCTTCGTTTACAGCCATTGGATAGGCCAATCTTCGCAATATGCACTAATCGTCAGTTGAAAATCGGCGCTAACTCAAAGAAGTGGATAAAAACCACGCTCTCGATCCATCAACGTTTGGCGCGTGTTTTTCAGATCCGCATCCTTCGTCCCTGTTTATCTGATGGTAATCTAAATACACTAAGGTATCTGGAGTTCCTAAAACATGCTGCTGCCGCTGTTATTGGAAGACTCCTAATGGACATAAGGCAATCAATGTGATACCAAAATTATGGGTCTCCCTCCAGTTCTGCACATGTAACGACAGACTTTCTTAAGAGAACATTTGGAGGACATTGAAACCGTCGTTCAGGAAACGCAAATGGTCTGCACATTTACCAGACTTAGCATTCCTATACTTTCACCTGTGTCCAAAATGAAAACAAGAGTTTTATTGAGAAACACCGAAGATTCCCGAAGGCATGAAATGGCTTCTAACACGGACCTGTGCTGCCGTTAACTCCAAATGAATTTCAACGTGCAGTATTGTTTCTCCAAGTGACTCGCTATAGCGAGTAGCAATTCTCAAGGCCAACATTTTCAGCATACGGTATGACAACCGTAATAATAAACACACGAACAGTAGACGAGTTGTGTGTCTGCTGACGTGTGGTGTACAATGGCAGCCATTTATGGAGCCTCTTCTGCCGATGGCGATCATATTTAATGTGTTCCCATACGTGATTTTAACCAACATTGTTGGGAGTGCCAGTGATCTTTCATCTTGTGATAGTTACTTATGAAGAAACAATCACGATCGTGACTGTTTCTTCATAAGTAATTCGCATACAAGTTATCTGGTTGAAGTTCTCGTAGAAGCTGCTTTCAAATGGCACAGAAAAAAGTATATAGTTCTATGGTATCGATAGCTACGATGCCACAACATAGGTGCACTGTGCTAAGTTGACAATACGACACCGACGACAGCGCCCTCTAGCCCGCGCTGTGCAACTCTACGAGCGCCGCTCCAGACTCAGCCCATTTGATTCCGAGCCGACGACCAAGAAATTTAGCTTCTACTTCATAGGGGTAGCCATTACAGACTTTGTTACTTCAGTTACTTCAATGATAGTTTGTCCAACTACTAGTAGCTGTTAGCGTTGATACCTGTACGCCTTCGCACCTACGTGCTCATCTCTAAGTAACCAGTATGTAATCATAATTTTGACTATAGTAAACTTGTAAAATCTACAAGCAGTACCGAAGTACTTCACCTTTCCTCCTCCTATTCGCTGCTTACATTCGGCCTACCCTTCAGTTTACAGGAGCAGACCCACGCGCTGCCTATCCCGGCAGGATAAAAAAGGTTCCATTACAAAAAATGAAGATAGTTTCTTTATTAGGCGACTATACCCCAGAAAAACTACGTGCGAGCATCAGGAATTTTGAAACTTCCTGTCAGATGAAAACTGTGTGCTGGGCCGAGACTCGAACTCGGGAAGAGCTTCTGTGAACTTTGGAAGGCAGGAGAAGAGGTACTTGCAGAATTGAAGCTGTCAGGACGGGTCGTGAGTCGTGCTTCGGTAGTTCAGATGGTGGAGCACTTGCCCACGAAAGGCAAAGGTCTCGAGTTAGTCTCTGTCCGCATACAGTTTTAATCTACCAGGAAGTTTCATATCAGTGCACATTCCACTGCAAAGTGAAAATTTCATTCTGGATCAGGAAATTTCCTTATTGTCCGATATAACTTGGCCAAACTGCAGCTTCGTTTCGTTTACGAACGCCGTATCTGTGGCGACTGGCCAGAACTCTGTGGCGCTACATTAGAAACTGCCTGCCTACTGTCGCCCTCTATAGCGACTTTTGTGTAATGTGTGAGACAGCGTGCACTGCAAAAAGACTGACGAAAATAAAATTAAAAAAAAAATCTCTTCACCTGTGCAGCCTTAAGGCACTGCCTGTACGCGGACCAGTGGAGCGCCACGAAGCTGCGTGAAGGAGGCGCTGACCTGCGCGTCAGTGGAAGGAACCTCCAGGAAGACAAGAGTTCAGCGCCACCTGTCGACGCTGATTTCACCAGCGGCCCATCGCTGGCCGTCCCAGCTCGATCGCAGACTTCGAGAGCATTAGTACTGAGTAATGGGAAGACGTTGCTTAGCATGCATTCTGCGAGTAGTAATAGTAAAATGCTTCTATGTAGGAGGCACAGGAAGTAATGTTTCTTTCCTTAGTAGAAATAAAGTTTTCTATTTATTAGAAATGCTATGCACAGATGATTCTGGATTCCTGCCATAGACTATAGCAACTTCTCTCATTCCTTGTTTATTGTCGGTGCTGGCCCTCACAGTAGCCGACACAACATCACCTATGACCTAAAAGATCCTAAATTAATGCATTGGTATGATGGCTTTCATTGAAGATGAAATATTTAATGAAACAAGCATTGTATACAGCATGATCCTTACTAATGTTTAAAAAACCACGAAGCTACATAAATGACGCTGAGACAAGTGATTTAATATCGCACACATGGGGCTGCAAATGTCAGGAAATACCCCAAAGTGGATGACAAGTGTTGAACGTGTGACGTTGCCAGATGACGTACGTCACAGCAAGTGCAGCGGTTGAGCCTGTCTGTCTGTTGCACTAGATCATCCCAAAGCATTTACGTCAGTGTGAGTTTGGGCCTGCTTGCGTGACTTCAGCGCCTGTGGCAGAGTGTTCGAGTCTTGCGTGTGACAGGAAGTATTTTCTTATTTATTTTTGCATTGTCTTAGAGAATTGTGTGTTTAGATTAAGATAAGATTCAATTGAAATAAAACAGCCCTCGGTCACTATTTTTAACGAATTAACCGGGTTTCAACACTGCTAGGAGTGTTGAATGGTTGATTTAAATTCTGAGGAAGACACTCCTAGCAGTGTTGAAACCCGGTTAATTCATTAAAAATAGTGACCGAGGTCTGTTTTCTTTCAATTGTAACTATTCACGGTCTCTGAACGTGCAGCCATGTACAAAATTTTAAGGTAAGATTCATTATTTTAATTACTAGCCTCCCGGTCTCCACTTGTTTATTGCAGAGAACAAGCAAAAAAAGAAAAAAAAACATAAAGCACTGCGTCACAAGCAAAAGTGTGTCAGCTTTCGAATTGCGTCACAACAAGTCAACGAGTAAATGACTAACTTTTTCTTTAGTACATAAAGTCTGTAAACAAGTAAAGGAGAAACCGACACAAAACAAAACAAAAACATCTTTTGCTTGGTTACAGTGAAGACAATAACTTTGTAACTTTTAAATTTACAAAGGATCAGAGCGACCTAGCAGAGCGATGTGGAGTACAGCCCCCTACCCGCAAGCGTGGGATCAACAAGCCCAACAGCTGCAAAGTACGTCGCCTGGTGCCGCCACATTTCTCATCCATGTTTCGGCTATTTGCCCACATTTGCGTCCGCATGTGTCGTACATTAAATTACTTGTCGCAGTGTCGTCTTCGTCGCTTAGGGGGCTTTTAAACGTTAATAAGGATCATGCAGTATACAATGTACGTTTCATTAAATCTCTTCGCCGGCCAGAGTGGCCGAGCGGTTCTAGGCGCTACAGTCTGGAACCGCGCGACCGCTACGGTCGCAGGTTCGAATCCTGCCTCGGGCATGGATGTGTGTGATGTCCTTAGGTTAGTTAGGTTTAAGTAGTTCTAAGTTCTAGGGGACTTATGACCTCAGCGGTTGAGTCCCATTGTGCTCAGAGCCATTTGAACCATTTGAACCATTAAATCTCTTCCTCTTCGATGGTAGCTACCATAATGATCCATTAATTTTGCATTTTCTGCGTCATACGTGAAGTGATTTTTTTCCCATCAGGCTCCTTCAGTGCACGCCGTTTCACACGTTTATACACAGAAACACTACACCGGGCACGCAGTGTCTAGAGTGGCGCCACATAGTTCCGACCAGTCGCCACCGACATGGCGCTCATATACGGAACGGAAAGCTATTTATATACGCGGCAGTCAAATGAAAACTAGGCAGATGGATAAAAGTAAGTGAACTGTTTATTATTTCCAAACCAGTCGCCTTACCTGTTTATTTTCCATTGTGAGACAAGATGGTCAGTGCCATCACACAAAAGTTTTTTTGGTTGCCTGCGGAATCATAATCGTACCCAGGTGTGAACTTCTTCGACCGAAGCAAATCGACGGACCCGAATTACTTTCTTTAGGGCTCCAAAAATATTGAAATTGCATGAGGAGAGATGGGGGCTGTATTGAGGATATCTGAGGGCTAGGTCACTGCCAGATCCACCTGCAGGTATTTCGCACTCTCCGACCAGTTCCAGTTGCCACCGTCATACCCCAGCCGCTATCAACGAGTGACCGCTGGACAGGAAACGCCGAGTGTCAAAGTGTTATGCAGAATTTAAAGTCGGAATGCAAAGATATGTATTCGCATATTGAAAATACGGTACCACCAAAGCTGTTCATTTTATAGGAGACAAATTAAAATTTGTCCTGGACTGGGATTCGAAACCGGATTTCCCGCTTTAAGCCTTAACCACTTTGGCTATTCGAGCGTGCTTCAAAGACAGATCCAGACTTCCATATGTCCCAGAGTCTCTGCTCGTGTAATTATCTCATTCCCGCACAGGGAGAACTTGTTTAGATTTCTCGTCAGACTGCCTGGTGGTTGGCTTGAAATACATTAGTGTACTGTCTGTGTTTGACAGAGTTTGTGCAGTTCGATGCAATGTTTCTTTGGACTTGCTGAAGGAACACTGCATCGAGCTACACAAAAACCGTCAAATACAGATATTGCACTAATGTGCACTGTGTCTGTGGTGTCACCGCCAGACACCACACTTGCTAGGTGGTAGCCTTTAAATCGGCCGCGGTCCGTTAGTATACGTCGGACCCGCGTGTCGCCACTATCAGTGATTGCAGACCGAGCGCCGCCACACGGCAGGTCTAGAGAGACTTCTTAGCACTCGCCCCAGTTGTTCAGCCGACTTTGCTAGCGATGGTTCACTGACAAATTACGCTCTCATTTGCCGAGACGATAGTTAGCATAGCCTTCAGCTCCGTCATTTACTACGACCTAGCAAGGCGCCATTACCAGTTACTATTGATGTGTAAAACATGTACTGTCAAGAGCGATGTTCACCAATTATGGATTAAAGTTACAGGGTGTTTCAAAAATGACCGGTATATTTGAAACGGCAATAAAAACTAAACGAGCAGCGATAGAAATACACCGTTTGTTGCAATATGCTTGGGACAACAGTACATTTTCAGGCAGACAAACGTTCGAAATTACAGTAGTTACAATTTTCAACAACAGATGGCGCTGCGGTCTGGGAAACTCTATAGTACGATATTTTCCACATATCCACCATGCGTAGCAATAATATGGCGTAGTCTATGAATGAAATTACCCGAAACCTTTGACAACGTGTCTGGCGGAATGGCATCACATGCAGATGAGATGTACTGCTTCAGCTGTTCAATTGTTTCTGGATTCTGGCGGTACACCTGGTCTTTCAAGTGTCCCCACAGAAAGAAGTCACAGGGGTTCATGTCTGGCGAATAGGGAGGCCAATCCACGCCGCCTCCTGTATGTTTCGGATAGCCCAAAGCAATCAGACGATCATCGAAATATTCATTCAGGAAATTAAAGACATCGGCCGTGCGATGTGGCCGGGCACCATCTTGCATAAACCACGAGGTGTTCGCAGTGTCGTCTAAGGCAGTTTGTACCGCCACAAATTCACGAAGGATGTCCAGATAGCTTGATGCAGTAATCGTTTCGGATCTGAAAAATGGGCCAATGATTCCTTTGGAAGAAATGGCGGCCCAGACCAGTACTTTTTGAGGATGCAGGGACGAAGGGACTGCAACATGGGGCTTTTCGGTTCCCCATATGCGCCAGTTCTGTTTATTGACGAAGCCGTCCAGGTAAAAATAAGCTTCGTCAGTAAACCAAATGCTGCCCACATGCATATCGCCGTCATCAATCCTGTGCACTATATCGTTAGCGAATGTCTCTCGTGCAGCAATGGTAGCGGCGCTGAGGGGTTGCCGCGTTTGAATTTTGTATGGTTAGAGGTGTAAACTCTGGCGCATGAGACGATACGTGGACGTTGGCGTCATTTGGACCGCAGCTGCAACACGGCGAACGGAAACCCGAGGCCGCTGTTGGATCACCTGCTGCACTAGCTGCGCGTTGCCCTCTGTGGTTGCCGTACGCGGTCGCCCTACCTTTCCAGCACGTTCATCCGTCACGTTCCCAGTCCGTTGAAATTTTTCAAACAGATCCTTTATTGTATCGCTTTTCTGTCCTTTGGTTACATTAAACCTCCGTTGAAAACTTCGTCTTGTTGCAACAACACTGTGTTCTAGGCGGTGGAATTCCAACACCAGAAAAATCCTCTGTTCTAAGGAATAAACCATGTTGTCTACAGCACACGCTTACAGCAGAAAGACGACGTACAGAATGGCGCACCCACAGACTGCGTTGTCTTCTATATCTTTCACATCACTTGCAGCGCCATCTGTTGTTGAAAATTGTAACTACTGTAATTTCGAAAGTTTGTCCGCCTGAAAATGTACTGTTGTCCCAAGCATATTGCAACAAACGGTGTATTTCTATCGCTGCTCGTTTAGTTTTTATTGCCGTTTCAAATATACCGGTCATTTTTGAAACACCCTGTAAGTATTCCAGCAGCTACGTACTTTTTTTACTAGTCTCAATTCCTTTAACTGTTCCAGACCTCACGCCAGCCTGCGTGAGCTAAAACGCGTGCCTTTCGGCTTCCTGTCATAGTGGGTTGGCTGTCTTGCCAATCCACAACAGTGCCAACCTCTTCATCTCACAGTAGCACGTACAAGAAAAGCACTCAGTTATTTGTTGTATATATTCGAAACTCCGTCTATCCTCTATAGCTCCCTCTAGCACAACAGTAGCTATTTTCTGAAGTCATAGCACATGCTGTATCATCCCGTCCCTGCTTCTTACCGTGTTTTTCCGATATTCCTTTCCACGCCGATTCTGCGATGAAGCTCCTCATTTCTTGTCACGTTCACATAATTTTCAACTTCGTTGTGTAACAGCTCATCTCAAACTCTCCGATTCTCTTCAGTTCCGGTTTTCGTGTAGTCCCTTATTCATTTCCACACAAAGCTCTGCTGTAGGCGCACATTCTCATAAATTTCTTCTTCATATTAATTCCTACGTTCAATACTAGTAGATTCGTTTTACCAAAGGTTGCCCTCCTTGTGCTATTCCCTGTAGCAATATCCACTGTTCACATGCCAGTTTTGTGCACACGATGAGCGAGTAGCGCACGCCTACTGTCTTGGACAGAATGTAGCCCACACAGTAGGTATGTGCTAAATTGTGACTTTCCGAAATCATTGATTCCTGTGAATATTACGTTGCGGTAACTGTGATTCTTAGCTGACATTTGTCACACTCTAAAATCTCATTTTATGAATTCACAACTTGTATCTCTCCACACTCCATCAACATTAAAAAGTGATTTCTGCAATTTAGCACGGTAGATGTTACACTGTGACTGATCACAAGTAAGAACTAACAGGCGTTGGTAGGCAAATCTGCTAACTGGTACGTCTGAACTGTATCACTGCAACGGAAGTGATACAGTTCAGACGCTGTCTGCAACGGAAGTGATATGTTCTCGCCTGTAAAGTGTGCAATATGAATATTCAGAAGCGTTTCATTGAAGCAATTATGCGATTTCAAAGGAATGATAACTAAATGTAAAGTATACTGTGAGTGAATAATCAACTCTAAATATTCTGTTATGTAGTTACTGATAAAAGCTTGGTTGTGTGTGTCAAGGTTGATGCTATGCAAATGGAGAAAGTGGGAAGTATAGATGTCCCAGTCAAAAGTGGATACTGGAAAAAGTTTAAGTGCAATACCTGAAGATAGACATCAAGGTTTACCTATTGTGGTGTTGAAGAAAATATCCATCGTGTGAGTACACTACTGTTAAACATTTGGTACAAGTTACATAACAGATCTCCCTTGTAATTTTTGTAGTTTATGTACGTAACAAAATCAGCATTGCAACCTTATTCATTATCTAATTTGCGTTTCTGAATTTATCTTGCAGGTCTAGTTCTCATGATGAGAAGTGCGTTAAGTTTGTCTGAATATGGCGCAAACGTATAAACATGAGGCTACAGGTCAATCTCTTACTACTTGGCATTCACATCAGTTGGCTTCAACTCCCAACCGATGTATCACTTTTCAACCTAACCTAGACCTCGGGCTACGCTACAAAACCAAGATATCAGGGGGAGAGAGGAGGCTGGTCCAATATAACACCGCAGCCAAACGTTTAAGTGCTACTGCCAGGTGAAACACTGAGTTTAAATTTTTTTCCCGGAGCAAATTAGCTTCTTGGTTCATGTCTTCACCTTAGGTAGGTTGTAGTGATTGTTGGCTGCTGTAGTCGACGGAGTGAATATTAATAAAGGTTAATTTGAACAGAAATAACAAAATAATAAATTGTGCAGACGATTTCTCTGTTTCCCTCCAGACAGAGAGGCTTGTTATTCACCTTCCTGCCGGCTGCTGTCCCGACCATGGCTGGCAACGAACTAACAGGGCTTCAGCTGATGGTTAGTTAACACAATAGACAGGAAAAGAGAGGGAAGCTATAGAAGAGAGAAAATGCGTCAGTTCCCCATTGCATCCACTCCCCATTGCATCCCACTGAGATTTAGTGATAAGAGGGCCCAGTGGACAGCCCGTCAAAAACTGAACACATATCGAACATGAAGACAGGAAAGAGGCGTACTGAACTGTGAAAAAAAAACAGTGAACGGTCCAAAGACAAGGAGTGCAATATAGATCAACCTGAAATACAACTACTGTATGAGCAGCCGAAAGGAAGTGGCTTTCGAATGGGAACCGCAAATGTTTAATGACAAGGCGATAAGTCAACCGAATCCCTCCTCCGAAAAACACGTCTGGTGTGTCATACACTGTATTAGTGACAGTACGTGTGTCATATGTGTTGAGTGGTACTTAAGTAAATATATTAGTGAAATCAAAGTGAAGTAGAAATTAGAATATAAATGAAAAACTTGGTTTAGTTTAGAGAGTTACATACTGGCAAACAGGGGACAGAACAGAAGAGACAATGACCGTGAAGTCAGCAAGTTCCACATAAGCGGGCGCTGTCGATTCAGCCGTCAGGGCATCGCCCGACCGGCTCACGTGTTTCTCAGTTGTCGCATGTGAGCAAAGGCCCTCGCCTACATCCCAAGAGCCAATGACCGACGTTAAGAAGATTCTTCGAGAAGCTTCTCAACGTGACAGAAGAGGCAATGACCGGCTCACGTGTTTCTCAGTTGTCACATGTGAGCAAAGGCCCTCGCCTACATCCCAAGAGCCAATGACCGACGTTCAGAAGATTCTTCGAGAAGCTTCTCAACGTGACAGAAGAGGCAATGGCCGTGAAGTCGTTCACCTCCAGTGAACTGAAGTGAATAAATACGCGAGACGCGGTGGGCCCGACAGACGGAGACGGAGACGGAGACGAGAGACGAAGAAGACGAAGAAGCGTAGCAGTTGTTTTCAGTCAGTTTCGGTGCTGAAGACCGTCATGCAAGAAGAGACTGCATCATGCACAGACGCACCAAGTCCGCCGCTGTAATGGAATAGCAAGCAGCAGCCTCGGCGCCAGAAGACAGAAGTTAAAAGGTATTTGAAGTCTGGTTTTTACGTACCCGGGGGACTCGTGAGGACGGGAAGGAGACGGCCTCACATCAGCAGTCACCTGTGAGCTGGGATGAAGATCTGACAGCCGAAGACTGGCAAGCGGGAGTCCGTTGTTCGAGTCCGGTACACTGGCCTTCCCCCACCGCGACGCTGCGCTGGCCGACGCACAACACACGCGGCCGCTTAGAGAAGAGAAACACTGGTACGCCACATCCAAGGTATCACCATCCGATGCACGACTTCGCTCGCAATAATTAAACGGGCCACCTCGCGCTGCGCGTCTCCAGTCAGCTGGGCGAGACGGCGACACGAGATACACACCGCTACGCGTAATCAGACGCCGCCGCCGCCGCCGCCGCCGCCGCTGCCGCAGCAGAAGGCTACGCAAACGACACGGCTGCCGTTCTCCGAACCAGAACATCCAGTAAGATACAGTTGTACGAAACTTTCAATAAAAGTTATCTTATGTAAAAATGCTGTTTCATTCTACCTCATACCCGAGCCAAGGAACAACCCACCCTGCCCACACGTTGTTAAGAGAGAAAAGTTAATTTATTTAATATTTTCACCCTGACAGAATGCTTTAGAATGCTCATCCTGACAATTGACTTGCATCAAAAGAGAAAACCCAGTTACATTTAGTATCAGAACTGTTACATATGATAGGAGTATCTTACCGACGCACCTAATTTGTACGCCTGGTAAGTGAGTGAGATATGTCTCCTTGCCCGATTTAGGTGTTCGTATGAATGTGAATGTGATCACTCGCAAGGAAATGATAAAAACAGTTGCTTGTCACTTAAGCTGCAACAAATGAAAGCAACAGTTTCACAATCACACAGTGTCTCTGTGCTCCATCAAAACACATCTTTTTAAAGTTTTTGAATTTGTGTTCCGTTTTGGAAGTTTAGGCTCTTGAATTCCTTTGTTGTAACATATTTAACATCCACTTATTTGTTGTTTTCATTTCTGTGAGACTACTATGTGGTATCTCATCTGCTCTCACTATTCATCAAGTTTCCTTGCGTCGTCAACGTATTCTTACCACATGACTATAACCGATGTGTAGTATGGCAACTCCCAAGACTACGGAGAGAGAAGAAACATTTCAACGATCGGATGGACAGTTCATAATATTGTGAAAAAAATAAATAAATGGGACGAGGGAGTTTTGAACAAGGCTCATCCGGTTTACAATCCTACACCATTACCACTTAACTGCAAGGTCAGAATTATGTAACTCTTCTCTGTATTGCACTTATTTTTGCTTTTTTTTCACAGTTCAGTACACCCTCTTCCTGTTTTCATGCTTGATCTGTGTTCAGGTTTTGAAGGGCTATACACTGGGCCATCTTACCATTAAATCTGAAGGAGGTGTAATGTGGAATTTCCCTTGTTAGAAAGAAGTACGAATGTCGGTCAAAATTATGACATCCAATAGGAATTCAACCTTTTAATCCTATACAAATTCCATTACATAATACAGCTATTCTTCTAGCGTCGAATATTACAATGCTCAAATACTACTTTCAGTTGCTACTGACAGTTGTGACAAATTGCAACCAGACTTCACAGCGCGGCGCAACGTACTTAGAAAGATGGCGAGAGGTGGCACAAGGCGTTGAACGTCGACTGCTACTTTTAATTGCTATTTGTAACTTCCAGTTGTGACTGAAATCGCAGCCACATACTGTGAAGTTATTGTGAGAATTGAGCCGAATCTGATCACCGTCAGCGGTCTACTAGTTTATCTTTCCTATTGACGGCTAAAGTGCGCGTCATTTATGACGGCGGCCGAGTTTAGGTTCGTCCTGCGCATCTGACGTCACAAAACACAGTCAGCCAATGAACAGAGAACGACGTTGCCAGAGCTCGACTGCAGTGCAGAGCACGGACGAGTGGCTTCAGTTTTAGAAACGTTCAGTCATAAAGATAGTATAGGGTGTTTCAAAAATGACCGGTATATTTGAAACGGCAATAGAAACTAAACGAGCAGCGATAGAAATACACCGTTTGTTGCAATATGCTTGGGACAACAGTACATTTTCAGGCAGACAAACTTTCGAAATTACAGTAGTTACAATTTTCAACAACAGATGGCGCTGCGGTCTGGGAAACTCTAAGAACGCGAAAGAACTTGCCCCCCTTCTAACAGCCGTGTACCGCAAGTCTCTAGAGGAACAGAAGGTTCCAAATGATTGGAAAAGAGCACAGGTAGTCCCAGTCTTCAAGAAGGGTCGTCGAGCAGATGCGCAAAACTATAGACCTATCTCTCTGACGTCGATCTGTTGTAGAATTTTAGAACATGTCTTTTGCTCGAGTATCATGTCGTTTTTGGAAACTCAGAATCTACTATGTAGGAATCAACATGGATTCCGGAAACAGCGATCGTGTGAAACCCAACTCGTTTTATTTGTTCATGAGACCCAGAAAATATTAGATACAGGCTCCCAGGTAGATGCCATTTTCCTTGACTTCCGGAAGGCGTTCGATACAGTTCCGCACTGTCGCCTGATAAACAAAGTAAGAGCCTACGGAATATCAGACCAGCTGTGTGGCTGGATTGAAGAGTTTTTAGCAAACAGAACACAGCATGTTGTTCTCAATGGAGAGACATCTACAGACGTTAAAGTAACCTCTGGCGTGCCACAGGGGAGTGTTATGGGACCATTGCTTTTCACAATATATATAAATGACCTAGTAGATAGTGTCGGAAGTTCCATGCGGCTTTTCGCGGATGATGCTGTAGTATACAGAGAAGTTGCAGCATTAGAAAATTGTAGCGAAATGCAGGAAGATCTGCAGCGGATAGGCACTTGGTGCAGGGAGTGGCAACTGACCCTTAACATAGACAAATGTAATGTATTGCGAATACATAGAAAGAAGGATCCTTTATTGTATGATTATATGATAGCGGAACAAACACTGGTAGCAGTTACTTCTGTAAAATATCTGGGAGTATGCGTGCGGAACGATTTGAAGTGGAATGATCATATAAAATTAATTGTTGGTAAGGCGGGTACCAGGTTGAGATTCATTGGGAGAGTCCTTAGAAAATGTAGTCCATCAACAAAGGAGGTGGCTTACAAAACACTCGTTCGACCTATACTTGAGTATTGCTCATCAGTGTGGGATCCGTACCAGATCGGGTTGACGGAGGAGATAGAGAAGATCCAAAGAAGAGCGGCGCGTTTCGTCACAGGGTTATTTGGTAACCGTGATAGCGTTACGGAGATGTTTAACAAACTCAAGTGGTAGACTCTGCAAGAGAGGCGCTCTGCATCGCGGTGTAGCTTGCTCGCCAGGTTTCGAGAGGGTGCGTTTCTGGATGAGGTATCGAATATATTGCTTCCCCCTACTTATACCTCCCGAGGAGATCACGAATGTAAAATTAGAGAGATTAGAGCGCGCACAGAGGCTTTCAGACAGTCGTTCTTCCCGCGAACCATACGCGACTGGAACAGGAAAGGGAGATAATGACAGTGGCACGTAAAGTGCCCTCCGCCACACACCGTTGGGTGGCTTGCGGAGTATAAATGTAGATGTAGATGTAGTACGATATTTTCCACATATCCACCATGCGTAGCAATGATATGGCGTAGTCTCTGAATGAAATTACCCGAAAACTTTGAAAACGTGTCTGGCGGAATGGCTTCACATGCAGATGAGATGTACTGCTTCAGCTGTTCAATTGTTTCTGGATTCTGGCGGTACACCTGGTCTTTCAAGTGTCCCCACAGAAAGAAGTCACAGGGGTTCATGTCTGGCGAATAGGGAGGCCAATCCACGCCGCCTCCTGTATGTTTCGGATAGCCCAAAGCAATAACACGATCATTGAAATATTCATTCAGGAAATTAAAGACGTCGGCCGTGCGATGTGGCCGGGCACCATCTTGCATAAACCACGAGGTGTTCGCAGTGTCGTCTAAGGCAGTTTGCACCGCCACAAATTCACGAAGAATGTCCAGATAGCGTGATGCAGTAATCGTTTCGGATCTGAAAAATGGGCCAATGATTCCTTTGGAAGAAATGGCGGCCCAGACCAGTACTTTTTGAGGATGCAGGGACGATGGGACTGCAGCATGGGGCTTTTCGGTTCCCCATATGCGCCAGTTCTGTTTATTGACAAAGCCGTCCAGGTAAAAATAAGCTTCGTCAGTAAACCAAATGCTGCCCACATGCATATCGCCGTCATCAATCCTGTGCACTATATCGTTAGCGAATGTCTCTCGTGCAGCTATGGTAGCGGCGCTGAGGGGTTGCCGCGTTTGAATTTTGTATGGATAGAGGTGTAAACTCTGGCGCATGAGACGATACGTGGATGTTGGCGTCATTTGGACCGCAGCTGCAACACGGCGAACGGAAACCCGAGGCCGCTGTTGGATCACCTGCTGCACTAGCTGCGCGTTGCCCTCTGTGGTTGCCGTACGCGGTCGCCCTATCTTTCCAGCACGTTCATCCATCACGTTCCCAGTCCGTTGAAATTTTTCAAACAGATACTTTATTGTATCGCTTTTCGGTCCTTTGGTTACATTAAACCTCCGTTGAAAACTTCGTCTTGTACAACACTGTGTTCTAGGCGGTGGAATTCCAACACCAGAAAAATCCTCTGTTCTAAGGAATAAACCATGTTGTCTACAGCACACGCTTACAGCAGAAAGACGACGTACAGAATGGCGCACCCACAGACTGCGTTGTCTTCTATATCTTTCACATCACTTGCAGCGCCATCTGTTGTTGAAAATTGTAACTACTGTAATTTCGAAAGTTTGTCCGCCTGAAAATGTACTGTTGTCCCAAGCATATTGCAACAAACGGTGTATTTCTATCGCTGCTCGTTTAGTTTTTATTGCCGTTTCAAATATACCGGTCATTTTTGAAACACCCTGTAACTGAACAAAAGCAATGTCTTGGTAGCAGACTTTCTTTTATAGAAAGTTTGGAAAAAGCATTCTTTATACCAACTGCTTCATATTCTATTGATTAATTAAACCAAACAAGCAATAAGCCTCCTAATTCAGGAAGGAAAGGTCTTTGTATCATTCTCACTAACCGCTTTTTCGCAATAAAGAACAGCGGTAATTGTTTATTTCCTATTGTACTTCGACGAAACGTGAGTAATTCATAATCATACCAACAGTGTTCGTCGGTATTTTGCATAAGATTTTAAAACCCCGTCGTGAATAAAGTTCAACAACGAGCTGTGTTAGCGTAATGGTTAAAGTGTATGACTGCTAAGCGAAAGGTTCTGAGTTCAAACCTTGAACGGTGCTAAATACTTTCTTTATTTTAAAAACAACATCGAAGTGTCTTACTTCATGAATTTTATTCGTTTGAATGTAATTTTTTGAAATTTCTAGTGGCAACTAAAATCGACCATACAGGAAGTATACGCTATTGCCTTTTTACCTCTGCAAACTCTCAAAAATTTCGTGCAATGGTTTACTACATCTAATGCTGCACAATAACTACATTGAACATCGAAACAAAATTAAGTCATTTATGGGGGAAGGTATCAGTCAAGAAGATGTGTAAAAATCAAATTTTTGGGCCAAATAGTTTTTGTGAAATCGAATGATAAAGTGTGTCAAAGCAGTCGGAACACCATGTGTCTGCACAGGCGAGCAGTGCAATGGTGCCAAAATCGCGCACATCACGGAATGCGGGGAGCACGTCTCTGTAGCAGCGAAAGGGTTAATGCGGCAGTGGTGGCTTTACTTCATAAACTGCGCGCTCCCCCCTAAACGTAAGTTTGCGAACTATACTATACTATGGCGCTGCTTCTCTTGGCGCGTACAACTGGCAACGCAGCAACCCCCCGCGTCTGGGCGAGCATGCGCGAACCGCCAATATAAAAGAATTCAACTATAGTGATCTTTGTCAGAGAGGTTGGTGAGTGCAGGGGGAGAGTCTTTTTGAGAGGGGTGCAGTAGAGAGTGCCGCCTTGGCTGTCAATGCGAAAGGTCATGCAGGGAGTTCTGCATTGGCTTGGCACGTCATAGTGTGTGGTTGCCCGTTGTGTGCTTTTAGTGGAAAGTAGTGGCCTGTATGAGGAAGCAAACACGCCCGGCCTTGCTGGAGAGGAACGAGGACGCCGTAAGCCGCTGCTTGTGGAGGTTTGAGAACGGGCCGTTGGCACGGCGCGACGTGCTGATTGCAACCTGTAAGAAATTATGGCGGGATTCGTCAGAGGCTATGCATTCCGTTTCGCTAGATCAGAATTGAAATCAGCAGCTTGCTGCTACGGTGAGCATAACTATTATTTGCTTGTGCAAACTACTACAAAAGTGTTTGCCTCCTCGTGAAGATTCTTCCGCTATAGCCAGCCGTTTTAGTTAGTCGTTACGCAGTTTGAATTGCCTGAATATACTTACTGATCTGATCTCTCTGCCGGCTCAATCTGCCCCTCCCTATATTAAGATATTTTATGGTTCAAATGGCTCTGAGTACTATGGGACTTAACATCTATGGTCATCAGTCCCCTAAAACTTAGAACTACTTAAACCTAACTAACGTAAGGACATCACACAACACCCAGTCATCACGAGGCAGAGAAAATCCCTTACCCCGCCGGGAATCGAACCCGGGAACCAGGGCGCGGGAAGCGAGAACGCTACCGCACGACCACGAGTTGCGGACAAGATATTTTATGCTCTGTTTCTTTAACAACTTTACGGAGAGAGTGTTTGCTGCGTACGATTTGTCTAGCGTGTTTGTATCTCACGTGTTTCTGTTTAACTGACGGCTGGGGCCGCGAACTTGTATTTCAGTAACAAAATGGTTCCTTGCGGCGCTTATTAACACGGAGGCAGCATAATTCAGTTTAGGTTCTCATTTATGTTATTATTGTATTTAATGGTCAGTACCGGCTGGTAGATGAATCTTTTAGTCTGTTGTAGACTTGTGGACACTCCCACCCTAAACTGGCGGTTTGCGAGCCGGTTGTAGTGTACCGGCCAGGCCATGTATGAGCGAAATGTGAAGCACCTCGCACTAATTTAGAGTTGAGAAGTAAATCTTCAGATATTTTATTGTCGATTGTAATTATCATCTGTGGAAATTTTAAATTCTGCCTATTACTGTGATTCCTTTGTTAAACCTTTTGATTTTGTTTAAGGTGTCTTTTTAATTATTCAATTAAATATTTTGTTGTCAAATAGCGTGTGTTTACGATAGTCCTCCAGGCCTATTACAAACTTAACTTTTCAAGTACTAGTTAATTATTGATTTTTAATCGCATTTCTTTAATTAGCCCTTCAGGTATTCTTGGTTGTTGTTGATATTTCTTAAAATCAGCCCTTCAGGGGTTATCGGTTCTCAGTTGAAATTCTTTTTTTCAATTGGCCCATCAGGCGTTGTTGGTTGTAGTAGTGGCAGTTTCTTTAAACCAGCCGTTCAGTCGTTATTGGTTGTTGTTTGCTATTGCTTAAACTCAGCCTTTCTGGCGTTTTGCTTTGGGAATTTGTTGTATTTCCGTCTTAGTTTGTTTTTAATATTAGCCCTTCAGGCTCTGTGTGAAAAATTTTATCTGGCTAGGTTTTTACCAGTGTTTTTAAAATAACTCATAAATTGTTAAAGATCATCAGCTTGTACTGTCAAGGCTAACTTAATGTTAAATAAAGTCTGTGTTAGACGGCCAAGGTGGCCGAGCAGTTCTAGGCGCTTCGGTCTGGAACCGCGCGACCGCTACGGTCGCAGGTTCGAATCCTGCCTCGGGCATGGATGTGTGTGACGTCCTTAGGTTAGTTAGGTTTAAGTAGTTCTAAGTTCTAGGGGACTGATGACCTCAGATGTTAAGTCCCATAGTGCTCAGAGCCATTTGAACCAAAGTCTGTGTTACCTACCCATGAACTATGTGCAAATGAACGAAAACCGGCCCAGTCCTTCGTTTGGTTATTTGGTCGCGTGGGACAGGGTTGGATACCAGTACGCGTCTATCAAAAATCACTACGAGTCTTAAGAGATGCGGTTTCTTGTTCGCGCCTGCCACACGGCACCTAAAGCTGTCGGCCGACGCAGAGCGGAGTGAGCGGTGGTGGTGTGGTGGATGTGGTGCGTGGCCAGCCAGCCGTGGCCCGGAGACGCGGCTGGCTCGCTCTTCAAGTTGCGCGGCGTGGCTGCTTCGCGAGTACAGTTTACTTATCTCTCTTCCACTCCTGCGGTTCACGCGGGTCATTTCTCTGCAAATGTGCCGGCCGCCCGGCCCTCCCGACGTCTGCGAAAGCCCGCGAATATCCCCAGGAGAGCGCCGAACTGCTACTGTAGTCCGCTTTGTTCATTTGTCTCTACTTAAGCGCACCGTCTGCGTGTCAAATAATCGGCTGTCGCTGCGCTATCCGGCGTGACGCATAACATCACACTGCTTGTCCCTTTGCCGAATCTTAGTGGTGACTCATCCGGCCACGAATGCCAAAAATTTGCAAAATAAGGGTCAAGGGGAAAAACAAGGTAAGCCACATTTTTTTCCGAAATTGCGTTATTGCAGCAGCTCGATTCATACTTGTCATTACACCTGTTAAGAGGCTAAAACTGGAAAAGCACTAAACGAGTTCACACATAGTAGCATTCAAAGTTTTTCTGTAAAGGGAAAGAAGCAGGTAAGTCAGTTTTTTCCGGGAAAAGGAGCAGGCATGTTAGTTGTGACTCATCCGGCCATGAGAGGGCAGAGTAAACAGACTGATGCGATCTCTCCTCCAGTAAATTCGATACGAAGGAAAACGAAAAGAAGGTGGGTATCTACACAGGCTTAGGAAAGAATGTATCCCTGCCAAATACAAAACCAACCTCGTCTACTTCGTTTACTTTAAGCTTCAACTTCCTGTACAGGGTCGTCCATTGATAGTGACCGGGCCAAATAACTCACGAAATAAGCATCAAACGAAAAAACTACAAAGAACGAAACTTGTCTAGCTTGAAGGGGGAAACCAGATGACACTATGGTTGGCCCGCAAGATGGCGTTGCCATAGGTCAAACGGATATCAACTCCGTTTTTTAAAATAGGAACCCCCATTTTTATTACATATTCATGTAGTATGAAAAGAAATATGAATGTTTCAGTTGGACCACTTTTTTCGCTTTTGGTAGATGCCCCTGTAATAAACGTTTAAGTACATGGTATCACGTAACATTCCGCCAGTGCGGACGTTATTTGCTTCGTGATATATTACCCGTGTTAAAATGGATCGTTTACCAATTGTTGAAAAGGTGGTTATCGTGTTTATGTATGGCTATTGTGATCAAGATGCCCAACGGGAGTGTGCTATGTATGCAACTCGGTATCCTGGACGACATCATCCAAGTGTCCGGACCGTTCGCCGGATAGTTACGTTATTTAAGGAAACAAGAAGTGTTTAGCCAAATGTGAAACATCAACCACGACCTGCAACAAATAATGATGCCCAAGTAGGTGTTTTAGCTGCTATCGCGGCTAATCCGCACATCAGTAGCAGACAAATTGCGGGAGAATCGGGAATCTCAAAAACGTCGGTGTTGAGAATGCTACATCAATATCTATTGCACGCATACCATATTTCTATGCACCAGGAATTGCATGGCGACGACTTTGAACGTCATGCACAGATCTGCCACTGGGCACAAGAGATATTACGGGTCGATGACAGATTTTTTGCACGCGTTCTATTTAGCGACGAAGCGTCATTCCCCAATAGCGGTAACGTAAATCGGCATAATATGCACTATTGGGCAACAAAAAACCCACGATGGCTGCGACAAATGGATCGTCAGCAACCTTGGCGGGTTAATGTATGGTGAGGCATTACGGGGGGAAGGATAATTGGCCCCCATTTTATTGATGGCAATCTAAATGTTACAATGTATGCTCATTTCCTACGTAATGTTCTGCCGATGTTATTACAAGATGTTTCACTGTGTGACAGAATGGCGATGTACTTCCAACATGAGAATGTCCTGCACATAGCTCGCGTACGGTTCAAGCGGTATTGAAAAGCATATTTCATGACAGGTGGATTGGTCGTCGGAGCACCATACCATGGCCTGCACGTTCACCGGATCTGACGTCCCCGGATTTATTCCTGTGGGGAAAGTTGAAGGATAATTGCTATCGTGATCCACCGACAACGCCTGACAACATGCGTCAGCGCATTGTCAATGCATGTGCGAACATTACGGAAGGCAAACTACTGGCTGTTGAGAGGAATGTCGTTACACGTATTGCCAAATGCGTTGAGGTTGACGGACATCATTTTGAGCATTTATTGTATTAATGTGGTTTTTACAAGTAATCACGCTGTAACAGTATGTGCCGGCCGGAGTGACCGAGAGGTTCTAGGCGCTACAGTCTGCAACCGCGAGACCGCTACGGTCGCAGGTTCGAATCCTGCCTCGGGCATGGATGTGTGTGATGTCCTTAGGTTAGTTAGGTTTAAGTATTTCTAAGCTCTATGGGACTGATGACCTCAGATGTTAAGTCCCGTAGTGCTCAGAGCCATTTGAACCATTTTTGTAACAGTATGCGTTCTCAGAAATTATAAGTTAACGAAGTTACGTGTATCACACTGGAACAACCGAAATAAAATGTTCAAACATACCTACGTTCTGTATTTTAATTTAAAAAAACGTACCTGTTACCACCTGCTCGTATAAAATTGTGAGCCATATGTTTGTGACTATTACAGCGCCATCTATCACAAAGCGAAAAAAGTGGTCCAACTAAAACATTCATATTTCTTTACATACTAAACGAATATGTAATAAAAATGGGGGTTCCTATTTTTAAAAAATGCAGTTGATGTCCGTTTGACCTATGGCAGCGCCATCTAGCGGGCCAACCATAGCGCCATCTGGTTTCCCCCCCTTCAAGCTAGACAAGTTTCGTTCTTTGTAGTTTTTTCGTTTGACGCTTATTTCGTGAGATATTTGGCCCGGTCACGATCAATGGACCACCCTGTATATTTGTTCAATATCTGTTTTCTTGCAACAGGTAAATCCTTTATTTAATGTTTATCCTGAATGCATTTCGAAAAATGGCGCAAATGAAGTAATGTCTTTTCTTTTTCACTCCCATCTCTAATGACAGCGCTGTCGACGGGAAGTTAAACTCCAATTTTTCTTCCTTTTTCTCATCACCACACACGATTTGGATGGTGGCACTGAAGAGCTCTATACACGGTGACCGTGAAGGAGTCGACAGATATATGACAGAAACGGTCACTAAAAATGATTAATAAGCAGAGGCTCTAAAACGTATATCGGTACCTTAAGAACTACAAGCACTTCCTTATCTTCGATACTAAAACTAACCTATTCTGTGTTAAAAACTGACTTATTTGTGATTCCTCCTGGTCCTTCAAATATTCACTCTTGGGTCAACGTAGTTTCTTCATGCTTCCAACGCTGAAGAGTGATTCTTAAAAGTTCACAGTGGCGCAGAAGAATGGGAGAAAGATTTTCCCAGATGCGGATCTAATTGGAGGGGCGGAGCGGGGTGAGGGGGAGGGAGGGGGTGGAGGAGGGTCAATCGTGAGGATGAAAAAACGCTTTAGTAGAGAAGTTTATATTTTTGCACTTATAAATTTCCAAATCTCACAAAATTAGTCTTTGGAGAATGAACTAACATGAAAATAAAGCCGGCCGGTGTGGCCGTGCGGTCTAGGCGCTTCAGTCTGAAACCGCTTGACCGCTCCGGTCGCAGGTTGGAATCCTGCCTCGGGCATGGATGTGTGTGATGTCCTTAGGTTAGTTAGGTTTAAGTAGTTCTAAGTTCTAGGGGACTGATGACCACAGCAGTTAAGTCCCATAGTGCTCAGAGCCAAGCCATTTGAAAATAAAGGGTTTCAGATCGGAAACGAATTTCAGAAATTAAAAGATCCCTTTAACACTCGATATCTTTCAGTTGCTTGTTTCAAGGTGTGCCCACGTGGATGTGGTTATTCACAGCCTGACGATACCAGCTGCCAACAACAAATTCGATACATTTCATGTGTTCAGAAGTAGAAGTCGTGAACTACACAGTTAACTAACAGAGGACAGAAAGGGAAATGTTCTGCGCTAAACAAAAGAAGAAGAGGAAGAAGAAGAAACAGAAGAAGAGAGAGTGACTTCTCGAAGGAACTGAGAGAAACAGTATTGTCCCCAATTAAACACTTGCGTAGCCAATATTTGTTTCAAATCACAATGCTTTGTCAAATAACAATAACAGCGAGCAGACACTCATATCTTATACGCTTTTTGATCAAAAGTATACGTACAGCTCTCTGTAATGCGGAACCGACCAGTAATGCGGATCAGCCAGTATGAAAAGAGGCAGAGAGCGTTGTGTTTTCAGTAGAGAAGCATAAACAGCGAGATGGATCGGCAAACAGGGCACAGAGCCTTCGAACGTCGATCAGTCAAAAAATGGCTCTCAGCACTATGGATCTTAATTTCTGAGGTCATCAGTCCCCTAGAACTTTTTTTTTTTTTAAATTCTTTATTTCCATATGATAATAATTATAACAATGTAGCCCACTACCTTATCTAATTAGTGGGCCGAAGGTCTCATACATTTTTACATTTGCAGCTTTTCTAAATATAAGTTAGTAAGTAGTTAGTGATAAGTAACAAGTACATGGAAACTACAATGGGCAATTAGTATGTTGGTTAAGGACTAAGTAGTAACCTAAGTAACTAACTATATACTACTTACTAAGCCTGCAGCGTTACAAAGGTGTCAGCTACTAATATAAACCTACTATTTGGCCTTGCTCATTGAGCTAACCCCAATGAGCGTGCCCCTGACACTGGGCAGGCCATGGAGTTGGTCGCTGCAGGTTCCTAAAAGAAGTATCTATTTCTAAGTCTACAACAAAAAACTAAACTTAATCTAATGTCACAATCGGGTGCATTGTCTAGATAGGTGGGGTTGCACTCCATTCCCCCTGATCCCGGGGCTCGGCGGATTCTAGACTGAAGAGTCGACCTTTCCGTACCCGGGCGGATTGGGAATAGGGTGCTGTCTTTATCGGTGTTCTAATAAGTCTCTAATCATGAGCTAATTTGGTTCATTCAGGTAGTCCCTTAAGACTTTCTGTGATACCGCGTTAGCCAGCTTGTTTATGATCTGAAAGGTGTCTTGATGTCTTAGCAGTCTATATGTGTTGTTATGAGGTAGTTGTCCGCGTAAGTCTGAGGCCACATCATTGAAGAGTGGGCACTCGTAGACCACATGGTCAGGAGTACCCTCCAGAGCACCACAGTCACACGCAGGTGTCGCCTTTTTCCCAAATCGACATAGATATGTCGAATAGGGTCCATGCCCAGTGAGAAAATGGATGAGCCCTCTGGTTGGTTCAAAATATGTCATTTTTATTCTTTCTCTGACATCTGGTAGTAAATTAAAAGTCCTGCGCCCTGTTTCTTCGTTTTCCCATGAAAGTTGCCAAAGCTGTTCCCCTCTTAACCTGATTTCTACTTTGTTTTCAGTCCTACTCCCTAGAATTTCCTCTATTTTATCCAAGTTCCCCTTTTTTGCCCAATACCAGGCGGCCTGCTCCCGAATTTTGATATCCAGTGGGCAGAGTCCCATTATGACCAACAGGGCTCCTCCCGGTGTGGTCCTGTAAGCCCCCATTGATCTCATAATCATATTCCTTTGAACTCTTCTCACTGTCATGGCGGGCACCACCCTTGTGAGCCTGTGTGCCCAGACTCCTGAACCGTAACCCACTATGGAGGTGAGTATGCTGTTATGATATAACTTGATGAGATGTGGTGGGAGGTGGAAGCGTTTATGTCCAATGGAGATGAGGTTGTTTAGTGCTTGTAAAGCTCTTTGTGTTATGGTTTCAATGTGTCAGCCAAATGACCACCTCTCATCAATGATGATGCCCAGGTATCGAGTCTCATGTCGCCTAAGAACAGGTGAGCCCTCTATCCTAACTGTTGGATTCCTGACTAGTTGTCCCTTTAGAAGGAGGTAAGTTGATTTGATTGGTGAAATTGTCATTTTAGTTTTCCGGCACCAAAGTTGTAGTGTTGCTATTGCTCGTTCTATTTTAGGTTCTATGTCTTCTCGGCTTCGGCCGCCAACCAGTAGAAGGAGGTCATCTGCGTAGGCTATTACCTCTAGCACTTCATCAGTTTGCTGTAAATTATCTAGTAGGGGTTCCATGTGGATGTCCCAGAACAGGGGACCTAAAACGGAGCCCTGGGGACATCCCTTCGTGATTGTTTTTCTTACCCTTGTGCTAGGAGATGATAGCCAGACCTCCCGATCCTCACAGTAGCTCCTCAGACACCCATACAGCGGCCCTGGACACTCCTTCTCCCGTAAGCAGGAGAAGAGCGAAGGCCACCACAGGTTGTCGAAGGCGCCACTTATGTCCACCATGATGCCGACTACATACTTGTACGGGGTAGAGCCACAGACCTCAGCCGCCAGGGCGATTGCATCAGATGCCGAACGCCCAGGCCTGAAGCCGAATTGCCTGCTGCTCATCCCGCACAGCACTCGGTGCGCAGCCAGTCTGTCAGCCAGCAGTCTCTCCAGAACCTTCCCAAACAGATCAAGCAGGCAGATTGGACGGTAAGATTTTGTTTCTGCTGGGTCTTTCTCGGCTCCTTTTTTAATAATAACTACATTTGCCCTCTTCCAAATTTGAGGGAACTTTTGCTGCCTCAGACATTCGTTATATAGTTGAGTTAGTGGAGCGACTATCTGGGGAGCCAGGAATTGCACCACCTCCGCCACAATGCCATCTGGCCCAGGAGCTTTCCCTATCTTCAGGGTTTTTATGTGGGCAGCTACCTCCTCTTCAGAGAATGGGTAGACTGCTGTATCATTTACGTATACATTGCTTGTGTAGTTCTCTCGCAGCTGCCATTGTTCATTGGTCTCTCCATCCGCTGTATCATCAGGCAGCAGGGACTGGAGAAGAACCTCGGCAGTTTCCTGCCAGGACTCTGTCATCCCGTCCCCCCGCCTGACAGTTGAGAGCTCCATCGGAGAGCGGATTTTTTCCCGGACAAGCTTATAGGGAATTCCCCAGGGGTCGAGAGCAAGTTGGTTGAGTACAAAGTGTTCCCAACTTTGGGATCGTACTTCACATAAGTGTTTGTGAAAATTTTCTTTTGCTTCCCGGTATAGTTGCAGCCATCTTTGCCTTTCAAGCCAGACGACACTGCGCTGGTAGTGCCTCCTGAGCCTTCTGACAGACCGACGCATCTCCTCCAGTTCAGCTGACCATGGTGACGGAGAGGCCGCCATGGCCTTCCTCCTAGTAGGTACGGCAGCCTTCACCGCTCGAGTTATTGCTGTAGTCAGTTCTTCAGCTCTTTTGTCAATGTCAATGTCCAAAAGTCCATCACCTTCTGGCAGTGCAGGAATGTCGCACTCCCTGGCAAGTTTTTCCCAGTCGGCTCTTTTATAATTATATTGCACCTCCCACCCCATGGCCCAGCGGCTCTCCCTGTTTCCCACGCTGAAAGTGATAAGATTATGGTCACTGGTGGTGACGTTCTCTATCACTTCCCACTGCTGAATTAGGTGCACCATGTTGGGTGTAGCCAAGGTCACGTCAATGTTTGTGCCTTGGCCACCTCCCGCCACATAGGTCGGAGGATTTCCAGGTTTATTTACCACCACCAGCTGCAAGGCCATAATGGCCTCTTCTGCCTTCTCCCCATTTGGGTCCCTGGTGCCGCTGTACCATAGGGGGGATTTAGCATTTATATCAGCAGTCACAATTACTTTTCGCCCCCGCAACGCCGTGATGACTGTGGAGAGATGTAACAAATGTCTTTCGATGTCGTCACCATACTGAAAGTACATATTTATAAGAATGACAGTGCCAGATGGAGATTGCAGCTCCACGATGTTGCAGTGGTTAGTTGAGAATTGCGTCAGAACTATGGCTCTCAGAATTTTGTTGGTTATGATTATTGCCGATTTTGGGTTTTCTCCATTGCTTATAACTTGCCATGTCGTAGCTGTGAATACTATTTTCCCATTTAGAGAGTACGGCTCTTGCAGACAGATCAGATCCAGTCTCCTCTCCTCCACTTCCTTACGTAGCTCCTGCATCACCAGTCTACTGTTATGGGCGTTTAGTTGTCCAATGGTGATTTTTGTCATTTAATTTATGGATAGTATGTGTGTATTCTGTCATTTGGCCAGGTCTTATTCCAGTCAAATGTAATGCGTCCATTTGCTAGAACTGCTTGTTCGTATATGTCATCCAAGTCAAATTTTTCCCCGCGTCTTTCAAACAGTTTCTTGAGTAAGTCTCGCAGGGCTCCGAAGTCGGTGGGGAGATTCACTGACTTGAGCTGGATTCTGTCTACGGCCTCCATTGCCGAGAAGGTGACTCTCCTACCATTCTCATGTCCCATCCGGACCACGTGTCTTAAGGCAGTGGTCAGGGTAGTCGGCTGCTCTAGTCTCGCTAATTGCATGGTGAACTCAAGATTTGGATAGACCCTGACTGGGTCGATGGGTGGCAATCTCACGATTGGATCTTTCATAGCTTGTTCACTCGAACTAGTTATTTTGTTCTACTGTAGTGGTTGTTTTATGTTACTGTACTCTTTCGTTGAGATTGCCACCGTCTCTGTTACAGGATGCCCTTGCCGTTGATCTTTCGTCGGCATTGTCCTCCGGCTTTGGGAGGAGGGAGACTTGATTGTAAGAGGTTCAGTTTGAGTTCCTCTATCAGTAGTGGTAGATTCCGTTTGGGTACTCGCGTCCTTCATAATGACTGAGGCGTCAGTGAGCGACCTCAAAAACATCTTAAAGGCACTTGCCCTCATGGCATCCCTCCTCCTTTTGCTCGGGGATTTTCTTTTTGTCATCCTGTTTGCTTTGGCTTGTTCAGCCATAGTCTATCCTTGAGATCAACCTTTGCTCCAAGAGTCTGTAAGTGGGGCAATTCCGCCCAGTGGCGCCACAAGGTTTTTTGCCCCTTCTTTTACATGGGATACAGACTGCTGTAGCCCTACAGTCTTTGCGGACATGTCCATCCTCGCCACATTTCGAGCAGGCCGACCCCCTGGTACAGTGCCTCAAAACGTGGTCGAGATCTCCGCAATTGTGGCAACGCGGTACCACAAGATAGTCACGTGTATTTACGGCGTGGAAGCCGATGTAGAGTTTGCCCATTGCAGTTATTTTCTTCCTCATTTGAGCAGACACCTCTGCGACGTGGTGAACCACGTCACGGTCCCGAGGTCCTGTCTTAAATTTCAATTTGAAATTTTCTTTAAATTCATCCTCTGTCATGTCTTCAAAGTTTTGTGCCTTTATGGTTTCGTGTATCTCCTCATTGGTCATAATAGTCGGTACATCATATAGAATGACCAACGGGTTTCTCTTCCTTGGCGGCTCACATTTTACCACCGAGTTTAACTTAGTATTATTTAATAATTTTACTTTGTCCTCTTCAGAGGCCACTTCTACTATTACTGAGTTCCTACTTGGTTTAACCCTATTTATCTTAATCTTATCTTTTACTGGGTTTATTGTGGTAGTGAGTAACTCCTGTATTTTCTTTACGCTAGTGTCCTGACCGGGTAAGGTCCTTAGGAACACCGTTGTGTCAGTTCTCTTTGTTATTTTTGCTATTGTGTCTCTGGTTGTATTTGGTTTTGGTGGTGCTTGTGCTGCCACCCCTGCCCAGGTCTTGGCCGGTTGTTTCCTCAATCTTTCATTCTCCTTCTCAAGTTCTTCAACACGGCCCTCAAGCTTGGCGTTTGCTATGGCCCACGCCGCAAGCTCGTTTTTAATTGTTGTTAATGCTGCCTGGCTAATCTTTCCATTTTTGATATTTTTTGTTCAAGGAACAAAGTAATTCTCGTATGTCTTTGCAATACATTCTCCTCGTTTGCCTGCCCTGACTCGTCCTGGGGAGCAGGTACAGGCATCACAGAAGCTCGCGATAGCGCACTCGAATCACTCGTTTCGGGCGTCTCCATATTTAACGAGTGATAAAAAGAGGTGGGAGCCCGTCTCTTGCCCCGGACCGGCTCCTCTGGCATGGGGGGGGGGGGGGGGGGGGACTTCTGCAGCTCGCCCACCGACCTCGCCCCTAGGTCAAGGGCACTCCAGAGCTGCCGGGTTCAGCACGCCGTCGCCAGCGCACTGGTCCCCATCGATGGCCTCGTCGCCGACGATTTCACACGGCGCTCCTCGGCAACTGCACCCCGCACTCCGGAGAGGCGGATGCACCTCTCGCCCTTCGCCGCCTACTTGCCCGAGTTTCCACCTGAAGGCCAAGGACCCACTCCTACTCAGGTGGTGGGTCGGTCCCCCAGTCGTTCGGCGGTCTGGGCCCATCTAACCTGGCCCAGGCGATGTCACCACCACCTGGGTTTGGCAGAACACGCCCCGGTTACCCAGGGGCGCGGCGAAGCACCCTTGCCGACTCGCGCCGTGATCCCACGCCGACAAACGAGGTCGCCGGCATGCAGAGCACCTGCTGGTCTGTGCCCTGCGAACAGAAAGGGACTGGTCGGTCCCTCGACACAGCTCCCCCTGTGCCACGCACCCTTCGCTTTCGCATCGGGTTGGGTCGCAGCTCTCCCTTTTGACGCAAGGCAGAATGCCAAGCTTGACGTCTGGCACCACGGGAAGGCGGAAAGAGCCACTTGGGAAGGAGAGGCTGTTTGAGACGCGTCACTTCCCCAAGTGAGGACTGCCGCGGCACGCTCGACGTAAAGCGACACGCTCCAGTGCGAGCTTCCGTGCCTTACGGCGCGCCGGCAACGGGCGGGCCCGTACCGAAACGCGCCGTCAAGCGACTGACCTACTTAAACATAACTAACCTGAGGACATCACACACGTCCATGACCGAGGCAGGATTCGAACCTGCGACCGTAGCGGTCTCGCGGTTCCAGACAGAAGCGCCTAGAACCGCTCGGCCACTCTGGCCGGCGCGTGGATCACTCATTGGATGTCAACAGAGTAACAAACCTATGAAGCACATATCAGCACTTCTAAGCCCACACCTGTCGAGTGTTGGTGATGTGATTATGATGTGTG
Source organism: Schistocerca cancellata (assembly GCF_023864275.1). NCBI lineage: Eukaryota > Metazoa > Arthropoda > Insecta > Orthoptera > Acrididae > Schistocerca > Schistocerca cancellata. Next base: position 744,868,645 of record NC_064628.1, on the reverse strand, counting down.
AACAGGAAGGAACAGCCCCAGCTAAACCAAGACCTGGTAGACTTCACGTGTTGACGGAAGCGGATCGTCGAGCACTGCAGAAATTGATCAAAACTCGCACGAAATCATCGGAAGGAATTACTCGAGAGTTCTACAGAGCTAAAAACCATTCAAAAGCCAAGAACACACAACTGTTTTTTATTGAAGACAACCGGTTTCAACAGTCTTCACATCTTAAACATTTTTTTTTAGTAAAACATGTTCATTTTACGCTAAACCTCGTGCACAATATGTCATGTGGATAAAACTCAGCACATTATAAACGTTTGCCAACGCTAAAAGATTTAAAAATAATAGCACTTTGTCCAAAAGGGCACGTTCATACACATATTGCTCACAAAAGGTTGTTACATGATATAAATACGGTACACAATAGCACATCCGTGTACATATGCTGAACACATACTGAACAGTGCGATTGAAGGTGGATGACAGCTAAGACTGTAGGAACCGGTTGTCCTGAATAAAAAATAGTTTGTACAATCTTGGCTTTTGAATGGTATCTAAAGACTGAAACAGATCGCCCTTCAATACTCCCATAACGAGAAAATTCAGTTGTGAGGTCCTGCCAGCAGTCCAGTGAGGACAATGATTGTATGAAGCGGTTATAATGAATGGGATGCAATGGCAGAGTAGCTCGTCATAGTCGATCCTAGACGACGCTTGAGGTGACGTACAGAACAACGGCACTTGACAGTAGATGACGGGAAATGAGTGACTTGGAGTGATGAATTACGGTATGATGATGATGATGAAGTCCCATGCTTCTTTACAGAGCGTAGGGGAACGATGCGGGAAACCCGCACCACCTTACTAGGCAAGGTCCTAATGGAGGTGGTTTGCCGTTGCCTTCCTCCGACCGTAATGGGGATGAATGATGATGATGAAGACGACACAACAACACCCAGTCATCTCGAGGCAGGAAAAATCCCTGACCCCACCGGGACCCCGTGCTCGGGAAGCGAGAACGCTACCGCGAGACCACGAGGGCGGACGAATTACGGTATACCATGTGGCAATCCGATGCAAGTGTTTGGGTTTGGTGAATGCATCGGAATGTTACCTACCATTACGTGTAGTGCCGATAGTAAAGTAATGAAGAGATGGTGATACGGTATGGTGTTGTTTTTCGTGGTTAGGGTGTAGACAGTAGTACGCTTTACAATAAAATTCCTGAATTGGACTGACCTATCCACAGCTACGACCTGAGCCTAACGGAACGTCGAACCCCAATGGCCAGCATCACTACCTTGGCTGGTTTCACTTCTAATAACTTTTCTTAGCCTTGATCACACTTTTATTTCTCAACAACCTTATGCGTTTCGACTTTCCGACATTTTCAAAGGCTATCTTATGTCAGTCATATAAAATTATTCATAAGATGCATTGTATCACTTAAACATTCTCGATCACGGGACAAGTGCAAACTTTATCCAAATGGCCGCGGCGTCCCTCAACATTTTCAAGCAGATTGACTGGTTTCGCCTCTTGAGGAAGAATAGGCTCCAATCATCCATAGGCATTTGAACACCTTCCCAGCATAGTTCAAACCGTGGAAATGGTCAAAAGCCGACACACACAGTACTAACTTCCAGTAACAGGTGTCGAAATACTTTTGATGAGGTAGTGCATTGAGTAAATTATGACGATGTCATAGTTGGGAGTCGGTTTTACAGTTAATTCCGAAACTTAAATACTTAAGGGCTATACTAAGCACTGGGACAACAAATGATTGTTATTATTATAACATTTTATACACTTTATTATTATTACTAGGAATATAGGTGCTTGTGGCACGTTCCAACTCGGTGTGAAGGCAAGCTACTTTTTCACAGAACGTGAAGACACAGTAACAAGCTCTACGCCCATTCCCCGAAACCGAACACTGAACCCTGACCTGGAAGTTGGCAGACCTGCACCCATATTACCATATCAGAAGTGAGGTAAGGGCGTCAAACTGTGTAGCAGTAACGTATAATCATTTACTATGTGTCATTGGAGCGGTGCAGCACGAGGGGTTACCTACACGGAGACAGCTGCACGATGAGAGTTTGGGCGGTACTATCAGATCCCGAATCGTCGTTACATGCAATCGCAATGTGTGTTCGAAATTTTGAAGAGGAAGAAAGGTTTAAGTTTAAGTAGCTGATGAGTCTTCCAGGCTGTATGGCCGTAGTCGAAAAAACTTCTCGCTTCCTGACGTTTCCCGCGCGACTGCTACGGTCGCAGGTTCGAATCCTGCCTCGGGCATGGACGTGTGTGATGTCACTAGGTTAGTTAGGTTTTATTAGTTCTAAGTTCTAGGCGACTGATGACCCCAGAAGTTAAGTCGCATAGTGCTCAGAGCCATTTGAACCATTTTGAACCTGACGTTTCGTCCAGAGTTGCGCTAGGCATCTTCGGAGGTGCTCCAGGAGACGCTGAGACTTGCCGACTGACGATTCGGACGTCGCAGAGCGACACTGATACTGTTTAAATTGGGCGCGGCCGAATTTCGACCTGGTCAGCAGAGATAACCTTTCTGAAACATAAACCTTCGCTATCGGTTGCCGCCTGTCAAGAATAGAAACTTATATATTGATCTGTAAAAACTTACCTATCGAACAAATGATCCTCACAATACATATTTTTGCTAATGAAATTCATCAAAAATAAATCACAATTTAACAAAATGGTTCAAATGGCTCTGAGCACTATGGGACTTAACATCTATGTTCATCAGTCCCCTAGAACTTAGAACTACTTAAACCTAACTAACCTAAGGACAGCACACACATCCATGCCCGAGTCAGGATTCGAACCTGCGACCGTAGCAGTCGCGCGGCTCCGGACTGAACGCCTAGAACCGCTAGACCACCGCGGCCGGCAATTTAACAAGAAGAGTGATGTACATACCTACAACATTAGAGGGAAAAATGACATTTATTACCCAATGTTAAAGCTGTTAAGTGGTTCAGAGAGGAGTTCAATATGCAGCAATAAAATTTTTTGATAATTTGCCCAGTAACATAAAATATCTGACAGATAGCGATGCCTAATTCAAAATCATTTCTTCTGGCCAACTACTTCTATTCCGTCGACGAATTTCTACTTAAAAACGGCTAACCAGTAAAAAAAGCACATCTTTTAAGTGTAGTTGCTTGTTAATGTGCTCTTCAGTGTTAACATTAATCATGTTCACATACTCTGTAAAGCGACTCGGTCCACATAATTTCGAGGAAAGAATCGTTGAAATTATCGATGGAGCATGTAACTAATTAACTACCAATGAGTTAAATGTCCCCGAAGCTGAAGAAGCCATGAAACTCCATGATATGTGGACATTGGCTCTGCGGAATGGATAGGTAAGTTTTTATCCTTGACAGGCGATATTCTGTCGTTAAGTGTTATCTCTAACAAAGATGTTCTCTAGAGGTCACGTGTGAGCTCGCCCACGCCCACTGTTGATAGTATTTACGACGCTCTCCGATGTCTGATTTGCCAGTCGGCAAGACTCAGCGTCGCCAGGAGTTCCTCCGAAGACGTTCAGCACAGTTCTAGACGAAACGTCAGGAAGCGAAAAGTTTCTTCGACCACGACCATAGATCCCGAAAGACTCATCAGCAACCATGACATCTATTCGTGTTAAGCTTTAACATTCCGTCGACAACGAGGTCATTAGAGACGGAGCACAAGCTCGCACCGTTTTAAGGATGGTTAAGGAATTCGGCTGTTTCAAAGGAACCATCCTGGCATTTAGTATAATAACCGTTAAAAGATTGTATGAAGAACATCTTTTCTATCTCAAAAACGATACGCCGTAAGCTTTCTAGCAGAGGAATGTTTTGGCGCAGAGATGTGTTACTGTTTTGGTTCTGCCTTGATGTGGCATGGGAATGAGCCACCAATTTAGTGTGTGCCAAATGCTTGTAATTCCTTTACTACCGAATACTTAAGTAATTGTGTTTGTTGACGGTCTTATCTTCAATGACATTCGAGGCCTTTGAAAAGAAGAATATAGTGATATTACTGTGGTGTCACCGCCAGACACCACACTTGCTAGGTGGTAGCCTTTAAATCGGCCGCGGTCCATTAGTATACGACGGACTCGCGTGTCGCCACTGTCAGTGATTGCAGACCGAGCGCCGCCACACGGCAGATCTAGAGAGACGTCCTACCACTCAGCCCAGTTGTACAGCCGACTTTGCTAGCGAAGCTACACTGACAAATACGCTCTCATTTGCCGAGACGATAGTTAGCATAGCCTTCAGCTACGTCATTTGCTAGGACCTAGCAAGGCGCCATTACCAGTTTATATTGAGATTGTAAAACATGTACCGTCAAGAGCGCTGTACACCAATTATGGATTAAAGTTAAGTATTCCAGCAGCAACGTACCTTATTGGCTACATTAATTACATATTCCTGTTCCAGACCTCACGCCAGTTTGCGTGAGCGTAAACGCGTGCATTTCGGCCTCCTCTAGCTACACGGTGTTGGCTCTTCTGCCAACACAGCAATTACAAATGTTATAATTTGAAATAAGATGTGAACTTGCAAAATATATAAAGGTTTCGCGGACTTGCTGGTACACCCACGTTTCACTTGACTGGCCACATAAAAATCTAATAAAGGGACAGGACTGCTGACTGAAAATCATAAGAAGCATCATACCACAATACACCTACTTCAATGGTTTCGTGTATGCCATAGAAGTATCCTGTCACAGCAAAACGGAATAACAATACCAAAAATAAATTTACACTCTACAAAGGCGTGTATGGTGATGTGAAACTTCCTGGGTTGCGATTCGAAGCCAGAGCTTTTGCCTTTCGCAGGCCATCGCTACCGCCTGAGCTATGCCGGAGGTTAGGGAAAAAGTGCTAGCGAGGCAGAGCTCTGAGGGCGCGTTTTCAGTCATTCCTGGGTAGCTCAGTCGGCGAAGCATTTGTCTCTAGAAATCAAAAGTGCTGGGTTCGAACTGCAAGCTAACATGCCATAGATGTTCGGGCTCACATGCGGTTACTCTTCGTCGAAATGTCCTTGCTCAAACTCGTCTAGGGGTTGAACCGCACGCATCGCATTACACGACCTAAATTAGATACCTGTGACCCTTTGGTTAATTTGTCTGTCTGATGGCAAGTCTGCGAAATTGTATGAAACATACAAAGTTGATGTAACATATAATAACAGTAATAATAATATCGGGAGCTAAATTAACTACCTATAATGATGTAGGCCACACGCGATTTGGTTAGAATAATGTCTATTCAGAAACAAAACTAACAGCGAAAGTGATCGTATTTAGAATTACTGTTACACTCGAGCGCATATCCCTTTGACACAATTCGATCATTTACAATCTCATCGCGAATTACAAGTTCGATATTCCACCTCACTAACTGTGCGAAAAGTTAGAGTTCACACCAGGTGCACGGCTGTTCACCGCTCAGAGACTAAGTCCCGCAATACCACACAAGGCGAACTTTTCTAAGTCGTTTCACTTCCTAGCTGCCTAAAGACTGACCGTCCGCTTTCGCGTCTCCACCAGCACTGTACCCTTTGGTGTCTAGCCCAGAACTGACCTGTCCCCTATCATGTCTCCACCAGCACTGCCCTCTGCCCGTCTCCGGCCGCGTTCCCCGTGCACCGAACATCTTCGCTCAGCTGAGTAGCGCAGTTCCCTGTCCTGAAACCGTCCATCTGATTGGCTACAGCTTATTCTACATTACTTTACATTTTAACATATTAAAACAATCGAAGTTTGACCACTTTCTCGTTCGAAACAAAGTAACAATAGTATCCATTACATAATAAACGTTAAATTCTTTTACATAAAACTAATACAATGACAAGGTCTCAACTGGAGGATTTGCACATTTCAGAATTTTTTTTTATACAATGCACCATATATATCAGCAAGCACTCTGTGGGAAGGTCTTGCGTATTTCTCACGCACTGACACCAGACTTCTCTACTGTGAAATTCATTAAGGAAAATGCGTTCATTCGCCTCTGGTTAGGGCTTTTCTCCAAGAAATTTATTGTGAATTCTCTGACTTGCCTTATGACACAGCACTGGGGTGGCTCAGCTGCTAGTTAGTGCCGTTTAGTTTTCAATCGCTCCGAAGCGAAATAGATGTTTTTCTCAATGAAAAATATATATCTAACCCATAGTTATCAGATCTTACTTGGCTGTAAAGGTCAATTTTGATCGACATCACATCGCACGTGTATGAACTGAACTTAAAACTTCAGGGAAAGGATAACCTCGTCTGTGGCCCAACTTCGTCTGTAGCCTCGACAGGGTCGTCAGATTGTACCACAGAAAGCTGTCATTGTTTAAGCACAACTGTAAGGAGAAAACTAATCTCGTTCTTTTTGCTATAAAAAATTTTTGCTATATACTGACAGAAGCCATGGGGTATCTCCTAATATCATGTCGGACCTCCTTTTTTCCGGCATATTGCAGCATCTCAACGTGGCATGTACTCAGTAAGTCGTTGGAAGTCCCCTGCAGAAATACAGAGCCATGCAGCCTCTATAGCCATCCATAATTACGAAAGTGTTGCTGGAGCAGAATTTTGTACAAGCTCTCTAATGTTCGATGAAGATCATGTCGGGCAATCTGGGTGGCCAAATCATAGGCTCATATTGTCAATAATGTTCTTCAAACCATTTGCGAACAACTGTGACCTGGTGACATAGCGTGTTGTCATCCTTCGAAGCCGGCCAGTATGACCGAGCGGTTCTAGGCGCTTCAGTCTGGAACCGCGCGACAGCTACGGTCGCAGGTTCGAATCCTGCTTCGGGCATGGAAGTGTGTGATGTCCTTAGGTTACTCAGGTTTAAGTAGTTCTAAGTTCTAGGGACTGATGACCTCAGATGTTAAGTCCCATAGTGCTCAGAGCCATTTGAACCACTTTTTCGTCCATCAGAATTCCATCGTTGATTGGGAACATGAAGTCCTTGAAAGTCTGCAGATGGTCTGCAATTAGCCGAACTTAGCCGAGGAGCCAATCGTTCCACGTAACCAAAGCCCACACCGTTATGAAGCCGTCACCAGAATGCACGAAGCGTTGTTGACAACCTGGGTCAATCGCTTCGTGTGGTATATACCACACTAGAATCCTACCATCAGCTTTTACCAACTGAAATGAAGACTCATCTGACCAGGCCACAGTTCTCCAGTCGTCTAGAGTCTAACCAATATGGTCACGAGCCCAGGAGAGGCGCTGCAGGCCACGTCGTGGTGTTAGCAAAGGCTCTCCCGACGGTCATCTGCTGTTTGATGCGGTTTGATGCGGCCCGCCACGAATTCCTTTCCTGTGCTAACCTCTTCATTCAGAGTAGCACTTGCAACCTACGTTCTCAATTATTTGCTTGACGTATTCCAATCTCTGTCTTCCTCTACAGTTTTTGCCCTCTACAGCTCCCTCTAGTACCATGGAAGTCATTCCCTCATGTCTTAGCAGATGTCCTATCATCCTGTCCCTTCTCCTTATCAGTGTTTTCCACATATTCCTTTCCTCTCCGATTCTGCATAGAACCTCCTCATTCCTTACCTTATCAGTCCACCTAATTTTCAATATTCGTCTATAGCACCACATCTCAAATGCTTCGATTCTCTTCTGTTCCGTTTTTCCCACAGTCCATGTTTCACTACCATACAATGCTCTACTCCAGACGTAAATCCTCAGAAATTTCTTCCTCAAATTAAGACCGGTATTTGATATTAGTAGACTTCTCTTGGCCAGAAATGCCTTTTTTGCCATAGCGAGTCTGCTTTTGATGTCCTCCTTGCTCCGTCCGTCATTGGTTATTTTACTGCCTAGGTAGCAGAATTCCTTAACTTCATTGACTTCGTGACCATCAATCCAGATGTTAAGTTTCTCGCTGTTCTCATTTCTGCTACTTCTCATTACCTTCGTCTTTCTCCGATTTACTCTCGAACCATACTGTGTACTCATTAGACTGTTCATTCCGTTCAGCAGATCATTTAATTCTTCTTCACTTTCACTCAGGATAGCAATGTCATCAGCGAATCGTATCATTGATATCCTTTCACCTTGTATTTTAATCCCACTCCTGAACCTTTCTTTTATTTCCATCAGTGCTTCCTCGATGTAGAGATTGAAGAGTAGGGGCGAAAGGCTACAGCCTTGTCTTACACCCTTCTTAATACGAGCACTTCGTTCTTGATCGTCCACTCTTATTATTCCCTCTTGGTTGTTGTACATATTGTATATGACCCGTCTCTCCCTATAGCTTACCCCTACTTTTTTCAGAATCTCGAACAGCTTGCACCATTCTATATTGTCGAACGCTTTTTCCAGGTCGACAAATCCTATGAAAGTGTCTTGATTTTTCTTTAGCCTTGCTTCCATTATTAGCCGTAACGTCACAATTGCCTCTCTCGTCCCTTTACTTTTCCTAAAGCCAAACTGATCGTCACCTAGCGCATTCTCAATTTTCTTTTCCATTCTTCTGTATATTATTCTTGTAAGCAGCTTCGATGCATGAGCTGTTAAGCTGATTGTGCGATAATTCTCGCACTTGTCAGCTCTTGCCGTCTTCGGAATTGTGTGGATGATGCTTTTCCGAAAGTCAGATGGTATATCGCCAGACTCATATATTCTACACACCAACGTGAATAGTCGTTTTGTTGCCACTTCCCCCAATGATTTTAGAAATTCTGATGGAATGTTATCTATTCCCTATCTCTTCTAAATCGACTCCTGTTTCTTCTTCTATCACATCAGACAAAACTTCACCCTCATAGAGGCTTTCAGTGTATTCTTTCCACCTATCTGCTCTCTCCTCTGCATTTAACAGTGGAATTTCCGTTGCACTCTTAAAGTTACCACCGTTGCTTTTAATTTCACCGCCCGCATCTCGTGGTCGTGCGGTAGCGTTCTCGCTTCCCACGCCCGGGTTCCCGGGTTCGATTCCCGGCGGGGTCAGGGATTTTCTCTGCCTCGAGATGGCTGGGTGTTGTGTGCTGTCCTTAGGTTAGTTAGGTTTAAGTAGTTCTAAGTTCTAGGGGACTGATGACTATAGATGTTAAGTTCCATAGTGCTCAGAGCCATTTGAACCATTTTTCAATGTCACCAAAGGTTGTTTTGACTTTCCTGTATGCTAAGTCTGTTCTTCCGACAATCATATCTTTTTCGATGTCTTCACATTTTTCCTGCAGCCATTTCGTCTTAGCTTCCCTGCACTTCCTATTTATTTCATTCCTCAGCGACTTGTATTTCTGTATTCCTGATTTTCCCGGAACATGTTTGTACTTCCTCCTTTCATCAATCAACTGATTTATTTCTTCTTTTACCCATGGTTTCTTCGCAGCTACCTTCTTTGTACCTATGTTTTCCTTCCCAACTTCTGTGATGGCCCTTTTTAGAGATGTCCATTCCTCTTCAACTGTACTGCCTACTGCGCTATTCCTTATTGCTGTATCTATAGCGTTAGAGAACTTCAAACGTATCTTGTCATTCCTTAGTACTTCCGTATCCCACTTCTTTGCGTATTGATTCTCCCTGACTAATGTCTTTAACTTCAGCCTACTCTTCATCACTACTATATTGTGATCTGTGTCTATATCTGCTCCTGGGTACGCCTTACAATCCAGTATCTGCTGCTAGAGCCCATTAACGCAACATTTCGCCGCATTTACGGATATGTTCGTCGTACGATCCACATTGATTTGTGCGGTTATTTCACGCGATGTTGCTTGTCTATTACCACTGACAAAACTACGCAAACGCCGCTGTTCTCGCTTCTTAAGTGAAGACCGTCGGCCACTGTGTTACCCGTGGTGAGAGTTAATGCCGGATATTTGCTATTCTTGGCACAGTCTTGATACTGTGCATCTCGGAATACTGAATACCCTAAAAATTACAGAAATTGAATATACCATGCTTCTAGCTCCCATTCCCTGTCCAAAGTCTGGTAATTCCCATCGCCCATCGTGCGGCCATAATCACGTCGAAAATCTCACATTAAACACCTGATAGCGGTAGTATCGCGTACACAAGGTACAAATGGACAATGCATTGGAGGATCTGTCATTCGTATTCAGGTGACTCATGTGAAATGGTTTCCGACGTGATTATGACATCAATCTCATCGAACATTTATGGGACGTAATAGATAGGTCAGTTCGTGTACAAAATCCTGCACCGGCAACACTCTCGCATTTACGGACGGCTATAAAGGAGTCGTGAACTGCGGCATGATAGCTAAGGCATTTTTGTATTGAAAGGTTCTGGCTTCGACTCTCTGTTCAGCTCTCAGTTTTAATCTGCCAGGAAGTTTCAGTACGGCAGGTGCTTCAATAGCTCAGTGATTTAACCAGTTACGAACATAGATCATACACATAAAACGTCACTGTACATTGTGGCAGCCAGTCAAGGACTATTTTAGGGAATTGGTTTAAAAAAATTTATTTCAAAGGCCCAGTGAAATCTTTACAAGTTTTCTCCCAGAGTGACTTAGCTGTGCCTACCCGACACAAGTCGCCTGTCTTGCAAAACCGAGGCAGTTCTGTCCAGTTAAAGCTGCTGACAAGAGACGCCCTGAGTCCTCTACTGAAACTGCTAGCGGACTCACGCCATTGGTTTTAGCCAATTGCGTGCATGTGATACACCTCACGTGTGTGGACGCTGGGGTATTCTGCAGTGCGGAACACAGTTGCCTCTCTTTCTTGTAATCCAGACCTCGAGCAGAACAGAAGTCTTTTCGGAAGGCACAGTCTCTGGCTCACGACCGGCCACCAACGTAAGTTAACATGAACCCTTCCTCTTCCGTTGCCCATTTCAATTAATTGTTCGACCTCCTAGACTGGCCTAAACCCGTATATTCCGACCCTTGTACACAGTACATTGAAATAAACCCTCTTTATTGTACCTAATTTCCTGTTTCGTCATTTAAAGGCAGCCCTGGATGCCCACTCCCAAAACCTGACCGCTCGACCTCCTGCACACTGTCGTCACGAGGCATATGTAACAACCTTCTCTCCCCTTCCCTGCCCTTATACCGGGTGATCAAAAAGTCAGTATAAATTTTGAATAAATCACGGAATAATGTAGATAGAGAGGTACAAATTGACACATATGCTTGGAATGACATGGGGTTTTATTAGAACCAAAAAAATACAAAAGTTCACAAAATGTCCGACAGATGTCGCTTCATCTGAACAGAGTAGCAATAATTAGCATAACAAACTAAGACAAAGCAAAGATGATGTTCTTTACAGGAAATGCTCAATATGTCCACCATCATTCCTGAACAATAGCTGTAGTCGAGGAATAATGTTGTGAACAGCACTGTAAAGCATGTCCGGAGTTATGGTGAGGCATTGGCGTCGGATGTTGTCCTTCAGCATCCCTAGAGATCTCGGTCGATCACGATACACTTGCGACTTCACGTAACCCCAAAGCCAATAATCGCACGGACTAAGGTCTGGGGACCTGGGAGGCCAAGCATGACGAAAGTGGCGGCTGAGCACACGATCATCACCAAACGACGCGCGCAAGAGATCTTTCACGCGTCTAGCAATATGGGGTGGTTCTAATAAAACCCCATGTCATTCCAAGCATGTGTGTCAATTTTTACCTATGTATCTACATTATTCCGTGGTTTATTAACTTTTCAAATTTACACCGACTTTTTGATCACCCGGTACATTAACACTGGTGACCAGAAGTGGGACCCTATATATTAACAGCCACTTTTAGCGTTCTGTTAGTCGGAGAATGCCTAGTTTCGATATCTTGAACCATTAAAGAAATACTAGCGACCCGTTTTATCTGCGTACCGATATCTACAGGCGAAAGACTTGTCTGGCGCAGTGGTAAAATATTATAGAGGGTGCCCTAGGTGGACTGGTCACTGTTCAGAGATATGACAGGAACGGTCATTCGAAACATATGCTCTCTTCCGAATGGTATCCGCGGCAGAACACATTTAATGTACTCGTCATTATTATTTATATTCTGTTTTATTCAAAACATAGTCAGGTTTACACATGTACAACGGTTAGTAAACGTTACAATATGCGTTTCACAAAGTAACAATAGAATAACAAGCATTTTTAATAAATTCATCTCTAAGCATTATCATGTTCGTAACATTACAGCTGTTGTAAAGTTTTCAATATATGTTCAACTATCCCACCAGTACCTTCAGTGCACTTGAGCACTCTTGAGGTACAAGTTGTGTTGCTCGTCTGAGTTCCTCTACATGTTCCCTAATGACGGCAGCCGTGATGAGCCCCTGCCCAAAAACATATGTGTTTCAAATGTGTTCTAACTTGGAAACCATTCGGAATAGTGCGTGTGCCCACATGAAGTTTTTTGCCTCAAATGAGTGTTCTTGTCATATCCCTCTACACTGACCATCCCTCCTAGAACACAAATCCTTCTCGCGAATCAGTCTGTTAGTAAAAACATTATTAAATTCCTGCAGTAGTTTCGGACATCAGCCTTCACATACAAACAGAAAAACGCGGCAGGCGACTTTAAATTAAAGATATTCAGTTAATAACTTAGCTTACTTCCCTGTGTAATACCTCTTACTCACCAGTGCTTATATGGTCTACCACTGCAACAGTCAGGTGTCGTCCGGTGATAACCTTGCGCCGAGACCTGAGCCTTTGAGAAATAAACTGTTACACTACACCCAGAAAGGATGTTCCTCGTGGCCTCCTCTCCTAAGCTGGTGAAGAAATATTCTGATACTGAAGTCGTAGAGGTATTTGAAAACCTCAGACGGATAAGGTTAAAGGATAGCAACTAACGCGTAGTATGTCCAATATGTACAGAAACAAAAGGGGATTTACGAGAGTGAGTGAAATGAAAACCTTTAATTTATAATAACAATTCGAAATTTCGCGGCGCTGTCCTGTAAGTTGGTAAGCGTGCTACAAACAGCGTGCAGAATGGCCTGTAGTTGGCAGCATAGTGCAGATGCACACATACCGTCGCAGTATCAGTATGAAGATGGCCGCCCCACTTGCGACTTGCACCAGGGAGAACAGCGTTTGTTATTCGGTTTTTGCTTAGTGGCGGCTGGTCGCGGCGGAGGTTCGAGTCCTCCATCGGGCATGGGTGTGCGTGCTCGTCCTTAGGATAATTTGGTTTAAGTAGTGTGTAAGCTTAGGGACTGATGACCTTAGCAGTTAAGTCCTATAAGATTTCACATACATTTCTCATTTGCTTAGTGAACGTGTGAAACATATTGAAATTCATCTACCAATAAAGGTTCAGTACGGTGATGCATGTTTGTCACAGCAGCAAGTCTACGAATGGAGTAGGAAGTTCGCAAATGGCTCTGAGCACTATGGGACTTAACATCTATGGTCATCAGTCCCCTAGAACTTAGAACTACTTAAACCTAACTAACCTAAGAACAGCACACAACACCCAGCCATCACGAGGCAGAGAAAATCCCTGACCCCGCCGGGAATCGAACCCGGGAACCCGGGCGTGGGAAGCGAGAACGCTACCGCACGATCACGAGAAGTTCGCAAATGACGTGACTTCAGTGGAAGATGCTCCTCGTCCAGGTCAGGCACAACGAGTTGTGACTCCACAGAACATTGCAGCAGTTGAAGCCACAGTGAAGGAAAACTGCCGTGTGACACTGAATGACATTGCAGCTTGTTTACAGATTAGTCATGGGTCAGCACACCACATTGTGCATGATGTGCTCCAGTTTCACGAAGTGTCTGCAAGATGGGTGCAACGGCAGCTGACTCCTGAAATGAGATAACGACGTGTTGATGCTTGTGAAGAACTTTTTCGACGCTGTGAACGAGAAGGTGATGGCTTCCTTGCAAGAATCATTACTGGCAACGTAACCTGGGTTCACTTCCACCAACCGGAAACGACAAGAGCGAGCAAGGAATGACACCATTCCTCATCACCAAAACCAAAGAAATTTCGAACAGAACCATTAGCATGGAAAGTTATCCTGACACTCTTTTGGGACGAAAAAGGAATCATTTTGGAGCATTACATGCCTAGAGGGACCACTGTCATCAGTGCATCATACATAGATTTCCTAAATAATCATCTGCGGCCTGCAATCAAATAAAAGCGACGTGGATTGCTGTCGGCAGGTGCGCTTTTGTAACACGACAATGCAAGGCCCCACACTGCCCGTACGACAATTGCAACAATCACAGACCTGCATTTTGAGTGTCTTCCTCATCCACCATACTCACCAGACCTTTCCCCAAGTGATTTCCATGTGTTTGGACCACTCAGAGACGCAATGTGAGGAAAGAAGTTCCGTTCTGATGAAAAGGTACGCCACACGGTGCATGAGTGGTTGCGCGGACTACCAAAAGAATTTTTTTCTAAAGGAATTTATGCACTTTGTAAGCGCTGGAGGACTTGCATTGAGCGTGGAGGAGATTATGTTGAAAAGTGATACAGCTTTGTACCACTTCTGCACAGTAAATAATATTTAAAAAATATTTAAGCTCTTCATTTGACTCACCCTCATACAAAAGTGGAAGGTAAAGAAAGTCAAAATTGTGTTACTAAATATGTATGTTAGTGTAGGTGATGATCATCACTGTTGCTTGATCCGAATATTATAGAAATAACCAGGGAAATGAAGCAAAATTGTGTAGTAGGAAATAGACTGTACCAGTGCTAGTATCCAATGACATTACACTTCTGACCAAACGCAGTGAACTCTTGGAAGACCAGTTGATTGAAATGGACAGTATACTTTGCACAAAATGTTGATGAAGGATGAAGACGAAAGTATGATAGCAGCAGAAAGGAGTGATGAAGATATTGATGTAATTGTGATTGTGACTGCTGATAGCGAGAACACACTCCAAACAGCTTCTCATAACTTATCCACAACAGCTACGTTGTACAGGATGTAAACCATAACTGTGTGTGGTATACCACAGTGGTGTAGGGGAAGTCAAGACGGAGAGGTTGATATCAGACTCTTGTGGTCCATCAAGCTCTGAAAGAACATCAGTTTGACCTACGAAAGCCACTTAAATTAAGGAGTATGCGCGCCGAGTGATATAACGAGTATCCTTTTGCTCTCTTATGCCACCGGTTTTTGTTAATATTAGTAAGTTACCATGTCCTATGAGGGTAGAGAAAGGAAAAGATTTTTGAGCACGTTATGTAAAAACTACTTTTCTAATTTGATCTAAATTTTACACTCATAAATACTGTTCTCTCTTAGTAATAAGTTCAGAGACACAAAGCGATGTAATTATTAAATTTATGTTTTTCAGATTCATAAAATTGCAAAGAAATATTTAAACGAACATCAGCTTTATGTTTTATAAAAGCACGTACAAGTATTTTGTAATATTCAAGGACGATTTTAGACAAAATACTGTGTCAGATTAATTCGCTTTTGTACGAAAGTTTTGAGTGTTTCCCGGCCTGACAGACCACAAGTGGTCTACATCAAATTGTTCGTCTCCGTTTCCCCTATGGCATCTTCAAAGAAAAGAAAATTCGTGTTTTTCAGGAACCAGGGATCAGTTCCCAGCAAAGTTTCAGTGAATGATGAAGTAGAAAGAGTAAATTCATCGAACTTCTTAGGAGTAACTCGTTGAACGTCTTACGAAATACCATTTCGTTCAAAACAGAAATTGTCATAACAAAAGAAACTAGAAAGGTTTAATTGCATTAGCGGAACAACCTATAGAACCGTTCGAACAGAAGTAAGAAAGGAAACTCTACGTAAGTTCTACAAAACTATATCAGTACCAACTATGACATGGGGGATTGCACATCTACGTCTACATCTACATGCCTACTCTGCAAATCACACTTAGAGCCTGGGTGCCTGGCAATAATTCTCTATTATTCCACTCTTGGACAGCGCGCGGAAAAAACGAACACCTACATACTTCAGTGCGAACTCTGACTTCCCTTATTTTATTATGATGATCGTTTCTCCCTGTGTAGGTCGGCGTCAACAAAATATTTTCGCATCCGGAGGAGGAAGTTGGTGATTGAAATTTCGTGAGAAGATTCCACCCCAACGAGAAACGCATTTGTTTTAAAGATATCCACCCCAAGTCCTGTATCATGTCCATGACACTCTCTCCCCAATTTCTCGATAACATAAAACGTGCTGTTCTCCTTTGAGCTTTCTCGATGTACTCCTTTAATCCTATCTGGCAAGTATCCCACACCGCGCAGCAGTATTCTAAAAGAGGACGGACAAGCGTAGTATATCTGGTGCATCTTGAAAGTGTGCTGTCTTTGGCTCACGTCCCCCACATTTCTTATGTGTTCTTCCCAATTTAAGTTCTTCGTAATTATATTTCCTAAGTATTTAGCTAAGTTTACGGCCTTTAGATTTGACTGATTTATCGTGTGACCGAAGTTTAACGGACTCTTTAGTACTCACGCGTATGACCAGAACTTTTCATTATTTAGAATCAATTGCCAATTTTCGCGCCATGAAGATGTCTTTTCTACATTTTACATTTTGTTTTGATCTTATGATGACTTTAATAGACGACAAACGACAGCATCATCCGCAAACAACCTAAGACGGGTGCTCAGATTGTCTCCTAAATCGTTTATATGGAAAAGGAACTGCAGAGGGTCTACAACACTATCTTGTGAAACACCAGAAATCACCTCTGTTTTACTCGATGACTTTCCGTCAGTTACTACGAACTGTGACCTCTCTGACAGGCAAACACGAATCCAGTCGCATAACTCAGACGATATTCCATAAGCACGCAATTTGATTGCAAGCCGCTTAGGAGGTACAGTGTCAAAAGCCTTCTGAAAATTTAGAGATCTTGAATACCGTAACAAAAAGAAATGAGCGTCGGAGAAGCGATTCTTAAGAAGATTAGCTGTGTACGCACTATATGGCAGGAGAGGAGAATGAATTAACGAATACAGAAATGGCTGCAAGAACCATGTCACAAGACTGAAAGACGATAGTATGCCAAAAGTAATGGCGAATTATTATCGAGAGGGCAGAAGATCCTTAACAATACTAAGAAAGAAGTGGAAAGACCGATAGTTTCCACCAAGAGGGCGTAACAGACAAGTACCTAATAAGTGTAGAAAGAAGAAGAAGAAGAAGAAGAAGAAAGGAGAAGTAAGAAGAAAAGCGACTTGCTTAGCGTCAGAATTTAGAACACCTGAGTAGAAGAAGAGGTTAAAGGGCTCCCCTGGGTATGAAGGAAGATTGAAAAGCATAACAAAAGCAGAGAAGCTATAGGAAGCAGACTCATGTCAGAGGAAAGTTACATTCAACATAAGAGCTCCAGTGTCATTACATGTTAAAATCGAGCTGAAGAAGTTTATGAAAATGTGCGTCTGAAGGACAGAAGTGGGAAGAAGTGATAAGTAGAAGTAGAAAATGGAAGTGCCAGATATACACTACTGACCATTAAAGTTGCTACACCAAGAAGAAAAGCAGATGATAAACTGTTATTGATGGGACAAATATATTATACTAGAACTGACATGTGATTACATTTTCACGCAATTTTGGTGCATAGATCCTGAGAAATCAGTACCCAGAAAAACCACCTCTGGCCGTAATAACTGCCTTGATACGCCTGAGCATTTAGCCAAACAGAGCTTGGATGGCGTGTACAGATACAGCTGCCCATGCAGCAACAACGCGATACCACAGTTCATCAACAGAGGTGACTGGAGTATTGTGACGAGCCAGTTGCTCGGCCACCATTGACCAGACGTTTTCAATTGGTGAGAGATCTGGAAAGTGTGCTGGCAAAGGCAGCAGTCGAACATTTTCTGTATCCAGAAAGGCCTGTACAGGACCCTCAACATGCGGTCTCGCATTATCCTGCTGAAATGTAGGGTTTCGCAGAGATCGAATGAAGGGTAGAGCCACGGGTCGTAACACATCTGAAAAGTAACGTCCACTGTTCAAAGTGCCGTCAATGCGAACAAGAGGTGACCGAGACGTGTAACCAATGGTACCCCATATCATCACGCCGGGTGATACGCCAGTATGGCGATGAAGAATACACGCTTCCAATGTGCGTTCACCGCGATGTCGCCAAACACGGATGCGACCATCATGATGCTGTAAAGAGAACCTGGATTCATCCGAAAAAATGACGTTTTGCCATTCGTGCACCCAGGTTCGTCGTCGTGTGGACCATCGCAGGCGCTCCTGTCTGTGATACAGCGTCAAGGGTAACCGCAGCCACGTCTCCGAGCTGATAGTCCATGCTGCTGCAAACGACGTCGAACTGTTCGTACAGCTGGTTGTTGTCTTACAAACGTCCCCATCTGTTGACTCATGGATCGAGACGTGGCTGTACGATCCGTTACAGCCTTGCGGATAAGATGCCAGTCATCTCGACTGCTAGTGATACAAGGCCGTTGGGATCCAGCACGGCGTTCCGTATTACCTTTATGAACCCACCGATTCCATATTCTGCTAACAGTCATTGGATCTCAACCAACGCGAGCAGCAATCGCGATAGGCTACAATCCGACCTTTATCAAAGTCGGAAACATGATGGTACGCATTTCTCCTCCTTACACGAGGCATCACAACAACGTTTCACCACGCAACGCCGGTCAACTGCTGTTTGTGTATTTGAAATCGGTTGGAAAATTTCCTCATGTCAGCACGTTGTAGGTGTCGCCACCGGCGCCAACCTTGTGTGAATGCTCTGAAAAGCTAATCATTTGCATATCACAGCATCTTCTTCCTGGCGGTTAAATTTAGAGTCTGTAGCACGTCATCTTGATGGTGTAGCAATTTTAGTGGCCAGTAGTGTATGATGCTGTGGAGTAATGTTAAAAATGGATAATTAAGGTAAGAAATGAGTAGGTATGGAAAGACATCTAGGAAGATCGAGAAGAGTCTGGTTGCTGGAGTATTTGCTAAGGCGTCAAACGCTGGCACCAAAAAGCAGCAGTAGAGGAGAATATCTGAAAGAACCCACAAAGGCTAGAATTTACAAAACACCGAGGATGTGGTGGCTTGTACGTGGAACTTTGAAAATAGATAGAAAGAACCAAGGTTGGCATCAAACCAGAAATATCGAAGATATAATATCGATGATATAATATCGAAGATATAATAGGTTCTGATTGTTTCCACGAGCTAAAAAAAGAAATAATTCGTATACATAAATGAACTTTCTGTAAAAGCAAAGTCTGTGTTCCAAAAGTAGGCGGTAGATAAGACAGAGAAATAGCTGTGATTTTTTTGAACTTTAATACTTTAATGCTTCATGTGAGCGGAAAAGCTGTGCATTTCACGTGGAACAGTTAGCTGGTTATTATGATTACGGTCAGGTCAGCTACAGGGAAACTGAATTGGAACCTGAACGAGCCGAACGCATTGTGCCTAACGCATGGGCCGAGGGCTTGTTCGTCGTAATTAACCTTGCTGGTCAGCGTCGCTGCCCGCGTGTGTGTGGAGTGGTTTGCGAGCGCTCGCTCGTGTCCGGCACGAGGCGGCAGTGTTTGAGAGGCAGATAACGCACACGCGTCTGCCGAGCTCGGCCGCGTGTTATTCAGCGCTGTTGCGTGTAATATGCGGCGAAATTAATGTAAACAATATATTTAATTTGGCCGCGCGGCCTGATGCTGTGAAAATAGGATACGGGCGCTGTGTAACTTCGCTTTGTAAAGCCAGCCTCAGTGCCAAATTTAATCTGGCGTTTTCGCGGAAAACCGACAATGCAACCCGACACGTTTCGTTACAAATGCGGTACAGGACTGGACAGAGAAAAATTTGAAAAATCTTTTCAGAGTAGGGCAGTATAGTGGAAGTATCAGCTGTCTTCAAAAATATTCGTAAATAATTGGTTAACTACACAATGAAAACAGTAATTTTTCCTGTACACACTGCTGATATTAAACCGATCTTAAAATTACACATAGAGGTTGAGCCAGGCATCGCAATAATACAGTTACTTTTACACAGTTTTAAACATGGCTGCGAGTCAGCAATCGTACAATGATAAGATTTGTATAACACAGCCAACCAGTTGCAACTAGAATTTCTTCACCCTGGCTTCATAAATACCTTAGAAGAAACATTCTCTAAATACTTTTCGATCGACACCCTAACTGTTCTTTCATACTCCACATATGTAGATGACATTTTGATTATTTACAAATGGCCGAATAAATACACTCATCACCTCTTCAAAATCTTTAACGAAATACACGAAACAATTGCTTTCACATGTGAGGTCGAAAACGAATTCCATCAGTTGATTTACTTGATTTTAACATTAACAACAGCTGATAAAGTTTCTTTCAAGGTTTTCGGAAAGGAACTTGCACTGATCAAATAGTACAGTCCTGTTCAACACACCCCCAATCTCACTAAAAAGCCTTTTTTCATTCTTCCAACCGTAGAACTGCTACCATTCCTTTGTTTCGTGAAAATCTAGACGCTAAGATTAATTTGATTACAACTTTCTCAGTTATTTATGGATACGAACCAACCATAGCAGACAATATTTCCAAAAATAAAAACAATAGAACCACTACACTTAGCACTTCTAATAACCAACGTAATGAAATGTCTGGGACCAGTATGTTACAGGATTCAGCGTCCACTTGAAATCAAATATGACTGTAAACGGGCGTTTTCTACTATCAATACCGTTTTCTACTATTCTTCTCTTTTCTGCTGCCATTACTATTACAATTATTATTAGTTTGAAAAATAACTAGTGCATTCTCCCTTACAATCAGGCGTCTTTAAAATTAGCTGTGGCACATGTTCAGCCCATTACACAGGACAAAAAGGACGAGTAATTGCTCTTAGATACATAGAACATTTCTTAGGAAAAAACGGTAAAAACATACAGCGTGATTTTTTCCACCGTGTACAAAGTCTAGGGACTGATCGATGAGAGGATACGAAACAAGAAAGGTCTAAGGAACTTACGTCCGGAAATGCATGGTTTCCATGCTGGAGACTATTTATTCAGTCATACTTGTTACAGAGACTGCGGTTTAATACGCGCTGAACCATGCAGCTACAGTTACAGTATGAGTTTAAAATGGTTTCCATGTGCCTCAACGCATGCACATTCTGTCACACACGTTCACATTTTTCGTAACAAATGAATTCCTACTAGTTTTCGTTTCATTATTAATTTCGATTATTATTTCATAAATAAATCCAGAAATAAACGTAGTAAACAGTACAGGATTGCCTAATTAATAATAGTAATTTTAAGTGTGCAAATAATTCTTAATTTCAAATGTTTCTAAAAAAATAATTTCAACTGTACTTTCAGAACTAGTACTTATCGAATATAACATCGAAACTAAAATATTTTATAAAGTAATTCCTTTTAAAGAATTTTCGCTAGAAATATAACATACTATGTATAAAACTATATGAAAGTTTTCAAAACAGAAACGGAGATAATACTGACTTGTCCAAAATTCGAAAAATAGTACTGGTATCGACAACTACTGTTGAGGAAAAGTAATGCTACAGGCGGATGTCCCATTACAACCTGAAGTTGTCGGCGCTCATTTCATGCCGAAAATAAGGAGAACAACTCTATCATTAAATTGTTAACAGTAACTCACTCTCTGCCCTACCTTCATACTGATAACGAATTGTGGTCTTGTTACACCATTTTCTACTGCTGTTGGTTTTACCCTGTATTTGTCCTTCCATGCATCAACGTTTTCTTTCTATTTCACTCCCACTATATGTAGATTCACCCTAAGCATTTCCTTTTTCAAATTTTATAGCTTCCCTGCCACGTTCAGACTTCTGACATTCCACGCCCCGACTCTTAGAATGTCGCCTTTTTGTTGGTTGCTTCATCTTTTTTCTCATGGTCATCTCCCCCTAGGCACTCCTCTCCCGGAGATCCGAATGGGTGACTTATCCGGAATTGTTTGCCGACGGAGAGATTTTCCATGACACTTTCAGCTACAGGCCACATGTCCTGTAAATTCAACTTCTGCCGCCTCATGCCGCTGTTCATTGTCCATTTTTCCGTTTTCAGGGGCAGTTTCCCACTCGAAGGTCAAGAGTGTGCCCTGAACCTCTGTCCACTTCCCCGTCCTCTTTGAAGGTCGTTGGCAGAACGAGGGTGACTTCTTATGTAGCGCGTAATTTCTGATGAAATTTATTGAAAATATATACCGTGGCTAAGTTCGAACCAGGGGCTGAGGACGTTTTTATTACACTACAAGAGGTGTAAATCCACAAAAACCGCGATTTTGTCTATCATTACTTGGGACAGTGGCGGGGGAAGTGGGTGTTGAGAGGTGAATGTCATGCTAGTCATGAATTCATGCCACAGTGAGCAGATATATAAACGTCACCCGGGTAAAGGATCAGGCGTATTTCAATACACTGATACGCCTTAGCGAAAAGAATGTATCATTTAAAAAAATAGTTCAAATAGCTTTGAGCACTATGGGACTTAACATCTGAGCTCATCAGTCCCCTAGAACTTAGAACTACTTAAACCTATCTAACCTAAGGACATCACACACATCCATTCCCGAGGCAGGATTCGAACCTGCGACCGTAGCAATCACGCGGTTCCAGACTGAAGCGCCTAGAACCGCTCGGCCACTGCGGCCAGCATTGTATCATGTACTAGTGACTGCAGATTAATACTATTGTTTATCAAGTGGAGACTGACGTGAAAATCATTAGGTAGAACGAAATCTGAAAATTTCACGAAGTTTTCCAACAACGGAACCCATATACATGGCACGACTGTACTTGTGCCGTCGTGCCCTTTGGGATCCTCAGGTATGACGTTTGTACAGTTCTTTCACACTAACGACCCTAAATCTAACAATAATAAATTTCTCCGCCATAGGAAAAGAAAATATGTTTCAGATATCTTTTGACCTGGTCAGACGATTGTTTGTTAGATTTCTATGCTGTCACAAGGACATTTAGGGTTTCAAAAAGAGATACGCGAATATTCGGTCCAAACTCACCATTACTTTCTGTCAAATCTTCGGAAAGACCGATGGTCAGTGTGAAAATTCCGTTTCTATCGTCGTACCGAAGGACAAGAAACTTGTTCATCCAGTGATCCCAAAGGGGTCAACGTCACCGGTACAGTCGTGAGACGTGGGAAGAACTTTGTGAGAAGATTTTCGGATCTAATTCTGTTGAACGATTTTGAGTCGGTCTCCACTTGAGAAACATTATAATTAAGTTCCTGTCACTAGTAAATAATCAATTCTTTTCGCCAAGGCTTACCAATGTATCGAAATGTGTCTGATACAAAGAAGTGTATTTAGAAAATCGCCTGCAACAATTTGAAATCCTTCTGAATTTTTTTATATTGTGTTCTCCATCATGTATATTATGCGGAAAAATTTCGTTGCTTTTATGTGCAAGGTGTAAGAAAGCGCCGTTACCGAGCGAGGTGGCGCAGTGGTTAGCACACTGATTCGGAAGGACGACGGTTCAATCCCATCCCATCCTGATTTAGGTTTTCCGTGATTTCCCTAAATCGCTTCAGGCAAATTCCGGGACGGTTCCTTTGAAAGAGCACGGCCGATTTCCTTTCCCGTCCTTCCCTAATCCAATGAGACCAATGACCTCGTTGTTTCGTCTGCTCACCAAATCAAAGCAATCCCATCCCAAAGCGCTGTTTTAAGCACTTATTTAGAGATTGCCATTATTTTAATGATTTCGTATCATAATAATGAATTACTTTCTACTTTCAGTTAACAAAAACACGTAAGTAAAATGGTAACTAAAATAAAAAAAAACATGTAAGACGTAAAAGAACAATTTAAAACCTAAAAAATATAAGTAAAGTGAATAATTAGACTAATAATGAACGTTTCGATATTTTAATTTGGTATGTTGAAAATACTCTGAGAGCGCATTGTGTACTATTATTTTCAAAAAATGGCATTTCAGAAATCGGCTTTAATACACATGGATACACGTACCTTGAAAGCTTTTTTTAATTTATGTTGTAATGAAGGTTTTCAGAATTAATTAATGATGGAGGGGTGTTTTTCAAAATATGAAATTATTACAAATATCGATAACACAGTTTTCAAAAAGGTTAATTACATATCAACAATTATATGAGAAACATTTTTTAAATATCATAGTTTCGAAGGTATTCCCTCCAAGCCTAATATGCCAAATTAACTTTCGGGTGTGTTTTACCCCTTAGAAGTGAATTTGGCACAAAGAAAAAAAATAGGTATTTCATTATTTCACCGCCTCTGCACATCTGTCAGGCTTCATCAAGATCGTTTACTGACACTTTGGAATGTCACCCTGCAATGGCATGCCTAATAGTAGTAGTAGTAGTAGTAGTAGTAGTAGTAATAGTGGTGGAGGGTTTTTATGATGTCTAATTCATCTGAGGATCATGTTTACAAGGATATTGGACACGTCCTGGTATTACAGTTTAATAACGGAAATCACAATTCGTATATTATGGATTTAAAAAAAAAAGAAAAATTAGTATTGACAGCAGATGAAAAGAAGCACTTTATGTGACAAAAAGTCACAGGAATACCTTTTCCCTGCATGAGCCCATGCAGTTTTTGACGAGAATGGTGCTCAGAAACTGTGTTCATACTGTCGTGTGCTCAATACTGTTTTAGTGACGTCACTGGATATGTCGTTCATTTCCATTAATGCACGACTAGAACTGTGTGTCTAACACGCTCAGAACAACCAGGTGTTTCACGGATAACGATTGCAAATTCAGCTAAACGGGCAATCTACGCTTTTGGAGTGTGTGTTGACAGCTTGTCCATCAAATGCATCAATCAATCCCCATACCCTCGCAGAGAGAAATCCATAGCAGTCATGTTGGGAGAACAGCGTAAAGCCGGTACGGGCCCACCCCTCCCAATCCAACAACTGAGAAAAATATTGTGTAAATGTTTTCTGACGTCAATAGAAAAGTTAATTTCGCTTCATTTCTTGTGCAAGTCGAATTCCATAGGCCCAAAGGTACACAGTTTCTTTCAGAATTCGTTGCACGCTGGTTTTGAGAACATTCGATTATTGTGAACGTCGGCGAATAGATTTCACTGGGCTTAAAGTAACATTATCACTCAGTATGGTGATGTTTACCGCAGAACGACTAAAATGAAGACCCATAGAGGATCTAATATCCACAACCGAACTGGTGTTCTCAAATTCAATAATCAATCTCATCGTCCGCAGCTCGTGGTCGTGCGGTAGCGTTCTCGCTTCCCACGCCCGGGTTCCCGGGTTCGATTCCCGGCGGGGTCAGGGATTTTCTCTGCCTCGTGATGACTGAGTGTTGTGTGCTGTCCTTAGGTTAGTTAGGTTTAAGTAGTTCTAAGTTCTAGGGGACTGATGACCATAGATGTTAAGTCCCATAGTGCTCAGAGCCATTTGAACCAGCCAATCAATCTCATCACTGTGTTAAACCTATTATTTACATCTACAGCGGCATAGATATCCGCAAGCCACAGTACGGTGCGTGGTGGAGGGTACCCTGTACCACTACTTGTAATTTCCTTTCCTGCTCCAATCGCAAATAGAGCGAGGGAAAACGACTGTCTGTATGCCTTAATACGAGCCCTAATTTCTCGTATCTTATCTTCGCGGTCCTTACACGCGATGTATGTTGGCTTCAGTAGAATCGTTCATCAGTCAGCTTCAAATGCCGGTTCTCTAAATTTTCTCTGTTGTATTTCTCGAAAAGAATGTCGCCTTCTCTCCAGGGATCCCATTTGAGTTCCTGAAGCATCTCAATAACACTTACGTGTCGTTCAAACCTACCAGTAGCAAATCTAGCAGCCCGTCTCTGAACTGCTTCGACGTCTTCTTTCAATCCGACCTGGTACACTCGAGCAGTACTCAAGAATGGGTCGCACCGGCGTCCTATATGCGGTCTCCTTTCACACTTCCCTGGGGCGCTCCTTACGATACCCTTGTCTCTGATGAATGCTCGCAGTCGGGGACAACATACTGGTTTCTATTTTTCAAAAAAGTCTTCCAGCCACTCTCATATCTGTGAACTTATTCCATATGCTCATACTTCGTCAACAGACTATATGTTAAGCAACGAACGCACTTGCGACCTCGCGCCAGGAGACAGCTGCAGGGCCGGCCCGAGTGGCCGAGCGGTTCTAGGCGCTACAGTCTGGAACCGCGCGACCGCTACGGTCGCAGGTTCGAATCCTGCCTCGGGTATGGATGTGTGTGATGTCCTTAGGTTAGTCAGGTTTAAGTAGTTCTAAGTTCTAGGGGACTGATGACCTCAGAAGTTAAGTCCCATAGTGCTCAGAGGCATTTGAACCATTTGAACCAGCTGCTGGCCCGGGAGGGAACGCCAGTGAACAGGGTTTCACGACCGCCATTCCAGGCAAAACGACTTCAAATCCTTGCGATAAATTGTAGGAGTTATTATCTGAGAGTAAAGAGCAGGAAGCAACCGAACAGAGTCCCTCAAAATGCTGAAGTGACGCGCTCAAGTAACTCACTTGCAGCTACTGTGGTACTAGGTGCTCCAATAAGGAAACAAAGCGATCAAGTAAGGCCGGAACAAAGCAGAAGCTACAACGGACAAGAAAGGTTCCTAAAAAGGCAGTAGTGACATTACGGACGCTCAGAATGAAAACGAAGACATTTTCATACTAAAGAAATAGACGTTGGAGTAGATATCGATAAGCAGGTAGCAAAACTAATGGAAACTGATCGCCACACACTCCTGACAAGACGATAGTTTGGTCTGAAAATACCGAATAATAAAAGATTTCTATTTATCCATGCACGCCTATGATGAATCTACTCCCAATACGAATATAATTATACCGGTCACAAAATTACAGTGCCCGAAAGATTACCTATGTATCGCTGACATAGAGAGCAATGCTTCATGAAGTAGATACGCTAAAGATAGTAGACATCCCTCGAAATGATACAATTCCTAATACTGATAATTAATCTGGAACGGCAGTCTTATTTAAGGTGGCAAAAAAGCGGTTCTGGGCAATGGAGGAATCACTGAGTAACTCAGTGATTTGCATTTAGTCAACACGTACACTCCGTCAGATACCAACGGCGAAAGTGGTCGTTGGGATTTGTTTAGAGGTGGAATTGCAAACCTCTTAACAAATGTCGGATTGTGGCGATACGCCACTCAGAGTGATAAAAATTATGTTATTTAACATAACTTCGCAAATATACCAAAACTGACGTCGTAACGAAATATGTTATTGTATGAACTTTCGAAGATATAAATATTATCTCTTCTCAGAAAAATGACAAAGATTCTCCAATCAATTAATATGAGCTGCGAATGCAATTGCAAATTTTTTTTTTTTTGCAAAAGATTCCCTTTCTTCCCGTTTTTTCCTTGTGTAAGAAGCCGTTTTGTGATGAGGCACGAAAATGTGTAAGTTTCATGTAATATTTAGCCTAAATACAAATCTAATATTACTTAAAAGTGTTGTCAATTTTTATATGCACCACCTCCTATATTTGTGAAGTGGAAAATTATAAGGGAACGTTGCTGCTGAGGTCAGCGCCATTTTTCTAAATGATGATGACCCAGAGTCATAATAAGTACCTTAATATTCTCTAATTTTGACAAGTGAAAATAAATGTAAATGTACGAGAGTTCTCTTCATTAGCGGTTCTTTCTTTACAATCAAAGTAATCAATATTTTCAACATTGAATCGTATTTGAGTACATGGGCGTACCCTGCGAGGAGCAGGGAGGGGGGGCAGCTGCGCCCCCCCCCCCCCACCTAGAAGATATTCTCAGTTTTTCACTAGTTTACTGTTTTATTTAATAAGAAATGCTGCATGTTTTCTCGGATTGTACAAGTGCATTCTTATATTTAAAATGTTTATTAAAAGCAGTTTTTCACTGGTTTACTGTTTTATTTAATAAGAAGTGCTGCACTCCTTAGCCTTGCATTTTCACGAAAGCAGAAATAATTACCAAAATCAATTTCAGCAACAAATAGTCATACATCTGGAATTATGTCTGCATACTGGACCACAAATTTAACGCCCTGTAATAGAAAAAAGTCGTACGCTTCAGCCAAACGCGTTATAAAGTCCTTCATTCCGATACAGAGATAGTGGCTCGTAAATTTAAAGTAATAGTAAGTGCTTTTCTTTATCATATTTTTTTTATATGTTACAATACAGCATCACCGGTCTCTATTGCGGTCTAACTCTGTTGGTGAGGCAGTAAATTTATCCACAGGGCAGTGACTGCGTCACTGCAATTCACTTTGGAGGTGTGGCGGTGGGACTTGTAGTCCCGTACCACCCTCTGACGGTGACAGTACTACATGAGTCAGGCAGAAAAATTTAGCCTAACGTGGGCAGGTATGATTGGAAAGTATTGGACGTAGAATGGGGGCTAGTCCCGCCAAATGATGCGTCCGTGGTGGGCGTGCCAGGCCTATCGTTAGCCATGGTCGGAATCCGATTCCTCTAGGATGGTTAGGGGAACCGGATGTCGATGCCAGCGGCGTGGAAGTGTGGTCCCAACGTGGCATAACCCATGGACAGTGTCCCGCAAGGCATCCACTTTCTCATAGAGCCGCCGCGCGTTGTTGCGTATGGTCGTCTTTAGGGGGACGATATCAGCTTCCTCGTGGAGAGTGACAATTCTCGTGAGTGGCGGGGCGTGCAGACTCCACCTGAGCACCTTGTTCTGTAGGCGCTGCAATGTCCGCATCCGGGTGACACTAATCGTGGCCCATGCAGCAGATCCATACGTGAGGGCAGGCAGGATAACTGTTCGGTAAATGCGGAACTTGGTATGCAGGTTAAGTTCCCTACTGCGAAAGAGCGGGTACAAAGTCCTGGTTAGCTTTTGCCCCTTGTTGGTGACATACTCCGCATGACAGTGGAAGAGCAACTTGTGGTCCATCTGGACCCCGAGATAGGTGGTTGTCGGGGACCAGGGCACCTGCACACCTGCAATCGAGATATTGCGGCGGAGGACTGGGCGCCGTTTCGTGAAGTAAACTGCCGTAGTTTTGGCGGCATTGAGAGCTATTTTGTTTGTCCGGCACCAGGTGATAGTGGCGTCCACCTGTCGCTGGAGGCGGGCGACGACGGCCTCAGTAATGCGGCCAGTGGTGTATAGTGCTGTGTCGTCAGCGTATTGTGCAAGGTGGCACTCGGGGATGACCGGCATATCATTGACATAGATATTAAAAAGGATGGGAGATAGCACCGATCCTTGCGGAGTGCCTGCCGACAATTGGCGAATGCCAGAACGCATTCCCCGTTGAGCCACTAGGAAGGTCCTGCCACGAAGAAAGTCATCCACGATCTTGACATAAATATCCGGTATAGGGGTCTGTGTCAGCATCTTGTGTACGAGGTTGTCTTGCCAGATCTTGTCGTAGGCGTTTTGCAAGTCCAGAAAAACGGCAGCTGTCGACTTGGCAGTGTTGAAGCCTTTGCTGATGTGTTCAGTGATCCGTAGGACCTGAAGTTCAGCAGAGAGGTGCGAAGTGAATCCAAACTGTTCAGGACGGATCGTCCCAGCTGCCGCAAGAGGTTGGGAAAGTCGGTGAAGGATCACAGATTCAAGGACCTTCGCCATAGTGTTTAGGAGGCTGATGGGCCTGTTGTTGGTGGGGACTGTAGGTCCTTGAACCTCTTGGGGATCGCAATCAGCTTGGCTTGTTTCCACTGAGGGGGGAAGAGGCCAGATGTGAGACAACAGTTTAAAATCTTGGTGAACAAGATGAGTGGTGTGTGGGGAAGGTGGCAAAGATGTTCATTTAAAATTCCGTCTAATCCAGGGGCCGACCGGCCACGTTTCCGTCGAAGGATGCGCTGAATTTCTGCCATGGACGTAAGACGGGGAGCAGACTGGGGTGGGTGGTTGCGGAAAGCAGCAACAGCTGTCAGGACTTCATGTTCTTCCTGTAGTTCGTTCGGAGAAAGGTCCTGGACCAGAGGGCGGTTTTGGGCCTCGAACGCATCTGCCAGCGTTTCCACAATTTGCAGGGTATCATAAGACAAGCCCGCTGCTGTGCGAATAGGATGAGCAGTCGCTGGCTTAGAACGCCGCAGGGTGCGAATGACAGCCCAGTCAGATTTTTGGTGGAGTAGGAAAGTGGACATCCTGTCCTCCCACTGTTCAGACCTCCATTCGGCGAGCCGGTGGCTGAATTCGCGTTGGAGGCGTCTCATTTGGCGTTTGTCCTGAGGGTCACGAAACTGCTTCCACCTCCGGCGGTAGCGGTTCTTCTGCACCTTCAGCTCTCGTAACAGAGGGGGCAAGTCGTCCAGGGGTGTTAAATTTCGAGGTGCAGTGGAGGTGGAGAGTTTCACTGCTTTCTGTATTTTGGCAGTAAGGTAGTCCACAGCACGGACTATATTGGCCGGTGTTGTCAAATTGAGGTCGTGTCGAGTGGTGTTATTTAGTACCCTGGCAAACTTGTCCCAATTGGTGAGGGTCGCAGTGGAACGAACATCAAATGAAAGGGCAGCATTGGTGAGGTGCAAGAGTACTGGCTCATGGTCAGAGGCCAGTTCGTGGAGAACTTCCAGTGAAAACTGAGCGGTGATGTTTTTGAAGATGGCCACATCCAGAACGTCTGGCTGGCAGTTAGTACGGACTGGGATATGGGTAGGTTCGTGGGGGCCATAGACTGATAGTGATAAAGTATCCTCCAGGTCAAGGAGGAGCCGGCCTTTGGGGTTAGACACTCGAGAATGCCAAGCTGGGTGCTTGGCATTGAGATCTGCCCCAATGATGAGCCTGTCGAAGGATGACAATGTGCGGAGGTCTGCTTCCAGCAGCGGCTTGTTTGGGCTCAAATACGCTGCTGCAAAGGTAATGGCACCAAGGCGTGTGGAGATGGTAACTGCTGTGGCCTCTATGTGTTCCATTGGCTGGAGGGGCTCTTGGGTATGGACAAGAGCTTTGTTGAGGAATACAGCTGTGCCTCCACCACGGCGGTCGTGGCGGTCAGAGCGGTAACATACCATGTTGCGAAGGCGGAAATCGTCTGCCGGTTTCAGGTGTGTTTCTGTGACCAGTAAAACATCCACACGATAGTCATGGAGGAAGGTGTTCAATTCCGTCTTCATACGTTTTATGCCATTGGCATTAAAAATGCAAGTGACAAGATCCCGAGGGGGCTGGTGGTGGTGTGGAGGTCCATTCGCCATTACAACAATATTTGACTAAGCCCTTCCACTAGGGCGATTACCTTGGAGAGCCCGTCCTCCGACTGACGGATTTTTTGTGCAGTGTCACGAATAACAGCCCGGATGTGGGGTTTCGTGAAAAAGGAGATGACCTGGAGGATTTCGCGCATGTCCGCCCGAAAAGACGCATCAGTCTCCACCACTGGGGGAGGGTCCCGGGTGGTCTGCTTGCCCCTTCGGCGCGCAGGTGCAGGTGTAGTAGTAGGCAGAGTGGAGGTAGGGGCCGAGGGCTGAGATAGAGCCACAGATGGACTGGAGGGAGCTGCAGCTGGCTCCTGTAGTTGGTGAGTAGTGGGAGCTGTCACGGAAGACAGACAATGAGGAGGAGACCGGGCTGCAGCAGCAAAGGATGTCGTGGCAGTCCGGGCAGGAAGCGGCGCAGGAGCCATCGAGCCATCTGGTGCCTGAGTGGCTGGTACCAGAGTGGCTGCTGAGGACAGTGCACTAGGCTGACCCCGCAAAACAGGATAGTTGGTTATGTCCCGTAGCGGTGGGGGAGGTCGATTTGATCTCGGTTTCTTTTTGGGCGGACGAGAAGACTTTAGTGCCTTCTGGTAAACAGGGCACCCCCTCCAGGATGCCATGTGGTGGGGATCGTGCGTCGTTCCCAAACATCTGGCACAGGTAGGTTTCTCCAAAGCAGGGAGTGTGCAGTTCTCCACTAAATGTGGGCCAGCACACTTAACACACCGCAACGGCAGGGAGCAGTAATTCCCAGTATGTCGTAAACGTTGGCATTTGCGACAGATGGCTGGCCCGTTGCGGCCCTCGTACGATTCAATCCGGACTTTCGTGTATAGAAGATACCGGATTTGGTAAATCCGCTCTATGTCCTCCCTCCGGGAAAGGGAGACGACGTGGGTAGGGCAGGGGATCAATGCCCTGGTCTCAGGATTCCTCTTGCTATACTGGTTGACCAAAGGATCTTCGAAATCGAGTCGAAGCAGTTCCTCCTTGACCTCCTCTGCCGTAACCTCTGGTGGCAAGTCCTTGATCACGATTTTGGTGCGGCGATTACCCGACGTCTGGTGTGTAAAGTAAGGCATCGCCTTTGATTTTACGAAATCGAGAATGGTAAGATAGTCGTCCCTACTGTCAAGCAGGTATTTCACATGATCTTTTTGGTAAACAGCTCTCAATTGGCCGACAATGAGCCGCTGGAGCTCAGTGTTCAGTTTCGTATAATTAGTGACATTATATACCACAATTGGGGGTATCTTCTCTTTCTTCAGAGGACTTGACGGGATCTCTTGAGAAGGACGGTCGGGAGCATGAGCCATTTCCTCATCCACAGGACCATCCGGTGCGGCGTCCCCCGGCAGGGGTGTATCGGAACACGATCCGCTGCCACCACAGCCCGCGTGGGCGGAGGGGCGTCTGGAGCGACGGCCAGAGGACTTTCCGACTGGGTCGGGGTGACCAGAAGGCTCGCTACGGTGGCGGGACGGCGTAGAGCGAGGTGCAGGTACAGCCGGGTGGTGGTCAGACAGAGCTGATGTGTTCGTCGCCTCACTACGAGAGAGGTCAATTACTAGGCGGTCAGGTGAATCGTCGGACGACGACGACGACGACGCGGATGAACGGACCCTGACACGCGACGGAGGACAGTCTTCATGATGATCGGTTTCAGTGCCGGTGGTATCAACCGGCGATTTGTGGCGGTTGGCGCGATTCAAGCGATCCTTCGCCCGTTGTGAAGTGGGCGGACCATTGTGCGCGACGGAAGGCCGGGACGAGCGGCGTATCCGACGCGGTTCTCCCCGAAGGGCGGCGGTACAAGGGTCGGAGGGTCGCGAAGGCTGCTCCGCGAGCCTCTCCATAGTAGACTCGGGTCCGCCTGACATGGCCAGGGGCCCGGCACGAGAGGACTACGCACACCTAAAATCTCCCAGCTATCCTGGGGTAATAACTATTAAGACACCAACGCCGAAATATCTATATACCAACGCTGTTACGCGGTGTAAAACTGTAACGATACGACACGGTAACGCACTCGTATTAAATAACACTTTCAGGGATCCAACCTGAAGCACGAAACTGAACGGTTTTTTTTTTTTGTTTTTAATGGACTTGTAGTCCGAGGTGATAGGTTACAATACAGCATCACCGGTCTGTTGCGGTCTAACTGTGTTGGTGGGCCAGTAAATTTCCACTGTGCAGCGACTTTGTCACTGCAGTTCACTTTGGCGGTGGTTTTTTTTTTTTTTTTTTTTTTTTTTTTTTTTTTTTTTTTTTTTTTTTTTTTGTGATATGTTACAATACAGCATCACCGGTCTATTGCGGTCTAACTGTGTTGGTGAAGCAGTAAATTTATCTACAGGGCAGTGACTGCGTCACTGCAATTCACTTTGGAGGTGTGGCGGTGGGACTTGTAGTCCCGTACCACCCTCTGACGGTGACAGTACTCCATGAGTCAGGCAGAAAAATTTAGCCTAACGTGGGCAGGTATGATTGGAAAGTATTGGACGTAGAATGGGGGCTAGTCCCGCCAAATGATGCGTCCGTGGTGGGCGTGCCAGACCTATCGTTAGCCATGGTCGGAATCCGATTCCTCTAGGATGGTTAGGGGAACCGGATGTCGATGCCAGCGGCGTGGAAGTGTGGTCCCAACGTGGCGTAACCCATGGACAGTGTCCCGCAAGGCATCCACTTTCTCATAGAGCCGCCGCGCGTTGTTGCGTATGGTCGTCTTTAGGGGGACGATATCAGCTTCCTCGTGGAGAGTGACAATTCTCGTGAGTGGCGGGGCGTGCAGACTCCACCTGAGCACCTTGTTCTGTAGGCGCTGCAATGTCCGCATCCTGGTGACACTAATCGTGGCCCATGCAGCAGATCCATACGTGAGGGCAGGCAGGATAACTGTTCGGTAAATGCGGAGTTTGGTCTGCAGGTTAAGTTCCCTACTACGAAAGAGCGGGTACAAAGCCCTGGTTAGCTTTTGCCCCTTGTTGTTGACATACTCCGCATGACAGTGGAAGAGCAACTTGTGGTCCATCTGGACCCCGAGATAGGTGGTTGTCGGGGACCAGGGCACCTGTACACCTGCAATCGAGATATTGCGGCGGAGGACTGGGCGCCGTTTCGTGAAGTAAACTGCCGTAGTTTTGGCGGCATTGAGAGCTATTTTGTTTGTCCGGCACCAGGTGATAGTGGCGTCCACCTGTCGCTGGAGGCGGGCGACGACGGCGTCAGTAATACGGCCAGTGGTGTATAGTGCTGTGTCGTCAGCGTATTGTGCAAGGTGGCACTCGGGGATGACCGGCATATCATTGACATAGATATTAAAAAGGATGGGAGATAGCACCGATCCTTGCGGAGTGCCAGCCGACAATTGGCGAATGCCAGAACGCATTCCCCGTTGAGCCACTAGAAAAGTCCTGCCACGGAGGAAGTCATCAACGATCTTGGCATAAATATCCGGAATAGGGGTCTGTGTCAGCATCTTGTGTACGAGGTTGTCTTGCCAGATTTTGTCGTAGGCGTTTTGCAAGTCCAGAAAAACGGCAGCTGTCGACTTGGCAGTGTTGAAGCCTTTGCTGATGTGTTCAGTGATCCGTAGGACCTGAAGTTCAGCAGAGAGGTGAGAAGTGAATCCAAACTGTTCAGGACGGATCGTCCCAGCTGCTGCAAGAGGTTGGGAAAGTCGGTGAAGGATCACAGATTCAAGGACCTTCGCCATAGTGTTTAGGAGGCTGATGGGCCTGTTGTTGGTGGGGACTGTAGGGTCCTTCAACCTCTTGGGGATCGCAATCAGCTTGGCTTGTTTCCACTGAGGGGGGAAAAGGCCAGATGTGAGACAACAGTTTAAAATCTTGGTGAACAAGATGAGTGGTGTGCGGGGAAGGTGGCAAAGATGTTCATTTAAAATTCCGTCTAATCCAGGGGCCGACCGGCCACGTTTCCGTCGAAGGATGCGCTGTATTTCTGCCATGGACGTAAGACGGGGAGCAGACTGGGGTGGGTGGTTGCGGAAAGCAGCAACAGCTGTCAGGACTTCATGTTCTTCCTGTAATTCGTTCGGAGAAAGGTCCTGGACCAGAGGGCGGTTTTGGGCCTCGAACGCATCTGCCAGCGTTTCCACAATTTGCAGGGTATCATAAGACAAGCCCGCTGCTGTGCGAATAGGATGAGCAGTCGCTGGCTTAGAACGCCGCAGGGTGCGAATGACAGCCCAGTCAGATTTTTGGTGGAGTAGGAAAGTGGACATCCTGTCCTCCCACTGTTCAGACCTCCATTCGGCGAGCCGGTGGCTGAATTCGCGTTGGAGGCGTCTCATTTGGCGTTTGTCCTGAGGGTCACGAAACTGCTTCCACCTCCGGCGGTAGCGGTTCTTCTGCACCTTCAGCTCTCGTAACAGAGGGGGCAAGTCGTCCAGGGGTGTTAAATTTCGAGGTGCAGTGGAGGTGGAGAGTTTCACTGCTTTCTGTATTTTGGCAGTAAGGTAGTCCACAGCACGGACTATATTGGCCGGTGTTGTCAAATTGAGGTCGTGTCGAGTGGTGTTATTTAGTACCCTGGCAAACTTGTCCCAATTGGTGAGGGTCGCAGTGGAACGAACATCAAATGAAAGGGCAGCATTGGTGAGGTGCAAGAGTACTGGCTCATGGTCAGAGGCCAGTTCGTGGAGAACTTCCAGTGAAAACTGAGCGGTGATGTTTTTGAAGATGGCCACATCCAGAACGTCTGGCTGGCAGTTAGTACGGACTGGGATATGGGTAGGTTCGTGGGGGCCATAGACTGATAGTGATAAAGTATCCTCCAGGTCAAGGAGGAGCCGGCCTTTGGGGTTAGACACTCGAGAATGCCAAGCTGGGTGCTTGGCATTGAGATCTGCCCCAATGATGAGCCTGTCGAAGGATGACAATGTGCGGAGGTCTGCTTCCAGCAGCGGCTTGTTTGGGCTCAAATACGCTGCTGCAAAGGTAATGGCACCAAGGCGTGTGGAGATGGTAACTGCTGTGGCCTCTATGTGTTCCATTGGCTGGAGGGGCTCTTGGGTATGGACAAGAGCTTTGTTGAGGAATACAGCTGTGCCTCCACCACGGCGGTCGTGGCGGTCAGAGCGGTAACACACCATGTTGCGAAGGCGGAAATCGTCTGCCGGTTTCAGGTGTGTTTCTGTGACCAGTAAAACATCCACACGATAGTCATGGAGGAAGGTGTTCAATTCTGTCTTCATACGTTTTATGCCATTGGCATTAAAAATGCAAGTGACAAGATCCCGAGGGGGCTGGTGGTGGTGTGGAGGTCCATTCGCCATTACAACAATATTTGACTAAGCCCTTCCACTAGGGCGATTACCTTGGAGAGCCCGTCCTCCGACTGACGGATTTTTTGTGCAGTGTCGCGAATAACAGCCCGGATGTGGGGTTTCGTGAAAAAGGTGATGACCTGGAGGATTTCGCGCATGTCCGCCCGAAAAGACGCATCAGTCTCCACCACTGGGGGAGGGTCCCGGGTGGTCTGCTTGCCCCTTCGGCGCGCAGGTGCAGGTGTAGTAGTAGGCAGAGTGGAGGTAGGGGCCGAGGGCTGAGATAGAGCCACAGATGGACTGGAGGGAGCTGCAGCTGGCTCCTGTAGTTGGTGAGTAGTGGGAGCTGTCACGGAAGACAGACAAAGAGGAGGAGACCGGGCTGCAGCAGCAAAGGATGTCGTGGCAGTCCGGGCAGGAAGCGGCGCAGGAGCCATCGAGCCATCTGGTGCCTGAGTGGCTGGTACCAGAGTGGCGGCTGAGGACAGTGCACTAGGCTGACCCCGCAAAACAGGATAGTTGGTTATGTCCCGTAGCGGTGGGGGAGGTCGATTTGATCTCGGTTTCTTTTTGGGCGGACGAGAAGACTTTAGTGCCTTCTGGTAAACAGGGCACCCCCTCCAGGATGCCATGTGGTGGGGATCGTGCGTCGTTCCCAAACATCTGGCACAGGTAGGTTTCTCCAAAGCAGGGAGTGTGCAGTTCTCCACTAAATGTGGGCCAGCACACTTAACACACCGCAACGGCAGGGAGCAGTAATTCCCAGTATGTCGTAAACGTTGGCATTTGCGACAGATGGCTGGCCCGTTGCGGCCCTCGTACGATTCAATCCGGACTTTCGTGTATAGAAGATACCGGATTTGGTAAATCCGCTCTATGTCCTCCCTCCGGGAAAGGGAGACGACGTGGGTAGGGCAGGGGATCAATGCCCTGGTCTCAGGATTCCTCTTGCTATACTGGTTGACCAAAGGATCTTCGAAATCGAGTCGAAGCAGTTCCTCCTTGACCTCCTCTGCCGTAACCTCTGGTGGCAAGTCCTTGATCACGATTTTGGTGCGGCGATTACCCGACGTCTGGTGTGTAAAGTAAGGCATCGCCTTTGATTTTACGAAATCGAGAATGGTAAGATAGTCGTCCCTACTGTCAAGCAGGTATTTCACATGATCTTTTTGGTAAACAGCTCTCAATTGGCCGACAATGAGCCGCTGGAGCTCAGTGTTCAGTTTCGTATAATTAGTGACATTATATACCACAATGGGGGGTATCCTCTTTCTTCAAAGGGCTTGACGGGATCTCTTGAGAAGGACGGTCGGGAGCATGAGCCATTTCCTCATCCACAGGACCATCCGGTGCGGCGTCCCCCGGCAGGGGTGTATCGGAACACGATCCGCTGCCACCACAGCCCGCGTGGGCGGAGGGGCGTCTGGAGCGACGGCCAGAGGACTTTCCGACTGGGTCGGTGTGACCAGAAGGCTCGCTACGGTGGCGGGACGGCGTAGAGCGAGGTGCAGGTACAGCCGGGTGGTGGTCAGACAGAGCTGATGTGTTCGTCGCCTCACTACGAGAGAGGTCAATTACTAGGCGGTCAGGTGAATCGTCGGACGACGACGACGACGACGCGGATGAACGGACCCTGACACGCGACGGAGGACAGTCTTCATGATGATCGGTTTCAGTGCCGGTGGTATCAACCGGCGATTTGTGGCGGTTGGCGCGATTCAAGCGATCCTTCGCCCGTTGTGAAGTGGGCGGACCATTGTGCGCGACGGAAGGCCGGGACGAGCGGCGTATCCGACGCGGTTCTCCCCGAAGGGCGGCGGTACAAGGGTCGGAGGGTCGCGAAGGCTGCTCCGCGAGCCTCTCCATAGTAGACTCGGGTCCGCCTGACATGGCCAGGGGCCCGGCACGAGAGGACTACGCACACCTAAAATCTCCCAGCTATCCTGGGGTAATAACTATTAAGACACCAACGCCGAAATATCTATATACCAACGCTGTTACGCGGTGTAAAACTGTAACGATACGACACGGTAACGCACTCGTATTAAATAACACTTTCAGGGATCCAACCTGAAGCACGAAACTGAACGGTTTTTTTTTTTTTGTTTTTAATGGACTTGTAGTCCGAGGTGATAGGTTACAATACAGCATCACCGGTCTGTTGCGGTCTAACTGTGTTGGTGGGCCAGTAAATTTCCACTGTGCAGCGACTTTGTCACTGCAGTTCACTTTGGCGGTGGGGCCGTCTTTTAATATAAAAACAGCGTCTCGGGCAAATTAACTGCGAGAAGCACCACAACAGAGTCACTGACGTAAATAATTTTCCAGTTGTGAAGCAGGCACAATAACATTAACTTCAACTTTTCATAATATATAAAAACCATTACATCAGCACGACCACAGGATCCAACATTATTCTATATGTATATTTTATTTATGTATTGCGAAAAGAAGACCTGCGTCCAAATTTTAACTTTTCTGAAGAGTTGCAAGTTTTAACATATGATTTGGATTTGATAGATACTTTGGTTCAGCTACGCTCACATGCTTCCAGTTACACACATGCGTGTAGTGTATCGACTAATAGACAGGGCACATTAATACCTGTAGTCGATTGCGACATTTGACCTCTTACTTTTTCACACCACTGAGCATTCCAATTAACGGCTCTACACAGTCCACGAAATACGTTCCTAGGACGCGGGGTATTCCAACTATTTGTATCATTGTTACACGATTCTGAATTGAAGCAAGAGCTCAGAAAAATTTGCGGTAGATGCCGTCAGCAGTTACCGAGATAGTCAAAATGTGTAATGTGGTGGACGGAGTATGCCGAACCCCAGGTCCGGAGATCTACAGTAACCTCGCATCAAAGCTTATTGGCGACAGACCACACGGGAACATTACTTCACGTGGCTCCACGAATTGTATAACAAACCGGCAGAGCTCAGAGACAACATCTTTAGGGTCAAAAGCATCAAAGCCAAGACAATTGCATTAATTCTGGACCTCTGTACGGCAAGCGAGTGCGTGCACACAACACGAATGACATTGGACATGGACACGCTTCGACGTACCGTACTCCTGTGGAAAGTAAGCTCCGAATCATCAATAGGTGAGATAACAAAAGATGACTTCCTGCGCAACTTCCAGACTGCTGTCAATCATGATTACAATGCAGGACTATTAGTGATTACTGGAGATGAGAAAATGAAAAGTACAAGCGGCGAGACCACACGCAAGAAATCTGCGGGGCCTATGCCGTGATGACTTTTACATAAATGTTTGGAATATGATTGGTCACGAGCTTACGTTCTTATGTATACGAGTACAATTAAGTGCTGTTAAGAAGAGTGTGTTTAAAATTGAAGTTACAGTTTTAAAAAGATGCAGAAAGAGAACCATTGCTCAGAATGATGTCATATTTGAACAACATATTATTGACCCAGTGGGAAACGTCATGGAACAAAAAAAATCAAACGAAAATACGACCAGTAGATTGCGCTGTGCACACCACCAGACGCGTGACACACGCCTGTCCCTTAGTTTGCGTCCGAGACGTCCAACGTGACTGAATCCGTGAAGGATCGCACGTTGCTGGTAAACTCTTAACATAACGGAGACTGTGCGCCAGTAGCCTTGCAGAAGTCCTGGACACTCAAACGCTTGAATAAAGGCATTCGTCCGATGACTGCCAAGACGTAGAGAAAATGATTACTAAATTCGAAAGCACAGGTTCTTTCGAAGTACAATGTGGAAGAGGAAGTAAAGCCGTTGATTCGGCGTCTGTCTAAGGTGTAGCCACAGAATTGCAGGAGTCGAGCGGTGGTATGCAATAATGCAGTGCACGGGGAATTGTCTGAACGTTGGACATGCCTACGACCACAGTGGCAAAAATCTTATGAAACAATCTGCATTGTTAGCAATACGGAATCACCCCAGCTCACCAGTTGCCTCCTGCTGACCTGCCAACAAGACAAACGTTCGCTCTGGAACTTCTTGCTCGCGTGAAGTGGACCACGAATGGCCGTGGAACATTCTGGGGACAGACGAAGCCCACTTACATCTCCATGTCAATACACAGAATTGTAGAATATAGGCAACGGAAAATCCACACGCACATGAACCTGCACGGCTTGATTCTGCAAAGCGGAGTGTGTGGTGAGGATTGATGATATCGTATTTTTCTTAGGAGAT
The DNA here is from genome assembly GCF_023864275.1 of Schistocerca cancellata. NCBI lineage: Eukaryota > Metazoa > Arthropoda > Insecta > Orthoptera > Acrididae > Schistocerca > Schistocerca cancellata. The sequence goes on along the minus strand of NC_064628.1, from coordinate 744,828,005 downwards.
GAAACCTGCGGGTCCTGTTACATGTGCCGTCATTGGTAAACGCTATGAGAGTCTTGCGCACCAACGTCATTCCATCCCTGTCAATGTCTGTCTGGGCAGGATATTTTTCATGCGAGATGGCGCTCCTCCTTACATTGCTCAGCCAATGAAGCGAATTCTCCAGAGGCATTTCGGAAACCTTAATCTGTGTAACTTTCGGCTGTGGGGTTATCTCAAAGATGTTCTACATTCTATATTTATACTCCGCAAGCGGCGGAGGGCACTTTGCGTGCCACTGTCATTACCTCCCTTTCCTGATCCAGTTATGGTTCGTGGGAAGAACGACTGCCGGAAAGCCCCCGTGCGCCCTCGAATCTCTCTAATTTTACATTCGTGATCTCCTCGGGAGGTATAAGTAGGGGGAAGCAATATATGCGATACCTCATCCAGAAACACACCCTCTCGAAACCTGGACAGGAAGCTACACCTCAACGCAGAACGCCTCTCTTGCAGTCTGCCACTTGAGTTTGCTAAACATCTCCGTAACGCTATCACGCTTACCAAATAACCCTGTGACGAAACGCGCCGCTCTTCTTTGGATCTTCTCTATGTCCTGTGTCAACCCGACCTGGTACGGATCCCACACTGATGAGCAATACTCAAGTACAGGTCGAACGAGTGTTTTGTAAGTCACCTCCTTTGTTGATGGACTACAATTTCTAAGGACTCTCCCAATTAATCTCAACCTGGCAGCCGGTCGGAGTGGCCGTGCGGTTCTAGGCGCAACAGCCTGGAACCGAGCGACCGCTACGGTCGCAGGTTCGAATCCTGCCTCGGGCATGGATGTGTGTGATGTCCTTAGGTTAGTTAGGTTTAATTAGTTCTAATTTCTAGGCGACTGATGACCTCAGAAGTTAAGTCGCATAGTGCTCAGAGCCATTTGAACCATTTCAACCTGGCACCCGCCTTACCAACAATTAATTTTATATAATCATTCCACTTCAGATCGTTCCGTACGCATACTCCTGTCCGCAGCTCGTGGTAGTGCGGTAGCGTTCTCACTTCCCACGCCCGGGTTCCCGGGTTCGATTCCCGGCGGGTCAGGGATTTTGTCTGCCTCGTGATGACTGGGTGTTGTCTGATGTTTAAGTAGTTCTAAGTTCTAGGCGACTGATGACCATCGATGTTAAGTCCCATAGTGCTCTGAGCCATTTTTGAACGCATACTCCCAGATATTTTACAGAAGTAACTGCTACCAGTGTTTGTTCCGCTATCATTTAATCATACAATAAAGGATTCTTCTTTCTATGTATTCGCAGTACATTACATTTGTCTATGTTAAGGGTCAGTTGCCGCTCCTTGCACCAAGTGCCTATCCGCTGCAGATCTTCCTGCATTTCGCTGCAATTTTCTAATGCTGCAACTTCTCTGTATACTACAGCATCATCCGCGAAAAGCCGCATGGAACTTCCGACACTATCTACTAGGTCATTTATATATATTGTGAAAAGCAATGGTCCCATAACACCCCCCTGTGGCACGCCAGAGGTTACCTTAACGGCTGTAGACGTCTCTCCATCGAGAACAACATGCTGTGTTCTGTTTGCTAAAAACTCTTCAATCCAGCCACACAGCTGGTCTGATATTCCATAGGCAATCTTGCCTTCGCATGTTGCGTTCACTGCTCCAAGTACGTACGTAGTCGAATTGAAGGCACGCATTGCGAAACGCATTCTGAAGGGGACTCCCGAGGCACTCCGATCTGTTGTGGGACAGGGTTTTTCTCAACTTAAACTAGTGGCAGAAAACGGTTGACAGCGTGCTGACCATGCGGTGTTTGGTTCCAGGACAATTAAAAACCTATGTCACTTTGATTTTTATGAGTTTTTGGTCTCAGGACAAAATATCATTTTACCTCTGATACAATTTGTGGCGCCAGTGAAATTAAAAACTGATGTCATTTTGCTTTTTACGTGGATTTCGGCCTCAGGACAGTTAAAAAACGGTTTTTCCCATCCGATGTGGTACGGCCCCGCCGTGGTCGACAAGCTTACCTAACCGTGCCGCAACTGTTGACTGCCGAACTCGTACAGTCATGCATATGGAACAGTACGGATGGTGTGATGTGGAACTCAAACCACAGACGTCGTGTTGCGGTTCATCTATCAGTCGTAGCCGACCTCATTCACGTTAAGACTCTTAAAGCACCATTTATCGTTAAAATTTTCAAATTGAAACAAATGAGCCTTCGGTCACTATTATTTTTAGTCTTATTGACCAGGTTTCAACAATTCTGAGAGTGAGAACGAAGTTTTTCGCGGCGGCACTTATGTATAAAATATTCTCGGTATTCTTGCCGCGTCAGGCAAGAGAATATTTTATACAATTCTGAGAGTGCCTTCATCAGATTTAAAACAATTAAAATGGCCTATAACATAGTTGCAAATTTATAGGAAAAGACATTTTTATATGAAAAGTTTAAGTACTGACAATAACAGACAGAGGCAGTACTTATATGTCATTTATATTTTGTGAGTACAGCTCTTCTGGCCTGTCAGTTATGTTATATGGGACATGTAAGTATCTTTTGTTGTTAGTCAGTACTTACACTTTTTGTATAAAAAATATCTTTTCCTATAAATTTGTGACTATGTTATAGGCCATTTCAATTGTTTTAATTCCGATGAAGGCACTCTTAGAAGTGTTGAAACCTCGTCAATAAGACTGAAAATAATAGTGATGTTTACACCAAAGTCACGGGTAATGTGTCGATTAAAAGTGGAATCAGAAACTCAATCTGTACAAGCTACGTTCAAAGATCATAATATAAGGTCACTATACAGACTGCACTGTTTTCGTCAACTGTTTTGTCAGCAGCAAGACCTGTGACATCGCTGCATGGTACTAATCCCCACAGTCGTCGAGCTGGCGGTTGCAAGCTGGTATGTTGGTGAAAGCGATGTATTTAACGTATCTTCTCAAACTGCCACATTACTTCGATGAAATAGAGGACTGGCTTTTAAAGATATCCCGTCTCAATGTAGGACGATGTCTCTCAATTGCGCATAGAAATTGTTGCACAGTAATCGGTTAGCATATCACGAAACCTGTATATCGTTGTAGCCCTTAATGACCGATGTGCTTCAATACATGTCGGGCTAATAAGTGCAGAACTGGACTATTTAAAAAAATAACACGTTGAACTTAAGTTACATAGACTCTATATCAAAATATTCAAAATCTTAATACTTGTCAATTACGATGTGCATTTAAGAACGGTTACCACAGAGCTACAGTTGAGATGAAATATAAAGAACTGGATATAGATTTAGCGAAATATTAATCACCATATTTTACGATCTCTCTCTGGTAAGATGCTGTTAATGAGAAAGCCCTCACAGGAGACAAGCTACATAAAATAAACATACGGTTCACGCCTGTCACCTGGTGAAGACTCTAACATATACTCAAAGAAAAATGGGGATCTGGATTCGTGGAGGAAAAAACTGGTCATGATCATAGAACCTCGGAGGACAACAGTCCAATAGCAGATGTACTTCAGCCACATTATAATTTATATCACAGTTCAAAACATAAGTTATAATCGGCTCACTGAACAATGTTTATTTTACGTGATTACGAAGACAAAAACTACGCAGAAGGCTACATACAACATTTCAACGAAGAGCATTTTTACTTAAAGAAGTGTCCTAAAAGTAAACAGAATTTTCAGAGATATTTAAGTTTTTTAAAATCAAGAATGCTATTTCAGTTATGAATTCATAAATTACCTTCCATTTCGCCTTCATGAGTAAACTAAATTTTATATATTAAGGTACAAGAAAAGTATTCCATTTGATTTCACGAACTAGTACTAGTGCTGTTTCTCATGAAGAAGGAAAAAGCAGAGCAGCAATTACATGTCCAGAGGAACAACGGCAGTAACATATGTGCCATTGAAGCCGTTACGAAGAATCCTTCAATGTATTTAATTGTGAAGCGACAAACTATTTCTGTGTTGGTAGTAAATACAGGGTGAGTTGCCGATTATTTATAAGACATTAATATCATGTCTTTCACTATTTGGTTATCATTTATAAAGTAACAATTACACAATTGTAAAACAATAAACATGTTCTTTAAAAACATGGTGCGGAGATAGCGTCATTGCCTAGTTATCAAACGTCCTGTGTCCCGTGTTCACTGCTTAAATTTTGATTAAAAATCATCAGAAACGGCGGCCGAAGACTTTCGGCAAAAGACGTCAACCTCGTTCTGACAACGGCCCTGTCAAAGTGGGCGAAATAGTGGGCAGAGATTCAGGGCACTCTTTTGTCTTTGGGGTGGGAAATAGTCCCTAAAAGGCGAATCAAACTGCAATGATAAACGGCATGACGATGCAGAACGCAATGGAAATCACAGAGCGTGTGATCTGTAACTGAAAAGTGTGGGGTGATGATCTCTCTATTGAAAAGCATTTGCAGATTAGTCCCCAATCGGATCTCCGGAACGGGCTGCCAAGTGGAAGCCGACCATGACCAACAGATGGAATAACCAACAAAAGGTTAACATTCTACGAGTAGGAGCGTGGATGTCAGAAGTTTGAAAGTGTTAGCGAAGTTATGAAATCTAGAAAGGGATATGCAGTGGTTCAGTGGGACTCAATGGAAGTCAATGAAGTCAAATGGAAAAAAGACCAGGATTCCTGGTCAGAAGAAAATAGGGTAGCGCCAACAGCGAAAGAAAATAGTAAAACGGGAGTTAGGTTCATTTCGAACAGGAAGGTATTGCAGAGAATGAATTACTGTGAATAATTCAGTAATAAGGTTGTTACTAGAATCGACAACAAATCGACACCGGCAACAATAGTTCAGGTATACATGCCGATGTCGCTAGGAGGATACGAAGCGATAGAGTACACATGTGAGGATACTGAACGGTTAATTTAGCAAGTAAATAGAGACGAAAATATAACAGTAATGGGAAATTAAATGCCGTTGTAGGGGAAGAAGTAGAAAATAGGATTACGGGAGAATAATATGGGCTTGGTAGTACGAATGAGAGAGAGAGAGGAGGAGGACCTCCGATCGTTTCATCTTCTCCCCCCCTCCCTCCCTCCCCCCATCCCTCTCTCTCTATGACTTTGAGCCTTGTTTACTGTTGTTGCAACTTTAGATTCTATAGTAGTATCCTGATCACAAACCGATAAGCCGTAAATACAACTTCTCTTTACTAACATCATTTAGCTGTTATGTATTTATATATTAAAATATATAGAGTGTGTGTGTCCAAATACTTAATACAGTAACATGTAAAAATTTGACCAGTCAAGCGCTTTTTGGAATTTTAGGTAAGAGTGTTTCCCCTTTATATATTACATATACTGTATATTACATATTAAAAAAATGTACAGCCTATGTCTGTCTGAATGTTCGTTCGACTATTGTCTATAATTTTAAGAATATCTCTTAAGACCATATCGAGATTTTTGGTTACAATGTTTCCCTTCATACATAGCGTATATATTTATGTATTACATATACAGAACTGTATAGACTATGTCCATCCGAATGGTCGTTAGAGTACCGTATAAAAATTTGAAGCAAATCGGTCAAAATCTTTTAGAGATTTTTTGTAATCACGTTACTTTGGTAATCAGTTACCCCTTTATATATTACATATTTGTTTATATTTGACATATATTAAAGCAGCTTATAGAAACACGCGCGTGTTTGAATGAAACGATGCGTCAAAATTTTCGGTCCACTTCTTTTCGACTTTTGTGAGTACAAACATACGCAGGCTGAATTTTATACATACAGATTATTATGATTATTATTACTATTATTGTTACTCAGAACTTGCTGCTCATTTTATATTTATGTGTCTAGCTGCCTGAGAGGTAAACTGCTAGACGGTCCATCGAAAGGTATCGTGTTTGTTTAATCCGAGTACTTAGTTCTTGGTCTTGCACTAATATTTTCCTCTCTTGGTTCTTGCACATATTGTACAATATCCGGCATTCCGTACTGCTTACTCCCACTTTTCTCAGAAATTCGAACCTTTTGCTCTATTTTACACTGTAGAATGCATTTTCCAGGTCAAAAAATCCTTAGAATCTGTCTTTATTTTTCTTCAGTCTTTCCATCATTAAGCGCAATGTCAGGACTGCCTTTACCTTTCTTAAAGTCAAACTGATCGTCGTATAACAGATCATCAAGTTTCTTTTCCGTTCTTCTGTGTGTTTTTATGGTCACTAATTTGAATACATGAACTGTCAAGCTGATTGTACGACACTTCGCATAGCTATCTGCTCTTGCTGTGGGAATTGTGTGGATAATATTTCTCCGAAAGTCTTATAGCAGGTCGAGTGTCTGAATAGATCGTACTACATACCAACTTCAATAGTCGATTGGTTGCCAATTCCCCCAGTGATTTCGGATGTTCTGACAGAATGGTATCTACCCCTTCTACCTTACATGATCCCATGTCTTACACAGCCCTTAACTATGATATTCCCACTGCATTGTTCCTTGTATTCTTTGCCGCAGAATCCACATCTTTACCGAACTTCGAACGCGTCTTATTATTAACACACACACGCGACGCAAGGTTTTATTTAAGGTGCAGTTGATTTACACATAGGAAATGCCGGGTAGCATGCATCTTTCAGTCATATATCTCCACTTGCTGTATCTGGTGGTTCCAGTCCTCAGTATGTTTATTTTGAGAATCACACACAATTTCATTACATACCAGAGCACACAACCATCACCGTCGTCACTGAAAATCTTAATGTATAATGCATGCACTGCCTCTACAGAGGTGTTGGGTAAAACCAGTTGTTCTAAACAAGTTCAAGATGACGGATGTGTTACGGCTGTTTGCAAGCTTGAAGAATATTAACATACTTTGGTTATATCTTCAGGAGCGGCAAATGTAAAAAGTAATTTACTGTAGGTGAACGTGTGTTAAGAAACGGCGTCCATGAGTCAAACGTTTATGAACAAATGAATTAATAGTGAAGGAAAGGAGCTGAATCAGTAAAACGGTGGTTACAATACGATCGGCCAACCACGGTATATCCACAGATGAAAAAATCTTTCTCGAAGAACGTGAATAAACTTTGAGAAATATTCCATGAAGTGGATATTCCGTGATTAATAAAATCAATCAAAATATGCCTAGTCATTTCTTCAAAGAGACATAAAATAAAGTTCTTGGTGGCTATTAAATGGTTTGCCAAGTCGCTCTCCCTAGTTCAGCAGAGTCCTGTTTATGCAAATTACTTTCTTCTGCTTTTAAGGAATTACAGGAAGCGTGCTGAATGTTTTGCTTAAAGCAAGAAGACACCCGACCCCCCAACAGCTGTGTAATGAATTTTCATATTTCTACCGTCTCTTCCTCAAAACATATAACAAGATGCTAAATTTTGTTCATTTCGTTATCACTACACTCATTTTAATCATGTGTCAGCGGAAAGAACTGCGCTGCTCCCTGTTGCTGCAGCTCTAGTGCAATCTGGAACTACGGTATGTCAACATGCAGTACCATACCTCAGTAACCTACAAAAAGTCCTGCTAAACCTTGGGTCGAACCAGTGGCGAATTAATGACATTCTGTGAGTGGGGGCGGTTGCTTGGAAAGATAATGAAAAACGTTCATAAACTGCTACTTTAACCTATTTTGATACCTAGACATATCAAACAAGTTCAAAGACTTGCTTTATTTTAGGTAAAAGAGTTTTAAGTATGTTGAAATTTGTACCATTCACAACTTTTAAGTTACCTTATAGTAGAGCTTTTGTCTACACAGGGTATCTAAACAAATTAAAAGTGAATAAACTAAAATTACAATACATTTCCTGTAAGATTATAGTTTTAATTTGTTGACAGTTAAAAACATGTTTGAAGTCTTGAATAGACACTCAAATATTTTTTTCTAATTTTTATTTTCAATACAATTTACAGTGATACTCGTTTTTACATGAACATAGTAGGAATAAAAATCCAATATCCACATTAAGTATGTTCATAAAACAATGTATTGGAGACTAATGCCTCAAAAGCAGTGCAGTGTAAACAGTCAGAATATTAGACCGTTATAGTAACTCAAATCTTACTTGAAAGTACATAAAACCGTAGTTTTGAATGTAATTTTTTTAATACACTTGGTGATTAAATTCTTGCGGACAAGACCTTTTAACAAAAAATAATCATGTTCATGTTGTCTTGTTTGTTTTTTGGTCTCTTTTTTTCGCAGTTGCACATTTATAAGTCATTTAAGTCTACCGTCTTTAGTAACTGTAATAAATATCTTCTTTATTTTAAAGCATCTTCAGTGTCCAGGTTTTTTTTTATCTTTGTTGCGTCCTGGCCATGGGATGAGAACAGCAATATTTCCCAACACACAAGCGTAAATGTGTGTAAGTGCAGTGAAAGTTCTGTGTGCAAATACTTAACACATACACGTGGAAGGCAAAGGAGAATGCAATAAACAAGAAAGAACCTGATCACTAAAGATGCTTTAAATTAATGAGAAATACCTGTGATCTTAATGAGACTTTCATTATAGTTGCTAAAGACGGCAATTAACCCATACAACTTGTAAAAAATAATCATGTTCATATTTTTCATTTTAGTTCTCTACACATACAGTCTATACTTGCTTTGCTTCTTTCACATTAGCATCTGATTTGCACTTATTTCAGTTTTATATAAAATTGTAAAGGATAATCTAAGTGTGTGAATGCTAGTTCTTCTTTTCTACATCACAGAAGAACAACTGGCATTATGTTACATATTATTTGTACTTCAGAAAACATTTTTTACGTTGCTTCCGCCCTACTCAGTATACCTATCTATAATTTTATCTTTCTTAATAATGATGTCTCTTTGCACATACAACAAAGCAAGTCCTGTTAGGCTCTTTTCCTCATAATGGTTTCTCAACCAAGTCTTAATGAGTCTGAGTGTCGAGAAAGATTTTTCTGCTGCTGCAGTCGACACAGGAAGAGAAGAAAGGATCAACAATAAAGATGTAGTTCAAGGTAAAATTTCCAGTTTGCAAATCTGCAAACATTCAGGTACATAGCCTGTGATAAAAGCTTTCTTTGCACCTTGACGTTTGTATTTTGCCTCCCACAGCTTGGTCTTTGTCGGTAGATTAATAATACTGTCACTTTCATCCTCTCTATTTACTTTGTAGTACTTTGGAGCTAGAGTTTCTGCATCTCTAATAACTGACTTCATGGACCTTGTTGAACGTGAGTCGATTTTTGGTAGAAGAACGTTGAGATTGTACAGACTAAGTGAATATGGTTTCTAGATCGGTATTGATAAAGACATTTACCCTGAAATAACTTTCCATACTCGATGGAGCATCGTTAGACCTACTAACTTTTCGAGATGTCATCTTTGGTCTTTGGATGGCGCTTCTTGCAATACCTGCCAGTTTTTGGCTTAATCGCACATCAGGCTGTATTCTCGAAACATATTTTCTCGCTTTGTTTTCAAAACTTAGGAAGTATCCTTTTAGATATCAGTTGCTTTGCTAACCGGTACGCAGATACTGCGTGGTGTTGTCTAGGAGGGGGAGGACTTGGCTCAAGTAAGGGCTCAACATCATTCGCGATTGAAATATTTATTGAACAACGTATGCTCAAAAGATCAATCAAATCTATTAAGAAAAATTTGCAAGTAGGCTTTCAAAAGTTAATTAAAAACAACCTTAAGAACAACAACGACAAGTCCCAAAAGTGATTAAATTTCATGAACGTGGACATCCCCGAACATCTCCTACAATGTTTACTTTGCATTGAAGTAAGACTTTAACACACTGTCACACTGAACTACATTGTACTGTTAAAAACATGGGAAACCCAAAATGTTGTACATGGTTACGAAAATATCTATGTTCAAGGACAATATATAAGCTTTGCACTTAACTATTGCACTTATAGAAGCAAATACTTTCTACATCACAGAGGCATAGAAACTTGTCGCAGTTCCTAGAAATTAATCAATACTCACTATGTTTCAATTCGTATAATGACATACCATGAAATTATTAGGACACAGGAAAATTTGTAGTACTAGCTTTTGTTACAGAGAAATGATCCAAAACTTTAATACAGTATCTATGCACAACTTTAAACATAGCTGTGTGCAGCAACCGTGAAAATATTTTTTATGGTAAAGACTGCCCACTGGTTGCAACGGATTTTATAGTCGAATTGACCATGGTTTCGACTCGTAAATTAAAAAGGAGTCTTCATCAGAATTTATATTACCTAACGAAGGGGGGTACAAAGTTAGTCATTAATAAGAAAAATACAAGACAGTCATCATCATCATCATCATCATTTAAGACTGATTATGCCTTTCAGCGTTCAGTCTGGAGCGTAGCCCCCCTTATACAGTTCCTCCATGATCCCCTATTCAGTGCTAACATTGATGCCTCTTCTGATGTTAAACCTATTACTTCAAAATCATTCTTAACCGAATCCAGGTACCTTCTCCTCGGTCTGCCCCGACTCCTCCTACCCTCTACTGCTGAATCCATGAGTCTCTTGGGTAACCTTGCTTCTCCCATGCGTGTAACATGACCCCACCATCTAAGCCTGTTCGCCCTGACTGCTACATCTATAGAGTTCATTCCCAGTTTTTCTTTGATTTCCTCACTGTGGACACCCTCCTGCCATTGTTCCCATCTACTAGTACCTGCAATCATCCTAGATACTTTCATATCCATAACCTCAACCTTGTTGATAAGGTAACCTGAATCCACCCAGCTTTCGCTCCCATACAACAAAGTTGGTCGAAAGATTGAACGGTGCACAGATAACTTAGCCTTGGTACTGACTTCCTTCTTGCAGAATAGAGTAGATCGTAGCTGAGCACTCACTACATTAGCTTTGCTACACCTCGCTTCCAGTTCTTTCGCTATGTTGCCATCCTGTGAGAATATGCATCCTAAGTACTTGAAACCGTCCTCCTGTTCTAACTTTGTTCCTCCTATTTGGCACTCAATCCGTTTATATTTCTTTCCCACTGACATTACTTTCGTTTTGGAGATGCTAATCTTCATACCATAGTCCTTACATTTCTGATCTAGCTCTGAAATATTACTTTGCAAACTTTCAATCGAATCTGCCATCACAACTAAGTCATCCGCATATGCAAGACTGCTTACTTTGTGTTCACATATCTTAATCTCACCCAGCCAGTCTATTGTTTTCAACATATGATCCATGAATAATATGAACAACAGTGGAGACAGGTTGCAGCCTTGTCTTACCCCTGAAACTACTCTGAACCATGAACTCAATTTACCGTCAACTCTAACTGCTGCCTGACTATCCATGTAAAGACATTTAATTGCTTGCAAAAGTTTGCCTCGTATTCCATAATCTTGTAGAACAGACAATAACTTCCTCCTAGGAACCCGGTCATATGCCTTTTCTAGATCTATAAAGCATAGATACGATTTCCTGTTCCACTCATAACACCTCTCCATTATTTGCCGTAAGCTAAAGATCTGGTCCTGACAACCTCTAAGAGGCCTAAACCCACACTGATTTTCATCCAATTGGTCCTCAACTAATACTCGCACTTTCCTTTCAACAATACCTGAGAAGATTTTACCCACAACGCTGATTAAAGAGATACCTCTGTAATTGTTACAATCTTTTCTGTTTCCATGTTTAAAGATTGGTGTGATTACTGCTTTTGTCCAGTCTGATGGAACCTGTCCCGACTCCCAGGCCATTTCAATTATCCTGTGTAGCCATTTAAGACCTGACATTCCACTGTATTTGATGAGTTCCGACTTAATTTCATCCACCCCAGCCGCTTTATTGCACTGCAATCTATTGACCATTTTTTCCACTTCCTCAAATGTGATCCTATTTCCATCATCATTCCTATCCCATTCTGCCTCGAAATCTGAAACATTACTGATCGCATTTTCACCTACATTGAGCAACTCTTCAAAATATTCCCTCCATCTTCCCAAGGCATCCACAGGATTCACCAGCAGTTTTCCTGACCTGTCCAAAATACTTGTCATTTCCTTCTTACCTCCCTTTCGAAGACTGCTAATTACACTCCAGAATGGTTTCCCAGCAGCTTGACCCATAGTCTCCAACCTGTTTCCAAAGTCTTCCCAAGATTTCTTCTTGGATGCTGCAATTATCTGTTTGGCTTTGTTTCTTTCTTCAACATAACTTTCTCTGTCTACCTGGGTTCTGGTATGTAGCCATTTTTGATACGCCTTCTTTTTCCTTTTACAGGCTGCCTTGACTGTATCATTCCACCAAGCTGTTTGCTTCTTCCTACTTTTACACACTACTGTTCCAAGACATCCTTTAGCCACTTCTAGTACTGTGTCCCTGTACCTTGTCCATTCCTTTTCCAATGACTGTAATTGGCTACATTCACCTAACTGGTACCTTTCTGAGATCGCTGTTATGTACTTGTGCCTGATTTCCTTATCCTGAAGTTTCTCCACTCTTATCCTCCTACATATGGATCTGACCTCCTGCACTTTCGGCCTCACAATCCCAATTTCACTGCAGATTAAATAATCATCAGTGTCATCAAAGAATCCCCTGAATACACGTGTGTCCCTCACAGCCTTCCTGAATTCCTGATCTGTTATTATATAGTCAATGACAGATCTGGTTCCCCTGCCTTCCCAAGTATACCGGTGAATGTTCTTATGTTTAAAAAAGGAGTTTGTGATCACTAAGCCCATACTGGCACAGAAATCCAAGAGTTGTTTCCCGTTCCTGTTGGCCTTCATATCCTCTCCAAATTTACAAGACAGTAATAATTAATATTCGTATATAAAGATTTACTTACATACGTAAAAAGTTGAGCATAACAGCTCTCGTCATACAGTTTAACGCCAAAAAGGCCACGTCACATAATACAACATCCTACGTAAAAGTTTTACTGTCATTTCTAGTTAAAAATTAAAGATTGCCGCTAAGGGCTGCTTGTGTATACTGAAACAGGTGGCATCAGACTGGGTGGGGCGTCCGCCGGCTATACTACGATGTGGACATGAGGTGTCACGACATCTAGTGGTGAAAATTAGTAACATCTGCTTTACGTGATAGAAAGGTTACAGCAGTTTGTATAGCATCTTCATTAACTCCTTAGAGGAAAAAGTTTTCAAAAATTTCTCAGCTGCAACCTTAGGCATCCTTTCATATTCCCGATACGTTGATGACATTTTAATTCTTTACAAAGGACATACTAACGGGATACACAATATAGTTAAGATCTTCAATGAACTTCACGAGAAAATCAGTTTTACAGTTGAACTAGAAAATGAACACCGTCAATAAAATTATCTGGATTTAACTTTAACCTTAATTGACAAAAAATTTCTTTCAACATTTTCCGAAAAGAAACTTGCACAGATCAAATCGTACCAGCTAGTTCTACAAACCCACAATCTCATAAAAATGCCTTTTTTCATTCCTCCATACACAGAGCTGTTTCTATGCTCTTATTGTTGAAAACCTCAATGCTGAGATAAACTTGATTAAAACTATCGCAGTTAATAATGGATACGAACCCACTATAGTAGATGATATCTTCAAGTAGAAAACTAACAACAGAGTTACTATTCTCGGTTCCTCCAACACCGAACAGCAAGAAAAGAAATATTTTTCCATTCCGTTTTTAGGGCCTATCTCGTACAGAATCCAGCTCCTCCTCAAAAACAGTTATAACTGCAATGTTACATTCCCCACTAATAATAGCCTGAAAACCAATCTCCTTCACAATTTAAAATCAGTACGTTCCCCTTTGTACATTCAGGAGTCTATAAAATCATTTGCGACACATGTCCTTCATATTATATAGGACAAACAGGGCGAGCTTTTTCAGTGAGATATAAAGAGCATCTATTGGGGAAAAAAAGGCACTAACATTCATAATTCTTCTTTCGCTGATCATTTGCTGATCACAGGCCACAAACCTAAGGAAATTAACGAAATTAATATTCTGCATACAGAGAAAAAAAGGTCATAGACTCGATGTTCTTGAAGAAATGGAAATATTCAAACCCTTCTCTCTCTATGATAACCTTATTCATAATGAACAGTTACAGTTACGTAACAAGAATTTTTTTGCAATGGCTTCAAACCTCTACTGAAGGATCCTTAAAAAATATTTTTCATCATGTCAATTTTTCCTCGTGTTTTTTTCTGAAATGTTGTTTTCCTCCCCATACTATTATTTCAGTTTAATCACTTACTGTATTTTACTGTTAACAAATTACTGAAAAAAATTTCATAATTTTTTACTGCTTTTAAATTATAATATGTCTTCATACTATAAAATGTTTAAGAGTTGTAGACACATTTGCTATACAAACTGCTGTAACCTTTTTTTATCACGTAAAGCAGATGTTACCAATTTTCATCACTAGATGGCGTGACACCTCACGTCCACATCGTAGTATAGCCGGCGCACGCGCCACCCAGTCTGATGCCACCTGTTTCAGTATACACAAGCAGCCCTTAGCGGCAATCTTTAATTTTTAACTAGAAATGACAGTAAAACTTTTGCGTAGGATGTTTTATTATGTGACGTGGCCTTTTTGGTGTTAAAACTGTATGACAAGAGGTGTTATGCTCAACTTTTTACGTATGTAAGTACATCTTTATATACGAATATTAATTATTACTGTCTTGTGTTTTTCTTATTAACGACTAACTTTGTATCCTCTGTATTCTGATGAAGATTCCCTTTTAGCCGGCCGAAGTGTCCAAGCGGTTTTAGACGCTACGGTCGCAGGTTCGAATCCTGCCTCGGGCATGGATGTGTGTGATGTCCTTAGGTTAGTTAGGTTTAAATAGTTCTAAGTTCTAGGGGACTGGTGATCTCAGTAGTTAAGTCCCATAGCGCTGCTCCAGGATAATCGAAACAATTCTGCGCACGGCGCTAATAACTGCTGGTAGTACCTGGCAAGGAACAGCATCTACAGAGGAGCCGAGCGGATGTCGCCACTGCACTATGTCAGGAATCGTCTGGAAGCTCGCTTGGCGCTAAGAAAACATGATTATCAGTGAATCGTTTATTGTGACAATTTTAAGAAGTGTTGTGCACTGTTGGCCGTAGTTGCCTCCTTGCGTGGTCACGGACAGACACTGTGTCGTGCGCTGCGCCAGTCCTTCCGTCTGCGTCCCACCGAGTCGTCGCTTCTCTTGCGTACACACGGACGCTTAGCCCAGCCTGGTACAGCATGGATGGTTGTTACCGGCTGAGGGAGTGTACTCGATCCCACTCCGTGCCTCTTCTTCCCTGAAACACCGCATCCGCGGTGTGGTGTAGGCGGCAGGCGTTGAACCCAGTACTGCCGGCCTGGCCGATGTCTTCCGTCCCACACTCGGAGAGTACAGCACCTGGTACTGCACTGCTGCTGGTGGTTCTTCACCTGTCCCATCAGTAGTGGTTGGTGTGACGTAGCATAAAGTTCGTCAGTGGAACTTAGCTCTGCGGCAATCCACGGCTGGCGGGTACTGCGCTGGTTTATCTAATGAAATCTCTGAATTTGACTGACTTACTAAAGCAATATGGTCATGGAACGTCTAAACATTCAGCGTGGTGTCTGTCTGTTCTATATCGTGTCTCCATACCACTTTCGCACAACGACGCTCTGAGCGTGTTTTTTAGGGAATTGCTAGTTTGAACCTGGGACCTGTTGCTGGTAAGGAGACGTCAGACCACACGTGACATGTAGAATTCAGAAGAGTTAAGAGAGACTAGCGATGATATAACCAAATACTTAATGAATCAGCGTCACCTCCACTGCACTCCCTGTAAAGGAATCTTAATATTAACTAAATTTAGTGGAAGGGTTCAAGGCTTTCCTATTTTTAGTTAGCTGGTAAAATAACGTCGAAAAAGCAGTTAAGTTTACTATTGAAAATTTTATTCTACTCACAAAACATCGTTTATAAATTGCACTATTGATAAAAGGAAATGTTTTAATACAGGATGGTAAAAACCAACTGCGTTCAATAAAAATCTGAACGAATATTCCCTGAATGGGTTTCCAAGTTCTACAATGGATCGAAGGATGACCTATGCCATATCACACCTATAATCTAGGTTTAAATTAAGTTTTGAAACGTCCCCTTTGAAAAATTATATACACGACTGTGCTTAAACTGACACACAATATTTTTTGCGCAACGCAATCTGACTTTCAAAAATCCCTACAAAAGAATGGCCCTGACTAACATTAACCTATACCTTTCACAAATCACTTACCTCACAAAAATCTTCGTTACTCGAACTACTGCAATACAGCGAGCGCCACTACTGCCAGCTAAATAAGATTCAAACTACGGAAGGCACTAACTACTAGTAGGCATAGTTAGCAAATGAAAGATTTTAATAGAGAACAATGTATTTACCTTAATAGTGTTGAAAAAGCATAATATACATAGCAGTTCATAATATCCATTCTGTACTCAAAAATCCGCCATCTCATTTCCCCACATCCACCACTGCTGGCGGCTCACCTCCAACTGCGCAACGCTACGCGCTGTTAACATCCAGCTGCCCCTCTACAATGGCAGACAACAATGCAAACTAGCCACAGACTGCACACAGCACAGCCAGTGATTTTCATACAGAGAGCTACGTAACGTTGCCAATAAGAAAACATAAACAGCCTACTTACAGTTTCACAAAAGAGAAAACTATCAAAATGGTCTACAGTGACCCTCAATTATCTTTAATTACTTATCTAACTTGCGGTAAATTACAGTGGCTGATGTGGCTTCTCAATAACTATATAACAGAAAAATCATCGCGTTTCAGATTTTTACTTCAAGTTGCAAATGTGAACACCATGAGCTTTAATTGACGATCGACACTAGTATTACGCAAAAAGGAATTGTAACAGATGAGACTTCTGCAGTTCTGAGTGAAGCCTTATGCGCTCAAAAATGCGGCATCGCGTGCGTTCATTACTTTGTCGGTGTTCGTCAGGGGGCGGCGGCTGGCGCAGCTCCATCCAGCTCGCCCTCTCGGAAGCAACTCTCTAGCCACACTCTCCTAACTTCGCCTTACTACTATTTACCGAAGTCGGTTTAGAAAAACTATCTGGCTGTGTTTTCGTCTCACCAATCAGGGTCTCAATGTTAACATTAAGCTCCACCTACAAAAACTCTGTCTATCCAATGAGAAACGTTTACTTTTCGTGGAGGGTCAATGTTTTTAAAGTTTGCAACGTAACAGAGAAGCGAAAAAGTCTCACGCTAAAACTTGCAGCTGGTGTGGTCCTAGCAGTTAGCTGGCGACGTGGGTGTCCGTCCCTCCCTTATCGTAGGGCCTTCCAGCTTAACACGGTTCTGCTCTCGGTTTCTGTTCTCGTTTCTCCCCTCGGAACTGCGTCTGTCTCACGGTGGGAAGGTATGGCATGCATTTAGGCATTCTTGTGTTAGTCTGTGGTATTCCATTTGATCACTCGTTACTCGTATTACTTTGGTTAATTTAATGTCACGATTTATTCAGAGCTATGTGACATACTACTGGATTTGCTTATCTTGTCAGGGTTTTCATGGAAGGTGTTGGATTTGCCTGACACCTTACAAACGGAATGTCGTCGACACAGACTCCATCGTTACCATTGGCATGAACCATTCTCTCTTACTTGGAGCTGGGGCTCCAGTACTTAAGAGCTCTCCGTAGTTCTGTGGCGTGCTGTTTACTAATGAAGACCGCATGTGGCCTCGTTATTCTGCTTCCCTTACTTTAATTCTCTCTTAGCAGCTAGTTAAATTAGTCTACGAGTGTTTTCCCTAGCTGTGGCTAGTGCTTCTTGCGGCATTCCGCCGCGCGAACGAGCGTGCGTGTTAATTTGCTTAGTCGCTGTCCTCCTCTGTTTTCCTGCTGCGTGTGCTCTCCCTCACTCACCTACCGCAGAGTTGCAGACTGTGCTGCCCTTCTGTCTTGGATCGCCGTGCTTCCTGGTCCGCCGTAAATCGTGGCGTAACCAGCCTATCTTACGACAAGGTAGTTGAATTCCGCTAAAAATGTTATAACTTGGTACCCATACTACTCTGTGCCGTAACAGATCTTTAAGTTCGGCAAATAATCAAATTATAAATGGTCTTTAAACTCTCGATCATATAACTGAACACAATATGGCTATGAGGTTAATAACACACCTTCATACCAATAAAGGGGCAGAAACCAAACCCACCAATTCTATTCTATTCTATTGCTTGAGCCTTGTCCCGCAGTTACGCAGGGTCAGACATCATGTAAGATGTCCGAGCAGATGTAATTTCGATGTATTGCTCATGCGCTGCCTGCGATATGCAAGATATAAGAGAATCGCTGACCAGAGAGCAATGCTGACTGAGTAAGAACTGTGTAGCTGTAGCAGTAAGTTGTTGCTAGTCTGCGCTAGCCTGGAGTCTGCTCTGGTCTGGTATGGTGTATCGTGTTGGTTGGGCCGGTTGCGGTGCAGCGATGCCAGAGCCTCAGTGTTATTGTATAAGGTAAAAAGCAGCCTCGCGCTTATCTAGTAATGTTATCTGAACTCCCATGTAAATGTTTTAAAAATGTCCTAATAATAATCTTTGTCATATAAAGTAATTTTTTAACAAGCATTCATTTCAATTTAAAGAATTTACTAATTTCTCCAATCCATGATCATTCCGATTGTTGCAAAAAAAAAAATCAGTTGCTTCCTTTCATAAATGACAAATCTATCGGCCAGCGTTGCACAGAGCTGTGCCGGAAAAATTTATTGTAATAGCAGATATATTCCCTTTTTTTATTCAGAATCATCTTACAGGGCCATGGCGCAGCACTGCTGTCGTCCAAAATTTACTAGGTTAAATTAACAGTGAGTTATTGAAAAGTCATAACTGAGCGACAATTTAATTGAGAGGTTACGCTAAATGTGAATGAGTTTTGAGCTTAGATCAAATCAGAAAGAATTTTGTGTCGAGGTTAATGTGCAAAGAATTTCTGTACGGAGGTTACAAAGGTGAAAGAAAGAATTTTGTGGAGAGGTTATACTAAACTAGAATCATTATCCATAATAACTATTATTATTTTTGTGGGGAGGTTACAATCGTTAATCTGATTTGGCATGTTAATGTTTAAGGGGTGGCCGGATGCCATTCCTGCCGCCACCCCGTACCTCCCGGAACGGAATTAGTGTACCCCATATGTCTGCGTCGAGTGTAATCCATGGAATAGTGCGAATGTGTCCCGATGTCTGCGAGCCGTGTAACTGAGGCGGAACACGGGGACCAGCCCGGTATTCACCTAGCAGGATGTGGAAAACCGCCTAAAAACCACATCCAGGTTGGCCAGCACATCGGCCCTCGTCGGTAATCCGCCGGGCGGATTCGATCCGGGGCCGGCGCCTACCCGACTCCAGGAAGCAGCGCGTTAGCGCTCTCGGCTACCCTGGCGGGCAAACCAAACACACCAATATTTAAAGCAAAAAAAAATAATCGCGGTCCTGTTACTGAACAAATAGCAATATCTCAACAACGAGAGAAGAAGATTCGCCCGCCGCAAGAGGCCGCCAAGTTGGACGGAAAATCATCCTTGATTTGCATGGATTCGCAAGGTTGGCAAACGAACTTCAATTACATTAGCAGACAGTACCTTAAATAAAAATCAGTTAGGGCGAATCCTTTTCTCCCAGAATCAACAAGTTAACTAGCAAGCTTCAAAGCCACTCGCAGCAGTACACGAGGTAACTTAAATCGAAATTCCATAAAGCTACTATATACACTGAAGAGCCAAAGCAACTGGTACAACTGTTTATATCGTGTAAGGTCCCGCAAGAACGCGGAAGTGCCGCAACATGACGTTGCATGGGCTCGACTAATGTCTGAAGTAGTGCTGGAGGGAATGGGCACCATGAATTCTGAAGGTCTGTCCATAAATCCGTAAGAGTACGAGGGGGTACAGATCTCTTCTGAACAGCACGTTGCAAGGCATCCCAGATATGCTCAATAATGTTAATATCTTGGGAGTCGTGGTTAGAGGAAGTGTTTAAACTCAGAAGAGTGTTCCTGGAGCCATTCTGTAGCAATTCTGGACGTGTGGGGTGTTGCACTGACCTGCTGTAATTGCCCAAGTCCGTGAAAATGCTCAATGAACATGAATGGATGCAGGTGATCAGACAGGATGCTTACGTACGTGTCACCTGTCAGAGTCGTATCTGGACGTATCAGGGGTCCCCTATCGCTCCAACTGCACACTCCCCACACCATTACAGAGCCACCATCAGCTTGAACAGTCCGCTGCTGAGATGCAGGGCCAATGGATTCATGCAAAAAAAAAATGGTTCAAATGGCTCCAAGCACTATGGGACTTAACATCTGAGGTCATCAGTCCCCTAGACTTATATCTACTTATCCTAACTAACCTAAGGACATCACACACATCCATGCCCGAGGCAGGATTCGAACCTGCGACCATAGCAGCCGTGTGGTTCCGGACTGAAGCGCCTAAAACCGTTCGACCACATCCATGGATTCATGAGGTTGTCACCATACCTGTACACTTCCATCCGCTCGATACAATCTGGAATGATACTAGTCCGACCATGCAACAAGTTTTCAGTCCAATGTCGGTGTTGATGGACCAAGGCGAGGCGTAAAGCTTTGCGTCCTGCAGTCATCAAGGGTACATGAGTGGACCTTCGGCTCCGAAACCCCATATCTATGATGTTACGTTGAATGGTTCACACGTTGACACTTACTGATGTCCCTGTGTTGAAACCTGCAGCAGTTTGCGGATGGGTTGCACTTCTGTCACACTGAATGAGTCTCTTCACTCGCCGTTGGCCCCGTTCTTGCAGGATCGTTTTCCGGCCGCAGCGATGTTGGAGATTTGATATTTTACTGGATTCCTGATATTCACGGTACACTCATGAAATGGTCGTACGGGAAAGTCTCCACTTCACTGCTACGTCGAAGATGCTGTGTCCTATTGCTCGTGCGCCTGCTATAACATTACGTTCAAACTTACTTAAATCTTGATAACCTGCCATTGTAGCAGCAGTAACCGACGTAACTGCGCCAGACACTTGTTGTCTTATATAGGCGTTGCCGACAGCAGCGCCATATTCTGCCTGTTTACGTATCTGTATTTGATTACACATGCCTATACCAAATTGTTTGTCGCCTCAGTGAATAAGAAGGTAAAAACGTAGTATGTCTTAATAACAGAAAGTCACCAATTTACGCTGGTATAATAATCAGTCGGTACGAACATGTGCAGGTCTCTTGATCCCACGCTCAACATACTTACGACTGGGGCGTAAGCAAGCAAGGTGATTGAGCCGGTATTTTTAGTGTAGTAATAGCCTTGAAGGCGGGTACGGCGCATCAGCACACGGCGACGCACTGGGGAAGACAATAAATACACTCCTGGAAATTGAAATAAGAACACCGTGAATTCATTGTCCCAGGAAGGGGAAACTTTATTGACACATTCCTGGGGTCAGATACATCACATGATCACACTGGCAGAACCATAGGCACATAGACACAGGCAACAGAGCATGCACAATGTCGGCACTAGTACAGTGTATATCCACCTTTCGCAGCAATGCAGGCTGCTATTCTCCCATGGAGACGATCGTAGAGATGCTGGATGTAGTCCTGTGGAACGGCTTGCCATGCCATTTCCACCTGGCGCCTCAGTTGGACCAGCGTTCGTGCTGGACGTGCAGACCGCGTGAGACGACGCTTCATCCAGTCCCAAACATGCTCAATGGGGGACAGATCCGGAGATCTTGCTGGCCAGGGTAGTTGACTTACACCTTCTAGAGCACGTTGGGTGGCACGGGATACATGCGGACGTGCATTGTCCTGTTGGAACAGCAAGTTCCCTTGCCGGTCTAGGAATGGTAGAACGATGGGTTCGATGACGGTTTGGATGTACCGTGCACTATTCAGTGTCCCCTCGACGATCACCAGTGGTGTACGGCCAGTGTAGGAGATCGCTCCCCACACCATGATGCCGGGTGTTGGCCCTGTGTGCCTCGGTCGTATGCAGTCCTGATTGTGGCGCTCACCTGCACGGTGCCAAACACGCATACGACCATCATTGGCACCAAGGCAGAAGCGACTCTCATCGCTGAAGACGACACGTCTCCATTCGTCCCTCCATTCACGCCTGTCGCGACACCACTGGAGGAGGGCTGCACGATGTTGGGGCGTGAGCGGAAGACGGCCTAACGGTGTGCGGGACCGTAGCCCAGCTTCATGGAGACGGTTGCGAATGGTCCTCGCCGATACCCCAGGAGCAACAGTGTCCCTAATTTGCTGGGAAGTGGCGGTGCGGTCCCCTACGGCACTGCGTAGGATCCTACGGTCTTGGCGTGCATCCGTGCGTCGCTGCGGTCCGGTCCCAGGTCGACGGGCACGTGCACCTTCCGCCGACCACTGGCGACAACATCGATGTACTGTGGAGACCTCACGCCCCACGTGTTGAGCAATTCGGCGGTACGTCCACCCGGCCTCCCGCATGCCCACTATACGCCCTCGCTCAAAGTCCGTCAACTGCACATACGGTTCACGTCCACGCTGTCGCGGCATGCTACCAGTGTTAAAGACTGCGATGGAGCTCCGTATGCCACGGCAAACTGGCTGACACTGACGGCGGCGGTGCACAAATGCTGCGCAGCTAGCGCCATTCGACGGCCAACACCGCGGTTCCTGGTGTGTCCGCTGTGCCGTGCGTGTGATCATTGCTTGTACAGCCCTCTCGCAGTGTCCGGAGCAAGTATGGTGGGTCTGACACACCGGTGTCAATGTGTTCTTTTTTCCATTTCCAGGAGTGTAGGAACGATCTGCGAGCGTCACGCTGTATCCAAATGCACTCAGCAGACGTATCTACCTCACCATGGTTCTAAGACGGCACGCTTTCCTCTTAACCAAAGTGCCGCAACCACGGACTTCCGCAGCAGAAATAGCTTCGGCGTCCTCGCTAGCTGCCAGGATGAAAACTTATTCTGAGACACTCGGCTCCAAAGCAGGTCGCCGTCCGAGTCACTCCTCAATCTGCCTCATGCTTACGTCA
Organism: Schistocerca cancellata; assembly: GCF_023864275.1. NCBI lineage: Eukaryota > Metazoa > Arthropoda > Insecta > Orthoptera > Acrididae > Schistocerca > Schistocerca cancellata. The sequence goes on along the minus strand of NC_064628.1, from coordinate 744,804,933 downwards.
GAACGGCACGTCCCCCTCTAGAGAGGCAAAGATGGCTTGCGGAAGACGTACAGCGACCTATCGCCACCGTATGGCTCACCATTATCAATAGTCTCTTTTTGGAAAAAAGCTACTGAGTGGTGATGTTTCGCTTAGCACGTGTGCAAGGCACACGAGAGTTACTATGAATTCTCCATTACTGATTGCATATAAAAGGGTACTAGCTGTTGCACTAGAAGTGTCACTTGAAAAAAATTTGACCATTTCGAAATTTCCTCGAGCCATGACACGATTTTTTCAGTGTTTTTTTTTTCTTTTTTTCTTTTTAGAAACAGCGCTGCAGACGGAATTACTCAAGGCGACTAGCTGATTCTCTAAATGGTTTATGATTACAGCACTTCTTTCTGGCGAAGCCCCAAAAAAAAAGATACTGTTGTGGATTGGCAGGAGAACCAACACCGGTTTTGAGAGGAAGCCGAAAGGCACGCGTTTTAGCTCACGCAGGCTGGCGTGAGGTCTGGAACACGACAAGGAAATTAGACTTTACAAAAAACTGAAGTAGCTGGTGGAATACTTAACTTTAACCCATAAATGGTGAACGTCGCTCTTGACGGTACATGTTTTACAGTATCAATAGTAACTGGTAATGGCGCCTTGCTAGGTCGTAGCAAATGACGTAGCTGAAGACTATGCTAACTATAGTCTCGGCATATGAGAGCGTATTTTGTCAGTGAACCATCGCAAGCAAAGTCGGTTGTACCACTGGGGCGAGTGCTAGGGAGTCTCTCTAGACCTGCCTTATGGCGGCGCTCGGTCTGCAATCACTGATAGTGGCGACACGCGGGTCCGACGTATACTAACGGACCGCGACCGATTTAAAGGCTACCACCTAGCAAGTGTGGTGTCTGGCGGTTCAAATGGCTCTGAGCACTATGGGACTCAACATCTTAGGTCATAAGTCCCCTAGAACTTAGAACTACTTAAACCTAACTAACCTAAGGACATCACACACACCCATGCCCGAGGCAGGATTCGAACCTGCGACCGTAGCAGTCCCGCGGTTCCGGACTGCAGCGCCAGAACCGCTAGACCACCGCGGCCGGCTGTCTGGCGGTGACACCACAGATACCACCTCTTTAATGATCCTAATTGAGTTCCGCTATGATTACACATCAGGGTACTTAGAATGAGACAAGCTCATAGAATGATTAAAATAAGGGGCTTGGCTAACACTTGATTTTTTCTATATTGTAGTGACTGGTCCCACAAACTCGGAACTCATAACAGAGAATCCATATGTTGAATACCAATACAGTTCCTAACAACGAGCTTAGGCCTTCTCATAGAGTTTAACCCAGTTTTACCTTATTTTACTCCAGTCATTCGGGTATCTTTATTCTCTGTCTTATCTTTGTCATAAATATGGGCATCTTTGTCATCCTCAAAAGACTCCAGTGTCACTTTCAATAGTTGAAGAGAAACCTTCGTGTATTTTACGTTTGAGGTTACCTTTGAGAGCTAATGATCACAGACTTTCACTGGCTCTCGCGGACTGATAAAACATAAGAAATCATTTCTGATTGCCTCTTGGTCAATGTACTTAAGAAAAATTTTCGTCTGAGTCTTGTGACTAATATCCGTGGTCTCATCGATCTCAGTATTTTAGAATCCATTTTCTTGGATTCTGTATTATATTTGGGTAATAATTTCTTCGCCATAGCAGTAAACAAAATTGTTGTATACAATTTTCCTAGGAAATGTACCTGTTTTGCTGCCGGAGCTATACTGTGACGCTAATTCAGCATCTCCACATTCTCCGACATGAAATATCACGTTATTTAAAAGTTACCTTCATTTGACAGTCTAGGGTCTTTTGAGAAAACAGCCATCATCACGATGGCCTCTAAAAGATGTTTTCTGCCTCCCAAGGAATATTAACATTTTGTAAAGAAAATGAAAAATAAAATTCGGTTTCGTTTTGCACTTTTCAACCTGTGTGCGTGTCCACTTGATTTTCAAAAGATTTAGCGGAGTTTTCGTAAGAAATCAGAAAGGCGTTATCACGTTCTTGGACTCTCTGATAAAGCGATTTGCTGTCGTATTCCAAATAACCATTTCTTCCCAATAACTTAGATAATTTGGTTAGGGTATGATCATTAGTGTGTGTAGCTTCATTCCCTCATGATGACTACCTTTAAGGCAGGCGCAAGAAAAGGACATAATTTGTTTTTGATGGTGGCAAAGCTAACCATGAATTGTATTTATCTAATTGCTCTTTTTTCAAATATCGTTTTTCATCCTGAAGTGTAGCCTGTAGGCAATGAAAGTGTAGAGCAGCTGATCTGACCGATATGCGAAGTGTCGTTCACTTTAGGGTTTTAAACCCCAACATGTTTTCTGGTCTGGAACCTGGAAAGCACACATAGCAACAAAGTCATTAGTATTATGTGTTGATGCTTTCACTATACAGGCATACATGTACTAGAAGCGCTAAGTAAGTAATGTAACACAATTTCTTCCTAAAAGCAGATTAGTTTTAATCGAGTTTCCAATACACAGTATTATTCCCCCCTTTTTTGGCTACAAAACCCTATTTTTCAACGTAATCTCCGTCCAGTACGCCACCTTACTGTGGAGGCAGTAGTATAAAAAGCACCACATAATGTGCAATCTTTGTCGTCTTCCTCGAGAGCTGAGAGAGAGGAACCTGTGACGTAGCATTATATGAATGAGTAGACTTCTTTTGTCTGTATCTATCTTTAGCCGCCATTAGAGGAGAAATTGTAAAGTTGTGTAATATTAATTATTGTTATGGTCTAAATACATTATAATTTATCAAAATTGTGTATTACTAATGCAAATTAGCTTGCCCATGTCATCTATAATATTTCTTTAAAGAATTTTCAGCATTTTTAGCGATTATCGTTGGTGTTGCTGGGCTGTGCCGCGACCGAACGATTTGCAGCTGCGGCACATTTAAAAAATTGTTCCGCTATAAAATTAACCAAACCCGTAAATCGGGAGCAGGTAAAATTAGCAGTGAATTACGGAATATTTTTCTTTTACAGCGATCCTGAGGCTGACGGAATTTATTACTGGTTTTACATTTGTGCATTCATAGACGGATAATTAACGTTGAAGTTGTTAATCTATTGGTTCTTTCAATTTCTAAAGCAAATAACTTAAGCGTATAGTGAAGTGTGTTTTGTCAATGATAATTAAACGTTCAGGTCGGCTTGGTAATATTTAACCATTTTATGCTAACAGAGGCAGTCTTGTGTTCCATAGCTAACGCCGGGAAAGAATTCAGTAAATATTTAAAAAACCACTGCATTCATAAAATGTGTGCCAAGGCCGAAATACGTAAAAAATTTAATTTCTACAATTTTCAAAGTCATAAATGTTATTAATCAGTTAGTATGAATTTATCAGCATGAGAGGGTTGCTAAGGTTCACGTAATTTTAAATGTGCTTAATTCTGTCTAAATGAATTTTTATTACCACACGTAAATAAGGGGTTCTACAACGAAGTTCGTACTGAAAGAGTAAATAACAAAAATATTTACAGCCATTTCATCCTCATTTTCATCAATTCATTTTTATACATAATAAATGTATATATTTTTTTTTCATTAAAGTTTCCATTTTTATGGTGTTAAACAAGGCGAAGTCGTTTCTTGAATTTCCTGGGAGGGAGGGGGGAGGGGGCACAATACACTTCAGAATTAATCGTTGCACCATGACGAAGGACATTAAACAGACTAACCCCTTCAGAGTGCCCGAAGTCTGTCGCCATGAGTTGTTTGCCGCCTCAGGGTGTGGCTTTGAACTTTTTCTTCGGAAGGGAGGAGGTGTGGCGCCAATCCATTGATTGCCGTTTTGTTTCCGGTTCGAAGTGAAGATCCTTGCGACGATGTTCGACAAAATATTGTCATGGTCAGCCTCGTAACGCGCATGTAATTCCGATCAGATGGTAGTTCGTTGCTCTTTATAATCTTACGTTAGGCAGTAAGGAACCCAGGGGGGCACTCATCATTGAGTACCGCACCTGGTGGACGAGCGTGTCAGCACTACGAGCAGAGACGTCCAGTTGAGCAGCGAGGTGTTTTATTGGGATCCGTCGATCAACTCAAATGAGAGTGTCCACACGTTCCAACAGTGCAGGAGTCACAGCAGCGGTGATGACAGACGCCTCGCACAACGGATCACCATGCTTTTGTTCACTGCTAGGTGTCCGCAGATATTCCACAAGCGCCTAAGAATGTCTATGATGCTTTAGTTTTTCGCCAAAAGAAGCTCAATGTCAGCTCTCTACACGGAATGCGCCTCCCTTACCGACGCCGTTTTGAAGCTACTTAGAGCTTCGCCGCCTATCCGAACTTAGTGTAACTATAGATGCTGAAACGAGAATATTTCGCGATGTCCCACAATAAATTCCGCATATTTTAAGCCGAAATTTGACGAGAAAACGAAAAGGTAGCATTACTTATTTAACGCTCCTCGTGCATCACAGTTAGTACGCTTAAATAGTTATTGGTATAAATGAACGCTGAGATACTCGCCTTGATAGATTGGCAGAAGTTGGAGATCCTGATGGCCAATCGTTCAGAAAAATACCATTTCTGACGAGGCCGGGAGAGACGCGTACGGTGTACAGAACGGTAATCCGACGGTTGTTGACTTATTTTCAGTCTCTACTTAACCGAAATAATGCTCAATATACTTGTTAAAGTTTCGAGAACATAGCTTCACCGAAGAGTCCAGCAGTATTATTGCTCCCTCCTACGTATATCTCGCGAAGAGACCATGAGGATAAAATCAGAGAGATTAGAGCCCGCACAGAAGCATACACACAAGCCTCCTTTCCACGAACAATACGAGACTGGAATAGAAGGGAGAACCGATAGAGGTAGTCAGGGTACCCTCCGCCACACACCGTCAGGTGGCTTCCAGAGTATGGATGTAGATGTAGATGTATTAGCGTAGTTTCGAGGCTGCGTTTGGCGCAGCGTTAAGTGTACAGAAAGTTATCCGACGGTCGTTGACTATTTTCAGTCTCTACTTACCCGAAATAATGCTCAATATACTGTATTTAATAATACTTTCATAGAAGACATGGAAAGCAAAGGCTAAGTAAAATTTGGAGTTGCAAGTTAGTTTCCAGGAAAGGACTGTACTTACAACATCCTCGAGGACACTGAAAATAACTTTCCAAGAATGTACAGTAATCAAAGCGTTAAGAACTTCGAATTCCGTTAGTTTCATTTTGATTTTCAAGCAGCCCCCGACATCTGATGCAACACTGCGAAGTATATTTTTATCATTAGGTAAGGAATTTGGTCAAGAAGTTTCAAAACTGTTGTTATCTCGTCGAGAGAGAAAAATAAATTGCATGCCAAGAAGAATGCATCGAAATACGTTCCATTGCACATCACCGGCTATCCTCTCCAGTATTTAGCAAATGATGCGCTACTTTTGGTTTCCTGTCAAATTGTACGATGACAGAGACCGTTTCATGAATGGAAACCAACTTTCTTTCTGCAGAAACTTTAAACAACCACGTAATTGTCAAAATGCGGCTTTTACAACGTGTGCAAGATGACGAAAAAACTACTGCCTTCCCTACTTCATTACATTTCGGGTGTGCAGACACATTAATTCAGCTTCTTCTTCTAAAATTTCGGTTGCATATCGTTCAGCCGTCTTTAGATTGAACCAAAAGACTGACGCTCCGGCACCCACTCCAACCTTTTAAACTCGTGGACCTCACCACTGCGCATGCGGCCATAGAAACACAGTTACCAAAGACGTTGATCGGTGGCAAAGAAGAACAATTTGAATGAATTATATCTGTAGCTGCGCAGTCTGTCCACGCTGGAGTGTCGACATAACTCTCCGAACTGCAGTGTCACCACGTGTTTGTAAGTTTACTACAGAGAGCGCCGGATTCCATGAGTTATCTAAACTGAACAATATGTAGCTAAATATTAGAAGAAGCTGCATTTTGCGGCTCATCATCATCATCATCAGTGTTCTGCCTAAAGGCAGGTTTTCACATGGTAGTTCTCCAGGCTGTCCCGTCTTCTGCCATCCTCTTCAGGTCTGCATAATTTCCTCTTCCCTTTATGTCGTCTATCACCTTGTATCTCCTTCTTCCTCTCAGTCTTCTCCCACAAACCAATCCTTCCAAAGCATCTACTAGCAAACTTTCCCGTCTCAGTGAATGTCCTAACCAGTTCTTTTTCCTTTCTCTTACAACCTTCAGCAGACATCTTCTCTCACCAACCCTTTCCAATACTTTTTCATTACTCACTCTTTCCAACCAGCTTATTCTCTCCATTCTCCTCCACATCCACATCTCAAATGCTTCTAACCTTTTTTCATCCTCTCGTCTCAGTGTCCATGTTTCTGCCCCATATAGTGCCACACTCCAGACAAAATATTTGCCAAGCCTTTTCCTTAGTCCTTTATCAAATTTGCCACATAAGAGTCTCCTCTTTCTGTTGAATGCCTCCTTCGCCATGGCAATTCGAGTTTTCACCTCCTCAGTTGTTGTGCTTCCGAGATATTTAAATTCACTTACTTGGCTAATGGTAGATTGTCCTATTTTGATATTGGACAGTCTGCGTCTTGTACTGATGACCAGACTCTTTGCTTTTGCTGTGTTTATTTGCATCCTATATTCCACACAAGCTTCATTCAGATCTTTGAGCATGTTATTCACTGTCCGCTCACTTTCTGCCACTAATACCATGTCATCAGCAAAACTTATACATTCTATTCTCTTTCCACCAATACATATTCCTCTTTTCCCGTCTAAGCTTTTCGCAATAATCTCATCCAGGTATACGTTAAACAACAGTGGGGAAAGGCAACCTTGTCTAACACCTCGTCCAATGCTGCTTCCTTCTGACATTTCATTTCCAATCCTTATCCTTACTTTCTGGTGCAAATATAGATTCTGTATCAGTCGTCTCTCTTTCCAATCTACTCCTTTCCTCTTCAAGATATCCATCAGCTTGTTCCACTGAACTCTGTCAAACGCCTTTTCTAAATCTATAAAAACAGCAAAGATTTCTCTATCCGTTTCCATATATCTTTCCCCTATAGTTCTTAGCAGGCCAATAACATCTCTTGTTCCTCTTCTAAATCCGAACTGCTCCTCTGCAATACCTCTATCCAGCTTGCCATATAACCTATTCAACACTCTCAGCAAGACTTTAGCTGCATGAGAAATCAGACTGATGGCCAGGTGCTCTTCAGATTTTTTAGTATTTGTCTTTTTCTCTATTGGTATCATAACTGTTGCAGCGAAGTCCTCAGGCCACTCCCCTTTGTCATATATCTCGTTACAGAGGTAGACTATTTCTTTTCTTGCCTTGTTTCCCAGACTCTTCAACAGTTCTGCTGACAAATCATCTATTCCACATGCTTTCCTATTCTTCATCTCCTTCAGCGCCTTTTCTACTTCTGCTTCCAAGATGGTAAATCCCTTTCCATCTTCCGGCACATATTGCCCCGCTTCAACCTTAATTTCGTTTTGCATTTCATCCCCCTTATACAGACATTCAGTATATTCTTACCATCTGTTCAAAACCTCCTGTGGTTCTTCTGCTAGAGTACCACCCGCTCTTTCTATTTCCATGTTATTCCTCTTTCTTTTATGTTCAAAAACTATCTCACTAGACAGTCTATACATCACTTCATACTTTCCCTCTCTCTCCATTTTATCTGTTTCGTCGCATTTCTGCTTCATCCATTTTTCTCTTGCCTCTTCAGTTTCTCTTCTTAATTCATTATTCAGTTTCCTGTACCTCTTTTTGCCTTCTTCAGTTTCTACACTTTTCCACTTTCTGCGCTCTTCCATCTTTTTCAACATGTTTTCTGTTATCCATTATTTCCTGGTGCTTTGGGATACTCTAATTCCTAGTACTTCTTTGGCAGAGTCCATGATTCCTTCCCTCATTTTTATCCACTTGTCATTAACACTTTCATCAACACTACCTCTTTGCAATTTTTCCATAAATCTGTTCTCCAAATCTGATGCCTTTCCTACCTCTTTGAGTCTTTCTGTGGTTAGTCTTTCCTTCGCTTTACCTCTCCAGACTTTTTTCAACTTCACTTGTATTTCTCCCATCACTAGGTTGTGGTCCGAATTTATATCCGCTCCTGAATAAGCTTTAGCATTCTTAAAACAGTTCCTGAACCTTTTTTGCATCAGGATGTAGTCCAGCTAAAATCTTTCCCTATGCAAATTTGATATCCATGTGTAACGTCTCCTTTTGTGGTGTTCAAATAATGTGTTACCCACTGCTAATGAATTTTCTTTACAGAAACTAATTAGTCGTTCACCTCTCTCATTTCTTATTCCTAATCCAAATTTTCCTACTGCATCTTCATCTCTTCCTTCACCCACCACTGCATTCAAGTCCCCCATGATGATAATGCAGGCATTTCTACTTTCTTTCTCGATGAATTCTTGTATTTTCTCATAATATTCTTCCACTTCCTCATCTCTGTGCTGGCTGGTTGGGATATATACCTATATTAATAGCAAATCTTTTGAACTACCCTTCAGTCGTATCATCATCAATCTTCCGTCAATACATTGTACCTTCATTACCTTATTTTTCAGCTTTTGCCCTATCAATATTCCTACTCCTTTTTCACCAGTCTTGATTTCCCTTAGTAAAAGAGTTTATAATCTCATTTCACACAAACCGAGGGCATCTAAGCTGTTCCTTTTCGTCTCCTGTTTTGCATTCTCTAGCTTTCCTGCTTGCAGAAGTGTCCTCACATTACATGTTATTAGAAGAAGCTGTATTTTACGGTTGCACACCCGAAATTTAATGAAGCAGTCGTTGCACCACGGAAATACACTGAAGCGCCAAAGAAACTGGTATAGGCATTCATATTAAAATACAGAGATATGTAAACAGACGGAATGCCACGCTGCGGTCGGCAACGCCTATTCAGTGTCTTTGGAGAGGAAAGGTCAATATTTTACACAGTGATCGTATAAGTACTTCTGAACAAAAAGTGTTATATGAGCATAGGTCCTCAAATGCTTCGTTAAGGAGGTATGGGTATTGAAAGGATCTTTAATTCTGCAAAACTGATGTGCACAACGTGAACGTATACGCAATACAACTCTGTCTTCCTTTACAGCTTTTTTCAGGTCCACAAATCCTATGAGCGTGTCTTGATTTTTCTTTAGTCTTGCTTCCATTATCTACTGCAACGTCAGAATTGTCTCTCTCGTGCGTTTACGTTGTCTAAAGCTAATCTGATCGTCATATAGCAAATCCTCAATTTTCTTTTCCTTGTCAGCAACTTGGATGCATGAGCTGATAAGTTGATTCTGCGATAATTCTCGCACTTGTCAACACTTGCAGTCTTCGGAATCATGTGGACTATATTTTTCCGAAAGTCAGATGGTGTGCCTCCAGACTGATACTTTCTAAATGGCTCTGAGAATTATGGGACTTAACATCTATGGTCATCAGTCCCCTAGAACTTAGAACTACTTAAACCTAACTAACCTAAGGACATCACACAACACCCAGTCATCACGTCGTACTTTCTACACACCGACATGAACAGTCGTTTTGTTGCCACTTCCCCTAATTATTTCTGAAATTCTGAGGGAATGTTATCTATCCCTTCTACATTATTTTATCTTAAACCTTCCAAATCTTTTTTTAAATTCTGGTTGTAATACTGGATCCCCTACCTCTTCTAAATAGACTCCTGTTTCCTCTTTTATCGTATCATACAAATCTTGCCCCTCATAGAGGATTTCAATGTACTCTTTCGACCTACATGCTCTCTCCTCTGCATGTAGCAGTGAAATTCCCGTTGCACTCTTAATATTACCACCCTTTCTTTTAATGTCACCGGAGACACTTTTGACTTTCCTATATGCTGAGTCTGTCCTTCCGACAATCATTTCTTTTTCGATTTCTTCACATATTTCATGCATCCATTTCCTCTTAGCTTCCCTGCACTTCCTATTTATCTCATTCCTCAGCGACTTGTAGTTCTGTATTCCTGAGTTTCCCGGAACATTTTTGTACTTCCTCCTTTCGTTGATCGACTAAAGTGCTTCTTCTGTTACCCATGGTTTCTTCGCAGTTACCTTCTTTGTACCTATGTTTTTCTTTCCAACTTCTGTGATGGCCGTTTTTAGCGATATCCGTTACTCTTAAACTGTACTAGCTACTGAGGTACTCTTTATTCCTGTATCTGTAGCTTTAGAGAACTTCAAGCGTATCTCGTTATTCCTTAGTACTTCTGTTTCCCACTTCTTTGCGTATTGATTCTTCCTGACTAACGTCTTGATTTCTGCCTACTCTTCATCACTACTATATTGTGATCTGAGTCTGCCCCAGGACACGCCTTACAATCCAGTATCTATCTGACCATGATGTAATTAACTGAAATCTTCCCGTATCACCCGACGTTTTCCACGTATATCTCCTCTTGCAATTCTTGAACGGAGTATTAGCTATTACTAAGTGAAAGTTGTTGCAGAACTCAATTAGTCTTTCTCCTGTCTGATTCCTTGTCCCAAGCCCATATTCGCGTGTAAGCTTTTCTTCTACTCCTTCCCCTACAATTGCATTACAGTCTCCTATGACTAATAGATTTACATCTATCTTTACGTAGTGTGCCGGCCGAAGTAGCCGAGCGGTTGTAGGCACTTCAGTCCGAAACCGCGCCACTGCTACGGTCACAGGTTCGAATCCTGCCTCAGGCATGGGTGTGTGTGATGTCCTTAGGTTAGTTAGGTTTAAGTAGTTCCAAGTTCTAGGGGACTGATGACCTCAGATGCTAAGTCCCATAGTGATCAGAGCCATCTTTATGTAGTGCATTACCCTTTCAAAATCCTCATACACTTCCATTATCTCTTCATCTTCAGCTTGCGACGTCGGCATATATATCTGAACTATCGTTGTCGGTGTCGGTTTGCTGTCAATTCTGATAAGAACAACCCAATCACTGAACTGTTTTCAGTAACACAATCTCTGCCCTACCTTACTATTCACAACGAATCCTACTCCCGTTACACTATTTTCTGCTGCTGTTGATGTTACCCTATACTCATCTGAACAAAAGTCCTTGTCTTCTTTTCATTTCACTTCCCTGACCCCAACAATATCTACACTACAGGTCATTAAAATTGCTACACCAAGAAGAAATGCAGACGATAAACGGGTATTCATTGGAAAAATATATTATACTAGAACTGGCATGTGATTACATTTTCACGCAATACATAGATCCTGGGAAATCAGTACCCAGAACAAGGATCTCTGGCCGTAATAACGGCCTTGATACACCTGGGCATTGAGTCAAACAGAGCTTGGATGGCGTGTACAGGTACAGCTGCCCATGAAGCTTCAACACGATACCGCAGTTCATCAAGAGTAGTGACTGGCGTATTAGGACGAGCCAGTTGCTCGGCCACCATTCACCAGACAATTTCAATTGTTGAGAAATCTGGAGAATGTGCTGGCCAGGGCAGCAGACGAACATTTTCTGTATCCAGAAAGGCCCGTACAGGACCTGCAACGTGCAGTCGTGCATTGTCCTGCTGAAATGTAGGGTTTCGTAGGGATCGGATCAAGGTTAGAGCCACGGGTCGTAACACATCTGAAATGTAGCGTCCACTGTTCAAACTGCAGTCAATGCGAACAAAGAGTGACCGAGACGTGTAACCAATGGCTCCCCACACCATCACGCCGGGTGATACGCCAGTATGGCGATGACGACTACACGCTTCCAATGTGAGTTCACCGCGATGTCGCCAAACACGAATACAACCATCATGATGCTGTAAATAGAAACTGGATTCATCCGAAAAAATGACGTTTTGCCAATCGTGCACCCAGGTTCGTTGTTGAGTACAACATCGCAGGCGCTCCTGTCTGTGATGCAGCGTCAAGGATAACCGCAGCCATGGTCTCCGAGCTGATTGTCCATGCTGCTGCAAACGTCGTCGAACTGTTCGTGCAAATGGCTGTTGTCTTGCAAGTGTCCCCAGTGTAGATACTGTACACTGATGAGACAAAACGTTATGACCACTGCCCACCGCGACGTTTGGTGCCGTCTGGTGGCGATCGGGCACACTGTGCGGTACCAAAAGTATGTAAGCGGAGCAGACACAGACGGGGGACCACCCTAGCGAAGATATGTGCTGCGGAAATCCATTAAAATAAACGACTTTGACAAATGGCAGATTATTACTACGCAGAGCCTGTGAACGAGTATCTTGAAAACAAAGAAGCTGGTGAAACGTTCACGTGCTACTGTTGTGAGCATCTACGGAAACACGTAGGACAGTGTTAACTACAACTAGGCCCTAAATGGTTGGACGTCCATGACTTCACAGAACATGGGGTTCGGAGGCTTGTCTGCTCTGTAAAGCAGGATAGATGGTTATCTGTGGAATCTCTGCCGAAAGAGTACATGTCCATTATAGTTATCCGGGCTGTTGTGCCGTGATCGTTTGATGAATTCTGTGTCAATTCACAACGTTTCGTCTCCGACTGCGGGAGACATCTTCAAGAGGGTCCGTAGCTCGATGGAAGGTCCAACACACCCACTGGCTCGCTGCTGACTGCCGCTACATTCCGTGTCCGCGCGCTCCCGAGCCGCGGCGTGACGTCACGTGTTTTGAAAACGTCAGTAACGTAATTTACAAGCCCACCAGGAAGATACAGGTATACCTTAAGCCTGCCAAGGACGCTCGCAAACCATTGGAAAAAGCTGGATTGTATAGGAACCCATGCAGCTGTGGTCATGTTTATGTGGGTACCACTAAAAGAACTGTTTCTAAACCTTTGGAAGAGCACAAGGGAAATTGTAGAAGAATAGAAACGGAACGATTAGCTGTTGCGGAGCATGCTTTCCATCCAGGGAGCCACAATATTCGTTTCGAGGAGACCAAGTTCTAGCGGCCACATGCGGATATTACGAAAGGCTCTACAGGGAGGCAATCGAAATCGCTAAACACCCCAATAATTTCAATCGAAAGGAGGAGGTCGTGAAATTAAACGGTACACGGATTCCGGTGTTAAAGAAGGTGAGTACCACCCGTCCACTACTGGGTGATGGCAACGGCGATCGACGGCGACGGACACCGGCCAGTTGGCACTGACGTTTTCAAAACACGTGACGTCACGCCGCGGCGCGGGAGCGCGCGGACACGGAATACAGCGGCAGTCAGTAGCGAGCCAGTGGGTGTGTTGGACCTTCCCTCGAGCTACGGACTCCCTTGAAGATGTCTCCCGCAGTCGGAGACGAAACGTTGGGAATTGACACAGAATTCATCAACCGACCACGGCATAACAGCCCGGATAACTATAATGGACATGATATTTCCGGCCGTGAAAGTCTACGTTTTAGCACGAAAGAGTACAGTTCTGCTCGGCTCTTCGGGTGAATCACATTGTCTTTACTAGGTCGACGGTCGTCAGCACAAACGCCGTCATTGAGGTGAATAGTGGCTCGAAACGTGCACCGCGCCCCGAACGCAGGCAGGTGGGAGCAGTATTGTGCTATGGGAGACTTTCTCCTGTGCTTGCATGGGACCTGTGGTGGTAATAGAAGACACGCGACAGCAGCGAACCACCTGCATTTCTACATACTTAATACCTTCGCCGACGGCGATGTCATCTTTCAACAGTATAATTGTCCGTGTCTCGGAGCCAGAACCAGATACAGTGGTTTGCGGAGCATTATAGTGAACTCATATTCATGTCTCATCTACCAAATTCGCCTGATGTATGCCCTATGGAACCGATCTCGGTCGCTATCGGGCGCCGTCACCGCGTACGCGAGTCAGCAGCCCATTAGTTACGCGAATTTCATGACCTGTGCGTAGACATGTAACGTCACATACCTTCACGAACCTACCAACAAACTGTCATACCTGATACTGAGGGTCAGTGATGTATTTCGTTCCAAAGACGGAAACAATCTATTAAGCAGGCCGTAATAATATTTTGACTCATAAGTGTACGCCGGCCTGTGTGGCCGTGCGGTTCTAGGCACTTCAGTTTGGAACCGCGTGACCGCTACGGTCGCAGGTTCGAATCCTGCCTCGGGCATGGATGTGTGTGATGTCCTTAGGTTAGTTAGGTTTAAGTTGTTCTAAGTTACAGGGGACTGATGACCACAGATGTTAAGTCCCATAATGCTCAGAGCCATTTGAACCATCATAAGTGTACGGTTTTCTTGTGGCGGCATTACCGACGGTGCGCATATACACGGACTTTATTCGCACAGTATCCTTAGCGAATTCTAAACAAACATTGCACATAATTTCACACTTTTATGAAACTTTTCCTCACCGACAGTCCCCACAAAATGATGAAAGGAAAGTTTATCGCTTAGTACGTTTTCGCTCTTCATGCAGTAAGACTTCAGCATTAGACATCGCGTGTTAATGTATTCCTCCTTCAGTACCGACACTCTTCGCAACACAGTTTGTAGACACTATCCACATATACCATTCAATGTACCTGCAAAATTATACCATTGGGCAACATATAGTTCAGGAGAGATAACTTCATAGATATTTAGATGTGCTACAAATCTGCTTCTGCTTAAAATGAGGCGCAAATTACTCACAGTAATGTCACCCACTGTTTCATAACGAGAGCGCTTAGAGACTTCCATCAAACTTCAAGCACAGTTTCAAACATTTTCTAAGTTTTTCTCGCTTTCATGCTTAACGTCAAATATTTAACAAATTAACTCATTTGTAAATTAATCTAACGTCTGAAGCTGTTTTATACATGGGAGTTTGATTCTCTAAAGATTTGAGGCCACTAAAGTGAATGTAAAAGATTACGTGCTTTGTTGTACCGTGACATGGCCATAACATTCCCAGATGTCACATGGAAATATGGGTAATTATACGCAAGTGGCCCACAAAACTTCCAGATATGACATGGAAGAAAAGGAAATTATCAGAAGAATGGAAACGTTCATGGAAGATAAATCTGTTTTGCCTAAGTATGTGCAGCTAAACGTGTGACGGTTCTGTAACAAAAAAAGGATACACACGTCACGCTAAACGATGCTCTGTCATACAAACGTTCGGAAAAATTCAAGGAAAGATAATTATGCTATTTTGGCTCATATTCTTAAGTAATGTTACTTTAATATCCTATAATCCGAAATTAAGTAAGACGGGAACAAAGAAACACTTGTGACAAAAAATAAAAACACCTACAGCCGTTCTTATGATTTGATTTGATTTTGTCGCTACCAGTTTCGACCCTTCATTGCGTCGTCTTCAGGTGTGTATGCATAAAACATTAAAGATAGCGTTAGCAACTTATCGGTAAAGTTACATAGGAACAGATTAAAATAGTATGAGAACAAAGGCAAGACTCTGCAAATGAATTTACACCGAAGATTTGACAGAAAATTTGACAGAAAGAACAGATACATCCATTGTAACATATCTAAAATGTACCATCACGAATTTCCACTCAATACATTCTGCAATTATACTATCTATTAAATCTTCTTTAAATACTATTCCCGAATTTTATTTGACAGTCGGACATGCACTAACTGCACAACCTTGAAATAACTTACTTTAAGACAAAACAACTGTAAAAGGTGATGAATAGAAGGAAACAATACCTCACAAAGAAGTAAAAAAAAGGAACATGACCTGAACTGAAGATGACACAATGAAGCGTCGAAATTGGTAGTGACAAAATAAAATAAAATCATAAGGACGGCTGTAGGTGTTTTTATTTTTTGTCACGATAGTAAACGGCCGTCGTCCCAGAGACCTCCTGCTCAAAGGATAGACATGCAAAAAACACTTGTCCCATAACACTCAAGGAGCCACTCACACATTGTCTTCTGTGTTTTAGAGAACAAAGATCTTATTTTTGAAACTCGTTTCATGTCGCACAAAACTGGCCGACAAACTATTTCGATAGGCTACTGAATTCTAGGCGAGAAGTCTATCAATTTTAGCAATGATAACAATGAGAGCAAAGCAGATTGTGCTCTACAAGAGACGCGATGCGTGCGCTTCTGTGGCGGATCTGGAAGCCCTTTTAATATTTGGCGCGCACAGGTCGAACAGGATCAGGAGCACAAGACACTGGTAGAGATAGTACATTCTCCCGGGCACACAAAGTAAGATGATACGGGGAATGCGGGAGTAAAAAACTAAATCCTTGGATCAGGGCTCTAAAAATTTGCCTAGTTAACTTAGGCGAAGATTACAAAAAAGACCGTCTGATTTTAACTAATT
This sequence comes from Schistocerca cancellata, assembly GCF_023864275.1. Lineage (NCBI taxonomy): Eukaryota > Metazoa > Arthropoda > Insecta > Orthoptera > Acrididae > Schistocerca > Schistocerca cancellata. The sequence goes on along the minus strand of NC_064628.1, from coordinate 744,788,663 downwards.
TCACCTCTAGGGAGAAGGGGGGTGTCTATAACCCCTCACCCCCCCCTTTAATTCGAACTGATGCGAGTGACACGTGGACTTCTGACTAGTCTATAGATCGGACACCTCTCCACACTTCCGCCTGAAAGACTTCTGAATACACTAATAATTCGTATTTGGCTCTGATCGTCAGTTTCACTGCAGTCAGGGTGAAGTAATTCTCATCAAACAGAAAACCACGATTACCATCGTGACATAGAATAAGAAATGATTTTTCTGATTACGTAGCTAAATGTTACCGATAGTTGAAGTATTTTTGTGGGCATGTGCACAGAACTCAAACATAATGAGGTATCTCGAACGGAATGGCCTTTTCGTGCCAACCAGCTTGGACTCGACAGCGATCACCTTGAACCCAACTCTCACTTTTTGTGACTGCCATACTTAATGCCTTGGATAAATGGAAACAGATGTAATATTTCTCAATCAAAGAAAAGCATTTGCCTCTGTATCACATCTATGTTTATTCAAAAATGGTTCAAGTGGCTCGGAGCACTATGGGACTTAACATCTGAGGTCATCAGTCCCCTAGACCTTAGAACTACTTAAATCTAACTATCCTAAGGACATCGCACACATCCATGGCCAAAGCAGGATTCGAACCTGCGACCGTATTGATCGCGCGGTTCCAGACTGAAGCGCCTAGAACCGCTCTGCCACAGGTACGAATGTAAGGGGCTATCTAGCGAGATTTGCGACTGGATTGAGCATGTTTATTGTAAGGAGAATGCAGCACGTTATCTTGCGAGAGAGTCATCGACAGATGTAGAAGTAACTTCGGGGGTTCGGGTGGACTATTGTTTTCATGTTGTATATTAGCGACCTTGCGGACCATAGTAATAGTGACCTCAGACTTTTGGCAGTTATCTAAAATGAAGTACTATTTGGAAGACAACAATGTGATGCGAAGATCTCCAACTTGCTGTAAAAGTTCAGAAATGTAAAATTGTTCGCGTCACAAAACGAAAATAACGTAGTATCCTACGATTTTAATATCAGTGAGTCGCAGTTGGAATCGGCCAGCTCATATAATACCTGGGCGTAGCACTTCGTAGGAATATGCTTAACGCAAGTGGCAGGCTTCGGTTTATTCGTAGAATAGCGAGGAAATGCAGTAAGTCTATAAAGGATATAGCTTACGCATCACTCGTACGACCTATCTTAGCACATTGCTCAAGTAGGTGGGACCCGTACCAAATATGACTTACACAGGATGTTGAACGAACACAAAGAAGGGCAGCACGAATGGGCACAGGTTTTTTTTGATCCATGGGTGAGTGTCACAGTGATGAAGAAATTGAAATGGCAGAATATTGCAGACAGGCGTAATTTATCTCACGGAAGCCTACTTAGAAAGTTTCAAGAACCGACTTTTAATCATGACTCCAGCAATATACAACAACCCCGTCCGTATCGCTCCCATGGAGATCGTGAGGACGAGGTTAGATTAATTACAGCACGCAGGGAGGTACTTAAGCAGTCAATTTTCACGTGCTCCATACGTGAATGAAACGGAGAAAGGGGGTCGAAAAACTGGTGCGGTGCAACAGGGCGTATCCCATTCCATGTACTTCGCAGTGGTTTACAGAGTACGGGTGTAGATGCAGATTTTATGTTTTTTATGACATTCGTTTGCGCTTATTTCAATAGAGGACACGCATACCGTCCTTTTACTCTAGAGAAGTATTACTTCTTAAGGTGTAACGCAATATGCACCTTTTATCTCCCTATTCAAAGTGTTACCGCCCCTGGACAAGGTCCTCACTGATACTGAAATTCACTAAAATTAATATGTAATATTTCTGCACAATTATTTAAAATCCATTAAATACTTTTTTCGCCGACGAGAGAGTAAAAATTTGCTCCTCTTGTGGCGTAAAACTAAATGATAATGGATATTTTCAGCAATAACTGCTTTAAAATACAAATTGTGAGAAATTTGGCCAGTGCGGCTTCACATGTTAAGTTCAGGGTCATTTTTTTGTGTATTCACACCAGTTCTGCTAACTTCTGTATCTGCAGTTGTGGACGCACCAGTAAAATGTGTAAGAAGAAAGACATTACTCTATAGACGTTTCGGTGTATAACATTAATAAAACAAGAGAAATATATCAATAAAAAGTTGCAAAACTTCTCAGTTAAATGTATATATTGAATGCAGTTGTTTAATTCCGAGTGAAGTTGCTAGCTAAAAAGAAGCAATCAATCTTATCAATATATGTCTCAAAAGCGTCCGGGTATTGACAACTAATGAGAAGCTATTCGGCTTGAGCGCAAACATTGTTCACTTACTGTAACAGTGAGTCTGACCTTAAATCAAGACGAGTTGGTATCATTGATCACTTACATTTATCTCTACAACTACATAAACTGCAAAACCACTGTAAAATAGCTAACAGAAGGTACTTAATATTCCTTGAAAGAACATTCTTCATTACAGTGTACACTATCGTCAACTACAAGATTAAAATATAGTTGCAACTTTATTTAGGAAACTGATTTACCCTTTCGTCATTTGTCGAAATCAGTATCCTGCACTTAGTGGCCTCATAGTATCAGCTTAACAAATGATGCCACGCCACAAGAAGAGCAAGTTTTTTCTCTCTCGCACGCGGAAAAGATATTTGAAGTCTTTTAAACAACCATGTTCGCATTTTTTACTATGTTTTGTTATCAATCTCTCGTCCTTTAGTCGGGTGAAGTCTAATTAAATGCGTTACGAACATCATGTCAGGTATTACACTGCGCAGTAGAAGGAACCGTAAATCAAGGGAGTTCACTAAGCAATACAATGCCGTAGAAGCCATAATGAGTTTATTCCGCAAATATTAACTAAGAACTGCAATTAGCATGTTCCCCACTGTATACACCCACAGCTGACCTCGTCATAGCTTTCACCACAGGTAGTTCACTTTACACTGAGGGTGTAGTTCTGTTATTAGGTTGTTCCCTACTATCGAGACCCACAGTTGTTATGCCAACCAAAGTGGCCGAGCGGTTCTAGGCGGTCACAGGTTCGAATCCTGCCTCGAGCATGGATGTGTGTGATGTCCTTAGGTTAGTTAGGTTTAAGTAGTTCTAGGGGATTGATGACCTCAGCTGTTAAGTCCCATAGTGCTCAGAGCCATTTGAACCATATACTCGTTACAGTTTTCACAACATGTTGCTCTTACACAGAGAAGTAATCAACTGGTTGTACACTTTACTGTTTAGGTAAACCTGTTATACATCGTAACTGTATTTCTCTATAGTATGAACAAGGAATCTGTCACTTCATTCAATATATTATTATATCATTATATTACACAATCAACTAAAATGAAAGTGTGTTCAGTTGAATTTATTATATTGCATAGAGAACAACCGATTGTAAAAAAAATGTAGCTTTTTTCATTACAGTTCTCAGTTTTAAATTACACAGTGAATAACCTATTGGGAACAATTTAACGGACACGATGCCAACAATTTTTTCATGCCACTAATTATTGTTCCTTACCATCACGCTGCGTTAAATGTGCACAACACCGCTCTTCAGGTAAATGTCAGATAACAAGACACCAAACTGCGAAGATCAGAACCCCGTCTCCTTCAGAGTTTAGAAGTGCTTTCCAAAATGCCCTCAGAATTTACAGTGCACAAGCGCAAACTATCAGTAACAGGACAACCCAGTCAACGGCAGCACCAAGACCGGCGGAAATACAAAACCCAGGTGAATTTCCCGGACTACCAAGAAGAAATACAGCGGTTCCACAACACCAAAATATACACCTCCATTACCAAATGGTATGGACACGAAGACATCTGCAAACCCAAACCCAGAGCCCAACTACAACTTTCGTCTTCGCAAAAAGTCTAAGAAGAAATACAGCGGTTCCACAACAAAATATACACCTCCATTACCAAATGGTATGGACACGAAGACATCTACAAACCCAAACCCAGAGCCCAACTACAACTTTTGACTTTGCGAAAAGTGTAAACACCCTGACTAGGGTCTTCAACTTAATGGCAAACAACAATCATCTGAAGGTACTTGATCTTATACGAAACCTTTAAATAAATTATTAATGCTCGAGATGTAACACCAAAACAAAATGGTCATATTACAGGGAGTGTTAAAAGTTTTCGCACCTCTAAATGGGCGACAGGCATCTAACGGGCCAAGACCTTATCTTTTGTTTATGGAACGCTAATGAAATTACCCAAAAAAATATTACATTTTTAGATTTTTTTAGAAGACAAGATGGACGGACCGCTTATAACGGAAATCTAGCAGGGCTCCTCTCTCTTTTTGTCCTCTACCGTTAGAGGGGGATGTTGGTGGAGGTTATTGTCGCATTTGGACATTTCCTCCTCTTTTCTTGTGTGTTGTTGTTGGTGCTGTGCTTTTGTGAGTTGCTATTTCTGAGAGTTGTTAATTTATCTGTTTGTGCTACTGCAGGAGTAGCGACTTCGGTCTTTTGTATCTGTCCCTATGCTGTTCATATTGCCCAAGGGTGTTTATTAGCTCGTTTTGTGAATTGCGCGCCGTGGCGTAGAAAGTTTCTGCCAGGGCACGGAATCGTGTTGTTAGTGGCTCTATGTCTGCAGCTTCATGCATGTCTGCCGCGGGGAAGCGCGTGGGGACGTGTAAGGCCCGTCTTGACGCTCTATTTTGAACCTTCTGTAAGCGATCTATCGTCGATCTGGCTACGCAGCCCCATACAGGGCACGCATATTCCAGTATGGGTCGAATTAGACTTCGATAGATCGCTACTCCTGTTGCGGGGTCAAGGGAACTGGTGCTGTTCAATACAGGGTACAGAATCTGCATCCTGGCGTGAGCCTTTCTGCGAAGTTCCTCTATGTGACACTTCCATGTCAGGCGTCTGTCAAGTGTGACACTGAGGTACTTCGCAGAATTTCTCCATGTCAAGTTCTGCCCCTGCAATCGCAGCAGTTGGTATGGCCTTCTTGGGGGTCGGCGTTTCCCATAGCGTCTGGTGAGCAGCATGGCTTGTGTCTTGTCTGAGTTTATTGTGATGCGCCATTGCTTGGCCCAGTTTTCCGTCCTGTTTAGGGCGGTTTTCAGACGCCTTGTAACCAGGTTCCTGTTTGTCGAGTAGGAGAAGAATGCAGTGTCATCTGCGTATTGTGCAGTGTGTACATGCTGAGTCGTAGGGGTGTCAGCAATGTAGACATTGTAGAGGACGGGTCCCAGGACCGAGCCTTGGGGCACGCCTGCACTGATTCTTCTTCTGGTCGACAGGGATCCATCGATCTTAACTGAGAAAGTCCTACCGGAGAGAGAGTTTTTAACGATTTTGACGATCTTTCCGGAGAAGCCTAGGGTGTACATCTTGTGTAGTATCCCAGCGTGCCAGACTGAGTCGAAAGCTTTTGCTACGTCTAACAAGACAAGCCCGCAGTAGCCCTTTCGGTTGAAGCTGTCCGTGGCTGCTTCAACCACCCTCATGATTTGTTGGGGGGCGGAGTGTCTTTGCCTAAATCCTAATTGGAATTTCGGCAGAATCTGCTCTCTTGTGATATAGTCTTGTATGGGGGTTAGTAGGAGGCGCTCGTAAAGTTTACTGAGGGTAGGCTGTAGACTAATTCTACATCTACATCCATACTCCGCAAGCCACCTGACGGTGTGTAGCGGAGGGTACCTTCAGTACCTCTATCGGTTCTCCCTTCTATTCCAGTCTCGTATTGTTCATGGAAAGAAGGATTGTCTGTATGCCGCTGTGTGGGCTCTAATCTCTCTGATTTTATCCTCATGGTCTCTTCGCGAGATATACGTAGGAGGGAGCAATATACTGCTTGACTCTTCGGTGAAGGTATGTTCTCGAAACTTTGACAAAAGCCCGTACTGAGCGTCTCTCCTGCAGAGTCTTCCACTGGAGTTTATCTATCATCTCCGTAACGCTTTCGCGATTACTAAATGATCCTGTAACGAAGTGCGCTGCTCTCCGTTGGATCTTCTCTATCTCTTCTATCAACCCTATCTGGTACGGATCCCACACTGCTGAGCAGTATTCAAGCAGTGGGCGAACAAGCGTACTGTAACCTACTTCCTTTGTTTTCGGATTGCATTTCCTTAGGATTCTTCCAATGAATCTCAGTCTGGCATCTGCTTTACCGACAATCAACATTATATGATCATTCCATTTTAAATCACTCCTAATGCGTACTCCCAGATAAATTATGGTATTAACTGCTTCCAGTTGCTGACCTGCTATTTTGTAGCTAAATGAGAAAGGATCTATCTTTCTGTGTATTCGCAGCACATTACACTTGTCTATATTGAGATTCAATTGCCATTCCCTGCACCATGCGTCAATTCGCTGCAGATCCTCCTGCATTTCAGTACAATTTTCCATTGTTACAACCTCTCGATACACCACAGCATCATCTGCAAAAAGCCTCAGTGAACTTCCGATGTCATCCACCAGGTCATTTATGTATATTGTGAATAGCAACGGTCCTATGACACTCCCCTACGGCACACCTGAAATCACTCTTACTTCGGAAGACTTCTCTCCATTGAGAATGACATGCTGCGTCCTGTTATCTAGGAACTCCTCAATCGAATCACACAAATGGTCTGATAGTCCATATGCTCTTATTTTGTTCATTAAACGACTGTGGGGAACTGTATCGAACGCCTTGCGGAAGTCAAGAAACCTGTGAACCCGTGTCTATGGCCCTCTGAGTCTCGTGGACGAATAGCGCGAGCTGGGTTTCACATGACCGTCTTTTTCGAAACCCATGCTGATTCCTACAGAGTAGATTTCTTGTCTCCAGAAAAGTCATTATACTCGAACACAATACGTGTTCCAAAATTCTACAACTGATCGACGTTAGAGGTATAGGTCTATAGTTCTGCACATCTGTTCGACGTCTCTTCTTGAAAACGGGGTGACCTGTGCCCTTTTCCAATCCTTTGGAACGCTACGCTCTTCTAGAGACCTACGGTACACCGCTGCAAGAAGGGGCGCAAGTTCCTTCGCGTACTCTGCGTAAAATTGAACTGGTATCCCATCAGGTCCAGAGGCCTTTCCTCTTTTGAGCGATTTTAATTGTTTCTCTATCCCTCTGTCGTCTATTTCGATATCTACCATTTTGTCATCTGTGCGACAATCTAGAGAAGGAACTACAGTGCAATCTTCCTCTGTGAAACAACTTTGGAAAAAGACATTTAGTATTTCGGCCTTTAGTCTGTCATCCTCTGTTTCAGTACCATTTTGGTCACAGAGTGTCTGGACATTTTGTTTTGATCCACCTACCGCTTTGACATAAGACCAAAATTTCTTAGAATTTTCTGCCAAGTCAGTACATAGGACTTTACTTTCGAATTCATTGAACGCCTCTCGCATAATTTTTGTTTGTCTGCAAGGCTATGGCTATGTTTATGTTTGCTGTGAAGTTCCCTTTGCTTCCGCAGCAGTTTCCTAACTAGGTTGTTGTACCACGGTGGCTCTGTTCCATCTCTTACGATCTTGCTTGGCACATACTCATCTAACGCATAATGTACGACGGTTTTGAACTTTGTCCACTGATCCTCAACACTATCTGTACTTGAGACAAAACTTTTGTGTTGAGCCAACAGGTACTCTGAAATCTGCTTTTTGTCACTTTTTCTAAACAGAAAAATCTTCCTACCCTTTTTAATATTCCTATTTACAGCTGAAATCATCGATGCCGTAACCGCTTTATGATCGCTGATTCCCTGTTCTGCGTTAACTGGTCTATAACGTTGCGGGAACACCGGGTCTTTTCCTGGTGTCGCGATCGCAATGACTTCTGCGTGCTTCCATTGCGCCGGGAATTTTCGTGATCGCGTCAGTTCGTTGACTATATCGGTCAGGTGGGTGATTGCCAGAGGCGGGAGGAGTTTCAGCAATTCGTTTGTGACCTGGTCGTGACCCGGGGTTTTCCTGGTGGGCAGGGACTTGATGCAGCGCGCCACGTCTTCAGTACTGAAGAGTGGCGTGTAGTCATCTTCGTCGTCTGCTTCCAGGAACACGGCCAGTTCTCGGCGGACTGTTGCGACGTGTTCTCTGTCCTGTACTTCTGCTGGTCTGAACTGTTTTTCGAACACGTCGGCTAGTGCGTTAGCTTTGTCAGTGGGGCTGAACTGCAGTCCGCGTTCGCCATGCAGTGGTGGCATTTTCGCGCGTCTTTTCGTATACTGTTTGGTGGCTTGCCATAAACTATTGTCTTCTAGTTTGAGAGCTGAGAGCCTTGCCGACCATTGTTGATTGCGATACTCATTGAGATCTGCTTTCAGCTCTCTCTGTAGCCTATTGAGTAGCCTCCGTGTATCCCTGTTTCTGGTGAGCTTCCACTCTTTGGCGATCCTGTTTTTGTGCCGTATTTGCGCAAGCAAGTGCGGAGGGAGTTGCCTGGAGCGGGGGGGCCCCGCGGGAGGCGGCGTGGCTCCCTCAGCAGCTTGTAGGATCACTCTTGTGAGGTCGTCTAGTGCCTGTTCTGCTGTCTCTGCAGTTGGAGGCGGGGTCTGGGCAAGTTCAGCTGATGCTGCGTTGCTGAATTGCTCCTCATTGACGCGCTTGTACGTCGCATGCCGTTGTGGGATAGAGAGCCATTCTCCCATATCGACCTCAAAAACCACGGGATTGTGGTCCGATGACATTCTGTTTACCGATGTCGCGGATACAAAGCACACCAGATTCGTTGTGATGGCTATGTCGAGGACGTCCGGTGTTCCTCCGTTCTTTGAGAAGTGTGTCGGTTCCTCTGGGCCCCATATTTGTAACTAGTGTGTGCGCGCGAGTCGTTGCAGATGTTGACCAACTTGATTTCGGTGTCTCGAGTTCCAGTCCGCGTGCTTGGCGTTTAGGTCCACTGCTATTAGTAGTTTGCCTCTAATACGGCTTAGCGCAGCTATGTCGTCCTCTTCTAGTCTTTGGGAAGGGGGGCGATACACTGCAACGACTGTGAGGGGGCCAGTTACTGTGGCCAATTCGATTTGCGCCGTTTCTATTTCTGCTGTGTCGGGGGGGGGGGGGGTATTTGGTTATGTCTGATTCCTTTTTTGACATATACCGCGACCCCGCCTCCGTGAGTGGGTCGGTCGTTTCTGTAACAACTGTAGTTTGGTACAGAAACTCTGTCCTGGTTTGAGGAATGTTTCTCCCACTAGGCATATGTTAACGATTTCTTCCTGTATGGATTCTCTAAACTCCATGGGTTGGCGAGTAAGGTTGTCTGCGATAAACGCGCATATTTTGAGATCTTGTATATTAGGTCTCCTATCCATGGTGGGGGACAGTTTTTCCTGAGGTTGTCGCTGCCACAGGCGACTGCTGTGCTGCCGATCTGAGGTCGGCAGGGAGCTGTGTCAGTGTTGCTAGAATACCTACTAGCTGGGTCATCTGTGCCTGTAGCAGTCGGATGGACGACGCGAGTTGTTGGATTGCAACAGACTCGGCTGCTTCTCGCGGACTGGTTTGTGGGGGGCATGGAGGACAGACTTCCCTAGGACTTTCATCAGCTTGGGGAACCTGGTTACTGCTGTGTTGTGGTGGTGGTAGGTGGTTCGGCGGTTCTGTTGGGTTACCGGCAAGTGCACGGGAATAAGCGGTGGAGGCGAAAACCTGCGTTTTCACGGTGTCATTTTGTCTTCTCTGGGGAGATGGGGTGGGGGGGGGGGTGGCCTGGGTGCTGGTATGTTTTTGTTGTGATTCGGGGTTTTACTGATGTTTTTACCCCCCTGCCTGTCCCTTAGAGCTCTGTACTCTGGACATCCTAAGTAACTGGCTGGGTACGTTCCTTTGCAATTAGCGCACTTTTGTTTTCCCTCCCCCCTTGGTAGTTTGCACTGGTCGTATGTGTGCTGTTCAGTGCATCTGCAAAAATTTATATTAAGGAATGTATTATAGAACAGATAGGCCAAACATACAATGAGACGGAACTGCAGTATTCATGTTGAATCACGCTTACAAATCACCGAGAAACCCTACCAGAATTAACGAACTTAGAAGCAACAGTGGCATTGACTGAAACAGCACATGGACGAATAACGTTCGTTGCAGCATATTTCAGCACCAATCAACAATTATTTTTACAAGTCCGTCTTGATCACACAGATTTCTTACACTTTATTACCGGTTTCGGCATACTGCCGTCCTTCCATTTACACATATTTCAGCTAAAATACCAGAAAAACTGTTGCCCATTGCGAGTCCGTCCTTCTGACAAAAAATCTTGTTAAATTTAAAATATTTAAATCACAACACAAGTTCGAAAACTTCCACAAGTTGTACTATTTCGCCCTGACTAAACATAGGCCGGCCGAAGTGGCCGACCGGTTAAAGGCGCTACAGTCTGGAACCGCACGCCCGCTACGGTCGCAGGTTCGAATCCTGCCTCGGGCATGGATGTGTGTGATGTCCTTAGGTTAGTTAGGTTTAAGTAGTTCTAAGTTCTAGGGGACTTCTGACCGCAGCAGTTGAGTCCCATAGTGCTCAGAGCCATTTGAACCATTTGACTAAACATATACGTAATGTTCTCTCTTTCCTTAAATCTGACAAATTTGTTCACAGTATTTCTCTTGACCTCAACTATGTTATCATCTGCAAGAATCTTTTCGGTTTTATGAATGTTTTAGCTGAAATATTTGTAAATGAGCTAGAAAATAAGTTTTTGAACAAAATCCTGACGTCTGAGAGAAAATTGTCTATTATAGACGATATGTAGACGATATACTACTGTACGAAGGTGGCGAAAGTGAAATACGCGAGATACCGGAAAGAATGGGTCATATGCACGATAATTTAACACGCAGTGGAATTTTAAGAAGGAAGTAGAAGTTTTTTGGATCTAAGATTAACTAAAAGAGATAGAAGACATACGATTAGCATATTTAGGAACGCAGCGGCCACAGACTATTACAAATGTGAAATCCTGTCACCCAAAGAAGCATAAATGGGCATACTTCAGAAGTTTGATCAACAGGATGCTAAAACTACCACTTACCCCTAATGACGAGGTGGAAGAATTAAGCGTGATTAGATAAGTAGCTAAGGCAAACGGATATAAAGATAGTGTTGTAATGAAACTTTATTACAAAGTAAAATCAAAAATATGTGACAGGAAGGAGTCAGTAGAATCAGAGGACAAAAAGTGTGTTGCTATGACGTACAATGGTGCGTTTTCCGACCGAATTGCGCAGACCTACAGAAAAACGAAAATAAAAAATGGGTTTCAAACGAAAGGTACAATTGGTTGTAAGCTACGACACAAAGTTGACGACTGCAATAAATTTATGGGGCTCTGTTGTTTATAAGATCAGCTGCCAAGACTGCGACAATTTTCATACCGGTCAGACAGGAAGGAATTGCCAGACTCGTTTTAGAGAACATACGTATAATCATAACGAGTGCTTTCGACACGCATTTAGACACAGAATGACATTTAGTAGGAAGCATAGACAATATGAAAGTGTAGCATAGAGCGCCAACGGGCAATTCCTGAACCTACTCGAAGAAATAGAGATTTAAGTGCACAGAAAACGACAACCGGAATTACTGCTGAATGTACAGAATGAGTTCAGTCTAAATGCTTATTTTGATATATTCAGAGACCTACTAGTTTGAGAAGCGCAGCGCACTCCAGCGGATTGACGTGCGTCGGGGAGGAGGAGTCTGCGCCTTCCTCGGTAAGCTCCGCCACAGGAAAACAAGGATAACACGACGTGTCGCCATTTTGACCACACGCTGGGTATAATATATCGACTATCGATCGACTATGAGGCTGGAAGATTTTTTTAGATATTTTATTTTATTGTTACACTTTTTATACTAGCTTATGCAAGTTGCATGTTTTACCTAGTCAGGCTAGTGGCTGTATTATATTTGTATTTATATTTTTATGGTATTTTAAGTATGAATCCAATTTCACATCAGTAACGTTTTATTGCAGTCACTCGTTTTGCTATGGGAGGTAATTTAAAAAAAATTTAGCTGATGACCGTGCATGCCGCAATTTAATAATCAGATTGGTGACAGTTGTTTAATATGCGCTCTAGATAAAGTGCCCTCGGCTGGCATTATTCTAAATACCAGATGCAATGTGAGTATTACCAGCACGTACCATGTACTCACATGATGATGATTTCCATCAGAATATTTTAATTGTATGTATGGCTGCTATACGTAACTATAAACATTTTATAATGTTATGTTTTATGTATCACTAAGACTTGTTAGATTTAGCGTTAACTCATTGAACCTGTCGCTTACACAATATTTATCTTTGTAACAGGTCTGATGATGGCAGCAAGTCGGTAATAAAGTGTAAGAAATATTTGTGATCAAGACGGACTTGTAAAAATAAAGTGCCAAACATGATTGCCGACTCATTTACAGACTTTGTCTTCAATTAATAAATCAGCAATTAATCGAAGAGGGGTTATCGAATTACGACAATTATCTCGAGAACTACACCGTCGCGCCGTCGAGTGGAGAATCGAAAAGTGGGAAGACAAATCGACAAGTTTCTCCCATAAAGCAAAAGAGGACTGGAACATTGAAGACATTTTCACTGACAAAAAGCACCAAAGCCTGCTATCCAGGGCCCAGCCAGATGAGACTTTGACCTGTTATTAAAGTGGAAATATTTGTTGACGCTTACGAAGCTCAATATGCTATCGATGTACCCAGATGACGAAGACAATAGAATAAGGCAAAGAACGGAAAACATCAGAAACACACTGAGCGAACAAGCGCCTCTACTGACGTCCCTGACTGAGATCCGAAAAATAATTAGGAACTTGGACATAAAATGAGCCATAGGACCAGAAGGCGTAACAAATAAACAGTTAAACGGCTACCAAGAAAACCGATAGACGTCTCAACCATCTCTCGACGCAATGGAAAAATCTGGAACTGTATTAGCAGAAAAGTCGAGTAAAAACTCAAAACTGCCCCGGAATCATTGACCTATTAGTCTCCTTCCATCCTTTTCCAAAGTTTTCGAGTGAGTAATCCTACAAAGACTCCAAATGGCTCTGAGCACTATGGGACTAAACATCTGAGGTCATCAGTCCCCTAGAACTGAGAACTACTTAAACCTCACTAATCTAAGGACATCACACACATCCATGCCCGAGGCAGGATTCGAACCTGCGACCGTAGCAATCGCGCGGTTCCAGACTGAGGCGTCTAGAACCGCTCGGCCACAACGGCCGGCTACAAAGGCAACAACTTCCAGAACTTGAAAATTAGATCATTCGATCAAAACAGTTTGCATTTAAGACCACATTATCGGCAGATATGTAACAAATACGCAGATCCCAAAACATCGCATATAACATGAACAGGAAGTAATACCACGGCAGCAGATATCCTAGATGCTGCAAAAGCTTATGATAAAGTCTGAAAATATCGCCTTATCGTAAAGCTACAATATCTAAATTGCATCCCAGACTCCTACAGACGAATCATAGATGACTTTCTCTCAAACAGGAAATTCTTTGTAAAAATTGACAAACAACATTCAAGCATTAACTAATTGAACAAGGAATCCCTCAAGGTTCGGCATTATCGCCGAAACTGTTCATAATCTATGTTAGCGACATACCTCTGATACCAAACATAGTATTGTCTCAATTTTCAGACGATATCGCCGTACTTGCAAGTAGCAGGAAAACGGCAGCTGCGATAACAAGAATGCAAAGACAGCTAAAAACTAAATAAGAATGTCAAACTAAACGCGAAATAACACAAGGAATTACATTTACGAGGAAGAGGCCAGAACTACGCGACGGATTAGTAACATACGCAACACATATAAATTAGACAAATTAGGTCAAATATTTTGGAGTCATGATGGACAACAAGCTGATCTTTAAAACACATATCGCACATAAAAAAGGGAAAAATGATAAAAGACTATTGCATACACTATTCCCACTTTTGGCCAGCACTGATATGGGAATCCGAACAAGATTAATCCTCTGTAAAACAATATTACCAGTTTTATTATACGGTTGTTCAACTTCTGGGGGAACAACTTGCAACGCAAACCAACAAGTGCTGCAAGGAGACCAGCACCGATGTTTCAGAATAACGCTCAAAGCCCCTCGGTGGACTAGATTAACGGCTTACATGCTGAAATCAGTGTGCCAACAGTCACACAAAATACAGGAGAAAACTCGTAAAATGTGAGAAGAAACGGATGGGTTAAGAAATACAAGACACCTAGACTATGCTGGAACAGTAGAACCACGAGAATGGCACAGTGTTACAGCTCCCAGAGCCATAATAAGGAATAGACTAAAGAAAAAATACTAGCAATCACCGTGTTAGGTTCAAAGGGCGACACAAGCACAAATGTCCTAACTAAGCGAAATTAAATAGAATTATGTTAAAAACAATAAATGAAGGAATCCCAGCCGCCAAAGGCGAGAAAAGAAAGAAAAATTTACACTGAGAGAGACGATGCATGGTTGTTCGCTACTATTGAGAACTACGTTTATAGATGCTACACTTTTAACAATAGGTAGTTCTTTGTGTGATATAATAAACACTTGTTGTTCGTTGCTATTGAGATCTACGAATACACAAGCTACATTTTTCACAATAGGATATTTGCTGTGAGTTATAATACATTCAACAGATTATAGTATTACTCAATCATGTTGTTTGCACTTGCACTTGTGCATTGTGAACTGTGAGAGCATTTTGGAAAGCGCTGCAACCTCTGAAGAGGGTAGGGTGTTGTTCTTAGCAGTTTGCACGTGTTGGAATTTGTCCTCTTGGCATTGACATTCAATGCAGCGTGCTGGTAAGGAAAAGTAATTAGCGATATGAAAAATCTATAGTCATCATTCGCGTTCTTCGATTATGTCTCACAGTTATTCTACTATTACAATTATATATACGTTAAATTTTTCACAGTAAGTTGTTCGCTGTGTAATACAATAAACTGAGAATATAATTACAGAAAATATAAATTTTTCACAAACCGCTATTCGGACAAATACATTTTTCGCCTGGTAAGGTGGAGAAACTTGCTCCTCTTGTGCCGTGACATTAAATGTTTGTAGTTTTACGATAACACGACCTTTCCAAATTTTACTATAAACTTTCTTCACATCTAGGAAAGTGAGTGCCCTGTAATGGCCTCCCTAGCGGCGCTGTTTCAGTATTTGGAAGTCTATGCCAAGGTTAAGGTTCGGTCGTCCACCATCGCATGATTCTCGGGCAAACATTACTCTGCATCCACTGACTTGTTGAGATATATCAGTCGAGTGTTCCTCTGGTGTTCAGGGCAACGACCTTGAACGGTGCGCACTGTGTGTCCAATACAGGTGTCACCACACTGACATGGAATCTGGTATATGCCGGCCTTCCGCAGGCCGAGATCATCGTTGACACTTCCCAATAATGCTCATCTTTTATTGGGCGGGCGAAAGATGGTTTTTACTCGATGCTTCTTCAATGTGCGTACCAGCGACGAACTCATAAACCGAGATTGCGACCTTACTCTTAGAAAGCCTTGGAAACCAATACTGACTTTATTAAAAAGACTCTCAGCAAACAAAACGATCTGGGGAGCAGAGCGCATAGAGTGCTCACATCAACGTAATCACAGACTCTGACGCTAGGGTCTCCGCGAACGCGCACGTGCGAAAATGGGCGCGGAATGCGAACGGAGCCGCTTGAGGGGGTAGGGGATATTAATCGTCCGCGCGCCCTTAGGAGCTCAGTTCGACAGAACATTTGTCGATGGTGACATGTTCGATCGCCGAAATATTGTGGTCTTTGGACTATATGAATCGGCAGTACACCCGTGGACTGTTCGATCAATAAATACGCCATTAGAAATCGAAGAATCACATCATATACCTTTACGGCGAGAAGATGCATCGCAGTATGAAGAACTTCGACAAGCTGCGCCAACGAAGATGCCGTTTGCCGAATGCTCTTTCACTTCTGAAGAGGTGACGTGCCCAGCATGTTGTACCGAACTTTGCTAATGTCACACATAACATCGATTGAGCAGAGCAAAGAGAATTAAGAAGCAGAGCAGCCTTGCTTTGGTACATGACAGAGTGCCTTGGGTACCATTCCCAACAATTGTTTAGCCTACATTTACAACTGCCCAATCGCTTTAACTCCTGGACCTGGGATTGGGTTGATGGCGTTAAATGAGTCGCAGGCGTTTCCACAAAGAGAAAGGCCACAGGATGTCAAATATCAAAATACTCACGTCTGTCTGCCAAACCGTCACTGTAGGCCCCGTGCCAGATTGTCATCAATCTGACTGACATGAGCTGAATGAGGCTGCGCCTTCAGTTCTGCAAAAGGGACATAACTTCTCTCCCATCTGTAAGTGCACATCGGTTGCGGATATATTCATTACAGTTGAACAAGTTGCGGCGCGACTACTGCCTGAAGTAGAGGAAGAAGTACGGCGTGAAACTTGGCGTGCTCTGAGAGAACGAAGCCCACAAAGTCAAACGTTACCAGCAAAGAGCGGGCGGCTACTCGGGACCTGAGAGAGCGCCCTGCGATTGTTGCCTTACTTGCCGACAGAGGCAACGCTAATGTTGTTCATTCCCAAAAGAACAACATTGAGAACACGTCGAGCCCGCTAGATGACGACTCCTGCGGGGAGATCAACGCAGACCCCACAAAGATTAGGCCTCCTCTCAAAGACGCCGAGACAGTCTGAGTGGCCGAGCGGTTCTAGGCGCTTCCGTCTGGTACGGCGCGACTGCTACGGTCGCTAGTTCGACTCCTGCCTCGGGAATGGATGTGTGTGATGTCCTTAGGTTAGTTAGGTTTACGTAGTTCAAGGGGACTGATGACCTCCACTGCTAGGTCCCATAGCGCTCAGAGCTATTTGAACCATTTTGAAAGTCGTCGATTTACCACGGCGAGTCGCCAAGAAACTGCTATCTCGATGACCTGTACCACCAAGACTTCATGCACTCCCTGAAGCTCACAAAGATGGGGTGCTGTTGCGCTCCATTTTCAGCAACTTTAGCGCAGCTACATATTTGGTGGAAAAATACCTGACCGAAAAACTAAGCAATTATGTGGATAAAAGCACTCATCAATATGTAATTCTGAGGATTTTGTAAAACGCCTCGACTACTTCAGGGTGAAAAACAAAGATACCTTGGCGAGTTTGACGTCGTTTCGTTATTCGCCAGGGTATCACTGCGAGAGTCACTAGAGCTTATCGGTCAGAAACTTGACAAGAGGACCACCGACCTTTTCAAGCATATCCTGACCTCCACGTACTTTCTGTTTAATTGACAATACTACGAACAAACGGAAGGAGTCGCAGTGGCCATCCGATTTTCGCCTGTAGTAGCCAATTTGTATATGGGCACTATAGAGTAGAACGTTTGGCGTCCAAGTGTAAACCCACGAGTTTTTTCCGCACATTCTTCATATGGCCACACGGAATAGACAAACTCCTTGAGTTCCTTACACATTTGAAGTCCATACACCCCAACATCAAATTCGTTACTGAGACCGAAGCAGGAGGAAGATTACCATTCCTGGACGTCGTGGTGAAGGGGAGAGCTGATGGCACCCTGGGCCACTGTGTACAGGAGAAAACGCACACTGACGTGCATTTGCGTCCAGAGAGCTGACACCACACTTTGCATTTAATGGTGTACTAAAAACGCTAGTCCACGTAGCACGCACTATGTCAGACGCAGAGAGTCTGCCTCAGGAGCTGGAACACCTCAGAACTGTATCCCGAAATAAACTGGTACCCAGAATCGCAGATTTGGTGCGGTCTCCGACCCAGCACAACAGTACCATGTATGGAAACTTAAGAAGAGACGGAGAAAGGTGCAGTCACTGCCTTTTGTGCCGTACACTGGAACACGGTCAACGTAAGGGTGGGTGTAAGGGCGATAGGACGGCCATAGACGGTGAGATAGAAATCAAGGAGGCGGAAGGAAGGGGTGGTTTTGCCTACAATGATCGCCTGGGTTTTGGAGGGATTGACCTTGAGCAACGACTGGTTGCACCAAGCAGTGAACCGGTCAAGATGGGATTGGAGAAGGTGTTGGGAGCGTTGCAGGGGGGGCGCAAGGGCAAGGAAGGCGGTGTCATCGGCAAACTGGAGAAGGTGGACGGGGGGTGACGGCGGCGGCATGTCCGCCGTGTACAAAAGGTACAGAAGGGGGAAGAGGACGCAGCCTTGGGGCACACCGGCGGAGGGGAAAAAGGTGTAGGAATCTGTGTTATGGATGGTGACATAGGAAGGACAGCGGGAGAGAAAGGAACCGATCAGACGGACGTAGGTAATGGGAAGGGCGAAGGTTTGGAGCTTGAAGAGGAGACCGGAATGCCAGACGCGGTGATAAGCGCGTTCGAGGTCAAGGGAGAGGAAGATTGCGGAGCGACGGGAATTTAGCTGTTCGGAAAGGAGATGAGTGAGGTGAAGGAGAACATCGTCGGAAGAGAAGGACGACCGAAAGCCACACTGGGTAACGGGAAGGAGACGGTGCTGGCGGAGATGCTGGTGGATGCGTCGGGTGAGGATAGATTCCAGGACCTTGCTGAAAATCGAGGTAAGGCTGATGGGACGGTAGGAGGAGACGGCGCACGGCGGTTTGCCAGGTGTAAGGAACATGAGGATATGGGAGGTTTTCCACAGGTTGGGGTAGTAACCGGTGGACAGGACTACATTGTAGAGCCTGGCCAGGGTGGAGAGAAAAGAGACAGGAGCTGCACGAAGGTGACAGTAGGTGACACGATCGTGACCAGGAGCGGTGTTGCGTTTTGCGCGGCGTGTAGCAATGAGATCCTGTGTAGTGATAGGGGTATTGAGTTCCGTGTGTGCAATGTTGTCCAAGTACTGGAAACCAGGAGCGAGGGGAGGGACAGAGGTGTCAGTTCGATCGCGGATATCCGGGAAGAGGGAGTAATGAAACTGGGGATCATCGGGGATGGAAAACACATCGGACAGGTAGGGGGAAAAGTGATTGGCCTTACTAAGGGCGTCAGGGAAGGGGTGATCATATGGAGAAGAGGATAATAGGGGGAGGGCTTAGTTCCGGTAAGGCGACGGAAGGCTGACCAGAACTTGGACGAGTTGATAGGGAGGGTAGCATTTAAACGGGTGCATGTCTGTCGCCAGTCCCGGCGTTTCTTAGTTGCGAGCAAATTACGAATGTGTCGCTGGAGTTGCCGATGGCATCGTAGGGTGTCCGGGTCACGTGTGCAGGGGAAGGCACGGTAGAGACGGCGAGGTTCACGGAGGAGGAGGACGCCCTGTGGGGGTAAGGTAGGACGGTGGGGGTGGATGGCGACTGTAGGGACGTGGGCCTCCACGGCCTCAGACAAGTTCTGCGGGAGAAAGGTGGCATGGGTGACATCATCGGGATGGTGATAGGTGAAACGGTGGCTATCGACCTGGGTGGAGAGGGTATCCCAGTAGGCATTCCAGTTGGCATGGGAATAGTCATGGACGTACATAGGAGGAGGGTCATTACGAGGATCGCGGCGGGGGCGACGACCATCTGAAACGGTGAGGAGGACAGGGAGATGATCGCTACCAATAGGCTCCAGGACATCCACCGTAAAGCGACCAAGGAGGTTGGGGGAGGAAAGAATAACATCGGGAGTGGAGTTGGATTCGGGACGGGTGTGCTGGGGGATGGGGATGAGGTCGCCTTGAAGGGAGGAGAGGAACCGATGCCACTGCTGTAACTGGGCAGCGGAACGACTATGGATGTTGAGGTCGGCGGCGATCACGTAGGAGGAGAAGCTATGGTCGATGTGGGAGAGGAAGTCGAAAGTAATAGGGGCGTTGGGGCGGACATAGATGGTGGCGGAGGTAATGGTAAGGCCAGGGAAGAAGAGACTAAGGATCAGGTGTTCGGTGGGGTCGGGAAGGAGAGGTTGGAGCCGAACGGGGATCTGGTGGTGGTGACCAATGGCAACTCCGCCATGCGCAATTGGGAGGGGATTATCGGAGCGGTGGAGGAGATAGGGCGAGGTGTGGATGGAGTGGTGGGGTTGGAGGAAGGTTTCATTGAGGAGGAAGGCATCCATGCGGTGGGCAGCAAGGGTGTGCAGGAAAAGGTTTTTGTTGGCGGGAAGGGAGCGGATATTGTTGAAAAGGATACGGTGCTGTCGCGCCATGATAGGGATTTAGACAAGGGTGTCAAGATGGCAGAAGGTGAAATGGGCCTGATTGTTGGAGTAGGTGGCGTACATCTTGAGTTGGAATATGGAACGGGAGGGTGTGGGGGCGCTGAAAGGGATGAACATTTTGAATGACGATGGTGAGGAACCGGATGATGTCCTCAGTGGTGGGGGGGGGATGAAGGGGTGGGGGTGTCCAGGGGACGGACAGGGACGGTGAGTTCGGGAGTGGTCGGAGGGGGTCGGGCTTTACACTTTTGGGAGTAGGTGGGATGGGGGAGATTGCACGTATTGTAGAATGAAGGCTTTCACGACCGGGTGACAAGGCTGTTGATATACTTTTCGGGAAGTGAGGTCGTGGTCCAAGAACTTTTCTGCTCCTTATGTTTCGTCCAGGACTGCGCTGGACTTCCTGAGAGGCGCTGCTACGCTGAGTTTTGCAGACTCGGCCATTGCAGCCATTGCAGCCATTGCAGGTATTGCAGGAGGGAGGGGATTGAAGGTTAGGGCACTGCCGGAGGAAGTGCGCTTACCTACAATGCGGGCAGGTGGGGGCCTCGTGGCACTCAGCTGTAGGGTGTGTATTATAGCGCAGACACCTCTGGCAGCGCAGGGATTGAGGAAGGGAACGGGAGGGGTCGACCTTGTAGCAGGGGTTGAAGAGGAGGGCACCCTCCTTCAGGAGACGGTCAATGGAGGGGGCTTCCTCAGAGAAAACCCACGTAAGGCGAGTGGGGCTGGCCGTGTTGAAAATGCGGCAGACCGCCCGCACCTCCAGCGTGGGATGCGCCTTGAGCTCTGAAAACACCTCCGCCTCTGTGATCGACAGACTGAGCCGAGTGATCACGGCGGTGAGGGTCGGTGGGCAACGCGGGGGTTGGGATTGGCGGGTAGGAGATGGAGAAGGAGCAGGGGTGAGGGAGGCATTGGGGCCAAAACGGGTGATGGGGAGGCGGTAGAGGATGTCAGTATGGAGGGTGGGGCTGGGGGAGGAGATGAGAACGGAATCCTGTCTGGGAGTGAGGAGGAGTGAGGAGGGAGATGCGTGCACCAGGGAAGTGTTGGCGGAGGAGGAGGGAGAGATCCCGGGCCTTAAGAAGGGAAGGATCGGGACGGGAGAGGAGATATTTGTAGAAAGAGGGGGGGAGGAGGAGGAGGAAGAGGCGTAGGGAGCAGGGCCAGGTGGGGAGACATCCATGGCACCCTGGTGGGGGGAGGGAGGATGGGGCGGGGCCTTTTTGGGAGCGGAGAAGGTTGTGGTGCCACTAGGGCGTTTAACAGCGGCAGAAGGGCGGGTGGTGATATGAGGGACGGGAGCTATAGGGAGGTGGTGGGAATGGACAGGTCCCGGCGTGGACGCAGCAGTCAGCGCCGGAGATGGTGATGGTGACGGTGACAGTGGTGGTGCCACTAGGACGTTTAAAGGCGGCAGAAGGGCGGGTGGTGATATGAGGGACGGGGGCTATAGGGAGGTGGTGGGAATGGACAGGTCCCGGCGTGGACGCAGCAGTCGGCGCCGGAGATGGTGACGGTGACGGTGACGGTGAAGGCGACGGCGACGATGACGGTGGCGGCGGTGATGGCGAAGACGAGGGGGAGAGCTGGGCATGGACAGTGGCGCAGAGTAATAATTAATATTCGTGTATAAAGATGTACTTACATACATAAAAAGTTGGGCATAACAGCTCTCGTCATACAGTTTAACGCCAAAAAGCCACGTCACATAATAAAACACCCTACGTAAAAGTTTTACTGTCATATCTAGTTAAAAATTAAAGATTGCCGCTAAGGGCTGCTTGTGTATACTGAAACAGGTGGCATCAGACTGGGTGGGCCGTCCGCCGGCTATACTACGATGTGGACATGAGGTGTCACGACATCTAGCGATGAAAATTGGTAACATCTGCTTTACGTGATACAAATGTTACAGGAGTTTGAATAGCATCTTCATTAACTCCTTAGAGGAAAAAGTTTTCAAAAATTTCTCAGCTGCAACCTTAAGCATCCTTTCATATTCCCGATACATTGATAGGCATTTTAATTCTTTACAAAGGACGTACTAACGGTATGGACAATATAGTTAAGATCTTCAATGAACTTCACGAGAAAATCAGTTTTACAGATGAACTAGAAAATGAACACCGTCAATTAAATTATCTGGATTTAACTTTAACCTTAATTGACAATAAAATTTCTTCGACATTTTCCGAAAAGAAACTTGCACAGATCAAATCGTACCTGCTAGTTCTACACACCCACAATCTCATAAAAATGCCTTTTTTCATTCCTCCATACACAGATTTGTTTCTATGCCCTTATTGTTGAAAACGTCAATGCTGAGATAAACTTGATTAAAACTATCGCAGTTAATAATGGATACAAACCCACTATAGTAGATGATATCTTCAAGCAGAAAACTAACAACAGGGTTACTACTCTCGGTTCCTCCAATACCAAACAGCAAGAATATAAATATTTTTTCTCGTGTTTTTCTCACAGAATCCAGCTCCTCCTTAAAACCAGTTATAACTGCAGTGTTACATTCCCCACTAATAATAACCTGAAAACCAATCTCCTTCACTATTTAAATGTACGTTCCCCTTTGTTACATTCAGGAGTCTATAAAATCATTTGCGACACATGTCCTTCATATTATATAGGACAAACAGGGCGAGCTTTTTCTGTGAGATATAAAGAGCATCTATTGGGGAAAAAAAGGCACTAACATTCATAATTCTTCTTTCGCTGATCATTTGCTGATCACAGGCCACAAACCTGAGGAAATTAACGAAATTAATATTCTGCACACAGAGAGAAAAGGTCATAGACTCGATGTTCTTGAGGAAATGGAAATATTCAAACCCTTCTCTCTCTATGATAACCTTATTCATAATGAACAATTACAGTTACGTAACAAGAATTTTTTTTGCAATGTCTTCAAACCGTTACTGAAGGATCCTTAAAAAATATTTTTCATCATGTCAATTTTTCCTCGTGTTTTTTCTGAAATGTTGTTTTCCTCCCCATACTCTTATTGTACTTTAATCACTTACTGTATTTTACTGTTAACAAATTCCTGAAAAAAATTTTCATAGTTTTTTACTGCTTTTAAATTATAATATGTCTTCATACTACAAAATGTTTAAGAGTTGTAGACACATTTGCTATACAAACTGCTGTAACCTTTCTATCACGTAAAGCAGATGTTAGGAATTTTCATCACTAGATGGCGTGACACCTCACGTCCACATCATAGTATAGCTGGCGCACGCGCCACATAGTCTGATGCCACCTGTTTCAGTATACACAAGCAGCCCTTAGCGGCAATCTTTAATTTTTAACTAGAAATGACAGTAAACCTTTTACGTAGGATGTTTTATTATGTGACATGGCTTTTTGGTGTTAAAACTGTATGACGAAAGCTGTTATGCTCAACTTTTTACGTATGTAAGTACATCTTTATATACGAATATTAATTATTACTGTCTTGGGATCTCCGGCGGTACTCAGCAAGGATACCGCCATTCGATTGTGCCATTCCAGCACTAATTGAAGCGCTAGGTTTCAGGTGCCAGCCAGCCCTCCAGCGGCAGCGGCAGCGGCAGCGGCAGCGGCCCAGGCCCCGTCCGCGGCAGCAGCAGCGGCAGCATTCCTGCCGCCCATCGTCGAGTAGGCGCCAGCGTCAGCAGCGTGGGACTCTGGTCTTCGTCCGTCCTCGTCTTCCTCCGTCTCCGTCTTCTTTCGTTCTCGTCTTTCCCCAGTTTTTGTCCTTTCTTTTTCGTTCTGTGCATTATTGTTTCTCCCCATCGTCATGTCAGCCCCTACCACCACTACCACCACATCCATCGTTTATACTTCCCCCTCCGCCGCCACCAAAACTATAACATGGTGTGCCCAGTCACAACCCCCTCTTTCCATCGCGCCTCTTCTCACTCTCCCTTCGCCCTCGCTCTTTCTCGTCCCCTCTCCAGCTTCTTCCTCCCGCTCCTCTCGATCTGATCCTTTCCCCCAACTCCCCCAACCTCTCACTGCAGCTCCGGCTAAGGTGGTGGCCTGTCGGGCCACTGTCCATGCCCAGCTTTCCCCATCGCCTTCGCCATCACCGCCGCCGCCGTCACCATCGCCTTCACCGTCACCATCTCCAGCGCCGACTACTGCGTCCACGCTGGGACCTATCCCTTCCCACCACCTCCCTACAGCTCCCGTCTCTCATATCACCACCCGCCCTTCTGCCCCCATTAAACGCCCTAGTGGCACCAACACCTCCTCCGCACCAAAAAAGGCCCCGCCCCGTCCTCCTTCTCCCCCTCCTGGGTGCCATGGATATCTCCCCACCTGACCCTGCTCCCTCCGCCTCTTTCTCCTCCTCCTCCTCCTCCCCCCCCTTTCGACAAACACCTCCTCTCCCGTCCTGATCCTTCCCTTCTTGAGTCCCGGAATCTCTCCCTCCTCCAATGCCAACACTTCCCTGGTGCACCCATCTCTCTCCTCACTCCCAGACGGGATTCCGTTCTCATCTCCTCCCCCAGCCCCACCCTCCATACTGACATCCTCTCCCGCCTTCCCATCACCCGTTTTGGCCCCAACACCTCCCTCACCCCTGCTCCTTCCCCATCTTCTACCCGCCAACCTCAACCCCCGCGTCGCCCATCGACCCTCACCGCCGTGATCACTTGGCTCAGTCCGTCGATCACGGAGGAGGAGGTATTGGCGGAGCTCAAGGCACATCCCCCGCTGAAAGTGCGGGCGGTCCGCTCCATTTTCAACTCGGCCGGCCCCACCCGCCTTATGCGGGTCTTCTCCGTAAACGCCCCCTCCATTGACTGCCTCCTGCATCTACATCTACATTTACATTTATACTTCGCAAGCCACCCAACGGTGTGTGGCGGAGGGCACTTTACGTGCCACTGTCGTTATCTCCCTTTCCTGTTCCAGTCGCGTATGGTTCGCGGGAAGAACGACTGTCTGAAAGCCTCTGTGCGCGCTTTAATCTCTCTAATTTTACATTCGTGATCTCCTCGGGAGGTATAAGTAGGGGGAAGCAATATATTCGATACCTCATCCAGAAACGCACCCTCTCGAAACCTGGCGAGCAAGCTACACCGCGATGCAGAGCGCCTCTCTTGCAGAGTCTGCCACTTGAGTTTGTTAAACATCTCCGTAACGCTATCACGGTTACCAAATAACCCTGTGACGAAACGCGCCACTCTTCTTTGGATCTTCTCTATCTCCTCCGTCAACCCGATCTGGTACGGATCCCACACTGATGAGCAATACTCAAGTATAGGTCGAACGAGTGTTTTGTAAGCCACCTCCTTTGTTGATGGACTACATTCTCTAAGGACTCTCCCAATGAATCTCCACCTGGTACCCGCCTTACCAACAATTAATTTGATATGATCATTCCACTTCAAATCGTTCCGCACGCATACTCCCAGATATTTTACAGAAGTAACTGCTACCAGTGTTTGTTCCGCTATCATATAATCATACAATAAAGGATCCTTCTTTCTATGTATTCGCAATACATTACATTTGTCTATGTTAAGGGTCAGTTGCCACTCCCTGCACCAAGTGCCTATCCGCTGCAGATCTTCCTGCATTTCGCTACAATTTTCTAATGCTGCAACTTCTCTGTATACTACAGCATCATCCGCGAAAAGCCGCATGGAACTTCCGACACTATCTACTAGGTCATTTATATATATTGTGAAAAGCAATGGTCCCATAACACTCCCCTGTGGCACGCCAGAGGTTACTTTAATGTCTGTAGACGTCTCTCCGTTGATAACAACATGCTGTGTTCTGTTTGCTAAAAACTCTTCAATCCAGCCACACAGCTGGTCTGATATTCCGTAGGCTCTTACTTTATCAGGCGACAGTGCGGAACTGTATCGAACGCCTTCCGGAAGTCAAGAGAAATAGCATCTACCTGGGAGCCTGTATCTAATATTTTCTGGGTCTCATGAACAAATAAAGCGAGTTGGGTTTCACACGATCGCTGTTTCCGGAATCCATGTTGATTCCTACATAGTAGATTCTGAGTTTCCAAAAACGACATGATACTCGAGCAAAACACATGTTCTAAAATTCTACAACAGATCGACGTCAGAGATATAGGTCTATAGTTTTGCGCATCTGCTCGACGACCCTTCTTGAAGACTGGGACTACCTGTGCTCTTTTCCAATCATTTGGAACCTTCTGTTCCTCTAGAGACTTGCGGTACACGGCTGTTAGAAGGGGGGCAAGTTCTTTCGCGTACTCTGAGTAGAATCGAATTGGTATCCCGTCAGGTCCAGTGGACTTTCCTCTGTTGAGTGATTCCAGTTGCTTTTCTATTCCTTGGACACTTATTTCGATGTCAGCCATTTTTTCGTTGGTGCGAGGATTTAGAGAAGGTACTGCAGTGCGGTCTTCCTCTGTGAAACAGCTTTGGAAAAAGGTGTTTAGTATTTCAGCTTTACGCTTGTCATCCTCTGTTTCAATGCCATCATCATCCCGGAGTGTCTGGACATGATGTTTCGAGCCACATATTGATTTAACGTAAGACCAGAACTTCCTAGGATTTTCTGTCAAGTCGGTACCTAGTATTTTACTTTCGAATTCACTGAACGCTTCACGCATAGCCCTCCTTACGCTAACTTTGACATCGTTTAGCTTCTGTTTGTCTGAGAGGTTTTGGCTGCGTTTAAACTTGGAGTGAAGCTCTCTTTGCTTTCGCAGTAGTTTCCTAACTTTGTTGTTGTACCACGGTGGGTTTTTCCCGTCCCTCGCAGTTTTACTCGGCACGTACCTGTCTAAAACGCATTTTACGATTGCCTTGAACTTTTTCCATAAACACTCAACATTGTCAGTGTAGGAACAGAAATTTTCGTTTTGATCTGTTAGGTAGTGTGAAATCTGCCTTCTATTACTCTTGCTAAACAGATAAACCTTCCTCCCTTTTTTTATATTCCTATTAACTTCCATATTCAGGGATGCTGCAACGGCCTTATGATCACTGATTCCCTGTTCTGCACTTAAAGAGTCGAAAAGTTCGGGTCTGTTTGTTATCAGTAGGTCCAAGATGTTATCTCCACGAGTCGGTTCTCTGTTTAATTGCTCGAGGTAATTTTCGGATAGTGCACTCAGTATAATGTCACTCGATGCTCTGTCCCTACCACCCGTCCTAAACATTTGAGTGTCCCAGTCTATATCCGGTAAATTGAAATCTCCACCTAAGACCATACCATGCTGAGAAAATTTATGTGAAATGTATCCCAAATTTTCTCTCAGTTGTTCTGCCACTAATGCTGCTGAGTCGGGGGGTCGGTAAAAGGAGCCAATTATTAACCTAGCTCGGTTGTTGAGTGTAACCTCCACCCATAATAATTCACAGGAACTATCCACTTCTACTTCACTACAGGATAAACTACTACTAACAGCGACGAACACTCCACCACCGGTTGCATGCAATCTATCCTTTCTAAACACCGTCTGTGCCTTTGTAAAAATTTCGGCAGAATTTATCTCTGGCTTCAGCCAGCTTTCTGTACCTATAACGATTTCAGCTTCGGTGCTTTCTATCAGCGCTTGAAGTTCCGGTACTTTACCAACGCAGCTTCGACAGTTTACAATTACAATACCGATTGCTGCTTGGTCCCCGCATGTCCTGACTTTGCCTCGCACCCGTTGAGGCTGTTGCCCTTTCTGCACTTGCCCGAGGCCATCTAACCTAAAAAACCGCCCAGCCCACGCCACACAACCCCTGCTACCCGTGTAGCCGCTTGTTGCGTGTAGTGGACTCCTGACCTATCCAGCGGAACCCGAAACCCCACCACCCTATGGCGCAAGTCGAGGAATCTGCAGCCCACACGGTCGCAGAACCGTCTCAGCCTCTGATTCAGACCCTCCACTCGGCTCTGTACCAAAGGTCCGCAGTCAGTCCTGTCGACGATGCTGCAGATGGTGAGCTCTGCTTTCATCCCGCTAGCGAGACTGGCAGTCTTCACCAAATCAGATAGCCGCCGGAAGCCAGAGAGGATTTCCTCCGATCCATAGCGACACACATCGTTG
Organism: Schistocerca cancellata; assembly: GCF_023864275.1. Classification (NCBI taxonomy): domain Eukaryota; kingdom Metazoa; phylum Arthropoda; class Insecta; order Orthoptera; family Acrididae; genus Schistocerca; species Schistocerca cancellata. The sequence continues at coordinate 744,760,439 of NC_064628.1, read as the reverse complement.
GTGCCGACATGAGCGACCACCTGCAGATGGGTGCACCCTGTACCCTTCATGGCATCCGGAAGGACCCTTTCCACATCTGGAATGACTCCCCCCGGTATGCACACGGAGTGCACTTTGGTTTTATTCCCCTCCCTTGCTGCCATATCCCTAAGGGGCCCCATTACGCGCCTGACGTTGGAGCTCCCAACTACCAGTAAGCCCACCCTCTGCGACTGCCCAGATGTTGCAGACTGAGGGACAACCTCTGGAACAGGACAAGCAGCCATGTCAGGCCGAAGATCAGTATCAGCCTGAGACAGAGCCTGAAACCGGTTCGTCAGACAAACTGGAGAGGCCTTCCGTTCAGCCCTCCGGAATGTCTTTCGCCCCCTGCCACACCTTGAGACGACCTCCCACTCTACCACAGGTGAGGGATCAGCCTCAATGCGGGCAGTATCCCGGGCAACCACAGTCGTAGTCCGATCGGGGGATGCGTGGGACGAGCTGGCAGTCCCCGACAAACCCCCATCCGGACCCCCACAGTGATGCCCATTGGCAACAGCCTCAAGCTGTGTGACCGAAGCCAACACTGCCTGAAGCTGGGAGCGAAGGGATGCCAACTCAGCCTGCATCCGAACACAGCAGTTGCAGTCCCTATCCATGCTAAAAACTGTTGTGCAAAGAACGTCTGAACTAATCTACAGAGAGCGCAAACAAAACGACACAAAATTGAAACGGTTATTAAAATACAAGATTGCCTAGTAAATGCAGTAATGCTGCCACTTGTGCACTGCTGACACACTGCTCGGCGGCGGAAGGAGACTACGCGATTTAACACTATTCGAGTACTAAAACGCGATGCTACAACTCTCAAATACTATAATACGCCCGAAATTTATGAATTAAACAATGCAAGTACCAAAAACACGCAAAAAAATTAAGAATTAAACTATGTAACAAATGAGTGAGCTAGGAGTATACGACTTGCTGCTGCAGCTGCTTATCCAACGGCGGCAGGGAGCACACTCCTCCTCCTGAAGAAGGGTGCCCTCCTCTTCAACCAGCGCTACAAGGTCGACCCCTCCCGTTCCCCTCCTCAATCCCTGCACTGCCAGAGGTGTCTGCGCTATAACGCGCACCCCACAGCTGAGTGCCGCGAGGCCCCCACCTGCCCGCATTGTAGGCAAGCGCACTTCCTCTGGCAGTGCCCTAACCTACAATCCCCTCCTTCCTGCAATACCTGCCATCTCCCCCATCCCACCTACTCCCAAAAGTGTATAGCCTGATCCCCTCCGACCACTCCTGAACTCACCGTCCCTGTCCCTCTGGACGCCCCCACCCCTCCTGGAAATTCCCTTCGTCCTCCCCCCCCTCCGCTGACGACATCATCAGGTTCCTCACCATCATCCTTCAGAATGTCCATCCCTTTAGCGCCCCCACACAGTCCAACAGGTATCCCTCGCCACCCGTTCCATTTTCCAACTCAAAATGTACGCCACCTACTCCAACAACCAGGCCCAATTCACCTTCTCCCGCCTTGACACCCTCGTCTAAATCCCTATCATGGCGCGACAGCAACGTATCCTTTTCAATGATATCCGCTCCCTTCCCGCCAACAAGAACCTCTTCCTGCACACCCTTGCCACCCACCGCATGGATGCCTTCCTCCTTAATGAAACCTTCCTCCAACCCCACCACATCTTCCACACCTCGCCCTATCTCCTCCACCGCTCCGATAATCCCCTCCCAATTGCGCATGGTGGAGTTGCCATTGGTCACCACCGCCAGATCCCCATTCGGCTCCAACCTCTCCTTCCCGACCCCACCGAACATCTAATCCTTAGTCTCTTCTTCCCCGGCCTTACCGTTACCTGCGCCACCATCTATGTCCGCCCCAACGCCCCTATTCCTTTCGACTTTCTCTCCCACATCAACTGTACCTTCTCCTCCTACGTGATCGCCGCCGACCTCAACATCCATAGTCGTTCCGCTGCCCAGTTATGGCGGTGGCATCGGTTCCTCCCCTCCCTTCAAGGCGACCTCATCCCCATCCCTCAGCACACCCGTCCCGAATCCAACTCCACTCCCGATGTTATTCTTTCCTCCCCCAACCTCCATGGTCGCTTTACGGTGGATGTCCTGGAGCCTAAGGCAGCGACCATCTCCCTGTCCTTCTCACCGTTTCAGACGGTCGTCGCCCCGCCCTGACCCTCGTAATGACCCTCCCCTAAAGTACGTCCATGACTATTCCCGTGCCAACTGGAATGCCTACCAGGATACCCTCTCCACCCAGGTCGATAGCCACCCTTTCACCTACCACCACCCCGACAGTGTCACACATGCCGCTTCCTTTCTAAAGCAGACCTTGTCTGAGGCCGTGGAGGCCCACGTCCCCACTGTCGCCGTCCACCCCCACCGTCCTACCTTACCCCCGCAGGCCGTCCTCCTCCTCCATGAATCCCGCCGTCTCTACTGTGCCTTCCTCCGCACGCGTGACCCGGACACACTACGATGCCACCGGCAACTCCAGCGACACATTCGAAATTTGCTCGCGGCTAAGAAACGCCGGGACTGGTGACAGACGTGCACCCATTTAAATGCTACCCTCCCTATCATCTCGTCCAAGTTCTGGTCAGCCTTCCGTCGCCTTACCGGAACTAAACCCTCCCCCTACTATCCTCTTCTCCATGATGATCACCCCTTCCCTGACGCCCTTAGTAAGGCCAATCACTTTCCCTCCTACCTCTCCGATGTATTTTCCATCCCCGATGAACCCCAGTTTCATTACTCCCTCTTCCCGGATATCCGCGATCGAACTGACACCTCTGTCTCTCCCCTCGCTCCTGGTTTCCAGTACTTGGACTAAATTGCACACACGGAACTCAATGCCCCTATCACTACACAGGATCTCATTGCTACATTCCGCACAAAAAGCAACACCGCTCCTGGTCACAATCGTGTCACCTACCGTCACCTTCGTGACTCTACAATGTAGTCCTGTCCACCGGTTACTACCCCAACCTGTGGAAAACCTCCCATATCCTCATGTTCCTTAAACCTGGCAAACCTCTGTCCGCCGTCTCCTCCTGCCGTCCCATCAGCCTTACCTCGATCTTCAGCAAGGTCCTGGAATCTATCCTCACCCGACGCATCCACCAGCATCTCTGCCAGCACCGCCTCCTTCCCGTTACCCAGTGTGGCTTTCGGTCGTCCTTCTCTTCCGACGACCTTCTCCTTCACCTCACTCATCTCCTTTCCGACCAGCTTAACTCCCGTCGCTCCGCCATCTTCCTCTCCCTGGACCTCGAACGTGCTTATGACCGCGTATGGCATTCCAGTCTCCTCTTCAAGCTCCAAACCTTCGCCCTTCCCATTACCTATGTCCGTCTGATCGGTTCCTTTCTCTCCCGCTGTCCTCATTGTAGGCAAAACCACCTCTTCCTTCCGCCTCCTTGATTTTTATCTCACCATCTATGGCCGTCCTATCGCCCTCGCCCCCACCCTTATGTACCTTGGCGTCATCCTCGACCGTCGCCTCTCCTGGACTCCCCACCTCCGGACAATCCAAGCCAAGGCACGTTCCCGCCTCCGTCTCCTCAAGCTTCTCTCCAGCCGTACGTGGGGTCTGGACCCCTCCACCATCCTCCACACCTATAAATCCCTCATCCGCCCTATCCTCTGTTATGCCCATCCGGCTTGGATCTCCACCCCCCCCTACCTTTTACAAATCCCTCCAAATCCATGAACGTCATGCTCTCCACCTCGCCTATCGCATCCGTCTCCCCTCCCCCACGCGGATCCTGTACGATCTCGTCCCCTTCCCCCACCTCCTCCTATTCCTTGAAAGGATACGGATCCTGTACACCTCCCGAAAACTCGATCCTCCTCACCCGCTCGTCTCCCCGATCCTCTCCCACCTCCGCCCGCTGCCGTGCCTGTATTCCCATGTCCCACCCGGTCTCCATCTCTCCACCCTCCTTACCCTCTCCCAAGGTGGCTTCCGCCAGCTCCCTCTCCCTGATGATGCCCTCCTCCTCTCCATCTACCCCTCCTACCAACTCTGATCCTACCACCCTCCTCCTGTGCTTGCTCCTCTTGGCACCCTCCCTCCCTTCTCTCCCTTTTCCCTCTCGCCTCCATTTCTCCCCACTCCTCCCCCAGGCTTCCCCTCTCCTGTCCCTCTCCTCCTGCCCCCGTATCCTCAGCCTTTGGCATCCTTGTTCTCCCCTCTCCCCCACCTCACCCCTGTTCTCCTCTTGGCAGGTCCCCGGACTCGCACACGCTACGTGGACATTCGCGCGCCGGAGATCACCGCCATCAGTGTCTCGTGTGTGCCGTCATGCTTAGTGTTCAGTGTTCACCGTCACACTCCATCGTTCACCAGTGCCATCGTCTTCTTCAGTGTTTGTGCGTCATATCAAAAGTTTGCAGTGTGGATTCCCGTCGAGTGTGAACGGCTCCGTGTTTGTCTTTGTGTGTCTCCTGATTTATTGCCCGCCGTTCTGTAACTTATGTGTCTTCTCTGTGTTTATCGCTCATTGTGTATCCTATGGCTGAAGAGCAGCGTAGAATGCTGCTGACAGCCTGCCTGTTGTACAAGTTTAAAATAACAATAAAGGAAATAAAAATTACTATCTTGGATTTTTCTTATTAACGACTAACTTTGTATCCCCCTTAGTTAAGTAATATAAATTCTGATGAAGACTCCCTTTTACCTGGCCGAAGTGGCCAAGCGGTTTTAGAAGCTACAGTCTAGAACCGCGCGACCGCTACGGTCGCAGGTTCGAATCCTGCCTCGGGCATGGATGTGTGTGATGTCCTTAGATTAGTTAGGTTTAAATAGTTCTAAGTTCTAGGGGACTGATGATCTCAGTAGTTAAGTCCCATAGCGCTCCTCCAGGATAATCGAAACAATTCCGTGCATGGCGCTAGTAACTGCTGGTAGTACCTGGCAAGGAACAGCATCTACAGAGGGGCCGAGCGGATGTCGCCTCTGCACGAAGTTAGGAATCGTCTGGAAGCGCGCTTGGCGCTAAGAAAACATGATTATCAGTGAATCGCCGGCCGAAGTGGCCATGCGGTTAAAGGCGCTGCAGTCTGGAACCGAAAGACCGCTACGGTCGCAGGTTAGAATCCTGCCTCGGGCATGGATGTTTGTGATGTCCTTAGCTTAGTTAGTTTTCACTAGTTCTAAGTTCTAGGGGACTAATGACCTCAGCAGCTGCGTCCCATAGTGCTCAGAGCCATCAGTGAATCGTTTATTGCGACAATTTTAAGAAGTGTTGTGCACTGTTGGCCGTAGTTGCCTCCTTGCGTGATCACGGACAGACACTGTGTCGTGCGCTGCGCCAGTCCTTCCGTCCGCGTCCTACTGAGTCGTCGTTTCTCTGGCGTCCATACGGACGCTTAGCCCAGCCTGGTACAGCATGGATGGCTGTTACCGGCTGAGGGAGTGTACTCGATCCCACTCTGTGCCTCTTCTTCCCTGGAACACCGCATCCGCGTTGTGGTGTAGGCGGCAGGCGTTGAACCCAGTACTGCAGGCCTGGCCGATGTCTTCCGTCCCACACTCGGAGAGTACAGCACCTGGTACTGCACTGCTGCTGGTGGTTCTTCAGCTGTCCCATCAGTAGTGGTTGGTGTGACGTAGCATGAAGTTCGTCAGTGGAGTTCAGCTCTGCGGCGCTCCACGGGTGGCGGGTACTGCGCTGGTTTATCTAATGAAACCTCTGAATTTGACTGACTTACTAAAACAATATGGTCATGGAACGTCTAAACATTCTGCGTGGTGTCTGTTCTATATCGTGTCTCCCTACCACTTTCGCGCAACGACGCTCTGAGCGTGTTTTTTAGGGAATTGACTAGTTTGAACCTGGGACCTGTTGCTGGTAAGGAGACGTCAGACCACATGTGACATGTAGAATTCAGAAGAGTTCAGTGAGACTAGCGATGATATAACCAAATACTTAATGATTTCAGCGTCATCTCCACTGCACTCCCTGTAAAGGAATCTTAATACTAACTAAATTTAGTGGAAGGGTTCAAGGCTTTCCTTTTTTAGTTAGCTGGTAAAATAAAGTTGAAAAAGCAGTTAAGTTTACCTTTGGAAATTTTATTCTACTCACAAAACATTGTTTATAAATTGCACTATTGATAAAAGGAAATGTTTCAATACAGGATAGTAAAAACCAACTGCGTTCAACAAAAATGTGAACGAATGTTCCCTGAATGGGTTTCCAAGTTCTACAATGGATCAAAGGATGACCTATGCCATATCACATCTATAATCTAGCTTTAAATTAAATTTCACAAAAGAGAAAACTACAGTGACCCTCAATTATCTTTAATTACTTATTTAACTTGTCGTAAATTACAGTGGCTGATGTGGCTTCTCAATAACTATATAACAGAAAAATCATCGCATTTCAGATTTTTACTTCAAGTGGCAAATGTGAACACCATGAGCTTTAATTGACGATCGACACTACTATTACGCAAAAAGGGGTTGTAACAGATGAGACTTCTGCAGTTCTGAGTGAAACCTTATGCGCTCAAAAATGCGGCATCGCATGCGTTCGTTACCTTGTCGGTGTTCGTCAGGGGGCGGCGGCTGGCGCAGCTCCGTCAAGCTCACCCTCTCGGAAGCAACTCTCTAGCCACACTCTCCTAACTTCGCCTTACTACTATTTACCGAAGTCGGTTTAAAAAAACTATCTGGCTGTGTTTTCATCTGACCAATCCGGGTCTGAATGTTAACCTTAAGCTCCGCCTACAAAAATTCTGTCTATCCAATGAGAAACGTTATACTTTTAGTGGTGGGGCAATGTTTTTAAAGTTTGCAACATAACAGAGAAGCGAAAAAGTCTCACGCTGAAACTTGCAGCTGGTGTGGTCCTTTTAGCGTTATCGTAAGATCTATAGTGTTCTTCTGGAGGGCTCTATCTTTTAACGTGGGCTGGGGGGTGGTCCTAACGTAACATAACACGAAAAAGTCTCACGCTAAAACTTGGGGGTGGTGTGGTCCTAACAGTTAGCTGGCGACGTGGGTGTCCATCCCTCCCTTATCGTAGGGCCTTGCAGCTTAACAGGGTTCTGCTCTCGGCTTCTGTTCTCGTTTCTCCCCTCGGAACTGCGTCTGTCTCACGGTGGGAAGGTATGACATGCATTTAGGCATTCTTGTGTTAGTCTGTGGTATTCCATTTGCTCACTCGTTACTCGTATTACTTTGTTTAATTTAATGTCACGATTTATTCAGAGCTATGTGACATACTACTGGATTTGCTTTTCATGTCAGGGTTTTCATGGAAGGTGTTGGATTTGCCTGACACCTTACAAACGGAATGCCGTCGACACAGACTCCATCGTTCCCATTGGCATGAACCATTCTCTCTTACTTGGAGCTGTGGCTCCAGTATTTAAAGAGCTCTCCGCAGTTCTGTGGCGCGCGCTTTACTAATGAAGACCGCATGTGGCCTCGTTATTCTGGTTCCCTTACTTTAATTCTCTCTTAGCAGCTAGTTAAATTGGTATATGCGTGTTTTCCCTAGCTGTGGCTAGTGCTTCTTGCGGCATTCCGCCGCGCGAACGAGCGTGCGTGTTAATTTGCTTAGTCGCTGTCCTCTGTTTTCCTGCTGCGTGTGCTCTCCCTCACTCAGCTACCGCAGAGTTGCAGACTGTGCCGCCCTTCAGTCTTGGATCGTCGTGCTTCCTGGTCTGCCGCAAATCGTGGCGTAACCATCCTATCTTCCGACAAGGTAGTTGAATTCCGCTTAAATTTTATAACTTGGTACCCATACTACTCTGTGCCGTAACAGATCTTTAAGTTCGGCAAATAATCAAATTATAAATGGTCTTTAACCGCCCGATCATATAACTGAACACAATATGGCTATGAGGTTAATAATACACCTTCATACCAATAAAGGCCCCCCCATGAACCACAGACCTTGCCGTTGGTGGGGAGGCTTGCGTGCCTCAGCGATACAGATAGCCGTATCGTAGTTACAACCACAATGGAGGGGTATCTGTTGAGAGGCCAGACAAACGTGTGGTTCCTGAAGAGGGGCAGCAGCCTTTTCAGTAGTTGTAAGGGCAACAGTCTGGATGATTGACTGATCTGGCCTTGTAACAATAACCAAATCGGCCTTGCTGTGCTGGTACTGCGAACGGCTGAAAGCAAGGGGAAACTACGGCCGTAATTTTTCCCAAAGGGCATGCAGCTTTACTGTATGATTAAATGATGATGGCGTCCTCTTTGGTAAAATATTCCGGAGGTAAAATAGTCCCCCATTCGGATCTCCGGGCGGGGACTACTCAAAAGGATGTCGTTATCAGGAGAAAGAAAACTGGCGTTCTACGGATCGGAGCGTGGAATGTCAGATCCCTTAATCGGGCAGGTAGGTTAGAAAACCTGACCAAGAAATTGAAGAAATGTATGATGAAATAAAAGAAATTATTCAGATAGTGAAGGGAGACGAAAATTTAATAGTCATTGGTGACTGGAATTCGAGTGTAGGAAAAGGGAGAGAAGGAAACGTAGTAGGTGAATAAGGATTGGGGGTAAGAAATGAAAGAGGAAGCCAGCTGGTAGAATTTTGCACAGAGCACAACTTAATCATAGCTAACACTTGGTTTAAGAATCATGATAGAAGGTTGTATACATGGAAGAACCCTGGAGATACTAAAAGGTATCAGATAGATTATATAATGGTAAGACAGAGATTTAGGAACCAGGTTTTAAATAGTAAGACATTTCCAGGGGCAGATGTGGACTCTGACCACAATCTATTGGTTATGACCTGTAGATTAAAACTGAAGAAACTGCAAAAAGGTGGGAATTTAAGGAGAAGGGACCTGGATAAACTGACTAAACCAGAGGTTGTACAGAGTTTCAGGGAGAGCATAAGGGAACAATTGACGGGAATGGGGGAAAGAAATACAGTAGAAGAAGAATGGGTAGCTCTGAGGGATGAAGTAGTGAAGGCAGCAGAGGATCAAGTAGGTAAAAAGACGAGGGCTAGTAGAAATCCTTGGGTAACAGAAGAAATATTGAATTTAATTGATGAAAGGAGAAAATATAAAAATGCAGTAAATGAAGCAGGCAAAAAGGAATACAAACGTCTCAAAAATGAAATAGACAGGAAGTGCAAAATGGCTAAGCAGGGATGGCTAGAGGACAAATGTAAGGATGTAGAGGCTTGTCTCACTAGGGGTAAGATAGATACTGCCTACAGGAAAATTACAGAGACCTTTGGAGATAAGAGAACCACTTGTATGAACATCAAGATCTCAGATGGAAACCCAGTTCTAAGCAAAGAAGGGAAAGCAGAAAGGTGGAAGGAGTATATAGAGGATCTATACAAGGGCGATGTACTTGAGGACAATATTATGGAAATGGAAGAGGATGTAGATGAAAATGAAATGGGAGATACGATACTGCGTGAAGAGTTTGACAGAACACTGAAAGACCTGAGTCGAAACAAGGCACCCAGAGTAGATAACATTCCATTAGAACTACTGACGGCCTTGGGAGAGCCAGTCCTGACAAAACTCTACCATCTGGTGAGCAAGATGTATGAAACAGGCGAAATACCCTCAGACTTCAAGAAGAATATAATAATTCCAATCCCAAAGAAAGCAGGTGTTGACAGATGTGAAAATTACCGAACAATCAGTTTAATAAGCCACAGCTGCAAAATACTAACACGAATTCTTTGCAGACGAATGGAAAAACTAGTAGAAGCCAACCTTGGGGAAGATCAGTTTGGATTCCGTAGAAATACTGGAACACGTGAGCAATACTGACCTTACGACTTATCTTAGAAGAAAGATTAAGGAAAGGCAAACCTACGTTTCTAGCATTTGTAGACTTAGAGAAAGCTTTTGACAATGTTGACTGGAATACTCTCTTTCAAATTCTAAAGGTGGCAGCGGTAAAATACAGGGAGCGAAAGGCTATTTACAATTTGTACAGAAACCAGATGGCAGTTATAAGAGTCGAGGGACATGAAAGGGAAGCAGTGGTTGGGAAGGGAGTAAGACAGGGTTGTAGCCTCTCCCCGATGTTATTCAATCTGTATATTGAGCAAGCAGTAAAGGAAACAAAAGAAAAATTTGGAGTAGGTATTAAAATCCATGGAGAAGAAATAAAAACTTTGAGGTTCGCCGATGACATTGTAATTCTGTCAGAGACAGCAAAGGACTTGGAAGAGCAGTTGAACGGAATGGATGGTGTCTTGAAGGGAGGATATAAGATGTACATCAACAAATGCAAAACGAGGATAATGGAATGAAGTCGAATTAAGTCGGGTGATGTTGAGGGTATTAGATTAGGAAATGAGACACTCAAAGTAGTAAAGGAGTTTTGCTATTTGGGGAGCAAAATAACTGATGATGGTCGAAGTAGAGAGGATATAAAATGTAGACTGGCAATGGCAAGGAAAGCGTTTCTGAAGAAGAGAAATTTGTTAACATCGAGTATAGATTTAAGTGTCAGGAAGTCATTTCTGAAAGTATTTGTATGGAGTGTAGCCATGTATGGAAGTGAAACCTGGACGGTAAATAGTTTGGACAAGAAGAGAATAGAAACTTTCGAAATGTGGTGCTACAGAAGAATGCTGAAGATTAGATGGGTAGATCACATAACTAATGAGCAAGTGTTGAATAGGATTGGGGAGAAGAGAAGTTTGTGGCACAACTTGACCAGAAGAAGGAATCGGTTGATAGGACATGTTCTGAGGCATCAAGGGATCACCAATTTAGTATTGGAGGGCAGCGTGGAGGGGGAGACCAAGAGATGAATACACTAAGCAGATTCAGAAGGATGTAGGTTGCAGTAGGTACTGGGAGATGAAGAAGCTTGCACAGGATAGAGTAGCATGGAGAGCTGCATCAAACCAGTCTCAGGACTGAAGACCACAACAACAACAACAACCAATAAAGGGGCAGAAACCAAACCCACCAATTCTATTCTATCGCTTGAGCCTCGTCCCGCAGTTACGCAGAGTCAGCCATCGTTAATCTGATTTGGCATGTTAATGTTTAAGGGGTGGCCGGATGCCATTTCTGCCGCCACCCCGTACCTCCCGGGACGGAACTAGTGTACCCCAAATGTCTGCGTCGAGTGTAATCCATGGAGTAGTGCGAATGTGTTCCGATGTCTGCGAGCCGTGTAAATGAGGCGGAACACGGGGACCAGCCCGGTATTCACCTAGCAGGATGTGGAAAACCGCCTAAAAACCACATCCAGGCTGGCCAGCACACCGGCCCTCGTCGGTAATCCGCCGGGCGCATTCGATCTGGGGCCGGCGCCCACCCAAGTCCAGGAAGCAGCGCGTTAGTGCTCTCGGCTACCCTGGCGGGCAAACCAAACACACCAATATTTAAAGCAAAAAAATAATCGCTGTCCTGTTACTGAACATACAACAATATCTCAACAACGAGAGAAGAAGATTCGCCAGCCGCAAGGGGCCGCCAAGTTGGACGGAAAATCAGCATTGATTTGCATGGATTCACAAGGTTAGCAAACGAACTTCAATTACATTAGCAGACAGTACCTTAAATACAAATCAGTTAGCACGAATCCTTTTCTCCCAGAATCAACAAGTTAACTAGCAAGCATCAAAGCCACTCGCAGCAATACACGAGGTAACTTAAATCGAAATTCCATAAAGCTACTATTTACACTGAAGAGCCAAAGCAACTGGTACAACTGCTTTATATCGTGTAAGGCCCCGCAAGAACGCAGAAGTGCCGCAACATGACGTTGCATGGGCTCGACTAATGTCTGAAGTAGTGCTGGAGGAAATGGACACCATGAATCCTGAAGAGCTGTCCATAAATCCGTAAGAGTACGAGGGGGTAGAGATCTCTCCTGAACTGCACGTTGCAAGGCATCCCAGATATGCTCAATAATGTTAATATCTGGGGAGTCATGGTTAGCGGAAGTGTTTAAACTCAGAAGAATGTTCCTGGAGCCATTCTGTAGCAATTCTGGACGTGTGGGGTGTTGCACTGACCTGCTGTAATTGCCCAAGTCCGTCAAAATGCTCAATGAACATGAATGGATGCAGGTGATCGGACAGGATGCTTACGTACGTGTCACCTGTCAGAGTCGTATCTGGACGTGTCAGGGGTCCCCTATCACTCCAACTGCACACTCCCCACACCATTACAGAGCCACCATCAGCTTGAACAGTCCGCTGCTGACATGCAGGGCCAATGGATACATGAAAAAAAAAAATGGTTCAAATGCCTCCAAGCACTATGGGACTTAACATCTGAGGTCATCAGTCCCCTAGACTTAAATCTACTTAACCTAACTAACCTAAGGACATCACACACATCCATGCCCCAGGCAGGATTCGAACCTGCGACCATAGCAGCCGTGTGGTTCCGGACTGAAGCGCCTAAAACCGCTCGACCACATTCATGGATTCATGAGGTTGTCACCATACCTGTACACTTCCATCCGCTCGATACAATCTGGAATGATACTAGTCCGACCATGCAACAAGTTTTCACCCTTGCACTTCTGTCAAACTGAATGGGTTTCTTCACTCGCCGTTGGCCCCGTTCTTGCAGGATCGTTTTCCGGCCGCAGCGATGTTGGAGATTTGATATTTTACTGGATTCCTGATATTCACGGTACACTCATGAAATGGTCGTACGGGAAAGTCTCCACTTCACTGCTACGTCGAAGATGCTGTGTCCTATTGCTCGTGCGCCTGCTATAACATTACGTTCAAACTTACTTAAATCTTGATAACCTGCCATTGTAGCAGCAGTAACCGACGTAACTGCGCCAGACACTTGTTGTCTTATATAGGCGTTGCCGACAGCAGCGCCATATTCTGCCTGTTTACGTATCTGTATTTGATTACACATGCCTATACCAAATTGTTTGTCGCCTCAGTGAATAAGAAGGTAAAACCGTAGTATGTCTTAATAACAGAAAATCACCAATTTACGCTGGTATAATAATCAGTCGGTACGAACATGTGCAGGTCTCTTGATCCCACACTCAACATACTTACGACTGGGGCGTAAGCAAGCAAGGTGATTGAGCCGGTAGTCTTAGTGTAGTAATAGCCTTGAAGGCGGGTACGGCGCATCAGCAAACGGCGACGCACTGGGGAAGACAATAAATAGGAACGATCTGCGAGCATCAGGCTGTATCCAAATGCACTCAGCAGACGTATCTACCTCACCATGGTTCTAAGACGGCACGATTTAATCTTAACAAAAGTGCCGCAACCACGGACTTCCGCAGCAGAAATAGCTTCGGCGTCCTCGCTAGCTGCCAGGATGAAAACTTGTTCTGAGACACTCGGCTCCAAAGCAGGTCGCCGTCCGAGTCATTCCTCAATCTGCCTCACGCTTACGTCAGAACGGCACGTCCCCTCTAGAGAGGCAAAGATGGCTTGCGGAAGACGTACAGTGACCTATCGCCACCGTATGGCTCACCATTATCAATAGTCTCTTTTTGGAAAAAAGCTACTGAGTGGTGATGTTTCGCTTAGCACATATGCAAGGCACACGAGAGTTACTATGAATTCTCCATTACTGATTGCACTAGAAGTGTCACTTGGAAAAAATTTGACCATTTCGAAATTTCCTCGAGCCATGACACGATTTTTCCAGTGTTTTTTTTATTTTTTTATTTTTAGAAACAGCGCTGCAGACGGAATTACTCAAGGCGACTAGCTGATTCTCTAAATGGTTTATGATTACAGCATTTCTTCCTGGCGAAGCCCAAAAAAAAAGATACTGTTGTGGATTGGCAGGAGAACCAACACCGGTTTTGAGAGGAAGCCGAAAGGCACGCGTTTTGGCTCACGCAGGCTGGCGTGAGGTCTGGAACACGACAAGGAAATTAGACTTTCCAAAACCTGAAGTAGCTGGTGGAATATTTAACTTTAATCCATAAATGGTGAACGTCGCTCTTGACGGTACATGTTTTACAGTATCAATAATAACTGGTAATGGCGCCTTGCTAGGTCGTAGCATATGACGTAGCTGATGGCTATGCTAACTATAGTCTCGGCAAATGAGAGCGTATTTTGTCAGTGAACCATCGCAAGCAAAGTCGGTTGTACCACTGCGGCGAGTGCTAGGGATTCTCTCTAGATCTGCCGTATGGCGGCGCTCGGTCTGCGATCACTGATAGTGGCGACACGCGGGTCCGACGTATACTAACGGACCGCGGCCGATTTAAAGGCTACCACCTAGCAAGTGTGGTGTCTGGCGGTTCAAATGGCTCTGAGCACTATGGGACTCAACATCTTAGGTCATAAGTCCCCTAGAACTTAAAACTACTTAAACCTAACTAACCTAAGGACATCACACACACCCATGCCCGAAGCAGGATTCGAACCTGCGACCGTAGCAGTCCCGCGGTTCCGGACTGCAGCGCCAGAACCGCTAGACCACCGCGGCTGGCTGTCTGGCGGTGACACCACAGATACCACCTCTTTAATGATCCTAATTGAGTGCCGCTATAATTACACCTCAGGGTACTTAGAATGATACAAGCTCATAGAATGATGAAAATAAGGGACTTGGGTGACACTGTTGTTTTTTTTTTATATTGTAGTGACTGCTCCCACAAACTCGGAACTCATAACAGAGCATCCATATGTTGAATACCAATACAGTTCCTAACAACGAGCTTAGGCCTTCTCATAGAGTTTAACCCAGTTTTACCTAATTTTACTCCAGTCATTCGGGTATCTTTATTCTCTTCGTCTGTCTTATCTTTGTCATAAATATTGGCATCTTTGTCATCCTCAAAAGACTCCAGTGTCACTTTCAATAGTTGAAGAGAAACCTTCGTTTATTTTACGTCTGAGGTTAACTTTGAGAGCTAATGATCACAGACTTTCTCTGGCTCTCGCGGCCCAGTAAAACAAGAAATCATTTCTGATTGCCTCTTGGTCAATGTACTTAAGAAAAATTTTCGTCTGAGTCTTGTGACTAATATCCGTGGTCTCATCGATCTCAGTATTTTAGAATCCATTTTCTTGGATTCTGTGTTATATTTGGGTAATAATTTCTTCGCCATAGCAGTAAACAAAATTGTTGTATACAGTTTTCCTAGGAAATGTACCTATTTTGCTGCCGGCGCTATACTGTGACGCTAATTCAGCATCTCCACATTCTTCGACATGAAATATCACGTTATTTAAAAGTTACCTTCATTTGACAGTCTAGGGTCTTTTGAGAAAACAGCCATCATCTCGATGGCCTCTAAAAGATGTTTTCTGCCTCCCAAGGAATATAACATTTTGTAAAGAAAATGAAAAAAATCGGTTTCGTTTTGCACTTTTCAACCTGTGTGAGTGTCCACTTAATTTTCAAAAGATTTAGCGGAGTTTTCGTAAGTAATCAGAAAGTCGTTATCACGTTCTTGGACTCTCTGATAAAGCGATTTGCTGTCGTATTCCAAATAACCATTTTTTTCCCAGTAACTTAGATAATTTGGTTAGGGTATGATCATTAGTGTGTGTAGCTTCATTCCCTCATGATGACTACCTTTAAGGCAGGCGCAAGAAAAGGACATACTTTGTTTTTGATGGTGGCAAAGCTAACCATGAATTGTATTTATCTAATTGCTCTTTTTTCAAATATCGTTTTTCATCCTGAAGTGTAGTCTGTAGGCAATGAAAGTGTAGAGCAGCTGATCTGACCGATATGCGAAGTGTCGTTCACTTTAGGGTTTTAAACCCCAACATGTTTTCTGGTCTGGAACCTGGAAAGCACACATAGCAACAAAGTCATTAGTTTTATGCGTTGACGCTTTCACTATACAGGCATACATGTACTAGAAGCGCTAAGTAAGTAATGTAACACAATTTCTTCCTAAAAGCAGATTAATTTTAATCAAGTTTCCAATACACCGTATTATTCCCCCCCTTCTTTGCCTACAAAACCCTATTTTTCAACGTAATCTCCGTCCAGTACGCCACCTTACTGTGGAGGCAGTAGTATAAAAAGCACCACATAATGTGCTTTCTTTGTCGTCTTCCTCGAGAGCTGAGAGAGAGGAACCTGTGACGTAGCATTATATGATTGAGTAGACTTCTTTTGTCTGTATCTATCTTTAGCCGCCATTAGAGGAGAAATTGTAAAGTTGTGTAATATTAATTATTGTTATGGTCTAAATACATTATAATTTATCAAAATTGTGTATTACTAATGCAAATTAGCTTGCCCATGTCATCTATAATATTTCTTTAAAGAATTTTCAGCATTTTTAGCGATTATCGTTGGTGTTGCTGGGTTGTGCCGCGACCGAACGATTTGCAGCGGCGGCACATTTAAAAAATTGTTCCGCTATAAAATTAACCAAACCCGTAAATCGGGAGCAGGTAAAATTAGCTGTGAATTACGGAATATTTTTCTTTTACAGCGATCCTGCGGCTGACTGAATTTATTACTGGTTTTACATTTGTGCATTCATAGGCGGATAATTAACGTTGAAGTTGTTAATCTGTTGGTTCTTTCAATTTCTAAAGCAAATAACTTAAACGTATAGTGAAGTGTGTTTTGTCAATGATAATTAAACGTTCAGGTCGCCTTGGTAATATTTAAACATTTTATGCTAACAGAGACAGTCTTGTGTTCCATAGCTAACGCCGGGAAAGAATTCAGTAAATATTTAAAAAACCACTGCATTTAGAAAATGTGTGCCAAGGCCGAAATACGTAAAAAATTTAATTTCTACAATTTTCAAAGTCATAAATGTTATTAATCAGTTAGTATGAATTTATCAGCATAAGAGGGTTGCTAAGGTTCACGTAATTTAAATGTGCTTAATTCTGTCTAAATGAATTTTTATTACCACACGTAAATAAGGGGTTCTACAACAAAGTTCGTACTGAAAGAGTAAATAACAAAAATATTTACAGCCATTCTTCCTCATTTTCATCAATTCATTTTTATACATAATAAATATGTATTTCTTTCATTAAAGTTTCCATTTTTATGGTGTTAAACAAGACGAAGTCGTTTCTTAAATTTCCTGGGAGGAGGGGGGGGGGGGCGCACAATACACTTCAGAATTAATCGTTGCACCATGACGAAGGACATTAAACAGACTAACCCCTTCAGAGTGCCCGAAGTCTGTCGCCATGAGTTGTTTGCCGACACAGGGTGTGGCTTTGAACTTTTTCTTCGTAAGGGAGGTGTGGCGCCAATCCATTGATTGCCGTTTTGTTTCCGATTCGAAGTGATGAAGCTTGCGACGATGTTCGACAAAATATTGTCATGGTCAGCCTCGTAACGCGCATGTAATTCGGAACAGATGGTAGTTCGTTGCTCTTTATAATCTTACGTTTGGCAGTAGGAACCCAGGGGGCATTCATCATTGAGTACCGCACCTGGTGGACGAGTGTGTCAGCACTACGAGCAGAGACGTCCAGTTGAGCAGCGAGGTGTTTTATTGGGATCCGTCGATCAACTCAAATGAGGGTGTCCACACGTTCCAACAGTGCAGGAGTCACAGCATCGGTGATGACAGACGCCTCGCACGACGGCTCACCATGCTTTTGTTCACTGCTGGGTGTCCGCAGATATTCCACAAGCGCCTAAGAATGTCTATGATGCTTTAGTTTTTCGCCAAAAGAAGCTCAATGTCAGCTCTCTACACGGAATGCGCCTCCCTTACCGACGCCGTTTTGAAGCTACTTAGAGCTTCGCCGCCTATCCGAACTTAGTGTAACTATAGATGCTGAAACGAGAATATTTCGCGATGTCCCACAATAAATTCCGCATATTTTAAGCCGAAATTGGACGAGAAAACGAAAAGGTAGCATTACTTATTTAACGCTCCTCGTGCATCACAGTTAGTACGCTTAAATAGTTATTGGTATAAATGAGCGCTGAGATACTCGCCTTGATAGATTGGCAGAAGATGGAGCTCTTGATGGCCAATCGTTCAGAAAAATAGCATTTCTGACGAGGCCGGGAGAGACGCGTAAGTGTACAGAACGGTAATTCGACGGTTGTTGACTTATTTTCAGTCTCTACTTAACCGAAATAATGCTCAATATACTTGTTAAAGTTTCGAGAACATACCTTCACCGAAGAGTCCAGCAGTATATTGCTCCCTCCTACGTATATCTCGCGAAGAGACCATGAGGATAAATCAGAGAGATTAGAGCCCACACAGAAGCATACAGACAATCCTTCTTTCCACGAACAATACTAGACTGGAATAGAAGGGAGAACAGATAGAGGTACTCAGGGTACCCTCCGCCATACACCGTCAGGTGGCTTGCAGAGTATGGATGTAGATGTAGATGTAGATTATTAGCGTAGTTTCGAGGCTGCGTTTGGCGCAGCGTTAAGTGTACAGAACGGTAATCCGACGGTTGTTGACTTATTTTCAGTCTCTACTTAACCGAAATAATGCTCAATATACTGTATTTAATAATACTTTCATAGAAGACATGAAAAGCAAAGGCTAAGTAAAATTTGGAGTTGCAAGTTAGTTTCCAGGAAAGGACTGTACTTACATCCTCGAGGACTCTGAAAATAACTTTCCAAGAATGTACAGTAATCAAAGCGTTAAGAACTTCGAATTCCGTTAGTTTCATTTTGATTTTCAAGCAGCCCTCGACAGCTGATGCAACACTGCGAAGTATATTTTTATCATTAGGTAAGGAATTTGGTCAAGAAGCTTCAAAACTGTTGTTATCTCGTCGAGAGAGAAAAATAAATTGCATCCCCAGAAGAATGCATCGAAATACGTTCCATTGCACATCACCGGCTATCCTCTCCAGTATTTAGCAAATGATGCGCTACTTTTGGTTTCCGGCCAAATTGTACGATGACAGAGACCGTTTCATGAATGGAAACCAACTTTCTCTTTCTGCAGATACTTTAAACAACCACGTAATTGTCAAAATGCGGCTTTTACAACGTGGGCTAGACGACGAGAAAACTACTGCTTTCCCTACTTCGTTACATTTCGGGTGAGCAGACACATTAATTCAGCTTCTTCTTCTAAAATTTCGGTTGCATATCGTTCAGCCGTCTTTAGATTGAACCAAAAGACTGACGCTCCAGCACCCACTCCAACCTTTTAAACTCGTGGCCCTCACCACTGCACAGTTACCAAAGACGTTGATCGGTGGCAAAGAAGAACAATTTGAATGAATTATATCTGTAGCTGCGCAGTCTGTCCACGCTGGAGTGTCGACATAACTCTCCGAACTGCAGTGTCACCACGTGTTTGTAAGTTTACTACAGAGAGCGCCGGATTCCATGAGTTATCCAAACTGAACAATATGTAGCCAAAATATTAGAAGAAGCTGCATTTTGCGGCTCATCATCATCATCAGTGTTCTGCCTCAAGGCAGGTTTTCACATGGTAGTTCTCCAGGCTGTCCCGTCTTCTGCCATCCTCTTCAGGTCTGCATAATTTCCTCTTCCCTTTGTGTCGTCTATCACCTTGTATCTCCTCCTTCCTCTCAGTCTTCTACCACAAACCAATCCTTCCAAAGCATCTACTAGCAAGCTTTCCCGTCTCAGTGAATGTCCTAACCAGTTCTTTTTCCTTTCTCTTACAACCTTCAGCAGACATCTTCTCTCACCAACCCTTTCCAATACTTTTTCATTACTCACTCTTTCCAACCAGCTTATTCTCTCCATTCTCCTCCACATCCACATCTCAAATGCTTCTAACCTTTTTTCATCCTCTCGTCTCAGTGTCCATGTTTCTGCCCCATATAGTGCCACACTCCAGACAAAATATTTGCCAAGCCTTTTCCTTAGTCCTTTATCAAATTTGCCACATAAGAGTCTCCTCTTTCTGTTGAATGCCTCCTTCGCTATGGCAATTCGAGTTTTCACCTCCTTGTGACATCTCAAGTCTTCAGTTGTTATGCTTCCGAGATATTTAAATTCACTTACTTGGCTAATACCATGTCATCAGCAATCTTATACATTCTATTCTCTTTCCACCAATACATATTCCTCTTTTCCCATCTAAGCTTATCGCAATAATCTCTTCCAGGTATACGTTAAACAACAGTGGGGAAAGGCAACAACCTTGTCTAACACCTAGTCCAGTGCTGCTTCGTTCTGAAATTTCATTTCCAATCCTTATCCTAACTTTCTGGTGCAAATATAGATTCTGTATCAGTCGTCTCTCTTTCCAATCTACTCCTTTCCTCTTCAAGATATCCATCAGCTTGTTCCACTGAACTCTGTCAAACGCCTTTTCTAAATCTATAAAAACAGAAAAGATTTCTCTACCCTTTTCCATATATCTTTCCCCTATAGTTCTTAGCAGGCCAATAACATCTCTTGTTCCTCTTCTAAATCCGAACTGCTCCTCTGCTATACCTCTATCCAGCTTGCCATATAACTTTCTATTCAACACACTCAGCAACACTTTAGCTGCATGAGAAATTAGACTGATGGACCGGTGCTCTTCACATTTTTTAGTATTTCTCTTTTACTCTATTGGTATCATAACTGTTGCAGCGTAGTCCTCAGGCCACTCCCCTTTGTCATATATCTCGTTACAGAGGTAGACTATTTCTTTTCTTGCCTTGTTTCCCAGACTCTTCAACAGTTCTGCTGACAAATCATCTATTCCACATGCTTTCCTATTCTTCATCTCCTTCAGCGCCTTTTCTACTTCTGCTTCCAAGATGGTAAATCCCTTTCCATCTTCCGGCACATATTGCTCCGCTTCAACCTTAATTTCGTTTTGCATTTCATCTCCCTTATACAGACATTCAATATATTCTTACCATCTGTTCAAAACCTCCTGTGGTTCTTCTGCTAGAGTACCACCCGCTCTTTCTATTTCCATGTTATTTCTCTTTCTTTTATGTTCAAAAACTATCTCACTAGGCAGTCTATACATCATTTCATACTTTCCCTCTCTCTCCATTTTATCTATTTCGTCGCATTTCTGTTTCGTCCATTTTTCTCTTGCTTCTTCAGTTTCTCTTCTTAATTCATTATTCAGTTTCCTGTACCTCTTTTTGTCTTCTTCAGTTTCTACACTTTTCCACTTTCTCCGCTCTTCCATGTTTTTCAACATGTTTTCTGTTATCCTTTCTTTCCTGGTGCTTTGGGATGCTCTAATTGCTAGTACTTCTTTGGCAGAGTCCATTATTTCTTCCCTCATTTTTATCCACTTGTCATTAACACTTTCATCTACACTACCTCTTTGCAATTTTTCCATAAATCTGTTCTCCAAATCTGATGCCTTTCCTACCTCTTTGAGTCTTTCTGTGGTTAGTCTTTCCTTTGCTTAACCTCTCCAGACTTTTTTCAACTTCACTTGTATTTCTCCCATCACTATGTTGTGGTCCAAATTTATATCCGCTCCTGGATAAGCTTTAGCATTCTTCAAACAGTTCCTAAACCTTTTTTGTATCAGGATGTAGTCCAGCTAACATCTTTCCCTATGCAAATTTGATATCCATGTGTAACGTCTCCTTTTGTGGTGTTCAAATAATGTGTTACCCACTGCTAATGAGTTTTCTTTACAGAAATTAATTAGTCGTTCACCTCTCTCATTTCTTATTCCTAATCCAAATTTTCCTACTGCATCTTCATCTCTTCCTTCACCCACCACTGCATTCCAGTCCCCCATGATGATAATGCAGGCATTTCTATTTTCTTTCTCGATGAGTTCTTGTACACTCCTGGAAATGGAAAAAAGAACACATTGACACCGGTGTGTCAGACCCACCATACTTGCTCCAGACACTGCGAGAGGGCTGTACAAGCAATGATCACACGCACGGCACAGCGGACACACCAGGAACCGCGGTGTTGGCCGTCGAATGGCGCTAGCTGCGCAGAATTTGTGCACCGCCGCCGTCAGTGTCAGCCAGTTTGCCGTGGCATACGGAGCTCCATCGCAGTCTTTAACACTGGTAGCATGCCGCGACAGCGTGGACGTGAACCGTATGTGCAGTTGATGGACTTTGAGCGAGGGCGTATAGTGGGCATGCGGGAGGCCGGGTGGACGTACCGCCGAATTGCTCAACACGTGGGGCGTGAGGTATCCACAGTACATCGATGTTGTCGCCAGTGGTCGGCGGAAGGTGCACGTGCCCGTCGACCTGGGACCGGACCGCAGCGACGCACGGATGCACGCCAAGACCGTAGGATCCCACGCAGTGCCGTAGGGGACCGCACCGCCACTTCCCAGCAAATTAGGGACACTGTTGCTCCTGGGGTATCGGCGAGGACCATTCGCAACCGTCTCCATGAAGCTGGGCTACGGTCCCGCACACCGATAGGCCGTCTTCCGCTCACGTCCCAACATCGTGCAGCCCGCCTCCAGTGGTGACGCGACAGGCGTGAATGGAGGGACGAATGGAGACGTGTCGTCTTCAGCGATGAGAGTCGCTTCTGCCTTGGTGCCAATGATGGTCGTATGCGTGTTTGGCGCCGTGCAGGTGAGCGCCACAATCAGGACTGCATACGACCGAGGCACACAGGGCCAACACCCGGCATCATGGTGTGGGGAGCGATCTCCTACACTGGCCGTACACCACTGGTGATCGTCGAGGGGACACTGAATAGTGCACGGTACATCCAAACCGTCATCGAACCCATCGTTCTACCATTCCTAGACCGGCAAGGGAACTTGCTGTTCCAACAGGACAATGCACGTCCGCATGTATCCCGTGCCACCCAACGTGCTCTAGAAGGTGTAAGTCAACTACCCTGGCCAGCAAGATCTCCGGATCTGTCCCCCATTGAGTATGTTTGGGACTGGATGAAGCGTCGTCTCACGTGGTCTGCACGTCCAGCACGAACGCTGGCCCAACTGAGGCGCCAGGTGGAAATGGCATGGCAAGCCGTTCCACAGGACTACATCCAGCATCTCTACGATCGTCTCCATGGGAGAATAGCAGCCTGCATTGCTGCGAAAGGTGGATATACACTGTACTAGTGCCGACATTGTGCATGCTCTGTTGCCTGTGTCTATGTGCCTGTGGTTCTGTCAGTGTGATCATGTGATGTATCCGACCCCAGGAATGTGTCAATAAAGTTTCCCCTTCCTGGGACAATGAATTCACGGTGTTCTTATTTCAATTTCCAGGAGTGTATTTTCTCATAATATTCTTCCACTTCCTCATCTCTGTGCTGACTGGTTGGCATATATATATCTGTATTAATAGCAAATCTTTTGAACTACCCTTCAGTCGTATCATCATCAATCTTCCGTCAATACATTTGTACCTTCTTTACCTTATTTTTCAGCTTTTGCCCTATCAATATTCCTACTCCGTTTTCACCACTCTTGATTTCCCTTAGTAAAAGAGTTTATAATCTCATTTCACACAAACCGAGGGTATCTAATCTGTTCCTTTTCATTTCCTCTTTTTAATTCTCTGCTTGCAGAAGTGTCCTCACATTCCATGTTATTAGAAGAAGCTGCATTTTGCGGTTGCGCACCCGAAATTTAATGAAGCAGTCGTTGCACCACGGAAATACACTGAAGCGCTAAAGAAACTGTTATAGGCATTCATATTAAAATACAGAGATATGTAAACAGACGGAATGCCACGCTGCGGTCGGCAACGCCTATTCAGGGTCTTTGGAGAGGAAAGGTCAATATTTTACACAGTGATCGTATAAGTACTTCTGAATAAAAAGTGTTATATGGGCATAGGTCCTCAAATGCTTCGTTAAGGAGGTATGGGTATTGAAAGGATCTTTAATTCTGCAAAATTGATGTGCACAACGTGAACGTATACGCAGTACAACTCTGTCTTCCTTTACAGTTTTTGCCCACCACTGTTCCCTCTAGTACCATGGAAGTCATTCCCTCATGTCTTAACAGATGTCCTATCACCCTGTCCCTTCTCCTTATCAGTGTTTTTCCATATTCCTTCCCTCTCCGATTCTGCACAAAACCTCATTCCTTAGCTTATCAGCCCATCTAACATTCGGCTGTAGCACCACATCTCAAATGTTCCGATGCTTTTCTGTTCCGGCTTTCACTACCATACAATACTGTACTCCAGACATACGTTCTCAGAAATTTGTTCCTCAAATCAAGGTCTGTTTTTGATACTAGCAGACTTTTCATGGCCAGGAATGCCCTTTTCGCCATTGCCAGTCTGCTTTTAATGTCCTCCTTGCTCCGTCCGTCATTGGTTATTTTACTGACCATCAACGCTGATGTTAAGTTTCTCGCTGTTCTCATTTCTGCACTTTCTCATTACCTTCGTTTTTCTTCGATTTACTCTCAATTCATATTCTGTACTCCGTTCCGCAGATCACGTAATTCTTCTTCACTTTCACTCAGGATAGCAATGTCATCACCGAATCGTATCATTGATATCTTTTCACCTTGAATTTTAATTCCACTCCTGAACCTTTCTTTTATTTCCATAATTGGTTCTTCGATGTACAAATTGAACAGTAGGGGAAAAGACCATATCCCTGTCTTACAACCTATTTAATCCGAGCACTTCGTTTGTGGTCGTCCACTCTTATTATTCCCTCTTGGCTCTAGTACATATTGTATATTACCCGTCTCTCCCTATTATTAATCCCTCTTCGCTCTTGTACTTATAGTATATTACTTGTCTCTCCCTGTTGTTTATCCTTATTTTTCACAGAATTTCGAACATCTTGCACCATTTTACATTGTCGAAGGCTTTTTTCAGGTCCACAAATCCTATGAACGTGTCTTCATTTTACTTTAGTCTTGCTTCCATTATCAACCGCAACGTCAGAATTGTCTCTCTCGTGCGTTTACCTTTTCTAAAGCTAATCAGATCGTCATATAGCAAATCCTCAATTTTCTTTTCCATTTTTCTGTACATTATTCTTGTCAGCAACTTGGGTGCATGAAATGATAAGTTGATTCTGCGATAATCCTCGCACTTGTCAACACTTGCAGTCTTCGGAATCATGTGGACTATATTTTTCCGAAAGTCAGATGGTGTGTCTCCAGACTCATACTTTCTACACATCGACATGAACAGTCGTTTTGTTGCCACTTCCCCCAATTATTTCTGAAATTCTGAGGGAATGTTATCTATCCCTTCTACATTATTTCATCTTAAATCCTCCAAATCTTTTTTTAAATTCTGGTTCTAATACTGGATCCCCTACCTCTTCTAAATCGATTCCTGTTTCCTCTTTTATCGTATCATACAAATCTTGCCACTCATAGAGGATTTCAATGTTCTCTTTCGACCTACATGCTCTCTCCTCTGCATGTAGCAGTGAAATTCCCGTTGCACTCTTAATGTTACCACCCTTTATTTTAATGTCACCGGAGGCTCTTTTGACTTTCCTGTATGCTGAGTCTGTCCTTCCGACAATCATTTCTTTTTCGATTTCTTCACATTTTTCATGCATCCATTTCGTCTTAGCTTTCCTGCACTTCCTATTTATCTCATTCCTCAGCGACTTGTAGTTCTGTATTCCTGAGTTTCCCGGAACATTTTTATACTTCCTCCTTTCATTGATCGACTAAAGCGTTTCTTCTGTTACCCATGGTTTCTTCGCAGTCACCTTCTTTGTACCTATGTTTTTCTTTCCAACTTCTGTGATGGCCGTTTTTAGCGATATCCGTTACTCTTAAACTGTACTAGCTACTGAGGTATTCCTTATTCCTGTATCTGTAGCTTTAGAGAACTTCAAGCGTATCTCGTTATTCCTTAGTACTTCTGTTTCCCACTTCTTTGCGTATTGATTCTTCCTGACTAACGTCTTAAAATATCTGCCTACTCTTCATCACTACTATATTGTGATCTGAGTCTGCCCCAGGGCACGCCTTACAATCCAGTATCTGTCTGACCATGATGTAATCTAACTGAAATCTTCCCGTACCACCCGGCCTTTCCCAAGTATATCTCCTCCTCTTGCAATTCTTGAACGGAGTATTCGCTATTACTAAGTGAAAGTTGTTGCAGAACTCAATTAGTCTTTCTCCTGTCTCATTCCTTGTCCCAAGCCCATATTCTCGTGTAAGCTTCTCTTCCCCTCCTTCCCCTACAATTGCAATACAGTCTCCTATGACTAATAGATTTACATCTATCTTTACGTAGTGTGCCGGCCGAGGTGGCCGAGCGGTTGTAGGCACTTCAGTCCGAAACCGCGCGACTGCTACGGTCACAGGTTCGAATCCTGCCTCGGACATGGGTGTGTGTGATGTCCTTAGTTGGGTTGAAGTAGTTCTAAGTTCTAGGGGACTGATGACCTCAGATGTTAAGTCCCATAGTGATCAGAGCCATCTTTATGTAGTGCATTACCCTTTCAATATGCTCATACACTTTCATTATCTCTTCATCTTCAGCTTGCGTATCTGAACTATCGTTGTCGGTGTCGGTTTGCTGTCAGTTCCGATAAGAACAACCCTATCACTGAACTGTTTTCAGTAACACACTCTCTGCCCTACCTTACTATTCACAACGAATCCTACTCCAGTTTCACTATTTTCTGCTGCTGTTGATGTTACCCTATACTCATCTGACCAAAAGTCCTTATCTTCTTTTCTATCTACACTACTGGTCATTAAAATTGCTGCACCAAGAAGAAATGCAGACGATAAATGGGTATTCATTGGACAAATATACTAGAACTGGCATGTGATTACATTTTCACGCAATTTGGATACATAG
This sequence comes from Schistocerca cancellata, assembly GCF_023864275.1. Classification (NCBI taxonomy): domain Eukaryota; kingdom Metazoa; phylum Arthropoda; class Insecta; order Orthoptera; family Acrididae; genus Schistocerca; species Schistocerca cancellata. Next base: position 744,733,839 of record NC_064628.1, on the reverse strand, counting down.
ATCCTGGGAAATCAGTACCCAGAACAACAATCTCTGGCCGTAATAACGGCCTTGATACGCCTGGGCATTGAGTCAAATAGAGCCTGGATGGCGTGTACAGGTACAGCTGCTCATGAAGCTTCAACACGATACCGCAGTTCATCAAGAGTAGTGACTGGCGTATTAGGACGAGCCAGTTGCTCGGCCACCATTCACCAGACGTTTTCAATTGTTGAGAGATCTGAAGAATGTGCTGGCCAGGGCAGCAGTCCAACATTTTCTGTATCCAGAAAGTCCCGTACAGGACCTGCAACGTGCGGTCGTGCATTATCCTGCTGAAATGTAGGATTTCGTAGGGATCGAATCAAGGTTAGAGCCACGGGTCGTAACACATCTGAAATGTAGCGTCCACTGTTCAAACTGCAGTCAATGCGAAAAAGAGGTAACCGAGATGTGTAACCAATGGCACCCCATACCATCATGCCAGCTGATACGCCAGTATGGCGATGACGAGTACACGCTTCCAATGTGAGTTCACTGCGATGTCGCCAAACACGGATACAACCATCATGATGCTGTAAACAGAAACTGGATTCATCCGAAAAAATGACGTTTTGCCAATCGTGCACCCAGGTTCGTCGTTGAGTACAACATCGCAGGCGCTCCTGTCTGTGATGCAGCGTCAAGATTAACCGCAGCCATGGTCTCCGAGCTGATTGTCCATGCTGCTGCAAATGTCGTCTAACTGTTCGTGCAGATGGCTGTTGTCTTGCAAATGTCCCCATCTGTTGACTCTGGGATCGAGACGTGGCTGCACGATCCATTACAGCCATGCGTATAAGATGCCTGTCATCTCGACTGCTAGTGATACGAGGCCATTTGGATCCAGCACGGCTTTCCGTATTACCCTCCTGAACCCACCGATTCCATATTCTGCTAACAGTTATTGGATCTCGACCAGAGCGAGCAGTAATGTCACGATACGATAAACCGCAATCGCTATAGGATACAATCCGACCTTTATCAAAGTCAGAAACGTGATGGTACGCATTTCTCCTCCTTACCTGAGGCATCACAACAACATTTCACCAGACAACGCCTGAAAACTGCTGTTTGTGTATTAGAAATCGGTTGGAAACTTTCCTCATGACAGCACGTTGTAGGTGTCGCCACCGGCGGCAACCTTGTGTGAATGCTCTGAAATGCTAATCATTTGCATATTACAGCATCTTCTTCCTGTCGGTTAAATTTCGCGTCTGTAGCACGTCATCTCCGTGGTGTAACAATTTTAATGGCCACTAGTGTAGACTGAGCCTTTGCATTTCCCATCTCAGATTTTCTAGTTTCCCTACCACGTTCAAGCTTCTGGCATTTCCTGTCCGATTCGTAGAACACTATCCTTTCCTTGACAATTCAATCCTTTCCTCTTGGTCACCTCCCCCTTGGCAGTGCCATAAAGCAGATCCGAATGGAGGACTATTCCGGAATCTTTTGCCAATGGAGAGAGCATCGTGACACTTTTTAATTTAAGGCCACATGCCCTGTGGATGCATGTTACGTGTCTTTAATGCTGTGGTTTCCATTGCCTTCTGCATCCTCTTGCCGTTGGATCACTGCTGATTCTTCCGCCCTGAGGGTCAGTTTCCCACCCCAAGGACAAGAGAGTGTCCTGAAACTCTGTCCGCTCCTCCGCCCTCTTTGACAATGTCGTTGGAAGAACGAGTTTGAGTTCTTATACCGGAAGTCTTCGGCCGCCAATGCTCATTATTAATCAAAATTTAAGCACTGGCGGTTTTCGAACCGGGGGCCGAAGACGTTCTGATTACTAATCAAAGGCACTGCCCCTACCACAAGTGCTGGCTTAACAGAATAGTACAAGTGTTCTAGGTAGATACTGTACACTGATGAGACAAAACATTGTGACCACTGCCCACCGCGAAGTTTGGTGCCGTCTGGTGGCGATCGGGCACACTGTGCGGTACCAAAAGTATGTATGCGGAGCATACACAGACGGGCGACCACCCTAGCGAAGATATGTGCTGCGGAAATCCATTAAAATAAACGACTTTGACAAATGGCAGATTATTATTACGCAGAGCCTGTGAACGAGTATCTTGAAAACGAAGAAGCTGGTGAAACGTTCACGTGCTACTATTGTGAGCATCTACGAAAACACGTAGGACAGTGTTAACTACCACTAGGCCCTAAATGGTTGGACGTCCATGACTTCACAGAACATGGGGTTCGGAGGCTTGTCTGCTCTGTAAAGCAGGATAGATGGTTATCTGTGGAATCTCTGCCGAAAGAGTACATGTCCATTATAGTTATCCGGGCTGTTCTGCCGTGGTCGTTTGATGAATTCTGTGTCAATTCCCAACGTTTCGTCTCCGACTGCGGCAGACAAATTCAAGGGGGTCCGTAGTTCGATGGAAGGTCCAACACACCCACTGGCTCGCTACTGACTGCCGCTACATTCCGTGTCCGCGCGCTCCCGAGCCGCGGCGTGACGTCACATGTTTTGAAAACGTCAGTAACGTAATTTACAAGCCCACCAGGAAGATACAGGTATACCTTAAGCCTGCCAAGGACGCTCGCAAACCATTGGAAAAAGCTGGATTGTATAGGAACCCATGCAGCTGTGGTCATGTTTATGTGGGTACCACTAAAAGAACTGTTTCTAAACCTTTGGAAGAGCACAAGGGAAATTGTAGAAGAGGAGAAACGGAACGATTAGCTGTTGCGGAGCATGCTTTCCATCCAGGGAACCACAATGTTCGTTTCGAGGAGACGCAAGTTCTAGCGGCCACAAGCGGATATTACGAAAGGCTCTACAGGGAGGCAATCGAAATCGCTAAACACACCAATAATTTCAATCGAAAGGAGGAGGGCGTGAAATTAAACGGTACACGGATTCCGGTGTTAAAGAGGATGTGCACCACCCGTCCACTACTGGGTGATGGCAACGGCGATCGACGGCGACGGACACCGGCCAGTTGGCACTGACGTTTTCAAAACACGTGACGTCACGCCGCGGCGCGGGAGCGCGCGGACACGGAATACAGCGGCAGTCAGTAGCGAGCCAGTGGGTGTGTTGGACCTTCCATCGAGCTACGGACCCCCTTGAAGATGTCTCCCGCAGTCGGAGACGAAACGTTGGGAATTGACACAGAATTCATCAACCGACCACGGCATAACAGCCCGGATAACTATAATGGACATGATATTTCCAGCCGTGAAAGTCTACATTTTAGCACGAAAGAGTACAGTTCTGCTCGGCTCTTCGGGTGAATCACATTGTCTTTACTAGGACGACGGTCGTCAGCACAAACGCCGTCATTGAGGTGAATAGTGGCTCGAAACGTGCAGCGCGCCCCGAACGCAGGTTGGTGGGAGCAGTATTGTGCTATGGGAGACTTTCTCCTGTGCTTGCATGGGACCTGTGGTGGTAATAGAAGACACGCGACAGCAGCGAACCACCTGCATTTCTACATACTTAATACCTTCGCCGACGGCGATGTCATCTTTCAACAGTATAATTGTCCGTGTCTCGGAGCCAGAACCTGATACAGTGGTTTGCGGAGCATTATAGTGAACTCATACTGATGTCTCACCTACCAAATTCGCCTGATGTATGCCCTATGGAAGCCATCTCGGTCGCTATCGGGCGCCGTCACCGCTTGCGCGAGTCAGCAGCCCATTAGTTACGCGAATTTCACGACCTGTGCTTAGACATGTAACGTCACATACCTTCACGAACCTACCAACAAACTGTCATACCTGATACTGAGGGTCAGTGATGTATTTCGTTCCAAAGACGACAAACAATCTATTAAGCAGGCCGTAATAATATTTTGACTCATAAGTGTACGCCGGCCTGTGTGGCCGTGCGGTTCTAGGCACTTCAGTTTGGAACCGCGTGACCGCTACGGTCGCAGGTTCGAATCCTCCCTCGGGCATGGATGTGTGTGATGTCCTTAGGTTAGTTAGGTTTAAGTAGTTCTAATTTCTAGGGGACTGATGTCCCATAGTGCTCAGAGCCATTTGAACCATCATAAGTGTACGGTTTTCTTGTGGCGGCATTACCGACGGTGCGCATATACACGGACTTTATTCGCACAGTATCCTTAGCGAATTCTAAACAAACATTACACATAATTTCACACTTTTATGAAACTTTTCCTCAACGACAGTCCCCACAAAATGATGAAAGGAAAGTTTATCGCTTAGTACGTTTTCGCTCTTCATGCAGTAAGACTTCAGCATTAGACATCGCGTGTTAATGTATTCCTCCTTCAGTACCGACACTCTTCGCAACAGTTTGTAGACACTATCCACATATACCATTCAATGTACCTGCAAAATTATACCATTGGGCAACATATAGTTCAGGAGAGATAACTTCATAGATATTTAGATGTGTTACAAATCTGCTTCTGCTTAAAATGAGGCGCAAATTACTCACAGTAATGTCACCCACTGTTTCATAATGAGAGCGCTTAGCGACTTCCATCAAACTTCAAGCGCAGTTCCAAACATTTTCTAAGTTTTTCCCGCTTTCATGCTTAACGTCAAATATTTAACAAATTAACTCATTTGTAAAGTAATCTAACGTCTGAAGCTGTTTTATACATGGCAGTTTGATTCTGTAAAGATTTGAGGCCTCTAAAGTGAATGTAAAAGATTACGTGCTTTGTTGTACCGTGACATGGCCATAACATTCCCAGATGTCACATGGAAATATCGGTAATTAGACGCAAGTGGCCCACAAAACTTCCAGATCTGACATGGAAGAAAAGGAAATTATCAGAAGAATGGAAACGTTCATGGAAGATAAATCTGTTTTGCCTAAGTATGTGCAGCTATACGTGTGATGGTTCTGTAACAAAAAAAGCATACACACGTCACGCTAAACGATGCTCTGTCATACAGACGTTCGGAAAAATTCAAGGAAAGATAATTATGCTATTTTGGCTCATATTCTTAAGTAATGTTACTTTAATATCCTATAATCCGAAATTAAGTAAGACAGGAACAAAGAAACACTTGTGACAAAAAATAAAAACTCCTACAGCCGTTCTTATGATTTGATTTGATTTTGTCGCTACCAGTTTCGACCCTTCATTGCGTCGTCTTCAGGCGTGTATGCATAAAACATTAAAGATAGCGTTAGCAACTTATCGGTAAAGTTACATAGGAACAGATTAAAATAGTATGAGAAAAAAGGCAAGACTCTGCAAATGAATTTACAGCGAAGATTTGACAGAAAGAACAGATACATCCATTGTAACATATCTAAAATGTACCGTCACGAATTTCCACTCAATACATTCTACAATTATACTATCTATTAAAACTTCTTTAAATACTATTCCCGAATTTTATTTGACAGTCGGACATGCACTAACTGCACAACCTTGAAATAACTTACTTTAAGACAAAACAACTGTAAAAAGTGATGAATAGAAGGAAACAATACCTCACAAAGAAGTAAAAAGAAGGAACATGACCTGAACTGAAGATGACACAATGAAGCGTCGAAATTGGTAGTGACAAAATAAAATAAAATCATAAGGACGGCTGTAGGTGTTTTTATTTTTTGTCACGATAGTAAACGGCCGTCGTCCCAGAGACCTCCTGCTAAAAGGATAGACATGCAAAAAACACTTGTCCCATAACACTCAAGGAGCTACTCACAAATTGTCTTCTGTGTTTTAGAGAACAAAGATCTTATTTTTGAAACTCGTTTCATTTCGCACAAAACTGGCCGACAAACTATTTCGATAGGCTACTGAATTCTAGGCGAGAAGTCTATCAATTTTAGCAATGATAACAATGAGAGCAAAGCAGATTGTGCTCTACAAGCGACGCGATGCGTGCGCTTCTGTGGCGGATCTGGAAGCCCTTTTAATATATGGCGCGCACAGGTCGAACAGGATCAGGAGCACAAGGCACTGGTAGAAGTAGTACATTCTCCCGGGCACACAAAGGAAGATGATACGGGGAATGCGGGAGTAAACGACTAAATCCTCGGATCAGGGCTCTAAAAATTTGCGTAGTTAACTTAGGCGAAGATTACAAAAAAGACCGTCTGATTTTAACTAATTTCACCTCTAGGGAGAAGGGGGGTGTCTATAACCCCTCCCCCCTCCCCCCCCTTTAATTCGAACTGATGCGAGTGACACGTGGACTTCTGACTAGTCTATAGATCGGACACCTCAGCACACTTCCGCCTGAAAGACTTCTGAACACACTAATAATTCGTATTTGGCTCTGATCGTCAGTTTCACTGCAGTCAGGGTGGAGTAATTCTCATCAAACAGGATAACACGATTACCATCGTGACATAGAATAAGAAATGATTTTTCTAATTACGTAGCTAAATGTTACCGATAGTTTAAGTATTTTTGTGGGCATGTGCACAGAACTCAAACATAATGAGGTATCTCGAACCGAATGGCCTTTTCCTGCCAACCAGCTTGGCCTCGACAGCAATCACCTTGAACCCAACTCTCACTTTTTGTGACTGCCATACTTAATACCTTGGATAAATGGAAACAGATGTAATATTTCTCAATCAAAGAAAAGCATTTGCCTCTGTATCACATCTATGTTTATTCAAAAATGTTTCAAGTGGCTCTGAGCACTATGAGACTTAACATCTGAGGTCATCAGTCCCCTAGACCTTAGAACTACTTAAATCTAACTATCCTAAGGACATCACACACATCCATGGCCAAAGCAGGATTCGAACCTGCGACCGTATTGGTTGCGCGGTTCCAGACTGAAGCGCCTAGAACCGCACTGCCACAGGTACGAATGTAAGGGGCTATCTAGCGAGATTTGCGACTTGATTGAGTATGTTTATTGTAAGGAGAATGCATCACGTTATCTTGGGAGAGAGTCATCGACAGATGTAGAAGTAACTTCGGGAGTTCGGGTGGACTATTGTTTTCATGTTGTATATTAATGACCTTGCGGACAATATTAATAGTGACCTCAGACTTTTGGCAGTTATCTAAAATGAAGTACTATTTGGAAGACAACAATGTGATGCGAAGATCTCCAACTTGCTTTAAAAGTTCAGAAATGTAAAATTGTTCGCGTCACAAAACGAAAAAAACGTAGTATCCTACGATTTTAATATCAGTGAGTCGCAGTTGGAATCGGCCAGCTCATATAATACCTGGGCGTGACGCTTCGTAGGAATATGCTTAACGCAAGTGGCAGGCTTCGGTTTATTCGTAGAATAGCGAGGAAATGCAGTAAGTCTATAAAGGATATAGCTCACGCATCATTCGTATGACCTATCTTAGCACATTGCTCAAGTGGGTGGGACCCATACCAAATATGACTTACAGAGGATGTTGAACGAACACAAAGAAGGGCAGCACGAATGGGCACAGGTTTGTTTTGATCCATGGGTGAGTGTCACAGCGATGAAGAAATTGAAATGGCAGAATATTGCAGACAGGCGTAATTTATCTCACGGAAGCCTACTTAGAAAGTTTCAAGAACCGACTTTTAATCATGACTCCAGCAATATACAACAACCCCGTCCGTATCGCTCCCATGGAGATCGTGAGGACGAGGTTAGATTAATTACAGCACGCAGGGAGGTACTTAAGCAAGCAATTTTCACGTACTCCATACGTGAATGAAACGGAGAAAGGGGGTCGAAAAACTGTTGCGGTGCAACAGGACGTATCCCATTCCATGTACTTCGCAGTGGTATACAGAGTATGGGTGTAGATGCAGATTTTATGTTTTTTATGAAATACGATTGCGCTTATTTCAATAGAGGACACGCATACCGTCCTTTTACTCTAGAGAAGTATTACTTCTTAAGGGGTAACGCAATATGCACCTTTTATCTCCCTATTCAAAGTGTTACCGCCCCAGGACGAGGCCCTCACTGATAATGAAATTCACTAAAATTAATATGTAATATTTCTGCACAGTTATTTAAAATCCATTAAATACTTTTTTCGCCGACGAGAGAGTAAACATTTGCTCCTCTTGTGGCGTAATACTAAATGATAATGGATATTTTCAGCAATAACTGCTTTAAAATACAAATTGTGAGAAATTTAGCCAGTGTGGCTTCACATGTTAAGTTCAGGGTCAGTTGTTTGTGTAATCACACCAGTTCTGCTAACTTCTGTATCTGCAGTTGTCGACGCATCAGTAAGAAGAAAGACGTTACTATAGAGACGTTTCGGTGTATAACATTAATAAAACAAGAGAAAAATATCAATAAAAAGTTTTACTACTTCTCAGTTAAATGTATATATTGAATGCAATTGTTTAATTCCGAGTGAAGTTGCTAGCTAAAAAGAAGCAATCAATCTGTTCAAAATATGTCTCAAAAGCGTCCGGATTGACAACTAACGAGAAGCTATTCGGCTTGAGCGCAAACATTGTTCACTTACTGTAACAGTGAGTCTGACCTTAAATCAAGACGAGTTGGTATCATTGATCACTTACATTTATATCTACAACTACATAAACTGCAAAACCACTGTAAAATAGCTAACAGAAGGTACTTAATATTCCTTTAAAGAACATTCTTCATTACAGTGAACACTTTCGTCAACTACAAGATTAAAATATAGTTGTAACTTTATTTAGGAAACTGATCTACCCTTTCGTCATTTGTCGAAATCAGTATCTTGCACTCAGTTAGTGGCCTCATAGTACCAGCTTAACAAATGATGCCACGCCACAAGAAGAGCAAGTTTTTTCTCTCTCGCACGCGGAAAAGATATTTGAAGACTTTTAAAGAACCATGTTCGCATTTTTTTACCATGTTTTGTTATCAATCTCTCGTCCTTTAGTAGGGTGAAGTCTGATTAAATGCGTTACGAACATCATGTCAGGTATTACACTGCGCGGTAGAAGGAACCGTAAATCAAGGGAGTTCACTATGCAATACAATGCCGTAGAAACCATAATGAGCTTATTCCGCAAATATTAACTAAGAACTGCAATTAGCATGTTCCCCACTGTATACACCCACAGCTGACCTCGTCATAGCTTTCACCACAGGTAGTTCACTTTACAGTGAGGGTGTAGTTCTGTTATTAGGTTGTTCCCTACTATCGAGACCCACAGTTGTTATGCCAACCAAAGTGGCCGAGCGGTTCTAGGCGGTCACAGGTTCGAATCCTGCCTCGAGCATGGATGTGTGTGATGTCCTTAGGTTAGTTAGGCTTAAGTAGTTCTAGGGGATTGATGACCTCAGCTGTTAAGTCCCATAGTGCTCACAGCCATTTGAACCATATACTCGTTACAGTTTTCACAACATGTTGCTCTTACACGGAAGTAATAAACTGGTTGTTCACTTTACTGTTTAGTTAAACCTGTTACATTTGTTGTATTTCTCTATAAGTAGTGAACAAGGAATCTGTCACTTCATTCAATATATTTTTATATCATATTATACAATCAACTAAAATCATAGTGTGTTCAATTGAATTTATTATACTGCATAGAGAATAACCGATTGTAAATAAATGTTGCTTGTTTCATTACAGTTCTCAGTTTTATATTACACAGTGAATAACCTATTGGGAACAATTTAACGGACACGATGCCAACAATTTTTTCATGCCACTAATTATTGTTCCTTACCATCACGCTGCGTTAAATGTGCACAACACCGCTCTTCAGGTAAATGTCAGATAACAAGAGACCAAACTGCGAAGATCAGAACCCCGTCTCCTTCAGAGTTTAGAAGTGCTTTCCAAAATGCCCTCAGAATTTACAGTGCACAAGCGCAAACTATCAGTAACAGGACAAGCCAGTCAACGGCAGCACCAAGACCGGCGGAAATACAAAACCCAGGTGATTTTCTCGGACTACCAAGAAGAAATGCAACGGTTCCACAACACCAAAATAGACACCTCCATTACCAAATGGTATCGACACGAAGACATCTGCAAACCCAAACCCAGAGCCCAACTACAACTTTCGTCTTCGCAAAAAGTCTAAGAAGAAATACAGCGGTTCCACAACAAAATATACACCTCCATTACCAAATGGTATGGACACGAAGACATCTACAAACCCAAACCCAGAGCCCAACTACAACTTTTGACTTTGCGAAAAGTGTAAACACCCTGACTAGGGTCTTCAACTTAATGGAAAACAACAATCATCTGAAGGTACTTGATCTTATACGAAACCTTTAAATAAATTATTAATGCTCGAGATGTAACACCAAAACAAAATGGTCATATTACAGGGAGTGTTAAAAGTTTTCGCACCTCTAAATGGGCGACAGGCATCTAACGGGCCAAGACCTTATCTTTTGTTTATGGAACGCTAATGAAATTACCCAAAAAAATATTACATTTTTAGATTTTTTTAGAAGACAAAATGGACGGACCGCTTATAACGGAAATCTAGCAGGGCTCCTCTCTCTTTTTGTCCTCTACCGTTAGAGGGGGGTGTTGGTGGAGGTTATTGTCGCATTTGGACATTTCCTCCTCTTTTCTTGTGTGTTGTTGTTAGTGCTGTGCTTTTGTGAGTTGCTATTTTTGAGAGTTGTTAATTTATCTGTTTGTGCTACTGTAGGAGTAGCGACTTCGGTCTTTTGTATCTGTCCCTATGCTGTTCATATTGCCCAAGGGTGTTTATTAGCTCGTTTTGTGAATTGCGCGCCGTGGCGTAGAAAGTTTCCGCCAGGGCACGGAATCGTGTTGTTAGTGGCTCTATGTCTGCAGCTTCATGCATGTCTGCCGCGGGGAAGCGCGTGGGGACGTGTAAGGCCCGTCTTGACGCTCTATTTTGAACCTTCTGTAAGCGATCTATCGTCGATCTGGCTACGCAGCCCCATACAGGGCACGCATATTCCAGTATGGGTCGAATTAGACTTCGATAGATCGCTACTCCTGTTGCGGGGTCAAGGGAACTGGTGCTGTTCAATACAGGGTACAGAATCTGCGTCCTGGCGTGAGCCTTTCTGCGAAGTTCCTCTATGTGACACTTCCATGTCAGGCGTCTGTCGAGTGTGACACCGAGGTACTTCGCAGAATTTCTCCATGTCAAGTTCTGCCCCTGCAATCGCAGCAGTTGGTATGGCCTTCTTGGGGGTCGGCGTTTCCCATAGCGTCTGGTGAGCAGCATGGCTTGTGTCTTGTCTGAGTTTATTGTGATGCGCCATTGCTTGGCCCAGTTTTCCGTCCTGTTTAGGGCGGTTTGCAGACGCCTTGTAACCAGGTTCCTGTTTGTCGAGCAGGAGAAGAATGCAGTGTCATCTGCGTATTGTGCAGTATGTACAAGCTGAGTCGTAGGGATGTCAGCAATGTAGACATTGTAGAGGACGGGTCCCAGGACCGAGCCTTGGGGCACGCCTGCACTGATTCGACAGGTATCCATCGATCTTAACTGAGAAAGTCCTACCGGGGAGAGAGTTTTTAACGATTTTGACGATCTTTCCGGAGAAGCCTAGGGTGTACATCTTGTGTAGTATCCCAGCGTGCCAGACTGAGTCGAAAGCTTTTGCTACGTCTAACAAGACAAGCCCGCAGTAGCCCTTTCGGTTGAAGCTGTCCGTGGCTGCTTCAACCACCCTCATGATTTGTTGGGGGGCGGAGTGTCTTTGCCTAAATCCTAATTGGAATTTCGGCAGAATCTGCTCTCTTGTGATATAGTCTTGTATGGGGGTTAGTAGGAGGCGCTCGTAAAGTTTACTGAGGGTAGGCTGTAGACTAATTCTACATCTACATCCATACTCCGCAAGCCACCTGACGGTGTGTAGCGGAGGGTACCTTCAGTACCTCTATCGGTTCTCCCTTCTATTCCAGTCTCGTATTGTTCATGGAAAGAAGGATTGTCTGTATGCCTCTGTGTGGGCTCTAATCTCTCTGATTTTATCATCATGGTCTCTTCGCGAGATATACGTAGGAGAGAGCAATATACTGCTTGACTCTTCGGCGAAGGTATGTTCTCGAAACTTTGACAAAAACCCGTACCGAGCTACTGAGCGTCTCTCCTGCAGAGTCTTGCACTGGAGTTTATCTATCATCTCCGTAACGCTTTCGCGATTACTAAATGATCCTGTAACGAAGCGCGCTGCTCTCCGTTGGATCTTCTCTATCTCTTCTATCAACCCTATCTGGTACGGATCCCACACTGCTGAGCAGTATTCAAGCAGTGGGCGAACAAGCGTACTGTAACCTGCTTCCTTTGTTTTCGGATTGCATTTCCTTAGGATTCTTCGAATGAATCTCAGTCTGGCATCTGCTTTACCGACAATCAACATTATATGATCATTCCATTTTAAATCACTCCTAATGCGTACTCCCAGATAAATTATGGTATTAACTGCTTCCAGTTGCTGACCTGCTATTTTGTAGCTAAATGATAAAGGATCTATCTTTCTGTGTATTCGCAGCACATTACACTTGTCTATATTGAGATTCAATTGCCATTCCCTGCACCATGCGTCAATTCGCTGCAGATCGTCCTGCATTTCAGTACAATTTTCCATTGTTACAACCTCTCGATACACCACAGCATCATCTGCAAAAAGCCTCAGTGAACTTCCGATGTCATCCACCAGGTCATTTATGTATATTGTGAATAGCAACGGTCCTATGACACTCCCCTGCGGCACACCTGAAATCACTCTTACTTCGGAAGACTTCTCTCCATTGAGAATAACATGCTGCGTCCAGTTATCTAGGAACTCCTCAATCGAATCACACAAATGGTCTGATAGTCCATATGCTCTTATTTTGTTCATTAAACGACTGTGGGGAACTGTATCGAACGCCTTGCGGAAGTCAAGAAACACGGCATCTACCTGTGAACCCGTGTCTGTGGCCCTCTGAGTCTCGTGGACGAATAGCGCGAGCTGGGTTTCACATGACCGTCTTTTTCGAAACCCATGCTGATTCCTACAGAGTAGATTTCTTGTCTCCAGAAAAGTCATTATACTCGAACACAATACGTGTTCCAAAATTCTACAACTGATCGACGTTAGAGATATAGGTCTATAGTTCTGCACATCTGTTCGACGTCTCTTCTTGAAAACGGGGTGACCTGTGCCCTTTTCCAATCCTTTGGAACACTACGCTCTTCTAGAGACCTACGGTACACCGCTGCAAGAAGGGGCGCAAGTTCCTTCGCGTACTCTGCGTAAAATTGAACTGGTATCCCATCAGGTCCAGAGGCCTTTCCTCTTTTGAGCGATTTTAATTGTTTCTCTATCCCTCTGTCGTCTATTTCGATATCTACCATTTTGTCATCTGTGCGACAATCTAGAGAAGGAACTACAGTGCAATCTTCCTCTGTGAAACAACTTTGGAAAAAGACATTTAGTATTTCGGCCTTTAGTCTGTCATCCTCTGTTTCAGTACCATTTTGGTCACAGAGTGTCTGGACATTTTGTTTTGATCCACCTACCGCTTTGACATAAGACCAAAATTTCTTAGAATTTTCTGCCAAGTCAGAACATAGGACTTTACTTTCGAATTCATTGAACGCCTCTCGCATAATTTTTGTTTGTCTGCAAGGCTATGGCTATGTTTATGTTTGCTGTGAAGTTCCCTTTGCTTCCGCAGCAGTTTCCTAACTAGGTTGTTGTACCACGGTGGCTCTGTTCCATCTCTTACGATCTTGCTTGGCACATACTCATCTAACGCATAATGTACGACGGTTTTGAACTTTGTCCACTGATCCTCAACACTATCTGTACTTGAGACAAAACTTTTTTGTTGAGCCAACAGGTACTCTGAAATCTGCTTTTTGTCACTTTTTCTAAACAGAAAAATCTTCCTACCCTTTTTAATATCCCTATTTACAGCTGAAATCATCGATGCCGTAACCGCTTTATGATCGCTGATTCCCTGTTCTGCGTTAACTGGTCTATAACGTTGCGGGAACACCGGGTCTTTTCCTGGTGTCGCGATCGCAATGACTTCTGCGTGCTTCCATTGCGCCGGGAATTTTTGTAATCGCGTCAGTTCGTTGACTATATCGGTCAGGTGGGTGATTGCCAGAGGCGGGAGGAGTTTCAGCAATTCGTTTGTGACCTGGTCGTGACCCGGGGTTTTCCTGGTGGGCAGGGACTTGATGCAGCGCGCCACGTCTTCAGTACTGAAGAGTGGCGTGTAGTCATCTTCGTCGTCTGCTTCCAGGAACACGGCCAGTTCTCGGCGGACTGTTGCGACGTGTTCTCTGTCCTGTACTTCTGCTGGTCTGAACTGTTTTTCGAACACGTCGGCTAGTGCGTTAGCTTTGTCAGTGGGGCTGAACTGCAGTCCGCGTTCGCCATGCAGTGTTGGCATTTTCGCGCGTCTTTTCGTATACTGTTTGGTGGCTTGCCATAAACTATTGTCTTCTAGTTTGAGAGCTGAGAGCCTTGCCGACCATTGTTGATTGCGATACTCATTGAGATCTGCTTTCAGCTCTCTCTGTAGCCTATTGAGTAGCTTCCGTGTATCCCTGTTTCTGGTGAGCTTCCACTCTTTGGCGATCCTGTTTTTGTGCCGTATTTGCGCAAGCAAGTGCGGAGGGAGTTGCCTGCAGCGGGGGGGGGGGGGGGGGGGGGGCCGCGGGAGTCGGTATGGCTCCCTCAGCAGCTTGTAAGATCACACTTGTGAGGTCGTCTAGTGCCTGTTTTGCTGTCTCTGCAGTTGGAGGCGGGGTCTGTGCAAGTTCAGCTGCTACTGCGTTGCTGAATTGCTCCTCATTGACGCGCTTGTACGTCGCATGCCGTTGTGGGATAGAGAGCCATTCTCCCATATCGACCTCAAAAACCACGGGATTGTGGTCCGATGACATTCTGTTTACCGATGTCGCGGGTACAAAGCACACCAGATTCGTTGTGATGGCTATGTCGAGGACGTCCGGTGTTCCTCCGTTCTTTGAGAAGTGTGTCGGTTCCCCTGGGCCCCATATTTGTAACTAGTGTGTGCGCGCGAGTCGTTGCAGTTGTTGACCAACTTGATTTCGGTGTCTCGAGTTCCAGTCCGCGTGCTTGGCGTTTAGGTCCACTGCTATTAGTAGTTTGCCTCTAATACGGCTTAGCGCAGCTATGTCGTCCTCTTCTAGTCTTTGGGAAGGGGGGCGATACACTGCAACGACTGTGAGGGGGCCAGTTACTGTGGCCAATTCGATTGCCGCCGTTTCTATTTCTGCTGTGTCGGGGGGGGGGGGGGGGGTATTTGGTTATGTCTGATTCCTTTTTTGACATATACCGCGACCCCGCCTCCGTGAGTGGGTCGGTCGTTTCTGTAACAACTGTAGTTTGGTACAGAAACTCTGTCCTGGTTTGAGGAATGTTTCTCCCACTAGGCATATGTTAACGATTTCTTCCTGTATGGATTCTCTAAACTCCATGGGTTGGCGAGTAAGGTTGTCTGCGATAAACGCGTATATTTTGAGATCTTGTATATTAGGTCTCCTATCCATGGTGGGGACAGATTTTCCTGAGGCTGTCGCTGCCACAGGCGACTGCTGTGCTGCCGATCTGAGGTCGGCAGGGAGCTGTGTCAGTGTTGCTAGAATACCTACTAGCTGGGTCATCTGTGCCTGTAGCAGTCGGATGGACGACGCGAGTTGTTGGATTGCAACAGACTCGGCTGCTTCTCGCGGACTGGTTTGTGGGGGGCATGGAGGACAGACTTCCCTAGGTCTTTCATCAGCTTGGGGAACCTGGTTACTGCTGTGTTGTGGTGGTGGTAGGTGGTTCGGCGGGTCTGGTGGGTCACCGGCAAGTGCACGGGAATAAGCGGTGGAGGCGAAAACCTGCGTTTTCACGGTGTCATTTTGTCTTTTCTGGGGAGGTGGGGTGGGGGGGGGGGGCTCTGGGTGCTGGTATGTTTTTGTCGTGATTCGGGGTTTTACTGATGTTTTTACCCCCCTGCCTGTCCCTTAGAGCTCTGTACTCTGGACATCCTAAGTAACTGGCTGGGTACGCTCCTTTGCAATTAGCGCACTTTTCTTTTCCCTCCCCCCTTGGTAATTTGCACTGGTCGTATGTGTGCTGTTCAGTGCATCTGCAAAAATTTATATTAAGGAATGTATTATAGAACAGATAGGCCAAACATACAATGAGACGGAACTGCAGTATTCATGTTGAATCACGCTTACAAATCACCGAGAAACCCTACCAGAATTAACGAACTTAGAAGCAACAGTGGCATTGACTGAAACAGCACATAGACGAATAACGTTCGTTGCAGCATCTTTCAGCGCCAATCAACAATTATTTTTACAAGTGCGTCTTGATCACACAGATTTCTTACACTTTATTACCGGTTTCGGTATACTGCCGTCCTACAATTTACACATATTTCAGCTAAAGTACTACACCAACTGTTGCCCATTGCGAGGCCGTCCTTCTGACTAAAAATCTTGTTAATTTTAAAATAGTTAAATGACAATATAAACATAGTATATATATATATATATATATATATATATATATATATATATATATATATATATATATATATATATATATACTAACATGGTATCTCTTCTTTCGGACATGTCCGAAAGAACAGATACCATCAGTGACCATGCAGCTTGTGAGAATGAAATTACGAGGTGCATTCAAGTTCTAAGGCCTCCGATTTCTTTTCTCCGGACTGGAAAGAGATAGAAACATGCGCATTGTTTTAAAATGAGGCCGCGTTCATTGACAATACGTCCCAGAGATGGCAGCACCGTACGGCAGATGGAATTTTACCGCCAGCGGCGAGAATGAGAACTGTTTTAAATACTTAAAATGGCGACGTTTTCCTTACTTCAACAGCGTGCAATCATTCGTTTTCTGAATTTGCGTGGTGTGAAACCAATTGAAATTCATCGACAGTTGAAGGAGATATGTGGTGATGGAGTTATGGATGTGTCGAAAGTGCGCTCGTGGGTGCGACAGTTTAATGAAGGCAGCACATCGTGTGACAACAAACCGAAACAACCTCGGGCTCGCACAAGCTGGACTGACGACATGATCGAGAAAGTGGAGAGAATTGTTTTGGGGGATCGCCGAATGACTGTTGAACAGATCTCCTCCAGAGTTGGCATTTCTGTGGGTTCTGTGCACACAGTCCTGCATGACGACCTGAAAATGCGAAAAGTGTCATCCAGGTGGGTGCCACAAATGCCGACGGACGACCACATGGCTGCCCGTGTGGCATGTTGCCAAGCAATGTTGACGCGCAACGACAGCATGAATGGGACTTTCTTTTCGTCGGTTGTGACAATGGATGAGACGTGGATGCCATTTTTCAATCCAGAAACAAAGCGCCAGTCAGCTCAATAGAAGCACACAGATTCACCGCCACCAAAAAAATTTCGGGTAACCGCCAGTGCTGAAAAAATGATGGTGTCCATGTTCTGGGACAGCGAAGGCGTAATCCTTACCCATTGCGTTCCAAAGGGCACTACGGTAACAGGTGCATCCTACGAAAATGTTTTGAAGATCAAATTCCTTCCTGCACTGCAACAAAAACGTCCAGGAAGGGCCGCGCGTGTGCTGTTTCACCAAGACAACGCACCCGCACATCGAGCTAACGTTACGCAACAGTTTCTTCGTGATAACAACTTTGAAGTGATTCCTCATGCTCCCTACTCACCTGACATGGCTCCTAGTGACTTTTGGCTTCTTCCGACAATGAAAGACACTCTCCGTGGCCGCACATTCACCAGCCGTGCAGCTATAGCCTCAGCGATTTTCCAGTGGTCGAAACAGACTCCTAAAGAATCCTTCGCCGCTACCATGGAATCATGGCGTCAGCGTTGTGAAAAATGTGTACGTCTGCAGGGCGATTACGTCGAGAAGTAAAGCCAGTTTCATCGATTTCGGGTGAGTAGTTAATTAGAAAAAAAATCGGAGGCCTTAGAACTTGAATGCACCTCGTACAATGAAATGAATACATTTAGCTGCTTACAGGCGTTGACATACGTCAACGGGGACAGATGAAAATGTGAGGCGTGCGAGAGATAAATCCCTGAAGTCGCGCTTTGCTCTGTGTCCTCGGTGGCTCAGATGGATAGAGCGTCTACCACGTAAGCAGGAGATCCCGGTTTCGAGTCCCGGTCGGGGCACACATTTTCATCTGTCCCCGTTGTATGTCAACGCCTGTAAGCAGCTAAGGGTGTTCATTTCATTGTAATAGTTAAATGACAACACAAGTTCTAAAACTTCCACAAGTTCTACTATTTCACCCTGACTAAACATATACATACTTCTCTCACTTTCCTTATATCTGACAAATTTGTTCACAGTATTTCTCTTGACCTCAACTATGTTATTATCCGCAAGAATCTTTTCACCCTGACTAAACATATTAATACTTCTCTCACTTTCCTTATATCTGACAAATTTGTTCACAGTATTTCTCTTGACCTCAACTATGTTATTATCTGCAAGAATCTTTTCGGTTTTATGAATGTTTTAGCTGAAATATTTGTAAATGAGCTAGAAAATAAGTTTTTGAACAAAATCCTGACGTCTGAGAGAAGATTGTCTATTGTAGACGATATGTAGACGATATACTACTGTACGAAGGTGGCGAAAGTGAAATACGCGAGATGGCGGAAAGAATGGGTGAGATGCACGATAATTTAATACGCAGTGGAATTTTAAGAAGGAAGTAGAAGTTTTTTGGATCTAAGATTAACTACAAGAGATGGAAGACATAAGATTAGCATATTTAGGAATGCAACGGCCACAGGCACTATTACAAATGCGAAATCCTGTCACTCAAAGAAGCATAAATGGGCATACTTCAGAAGTTTGATCAACAGGATGCTAAAACTACCACTTACCCCTAATGACGAGGTGGAAGAATTGAGCGTGATTAGATAAGTAGCTAAGGCAAACGGATAGAAAGATCGTGTTGTAATGAAACTTTATTACAAACTAAAATCAAAAATATGTGACAGGAAGGAGTCAGTAGAACCAGAGGACAAGAAGTGTGTCGCTATGACGTACAATGGTGCGTTTTACGACAGAATTGCGCAGACCTTCAGAAAAACGAAAATAAAAATTGGGTTTCAAACGAAAGGTACAATTGGTTGTAAGCTACGACACAAAGTTGACGACAGCAATAAATATATCGGGCTCTGTTGTGTATAAGATAAGCTGCCAGGACTGCGACGATTTTCATACCGGTCAGACAGGAAGGAATTGCCAGATTCGTTTTAGAGAACATACGTATAATCATAACGAGTGCTTTCGGCACGCATTTAGACAGAGAAAGACATTTAGTAGGAAGCATAGACAATATGAAAGTGTAGCATAGAGCGCAAAAGGGCGATTACTGAACCTACTCGAAGAAATAGAGATTTAAGAGCACAGAAAACGACAACGGGAATTACTGCTGAATGAACAGAATGAGTTCAGTCTAAATGCTTATTTTGATATATTCAGAGACCTACTAGTTTGAGAAGCGCAGCGCACTCCAGTGGATTGACGTGCGTCGGCCGCCCACGAGGAGGAGACTGCGTCTTCCTCGGTAAGCTCCGCCACAGGATAACAAATATACCACGACGTGTCGCCATTTTGACCATACGCTGGGTATAATATATCGACTATCGATCGACTATCAGGCTGGAAGATTTTTTTAGATATTTTATTTTATTGTTACACTTTTTATACTAGCTTATGCAAGTTGTATGTTTTACCTAGTCAGGCTAGTGGCTTTATTATATTTGTATTTATATTTTTTATGGTATTTTAAGTGTGAATCCAATTTCACATCAGTAACGTTTTATTGCAGTCACTCGTTTTGCTGTGGGAGGTAATTATAAAAAAAATTTAACTGATGACTGTGCATGCTGCAATTTAATAATCAGATTGGTGACACTTGTTTAATATGCGCTCTAGATAAAGTGCCCTCGGCTGGAATTATTCTAAATACCAGATGCAATCTGAGTATTACCAGCACGTACCATGTACTCACATGATGATGATTTACATCAGAATATTTTAGTTGTATGTATGGCCGCTATACGTAGCTATAAGCATTTTATAATGTTATGTTTTATGCATACGTTCAGCGTTAACGCATTGAACCTGTCGCTTACACAATATTTACCTTTGTAACAGGTCTGATGTTGGTAGCATGTCGGTAATAGTGTAAGAAATATTTGTGTTCAAGACGGACTTGTAAAAATAAAGTGCCAAAAATGATTGCGGACTTATTTACAGACTTTATGCCTTCAGTTAATAAATCAGCAATTAATCGAAGAGGAGTTATCGAATTACGACAATTATCTTGAGATTTACACCGTCGCGCCGTCGAGTGGAGAATCGAAAAGTGGGAAGACAAATGGACAAGTTTCTCCCGCAAAGCAAAAGAGGACTGGAACATTGAAGACGTTTTCACTGACAAAAATCACCAAAGCCTGCTATCCAGGGCCGAGCCAGCTGAGACTTTGACCTGTTATTAAAGTGGAAATATTTGTAGATGCTTACGAAGCTCAATATACTATCGATGAACTCAGATGACGAAGACAATAGAATAAGGCAAAGAACGGAAAACATCAGAAACACACCGAGTGAACAAGCGCCTCTACTGAAGACCCGGACTGAGATCCGAAAAATAATTAGGAACTTGGACGTAAAATGAGCCATAGGACCAGAAGGCGTAACAAATAAACAGTTAAAATGGCTACCAAGAAAACCGATAGACGTCTCAAACATCTCTCGGCACAATGGAAAAATCTGGAATTGTATTTGTACCAAAGTCGAGTAAAAACTCAAAACTGCCCCGGAATCATTGACCTATTAGTCTTCTTCCATCCTTTTCCAAAGTTTTCGAGTGAGTAATCCTACAAAGACTACAAAATGGCTCTGATCACTTTGGGACTAAACATCTGAGGTCATCAGTCCCCTAGAACTGAGAACTAGTTAAACCTAACTAACCAAAGGACATCACACACATCCATGCTCGAGGCAGGATTCGAACCTGCGACCGTAGCGATCGCGCGGTTCCAGACTGAGGCGTCTAGAACCGCTCGGCCACACCGGCCGGCTACAAAGGCAACAACTTCCAGAACTTGAAAATGAGATCATTCGATCAAAACAGTCTGCATTTCAGATCACAGTATCGGCAGATATGTAACAAATAGGCAGATCCCAAAACATTGCATATAACGTGAACAGGAGGCACTACCACGGCAGCAGCTCTCCTAGCTGTAGAAAAAGCTTATGATAGAGTCTGAAAATATCGCCTTATCGTAAAGCTACAAGTTCAAAATTGCATCCCAGACTCCTACAGACGAATCATAGATGACTTTCTCTCAAACAGGAAATTCTTTGTAAAAATTGACAAACAACATTCAAGCATTAACTCATTCGAACAAGGAATCCCTCAAGGTTCGGCATTATCTCCGACACTGTTCACTATCTATGTTAGTGACATACCTCTGATACCAAACGTAGTATTGTCTCAATTTTCAGACGATATCGCCGTACTTGCAAGTAGCAGTAGAACGGCAGCTGCGATAATAAGGATGCAAAGACAGCTAAACACTAAATAAGAATGTCAAACTAATTGCGAAAAAGCACAAGGAATTACATTTACGAGGAAGAGGCCAGAACTACGCGACGGATTAGTAACATACGCAACACATATAAATTAGACAAATTAGGTCAAATATTTTGGAGTCATGTTGGACAACAAGCTGATCTTTAAAACACATATCGCACATGAAAAAGGGAAAAATGATAAAAGACTATTGCATACACTATTCCCACTTTTGACCAGCACTGAGATGGGAATCCGAACAAGATTAATCCTCTGTAAAACAACAATATTACCAGTTCTATTATACGGTTGTTCAACTTCTGGGGGAACAACTTGCAACGCAAACCAACAAGTGCTGCAAGGAGACCAGTACCGATGTTTCAGAATAACGCTCGAAGCCCCTCGGTGGACTAGAATAACGGCTTACATGATGAAATCAGTGTGCCGACAGTCACACCAAAGTACAAGAAAAAACTTGTAAAATGTTAGAAGAAACGGACGGGTTAAGAAATACAAGACACTAGACTATGCTGGAACAGTAGAACCACGAGAATGGCACAGAGTGAGAGCTCCCAGAGCCATAATAAGGAATAGACTAAAGGAAAACTAATAGTAATTACCGTATTAGGTTCAAAGGGCGACAAAAGCACAAATGTCATAACTAAGAGAAATTAAATAGAATTATGTTAAAAACAATAAATTAAGGTATCCCAGCCGCCAAAGGCGAGAAAAGAAAGAAAAATTTACACAGAGAGATGATGTATGGTTGTTCGCTACTATTGAGAACTACGATTATAGACGTTACACC
This sequence comes from Schistocerca cancellata, assembly GCF_023864275.1. Taxonomy (NCBI): domain Eukaryota; kingdom Metazoa; phylum Arthropoda; class Insecta; order Orthoptera; family Acrididae; genus Schistocerca; species Schistocerca cancellata. Next base: position 744,711,561 of record NC_064628.1, on the reverse strand, counting down.
TTTAACAATAGGTAGTTCTTTGTGTGATATAATAAACACTTGTTGTTCGCTGCTATTGAGATCTACGAATACACAAGCTACATTTTTCACAATAGGAAATTTGCTGTGAGTTATAATACATTCAACAGATTATAGTATTACTCAATCATGTTGTTTGCAGTTGCACTTGTGCATTGTGAACTGTGAGAGCATTTTGGAAAGCGCTGCAACCTCTGAAGAGGGTAGGCTGTTGTTCTTAGCAGTTTTCACGTGTTGGATATTGTCCTCTTGGTATTGACATTTATCTGAAGCGTGGTGTCCTGGACATTTAATGCAGCGTGCTGGTAAGGAAAAGAAATTAGCGTTATGAAAAATCTTTAGTCATCATTCGCGTTCTTCCATTATGTCTCACTGTTATTCTACTAATACAATTATATATACGTTAGATTTTTCACAGTAAGTTGTTCGCAGAGTAATACAATAAATTGAGAACATAATTACAGAAAATATAAATTTTTCACAATCCGCTATTCGGACAAAGTTATTTAAAATCCTTCAAATACATTTTTCGCCTGGTAAGGAGGAAAAACTTGCTCTTCTTGTGCCGTGACATTAAATGTTTGTAGTTTTACGATAACGCGATCTTTCCAAATTTTACTACAAGCTTTCTTTACATCTAGGAAAGTGAGTGCCCTGTAATGGCCTCCCTAGCGGCGCTGTTTCAGTATTTGGAAGTCTATGCCAAAATTCAGGATCGGTCGTCCACCATCGAATGATTCTCGGGCAAACAGTACTCTGCATCCACTGAGTTGTTGAGATTATATCAGTCGAGTGTTCCTCTGGTGTTCACGGCAACCATCTTGAACGGTGCGCACTGTGTGTCCAATACAGGTGTCACCACACTGACATGGAGTCTGGTATATGCCGGCCTTCCGCAAGCCGAGATCATCATTGACACTTCCTAATAATGCTCATCTTTTATTGGGCGGGCGAAAGAAGGTTTTTACTCGATGCTTCTTCAATGTGCGTACCAGCGACGAACTCATAAACCGAGATTGTGGCCTTACTCTTAGAAAGCCTTGGAAACCAGTACTTGCTTTATTAAGAAGACTCTCAGCAAACAAAACGATCTGGCGAGCACAGCGCATAGAGAGCTCACATCAACGTAATCACAGACTGACGCTAGGGTCCCCGCGAACGCGCACGTGCGAAAATGGGCGCGGAATGCGAACGGCGCCGCTTGAGGGGGTAGGGGATACTAATCGCCCGCGCGCCCTTAGGAGCTCAGTCCGACAGAACATTTGTCGATGGTGACATGTTTGATCGCCGAAATATTGTGGTCTTTGGATTATATGAATCGGCAGTACACCCGTGGATTGTTCGATCAATAAATACGCCATTAGAAATCGCAGAATCACATCATATACCTTTACGGCGAGAAGATGTATCACAGTATGAAGAACTTCGACAAGCTGCGCCAACGAAGATGCCGTTTGCCGAGTGCTCTTGCAATTCTGAAGAGGTGACGTGCCCAACATGTTGTACCGAACTTTGCTAATGTCACACATAACATCGATTCAGCAGCGCCAAGAGAATTAAGAAGCAGAGCAGCCTTGCTTTGGTAGATGACAGAGTGCCTTGAGTACCATTCCCAACAATTGTTTAGCCTACATTTACAACTGGTCAATCGCTTTAACTCCTGGACCTGGGATTGGGTTGATGGTGTTAAATGAGTTGCAGCTGTTTCCACAAAGAGAAAGGCCACAGGATGTCAGATATCAAAATGCTCACGTCTGTCTGACAAACCGTCACTGTAGGCCCCGTGCCAGATTGTCATCAATCTGACTGACATGAGCTGAATGAGGCTGCGGCTTCAGTTCTGGAAAAGGGACACAACTTTTCTCCCATCTCTAAGTGCACATCGGTTGCGGATATACTCAATACAGTTGAACAAGTTGCGGCGCGACTTCTGCCTGAAGCAGAGGAAGAAGTGTGAAACCTGGCGTGCTCTGTCGAGAACTAAGCCTACAAAGTCAAACGTTACCAGCAAAGAGCGGGCGGCTACTCGGGACCTGAGAGAGCGTCCTGCGATTGTTGCCTTACTTGCCGACAGAGGCAACGCTAATGTTGTTCATTCCCACAAGGACAACATTGAGAACATGTCGAGCCTATTAGATGACGACTCCTGCGGGGAGATCAACGCCGACCCCTCAAAGAAGGTGGAGAACAAGATTAGGCCTCTTCTCAAAGACGCCGAGACAGCCGGAGTGGCCGAGCGGTTCTAGGCGCTTCCGTCTGCAACGGCGCGACCGCTACGGTCGCTGTTCGAATCCTGCCTCAGACATGGATGTGTGTGATGTCCTTAGGTTAGATAGATTACGTAGTTCTAAGTTCTAGGGGACTGATGACCTCCGCTGCTAGGTCCCATAGCGCTCAGAGCCATTTGAACCATTTTGAAAGACGCACTCCCTACAGCTCACAAAGATGGGGTGCTGTTGCGCTCCATTTTCAGCAACTTCAGCGCACCTACATATTTGCTGGAAAAATACCTGACCGAAAAACTAAGCAATTATGTGGATAAAAGCACCCATCAATATGTAATTCTGTGGATTTTGTAAAACGCCTCGACTGCTTCAGGGTGAAAAACAAAGATACCTTGGCGAGTTTTGACGTCGTTTCGTTATTCGCCAGGGTATCACTACGAGAGTCACTAGAGCTTATTGGTCAGAAATTTGACGAGAAGACCACCGACCTTTTCAAGCATATCCTGACCTCCACGTACTTTCTGTTTAATTGAGAATACTACTAACAAACGGAAGGAGTCGCAGTGGCCATCCGGTTTTCGCCTGTGGTAGCCAATTTGTATATGAGTACTATAGAGTAGAATGTTTGGCGTCCAAGTGGAAACCCACGAGTTTTTTCCGCACGTTCGTCATATGGCCACACGGAATAGACAAACTCCTTGAGTTCCTTTCACATTTGAAGTCCATACACCCCAACATCAAATTCATTACTGAGACCGAAGCAGGAGGAAGATTACCATTCCTGGACGTCGTGGTGAAAGGAAGAGCTGATGGCACATTGGGCCACGCTGTTTACAGGAGAAAACGCACACTGACGTGCATTTGCGTCCAGAGAGCTGACACCACACTTCGCATTTAATGGTGTACTAAAAACGCTGGTCCACGTGGCACGCACTATGTCAGACGCAAAGAGTCTGCCTCAGGAGCTGGAACACCTCAGAACTGTATCCCGAAATAAACTGGTACCCAGAATCGCAGATTTGGTGCGGTCTCCGACCCAGCACAACAGTACCATGTATGGAAACTTAAGAAGAGACGGAGAAAGGTGCAGTCACTGCCTATTGTGCCGTACACTGGAACACTATCGGGAAAAATCAGGCGCATATTGAACAAGAATGTGGCAAAAACCCTCCCTTCCCCGCGCAGCAAAATACGAGCATTATTGGGATGTCTTAAGGATGACCTCGGTTTGCATAAGAACCGCGCAAATCAGATTTCACCTCAATGTGCGGAGTGTCGACGTCGCAGGGACCTCCAGAGGAACACTCGACTGATGTATCGATGTATCGCAACAAGAAGAGGTCGCAGAGCAACTGTTTGTCCAATAATCACGTTATGAAGTGCTACCGGTCCAGGGTCATGGCACAGACTTCAAAACACTGCCACAGTGTCGTTAGAGAGGCCATAGAAATTCGTGTCAGAGACGATCTCATCAACCAAGATAGCGGTTATAATCTTAGCGGGGCTTGAGAACCAGCACTGAGTTCAGTTAAGAAGGCCCTCAGCAAACGAAACGACCTGGCTATCAGGGCGGACAGAATACTTTTATCGACTTCTTCATAGACGCCGACGCTAGCGTCTCCTGTTGCAGTTATTATTAGTCGAAATGGCTCTGAGCACTATGGGACTCAACTTCTGAGGTCATCAGTCCCCTAGAACTTAGAACTACTTAAACCTAACTATCCTAATGACATCACACACATCCATGCCCGAGGCAGGATTCGAATCTGCGGCCGTATTGGTCGCGCGATTCCAGAATGAAGCGCCTAGAACCGCTCTTCCACAGCGGCAGGCTACGTTTATTATCCAGGTACGAATGTAAGGGGCTATCTACCGAGATTTGCGACTGGAGTGAGTTTTTTGTAAGGAGCATGCAGCACGTTATCTTGGGGGAGAGTGATCGACAAATGTAGAAGTAACTTCGGGAGTTCGGGAGGACTATTGCTATTCATGTTGTATATTAATGACCTTGCGGACAACATTAATAGTGACCTCAGACTTTTGGCAGATGCAGTTATCTATAATGAAGTACTGTTTGGAAGACAACAATGTGATGCGAAGATCTCCAACTCGCTTTAAAAGTTCAGAAATGTAAAATTGTTCGCTTCACAAAACGAAAAAACGTAGTATCCGACTATTTTAAGATCAGTGAGTCTCAATTGGAATCGGCCAGCTCATATAATACCTGGGTGTAACACTTTGTAGGAATATGCTTAACGCTAGTGGCAGGCTTTAGTTTATTCGTAGAATAGCGAGGAAATACAGTAAGTCTATAAAGGATATAGCTTACGCATCACTCGTATGACGTATCTTAGCACATTGCTCAAGTGGATGGGACCCGTACCAAATATGACTTACAGAGAATGTTGAACGAACACAACGAAGGGCAGCACGAATGGGCACAGGTTTGTTTTGATCCACGGGTGAGTTTCACAGTGATGATGAAGAAATTGAAATGGCAGAATATTGAAGACAGGCGTAATTTATCTCACGAAAGCCTACTTATAAAGTTTCAGGAACCGACTTTTAATCATGACTCCAGCAATATACAATAACCCCGTCCGTATCACTCCCATGGAGATCGTGAGGACGAGGTTAGATTAATTACAGCACGCAGGGAGGTACTTAAGCAGTCAATTTTCACGTGCTCCATACGTGAATGAAACGGGGAAAGGGGGTCGAAGAATGGTGCGGTTTGCAGAGTATGGGTGTAGATGCAGATTTTATTTGATTTTTATGAGATACGTTAGCTCTTATTTCAATAGAGGACACGCATACCGTCGTCGTACTCTAGAAAAATATTACTTCTTGCAATGCAACATGCACCGTTTATGTCACTATTCAAAGTGTTACCGCCCCAGGACAAGTCCCTCACTGATAATGATATTCACTGAAAACGACGTGTAGGCTAAATAATAACCACGATCATTTCGGCACAATTATTTAAAATCCATGAAAAAAGAGAGTAAAAATTTGCTCCTCTTGTGGCGTAATACTAAATGATAATGGATATTTTCAGCAATAACTGCTTTAAAATACAAATTGTGAGAAATTTAGCCAGTGCGGCTTCACATGTCAAGTTCAGGGTCATTTTTTTGTGTAATCACACCAGTTCTGTTAACTTCTGTATCTGCAGTTGTGGACGTACCAGTAAAATGTGTAAGTAGAAAGACATTACTCTAGAGACGTTTCGGTGTATAACATTAATAAAACAAGAGACAAATATCAATAAAAAGTTGTAATACTTCTCAGTTAAATGTATATATTGAATGCAGTTGTTTAATTCCGAGTGAAGTTGCTAGCTAAAAAGAAGCAATCAATCTTTTCAAAATATGTCTCAAAAACGTCCGGATTGACAACCAACGAAAAGCTATTCGGCTTGGGTGCAAACATTGTTCACTTACTGTAACAGTGAGTCTGACCTTAAATCAAGACGAGTTGGTATCATTGATCACTTACATATATATCTACAACTACATAAACTGAAAACCACTGTAAAATAGCTAACAGAAGGTACTTAATATTCCTTGAAATAACATTCTTCATTACAGTGAACACTTTCGTCAACTAAAAGATTAAAATATAGTTGTAAATTTATTTAGGAACTGTTGAACACTGATGTACCCTTTCATCATTTGTTGAAATCAGTATCTTGCACTCAGTTAGTGGTCTCATAGTACCAGCATAACAAATGACACCACGCCACAAGAAGAACAAGTTTTTTCTCTCTCGCACGCGGAAAATGTATTTGAAGTCTTTTAAACAACCATGTTCGCATTTTATTCCATGTTTTGTTATCGATCTCACATTTAGTAGCAGGGAGAAGTCTAATTCAATGCGTTACGTACATCATGTTAGGTATTACACTGCGCAGTAGAAGGAACCGTAAATCTAGGGAGTTCACTATAACAGTATAATGACGTAGGAACCATAATGAGCTTATTCCGCAAATATTAACTAAGAACCGCAATTAGCATGTTCCCCGCTGTACACACCCACAGCTGACCTCTTTATAGCTTTCACCACAGGTAGTTCACTTTACGCTGAGGGTGTAGTTCTGTTATTAGGTTGTTCCCTACTATTGAGACTAGTGGCCGAGCGGTTCTAGGCGCTTCAGTCTGGAACCGTGCGACCGTTACGGTCGCAGGTTCGAATCCTGCCTCGGGCATAGATGTGTGTGATGTCCTTAGGTTAGTTAGGTTTAACTCGTTCTAGGGGATTGATGACCTCAGCTGTTAAGTCCCATGGTATACAGAGCCATTTGAACCATATACTCGTTACAGTTTTCACAACAGGATGCTCTTACACAGAAGTAATCAACTGGTTGTTCACTTTACTGTTTAGTTAAATCTGTTGTACATCGTAACTATATTTCTCTATAGTAGTGAACAAGTAATCTGTCACTTCATTCAATATATTATCATATCATTATATTACACAATCAACTAAAATGATAGTGTGTTCAATTGAATTTATTATATTGCATAGAGAACAACCGATTGTAAAAAAAAATGTATCTTGTTTCATTACACTTCTCAGTTTTATAATACACAGTGAATAACCTATTGGGAACAATTTAACGGACATACGATGCCGACAATTTTTTCATGCCACTATTTATTGTTCCTTACCATCACGCTGCGTTAAATGTGCAGAACACCACTCTTCAGGTAAATGTCAAATAACAAGAGAACAATTCTGCGAAGATTAGAACCCCGTCTCCTTCAGAGTTAGAAGTACTTTCCAAACGCCCTCAGAATTTACAGTGCACAAGCGCAAACTATCAATAACAGGACAACCCAAGTCAACGACAGCACCAAGACCGGTGAACATACAAAACCCAGGTGACTTTCCCGGACTACCAAGAAGAAATACAGCGGTTCCACAACAAAATATACACCTCCATTACCAAATGGTACGGACACGAAGACATCTACAAACCCAAACCTAGAGCCCAACTACAACTTTTGACTTTGCGAAAAGTGTAAACACCCTGACTAGGGTCTTCAACTTAATGGCAAACAATAATCATCTGAAGGTACTTGATCTTATACGAAACGTTTAAAGAAATTATTTATGCGCGAGATGTAACACCAAAACAAAACGGTCATATTACAGGGAGTTTTAAAGGCCGACAGGCATCTAACGCGCCAAGACCTTAGCTTTTGTTTATGGAATGCTAATGAAATTACCCTAAAAAATACGAAATTTTTAGATTTCTTTAGAAGGCACAAGATGGACGGACCGCTTATAACGGAAACTTATCAGGGGACAACGCAAAAATTTAGATTGAGGAATATATTATAGAACAGATGGGCCAAACATACAATGAGATGGAACTGCAGTGTTCTTGTTGAATCACGCTTACAAATCACCGAGAAACCCTACCAGAATTAACGAACTTAGAAGCAGCAGTGGCATTGACTGAAACAGCACATAGACGAATAACGTTCGTTGCAGCATCTTTCAGCGCCAATCAACAATTATTTTTACAAGTCCGTCTTGATCACACAGATTTCTTACACTTTATTACCGGTTTCGGTATACTGCCGTCCTACCATTTACACATATTTCAGCTAAAGTACTACACCAATTGTTGCCCATTGCGAGTCCGTCCTTCTGACAAAAAATTTTGTTAATTTTAAAATAGTTAAATGACAATATATATATATACCTGGAAATGGAAAAAAGAACACATTGACACCGGTGTGTCAGACCCACCATACTTGCTCCGGACACTGCGAGAGGGCTGTACAAGCAATGATCACACGCACGGCACAGCGGACACACCAGGAACCGCGGTGTTGGCCGTCGAATGGCGCTAGCTGCGCAGCATTTGTGCACCGCCGCCGTCAGTGTCAGCCAGTTTGCCGTGGCATACGGAGCTCCATCGCAGTCTTTAACACTGGTAGCATGCCGCGACAGCGTGGACGTGAACCGTATGTGCAGTTGACGGACTTTGAGCGAGGGCGTATAGTGGGCATGCGGGAGGCCGGGTGGACGTACCGCCGAATTGCTCAACACGTGGGGCGTGAGGTCTCCACAGTACATCGATGTTGTCGCCAGTGGTCGGCAGAAGGTGCACGTGCCCGTCGACCTGGGACCGGACCGCAGCGACGCACGGATGCACGCCAAGACCGTGGGATCCTACGCAGTGCCGTAGGGGACCGCGCCGCCACTTCCCAGCAAATTAGGGACACTGTTGCTCCTGGAGTATCGGCGAGGACCATTCGCAACCGTCTCCATGAAGCTGGGCTACGGTCCCGCACACCGTTAGGTCGTCTTCCGCTCACGCCCCAACATCGTGCAGCCCGCCTCCAGTGGTGTCGCGACAGGCGTGAGTGGAGGGACGAATGGAGACGTGTCGTCTTCAGCGATGAGAGTCGCTTCTGCCTTGGTGCCAATGATGGTCGTATGCGTGTTTGGCGCCGTGCAGGTGAGCGCCACAATCAGGACTGCATACGACCGAGGCACACAGGGCCAACACCCGGCATCATGGTGTGGGGAGCGATCTCCTACACTGGCCGTACACCACTGGTGATCGTCGAGGGCACGCTGAATAGTGCACGGTACATCCAAACCGTCATCGAACCCATCGTTCTACCATTCCTAGACCGGCAAGGGAACTTGCTGTTCCAACAGGACAATGCACGTCCGCATGTATCCCGTGCCACCCAACGTGCTCTAGAAGGTGTAAGTCAACTACCCTGGCCAGCAAGATCTCCGGATCTGTCCCCCATTGAGCATGTTTGGGACTGGATGAAGCGTCGTCTCACGCGGTCTGCACGTCCAGCACGAACGCTGGTCCAACTGAGGCGCCAGGTGGAAATGGCATGGCAAGCCGTTCCACAGGACTACATCCAGCATCTCTACGATCGTCTCCATGGGAGAATAGCAGCCTGCATTGCTGCGAAAGGTGTATATACACTGTACTAGTGCCGACATTGTGCATGCTCTGTTGCCTGTGTCTATGTGCCTGTGGTTCTGTCAGTGTAATCATGTGATGTATCTGACCCCAGGAATGTGTCAATAAAGTTTCCCCTTCCTGGGACAATGAATTCACGGTGTTCTTATTTCAATTTCCAGGAGTGTATATATATATATATATATATATATATATACTAAGATGGTATCTGTTCTTTCAGACATGTCCGAAAGAACAGATACCATCGGTGACCAAGCTGCTCGTTAGAATGAAATTACAATGAAATGAACACCCTTAGCTGCTTACAGGCGTTGACATGCGTCAACGGGGACAGATGAAAATGTGTGCCCCGAACGGGGCGGGGGCACTACGAATGTAGTGCGGGACAATACGTTGAGAATATGGGTTTCGCGGGAGGCGTGCCAGAGATAAATCCCTGTAGTCGCGCTCTGCTCTGTGTCCTCGGTGGCTCAGATGGATGGAGCGTCTGTCATGTAAGCAGGAGATCCCGGTTTCGAGTCCCGGTCGGGGCACACGTTTTCTTCTGTCCCCGTTGTATGTCACCGCCTGTAAGCAGCTAAGGATGTTCATTTCATTGTAATAGTTAAATGACAACACTAGTTCTAAAACTTCCACAAGTTCTACTATTTCACCCTGACTAAACATATACATACGTCTCTCACTTTCCTTATATCTGACAAATTTGTTCACAGTATTTCTCTTGACTTCAACTATGTTGTTATCTGCAAAAAACTTTTCGGTTTTATGAATGTTTTAGCTGAAATATTTGCAAATGAGCTAGAAACTAAGTTTTTTGAACAAACTCCTGACGTCTGAGAGAAAATTGTCTATTATAGACGATATGTAGACGATATCATACTATTATACAAAGGTGGCGAAAGTGAAATACGCGAGATACCGGAAAGAATGGGTCATATGCACGAAAATTAAATACGTTGTCGAATTTTAAGGAGGAATTATAAGTTTTTGGATCTAAGATTAACTAAAAGGAGATGGAATACATAAGATTAGCATACTTAGGAACGCAACGGCCACAGAACATTACAAATGCGAAATCCTGTCACCCAAAGAAGCATAAATGGGCATGCTTCAGAGTTTTGATCAACAGGATGCTAAAACTACCACTTGCCCCTAATGATGAGGTGGAATAATTAAGCGTGATTAGACAAGTAGCTAAGGCAAACGGATATAAAGATCGTATTGTAATGAAACTTTATTACAAACTAAAATCAAAAATATGTGACAGGATGGAGTCAGTAGAACCAGAGGACAAAAAGTGTGTTGCTATGACGTACAATGGTGCGTTTTCCGACCCTATTGCGCAGACCTTCAGAAAAACGAAAATAAAAATTGGGTTTCAAACGAAAGGTACAATTGGTTGTAAGCTACGACACAAAGTTGACGACAGCAATAAATATACGGGGCTCTGTTGTTTATACGATCAGCTGCCAAGACTGCGACAATTTTCATACCGGCCAGACAGGAAGGAAGTGCCAGACTCGTTTTATAGAACATACGTATAATCAGAGCGAGTTCTTTCGGTACGCATTTAGACAGAGAAAGACATTTAGTAGGAAGCATAGACAATATGCAAGTGTAGCGTAGCGCGCCAAAGGGACGATTACTGAACCTACTCGAAGAAATAGAGATTTAAGTGCACAGAAAACGACAACCGGAATTACTGCTGAATGAACAGAATGAGTTCAGTCTAAATGCTTATTCTGATATATTCAGAGACCTACTAGTTTGAGTAGCGCACCGCACTCCAACGGAATGACGTGCGTCGACCGCCCACGACGAGGAGGCAAGACTCAAGTTTCACACGGAATTTGCAGTCTCCCCTCCATAACAGCCACAGGCCGGTCACGTGATTCCACCTACACACGGACAGGAGGCGGGGCGTGACTGCCAGCGCTCCTGGTGTTACTTGAGTGTACTATGTTGCCTTTCCCGCCGGAAAACAAACACACACTCGCCTGCTTTTGTGTCTAAGCAAAACCAGCAAAGTGCACTACAGCCAGATTGCACAGATTCTTTTCAGGTTTTTACTAAGAGTTGTTTAAAAACGTACAGCCCAAAAAGAGCCTAGAAGATTAAGTGACTTAACAAAAGTTTGCACTCTTTTTCCATTTTGTTTCTCAAAAGAAATATTTTTCTTATTAACTTTCGTGTGTAGCGAACATGAGTTTCTAATGTGATGTTTTTATTGCTCAAAATAAAATGTCTGTGACAAAATTGCCGAAGGAGTCGGCTTTAATTTCGTGTACACCAATTAAAAAGGCTTAAGTTCGTGAAATTTCCACTTTAACGTGCTGTAATGAGTTGGCTATTTCTTTGTACATAAACATTTAGCGGATTCAAACAGTTCATTGTTCGTTTCTTTATTAAAGTTGCTGTCTGCTGGTGTTCTTGTGAGATTTTTTTCTGCATACTTCAAGCATTATGTTCATAATATATCCGAGTCTTAGTCTACTATGACATTTAATGCATAGTTTGGCAATACATGGGATACGACTTTTCACAGTTTTATAGCCGGCTGAAGAATGAGTTTCCAACATTTTGTCCATTTGCTGCTCAAATAGGATACAATAATTAATGAACTGTCAATATTTTCCATACAGTCATCGTCAGCAAACTGCTGAATGGTTTTAAGCTTTGTACAATAACCACATATATTTGCTGCCATGACAAACTCTGTTGCCATTATTATGAATTACCTTTTGTATCTACTGCATATCCAAAATATCAAATATGTGTGTGTTATTAGCTTCGGAAACTTGTTCTTTTGAATAATATAGCACACTCAAGTAAACCCAGGAGCGCTGGCAGTCACGCCCCGCCTCCTGTCCGTGTGGAGGTGGAATCACGTGACCGGCCTGTGGCTGTTGTGGAGGGGCATACGATGCCGACAATTGTTTCATGCCACTAATTATGGTTCCTTACCATCACGCTGCGTTAAATGTGCACAACACCACTCTTCAGGTAAATGTCAGATAACAAGAGACCAAACTGCGAAGATCAGAACCCCGTCTTCTTCGGAGTTTAGAAGTGCTTTCCAAAATGCCCTCAGAATTTACAGTGCATAAGCGCAAACTATCAGTAACAGGACAACCCAGTCAACGGCAGCATCAAGACCGGTGAACACACAAAACCCAGGTGAGTTTCCCGGACTACCAAGAAGAAATGTACAGCTTTTCCACAACACCAAAATATAAACCTCCATTACCAAAAGGTATGGACACGATCTACAAACCCAAACCCAGAGCCCAACTATAGCTTTTGACTTTGCGAAAAGTGTAAACACCCTGACTAGGGTCTTCACCTTAATGGCAAACAACAATAATCTGAAGGTACTGGATCTTACTCGAAACGTTTAAAAAAATTATTAATGCGTCAGATGTAACACCAAAACAAAATGGTCATATTAGGGGTAGTGTTAAAAGTTTTCGTACCTCCAAATGGCCGAGACATCTAACGCGCCAAGACCTTATCTTTTGTTTATGGAATGCTAACGAAATTACGCTAAAAAATACGAAATTTTTAGATTTTTTTTAGAAGACACTAGATGGCACGGACCGCTTATAACGAAAACTTGTCAGAGGTCGACGCAAAGATTTAGATTAAGGAATATATCATGGAATAGATAGGCCAAACAGACAATGAGATGGAACTGCAGTGTTCTTGTTGAATCACGCTTACAAATCACTGACAAACCCTACCACAATTAACGAACTTAGAAGCAACAGTGGTATTGACTGAAACAGCGCATGGACGAATAACGTTCGTTGCAGCATATTTCAGCACCAATCAACAATTATTTTTACAAGTCCGTGTTGATCACACAGATTTCTTACACTTTATTACCGGTTTCGGCATACTGCCGTCCTTCCATTTACACATATTTCAGCTAAAATACCAGAAAAACTGTTGCCCATTGCGAGTCCGTCCTTTTGACAAAAAATCTTATTAAATTTAAAATAGCTAAAAGTCAACACAAATTCGAAAACTTCCAAAAGTTCTACTATTTCACCCTGACTAAACATATACATACTTCTCTCACTTTCCTTATATCTGGCAAATTTGTTCACAGTATTTCTCTTGACCTCAACTATGCTGTTATCTGCAAGAAACTTTTCGGTTTTATGAATGTTTTAGCTGAAATATTTGTAAATGAGCTAGAAAATATGTTTTTGAACAAAATCCTGAGGTCTGAGGGAAAATTGTCTATTATAGACGATATGTAGACGATATCATACTACTATACAAAGGTGGCGAAAGTGAAATACGCGAGATAGCGGAAAGAATGGGTGAGATGCACGATAATTAAATACGCTGTAGAATTTTAAGAAAGAAGTAGAAGTTTTTTGGATCTAAGATTAACTAAAAGAGATGGAAGACATAAGATTATCATATTTAGGAACGCAACGGCAACAGACTATTCCAAATGTGAAATCCTGTCATCCAAAGAAGCATAAATGGGCATACTTCAGAGTTTCGATCAACAGGATGCTAAAACTGCCACTTACCCCTAATGACGAGGTGGAAGAATTAAGCGTGATTAGGTAAGTAGCTAAGGCAAACGGATATAAAGAGTGTGTTGTAATGAAACTTCATTACAAACCAAAATCTACAATATGTGACAGGAAGGAGTCAGTAGAACCAGAGGTCAAAACATATGTTCTTATGACGTACAATGGTGCGTTTTCCGACAGAATTACGCGGACCTTCAGAAAAACAAAAATAAAAATTGGATTCAAACGAAAGGTAAATTGGTTGTAAGCTGCGCCATATAGTTGACGACAGCAATAAATATATGGGGCTCTGTTGTTTATAAGATCAGCTGCCAAGACTGCGACAATTTTCATACCGGTCAGACGGGAACGAATTTCCAGACTCGTTTAGAGAACATACGTATAATCATAACGAGTGCTTTCGGTACGCATTTAGACAGAGAAAGATATTTAGTAGGAAGCATATACAATATGAAAGTGTAGCATAGGGCGCCAAAGGAACGATTACTGAACCTACTCGAAGAAATAGAGATTTAACTGCACAGAAAACGACAACGGGAATTACTGCTGAATGAACAGAATGAGTTCAGTCTAAATGCTTATTTTAATATACACTCCTGGAAATTGAAATAAGAACACCGTGAATTCATTGTCCCAGGAAGGGGAAACTTTATTGACACATTCCTGGGGTCAGATACATCACATGATCACACTGACAGAACCACAGGCACATAGACACAGGCAACAGAGCATGCACAATGTCGGCACTAGTACAGTGTATATCCACCTTTCGCAGCAATGCAGGCTGCTATTCTCCCATGGAGACGATCGTAGAGATGCTGGATGTAGTCCTGTGGAACGGCTTGCCATGCCATTTCCACCTGGCGCCTCAGTTGGACCAGCGTTCGTGCTGGACGTGCAGACCGCGTGAGACGACGCTTCATCCGGTCCCAAACATGCTCAATGGAGGACAGATCCGGAGATCTTGCTGGCCAGGGTAGTTGACTTACTCCTTCTAGAGCACGTTGGGTGGCACGGGATACATGCGGACGTGCATTGTCCTGTTGGAACAGCAAGTTCCCTTGCCGGTCTAGGAATGGTAGAACGGTGGGTTCGATGACGGTTTGGATGTACCGTGCACTATTCAGTGTCCCCTCGACGATCACCAGTGGTGTACGGCCAGTGTAGGAGATCGCTCCCCACACCATGATGCCGGGTGTTGGCCCTGTGTGCCTCGGTCGTATGCAGTCCTGATTGTGGCGCTCACCTGCACGGCGCCAAACACGCATACGACTATCATTGGCACCAAGGCAGAAGCGACTCTCATCGCTGAAGACAACACGTCTCCATTCGTCCCACCATTCAGGCCTATCGCGACACCACTGGAGGCGGGCTGCACGATGTTGGGACGTGAGCGGAAGACGGCCTAACGGTGTGCGGGACCGTAGCCCAGCTTCATGGAGACGGTTGCGAATGGTCCTCGCCGATACCCCAGGAGCAACAGTGTCCCTAATTTGCTGCGAAGTGGCGGTGCGGTCCCCTACGGCACTGCGTAGGATCCTACGGTCTTGGCGTGCATCCGTGCGTCGCTGCGGTCCGGTCCCAGGTCGACGGGCACGTGCACCTTCCGCCGACCACTGGCGACAACATCGATGTACTGTGGAGACCTCACGCCCCACGTGTTGAGCAATTCGGCGGTACGTCCACCCGGCCTCCCGCATGCCCACTATACGCCCTCGCTCAAAGTCCGTCAACTGCACATACAGTTCACGTCCACGCTGTCGCGGCATGCTACCAGTGTTAAAGACTGTGATGGAGCTCCGTATGACACGGCAAACTGGCTGACACTGACGGCGGCGGTGCACAAATGCTGCGCAGCTAGCGCCATTCGACGGCCAACACCGCGGTTCCTGGTGTGTCCGCTGTGCCGTGCGTGTGATCATTGCTTGTACAGCCCTCTCGCAGTGTCCGGAGCAAGTATGGTGGGCCTGACACACCGGTGTCAATGTGTTCTTTTTTCCATTTCCAGGAGTGTATTCAGAGACCTACTAGTTTGAGTGGCGCAGTGCACTCCAGCGGATTGACGTGCGTCGGGGAGGAGAAGAGTGGGCCTTCCTCGGTAAGCACCACCACAGGAAAACAAGGATACCACGACATGTCGCCATTGAGACCACTCACTGGATATAAAATCAACTATCGATCGACTATCAGGCTGGAAGATTTTTTTAGGTATTTTATTTTATCGTTACACTTTCTATACTAGCTTATGCAAGTTGTATGTTTTACCTAATCAGGCTAGTGGCTGTATTATATTTGTATTTTTATTTTTATGGTATTTTAGGTATGAATCCAATTTTACATCAGTTAGGTTTTATTGTCAGACGCTCGTTTTGCTATGGGAAGTAATTTCTAAAGATTTTTTTGAACTAGTGCCTGTGCATGCCGCAGTTTAATCATCACACTGGCGACACTGGTTTAATATGCGCTCTAGCTTAAGTGCCCTCTGCTGGCATTAGTCTAAATACCACATACAATCTGAGTATTACCAGCACGTACCATGTACTCTCATGTTGAACTTGACGATGATTTGCATCAGCATATTTTAATTATATGTATGGCTGCTATACGTAGTTATAAACAATTTATAATTTTATATTTTATGTATCCCTAAGACTTGTTAGGTTTAGCGTTAACTCATTGAACCTGTCACTTACACAATATTTATCTTTGTAACAGGTCTGAGGATGGCAGTATGCCCATTCCGGTAATGAAGTGTAAGAAATCTGTGTGATCAAGACGTGCCAAAAATGATTGCGAACCCATTTACAGACTATATGTCTTCAATTAATAAATCAACAATTAATCGAAGGGGAGTTATCGAATTACGACAATTATCTCGAGAACTACACCGTATCGCCGTCGAGTGGAGAATCGAAAAGTGGGGTGACAAATGGACCAGTTCCTCCTACAAAGCAAAAGAAGACTGGAAGATTGAAGACTTTTTACGAATAAAAACCACCAAAGCCTGCTATCCAGGACCCAGCCACCTGAGTCTTTGACCTGTTATTAAAATGGAAATTTTGTAGACGATCACGAGGGGCAATATACTATCAATACAACCAGATGCCGAAGACAATAGAATAAGGCAATGAGTGGAAAATATCAGAGACACAGTAAGTAATCCCGACTAAGATCCCCTACTGACGACCCTGACTGAGATCCGAAAAGTAATTAGGAACTTGGACATAAAATGAGCCACAGGTCCAGAAGGCGTAACAAACAGTTAAAACGGTTACCAAGAAAACCGATAGATGTCTCAAGCATAAAAATCTCTTGACGCATTGGAAAAAATCTGGAATTATATTAGTACCAAAGTCGAGTAAAGACTCAAAACTGCCCCGAAATCATTGTCATATTTGTCTCCTTGCAGCCTTTTCCAAAGTTTTAGAGTGAGTAATCCTACAAAGGCTAAAACTTCCAGTACCTGAAAATGAGATCAATCGACCAGAACAGTTTGCATTTCAGACCACAATATCGGCAGAGATTTAACTACTACGCATATCCCAAAACATCGCATGAACAGGAAGCAGTTTTCCTAGACGTAAAAAAAGCTTATGATAAAGTCTGAAAATTTCGCCTTATCGTAAAACTACAAAATCTAAATTGCATCCCAGACTGCTACAGACGATCCATAGATAACTTTCTCTCAAACAGGAAATTCTTTGTAAAAGTTGACGAACAACATTCAAGCATAAAATCATTCGAACAAGTAATCCCTCAGGGTTCGGTATTATCGCCGACACTGCTCATAATTCATGTTAGCGACATACATCTGATACCAAACGTAGTGTTGTCTCAATTTCCAGACGATACCGCCGTACTTGCAAGTAGCAGCAGAACGGCAGCTGCGATAACAAGGACGTAAAAGACAGCTAAACATTATATAAGAATGTCAAACTAAATGCGAAAAAGCACAAGGAATTACATTTACGAGGAAGAGGCCAGAACTACGCGACGGATTAGTAATATAAGGAACACATACAAATTAGACAAATCGGGCTAAGTATTTTGGAGTCATGTTGGACAACAAGCTGATCTTTAAAACACATATCGTACATAAAAAAGGGAAATATGATAAAAAACTATTGCATACATCATTCCCACTTTTGGCCAGCACTGAGAAGGGAATCCGAACAAGATTAATACTCTGTAAAACAACAATATTACCAGTTCTATTATACGGTTGTCCAACTTCTGAGGGAATAACTGCAAGGAGACCAGCACCGCTGTTTCAGAATAATGCTCGAAGCCCCTCGGTGGACATGCTTAAAACAGTGTACCAACAATAACACAAAAATTACAGGAAAAGCTTGTAAAATGTTGGAAGAAACGGACGGGTTAAGAAATACAAGACACCTAGACTATGCTGGAACTGTAGAACCACGAGAATGGCACAGAGTGAGAACTCCCGTAACCATAATAAGGAATTAAATAGACTAATGAAAAACTAGTAGCAACAGACTAAAGAAAAACTAGTAGCAATCACCGTATTAGGTTCAAAGGGCGACAAAAGCACAAACGTCCTAACTAAGCGAAATTAAATAGAATTATGTTAAAAACAATTAATGAAGGAATCCCAGCCGCCAAAGGCGAGAAAAGAAAGAAAAATTTACACTGAGAGAGACGATGTATGGTTGTTCGCTACTATTGAGAACTACGATTATAGACGTTACACTTTTAACAATAGGTAGTTCTTTGTGTGATAATAAACACTTGTTGTTCGCTGCTATTGAGATCCACGAATACACAAGCTACATTTTCACAATAGGAAATTTGCTGTGAGTTATAATACATTGAACAGATTATAGTATTACTCAATCACGTTGTTTGCACTTGAATTTGTGCATTGTGAACTGTGAGGGCATTTTGGAAAGCGCTGCAACCTCTGAAGAGGGTAGGGTGTTGTTCTTAGCAGTTTTCACGTGCTGGATATTGTCCTCTTGGCGTTGGCATTTATCTGAAGCGTGCTGTCCTGGACATTCAATGCAGCGTGCTGGTAAGGAAAAGTAATTTGCGATATGAAAAATCTATAGTCATCATTCGCGTTCTTCCATTATTTCTCTACTGTTATTCTACTATTACAATTATATATACGTTAAATTTTTCACAGTAAGTTGTTCGCTGTGTAATACAATAAATTGAGAACATAATTACAGAAAATATAAATTTTTCACAATCCGCTATTCGGACAAAGTTATTTAAAGCCCTTCAAATACATTTTTCGCCTGGTAAGGAGGATAAACTTGCTCTTCTTGTGCCGTGACATTAAATGTTTGTAGTTTTACGATAACGCGATCTTTCCAAATTTTACTATAAGCTTTCTTCACATCTAGGAAAGTGTCTGCCCTGTAATGGCCTCCCTAGCGGCGCTGTTTCAGTATTTGGAAGTCTATGCCAAGGTTAAGGTTCGGTCGTCCACCATCGCATGATTCTCGGGCAAACATTACTCTGCATCCACTGACTTGTTGAGATACATCAGTCGAGTGTTCCTCTGGTGTTCACGGCAACGATCTTCAACGGTGCGCACTGTGTGTCCAATACAGGTGTCACCACACTGACATGGAATCTGGTATATGCCGGCCTTCCGCAAGCCGAGATCATCGTTGACACTTCCCAATAATGCTCATCTTTTGTTGGGCGGGCGAAAGATGGTTTTTACTCGATGCTTCTTCAATGTGCGTACCAGCGACGAACTCATAAACCGAGATTGCGACCTTACTCTTAGAAAGCCTTGGAAACCAATACTGACTTAATTAAAAAGACTCTCAGCAAACAAAACGATCTGGGGAGCAGAGCGCATAGAGAGCTCACATCAACGTAATCACACGCTCTGACGCTGGGGTCTAGGCGAACGCGCACGTGCGAAAATGGGCGCGGAATGCGAACGGCGCCGCTTGAGGGGGTAGGGGATATTAATCGTCCGCGCGCCCTGAAGAGCTCAGTTCGACAGAACATTTGTCGATGGTGACATGTTTGATCGCCGAAATATTGTGGTCTTTGGACTATATGAATCGGCAGTACACCCGTGGACTGTTCGATCAATAAATACGCCATTAGAAATCGAAGAATCACATCATATACCTTTACGGCGAGAAGATGTATCGCAGTATGAAGAAATTCGACAAGCTGCGACAACGAAGATGCCGTTTGCCGAATGCTCTTGCACTTCTAAAGAGGTGACGTGCCCAGCAATATTGTACCGAACTTTGCTAATGTCACATATGACATCGATTCTGCAGCAGCCAGGAGAATTAAGAAGCAGGGCAACCTTGCTTTGGTACATGACAGATTGCCTTAAGTACCATTCCCAACAATTGTTTAGCCTACATTTACAACTGGCCAATCGCTTTAACTCCTGGACCTGGGCTTGGATTGATAGTGTTAAATGAGTGGCAGCCGTTTCCGCCAACAGAGAGGCCACAGGATGTCAAATTTCAAAATTCGCACGTCTGTCCGACAAAGCGTCACTGTAGGCCCCGTGCCAGATTGTCGTCAATCTGACTGACACGGAGCTGAGTGACGCTGCGCTTTCAGTTCTGGAAAATAGACATAACTTTTCTCCCATCTCTAAGTGCACATCGGTCCAGTACAGTTGAACAATTTGCGGCGCGACTACTGCCTGAAGCAGAGGAAGAAGTAAGTCGTGAAACCTGGCGTGCTCTGACGAGAACTAAGCCTACAAAGTCAAACGTTACCAGCAAAGTGCTGTCGGTTATTCGGGACCTGAGAGAGCGCCCTGACTACCTGTCGACACAGGCAACGCTAATGTTGTTCATTCCCACAAGGACTATATTGAGAAGATGTAGAAGCTGCTAGATGACGACTACTGCGGGGAGATCAACGCCGACCCCTCAAAGAAGGTGGAGAACAAGATTAAGGCTCTGATCAAAGACGCCGATTTACCTGGGCGTGTCGCCAAGAAACTGTTATCTCTAGGACCACTGTTATCTCTAGGTCCTGTACAGCCAAGACTTCATGCACTCCCTAAAGCTCACAAAGATGGGGTGCTGTTGCGCTCCATTTTCAGCAACTTTAGCGCACCTATATATTTGCTGGAAAAATACCTGACCGAAAAACTAAGCAATTATGTGGATAAAAGCACTCATGAATATGTAATTCTGTGGATTTTGTAAACGCCTCGGCAGTTTAAGGGTGAAAGACAATGATACCTTGGCGGGTTTTGACGTCGTCTCGTTATTCGCCAGGGTACCTCTACGAGAGTCACTAGAGCTTATTGGTCAGAAATTTGGCGAGAAGAGCACCGACGTTTTCAGGCATGTCCTGAACTCCACGTACTCTCTGTTTAATGGAGAATAGCCGGCCTGAGTGGCCCGAGCGGTTCTAGGCGCTACAGTCTGGAACAGCGGGACCGCTACGGTCGCAGGTTCGAATCCTGCCTCAGGCATGGATGTGTGTGATGTCCATAGGTTAGGTATGTTTAAGTAGTTCTAAGTTCTAGGGGACTCATGACCTCAGAAGTTAAGTCCCATAATGCTCAGAGCCCTTTGAACCATTTTTTAATGGAGAATACTACGAACAACCGGAAGGAGTCGCAGTGGCCAGCCGACTGTCGTCTGTGGTAGCCAATTTGTATATGAGTACTTAGAGTAGAATCTTAGGCGTCGAAGTGGAAACCCACGTGTTTTTTCCGCACGTTCGTCATTTGGCCAAACGGAATAGACAAACTCCTTGAGTTCCATACACGTTTGAACTCCATACACCCCAACATCAAACTGAGACCAAAGCAGGAGGAGCGGTGAAGGGAAGAGCTGATGGCACCGTGGGCCACGGTGTGTACAGGAGAAAACGCACACTGACGTGCATTTGCGTCCAGAGAGCTGACACCACACTTCGCAGAGGAATGTGTACTAAAAGCGCTTGTACACAGGATGCGCACAATTTCAAGCGTAGGGAGTCTGCTAAGGAGCTGGAACATCTCAGAACAATTTTCCGAAAAAAGTGGTACCCATAATGGCAGATTATGCACGCTCTCCGTGCCCCACAACAGTACCACCTGTGGAAACGGAAGAAGAGATGGAAAAAGATTTATCCACTGCCTTTTGTGCCGTACACTAGAGCACTATCGGGAAAATCGGGCGCATATTAAAGTAGAACCGAGTAAAAATCCTCTCTTGCCCGTCCAACAAAACATGAGAATAATTGGGAAGTGTCGGAGATGATCTTCGTTTGCGGAAGTCCGGCGTAAACCAGATTTCATAGCAGTGATCCCATTATCGGCGTTGCCGCGAACACTGGAGGAACACTCGACTAATGTATCCCAAGTCAGGGTAGCAGAAGACTTCTTTTCCGGGAATGACGCGATGGAATACAACCGTACCAGGATCATGGTGCAGACTTCCAAACACAGGGACAGCGTCGTTGGAGAGACCATAGAAATTTGTACCAGGACCGATCTCATCAACCGAGGTAGAGGTTATGATCTTAGTGAAGCTTGGGAACCAGCGCTGAGGTTAATTAAGAAGGCTCTCAGCAAACAAAACTATCTGGCGAGCAGGGTGGATTGAACATTGACGACTCGCGGCCGCGGGTGCGGACGGCGGACGGAGCTGCTCGCTGTTGCAAGGGATGTTAGTCGACCGCGCGCCCTCAGGAGCTCGGTTCGTCACTGCACCTGAGGATGGCGACATGTCTGATCGCCGAAATATTGTGCCCTTTGGACACTATGATCCGGCAGTACACCCGTGGACTGTTCCCTCACCAGATATTCCGGGAGAAACTGAAGAATCACCTAAGTGTTTTCCATTGCATCAGGAAAAATAAATAGGAACTTCGATATAAAGTGAGCCAGAGGCCCAGGCGGGAAACAAGGGAAAAATTGAAACAGCTGCCAAGAAAATGACAATGCTGCTAACACGAATTTACAATGGATGTCTCAGTCACGAATATTTCTCGATGCAGTGGAAAACTATTAGGTGATTGTTCAGTTTCTCCCAGAGTGTTTGGTGATGGAACAGTCTACGGGTGTACTGCCGGTTCATAGTTTCCAAAGGGCATAATATTTCGGTGATCAGACATGTCGCCATCGTCAGGTGCGGTGACGAACTGAGCTCCTGAGGGCGCGCGGTCAACTAATGTCCCTTGCAACAGCGAGCAGCTCCGTCCGCGGTCCGCATGTCAGCGTCAATGAAGTCGTCGATGTTAGTGTTCAATCCGCCCTGCTCGCCAGATAGTTTTGTTTGCTGAGGGCCTTCCCAAGTAACCTCAGCATTGGTTCTCAAGCCTCACTAAGATTATAACCTCTACATCGGTTGATGAGATCGGTCCTGGTACAAATTTCTAAGGACGCTGTCCTCGTGTTTGGAAGTCTGCGCCATGATCCCGGTACGGTCGTATTCCATCGCGTCATTCCCGGATGAAGTGTGTTCTGCGACCCTGACTTGGGATACATTAGTTGAGTGTTCCTCCGGTTTTCGTGACAACGTCGATAGTGTGAACATTGATATGAAATATGGTTTACGCCAGACTTCCGCAAACTGAGATCATCTTCGACACTTCCCAATAATGTTCGTGTTTTGTTGTACGGGCAAGACAGGGTTTTCACTCGGTTCTACTTTAATATGGGCCCCATTTTTCCCGATAGTATTCCAGTGTACGGCACAAAAGGCAGTGGCTGCATCTTTTTCCGTCTCTTCTTCCGATTCCAAAGGTGGTACTGTTGTGGTGGGACGGAGAGCGTCCATAATCTGTCATTCTGGGTACCATTGTTTTCGGAAAATTGTTCTGAGATGTTCCAGCTCCTTAGCAGACTCCCTACGCTTGAAATTGTGCGCATCCTGTGTACAAGCGCTTTTAGTACACATTCCTCTGCGAAGTGTGGTGGCAGCTCTTTGCGTGCAAATACAGGTCACTGCGCGTTTTCTTCCGATATACACCGTGTCCCAGGGTGTCATCAGCTCTTGACCATGACGTCTAGGAATGGTGATCTTCCTTCTCCTTCGGTCTCAATAGTTTGGATGTAATGAGTTCAAATGTATAAGGGAATCATGGAGTTTGTCCATTTTTATGGGTCCGGATAAAAACGTGTCATTTAAATAACGAAAAAAAAATTACGTGGGTTTCCATTTGGAGACACCAGGGTTTTCTTCCTCGAAGTACTCATATACAAATTCCCGACCACAGGTGAGAGTAGGCTGCCCATTGTGACTCTTCCCGGCTCTTCGTACTTTCTCCATTAAAAAAAAGGACGTGGAGGTCATAACATGCCTTAAAAAGTCGGTAGTCTTCTCGTCAAATGTCTGACCAATAAGCTCTAGTGACTCTCGTAGAGATACCCTGGTGAATAATGAAACGACGTCAAAACTCCTATATACCCACATAATTGCTTAGATTTTCCGGCAGGTATTTTTCCATAAAATATGTAGGTGCCCTAAGGTGGTTGAAAATGAAGCGCAACGACACCCCATCTTTGTGAACTTTAGGGACTCCATGGAGTCTTGGCGGTACAGGCCCTGGAGAACAAGCCCTGTAAATCGGCGACATTGAGAAGAACTCTAACCTTGTTCTTCACCTTCTTAGAGGGGTCGGCGTTGATCTCCTCGCAGGAGTCGTTATCTAGCAGGCTCTACATCTTCTCAATGTAGTCCTTGTGGGAATGAACAACACTAGCGTTGCCTCTGTCGGCAGATAAGACAACAATAGCAGGGCGCCCTCTCAGGTCCCGAGTAGCCGCCCGCTCTTTGCTGGTAACGTTTGACTTTGTGGGCTTAGTTCTCTCAGAGCACGCCACGTTTCACGCCTTGCTTCTTCCTCTGCTTCAGGCAACTTCTTCAACTGTGCTGAAGATATCCGCAACTGATGTGCACTTGTCGGTGGGTGAAAATTTATGCCCCTTTTCCAGAACTGAAAGCGCAGAGTCACTCACCTCCGTGTAAGATTGATGACAATCTGGCACGGGGCCTACAGTGACAGTTTTTTAGACAGTTGTGAGAATTTTGATATTTGAAGCCCTGTGGCCTTTCTGTTGGCGGAAAGGGTTCCCACTCAAATTACACCATCAACACAGTCTCAGATCGAGGAATTAAAGTTATTGGCCAGTTCAAAAGTAGTCTAAATAATGCTTGGAAATGGTACTCAAGAGTAGTAGCGAGATATTGGCATCACTCAACTTACTATATAAAATTGATATGCAAATCGATTAAATTGATCTATTAATGACCCCCGCCCTCGTCCACCCCCGCTCCCGACCACGCCCAACCCCATCACTGGATAACATCACATGTATTTCTCAGCCTACATGTAGGTCCCAGCCCCCTCCTCCCATTCCCCTCCTCCACCACCCCTACCCCTCCCCCAACCTACCGTATTGGCGGAAATTTCGAATTTTGCCGAGAATTTCGAATTTTCGTGGGTGGGAATTTCTTTGTTCCAGGGCTGACCTCCCGCCCCATCCCCACCCAGGTATTGACGGGAAATTAAAATTTAAGATATTCTTTCTGGACTTTAACCCTGGTCCTCCTGAACGAAATTCCCAATTGCACCCCCGTAACACAATTATACTAACACAGGCGCTTGAAACTGATGGGAAATTAAAAAGGCCATGCTCTCGAACTCTGATTCTACTGGATGGAATGCCCAAGTGCACCCCCCGTTAACATATCGAAACTGCCCAGATGCGAGAGAGGCATCTCAGGTTAGTGTACTTCATTTATCTTGGTCGGGAATCTGATGCAAAGACCGATGCTAATTATGTAAATCATATATATTGGGCCTAATTCACAACTATATTCATAGCACTACACAAGGTTGGCCCAAAATCGCAATAAAACTCAAAACTAGACGATGCCATACAACTGGTGTTATTCTGCTGGGGAAAAATTTCGCAATACCACTCGAGACTTGTGTCAGACACACTCAAACTCTACCCTACACCTACAAGCTGGCGGGAAAAAGGCAGGGGTATAAGGTACTATCTTTATTCTTTTTGGCGGGAAATAAGTTCATCTGACGAGATGCTGGTGTTGGACAGAGAGGAATTTAAGAAGTGTATTACCTGCAAGCACACAGTATCTATAGCTGTCTGATGTCAGACGCCTGCTCAAAAACCATCCAGCAGCCCAGGTAATCGAAGCCAATACAGGCTATCACAATTAGTCGAGAAAAATGCATCACAGTTCTAATTAAACTACGAAATTGTCATGAAAAAAACAGCACTCGTAATAAACGGATCAAAATGCAGCACTTGTACTGGGGAAAATCGTCGTCTGAAAAGACTGCGAAGGGGGTGATAGTTGAACCTGCGTTCTTCTCGAGAGGCATCCACAAACTCGCTCTATCCACTTACGAGGGGAGGGGACACAGGCATTTTCAAATGGCCAGCCACTCTGCCTCGCAGCACAAGCTGTCCACTGCCCACCTTGAGGCGATCGTCCTTTGCCGATACAAAAGCAGGTGTAGTTAACTAAGCAATAGGGTATGAAAGGACGGCTATCCCAAGTGCAACTTGTTTGCCTGTAGTGACACAGTCGCCCTAATGGTTAGGGGGATGCACCTGCAGTGGCGACCTGACACAGTCTAGGTAGGCCCCCAGTGCCTCCAACAGGCCTGCATTGGACAACACTTTTATTTGATGTCAACAACTCTTTCCTGCAATCTGTTAAAAGTATTTCTCCAATTCCGGAGAATGGTCCAGGTGGTCTCCAGCACTTGGCTTTCCACCATCTGGCCACCACCTTAAGGTGACGCTCTTACTCCAGCACATCAGTGTGTATTGTCAACTAAACAATAGGAGATAAAAAGACAGCCGCCTCAAGAGCAACTTGTTTGTCTAAAATATAGTGATAGTTCCCCCACACACCACCCCTAAGGAGAGAACAGCTGTGTCCGGCAGCTGCCCATAGCAGAGGTGACCTCGCTACCATCCTCATTGTGTCCGCAGGCCACACTCGGCACTATGCAGCATGCTTTGAGGCGACGGCCCTAGACAACACAAAAGGGAAATTTAGTAGCGTAACACAGCCCATCTGCTGAACACTCCAGATGGATATTTCAAAATCTGGCTGCTTGCGAAACAGAAAGCTCCTTCTGCCTAAAACGAGTGCAGCGGCACGCCGGCATCCCTCAGAACCGTGATATATGGATGCCTTCCCAACCGAGGGAGAGCTGCGGTCTGTTAGGGAACTCGCCGGCCATTCTGTGCTGGACTATTAGACAACAACTCAACTCCTGTAATAAAACAACTGTTAAAAAAAAATAACGCCGACAATAAATGTCCTCTTTCGACGAAAATAGGAAAAGTCCATTTTCTTTTAGTTTTATGAGCAAAATCGGTATAGTTTTGACGTTCGACTGCAGGCGCATCTATTTTTTTGTGACGTCCAACGAAGTGCACCGCCACCGATCACGAATGATCAGCAGAGTCATGTCCACCATGTGTAAAATCAGGAAAATAAAAATATTCGACTATTTTGCTACGAAAATTACCGATCACCGCAGAATGCCCTCGTCATCTGGAAACAGACATCAGAGTAAAGAAAAAGGGAGAATTTAAACTCCAAAGAAAAACTTCTATATTAAGCAATTTCTTTCAGCTTGTTGAACAAATTATACGACTGAGGGAGTCTCTCGTGTACATTGTCTGTAAGTACACTGTCATGCATGTATATATTACAAACATTTCAGACAATCTTCCATGCCGTTGGCTCACATGTCGGAAAAAGAAACATTCATTTAAGTTCGACAACAAGAAGCTATAATTCAAGAGAATGTAGTTCTTTTGTACACTGTCGCAAGACCCCTTTTTCCCAGTGCGATGCTATATCATACTAGCATTTACAAAACAAATCGTGAGAGCCTGTCTCGTCCTGTGTAGGTGGGAGATTTAAATTTCGTTAAAAGATATCGCCTCAACGAAAAGAAAAGAAATGCCTGTCAAGATTCATTCCGTGGTGCCCTAGCCATCTCCCCCACTCACCAGGCTGCATGTCACTGATATCAGTTTGATAGGCTAAGTTCAAATGGTCCAAATGGCTCTGAGCACTATGGGACTTAACTTCTGAGGTCATCAGTCCCCTAGAACTTAGAACTACTTAAACCTACATCACACATATCCATGCCCGAGGCAGGATCCGAACCTGCGACCGTAGCGGTCGCGCGGTTCCAGACTGTAGCGCCTAGAATCGTTGGCCACTCCCGCCGGTGATAGGCTAAGTAATTAAATGGATCATGAGAGTTAGTTTTCATGGCGACTAATTCTTTTTCTCAGTACTCGGATTACACTCACCATGTAGGTCAAACGGGAATCCATGGGGGGATTTCGAGGAACACTATTGAGAACCGACATTCGAAGCTGTCCGCAGAGAGATTCTACAACCCACACCATACATTTCGTGTCAGAACTGCGCTGTTAAAAACGCGATCGTAGTGACTATTGTAACGTTCCCTGGCAGCACACACACTATTAATAAACTGAAATGACATTTAATTGTACTATGTACGCCGCTATGAAGCAATTCGTATGTACTGTAATTGTTTGAAAAAAATATTATTTAATATTGTATAAAGGACTTGATTACTTTTGTAATATTTTCTGTAATAATATTCTCGATGTATTTATGATTGTAATATTTCTATACTCATAATGTAATTACGAAATATGTTAATATCTGCGATGAAAAAATGTAAAATATAGCCACAGAGGAAAATAATGTTGTAAGATTACAAAGAGATATTCATAATCAGCATTAGTATAAATAGCACTACATAATGTGCATTCTTTGTCGTCTCCCTCGAGAGCTGAGAGAGAGAGTAACCTGTGACGTAGCATTATATGAATGAGTAGACTTCTTTTGTCTGTATCTACACTCCTGGAAATTGAAATAAGAACACCGTGAATTCATTGTCCCAGGAAGGGGAAACTTTATTGACACATTCCTGGGGTCAGATACATCACATGATCACACTGACACAACCACAGGCACATAGACACAGGCAACAGAGCATGCACAATGTCGGCACTAGTACAGTGTATATCCACCTTTCGCAGCAATGCAGGCTGCTATTCTCCCATGGAGACGATCGTAGAGATGCTGGATGTAGTCCTGTGGAACGGCTTGCCATGCCATTTCCACCTGGCGCCTCAGTTGGACCAGCGTTCGTGCTGGACGTGCAGACCGCGTGAGACGACGCTTCATCCAGTCCCAAACATGCTCAATGGGGGACAGATCCGGAGGTCTTGCTGGCCAGGGTAGTTGACTTACACCTTCTAGAGCACGTTGGGTGGCACGGGATACATGCGGACGTGCATTGTCCTGTTGGAACAGCAAGTTCCCTTGCTGGTCTAGGAATGGTAGAACGATGGGTTCGATGACGGTTTGGATGTACCGTGCACTATTCAGTGTCCCCTCGACGATCACCAGTGGTGTACGGCCAGTGTAGGAGATCGCTCCCCACACCATGATGCCGGGTGTTGGCCCTATGTGCCTCGGTCGTATGCAGTCCTGATTGTGGCGCTCACCTGCACGGCGCCAAACACGCATACGACCATCACTGGCACCAAGGCAGAAGCGACTCTCATCGCTGAAGACGACACGTCTCCATTCGTCCCTCCATTCACGCCTGTCGCGACACCACTGGAGGCGGGCTGCACGATGTTGGGGCGTGAGCGGAAGACGGCCTAACGGTGTGCGGGACCGTAGCCCAGCTTCATGGAGACGGTTGCGAATGGTCCTCGCCGATACCCCAGGAGCAACAGTGTCCTGGGGAATTTGCTGGGAAGTGGCGGTGCGGTCCCCTACGGCACTGCGTAGTATCCTACGGTCTTGGCGTGCATCCGTGCGTCGCTGCGGTCCGGTCCCAGGTCGACGGGCACGTGCACCTTCCGCCGACCACTGGCGACAACATCGATGTACTGTGGAGACCTCACGCCCCACGTGTTGAGCAATTCGGCGGTACGTCCACCCGGCCTCCCGCATGCCCACTATACGCCCTCGCTCAAAGTCCGTCAACTGCACATACGGTTCACGTCCACGCTGTCGCGGCATGCTACCAGTGTTAAAGACTGCGATGGAGCTCCGTATGCCACGGCAAACTGGCTGACACTGACGGCGGCGGTGCACAAATGCTGCGCAGCTAGCGCCATTCGACGGCCAACACCGCGGTTCCTGGTGTGTCCGCTGTGCCGTGCGTGTGATCATTGCTTGTACAGCCCTCTCGCAGTGTCCGGAGCAAGTATGGTGGGTCTGACACACCGGTGTCAATGTGTTCTTTTTTCCATTTCCAGGAGTGTATCTTTAGCCGCCATTAGAGGAGAAATTATGAAGGTGTGTAATTTTAATTATTGTTATGGTCTAAATACATTATAATTTATCAAAATTGTGTATTACTAATGTAAATTAGCTTGCCCATGTCATGTTATCGTTGGTGTTGCTGGGCTGTGCCGCGACCGAACGATGTGCAGCGGCGGCACATTTAAAAAATTGTTCCGCTATAAAATTAACAAAACCCGTAAATCGGGAGCAGGTAAAATTAATAGTGAATTACGAAATATTTTTCTTTTACAGTGATCCTGAGGCTGACTGAATTTATTACTGGTTTTACATTTGTGCATTCATAGGCGGATAATTAACGTTGAAGTTGTTAATCTGTTGGTTCTTTCAATTTCTAAAGCAAATAACTTATACGTATAGTGAACTGTGTTTTGTCAATGATAATTAAACGTTCAGGTCGGCTTGGCAATATTTAACCATTTATGCTACCTGAATGCGTAACACCGTCAGCTACTCGTGTTTGTGCCCGTAGACTCAAGACCGCTTTTTATACAGGGTGACAATAACATATATATATATATATATATATATATATATATATATATATATATATATATATATTCATCAATAACATAGTTATTGTCACCCTGTACAAAAAGCGGTCTTGAGTCTACGGGCACAAACACGAGTAGCTGACGGTGTTACGCATTCAGGTAGAAGTGCTGTCTGCGATTTGTCTATCTATTCTACCATGCACTTGGTTTGGATCCTGTAGAGAGGTCTTTTAATGATTATAGCCACCACTGAATCATATTCATGCCACTTTCATATCTCGAAATGAGTCTCCTTTTTCGAACCTATCTGCTAAGGATCCCATACAGCATGAACTCCAGTGCTATTTTTTAGACAGTCCCTGTGCATCTTGGTCATGATCGAAGTCGCTTCCATAGACAAGTGTAAGTTTCATCACCTGTACTGTAGAATGACCATATTCAACGGACTATCAATCACATGAGAGACTTCCTGTATTGTTCCTCCATATGCAGTTTAATACATTGTTTTTTCGGCTGTAACACACCCAATCAGTGTACGCCGCCATACACTTTGGTTTTTATACCATGACTTAGAGCTGCTGCTAAACCGACACTAACATGTTTCGATCCTCTGGCTCTCGCAGAAAACTGAACATCACATGGCATAAACTATACAGCTGCCACAATGCAGACTGGTAGAAATAAAACACAGACGCGATGTTTCTCACTGACAAAAATGTGGAATACATCGCAACATATGGAAACTGGAAGAGTTTGTGCTATTGTAAAGCGCTCCTAACAGCTCTTTGATAAGCTGTACAGTTAATCTCATATTCCCCATCGACAGGGTAGCGGATCTCTCGGTGTTCCATTTCGAAAAGCATTGTTCCTCCATTTTGCAGTCTTGTACATGATTACTGTTCTGGCAATGACCATCGCTGGGAGGTGCTGTTCAGAACATGCGTGGGGTAGTATAAATAAAGAGGTACTGTCACTTTATTGATGAAAAAAAATTGAAACATATGGAGGGCATCGCAGCATATGGAAATAGGGCCAGTCTGTACCAAACAACTCTATGGAGATGATGGCCTCCACATTTAATCCCATGCTCCACAGTGACAAGTAACAGATATCCAGTGTTCCGCCAAGGCTCTCTGCATCTCAGCCAAGTGATGTAAATCAGCCATTGTGCGGTAATCATCAGCACACTCAGCGGACGGTTGGGATGAGAAAGACACTGTTGATATGGAACTATGTACTGTAATACACACCGCAGTTGATAGCAAGTTCAATTTTACCGAGAAGTTGGAAAGAGCTATATCTACCACATTCTGCAACATGCGTAGAAACAGAATGAACTGAGTTAATGCTGCAGGACCATGTTTTGACCACTCGGTGGAAATGGGAACATGTTGTAATAGCTGCACCACCTGTGCACAATGTGTATGGTCAGTGCCAAACGAGGCCTGCTCCTGCAACACGACGTAGTATAAAGGGCAGTACGAACAGTTATGGTGGTGTTTCTTATCGGGAAAATTAGCAAGACTCAACATCATTAAAGTACTGCAATCTGAAGCAGATCTGCATTCCTCATGTCCATTCACATCTATCACCCAAACATTCTATCATCGTCGTTCTGTACCATTCAACAGAGAAAAATTACGAACCATGAAAGCTCTGCTAACTTCATCCAATACATTTTTACTACATCTCTCTCTCTCCCGATATATCGAAAATGAATACAGTCTACATGCCGGCATCGAGCATACGTGGCGATCCTATTAAATATACAGGTATTTATCCAGTGGGGTAGGTGGCCAGTGATCAACGTCGCTTGTACAGACTGGTGTAAAGTTTCATCGCCTGTACTGTATGAGAACCATCCACAAAGGTTGTCAGTCGCAGGAGACCCCATGCTTCGTTGTTTGATACACCGCTTTTTCTGTTATAACGCACTTTGTACACTGCCATTCATTCTTGTTTCATTTTTTTCCGCCTTGATTTCGACGTTTGTGTCTGTGTTCTAAACTGACAATAACACGTTTTGGTCCATTGGCTCCCCCTGAAAACTAACCATCACACGATGTAAATCATGTTGGTGCTGCTGATCCCACAACACACCCACACACTGGGTGACGTAAATAAAAAACATAAGGAAACTGGAGGAGTTTTGAGGCATTGTGGAGCGTTTCCAAACTGCTGTCTGAAGGTGGCTGACAACCTCTACATTTAAACTCATCATTCACAGTGACGGAATAGATGATGGCACTGTGTTCTGTTTGATTGATTCCTCGTATTTCTGCTATGCACTTGATCATTGTTTCGGTGTTAACCATCCCCAGAAGGTGTTGCCTCCTCCACCAAGACTCTTTCTCCATCTCAGACAAGTGATTCACTCAGTCATTACGTGGTAATTAACAGCATACCAGTGGACTGTTGGGATGGAAAAGTCACCGTAGATGTATTGTAATAATAAGCATCATAGTTAATGGTGCGATCAATTTTAGTAATTTTATCATAATTTCAACACCGACAAATGACATGGCAGCATGCATACCAATTTCTGTATCATCGCTAAACAGCCGCTCCACTACTTTGCGAGTACCATTGCGAATGTAAATAGATGACTGTGGCACATTCATTCATTGTTAATTCTTCAACATACACACCAAAGTATAGCAGACAGCGACCTACATATCTCCAGCCCTTAGATCATAATGCAGCCTTTATGATCTTTCTCTATGTGGATGGGAGTCACAGGGTATTCTCGCATTCTTAGGATAAAGTTAGAGACCGAAAGACCTCCTCACATTGTCTTTGACTAACTCTCCCTGCAGCACTGGCACCGATTTATTCTGCAGCTGACCAGAAGTAGACCGCTATATTCCACATTTCGTGTAGGAACAGTGAGAATCGAGGCTGTAACTGCTGTAGTGCACCCATACAAGAGCACAAGATACCTCCAGATGTGCGAATGTCGACGAGGTTAGCACCCCAGTGTATAATAGATACTGAGCCGTGGTTGGGGAACAAGGCAAAAATGGCTCTGAGCACTATGGGACTCAACATCTGAGGTCATCAGTCCCCTAGAACTTAGAACTACTTAAACCTAACTAACCTAAGGACATCACACACACCCATGCCCGAGGCAGGATTCGAACCTGCGACCGTAGCAGTCCCGCGGTTCCGGACTGCAGCGCCAGAACCGCTAGACCACCGCGGCCGGCGGGGAACAAGGGGGAAACAAATGGTAGCACCAAAAGTTTTCTTTTCAGGGGGTGCCTTTATTGGAGTGAACAGTTACACTAATTCTCAATCTTTCAAAATCAGCTTTAGTTCTTCACCAAAACAACAAACACTTTTAATATAGTAGCAAAGGACAAGCTGGGAAGACAATGAAATTTAAATAACAACTCTCCACAAATATGGCTTCACGGGTAAGATTAAATTTATGACTGTTAAAATTTTTTTAAAAAACTTTCAACAAATATCCCTTAATCCCTTTAGTAAAACAATAAGTGATAGGCTTAACGAGAAAGAGGAATCCACCCCAACATTTCCAATGATCATAGACACAAGTTGCACAATTTAAGCCCAAGGACTTGCCAAGGTAAAATTTCCCCAAAACGTAAAAGATAAATCGTTACACTAAAATGCCGCATCAGTTATCAACATAAAAATTCACA
This sequence comes from Schistocerca cancellata, assembly GCF_023864275.1. NCBI lineage: Eukaryota > Metazoa > Arthropoda > Insecta > Orthoptera > Acrididae > Schistocerca > Schistocerca cancellata. Next base: position 744,677,320 of record NC_064628.1, on the reverse strand, counting down.
AGGACCCCAAGGCTAGATTTTAACATTTCTGACATCGCAGCAGTAGGCAAGATAAAATTAGCTCAGTTAACAAAATACAATTACACCAAAACTCAAATACAAGTTAAAATTTAACACACACGGTGACAACCGCCAGCTCACAGTAGCTGAAAACATTGTTCAATCTCATAGGTGTGCAGATGTCTTTACCAAGGGGAGTGTGCGAACCAACTTGAAGCAACTATAACCTGCCATAGACCAAATTACAGATTCGGCAGTCTGTGCAGACAAGTCGGCAAGAAACGGTAAACAAGTCAGGAAACGATCACCGTCGCCCACATACGCACTCGCGCACGATAGGCCAGGCAGAGTGAAAAAAAAAAATCTTCACGGGGCCCGCCGAACCACTGGACGGGATCTACCAAAATAAAATTCACTCACCTTAAACCTTACGTACGACACCCGGGCGTGGAAACGGGAAATCGTACGGGCACAGGTCAGCAAAAACCCCAGACAAACACACAGAATCCTATAAATTCCAAAACATAATTTAATCAATTATCCCCCAAAACCCCGGATCTTGGCACAAGCGAAATTACAGGCCACAGGATCCAAAGGCACTCTGCAGAAGAGTAAGGAGGTAAAAGGTTAAACAAAGTTCTGCAACGGCGCAATAGAACGCCAAGAAAAACCATTACGTAAGCCGAGAAATACGAACACTGGGGTTTGCCCACGTTTCTAGCGACCGGAGTCGTTACCAAGAAGGTATTGGTAAGAGAGAACATAAACACATGAAATCCTAAGGCTACAAGGCTCTGTACTTAAAACATGCTCTAATGTTAGATAGTTGCAGTTTCCAACCTATTAGTCATATGAAATGCTACGCTCTTACTATCCCAACGAAAGAAACATATTTCCAGCGCATGAAATGTATTCTCCTTGCAGGTTTCTATACGAGAAACTATGGTGATATACTCTAAGATGCAAAACTACTTCCTTAAAACATCGATTCTTGTGATACATGTATAACATAGCTTTCCGGAGGTGTATAGCCCTCACTATTCACATCCGATAACGGTTCAGAAATTATACTACGCTCGCATCAGTCCTATATATAACGGTCATCAGTAACGCTGTAGGCTATTTGACCATTTTTCCGTTGGTCTGTCGGGACGCGTTAGTTGTGTGACATAACCTGCAATGCCCGCATCTCGTGGTCGTGCGGTAGCGTTCTCGCTTCCCACGCCCGTGTTCCCGGGTTCGATTCCCGGCGGGGTCAGGGATTTTCTCTGCCTTGTGATGGCTGGGTGTTGTGTGCTGTCCTTAGGTTAGTTAGGTTTAAGTAGTTCTAAGTTCTAGGGGACTGATGACCATAGCTGTTAAGTCCCATAGTGCTCAGAGCCATTTCACATAACCTGCATTGGACTCACATACAACAGCGTGTTCTGTGTGTGGCTTAGAGCACTGTCTACTTGCGATTGTTAACAACAAACCTCTCGGTCATCAGAGGACTTCAGTCCTGTTTCGACACATTCCTCTACATTCTCTTTAATTATAGCTTGTTGTTGTCGAAAGAAAAATGAATGTGAATTTTTCCAACATGTGAGCCAATGGCATGGAAGATTGTCTGAAATGTTTGTAATACACACATGCGTGACAGTTTACTTACAGACAATAAAAACGAGAGATTCCCTCAGGTCGTGTAATTTGTTCAATAAGCCAAAAGAAATTGCTTAATAGAGAAAATTTTTTCTTTGGAGTTTAAATTCCCTCTTTTTCTTTACTCCAACGACTGTTTCGAGATAACGAGGGCATTCTGTTCCTATCGGTGATTTTCGTAGCAAAATAGTCGAAGATTTTTCTTTTTCTGATTTTACACATAGTGGACATGTCTCTGCTGATCATTTGTGATCGGTGGCGATGCACTTCATTGGACGTCACAGAAAATGAGATGCGCACGGCCACATTTCTTCTGGACTGGACAGTGGGTAGTCAAAGTCTATCTTGATAGTAGGGTTTACCCAGGAAGGCATTTCCTATCACTGAAGAGGTTTGTGAGTGGCGTTTGGCATCTTGGTGGATGGTATGAATTGCGGAGAGGAAGTGGTAGTGCTGAAACTTCGGTGTTGGCCTGTGATTAGTCGATCAGGGCAACGGACCGCCTGTAACGCTCACGAATGTCATTTGGTCGTCCCAGCTGCTGGACGAGGGCGTTGTCAGAAGTGCGGATGGAGGCATAAAACTGGCGCGCTGCTTGCTGAAAACGCTCCATAACTAGGGGTTATTCTGCAGCTTTGTGAAGGAGGCAATACGGAAAGTCGTTTTGCACTCGTTGGAGCTCCTGTTTGTGCGAGGAGTCAGCATTGCCCCAGACCTGTAGCCTGCAGTCGAACGTAAAAATTATACCGATTTTCCTCATAAAACTGAAAGAAATTCGACGTCTATTTCCGTGGAAAGAGGACATTTGTTGTAAGCACCATTCTGTTTTTCTTTTTTAACAGTTGTTTTATTGTAGGAGTTGAGTTGATGTCTAATAGTCTAGCGCAGAATGGCGGGCGAGTTCCCTAACAGACCACAGCTCTCCCTCGGTTGGGATAGTATCCATATATCACGGTTCTGAGGGATGCCGGCGTGCGGCTGCACTCGTTTTAGGCAAAAGGAGCTTTCTGTTTCGCAAGCAGCCAAATTTTAAAATAGCCATTTGTGGTGTTCCCCAGATGGACTGGTTTAGTCTACTAAACTTCCCTTTTGTGTTGTCTAGGACCGTTACCTCAAGGCTTGCTGTGTAGTGGCGAGTGTGGCCTGCAGCCACAACGAGGGCGGCAGCGAGGACACCTCTGCCGTGGGCAGTCACCGGGCACAGCTGCGATGTCACTACATTTTAGACAAACAACTCGCACTTGAGGCGGCTGTCTTTTTATCTCCTATTGTTTAGTTGACTATACACGCTGATGTGTTGGTGTAAGAGCGTCACCTTAAGGTGGCTGCCAGATGGTGGAAAGCTGAGTGCTGCGGACAACTGCGTCATCCTCCGGAATTAGAGAAATACTTTTAACAGATTGCAGGGAAGAGTTGTTGACATTAAATAAAAGGGTTTTCCATCGCAGGATGAGAGCCCTGTTGGAGGCACTGGGGGCCTGCCTAGTCAGTGTCAGGTCGCCGCTGCAGGTGCGTCCCCCTAACCATTAGGAGTGGCTGCGTCACTACAGGAAAACACGTTGCACTTGGTATAGCTGTCCTTTTATATCCTCTTGCTTAGTTAACTATATCTGCTTTTTTATCGGCGAAGAACCATCGCCTCAAGTTGGACAGTGGACAGCTTGTGCCGTAAGGCAGAATAGCTGGCCTTTTGAAACTGCTTATGTTCCCCTCCACCACCCCCAACCCCAATAGGTGGATGGAGGGGGGGGGGAGAGTGTGGAAGGGTGGAAGAGGGTCTCGATTTTCGGCAGTTTGTGAACGCCTACCGAGGAGCACGCAAATTCAACTACCGCCCCCTTAGTCTTTTAGGACGACAATTTTCCCCAGTACATGTGCTGCATTATGACCAGTTCATTAGGAATGCTGTTTTTTTCACGACAATTTCGAAGTTTAATTAGAGCTGTGATGCTTTTTTCCTCCACCAGTTGTGATAGTATGTATTGGCTTCGATTACCTGGGCTCAAGGATGGTTTATGAGCAGGCATGTTACGTCAAACAGCGATAGATACTGTATGTTTGCAGGTAATACACTTCTTAAATTTCTCTCTGTCAATCGCCAGCATCTCGTCAGATGAACGTATTTCCCGCCAAAAAGAATAAAGATAGTACGTTTCACCCGTGCCTTTTTACCACCAGCTTGTAGGTGTAGGATTGTGTATGAGAGTGTCTGTCGCTAGTTTCGAGTGGTATTGCAAATTTTTTCCCAGCAGTATAACACCAGTTGTATGGCATCATCTAATTTTAAGTTGTATTGCGATTTTATGTTTAATTACATAATTAGGATCCATCTTTGCGTCAGTTCCCCGACCAAAATAACTAAAGTACACTATCCTAACGTTCCTATCCAGTTTCCATGTGTTGGAGGGGGAGGGGTGCAGTTGGGCTTTCCATCCAGTAGAAGCAGAGTTCGAGACCCAGAAACAGCATCTCCATTTTTTAATTTCCTGTAAGTTCCAGGTGCGTGTGGTGGTTTAATTGTGTTAGCGGCGGTGCAATTTGGCATTCCAACCAGAAGGATCAGGTTTCAAGTCCAGAAAGGCTACCGCCAATTTCAATTTCCCACCAGTTCCTGGGTGGAGGATGGGATGGGATGTCGACCCTGGGACAAAGAAATACCCACGAAAATTCGAAATTTCCGCCAATACGGTAGGTTGGGGGAGGGGGAGGGGTGGGGTCGGAGGGGAGTTGGAGGAGGGGGCTGGGGCCTACGTGCAGACTGAGAAAAACACGTAACGTCATCCGGGGGCGGGACTGGGCGGGGGCGGGGTTGATTAATTGATCATTTTAAAATTTTGTACATAGCTGCACGTTCAGGGACCGTGAATAGTTACAACTGAAAGAAAACAGCCCTCGGTCACTATTTTTAACGAATTAACCGGGTTTCAACACTGCTAGGAGAGTCTTCCTCAGAATTTAAATCAAAGAATGGACATGGTCACAGAATTATGACTAAAATCGTTGATAATTTTAATTAATTTGCATATCTATTTGATATCAAAAGTGGAGTGTCGCCCCCATCTCCCTACTACTCCTAAGGCTTCGGCGGGTACAGTGCAGTCTCTGGCGTACCAAAGCAAGGCTGCTCTGCTTCTTGATTCTCTTGGCTGCTGCAGCATCGATGTGACGTTAGCAAAGTTCGGCACAACGTGTTCGCCCGGCTTCTCTTCAGAAATGCAAGGGCACTCGGCAAATGGCATCTTCTGTGGCGCAGCTTGTCGAATTTCTTCATACTGCTATGTGTCCCCTCGTCGTAAAGGTATATGATGTGATTCTTCAATTGCTGGGGGCGTATTTGTTGACTGAAAAGTCCACGGGTGTACTGCCGGTTCATAGGTCCAAAGAGCACAATATTTCGACGATGAAACACGTCGCCATCGACAGGTTTGATGGCGAACTGAGCTCCTGAGGTCGTGCGGTGAACTAATATCCCCTGTTCCCGCTTCGTTCGCGGTCCGCGCCGGCTGCTGGCATAGGCAGTCGTAGAGACGCTAGTGACAGCCTCTGTGATAGCGTTGATGTCTACTGATCTCGCCAGAACGTTTTTGTTTGCTGATAGTCTTCTTAATTAACTCTTTACTGGTTTCCAAGCCTTGTTAAGATTATAGCAGCAATCTCGGTTTATCAGATTGTCCCTGTTACGGATATTGAAGAACCACCGAGTAAAAACCGTCTTTCGCCCACCCAATAAAACACGAGCATTATTGAGGTCAACGATGATCTCGGTTTGCGGAACGCCGGCATATCCCAGATTCCATATCAGTGTGGTAACACATATATTGGACAGACAGTGCGCACTGTCGAACGTCGTTGCCGAGAACACCAGAGGAACACTCGACTGACGTACCCCAACAAGTTAGCGGTCGCAGAGCACTTAACTGTTGGAGAATCATGTGATGGAGTACGACTGTACCAGGATGTTGGCACAGACATCCAAGTACTGGGACAGCGTCGCTAGAGAGGCCATCACACGGTAGCAGCTTTCCTACATCTAGAGAAAACATAATAAAATCTGGAAAGATAACATTAACGTAAAACTACGGACATTTGATGTCACGCCACAAGAAAGCAATTTTTTTCTCTCTAGCAAGCGAAAATTGTATTTGAAGAGTTTTAAATAACTTTGTCTGTTCTACCATTGAGATCAGGAATTATAGGTAGTATCAGTAGATAGATCACTGTGAAGTATTGCAGTATATATTGCAGTATATTATCATGGTACACAATCAAGCAAAATAATATATAACGTATATGACTGAATTTATAACGCTACACAGTGAACAAACGATTGTGAAAAATAAGACTTGTATAATTACAGTATCCTATATATTATGTGGACAGTAAACAACCTATTGCCAAAAATTTAATGTATATATATAACAGTTTAATAATAGAAAAACAGTTGCAACCTAACAGAACGAAGCAAAGAATACCAACAATTTTTTCATACCGCTAATTATTGTTTCTTACCAGTACGCTGCGATAAATTTAGAGGACACCAAACTTCAAAAAAATGCCAGATGACAGGAGGTCCAAATCTAACATATTCAAACTGCAAAGAACAACACTCTGCCCCCTTCAGAGACTGTACTGTTTTCCAAAATGCTCTCACCATTCTCAACGCACAAGCGCGAACTATCAGTAACAGAACAGCCCAAGTAATGGCTCCAACAAGACCGGTGAACATAAGAAGCCCATGTGCGTTTCTCGGACTGTCAAGAAGAAAACTGCGCTTCCACGACAACAAAATACACAACCACAGCCCCAAATTGTATGGACATGAAGATACCTACAAACCCAAACCCAGAGCCTACAATCAGCTCCAGTATCCCTCTTCGCAAAATTTCTAAACAACCTGGCTGGATTCTTCAACTTAATGGTAAACAACCAACATTTGAACGTACTGGAGCATATCCGAAAATTTAAAAAAATTTATTAATGGGTCAGTCATAACACCAAAAATTAAGGCCATACTAGAGGGAATACTAAAATTTTTCGCACGTCGAAATGGCCAATAGCCACGTCACGCGCCTAGACCTCATATTTTGCAATGGATCGCAAACGGAGTTACCAATCAAAAAGCGGAACTTGGAGGTTATTATAAGACACAAGATCGACATACAGTTCGTATCGGCCAATGCAAAGATATAGATTAAGGAACGTGACAGCTTATAGGACTGATAGGGCAAACACGCGTGGCGGGGGAACTGGAGTGTTCTTACGAAACAAACAAACACACACACACACACACACACACACACACAACAGAGTAACCCTTTCGCAATTAACAAACTTAGAAGCAACAGCACTGGGGACTGAAAGAGCATATGGAAAAATTGTTGCTGCATATCTCAGCCCCAATCTAAAAATCATCGAACGAGGCTTATCGAGAACTACACCTTCACGATCAAGTGAAGAATCGGAAAGGGGGAAGACCGGATGGACGACGATTATCTCGATAACTACACAACTCGTGCATCGAGTGGAGAATCGAATAGTTCTTCCTACAAAGCAAAGACAACTGGAACATTGCAAGATGTGAACAAAAACCACCAAAAACTGTTATCCAGGGACCAGCTGGCTTAGTATTTGATCTGTTATGTTAGTCTTTGATCTGTTATTTAAATTGGAAAGTTTTGCAGAGCCTTCCGAAGCGAATAATACTATCGATAATACGAACGACGATACGCCAGAAGCCGAAGACAAAGAGCGGAATACATCAGAAACACACCAGGCGAACAAGCGCCACTAATGACGACCCCGACTGAGATCCGAAAACTAAATAGGAATTTGGCCATAAAGTGAGCCACCAGCTCAGACAGTGTAAGAAATGAACAACTAGAACAGCTGCCAAGTAAACCGATAGTGCAGCTAACACGCATTTACAGTTGATATCTCAGAGAAGAATATTTACCGACGCAGTGCAAAAATCTAGAAGTGTACCAGTACCAAAGCCGAGTAAAGATTTAAAACTGTCCCAAAACCGCGAGCTATTAGCCTCTTCTAATCTTATCCAAAGTTTTCGAGCGAGTAGTCCTCTAAAGGCTAAAACAAGCACTACCTGAAATTAGATCATTCGACCAGAGAAGTTAGCATTGCAGAGCACAATATCGGCATAGAGGCAACTATTACGCATACTTCAAAACACTGCATATAACAGAACAGCCGGTATTACACGGCAGAAACTTTCCTAGACGCAAAGAAATCCTATGATAAAGCCTGGAAACGTCGCCTGATCGTAAAACTACAAACATTTAATATCGCGCAACAAGAAGAGCAAGTTTTTCCTCTCTCGCAGACGAAAATTGTATTGTAACAGTTTTTAGTGAATGTGTCCGCATTTTCTGTTCAGTAGAATTTGTCAAGTATAAGAAATTCGTATACGTTCTTAGTAACTATACAGCCCGATTTTTCTCGTTTCTGCCTTAACCTTAGGTGGCTCGTAGTATATATTACATATTAGAATCTGATATACATTCTTAACAATTTAACAGCCCAATTTTTCTAGTTTCTGACTTAAACTTAGGTGGCTCATAGTATAAATTACATAACTGTGAATGGTTTTCACAACTAGCTGTAAACAATGTAGTATGAGCAGCATCGGATTTGTATCAGAAACTGATAAACGATCTTAGCAATTGAGCAGCATAAATTACAACACTGAGAATAATTTTCACAACTAAAACAATGTAATATAATAAATCTAAAAGTATTATATTACACTATTACGTAAATCATTTATAACGTGTTGAACTGCATTGACTTACAAATTACAGTTTTCTGTTTACTATATTACAGAGCGAACAACCTAATGGGAGAAATTTGACGTATATATAATACACATTTCAAATCATAATAACGTAATAATAGAATAACAGTAAAAACGTAACTTAAGACAGAGGGTTCTCCAAAATGCAATAGACGCCTACATTGTTTTCATACCGCTAATTATCACCAGCACGCTTCGTTCAATGTGCTGGACACCACACTACAGATAAATGCAGATGACAAGAGGCAAAAATCCGAATGTGAAAACTATATAATACACATTTCAAATCATAATAACGTAATAATAGAATAACAGTAAAAACGTAACTTAAGACAGACGGTTCTCCAAAATGCAATAGACGCCAACATTCTTTTCATACCGCTAATTATCACCAGCACGCTTCGTTCAATGTGATGGACACCACACTACAGATAAATGCAGATGACAAGAGGCAAAAATCCGAATGTGAAAACTCCAAAGAACAACACCCTGCCTGCTCCAGAGATTACACTGTTTTGCAAATGCCCTCAGAATTTACAATGCACAAGTGCAAATTGTCTGTAACAGAACAACCCAAGCAACGGTATCATCAAGATCTGTGAACGTAAAACACACATTAGAGTTTGCCGGACTGCCAATGAGAAATACAGTGCTTCCACTTCAACAAAACATGTCTCCAGCATCAAATTGTGTGGACACGAAGACACTTACAGACCCAAACTCAGAATCAACGCCAAAATTTGACTTATATTCTGAACACCATGACTGGGGTAACCAACTTCGTGGAAAACAACCAATATCAGAACGCTCTTCACGCAAACTTACAAAAAATTTATTAGTGCGCCAGACTTAAAACTGAAAATAATGGCCATACTAGAGGGAATATTAAAATTTATCTCACCTAAAAATGTCCTTTAGGCGTGTAACGTGGAACACCTTATATTTTGCATATGGGTCGCACACGGAATTACCAATCAAAAAACGGAATGTGGAGATTTTGTGACAAGACACAAGATCGACACACTTCTTGTATCGGAAATCCATTGGAGGCCGACGCAGAGATTTAGATTAAGGAACATGACAGCTTATAGGACTGATAGGTCAAACAGACTGGGAGAGGGATCTGCAGTGTTCTTACGAAGCACCCTTCCACACCACCGAGAAACTCTGTCATAATTAACTAACTTAGAAGTAACAGCAGTACTGATTTAAACAGTACTTGTAAGAATAACATTTGTTGCTGCGTATCTCAGCCCAGGTCGACAAATAATCGAAGAGGGCTTTTCGAGACCAACACAAACAAGTGATCGAGCGACAAATCGAAAAGTGGGAAGACCGAATGGATGATGATTAGCTCGATAAATACACAACGCGTTCATCGCGTGGAGAATCGAAAAGTTTGGAAGACTGAATGGACTAGTTCTTACTACAAAGCAAAGAGAACATTGAAAGATGTTTTAGTGAACAAAAACTACCAAAGACTGTTATCCAGGGACTTGCTGGCGTAGTGTTTGACCTGTTATGTAAATTGGAAATATTTGCAGAGTGTTACGAAGCGCATAATACTGTTGATATACTGAATAACGACATCCGAGATGCCGAAGACAATAGAATAAGGCAAAGAGCAGAAATCTTCATAAACACACCGAGCGAACAAGCGCCACTACCATAGGCCATAGATAACATAGACTGTGCATGACGTCATTACACTGAAACCAACATCTAAACCACGGGGCAGGACTGAGTATGAAGAGTTTCTGTTGTTATGCACTGGGTGGAATAGAGGTGACAGTTATAGCTTTTCTCATTTAAAGTAGAAATCAAGCACTGATTTTAACAAGAAAACAGTTTGCCTTACTGTTATAACACATTCTTAATACTAATCCAATGAGTATCGTTTTTACATGTCGACAGGTGAAACGTGCTGACAGTTCTGTTTACAAGCAACAAAATTACAGTTCTTCAGTGAATACTATTTTTGTTGCACTGTGAGTCTTTTAGTACATCGTTTCCACAGGAGTGGAGCACAAAATATTTTCTGACTGTTCCTCAAAAAAAGTGTGTAATGTTTAGTTACAAGGGTCACTCCAAAACAAATGCACACTGTTTTTGTAAAAAAACAGTTTTCATGCTGCATGTGTGAAAGTTTTACAGAATGTAGATACATCCTTCCCGCTTGTTTTAAAACTTAGTTCAACCTGTTCCCCTGAAGGCGCCGTCACAGCATGTCTTCAAGATGGCTGCTACACTTGACGTACGTCAGAAGCAACGTGCTGTCATAGAATTCCTGTGCTGTGAAAACGAAACAGTGGAAAACATCCACAAGAGGTTGAAAAAGGTGTACGGAGATGCTGCTGTCGATCGCAGTACAGTTAGTCAGTGGGAAAGCAGGTTACGTGATGAAAGCGCGCACGGCAATATTGAGGATTGTCCTCCAGACAATGTGCAGAGAGTTAACGAATTGCTGACTGCTGACAGATGCATCACAATGAACGAATTGTCACGCTACGTTGGGATAGGGGAAGGAAGTGTTTGCAAAATACTGAAAGTGTTGGTGTTAAAAAATGTTTGTGCTAGGTGGGTTCCCAGGACGTTGACAGTGGCTCACAAAGAAACAAGAAAAACGGTATGCAGCGAACTTTTGGTACAGTACAAGAATGGTGGAGATGAATTTCTTGGAAGAATTGTGACAAGTGATGAAACATGGCTCCATCATTTTTCACCAGAGACGAAGGCGCAATCAATGGAGTGGCATCATGCATATTCACCCAAGGAAAAAAGAATTCAAAACCACACCTTCTGCTGAAAAAGTTATGGCTACTGTGTTTTTCGATTCCGAAGGACTCTTGCTTATGGACATCGTGCCAAATGGAACCACCATGAATTCTGATGCATATGTGAAGACACTGAAGAAACCTCAAGCTCGACTGAGTCATGGTGGACCACATCGGGAAAAGCAGGATATTTTTCTGTTGCACGACAATGCACGGCCACATGTCAGTCAAAAAACCATATAAGCGATCACAAAACTCCGATGCACAACACTGAAACACCCGCCTTACAGCCCTAACCTGGCTCCATATGACTATCATCTCTTTGGGAAACTGAAAGAGTCTCTTCGTGGAACAAGGTTTGAATATGATGACCCCCTTGTGCACGCTGCCAAACAGTGGCTCCAACAGGTTGGTCCAGAATTTTACAGTGCGGGTATACAGGCGCTAGTTCCAAGAGGGCGTAAGGCAGTTGAGAGGGATGGAAATTATGTGGAGAAATGAAAATATTGTTCCTAAAGGATGTATCTACACACTGTAAAACTTTCAAACATGTAGAATAAAAGATGGATTTAAAAAAAAAAATAGTGTGCGTTTCTTTTGGTGTGACCCTTGTACATTTTTATAAGAAATGAAATCCTTTTATAACCTAAATGTCAAGTTTTTAAAGCGTTTATATTTTGGTGGTGGTGGTGGTGATTAGTGTTTAACGTCCCGTCGACTACGAGGTCATTAGAGACGGAGTGCAAGCTCGGGTTAGGGAAGGATTGGGAAGGAAATCGGCCGCGCCCTTTCAAAGGAACCATCCCGGCATTTACCTGAAACGATTTAGGGAAATCACGGAAAACCTAAATCAGGATGGCTGGAGACGGGATTGAACCGTCGTCCTCCCGAATCGTTTATATTTTATGACTTTTGCCACTTAGTGATTCTGGTATGTTAAGCAAGAGGAAGGTGCCAGTTTATATTAAAAGAATCTCCTGAGGGAACTTAACTGGTTCGCCGGCCGGAGTGGCCGTGCGGTTCTAGGCGCTGCAGTCTGGAACCGAGCGACCGCTACGGTCGCAGGTTCGAATCCTGCTTCGGGCATGGATGTGTGCGATGTCCTTAGGTTAGTTAGGTTTAATTAGTTCTACGTTCTAGGCGACCGATGACCTCAGAAGTTAAGTCGCATAGTGCTCAGAGCCATTTGAACTTAACTGGTTCAGTCAACAAAAACAGATGTACATATAAATAACAGTCTACATTCATCTTTATTTGCGTATGACGCTGTCAGGAGCAGATCTGCACCATGAAGGACTTTCGTACTGGCTTATGAACTCACTCAATACCCTATGAAAGTGTTTACTAATGCTGTGATAAGTCGTCGAGGAGCAGAATATCAACTCACCAGTCTGAAGCTGATTCCAAGGTATTCTTGATACACATTCAGATTGGTACATTTATTAGCGCTGATTCCTCTGCCATTTTAATAAACAACGACTATGTTTACATATCTCATCCAGTTTCTTACGCTTTGTATTTGGCTGCTGTTGTTGTTGTAGTTTTCAGTCCAGAGACTGGTTTGATGCAGCTCTCCATGCCACTCTATCCTGTGCAAGCTTCTTCATCTCCCAGTACCTACTGCAGCCTAGGGAGAAGAGAAGCTTGTGGCACAACTTAACTAGAAGAAGGAATAAACCGAGCAAAAGACTGGAGTGCCGCACCTGGCAAATTTCAACATGTTCTAAAATTTCTAGTACCAGGAAAAACAGAAGTGGCTTATCTATTATATTTTATTTTTATTTGCGCAAAAGAGACCAGAAATGTTAGACAAATATCTATTTTTGATGTGAAAACACCTTTTTAAGAAATTAGTTACCTTGGTTTCGCAGGACGTAAGTCTGTTTCAAACGATCCTACCCTTGATAATCATATACATCAACTGCTCTGTATTTTTCTTAAACTCTGTTTCTGACAAGTGAGAAATTAATGCCGTGTAATTCAGAATATCATTTTCAAAATTTATGTGCCTTAAAACTGTTATGCTATTGACAAGGGATTTCAGATCGATTCCGTATTTATGGTTTTCCGGGAGGCTTTTGACACTGTACCACACAAACGGCTCGTATTGAAATTGCGTGTTTATGGAATATCGTCTCAGTTATGTGACTGGATTTGTGATTTCCTGTCAGAGATGTCACAGTTGGTAGTAACTGACCGAAAGTCATCGTGTAAAACAGAAGTGATTTCTGGCGTTCCCCAAGGTAGTGTTATAGACCCTTTGCTGTTCCTTATCTATATAAACGATTTGGGAGACAATCTGAGCATTAAACTTCGGTTACACGATAAATCAGTCTAATCTAAAAGCCGTAAATTCAACTAAATACCTAGGTATTACAATTACGAACAACTGAAATTGGGAGGAACATATAGAAAATGTTGTAGGGAAGGCTAACCAAGGACTGCGTTTTATTGGCAGGACACTTAGAAAATGTAACAGACCTACTAAGGAGACTGCCTACACTACGCTTGTCCGTCTTCTTTTAATACACTGCTGCGCGGTGTGGGATTCTTACCAGATAGGACTGACGGAGTATATCGAAAAAGTTCAAAGAAAGGCGGCACGTTTTGTATTATCGCGAAATATGGGAGAAAGTGTCTCAGAAATGATACAGGATTTGGGCTGGAAATCGTTAAAAGAAAGGCGTTTTTCGTTGCGACGGAATCTTCTCACGAAATTCCAGTCACCAACTTTTTCCTCCGAATGCGAAAATATTTTGCTGACACCGACCTACACAGGGAGGAGCAATTACCACGATAAAATAAGGGAAATAAGAGCTCGTACGGAAAGATGTAGGTGTTCATTCCTTCCGCGCGCTACACGAGATTGGAATAATAGAGAATTGTGAAGGATGTTCTATGAACCATCTGCCAGGCACTTAAATGTGATATGCAGAGTGTCCATGTAGATGTAGATGTTATCGTCTTAATTTTTAAGATGACTGAACTATTTCTTTTTTTCTTTCCTCTCATGCAGAGTTTCCATTGCAGCAAAAATTATGTTAGATAAAGTTCGTTCTAGAAGATCTGTCTTAAGTGATACAGTAATAAATTCCCGCAGTACAAGGATACAAATCATATACAAGTGCCTTTTTCTGTAATAAATTAAGAACGTGTATTATTACATCAGCAGTTTCATTGTTCTTTTGTGTTAATTGCTAACTTCAGAATTCTGTTCAAGTTTTCGACACAAGGCCAGGAAGTGAAAATGTTGTCATCAGAAATGTACTCCCCCTGACAGTTTACCAGAAAAAGCTGTACCCTTAACACACACAACGTAGCATATTGCAGATCCTAAAGAAGTTATAAAACGGATGATGACGCTATTAAAAAAAGGGCTTTTAACCTTATTCTTCCGAGAGAGCAGTTCATCTATAGGAAATATGCAACAATATGATGAGGAACATAGTGGTATCAAGCTCTGTTAATGTCTGTATCAAGTATTTAGGGTGTATATTGCTGTCCATGTAAGTGATGTTCTTTTGAGAGGCGAGGGGGTTGGAGGTATTGGGCATTCGTGTTAGCACATTTCTACTCAACCGCATATGAAGCACTTTAAGTAAATAGAGTGTTTTGTCATGAGTAGTAAATTCTCTCTATTCACCAGAAGTGAGCAGCAAGATTATTGTGTAAAGCAGATAATCACACATTTTGCAGAGCGCTTTTGAGGCTCTCGGCTCTTGGAATTCTTACTTCACAATACATCCGCTCCTTAACGGTTTTGTTGCTGCCAAAAAGAGGAAGTTTCAGCTGAACTATGATGTACTTACAACAATACAAGGCAATCAAAATCATTTTCATGTGCACTTTGCATTCTTGCCCAGTGGTTTGAGAGAAGTATTGTATTCTGCTGCAAAGGTGTGGTATTCAGCAAACTCCCATCTGACATAAACCAAGAAATTGTGAATTTCTACTAATTCAAATGAAAACTATACTTAAATTAGCCACTCTTTTCGTTACTTCGAGATCTAGACTAAACAATTAAAAAGTTCTATTGTCTACTTGGTATGTATGGATGTGTGTTGTAAAGCTATATGTTAAATAGTAATGCACTGCAAGCAAGACTTAGTTTTGGCAGATATGATTATTATTTTCTTTAAAAAATGCAAGTGTAACCAAGTTAGTATTAAGTTGGCAGTGGGAGGCAAACAGCAAGTATTTAGTAATTGTGGATGCAGTAGCTTTTTCGAAGTAGCAACTTTCTTGTTACTTTAATTAATTAGCTGATGTATGTATAACTGTGCTGTACAGAGGCAGGTACATGAATGTTAACACAGATTATCTACAATTTGCTTGTTGTTACTGTAGATCTTGACTCATTCTGCATCCCTGAGAGTTCTCCACCTGCAGCGTAATTTTGTTACTGATTAAACTTTGTGCTTTGTATTAGTAACGTAATTATTGACCTGCATATATGGTCAAAGATGTCTTCTTTTAACCCTACACACTTCACAAATGGATGAAAATCCCAATTGTAAAAGGGAACTGTTTCAAAATCCTTGCATAAATATTTCCATGAGTTGAAAGTTACGTCGAATATTGTTCCTTGGATGTGAAACTTCATAGACGACTAAGATTTTGAGACGACCAATTGTTAATATCTAGCTCACTACACGAGTATAATAACTACATTGCGCTTCCTGTCTTGATATCGTTTGAGTATCTGTACTGGATTAAGCAAAAATCAGAAAATATGTGCGCTTATTTTGTGTAAATACCTGACTTTATGCACATAAACGATTTTCCTTCCTTGCAAAAGCATACTATAACATTTCACACACATTCTTGAGGAATCATTAGAAAACTAATGCTGGATGGGAAATTGTTATTTTGTCTTCCACTCCCCTTAACTACAAGAATTCACAGTGGGAAAAAAAGAACTACTTAGATGTTGATTTCAAATTCAAACAGGGCAGAGATAGGGACATGCTCGGTCTAGGTTATATACAGTCTATGGCCACTCCTAACGACCCCGACTGAGATACGAAAAACAATTAGGAATTTGGGGATAAGATGAGCCACAAGCCCAGACGGCGTAAGAAATGAAAAATTAAAACAGCTTCCTAGAAAACCGCTAGTGCAGCTAACACGAATTTACAATTTGTATTTCAGACACGAATATTTCACCACACAGTGGAAAACATCTAGAATATTGTTCCAATACCAAAGCCGAGTAAAGACTTAAAAACCGCCCTAAAACCATCGACCTATTAGCCTCATTCCAATCTTATCCAAAGATTTCAAGCGAGTAATCCTATAAAGGCGAAAACAACCACTACTTGAAAATGAGATCATTCGACCAGAACAGTTTACATGTCAGACCACAGTATCGGCAGAGATGCAAACACCCCAAAACATCGCATACAACATGAACAGGGGGTATTACGCGGCAGCAGCTTTGCTAGATGTAGAAGAAGCTTACGGTAAAGTCTGGAAAGATCGTCTTATCGTAAAACTAGAAACATTTAACGTCACACGACAAGAAGAGCAAGTTTTTCCTCTGTCGCAGGCGAAAAAGACATTTTTAATTACTGCATCCACGCTCATTCAGTCACACCTTGCAGAGAGAAGCAAAGCGAGAGTAGCGTATGTAGTACTACCCCCCCCCCCCCTGCAAGACCCGAGGCGCACAATACTTCAGCACAACGTAAATTACCAAAATCGTCAGAGTATAAGGACAAAGAAATTAACAACTCAGAAGAAGACAAATATTACACGGTCTCTGACTCCGAAGATGTTACCATACACTGCGCCCGCGACAACAGGGTGTACCCCAGAACAAGGACACTGACTTTCAAGTAGTTGTAACGCTAACGCCCGCAGTTACGTAGCATGCCCCAATAGACACTTATAACGTCCCCGCTCGGGCGTACGTTAGCTCTTTAATGCCTGTACTGTAATGAGTTCACGGGCTTCACCTTATAAACAAGGATTTTAGTACATAAGTTGACCGCGTGTACCTAATTGGAAGCAATTCGGAATTATATCCAGTCAGTAACTACAGTGATGCGTCAAGCAAATGTAAAGTATAATTACTCGTTCGCATAGACAAGAAGTACACACAGTAGATACTACCAATGATTAATAATTCGGTCGCTAGCCTAATTAGGCATTGAGTGAGATTTTCCTTGTACCAGTGGGTGCATGTACAAGCATAATAACACGTAGTAATGTTGCGTTTTATGGCAAAGTTTGGAACCAGAAAAATCCACTGAACTAAAGTTTTCTCCTTTTGTACTAATTTGGACGAGCTATAAATACACAACACCAACACTGCAATGATTACTACGAACTGCATTTTGTATATTGATCAGACTGAAATCGGGCATAGATTACCCTAGAATTAGCAATCTTGAAAGTACACATACAATGTCACTATTAAGGATGGATAAACACTAATACACTTAAGTTTAATATGGAACTTAACTTTGCTGGTCAAATCTGATCAGTACACTTCAAGGTTTGAAAGAATGGACAAGAGAAGGGGGGGGGGGGGGGGCTGAAACTGTTATGGTCGTTATACTGAAACTATTAAGTACTGAAGGTAAATTAACACTCAAAATTATCAATCTATGGATAACTACTCTTTTGTCTTACTTCTAAATTATTTAACTGTCATTATTTCTGTCTCAAATTAATTAAATAACATCGCTAACTCAATTTAAAAAAAAAATCTCTTCCAATTTAGACATACTTTTGTTCTTTATCAACATTTGCAATAACACACAGAACTTTAAACTTCTTTATAGCATAGATTTGTCTGCTGATAATTATCGTTAACACTAACTTTAAACTTTCAGTTCAGGATACTCGGGTTGCACAATATGTGGTAAGGACCCTGTCTAGGTCAGTGATCAGGATAAGTAATGGCTGAGGCAATTCTGGTAAAAGTCACGTTATTATTGAACAGTTAGAAACAGTTTCGACACTGGTCCACACAGATACAATTCTAAAGATGAAATAAATGTTTGACCTGTGCACGTCGGTGCGGCGGATGGCGGGCAGCGAGATAGCTAGAAGCACAGCACACATGCAAGCACGGCTAAGGCTCTCACTGCATCGGCAGTTTCCTTCTTCTTAGCGTCGTAATCTTTCCAATTTTGTGCCTAAGAATATAGCCATGCCATGTAGTCGTCGGAATCGGCACATCCGAGGCTCAATGGAATCCACTTTTCCTGGATAGCCTCCTCGATACGGTACGTGTTCCTCTGACCGATGCCCAACTCCGACTGTAATACTGAGCCCTTTGTGCCGAACCGCGCCAGTGTGCGTTTTCCCGCGCTCGCCTGCCTCCACCTTTTCCCGCTCCCCTACAGGTAGGGTATTCACCACAGGTTTTCTACTACACATATATTAATACCTTTCTTACGTATGGACCAAGCGTATAAATACAATTTTCACATCTTACATTAGTTTTAACATTAAATACACTTCCCTTTGATTACCACATTACTTGAAATCTAACATAAATAATAATATTCATTTCGAAAGTTGCTCACAGTTTCTTTAACATTACACGAAAAGAAAAAGAAATTCAAAACATTGCTTACATTAATCTCTCGAAATTCAGAAAGAAAAAAATTTATAATATGTACAGTTGTTGTTGTTACACATGCCCCTGTTTCCAAAAAATTTTCTTAAGTCTAAATTTTATGGTAACACTAAATCTTACCATTATACAGAGGTTCCGAATCTTTACTTAAATGTCCAAAAAGATTTACACTACATATTTCCTTTTACTCACTGTATATAGGTTTACACTTTTTTAACATATCAAGAATAATTACTTGTCATTTACTCAAGTGCCTTTTGCACAGTCCAACTTCCCATCATAACATTATTAAAATAGTAATTTAATCATTTTTTCTAAATTTTTCAAAGAAATTATTTCAGATTATGGAATACAAACATTTAACTACAAAAACAAATGCATATTTCGTATACACTATAAGATAATTTGTTGCTGCTTGCTTTGAATAGCAGTCCATTTCCTTACTTACTAAACAAAACACACACATATATTCAGAAAATTAACTACACATATTTGCTGCCTATTATGCGGATTTGGGCAGTCCTTTTCACTTCATATTGTCACATCCCGTGGATTACATTTACAATTTTCCATCGACTATTTATCTGCCCTCATTGGTATTTGGCAGTCCTTCATATTATGGTTCATACACTGCCCATTTTCATTTTTGACAGTCTCATCTTTTATCTGGCTGATAGCATTTATCCTTTCTTTTCAGTCCTTTTCTCCATACATTTTTACAGTTACAGTACAATTGGTAATCTGAAACTCACATAACTACATTAGCACACTTTCAAGGGTATACAGACATTTACAAAGATTAGTTACATTTAGAATAACTTGGGTTCAGCATAAGATACAGCACAATTACTCGTTCCTAGGAACATACAGTTTCAGGTCCACAATATTTCTTACACCTAAAGGTCTTTTGTATTTCAGGTAGATCAGGTTGTAAGCATTATCGTGTGGAATGTTCTGTATTATATATGGTCCATTATAAATATTTTTAAATTTGGAAATTTCATGGTTTAGTTCACTAGACTTTTCGTGGGTTTTTAAAAGAACATAATCTCCAATTTTAAATTTTGAAACTTTTAGATTTTTATCGTGTCTTCTAGACCTAGATTCAGCTTTTTGCTTTGCCCTTTTTATTATCAATTCTTTCTTTTGATTCAATCCCAAACTTGTACAAGGTGGAAACTCTAGTTTTTCTTCAATTAAACTTTTACTACTTCTACCTAACAAAATTTCTTCCGGTGGAAATCCTGAGGTTTCATGATGTAATGTGTTCATGACATTCTCAAAATCCGATATAAATCTGCCCCAGGCTCTATGATTGTGACTGCAGTATGTTCTACACAATCTCCTGACTTCTCGCATGTACCTTTCAACCGGGTTGCTTGCAGGATGGTAGGCTGCGATATATTTAACCTCCACACCATTTTTCTCCATTCCTTCTTTACAATTTTGTTCAAAGTCCTGGCGTCGATAATTACTCTCACTCCCCCATCCCTTTTGTTCACTATGATAAGGGGACTATTATACTCGCTGCTACTTCATTCGATTACCCCCCATTCTATCATTTTATCTATTTCCACTTGAACAGCCTGCCTCTTTGATATGGGTATCGAAAACGGTCTTACAAAGAAAGGTCTATGCTCTATTGTCTCAATCTGGTATTCAAAATTCTTAACTAGGCCAGGTTTGTCCGAAAATATGGGGCTGTTACTATCTAAAATTTCAAGCAATTTTGCTTTCTGTTCGGGAGATATTCCCTCTAAATTTTCCACCATTCCCTTAAATTCATGACCCTGCTCGTCACTCTCATTTAATAATCTCTGGACATGGTACACCTCATACTTGTTTGTCAATCCATCATTCCCTTGGTCGATCTCCAACAACAAAGAATCAATTTCTGAATCAAACACTTTCCCAATTTCCTCAAAATTTAATTCCAAATTCCTAAATGTACTATTAATTTTGATCACTCCCTGGCTACAATCAATAATAACCTTTTCTTTATCCAACCAATCTATTCCCAGAATCATTTCAGTACTCAAGTCTGGCACAACCAAAAAATCGTGTTCAAAGTTTTGTCCTTTTATACTAAACTCAACCAAAATCTGGTTCTTTACCGGCTTGCAAGCCTTGCCAGTAGCCCCAACAATTTTTACACCTGTTACTGACATAATTACTAGCCCAGGCTTATCACAAATGTGTTCGAAAAACGATTGGGAAATTGCACCTATCTGAGACCCAGTATCAAGAAGTACTTGCAATTTCATGTTATAAATTTCAACTGGTATTATAGTTTGTTTAACCGTCGAATGTTTTTCATTACCGTGGTCTTCCTTGAGCAAATCCGGGTCGACGATAACATCGTCCCAAGATATGCTTTTAACATTCACTTCACATATATCTGGCGGTTTCTTGGGTTCCGGGAGTCCAAAGTCATTAATTACCTGAACTCTTTGCGAGATAAACCCTGAGTCGTCCGGTGGTTCTTTCTTTCTTTGTTCGGTCTCAACGTCTGGATTTTGTTTTGAAACTTCTTCATCATTAGGTACAATTTCGCAATTAGCTGCATTCCCATTATTTCCACTAATTTTCTCATACCCTCTTTCAGTAAAAGTATATTCACTTTCTTTTACACCTGAAAATTCATCTTCACTAGAGTCATCACTACTCTCTTCCTCACCACCAGATTCACTTACGTACGCTACTTTTGCACAATAGGGAAAGTTAGTATATTCATTTTCGTCTGTATTTGCGTACCTTTCATCATCTGAACTATCGTCGGAATCCGACCATTCTGGATCGCTTTCAGGTTCTAACATAAAAGCTTTTCTGAGACAGGCACTAAGTTCTTCCTCTGTATTGTCGTCAGGCCTGGATTTTAATTCAATCTCCTCTTTTGGGAAAACGGCCTCATCATCAGCTTTATTTACATCTACTGTGACTTCATATTCAGTGTAATCCTCGTGGACTTTAATTACTTTCAGGTAATCATCTACCCCTTCTCCACGGTGCCTCTCGGTAGCAGCTTGTACTATTGGCGGATTGTTAGCAGAAGTTATTTCTTCGTCAATGCTGAGGATTTCATCCTCCAACTCCTTCCTATCATTAATCTTCGTCCTATTGGCGGCACGCGTACTTTGCGCGGCGCTATTTATTCTCTCCTCTTCCAATTTGGGCCACGTCACCTTATTGATGTCCCTATCATTTCCTTTTCTATTAACTAATTTCTTCGCCTCATACTCCCTTTTAAAATCCTCCCACTCACATTGCTTTAGGCCCTTGTACAGATCCTCAATCTGCACACGCCAATCAGTTACTTCTGCTAAATCATTTTCGCCTTTTACCTCATTGCAAACACTGCTAACCGCACCTCTCTGTGTACTCACAGTCTCATTTATTGTTTCCTTTGCCACGGAATTATCACACGTAAAATTTTCATTAGCTCTGACGGCTATGTTCGTAACTACTGCTGCCGTACTGCTAGCGGCTTCTTTCTGAACAGATGTTCTGCTAGGCTGGGTCGTTGCCCTCTGATGCTCCACTCGCCTGTTAACATGTAGCGCTCTGTGTGGCAGAGATGACTCATTCCGGCTCGCACCTGACGCTTGTTTCGCCACAACACGTTGCGTCGTTTCACGTCTGTCTCTAACCTGTCTCATTATATTACTGTCGGTCCGGTATCTTTTCTTAAATCGGGGCCTGTATGTATTGTCCGCTTCCGTTTGGCCCGCAACGTTCGCGGAAATTAGTTTCCCGCATCGTTATTATTTTGCGCGGTATACCCTCTACCGCGACCTGGATAATTTCCTCTGCCTCTTCTTCTGCCTCTTCCTCTCTGTATTACATTGACGCAAAATCCATCGCCGTCATTTCTTTCGTCATTGTTTCGGTTATTACGGTTACCAAAATTTTGATAATTGGCACGACTTTCGCGCCAATGATCTTCGTCTTCGACTCTTTCGAGAAATGCTTGGAAGCTGCGATGATTGCTTCCTACATACCTCTTTGAATCTTCTGGAAGCTTTTTATATAGCTCCCAGATAATTTCTGAATCTGATCTTCGGCCTCTTAAATGCGTCAATTTCCGGTATCAATACTCACAGAAATCTTTCAAAGAATTCCTGCCCCTGTTATCATGCTGTTTGGCCATGATGAACTCGCGCCATAAATGGTCCTGCTTTTGTTCAGACCAATATTCTTCTGTAAATCTTTGCCTAAATTCTTCGAACGTCATTCGTTCGGTATTTAAATTTATTCCCCAGCGCTTAGCGTCACCTGCTAAGGCGCTAATTACTACATTTATCTTTTCCTGATCAGACAAGTGCTCAGGAAATACTCTCTCGCAATTTTTGATAAAATCTAACGGATGCCACCCGTTATGTTTCTTGGCTGGATCGAAGCGTTCCTCACCTTCTAATAGCTTCGTAATTGGTGTGCCATTACAGACAACACCAGGCCTACTTTAATTTTGCTCTCCAGATCGAAAATTCTGCCTTGAATTTTCGTAGTATTTTGTTCACAATTTTGAACACATCCGGTTACTTTTTTACCTAAATCCCTTTCAGTGTCTAAAACTACCTTTTTCAACTGTGATATTCTGTGTTGACATTCGTTTACGATCTCAGTTTTAAGACCGAAAACTTTTTCGTCTACCTTAGTTTCAACCAGAGGTTCTACTTTTTCTTGGATGTTGAGAATTTCAACATCGAATCTACTATTAATGTTTCCAATTTCCTCCTGCATAGTATCCATATTTTTGTTAATGGTATCAATTTCAAATTTCATATTGTTTACCACAGCACTTAAATTACCCATTTTTTGTTCTACCTGTTCTATTTGTTTACTAATTTTAATTCCCTGTCCTTCAACCTGTGCTTTAATCTGATCACTTTGAGTTTTGAGCTGCTGATTAACGTGTGTTTTAAGCTGCTCGTTCTGTGTTTTGAGTTGCTCGTCAACGTGTGTTTTTAGCTGATGGCTCTTGTTTTAAGTTGCTCAGTCTGTCCTGCAATTTGTTTGGTTAATTGTTCAAATAAGTCGTTCATGCTTAAAATTTTTACACTGTTTTGTTCGACGGAATCCGTGTGTTCCGGTCCTACTTCATAAGTTTCTTTCGGTTCTTTCTTTATCTGTGGTGAATCAAATATGTCAGTGGATTCGTTCACGTACCCACTATCATCTACAAAGTCACCCTCTACTTCCTGTTTTGTCCCTTGCTGTGTTCGAGACGATCTCGACATTTCAATCTGTTCGTTGACGTGTTCATGGTATTGTATGTACGCCAATTGTCTTCCGCTAACGCCATCTGTTATCTGGCCACGTAAACTCCGGCTACTGCCAGCCGCATTCTCCATTTCGCTTGGCGCATCTACCCCGTCTACGTTTCTGTCCATACTAAATGCCAATTGTACCACACTACTATACTTGACGCACACTGCAATTTACTTTGCTAAATATTATTGCTTTTCGTGCCACTGAACATCCACTGTTCGGTCTTTACGTTAATTTGTAACTGACAACAACTGGATGTCCTGTCACCGGAAAGCCACTTGTAACGCTACTGCTCGCTCGGGCGTACGTTAACTCTTTAAAGCCTGTACTGTAATGAGTTCACGGGCTTCACCTTATAAACAAGGATTTTAGTACATAAGTTGACCGCGTGTACCTAATTGGAAGCAATTCGGACTTATATCCAGTCAGTAACTACAGTGATGCGTCAAGCAAATGTAAAGTATAATTACTCGTTCGCATGGACAAGAAGTACACACAGTAGATACTACCAATGATTAATAATTCGGTCGCTAGCCTAATTAGGCATTGAGTGAGTTTTTCCTTGTACAAGTGGGTGCATGTACAAGCATAATAACACGTAGTAATGTTGCGTTTTATGGCAAAGTTTGGAACCAGAAAAATCCACTGAACTAAAGTTTTCTCCTTTTGTACTAATTTGGACGAGCTATAAATACACAACACCACACTGCAATGATTACTACAAACTGCATTTTGTATATTGATCAGACTGAAATCGGGCATAGATTACCCTAGAACTAGCAATCTTGAAAGTACACATACAATGTCACTATTAAGGATGGATAAACACTAATACACTTAAGTTTAATATGGAACTTAACTTTGCTGGTCAAATCTGATCAGTACACTTCAAGGTTTGAAAGAATTGACAAGAGAAAGGGGGGGGGGCCTGAAACTGTTATGATCGCTATACTGAAACTATTAAGTACTGAAGGTAAATTAACACTCAAAATTATCAATCTATGGATAACTACTCTTTTGTCTTACTTCTGAATTATTTAACTGTCATTATTTCTGTCTCAAATTAATTAAATAACATCGCTAACTCAATTCAAAAAAACTCTCTTCCAATTTAGTCATACTTTTGTTCTTTATCAACATTTGCAATAACACACAGAACTTTAAACTTCTTTATAGCATAGATTTGTCTGCTGATAATTATCGTTAACACTAACTTTAAACTTTCAGTTCGGGATACTCGGGTTGCACAATATGTGGTAAGGACCCTGTCTAGGTCAGTGATCAGGATAAGTAATGGCTGGGGCAATTCTGGTAAAAGTCACGTTATTATTGAACAGTTAGAAACAGTTTCGACACTGGTCCACACAGATACAATTCTAAAGATGAAATAGATGTTTGACCTGTGCACATCGGTGCGGCGGATGGCGGGCAGCGAGATAGCTAGAAGCACAGCACACATGCAAGCACGGCTAAGGCTCTCACTGCATCGGCAGTTTCCTTCTTCTTAGCGTCGTAATCTTTCCAATTTTGTGCCTAAGAATATAGCCATGCCATGTAGTCGTCGGAATCGGCACATCCGAGGCTCAATGGAATCCACTTTTCCTGGATAGCCTCCTCGATACGGTACGTGTTCCTCTGACCGATGCCCAACTCCGACTGTAATACTGAGCCCTTTGTGCTGAACCGCGCCAGTGTGCGATCTCCCGCGCTCGCCTGCCTCCACCTTTTCCCGCTCCCCTACAGGTAGGGTATTCACCACAGGTTTTCTACTACACATATATTAATACCTTTCCTACGTATGGACCAAGCGTGTAAATACAATTTTCACATCTTACATTAGTTTTAACATTAAATACACTTCCCTTTGATTACCACATTACTTGAAATCTAACATAAATAATAATATTCATTTCGAAAGTTGCTCACAGTTTCTTTAACATTACTCGAAAAGAAAAAGAAATTCAAAACATTGCTTACATTAATCTCTCGAAATTCAGAAAGAAAAAAATTTATAATATGTACAGTTGTTGTTGTTACATAGTCACTCCGAAAAGAACCTGAACAAAACGGAAAAACACAAAGGCCCAATACGACAAAATGGAAAAAAAACAGGTACAGAATTCATCAATAAATTAGAACCATTAGTAGTGGCATTAGAGCAAATGGAATCGGGGGAGAACCAGATCCAAGACAGAAATGACATACATCAAGAGGAGACGAGAGCAAACTAAAAACAAAAAAGAACCAATAACAAGAGTTCTACCAATAACGATTGCGTGCACCGGTCACTAGCTAACCACTAACACAGAAATTTAAAAAGCAAAAAAGGTCCAATAACGAAAATTTTTAAACGTGCTCATGTAAAATGTCATTTTGGAACAGTTACAGATCAAAAACCCGCTCCTCAGTTTTTTTTTCAAAGAAATAAAATTCCGTTTTACACCCACCAGCTGACATAGCCTTAAAAGTTGTGTTCCAATATCTACCAGCTGAGACCCCGAGACAAACTTCGAACAAGAACTCGAGACACTTTGTTCAAATGGCTCTAAGCACTATGGGACTTAACATCTGAGGTCATCAGCCCCCTAGAACTTAGAACGACGTAAACCTAACTAACCTAAGGACATCACACACATTCGAGGCAAGATGCGAACCTGCGACCGTAGCAGTCGCGCGGTTTCGGACTGAAGCGCCTAGAACCGCTCGCCACCGAGGCCGGCCTCAAGACACTCGGATTTCAAAATGCTTCAGTGTACGAGTTTAAATCATGAGACATAAACACGAACAAGTTAATACCACAATCGGTATACAGTGTATCGCAGCCACCAGGACCAGGCAACGAAACGATCTATGACGTAAACCACATTATGGATACGAGAATAACAGTAGAAGCATACCGAAACCCAGGGGGTCCTCCCCAGTGGAAAAAATCCCAACAATTTTGTCATACCGCTAATTATTGTTCATTACCAACAGGCTGCGTTAAATGTGCAGGACACCACACTTCAGATAAATGTCAGATGAAAAGATGCCAAAATCCAACTTGTACAAACTGCAAAGAACAACACCATGGCTCCTTCAAAAGTTGCAGTGCTTTCCAAAATGCGCTAAGAATTTATAATGCACGAGGACAAACTATCAGAAGCAGAACAACCCAAGCAAGACCTGTGAACAAACAAAACCCACGTGAGTTTCCCGGACTGCCAAGATGAAATACAAAGCTTCTATAACAACAAAACGTACGCCCCCCAGCACCGAAATGTATGGACAGGAAGACATCTACAAATCCAATCCAGAGCCAACAATCAACTGCAACATTTGACTTTGCAAAAATTCTCAACACCCTGACTGGTGTCTCCAATTTAATGGCAAACAACCAACAACTGAACATACTGGAACTTATCTTGAAAACCTTTGAAAAATGTATTAATACGCCAGACTTAACATCAAAAATTAAGGTCATACTAGAGGGAATATTAAAATTTTTCACACCTCCAAATGGTCAATGGCATGAAATACGGCAAGACCTTATATTTTGCTTATTGATCGCAAACTGAATTACCAATCCAAAAACGGGACTTGAAGATCGACATACTGCTTGTAACGGAAACCTATCGGAGGCCATCTTAAAGCTTTAGCTTGAAGAACATGACAGCTTATACGACAGGTATGGCAAGCAGAGGGGCGAAGGAACTGCTGTGTTTTTTATGAAAGACACTCATACACCACAGAGAAACGCTACAGCAAACTTACAAGCAACAGCAATAGGGATTACAACAGCGCACGGAAAAATATTATTTGTGGTTACATAACTCAGCCCAAATCAACACTTAGTTGAATAGGACTATTTCACATTTTTAATGCATATGACGATATTGTATGGGGGAGGGGGGGTTGTATATGTTAAATATTATGATGGTAGGAACTCGCAGAGAACCAAACCCAGGGGAGAAATTACATAAAGTGGATGAACAACTCCAATGCGTTAACCTTGGCCCGGAAGAACCGATTCACTTCCCGGTAGCACACAAACGTATACCAGATGTCCTTGAAATAATTATGATAAAGAATCTATGCATAAACCCAAGACTAACTACAATCAACGATTTAACGCCAGACCACGATCCAGTTAAAGGTGTACTGGCGGAAGCCTTTGAATCACAATTCCAGCACCAAAAACCACACAAACTGGCGCCAAAAAATACTATCTCAATATCAATAATAATAATAATAATGTACCATCAACACTGGCACTAACAATAAACAAGAGATAGACGAAACCATAACCACTCACAAATAAAATTCAAAAAATGTGCAGACAAGCCACGATAACATGGACAAGTGAAAACCTGCACTATGAAAACTTTCCCCCTGTCCTTCAAGAGCTAAAGACCTTAAAATATAGAGTTCGAAAAATATGGCACAGATTTCAAAACACTTTAGATTCGTTATTTAAAGCGGAAATATTTGTAGAGACTTACGGAAGTGCAAAATACTATCGACATACCCAACAACGATAACCCAGACGCCGAAGACAACAGAACAAGGCGAATAGCGTAAAATATTAGAAACACACCAAGCGAACAAGCGCCACTAGTGACGACCCCGACTGTTATCCGAAAAGCGATAAGGAATTTGAGCATAAAGTGAGCCATATTCCCAGATGGCGTAACAGATGAGCAATTAAAACAGCTACCAAGAAAACCAATAGTACTGCTAACACGAATTTTCAATGGGTGTCTCAAACACGAATATTTCCCGACAAAATGGAAACATCTAGAACTGTACCAATACCAAAACCTGGTAAATCTTTAAAACTGCCCCAGAACCACAGACATAGTAGCATCCTTCCAACCGTATCCAAATTTTTAGAACGAGTATTGCCGCCGATATTGTTCATAATTTATATTAACGACATACCTCTTTTACCCAACGTAGTATTGGCTCATTTTGCAGACGACACCGCCTTACTTGCAAATAGAATAGAACGACCGCTGCGGTAACAAGGATGAAAAGACAGCTAAAACACTATTGAAGAATGGGCACGTGGATACCATGTCAAATTAAACGCGGAAAAAACACAACGAATAACATTTACGAGGGAGAGGCCTGAACTACGCGACTGATTAGTAATTAACGGAACACACATAAATTGGACTAATCAGGTTAAATATCGTGTAGTCATTTTCGACAACAAGCTTATCTTTAAAACACATGTCGTACATAGAAAATGGAAAATGGTAAACCTAATACATACACTATTCCCACTTTTGGCCAGCACTGAAATGGAAATCCGAAAAAAATGATACTCTGTAAAACAACAATATTCCCAGTTCTATTATGCGGTTGTTCAACTTGGGGGACAACTTGCAACGCAAACCAACAAGTGCTGCGAAGAGTCGAGGACCGATATTTCAGAATAATGCTCAAAGCCCCGCGGTGGACCAGAATAAACCATTATATGCTGAACTCAATATGCCAACATTCACACAAGAAATACAGGAAAAAACTCGAGAACTGCTAGAAAAAATGTACCGATTAAGAAATACAACCAGACACCTGGAATATCCTGGAACAGTCGAACCTCGAGAATGGCACAGAGTGAGACAGCCATAATAAGGAACTAAATAGACCAAAAAGATCAGTAGCAATCACCATATTAGGCTCAAAGGGTGATAAAAGCCCATATGTCCAAATAAATCGAAATGAAATAAAGTTATGTTAAAAATTATAAACGAAGGAAGTCCAGTTGCCAAAGGTGCAATCACTTCTAAGCAACCAGAAAAGGAAAAAAAACACACTTGTTCACTATTGTTGTGAACTGTAAATATGCACGTTACGTTTTTGACAATATATAAATCACTGTGTAATATAGTAAACTGAGAACTGTACTTAGTTTGTGCACTGCTATTCAGAACTACAATTACACACGTTATAGTTTTCACAAAGGTATTTCACTGATAGTAAATTTTGAACTGTAATTATACAAGTTACAATTTTCACAAGCGGCTGTTCACTGTGTAACATAATAAATTCCGTTAAACACGTTATACATAATTTTGCTTGATAATCTGACATAATAAATGTGTAAACATTGTTGAAATCTGATAATGCGCTTGAATAAATGCTTCATGGACTACTTGCTGCGTCATATTTATCGTTTTGGAGCTATTGTCAGTATCTTCCGTCCCCATCATCAGATTAGATTTCAATAAGACCGTTAGGTACTTTACTTGCCCGAATTACATATGGAGATGTCACTAGTCTTCCATATGCTACCAGGAATTGTGCCGATGTCTAAGACTGAAGAACGCTAGTAATGCTGATTTCACTATATAGTAGCTGGTCAACTTGATTTCTCTCTTCCCTTTCAGCATCAAGCTTCCACTTCCATGCAATACTAAAGGTGTAACCATCGCCTCAGTTACAGTATTTGCTACACATTGTGATCTCAATGCCTTCTTTGACTACAGAATCGGAGTGGGGATGATATTTCTGTATTATCATACATTATCGTGTATATTCATGGGCTGTGCTCAGCAACAGCGAATTTGTCGAAATTTCCATTTGTGATGTGGTATCAGTGCTCTGAGACGATTTCTGAAGTTCTTAGTATTAGCTACTATTTTCACACAGCATTCTATAAATTTCGGGTACACTGTTCCAAAGACTATCTTTAACTGGATGCGGAATTTCTGTAAGTTTCTTGGGTGGTTGGAAAATGGACTGAACAACCCATGTAAGAAAGACTGCCTACTTTATTTGTTTTAACTCCAGACATAGGAAGGAATGCTATGGGCTGACCATCTTATGATGACTTGAGTATCTCTGAGTTTCTGTTTCTTAGAATTGGTTAACTTAATACCTCGCTCACTACCGATGTTCTGCCAGAATATGTTTCTTAGACATCTGATTTCAGAATCGAGGTGTTCCTTGCCATAGAGATCATTTTTCACTATGAATCATCATATTTAAAGGTTGTGGGCATAATGATGAAAGCTTTGTGCATTGAGATGTAGATTAAACGTGTGTTACCTCCTTTTAACTGTCTGAAAGTATCACGTTTGTATTTAGTATGAGGCCGTGAGAAGAGCATGTGTCTCCCATCTCACAGGTGAAAACAGCATTTCATAAATATAAAATAACTGTGTATGCGGTTAACACTTACATTAATAAATGATATGATGGGCTAATCATTCATAATTCATAATTCTCCTTAGGAAACTGTTGTATGCTTCTCCTTATTGACATAATGAACAAAATGTTCATCTGACACATATCAAGATCTTTCTATGAGTTCTTTAAACTCACAGAAGCGTTTGTGAACCATGAAGTATGTTTAAGAGGTACATGGATGGTGTAGGCATTAATGAGATATTCATTAGCTCACAGAAGCTGTTCGGGAACCCTTTAGTATGTTTGTGAGAAGCAAGCTACGTGGATGGTGTTGTGACGGCCGAAAGAGAAGTAGTTTTATATTTTTTCCTGTTTATCTCACGCGATATCGTCGAAAATGATGAGATTTTGCCTTTCGAAAACACACAAGCATTTTAAAACCGCAGTCTTTCGTTATGTGTGAAGAATACCATTCCTAGATTTGTTTTACTACATTTTTAGGGTACCACAATGGTACAACGTACTGAATCAGGTAATATTATGCCATTGTGCATTGCTCCCAGGGGCTTCAGCACTGATGAAAGTTGAATGATTTACTATAAATGGTTTGCTGTCTGGTTGTTTAACTTACTTCGTTATCACAATTTAAAATATATATACACTTAAAAATCATTGTTGTTATAGGGCGACAGTAATTGAAAGCACTATTTTTCTTGAAGTTCGCTTTCAATGTGATGCAGTTCGTTAGAGACATATACATATTTGGATAACCTCTGTATTTTCCCGATACAGTTCTTACGCTGCGTTAAGGGCCATGATGTGTAACAAAATGTCGTTCTGTGGAGGTTCCTGTCGGTTGTGATATCATATGTGTAGTTGTCCTTACAAGATTTCCTGGTATTCTCATATTGTATGTGTACATAAAACTACTAATTGATTCATTCATACATCACATTACTTATCGCTTTACCTCATATTTTCTTTTTTAACCATGGATTAAAAAGTGACACTCTGAGGTACAACTCCTCAACATGTTTATCACTAACATTCAGCTTTTGCACAGAAGCAAACAGCAGCAATGTATCTGTCGTCTTGAACTTTTTTAGAATAACATGTTTGAACCATGCATATCTGCTGAAGCGGTGGAAACATAAGACTTTAAGCTCATCTGTGACGGTGATGGTGTTTGTGATAAAGATTGTGTGCTCTGGTATTCTTGGAATAAACATACTGAAGCTGGAACAAGTCAGAGGGCCTAATCCCTGAAAGGGTGATGATAATGGTAAACATGTTGAGGACTTCAACAACTGTATAGTGGAAATGGGGCTATATGACTGACAGTTGTGTGCTTATAAGAACCTTATAGGTACAAACGCATGGCAGCCTGTGTTGTGTGTGTGTGTGTGTGTGTGTATGTATGTGTGTGTGTGTGTGTGTGTTTGTGTGTGTGTGCAGATGAGTGGTTGTTTCTTGCTACTTTTGTGTGACAATTAAAATTTAACATCCTAAATATGACAAACATTGAATCCAGAACCTTTCAACATCACAAATACCTTACTAGCGCTGTTGCTTGCAGAATTGCGCTACTGCATTTTTATGGCACTTCAGCTGGATTATTAGCAATGTAATCATTAAAAGTTAACAAATTAAACACAGTGGGGATCAAACCCATGTTCTTTTAAGTGTAGAGGGAGCCTTCATATGCTACTGATTTGTTGCAAAGTAATTATATAGCCCAATTGTGCTATTAGCAACGATCTTGGGAAGGGCTTTTGTAGTCATTAGCAGTGCCTTCGTTGTGATGTCATAGAAACCCCAAATCATCGCTACCCCAAGATGCTATCTGCGTTGTGGTCATTCATGAAGAACACATTATTTTCATATTCAGCTGTAGACATTGAAGGAAATATTATACAATTATCTGTCATAAATAGATATGAAATCTTGTCATTAATGTGCCTTCAATAATTTTACGTTTTACTTGAAAAATTTTCGTATGCAAATTTAAAACAAATGCTTACAGTCAAATATTTAGAAAACATTTTTGAGGGACCGTCAAACTATGGTAAAACTGATCTCATAATGATATTGCTCATACATGTTGAGAGGTTTTCAGCATGTATGGGTTTTTTGTAAACATTTTTCAACCAAAATATCAACTTCTGCAGAAGATTTTTAACAGATATTGATGATCTGAAATACAGAACATTTAATGATAGTGTGTCGTCGTCACTTCTTTACAAAGTGCAACAAAATTCAGTATTCTTCTTTGAGGATATCATGTTTGATAAATAGGAACATATACTTTAACTGTGACCGCTAAGCCCCACAACATAGTTTATATCTCACTGACATACCCAAGGTTCTGGAACCGTTAATGTCGCAGGGCCCTCAGCATATTATATGTCAAATAATCAAAATTGTTCTCCACCTAGAAGACCGTCAACATACAATTTAACACATACTGCAGCTACTATATAAAATTTCAAAGGATCCTACCATGGCCATTCTGGAGAAACTTGAAGTTTATGTACACATAAGAAGACAACCACAAGAAATATTGAATGAACAGATGGCTCTTAAAGATCAACATTATTTTCAAAAAAGTTATTGACATATTAGGAGAAGAAAAATAATAAATTCAAAATGCTGTCTGCAGCCAGTGAAGACGAACACTATTATAAAGCCTTAAAAACATTGCTCGTATACATACAATGTAAACCTATGTCAGAGAGTCAATACAATATATACGAAAATGTCATAATGTACGAAAAATTATCGAAAACAAAAATTAACAAATGTATGAATGTCAAATATAAACGCCTACCCAGTAGACACCTGTAAATTAATAGCATCTACGATCTCTAGAAACACAGACTACTACGAAATTACAGCAGCCATCGACATATTATGTGCAATCAAATAATGTATATATCATCTGTATAACAATGCTTATAGTTTGTAAACATGTGACTGTAGCTGCATAAGCGTTACATTACTGTCATAACATTAATTATCACCTTAATTAAGCAAATAGAGAACGGCATTTAAAATACAGATGCCAACGATGTTATATGTATGTCAGTTAATCTAGAAAATATGCACTACTTAATTAACAATGCATGCTCACTGTTCTAGTTAAAAATTAAAATGTATAATGAAAATAATGTCATCCACATTTAACCACAGGTCACTCGATAATGACACTTTAGCCGAACCACATCTGTAGTTAAAGGGAATAAATAAATATAAATAAAAATTAATATCACACAGCAGCGAATCTGGACACTCCTTATAAATGGTTTCGAAACAACATGTGCGTGATAACGCAAACTTTATTAATGCATTTAGATAAGATAACAAAACCTTCAAACATGTAAATGAGGGACTTGTAGATAAAGACTTAGATTTCAATTAAATGAACAAACATAGTTCAGAAAGTTGGAATCTTGGTATATGTGGATTTCTTACTATAAGTAAAGCATGAGGTCGATACAGATATGAGTTTTAATGAATACCTAAACATTTGTTAACATATGTCAGACCAGAAGTTCCTTCATTGTTTTACTATAGATACACGTGGTCACACACATGGTAATTATATCCATGATCGATCTCCATTCATACCCACATGGCCTTTCAGAATGATTAACTTGGGTAAGAAAATTGGTTCTGACAGACATCACCTTGCATCAACACTGTATCAGGCGATTGCGTGAGGGAGTGTGGAGGGGGCGAGGGCGTCTATGCGATGATTTCTTGGGGCGGGGGGGGGGGGAGGGGAGAGACTGGACTTGGGGTGGTTGGCCGTGGCAGGGCTGTCCGCCATTGCTGCTGGGGATGGGCGTGTTGTGTAAATTAATAACATGACATACGAAAAATGAGGCTGTACCCACATATCATAGAACTAGCGTTAATCAAACTATGTTATGACCATTTTAGTGCACGTGACATTAATGAACGATGAGGTTAATACCCTTCTTTCCCATCAACAGTCTATTAAATCCTTATGATGGCTCTGGGAACTCTCGCTTTGTGCCATTGTCGAGGTTCGACTATTCCAACATATTCTAGGTGTCTGGTTGCATTTCTTAATCGGTCCATTTTTTCGACATATACATATCTACATATATACTCCGCTTGCCACCAAGTGGTGTGGTGTGGCAGAGGGCACTATTCACGGCAACGTTATATTTCACCCACTCGCGGATCGTGCGAGGTAAAAACGACTGTCTGAACGCCTCAGTACGAACTCTAATTTTCCTTTGAATGGTGAACATTGCGCGATTTGAAAGTTGGTGGTAATAATACATGCTCTACATCCTCGGCGAAGATCGGATTTTGGAATTTAGTGAGCAGCCCCTTCCGTTTACCGCATCGTCTATCTGCAAGTGTGTCCCACTTCAAACTTTCTATGAGATTTGCAACGCTTTGGCGATGTCTAAATGTACCAGTCACGAATCTTGCCGCTCTTCTTTGGACCTTATCAATCTCTTGAATCAGACCCAACTGGTAAGGGTCCCATACAGACAAACAATACTCTAGGACTGGACGAACTAACGAATTGTAAGTAATGTTCTTTGTTGAAGGACTGCATCGCTTCAGGATTCTACCAATAAACCGCAATCTAGAGTTCGCCTTACCCGTTACTTGTGTAATCTTATCATTCCATTTGAGATCATTTCGAATAGTCACACCCAGACACTTGACGGATGTTACCGCTTCCAAAAACTGGGCATCTATTTTTACTCGTACATTAATGGGGATTTTCGCTTTGTTATACGCAGAAGGTTACACTTGCTAATATTGAGAGATAACTGCCAGTGCCTACACCATGCATTTATTTTCTGCAAATCCTCGTTGATTTGTTTACAACTTTCGTGTGATAGTACATTCCTGTAGACTACAGCATCATCAGCAAAAAGTCTAATGCAGTTGACAATACCATCTACCAGATTGTTTATGTAAACCTTAAAAAGCAGCGGACCTATTACGCTGCCCTGGTGCACACCTGATGTTACGCACGTTTCTGTTGAAGTCTCCCCATACAGGACGATATACTGCTCTCTGTCTGTTAGAAAACATTCTATCCCACCGCATATGTCTTCGGATAGACCGTAAGCGCGCACTTTTTGGAGCAAGCGAGCGGAATTGAGTCGAACGTCTTCCGAAAGTCGAGGAATATGGCATCAACCTGGGAGCCGGTATCTAGAGTCTGTTGTATATCATGCACAAACAGGGCCAGCTGTGTCTCTTATGACCGCTGTTTCCTAAAACCGTGCTGGTTTCTGCAATTGAGCTTATCAGAAAGGTCATTATCTCTGAACACAAAATATGTTCCATGATTCTGCAACAAATCCACAGTCTGGAACCGCACGACCGCTACGGTCGCAGGTTCAAATCCTGTCTCGGGCATGGATGTGTGTGATGTCCTTAGGTTAGATAGGTTTAAGCAGTTCTAAGTTCTAGGGAACTGAAGACCTCAGAAGTTAAGTCCCATAGTGCTCAGAGCCATTTAGACCATTTAGACCTTCCCGTCGTTCCAATGATCTCTGATAGATGATGGATAAGAATGGAGCTATATCTGTAGCATAGTCGACATAAAATCTTACGGGGATACGGATTTTAATTGTTTTACAATCCCAGTTACACTAAACACTATGTCTACCATCCTTGCGGTTGTTTGATAATTGAAAGGGGGAATGGTGCTGCAGTCCTCTAGCGTAAACGAGCTTTTGAAAGCTAGGTTTAGAATTTCGGCCTTCTGTTTACCATCATCCGTTCCGCTACCCGTAGTGCCAGCAAGAGAAGGTATTGAATTATTTGTAGATTTCATAGATTTTACGTTCGACGAAAATTTTTGGGGTTATTTTTAGAATCTGCACATAAAATGTGCTTTCAAATTAGTTAAAAGAATCTCTCATAGACCTTTTGACTTCTGCTTTCATTTCGCATAATTTCTGTTTGTAAGCGAGGCAGTGACTACGTTTAAAACGACTGTGCAAAACTCACTGTTTTCTCAGAAACTTCTTAATATGTTTGTTGAAGCAAGGCTGATCCTTTCCCTACCCTATATTTTTGCTAGGCACATATTTCTGTAGTACGTGGTGGACAATACCTTTAAATTCCGACCAAAGACCGAGTTGTTTCCTGTATTTTTTTGTGTGACTGTTGGCATATTGAGTTCAACATTAAAGACGTTTATCCTAGTCCACAGAAAG
Source organism: Schistocerca cancellata (assembly GCF_023864275.1). NCBI lineage: Eukaryota > Metazoa > Arthropoda > Insecta > Orthoptera > Acrididae > Schistocerca > Schistocerca cancellata. Next base: position 744,639,904 of record NC_064628.1, on the reverse strand, counting down.
GTTTGAGCGTTATTCTGAAGCATCGGTTTGGACTCTTTGCAGCACTTGATGGTTTGCGTTGCAAGTTGTACCCCAAGTTGAACAACCGTATAATAGAGCTGGTAATATTGTATTACACAGTATAAATTTTGTTCGGATTCCCATGTCCCATGGCTCTGATCACTATGGGACATAACTGCTAAGGTCATCAGTCCCCTAGAAATTATAACCACTTAAACTCAACTAACCTAAGGACATCACACACATCCATGCCCGAGGCAGGATTCGAACCTGCGACCGTAGCAGTCGCGCGGTTCCAGACTGTAGCGCCCATGTCTGTGCCGGCTAAAAGTGTGTGTATTAGTTTTATCATTTTCTCTTCTTTATATAGGACATGTGTTTTAAAGATCAGCTTATTATCCAGCACGACTACAAGATATTTGATTTGATTTGCCCAATTTATGTGTGTTCCGTTTATTACTAACCTGTTGCGCAGTCCTGCTTTCTTCATAATATACATTATTGCTTGTGTTATCTCCGCGTTTAATTTGAAACTATGTTAGTGGCAATGCCGACCCTTGAGGAATTTCTCATTCCAGTGATATTATAATTGATTGTTGGAGGTATGTGGTTAGCATATTTCGTGAGCGGCGTCGGGGTCTATACTGGCCCAGTATTAATTTAGTTCGGATTCCCATATCTGTGCTGGCCTAAAGTGTGAATAGTCTATGTATTAGTTTTATCATTTTCTCTTCTTTCTATATGACATGTGTTTTAAAGATCAGTTTATTATCCAACACGACTACAAAATATTTGATTTGTCCAATTTAAATGTGTTCCATTTATTACTAATCTGTCGCGCAGTTCTGGCCTCTTCATCATATACATTATTGCTTGTGTTTTCTCCGCGTTTAATTTCACTTGGTGTCAGCGACAATGCCGATCCTTGACGGATTTCTCGTTCCATTGATAATGTGGTTAATTGTTGGAGGTAAGTCGTTATCATTTATTGTGGGCATTGTCAGGGACTATAGCCCATTAGGGATTGTTTATACCAGTTATATTATCCTTGTTTTGTCTTCATCAAGCTCATGACTCCTTTTAAACACAGTTAGTTAAAACTATTCAAATGCCATTTTCGCTTGGGAGAGAGAGAAGAACTGCTCTTATTCAGGTGCAATATTAATTACACAGCTGATACTTTCAGACAATTAAGTGAATCCACGATATTGATTCCTGCAAATGACGAGGAGGTGGAAGATTAGTATTAACAGTTTCCCATATAAAATTATTGAATGTTATTTGAACTTTGCAGTCAATGTTCTTGTTCAGTATGAAGATAAAAACTGTTCCTTAACATACCATTAAATGTCCTCCGTCATCCACGTGACAGAACTTTGCAGAGTTTGTACTGTAGGTGAACATATGGACACAAATGATCAACTATATTAATACGTACGTCGTGATTTAATATCAGGCTCAATGTTCCAGTAAATGAACATTGTACTCATGTTTTACTGGAAGCTTATTACTTGCTATTTGGTTTTTAATCTGGGAGCTTTGGAAATACTTTTTGAACTGAATTTTAGTTCCTTCTCGATCGCATGAGTATCTTAACCAGCAACCTCGCTTGAATCGCAGTTTACGTTATTTCATAGTTAACCTGTTCCCAGCAAATCGGCCGCCGTATCCTGCTCGAGCTATAACACGTGTCATCGAGTCAGATATACACAAGCAGACGGTGCTTAGCTTCGTGGATCCAAGTGTGGTGAGGCTACTTGAGGTGTATGGTGTGGTCTTCGCCTACGACGGTTAAAGGAGGTTGTGCCAGTTGTGTTCAGTGCAATCGTCTGTCGTGCACATGACGGTCTGGCTGGAGAATTTTAAATTCTGCAATAAGGTGTGGCCACTATGCGTCCAAGTACTTTAAACCCCGAGAATTGTTTTCTATGAAATATTAATGTTTTGCTGTTGCTAGTGATTGAATTGCTCTCACATTTGTTATGGTCAGCAGCGGATAACTTGGTTGGTGTGTTGGTGTGTTTCGTTAATTATGCTCGGTGCTCTTGCTATCAGGGTAAGTCCGGGAGAGTTGGACCAGTGGATGAGACGGACCAATGGCGTAGATCACCGATACGCCGCTAGTGAGTCGCTCCTGCTTGTGGAGACGCTCATTTGTGAACGAATGAGATGCAAAAGGGTTACTTTTATTTTCGTGTTAGTTCTAGAGACAAATCTCGTTCTCTGTCCCGGTAAACCGGAAAGTATTATTGTGTGGTTACGTAATTTTAATTTTAAGTGTTAGTTTGCACAATATAGATACAGCTTTTTTACTGTGAGCTTGACAAATGTGTAGGCCTGAAAGTAATGTAAAATGACCAGTAAGTTCTGACAAAAGTCAGGGTGTTCCATGTCTCCCCGACAATCGGGAGAAAACGGACCACGTGATTTAAACTGTGAGAGAAGGCTCACAACTAAATTTAGGTGACGATGGAAGTTTAATTAATTTTTTGAAAAAGGGGCCGAAGATTATGTGTTTTTTCGTAGTTGTTATCGGTTTAAAATCCATTTCACGCCCAGGAAACTAGTTGGAAAAGTATTGCTTGTAACTGATGGATATACGTCTTACACGAGCTGCTTGAAAACATTTGAGTTTGCAGAGGAATAAATGATTATTTTAATGTTTCCACATATATCCCATTGGTTGCTGCCCCTGGGCTTTTCAAATAATTGAAAAGCTTCTTTACAAAGCCTGCACTACTTCCAGCTAGTAAAATTAACTGTATTCAGTTTGGAAAACTGTTTGACTCACCGAGGGCTACATCAGCCAATGTTGAAAATGGTATAAGGGGAATAATACTACCGCCTTCTCAGGCGTTATTTGTCGGAAGATGCATATGTACCAATAAATGGAATAGCTGAATGCCACGCACAGTTCAGCCAACCTCTTCAAAGCTAATGAAAAGACCTAATGAATTCAAGCACATCAAAAGATCAGAATTGTCTGCACAAGTCAAATTCCTTCACTGACTGAACTTCGGACTCCACTCCTACTGAACCTAAAACTTAGAATATTATCGATTCAAAACTGACTACCCCTAAGCCAACACCTACAAAACCTTTGGAAGAATTATCACCCATTCCTTCTGTTGATACAATCACGAATTTTATGAGGAAAGTAACAGTGTAATCAACTTTGCTGTAAATGTTGAAACTGTAAAGAAAAAGAGGTATGAGGCAAGGAAGGAAACAGAATTAGAAACCAAAAAAATTATCAGTTAAGAGAAAATGAGATTCAAGAATCTAAAAAAAAAGAAAAATACTGCAAATAAATGACGGTGTTCATCAGATGCAGAACATTAAAGACACTGTAGAAGATTACGAAAATAGCTTTGATGGATGGCGCGAAGATGAATTTGTTAGGTTTGGTGAAACCTATTACGAAAGTAACAAAAAAGACAACTGGATTCAGTTTGTGTCCTGTTCACGATGGTCCCACGAGTGTTGTTCAACATTCGGTAATAAGTGCAATTGCTGTCGTAAGGGAAAGACAGGCCAATGCTTGAAAAAAACAAACAGTTCATTAGAAAAGCCAGTGTTCAATCAAGCTTCATAATAAACTGATAAAATTGTTTTGGTGTAAAACATATAATAGCATAATTCTGTACTCATTACAACATATTCCAGATACAAATATGTAATTCTAATTAACTCTTTTCTTCATGTATAGTCAGTTTTTATATGGACTGTCTCACCCCAGAGACTAGTCCATCTCACCCATAAACCTATAATGGGCCGAACATGTATATTTTCATTTTATCATATCTATCGTATTTTAAGTGGCAGTGCCTCAGTTATATACTGTACTTAAGTTTATATTACGCTCTCTATGAACATGCTGCAAGAATTAAAAATAATTCAAAAACACAAAATAAAATTGTGTTGAAGAAAATAAGTGGTCCAACTCTCCAGGGCTTACCGTAACGGTTTTACTTTAGGCTGTCAGCTTTTGGCAGGGTATATTTTGGGATATTTGGTCTGAGGTTCAGATTTGGTTATTGTGATTTTTCTTGTCGTCATTCTACAGTTGTTCTATTGCATTTTATGGCCTACCGTATCGTACGTTCTTATCGTAAAGCTAAGTACATTCTCAGGAGCAGAAGATTTTATCGTACGTTATAGTGTACTAGATAGAAAACTGGTATCTGTAAACTCAGCGCTGGATTATTTGTCTACTATCATCTTGTGCACGAACTCGGAGTTTTAGAGATTTGTTAATGGACGTACATAAAACTTGTTAAGTATTTACGCCAACAAAAACCCCAGCCACATTTCACTGCAACAGGTCCCCACACCACAACGCGGACACTGCTAGCAATGATTTAAAACTCATCCTTCCTAGAAATAAGATTTAATTATATTGGAAATCATATTTCACTAGCAACGAGTTGTGTACGAAACAATCAAAAGAACTGTGAATATTAGACTAAGGAAAGTCCAGCATCAAACGCTTGAAGGACCTCTAGCGGGGACGCGGTTCCCATGTGATATTTGTATTATATAACAAAACCGTTTCCTTTGTTATCTCCTCCAATAACACAAAAAATATATATACCTAGATTATTTGTCCTTTATTTAGGCACTAGATTAACGCCTGCTGCTTCGCTTCCGTATACTATAAGATATGCACATTTTTTTTTTCTTTTAATTGGATTTGTATGCTATTATGCCCATTGCTCATGTGTAAATATACACACAGTATAAGAGTTAGTGACCGTTTACATGGCTGCCAGTCTCTGCATAATTAAAATTTTGAAACGCCTTTAATATAATTTCGTACAGCGAGTTAAAAAGGAAAGAGACATATTGGAAAGAGGTACCATAGTTATTACTGCCAATCTTACACCAAGTACTGAATTCTCTCACCTGAAACGCATATTCGTGAATTTGGAATTGTATTTAATTGCGATAGCCTTGTAATTACAACAAAAATAATTTTATAAAAGTCATATGTTAGGCATACTGCAAAATTAATGCATTAAAGGTCCGTCTCTTTTGCTACGCAATTCTGACAAAGCCATTTATCGTGGTGATTTTTCTACATCTGCATCTACATCTACATAGATACCTTGCAAACCACAGTTAAGTGCCTGACAGGGGGTTCATCGAACTACCTTCACAATTCTACGTTATTCCAGTCACATATAGCGAGCTCTGATTTCCCTTATTTTATCATGGTGATCGTTTCTCCTTATGTCGGTCGGCAACAAAAAAAAAATAGTTTCACATTCGGAAGAGAAAGTTGGTGACTGGAATTTCGTGAGGAGATTCTTCCATAACGAGAAACGCCTTTGTTTTAATGAAGTCCATCCCAATTCCTATATCATTTTAGTGAGAATCTCCATCCTATTTCGCGATAATACAAAACGTGCTGCCCTTCTCTGAACTTTTTCGATGTAGGCCGTCAGTCCTATCTGGTAAGGATCCCACACCTCGCAGGAGTATTCTAAAAGAGGACGGACAAACGTAGTGTAGGCAGTTCCATAGTAGGTCTGTTACGTTTTCTAAGTGTCCTGCTAATAAAACGCAGTCTTTGGTTTGCCTTCCCCACAACATTTTCTATGTGTTCGTTCCAATTTAAGTTCTTTGTAATTGTAATTTCTAGGTATTTAGTTGGACTTATGGCCTTGAGATTTGATTGATTTATCGTGTAACAGAATTTTAACGGATTCCTTTTAGCACTTATCTGGATGACCTCACGGTTTTCGTTATTTAAGGTCAACTTCCAATTTTCGCACCATACTGATATCCTTCTAAATCGTTTTGAAATTTGTTTTGATCTTCTGATGACTTTACTAGTCGATAAATGATAGCGTCATCTGCAAACAACCTAAGATGGCTGCTCAGAGTGTATCCCAAATCGTTTATACAGACAAGGAACAGCTAAGGACCTATACACTACCTCGGGGAACGCCAGAAATCACTTCTGTTTTATTGGATGACTTCCTGTCAATAACGAAGAACTGTGACATCTCTGACAGGAAATCACGATTCCATTCACCTAATTGAGATGGTATTCCATAAGCACGCAGTTTCACTACAAGCCGCTTGTGTGGTACAGTGTCAAAAGCCTTCTGGAAATCCAAAAATACGGAATCCATTTGAAATTCCTTGTCAGTAGCACTCAACACTCCTGCGAGTAAAGAGCTAGTTCTGTTTCCCAAGAACGATGTTTTCTAAATCCGCGTCGACAATGCGTCAATAGACCGTTTTCTTCGAGGTAATTCATAATGTTCGAACACAGTGTACGTTCCAAAATCCTGCTGCATATCGATGTTAATGATATGGTCCTTTAACTAAGTGAATTAATCCTACTACCTTTCTTGAGTATTGGTGTGACCTGTGCAACTTTCCAGTCTTTGGGTACGGATCTTTCGTCGAGCGAATTATTGTATATGGTTGTTAATTATGGATCAAAAGATTTGCTTTTATTAAGTAAATTAAGTTGCTATACTACTCCGAGGATCTTTACTTCTATGATATGTTGTCAGCCTTTTTGATTCGAATTCTGGAATATTTCTTTTCTTTGGCGAAGGAATTTCGGAAGGCTGTGTTTAGTAACTCTGCTTTGGTAGCACTGTCTTGGATACTATTTCCTTTGCTATCGGGCAGAGAAGGTGTTGATTGTGTCTTGCCTCTAGCATACTTCACATATGACCAGAATCTCTTTGAATTTCCTGCCAGGTATCGAGATAAAGGTTCGTTGTCCAAACTCTTAGAAGCATCTCGCATTGAAGTCCGTGCTAAATTTCAAGTTTCTGTAAAAGATCATCAGTCTTGGAGATTTTGCGTCCGTTTAAATTTGGCTTGTTTTTTTTTTCGTTATTTCTGCAAGTCTTCTGACCCGTTTTGTGTACAATGGGGAATCAGCTCTGTTATTTGATAATTTATTTGGTATAAGTCTCTCAATTGCTTCCGATACTTTATCTTTGAATTTAAGCCACATCTGGTCTACACTTACATTGTTAATTTGGAAGGAACAGAGATTATCTCTCAGGAAGGTGTCAAGTGAATTTTTATCTGCTTTTTGGAATAGGTATGTTTTTTGTTTATTTTTGGACGATTTGGAGGTTACAGTATTCAGTCGCGCTACGACAACCCTGTGTTCACTAATTCGATGTTCGTTATTAACCCAGGATTATTTGTTGCTAAGAGGTCAAGTGTGTTTTCACAATCGTATACCATTCGTGTGGGCTCATGAACTAACTGCTCGCTTCAGTATGGAACCGCGTAACCACTACGGTCGCAGGTTCGAATCCTGCCTCGGGCATGGATGTGTGTGATGTCCTTAGGTTAGTTAGGTTTAAGTAGTTCTAAGTTCTAAGGGACTGATGACCACAGTTGTTAAGTCCCATAGTGCTCAGAGCCATTTGAACCATTTTTTTGAACTAACTGCTCGAAATAATTTTCAGAGAATGCGTTTAGGACAAATTCGGATGATATTTTCTGCGTACCTCCGGAATTAAACATGTATTTCCGCCAACATATCGAGGGTAAATTAAACTCACCACCAACTATAATTGTCTGGGCCGGGTACGTGCTTGAAATCAAACGCAAGTTTTCATAGAACCTTTCAGTAATTGTGTCATCTGCATTGAGAGGTCGGTAAAAGGATCCAATTATTATTTTATTCCGGTTGCGCACACTATCTCACAGGAACTATCTACTTCAATTTCGCGACAAAATAAACTACTTCTAACAGCAACAAACACGCCACCGCCAACTTTGTTTAGCCTATTCTTTCAGAACACCGTTACGTTCTTCGCAAAAATTTCGGTTCAAGTTATCTCCCGATTTAGCTAGCTTTCAGTACCTATAATGCTTTCTATTAGCGCGTGGAGCTCTGACTGAAGCCCTTTTTGTGTTTTCCCGAGACTCTCTAACCGTAAAAACCGCCCAGTTCACGCCACACAGCCCCTGCTACCAGTGTAGGTGCCTCCTACATGTAGTGGACTCCTGACCTATTCAGCGGAACCCGAAACCCAACCTCCCTATGGCGCAAGTTGAGGAATCTGGAGCCTACATGGTCGCAAAACCGTCTGAACGTCTGATTGAGATCCCCCACTCGGCTCTGTACCAGAGGTCGCAGTCGGTCCTGTCGCCTATGCTGCAAATGGTCAGCTCTGCTTTCATCTCGCAAGCAAGACTGGCAGTGAGAATCTCTTCCGGTCCAAAGTGACACACATCATTGTTACCGTCGCGAGCCACCACCTGCAGTTGGCTGCACTCTGTGCTCTTCATGGCATCTGGAAGGATTCGTTCCACATCTGGAATGACTCCATCCGGTGCGCATAAGGAGTGCACATTGGCTATCTTCCCCTTCTTGGGAGCTATGTCCCTAATAGGCCCTATAACGCGCCTAAGTTGGAGCCCCCAACTATCAATAGTCCCGCCCTCTGTGATTACCCGGATCTTGCAGGCTGAGAGGTTTCCTTTGAAACAGTGCCCGTGACTGCATCTGGCTGAGCGACAGTGTCAGCCACAGATGGCACCTGGAACGCGTTTGTCAGGCCTTACGTACGTCACCCTGTGAAATCTTCCTCCACCTGCCACGTTCCAGATCGACCTCCCTCTCGACCACAGGTGACAGGCCAAACTCAGTGTGAGCAGTAACTGGACTGGCCACCGGTGAGAACCAATCTGAGGATTCGGACGTGCTGGTCATCCGTTGGATCCCTACAGTCGGTCCGCTACAGTGGTACCAACTACTGCAGCTTCAAGCTGTTTAACCGAAGCCATCACAGCCTGGAGCTGAGAGCGAAGTGTCACGAACTCGGCTTGCATCCGCACACGACAATTGCAGTCCCTGTCCATACTAAAAACCGTGTAAAACTAAACTACTGACATAAACAGACTATCGGCACATACTGTGGAACTCTACTATACACCCAAACGAAAACGCAAGAACTGTCTCTAATAAATTAGAGTAATATGCAGAGATTCAAAAACCTAACCACCGAAGCACTCAGGTGAAACTAAATAATTCGGCCCCGATTAGAAACTTGTAATATACCACAAAATCGGCTTGCTTTCTGACGCAAACGAAAACGCGAGAACTATTTCTATTAGATACTAAATTAACACCCAGAAACTCAAGAACCTAAACTATCAAAGCACATAGATGAAATTATACAAATCGCTCCTGGTTAGGAAGTCGTAGAAGTCACAAAATCGGTTACTTCCCTGTTGCTGCGTCGGTCTCGGGCGGTCGCTCCTGGCTGATAGTTAAATAGCTTTTATTCATTTGGTTCACAAATTTCATCACCTTCTAGACATTTACGCTAATTTACGTTATGAAAACATTGTCGTTTCTGAATATACTTCCGATCAAAAAGTGATTCTGATTTCATAATGAAATATTTTCATAAAACCTTTCACCCACTATTTCGCCGCCTTGGAGGTTGAATATCGAAAAACGTTGGAACATTATTTTTTGTTCTAACGAATTTTCGTAGATGTAACTTTAAAAATGCCCCAGTAATTCTTCAGTCCTACATTACTAGGCCCTTGTAATGTTTACAATTGCACTAGGGCATAAAACAGGACTTCTATACTTAATTTGGTATGTAACGTACTATTGAAGATCTAATATTTATAATTAATCAGTGGGTAACCAATAAATTGTAATTTTCTTTGAATAAAATATGGAATAGTAAGCTTTACGATGGTTCAGTAGCACTGTAACATTCCCCCCTCCCCGCATTAGTGTTTTAGGGTTAGCGAGTATTTACTTAAAAGAAAAAGACTTACACCAACTACCTCATCTCCTTAGGGATTGAATTTCCAAAAATCCTGGAACACCGATTTCCTTATGACCGAGAAAACAACCCCTCTTGGGGTGGAATTCAGAAAAATCCCTTCTTAACCGATGTACCCTCTCAGCATTTCAAGTGCTATCCTTAGTGGTTTGGGCTGGGCTATAATGAGTCAGTCAATCAGTCAGGACATTTCCTTTTATTGACGTCATATGTCACAAATGCAAACCATCAGTATAGCACCAACAAGTACAAGAAGGTGGCGAAAACATTCCAGTGACTATCTCATGTTACCTACACCAGCTGACTCCACCATAGAGTACAAAATAGGGCCATGCATACAAAATAAACGCGGTATGAGCAGCACACAGCACAATGCCCGTTTGTCACTCACAGATCAAGGTGCAAACATCGAGCGTAGTGCGGCAAAAAGGTACCGAGGTGGCGCACAGGGTCGTTACAAGGCACATTTAAGAAATACACAAACTACTACGTAGAACTTTTGCCGTACTATACGCGAGGTTTGCATTTTGATATGTGTGATCCAGTTTTGCTGTATGCGACCTACCGCGTTTATTTTTTAAGCGTGGACCTATTTTGTACTGCTGTGGTGGGGAAAGCTGATGTTCTGACAGTGAGACAGTCTTTGAAACTTTTCCGACACCTTCTTGAACCTTCTTGGTGTTACACTGACAGTTTTCTCTTCTTTTAACTAAATCCACTTTGCATTTTACGAGTATATGTGTTTCTGACGAATGGATTATATATCCAGTTACTGTTGCGTCCATTTTCCATTTCATATAGCTTTGTGACGGATGGGTTACACAACTTGCTACTTTTACCTAAGATTTTATAACTTCTAGTTCTTTTTACCTGCGTACTCGTACAAGATAGGATCATGCCCGTTCCTCTATTTGTTTCTAATTGATTGGTCTCTTGCTTTTATAGACAATCAGATGATAGCCCAAAAAGATGAAATCCGTCACTGAAATAAAATTTCGCAAGCAAGACTATTTTTATTCTGAAATTATAAATTACAATCTCCTTTGACTCAGATGTTGAAGCAGACTCTGAACCCTGATGTGCAATTTGACGAAGTTGACTTATGAAAGAAGCCCGGCCCTGCCGGCCGCTGTGGCCGAGCGGTTATTGACGCTTCAGTCCGGAACCGCGCTATTGCTGTGTTCGCAGGTTCGAATCCTGCCTCGGGCATGGATGTGTGTGATGCCCTTAGGTTAGTTAGGTTTAATTAGTTCTAAGGCTAGGGGACTGATGACCCCAGATGTTAAGTCCCATAGTGCTCAGAGCCATTTGAACCATTTGAAGCCCGGCCCATCTGATGACATGCTTTGTAAAATCAAACAGGGCCCCCTTTATACAGGTGTCCAACTACTAACAAAAGTGGAACAAACGGACATGGAGGATTTACTACTATGTATTCCACCAGTACATCACCATTTTTTCAAGAATCTACCATGTGGCACTATCACAACTTCATCACCTTTGCAACAGCAAGCAGACGAAAGTGAATATATTTTTGTTTTAACCTGAAGTGCACAAGTTCTTGTTTGGATATATTACTTATAAGCAGATAGAGAGAATAAAATTATAGTTATATAATCAAGAAATGTATTTGCATTACCGTTTTCTTAATAAACCTTGTACACTAGAATAACGAGGAAAATACAATATATTCAGTGGACAAAAAGTCCAAAATTTCACTTTTCTATTCAAGGTACCATATAGTAGCCCTTAAATTTATCTTATTCAATATATATATGCAATTTACCAAATGTCTTCTATCATTCAAACATTATAAAATGGCGTAAACTGTTTGCTGTAATTAATTATTCAGGAAAGTCTTTACGTCTGTTTTTCTCAAAATCCCTTATTGTGACTTGATTCCCTTGTGCATTGGTCGCCCCAGTTGTTGAAGGTAATTTGAATGCTCATCGTGATGTTGCAAGCATACGATGTCATCACGGCCTTCGTCACCGCCGGCCGGAGTGGCCGTGTGGTTCTAGACGCTACAGTCTGGAGCCAAGCGACTGCTCCGGTAGCAGGTTCGAATCCTGCCTCGGGCATGGATGTGTGTAATGTCCTTAGGTTAGTTAGGTTTAATTAGTTCTAAGTTCTAGGCTACTGATGACCTCAGAAGTTAAGTCGCATAGTGCTCAGAGCCATTTGAAGCTTCGTCACCACTGTAACAAATAGCTTATTCTAGTAGGATAACGAATGAACGCAAACTACTCTTCAGACGTCAAACGCCTTGCGGAATTTACAGATCATTGGCTGTCCTGTCAAGTTCACTAATGTGTGAATCATAGAACACGTCTGGGATGCAGTGGGGAGATGTACACTTTCATACCAGTCTCTAGCGAGCTCTGAGCTAAAACATCATGCATTTCGGGTATGGCAAGAAACTAAGCAAGACGATTCTCGGCTGGTGCTTGATTCTATGCCACAATGAACGTAAGAGTGCAGTCGATCCGGCAGGTGTCACATCTCACGCTGATGATGGCCATTGTTTTCGAATGGAATGAATGTACAGTAATTTAATACACACTATGTGATGCAAAACACGAAGCAGGATAAATATCGTGCTGGTGATTCATGGTGTAACATATTGCCTTTCTGTAATTCATATTTGATAGGAATAAATTCCGAACTGGACATCGAAGTTTTTAAGATAATGACTTGAACTCGGTATGACCGTCAGAGAATCATTTTGATGTGTCCACTTGACCTCAGGTTACAGAGTTGCGTGGTATGACGGGTCGATTGATTCTGGCGCCACTTGTGAAGCACACAGGCACACCTGGAGTGATGTTCCTCATCTGATTAGGAGATGACCATGTCTTACTTGGTAATTCGAGTCACTTGCGGTAGTTATTATGCACGCCATGGGTGACAAGTTCAGATTACTTTGCTTCGGTCCATACATGCCTCCAGTCATTTATTCTGCTAAAATGAGCGACTGTCAGCTTTGCATCTGTTCTTTTCCCTGATACCCGCGATGTCTGGTATTTGTGGGTTTTGAAGAACCATGTCGTACTCTCCGATGAGTGCAGTGGATTTTCGTATTGCAGGAAATGGTTCGTGTTGGTAGCGAGTGGGCTAGTGAAGATCTGATTATGCCCAACATTAAACGTATTCTGTGATTCACTTGGACGTAAATCATTTTCACATGTGTGCCATTCAGCCATATCGAAGCACAATATTGGGCGTCAGAGTAAAATATAAGACAGCAGAAGTAAAACAGAACGTGAAACATGCAGTTAATGACAAAACGTCTTTGTTATTTCATAAGACACTTTCGTACTATGTATTTTCCTGGAAAACTTTGGACCAGACATATACGGTGAATAATAGTAGAATTAATGCTCTTTCCATTCTTACCTTATCACTCATCATGGAACGTTGCTGACTCACTTTCGAGACAAGCAAAACGGAAGCCACGATGCACAATATAGAAACCAGACTTCATCCATGTTTCCTTTTGTTAGCTGTTAGTGTCTATGTGCGTGCATTTACACTGTGTCCAATTAATGGTGGTTAGAAAGTAGTCAATGTTATAAAATAACTTGTTTGAAAGCACGTGAAAAGAAAATAGCATTATATGCTAGGGATAAACTGAACGTGTTTGCCTTGACCTTACATATTGAGGGAAAAAACTCCAACATCAAGAAATAATTAAAGTATGAAATCTCGGGAATATACTTGTCTAGGTAGCATATTTTAATGATTAATGTTGCAAGTTACTGGGTTAATGTAAGTACGAGATAAGTCATTCGAAATGTGGAATGCTGGTACATTAATAACCATAATATTGAATGAAAGCATGCAAGCATTAGTTCGTAAACGTGCCGGATGTCAGGTTATGGGTTGGAGATCCATGCCTGTTGCACTTGGTCGGTCAGTTAATGCTGGTTATGGATGATACTGGAATTGTCGTCTGATTGGAGACGGATCTGGTGATCGAGCAGGCCAAGACAACATATCGATACTCTGTAGAAGATGCTGGATTACAACAGCGACATGTGGGCGAGCGTTATCCTGTTGAAAAACACCCCCTTGAATACTGTTAATGTATGGCAGCACATTAGGTTGAACTAACAGACTGACATGCAATTTGCAGTCAGGGCGTGTGGGATAACCATGAGAGTGCTCTTGCTGTCATGCGAAATTGCACCCCGGTCCATAACTTCAAGTCTAGATCCAGTGTGTCCAGGCCGGAGTCAGATTGACTGAAGGCACTCAACTGGCCTCCTAACCCACAAACGACCATCACTGGCACCGAGGCAGGACCGGCTTTCATCGGAAAGCACAACAGACCTCTACCTCTGCCCTCCAGTGAGGTCTCGCTTGACACCGCTGAAGTCGCAAGTGGCGGTAGTTTGGGGTCAGTAGATTTGTACTGGAAGTAACCGATTTATAACAGTCTGTAGGGGTGGAGGGGGTGTCACAGTGGCGCCAACTGGTGCTCATATTGCTGCTGCAGATACAGTGCGATGCGACAGATCCGTACCCCGAATACGGCGGTCTTCCCTGTCGGTAGTACCATAAGGCCATCCAGCGTCCGGAGCCCAATCTTCCTGCGACCTTACATTCTCGTGATCACCGCTGCCAGCTATCATGTACAGTGGCTACATTCCTGTCAAGTCTTTCTCCAAAATCGTGGAAGGAAGATTCAGCTTTTCGTAGCCCTATTAACGGTCTCGTTCAAACTCAGTGAGCTGTTGATAACGTCTTTTCCGTCTTAAAGCCGTGACTAACACCAACTCACTACGTCCAGTCTCAAAAGTAACTAACGCTCACGACCGTTACAGCGTGTATTTAAGGCAAAAATTATTTGCATCCTGATAGTGGCGCTACTAGCGTCAGTCTTATGTGACTGGAACGACGACATCTTTCAGATATAGAAACATGACTACCAACTTTCGTATATCTCGCACAACACCTTCTTGGACCATTTCCGGTAGTGTATATGTTGGACGGAAACACTGATTCCCCTTATGGCCGTTCTGAGTCAGGTTTTCCGTGGTTTCCCATGCACTGCTAACAAAGAGATTGGCTGTCGAGCACGGGGGGAGGGCAGAACTGTGGCTGGGGCAGCAACAGCTGGGCGCTTCCTATCTCTAAACATTCACATCCTCCCCTTCAACGTGCAGTATTGGAACTGATCAGCAGGGTGTAAATAGCCTTTGGACTTCTCTGCACGCTTTCGCAACTAGTTTAGGATTTCATTTCGCGTAAAGAAAACGAATCACGACTGTTACATTACTGGCAAAGAGCGTCGCCGGCAGCTGACTTGCAGGTCGAACCCGAGGGAAGGATGCGTCAACCATGAAAGAATGGAAGGCGTGCCCAGGCTCATTCCCTGATTAGTTGCTGCTGTGGCAACTGTCTTGTAACCAACTAGCTGTCAATTACTTTGTTACTCTGATCGAGGTGCAATCACGTCAGGCAAATTTCGTGATCGTTTTCGATAAGAGCACAGTCGACTAATAATCCCCTCCTTGGCAACGTATTCCTTAGGTTAGTTAGGTTTAAGTAGTTCTAAGTTCTAGGGGACTTATGACCTAAGATGTTGAGTCCCATAGTGCTCAGAGCCATTTGAACCATTTTACATTACCCATGTTAACATGGACCTTTTACCAATTGAGGGAAAGGTCGATATCGTGTTGATGTATGGCTGTTGTGATCAAAATGCCCAACGGCCGTGTGCTATGTATGCTGCTCGGTATCCTGGACGACATCATCCAAGTGTGCGGACCGTTCGCCGGATAGTTACGTTATTTAACGAAACAGGAAGTGTGCAGCCACGTGTGAAACGTCAACCACGACCTGCAACAAATTATGATGCCCAAGTAGGTATTTTAGCTGCTGTCGCGGCTAATCCGCACGTCAGTAGCAGACAAACTGCGCGAGAATCGGGAATATCAAAAACGTCGGTGTTGAGAATGCTACATCAACGTCGATTGCATTCGTACCATATTTCTATGCACCAGGAATTGCATGGCGACGACTTTGAACGTCGTGTACAGTTTTTCCACTGGGCACAAGAGAAATTATGGGACAATGACAAATTTTTTGCACACGTTCTACTTAGCGACGAAGCGTCATTCACCAACAGCGGTAACGTAAACCAGCATAATACGCACTATTGGGCAACGGAAAATCCACGATGGCTGCGACAAGTGGAACATCAGCAATCTTGGCGTGTTAATATATGGTGCGGCATTATGAGAGGAAGGATAATTGGCCCCCATTTTATCGATGGCAATCTAAATGGTGCAATGTATGCTGATTTCCTACGTAATGTTCTAATGTTACTACAAAATGTTTCACTGCATGACAGAATGGCGATGTACTTCCATGATGGATGTCCGGCACATAGCTCGCGTGCGGTTGAAGCGGTATTGAATAGCATATTTCATGACAGGTGGATTGGTCGTCGAAACACCATACCACGGCCCGCACGTTCACCAGATCTGACGTCCCCGGGTTTCTTTCTGTGGGGGAAGTTGAAGGATATGTGCTGTCGTGTTCCACCGACAACGCCTGACAACATGCGTCAGCGCATTGTCAATGAATGCATGTGCGAACATTACGAAAGGCGAACTACTCGCTGTTGAGAGGAATGTTGTTACACGTATTGCCAAATGCATTGAGGTTGACAGACATTATTTTGAGCATTTATCGCATTAATGTGGTATTTACAGGTAATCACGCTGTAACAGCATGCGTTCTCAGAAAAGATAGGTTCACAAAGGTACATATATGACACTAGAACAACCGAAGAAAATGTTCAAACGTACCTACGTTCTGTATTTTAATTTAAAAAACCTACCTGTTACCAATTGTTCGTCTAAAATTGTGTGCCATATGTTTGTGAGTGTAACAGCGCCATCTATCACAAAGTGAAAAAAGTTTTCCAACTAAAATCATATTTCTTTACGTACTACACGAATATGTAATAAAATGGGGGTTCCTATTTTAAAAAACGCAGTTACTATCGGTTTGACCTATGGCAGCGCCATCTAGCGGGCCAACCATAGCGCCATCTGGTTTCCCCCTTCAAGCTAGACAAGTTTCGTTCTTTGTAATTATTTCGTTTGACACTTATTTCGTGAGATATTTGGCCCGGTCACGATCAATGTACCGACCTGTATATCATACATTTAAGCTCAACAGCCCGTTCTGGTTATTAACCCGTTAGTTAAGTCTCACCGACCATATTTACAAAGTAATTATTAGCTTGCCTGAGCTAGTATGGTGATATTCCGATGCGTTATCTTCCATATCTTCAAAGCAATCACTCATAATCACCACTCTACTTCAACCAGAGTCCACACACAGACCAAACAAACCATGAGGCAGTGGACATATATCCACTGTGCTCTGAACAAGAGTCTGCTTCCCTCCATTTTCCTCGAGTTACCAGTCCCAAGTCGTTGTGAATCTTTGATGTTCTGTAAGCAGCTTCATAAACAGACTTAAAAGAAGGATAAGCCCAAAATGGCCAAAAATGGACTTTATTCTCTTGAACTCTGAACGCCCCAATTATCAAATTGGCCCTATTGTCACATCCAATAGCTCTCCACGTCATGACCCCGAGCGTCCAAGAAGTTTCGCTCTCGAACTTCGCCGTTTCCTGTGACCTTTCGCCAGGTTATCTACAGATATGTTGTCACTGATGTTTCCTCCGCAAATAGAAGCGATAGTCATCGCTTAACATCACAGAATAACGTTCCAGGTCACACTGTCTCTACCAGTCCAACCCCCTATTATCTGTGGTGCAATGTGAGCTGTAGACGAGGCAGACCAGCGCAAGTTCTCAAACCATGCTCTAGTAGTATGTTGCGACGTTTCTTGATAGCCCTACTCGTGACTTCTTCGCAGGTTTCAACAGTTCTCAACCCTCTCTCCTTCAGAGCCAGTCGAATAACTGAAGCACCCTTTAGTGGTGTAGTCCTTATGAAAGTACCCGTGCCAACTCCTATTACCACACTGTTGTCGTGAGTCTATCTCGTCACTATTTGCTCTGCAGTTTTTGAATTATAGCCAACAGTCAGTGCGATTGGTAAATATGACGCCCTGATGACCGTCATCAAATTGACTCGACCTTTCTCATATTCTGAAAGATGGCGACAAGATTCTTATGCATGTTCTCTTGTAATGCAATGTTGCGACCACCATCTGACAAGTTCCAGAAGCGTTAGACACACCGAACTACCATAATCAGTTCTCACCGTCTTCCATTTGCAGGACTGGTGTTTTCTGTAAAGAACAAACTGAAAATATACTTGCAATAGGATAAATTTTTAATCTCCTTATCCACAGGCTTAAAAGTTCTGGGTTATTAATCGGATGCATTTGGTCAAAGCGTTCACAGTATAACACTTTCCATTTCCACCAGTGTCAACTTGTTGCATTTTTCTCACAAAGCACCTATTTTGTTTTATCTAAGTACTCTTTCAGTGTGTAGCATGTATTGTCTACTAAGTACTTTTCGACTGCCTATTTTAAATGCATTTCTTTAAGAAGCAATGAAATAGTGAATGTGGGGGGAAAATCTTTATGTGAAATCCTTAGTTCCGCATGTTCGTCTGCGGAATAATGGTACACTGGCTGGCAAAGACAGTAAAGCACACGGAAGACATGGTGGGATGTCAATGTAACTTCATACATGTTCCTGCCTTCGGACGGTATGTAAGTGATTAGAGACGCAATTCGCTGTGAAAGGTACATTATGTGATCAAAAGTATCCGAACACCTGGCTGAAAGTGGCTTACAAGTTAGTGGCGCCCTCCATCGCTAATGTTGGAATTCAGTGTGGTGTTGGCCCATCCCAAGCCATGATGACAGCTTCCACTCCCGCAAGAATACGTTCAATCAGATGCTAGAAGGTTTCTTGGGGAATGGCAGCCCATTCTTCAAGGAGTGCTCCACTGAGGAGAGGTATCGATGTCGTTCGGTGAGGCCTGGCACGAAGTCGGCGTTCCAAAACATCCCAAAGGTTTCCTGTAGGATTCACGTCAGGACTCTGTGTAGGCCAGTCCATTATAGGGATGTTACTGTCGTGTAACCGCTCTGCCACAGCCCGTGCATTATGAACAGGTGTCCGATCGTGTTGAAAGATGCAATCGCTATCCCCGAATTTCTCTTCAACAGTGGGAAGCAAGAAGGTGCTTAAAACATCAATTTACGCCTGTGGTGTGATATTTCCACGCAAAACACGGGGTGCAAGCCCCCTCCATGAAAAACATGACCACACTATAACACCACCGCCTCAGAATTTTACTGTTGGCACTACACATGCCGGTATATGACGTTCACCTGGCATTCGCCATACCCAGACCCTGCCATCGGACCGCCACATTGTGTACCGTGATTCGTCATCCACACAACGTTTTTCCACTGTTCAGTCGTCCAATGTTTACGCTCCTTACACCAAGGGAGAGGTCGTTTGGCATTTACCATTCGACCATGAAGTCCAAGTTTTCTCACCTTCCGCCTAACTGACATAGTACTTGCAGTGGATCCTTATACAGTTGGGAATTCCTGTGTTATGACCTGGATAGATGTGTGTCTATTACACATTACGACCCTCTTCAAATTTCGGCAGTCTCTGTCCGTCAGCAGACGAGGTCGGACTGTTCGCTTTTGTGCTGTACGTGGCCCTTCACGTTTCCACTTCACTATCACATCGAAAACAATGGACCTAGGGATGTTTAGAAGTGTGGAGATCTCGCGTACAGATGTATGACACAAGTGACACCCAATCACCTGACCATGTTCGAAGACAGTGAGTTCCGCGGAGCGCCCCATTTTGCTCTCTCACGATGTCTAAATGACTACTGAAGTCGCTGATACGGAGTCCCTGTCAGTAGGTGGCAGCACAATGCACCTAACATGAAAGACGTATGTTTTTGGTGATGACCGGATATTGTGATCACATAGTGTAGTATGGCCACCACAGTTCATTAGTGTTATTCGTGTTTAGTGTTGTTGTCTAGCATGGTAGGATATGCAAAGGGCGTGAGCGGCATCATATGTTGCATGATCACTGTGAAGCACACGGAGATGCCACACAGCACTACGCGCCGCGCGGAGTAGCCGCACGGTCTGGGGCGCCTTGCCACGATTCGCGCGGCTCCCCCCGCTGGAGTTTCGAGTCCTCCGTCAGGCATGGGTATATGTGTTGTTCTTAGCCTAAGTTAGTTAGATTAAGTTAGTTAGGCTAAGTTAGTTAGATTAAGTAGTGTGTAAGCTTAGGGACCGATGACCTAAGCAGTTTGGTCCCACAGGAACTTACCACCACCGCCACAGCAGTGTGAGGCAGCATTATCAGCACATGACAGAGTCTGAAGGTGCATTGTCTATTTCATTTGACTGGCTGGTCGAATAGTGCAATATCCAGATTTGTCTTCCTATGGCGGACTGCAAGGGAATGCTAGGACAGGCATACTCACTGTCAATCTTCTGATCGACGACGTCTGAGCACCACGAGGTAGGATCGCCCTATTGACACGAACGACGTTGTAACCCATTCACATCTGGGCCTTCTGTTAGAGAATAAACAATGGACTCCCTGTATCATTCTGTGTTACCTCGCTCCTTTGATCGTAGACCAGCAATAACCGGACTATGGAATTACCGTCCCACGAATAAGCAGGCTGCCGTTATCACCACAACACAGACGACTGCGTTTGCTGCAGTATCGTGGCCAGGAACCATGAACTGCTGAGGGATGGCGTCGCATTGCTTTCAGTTGTGAATCGCGGTTCTGAATTACCCCGGGTGACCATCGTCGTGATTGTGGCGGCGACTTGGGGATATGTCCCATTCTTCCAACGTTTTAGAGAGGCGCAGCGGTGTTACTTCCGGGGTCATTGTGTAGGGAGTAATTGGTTACAACTTCAGGTAGCAGCTGGTTCTGATTGAGGGAACCCTGAATGCATAACACTACGTCACATAAACCCTGCGGTCTCATATGAAGAATGATCCAAAAGTAACGGGAATTTTTTAATTTCGCGGTCTCTATACATCGGATTTTCTAAAAACTTTTTATATTAGTGGTACACATGTTTCTGGTGTACGTTTGCATTTTCATCTCTTTTAAAATATTTGGCTTCCTGTTGTCAGTCCAAAAGGTTGCACGTGCTTTCGAGTGCTATGCGAATTTTCACTGTCAAAAAAGACGGATCAAAGAATTTGCATTAAACTTTGCTTGAAAAATGGAGTAAAGTGCAACACTCATTCGAAATGTTGACTGTGGTTTTTGGCGGCCGGAGTGGTCGAGCGGTTCTAGGCGCTACAGTCTGGAACCGCGCGACCGCTACGGCCGCAGGTTCGAATCCTGCCTCGGGCATGGATGTGTGTGATCCTTAGGTTAGTTAGGTTTAAGTAGTTCTAAGTTCTTGGGGACTGATGGCCTCAGCAGTTAAGTCCCGTAGTGCTCAGAGCCATTTGAACCATTTTTATTAAGTAAGATAAGAGTTTATCAGTGATATAAACGTTTCTGTGTCGAGAAGACATTGAAGACGACGTTCACACAGGACACTCTAGGGCATCAGTTACTGATGACAATGTGGAAGAAATAAAGAAAATCCTTCTGAAGAATCGCCGAATTACCATCAGAGAGGTTGTGATGACGTCAGCATACCCTTTGGCTTACGAGAAGCAAATTTTATCGAATGTTTTGGACATGAATCGTACAGCAGCGAAGTTTGTTCCAAAATTGTTGAATTTCGACCAAAAACGACGTCGTGTAGATGTCGCTCAATAATTACTGAATGAAGTCGATAACGGTCCAGAACATCTACAGAAGGTTATAATAGGTAAGAAACGTAGGTATAAGCGTATGACGTCGAAACCAATGCCTGACGTCGAAACCAATGCCCAATCGTCCCAATGGAAAATGCCTCAAGATCTAAGACCGTAAAAAATTCGACAAGCTGATCATATGTGAAAGTCCTTTTCACTGTTGTTTTTTTTCGATTACGATAGGTTATTGCATCTCGAGTTCCTGTCTTATGGTCGTGCGGTCAATAAGGAATACTGTCTGGAAGTTATGCGCCGTTTGCATGAAGCAATCAGAAGGAAACACCCAGGACTGCGGCAAAACCACTCGTGGAAATTGCATCACGATAAGGCTTCCGCTCGTTCCTCAATGCTTGTTCGTGACTTTTTGGCAGGAAACAAAACCATTCGTCAGATATATCCCTCTTCTGCTTCTTTCTACACCCGAGGCAGAAGAGAAGCATGAACGGACGTCGTTTCGCCACCACTGATAAGATAAAAATAGAATCGCTGGAGGAGCTGAACACCATAAGGAAAAATGAGTTCTAGAAGTACTTCCAAGATTGGAAAAGCGCTGGCACAATAGTATTACCGGGTGATCGAAAAGTCTGTATAAATTTGAAAAATTAATTAACCACGGAATAATGTAGATAGAAAGGTAAAAATTGACACACATGCTTGGAATGACATGGGGTTTTATTAGAACCGAAAAAAAACAAAGTATCAAAGTATTGCTAGACGCGTGAAAGATCTCTTACGCGCGTCGTTTGCTGCTGATCGTGTGCTCAGCCGCCACTTGCGTCATGCTTGGCCTCCCAGGTCCCCAGACCTCAGTCCGTGCGATTATTGGCTTTGGGGTTACCTGATGTCGCAAGTGTATCGTGATCGACCGACGTCTATAGGGATGCTGAAAGACAACATCCGACGCCAGTGCCTCACCATAACTCCAGACATGCTCTACAGTGCTGTTCACAACATTATTCCTCGACTACAGCTACTGTTGAGGAATCATGGTGGACATATTGAGCATTTCCTGTAAAGAACATCATCTTCGCTTTGTCTTACTTTGTTATGCTAATTATTGCTATTCTGATCAGATGAAGCGCCATCTGTCGGACATTTTTTGAACGTTTCTATTTTTTTTTCTTTGTTCTAATAAAATCCCATGTCATTCCAAGCATGTGTGTCAATTTGTACCTCTCTATCTACATTATTCCGTGATTTATTCAGTTTTCAAATTTATACTGACTTTTTGATCACCCGGTATATCTGAGGAAGGTTACTTTGAAAGAGACAAAGCTGATGTCGACGAATAAACAAAGACTCTTCAAGAAAACCACAAACTGGCGTTACTTTTGATGACACTTCTTGTGTTTAACGGTATGGTGATTATACCGTCCCTCTATCTTCTTTGGTATTAAAGTGTTTTGAGTTTAATGGAAGATGTGGTCGGGATTGTTGGGGAAAAGGTAAAGGATATTTAGCGCACTGTTTGATTCACGTATATTCTGCACGCTTGTAAATGCGGCTTACACGTATGCCGACGACTGTCAAGCTTGCCACGCAGGCATAAATATTAGTAAAAATGGGAAGAGTTGTAATTGTCTAATTACGTTATCCAAACTCGCGTCTAGCTCAAAGACAATCAGAAGTAGCATGAAACTATTATTGATATTGCCCGTTAAATTAATTGTTGCGGAGAGAGAGGCGATATAACCACCTATGTAACGTAACGATTTGTACTCACGATAAATAATTTCATTTATATTATACTGGCTTCTTTTTAGGTTAAGCACTTCCTTGACAGAAATAAATTTAGTTGCAAACTCAGAGATATCGTGAAGCAAACCTAAGACTTGTTACATTAAATACATTCGCAGTTGTGAATAAGGACAACCATCGGTTGTAAAATGAATTGACGATAATGAAAATCCTTGCTGACGGGGCATAACGGTTGTAGTCTCCGCAGTGCCCGTTCCTTTGTACATGCATGCTTGTCCAAAGAAACTTTGCATCGTAATCAGATTAACACATACACTGCAATATCGTTCTAAACCTTGTTGCATACTGCAGTTAAATCTATCCATGCAATTCCGTAAAAATTCTGATGAAATAAACTTTGCAAATATTAATGCTTGAAAATTATTGTCAATATGTATTTATTATGTTAACTTCAGGGTGCAGCCAAGTATTTAATATTTTGATTAAATTCCACGTAATGACCGCCTGTGCGCCATTACAACAAAAAATAAATAAATAAAAAAATAAATAAAAACAGATAGTCAATCTCCTACACAACTCACTTTAAATAATTATTTTCACTTCAATATTTCCACAGGGAGGAAGAGGTTTTGATTAAGAACGTTTCGGTACTCAAGAGCACCGAAAGGTCTAGTACTCGAATTAAAGCCCCAGCATTATTCAGTATGCATTTCGGAAGCGATACCGTTCGGGTACAGAGAAAAGAAGCGCTGTAGTCAGTTCGCGTCGCACAAGCCAATCAAAAGCAAGAGGTCGCAGATCCGCGCATGCGCACTGCAGCGCGCAAAGCGCCACCAACACAAAGCGGCTAGCAGACGACCCAGGCGCGCTATTCTTCCAAGTACCGAAAATGGCGTTTACGTTGCCATAACGCATGACGCCGCCTTCCATCAAGCTGACGTGCCCGCCTTCATCGGTCTTGCCTCCTCCTTAAGAGTACCAGGCGCAGTATATCCATTTCCATGATTCTCAGCTGAAATGCATAGATATTTTTACTGTTTCCCTGACCGCATGTTTCCATGCATGCATAACAACGATAGCGTATTTGACTGTATTCTGCAGATTGTCGTAAATGCCGCATTATATCATCTCATTCTAATTCACACTGACATCGTGTTTTGGATTTTACGTTTCGGAAAATGGGTTAGGAATAGTTTGTAGTACCACATTGTACTAATACATCTATAAAAACACCCTAAAATTTGATTCTGAGAGTTTCAAAGAATAAGAAGATAAACAAAATGTCATTATAGCTCGCTCCTAGAGATCCAAATGATTAAGTAGCCCACTTCCCTATATGATACGTCAATGATTTGGGTCTTAAAAACAAAATTTAAAAACCGCATTTTCGAGAGCTCCTACAGTTCGTCGAAGTTTATAACATACATCTCATGAATGAAAATGTTTCGTATATGGTGCTATAGTTCAAAAAATATTACGGCGGCGAGCTGCCGTCTCTGTCTACTGTTGTTGAGAATTCGATCGCATTGAGAATTCGATCGCAGATAAATAGTTGTGACAAGCAAGATTATGAAGATGACTGCTGGTAGTGATATGCCAGCAATTTAAGTTGTGCTCTTAGATTCCAGTCTAACCGCATGCTCGGAAAAAATGGTGAATTGTTTCTGACAAGAAAAAATATAAAGGTCACTGTCGGTTGTTTCAAAAATGGCTCTGAGCACTATGGGACTCAACAGCTTAGGTCATAAGTCCCCTAGAACTTAGAACTACTTAAACCTAACTAACCTAAGGACATCACACACACCCATGCCCGAGGCAGGATTCGAACCTGCGACCGTAGCAGTCCTGCGGTTCCGGACTGCAGCGCCAGAACCGCTAGACCACCGCGGCCGGCGGTTGTTTCACTCACAGCAATTTCATCTCCAGCAATTTCATATTCCGTTTTTTAAAAACACAGAAATCACGAAATCATTACTGAGGAAGTGCGCTCTTACATGTAAATAATAACGAATATTGCAGAAAATCTTAACTTACACGAATAACAATGTCTCAGAGCGTGTTGCATTTATGAAGAGGGAAAAAAATATATTTTTCACCCATCCGTGCGCGAACCCGTGACCTCTTTTTTGGTATTCCCTGGCTCTAACCACTTGGCCGCGCCGAACAACAGAAACGTAGTGCTCAATTCTTGTACTATCGCGTAGAGGAACGTAGGCTGACTTCGTTGCCAAACGGTGCTGCGTAAGTCATAAGTGCGTGATAGTTTGGAAGGTTTCCAATACCAAAATTCACATAATTGCTTTTCATTGTTGCTTGAAAGTTGTAAACACGTTCCGATAATTATTAACTAAACCATTTGTGGGTAGAAGTACACAAAGTCACTAGTAACGTCAGTTCTCACTCATGTAATATTCGTAAGCAGAGCCGATATCTCGATATTTAATCATCATTAAACTCTTATTTGCATAAAAATAACACGTATTTTGAGAGAATATTGACCGATAACGTTTTTTTTTATTTAATCATTCACAGTGACAATCTAACCTAACCATATTTCTAACAAAGGAAAATAGTTTATTATGAACTCACTTTCCAACTGGATGCGTCCTCTGGTGATTCTTTAGTAACACAATCACTAAATCCAAATCTAAAACCGCTAAATACGTTTAAAATAACAAATTATAGGTGTACACACAGATCACCGATCGACAGGACCACACTGAAATCCAAAACCTCTCGGTACAATTGTCGTAAAATCGGTGGGAGGGCCGTTCGGTAACAGGTCTCAGAAGCTTACTGAATAGAAATTTTCGATAAAGAACCGAAATTGACGTCACTACCGAGGCTAACCTACTACATCGATCGGTATGAACGATACACAATAGGTCCCCAGGAGAGAGTTTTACAACGGTCTACGTTATGCGGGGGTCATCTGATAAACGCGCAACGTGTGGGTCAGTCGGCCACTGCGGTCTGAAGAGAGAGGCCGTGCGGCTTCAGGCGCTGCTGTCGGTGGTCCTGGGAACGGCCACACGCACTGCGTCAAAGGGATGGCGCGTCTATATGTAAACTAGCCGGCATCTGTCACAGCTGCGGCCTGCGCCGACCGCCTCTGCGCTGGCCGCCCATCCTCCTCGCTGACAACTGTGGCGGGGTAGCGGCCGCAGGACGCGTTACATTCCGACCCAGGGAGACCCGCGTGTGTCTGCCGGCGAGGGCAGCACTGCCCTATCCCCGCCCCCTGCTGTGCTTACGAGAAAAACCGTGAAATCCTTAAGAGTCTATGAGAGCGTGCTAAAGGTCTCCGAATATTTTATGGTTGGTTGGTTGGTTGTTTTGGGGGAAGAGACCAAACAGCGAGGTCATCGGTCTCATCGGGTTAGGGAAGGACGGGGAAGGAAGTCGGCCGTGCCCTTTCAAGTGAACCATCCCCGCATTTGCCTGGAGCGATTTACGGAAATCACGGAAAACCTAAATCAGGATGGCCGCAAACGGGATTGAACCGTGCTCCTCCCGAATATTTTATGTAAAATCTCTTTACGCTTTTTAAATAAGACGTTACTAACACTTTAAATCTCTATTCATCATACCTACATACACTACTGGCCAATAAAATTGCTACACCAACAAGAAATGCAGATGATAAACGGGTATTCATTGGACAAATTTATTATACTAGAACTGACATGTGATTATATTTTCACGCAATTTGGGTGCATAGATCCTGAGAAATCAGTACCCAGAACAACCACCTCTGGCCGTAATAACGGCCTTGATACGCCTGGGCTTTGAGTCAAACAGTCTGGATGGCGTGTACAGGTACAGCTGCCCATGCAGCTTCAACACGATACCACAGTTCACCAAGAGTAGTGACTGGCGTATTGTGACGAGCCAGTTGCTTGGCCGCCATTGACCAGATTTTTTGAATTACTGAGAGATCTGGAGAATGTGCTGGCCAGGGCAGCAGTCGAACATTGTCTGTATCCAGAAAGGCCCATATAGGACCTACAACGTGCGGTCGTGCATTATCCTGCTGAAATGTATGGTTTCGCAGGGATCGAATGAAGGGTAGAGCCACAGGTCGTAACACATTTGAAATGTAACGTCCACTGTTCAAAGTGCCGTCAATGCGAACAAGAGGTGACCGTGTAACCAATGGCACCCCATACAATCACGCCGGGTGATGCGCCAGAATGGCGATGACGAATACACGCTTCCAATGTGCGTTCACCGCGATGTCGCCAAACACGGATGCGACCATCATGATGCTG
The DNA here is from genome assembly GCF_023864275.1 of Schistocerca cancellata. Lineage (NCBI taxonomy): Eukaryota > Metazoa > Arthropoda > Insecta > Orthoptera > Acrididae > Schistocerca > Schistocerca cancellata. The sequence goes on along the minus strand of NC_064628.1, from coordinate 744,612,309 downwards.
TAAGCAGAACCTGGATTCATGCGAAAAAATGACGTTTTGCCATTCGTGCACCCAGGTTCGTCGTTGAGCACACCATCGCAGGCACTCATATCTGTGATGCAGCGGCAAGGGTAACCGCAGCCGAGCTGATAGTCCATGCTGCTGCAAACGTCATCGAACTGTTCGTGCAGATGGTTGTTGTCTTGCAAACGTCCCCATCTGTTGACTCAGGTATCGAGACGTGGCTGCATGATCCGTTACAGCCATGCGGATAAGATGCCTGTCATCTCGACTGCTAGTGATACTACGCCGTTGGGATCCAGCACGGCGTTCCGTATTACCCTCCTGAACCCACCGATTCCATATTCTGCTAACAGTCATTGGATCTCGACCAACGCGAGCAGCGATGTCGCGATACGATAAACCGCAATCGCGATAGGCTACAATCCGATGTGATGGTACGCATTTTTACTCCTTACACGAGGCATCACAACAGTGTTTCACCAGGCAACGCCGGTCAACTGCTGTTTGTGTATGAGAAATCGGTTGGAAACTGTCCTCATGTCAGCACGTTGTAGGTGTCGCCACCGGCACCAATCTTGTGTGAATGCTCTGAAAAGGTAATCATTTGCATATCACGGCATCTTCTTCCTGTCGGTTAAATTTCGCGTCTGTAGCACGTCATCTTCGTGGTGTAGCAATTTTAATGGCCAGTAGTGTAATATGAGACGACGGAAGTTATGGGACAGCGATGTGCACGAATACAAGCGATTCGTGTGACGAGGTTTCCGACGGCATTATGGCCTCACGAGGGGAATTAACAGACTTTGAACGCGGAGTAGTAGGTGGAGCTAGACGCATGGGATATTGCATTTCGGAGATCCACAGTGTGACGACTGTGCCGACAATACCACATTCCAGACATCTCAACACGGACACAAAGCAGTGACCGATAGCGTTCGCTTTATGAGCGAGAGCAGCGGTGTTTGTGTAGAGTTGTCAGTGGTAACAGACAATCGAGACTGCGTGAAATAACCGCAGAAATCAATGTGGGAACAATGAATGTATCTGTTAGGACAGTGCGGCGAAATTTGGCGTTAATGGACTATGGCAGAAGACGACCGACGCGAGTGCCTTTGCTAACAGCACTACATCGCCTGCTGCACCTCTTCTGGGCTGGCGACCATATCGATTGGACCCTAGACGACTGGAAATCCGTGGCCTGGTCACGTGAGTCCTCATATCAGTTGGCATTGGCTGATTGTAGGATTCGAGTGTTGCGCAGGTCCTACGAAGCCATGGACCTAAGTTGTCAACAAGGCAATGTGCTAGCTGGTGGTGGCTCCATAATGGTGTGGGCTGTGTCTACATGGAATGGACTAAGTCCACTAGTCCTACTGAACTGATAACTGATCGGAAATTTTTGGTATGTACATCCTTTCGACTGGAGGTCTTTGGACCACAGCCGTTCACTATTGTGAAGCTACCAGTTTCGGAGCTTCAGAGCGCCATTTTCAGGCCTTAGTTGATGTTGAAGGGGTTATCACGATCCAAATATACGCTGCATCAGTGGCCAACATAACTGGTTTCCGCAGAGTGTCTGTAACTCTGATGTCAGCACTTCAGCCATCAATTACCAACTGCCAACTGTCCAGTCAGTTGGCAGTTGATGGTTGGAGTGCTGACATCACAGTTACAGATAATCTGTGGAAGCAGCTGTGTTGGCCACTGATGCAGCGTATATTTGGATCGTGATAACCCCTTCAGGATCAACTAAGGCCTGAGGATGGTGCATTGAAGAGCCGGAACTGGTAGCTGCACAATAAATAAGATAATAAGGACAGCTGTAGGCGTTTCATTTTCTTACATTTGAAAGAAAATGGTTATGTTCGCCTACTTAGAGACCATCTGCAACCAGTCATGTACTTCATATACCCAAATAACGATGGGATTTTTAAGCATGACAATGCGCTGTGCCACTGGGCTGTAGCTGTTTGTGACTGGTTCGAAGAACATTCAGGACAATTCGTGCGAATGACTTCGCCACCCAGATCGCCCGAAATGAATCCCAACGAACATTTATGGAGCATGATCGAGAGGTCAGTTCGTGCACAACATCATGCACGGACAACATTTTCGCAATTCTGGGCGGCTATAGACGCAGCAGGCTCAATGTTTCTGTAAGAGACTTTCAACGATTTTTTGAGTCCAATTCACGTCGAGTTACTGCACTATGCCAGGCAAGTGGAGGTCCGATACGATATTAGAAGGTGTGCCATAGCTTTTGTCACCTCATTGTATTTGCAGTCCTCTGCCGCTGGAGCGCTCCGAGCTGTAGCTCTAAAATGGTGGTGTGTAACGTAACGTAAACTGTATTGTGCAATGACATAAAATAAGTTTGCTGAAGGCAATAGGATTGTACTGAAGGAAGGGTGGAAATCGCACAAGAGCAAATTTACAATTCATAAATTCTTTTGCCCGCGTCTCGTGGTCGTGCGGTAGCGTTCTCGCTTCCCACGCCCGGGTTCCCGGGTTCGATTCCCGGCGGGGTCAGGGATTTTCTCTGCCTCGTGATGGCTGGGTGTTGTGTGCTGTCCTTAGGTTAGTTAGGTTTAAGTAGTTCTAAGTTCTAGGGGACTTATGACCACAGCAGTTGAGTCCCATAGTGTTCCGAGCCATTTGAACCATAAATTCTTTTACGTCTGTTGTGGGCCTTAGAGAGTGCAGAAAATAATACATACCAACGTATTATAAATTTATACTCTCAGGATTCGCATGAATTTATAGAGAAGGTTAGGCACTGAATGACCAGTCACAGACATGGGTGAGTGCTCAAGAAAGAGTGAGGGATTGGTTGGTTCGTTGATTTGGGGGAGGTGTCCCAACAGCAAGATCATCGGTCCCATCGGATTAGAGAAGGATGGGGAAGGAATTTTGCCGTGCCCTTTTACAGGAGCCATCCCTGCATTTGCCTGAAGCGATTTAAGGAAATCACAGAAAACCTAAATCAGGATGGCCGAGCGCGGGTATGAACAGTCGTCATCCTGAATGCCGGAAGAGTAAGAGAGAATGAGTTGGAGGAGCTTTGCTTTGAACTGCATGTGGATGACTTCCCAGTAAAGTTCAACCTACTGAGACGGAAGGGGACAATGATGGAAGCATTGTACGACACGCTGGATGCGTTTACCCTGTAAGGTTTTATAGTTCTGCTATTAGATGCCAACAGCAGGAAGTACTGAGTGATAACTGCTGGTGGCGATGGAGCGCTAAGCATTTTATGTGTTGCCATACGCGTTAGAACGCCGAGCCCATGAGAATTCTTTAAAATTGTGTTTAAGTAAACCTGTGGCGTGAAGCACTGACTGATGATGTAGGGAAAGATGTATTACTGACATGCCACATCACATGAAGGTGCGCCAGTTCGATCAACCGAAGGTCAAGAATTTGTTTGTGTATTTTGTTTATATTGTTTGCAGGGGATGCAATTGCCATTTGGAGGGAACCATTAATTGTAATGTTGGCTATCTTAGGAAAGAAGAGGAATGCCCTTGGTTGTAATAATTTGGTTAAGAGTATTCTAACTTAAAACATCGAGGTACGGTGAAGCCACAAATACAGTAATGGGATCTAGGCTACGAGAAGGTACTAACGTTGTAATGTGTACTGGTGCAAAATGACGTCCCGATACATCTGACCTGTTACGGTTCCTCTGTCAAAGACATGCAGGGGTGTACGTGCACCAATCATAATCCCACCGCACACCATCAAACCAAGACCTCCATACAGGTCCCTTTAAAGGACATTAAGGGGTTGGTATCTGGTTCCTGGTTCACGCCAGATGAAAACCCGGCGAGAACCACTGTTCAGCCTATGACTGGACTCGCCAGGGATATAACCTGGGAACACTGTTCCAATGACCATTTACCGTGTTCTTGATACCAGGCGTACAGGCTCTCCTGTGACCAGGGGTCAGTGGAATGCACCTTACAGATCCCCGGGCGAATAAACCACGTCTGTTCAGTCGTCTGTAGACTGTGTGTCTGGAGACAACTGTTCCAGTGGCTGCGGAAAAGGTCCCGAGCAAGGCTGCCTGCAGTGCTCCGTGGTCGTCTGCGGGCACTGAAGGTGAGATATCGGCACACTGTGGACGTCCCGTACTGTAGCGCTTGGACACGTTTCCTGTCTGCTGGAATCGTTGCCATAATCTTGAGATCACAGTTTGTGGCACTCGGAGGGCCCGTGCTACGACCTGCTGTGTTTGACCAGCCTCCAGTCGCCCTAGTATTCTACCCTCATAACGTCATCAATATGTGTTCTTTTAGCCATTTTAAACACAGTCATCATTAGCACGTCTGAAAACGTTTGCACACTATCTCACTGCACTGTACTCTGACATGCACCAACACACCTCTGCTTATGTGGACTGCTGCCAGCGCCACCGTGTGCGACGACCGCAGGTCACATGCACCGCATGGTCATACCCCGAGGTGATTTAAACCCGCAAACCGTCCACCAGGGCGTTGTTCTATCATGTATCAGCATTATCCTTAATTTATTAGCGTGAGTGTATGTTGTGCATGTGTACCTCACATCCGTTTCAGAACACTCATCTGAGAAACAGAATGACTAATTGTTCTCGGAATTCCAGAAGTGTAAAGCGAAGAAATATTCATGAAATGAGGAAAACCAATCAGAACTAATGGATTATGTCTGTGAACACTGACAGAGCAGTAGTTAGCTACAGTGCACACCAATAATTAGAGTAACGCACGTGCTCGACCAAGCAGAGAGAATTTCTTTTTAGCATCTGTGGTCATCTCAGGAAATAACCTCAGTTGTATGCGATTTATAATAACTGCATTTCCACTAACTACTAAAAAAATGTTAAACGGCAGTTTTTCATTGTCTTCTGGTGACCAAATTGCAATGAGGACTTTTGTTAAGTTTAAGTTGTACCAAATTGTTCATCTGTAAAGTCATGTTTGTAAATTAATTCTTAATTTGATTATTTGATTGCTCATCGGTTAAAAGGCCAAGGAACCTAATTCTCTTCACTTTTAAAAGGCTACAGAGCCCATTTATTTTCCTAATGTATTGCTCTGATGTCATGTATATTTTGTACTTTTTGGAGCGCAAAGGGCCACAGTATTTCATTATTCATTCAGTTTTTGTGGTCAGAGATCCATAATATTTTCATCACATGTGTGTTTATTAGAGGTTTTAATAGGCAATTCCATTGAGTGTCTTGATTATTGGAGTTATTACGTAAATTTTATTTGTCTAACAGTTCCACACAACTCTAGGGCAATACAACTGACGTGTTTGATACTAACCGCATGAGTTGGCGAGACTGAATACCTGACCACGAAGGCAACTGTTTAGGGACAGTGCTGCGACCTTGACACGCTGGTAAAGCGAGGATGCACGTCATGCTAAGTGGCTCCTGACGAGGGAGCGCCGCCTTCCTGACTACAGCTGGGCCTGCTTTCGAAGGCTACTAACCTCTCAGCAGACACCTACTGCAAACCCAGGCCATTGCAACAAGTCACAGCTGCTCAACCAGTTTCTACCTTGAACAACCCAAACCACTCACAAAGAGTGCCACCATGGGAGATTGTGATCTGCTTAAGACGGCTTAGTGACAGCCAGTGATCTGATCTTCAAGCGATGTTAATGAAGACATGACAGCGAACCGATTGTTCTGTACTGACAAGTTACTCTGTAACTGCAATATATGATCTGAAGATGGGCAGCTAGCCCGAAACCGGCAATTGAAAATAAAGAATGACGATCAAAGACTGAAACGCCATATTTTTACTTAATGAACGATCGCGGAATTCCCATTAAAGAAATCATATCTAGTTTTGATCAAATTCGTGTCCACAACGTTGATTCCCAGGGAAACTGCAAGTCCACCTTAGTTATTAGCATATCTGTGTGTGGGGACTCCAGACAGAACTGGTTATGTACTTGATAATGTGTTGCCCACAAAGTCATGCTACTCATATGAAAAATACTCTACAGACAGTTGCTATGAACTCTTATACTACATAGTCATGAGACGTGTGAAACAAATGCATTTAAGTAATGTTGGAGATGAGGTGTTTCTTTGGTACTTCTGTGTGAGCATTAACAGTATTTTGTCCATCAGAACAGCATCGATTTGTTTGTGAGTCAAGGACATAAACTTTTACTGACACTCCACTATTATTAGAAGACTGCTCAGACATTTGGCCAGGAACTTGTGAGCGTTATAACGACAAAAACTATACGTAATGTGAGAAGGAACCAACTGATGTCACCAGCAGGTTACGGACAAGGACCTTTATGGCAGTCTGCCCATTAATTACGATCAATGTCTGACACGAGGTACTCAGTCGAGATCCTAGCTTGAAATTATGAGTCGTTTTGTGCTTCTGCGAGAATAACTACAAAACTTGTAAGGTGGCAGGATCAATGAAGGTCAATTTCGCACCTTACATAAGAGTTTTATACATAGTAATGTGAAGGTGAATATGACGCCTAACTTACTTCGGCAGTAATGAGTAGATTTGCCTATAAGTATGTAGTGCAAAAGGGATGACACTCAATCGATGGTATTAACACACTGCTCCTATATAGTGCATGTCAATGAGCAAAAGGTGAAACAAGCAGCGAGAGGAAACGTTTTGTGTGGAAGCAAGTGAGAGCAGAAGCAGAGGCCGCACCATGGGAGACATCACAAAAAGCTCTTAGGGGCTGTCCTGTGGTGGGAGTCAACGACTGGATGGGTGATGCATACAGGAGAGCAAGCAACAGCCCACCAGAAGTAGGACAGAAAGAAGCTTTAGAATACTGCGTTTCGAAATTCCAAATGGATACGAACAAAACCAGTGATGCAGTGAGCAGTGAATGGTACACATGTGATGTATTCCACGTAACTTTTAGGCGTTTGGAGCTGGCACAAAAAGTCCGATTGGCGGAAACGAACTAGGAAGGAGTAAAGTGCCGAGATTTCCACGCAGTTCAATGGTAGGGCCCTTGCGATTGGCAGAGTGAGTTTCCACAAAATAAGAGGAACACTCCCACTGGTTGTAGCGTTGCTCTTGGGGGACGAAAAGAAAAAGAATTGTTTTTTTTTTTAAATGTCGAAAAAGTGAATATTTTGGTGGGCCACTTGGCAACAGAATCAGGGATTGATTACACTATTGTAATAACATACGTTGAGCATTAAATACCTGAATAAGAGCAGCGTATTGATGTATATATTTGAGATCGTTCGGAAGAAACATTATCATTTCTGTGCATTTTTATAGTCGCGATGTAGTCATACCCGGATCAACACTAAGGGACCAGAAGATTTATAGACTTTTAAAAGAAATGCAACACTACACAAAAAAGTTGGTTCAGAAATAATAGGAAAACGATAATGTTCCTTCTGCCTCATGCTGCGTTCGGCCCATCAGCGTGATCGTAATTTCTGGTGATGAAGTAACACAAAATAATTATAATTCAAGTAAATGAGGAGATGGAAATCATCAAAGTTAATTTACTAAAATAAGCACACTTATCTGTAACACACCCTTTTTTTTAATGCTACGTACCTTTTCACATTAAATTACAATAGATGACCATTGTGGTTAAATACTTTATACATAACAGTCAAAATGTCCTCTTGATGCTGTCTGTTCGTAATCAATTACAAGAAACTACATGTTTTCTGATTAAAAAAAATAACATTTAGCATATTCACTCAATATTTTCACATAGAATATAAAATACAGTAGCGGAACGTAGCAAGTCCGCGTCCGCCTTTCATAGAATACAAACAGTAAAAGGTGAGGCGCCAAAAGCCTCATTTGTCTTGAAACAACACAATTCTTTTTTATACCATTAATCGATACATGTACATAGAGATTTACAGGTACCGTGCAAGAACGGCAAAGATAAAGAATAATGGACTTTGTCGCTGCTATGCGATGGTTCATTTCTTTTACTTTCCAATTGTTCGATAACTTAAGGCCTTCAGGCATTTACTATAGAGTGTATATTAATGTTTGTGAGGCGAAACTTACTAATATTACACTGCCACCCATAAGGAGGGAAGGAATACGGAAGGTATTACTTTCATCCTCATGCCCATTGGAATATTTGTAATTTTCCGGTGTAACATACAGGTTATTAAAAGTTTCATTTCACATTCATTCCATAATAAAAGAATTAACGTTTCAATTTGTAATTACTGACGGTGGATCATTGTGAATTTGTTGTGTTTTTCTATCAGTATTTGCATGGATTCAGTCTTTCTTGATGATTCTTAAAATTAAGGCTATAAGTACACAAATTTACAAAATTTATAAGGAAATAGAGTCACACTTCATTTTTCATCGTTGCGAAAGTAATTTGACTATCACAACTGGTACACAACTTTCTGTTTTGACTGTATTCATTATATTGTCATCGTCTTGTCGATTGATTGCCTTGTCCGTTGTCGCACTTAATTATACATTTATTTTCGTCGCACATACACTATTTATGATAGACCTGGATTGTAGAGTGGCCACTGGTGATGGCTTCGACAAGGAAGTCCATATCTTTCACTTTCAGGGCTCGAGTGTGGTTCTCCGAATTATTTCACATATGAAACAGATAAAATATCTTATATTACAATAGCTTACAAAACTAATTTTATATACATGTGGGATGGGATATAGGAAGGATCGGATCCTTTGACGTATTTTCGTGTGCTTATTTGCATTCGTATCGTGACCTCTCGTTAAAGTTTACTTTTCAACAGTGTTCAGAGGTGAACTTGTGACTTATCTCTGTGTACAATCAGTCATTATATTAATTACGCTAACTTCTCTATCTTAGAGTCTCTCAGAAGGTTTATGATGCATACAAAAATGTTTTCAGTACTGGATGTGAATGTTTTTGCTACAGAATATAGCGCACAGCAACTGCTGTTGGCGGTTGAACTTTTACATTATTTCGTCACATGTTGGCGGTCCGCCTCCACTGTTGCGAGCAATCTTGAAATTCAATCTGTGCGCGCGCACGTGACCGGAGCTTTCTTGCAGAGCGTTGATTTCGCGTTTGAGATGCCGTGCGTTGCTTTTGTTCGGCGGATCGTGGCTTTGTGCTTTTTAGATTGTTGGAGGGAGCTTCTGCCACCGAAACTGCCTCACATCACTTCCTGTCCACTATCCAATTACGGATTCACACGTAAGTGGTAGCTCCCGCCGCAACTGCAGGTGTGGAATGACACTGATTATTACACACTGCACACATCAATGAATTTTTCACACATACGGTGCAGTAGAATACTGCCACTGAAAATCGTCGAACTTTAAAACTTCACTTGCACTGTGGTGAGCGTCTGCGTGAACGGTGTATTAAAAGAAATTCTCGCTTCATAACATCACACGGTGTTTACAAGTTGATTTGCATACTAATATTAACAAGAGTTCATTTAAATCGAGAAATAATCTAATTGACCACTTTGAATCAGAGCAATTGTTTCTTAATTAGTCTTTTTTTTATTTATTCCTACGGTCACAGTTAAGCTACTATAAGTCCTTTTTCTTTACAAATCTCCTTTACAAATCAATTTCATTCATAGTCATCTTTATCACGCTTGCTTATTCATTTTGTAGGCTCAATACATTTTCTTTAATGCTCATCTTATTTAGTGACTTGTGAGGGGAGCTTCATTTATGTCAAAGTTTCTCTCGCATGTGTTTGTCTTTAAAGAAAGTTCGAGGACAGATTTGAAAATAGCAAATCCGCCTCTGGATTTCGTGTAGAAATACTAACAGTCGAAAAAGAAAAGTGGGAAAAGCGGGCCTACTCGCGGATCGTCGATAGAATTTAAATTACTCCTCAACCAGGTCGAAAATTTAATTTACATTGCGCATTACAAAAGCAATATGCGCGTCGCGAACCTACTCATTTTTATACGTAGTGCCTCACTTCCCAAGCACACGTGCATCTTTACAAGTGAATCCTGCGGAGTGGATAGGATCAAGGGTCTTAAAGGATTTGCGCTTAGGAAAGGGATTCAATAATCACAGAGAAAACAATAAATATTGCAGTGCGCACTTAAAATAAAATCTATCACTTCAAGCATTTATATCTAATATGTATCTTGCTGCAGCTTGCTTACTACTCTTTGTTCATTTCTTAGACTAAGTCAAGTTTATGCATTACGCATTTGGGTATTAATTATCATTTGTATATATAAGCCTCTCACTAGAGTGATGTTGATTGCTGCTGTCGCGACCTGTGAAGCTTGGGCGAGATTCTTATTCTATTTGCTGCTAGCTTGTGAATTTGCAGTATCTCTAATGCTCAATAGTTCTGTGAAGTTGCCATAATAAACCATGTTACTCATATGTTCTTTTACTCAGCTCGTTTATTGTCTGGACTCATCTTACTTTGCGTTATATAATAAACTTCCTTTTTATTCCATCACGCTTTTACTTAAGGTTAACGTCAGGTCTTTTTAGAACAATTGCACTGCATTATCAATCTGTTCATGCTTAATCCTAGGTATCTGTTTACTTCAAAGAGATGTTATTTTATCGCTGGCACAGCACTGTGCTGGAACTTACAAGTTAAATCTACCGACTGTTTTGCGCTAACAGGTGGTGCCTTATTTACGTCACATTTGAAAATAGGGAATAACCTCACGGAATTGAATCTTTTCACACTACTTTCCTCTTTTGTCTGGGCGTTTAAGTATTTCCTTTTAAAACAGGTCATTAATTTGTCCTCGATGAAATTTCACTTTCTAATACAAAGCACATATAATCATCATTTTCATATTACTATTTAGCGAGAGAAGTGCATTATTCGCTCCTTCCTGCTCATTTTCAAATTACTATTTAGCGAGAGAAGTGCATTATTCGCTCCTTCCTCATTCCTTATTTTAGTACCTCGGGGCTAATTAATACCTCTCGAGTACATCATTTTTCTTACATACTAACTTATAACTAAAATCGAAAATCGCCTCTAGGACATGTCCTCCTGTTTACATAAAGATTATTCATGTAAATACTTGTCTACAACTTATTCTGTATTTTATTTTCCAGACGCATTGTTTTAATACATAAGGTTTCCTTTTAGCACCGGTTAACGTCCGTAGTCAGTTCAGTTCAGTTCTTGTTACTCATTGGTTAATCCTGATTTCCAATACCTTAGAATTTTCGTACAGCTTAAATTAACTTAATTCCTGGCGTTATAAAATTTTCTTAAATCATGATGGTGGAACAATCCTTTGATTTTATTCGTGGCAGGGTCAGATAACAAATAGCTACCAATGTGTGGTTTCCTCATTATCACAAAGGGACCTTCATAAATGTGTTGCCACTTACGATTCTTCTTTAACAACAGGTATGGTTTAAAGTGAATCCTGACTAATACCTTTTCTCCTTCTTTGAAATCTATAACTCTGTTTACCTTCTTATCAAATGGCTTTTTTCGGAGGTTAGCATACGTTGCCAATGATATGAGAGCTTGCCTGATTTTTGCGTCTAGGTTCAATTCGTTGTCTTGTAACTTTGGAAGGGGGTCTATCCATTCATTCCTTTCTTTTGATCTTGACATTAACTCATGTGGCGTGAATCCGGTCGACAGATGAGGAAGGTGGTTTACAATCTGTTCGAAAGGTGTTACGAAGTCTACCCACTTTGATTGCTTATTCGGAATGTACGTCCTTATAAATCTGTTAAATTCTTTGAAGATTCTTTCTGTCGGATTCGATTGCGGTCGAAACAGGGATATCAAAATTTGTTTGATTCCATGGCGAGCAAGAAATGCACGCCACGGGCGTGATGTGAAATTTGAAGCATTATCGGACAAGATTGATTCTGGAACCCCGAATCGTGGGAAATAATCATTTTCAATGCGACGAATTATCGGATTTGCTCAAGACGATTTCAGTGCGTACAGTCTTATGTGCTTAGAAAAATTGTCCAGAATTGCTACTAACAAGGGGAGGCCGCCAATTGTGAAATTCAGATTCGACTCATACTGTGCATAATAAAAGCTCATGGCCAGAGGTGTAATGTGGCAAAGCACCTAGATGCACTTCTCAGCCGTTGTCGAGAAAATCGAGTTACAAGAAACCGTTGCGGTGAAATACTTTCTACGATTAATAATTTTCTACAGCGACGTGGCGCAGCGGTAAGCGCTCGGGTTCGTAATGCGAAGGTCGCCGGATCGAATCTCGCGCCATGCAATTTTTTTTTTTGGTATTTGTTTTTTGTAATTGTAGTAATATATATATATTAACTTCTGCTTACTACAATTTACCGAAGTTGGTTTAAAAAAAACTATCTGGCTCTGTTTTCATCTGACCAATCAGGGTCTCAATGTTAACCTTAAGCTCCGCCTACAAAAATTCTGTCTATCCAATGAGAAACGTTATACTTCTCGTGAAATACAACTTTGTTTGCGGAAAACATTTTATATATATATATATATATATATATATATATATATATATATATATTCGAGATGGCAGTGCGCATGCACGAATCACCCAACTCTGATTCCCAGCAATCAGTTGCAACAATTATGCATATAATAAGTTGTTGAAAGTCGTTTGTCGTAGAAAAACTGGCGACTTCGAACATCATTATGTTTTCTGCAATGTTTTCACAAATGTTATTAATTGTCTTCATAACGTTAAACACGTATAGTTAACGGAAGATGTAGAAACGGTATTCCGAAACGAATACGTATAGCGTAAGTCAAACGTTCGAATTAGAATAGAGACCCCACGAACACAAATTTGCTGCGGCAGGTATGAAATATAAACTCCGTTACTCGCTCGTTACACTTGAAGGACAGATGTTGAGTGGGCCGAAACGAGCCGCCGCATAACAGCGTAGTTGCCTCAAATAGCGTTGTATATATACATATATATATTTGAATTACAAAAAACAAATACTAAAAAAAAAGGGTCGCATGGCGCGAGATTCGATCCACTGACCTTCGGATTACGAACCCGAGCGCTTACCGCTGCGCCACGTCGCTGTAGAAAATTTCTTAATCGTAGAGAGTATTTCACCGCAACGGTTTCTTTTAACTGTCGATTTTCTCGACAACGTCTGAGAAGTGCATCTTGGTGGTTTGCCACATTACACCTCTGGCCATGAGCTTCTATTATGCGCAGTATGAATCGAATCTGAATTTCACAATTGGCGGCCTCCCCTTGTAAGTATTTAGCGCCTCCCCTACTGGTGGGTAGTGGACCTGCCAAATCAATACTAAGAAGCTGGTTTGGCCTTTCAGCAGTTACTGGATTTAGTGGGATTGAAGTGGAAATGTTTAAGGATTTTGCCTTTTGACAGATGACACAGTTTCTCAATAATTTATGGATTCTCTGATGTAAATTCGGAACATAACAGTAAGTCGAGATTTTCCTTTTACATTTTTCTGGTCCGTAGTGACCCCATGAAATGTGAGTATACCAGAAGATGTTCAATGAAATTTCGAGGGATGCAAACACACCACCTCTCAGATGACTCAGACGTCTTATGAAATAGCACTTGGTTATGAACTTTATAAAACTTGGACAACTTGTGGACTGGATTTTCGTGAAGAATTTGTCTAACCTTTTTCCATTTTGGATCTGTATTTTGAAGAATCTGCATCTGCCTACATAACTGAAGAAAATACTTTCTGTCAATTGGATCTTTCATTAACAAAACTTTATAATTAGACATTTGTTCCACCAGTTCGCTGGTTTCTGGTAAGCCCTCAGGTGAGCAAGAAAGTGCGTCTGCTATAACATTATCTTTACCTTTTATATATACAATGTCAAAGTCATATTCTTGCAGAAATAAGCACCATCGAGTAAGACGGGGATGTCGCTACTTGCATGTAAGGAGGAACGATAAGGCTTGATGGTCTGAATAGACTTTAATTTTTCTTCCATTGATATAATAGTTAAATCGCCTAAAAGCCCATACTACGGCGAGTGCCTCCAACTCCGTAACCGAATAAGACTTTTCACACTCAGATAACACTCGACTCGCAAAGCTGATCACTTGGATTTGATCGTGTTCATTTACTAATTGAATCTGGAAAAGACAAGCGCCGATACCCACAAAGGAAGCGTCTGCAGTAATACAAAATTCCTTATCCATCTGAGGAGGATGGAGAATGTTGCTGTTAACCAGACTGTCTTTAATTTGCTGAAATCTGTCTTGGCATTCCGGCGTCCAATTCCAATGTGAATTCTTTTTTAAAAGGTTGTGAAGATCGGGATTGTTCAATACCTGATTGGGCACAAAAGGTCTGAAAAATGACGTAAGTCCGATAAATCCTTTCAGTTGCCTTTTTGTAACAGGGGTTGGAAAGTTTTTTATAGCAGACAATTTTTCGGGGGCAGGTTTAATTCCTTCAGGGTGATGATGTGTCCTAAAAATTTAATTTCACTTTTTCCAAAGTTGGATTTCTTAAGATTTGCTGTAACACCATACTCTTTGAATCGTTGAAATACCTTTTTCAGAAGGGCCACATGATCTTCCCAATTTTTCGATGCTACAAGAACGTCATCCACATAGACTGTTACCTCATATAAAAGTTCAGCACCTAGTACATAGTCAAGGGCAGAAATAAAAATTCCGGAACTCACATTTAGTCCAAACGGTACAACTTTGAAATGGTAAGATCTACCTGCAAATATAAACGCAGTGTACTTCCTAGACTCCTGCGCAACTTTTACTTGCCAGTAACTGCTTTTCAAATTAAGGGTGCTCAAATACTTAACTCCATGAAACTTCTGCAGATGCTCTTCAAGAGCCTCTGGTCTCGTTCTTATGGGTACTATAATTTTATTGATTAATCTTGCATCTAGGACTAGCCTTACGCTACCATCTGATTTTAGTACAGACAATAAAGGACTCGAATAAGGTGAATGAGATACTTCTATCACATTCCAGCATAACATTTTCCTGATCTCGCACTTGACAGCTTCGCGTCTCGCATATGGAATGGAATAGCTTGTTCTACAGTAGGTTGAATGGGGCAGGACATCCATTCGATATTCAAAGCCTTTTATTAGTCCAGGTTTCTTAGAAAATACTTGAACGTAATCTGTTAACAAATTGTAAAGCTCATTCTTCTGTTGTTTGGATAATTCAGTGGACTCACTAGCTTTACAGTATAATTCATTCAGACCGGGAATTATGTCATTATACTCATCGTAATTAACACTTTCAAGATCTGTCATGTCTTCTGTCTGACTGTACTGTTGTCTTTTAGTCCAAGGCCGTACTGCTATTTGTAGCATCCCAAAGTTTGTCTTCACCTTACTTCTTAACAAATTTACAGTTACTTGTTGCTGGCTCGCTACTAGAGTACAGATTCCACACTCGATGTCAATTTTAGCTTTCGTCTGCCTCAAGAATTCCATACTCAGGATACATGGCACTGATAGGTTTTTAACAATAAGAAAAATGCACGTTACTGAAATAGACCCTATCTGGATTTTAAGCTGAGTCTGAAGATTTACACGTGTTAGTGGACCAATTGCTCCCGAAACGGTGCAACCTTGAATTGGAAGTGATAAAACTTTGCATACAGAGGATATTTGCTTAAATAAAGATAAGGCATTTATATTAGCTCCTGTATCTACAATGGCTGTTACTGGTATGTTGGCAATTGATACTCTTACGGAAGCCTGAACTTGTTCGTCCCATACGTCATCATTGTCTTTCGTCTCAGTGTCTGCTACTAGATCATCCCGTAAGTTTGTCCCTTTGTCGTACCTAATTGCTTTAATTTCGTGTGGACTAAGGGACAAGGTGCCCCCATTCAAACCTGCAGCATCCTCTAGGAGGCTTAAAGGTGCTGCTTTTAATTTTCCGATCGACGCTTACTTTCCTGCTCATTTATATTTCTTAAAGTTTCTTCCGTCTGGAACTGGTGCTGGTTTTGTGGTACATACTCGGTTGGAAATGGATCTTGTTGTCCTGGCGTATTCGCTTGCGCATAATAAATTTTAGTATTATGCGGGCGTTTAGGCTTCAGACTTCCCGAAGGTCCGTTCGCTTGTTGCGTGAAGTGTATATTTTGTGGCTGAAAGGTATTTTTCTGTGGCTTGTGTTGATTGTAACCGTTACTGAAAGGTGTACGTTAGTCTCCACCTTGATTATGCCATTTATTTCCTTTCCACTGACGATTTGAATCGTAAGACTGATCGTTTTGATAATTATCGTTGATCGGTTGCGTGTTTCCATATTGCTGGGGCTGTGTATTATAAAGTGCATTTCCGTACTGAGGTGTTGACGAATTATATATTGGATTGTATCTCTGGCCGTTGATGAATTATATATTGGATTGTATCTCTGGCCGTTATTGTACTTATTTTTGTATTTACTGTTGGAGTACGTAGTGTGTTTATTTTTGAAACCGTTGTGGGGTTGGTACTGGCCGTCGCTGTGACGCGCTTTCGCTCGGCCACCATTGTTGCCTGCGTATTCTGTAGTGTGCTGGCCGCCTGCACTGAAGTGGGAGTTGGCAACATCAACTCTAGCGTCCTCGTAAATCAGATCTATCGAGTCTAACACAGATAGGAAAGTTTCCGTATCGTCCTCAGACACGTTTACTAACTTTTCTCAGATCGCAATCGATAGCTTAGTTTTTAGAATCATAATAACGTCTTTGGCGGTGATCGGCGAATCCCAGAATTTGATTTTCGCTAAATACTTTTCAAAATATCTTCTCAAACTACTGCGCTTACTGTTAAACACTTCGGCGTTGTAAACCTCTTTTCTCAGGCGCTGCTGCACACCAGAACTCCAGAATTTAGCTAAAAACATCTGTTCAAACTCTTTGTAACTTTTACTAGAGTCGACCATTTCGGTTCCCCGTAAGGCAGCATCGCCTACGGTAAATCCAGTAACGAATTGAATTCGCTGGCGGTCACTCCAGCTATTCGGGAAAATTCCTGAAAAATTTCGGAGGAACACTATAGGATGAATTTCTGTTTTCTGTGGGTGAAAGGTCCGAAAAACACGATGTTTGATCACGCTTTCCTCCTGCATCAAACTGACAAAAGTGGGTGGGCTGGTACTCTGGTTAAATTGTGCTTCTATAGAACTATGAGTTTGAGCGTTATCAAATGGTGAATGGTAATGTACCTGCTGTTGTTCATTACGTCGTGGTGAATTATTCCACTCTCCTGACACGGGAGGTGGGAAATTTTCAACTTGACATTTTAGTGTACGAACTTCATCAGCTATCTGTTGACGCCATTCAGGTAAATCTTGAGCTAACGTTCGTCTTATCTGGCCTAATTCTGATATCACCGTGTCTCCTGTTTTTCCAGGGGCTGCCAATATTTCAAAGGTCACGTTTTTGACAGTTTCCCTGCGTTCGTTCTTGACCTTGTTTTCTATGAATCCATCTTTGTTTTAATCCACTCTTGGTAGTGGTCGGACAATGCTTCAGCATGTGCCTTAACAGTATTCTTTATTTGATCCTCTACATTAAGAGTCTCAATCTGTTTGAAAAGATCATCAACAACATTCTCGATCGTGTCTACTGCTGTTTTAACTCCTTTGGCCTCATCAGAGATTGCAGTATAATCTTCTTTTAAGGTCGCAGCTTGTTTTTGATATTCCATCACTTTTGAATTTATCTCTCCCTTGGCTGCTTCGATTTTTTCATCTAACCGTTTTGAAATATCCTCTATTTTTGACTCTACTTGTGTGTCAATTTCTAGCCTCATGGTCTTGATCTGACTACTGATTTGGCTTTGGACATTACCCAACACGGTATTTAAATCAGCTGTTATGTCGGCCTTTACCGAATTTAAACGTGTATTTAGATCATTTATCTCCGTTTGCAGATCTGTTTTTACTGAATTTATGTCTGCTTTTACTGAATTGCACAGATTTGTAAGGACCTGATTTTTATTATGCCGTCTTTCGGCCTTCTCTTCGCGGGCCTTTTCATCTAATTTTTCCTGCTTTTCACGTTCCTGTCTTTGCGCTTCTCTCTGTCTTTGACTTTCGAACTTGCGTTCCATTATTGCTTCGATCATTGCGGCCAAGTCATTTTTTTCAAAAGCGGGGATAGTTAGCACACCAGGACCGGCTTCTAAAACTTCGGTCGTGGCTGCTTCTGCCTCCGCTCGTGTACCTATCGCGCGTGATCGTAATGTATAGTGAGGTCCATTCGCATCACCGCTGTCGTCTGCTTTTGTTTGTGTCCGCTGTTTACCGTCAGCCATGTTCATGAATTATTTGTCAAACGTCAAAATACTATAGATATTGTTTGTCACTGCCCGTCAGTTGTTTGTCTGTGACGTAGTGCTATGGCTTACTGGGACCAAAGATGAAATTTTAACTCTGGGTAACAACTGACGTTCATGTACGCCAAGAAGACAAGATGGTTCCTAATAATTACAAACAAATGAAGTATCACACGTTTCACCAGTTTTGAGCGTAGTTATCCGCCATATCGTAATTTTTTTTATGCACTGACAACAATGGTACCATTTCATGGAATTTAACTACATGAGAATGGACTATGGACAAATTGAAATAAAGCTGTTTCAAGGCAAGGAAAGACAGGTTTGCGTTCTGATCAACTCGAAAGATGCAACGTCACTACGAAAACTTGGCTACTGCGTATAAAAATTTGACTTACTATGGCTGTCTTGATGGTGATACGGCTGGATGCTCGCGTTTTTTGGTAATTTCATCAATCGTTCTTCTGAATTAATTAAAAGGTTTTCCCACTTCTCTTTCTCGGTTGAATTGCATCCACATGAAAAAATGAAACAATTATTAGAACAAGCACTGAAAAATTTTTAAACACATACATGAAATGATTTTTGATCAAGTCCCTGATCGGGCGCCGAGTGTAGCGTTGCTCTTGGGGGACGAAAAGAAAAAGAATTGTTTTTTTTTTTAATGTCGAAAAAGTGAATATTTTGGTGGGCCACTTGGCAACAGAATCAGGGATTGATTACACTATTATAATAATATACGTTGAGCATTAAATATCTGAATAAGAGCAGCATATTGATATATATATTTGAGATCGTTCGGAAGAAACATTATCATTTCTGTGCATTTTTATAGTCGCGATGTAGTCATACCCGGATCAACACTAAGGGACCAGAAGATTTATAGACTTTAGAAGAAATGCAACGTTACACAATTAAAAAAGGAGTTGGTTCAGAAATAATAGGAAAACGATAATGTTCCTTCTGCCTCATGCTGCGTTCGGCCCATCAGCGTGATCGTAATTTCTGGTGATGAAGTAACACAAAATAATTAACATTCAACTAAATAAGGAGATGGAATTATCAAGGTTAATTTACGAAAATAAGCACACTTATCTTTAACACACGTTTTTTAGTGCTACGTACCTTTTCATATTAAATTACAATAGATGACCATTGTGGTTAGATACTTTATACATAACAGTCAAAATGTCCTCTTGACGCTGTCTGTTCGATATCAGTTACAAGAAACTACATGTTTTCTGATTGGAAAAAATAACAATTAGCATATTCACTCAATACTTTCACATAGAATATAAAATACAGTTGCGGAACACAGCAAGTCCGCGTCCGCCTCTCATGAAATACAAACAGTAAAAGGTGAGGCGCCAAAAAACCTCATTTGTCTTGAAACAACAGAATTCTTTTTTACACCATTAATCGATACATGTACATAGAGATTTACTGGCACCGCGCAAGAACGGCAAAGATAAAGAATAATGGACTTCGTCGCTGCTATGCGATGGTTCATTTCTTTTACTTTCCAATTGTTCGATAACTTTAGGCCATCAGGCATTTACTATAGAGCGTATATTAATGTTTGTGAGGCGAAAATTACTAATATTACTTAATTCTGTATATGTACTATTTGACAACAATGTAACTATCTCATATAATGATTAATTGTAAATATTTGTATATTTATGTACTTATTATATCAAGAAATGTATTTTAAGGAGATGTTAATGAACTGCAAAGAACTTGTGCATGTAGCACATGATTCATATAAATGGAACTGAAAATGCAAAGAAGAAACCAACGTGATGGAACACTGGTCAAGAAATGTTTACGTAGTGTCAATATGCCTTGAAGTGTATGGTGTAGTGGAAGCCGGCAGGTCTTCAGGTTGGTGTAAAGGACAAGCTCATCACCTGTCGTAGGCAGTGAGGTGTTTCCTGTGCCCTCATTGACCATTTATACCCCGGTGGACGCCACCAAAATTCGACTGCTGAAGATCACAATTTGGTGTTGACACATTGAACAAACTTTGGATTTTCTTCAAGTCACACACAAGAGATCCAAGCAGTACACACACACACTCAGAAGCCGATACTACGTTTAAAGACATTGGAGCAATATAATAGAAACATTTATTGTTCGAATTAATTCCATTGTAAACACGAATCATGTGAACTGAATTCAAAAGCTGTGCTAAGCAACGATAATAAGCCGCAGTTCAAAGACATTAATGTTACGACTCCTGAAGAAGATACACACCAAAAAGACTGTTTACAAAGACTGATATGCAAAGAGCATTGTGCTCAGAAATATTTTTTGTAATATGTAAATTTCTTATTTTCTCATATATATGTATGTATGTAAATTTTCTATACTGCCAAGCTGGCTTGCGCAGCGTGTCAGTAGAGGAGGCATTGTAATGGTACTTTGACTACCGCGCCTCCGCCAATACAAAGATATAATTTATGATCGCGCATGCGGAAGAGCGCTGCGCCAGCGACCGATTTTTATAAATAATTTTTATTTTTTTTTTTATTTTTGCGTAGGTTTTGTTTTTAACAGCTAATTGATTACTCTCTCTCTCTCTCTCTCTTGTCTTTATACGAAAGACGTGTATTTTTCCGCGCTGTGTTGAATGTGCTTTTGGGTGGAAATTAAAATTATATTACAAAGCGAGGTTGTTTCAATAGTGATTCGAAGTGGTTATCGCCAAGCTTGCGAATTGATCATGACAGTGACAACTTGAAGAAGTTTTCAACAGACGGAGAAAAGTGAAAGACGGGTCGTCCTACAAGGGAATTAGTAGGACAGCCATGAAAACTATATTGTAAATAGTACTGCGTTTCTAACAAGATTATAAGGTAAATTTCCACTAGTTTCTGATGCTATTTCCGTACAGTCGCTTTTTGTAGTGTTGCCGACCCGGTCTGCCATGCACGGTCAAATTACAGCACTATCTCAATCAATAATACGAAGTCCACCTTATCCGTAACTGAAACCACCAAAATTCAAAACCCAATCAGATTTTCTATTTTATATTTTCACGGGAGAACCCCGAGTAATGGAAACACTACAACTACAAAACTTGTAAGGTGGCAGGATAAATGAAGGTCAACTTCGCACCTTACATAAGAGTTTTATACATAGTAATGTGAAGGTGAATATGACGCCTAACTTACTTCGGCAGTAATGAGTAGATTTGTCTATAAGTATGTAGTGCAAAAGGGATGACACTCAATCGATGGTATTAACACACTGCTCCTATATAGTGCATGTCAATGAGCAAAAGGTGAAACAAGCAGCGAGAGGAAACGTTTTGTGTGGAAGCAAGTGAGAGCAGAAGCAGAGGCCGCACCATGGGAGACATCACAAAAAGCTCTTAGGGGCTGTCCTGTGGTGGGAGTCAACGACTGGATGGGTGATGCATACAGGAGAGCAAGCAACAGCCCACCAGAAGTAGGACAGAAAGAAGCTTTAGAATACTGCGTTTCGAAATTCCAAATGGATACGACCAAAACCAGTGATGCAGTGAGCAGTGAATGGTACACATGTGATGTATTCCACGTAACTTTTAGGCGTTTGGAGCTGGCACAATAAGTCCGATTGGCGGAAACGAACTACGAAGGAGTAAAGTGCCGAGAGTTCCACGCAGTTCAATGGTAGGGCCCTTGCGATTGGCAGAGTGAGTTTCCACAAAATAAGAGGAACACTCCCACTGGTGGAAAAAAACCGTGACGTGGAGAACGAAAGAACCCAGATGGGGTAGACAGTTCTGCTACGAGAAAGACGAGCGAAATTTTTGGGAACGCTTCTCTATGCTGGTGTCAAGCACAGAATGGGGCACATAAAGCTCTGTATGACGCAGGGGAGAAATTTGTGTGAACACTGCATTCACTGTGGCTGACATCCAGGTAGATACAGGGTGTTTCAAAAATGACCGGTATATTTGAAACGGCAATAAAAACTAAACGAGCAGCGATAGAAATACACCGTTTGTTGCAATATGCTTGGGACAACAGTACATTTTCAGGCGGACAAACTTTCGAAATTACAGTAGTTACAATTTTCAACAACAGATGGCGCTGCAAGTGATGTGAAAGACATAGAAGACAACGCAGTCTGTGGGTGCGCCATTCTGTACGTCGTCTTTCTGCTGTAAGCGTGTGCTGTTCACAACGTGCAAGTGTGCTGTAGACAACATGGTTTATTCCTTAGAACAGAGGATTTTTCTGGTGTTGGAATTCCACCGCCTAGAACACAGTGTTGTTGCAACAAGACGAAGTTTTCAACGGGGGTTTAATGTAACCAAAGGACCGAAAAGCGATACAATAAAGGATCTGTTTGAAAAATTTCAACGGACTGGGAACGTGACGGATGAACGTGCTGGAAAGGTAGGGCGACCGCGTATGGCAACCACAGAGGGCAACGCGCAGCTAGTGCAGCAGGTGATCCAACAGCGGCCTCGGTTTTCCGTTCGCCGTGTTGCAGCTGCGGTCCAAATGACGCCAACGTCCACGTATCGTCTCATGCACCTCTATCCATACAAAATTCAAACGCGGCAACCCCTCAGCGTCGCTACCATTGCTGCACGAGAGACATTCGCTAACGATATAGTGCACAGGATTGATGACGGCGATATGCATGTGGGCAGCATTTGGTTTACTGACGAAGCTTATTTTTACCTGGACGGCTTCGTCAATAAACAGAACTGGCGCATATGGGGAACCAAAAAGCCCCATGTTGCAGTCCCATCGTCCCTGCATCCTCAAAAAGTACTGGTCTGGGCCGCCATTTCTTCCAAAGGAATCATTGGCCCATTTTTCAGATCCGAAACGATTACTACATCACGCTATCTGGACATTCTTCGTGAATTTGTGGCGGTACAAACTGCCTTAGACGACACTGCGAACACCTCGTGGTTTATGCAAGATGGTGCCCGGCCACATCGCACGGCCGACGTCTTTAATTTCCTGAATGAATATTTCGATGATCGTGTGATTGCTTTGGGCTATCCGAAACATACAGGAGGCGGCGTGGATTGGCCTCCCTATTCGCCAGACATGAACCCCTGTGACTTCTTTCTGTGGGGACACTTGAAAGACCAGGTGTACCGCCAGAATCCAGAAACAATTGAACAGCTGAAGCAGTACATCTCATCTGCATGTGAAGCCATTCCGCCAGACACGTTGTCAAAGGTTTCGGGTAATTTCATTCAGAGACTACGCCATATTATTGCTACGCATGGTGGATATGTGGAAAATATTGTACTATAGAGTTTCCCAGACCGCAGCGCCATCTGTTGTTGAAAATTGTAACTACTGTAATTTCGAAAGTTTGTCCGCCTGAAAATGTACTGTTGTGCCAAGCATATTGCAACAAACGGTGTATTTCTATCGCTGCTCGTTTAGTTTTTATTGCCGTTTCAAATATACCGGTCATTTTTTAAACACCCTGTATTAGCTGTAGCATCGTTGAGCTTCAACTGTGGAGAAACAAACAAGCCAATTAGTTAATTGTCTTGTGAGGACTGAGAGGGCATTTTAATATGCACGCTGCTCCAGCCATGCGCGTGCATATCGCCGTATTCCAAGACTAAACATGAGTACGTGTTTTCTCACTTAACAAGAAACATAAGGGGAGTTTCTACTGGAAAAATCAGCAGGCTTAATTAGTTTTTATAGGAATTTCAGTGGGCGAGAGCAGCAATGCAGATGACACCTCATCGCAGCTAAGGTAAATACCGCGAGCAGAGCAGAACTTGTTGATTCACCAGCTTGCGTCCACTGTAAACTCGAGCGAGCTTGGGCAATCTTTTGCTGAACTTGTCACAAAATTAACCATCCTCCGTAGACTTGGTTCAAATGGTTCAAATGGCTCTGAGCACTATGGGACTTAACTTCTGAGGTCATCAGTCCCCTAGAACTTAGAACTACTTAAACCTAACTAACCTACGGACATCACACACATCCATGCCCGAGGCAGGATTCGAGCCTGCGACCGTAGCGGTTTCGCGGTTCCAGACTGTAGCGCCTAGAGCCGCTCAGCCACACTGGCCGTCCGTAGACTTGATTGTCATCCTAAATAGTACCGAACTTGGAACTGGAATCGGATAATTTATCGTAGTACTGGCCAACATCATGACGTAGTCGTAAGAAAAATTTTATAAAGAAAGTTTACCTTTGTTATGTTTAGGATTAAAAAAAAAATGGTTCAAATGGCTCTGAGCACTATGGGACTTAAAATCTATGGTCATCAGTCCCCTAGAACTTAGAACTACTTAAACCTAACTAACCTAAGGACAGCACACAACACCCAGTCATCACGAGGCAGAGAAAATCCCTGACCCCGCCGGGAATCGAACCCGGGAACCCGGGCGTGGGAAGCGAGAACGCTACCACACGACCACGAGCTGCGGACATGTTTAGGATTATTTCATTTTCTGAGGACGAGATATGTTCGTTCGACAACTGTCGTAACATTGTCATATGGTAAACTGTGTAAATGCGTGTATTTCTGTGATAATATTGCAACATTAAAGCAAAAATATTTACAGTTTACACAGTTGTTGTTCTGTTCTCAATACCTTACAAACCGTAAGTATTGACTCTTTCGTTTACGTGTTATTTTGAGAGACGAGCTTTTTCGTAAGAACAAGTCATGTGATGTACAGAGGGTTAGCTGGAATTTATTCGTAACTTTTCAGTGACCATATCATAAACTGGCTTGAAGGCCTGACCAGTGAGACAATACTTACTCAAGAATTTTGACAGGCTCCGTGTTATTTTGTTTATCAAAGACAGTACATATGCAGTACTTTTGATGCACATCGACAGCGCGTAACACTTTGTACGTATCTGTAATCTTATGGCATTTTTTATGAAGATATGCTGTAACTGTGATACCGTTTTGTATGGGTCTGTCAATGATTAATGTCACAGTAACGACACTTATTTCCCAATATTTACTTCAAACATTTGTTACACTGAGATGACAAAAGTTGTGGGATAATACCTCCTAATTTCGTCTCGGACATCCTTTCACCCAGAGTAGTGCAGAAATCCCCTCCCTGCGCCCCACTCCCCCTTCCCCCCCAAGGACCTTGCCGTTGGTGGGGAGGCTTGCGTGTTTCAGCGACACAGATAGCCGTACTGTAGGTGCCACCACAATGGAGGAGTCTCTGCTGAGAGGGCAGAGAAACGTGTGAATCCTGAAGAAGGGCAGCATCATTTTCAGTAGTTTCTGGGGCAACAGTCTGTATTACTGACTGATATAGCCTTGTAACAGCAATCAAAACGGCCTTACTGTACTGGTACAGCGAACAGCTGAAAGCAAGGGGAAACTGCAGCCGTAATTTTTCCCGAGCACATGCAGCTTTCCTGTATGGTTAAATGATGATGGCTTCCTCTTGGGTAAAACATTCCGGAGGAACAATAGTCTCCAGTTCGGACCTCCGAGCAGGGACTGCTCAGGAAGACGTCGTCATCAGAAGAAACAAAACTGGTGTTCAACGGATTTGAGCGTGGAATGACAGATCCCTTAATCAGACGGGTAGGTTAGAAAATTTAAAAACGGAAATGGGTAGATTAAAGTTAGATATAGTGGGAATTAGAGACGTTCGGTGGTAAGAGGAACAACACTTTTGGTCAGGTGAATACTGGGTAATAAATACAAAATCAAATAAGGGTAATGCAGAAGTAGGTTTAGTAATGAATAAAAAATACAAACACGGATAAGCTACAACGAACAGCATCGTGAACGCATTATTGTAGCCAAGATAGACACGAAGCCCATGCCTACCACAGTAGTACAAGGTTATATGCCAATTAGCTCCACAGATGACGAAGAGATTGAAGAAATGTATGATGAGATGAAATAAGTCATTCAGGTAGTGAAGGGAGACGAAAATTTAATAGTCATGGGGGAATGGAATTCGATAGTGGAAGAAGAAATAGAAGGAAAAGTAGTAGGTGAATATGGGACTGGGAGTGAGGAATGAAAGAGCAAGCCGCCTGGTAGAATTTTGAACAGACCGTAACTCAATCACGGCTAACACTTGGTTTACGAATCATGAAAGAATGTTGTATACGTGGAAGAGGCCTGAAGACACTGGAAGGTTTCAGATAGATTATATAATGGTAAGCCAGAGATTTAGGAACCAAGTTTTAAATTGTAAGACATTTCAAGAGGCAGATGTGGACTCTGACTACAATTTATTGCTTATGAACTGTAGACTAAAACTGAATAACCTGCTAAAAGGTAGGAATTTAAGGAGATGGGACCTGGATAAACTGAAAGAACCAGAGGTTGTACAGAGTTTCAGAGAGAGCATTACGGAACGATTGACAAGAACAGGGAAAGAAATACAGTAGAAGAAAAATGGGTA
This sequence comes from Schistocerca cancellata, assembly GCF_023864275.1. NCBI lineage: Eukaryota > Metazoa > Arthropoda > Insecta > Orthoptera > Acrididae > Schistocerca > Schistocerca cancellata. The sequence continues at coordinate 744,585,700 of NC_064628.1, read as the reverse complement.
GCTTGGAGAGATGAAATAGAGAAGAGAGCAGAGGTCCAAGTAGGTAAAAATACGAGGGCTAGTAGAAATCCAAGGGTAACAGAATAAATATTGAATTCAGTTGATGAAATGAGAAAATATAAAAATGCAGTAAATGAAGCAGGCGAAAGGGAATACAAACGCCTCAAAAATGATATCGACAGGAAGTGCAAAATGGCTAAACAGGGATGGCTAGAAGACAAATGTGAGGATGTAGAAGCATGTATCACTAGAGGTAAGACAGATACTGCCTGCAGGAAAATTAAAGAGACCTTTGGAGAAAAGAGAACCGCTTGTATGAATATCAAGAGCTCTGACGGAAAACCAGTCCGAAGCAAAGAAGGGAAAATAGGAAGGTCGAAGGAGTATACAGAGGGTCTATACCAGGGCTATGTACTTGAAGGCAATATTATGAAAATGGAAGAGGACGTACATAAAGATGAGATGCGAGATATGATATTGCGTGAAGAATTTGACGGAGCATTTAAAGACCTAAGTCGTAACAAGGCTCCGGGAGTAGAAAACATCCCATTATAACTACTGATAGCCTTGGGAGAGAGAGCCATGGCAAAATTCTACCATCTGGTAAGCAAGATGTATGAGGCAGGCGAAATATCCTCGGACTTCAAGAAGAATATAATAATTCCTATCCTCCCCCCCCTCCCCAAAAAAAAAAAAGAAACGCAGGTGCTGACAGGTGCAATATTTACCGAACTAGCGGTTTAATAAGTCACGGTTGCAAATTAAATACACGAATTTTTTTACAGACGACCGAGGAGAAGGTACCTGGATTCGGTTAAGAATGATTTTGAAGTAATAGGTTTAACATCAGAAGAGGCACCAATGTTAGCACTGAATAGGGGATCAGGGAGGAACTGTATAAGGGGGGCTATGCTCCAGACTGAACGCTGAAAGGCATAATCAGTCTTAAATGATGATGATGATGGAAAGAGTGAGAGAATCCGACCTCGGGGAAGATCAGTTTGGATTCCGTAGAACTGATGGAACACGCGAGGCAATACTGACCGTACGACTTATCTTAGAAGATAGGTTAAGGAAAGACAAACTTACGTTTCTAGCATTTGTAGACTTAGAGAAATGTTTTGACAGTGTTGACTGCAATGCTCTCTTTCGAATTCTGAAGGTGGCAGGAGTAAAACATAGGGAACGAAAGGCTATTTACAATTTCTACAGAAACCAGATGGCAGATATAAGAGTCGAGAGGCACGAAAGGGAAACAGTGATTGAGAAGAGAGTGAGATATGGCTGTAGCCTATCCCCGATGTTATACTATGTGTATATTGAGCAAGCAGTAAAGGAAACAAAAGAAAAGTTTGGATTAGGAACTGAAATCAATGGAGAAGAAATAAAAACTTTGACGTTTTCCGACGACATTGTAATTCTGTCAGACACAGCAAAGGACCTGGAGGAGCAGCTGAACGGATTGACAGTGTCTTGAAAGGGGGATGTAAGATAAACATCAACAAAAGCAGAACGAATGTAGTCGAATGTAGTCGAATTAAATCATGTGATGATGAGGAAATTAGATTGGGAAATAAGACACTTAAAATAGTAGATGAGTTTTGCTGTTTGGGAAGCAAAATAAATGATGACTGTGGAAGTAGGGAAGATATAAAATGTAGACTGGCTATGGCAAGGGAAGCGTTTCTAAAGAAGAGAAATTTGTTGACGATTATAGGTCTAAGTGTCAGGAAGTCTTTTCTGAATGTATTTGTATGGAGTGCAGCCATGTATGGAAGTGAAACATGGTCGATTAATAGTTTGAACAGGAAGAGAATAGAAGCTTACGAAATGTGATGCTACAGAAGAATGCTGAAGATTTGATGGGCAGATCACGTAACTAATGAGGACGAACTGAACAGAACTGGGAAGAAGAGGAATTTGTGGCATAACATGACTAAAAGAACAGTTCGGTTGGCAGGACACGTTCTGATGCATCAAGTGATCACCAATTTAGTATTGGAGGGACGCGTGGAGGCTAAAAACTGTAGAGGGAGGCCAACAGATGAATACAGTAAGCAGATTGAGAAGGATTTAGGTTGCAGTAGTTACTCTGGGATGAAGAGGCTTGCACAGAGAGAGATGCATCAAACCAGTCTCTGGACTGAAGACCCCAACAACAACAGTACAGAAACTTGACGTGGCATGGACTCAAATAGTCTTTGGAAATCCCATGCAGAAATATAGAGCCGGTAATGTTACATGGCAATTTGTGACCAAACTGCCACTCAACGTTTTTTATAATGTATGAGTAACATGCACATCTCAGTATTCTGTATAGTCAGTTCTTTAACGCTGCGCACACTATGCCTACTGGCTTTCCTTTTATTACAGTGAGGGAGACCTGTTATTTTCTGCGGTCTTGGGGCTTTCTTCAGCTGACTCATGAAAACCATCACCAATCAAGTATAGAGTAGTGAGGTCAAATTGTCCCAAGTCGGCACAGCAGCCACGTAGCAAAAATGCCTGCGTTCCATAAAAACTGCACAGCTTGAAACATCTACATCTACATCTACATCCATACTCCGCAAGCCACCTGACGGTGTGTGGCGGAGGGTACCTTCAGTACCTCTATCGGTTCTCCCTTCTATTCCAGTCTCGTATTGTTCGTGGAAAGAAGGATTGTCGGTATGCCTCTGTGTGGGCTCTAATCTCTCTGATTTTATCCTCATGGTCTCTTCGCGAGATATACGTAGGAGGGAGCAATATACTGCTTGACTCTTCGGTGAAGATATGTTCTCGAAACTTTGACAAAAGCCCGTACCGAGCTACTGAGCGTCTCTCCTGCAGAGTCTTCCACTGGAGTTTTTCTATCATCTCCGTAACGCTTTCGCGATTACTAAATGATCCTGTAACGAAGCGCGCTGCTCTCCGTTGGATCTTCTCTATGTCTTGTATCAACCCTATCTGGTACGGATCCCACACTGCTGAGCAGTATTCAAGCAGTGGGCGAACAAGCGTACTGTAACCTACTTCCTTTGTTTTCGGATTGCATTTCCTTAGGATTCTTCCAACGAATCTCAGTCTGGCATCTGCTTTACCGACAATAAACATTATATGATCATTCCATTTTAAATCACTCCTAATGCGTACTCCCAGATAATTTATGGTATTAACTGCTTCCAGTTGCTGACCTGCTATTTTGTAGCTAAATGATAAAGGATCTATCTTTCTGTGTATTCGCAGCACATTACACTTGTCTACATTGAGATTCAGTTGCCATTCCCTGCAATTCGCTGCAGATCCTCCTGCATTTCAGTACAATTTTCCATTGTTACAACCTCTCGATACACCACAGCATCATCTGCAAAAAGCCTCAGTGAACTTCCGATGTCATCCACCAGGTCATTTATGTATATTGTGAATAGCAACGGTCCTATGACACTCCCCTGCGGCACACCTGAAATTACTCTTACTTCGGAAGACTTCTCTCCATTGAGAATAACATGCTGCGTCCTGTTATCTAGGAACTCCTCAATCCAATCACACAATTGGTCTGATAGTCCATATGCTCTTACTTTGTTCATTAAACGACTGTGGGGAACTGTATCGAACGCCTTGCGGAAGTCAAGAAACACGGCATCTACCTGTGAACCCGTGTCAATGGCCCTCTGAGTCTCGTGGACGAATAGCGCGAGCTGGGTTTCACATGACCGTCTTTTTCGAAACCCATGCTGATTCCTACAGAGTAGATTTCTAGTCTCCAGAAAAGTCATTATACTCGAACACAATACGTGTTCCAAAATTCTACAACTGATCGACAGGTCTATAGTTCTGCACATCTGTTCGACGTCCCTTCTTGAAAACGGGGATGACCTGTGCCCTTTTCCAATCCTTTGGAACGCTACGCTCTTCTAGAGACCTACGGTACACCGCTGCAAGAAGGGGGGCAAGTTCCTTCGCGTACTCTGTGTAAAATTGAACTGGTATCCCATCAGGTCCAGAGGCCTTTCCTCTTTTGAGCGATTTTAATTGTTTCTCTATCCCTCTGTCGTCTATCTCGATATCTATCATTTTGTCATCTGTGCGACAATCTAGAGAAGGAACTACAGTGCAATCTTCCTCTGTGAAACAACTTTGGAAAAAGACATTTAGTATTTTGGCCTTTAGTCTGTCATCCTCTGTTTCAGTACCATTTTGGTCACAGAGTGTCTGGACATTTTGTTTTGATCCACCTACCGCTTTGACATAAGACCAAAATTTCTTAGGATTTTCTGCCAAGTCAGTACATAGAACTTTACTTTCGAATTCATTGAACGCCTCTCGCATAGCTCTCTTCACACTACATTTCGCTTCGCGTAATTTTTGTTTGTCTGCAAGGCTTTGGCTATGTTTATGTTTGCTGTGAAGTTCCCTTTGCTTCCGCAGCAGTTTTCTAACTCGGTTGTTGTACCACGGTGGCTCTTTTCCATCTCTTACGATCTTGCTTGGCACATACTCATCTAACGCATATTGTACGATGGTTTTGAACTTTGTCCACTGATCCTCAACACTATCAGTACTTGAGACAAAACTTTTGTGTTGAGCCAACAGGTACTCTGAAATCTGCTTTTTGTCACTTTTTCTAAACAGAAAAATCTTCCTACCCTTTTTAATATTCCTATTTACGGCTGAAATCATCGATGCCGTAACCGCTTTATGATCGCTGATTCCCTGTTCTGCGTTAACTTTTCCAAATAGTTCGGGTCTGTTTGTCACCAGAAGGTCTAATATGTTATCGCCACGAGTCGGTTCTCTGTTTAACTGCTCAAGGTAGTTTTCAGATAAAGCACTTAAAAAAATTTCACTGGATTCTTTGTCCCTGCCACCCGTTATGAACGTCTGAGTCTCCCAGTCTATATCCGGCAAATTAAAATCTCCACCCAGAACTATAACATGGTGGGGAAATCTACTCGAAATATTTTCCAAATTATCCTTCAGGTGCTCAGCCACAACAGCTGCTGAGCCAGGGGGCCTATAGAGACATCCAATTACCATGTCTGAGCCTGCTTTAAGCGCGACCTTCACCCAAATCATTTCACATTTCGGATCTCCGTCAATTTCCTTCGATACTATTGCACTTCTTATCGCTATAAACACGCCTCCCCCTTCACTGTCCAGGCTGTCTCTGCGGTATACATTCCAATCTGAGTTTAGGATTTCGTTACTGTTTACGTCTGGTTTCAGCCAACTTTCTGTCCCTAGTACTATATGGGCGTTGTGATCGTTTATTAATGAGAGCAGTTCTGGGACCTGGAACGTTAGAAGTGATTCTTTTTCGTGAGATAAGATATGGAAGCCAGGCGAAAAACTCAGAGCCTGCGATCCAGAGACTGGATATTGGTCGCGACCGCACCACACAGGAATGTTCATTTAAATCCTAGTGAGCGAGGCTCTGAATAGCTCACAGTAATCATTTCCGTATTTCTGCATGCCAGGCTTTAGATTGGCGAAGGTTGGAAACCTGTCATTTAATGAGAGGGAGACTCTGCCTTCCTTCCGACACCACATCATTACTGGTTAAGCTGCGAGAGTAGGAATTTTTTAAACTTGTTTATAAAATTTCTGTTGGTCATAATATGCAAGATCTGCAGTGATTGGCCACCGAGATTCCTATGCTGGCAGAACTAGCTATATTTTGTAGAAAAAACGTCAGATCACACTTGCTGTAGGAACGTCAAAGAGTACATTTGCTTCTGAGGAGATGAAGAACATTTTTGCGGGAGAAGTTGAGCTGGACCCAGAATTTGCAGACTCTACTGTAGCCGTCTTCTACATTCACACTGTGTACGAGTGGTGAACATGAGCCGTCGATGCGAACACCAAAGTGAGACGGACGCGAAACTAGTTGACTTGCGTTAGGTTTTAGTTGTTCAGTTTCAACATTTGTGGTGAGCTAGTTGAATCCATCATGCGCTTAGGCGAATCTCTTGGTGTTCAGCCTTGACTTTTCAGGGTTCTTTGTTCAAATCAAAAGCCATTTTCGCAGTCATTGGCCATTCCAGTGCCATAATTTCATGTTATGCTTTTATGTGTCCATCCACCTGTGCCAAGGCTACAGTTCATAATTACAAATTTATAGATTTATTAAACGTTTATATATGCTCGGTTCAGGGGGGAAATTATTTTATTTGATGTCTAGTAGCAATAAACCAAATTGTTATATTGACCGCTAGTTTTCTTTTGCAGTTAGATGAGTCCCTTCATTAATATTTCTGTGCGAGGTGTGATCCCTGTACTTGCATGATTAAATGGGTTACTGCTAGTAATTCTCATTTAATAAGACGACAGTGCTACTTAAATGGAGTTACTAAACATGGTTTTCCGAGATTCCTTCATCAAAGAAGATGAAGTAAATATTCCGGAATTCTAATCAAGAACAGCTTTCAATATGAGTAACTTGGAAGTAGATATCCTCGGCGAAGTGGAGCAGCTTAAATGACTTAATAAAGGCAAGTCTTCCAGTCCAGATCCTGTATGATTTACTTTCCCTTCAGAATATGCTGAGACAACAGCTCCATACTTAGAGATAATATACAACCGCTTGCTCGATGAAGGTTCCGTAGCTAATGACTGGGAAAGTTGCGTACCAATACTCAAGAAAGGGAAGAGAAGCAATCTGCGGAAGTACAGATCCGCATCACTGATGTCAATTTGGAGTAGAATTTTGGGACATGTACTGTATTGGAACATTATGAATTACCTCGAAGGAAAAGATCTATTGATACACAGCAGAAAATATCGTTCTTGTGTAAATCAACTGGTTCTTTATTCACATAAAGCAATGAGTGATACTGACATGATTTCTCAAATTGATTCCGTGTACCTAGATTTTCAGAAGGTTTTTGACATAGTTGCTCACAAGCGACTATCTAATCAAATTGTGTGCCTGTGAATTATCGCGCCAGTTATGCAACTGGATATGTGATTTCTGTTTTGCGTCAGGAAGGTCATAATTCTTAGTAACCGACGGAAAGACATCGAGTAAAACAGAAGTGGTATCAGGCGTTCCCCAAGGGAGTGTTATGGGTCCTCTGCTGTTTTTCGTCTATATAAACGATTTAAAAGACAATCTGAGTAGCATTCATAGTTTTCATAGAGTTTGTCGTTTACCGTCTAATGGAGTCATCAGAAGATCTAAACCAATTGCAAAATGATTTAGAAAAGATATCTGCATGGTGCAAAAAGTGTCAATTGACTGTAAATAATGGTAAGTTTGAGGTCATCTGCATAGTTACTAAAGGAATTCGTTATACTTCAGTTACGTGATAGATCATGTAAATCCGGTCGTGAGTTCTACTAAATATTTAGAGAATAGAATTACGAAGAACTGAAAGGATCACACAGATATTGTTTTGGGGAAGCCAAACCAAAGACTTCGTTTTATTGGCAGAACACTTAAAGGATGCAACAGGCCTACTAAAAAGACTGCCTACACTACGCTTGTCCGAACTCTGCTAGAGTATTACTCTAAGGTATGGGATCTTACCACATAGGACTGTATTATCGCGAAATAGGGGAGAGAGCCTCAGAGAAGTGGTAAGTGAGTTGGGATGCTCATCATCAAAGTAAAGACGTTTTCCGTTGCGGTGAGATATTTTCACGAAACTTTAGTCACCAGCTTTCTCTTCCGAATGCGTTTTTTTACGCTCACGTACGTAGGAAGAAATGATCATCTTAATAAAATACGAGAAATCACAGAACGAACGGAAAGAAGTATGAGTTCGTTTTCCCCGCGCGCTGTTCGAGAGTGGAAATGGTAGAGAAATTGGCTGAAGGTGGTTCGACGAATCATCTTCCAGGCATTTACGTGCGAACTGCAGAGTAGACACGTATATGTGGAAGCACGTCGCTTTATGGGATGCGAGTTCAGTGAGCTAACCATTGTGCCACCTCGCTTGGTGCACATTGCGCCGTGAAAATTGCTAATGTAACAGCCAACTTCCAGTACTTGCTTCATATCTCAGTTGATACAAGAGTACCATCCAACAAAATTACGTGCTCCTCTCACTACCGTCATTTTCCGCAAACATTGTTTCGACATCTCGAACCTTTCACGTAATGAAGGGGAGCTTTCTACGACTCACCCTGTAAAACAGATTAGCAAGGCAGATGTGACATGCTATTCTCAACTCCCCGCATTTCGAAGGTTTTCAGTACTCAGGAAAATTATATGCAGCCAATTCTCAAGATACTATCACCTGCACTCAACAGTATTAAACTGAAGACAATCACTATTAAAATGATGCCGTTCGCTATTAGGCAAGAATGGTCGGCGAACCACCTTCAATGTTCCACTCGGTAAATGCAAAATTGAAAAAAAATTATGCAGATTCCAATTTAAGGAGCATTCTAAGAAAACGAATTCTGCAAATTAGAAAACGGGTAGGTCTTGCTGAAAGTTGCTTCTAAAACAAGAGAAGTCCTTTAACGAGCCAATACGTGAAGAAGCGATGAAAATCAAGACGAGGAAGGAATCTGGTAAACATTCTGCCTGGTGGGCGATACTCTATGGAACTTATAGTCTCTAAAAGAAATGACAAGTTATGGAAATGTGTATAAAGAGGAGAGCTAATTGAACTAGCAGAACCCAGCAATAAAAAATGAGGTTCTAAAAGAAAAAAAATGAAGGTAAATCCTTAAGAAAGGTAAATGATAAAGACAAAACTTCTGAAACGTACATTGAGAAATAAAAAAGAAACACGACACAGTTCTTTCAAGACTTTTAGGAGACACTGTAACATAAAAATTATCAAGCGATTAAAATCGAAGCAGGAGACCGAAGGTCGTGGTTGCAGCGATAAGGCTGAGCCCTAACGACATACATATCCTTCGGCGGTCTTGTGTTACGTTACATCCTCAGTAGCAGAATTTTAAGGCGGTTTCACAACATCTTTGCACCTTCAGCTGGTTGATATTCTCCAGTCAGTCAATTCCGTACCTTACTTATTTTTAAAATTGAACCAAATTCAAGCTAGTTACCAATTATTTTCTTTCTATAGCGTGCATTAAAATTAACAATGAAATTTGGTACAGCTGAAAGCATATGATAATATATTGCCGGAAAAAATCACAAAACCAAAAATGATTGTTGTTGTTGTGGTCTTTAGACTGGTTTGATGCAGCTCTCCATGTTACTCTATCCTGTGAAAGCTTCATCTCCCAGTACCTACTGCAACCTACATCCTTCTGAATCTGTTTAGTGTATTCAACTCTTGGTCTCCGTCTACGATTTCTACCCTCCACGCTGCCCTCCAATACTAAACTGGTGATCCCTTGATGCCCCAGAACATGTCCTACCAACCGATCCCTTCTTCTAGACAAGTTGTGCCACAAATTTCTCTTCTCCCCAATTCTGTTCAATACCTCCTCATTAGTTATATGATCTACCCATCTAATTTCCAGCATTCTTCTGTAGCATCCAATTTCCAAAGCTTCTATTCCCTCCTAATCTACACTGTTTATCGTCCGTGTTTCACTTCCACATGTGGCTACACGCCATATAAATACTTTCAGTAAAAACTTCCTGACACTTAAATCTATACTCGATGTTAACCAATTCCTCTTCGTCAGAAACGCTTTCCTTGCCATACCCAGATTACATTTTATGTCCTCTCTACTTCAACCATTCTCAGTTATTTTGCTCCGCAAATAGCAAAACCCATTTACTATTTTATGTGTCTCATTTCGTAATCTAATTTCCTTAGCATCATCTGATTTAATTAGACTACATTCCATTATCCTCGTTTTGCTTTTGTCGGTATTCATCTTATATCCTTGCTTTCAAGACACTGTCCATTGCAGATCTTTTGCTGTCTCGTCGGCAAACCTCAGAGTTTTTATTTCTTCTTCGTGGATTTTAATTCCTACTCCAAACTTTTCTTTTGTTTCATTTACCGCTTGCTCAACATACAGATTGAATAACCCTGTCTCACTCATTTGTCAACCACTGCTTCCCTTTCATACATCTCGACTCTTATAACTGCTATCTGGTTTCTGTAAAATTGTAAATAGCGTTTTGCTCCTTGTATTTTACACCTGTCACCTTCAGAATTTGAAAGAGAATATTATAGTGTACTTAAACGGTGATACAGTTAGTTAGATCCTATTCCAGTGCACAGGACCCTGCGGTTCCTCACAAATATACGTTTATAACAGTAATATAAACAAATCACCTATTACAATGATGTAAAGATATAGTACCTTGCCAGAGAGATCATTCATTACTAACTTACTTTGTGGACTACAGATACATATGAAAATTATAAGATTGTTTTATTCTTTACAACTTGTTAAAAGTATTTCTATTGCAAATACATGACTACATGACAGTATAGACACAAAATCAAATAAAAAAAACATAAAAATATAATATTTGCAGACCTAGTATTAACATAATGTAGTTCTTATTGCTTTCGTACAGTGCTTTGGGACTTATCTTTTATTAAGGTCACACAGGAAGTAGGAAGTTGAAGGAGTTATAGTCCATCATCTAGTGTATTTGCGAAGCCTGAAAGAAGCTCACTGCCACCGTATCAGCTTTTTCATTTAGCGTTTTCTGGCTATGTTTTGTATTGTGAATTAAAATTTCCAGTTTTTCAAGGAGACTGAGTTTGTGGTCTTCGTTTATTTTCTGAACTATTGTTAGATTTTCCTCTGTATTACCAAAGGAAAGTCCTGCGTCCTGAATGTGTGTAGTTGTGGAAGATTTATTGGATGTGTATATACTACATCATGCACTGTAACTCCTTTCACTCTCTGTTTCCTGAGTGACCTTAATAAAAGATTGTTCCCAAAGCGCTGTATAGAAACAGTAAGAATTAGATTATATTGATACTAAATCTGAAAGTTTTACATTTTTACGTTTTTTATTTGTGTCTTTGCTGTCATGTATTTGGAATAGTAATCTTTTAACAAGTTGTTGTAAAGAATGAAACAATCTTATAATTTTCATATGTATCTGTGGTCCACAATGTAAGAAATGATCTCTCAGACAGGGCATTATATCTTTACATCGTTATAATCTTTGATTTGTTTACATTATTGGTTCGTTTTCAGTAATACGTATTAAGTTAAAAATGTATATTGACGACTAACCGCAGGATCCTGGGCACTTGAACAGAATGTAAATATTTTTATTACCGTGTAAATATATAATCTTACTGCCATATTACGCTAGCAAGTGCCTGTTATACGTTTTTGAAGCAAAAATGAAATCACAACAAACGACTGGCTGCATCTAGCTGGCAGAAGAAATGTAACAGAATAGCATTGCTCCACCTGCGAATGAGAGCGTAAACTCTCGAAACGCGTTGGGATGAAATAAAAAGGAAGACTTAGGCAGATAATTGTTTCATTTCAAATTTTATTGTTATAGACAGTAGCAGTTCCTTATATAAGTCCAACATGGACAACATAAAGTAATGTTTGGGTGGTACACGAGCACAGTTGGATGGCGACTTGAGCAAGAAGTTTACATGACTCACTTAGATTAGCACCAACTAGGACAATATTTCATACTGCATTCAGCGGTATGGTTGATGGAAGATGGATGTAGAGAAATTCATGCTTCGATTGAGATAAGGTACACCATGAATTTGCTGACGAATTTAACTTTCTACACAGTATTTCTACAGTTGACCTAATTGTCTTTGTCACGTGCTGGGGACTGCGGTTTCGAATCCTGCTGAATAGATTATTTTGAAAGGGGGTTAAGTCACAAAATGAACGTTTGTCACAAACCGCAAAAAGTTCTTTAAGGAAACAATTAAGGCGTACAGACTTTGAAACTGTGATGGAGAAGCATTGTGGGCAATTGATTAATACGTCTCTTGTAGAGTGTTGAATGACTGACATTTTAAACAGCTTCAGTTTATAAGTTTACACACAAGACTGAGACACCTCAAAATAGACATCTCACTTACCTTTTAAAAGTAAACAGTGACCGTTTTACCGTAACAATAAATATCTACTGCTGTTCCTACTATATTTCAAATAATAACTGACATTCTATAAAAAAGTAAATCTTTCTACAGCAATAATTACTACTCTCCAAACAATAGTGCTAACACACTTTCTGTTTAACAATATAAATGTGGTTTATTTTCATCGGGGTCTTACGACGTTTCGACGTTTTTCCGACTAACAATGTTTTTTCAGAAATTTATATGTTCATCAGGAACATACTGCAGGAGTTCGCTGAAGTGGTGTCTCTCCTTTGCATTAGTAGGCACTGGGTGTAGGATTCCTCGTGTGAAAATGATGATACTCTTCCTGATATGGAGGGAAGTTTGAAAGTATTTACTGTTGTTTCGTCAGTGTAGCACAAGGAGCTGAATTTTCATACTCAAACTTATAATAGTGAGAACTTACTATCTTTTGGAACTCCCATATAGTTTTCTAGAGAGGGTATTTTTAATGGAACTTAGAGCACCACTTTTGTAGTCTATGGAAAAGTTAGACGTGTACAGTTGAAGCAAGTTCGCAGAGGGAACTGGCACTAGCTACTAGTTCATTGTACTGTACGTGTGGTGTGTGTCCTTTAGGACATGTCCGAAAGAACAATTTTGGTCCAGCAACCACTATGAATTGATGGCTCTGAGCACTATGGGACTTAATTTCTAAGGTCATCAGTCCCCTAGAACTTAGAACTATTTAAACCTAACTAACCTAAGGACATCACAAACATCCATGCTCGAGGCAGGATTCGAACCTGCGACCGTAGCGGTCGCGCGTTTCCAGACTGTAGGGCCGGAGCCGCTCGGTCACACCGGCCAGCACTATGAATTGAGACACAATGGACTTGCAGACATTAGTGCGAATGACCATTGATTTAAATCAGTGGGGAAAGTTCAACATTTGTGCCGGAACGTTACTCGAACCAGGATGTCCTACTTAGTATGCAGATGCTCTGGCCACTAAGCTATGCGGACACAGTGATCATCGCATTTGCGCGAGCTATCGTAGCACCCCTCCCGTCATGTCGATATTCTCAACTTATCCACACACTACTAATGTAGCGCCTCTTGCCCATTATCTTCATTACTCTCGGCGTTTCGCCGATTCCCGTAAGAGTTATAGGCTGGTGCGCAACCGCACTGAAGACATCATTGGCTGTCTTCACCTCGAATTCCAGCCCAGCATAAATTTTCAATTTTTCCCATTGATGTACATCATTGCCCACTTGCACCCAACGTCTGTAATTTCTTTGTCTTAGCACATTGTACTGTTGAGAAGTGTAGCTTCTATCCTCGTGACGTAATTTTCCTTTTACAACACCAGAATCTCGGTCGACTGGTAGGTACGAGCGACCTCTGATGGGGAAAGTAGTGCGATGTTTTGTCAAATCCCTTCAATGCAGTCAGTGCCAGTAGAAATCTCACTATTGCATCCTGCACAACCATCAGAAAATACATTAAGTTCTTTAACATTTTCGGGAACATTGCTTTTTATGTACTCATTCATGAAAGAACACTTCATTTGGACCCTTTCAACTTGTGCCTTTACGATGCAAGTGAAAATCGGAATTTCCAGTTTTCAGACAATAAGTTCCCAAAAGTAAAACTCATAGCTGTCTTTGATAGAATACCTATTATACTGGCATATGAGGCAACGGAACGTTTTGCATAAGGCCAATTGAAATTTTAATTACATAACCTTTGTTCTGACATTTCTGCCTTATCTCACTAAGTTTATTGTAAAATTTCTTGTACCTTCGAGTTTGCACCATCAGTTCTGCAGCTGCTGCTTTATCTGCACTGTCATTAAGGGCGTCACTTTTCATTTTGTTTTCTGCTCTTCGCACTTACTGCAGACGTCTACCTGCGGTCTTACAAATCTCAAGGAATAGTTTTCTTTAAAAGAATTTTAATATGAACCAGTATGACACATTTGCTTCTGTATGCTTTTGTATGAGAAGACTATGAATGACTTTTACATTTAGGCCAACGTTCAGGTACTCGACTTGATTCGTCCAGTTGAACAATGCGCTACCTTAATCTGAAACGATTCTATACGCTGAGCACCTTGTTCACTTGCTGCTGGAGGCTTAGCCGTAGTTCTACTGTTCACATTTTTTCCCTTTTCCATCAGCTGACTTTCCAGTTCTCAACAGACAAATTAGCCTTTGTATTAATTTTATTGCTGCATCATGAATTACTAAGAAAAGTTTTTTTACGCAACTGAACTTTGTACCATCTTTATAAGCACAGTAAATCACTTAGTGTGTTCTAGATGTTGATTGTTCTTCTTTCCTTGGCCTATGTGTTTTCATTGTTACTAGTAGAATCAAACCTTCGAGATAAACATGAAGATCTTTACTTCCAAAATTGCTTAACTGGCATACAAGCATCCTCATTAAATGTTTCATAGCGTTTACGGTGGCATCCGCAATGGGAATTTGTATTTCTAGCACCAAATGTCTTAGCTGAATAGGTGCCGTATCGGTCGCCTTGAAGATTGGACCCATTAATTCTAAACTCTTTATACGATTCTACTCTTCTTATCTTATCCCTCTCTTTCTTTTCTTACATAAATCCTTAGACACAGTATTACTACCGCTTGAAGACATTATTTCAATACAGTTTCAGTATACCTCAATGTTGGACACAAACTCGGAACTTAACACAGAAAATAACCTCAAAACAATATACAGTCATCTGTTCTCGTTTACCATGTGAATCGCTGTCGTCTATGCCTATGACGTTTAGCAGACGGCGACGCTATGTGATACTTAGTTCGTATACCTCCTTTCAGATGTGATATATTGGCGCTTATTTTGAAAAGGATACAAGTCAATGACTTGACTCTGTTTCAAAATAAATACAACATTTTATGTATTGATAAAATGGGTAGAGAGTGCCTAGACTTCCCTCTTCAATCAAAAACCTATATTTAGGACTGTACAGCACATCAAATCACATCTCTGTTTTGCTCTTTTAGTAAGTTAATCCCCTTTCGAAATAATCGTTTCAATTCGACTGTGAATTATTGCTTGCAACGCGACACTGTTTGTAGCCAAGTCCCAACTTTCAGCGCCCGATTTGGTCGTTTTATAAACGCTTACATGTTCCTGTGACGTCTTCCACTCTGACTGTGACGAGTCACGTGACGTGGAAAAAACAAACTAATAATTCATGTAGATTTAGCACGAAAGTTCGGCTATAATACTACGAGTCCCTCTCACACGACAAGGAGACAGAAAATGTTGTGCATAGTTGGCAGGGAAGTACACGATAAATTTATTGACGATAGCACTCGCCGAACATTTAGCTTGTTACGGGTAATGTCGCAGCAGCGTAACTACTTGTTGACCCCGATCGTTACACTGCCGTTCTGGAAGGGACAGCCAAACTGCAGGCCCGTAATGCTCCACTGCAGACAACACATTTTGTGGCTAGTTTCGACAAGTGGCCAGTACTGTGCTGCCGTGTCTGGGTCCGAGGGGCATTACGTGCCTTATCGGCAGGCTTTACTTCAACTCTGGCTTACTGTGTACGTGCGGTGCCTAGTTTGGCAACGCGCCCTACTTGGTCGTTCGCTCCACAACTTCTACACAAAGTCGTAAACGCTTCAGTACATCATCCTGGGGAGATAGTCGGACAGTGCTCGATGTACGATGTTATAATACGGTATGTCTTTCGTGGATAGACCTTGAGCACGGAATCAGAGCTAAGTTTTATCGTCCACAACTAGGACAACGGGGATGGAACGCTTATGGCAACTAGCTCCTCGCCCAGACCGTCAAGAGCCAAGGGGTGTTGACCGGCCGCCGTGTCATCCTCTTCCTTGCGCCATCACCGTTCAGCTACGGAGGCCTACACATGGATCGCTTACTGCTGATCAGTTAAGTGTGATACACTTCACTTCCTCAGAAACAAGTGCAAGTCTTCTGTTTAGCTGAAAAGCCAATTGCAGATTGTTACCATACATGCACGTATGCATGCTTGCATTCAACATTCTAGAGGTTACACCGTTTGTTACTGCACCAGCACTTCAGATATGCTGTGGCTTATCTTGCATTACATTACCCTTTGGTTTTGGAATGATAATCACATACATATGTTTCCAGAATGACATTTTTACTCTGCAGCGGAATGTGCGCTGATCTGAAACTTCCTGGCAGATTAAAACTGTGTGCCGGACCGAGACTCGAACTCGGGACCTTTGCCTTTCGCGGGCAAGTGCTCTACCAAGTGAGCTATCCAAGCACGACTCACGCCGCGTCCTCATAGCTTTACTCCTGCCAGTACCTCGTCTCCTAGCTTCCAAACTTTACAGAAGCTCTCCTGGTAAAGCACTTGCCCACGAAAGGCAAAGGTCCCGAGTTCGAGTCTCGGTACGGCACACAGTTTTAATCTGCCAAAAAGTTTCACGTACATATGCTACCTACATAAATGTATTCCCAAAATTTCATCACTCTATATTAATTACTTTTTGGTGTGACGATTTTTTTCGGTCAGTGTATTTGTACGGAGTGTAGTCTTCCACGGAAGTGAAACTGAAACGTGTATGTCAAACGTTCGAAAAAGATAAGAATACAAGCATTTCAACGTGGTACCATGGAAGAATGCTGAAGACAAGCTGGATGAATTGGACCACTAATTGAGACGTACTGAATCAAAACGGGAGAAAAGTAATTTGTGGCGCAACTAGACTATTAAAAAAAAGGAGGTTGGTAGGACACATCAAGGTATCGTCAGTTTGCTAATGGAAGGAAGTTTGGGGAGTGTAAATTTCAAAGGAAGGTGAAGGCTTGCTTACAGTAAGCAAGTTCAAGTTGGTGCTGGTTGCATTACCTACGCAGAGGTGTACAGGCTTCCACAGGATAGACTTCCAACTGAAGCCCACAACAACAACGACAAAGCTAGGACAGATACAAATATTAAAAATACAAAAAAAATTTCCTTGTACGAGTCCAGACGGCTTCTGATTAGGTGCAAACTGCTTGGACAGAAAAACACCCAACCACATAAAGTCGTTGTCAGTAGCTGTTTTTTTTGTGATCTCGAATGACGTACATCATTGTACCAGCCACTGTGCCACCGCTGCGAAGGTGTAGAGCAGGAACTTAAGTACAGTAATGAGGCCACGGGGCAAGGGCGCCAAGTGCGGGCCCGTACCTGTCCTGCAACTCTTACTCCTACTCCTCCCCATTCCCAGTCTAACGTATTATGTCGACATAAATGATACATGGAACCTAATTTGGAAAAATGTTTTGCTGATACAGTTCTGAGGCTTCAGCTAAACATTAACAACACAAAAAATACATCTTGAAGTATCTTCCAAAAATAATCAGTTAACACCAAAGAAATTAAATACTTCTTCAGAAAATTTACTGTGACAAGAGGAGTCGTTCTTGAACACTGTAGTAAACAACACAGTCTTGAAAAATGTCAATAATTGGACTATATACTCGTAG
Organism: Schistocerca cancellata; assembly: GCF_023864275.1. Taxonomy (NCBI): domain Eukaryota; kingdom Metazoa; phylum Arthropoda; class Insecta; order Orthoptera; family Acrididae; genus Schistocerca; species Schistocerca cancellata. The sequence goes on along the minus strand of NC_064628.1, from coordinate 744,568,263 downwards.
CTAGTAAAACAAAATTTTTAAGTTCCGACAAGCCACTATAGAGTACACTAGTTGTGAACGCTAAGTCCGTGCTGAGCACAAGTAATGAGAAGGTTAATGTTCCTAGTTACAACACCTGAAGGTGACAAAATCCCCGATCCCCGGGGGAGCGACTTCTTCGTTAAAACGGCGGTGGTCGGAGGACTGTTGGGCGACAGCGCCGGCGGCTGCGGAGAAATTCATCGGTTCCGGGTGCCTGTGGCACTGCCTTCTGCTGCCCTGGCGCGAGCGGAGTAGTACGTCGCTCTGACTGGCTGCTTGGCTGCGTCGCGGAAGCAGAACGTAGTCCTGATCGACACATGTCCATGCTGACTTCTCCGCTCTGCCGCTGTTCGAGTGCAGTCGCTAGCGCTTGGATTGTGCAGACGGCAGACACTCGGCTCTCGGCGCCCCACAGTAGGCGCGCCACAGCACAACGAAACGTTTCCCACGCATCCTCCTCGCTCAGCCAGCGCCCCACCACTTCTCTCCCCTCCCCCCCTCTATCCCTCACATAAACACGAACTACATTACACTATCGTTCCATCTACGCTACTGACCATTAAAATTGCTACACCACGAAGATGACGTGCTACAGACGGGAAATTTAACCGACAGGAAGAAGATGCTGCGATATGCAAATCATTAGCTTTCAAGAGCATTCACACAAAGTTGGCGCCGGTGTCGACACCTACAACATGCTGATAAGAGGAAAGTTTCCAACCGATTTCTCATACACAAACAGCAGTTGACCGGCGTTGCCTGGTGAAACGTTGTTGTGATGCCTCGTGTAAGGAGGAGAAATGCGTACCATCACATTTCCGACTTTGATAGCTGGCCAGAGTGGCCGAGCGGTTCTAGGCGCTTCAGGGGACTGATGACCTCAGATGTTAAGTCCCATAGTGCTCAGAGCCATTTCAACCATTTGAACCGACTTTGATAAAGGTCGGATTCTAGCCTATCGCGATTGCGGTTTATCGTATCGCGAAATTGCTGCTCGCGTTGGTCGAGAACCAATGACAGTTAGCAGAATATGGAACCGGTGGGTTCAGGAGGGCAATACAGACCACCGTGCTGGATCCTAACGGCCTCGTATCACTAGCAGTCGACATGGCAGGCATCTTATTCGCATGGCTGTAACGGATTGTGCAGCCACATCTCGATCCCTGAGTCAACAGATGGGGACGTTTGCAAGACAACAACCATCTGCACGAATAGTTCGACGACGTTTGCAGCAGCATGGAGTGTCAGCTCGGAGACCATGTCTGCGGTTACCCTTGACGCTGCATTACAGACAGGAGCGCCTGCGATGGTGTACTCAACGACGAACCTGGGTGCACGAATGGCAAAACGTCATTTTTTCGTATGAATCCAGGTTCTGTTTACAGCATCACGATGGTCGCATCCGTGTTTGGCGACATCGCGGTGAACGCACATTTGAAGCGTGTATTCGTCAACGCTATACTTGCGTATCACCCGGCGTGATGATATGGAGTGCCATTGGTTAAACGTCTCGGTCACCTCTTGTTCGCATTGACGGCACGTTGAACAGCGGATGTTACATTTCAGATGTGTTACGACCCGTAGCTCTACCCTTCATTCGATCCCTGCGAAACCCTACATTTCAGCAGGATAACGCACGACCGCATGTTGTAAGACCGGTACGGGCCTTTCTGAACGCATAAAATGTTCGACTGCTGCCCTGGCCAGCACATTCTCCAGATCTCTCACCCATTGAAAAAGTCTGGTCAATGGTGGCCGAGCACTGGCTCGTCGCAATACGTGTCACTACTCTTGATGAACTGTGGTATTGTTTTGAAACTGCATGGGCAGCTGTACCTGTACACGCCATCCAAGCTCTGTTTGACTCAATGTCCAGACGTATCAAGGCCGTTATTACGACCAGAGGTGGTTGTTCTGGGTACTGATTTCTCAGGATCTATGCACCCAAATTGCGTGAAAATGTAATGACATGTCAGTTCTAGTATAATATATTTGTCCAATGAATACCCGTTTATCATCTACATTTCTTCTTGGTGTAGCAATTTTAATGGCCAGTAGTGTACTTAATTTTAAACAATCTTTTGAAGCGAAATGTAATCATAAGAATTTTTCCTGATATACATGATACATTATTCATGTGTTCATGATTGTACATAAGAAGTACTGCACACTGATCCGGGTACAAGGTGATGGAAAAGAGTAAACGTATCTATCTCAGGGAAGGGGTCCTGTTACCGTAACGACAGTCGTAAGTTATGTGCGAAAATCGTTCTGATAGCTTTGACAGTGGATTACATGTACTAGCACCGTTGTTGCTAAGATAATAGGGTAGGCAGTTTTCAGACGTGGTTGCATGTACCGAAACGTAAAAAAAGTCTAGTAAATGTGGACTCTGAAATATATACCTTAAGAGCTATGTCCGCTTGTTCGGTAGAAGATACGTGTTTCACAGTAACGGAGATGAACAATTGCACTTCAAAGATTTTGTCTGCTGTATTTTTTTTTTCTTGGTTTGGTCCATACTACCACTTTGAAAGTTGCCTGCCCTGCAAACTCAGCAACAACAATACCGATACATGTATTCCATTCCCAAACGATTTTCGCGTGGTCGTTTAAGGACCAGGGTCTTCTAGCTCAAATTAAAGCATTTAGCCTTGTCGATGATAAACCAAGCTGTTTGTTATGATAACCCACACTTAACTATTAATACAATAATCTTCAGTTCATAATAAAAAGCTAAAAAAGTAATTCATTAAAAAACTGAATAATGTTACAAAAAGTACCACAATATCAAATACTGGCCTGCAAGTCAAAACAAGAAAGAACAGATAATTTCAAGTAACTACGTAAGTTTGAATATCCGTGTAAAAATATAAACTACTAACGAAATGCTAGTGTTACTCAAATGTGTGTTTACTCGTTCTTGTATGTGGGAAACGTTATATGATGAACCGTAAGTTAGTTGCTTCATCTTCCATTCACGGATGGAGCGTGGGAAGAATAAATACTTCCGCTCGTATGTATGAATTGTTTTTTCCATAGTTTTATCCTCACGACCTCTGCGGGACAGGTACATAGTGGTCGCGCCGAAAAATACCTCTCGCAGGTATCCCCTCACGTTCATGAGAGTTGCACGGTGTATTGCTTCGAGTTCTGTCAATTAAAATTTTTCAACATCTCTGTTACACCAACTCGCACGTCAAATGACTCTGTGGCCATTAGCGCCGCTTTTATCGTGTTAATAGTATTTCCAAACAGGATAACCATTCCTGAGTCATTGCAAACGTTCAATATTTTTAAAAATATTTTTAGCTTCGGAAAAGAATGATCAGCTTGGGTAAGAGCCGTAGGTTCTGTTAGACACACCGGGCAGATTTTAAATGAAATTCTTATCAAAATTTGTTGTACTTGAAACAGAAATGTCATCAGAAAATGGCATTGAGCAACTTAAGATAATTAGTTTTAAAGACCTTCACCGCAGGCAGTATACATGAAAAAAATTTATATTGCTATGTATGCGTCTACAGAATATATCGTTCATTAAAACCAGGTATGTAGCTACGAATAAATGTTGTCAGTCACTGGGCAGAAAAGTGTTGCTGTAAGCCCAGTGACGGGCTCTGGCAACCTCTCGTCCTCGTAAGGTTCGTCCAAGTACTTCTCAACTGATTTAATTCGTTCCTTATATGACCTTCTTTCGTAATTCTTAAACCAACTTTAACAGTGATTAAATTGTGTTCTGTGAAAATATCTAAGCGGTGGTTTCCTCTTCCATTCCTGCGTTCTCCTCTTACTTTACCTTCATGTTTTTTTCCTACCGTCAAATTACTGTTCCTAATCAAAATTAAATTTTCCTCTCCCTTAACTATCTCAATAATTTATTTTATCCCTTCATACACTCTTTTCTCCAATTCATCGTCTGCAGAGCTAGTGGGCATATAAAACTGCACGACTGCCTTAGTTGTTGGCTTTCTGTCTACTTGGCAATTATAATGCGTTCATTTAACTGTACAAGACACTAGTGCAACTGTTTCCAGAGAATTCGCCCAGTGTTTAGTGTCCTTACCAAGCAGGCATGACAACAGGCATCGAAATAATGCAGATCTTCGCTTCTAGTATTGTAAAACGTCGGTATAGCCCACACGAAACTTTAATAGAAATGGTAGGGAAACTTAAATGGGAATCCTCTGAAGAAAGATGAAGTAGTTCGCGCGAAACTCCGTTGTGTAAATTCCTAAAACGTGCTTTCTTAGAAGACTACGATCTCTCTTCTGCCGCCGTATATCTCGCACAGGGAGTTTCAGAATACGATATGAGAGATTGAGACGCTTATAGAGGCCTGTGAACAGCTGTTTTTTCCCTCGCTCGGTACTCGAATGGAATAAGGAAATATCATAATATTGGTATTATATATCAAGCGCCATGCGCTAAAACATGCTTTCTTAGAAGACTACGATCTCTCTTCTGCCGCCGTATATTTCACACAGGGAGTTTCAGAATACGATAAGAGAGATTGAGACGCTTATAGAGGCCTGTGAACAGCTGTTTTTTCCCTCGCTCAGTACTCGAATGGAATAAGGAAATATCATAATATTGGTATTATATATCAAACGCCTTGCGCTAATCTGGTCTGGCGTATACAGGGTGGTCCATTGATAGTAACCTGACCAAAAATCTCACAAAATAAGCATCAAACGAAAAACCTACAAAGAACGAAACTCGTCTAGCTTGAAGGGGGAAACCAAATGGCGCTATGGTTGGCCAGCTGAATGGCGCTGCCATATAAGTCAAACGGATATCAACTGCCTTTTTTAAAAATAGGAACCCCCATTTTTATTACATATTCGTGTAGTACGTAAAGAAATATGAATGTTTTAGTTGGACCACTTTTTTCGCTTTATGATAGATGGCACTGTAATAGTCACAAACGTATAAGTACGTGGTATCACGTAAAATTCCGCCAGTGCGGACGGTATTTGCTTCGTGATACATTACCCGTGTTAAAATGGACCGTTTAGCAATTACGGAAAAGGTCGATTTCGTGTTGATGTATGGCTATTGTGATCAAAATGCCCAACGAGCGTGTGCTATGTATGCTGCCCGGTATCCTGGACGACATCATCCAAGTGTCCGAACCGTTCGCCGGATAGTTAAGTTATTTAAGGAAACCGGAAGTGAAACGACCAACCACGACCTGCAACAAATGATGATGCCCAAGTAGGTGTTTTAGCTGCTGTCGGAGCTAAGCCGCACATCAGTAGCAGACAAATTGAGCGAGAATCGGGAATCTCAAAAACGTCAGTGTTGAGGATGCTACATCAACATCGATTGCACTCGTACCATATTTCTATGCACCAGGAATTGCATGGCGACGACTTTGAACGTCGTGTACAGTTCTGCCACTGGGAACAAGAGAAATTTCGGGCCGATGACAGATTTTATGCACGCGTTCTATTTAGCGACGATGCGTCATTCACCAACAGCGGTAACGTAAACCGGCATAATATGCACTATTGGGCAACGGAAAATCCACGATGGCTGAGACAAGTGGAACATCAGCGACCTTGGCGGGTTAATGTATGGTGCGGCATTATGAGAGGAACGATAATTGGCTCCCATTTTATCGATGACAATCTAAATGGTGCAATGTATACTGATTTCCTGTGTAATGTTCTACCGATGTTACTACAAGATGTTTCACTGCATGACAGAATGGCGATGTACTTCCAACATAATGGATGTCTGGCACATAGCTCGCGTGCGGTTGAAGCGGTATTGAATATCATATTTAATGACAGGTGGATTGGTCGTCGAAGCACCTGACCATGGCCCGCACGTTCACCGGATGTGACGTCCCCGGATTTCTTCCTGTGGGGAAAGTTGAAGGATATTTGCCATCGTGATGCACCGACAACGCCTGACAACATGCGTCAGCGTATTGTCAGTGCATGTGCGAACATTACGGAAGGCAAACTACTACTCGCTGTTGAGAGGAATGTCTTTACACGTATTGCCAAATGCATTGAGGTTGACGGACATTATTTTGAGCATTTATTGCATTAATGTGGTATTTACAGGTAATCACGCTGTAAAGCATGCGTTCTCAGAAATGATAAGTTCACAAAGGTACATGTAAACTGTATACAGGACGAGTCACGTAAGACGCAACGCCTCTTTTATTTCTTGAACGGTTCCATGTATCGAAACGAGATTTTTGCCCAGTGAATAGTACGATAATGGGAATGAATTTGGTGTGTAATAATGTGTGCTAACTCTTGTGTCGATCGAGATATTGAAGAAGGTAAGGTTTTTTAAAATAGAATGATATACTTTTTAATTGCATCCGAAAGCACTTAAAATGACGTGTATTGTGGTGTAATGCATGTTAATGTTGAGTGGAAACACTTCGCAAATAAATGCGAGAAATTTGATAAAATTGGAAAGCAGAGTGGCCAATGAACTGTTGCGGTGGTAACACTCCTGGCAGAACTCTCATGCGGGACTCGGTCGTTATTTACAGCAAGATAGGTCTACGCTACTAAGGTAAAACCCCGTTTGCCATACGAGCTATATGGAACTACGGCATATGATAGCTTCTAGCATATCAGATGGGGCCTAGGGAAACTACGGGTGCTATCCAATATTTTCGGGACTGGTGCTGCCACTGTTGAAAACCTTACCTTTGGACTAACGGCCACCCTCGAAGTAGTTCCCATCCGCACGTACGCGCCGGTCCCAGGGCTTCTGCCTCTGGTCTTTGAGGGTGTTTATCACCACCAGCGGTGCTTCTTGACTCCTCTCTAGAGGGTCGAAGCGACGTCCTTTCAATTTGAGTTTCAGTTTTGGGAAAAGCTAGAAGTTGCAAGGTGCGAAATCTGGCGAGTACGGTGGGTGGGGTACAACCGCCATGTTGTTTTTTGCCAAAAAGGTCTTGGTGAGTAAGGACGTGTGACAGGGCGCGTTGTCGTGAAGCAGCAGCCAGTTCTCTTGACGCCAAAGTTAGGGCCGTCGTCGCCGCACGTTTTCACGGAGCCGTCGCAAAACGTCACCGTAGTACGCGGAAATCACTGATTGGTTCGGTAGGACGAATTCTTTGTGCACAATTCCCTTGGTATCAAAGAAAAAGATGATCATGCTCTTCACTTTTCACCTGTCTCGCTTTTTTGGGTCTTGGAGAGCACGGGCGCTTCCACTGAGACGATTGTTGCAACAGAACAGCGTGTGTTCTGTTCGCGGATCCCTCGTAAAATCGCCACACACCAAAACACAGAGTATTACGGAAATCACTGTGGACACGCAAGACGCCTTCCCAGTTGAATGCCACTCCGCACACTGACTCGTCAGATATGCAGATCTCGCCACTTAGCGGTGCATAGAGCTACTACTCCTGCTTTCCAGATGGCAGCACCAGTCCCGAAAATTTTGGATTCTACCTCGTATTTAAAATGTGTGTACGTTTCCAGACGTTAAACAATTACAGTTTCGTCAGGTAGTTTTCCGTTTAAACCCTTCCCTTTGCTGATTACTTGTCAAAACCGAAACAGAAATGTCGCTCATTCACACTTTGTAATGATAAACAACCCTATTCAAAGAAAAAAGGGAACTATTATCTGGACTTTCTTAGATTTAAAGAAAAAATAGTAATAATACCTTGTCTGCCTTTGCCTGGAGACGCTTGAATGATTCTTAAAGTAAACCACCTGCTGTCGAACAAATGTGTCTGTAAATACTACTCGAAATTGTAATTAGACGGAATACACTTTAAATAAGCAACCCGCCAGGGTAGCCGAGAGCTCTAACGCGCTGCCTCCTGGACTCAGGTAGGCGTGCCGGCGGATTAACGACGAGGGCCAGTGTGCCAGCCAGCCTGGATGTGGTTTTTAGGCGTTCTTCCACATCCCGCTAGGTGAATACCGGGATGGTCCCCCTGTTCCGCCACAGTTACAAGCGTCGCAGACATTTGAAACACGCCCGCACTATTTCACGATTTACACTAGACACCGACAGACTGATCCCGTCCTGGGTGGTACGAGGTGGCGGCACGAAGGGCATCTGGCCATCCCTAACACTAACCCTACCAAATCCGTTGTAACCACGCCGACCCTGAGATCGCTGCGGGACTATGGCGTAAGTGAAGGAAGGAGACGTTTTAAATAAGCAGTTTATTCGCAATGACTGGCGACATGTCACCAACAAAATACATACTTTTCTTAACAAAACGTAGCTTCACTTTTTATTTAAGTACGCGCTGATATTGATTACCATCGACTGCAAGGCATATTTACATGTTGTATTCAGTATCATATATCGTCTGACGCAGTTGGGACTTCATCGTGAATTGCATGTTTCAGTGCTCCTCGCAGAAAGAAATCAAAAGGATGCACGGTAAGAATGGCACTCCGCTAGGTGACCCCACATTCCTTGGCAATATCACTCGTACCACCATTCACCGTGTTAAAGTACCGTGCGAGCTTCCTCACCCTTGAACATGTCTGTAAGCAAAGAATGTTGAGGCAGAAATGACCTGCCTATAGACGACACATTTCCTGCTAGTTCCGCAGGAGTAAACAGTCGAAAGGTTTGATATAACGACAGAGCCTGGCAACAGCGTGGTTGCAACGAGACGGTATCCGATTTCGGTCGACTTGCCTTTCAATTTTAGAATATTTCTTAGATTCTTTTTCGAAGGGTTTCAACATTAAGAAGCGTTGTATCACTGTACTCGTTTTTTCAAGCGCTTTCGAATGCCGCTAAAAAAGTACATCATTTTATTTTAAAAAATTATACTTCCTTTAGTATCTCGATAGGCAGAAGAGTTACATGCCCCCTACCGTGTTATCATTTGCCGAAAACCGCATTTCGATACCTGGGACCGTTCGCTAAATAAAATGGGTCTTACGTGACTCACTCCGTATATGTAGATGAGATGTAACTAAAGATTGCAATTGTTATTTATGGTTACAAGGCTTCTAATAGCTCTAGACGTGAACAAAAAATTTGGATTACGAATAAAATATTCCAGTATTTTAATCGTTGAGAATTATTTTCATACTGTTGTGTGCAAATGTTCTGAGTGACAAATCTGACATTTGTCAGGTGACTGTCAACACGATGTACCCCTGTTTGTTACTAACTGATTCATATCTAAATAATTGAAAAGGTGTTCTAATAGCATAGAATTATACTCCTTGCCGCATCATCGACAGAACTGCTGTGGAAAGTTAGAAAATAAATACTCCGTTGCCGTACTAGCAACCTGACTGGTTCTAAGTGTTAATAAGAAACTTGTTAAATGCTGATTCTTGCAAAAAAGAAAACAGCAACCAGTCACTATGAATAATGCTATTTATTTGCACAAAATAGCACTGTTACCGGTCTCGTATCGACAGGGTCATCTTCAGACGCCTGCTCGCTTTTATTCTACATGAATAGATGTCTGAAGATGAACCTGACGGTTCGAAACAATTAACGGCTTTATTTGTGTAAATAAACAGCATTAACAACGAGCATAGTTGCTGTTTTCTTCTTTGAAAGAATCAGTTTGTATTTTCTCCGCGGCCATGGTGCCAAAATATGTCAGTTTTTGACAAAAGAGCGGAAAGAAAGTTTAGTTTCCAAGGGATATTAATACTGAAGTACTACGTTTTATTTGAGATAATACCAGTACAGAAATACAGCATTCGGTTTATACGAGGGGCGTTCAATATGTAAAGCACTCCGTCTTCAGGCCACGAGTGGCCTGCCAGGACCATCCGACCGACGTGTCATTCTCAGTGGAGGATGCGGATAGGAGGGGCGTGGGGTCAGCACACCGCTCTCCCGGTCGTTCTGATGGTATTCTTGACCGAAGCCGCTAGCATTCGGTCGAGTAGCTCCTCAATTGGCATCACGAGGCTGAGTGCACCCCGAAAAACGGCAACAGCGCATGGCGGCCTGGATGGTCATCCATCCAAGTGCCGTCCACGCCGGACAGTACTTAAATTCGGTGATCTCACGGGAACCGGTGTATCTACTGCGGCAAGGCCGTTGCGTTCAATACGTAACGCAACATATTTTTTTTCTTGGACAACTTTAGTCGAAAAAATGTGGAATTTTTTTGTGGGACCGCTTCAGCCTCTATAGCCTCGTGAAGTTTCAGGCGTCTACAATGAAGAAGCATTCGAAGCACAGAGCTGTCATTGAGTTTCTTTTGGCGTGAAACCAAAGCCTCGCAGATATTTATATGCGCTTGTAGAATGTCTACGAAGACCTGGTAGTCAAGAAAAGCACGGTGAGCCGTTGGACGAGACGTCTGTCATCACTGCAACGAGGTCGCGCAAACTTGTCCGGCCTCCCTCGCGCCGGCCGGTCGCACACAGTTGTGACACCTGCAGTGTTGGAACGTGCGGACACTCACATTCGAGATGATCGACGAATGGTAGTCAAACACCTGGCTGCACAACTGGACGTCTCTGTTGGAAGTGTTAACACACGCGTCCACCAGTTGGGGTACTCAGAGGTTCTAGCGTTAAAAGGTTTTTTGCTTTTCACATTTTACCAAATATAACATTGATGATGATAATTTATGGCAATGTTTGCCGACAAGATGGCTCTGAGCACTATGGGACTTAACATCTATGGTCATCAGTCCCCTAGAACTTAGACCTACTTAAACCTAACTAACCTAAGGACAGCACACAACACCCAGCCATCACGAGGCAGAGAAAATCCCTGACCCCGCCGGGAATCGAACCCGGGAACCCGGGCGTGGGAAGCGAGAACGCTACCGCACGACCACGAGATGCGGGCACCGACAAGATAAAAAAAAATGCAACCTTTAACACTAGATTGCGTACTCACGGCAGTTCTCCTTGGACGTTTTTTTGGTACGACTTGGAAAGAGAGAAAAATTAATGAATGATCGCCGATGCGTCGGTTCTCGATTGTGTTCAGGAGACGTACAGATTGATTGCGCGAAAATAGTTTCTCAAATGACCTCTTAAACCGGATTGCTTTCACGCAATCAGACTCTTCAATGAAATTACCTAAGGAACCTATCTGAATAATAATAATAAAAAATTGGAAATAAATGCAAAACAGTGAAATTTTGTAAAAAAAGTTGTCAGATCGGAAATTGAACACATTAATGGTCTCCTAAATACAATCGAGACACCGCGATAAAGAGCGAACCTGTAACAAAGTTCATTTAAACATAAACATTATTTGTGGTTAATTTAAAGAAAAGAATAAGCATAGATTTTCTGTACAGTGAAGCATCAATATATTCTCAAAGAACAAAGGCGTTAAACTATAAACATTAACAAATTTTACAATGAATACAAAACTTACATTTTTATGTTTTTCTCATACATGGAGCAGTCCAACAATCGATGCTTTTGTATGTGTGATATTTTGTAAAAATTAAATGTCCTGGCGCGCGCGTAAGTATTTTTTATCGTCACAAGGTTTACAAAAGCGTTTCTTTTCTTGGTGATAACGTGGTTTTTCACACTAAATGAAATATAACTTGTAGCGGTGCTACACAACACGTCTTAACAAGTCGGCGACCAGACATCAAAGGTAATGAAGTACATGTTAACATATCGGTGACCAGAAGTACAACTAACTATAAAGACTCTAGAATTTTCCTAACAAATGATAAATTGTTCTTTCTTCTGTTTCGCAGCTTCTTGCTATCAAGCGCTGTGGCAATGATTTTAAATATCTGCGCCCAGCGAGTCATAGTGTTTAAAAGTACCTTTTAAACTCTGGCCGCGCGTCTAGGTATAGGCGCACGTTATAAACAGATTTCGTTTCTTCACTCTCACGTTGTCATGCTTAGTATCATTACAAACTACAGCTCGTTGGCTGTCCTTTTCTCATATGCAAAATGTCTGAAATCCAATAATATCACAAGGTGTGTCTCCGCTAGGTTCTTCACCGCCTAGCAGAAGACATAAAGTTAAGAGTTTGGCCCATGAACGGTGCACTCTGCGGGATGATGAGGAGGTTAATGATGCAGCAAGATGTCGGTCGGTAGAGTTATATCGCGTGGGCATACATGCCCTCCCAGTAAGCTGGCTGTCCAATTGAATTTTGTTTAAAAATACGATTTTGCAGCGAAAAGAGAAGGGAATATGTGGTGTATTGGCATCCTCAATAAAACCAATCTGTTTTCAGAAAAAATGTATTGCATTACTTATTGAACGCTCCTCGTAACCAGTGAACTGTAGTCAACAAAAGCTGCTTCTCACATCTTTTAAGCCGGCCGGTGTGGCCGAGCGGTTCTCGGCGCTTCAGTCTGGAACCGCGCGACCGCTACGGTCGCAGGTTCGAATCCTGCCTCGGGCACGGATGTCCGTGATGTCCTTAGGTTAGCTAGGTTTAAGTAGTTCTAAGTTCTAGGGACTGATGACTGCAGATGTTAAGTCCCATAGTGCCCAGAGCCATTTGAACCATTTTTGAACATATTTTAAATTTTAGAACACCAGCCTTGCACAAAGACCATGAGCCATACACTAACGCATGATTTACTTTCAGCACAGCTTAGCACCTGGATCAAGTCTAGGGACACGCAACAAACCTAGAACACATTTATGATGTACAATCCCATTGTAATGGAAGAAAACAGTGAGAATAACCTTCACATGTGATCGAACTTGGTTTCGACGACATACCCGTATATCCATGTTTCGTCACCTGTTATAACCTTCTCTAGAAATTCTGGATCATTGTCGACTTCATACAGCAATTCCTGAACAATGTCTATGTGACGTCATTTTTGATAGACATTCAACAATTTCGAACAAACTTTACTGCTACGTGTTCATGCCCTAAAAATCCAAATAAAACTGCTTGGTATAAACCAAAGGATATGCCGACATCATCAGCAACCTCTCTGATGGTGATTGAGCCATTTTCCCGAACATTTTCTTTACTTCTTCCAAATTGTCGCCAGTAATTGATGTGCTAGGGCGTCCAGCGCGGTCGTCGTCTTCGATGCCTCATCGACCCTCTTTGAAACGTTTGTATCACTCGCAAACTACTGTCTTCCTCGTAGTAAATTCGCCAAAAGCCACAATCAACTTTTCAAATGCTGTGCTGCACTTTGTTCTACTTTTCAAGAAAAAATTAAAGTAAATTCTTTGGTCCATCTTTATCGAAAGTAAAAATTCGCCTAGCTCTCGAATATACGTATAACTTTTCCGACTGTCAACAGCAAACTAAATCTTCAAAAGAACTTAAAATGCAAACAGTCATCAGGAACATGTGTACCAATAGCACAAAAAATTTGAAAGCTGGATGCATAAAGCCCATGAAATTAAAAAATTTCAGTCACTTTTTGATCACATCTCGTCTGTTTCCGCGAGAGCTGCGTTAAGGGTTTCGTTGTGGGCTGTATTCATAAACACAATTCATCGTACGTGTTCGTGCTTGCAATATAACGTGTTCAGTCACTGATCTTTTGAATTGGTCGATCCCGTTCTCGCCCGCATCTCGTGGTCGTGCGGTAGCGTTCTCGCTTCCCACGCCCGGGTTCCCGGGTTCGATTCCCGGCGGGGTCAGGGATTTTCTCTGCCTCGTGATGGCTGGGTGTTGTGTGCTGTCCTTAGGTTAGTTAGGTTTAAGTAGTTCTAAGTTCTAGGGGACTTATGACCACAGCAGTTGAGTCCCATAGTGCTCAGAGCCATTTGAACCATTTTTTTGATCCCGTTCTCCACTAACGTCTTTCTTTCGCCAGCCACTTGATCATTAACTATATCCCATACTCAGCAGCGGCAACGATCTATGTACGTATCCCATCATTTGTCATCCTCTTCCCCATTTGCTAAATGCACCATCATTGATGCAGTGGCTGATTCTTTTAGCAGCCTACCTTTCTACTTTATCTAGTTATAAGTCAAAAATCTCTTTTTTTTCATATGGTGTCAGAATACTCGCATCTCTAGCAACATGTTCAAGAAACCTCCAGTTTATGTTGTATCACTGTTTTTTTTCTCCCTCCATACGATGGTGTTTAAAATAAGTGCAGGAAGAGAACCGACTTTTTCTGCACGTCTCAGGTACGACGTATATTACAATAATATGAAAAGTACAAAAGACTATTTTTTTTGCGATTATGCAGTTTTTCCCGAAGTACATTACGATGAAAAACATCTCGAGAAAACGGACAGATTTTCGTGTTACACATACACAATGTTTTTTGGGTTTATCCTTTGTTATCTCTTTCATTCCCTACCCGTGAAAGCTGTCAAAGTAACCCGGGAGCTGCTGGGAAGGGAATGGTTAGAAGAGAATTTCCTGTTCTAGCGTTCGGCTGATAACCAGGGGGAACTTTTTGGAAGCCCTTGGTCGAAACTGTGGACTGGAACTATTTTCATTTGTTATATTTATTTATCATACATGATCTGATTAGGGCCATCAGGTGCTCTTTTACACTGGGCAAGGGTTTACATGTATAGTACCTTTTTTATATCACAATTACCTAAGTAATAACAATGTTAATGTAACAACTAAGATCAAAATCATTTGAGCGCCTGAAATGGCTCAAAAAATGGGACTTAACATCTGAGGTCATCAGTCCCTAGACTTAGAACTACTTAAACCTAACTAACCTAAGGACGTCACACACATCCATGCCCGAGGCAGGATTCGAACCTGCGACCGTAGCAGTCACGCGGTTCCGGACTGAAGCGCCTAGAACCGCTCGGCCATAGCGGACGGCTCTGAAATGACAGTGTGAGTAAATTACAGTGACCATTAAGTGACACAATTAATACTGGAAGCACTTGCTTGTATTACTGCAACTGCTGCCACTAATAGTGATATTAGTAATAATAATAATAATAACAGTAGTAATGACAATAATAACAATAATGATAGTGACAGATATAAGGAGAATTAATAGGTGTACAAAATAGATGTTTTCTGGCAAAGCGAGTTCTGGGGAAAGGAAATTTAAGGAGACTGCATCGGTTCTCGGAGAAATATTTTCATTGTTATTTTGTGATTGTGTCCGAATGTACACCATCTTGTTAGAAGTATCCAGACAACTATCACTGGACATTAATGGGAGGGGGGTCTACGGTTCGTGTTTACGACTGCTTGAACACTTGTAGGAGATAATTTCAGTGATGTGTCTGAATTTCTGCGGAGGAATGACAGCCTACTCTTCCTTAAGAGCGGAAACTAGAGGAGGTAGTGACGTTGGACGTTCGGGTCTTGAGCGAATTCGACATTCTAACTCATCCCACACGAGGTCGATTGGGTTCAGGTTGCAACGATGGACAGCTCAGTACATTTCAGTAATATTGTCCCTAAACCACTGCCTCACAGACGTTGCTTTTTGTCAGGCTGAATTGTCCGAACTGCTCCTCAACTGTACGCAGAGCATAGTGCCGTAAAATGTGTTCATATCATTCCAAATTGAGCGTGTTTTTAAGCGCAGTAAGGAGATCACACCTGAACAATGAGAAACTCTCCAATCCCATAGCACCACCCCTTCCGCACTTCACTTTTGGCACTACATATGATGGCAGCTAACGTTCTCCAAGCATTCGCCAAATCCAAACCCTCCCTTGGAATGACACAGGGTACAGCGTGGTTCATTACTCCAAATGACTCGTTCCCATCATCCGCTGTCCAGTGGCGTCGTACTGTACAGCACATCAAGCGTTGCTTGGAACTTACTTAAGAAATGTGTGGCTTCAGGAGGAGCTGCCGGAGGAATGGACTCCGTTCTTTTTAAGTTCCTACCCACAGTCACTGAGCCAGCTGGACTGCCGGTCGCACTTCTGAACACACAAACGATTCATTTTGCTGATTTCACACGATGCTTTGCAGCCACCCTTCGAAGTGACCGATGGTCCATGTTCGTCAGTACATGAGGTTGAGATGGTCTTGATTCAGCTTTGGTTCTTCCTTCGCGTTTGCATTTAACGATCACTCAGTCTGCTCGGGCAGATGTGGAAGGTGTGAACTGTCTCTGACGGATTCTTACTCAGGTGACATCCAACGAACAGTCCTCGTTCGAAGTCACGAGCTCTCCTGACGGACCCTCTCTGCTGTTATTTCTTCTCTATTAACACCATTAATTACACTGGCAGGTCCGCCCTCGTAACATAAAGTAGTCAGTTCCTCATGACAAACAAGTTTCCGAATACATTTGGTCAGATAGTGTATGTGTTTTGTTGGTGTGTGTGTGTGGGAAGGGGGGGGGGGTTGGTTTGTGCGTGTGTGAATGATTTATGCCAAGAGGCTGTAGTGGCTATTATACACTGCTAAAACTAAGCTAAACTAAACTCCGTCCTAAACAGGCCTTGGAAGGCCAAACGATACCGACCGGCCGATATGTCATTCTTAGCCCACAGGCGCCACAGGATGCGGATATGGAGGGGCATGTGGTCAGCACGAAACGTCCCCTTAGAACAAATTATACAAGACTGTGCTTAAACTGACATACAATATTTTTAGCGCAACGCAATCTGACTTTCAAAAATCCCTACAAAAGAATGGCCCTGACTAACATTAACCTATACCTTTCACAAATCACGTGCCTCACAAAAATCTTCGTTACTCAAGCTACAGCAAAACAGCGAGCGCCACTACTGCCAGCTAAATAACAGATTCAAACTACGGAAGGCACTAACTACTAGTAGGCATAGTTAGCAAATGAAAGACTTTAATAGAGAACAAACAATGTATTTACCTTAATATTCATCAAAAGTCATAATATATACAGCAGTTCATGACATCGATTTTTACAAATTTCAAAACTCCGCCATTTTTCTCCCCACATCCACCACTGCTGGCGGCTCACCTCCAACTGCGCAACGCTACGCGCTGTTCACATCCAGCTGCCGCAGCCCAACACTACAATGGCAGACAACAATGCAAACTAGCCACAGACTGCACACAGCACAGCCAGTGATTTTCATACAGAGCGCCACGTAACGTTGCCAATAAGAAAACATAAACAGCCTACTTACAAGCACACCACTCTCCCGGCCGTATGTCAGTTTACGAGACCAGAGCCGCTACTTCTCAATCAAGTAGCTCCTCAGTTAGCTTCGCAAGGGCTGAGTGCATCCACTTACCAACAGTGCTAGCAGACCGGATGGTCACCCATCCAAGTCTAGCCCAGCCCAACAGCGCTTAACTTCGGTGATATGACGGGAACCAGTGTTACCACTGCGGCAAGGCCGTTGGCTATTATACACTGCTGCAAAAAAGAAAAAAAATAGTATATGCTTTTAGCAGTTTCCAATTCACTCAAGATTTCTTGTTGCAACAGAGCATATGGAGTACAGGAAACATTACATTTACACATCAATAGCACAAGCGGTTCTGAGGTACCAAGTATCGACCCATGGTGAAACACCAGTGTCAGTGTGTGGTGCAGCCTCCACGGGCGGCAATGCAGGTGCCGATTCTGGCATCTAGTCGACCGAATAGATGGCGATAGGCTCTTTCGGGATGCACTATGCCATCCCTCTTCGACCTGTTCACGTAGTACTGTAAGAGTTGTTGATTGCTGAGTCGCATCATATCCCACTCGTGCTGGAGCAGAGATAAGTCCAGAGATCGTGCTCACCAGGAAGTTGCTGCACATCTTCAGAGCACCTTTAGTTTCACTGGCAGCGTGTGGGCAAGCATCATCCTGATGCGACAACACATCGCCTTTCCGTTGCAAGAACAGCAAAAGAACGGGTCTAACAACATTCTGAGCCCTGGTTAGCTTCCCCTCCAGAAACATCAAAGATGAACGAAATTTGTGTCAAAATTGCACCCCAGACAATAAGGCCTGCAGTTGGGCTAATGTGTCTTGGACGAATGGACTCTACGTGACAATACTCACCAGGTCTACGTCGTAAGTCCAAACGACCATTACTTGCGTGCAGGTACAATCTGCTTTTGTCGCTGAGGACAACAGCAGGCCATTCCATCTTCCAAGAAATTCTCTGACGGCACCTTCCGAGCTGTGCACGTCGATGCTCTGGTACGAATGTAAGATGGGCTAGAAGTGTGCCGATAAGCGGTTCGCAACCCGTGTTGATACGTCTGTGCTCAGAAGCAATCTGTGCTTTGGTAGCCGTACGATTCGCCTTTAAATCGTGACTGTTCGGGCCGGCGTCTATGCTGCATGCACTGTAACCTCCCCACAAAATTGAATAAATAATAATATGAATATGATTCTAATTTTAGTGTAACCTCTCCACAAAATTCATTCTTTCACATTTGTAACCTCCCTACAGAAATTCATTCACATTTAATGTAAGCTCGAAACAGAAAAATTCCTAAACCTCGCAATAAAAAGATAAATTCAGTAACCTGGTAATAAAACAATGTAACTAACCTCTCAATTAAATTGTCGCTCGCTTAAGACTTTTCAATAATTCACTGTGAATTTAACCTGGTAAATTTTGGACGACAGCAGTGCTGCGTCATGGCCCTGTAAGATCATTCTGAATAAAAAAGGAAAAATTCTTACCTTTATATCTGCTGTTACAATAAATTTTTCCGGCACAGCTCTGTGCAATGCTGGCCGATAAATTGGTCATTTATGAAAGGAAGCAACTGACCTTTTTTTTTTTTGCAACAATCGGAATGATCATGGATTGGAGACATTAGTAAATTCTTTAAATTGAAATGAATGCTTATCAGAAATTACTTTATATGACAAAGATTATTATTAGGACATTTTTTAAAAATTTACATGGGAGTTCAGATAACATTACTAGATATGCGCAAGGCTGCTGTTTACCTTATACAATAATACTCAGGCTCCGGCATCGCTGCACCGCAACCGGCCCAGCCAACATGATACACTATACCAGACCAGAGCAGACTACAGACTAGCCACTAGCAACAACTTACTGCTACAGCTACACAGTTCCTACTCAGTCAACACTGCTCTCTGGTCAGCGATTCTCTTATACCCTGCATATCGCAGGCAGCGCATGAGCAATACATCGAAATTACATCTGCTCGGACCTCTTACAGCACGTCTAGAACATCGTCTACAGGTGTGAGAATATTCACGCAACCACTGGCACCAGCATTGTTGCACATGTGACGCAGCACGTAGAACCAGTGTGGCAATTCTCCGAAAGGTCCATCCCGCCACTGGGAAGGCCATAATCGGACCCCTTTCAAACTCGCTTGGTTGGCTGTAGGAAGCACGAGTGCGTCTCTGCGCCGTGGTTGCCTGTTTGCTTCACAGGTTTGCACGACACTCAGCCTTCTGGCTGTGAGCATTCCCTATTAAAATGTAGACGCAGATGGCACTCTGGTAACTACGTCACTACTCTGTCTGTTGTCAGAAGACGATGAAACCATTATTAGTGAATCTATTATCTTCCAGGTGGAATGTGGCGTCGCTGATCAAAATCGATGTCGTCTTTTCCGGTGTAATAATTTTTTTTCCGGCAGTGTATTGTATAACTGGGGGCACCGTCGCCGAGTCATATGTTCAGTACCCGGCCCTTGCCATGTTCCACGCTAGTGCAGATGGAGAATTAATTGATTACCTGCTCCTCGCACCTGTTAACAGTAATACAGGTAATTCAAAACTTTTTTTGAGTGGTTCTCTTTGAATAATGACACAATGTCGATGATAGCAACCTCAAAGGGCCAAAGATTAATAACCAAAAATCTTGGTCAAGTTCATTGTAAAGATCTGTGAGACGCCCTGCTAAAGCTGCAGGACAGGACAGGTAGTTTAAGTTGTGGAAAGGGACCAAAACAAGCGACGGTCAGTTACACTCGAACATGTAACCTTTTATTTGATCAAACATTACAAGAGCCGAAAAATTTTTTTATTTAAAAATAAAAGAAAATACAGCTTAAGTTTTTTAATTAGCGGCTCAATCCGCTGTACAATCTGATGCCTTAAGGGTAAGACCACTTTAATTTAAAAACAGCTGAAAGCCAATAACTTAAAAGCTCAACCAAAATCATAAATTTAAAAAGCAAAGCCTTATCTTAAAACAGTTCCTTAATTAGACTGAAGGCCCAGAGAATCTGACATTTAAACAGCAAACAACTTAAATTCAAAATTGGCTGAAGGCCCAACACTTAAGACTCAATAACATTAATTTTAAAAAAAGCCAAAGGCTTCACGTAAAACAGTTCTTAAATTAGGCTGAAGGCCCAAATCATCTAACGCCTTAAAGGCAAAACAACCTCAATCTAAAAATCGGCTAGGAGCTGTACAAGTACAAACAACAAGATCAAGCAAGAAAAGGCAGTACACCCAAGGGTGCTCAGAAGTTCCAAAGGCCAGCCTGGAATTCAAACACTAACGCTCGCCTAGGTGAGACAGGCAGTCGGCCCAACCATTGTCGATCCGACGACAACGCAACTGACAGCAGTCAACGGACCCACCGACTCCGCTTCACCCAACCAGCACACAACAGGGAGTTCAATGGAACCGCGTAGAAGATATTGGCGCCCACAATAAATTATACATTGAGGAAAATACACTGCCTGAATTTACGTCAACGGCAAGGACTGGTAATCGGAACATTAACGGCCACAAGGCAGAAGATTCCGCTAAAATTTGCCAACTTGAAAACACATGTTTTTGCTCGCGGGAATAGCCCAACAGCCGACAACGAACTCCAAACGGCACAATGTGAACAGTCGTGACTTGCTGGTAGATTAAGTCAAAATTCAACTTTCATGTCCAGCATCGGTGAGCCACGAACCTCGTAGCAATGGGAACAGCACCACACACTCCGACACCGCATAGAAGCTGCCAGCAGGCCCGGCCAAACTACGTGCAGTGCTGATTGCCAACCGACCAACCGCCCAAGCCCAGAAACAGTGAAGGACCAAATATACGTCGGCTAATGAGACAACCAACCGAACGACCAACCAACGGTCGTCCCGCTCCGATCTCCCTCCATTGAACAGTTCATGTGTGTCGCCACCGGCCGGCGAACACTGGCTATTAGTGCCTCACCAGCGCTCCGTCCCTGACTTCACTGATGTTGCGTGCCGACTGCACTGCTGGCCCGTTTCCAACTGACTCCTGCGCCCGACTGAGCTCCGAACTGAGTTCTAGACACACGACGACGGAAATACTGGCTCGGACCCAACCATGCAGAGGAAACACACCCACTGGCTAACTGACATACCTGCACCAGGAAAGGACCGACCCAAGTCCCGCAAGATGACCAACTGAAGGGGCCTGGAAGCAGTCAGAAGACCAAATACACGTAGGCGATGAGGTGACCGACGAACGACCAACCAACGGTCGTTGTCACTTCACTCTTCTTCAGTCGGACAGTACATGTGTGTCGCTAGCAGTCGGCGATTATTGGCTGTCCGAGCGTCACCGGTGCTCTGTCCCTGACTTCGCTGCTGCTGGTCCGTTTTCAGCTGACTGCCAGATATACTACGACCTGGAAATACTATCAGTCGCTCCAAAAATCTTATGACAGCGTGCTTATCGATACGCGCTGCTGCTGCCACTCACGGGCAAGTAAGGCAGTAACTTAGTGACGCCAGTAAATTTCCTCCATACTCGCTAGAGATTTCCACTGGAGGTCAGACGTACTTGTGCATCCGAACTGAAGAAGATGGATACATTTTCCGTCTACGCCAATCAATTATATGAATGCGTGGTGTTATTTATACAACATCCTCCATTTTACCATGAAATTCACCGACAATGACCATCTGAGGTGGTGAAGAGCCACGATTCATCACTGAGCACAATGCCACGACACACATAAGCAGTCGATGCTTCCCAGTCAGCACCAATTCAAACGTAGTCGTTTGTGTCGTAGATTTAGTGACAGCATACACATGGGATGGTAGTTCCGTAGTCCGGCTGCTGCTAATCTCCGATCAGCGGTGCATAGTATTGCAGAAAGTTCATTATTTGTTCTCAGACGGCAGACAAAGACGTGAAGGGGTTCGATGCCCTTGGTCGACAACATGACGCTCCCTTGTGGTGGTCAGACGTTGTCGACCAGAACGCTCACGAAGGGCATGCCTGCCCTCAAGTTCCCATGCAGTGCAACATTGGGTCACTGCCACATCCGAAACTGCCACAAATCCTCGTATTGCACCATTCAATCAACGGGCCAAATGGTGACCTACAATGAGACCCCTTACAAACTCTGTACTCTTATATGCTAACAACGCTGTTCCTCATGAGTACACAGCATCTCCGTGCCCTTCACAGTTATCACACAACATGTGGCTGTCCACGCAACTTATATACTGTAGCGCCACAGAAACTGATATATGCATGCGTATTGAAATACACTCCTGGAAATGGAAAAAAGAACACATTGACACCGGTGTGTCAGACCCACCATACTTGCTCCGGACACTGCGAGAGGGCTGTACAAGCAATGATCACACGCACGGCACAGCGGACACACCAGGAACCGCGGTGTTGGCCGTCGAATGGCGCTAGCTGCGCAGCATTTGTGCACCGCCGCCGTCAGTGTCAGCCAGTTTGCCGTGGCATACGGAGCTCCATCGCAGTCTTTAACACTGGTAGCATGCCGCGACAGCGTGGACGTGAACCGTATGTGCAGTTGACGGACTTTGAGCGAGGGCGTATAGTGGGCATGCGGGAGGCCGGGTGGACGTACCGCCGAATTGCTCAACACGTGGGGCGTGAGGTCTCCACAGTACATCGATGTTGTCGCCAGTGGTCGGCGGAAGGTGCACGTGCCCGTCGACCTGGGACCGGACCGCAGCGACGCACGGATGCACGCCAAGACCGTAGGATCCTACGCAGTGCCGTAGGGGACCGCACCGCCACTTCCCAGCAAATTAGGGACACTGTTGCATCCTGGGGTATCGACGAGGACCATTCGCAACCGTCTCCATGAAGCTGGGCTACGGTCCCGCACACCGTTAGGCCGTCTTCCGCTCACGCCCCAACATCGTGCAGCCCGCCTCCAGTGGTGTCGCGACAGGCGTGAATGGAGGGACGAATGGAGACGTGTCGTCTTCAGCGATGAGAGTCGCTTCTGCCTTGGTGCCAATGATGGTCGTATGCGTGTTTGGCGCCGTGCAGGTGAGCGCCACAATCAGGACTGTATACGACCGAGGCACACAGGGCCAACACCCGGCATCATGGTGTGGGGAGCGATCTCCTACACTGGCCGTACACCACTGGTGATCGTCGAGGGGACACTGAATAGTGCACGGTACATCCAAACCGTCAGCGAACCCATCGTTCTACCATTCCTAGACCGGCAAGGGAACTTGCTGTTCCAACAGGACAATGCACGTCCGCATGTATCCCGTGCCACCCAACGTGCTCTAGAAGGTGTAAGTCAACTACCCTGGCCAGCAAGATCTCCGGATCTGTCCCCCATTGAGCATGTTTGGGACTGGATGAAGCGCCGTCTCACGCGGTCTGCACGTCCAGCACGAACGCTGGTCCAACTGAGGCGCCAGGTGGAAATGGCATGGCAAGCCGTTCCACAGGACTACATCCAGCATCTCTACGATCGTCTCCATGGGAGAATAGCAGCCTGCATTGCTGCGAAAGGTGGATATACACTGTACTAGTGCCGACATTGTGCATGCTCTGTTGCCTGTGTCTATGTGCCTGTGGTTCTGTCAGTGTGATCATGTGATGTATCTGACCCCAGGAATGTGTCAATAAAGTTTCCCCTTCCTGGGACAATGAATTCACGGTGTTCTTATTTCAATTTCCAGGAGTGTAGATATGTAGAGAGGCAGAATACGGTGCTGCGGTCGGGAACGCGTACATAAGACGACAAGCGTCTGGTGCAGTTGTTAGATAGGTTACTGCTGCTACGATGGCAGGTTATCAAGATTTAAGTGCGTTTGAAGGTGGTGTTACGGTCGGCGCACGAGCGATGGGACACAGCATCTCCGAAGTAGCGATGAAGTGGGGATATTCCCCTACGGCCATTTCAAGAGTGTACCGTGAGTATCAGGAATCCAGTAAAATATCAAATCTCCGACGTCGCTGCGGCCGGAAACAGATCCTGCAAGAACGGGACCAACGACGTCTGAAGATTATGGTTCAAATGGCTCTGAGCACTATGGGACTTAACTACTGAGGTCATCAGTCCCCTAGAACTTAGAACTACTTAAACCTAACTAACCTAAGGACATCACACACATCCATGCCCGAGGCAGGATTCGAACCTGCGACCGTAGCGGTCGCGCGGTTCCAGACTGAAGCGCCTAGAACCGCTCGGCCACTCCGGCCGGCTGAAGATTATCTTTCAACGTGAGAGAAGTGCAACTCTTCCGCAGATTGCTACAGATTTCAGTGTTGGGTCATCAACAAGTGTCAGCGTGCGAACCTCTCAATGAAAAATCATCGATATGGGCTTTCGGTTCCGAAGGCCCACTTGTGTACACTTGATGACTGCACGAAACAAAGCTTTACGCCTCGCCTGGGCCCGACGACACCGACATTGGAGTGTTGGTGACTGGTAACACGTTGCCTGGTCGGACGAGTCTAGTTTCATATTGTATCGAGTGGATGGACGTGTACGGGTATGGAGACAACCTCATGAATCCATGGACCCTGCATGTCAGTAGGGGACTGTTCAAACCGGTAGAGGCTCCGTAATGGTGTGGGGCATGTGTAGTTGGAGTGAAATGGGACCCCTGATACGTCTAGATACTACTCTGACAGGTGGTACGTATGTAAGCATCCTGTCTGATCACCTGCATCCATTCATGTCCATTGTGCATTCTGACGGACGTGGGCAGTTTCAGCAGGACAATGCGACACCCCACAGATCTAGAATTTCTATAGAGTGGCTCCAGGAACACTCTTCTGTCTCCAGAATGAGAGTTTCACTCCACAGCGGAGTGTGCGCTGATATGAAACTTCCTGGCAAATTAAAACTGTGTGCCGGACCGAGACTCGAACTTGGGACTTTTGCCTTTCGCGGCCACGTGCTCTACCCACTGAGCTACCCAAGTGCGATTCACGACCGGTCCCCACAGCTTCAATTCTGCCAGTACCTCGTCTCCCACTTTCCAAACTTCACAGCTCTTCTGCGAAACTTGCAGAACCAGCACTCCTGGAAGGAAGGATATTTCGGAGACATGGCTTAGCCACAGCCTGGAGGATGTTTCCAGAATGAGAAGAGCACTTGCCCGCGAAAGGCAAAGGTCACGAGTTCGAGTCTCGGTCCGGCACACAGTTTTAATCTGGCCGGAAGTTTCACATTCTTATGTGTTTAAACACTTCCGCTGGGTGCCGAACTCCCCAAGCAAGAACATTACTGAGCATATCTGGGATGACTTGCAGCGTGCTGTTCAGAAGACATCTCCAACCCCTCACATTCTTACGGATATATGGACAGCCCTGCGGGATTCATATCGTCAATTACTCCGGCACTACTTCAGACATCATTCGAGTCCATGCCACGTCGTCTTGCGACACTTCTGCGTGCTCGCGGGAGCCATACACGATATTAGGCAGGTGTACAAGTCTCTCTGTCTCTTCAGTGTATACCCTACCAATCATCGTGATGATGACAATTTTGGTTTGCTGAGCGTTCAACGGCTTGGTTATCAGCGCCCGTACAAATTCCCAATCTTTGCACCAGTCTCGCCATTTTCTCAAATGATGATGAAATGAGGAGGACAAAGCAAGCACCTTGACCCTGGGCGAAGAAAATCCCCGACCGAGCCGGTAATCGATTGTGGGACACCGTGATCCAGAGGCAGCAACACTAACCACCAGACAACGAGCCGTGGACCACCAATGCTGTTAAGAATGCTAAACACGAACAACATCTATTGCACGCTGGTGGCCGTTGTTACTGACACAGTTAACTGCAGCTCTAATTGTTTACATACCCACCGAAAGTGTCTGTGTGTACTGAGTGACGCTGACATTCGGTCACGTTAGTGGGTGCTTGACATTTTTTGTGAGGAAGTGCATACTGACTTTCTCTTGACGACTAGGGTAACTTTAGTGTGATGATAATTGACTTTCCTTCTTCCTGACCAGGCGGGAATATCATATGGGCCTGCTCATGTCAGTCGGACGCGCTGACCACTCAGTCCTCAGTCAGCTAAGGAGCCTGGGGGGGGGGGGGGGGGGAGGTACGTTAGTAAAAAAAACTTTGTAAAAGAGGTTCAGTATTAGACAAGAAACGTGCCATACAAAGGTCAGCTCTAGCGATGCAGGCCATTCAGGATATTAAAGAAGAAGTTACATGTCTCCTCATACCTTTATGTGGACTAAACCAGGAAAGGAACATTTCACTTGGTTCGACCGACACTGCAGTCAGGAAACTACTGAAACGTTATCCATACCAGATGCAGCTTTCCATGAAGTGAATAATGCTCACTATGTCATAAGAGTTCACTACTGTCAATAGTTTAAGACCCTCATTGGTATTTTAAGTCATGGTTTTCCAGAGACGCAGCTTCATTTCATCTTGGTGGGTATTTTATGGCTTGAACTACCAGATCTGCGGTACTGATAAGCAGCACACATTCACTGAGTCTCGAACTCGACGACGGATATTAGGATCTTCGTGTTTTGAAACAACTATGAATGCTGCCGTGTACCAAGACATTACCCAACCTTTCATAGCCTTACTGGGAAAGGATGAGCTTGACTGCTGGTTTCAACATGCATCTCTAGCCATATAACTCTCTCTGCTATGGAGGTGCCACAGAATTTTTTAAATGGAAGATTCATTTCGACAGGGTTGTGGCCACCACTATCATTTGATCTTAGTGGTCTTGACTTCTGTGTGGCTTCTTAACAGATATTATTCACAGGAGAAATCTACGTACCAGGCACGAATTGGACAAACATTGCGAAAGCCCTCAACGAAATAGCCAGTGTAAAGCTAGCAAAAGTAGCCGGGAACATGGTCAAACTTTTCGACATGTGCATACAAATGGATACATTTCCAAAACCAAAATATTATGAAACTTCTTTATTTAAATGTGTGTGTCCGCACTTAAATTGCTGAATGACTGAGAAGATGAAACTTCTGCGTTATTTGATTCTGAAACAGCTGAGTAAAACTGAACGTACTGAGCCTACTTTCTCTTTACTTTTTCTTATCATGTCAACAGTGACCCACATCTAACATCCATCACTGCTGGCTCTTCACCTCCAACTGCCCAACAGTACTTCCATCACTGCTGGCGACTAACTTCCAACAACGAGTCCACCAATCAGCCACAGAGTCTCTTACAAAGAAAGTGCAGTCAGAGATCGAATTCAAAGCGCTACACAGTGCTGCCAACACAGAAGCAGCCCGCTTACAATTATCACAGAATAAACTAAGTTTTGGGGCCTCATTTTTAAGTGGAAAGTCATGTATATTGATTTAATTATATTCCTGGCACTGGCTGTATGAGTCGATGTGAAAAAATATATATAAATTAAAAAGGAATGTGCTATCCAGGTAACGCCGACATACAGGAAGGGGCAGAGGCTATGAACCCGTGCGTGTTGTAGCTACAGACAAGAGACTGTGCGCAAACTTTGGTCGATCCTCACGTGCGTATCGCGGGAAGCTCCTTTATGCGGCCGACCGGAATTCCAGGAAGTTTGTTCTCCAAAATTTCCATTCTCGACAGAGCAGCGGCGATACCACAACGCGCGCCCGGCGCATCCAGGAGGGCGGGAAAGATGCGCGCCTAATAGCGCGGCAGCTGACAAACTTGTTCCCGCCCCGTCGGCGGAGCAACTATGCGCCTGTCTCATTACCCGTGGAGCGTACAACAGATAACGTTTTAATTTAAAATTATCCCTGCAGTGTATAAGGTATAGGCCCGGAACGATGAAAAGCTCTTTCGGTTATTATTACTTTATCGTCGAAGAGGTAGAATGAAGCCACAGCAAAGTACGGTTGCAAATACGAGGGTGGTTTGATAAGTCTGGTGAATTTCCATGAAAGAATGGAACATTTTTGTTGCATATTCGTGGTTGGTATGCTTGATTATTCGAAGGATCGTATAAATAATTTCAACAATATGCAGTGTACAGCTAATTGTTGACAGGCATCCGAGTTGGTCAGTGTGTCGACTGCGATTAAAATTGGAGAAAACCGAGTTTCGTGCTGTTGTTAAACTTTTTCATTTCAAGGGTGGGACTGCCGCACAAATTAAAACAGAAATGCCTGAAGTTCGCGGTGACTCTGCACCATCAGTGGAGACCGTTTCTTTTGGATTAATGAATTTTAACGTGGATGAACAAGCACTGAAGACGAAGCGCGCCCCGGGCGTCCAATTAAGGTCACCACAAAGGGAATCATTGACAAAATGTGTGAGACTGCTGCGACTGTAGGCATATCAACTGTGCGTGTCATAATATCCTGCACGGAGAATTAGCTATGAAGTAGCGGTATGCAACTTGGGTACAGCAACTTCTCTCAGTCGACTAAAACCACATCCGATAAAACATTTCGGCACAATGTTTGGCGATGTTTCATCTCACTCCGCAAGACTTTTGCGACTGTTGCAATCTTACCCACCCCCACATAACTATTAAAATTCTCTGTCCTTGCAAAAATATTGAAAGCTTCGAGAGGTGCAAGATATACAGAAGAATAATTTTTTACTTATCTTGGTTATCTCATCTTTGTTGTCGATGGCTCAAAGTCTTGTTTAGGGGTACATTCTTGAAGCTGAAATTTCAAATTTGTAGGTTCGTATTACTAAATAACTGATGAAGATTTGCGAGTATTATTCTTGAATTTTAATCTTTGTCACATCTTTCAAAATCACACCGTTTTTACATTTTCCACATTCAAATCAACCAATAATTACATTGTTGGTGAGGAACCTAGAAAGCGTCTACTTCAGTCAGAGGCATGCCCCCCCCCCCCACTACTTCTGTGGTACCTATAATATCCAAAGAGTTTACAAAGAAAAAGGACTTTAGAACCTTTATCTACCAAAAAAGAATCTCCGCTAAAGTATATAATTATTTTGTAAATCAATCTAGAAATAAATTTAATAATTGCGTTAGATTGTGTAATTAATAATATGAATTTTTAGTCCACCAAAAATTTTGTAATTTAAGTTATTTTTAGAAGAAGAGTAATTTTAACTCTTAGTATATATCGATGGTAACACATTAATTTCTTTTTTATACATTTTAGCCTGAAGTACAATACATCGGGGACCGAGCACAGGGCTCACAACCCGAACCACACGCCACTGTTAAGCACTAATGAAGGACTTGGTCCCTTACTTCGATTGCACATAATTGATTAAGGTCATTCCAAAACATTTATTTCAAATAACATAAATGAAGTTACATTTGAATCTGTCTGACATTAAACAGGAGTAAAAATATCAATTTTCAATATCAGCTGATTTAGTGCGTGAAGCGCGAGTTAAGCCAATAACCAGATAAACTAAACAATTCTGCGTAATTCAAAGAAGGAGGAAAACAGAACTGAATCAATACACCCCACTGAAAAATATCCAAAAAACCTTACAATACTACTCAAAAGAATACACTGAAGTGGGGAGCAGTCATTCACCCGACAGAACACTTTAAAATGAGTTCAATAACACAGCTGTGTGCCCCAGAAAACTGCAAGAGATTAAATACACTTCTTTTGACGAAGTATGAACTGCAGTGTCCCAAAGAAACAGGCGCTTATTCTGAAAGAACAATTCTTTTTATATGTTTAAATTACAGCATTAATGAATTCCAAAAGATGTCCGCTTGAACCTTTCTAGGCGGAGGCTGAGCCAGACACACAGAATGCCACAAAAACACAGTTTTGCTGTGAAATCTTGCCGGACACCCGGAAGCAGTTATATACAAGGGGTCGGCACCCACAAATAACACAGGCTAAGGCTGGGAGCACATCCTACGAGAACTTGTTCACATTACGCTCACCACAAACTGTAGACATTCCGGCCGAACATCCGCTTGCGGTGACTGCCAGAAGGACGAAGCAACCAACAGGCCTACGCCGTGCTTCTCACACAGGCACCTCAATTTGTACAAACATCTAGGCCAACACCAACTCTGGACTCCCCTCTTACTGCGGGGCTTGGGACAGTTTATATGAAATGCCTTCCAGGCAACCAGTAACCGCCGCAAGAGTTTCACGATCAGCAAACAGCTCCAGCGTAACAAACGTCACACATGTGCTCACGCCCGAGCCACAACTCCGCTAGTTTCACCGGCCGCCCCAAACCAACTGCTTCTCGCCGTCCCGCACGCCCCAGCCGAAAACGCAAAGATCCTCATGCCCGGGGACGCGCCAAAGATAACAAGCCGATCGCTGATTATCGACCAGCGATCCCCCTCACGTCGTATACAAAATCATATGAATTCTTTTAGTGAAGCAGATGAGATAATTTTAACCTATGCAAAAATCGATAGTATACATTATATCGGTTATCTCAATAAAGAAGAGATAATGTTAGAGAAAGTGATTCATTATACTATCGATCAGCCGTCATGACACACCATAGTCAAACGGGCGGTCACAACAATCGACAAAGGCTGGTGAACGTGCACCGAGCAACTGTTAACATGATGGTCACTGTTTTTGGAATTCCCAAGGAATACTTCTCAAAGATTAGTTGGAGAAAAGCCCATCCGTAAATAGACCCTACTATGCTTCATTGTCGGATCGACTGAAACCTGCGTCGGCGTAAAAGACCAAGGTTGGCATGCAAAAAAGGCTCTTTCATCAATAATTACGGAAATGTGTGACCCTGGACGCTCAGAACCGCACGAAGAGGTGCTTAGAGTATAAATCGCACTCCACAAACACAGTGATATAAACCATTCGCATGTAAAACTGCGCATCGTACCACGAGAGACATTTGAGTGATCACCCGTTCAAAGTTCAAGAGAGGAACTTTCGTAGCGCGAAGAAACAAAACATCGACATAATAGGACGAAAAACACACACATTTCAGTGTCCTAATTTACTGCTACTTCCCTCTGCTATAACTACTTACGGTACATGAATAACAAACTTTTTCTACTAACTTGATAGTGTTTCACAGCTATTCAGTCTTCAAAGGGGAGATGTGGGATTTGAGTGAAGAGGTCGAAGCAGAATGGAACAGGACAACATGCACATCTGACTGAAACTTCTTTTACACAGTCAACGTCACTTGTGCATTCGAACAGCCCAACATCAGTTTCATCATTTAAAAATGAAATAGTGTCACTGAAATCTTACACTGGCGCTTTGAAGACGGAACAGCTGTGCAATACTATCAGGTCAGTACAAAAAGTTTGTTATTCAGATAGCGTAATTAGTATGAGCAAAGGGGCATACGTCAAGAAAGTCAAATGTATGTGGTTTTGGACCTATTAACAGTACATCGATAATTTGTTTCTTCGCGTTATCCCAGTTCCTCTTTTAGTCCTTGAATAATTCATCATTCAACTTCCCCCGTGATAAGACACGCAGTTATACATGTGAATGGTTCATACTGAGTGATGTGTACTCTAGGAAACTTCTCGCGCAAATCAGAGTTGGAGGTCGCATACCTCCCCTGTATGAAGGGCTACGAGAATCTGATATAAACTTTTACACCGCAGATTGTGTCGATGCCAACAAAAAGATGGTAAAGAATGCAGAAATGTGAATGTTACCAAGCAAATAAGTACGGTGTGAACCCGGCACGCAGTGCCATGGTGGTGTTTGAATCAGAGAGGGCTTGAATCCGTCATTACCTCTCGTATATCCCCATGGAGGCACACGGGGACGGAAATCTTTCTTTAAATGCGTCGTCTTGCGATGCTAACGACTCCATTCACTTAGTGACTGACAGTGCTCTCTGTCCAATTTGGAGCTGTAACCCTGTGACTACACTACCTGGATGAAGGGTTCTCTTCTTAGAGCATGGAAATTTGAGATTAATATTCTCTGAACCATCCGCTTTTTTAAAGAGTAGGTGGGCAAAACGTTTCCTTCAATCCGTAAGTGCCTGAGGATTATATAGTTTTTTTTTCTCGTTATAAACCTGATGTCATTGACTGTACCAGTGTACGATTCGGGGAAGAAACAGATCACCAAAACTGTGCAGTACTTGTGAGGTGATAATATCTGGCAACCTTCGATGTCATCCCACATTTGGTTAACTGTCGTATAATTAAAGCTGTTGTGTAGGTAAATGAATGCGCCCTGAATTGAACCCAGCTCTTTTTTGTAGGAGTTTGAGAAGAAAATCTACCTGTAAGAAAAGGAAATTATTTGGAAGAATATTGCACGCATCGGCAAATCACACGAAGCCATGTGGTGCAAGTCGGTGAAAAGTATAGCATTCCACAGAGAGCGCTAAAAACGTGGTGAGAGGACGCAAGAGGAACGCCAGAAAAGAAGAAAATGTACCTGTAAGAAAAGGAAATTATTTGGAAGAATATTGCACGCATCGGCAAATCACACGAAGCCATGTGGTGCAAGTCGGTGAAAAGTATAGCATTCCACAGAGAGCGCTAAAAACGTGGTGAGAGGACGCAAGAGGAACGCCAGAAAAGAATGCTTTCTAAAATCATGCTTATTCGTGGACGTAAGCTTATCACTTTCCAGGAACTTTATTATATTCGAAATGAGAATATGTTCAAGGATTCTGCAGCAAAACGAAGTTAGGGTTATTGATCTGTAATTTTGCGGGTCCGTTCTTTTACCCGTCTTTTATACTGGAGTCACATTCGCTTTTTTCCAGTCGCTTGAGAGTTTGTGTTGCCGATACATTCATGAAAAATGCAGGCTAAAAAAGGGGCCAATGCCGTGGAGTACTCTTTGTAAAAACAAATTGGGATTCCATCCAAACCTGGTAATTTATTTGCTTTCACGTCTTTCGGTTGTTTCTCCAGGATAGGTATGGTGATTACTATGTCGTCCGTACGGGAGTCTGTCCGATGGTTAAATGGCGGTATGTTTGTACGATTCTCCTGTACGAACATGGAATTTAAAATTTCAGCTTCCTTTCTGCTATCTTCAACTGCCACACCAGACTGGTCAACAAGGGACTGAATGTGTAAGTAGGCTGTTTAGGTTTTTTTATTGGTAACGTCACCTAGCGCTCTGTATGAAAATCACTGGCTGTGCTGTGTGCAGTCTGTGGTTGGTTGCATTGTTGTTCGCCATTGTAGTGTTGGGCTGTTGGCTGTTAACAGCGCATAGTGTTACGCAGTTGGAGGTGAGCCGCCAGCAGTGGTGAATGTGGGGAGAGAGATGGCGGAATTTTGAGAGCGGACGATCTGGACGTGTGTCCATCAGAAAGAGTAAATTTGTAATATTGGATATCATGGACTGATATATATATATTATCACTTTTGAACACTATTGAGGTAAATACATTGTTTGTTGTCTATCAAAATCTTTCATTTGCTAACTATGCCTATCAGTAGTTAGTGCCTTCAGTAGTTTGAATCTTTTATGTAGCTGGCAGTAGTGGCGCTCGCTGTATTGCAGTAGTTTGAGTAACGAAGATTTTTGTGAGGTAAGTGATTTGTGAAACGTATAGGTTAATGTTAGTCAGGGCCATTCTTTTGTAGGGATTTTTGAAAGTCAGATTGCGTTGCGCTAAAAGTATTGTGTGTCACTTTAGTGAATTCAATTTTGCTCAGATATTTGAAAATCAAATAACATAAGATGTTTATCAGCACAGTAATTCATTAATTTTTCTAAGGGGACGTTTCAAATGGAAGCCTTAGACCCGCTTAGCGATTTTACATGGGACCAAAACAGTACAGTGCACTGGTTCAAAATAAAGATTTGGGAATTTCAATGATCCAGATACAAGTTTTCATGTAGCAGATTTTTCCACGAACATTACATAGCAGTCATATTACATTTTATCAGCAGACATAAATATCTGTTTTGGAAATAAACATTTAAAAATTAACACTTAAAAGTCCAAATAACGGTAAATACAGCAGTAGGCACGTTATACTTGAATTGATTTTAACAGCCAGAAACAGTACAAACAATTTATAACGAAACGATGTACCTGTGCGTCCCGTGGGGGATAAGGCCACGCTATGTGTGTGTGACATCACATGCTAGGATAAGACACGGTATAACTTCATTAGATGAATCCCACGTAACAGGAATAATTCTGTCCTTCACATATACCATGAATTTCATAATCTCGTATTATTCTCTTCTTGCAAACGGTAACACAAAATTTTGTGTTTCAGAAATATTTCTATCTTTAATGTGTATATCTAGCAATAAACTGACAACAAACTACAACACCACTCTCGAAGTATGTTATCTGTCGTCTTGTATCCATATGTCCGTTGCCAAATCAGACCACTGATAATACCCATGAATGCAGTTTATCTACCTGAAAAACCTGAAAAACCTATGTTTAATGTCCTGTTGGTAGAATACTTCATCGCAATTGCAGTGGGTGTCTCCATGTCATTTAATGACAACATAAATGGTAGTGACGATACATCACTTCTGAAACCAAGTATCTAAAGCTGTATTTCACTTTTGATTGAAAGGTTGTTGGCCATGCAAACGTTTCTATTTCACGAGTACTTGCTTAGTTCATCCTTAATTTTTACCATTGTTAGGTAGTGTGTCCACACCGATAGAGGCCGGCACGGTAGCTCAGTGTGTTCGGTCAGAGAGCTGGTTGGCCTCAGTAATAAAAAAATTGAGTGGAAGGATCAACAAACGAACTTTATCAGCACAGTAATTCATTAATTTTTCTAAGGGGACGTTTCATATGTCGACCCTTAGCCAAGGATACCTCACTGGAATCTTCAGATTTTTTCTTGTAGTTTGTGTAATTAGTGTAGCTCTTGGTTATTGCTAGCGCTCAATTAAAGAGAGAATTTCCTATGTAGTTGTAGTTTTTCATTGTTGTACAGTAAAACAGTTGTGGCATTCATGTAGATTTGCACCAAGATTTCGCAGCTGCGCTTGCAATTAATTAGATATTATTTTCAATGCTATATTAATGTGTTTTCTTATTTTGCTCTTCAAATTGTGCTTTTCTGTGTTATCGTGTGAAATATTGTGACAATAATGGCGTGTGAAAAACGTAATACTAGGCTCCGAAGTAAACTGAGAAATGACACTGAAGACAAAAGCAGTGCGTCAGCGCCACCGTGTAATGAATTAACTAAAATTCAAAGTAGTAATTTGGCAATTGTGCATAGGGAAGTGGAGCAGGCTGCAAATAATGGTGTAGACAGTGAAACAATTAGTGAACAGGGAAGCATTATCGATCGATCGGTCGGCAACAGATCGCCTCAGGAATCCGAAATGACAGGACACAATCTCGCAAATTCTGTAGATTCAGGTTTTGGGTCCTCACTGTTTTCTCAAATAAGTCAAGACACATTTTCTGCTTTTCAAAATGCGAATATTGCCGGTTCAAATGCACTGCCGAATAGCACTGAGGAACATGTTTCAGACACCAGTACATTGTTATTACAGTTAATGCAACAAATGGGACAAAGGCTACGAAAGTTAGACACAACTCTTGAACAAAATCAGAAACAAATAGGACAAAATCTTCAAAAGTTAGACACAATGGAACAAAATCAGAGACAAACACAGCAAAAGCTTCAAAAGTTAGACACAATGGAACAAAATCACAGACAAACACAGCAAAAGCTTCAAAAGTTAGACACAATGGAACAAAATCTTCGGAAGTTAGACACCATGCTTGAACAAACACGTGAAGATTTAACTACTGAGTTACGTAACATTGAATCGAAATGTCAAAAAGTCTGTAATGACGTAAAAACACAAATTTGTGAGCACTTTCAACCTATTTTTTCGCGGCATGAAAATGCATTACAGAATCACGAAGCAGTCATAAAAGAACTGCAAACTATTGTTCATGAAAATCATGAGACCTTGCAAGCTAAAATTGACTCAGTTGCATCTACCGATTCGGTTGCGCAACTTGCAAAAACTCAGGAAAACTTAAAGGACACAGTAGATACTCTGAAAATTGGTTCAGAAAGACACATGGAGGAAATTAGTTCATTACCAGAGAAAGTAGTTGAACTTTTGGATCAGCTAAGAAACCGGTAGTGTTTAATGACACAGAAGAGTGCGAACAAATTAGGAAATTCAAACAAAATCAGAATAAAATTAATACGCAACTCCAAACAGAAATCTGGGAAGTACAAGATCAGCTGACACAATACAAGAATTACGTATTTCAGAGGACACTCGCGCTCCAATACGGGAAGAGGGACATAGAAATACGGAACAGCCACAAAATAATAACACAGGGCATTTCGGAAATTATGAAAGAAATTGGCAAGGTACTCCGAATTTTGAGATGGAACCATCTAAAAGAAATAACAATGACCGATGTGCGAATGCTGTTCATTGCTACACGTAAATTTAAAACATTTAAGAATTCTGGCAACGACATTCATCCACAAGCATGGCTCCATCAATTCTCTCATTGTTTTCCTCCCAACTGGTCATTGGAGCACAGGTTAGAATTTATGTGTGGCTACTTAGGGAATGAAACAGCCGTAAGAATGCGATCGGTCATTCACAATTGTCACAGTGAAGGAGAATTTTATCATGCCTTCCTCTCAGCATATTGGTCTCAAGCTACTCAATAACGAGCAAAACATAGCATCATAATGATGAAACATTTCGAACAATCCGAATTTTCCAGTCTTGTGAAATATTTTGAAGACATATTGCACAAGAATCAGTACCTGTCAAACCCATACATCCCCTCAGAACTCATCTGCATTTGCTTAATCAAATTACCTGAACATTTACGACATATTATTTTGGCAGGACGTTGCAAAGACGACATTGAAGCTTTTCAGAGACTGTTACAAGAAATGGAAATCGACACTGACAATCGTGGGACGCAAAAACAGGAACACAACAATTACAGGTCACATCCGTCATAATTCCGCGATGAAAGAAATAATAACTCGACACGACAAGGCTATTCTTACAACGTAATTTGTGACCAAAACAGACACCACCCATATGACAACTGTTGGCAGAATAGTAATAATTACTGGGAAAGATCACCTCTCCATGGTGATGACTATCACAGGGACAATCAGAGAAACAGACAATATGGGAACCAAAACAATTATTATCAAGGGAGGCAGAATAACTTCAGACGCAACAGTTCGGCGCGCAGTTGCGACTCAGGGAGAAGTTCTCCAACATGTGACGGACAAGAAATTAATTACAAAAATTACCGACATGACGACAGACGATACAATCATAACGACAGACCTGAATTGCATCAGAACTGGCGGGATTCAAACAGCGCAGGGCCCTCTCGACAAAGTGAATTTGTAGAAGTTAGGTCTCCTAATCCCAATAACGACACGCGGCAACAAAGAGACAGACAGCCGGCTGGCTCAGTGAAAAATAACATAGCCGCTAAACTTTAGAAAAATTCCAATATTCTTTACCTACGTATACCACATGATAATTGTGTTGAAGTTGAAACTCTACATACTAGGAAGAGTAAAGCATTGCACCACATTTCACATGTAAAACCGTTTATTGAGAGATAATCTGCTTTTTAGCTTAGTCTTTGCTATAAAATTTTTCCCTTCACATTACTAGTATGCTTTGTCAGACTTAGAATCTGTTAACACGCAACAATGTTTGAAGTTAAATATCCAGTCAAGAACCAAGAGAACTTATTTAAACAGAAATTACGAATGCATTGTTATAGTGCACAGACGACACAGCGTTGTTATTTGTACATTCTTGCTTGTTAGTTGCACGGTTATGTAACGACTACCAGGCTTACATACTTAGAACATACAGCAGTACTGCTAATGAGATTTTACTGCAACATTTTGGTTTACTTGAAAGTACATTATGGATTTAAAGTGCTTTCTGAGAGGTACTAGATGACACAGTGGTTAGTTTATTTGACAGCTACACGGTATATCACGACACTACTAATGTGTGACACAATTTGCATTGTTGCTTTTGCGGTGTATCTGTTTTATATCTGCACAGTTTTTCTGAATTCTTCTGGAAAGTAAAACATGTTTTAGTAGTAACTTTTGTGGTATAGCTAAAATGAGACAGCCTTTTCCCTAGCACAACAATTCGTTACATTATAGTACTTTCTTGATCACGGTAAGGTACGTAATAACTACGATACCTGGACCGTTTGCCGGACAATTACGTTATTTACAGAGACAGGAAGTGTTCAGCCACATGTGAAACGTCAACCACGAACTGCAACAAATCATGATGCCCAAGTAGATGTTTTAGCTGCTGTCGCGGCTAATCCGCACATCAGTAGCAGACAAACTGCTCGAGAATCAGGAATCTCAAAAACGTCGGTGTTGAGAATGCTACATCAACATCGATTGCACCCGTACCATATTTCTATGCACCAGGATTTGCATGGCGACGACTTTGAACGTCGTGTACAGTTCTGCCACTGGACACAAGAGAAATTATGGGACAATGACAGATTTTTTGCACGCGTTCTATTTAGTGACGAAGAGTCATTCACCAACAGCGGTAACGTAAACCGGCATAATATGCACTACTGGGCAACGGAAAATCCACGATGGCTGCGACAAATGGAACATCAGCGACCTTGGCGGGTTAGTGTATGGTGCAGCATTATGGGAGGAAGGATAATTGGCCCCCATTTTATCGATGGCAATCTAAATGGTGCAGTGTAGATACGCTGATTTCCTACGTAATGTTCTACCAATGTTACTACAAGATGTTTCACTGCATGACAGAATGGCGATGTACTTCCAACATGATGGATGTCCGGCACACAGCTCGCGTGCGGTTGAAGCGGTATTGAATAGCATATTTCATGACAGATGGATTGGTCGTCGAAGCACCATACCATGGCCGGCACGTTCACCAGATCTGACGTCCCCGGATTTCTTTCTGTGGGGAAAGTTGAAGAATATTTGCCTTCGTGATCCACCGACAACACCTGACAACTGGCGTCAGCGCATTGTCAGTGCATGTGCGAACATTATGGAAGGCGAACTACTCGCTGTTGAGAGGAATGTCGTTACACGTATTGCCAAATGCATTGAGGTTGACGGACATCATTTTGAGCATTTATTGCATTAATGTGGTATTTACAGGTAATCACGCTGTAACAGCATGCGTTCTGAGAAATGAGAAGTTCACAAAGGTACATGTATCACATTGGAACAACCGAAATAAAATATTCAAACGTACCTACGTTCCGTATTTTAATTTAAAAAACCTACCTGTTATCAACTGCTCGTCTAAAATTGTGAGCCATATGTTTGTGACTATTACAGCGCCATCTGTCACAAAGCGAAAAATGTGGTCCATCTAAAACATTCATATTTCTTTACACACTAAACGAATATGTAATAAAATGTGGGTTCCTATCTTAAAAAACGCAGTTGATACCCGTTTGACGTATGGCAGCGCCATCTAGTGGGTTAACCACAGCGCCATCTCGTTTCCCCCTTCAAGCTAGACAAGTTTCGTTCTTTGTAGTTTTTTCGTTTGACACTTATTTCGTGAGATATTTGGCCCGGTCACGATCAATGGACCACCCAGTATATATACATATGTCTATTGTTATATGTTTATTTTTAACGGGTCGCTATACATTTTAACAGATTTGAAAAGTTCTTAAAATGACGAGTGTAGTTATATGATGCTTGTTAATATTGCTGTTGGAATTTTCCGCGAATGTATTTGAGTAACGTGCTAAAATTGAGAGACCTGACGGCCAACATCCGACATTGCTGTGTAAGTACAGCAAAACTAGGACCTCACTAGCCTTTCCACTGTTCACTTATCAACGATGAAGAATTAATATACACTGTATTGTGTAATGATTTGTCATCTATCACTTTATGGTTCTATTTGACTGTTTCTTGCGTTCAGACATCTACGCCAACAAGAAGAAATTAAAGAAGCTGACTGCACAAAAATTAGTCACCCCTTTGAAACAGCACAGTGGTCGCTTACGAGCACTGTGGATGGCACAACACCCGGCGGCCACGTGACTCTCCACCGCTGACGTAAATCATAGCGTAGCAAGAAGAATCGAGGTGGGCACGTGACAGAATGAAATAAACGTGTTATGGTGTTTGTACGTGACCACGACCAGACCGTGAATAAGTCGCCCGATTTGTCGGCGTATCAGCACGAACAGTCCAGCGAATATACGAGGGATTGCTTACAGGGGATAGACAAAATAGTGTAAACACCTGTACTTACTTGAGAATTGTTTATTAATAAGGGGTTGGACCCCCATTTTCACTTAATACAGCTGCGATTCATCTTGCAATACTGGCATATAATGACTGTATACTCTCCAGTGGAACGTTATGCCACTCTTCGATCAGAACCTCCTCTAACACTTATAGTGACGAGGAAGGCGGAAATCTGCTGCGGTATCTGCGCTCCAATGGTTTGGTAATGTTCAAGTCCAGGAACTGTGCCGGCCAGGGAAGACGCTGTAGTTCAGTTGCATACTCCTCATACCACAATTGTACTGTCCTGGCCGTGTGAATGGGTGCGTTATCGTCCTGAAATACGGCATCATTTTTGGGGAACAACATTGGAATCATGGGGTGCACCTAATGACCTTAAACGTTCACATAAGCGTTGGCTGTAACACGGCCTTTGAGATTAATAATGGTTCAAATGGCTCTGAGCACTAAGGGACTTACTATCTTGGTGAGTACGGGACGATGTGGCACAGTGAGGAACGCCT
Source organism: Schistocerca cancellata (assembly GCF_023864275.1). Taxonomy (NCBI): domain Eukaryota; kingdom Metazoa; phylum Arthropoda; class Insecta; order Orthoptera; family Acrididae; genus Schistocerca; species Schistocerca cancellata. Next base: position 744,527,604 of record NC_064628.1, on the reverse strand, counting down.
TTCGGAAACGCAAGAAGACGGAATCTACGAGTTCATATGTATCTAATTTTTTGTTACATATTGTGTACGAATAAAACGTGTTTCACACGACTGGATCATCCTAAATCCCTCCTCAGTCTTTCAGAGAAGTCTGTTTTCCTCTAGGTACGTCAGAACATTTGAGCTTAGTATAAGCTCCAGGATGGTGCAACAGACTGACGGCAGCGAGGTCGCTCTTTATTTCTACGCCTCCAATCTTTTACCGTCTTCCTTACGTAACTGCCTACGTCACCACACAGTGACAACTCAAGTAGTGATCGTTGTAGCAGCGTACTGTCCTGATAACATTTATTCGACTTTTGCCGTGCAGACAGCATGTCTATTTTCTCCACACTGCTGTATATGTCTGGGCGTAAGAAACGCTGAAGCAGATAGGAGCTCTCGTATGATAGTAAGCATATCATTTCACAACGCGCTGTTAATTATTCGATGTTGACAAGTCTGTGTAAGGCGCTGCAGTCATGAAATGTGCGGCTGGTCCCGGCGGAGGTTCGAGTCCTCCCTCGGGCATGGGTGTGTGTGTGTTTGTCTTTAAGATAATTTAGGTTAAGTAGTGTGTAAGCTTAGGGACTGATGACCTTAGCAGTTAAGTCCCATAAGATTTCACACACATTTGAACATTTTTTATTTTTTTTTTATTTTTTTTTTTTTTACAAAAATTGTGGCTCAGGATTTGGGTGCATTGGAGTTTGGGTTCGGTAGTTGTGCAGGATTGAGTTTATTTCATGAAGGCATTTATTAATAACACAACTGTTTTCACAGAAACACAATGGCATCAAAGTAATGTTTGACACTAATAATAAGTCAGCCAAATTCTGTCCAGAGCTAATGGTTATATAAAAATGGGCATAACAAAATCTGTAAGGCGTGGGTCATAAGAACACACCGAAATCACAATAGTAATCCTTTGAAGTTGCCACACACTTTATTCAGTCATGAAGCATTATCAAATCACAATCATAATAATAAAGGCGATTGCCTTATAAAGTCAGATCACTTGGATAAATGACGAACAAATGTCTTTAACTAGAACAAGACCCATAAAAACTTGAAAATTGAATATACCTAGTTAAACTAACTCAGATAAACTTCATTACCTAGATGGAACTAATATCCACACGATTCCAATCTGAACTCTAATTACTTCCTATCAGCTAAAGAATACTTTAAGTGACAGAACACAGATCTTGTAAGATTTGGATAGCCAACTTTCCTAAATGAAACACTATTACTAAAAGCTTTATTACAATAAAATCACTTTCACGACTGAAGTGCTTTAATTTGACCAAACAAATTTTCAAGTTTACTTAACTCAGTAGATTAATCAACAATGTTGTTAAAATCATTACTACTAGAACATGTCCATATGACAATAGCCCCTCAAACGAGGCCGCTGCAATACTGCGTGTGAATTAGTGATAGACGCGAGCACACGAAAGGATTTTAATCAATACAAGAGATCCACGAGACAGCAAATGAAATAAAATGTACTCAACTTTGCACTGCAGTTGAACTTCATACACCATAACTCTTCACGGGAAGGATGGAACCACAAGACAGTAACAACATAACCCAAAATGTAAAGGGGGACAGGGCCTTAAATATCACTCTGCTACCGTGGTACTCTGCTCCCAGTTTACTAGCGTCGACCACTGACAATTATCTGCAACACAAAACACATCAGCGGCGGACAATATTCCGAGGCATGGGATACACAATCTTGTCTAGAGAACAGGTGATCAATACTTTCAATGTAACCAGCTTCCATGAGTTACTTGGCCAGAAGCGGCCCTTAAAATGTGATTAACCAATTCGCAAAAGGACCACTAAAGTAATGCCCCAAAGTTAAAATTACAAGAATGATCTGTGCACACATTTAAACGCCAAACTAAAATAATGAACTACAAGGTAGAATGGAAGAAATATCTGGGCATGGCTTGGAACCCTAGACACCGACTTACGCACTACTCGTTGCACTTCTTAGCCATGGGCAATGGATCGGTGTTCCACGATTCAACATGCCGTAGCGGCTGGCCACGCTCCTTCGTCGGGCCGACTCGGCCTCTCCTCATGCTGCCTACGTACACAGACCCAGGTCACTGCACCACGCACCGCCGAAAACCAGACAAACAGTCCCAGCAGAACGCACGCGCTGCCGCAAAGACCTTGTAAAAAATAACTAGATTCACTTATGGCGCTGCAGTCGCGGCATAATTTGAACCTTCGGCTGGACGCCATTATAGTGGTTGTAGTCTGATGTGTTGTATAGTATTGTTGTTTATGAAGACCCTGATTCAACGTTGTATATTTGTTGGGGCGTACATACAGTATTTGTTACTCGTAATTCTACTGTCTGTACGTTCCAATCAAAAGAAGTACAATGGTGAAGAGTTGTGCAGCGATTAATTCTACAAATAAATTCGAGAAAGGAACGGATATTACTTTTCACAGGTATGTGGATATTTTAAGTTGTTTTGTATGTCAGTGCACTTGCTTAATAAATGTTTTTGTAACACGGTATTAGCATAATGTCTGTGCATTTATTTGCAGGTTTCCTTTCTCAAAACCACAGCTGTTACAAAAATAGTTACACGCTGTCAGGAGGCAAGATTTCCGACCGACAGAATAACTTTTTATATGTTCTGATCATTTTGAAGAAAGTTGGCTGATCGGTAGTGTTTTCATGGTCTAGGTTAGGTTGAAACTTGATAATTTGGTCGTGAGTTGCCAAAGCACTATGCCATATATAACGCACTCCTCGTCATAAAATCTAAAGCAAGGTAGAGTCAGAAAATATCTATTAATATAGTGGGCAAATCTTCGAGTATTTTGATGCATTTTGCGTACATCTATCGTAAATGAACTACGAAAAGTGCTAGGGGTCCAGTACATAACTTTTAGCAACGGCAGATTCCATGTAGTACGTAAGATAAATTCAGAAACAGTGACTAGTTGCTGTTTGTTCATAAATTAAAAAGTATATTGTAGTAAGGTATTTAAATGAGGCATTATGTTTGTGACCTAACTCAAGGGAAGGCATTTTATAACGAAAGCGATGTATAAACATTCGAACTCCGCGCGTCAGTTTACCACTCTAATGGCCGCCGGCCAGCTATTCAATTTGTCCGCTATTCACAGTCGACCACTCGTGCGGTTGTGGGGGCCTGCGCTGCCGTTAAATGCCCGCCGCCAAAGATATGAAGAACAGCAATCAAGATCGAAGTCGATTCAAAGATGAAAATAAGAATCGATGGCAACTGGCGACAGAAACGCACCAGCTCAATCTCTATAAATAAAAATCAATTGCCGCTTGGATAAAAGGTCGTCACTTGAGAACGGCTCGACAGATTTGACTGATTTTTCTTTTGTTGTCTTCACAGTTGTCAGGACAAGCTTTTGTTAACAAAATTTTCGGAAAATCCACTGGAAATAGTCGGAAATTTAAGTGGCATTTTTGTTTGAAATTCTCGATGAAGAAAATGTGACTCTCGGTTTGAGAGTTCTGCTGTCACATGTTTTCATAAAAAGAATGTGACCTTCGTTTTGACGGTTCTGCTATGGTAAGATTTCATAACAACAACAAATTCCGCATTGAACATTGATACTCTGCCAAAAAGAATACAACTGAAAGCTATATTTCAGTGTGTTATCGCTGATGATCGCATCTTTGATGTGATGCAAATATTGAGTTTATGACAATTGTTGGCAATCTGGTGCGTTCCAAACTTCAGTTCGTCGTTTATTTATAAGGAAAAAATTCCATCTGTGAGGCGTCGAGATATCGGTCGGTGTGCGCGCAACGCAGGTCAACAACATGGTCGTCGGGTCTATCAAATTGACGAAGAGCCTAGAGAGCGGTTGGAGACAAAGCGAATAAGAATTTCTCAAGCAGGGTCCGTTATGATTCAGGAGCTTACGCACAGAATATGTGATGTATCAAAAAGAATCATCCGATTTAAGAAAGAAACCATAACTATGAGTATTACGTTATTTGAGGTACGTGCGTGAACAACATACTGTTGGAAACAACAAACTATCGAGTTTTACGTGGTTCCCGCTAGTTAGCAGCAGTTTGCGCTCACTTAAGTTCTCGTACAAATGATGTCGGGACAACAGAAAGCGTTTTGTGTAATAATTGTTCAGCGTGTCTTCCGAACTAAGTATGCTGAGGATCCCCCTACAGCACAGAGCATTAGACGATGGCGAGAACAATTCTGAGGAACAGGTTGTTTGTGTAAATGCAAATTGCCGGAGTGTCCCCGAGTGTCTTGACACAGAAGTCGAACGCACCCGCCATAGTTTCACAGGGATTCCGCAGATATCCGTTCGCCGTGCAGCTCGACAGCTCCACATACCCTCCGATGTCCGTCTGGCGTGTGTTGCGTCGACCTCTACACATGAAACCATACAAAATTCAGCTACAGCAAGCTCTTCGTGAAAGTGACGAACAACAAAGTATGGAGTTTTGTAATTTCGTTCGTGGCAAGATGGAGAATGACCGTTTTCCCCCACGCTTAGTGTTTAGTGACGAGGCAATATTCCATTTGAATGGAAAGGTGAACCGTCATAATGTGAGAATATAGGGTACGGAACAACCACATGAAGTTGTACAACATGAGAGAGACTCTCCAAATTAAATGCGTTTTGTACAGTTTCACGGGAATAGGTTATAATACATCTTTCTTTGCCGAGAACACTCATACAGGAAGCTCATATCTCGATATGTTAGAGAACTTTCTTTTCCCGCAGTTGAAGACTGATTCGCACAACTTCATTTACCAACAAGATGGGGCACCGCCACTCTGGCGTCAGGAAGTGAGGGAATTTTTAAATGAAAGGATTAGTGATCGTTAGCTAGATCGCACTGGATCAAATGATTCAGTCTTACATTACTGGCCTACAAGGCCACCGGACGTGGGGTTTTACAAAAGACTCTGTTTATGTGCCTCCATTACCAACAATAATGAATGAACTGAGACATCACATAACAGCAGCTGCGGAAGCTGCAACTCAAGACATGCTCGTTGCAGTGTGGGAACAATTTGAATTCTGCGTTCACATTTGCCGTGCATCTCAAGGGGGGTATATTGAACCCCTATGAAATGGTATGAAAGAAAAAACTTTTTGAGTTTCCCGTTCATCAAAAAACAAAATTCATGGTATATTTTTATTAGTTTCAGAAATATAGACGTGCCAAATCAGACGATTCTTTTCGATACACCATGTAATTTGGAACGTCGACGAAACAGACAGGCAAACGTGATAATTCGAACTGAATGTTTGGCGCTCAGATACGATCCAACAGTTGTTACGTAGGGGATGTATTGGTCGACTTCGGAACAATAACAATGTTTGTCGAGATTGTTTATGTCCCTCCTTGTGATTCGAGGTTTGTCGGACTTCGGCCGTTCACTTATGTAAGAAAATGAAACACCTACAGCCGTCCTTATGATGTTTATTGTGTGGCCATCAGTTTCGGTGCTTCTATGCACCATCTTCAGGCCTTAACTGATGTCAAGAGTGTTAACACCATCCGTATACTCGATGTATCAGAGGACAACATCTGTAATTGGTTTTCGCAGATTACCTGTAACCGCAATGTTGTCTCTCCAACCGTCATTCCGGAAACCAATTATAGATGTTGCCCTTGATACATCGTGTATACGGATGGTGTTAACCCTCTAGGTATCAGTTACGACCTGAAGATGGTGCATTGAAGCACCGAAACTGGTAGCCACCCAGTAAACGACATCAGAAGGACAGCTGTAGGTTTTTCATTTTAATTTGTCTCTGTATTCTCTGTCACACTGCAGGTCAATAATTTCTTGCTGCAGCTCAGGACGAATCTCTTAAATATTCGCTGAATATGGAGAGAACAGATCAAAATCACTGTCTAGTGCTGTCAGATCTTGAAAGCGCTGATCAACTAAACTATGTGAATAACGTTAACAGTCTTTGTGAACATCTTGCATGGATGATAATTTAGGAAAATGAGCTAGGTTTCCTGTTTCCAGCTGACTCACCCAAAGTGTCAATTTCATTTTAAAAGCTCGTATTCGATCTATGAAATGCGTAATTAGCAGATTTTTACCTTGTAGTAAAATGTTCAAAGCATTCAGATGGCTAGTTAAATCTGCTAAGAACACGAGGTCACATTCAAACGTGCGCGCGCATTTCCCCTCCCTCCCCTTCCTTCCTACTCCGCGACCTTGCACCTGCTCGCGAGCACGTGCCTGAGCAGACGCGAGTACTCGCGCTCAAAACCGGCCAGTTGTTAAGCCCTGATCTACCAGGTAGGCTACGTCTAGCGTAGCTACACTCTGCGTTGGCCATTGACAGCACACGCAGACCGACTCCTCGACACAGTACGTTCCAGCTCATCTTCCGTCTCGGCTGCTGGCCACCAACCAACTGCTCTCCGCTCCTTCGCTACAGGACGGGCCCAGAGGCGTTCTCGTCGAAGCAAGCTCTCTGGCAGAGTGCTGCATCCTAACTCAATCCGCCATAACTGTCGCTTCACACGGCACAGAATAAACACTTGAAAGGCTAGAAATAACGGCGAAGCCCCTCTGGCGTTATTTACACAGCAATAGCGAATTACAGGTGCCTAGCGGGTCTGTTTTAGCACGTATCTCACATACTCTTACGGGAAGTTTCAACGACTGCAGCAACGAGCGTCATATGACTGTACTCGTCTTTTCAGGAACATTCGAATGCCTTTAACCCTTACCGACCGACTGGGTACAATTGTGTATATTGAATTTTACTGTCTCTTGGTTGGAACGGAAATATTTTTTCCCAGCGGAAATTTCATGTACACATTTGTGAATGTTTAATCTTTTTTATCAAGTACAAGTGCTGCCAAGTATTAGGCTTCACTATTAAAATATCAACAAATCAGCGCAGCAGTGCACAGCAGCTTGCGACCGCCAGAATACACAGAAGTGGTTAATTAGCTGTATTTCACTGTATAAATGAATATTATTTTTGGCATTATATTGCATGGTAATTGTTCAATGATCAGTTTATTTATTACAACAACAGATATTTCAAAATAAGTTATTTTATACCGTAAAAAGAAGCCAACTGTATAAAATATATCTTGAAAACAGGTACATATTTTTGTACAAATCTTGTATCTAAAATCATTAAAAAATCATCTAAGAGCGCAGGCCAACGTGGCCGAGCGGTTCTATGCGTTTCATTTGGTACCGCGCGACCGCTACCATCGAAGGTTCGAATCCTGCCTCGGGCATGAATGTGTGTGATGTCCTTAGGTTAGTTACGTTTAGCATTTCTATGTTCTAGGGGACTGATGACCGCAGATGTTCTCATAGTGCTCAGAGTCATCTGAACAATCTAAGAGCATTAATGCCTAAAGAGAGATTTTCATTCCTCCAGAAAAAAAACTTCAGATCCGAAAGGGTTAAAATAACTGTGTGGTGGAATACTTGTACTAAGAGTTACAGACGATAAAAAATATGTAAATGTACAAAAAAGTATATCCAGAAACAATATATTTCCGAAAGCTATTCATGGTATATGCTCCAGTACTTCATACACTCTTCCTAAAATAATCGAGTAAATATTTGTTGTCTCGCAGAAGATTCAATGGCGTTTTGTATCGGCCCTCTCATTACCCAAAATTCGGGAAATGTCTCCGGCCTAGGCACTTTATGGGGTCTTATCAAGCCATTCTGTTAAAAGTACGAGGTAGAATTTTCTTTCCCTGAATGAATGCATGTCGCCTTTCTATAGAGCACTTTTCTTAACGCATGGCTTCCTGCAACGTCGGTGTGGCGCTTGTGGTCTTATTGTAACTGTGCGCCCGGTTTCAACACACTGTATTGACAAGAGGGCATTATATGAGAAGACAGAGACATTTTCTGTATTTCGGATATGAAATTGCCAATATAAAACACCAGTGGAAAGGCGTTTAAGAAATACTTGCTCCCATCTTCAAGTTCTCCCATAGATGAATCTATCTTATATTAGCCCACCGCCTACTGATTAATATATATAACCTGTAAACATATGTTGATATCCAATAAAGACTTAATTATTAATTGTTATGCAAAGATATTTAATAAATGCTAAATTGCGGCCCTGAAGATTTCAAAAGGACGGTGGAATAGTGACATTACAATTCAATTTTGTGATCATGTTAGATACCTAAATAATGAAAGTAAAAGTACCGTAAATTGTATTATTTATCACAAAATCTATCATAAATGTGTGTAGTAGTTGCACTGAAGTACAATATAAAAATGTTTAATCGTCCTATTCATTGGCTACGGTCGCAGGTTCGAATCCTGCCTCGGGCGTGGATGCGTGTGATGTCCTTAGGTTAGTTCGGTGTAACTCGTTCTAAGTTCTAGGGGACTAATGACCTCATAAGTTGAGTCCCATAGTGCTCAGAGCCATTTGAACCATATTCATTGACAAAGAATTTCACAAGTATGTGAAACAATTACAAGGAACTATGGTTGGTGGAGATTCGAGATACGGAATTCACAGGTAAAATGAGTACATTCCTAGCATGGCTGATCCGTTTCGGAATACGACGACAGAAATTACCAGACATCTGATTTTGTAATATTATGCATGGCGGAAGGGCCTATTTCTCCTATTCGTTAAGAACTCTAATGTTCACCGAACACATCGTTCTCTATACTTGTCGAAGATGACTGCAGATCTTACCATTTTGTAACTGCGTCGTTGTGTTGACCGCCACTACTGCTGTTGACTCGTTTGCTGCGCTTGTATAAGCACGGCCACTGCATCATTGGAGGTCTCCTCCACGCTGTGACTCTGTCAAAAACGATGCCTGTTGAACCCGAAAAGCTAACTAGCCCAAACTTTACATCTAGCTCCAGTTGGAGCTGCAAATGAAGTAACGACTATTCACTCATAAGTCTGAAACCGACGTCTGCGAGCAGAATTCGAAGTGTTTCTCCTGTTCATTTAGCGCCTCTTGTCCTTTCTCGTACCATGCACCACTTCTTGGCGAGCCAGTCGGAAAGAAGTCTTACAAGCAATTATCCAATTATAAGGATCTATTTACCTGGAGCACATTCCCATACAATAGGAATGAAAACAGTCGCAAATCCCCCAGTCCTTCTATATTTGCGCCCAGAGGGCTAAGGGATTTCAGTTAAACAAAAGGAAATTTTTTGTCTCCGTCCTGTCGGTGACTCAACGTAACAGAGGTTTCCCCAAACCTCCTAAGATTCTTGTCTGCTTTTTTCACGAGAGCCCGGTTATAAACTTTGGGACGGGAAACCTGTAGTCTCACACTTTATGAAACTCTCACTCCACTCGTGGCACGTTATGGCGAGAACATGGGGTCGTAAATGCCTCCCCATCTCTCTCTGTAGGTTTGACAGAGCCTGTGGCGCCAAGCGGTGCATTGTCGTCCTATCGACAAATGGCTCTGAGCACTATGGGACTTAACTTCTGAGGTCATCAGTCCCCTAGAACTTAGAACTACTTAAACCTAACTAACCTAAGGACATCACACACATCCATGCTCGAGGCAGGATTCGAACCTGCGACCATAGTGGTCGCGCGGTTCCAGGCTGTAGCGCCTAGAACCGCTTGGCCACCCCGGCCGGCCGTCCTAAGACTGGCGCCAAGCTCCCTCTATGTTTTTACACAAAGGCTGTTGCTGCCCGCATGGTGAGGCATGTACTCTTAAATGTTCGTTAGAACTCTCTTTAGGACGTGGGAGCGATGATTAGGCTGTGTAGAATTTCTCCAACTCCTGCCAGGGCGTACTAAGGGTTGCCTTCTGCCATAGGAAAGCTGTGTTTATCACCGGTGGCGTATTGTCTTGCTTGTCCACAGACGCTCCCCTAGCCTCCTGGTTGCACATAATAATCTTCGACGAACGCTATCCTACCTGAAGTGACCTTTTTTACAACTTGCGTTGATGGTGCCCGTCCGTCCGTTTTGCTATGGCCGCACACTTCGGACATCTCTGGGCCTACTGCATCGACATCCCACTTTACGTCCAACCATCGCGGGATGCCTGCATCACAGGGTGTATATTCACTAGGAAAACCTACGTCGTCTGTGTTGTCAAAACAAAGACTTACCGGCGGCCACAACACAACCCACCACCAGGTCTCCACCAACGGCCGCCAGAGACCACTACCCGTTCGCGGAACCTGCAGAACAGCTTCACCAGAGGTCGTAGCTAGCCTAGGAACTACTTTGCTACGCCAGGCACGTGATCGCAAATAGTTCCGGCAGATCATCCGCCAACGGGCTTCTTAAGGCGGCGCACTGCCAGAGCAAAAGTCAGACGCCTCTTCTAGCTGGCCGATCTCTTGGAATAGTCGACGAACCTCTTGACGTTAATGAACTGTTTCTGTTCGCTCCCCGAGAAGAGTCGGGTCTTTTTTATTATTATTATTATTTGTTATTTTGTATTTGTGTTGATCCGCAGTTGGGGTCGAGTCGGTTGTTCTTTTGGATGGTGTTTTGGTGTGTCCAATAAATTGTTTTCAGACTTGTATTTCCGCATTTCTATTCTGCTAGCGCAGATACTTCACGTTTCGTTCTGCTGTTTGTCTGTAAAATTGCCAGCCCAGCCACAACACTGTTCTAAAAAAATGAAACTGCTACAAGTACTTCATGTACTAGTAATCACTGTCGGTAATACAATTAGATGAAACGAATGTGAGAGTAATCTTTCATAAAAATAAGAGAATACGTTATTTGCAAACAAAATTAGATTTACATATCGCCGGCCGGTGTGGCCGAGCGGTGCTAGGCGCTTCAGACTGGAACCGCGCGACCGCTATGGTCGCAGGTTCGAATCCTGCCTCGGGCATGGATGTGTGTGATGTCCTTAGGTTAGTTAGGTTTAAGTAGTTCTAAGTTCTAGGGGACTGATGACCTCAGATGTTAAGTCCCATAGTGCTCAGAGCCATTTGAACCATTTTGAATCATTTACATATCTCACTATATACGTTAGCTTATCAAATGTGGATAAAGTGAAAGTAGATGAAACTGTCAGTTTCGATCTCTTTAAAACTCATTATAGAAGGTGAGCCGCGTAAAATGTAACTTCCATTGTAGCTCGTGAATCAAAGATTTCAAAATGAGGTTTAATAGCCTTAACTGATGTATCACCTGAGGAATTTCTGTAAGTATTATTTTTTAATGGAGCGGTATACTTTTAACGGCACTGGAAAGCCCTTGAATGACGAGTCCCATTTTATAAAGCTTCTTAATATTGCTGATGAAATTTTCCGCAAATGTATTTGAGATGTAATAAAATTAAGAGACTAGGCGGCCAAAAGCCGGTATTGTGGCGTCAGCAACGCCAAACGGGGCTCTCATCCGAAGCTCCAGCATTATGTCGACACTTGCGATTATTTTTGACTGTTTACTTGTCAACAATGCAAACTTAATAGACTCTGTCGAGTTACGACCTGCCTATTATTACATCGCAGCTCATATCTGCTCCAGTGTTTCTTGCACTCAAAGACATAGCATACACTTCTGAGGTGAAGAAATAATTCAGGCAGCGTAAAATTACACAACCCGATCTTAACTGAACATTAATATAGGGCAAGTCTATCCCTCGCTTTTATGACATCTTGAACTCTGGTGGCGACAAGTTCAGTAAGGTGTGGCTCGCTTCTGAATGCCTGCTCCTTCCCGCCAGAAGTTATCAAAGACTGAAACTAAATGATGCGGTTCCTCCGAGGAAAAAATTTGAAAATTTGTGGTAAGTTCCTATGGCGCCAAACTGCTGAGGTCATCGGTCCCTAGGTTTACAAACTACTTAATCCAACTGAAACCAACTTACGCTAAGGACAACACACACGCCCATGCCCAGGGGACGACTCGAACCTCTGACTGGGGGAGCCGTGCGAACCGTGGCAAGGCGCCTAGACCACGCGGCCCTCCGAGGCTTTATGGACTTCCAGAGATCCGTAGGAAAGATGTTCCCATGCGTCAAATAGTGAGTAACATTGGATCTGCAAACTATGACTGTGTCAAACACTTTCATTTGTTATTATGGCCTCTTGTGGGAAAATGAGCACATCACATACGCAGCCCTACGAACTTTGGCTCTAAGCGCTATGGGTCATCAGTCATCAGTAATCAGTCCCCTAGTCTTAGAACTACTTAAACCTAACTAACATAAGGACATCATACAAACCATGCCTTAGGCAGGATTCGAACCTGCGACCGCAGCAGCAGCGCGTTTACGGACTGAAGTGCCTAGAACCGCACGGCCACAGCGGCCGGCCCTAAGGACTTCATTGGCAAATTAAATCTCTGAAACTGAGCACTTATGATCTATTAGTCACCTTAGATGATGTTTCTTTAGTCACAGAGGTTTCACTACCAAATTCTTATTGAAAATAGTTTTGATATAGAGATACTCGTTTTGTCCAAACCTCAACATACTTTTCAATTAATAATGCATTCCTTTAAGGGCTGAAAGTGTCGCCAAGGGTATCCCCTTGACGTCCTTTGCGGCCAATTCCTTTATGGAGGACGTCGAGAGAGAGGCGCTAGATTCTTCTGTCTTGAAGCCCACAGTGTTTCAGAGGTTCAAAAATGTTCAAATGTGTGTGGAATCTTATGGGACTTAACTGCTAAGGTCATCAGTCCCTAATTTTACACACTACTTAACCTAAATTATCCTAAGGACAAACACACACACCCATGCCCGAGGGAGGACTCGAACCTCCGCCGGGACCAGCCACACAGACCATGACTGCAGCGCCTTAGACCGGGTTTTAGAGGTACTTCGATGACACGTGTGTAGTGTGGCCCTATGGTGAAGAGAAATTGGAAGAATTTTTAAACAACCTGAATCCCATCCAAGGACAATTCCAGTTTACAATGGAAACAGAAAAGAACGGCTGCCTTCCACTTTTGGATTTTTTGGGTTGGAGCAAAGACGATGGCACAATGGGGCATGTGGTATATCGGAAACCGACGCATACAGATTTACATTTACATGCAAATAGCTGCCAACATCCTTCGCAGACAATGAGTGTTCTCAGAACTTTAATTCACAGAACACACATCATTTCTGACGAGGGCAGTCTACACGAGGAGCTGCTGCACTTAAGGGGCTCCGGAAAGCCCTATACTTGCAATGTTAAAATAACGCTTATAAATTACATCTTTCCTCACAAAGTGTTTGAGGTAGGAAGTTGAACTTTTTACAGATTATTTATTGGAATATGGGCTACAACTTAACACAGGGATTTTACAAAATTTTAGTTCAGTTATTAAAGATGATTTTTTTTTCAATTGTAATGAAAATTCACAACATTTTTTTGCAATTTTTTATTTATATATTCAAAAATATACAGTTTTTTGGAAAAAGGCTGTGTTAAATTATGCAGAAGGTACTGTGTAACATTTACTGAAAGTTTGAAACAAATATGTTTGGAAGATCCTTAGAAAACATGTAATTAGTATGAGAAAATAAAAGTTTTGGGAATCGAGCGACAAAGATTGGATTAACTTTTTAGTGCATTCCAGGTCCATAGGATGGATTATCTTCATCCTCTGCAAACTCCTCCTCCAGCTTCCTCTTGTTCCTCCTCCTGTTTACTCTTGCTTGTATTTCTAGACTCTTTACAGCCCTGTCTGCAGCCCGAAGACGTTCCTTGTCTAAAGCAAGCATCGCTCGTACCATGTTAGAACCTATCTTCATTCCCCTATTTCTAAATACCTTGCACCTTACAATGTTGCCATCATTGAAAGTCGCAACAGCATCATACACACCAAAGTGAAGTGTTTCTATTCCAACAAATACAGTCTTGGGGATTCTCGACCATATAACACTATTTACACTTTCATTGGGGTTTTGAATTTTTCCGTGAATACACTTTTTCAACAGTTCAGGTGCTGCTAAGTCTCTGAAAATAGGTTTTATCACCTCCATTATTGCATGAGGCAGACTATGCTTATGAGTGTACACTTCACCAGTTAGCAATCCTTTGTTATATTTACACCAACTGTCTTCTTCTTTGGGACACAAGCTATGTTGGGGATTTTCATCGGTTGAAGAAGTATGAAAAAAAGAGCCCAAACAGCCTTCTTCATTTCGTTGACACTTTGTGTATTTTGCCTAATAGCCATTCCATAATAGTTCTGTATTTTGTCAATTACACTGTCAGTTAACCTTCCCTTCCCATCCAACCCTTTACCATCACTGAGTTTTTGTTTTTTGTACGAAGCTTTCAGTCGCCGAAGTCTTGTTCCCATTCGCTTCTGTACGTGTCCAATACACTCAAATTTCTGCACTACAACATCATCACCATAGGGCTTCAGTCCTTGAACATGTTTGAAACTTTTAGAATCACCGTCACCAAGGTAATTAACATATCGCACTTTATCACACGCCTCAGAACGCTGGAATATACTGGCAATACCAGCCACTTCCATTCCTCCACTACTGCCACTATAGTTAGCTTTGCAATTATTTTCATGTGTACCTTTATATTTTTGTGGACATCTACAATACTTTGTTATTACTGCTACATCTAAAACTTTCCCTGTATACATACTGGTGGCAGATACTACACCATGAAGAGATGTGTGTCCCCGTTTATGCCAGGTACCATCGAAAGCTGCAGTCAAATCTCTGTTACCATTATTTTCCATTACTGCCTCTTCCACAGCGTTCTTCATAGATTCTATACAGACATCTTCTACTTTAGACCCTATTAATTTATTATAGGTCGTAAACTTGGTTGGGGGATTTGGAAGATTCATGATGCCACAGAAAATTGCACCTGCAGTAGCACCCTTACCAACTGAACGCAAGGAATAAACAAATCTAATGTTGTGTTCGTAGATTTTGCTACCATTTTCTTCAGTTGCAGTTACTGCAACACTTTTCCAAAAGGTGGTCATGTATGAACACTTATCACGTTTCAGTTGTATTTCACTAGCAACTCCTGCGTGCTTTATTATGGAGAGTTCCAGACCAACTTCACTACAATGAATACATCTTACACAGTTTGAAAAAATTCCTTTGAGAACCGACATATCAAATATTTCATTCACATCCGATTCGCCCATAAAACATTCATAGTTTTCACTCATTGAACCAAGCTTCTTCTGTGAAGTATTTTCTTTCCCACTTTGACTGCTATGGGCAGGTGTACTTGAGAGGTTAGGTTCACTCACTTGGTTATCGTCTTTATTGTATACAGTAATAACACATACCTTTGGCTTTCCAACATTTCTCCTTTTCTTAAAAGCCTTCAGAGGATTTCTAATAACTTTACTTTTACTCATTATTATACTTCGACAAAACAGAGACTCAAGAAACAGAATTAATTACGAATATTTTCGAGATAACGACAGAGTAAATAAACATGAAACAATCGACAATCACACCAGCGATATATATTGAACCATCACAGGTTACCCACAACACATACTTTATCTCACATCACTAAAATGTACCTGATGAACACGGACGTTAATAATAACACCATTTGACAGCAGTTAACAGCGCCACAGTGGGTCACGCCCATGTAGAACAAATTTCAAAAAAAAATTAAAAATAGTTGTAGTCTTCTGAATTGAATAAATTATATATCTATTAAAAGGTAATAGTCTGCAGATTCAGAAAACGCAAAACAGTAAAAATTGAACTTTTCATGATTTTGAGCCTTTCCGGAGCCCCTTAAAGAGAGCTTTTGAAGCCAACTGGTATTCTCCACAACAGATACGTACAGCGCTACAAATGAAACCAAAGGTGGGCATAAGCAAATCAGAAGAAGACACAGAAACATTTAAATTCGTAAGTTTCCCGCCATATGTGGGAATCCACTAGTCGAGAATAGGACGAGTAACAAGAACAAAGTAAAAGCGATTTTTCGTCCTCCACCGAAAACAGCAGCACACATAGCTTCCACTAAAGATAATTTGACGCTTCGGAAGGCTGGAGTTCATAAGATCCCCCTGAAAATGTGGTGTTTCGTACATAGGGCAGACGACTCGCACAGTCCATGAAAGGTATACGGGCCACCACACATACACCCGGCTCTTAAGGTCCAACAAATCGTCTGTGGCAGAGAACTGTATTGATAATGGTCACTATGTTGTTCGAAAATGTCGAAATATTAGCGACTACTTCATGTTTCTGGTGAACGAGGCAATGAAAATCTCCTGGGCAACGAATTTTATTGATAGTGATAGCGGTTTCAGTTTGGATAAGTCATGGAATCTGGCGCTTACTGTAACAAACTTAACAAAGACGTCGCAACGGTGCAGCTCACAGCGGTACATCTCCAACCCAGCATGAATCGACCGCTCAGCCACGGATCTTGTTCATGCACGTTGTACAACATTACCGCCGATGAACGTCACTGGTGGTCGTGCGTCTGTGGCCGCGTGGGGACTGGCGCAGTCCGCTTGTTTATAAAGACGGAGCAAGTACTGGAGCGTCAGTCTACCGGCTCACTCTGAAAATGGCTGAACGATATATAGCCGAATTACAAGGAGAAGCGGAATTTATGCTGCTGCACACCCTAAATTAAATGGAGCTGTTATTGCGCCGCAAAAATACATATAAAGGTACACGTTACATAATTAATGGAAATTATTTTTCAGAGGAAAATTTTAAGCTCTGCAGTCATCATGTGAGATTTATTTGCACATCAAAACTCCTATTGTACTAAAAAAAAAAGGGAAAATATTCTCTCTATCTCTTGATTGGTTAGCTAGGGCTGTGTCGAGCCCGATGCGTTTCAGCTTTCAACGACTCGTCGACGTTTGAATACACAGAGCTCTCCATACAGACCTATTCTGTTGTTACCGCTTCTCTGCTGACAACAAAATACTCTTCGCCTCCTTTTATAATAGCGGGTACCCCAATTGTGACCTGTAGTGGTCAGTTCCCCGTTACACGGAGGTGTCCGGATGGTTACTTGTTCAGACGGTGCTCTTCGTTTCCTGTGAGTAGAGCCGATTGGTCGATTTGGTAATCCCAAGTTTATTGTCTTACACATGTGGTTACTGTCTTACTCCGACACGTCTTACACATGTGGTCACCGTCTTATTCCCACACACACGACTGTCGTTTTTTGACAGTGACAGCAGTAAACATAAGAAAGGGAGAGAGAGAAAGAAATCTTACTACGAGGGTCGTTCAATAAGTAAGAGGTGCATTCAAGTTCTAAGGCCTCCGATTTTTTTTCTCCGGACTGGAAAGAGATAGAAACATGCGCATTGTTTTAAAATGAGGCTGCGTTCATTGTCAATACATCGCAGAGATGGCAGCACCGTACAGCAGATGGAATTTTACCGCCAGCGGCGAGAATGAGAACTTTTTTAAATACTTAAAATGGCGACGTTTTCCTTACTTGAACAGCGTGCAATCATTCGTTTTCTGAATTTTCGTGGTGTGAAACCAATTGAAATTCATCGACAGTTGAAGGAGACATGTGGTGATGGAGTTATGGATGTGTCGAAAGTGCGTTCGAGGGTGCGACAGTTTAATGAAGGCAGAACATCGTGTGACAACAAACCAAAACAACCTCAGGCTCACACAACCCGGTCTGACGACATGATCGAGAAAGTGGAGATAATTGTTTTGGGGGATCGCCGAATGACTGTTGAACAGATCGCCTCCAGAGTTGGCATTTCTGTGGGTTATGTGCACACAATTCTGCATGACGACCTGAAAATGCGAAAAGTGTCATCCAGGTGGGTGCCACGAATGCTGAAGGACGACCACATGGCTGCCTGTGTGGCATGTTGCCAAGAAATGTTGACGCGCAACGACAGCATGACTGGGACTTTCTTTTCGTCGGTTGTGACAATGGATGAGACGTGGATGCCATTTTTGAATCCAGAAACAAAGCGCCAGTCAGCTCAATGGAAGCACACAGATTCACCACCACCAAAAAAATTTCGGGTAACCGCCAATGCCGAAAAAATGATGGTGTCCATGTTCTGGGACAGCGAGGGCGTAATCCTTACCCATTGCGTTCCAAAGGGCACTACGGTAACAGGTGCATCCTACGAAAATGTTTTGAAGAACAAATTCCTTCCTGCACTGCAACAAAAACGTCCGGGAAGGGCTGCGCGTGCGCTGTTTCACCAAGACAACGCACCCGCACATCGAGCTAACGTTACGCAACAGTTTCTTCGTGATAACAACTTTGAAGTGATTTCTCATGCTCCCTACTCGCCTGACCTGGCTCCTAGTGACTTTTGGCTTTTTCCAACAATGAAAGACACTCTCCGTGGCCGCACATTCACCAGCCGTGCTGCTATTGCCTCAGCGATTTTCCAGTGGTCAAAACAGACTCCTAAAGAAGCCTTCGCCGCTGCCATGGAATCATGGCGTCAGCGTTGTGAAAAATGTGTACGTCTGCAGGGCGATTACGTCGAGAAGTAACGCCAGTTTCATCGATTTCGGGTGAGTAGTTAATTAGAAAAAAAAATCGGAGGCCTTAGAACTTGAATGCACCTCGTAATCCAACACATTTTTTTCTGGAAGCAGGTTGGTTTTATACAGGTTTCCAATGTACCATATTACTCCCCACTCTTTTAGCTATAAAACCCTATTCTTCAATATAGTCTCCGTTCAGTGCGGCGGCCCTATTACCTTACTGGAAGAGTCTGTATGGCCTGAAGGTACCACTCTGCTGGTCGACGTCGGAGCCAACGTCTTGCTATGCCAATGATCTCCACATCGTCTACGAACTACTTCCTGTGGAGAGCATCGCTCATTGGGCCAAAGAACTGTAAGTCGCACGGTGCGAGATCCGGGCTGTAGGGTGGGTGAGGGAGAACAGTCCACAGCTTTGACAGCCCCAACTGGTGGGCGAGTGTGTCAGCGCTTCCAACAGAGAGGTCTAATTGTGGGGCGAGCTGTTCGATTATGACCCGTCGATCACCTCGAATGAGGGTATATACCATTGATAACCTGCAGCCGTTTAGAACGAAATTAGAATTATATATTAATACCTTCACCTGCTTACGGGCATTGATATATATCAACGGGGACAGGTGAAAATGTGTGCTCCGACCGGGAGTCGAAACCGGGATCTCCTGCTTACATAACACACGCTCTATCCATCTGAGCCACCAAGGGCACAGATGATAGTGCCACTGCAGGTACTATCTCGCGCACGCATCCCGCGAAACCCACATTCTCACCTTATATGTCCACACACTACATTCGTAGTGTCCCTACCCAGCACACTCATTACTCGTGGAAGACATTCTTACCAAGTCCCTGTAATGTCCCCACAGAAAATACCCTCGACCACGCACCAATTAATCATTTTCAATCAAACCATCCACATTCATTCACTTTGGAAAAGTTATCTGATCTGATTTTCTCGTAATATATGTGGCGACAGCTCGACGACGCCAAAGTATTTTCTAGTGCGTTTATTTTTTGAAATAACAGAGATACATATATGCATTCTCCATGGTTGTTAAAGTGGTAACTAGGACAGCTTCTGGAGTATCTGTTGAGGGATTGACGTGTTTCTGAGAGATACATATTCCGCTTTTCTTCTCGCTAAAGTGAGCCAATTAACATTTGTGCCGCTAGCGGTTTGTTTGAGGAGAAAGAGACTGTAAAAGGAAAATAGTTAAGGCGTGGAATCACCGGAGATCTGGATATGTAATGGAGATGGATTTAATACACAATTTCCTCCATAAATAAGGTTTGCGACTTTCTTGTTCTGGAGTGAATGAACGAATGAGTTTTTTCTGAATCATTTGATGATCACGTTGGCCCTGTAATTAGTGGGGAAGTTTCAGCTGTGCCGAAGAGAGCCTGCAATCACTGAGTCTGTGTTAAATCGTCAAAAAGGCTTCGTACACATCTGGAATTCGCAGTCTTTCGTAAAAGGACTCCCGACTGACTGCAGTGTTTAACAGTAATAATAAATGTAAAGATCTCTTACAGCAAGCCAGCCGCTGATTATCAAGACGAAGGACTCCACCAAAGACCCTATTTGACTGATTTCACGTAATGAAATATTATATTAAAAACTGTACATAGATAAAGGAGAGAAAGAAAGAGAGAGCGAATTAAAATAGAGATAATACTAATAATCCTCCATTAGTCTAATTTTTCGCCTGTCTTATCACGGATCAGCCAAGAGGCCTTACTTTACTGTATAGATTTATGTGTGAAGGTGAAGGGATCTTAAAGCCAACAGATACACGTCTATACAGACAAGACATTACACAGAGATAGCGGCTAGCTGCATTCATCATCTATTCTTAGATAAAGAGGCGGCAACTTATTATCCGAACATTTAAAAAATGTTAAATCCCGTAAGAGTTCGGGTAATATGTGTGCATCCGCACAGAAGAAGGTCATGGCCGGTATTGACAGAACTATATACTTATATAGATATGGTGTCTGTTCTTTCAGACATGTCCGAAAGAAGAGACACCATTGATGACCTGCAGCCGTCTAGAACGAAATTGGGTAGGGACACTACGAATGTAGTGAGTGGACATATAAGGTGAGAAGGTTCGCGGGAGGCGTGTGCGAGATAGTCCCTGCAGCTGCACTATCCTCTATGCCCTCGGTGGCTCAGATGGATAGAGCGTCTCCCATGTAAGCAGGATATCCCGGGTGCGCGTCCCGGTCGGGGCACACATTTTCACCTATCCCTGTTGATATATATCGACGCACGTCAACAGCTGAAGGTATTAATATATAATTCTAATTTCGAATGAGAGTGTCCGCACGTTCCAATATAGCAGGAGTCACAGACGTGTGCGGCCAGACTGCGCGAGGGATATCAGACAGGTTTGAGCGACCTTGTTGCGATTATGACAGACACTTCGCCGAATGACTCACCGTGCATTTGTTCACTGCCAGGTCTCTGTAGACATTCTGCAAGCGTCTATGAATATCTGCGACATTCTGCTTTTCCGCCAACAGAAACTCAATAAGAGCTCTCTCCTTGGAACATACCGCTGTTGTCATGGAGGTAAGAATAAGGGGAGATGGCGCTACGTATCCCAGCCGAACTACGTTTTGAAGCCATGGGGGCGTGGCTCGCTGCCATGACACTCTGACCAAAACATTGCCAGTGTGCTATAGCGCTGCGTGTATTACAGTTGCTAATTGCACCATATACGCATGTAACGTCATCAGATTGGTTGTTTCAAAGTTTTTGTTTAAAATAAAATCTCGCAAAGGCGAAATTCCGCGTTTCTTCTGATTAAAAATAGTTTTTAATGTAATATTACGAATAGCCAGTCTTCAATTAAACGATACAATTTTGTTAATTCAGTAATAAACGTGTATCACAAACTAAATAATAGAAACTGAAAACTAAGTTAGCTATACCCTCTCTCCAAAGTTCCATAAATACATCTTGTTTGTAATACGTACTGGGACATTTCAGTTACGTTACACTACTGGGAAACACTGTTCATTACCACCAATATTTACTGAAATACGGTACAAGGAATGGCAAATCTACACAGTGTCCTGTTTAGGCGTATACTTTACGCCAGTTAATGTAGTGTTAGCTTTTAATTTGGTACATGATGAAGACAAAGTGAGTTACTCAACACTTCGATTATCGACGATACGTACGTATTATACTGAAACGTGAACTTGAAAACTAAGAATTTAATTCTTTGAATTAACATACCTTTTGCAAATGTTTTGGGTGTGTAGGGAAAACTGATGGTACAGCATTTTCTCGGAGCCTTACTGTTGAAAGGGAAGTTCGGTCTATGTCCTCTTCTCGGAAATGCTGAGAACATATAGTGCTCCATTTAGACGCACGCCAATTCTTCCTCCTCACGGCATTCTCCCACAGAGCTTTCCGACTTTCATTTTTAGGAAATCTAAAATCATACAGGAGAAAGACACGCTATAGTACAAGTAGCGATGTAGCACACGTTCATTCACAATGAAGTTGTAAAATCACACTTAACGAGACAACCTACACATGAAATGTTATTCCCTTCGATTTCGCATCACAATCAGAACGATTCGTACATCCGAACACCACACAAGTCACCATAATAGCGCAAAATCCTTCCAAAAGCGAGCGACAAGCCTATGCACACAAGCTTACAGCACCAATGTTTTGGTCGGATTGAGATGGCTATCCTCGGCTTCACATAGCTTCGCAGCTGTGACGTCACGGCGTCTCCCTCTATTGTTACCTCCATGGCTGTTGTAGACGCCATTTTGAAAGTTACGTATAGCGCTGTCACCTGTCAAAACTTCATGAAACAATACGGGCTGAGAGGTGAGATATTCTAAGACAGGGCCGGCCAAATGCTGCACATTGTGCAGACGTGCGAAAGTGCTGCACATGTGCGCACGTGTGCGACAGCGAGCGACAGCGACATCTGTTATTAGACATGTGTCCTAAATGAACGGCGGCGGCTCCACTTCCCTGTTTATGTGGTACAAGCAAGAGCGCAACATACCCAGTCTCGTTTACCCCTGGTAACCGTAACCTTAACAGAGAAATACTGAGAAATGGCAGGTACTGTGAAAAAGCAAAGCACGGGATATCTATGTTCTCAATCGTTTAAAAAT
This sequence comes from Schistocerca cancellata, assembly GCF_023864275.1. NCBI lineage: Eukaryota > Metazoa > Arthropoda > Insecta > Orthoptera > Acrididae > Schistocerca > Schistocerca cancellata. The sequence goes on along the minus strand of NC_064628.1, from coordinate 744,505,016 downwards.
GACTGGGAATTGCAATTCTTTTTTGTAGCCGTTGGCGAAAACTCAGTGTTTGCTGTGCCGCCGAATAATAGGCGGCCACCGTAAGTTTTCAATTGAAAGACCCTATAATACATAACACAAAGACGAGTGTAGTGTACTCAACAGCGAAGAACGGCCAGCAAAATTAAATGTCCTTAAGAAAATGGATGAGACACATCAACTCGATTATCATTTCTCATGACCAGTGATGAACGTGTTTGGATTTATTCCTTTCATAATTAAAAATTATTATTTACTAACTGTGCATTATTACCTCATTCTGCTCCATGTTACATTATTATCAGGAAAGTTGGTCATTAAACCGATTGTTCCAATGTATATTTACATTTAGGGTTTTTTTTTTAATGTGTGAAGGGCTACGCTTAGCTGAAGTCGATAAAACATAACATTCATCTAATTGTCGGTTATTATGCAGATTTCAGACGGAACTGATGAAAGATACAGCAATAATGGTATCGAAATAACAGGTGATCATCGAGAGGTCTGCGGTTATCATTCTGTTCAGAGGTCAGTGAGACAGAAATTATGTGGGTGTAACTGAGGGCACCGAGAATTAGTTATAGGAAACCTTGCATTAGTTTAATGTTATTTGAAATCATGAATAAGGTTCGTTGGAAGTCGCTAAGTGCTCTCTTTCTTAAATACTAGATCAAAAACATTATGCGTATTTACGTGCCGTCAGTCGAGCTGCCTTAATAAAAACTCACGGTTGTTAAATGTATTACTTATACTACTGGGTTAAACTGTTAACATAAAAGTAGACGTCTCAATGAGTAGACTGTGACAGTATTTTAAATGTTTAATACGCGAAATACCTTCCCATGGTTGGCTTGCAAGCTGTGGAAAGAGCACTAGAATGCGCCGGTACAGAGTATCCCAGCAAGTGGATAAAGCGACATCTGTGCGTAGAAACAAGCACTACATGAACGCTACGGCTGCGGCGTGCACGCTGTGACCCGGAAGTTGCACATGTGCAGGAGCACCGCACGCGTGCAGAATTTCTGGCCGGCCCTGTTCTAAGATGTCCAACGACAGATTCCGCGTTTTTACAATCGAATTTTGCCGGGGAAAAAAAGTACTGCATTAGTTACTGAGCGCCCCTTGTATCTTAACCGTAGACGATGAAAGGAAAGAGGCAGAGTGCTTCGGCGCCGTTGCCCGCCCGCTGGCCCGCGCCCTGTGTAATGGAGACGGCCCGGCCGGCTCCGCCGCGTCCCCAGACGGCAGGGAGCGGCACGGCGGGCCGCGGGCCGTGTGTGGCCCAGCCGGGAGCGGCCTCTGTGATTTCCCCAGGGCGGCCTCAGCAGTCAGCGCCCGCCACTTCTAGCGACAAATTATGCTGTCCACTCCGGCGGGCCGGCCCACGCCCGCTTTCCTCTCCGTCTGCTCTCGGGCTGCAGTTCGCATCTCGACAACTGCCAGGCTAAACGTCACCGGAAAAATACACTGCCAAGTGCAGCAGCAGCAGTTATCGATTTCAGCTGTTGGACGAAATGTTGCGGCAACACGTTTAGTCTCAAAATGTTAGTTACTGCTCTGATCGTTAATCTGTCAAGGCAGCAAGTGAACTTAAAAGTTTTTTATATGGCGGTAAATAAAGGGGGGACTATGCCCCAGACTGAACACTGAAAGGCATAATCAGTCTTATATGATGATGATGATGATGATGATCGTAAATAAACAAGTCGACAAAGACGTTTTTTAGAAGATGATAAGTCGATTAACAGCTGCGACATCATCTCTTTCACCTGACTGATGGTAAGCTCACCAAAAATAATATTAGTATCCCCCTTAAAAGAGGACACAGTGTCGGAGCACCGCAGATGATAAACAGGGTTGATAATGGAAGGCTCAATTGATAGGCGGATTTCACAGACTGGAATGGTAGGCAGTGGCCCCCCTATGCTGCCCATACACTAACTGTTATGAGTTTCAAATCTCTATTTGTTTTAAAAAGGTAGAAACATTTCAATGAGCAATGCCTATTGACAGTACCACAATGTAACTAGACTTACTTAGAACGTCAATGGTGTTTGTTACATGAGTCTAGTGCAAATGATTTACGAGATATCATAGTTAGAACACTGCGAACACCACCAGTTGTTTCTTCCATGTAGTGGCACAAATGAATGTGAATTTCACGTGGGTGCACACGCGCAGCCCTAGACAGATGTTAATAACCCTCCAGAGCTGTCGTGTTGTTGACTGGACTCTGCCTAGGACAAACGAATGACAAACAAACGTGAATGTACGAATACATGCTTTTGCGGTGATACCCGTTAATGAAACATTCTCGGGTTTCAAGCCGCGTCAAGTGGTTTACTGCCCACGAGCTTTCGTCAGAGATCTCCTCTACCATTGTCAAGTGGATGACTGTCGTAGTGGTTGTCATTGCCGTGCTTATACAGCCGCGCCGTCGCTCGTGACGTCACTGGTGTCGGTCCCGCACCATATATGGTAATGTTTTGGCCGCGCGACCGCCGGGCCCACTTCAGCTCCCTCAACACCGCATCCCACGCTGTACTCAGCTGCAGTCCACCGTCTCCATAGAAGGTGTCGTCAGAAATTCTAATCTCTATGGCCTCGTTTATCACGCTATCCCAGAGCTTATTAGTCCGTTTAATAATAGACGTCTCATCGAATGCAATTCGGTGTCAATTTTCCAGAGCATGTTCTGCTACAGCTGACTTTTCTGGATAGCGCAGACGGTAACACGTTTCATGTTCCGTGCGACGCTGTTCAATAGTGCGAACAGTCTGGACGACATGGAACTTCCCACATCCACACAGTCAGTTCTGAGGACCTTAGTACATCGATCTGAAATCGCCTCAGTCGCTAATAACTTGCTGAGAGAATTGATCCATTTACGTAAAGTTTTTAAGGGAAACGGTTACAACAACAAACACATCTCACAAGCAGTGCCATCCAAGCCTCAAAGAAGACCTCTGAAGAAGACACCAAGCAGGATGCATTCTTATCGTTTTGTGGTTCGACAACAGGGAAGATTAATCGGCTCCTGAAGAGACATAAAATAGACACAATCTTCAGGCCTCCGGCAAAGATCAGGCAACTAATGAAATCTGTGAAAGACGATGTAAGTCTCAGAACGCCAGGAATTTACAAGGTACACGACTGTCATCCACTTGACAATGGCAGAGGAGATATCTGCCGAAAGCTCGTGGGCAGTAAACCACTTGACGCTGGTTGAAACCCGAGAATGTTTTATAAACGTGAACTTAGCATTCCTGTCGGATCTGACACGTAAAGAAATAATGGACTCTCAGAGCCTGTGCTCAAAGTGACCGCTCTCAGCTTAAAAGCTTGCAGTCATGCAACGATTGCTGGACACGTTCTAGCATTTCGGCGGAAATTACTGCGCAGACACCAATAATACGCTGCTTCATATCATTTGTAATTTTTTGAAGAGGCTGGCGTCTATTGGAATATCTTTCACCGTACACGGTACACAAACGAAGGCCATACTTCCTACATTCACCATGAAACATGAGCACGTCCGCGTTTATCCCACTGAGAAATGCCGTCCTACTACGTTCACTATAACACAGTAAGTGGCAGGACCGCCGCAACGCAGTCGCAATGTACACAAAACACAATGTAAACAGACATAACATCGTCGCGTAGCATCTATACAATAGGCCGGTGTTTACAATGTTCACAATACGATAACTCGTAACTTACTAGCACTAGCTTGCTGTAACAATCACTGCCAATATTTTTCTTTTGTTACTTCAAATGGTTCAAATGGCTCTGAGCACTATGGGACTTAACATCTTAGGTCATCAGTCCCCTAGAACTTAGAACTACTTAAACCTAACTAACTGACAACATCGGTAGCTCCGTGAGGCTATTTGCAGATGACACGGTTGTCTACAAGAAAGTAGCAACATCAGAAGACTCGTACGTACTCCAGGAAGACCTGCAGAGGATTAATGCATGGTGCGACAGCTGGCAGCTTTCCCTAAACGTAGATAAATGTAATATAATGCGCATACATAGGGGCAGAAATCCATTCCAGTACGATTATGCCATAGGTGGTAAATCATTGGAAGCGGTAACGACCGTAAAATACTTAGGAGTTACTATCCGGAGCGATCTGAAGTGGAATGATCACATAAAACAAATAGTGGGAAAAGCAGGCGCCAGGTTGAGATTCATAGGAAGAATTCTAAGAAAATGTGACTCATCGACGAAAGAAGTAGCTTACAAAACGCTTGTTCGTCCGATTCTTGAGTATTGCTCATCAGTATGGGACCCTTACCAGGTTGGATTAATAGAAGAGATAGACATGATCCAGCGAAAAGCAGCGCGATTCGTCATGGGGGCATTTAGTCAGCGCGAGAGCGTTACGGAGATGCTGAACAAGCTCCAGTGGCGGACACTTCAAGAAAGGCGTTACGCAATACGGAGAGGTTTATTATCGAAATTACGAGAGAGCACATTCCGGGAAGAGATGGGCAACATATTACTACCGCCCACATATATCTCGCGTAATGATCACAACGAAAAGATCCGAGAAATTAGAGCAAATACGGAGACTTACAAGCAGTCGTTCTTCCCACGCACAATTCGTGAATGGAACAGGGAAGGGAGGATCAGATAGTGGTACAATAAGTACCCTCCGCCACACACCGTAAGGTGGCTCGCGGAGTATAGATGTAGATGTATATGTAGATGAACCTAAGGACATCACACAACACCCAGCCATCACGAGGCAGAGAAAATCCCTGACCCCGCCGGGAATCGAACCCGGGCGTGGGAAGCGAGAACGCTACCGCACGACCACGAGATGCAGGCATCTTTTGCTACTCTAAGATTTTATTGTCAATGTGCATTGTCCCATTTAAAAACTTTTGATTCTTGTAAAAAATTTCAGTTTCGTCAATTTCTCAAAATCTGTGTATTCGCAGCAAACACACGTCCTTGCCTACAACTTAGCTGTGCGAAAACGACGTCTGGATAGTGCCTTCCACGTCCAAAATATTTGTGGTGGAAGTTTTATCTGATTCACTCTTATAGGGTTGCCATAAAGTCCCACTCTCATTTCAAAAAGTCATAATTTGGAAACTATTAGAAATAGAGCATCGTGTTTTGTTGTAACCAACGATTAGCAACTCTCAAATCTTTTTCTGATGCGCTAGAATTTCGATGTGTGCCACACTCGTCACTCGAAGAACATCAAAGCGGTATTCGAATTCTGCCCTCGTACAGGTCAGCATTGTAGCATCAACAGTTCTGATTGCTTCATTGATTCGTGCACGAATCCTTGCCTCGTCCTTGACTAGTATTGTGTAGACGCTACCCTTGAAATTACCCCACAAAAAGAAGCCCAGTCGAGTGACTTTGGGAGCGCGCGGGCGCCACGCGATGGGACCAGCACGGCCCATCCACGTCTCAGGAAATGTAAACTGTAAATAAAAATATGTTGAGCCATCTATATCCTCTACTGTACAACTCCACTATTGATGACAAACCGCTAGAAACAGTATCCATCGTAAAATATCTAGGAGTAACTATCCAGAGCAACCGTAAGTCGAATGACCACTTAAAACAAATATTGTGAAAAGGAGAGATTCGTAGGAAGAATCATAAGGAATTGTAGCTCATCGACGAAGGAAGTGGCGTGTAAGGCGCATGTTCGACCGATTCTTGAGTATTGTTCAACTGTCTAGGATCCCTTACACGTAGGACTGAGGGAAGAGATGGAGAGTGTCCGACTAAGAGTGGCGCGTTTCGCCTCTGGATCGTCTGCCGGCACGAGAGCGTTATGATGTTTCACCAACTGCGACATAATCGCGCACAAAAACAGTGATCCAATACTGTCAAATGTTTTTTATTCCAGTCTCTGATCACAATATCAATTCTTTAGACGATGACCGGTTTCAGTCCGTAATGACCATCCTCAGATCTAAAATATATAAATATATACATCTACTAAGCAGTGTGTCTTTCAACATAAAACAGCAATATGTATCACAATATACTGTCATACATCCAGGGAAATCTACAGATAAAATATGGTATAACGTACCTTTTTTTACCATGTCCTAAAGTGATAAGGCCATAATGGCATCGTCAAAACATATAAATATAATCAGCACAGCATCGTCACATGGATCTAAAATAAGGTGTAGAATAGGCCACATCGTCTACATAGTGATTATTGCAGCTGGTTAAAAAAATAATCTGATAAAAACACATTAGGTAAAATGCATGTAGCAGACTTATTAAAATTGATGACTATCATAGAAAGCAATTGTGATACATTAAGAGATATAAATTTATTAAAAGTAAATATATGAAGAAAATAGGTCCGACCCTTTTTTATGGTGAATTTAGGGTCAACAATTAATATACGTAATACATTGCCTGTGGCAACCTATAAATTACTTACGAAAGATAAAATGTCTATTTGACAGCTGAAAAAGAGACAGATCAATGAACAGCGCCCTCTGTTGGGTCGACCGCTAGGATGTTATGTAGGCGCGCACCGATCGTAAGAATTTAACCAATAGAGGGCTTTACATACATCCATTTGACGATACTGTGCTGATTATATTTATAATTTTTGACGATGCCATTATGGCCTTATCACTTTAGGACATGGTTAAAAAAGGTACGTTATACCATATTTTATCTGTAGATTTCCCTGGTTGTATGACAGTATATTGTGATACATATTGTTGTTTTATGTTGAAAGACACACTGCTCACTAGATGTATATATTTATATATTTTAGACCTGAGGATTGTCATTACGGACTGAAACCGGTCATCGTCTAAAGAATTGATATTGTGATCAGAGACTGGAATAAAGAACATATGAAGATGTTTGGTAAACTTCATTGGCAGACATTGCAAGAGAGGCGTTGCACATCACAGAGAGATTTACTATTGAAATTTCGAGAGAGCACCTTCCCGGGAAGACTCAGACAACTCTCCCCCCCCCCCCCCCCTCATACGTCTCGCGTACTGACATAGTGACCACAAGGAGAAAATTAGGGAAATTAGAGCCAATACGGAGTCTTATTCACAATTATTCTTCCTACGTGCTATTCGAATGGAACTAGATTAGAGGGCTCAGTTAGTGGTGCAAAGGTACCCTCCGCGAAACACTGTTAGGTGGCTTGCGGAGTATGATGTAGATATAGATGAATGTAATTTCTTTGAACTGCAACCTTCAAGCGATGAACTTGGAAATTGCGTTGTTGAAATCAGGCGGTTTGGACAGAATTTGGCACTATATCCCTCAGGAGGATATCCGACATATCTATCAATCAATGCGAAGCCGAATATCTTCTTGGATAAGGGCCGGATGTGAACCAATGCGTTACTGACTTACTCTGTTCGTAAAGCTCTCTTGAGCAAATCATCCAACTTTTCTGAAAGTGTAATAATTTGTTTGTCTGTACCATGTACATATCTACTGATTTTCGTCCCATTCGGATAATTCCTCCGTGGTGCCTCGTTCCTTTTTCGTTAGAGTGACTATCAACTTGTATGAAGTAGCAGTTTGTTCCATGGAGCGCAGTGCAGCCTGGTGGAGGTCGCTGCTCTCAGAGAGTGTTGCATGTTTCGTGTCGCTTTAATAAATCTCCCGTACAGGCGCCAAGTTCAGGAGCAGCAATCATTGAGGATTTGTGTCTGAGTAATAGACTACAGTGTCAGCAACACACACATGAAACCAAACTTCCATAAACGGAAATATCCTCCCATCTATCGATTGTTAGCCTCGTTTCATTAAATTATAGTTCTTATTAATTTAAGGAAAGACTGAATAGAGAACCGTGCAAGAGGATGGGCCAGTAGTAAGCGGCTTTGTGACTACGACAGAGAAGAACTTCTGGACTCGCTGTTTCTGCCACTTAGTTGACGAGAGCCAGAGGGTAAGGGCTTGTTCCCTATGCAGTTATAAAATCCCAACAGTTTGCAATCTATGATGAGTATTGTCCTAAGAAGCGTACGAAACTCACTAGACTGACGCACAACTTAAGTAAGGCTTTGTCTAGCTGTTCATAGCACCGAGATTTCCCATAGCTTACAGTCTCACACGCCACAGATTTATGAGGGGATAGTCGTATAAAGTTTAAAGTACCGTAAGAAAAACATAGAGTTAGGCAATAACTGTTTGCTTCTTTGCAGTTACGTGTCTACAGTCCTGGTGTAATGCTAAACTACGACCACCATTGTACACAGTACGCCACCAGAGAAAACCAAACAGTGCAGAGAATCGGCATACGATAATTCACTCTGAAGAGAAACCAAACTGCAATAATTCACGCTGACTTCAAGGAAGTGTACGCAACAGGACGCCATCGTATAAATGACAACGATGAAAAACATTAATGACAGAACACATGTTTCTGGAGAAATGGCAGTCCCAAGAGAAGTGGAGATCCTGCTGTTTGGAAACCGGCATATTGCTATCTAGGCGACAGAATAAAATGCGAAAATCAGTAATGAATGGGTATTTTAACATCTTGGTAGGCGTTCTGAACACGAAAAAGGTTGCCGACCACCAGCTTCCACGACTGTTCACACCATTCAGATAGTTCCCAGAACAGAGGTAGCGTCGGAAATGTTGCAGCCGTGTCTGGCCGATACAGACGACTTCGTTGGACGTCTAATCATCACGGACGTGTGTGTGACTATGGCCACGAGACAGAGGAAACATGTAGATTCACCACCGTCGAAAAATACGAATATTCAACTAGCACTGATCAAGGTGTTTCTGATTGTTTTTGGGACTATCATGGTATGGTGCTGGCAGATTATGCTCGTAAAGAGCAAAATATTGCATGATCACAGGGCACTGTTGGTGCAGTCCGCAGCTCGTGGTCGTGCGGTAGCGTTCTCGCTTCCCGCGCCCGGGTTCCCGGTTTCGATTCCCGGCGGGGTCAGGGATTTTCTCTGCCTCGTGATGACTGGGTGTTGTGTGGTGTCCTTAGGTTAGCTAGGTTTAAGTAGTTCTAAGTTCTAGGGGACTGATGACCATAGATGTTGAAGTCCCATAGTGCTCAGAGCCATTTGAACCATTTGGTACTTCAGCAACATGGTGCAAGTCTTTCAATCTGACGCACTCCTGCGACTTCCACGTCGATGAAGATGATACAAAATGTGCATTTTTAACTTCTCGCGGCGTAATGAATATTCCATTAAATTTCGCGCATGCAGCATCGCAAATAGAACTTCCTCCACTGATATTTCGGCCGCGTATCCTACGGCCATCTTCTGAGTGAGTCACAAGACTGACGACAAGATGCCAATTTTAATTTGGACAAAGCATGGAATCCGGCTCTTGAGGTAATTAAACTGCAGAGAAGTCGTCATGGTGTCACCGCCGCCTAACACAGGTCGATAAGCGAATCGAAGGTCAGTACGCCATCGCCACAGGCGGCGCATGTGTAAGCGTATTTCCTTGCCGATGACCAGCGTCTGTGACCCGCATGCGCAGTACCGCCGCAGTGGAGCATATAAAACCGCGCTTGGTATCTTGTCGTCAGTCTTGTGACTCACTCTGAAAATGGCCGGAGGATACGCGGCCGGAATATCAGTGAAGAAAGTTTTATTTGTGCGGCTGCACGCCCTTTAATGGACTATGATACAGAATGGTTAGGAAAACATAAGCACCCAGTTCCCGAGCAAAGAAAATTTCCATCCCAGCTGATAATCGAACACAAGAAACTCGATCAAGAAGCAGGAACGCTAACAACATTTTCCTCTTTTCCCTTCTGTCTCTTTTGCAGGTCTGTGAGGACGTCGAATGGCATCTTACAGACCTCTACGATGAAGACGCTGAGCGTCTGTGCCGGCAACCAGTAGACTACCAGCTGTGGAATCGTAGAAGGACAAACCGTCTCAGATGCACGCAATCTAAACCTCTTGCCGACAGTACTGGAGTATGTCAAGATGAAGAGCCATAGAAAGTTTCCCACGAAAATCCTCCAGCTCACTCGTATAGAGCACAATCACATATACTACTACTAAAAAACTGAACTCCACCCGAACAGGACATGAAGGCCCAACGGTACTGACCGGCCGTCGCCTCATCCTCAGCGGACTGGCGTTACTGGATGCAGATATGGAGGGGCACGTGGTCAGCGCACCGCTCTCCCGGCCGTATATCAGTTTCGGAGACTGGAGCCGCTACTTCTCAGTCAAGTAGCTCCTCAGTTTGCCTCACAAGGGCTGAGTGCACCCCGCTTGACGACAGCGCTCGCCAGACCGGATGGTCACCCATCTAAGTACTAGCCCAGCCCGACAGCGCTTAACTTCGGTGATATGACGGGAACCGGCCTTACTACATATACCACAACACTGACAAAAAAAACCAACACCAAAAAATAATTACTGTAGAGTTATGAAATTTCGCGAATACATTTGTCCAATTAACAAATGTAAGTGATTAACAAAATCACAGGTTAATGTACGTGCGAGATAAGCCATTGCAACTGTGAAGTGCTGGTACATTAATAAGCGATGTAACCGACAGAATGATGAATTCAAGGATGCGTTGTACAGATCCCGGATGTCAGTTTGTGGGATGGAGTTCCATGCCTTTTGCACTTTGTCGTCAGTATAGGCGCGGTTAATGCTGCATGATGTGGATGACGCTGAAGGTGCCTTCTGATGATATCCCATATATGCTCGATTGGAGACAGATGTGACAATCGAGCAGGCCAATGCAACATGTCGATACTGTATACAGCAGACCTCCACTCTAGCCTTGAATGAGCTCTCGCCTGACACCACTGAAGTTACAAATGGCAGTGGTTTCCGGTCAATGGAATGCGTCCGGCCCAGAACTGTACTTTAAAGTAACCAATTTGCAACAGTTCGTCTTGTCCCTGAGCTGCCAACTGCTGCCCATGATGCTGTTGCAGATGCACTACGATGCGCCAGAGCCACACACCGGGCACGATGGTCTTCCCTCTCGGTACTGCCACCTGGCTGTCCGCAGCGAGATCTTTCTGTGGCCGTACATTCTCCTGACCAACACTGCCAGCAGTCATGCAGAGTGTGGCAACATTCCTCCCAAGTCTTTCTGCAACATCGCAGCTGAAATATTAACCCTATTACACGAGCTCGTCCAAACGCAGTGAGGTGTTGATAATGGCGTCTTTGCCGCCTTAAAGGCATTCTTGACTAAAACCAACTCACCACGTCCAATGTCAAAGGTACGTAATGCTCACAACCGATATGGCTTGTATTTAAAGCAAACATTATCCTTATAGTGGCGCTAATAGCGCCAGTCTTATACGACTGGCTCGAAATCTGAATAGGCATCATCTTTCAGATGTAGAAACAGGCCTACCAACTTTCGTTTATGTTATAACTCCTTTTTGACCTTGCGATTTGTCTTCCATCAGGGTATTTCGGTCCATTAAATTTTCCCACCTCTCAAAATGCGCTGAGATGGTATCTAGTGGCTTACCTCTCTCCTAGAACGAAGAAAATGCTGCGCGCTAGGTGTTTCTAGAAAGACCAAGAGGTGATTTTCGAGATGGAACATTTCCTAAAGAGCCAAAATGCAAATTTTACAGACAAGGTCTATGCTAAGTCATCCATTGTTAGGAAGAACGCGTCACTTTCAAGAGCGATGCGGTAGCGTTCTCGCTTCCCACGCCCGGGTTCCCGGGTTCGATTCCCGGCGGGGTCAGGGATTTTCTCTGCCTCGTGATGACTGGGTGTTGTGTGATATCCTTAGGTTAGTTAGGTTTAAGTAGTTCTAAGTTCTAGGGGACTGATGACCATAGATGTTAAGTCCCATAGTGCTCAGAGTCATTTGAACCATTTTTGAACTTTCAAGAGCGAGTATGCAGCGAAGGACTGGCACTGTCAGCAACTTTCATGGCCGCAGCTTGATTTTCTGAGGTTCTAATTATAACTTTATTACTGTCCCTAATAAGTGCGATGAAGCGCAACAGTTCATCATTTGATTTTCAGATCAGCGTGTTATTATTTTTGGTGCAATCCATTAGCCGCCTTAAGCTCATTGATCCTACAGAGTCACATTTCTCGTCTCCGACGTGTTTGCTCTTAGCAGCCGGCCTATTAAAAACGACAACAAGTATGCCTTTCGTACAGTTTGGAGGTAGGGTTTATTCACTGGGAATCTTTAAGTTGATTGACTGTGCAGCCCTAGAACCAGTTCCCAATTATCTCCCTCGAGACTGCCTGAGGTCCCCTGGTGATTATGTCAGATTAAGAAGGCTGTGTTCACAGTGGCTCTCGTTATACGTCGACAGATGTCGTTGCCAGAGGTCGCCCGATACATCGTCCGACAGTTTGGTCACAGTGCGACCGATCCCCGTCGTCAGTTTTTGGCAGTGTGAAGGAGGTTATAATTTATTCCATCAAGGAGGTTAGAGCCTGTTGTAACTTCTGTCTCTAAAATAACGTGCCGAGTACTTTACACTCTTTCCCCATTCACAGCAAGTACTTTACACTCTTTCCCCAGTTATAGGAATAACCATACAAGTTTTGCGAACACATCAGATGAACAGAGAAATCTTCTATTTACGTACTCGAGATGATTCGCGCTGACAATTAGATGGAAGATTACAACACTCTACACAATTTCAAAGAAATTCAGCAGAACAGACATTCAATAAGTTGTCATTCAGCGTATATATGAAAGACAAAGATAAACTTTCGAATAACAAATTCTGAACACCTAAATCACTGATCGGTAGAAGCACATGCACCCCGTTTGGAAGCCACCTCATATAGCAAAATCATCGTTCTACCGGCATAAAAACACCAGTAAAAAGCAATAATAAGTCGTAGACAACTGAAGCCAGCCTACCGCAACACAACAACGATCCAGCACAATAACTTTAACCATCAGAATTGACTTTCGTACGCCACCTTTCTCACTTCAACGCGTAATTGTATTCCAGGTCAAAGAACAAAATAAACAAATAAATAAATAAAAGATAAAAACGGCGCACCACGAAGAAATTACATGAATGGGACGGAAGTAGACAGCTGTGGTATATATGTATAGCCAAACAAATGACTATAATTTCAGAAAAAATATATCATTAATTCAAGAGAAAGAGCTACACAATTGAGCGTTGTTCCACCTCTGGTCCTTATGCAAGCAGTTACTCGAGTTGGCGTTGATTAATAGAGTTACCGGATGTCCTAACTAATATCGTATCAGATTTTGTCCAACTGGAGCGTTAGATCGTCAAAATCACAATCCGTGTTGGGGGGGCCGTACCTATTATGTTCCAAATGCTGTCAATTGGGGAGAGATCCGGCGACCTTGCTGGCCAAGCACGAAGGCAAGCAGCGGGCGGGCATTGTGTTGCTGAAATGCAAGCCCTGGATGGCTTCCCAAGAAGAGCAACTAAACCGTGTATAGAATATCATTGACTTACCACTGTGCCGTAGATTACAACCAAAAGTGTCCTGTTATGAAATTAAATGGCACCCCAGACAATCAGTCCTGGTTGTTGGGCCGTATGGCAGCTACAGTCGTGTTGGTATACCACCGCTGTCTGCGGCGTCTCCAGACACGTCTTCTGGCTGGAATCTCATTGACAGTAGTAGAATTGTCTTCAGTGATGAATCGCGCTTCAAACTGAGTCCCATTGAATGGTGAAAATGTGTCTGGAGAAACCCCAGCCGTGGGGTACCATCGTGACTGTCGCACATACACATTTTGACTGTGTTGTAGATGACGCACTGCATTAAGTATAGACATGAGGCATAAATGGCATTTGGGCAAAGCTACTATGCCAGGGTGGCGTAGTGGTTGGCACATCTGCCTAGCGAGCAGGAGACCTGAGTTCGAAACCTGGTCTTGGTGCAAATTTCCGCTCTTCGCTTCAGAAAAGGCTTCCGGAACTACACTACTGCCCATTAAAATTGCTACACCAAGAAGAAATGCAGATGATAAACGGGTATTCATTGTACAGATATATTATACTAGAACTGACATGTGATTACATTTTCACGCAATTTGGGTGCATAGATCCTGAGAAATTAGTACCCAGAACAACCACCTCTGGCCGTAATAAGGGCCTTGATACGCCTAGGCATTGCGTCAGACAGCTTGGATGGCAGGTACTGGTACAGCTGCCCATGCAGCTTCAACACGATACCACAGTTCATCAAGAGTAGTGACTGGCGTATTGTGACGAGCCAGTTGCTCGGCCACCATTGACCTGACGTTTTCAATTTTTGAGAGATCTGGAAAGTGTGCTGGCAAAGGCAGCAGTCGAACATTTTCTGTATCCAGAAAGGCCCGTACAGGACCTGCAACATACGGTCGTGCATTATCCTGCTGAAATGTAGGGTTTCGCAGGGATCGAATGAAGGGTAGAGCCACGGTTAGTAACACATCTGAAATGTAACGTCCACTGTTCAAAGTGCCGTCAATGCGAACAAGAGGTGATCGAGACGAGTAACCAATGACACCCCATACCATCACGCCGGGTGATACGCCAGTATGGCGATGACGAATACACGCTTCCAATGTGTGTTCACCGCGATGTTGCCAAACACGGATGCGACCATCATGATGCTGTAAACAGAACCTGGATTCATCCGAAAAAATTACGTTTTACCATTCGCGTACTCAGGTTCGTCGTTGAGTGCAGCATCGCAGCGCTCCTGTCAGTGATGCAGCGCGAAGGGTAACCCCAGCCATGGTTTTCGAGCTGATAGTCCATGCTGTTGCAAACGTCGTCGAACTGTTCGTACAGATGGTTGTTGTCTTGCAAACGTCCCCATCTGTTGACTCAGGGGTCGAGACGTGGCAGCACGATCCGTTACAGCCATGCGGATAAGATACCTGCCATCTCGACTGCTAGTGATACGAGGCCGTTGGGATGCAGCACGGCGTTCCATATTACCCTCCTGAACCCACCGATTCCATATTCTGCTAACAGTCATTGGATCTCGACCAACGCGAGCAGCAATGTCGCGATACGGTAAGCCGCAATCGCGATAGGCTACAATCCGACCTTTATCAAAGTCGGAAACATGAGGGTACGCATTTCTCCTCCTTACACGAGGCATCACAACAACGTTTCACCAGGCAACGCCGGTCAACTGCTGTTTGTGTATGAGAAATCGGTTGGAAACTTTCCTCATGTCGCCCGCATCTCGTGGTCGTGCGGTAGCGTTCTCGCTTCCCACGCCCGGGTTCCCGGGTTCGATTCCCGGCGGGGTCAGGGATTTTCTCTGCCTCGTGATGGCTGGGTGTTGTGTGATGTCCTTAGGTTAGTTAGGTTTAAGTAGTTCTAAGTTCTAGGGGACTGATGACCATAGATGTTAAGTCCCATAGTGCTCAGAGCCATTTGAACCATTTTTTTTTCCTCATGTCAGCACGTTGTAGGTGTCGCCAGCGGCGCCAACCTTGTGTGAATGCTCCAGAAAGCTAATCATTTGCATATCACAGCATCTTCTTCCTGTCGGTTAAATTTCGCGTCTGTAGCACGTCATCTTCGTGGTGTAGCAATTTGGATGGCCAGTAGTGTATATAGTTTCATTTGATCTGGAAAGACCTGCAGTCTTCGGCCGATGGCGGTCGGAAACAGCCGACGTCGGTGCCACAATGACGCGACGGCTGCCGCGAGCGGACTTGGCTACTTCGGAGAGGGCAGGCGTAGGCGCGGCCCATTTCCTTCTGGGGAACGAGCCACGAAGCTTAGATCGGCCCCGGAATATCCCATTATCGGCCGGAATCTGGTTGCGGACGTGGTGACGCGTCGCTGCCCGCAGTGGCGGAGCCTTAATCACTGCCCGCGGTTCGCGTGGGCGGATTAAGCTCGCGACGGCCGCGGCCATCGGGCGCAGAGAGCACCGGCCCAGTCGCCGGCGTTCTTTCAATCAATTATGCAGATGGGGCGGCATTGCCATGCCGCCGGGGCGCGCGTATAATCGTATTCGGGAGGCGGCGGCGCTCTGTCCCGTAATTGGGTCAGGCGGACGGCGGCCCGCGGCCCGCTGCCGGCCCTTTCATCACCCGGCGAGGGCGGAGGGCGCAGGGCGCAGGGCCTGTCTCCCCGGCCAGGGGGCGGCCGCCTGGATTAGTGAGCCGCGCGCACACGTGGACGCCCACGTGTCCGGGGCGCCGTCTCTGTCCGAACCTGGTTATGGCATCAGTCAGTTCCCACGTCTACGGTAACTGTCCTACAGAGGTGTACGATGGTCACAGGCTTAGAACATAGCAACTACGTTACGTAGTAACGTATAAAAGTACCATCTACTATTTTTGAACCGTGAATATACTTTCAAAACCCTTTCTTAAGAATTTACTTTATTTACTAGCGATTCATCAAGAACATTAACACATTTAATCACACTATAACAGCGTGGAAGTAGTTGCCAGTGGGTAACTGATGAAAACAAATTATACAGGGTGAGTCACCTAACGTTACCGCTGGACATACTTCGTAAATTACATCAAATACTGACGAACCGACTCCACAGACCGAACGTGAGGAGAGGGGCTAGTGTAATTGTTTATTACAAACCATACAAAAATGCACGGAATGTTTTTTAACACAAACCTATGTTTTATTAAATGGAACCCCGTTAATTTATAAACAAATACGTAATCAGTGCCGTTTGTTGCATTGTAAAATGTTAATTACATCCGGAGATATTGTAACCTAAAGTTGACGCTTGAGTACCACTCCTCCGCTGTTCGATCGTGTGTATCGGAGAGCACTGCAACATACATCGCGTTTCTACAGAATGATCTGCCAACGTTGCTCGAAAATGTCCCACTGGAAACGCGTCGACGTATGTGGTATCAGCATGATGGTGCACCTGCACATTCCGCAATTAACACTAGGCTGACCCTTGACAAGATGTTCGACGGGCGTTTCATAGGACGTGGAGGACGCATAAATTGGCCAGCCCGTTCTCCTGATCTTACACCTCTGGACTTCTTTCTGTGGGGTACGTTAAAGGAGAATGTGTACCGTGATGTGCCTACAACCCCAGAGGATATGAAACAACGTATTGTGGCAGCCTGCGGCTACATTATACCAGATGTACTGCGGCGTGTACGACATTCATTACGCCAGAGATTGCAATTGTGTGCAGCAAATGATGGCCACCACATCGAACATCTATTGGCCTGACATGTCGGGACACACTCTATTCCACTCCGTAATTGAAAACGGAAACAACGTGTGTACGTGTACCTCACCCCTCATGGTAATGTACATGTGCGTCAGTGAAAAAGACCAATAAAAAGGTGTTAGCATGTGGACGTAATGTGCTGTTCCAGTCTCTTCTGTACCTAAGGTCCATCACCGTTCCCTTTGGATCCCTACGTAATTCTGTGCTCTCCGATACACACGATCGAACAGCGGAAGAGTGGTACTCAAGCGTCAACTTTACGTTACAATATCTCCGGATGTAATTAACATTTTACAATGCAACAAACGGCACTGATTACGTATTTGTTTATATATTCAGATGTACTAACAAAACTAAAGGGTTTCCATTTAAAAAAAACGTAGGTTTGTGTTAAAAAACATACTTCCGTGCATTTTTGTATGGTTTGTATTAAACGATTACACTAGTCCCTCTCCTCACGTACGGTCTGTGGAATCGGTTCGTCAGTATTTGACGTGGTTTACGAAATATATCCAGCGGTAACATTAGGTGACTCACCCTGTATTTCTTTCAACAAATGGAAATTTTATTCCTAAAAGCGCCCCCCTTTCTTTAAAACAAATTTAAAATTATAATTAGAAAGCACCCTCTAAATATCAAGTTATAACTTATTCAGAGGCAGAAAGAACCAATTTTGACAGTATCAGCTTTCGGGCTGAGAATCTTGCCGCTCCCTTTTGACACGGCCGTAGTCACTACCGCTCACAACAACCTCTGAATCACTACACTGGTGCAAATCTGCGACACACCAGATTACTTTAAACTAAAAATTTTAACAACTCACACAAGCACATAAACCATGCACCCCGTAGGAGGGACGGAAATGGTACAAAACACTAACAAAACAAAATTAACTTGCCACCGAAGGTGCAACTTGATTTTATAAAAAAAAGAGGCAGTTCTTAACGTACGGCAGACCGACAGACAGACAGACAGACACTAACTGCCTAACAAATGCGGACGGGAGACAGAGGAGCAAGCTGGGGACGAGAGACTGACCAAGAAAACAAGTAGAATTTAACAAGTAAATGAAACAAAGTATCACGAATCATTAACTTTTAATAAACTGCGATGTCTGGCGAAGACCTGGCGCAGCACCCCCAAAACGCTCTCCCGAACCGTCCGCTGCCAGCCGCTTCAACGGACGCAGGAAGGCGCGCCGATCTCCCGTCTCACGGCGTCGCAGCTCGCGCCGGCCAGACCGATTTTGGCTCCTGTTGCTCTCGTGTCGGCCGCGAAGCCACTACCCCTCGCTATACCGACTGACGTGGCGACCTCACATGCGCCGACGCTCAAGACGGACCAGTCATCTTGTGTCCCAGTGCGCGACCGACCAACCGATCGATCCAACCGCCAATGACCATTGCCTGAACAAACTCGAGCAGACTGGCGGCCTAACACATACTAGCACTCCGGACGACAGACAGACACTGACTGCCCCATACTAAACCGGCAGACCAACTGACCAGACTCACCGCCTAGCGAGCTCATAGCGCCCCTTAAATGCACGTGAGCAGTCAACCTTTCCCCTTTCCCACCAGAGGGAGACACCAAAGCTGCGATTGCCATAGCGGCGCCACCGCCAGAAACGGAGGGCGACTGCTTCACACTACGCTCTGCGGCGCGCTGTTCAAAACATCAGTTTTTACCATGGCTCAATTTTCCTTTCAGTTACATTTAATAATAAAAGTAAAACTGAAGGCTTCATCTAAATTTAAAAAGTAGAATTTAGCACCACCCATAAGGGGAAGCGTAACAAACTATTTACTTTGTACTCTAATTAAAGTAACAGAACCAGACGAGGTGGTGCAGTGGTTAGCACACTGGACTCGCATTCGGGAGGACGACGGTTCAAGCCCGCGTCCGGCCATCCTGATTTAGGTTTTCCGTGAATGCCCTAAATCGCTTCAGGCAAATTCCGGGATGGTTCCTTTGAAAGGGCACCTCCGACGTCCTTCCCCATCCTTCCCTAATTCGATGGGGCCGATGACCTCGCTGTTTGTTCCCCTCCCAGCAACCAACTAAACAACCAACCAAAGTAAGAAAGAGCATTTGAAATGACACTAGGCAGGCGGATGGCTGAACTTCGCTTATAGAGCACGGTCAGTGGTGTAGAGATGGAAGGTGAGACTGAAGTAACCTGAAGTAATACGGTCGAGGCCTTTGCGTGGGTATACAGGAGACGTCTGGATTGTTCTAGAAGGATCTAGACCTTTCCGTCAACTTGAAAAGTTATGCCGAAGGGGAATCTCTGTACTGGTCTGCTACACAATAGATCAAGATACCGCACAAAGACATAAAATAGTTCGAGGAGTCTTAACTCTTCAAATTATGATGATATTTGTTTTGTGGGGCTCTCAACTACGTGGTTATCTACGCCCGTACAAATTCCCAATCTCTTCACAGTCCAGTCTCGCGACATTCCCGAATGATGATGACTTGATGAGGACAAAACAAACCCCAAGTCCCCGGATGGAGAAAATCCCCTACCCGGTCGGGAACAGAAGCCGGGACCCCGTGATCCTGACGCAGAAAACGCTAGCCAGTAGACCACGAGCTGCGGAATTAATCCTTCACCTTAATAAAATGGTTCAAATGGCTCTGAGCACTATGGGATGTAACATCTTAGGTCATCAGTCCCCTAGAACTTAGAACTAGTTAAATCTAACTAACCTATGGACATCACACACATCCATGCCCGAGGCAGTATTCGAACTTGCGACCGTAGTGGTCGGGCGGTTCCAGACTGAAGCGCCTAGAACCGCTCGGTCACACCGGCCGGCCTTTCACCTTAATAACTATTTATTTTAATTGTGATCTGTAGAAGATAATAGAGAACGATATGTAATGGGTCAGATTGCTCTGTTACTGGTCGTAAGTTTTCATTCATTTTGAAAAGCGAATACATCTACCGTGACTGAAGAGCCCAGAAGTATACATTCCGTGGAGGGGGCTCCAGCGCTCGGAAGAGAATAGTCGCGACCGGGTTGCCTGAGACGTACAGGGGATAGGCAAAAAATTTGAACAATGGTAGTAATAGGATGGTTGTGTCTGACGGTCAACAACGCAGGTAAGGACACGAGTTCAGTACGGACTAGGCATCAGTGCAGGTTGTTTACGAGTAGTGCACACTACGTATTTGCATTCAGAGGCCGTGGTCGACGTGTAATGAAAGACCTAACAGAGTTCCAAAGACGGCAATTGTGAGGTCCCGGTTAGCTGGAGCATCAGTAACCAAGACAGCCAACTTACTGAATGTTTCAAGGGCAACGTGTTGGCAGAAGAGCCAACACCGTGTTACTAGAGGAGGCCGAAATGCACGCGTTTTAGCTCACGCAGGCTGGCGTGAGGAGGGAAGAACTATACTGACGTGAGGTCTGGAACATGACAAGGAATTAGAATTCAGAAAGCGGACGTAATTAATTTGATAACTTTAATCCATTAATGATGAACGTCGCTCTTCGCGGTACATGATTCACAAGATTATCTGTTCAGAATACATTCTTAAAGAATATGGCGCCCTTGCTAGGTCGTAGCAAATGACGTAGCTGAAGGCTATGCTAAACTGTCGTCTCTGCAAATGAGAGCATATGTAAACAGTGAACCATCGCTAGGAAAGTCGGCTGTACAACTGGGGCCAGTGCAAGGGAGTCTCTCTAGACTAGACCTGCCGTGTGGCGGCGCTCGGTCTGCAATCACTGATAGTGGAGACACGCGGGTCCGACGTATATTAACGGACCGCGGCCGATTTAAAGGCTACCACCTAGCAAGTGTGGTGTCTGGCGGTGACACCACAGCAACTATTTCAACAGTCGTGACAGCCCACACAAAACGTGGAAAGACACCATCCTGTAAACGTAATAGAGGGCGCAAATCAAAACTAAATTAGAGATCGTCATGCTCTAACAAGAATTGCGTCAAAAAACATAAAACTACGGCGGCTAAAATAGATGTAGAGCTCAACAGGCAACTCCTTGACCCCGTATCTATCGACACTGTCCACCGAGAACTCAATGAATATTCATGGACGAGCTGCTATACCAAAACCATTAGTGACGACAGCCAACGCAAAGAAGCATAAAACATGGTGTCAGCAGCATAAATCCTGGACAGCAGATCAGTTGAAACACGTCATATGGTTCTGCGAATCAACATTTTAGTTATTTCCAACATAGGGCTGGGTTTACATCTGGAGAACGCCGAAAGAAGCCTTCAATCCTGATTGCTTGATTCCAACGGTTAAGCATGGAGGTGGAAGTGCAACGGTGTGGGCAACCATATCATTTTTTTTCCTGCTGGTTCCATTATTACTCTCAAAGGCCTTGTTACAGACAACAATTATGTGAACGTCTTAGGTGATCAGATGCACCCCGTGATTCAAATGTTGTTCCCCAACAATGTTTCCATATTCCAGGACGATAATGCACCCATTCACACAGCCAGGACAGTAGAATCGTGGTATGAGGGCATGCAACTGAACTGTAGCGTCTTCCCTGTCCGGCACAGTCCGCAGACTTGGACGTATCCATCCCTTGTGGGCGGTATTGGAGCGCAGATCCGGAGCAGATTTCCGCCTCCCTCGTCGATACAGGAATGAGGAGAGGTTCTGATCGAAGAGTGGCATAACATTCCACTGGAGACTATACAATCATCATTTGCCAGAATTCCAAGAAGAATCTCAACTGTATTACGGGTAAATAATAGCTTATTAATAAACCATTCCTAAGTGAGTACAGGTGTTGACATTATTTTGCCTATCCCCTGTAGGTCACGTAGATGAACCCTCGGAAAAAAATGTACATTTCTGAGATGTAGTTAGTGCTTTCGGAGTGCTATCGCTTTTCGGACAATGCTATGAGTGTCTGAAACAGCATCTGAGTAGTGAAAGGTTATTCCGCAAATATTACACGCAATAACGTGTACCAGCAGGAAGTGACTTTGGATGTCAAGTATCATTTACAAATGTGACGATTATTTGAACGACGATACGAGCGCGTTCTCAAGTCATTACGCTATCTCAGCATGATGGGTAGGATTTCGGCGCACGTCTTGGCACTTGCTAGATTTCTGGTGTTGTGTCTTCAAAGTTTAACCACGCAGATGCCTGACTGGCCGCCTAATCAAAGCGTTGAATTCCGATCCTTTGTTCTGTTTACTATGTGCATAGAGCAAGTATGTGGTTTAGAATTACTACTGATAGACACACATGGCAGAGCAAAATTGATTAATGCAAGTGAAAGTTTCTTTACTTATTATTTTTCCGAGTTGTAACGATGCTAAACTACCAAGAGCTTGAGGTAGATTTCTGGAGTTCTAGAAATAGCTACCGTGAATCAAGTTTTGTGTACAGTATGCCTTTATATATAGAGAGAAAAGTCTTATTTAACATTACTGATGGAAGATATGAAGGTTATTGCAGTTAAGTCTCTGTTGATTGGGACAGCGGCTGGTCAAATATATACAAAGAAATACGCCAAATAGCCGTGCAAATTGAGAAGTTATTTTATTTTATTTTCGCTACCAGTCAAGTCTTCGAAGGAAGCACTTGAGAATTCACGACATCCAAAAACAGACGGCCCCAGTAGGCCAACTTTTGAAAGGTGCATATGGGACATGAAGATGGCATATTGCAGAAAACTTCTCAATTAGGGTGGCTGTTTGGAGAATTTCTTTGTTAAAAATTATTGCAGTTCTGCTAGTTTTATTTGTGACCAATCAGCCCTTCCCCCCACGCCATCTGAATACAGATTTGAATAATTTCAGTGTGTACCTTTGAGACCCTATTAACAGAATTATTCTTGAGTGCCTTTTCAAGGAGACGGCGAAATATCGGAGTTTGTGGCGCTCGTGGCATTTCGCAAATATGAGATGGCCGTTGGTATGCTGCCCGCAGTGGTAAATGAAGGAAGCGGCAACATTACATTCAAGGAACTGGTCGATGGCATCGCACCGACACAATTCATACACATTTAGGTGTAGGTTTTGAAATTAAAACTACACAATCAGGGAGAAGTGCAACGTTAACATGAGCGTGAATAAAACGGCAACACGATCGGTGCCAGCCACGCGACTTCATTGAGCACATTGGAGGTATACCTGTCATAAACTTCGGCATTAGTTCAGCGTGAAGTTAGGCAAACCACCCCCAGGTGTGTCGAAGTGGTTGACACTGGAGCAGTCCCCAGGCTGATTTGGTGTCGAAATTTCTGACAGGCACATTACAGAGGTGCTCAAAAAAGATGTGTGTATGGTACGGAAGGTATTGCCAAACTGGAGATCTTCGAGGGACTCTTTCCTGTTTTATTCACACGTATTTTTATATTGCACTCTCGCGTGAAAACATCACAGCAGGACAGAAAACAGGAGGGTTGAAAAAGCGTAATTCCCTCTACTGCTCCGGATCGCTTTCAGATTTCGTTGAATGCTTTTGAACGGTTGCTAGTGGCTTCAACGTGTAGACAAAAAGAGGAACTACTGTCGCGTTGCAGCACAAACTGATGCGATCGCATTCAACGTGGATGCAGTGCCACAGTGTTCGTAAAGAAAGGCTGAATCGTCCGAAGGTGCCAGCAATGTCAAAGGTGGTAAACAACGCCATGCTGTTGCTCATGGCACTGCGAACTGTCGTTTTCGACCGCGAAATTTGTGAGGATCAACGCCCCAGGAAAAGGAATGGTTCCATTGAGGACTTTATGCCACCCCGTGAGGCCTTTACGTGTTCATTCTGAGCGGAGGTGCGTCTGAAATGTTTTCCTCGTCCACCAACATGAAAACCGTTTGATTTAAACTAACGTTTCCGGTTCTGACCTCCATTGTAGAGGCGTCAAAAGGTGAAATGTGGATAACGGGGGCTGTGACGACCTTCTCATAGTTGAGCTGGTGCGTTTCTGGCGCCAGTTTCCATCGATCATCATTTTGATCTTTGAGTCGACTTCGATGCTTATTTGTCTTCTGCTCGTCTTTGGCTGCTCGGATTTTACGGCAGCGCGTGCGCTCTGCTGGGGAGGTGTGTCGGGACCGGCGGTGAGCGAGAGTCACGTGGGACTGTGTACGTAGGCAGGGCGGCAAGAGGACGAGTCGGACAACGAAGGAGCGGGGCCAGCGGCTACGGCGTGTTGAGTCGTGAGGGCAGATCCACCGCCCATGGTGATGTGGTTTTCCTAGAGGCCGGAAGAACAAGCTCCTTCGAGTCTAAGCTACGCCGGCCGATTGAATTGGAGTCGCCGAGTTGCTTCGGTGGGTGGCGTGCGGCTTAATTGAATATGCCAGTATTCTAAAAATCTTTTTGAATTGTTTTAGTTGTTTATCACTTACCTGGGTTTCGTGACTAACTATCTTGACGGCAGTTGAGGAAGTGTGGCTACGCCCAACCAACCGACATGAAGCGTGGTTAAAAACGTAATTGGAAGTGCAACGTCTTTGGCGTTTCAAGACACGCCGAGATATGTCAACTATTCTACCTTGTAGTTCATTCGGTAGTTCGGCGTGTAAATGTGCGCCGAGATAATTATTGTCATCTTAAATTAAGGGCATGATTTTTAGCGAACTTATTAATCGAAGTTTAAGGGCTGGCACTGGCCAAGTAACTCACGGACGCTAGTTTCTTTTTATTCAGTTGTATTTATCACCTGTTCTCTAGATAAGATTGTGTAGTTTATGTCTCAGAATATTGTTTGCCGTTGATGTGTGTTGTGTTACAGATAATTGGCAGCGGTGGACGCGAGCATAATGGGAGCAGAGCACCACGAGGGCATAGAGATATTTAAGACCCGGTCCTCTCCTTTACATCTTGGGTTATGTTGTCACTGTTGCGTGATTCCATCTTTCCAGTGGAGAATTATAGCAGCTGAAGTTCAATTGCAGCTCAAAGTTGTGTACATTTCTACGTCATTTCGTATCTCGCAGATCTCCCGTCTTGATTTGAATCCTTGGTCTGCTCGCGTATATCGCTAATTCACACGCAATATTGAAGCGACCTCATTTTAGGGGTATTCTCATATGGTCATGTTCTAGTTGTAATAATTCTAAGAATATTGTTGTTTAATCAACCGAGTAAGTAAATTTGAAGATTGCTTTGGTCAAAGTTAAAGTATCTCCTTAATTGTTTTAGTCATTTGTATATACACTCCTGGAAATGGAAAAAAAAAACACATTGACACCGGTGTGTCAGACCCACCATACTTGCTCCGGATACTGCGAGACGGCTGTACAAGCAATGATCACACGCACGGCACAGCGGACACACCAGGAACCGCGGTGTTGGCCGTCGAATGGCGCTAGCTGCGCAGCATTTGTGCACCGCCGCTGTCAGTGTCAGCCAGTTTGCCGTGGCATACGGAGCTCCATCGCAGTCTTTAACACTGGTAGCATCCCGCGACAGCGTGGACGTGAACCGTATGTGCAGTTGATGGACTTCGAGCGAGGGCGTATAGTGGGCATGCGGGAGGCCGGGTGGACGTACCGCCGAATTGCTCAACACGTGGGGCGTGAGGTCTCCACAGTACATCGATGTTGGCGCCAGTGGTCGGCGGAAGGTGCACGTGCCCGTCGACCTGGGACCGGACCGCAGCGACGCACCGATGCACGCCAAGACCGTAGGATTCTACGCAGTGCCGTAGGGGACCGCACCGCCACTTCCCAGCAAATTAGGGACACTGTTGCTCCTGGGGTATCGGCGAGGACCATTCGCAACCGTCTCCATGAAGCTGGGCTACGGTCCCGCACACCGTTAGGCCGTCTTCCGCTCACGCCCCAACATCGTGCAGCCCGCCTCCAGTGGTGTCGCGACAGGCGTGAATGGAGGGACGAATGGAGACGTGTCGTCTTCAGCGATGAGAGTCGCTTCTGCCTTGGTGCCAATGATGGTCGTATGCGTGTTTGGCGCCGTGCAGGTGAGCGCCACAATCAGGACTGCATACGACCGAGGCACACAGGGCCAACACCCGGCATAATGGTGTGGGGAGCGATCTCCTACACTGGCCGTACACCACTGGTGATCGTCGAGGGGACACTGAATAGTGCACGGTACATCCAAACCGTCATCGAACCCATCGTTCTACCATTCCTAGACCGGCAAGGGAACTTGCTGTTCCAACAGGACAATGCACGTCCGCATGTATCCCGTGCCACCCAACGTGCTCTAGAAGGTGTAAGTCAACTACCCTGGCCAGCAAGATCTCCGGATCTGTCCCCCATTGAGCATGTTTGGGACTGGATGAAGCGTCGTCTCACGCGGTCTGCACGTCCAGCACGAACGCTGGTCCAACTGAGGCGCCAGGTGGAAATGGCATGGCAAGCCGTTCCACAGGACTACATCCAGCATCTCTACGATCGTCTCCATGGGAGAATAGCAGCCTGCATTGCTGCGAAAGGTGGATATACACTGTACTAGTGCCGACATTGTGCATGCTCTGTTGCCTGTGTCTATGTGCCTGTGGTTCTGTCAGTGTGATCATGTGATGTATCTGACCCCAGGAATGTGTCAATAAAGTTTCCCCTTCCTGGGACAATGAATTCACAGTGTTCTTATTTCAGTTTCCAGGAGTGTAGTTTTGTTATGGAAAGTTGCCTAGCCAAACCTTAAAGGATCTGTGTACTTAATCAGTTATTCAGCTGATTTGAAGTAATGAGAGTTCTGATGGGAATTGTATGGACATTTGGAATATTTAAGTAAAGTTTTACCTCAGTACATTTACCTTGTCATATTCAAATTTCGAGTTTTATGGGTCTTGTTCCGATTAAAGAACATTATTTGTTGTTTGTCCAAGTAATCTGGCCTTATAAGGCAGTCTCCTGTATTATTGTGATTGTGGTTTTACAATGCTTTTGATTGTAATAAAATATGTAGCAACTACAACGGATTACTATTGTGATTTTGGTGTGTCACTACCATTATCACATTTCAATAGTGTGACACGTCCAAGTGGCGTTGGACAGAGTTGTGAAATTTGGTTCCAATTTATATTATTTGCCAAACTTACAGCTCAAATGCACATATGAGCTGCAAACTTTTTTTCGCGTGTGTCGACACCTTGCTGTTTGCAGCGTCCTTGAATCCGAGGGTCACGTCGGAGGGTGACGCACTTTTGCGCCATTACAGAGGACGTTTGGAGGCACCTTTGAGCGAAATTTCAAACTTATATATCGCAGTGGGAAGCAATTATAATGTTTCCGAATACGATGAGTATTCGCATAACTCTGGTTCACAGAGCATACATCATTGCAGACTGCAGGACGAGCTCTTGCATTTAAAGAGAGTTTTTGAAGGTAGTGGGTGTTCTCCATAGCAGATATGTAAGGTGCTAAAAATAGAACCAAAGGTGGCCATAAGCAGTCCAAAGAAGACACTGAAAGATTTAAATCCAAGGCTTATGTCGGAAGCCTATCGTCAAAAATAGGACAGATCCTCAGTAAACAAACCGAAGACATCAGCACTCTTGGGTTCCATGAAAGATGATTTGATGCTCTAGAAGTTTGGAATTTACAAGATCCCCTGCGAATGTGGCGTTTCCATCTTCATCTACGTGTGCCGGCCGGTGTGGCCGAGCGGTTCTAGGCGCTTCAGTCTGGAACCGCGCGACCGCTACGGTCGCAGGTTCGAACCTGCCTCGGGCATGGATGTGTGTGATGTCCTTAGGTTAGTTAGGTTTAAGTAGTTCTAAGTTCTAGGGGACTGATGACCTCAGATGTTAAGTCCCATAGTGCTCAGAGCCTTTTGAACCATCTACTTGATTACTGCGCCGTTCACAATAATGTGCCTGGCCACCTTCAAGCTATCTCTCTACCGTTCCACTCTCGAACGGCATGCGAGAAAAACGAGCACTTAAATTTTTCTGTGCGAGCCCTGATTTCTCTTATTTTATCGTGATGATCATTACTCCCTATGTAGGTGGGTACCAACAGAATGTTTTCGCAATCGGAGGAGAAAACTGGCGATTCAAATTTCATGAGAAGATCCCGTCGCAACGAAAATGCCTATGTTTTAATGATTGTCTCTCCGATTCACGTATCATGTCTGTGACACTATCTCCCCTATTTCGCGATAATACAAAACGAGCTGCCCTTCTTTGTACTTTTTCGATGTCATCCGTCAGTCCCACCTGATGCGGATCACACACCGCACAGCAGTACTCCAGAATAGGGTGGACAAGCGTAGTGTAAGCAGTAAGACCTGTTACACCTTCTAAGAGTTCTGCCAGTGAAACGCAGTCTTTGGTTTGCTCTACCCACAGCATTATCTATGTGATCGTTCCAATTTAGGTTATATGTAATTGTAATCCCTAAGTATTTAGCTGAATTGACAGCCTCCAGATTTGTGTGACTTATCGCGTAATCGAAATTTAGCTGATATCTTTTAGTTCAAATGATTCAAATGGCTCTGAGCACTATGGGACTTAACATCTAAGGTCATCACTCCCCTAGAACGTAGAACTACTTAAACCTAACTAACCTAAAGACATCACACACATCCATGCTCGAGGCAGGATTCGAACCTGCGACCGTAGCGGTCGCTCGGTTCCAGACTGAAGCGCCTAGAACCGTGATATCTTTTAGTACTCATGTGAATAACCTCACACTTTTCCTCATTCAGGGTCAATTGCCACTTATTGCACCATACAGATATCTTACCTAAATCATTTTGCAAGTCGTTTTGATCATCTGATGTATTTACAAGAGGTAAATGACAGCATCATCTGCCAACAATCTAAGACGGCTACTCAGATTATGTCGTTAATATACATCAGGGACGATATAGGGCCTATAACACTTCCTTGGGGAACACCGGATATCACTTCTGTTTTACTCGATGAATTTCCGTCTATTACTACGAACTGTGGCCTTTCTGACAGGAAATCACGAATCCAGTGGCACAACTGAAGGGTTACTTCGTAGGCACGCAGTTTGATTAGGAGACGCTTGTGAGGAACTGTGTCGAAAGCCTTCTGGGAATCCAAAAACATGGAATCAATTTGACATCTGTCGATAGCACTTATTACTTCATGAGTATAAAGAGCTAGATGTCTGTCACAAGAACGATATTTTCTGAAATCGTGCTGACTATATGTCAATAAATCGGATAGATGACTCGTACAGTCCATGAAAGATGCAGGGTACATCGCAGATACACCTGGCTCCTACACCCCAATGTATCGGTTGCGGCAGAGCACTGTATTGATACTGGTCACTCTACGTTGTATTGAGCAGTCATTGCACCGCGAAAATATGAATATGCACTCCACAAAAGTTTTCCTGCGAAACCTGCGGTACTAGCACTTCTGGATGAAAGGATACTGTGGAGACATCACTGAGCCACAGCCTGTGAGATGTTGCCAGAATGAGTCTTTCACTCTGCAGTGGAGTGGTATGAACCTACTTGCCATATTAAAACTGTGTGGCGGTCGAAGACTCGAACTCGGGACCCTTACCTTTCGCGCGCACTCCGCTGGAGAGTGAAAATCTCATTCTGGAAGTACCCCCAGACTGTGGCTAAGCTGTGTTTCCGCACTATCCTCTCTTCCAGTCCTATAAGGTTCATAGGAGAACTGTGAGGTTTGGAAGATAGGAGACGAGATACTGGAGGAAGTAAAGGTGTGAGGATGGGTCATGAGTTGTACTTGTGCAACTCAGTTGCTAGAGTACTTGTCCGCAAAAAGTAAAGGTCCCTATTTCGACTGTCACTACTGCACACAGTTCTAATCTTCCAGTAAGTTTCATCTCATTATCATGACATTTAGCATGACTGCGACAGCTGCGAAATGATATTTTGTTCTTCATGAGCAAGCCATAAACACACATTGTTGAGAGCACATCTTAACACTAACTGTAACAGCTTTTCGCAACTATCACATTCGTGCTACCAGCGGTAGCACGGTATCATTCTGGGCTGAGGCCAGCGACATGAGTATCCGCTTATACACTATATTACACTTATTTTTTCCTGTTACTGGAAGAGTGTATCACTGACAATATGCTGTCCAGAGTAGGTACGGGAGACGCAGTATGCCAAGTTATCAGATGAAGAAGCTGCATTCCTCGATAGAGTTAAAAAAAAATTGATGTGACAACCAGTTTACACTGGAGTATCAAGAATATGAAACTGACAAGTACCGTCGTCGCACCGTCCAGATGGACATTTGAGAGCTGATGTATCCAGACAACACTGTCAGGAAACACACTGAGGATTGATCGTGACCATCGAGTATGGGCACTGTCCTAAGGTGATACTAAAACCCCTCTGTTGTTTCACTATTTGTCAGAATCCTTGTCGTTTTGCACTGCTTCATGCCTCTCTTTTTACAAGACTACAGTCTTTTTGTTCCTCAATATGACTACAAAGTCAGCTCCCAGGCCTAAATCACCACCGAGCAAGGTGGCGCAGTGGTTAAACACTGGACTCGCATTCGGGAGGATGACGGTTCAATCCAGCGTCCGGCCATCCTGATTTAGGTTTTCCGTGATTTCCCTAAATCGCTCCTGGCAAATGCCGGGATGGTTCGTTTGAAAGGGCACCGCTGACTTCCTTCCCCGTCCTTCCCTAATCCGATGAGACCGATGACCTCGCTGTCTGATCTCCTTCCACAAACAACCCAACCCCAACCCTAAATCACCGTGCGAGATGTCGCTGTGGGACACACTAAAACGTTCGTAAAGTCTCTTACTCGCAGTTCTGGGACATCGCACTACCTCTCAAACGTGTTTGTGGCCGCAGTCCACAAGCTTTCGATACACAAGACAAACTGCGTCACGTTCGGTTCCGAAGGTTAACAAGGAAGCGTTTTTTCAGCAGCCCCGCATTAATTTACCTCACTGCTATACTATTAACCTCACAATACCGAGTTTCGCGAATTCATATCATTCTAATGCTGCATTAATAACTGGAAGGTTAACTGCTTTTGAGTGTCAGCGCCGTTAGCTGCTGGTTCTGCATGAAGCTATCAGCGCTTCTGACAAGTGCTGCATCCACCTGCACCTGAGTGTTTCGAATACTTCCAAAGCGCCACAGTTTTTTTGTTTTTATCTTTCATCTACATGTTTATTCAGGTATTAAGGGGTTAAAACTGGTCTAAATAAGGATCGAAACTCCCAGTTCGACCCACGAGACCTAGTAAAAATTTTGCGATAACTGAAGTCCTGTGTCCATCGAAACACTTTCAAGGAGACTTTAAAAGACCCGATCATTGGTCTAGAAAATGGGCACCTACACCGGTAAGAGTCCATACCACGCTTCCTAGCGACTTCAGCCTATAATTTGAAGCGCGTGCGAGATAAAAAAATTACTAAAAAGAGTAGATCAGGAAAGAAATGTATGGAAGACCCTTAGCAGAAGAAGGGACTCGGGGAACAGCATCCAGCATGTTACATCCTGAAAGGAGCAGTATGAGGAAAAAGTAGTGGTTCAAATTGTTCAAATGGCTCTGAGCACTATGGGACTCAACATCTGTGGTCATCAGTCCCCTAGAACTTAGAACTACTTAAATCTAACTAACCTAAGGACATCACACACATCCATGCCCGAGGCAGGATTCGAACCTGCGACCGTAGCAGTCGCGCGGTTCCGGACTGAGCGCCTAGAACCGCTAGACCACCGCGGCCGGCAAAAAGTAGTGGAGACAGACGAAGACTAAATATGCGTAATACAGTATGTGATCGAAAGTATCCGGACACACCCAAAACATACGTTTTTCATATTAGGTACCCAGTGCTGCCACACACAGCCTAGTACTCCATATCAGCGACCTCAGTAGTCATTAGATCTCGTGAGAGACCACAATGGGAAGCTCCGTGGAACTCACGGACTTTGAACGTGGTCAGATGATTGGGTGTTACTTGTGTCAGACGTCTGCACGCGAGATTTCCACACTCCTAAACATCCCTAGGTTCACTGTTTCCGATGTGGTAGTGATGTGGAAACGCGAAGGAACACGTACAGCACAAAAGCGTACAGGCCGACCTCGTCTGTTGACTGACAGAGACCGCCGACAGTTGAAAAGAGTCGTAATGTGCAATAGGCAGACATCTTCCCAGACCATCAAACAGGAATTCCAAATTGCATCGGGATCCACTGCAAGTACTCCCGCCTAGGAGGTGAGAAAACTGGGAATTAATGATCGAGCGGCTGCTCAGAAGCCACACATCACGCCGGTAAATGCCAAACGACGCCTCGCTTGGTGTAAGGAGCGTAAATATTGGACGATTGAACAGTGGAAAAACATTGTGTGGAGTGACGAATCACGATACACAATGTGGCGATCCGATGGCAGGGTGTAGGTATGGCGAATGCCCGATGAACGTCATCTGCCAGCGTGTGTAGTGGCAACAGTAAAATTCGGTGGCGGTGGTGTTGTGGTGTGGTCGTATGTTTCATGGAGGGGGCTTGCATCCCTTGTTGTTTTGCATGGCACTATCACAGCACAGGCCTACATTGATGTTTTAAGCACTTTCTTGCTTTCCACTGTTGAAGAGCAATTGGGGGCTGGCGATTGCATCTTTCAACACGATCGAGCACCTGTTCATAATGCACGGCATGTGGCGGAGTGGTTACACGACAATAACATTCCCGTAATGGACTGGCCTGCACAGGATCCTGACCTGAATCCCATAGAACACGTCTGGGATGTTTTGGAACGCCGACTTCGTGCCAGGTCTCACCGACCGACATCTATACCTCTCCTGAGTGCAGCAGTACGTGAAGAATGAGCTCCGATCCCCCAAGAAACCTTCCAGCACCTGATTGAACGTATGCCTGCGAGAGTGGAAGCTGTCATCAAGGTTACGGGTGGGCCAACGCCATATTGAATTCCAGCATTACCGATGGAGGGCGCCACGAACTTGTAAGTCATTTTGAGCCAGGTGTCCGGATACTTTTGATCACATGATATATATCACAGAGAGCTTCGGTGTATTACTTACGCACGCCCATTATCAACAATGGACCTTGCCCTGCTGGTGTGGCTTGTGTGCCTCAACGATATAGGATAGCCACGTAGTGGATACAACGAAAATGGACGGGTATCTGTGGAAATGCTAGACGAACATGTGGTTCCTGAACAGGGCAGGGGCCTACTCAATAGTTTGTGTAATTGATCTGGCCTTACAGCATCAGCCAACATGGCATTGTAGTGCCGGTACTGCAAACGGCGGAAGGAAAGGGAGAAAAACAGCTGTTATCCTTGAGGAGATAAAAGAAATTATTCCGGTAGGTAAGGAAGGTGAAACTTTTATTGTCGTGGGTGACTGGAATTCGGTAGCAGAAGAATGAAGAGACGGAAAAATAGTAGGAGAATATGGAATGGAGAAAAGCAATGATAGGTGAACCTATCTGGTAGTATTTTGCACAGAGCATAATTTAATCATCGCTAACATTTGATTTAAGAATCAACTCAGAAGTTTGTATTCGTGGAAGAGAAGTGAGGACACTGAAAGGATTCAGATTTATTATGTAATGATAAGACAAAGCTTTTGTAACAAATTTTTAACTTTAATACTTTTCCAGGGGCAGATGTAGACGTGACCACACTTTATTGCTTACGAACTATAGATTAAAACTAAAGAAATTGTAAAAAGCACGAAATTAAGCAGATGGAATGTGGATAAGTCGAATGAACCAGATTTGTTGAGAGTTTCAAAGGGAGCAAGGGGACAAGATTGAAACAAGGGCAAGGAACTCTGCAGATGACGAATGGGTAGCTTTGAGAGTTGAAATAGTGAAGGCAGCAGAGGATCAAATAGGTAAAAAGACGGGACCTAGTAGAAATCCTTGGATATCACAGGAAATGATGAAAGAAGAAAATACAAACATGCAGTAAATGAAGCAGGCGACAGGGAATGCAGACGTCTAATAAATGAGACTTACACAAAGGAGAAAAAGGAGTGGAAGTAGAAATGGAGTGGAAAGTGGTTAGAGGAAAATTCAAGTCGCTTGTCTATCATACCCGCCCCGATAGCTGAGTGGTCAGCGCAGTGGTCTGTCACGCCAAGGCGCCCGGCTTCGATTCCCGGCTGGGTCGGAGATTTTCTCCGCTCAGGGACTGGGTTTTGTGTTGTCCTCATTATCACTTTATCATCGTCAGTGGAAGGCAACGGGAAACCACTACTAGAATCACTTCCCTAGACGCTCATGGGGTGGACCTCTCTGACATGGCTTCCCCCATGACGGGACCTGCCGCAAGGCAGAACACAAAGTAAGTGTCTATCGTGGGGAAAAATAGATACGGCCTGTACGAAAATAGAAAAGGCTCTAGAAAGGAAAGAGAAGCAACTGCATGAATAATAAGAGCTCAAATGGAAAACCTATAGCCCGACTAGGCAAAGAAATCTGAATGGTGGAAGCAATATACCCTAGAGGATCCATAGAAGGCAAATGAACTTGAAGGCAATGTTATAGAAAGAGGAGAAGAAGCAGATCAAGATGAGATGAAAGATGCGATTCTGTGAGAAATATTTGACAGAGCACTGAAAGACCTCAGTCGAACAAGGCCTCTGAAACAGGTGACACTCCGATAGAACTTCTGATGTCCTTGGGAGAGTCACCAGTGACAAAACTGTGCACCTGCTATGGAAGATAAGACAGGAAAACGCAGTCACACGACAAGAAGAATGTAATAATTCCAAATCCAATGAAAGAAGCTGCTCGCAGGTTTGAAGATTACCGAATTATCAGATTAAAAAGTTACGGCTGCAAAATACTGACACGAATTAGTCCGCGAAGATCCATTGGGGTTCCGTACACGCATAGGAACGCACGATGCAATACTGATCCTACGATGTATCTTAGAAGATAGGTTGTAGAAATGCAAACCTACATATGTAGCACTTGCAGTCTCAGAGAAAGCTTTTGGCAGTGTTGGCTGGAATACACTCTTCGAAATTCTCAAGGTAGTAGAGGTAAAATATGGCGAGGGAAAGGTTACGTACGACCTGTACAGAAACCAGACGGCAGTTTCAAGAGTTGAAGGGCATGAAAGGAAACCAGTAACTGATAAAGGAGTGATACATTTTTGATGTTATTCAATCAGTATACTGAGCAAGCAGTAAATAAAACGAAAGAAAAATTTAGAGACGATTTTAAAGTTCATGAAGAAGAAATAAATGACATTGTAAATCTGTCAGACACGGCAAAGCACTTGGAAGAGCACATGACTGGAACGGGCAGCGTCTCGAAAGGAGGATATAAGAGGAACACCAACAAAAGCAAAACCAGAGTAATGCGATGTAGTCGAATTAAACCAGGTGATGCTTAAGGACTTAGTTTATAAAATGAGACTCTAAAAGTAGTAGATGAGTTTTGCTATTTGGGAAGTAAAATAGCTGATGTTGGTCAAAGCAGAGAAGATATAAAATATAAACGTAATGGCAATAAATGCGTTTCTTAAAATGAGAGATTTGTTAACATAGAAGTATTTTCCGAAGGTAATTGTGTGAAATGTATCAGTAGTATAGCTGAGCAGGTCCATGAACAATAGGTTCATTATTCTCGTTATGTAAACATAATGCACACTTGACCTAGCCACCTTATGTAAAGAAACTGGACACTTTTGTTCTTCACTTATGTTTACATAATTCTATTTTATTACGCTAATGTAAAAAACTGTTCACTTGGCCAGGGCTCTTATGTAAACTAAATGGCAACCAGATGCTTCAGCCTTTTGAAAATAAAACATGTACTGATATCGGAACGTGTTTTAGGCACAGTAAGAGCACTTTATGCGACCAGGTGAATTTAGTCTTACCTTAATATCTATAACTTATGATCAAAAAACGGCGACAACCCTACTCCTCTAGGCGACTTGGGCGATGGGGACGTTACCTATTGGCTGAATTACTATAATTTATGGTCCGAAAATGACGTCATGGCTAATTAGATACTGCGTAATGCAAACCTATGTTTTTTTTTCATACTAGCAATGGAAATAACACTATTTTACCTTTGCGGTGGATGGTTGAAAGGCTCGGAAGAAATGCATTATCCATGGGCTGAACATGCTGTGTGATTTTTCAAATGTTTGTTTGTGAATCTTGCGGAGGGCAAAGATTTTGTAGGTAATATTTGTCAGAGCAGATATGCAATAATTACTGCAAAGAGTGCAACTATTATTAAACTTACATCAGAACAGTATCTGATTTTGAGAGCTTTCGACAATACATGCTTCTGTAAAATTTGCATTCTGGAAGTTACGGGAGTGCTATTCCTTCTGTGCAGACATATTAGTGATTGAATGGAGTGTCCACTTCCCCTTTCCTCATTTTCTGTGTGTTGGAAACGTGTTTTAGGCACAGTAAGAGCACTTTTTACTTGATAAAGCAAGGATGGGTGAATTAATTGTTTTAAACTGAACAGTGAGAGTTGTAAAAGAGGGACAAATAAAACAATTTTTTCAGTGTATTATGTGTGTTTATTTTTTAAAATATTTCCAAAGAAGTTCGCAGTCATCATATCGTAGCCAGTTGAAGGTAGGATAGTTATGGCTTTACTCTGTTTTGTATAAGCCACTAGAATTACCATCCTGATTGAACTACAGTGATTGCACATCTACATAACATTTAAATCATATTATAATAAGGACATGATTGGACGAAATAAACAATTTTGTAAGAAATATTATTGTTTTATTTTCTATTTTTTTACATTGTTAGTATACACTGTGTAAAATAAAGCATCAATGTTACAATGCTATGATTACATAATGGTCTTAACACCTCCTTCGAAAAAACTGAGTGACATTAAAGTACTATGAATTACTGCCAAATGGTAGACTTGTCAGAGAAGAGTCTGTACAGAATCACCATTCGGTGCTGTTGACAGTCTCCTCAAGATTGGAGAACACCATTTTGTCCCCTGAAGAGTACAATTGTTAAAATATGTATTCTGTACTATACAGTTCCGTATCATCTGTTAAAAAGAAATGTTTTGTGATGTGATAATAGCGCAGCATTTGAATCCAATTAAACCACACCAGAAAGAGCCTGTCCGCACTTCCAGATAAGTGGTATACTGAGGATGTAATCCGAATCTGCAGCAGAAGCTGTGAGCACTGTATATAAGAGAGGAATGATGCTACACACCTGTACCTTAATTGAGGAAAGACTACACATTCTAGAAACGTGACGTCAAGTGAAACTACCATTCCTCCTACATGGTAGCTGTACTGTTGGAGCAACAGATATATCGGATAATATTCGTAATGAAGCACTGGTAGCAAAACCAAGGTGATATAAAAATCATGTTCCGTATAAAGCGGAATTGGCTGACGTTAAAATGGGTGTTCTAATGGACCAGCTGAGTATTGCAACATCTTCAAGTAGGTGACTATTCCCTTTTGAATGTGGACATAACGTAAAATTTTGCTAAGCTTTTTAATAAAATGAGAATGTGTCGTTACTTACTATCGAACTCCAAGTGAAAAGGTAATGTTACTCTAAATAACACTAAGGTTGTTTAAAGTGGATGATCTCCAACTGGACAGAAAAGATATATAATTAAATTATGTATCAAATCACAAACCAGGAGTGACGAAGTTAGTGGGAATCATTTTTATCAGTTTTACAGAGTGCCAATATACGTGTCTAGTAGAAACACTTCCATCTTCCCTGGCTAAAAAACATTGTATTATTAGCCTACAGGTTACGATTTATACTTCTGGACTGGACTGTGCGTGTTTGACACTGTGTGGGACTGCGTAAATGTATTAAATGGTAACCAACAGTACTTTTTAACAAAACATTCTCCACTGTACTCCGTACTGATCACATACATGTGGTGTAAATTGTATGATAGCTTACAAAAGAGCTGCTATGCCGTATTTAGCAGCGTTTTGCAGTTTTTCCACTGGGCCAAAAAGAACTCATGAAAGTTGACTGGTGTGAAAGTAAAACCTCCAGACAATGAAGAATGAGAGAAGATTATAAACTGTGTTCTGTCTGTCAATAGTTTTAATTAATTCCTTGTGAGCCATATAGAGTTCGTTAATGCATACTACAACAAGGAAGATATAGGTATTACGCAGAAGTGTTATATTAAAAGAGGAGAAATATGTTTTTCACAATCCAGAACATTGTTCGCCACAATATTATCGAATACACATACTACCAGATTAGGAATGGTTCCTGCAAACAATGTCAAGTCTTAAGAAAAATAAACAATGTATTGAACAGATATAAACCATTCACTATCAACCATTTTGGGTACAAAATACATATGTGGCACTAGGTTGTAGCTTAACTGTTCTATAGCAGTAGCAATGTACACATGGCTCACATTTTGCCACTGCTGGGGAAGCACGTGTGTCTGTGTGGACCTGATCCTCTGGACATGAGAGAAATGCATAACAGTTTACAAATAGGTAACCATCTCACAAAACACCCCGTTACATGTCTTCCTGACTAAATACCATGCTAGTAATCTGTGATTTTTAATTCTTTGTATAGCAGGCTGCTTATCATAAATCATAAATATGATTCCAGATTTTTGATCATGAATTAAAAATTTATTTGATCTTTGTACCAGGATAATCAATGTTACTTCCATATTTGAAGCGTGCATATTACTTTGTCGAAAATACGTTTTAGTTCTGCTAAAACCTATATGAATGTCACCCACATATTATAGTAATCCCCATGCTATGGTAACTTCTGACGTTAACAATTGGCTGACATCATCCAGATTTTTTTTTACTTTAGCTGTCTATTCAGATGTCTAAGTGAGATGTGATGTTGCTTGGGAGTGGCACTTGACATTAAAAAGACGTAGAAGCTGATATTTTTATAAACATATATCACTAAATTTCATTCCAAAGTAGGAGTTTTGGGATCTAGAGTAATGCATGTGTGATCGAACTTACTAAACGCCCTAATACACCTTTCGCTGCCTAAAAAATATGACATTAAGCAGCTATTTACAATTCTATGGTGGTGCTAGATTTTTTTACTAATAAATGTTTTTTTTACAGTGTATCCCATGCCACATTCATATCAGAAACAAACACTTGGAAAACTATACAGCATGTTCAACATAGTGATTGTACATTTATTCCCCTGGTACGCGATCGCCTGTGATTGGTCTGCTATCAGAGAATGGCAGGTTTTAGTGTACAGTATAGCCAATGTAGAAATGGTTATTGAGTAGGTTTTGCTATGGAAAATATGTCATGTGATGGAATGGTTTACTTCGCTTCTTGTAAC
Source organism: Schistocerca cancellata (assembly GCF_023864275.1). Taxonomy (NCBI): domain Eukaryota; kingdom Metazoa; phylum Arthropoda; class Insecta; order Orthoptera; family Acrididae; genus Schistocerca; species Schistocerca cancellata. The sequence continues at coordinate 744,465,636 of NC_064628.1, read as the reverse complement.
TACTATGAAAAAGGCATTCTGCAATAAACATTTTAAATGTTTGCTGCATATTTCACAAGACGGATTTGTGACCCTAAAACTCCACACAACAGCCCAGAAACATCTGAGTAACTATGTCACCAAACATACTTAAAGATTGTACAGGGATGTTGTGTAAAGTGCTTCGAATTGGGAAGCTGGAATATGCAGTTGACTAACCTATTAAATGCAGAAGGAGAAGAAAAAAGAAAAATGACCTCTGAATTTATCTTTTAGCGTATTGTGCCCCATTCACATTCACTGTGCCACATAAACCATGGTGAGGTGAACGTGTAGTCGACAGTTTCCTGGTTGACATGTAATGTTTGTTTTGGAGTAACAGCTTGCATCAAAAAGACACGGAGGCTGATAGTTTAATAAATTTAAGCCGCTAAATGTCCTTCATAAGTAGTTTTTTGGAGGTGCAGAGTAGCAGTTATGTACAAAACTGACGCAGGTTGAGTGTCATAATACATACTTGTGATTACAGATATCTGATCAAATATCACAATAATCAAGAAGGTCGCAAATAGTTTGGGAGTTTGTGGTGTGTATCGCTTTAGGACATTCCACAATACTGTCAAATATAGATATTGTGGAATTAAGACTGGTTCCCACAAAGAGTGTTATTTCACATGTATTCTGAAAAAAGCCAGTGTGTCAAATGGGCGTACACTGTTCCCTGTTAAAGAAATTACTCCTTGAGATGAAGTTAATGTGTTATGTGCATCCAAAAGAAACTATGAAATGAAAGAGAGAACAAAAACAAAAAAATTAAAACTGGAGTACATGTTGAAAACAATTGTTATAAACAAAATATATAAAGAGCTACTGGAGAAAGAATAGGCCATTGTGGATGTGCAAACAATGCGTACTTATTACTTTAAACATGGTGTAAATAAAATCGGGATATTAATGGGAAATACAAGATATCAGCATTTACTGTAAACGCCAGTGGAACATGGTCACACGTTGATGCACTCAGAGAACTCAGTGGATCGGTGGATGCTTGATATACTAAAAGATAAAATAGCTTTTTATAAAAATTTATTTGCATTTGGATCCGCTTAAAAGGTTGATTACATTTCATCAAAATGTGATGAACTGGAAGCAACACACCTAAACGTGAAGAACTCCAAGAGGCTGATCACAGATGACGTGGCTGTCTGTTAGAAGAAGATAGCAACATCGTAAAGCTGTCGCAAGTTGCAGAGATGGGTGGTTGGTGGAGGGATCTGGTCACAGGTAAATATAACGCACAGCATATGCACTGATCACCCAGACCGCCAACCTACTATCGATATAAACCTCCAGGCGATAGCAGCGTCATCTGGAGAGGAAGACTACTACTCAGACAAAAGCACGGTGCATGTAGCTGTCCATATGTAGAATTGGCAAAGCGCGCGATCTATCTGAGTTTGACTGGGGGCAGATTGTGATGCCCCAGAGGCTCGGTGCGAGCATTTCGGAAACTATACGACCTGTTGGGTGCTGGGGAATGGTATGGTGAGAGTCTTCAACACGTTTCGAACCATGGTGAAACCACGTCCAGATGTCCTTATTAATGATGTCGGACGTCGTACGCTTGGCAGAGAGATAAAACAGGACAGGCGGCGAGCTGTGGCGGAACTACTATCAGACTTTAATGCTGGGCCGAGTACTAGTGTGTCTGACCGAACGGTGCGCCGCACACTCCGAATGATGGGCGTCTGCAGTCAATGACCCAAGCATGTGAATGTTAATACCACGACATCGGAAACTACGATTGAAATGGGCAGATGACCATCGGCACTGGACGGTGGGACAGTGACAGCTGAATCCCGATACTTTCTTCATCATGCCGATGGGAGATCCCGGATCCGTCGTCTTCCAGGTGATCAACTCCTTGAGACCTGTACTGTGGGACGGAGAAGAGCTGGCGACGGCTCCATTATGCTCTAGGTAACATTCACGTGGGTCTCTATGAGTCCAGTGGAGCTCGTGAAAGGCATCATAGCAGCCAAGGAGTATCGTACACTGGTTGCAGACGATAAACACCCCTTAATGACGATCGTGATGGAAGCAGTAACAATAATATAATCCATAGGAATAACAATCCTGCCTGACATAAAATAGAGTACATAAGGAAAAGTAATTCATCCACAAAACAAGAAATGGCTTACAAAACACTTATTCTATCGATTTTTTTCAAGAATTGCTCGTTAGCCTCGGACCTTTCCCGATTGATTTAGTAGAAATACAATGCTGAGCAATCGTTTAGTCTGCGCGTCTCATGTAGTGGATGCTACAATACAGGCGATTTATTTTTCCCGTTGTGATATCAGCGTACATGGGTTGGGGGTCGAGACAGGTTTCTGTCTAAGGAACTGATACTGTTGCAGCACGATCTGATTCTGGGAGAATCTCCAAGCTTATTAAGCAACAACAACAACAACAAAAAACACTTGAAATGCATAGACGATAAATCAACGCAGGAATTCCATATTCGGATGTTCAACTTGAATATGTTCCAGGTAAATCCCATTCAATGTTTCACCTACACGCTCTAAACTGCAATTTAGTTTGGTCTTCAGAAGGGCGTGTAAGTAACACGTTTGTTTCTAAAGTAACTACCTCTACACAGATATGAACTGCCCATGCGGGAGCACATATACACGACCATAGCGAAAATCCGCTTTCGAATAGCACATGGTAAAAATAAACAATGTTTGCTAAACCCCTAGCCGGCCGCTGTGGCCGAGCGGTTCTAGGCGCTTCAGTCCGGAACCGCGCTGCTGTTACTGTTGCAGATTCGAATACTGCCTCGGGCATGGATGTGTGTGATGTCCTTAGGTTAGTTAGGTTTAAGTAGTTCTACGTCTAGGGGACTGATGACCTCAGATGTGAAGTCCCATAGTGCTTATAGCCATTTGAACCATTTTTGAGCTAAACCCCTAAATCTTTCCTTACTCTTACAGAAGCTCTGTGTTGTGTGTTACGAGCTTGTGGGCAGACACTGTTGTATGAGGAAATGCAGGTCTGTGGATGCTATACAAGCAATGTTTAGTTAAATTTGCAGCATCCATGCTTATTTGACTATTGCTCTGGAGGACGATAATTATTCCTTTCGCTATATTATCACCATTGAAACAATATTCTTCGAGATGTATGGCATGTGCACCCACAAACGTCATCTTCCTGCATTTGAAATGCAATTTTCTTATCGATGTAAGCACTTTTCCTTCTCAAATTGCTACATCACAATTTGGCAAAGGTTCAACAATGCGCTCACACTGTGTATGGCGCAGTTAGATGGTTCACACTGTGTATGGGGCAGATAGTTGGTTACTTGTCCTTACATAATACACAGTGGTGTAATTATAAGTAAAACGAACCCCACTATTCTAATTTGGGATTGCTCTATCAAATGGGTCTACCAAAACACTAGAGAAAATGCACATGACGTGTATTAGGAGAGACAACCTGTATCTCTGATCAGTAAAATAGTACAGAATTATGAAACTTAAATGAGGAAAGCTATCTGCCATAGTTCGAGGGTCAGTTCCTAGAATCAAGTGCAGCAGTGTGATATGAGAGCTGGGTTGGCTGTCCAAGTTTGTCTCTGTAAAGTATGGTTTCAAAGCAAAAAATACTATTTCTCCTACATGAAAATGGCAATAACACATCATGAGAAGTAGTAAGAGGCAATGGAAAGCATTCCGTGAAGATGTAAAATCCTATTACACCCAAAACAACATCTGTATGCATGGGGGCGCTTATAAAATTATTAAAATGCATTTAAGACTGCCTACATATTTTTTCCTCGGCAGTCACTCACTGTAAACGTCTTCAACTCTGCAGAGTTCTTTCCACGCAGACAAATAGCAATCTCAAAATTTTAAACGTGGCTGAAGCAGCAACTGTTGAAAATCTTCACGGTAAATGATAGCAGCCAAATAATTGCAGGGTACTGAAATCCTTGACCACGGTTACGGTGACACCTTCATTAGCAAAAAACTTATGAACATAACTAAGATAAAAGAAAAAACAACCACGTATAGCTTTAAGTAACAATGAAAATTAGCAAAGTATTACAAGCACAAAAACTTTTAGTCACTTACTAAAATCACATCCTGCAGCGGAAGCGCATATTTTAGTTTTAACTACTGACGACGCCTTTGGCACGATTGTTTTATGCACCTCCACTGGAGAATGTGATTTTAGTAAGTGACTAAAAGTTTTTGTGCTTGTAATACTTTGGTAATTTTCATGGTTACTTAAAGCTATACATGGTTGTTTTTTTCTTTTATCTTAGTTATGTTGATAAGTTTTTTGCTATTGATGGTGTATCCCTGTTCAGGTGTATTTTTGCTTCTGATGAAGGTATATTTAGATATACCGAAACCGTGGTCAAGGATTTCAAGAAGTCTTTATCCTGCAACTGTTTGGCTGTTATCATTTACCGTGAAAATAGCAATCTGTTGGACAATGAATAAACTGTCTATATATCTATCATGGCCTGCTACTGCCATGTGTGGTTGGAGGGCTATAATTTTGTTATTCAGGTATGGCCACTGCTGACGAGCCACGTGAGCAGCCACTGACCGGTGATGGATCTCCTCCTTAGACATGAGGCAGAAGACGACCTGAGCACATCGTGGCAAAGGCCGTGGTTACTCTAGTATGTAATGCAGTGGCAGTTGAACATGCGCCAGATATTGATACAGACACGTGCGACCTTGGAGACGATTACGTGGGGCTACTCCTTGTATTTTTTGGTATACTGCACTACAGACTATGCAACATTAAATAGATTATTTTAACATTACAGATACTGGTGACTGGTGAAAACACATCACTAAAATATTGAAATATATCTGTAATTGTTAAATGTTTTTTAGTACAGGAGTCTCAGGGATCTATTGTTTATATAATTTCCTGAGGTAATTGTTAAACATGAAAACATGGTATGTTAGTGTAGTATGACTGTAGCAAGAGTGTATTCGTTTAACTAATACACTGTGGTAATTGTTAAACATTAAAAGTCTGGTATTTACAGTGATCTAATTTTGTCTTTAGATGATGAGTTTGAAAAGCAGTTGAAATTGGATATTTGGAATACTGAAAGAAAATCAGCAAGGTTGCAGCAAAAATTACACCAAATTGCCCCAAAACTGTAAAAAATCTCCCCAAAACTGTAACAAACTGCCACAAAACTATAAATACCAATGAAAGGTGGTCATACTTTGGAGTGCTTGGAGACAATGCCACTGAGCACAATACTCTGCTGCAAATTGTCGGTGCATTGGGTCGCAAATTACAGTAATTGAGATAATTCGTCCTGTAGGATAGTGCCCCTATGAACTTCATACATTCACTGTAATGTCACAGTGCCTATACAGCCATGAGCCCATTTTTGAGTCATAAATTAGAGGAATTCGGGCAGCAGGATAATGTCCCATCATCAAACTGACTTAAGACGAGTGGAGTAAGGTGGTCATTTTTTGAGTTATTAATTATGGCCATTGAGTGAAGGATAAAAGCATCCGGTCATAAACTGCACTTATATAAACATAATACAAGAGCCCAAGGACTTGGTTTGTTTATATAAGTGTAAAACATCTGGCAGGTATTTTGTTTACTTATGGGTCCGAGCCAAGGGACCAGTTCGCTTACATCAGGTTCATAAAATTTACTTGTGTAAACGAAACTTAAGAGAGTAAGTGTGACGTTTGTTTACATCAAGTGAATGGGATGAGTGACAATTGTCGCATTGTTCCCTGATCCGCTCAGATATACTACTTGTAGCCTCATATTGAAGTGAAATGTGTAAGGTAACCAGTTCAGAGAAGAAGAGAAGTCATTAAAAATTGGGACTACAGAAGAATGCTGAAGATTAGATGGGTAGATCATACAAATAACGAGGAAATACTGATTAGAATTGGGGAGAAAATAAATTTGTGGCATAACTTGATTAAAAAGAAATGATCTTTTGACAGGACCCATTTTGAGAATCAAGAAATGGATGGAAATGCAAGGTGGAGGAAGGTGGGAGTATTGTGGAGGAGAACCAAGAGAAAAATACAGTATATATGTTCAAATGGATGTAGGTTGTAGTAGTTATTTGGGGAGGATGAGGCTTATACAGGATATAGTTCCAGGGATAGCTGCATCAAACCAGATTTGGACTGAAGACCACAACAACAACACAGTTATGTAGGAATAAAGAGAGTAGCACAAGATAGGGAAAAACAGAGGAGAATATCAGACCGAAGTAGCTGTTTGGTTACATTCACTTTTTTATTCTCCCACGAAGTACTAATTCAAAACATTCTACTAGAATGATGTATTGAAGACGTTGACTGAGCGTTGGTATAGGAATTACAAGCGAGGGAAAATAGCTTCATTTTCTTGGAATATCCGTTCAGTGTTAAAAATGTCTGAGTTGCCACCCAGATGCACACTCTCGGGTAGGAAGTCCTTGGACGGAGGATGCTTAAGTGTTGGAGATGAGAGACAACAAGGCAGGCAACGTGGGCTGCTGATGGCGCACCGAAAAAAGATTTGATTCAAATTGTGCTTTGTTGTGTGTTCATTCTTGACTTATATATTATTTTATTCACAGCAGATCTTAATTATTGCTGTTAGAATTGAATGATTTGATTTAGAAGCCAGTTAGCAATCAAATATTACCAGGAGCACCGGCTGTATATAATACGCAGAATACTTGTGTTCAGCCATTCATAATTTTTCATTTCCATACTGAGAGAATTCGTGTGACTACGTGATATTTATTTTGAATTTGAGTGCAGTCCAATTTTCTCTTTTTATTGTCTTGATAAGTGTTGCGTGCAATGCGGACAATTGTTTACTCTTCAATTGACAGTAAATACAGTGTATTTATTTAACCGCCCAGAGCGGCGAAATTTATTTGTCGTAGTACCATTAAAATGCAATCAGATCGCATATTTTAAAGCCGCAGTGTGCGATTTGTACTGAAACACTTGCAATATCAAGGAATTTTCACACTAGGCTCGTAGTAAGGTGTTCGTCAGAACAAAAAGTTGGCCAGGTGCGAGTAGGACCCGCATAATGAGGGTTCCGTACAAACTTAATTACGTATACAGACAGTTCATCCATTCCGAGGATTGAGATTTTCGATCATTTTTGCCTATTATTGACATTGACACTGCCAGGAAATCGGTCCCAGGGATTCAAAACTTAATTATAGTGAATTCTGAAAGTGATAACTGGAACTCGTGTAAACTCAGTTATTCAGTACAGTAGAAAAACCACCACACCAATCGATAGACTGATTACAAGAATACATATAATTCAGGTGCACTGGATGATGTCCCTCGCACCTTCCCCCAATTTATACATTTCCCATGATAGACCAGTCCCACAACTGAGTCTTCCCCTGACAGTATCCGTTGAATTATTCTCTACGACTGTTCATTGTGAATTATGCTCCAAGAGGAAAGAGTGACAATAGCGTTTCCTGTTCATGAAGTGGCCGGCGAATCCAGTATTCTGCATCTTTCACAGTACATCCGGAAAACTGATAAACAACTTAAAACGGTACGTAAAAGATTGAAGAACGTCATTTATTGTCTACTACCATTTCCTTCACTGTAATTTTCGCATAATTAGGAGCAATGCTTACAACGAACGTGTGATGTTTTGCTTCCACATATTAAGCATTGCTCAAAAATACTGACGGCATCTCATCTGTTTCATATAGATCTTAGATACTTAAATACACAGCTTTACCGGTGTCACAAGTAACTGGATAACAGATTGTGTCCCAAAGTTTTCAGGTCAAAATTGTATTTTCATGTCAAAATTGTACTGTCGCCGGACAATCCCACACAGAGTATTTTGAAATCAGAAGCGAATGGTCAGAAATGAATATTTCAGGCGGTAAGACTCTTGAAGGCTCAACGGGTGTGAGGCTTGTGATTGTAGTCTACAGCGTGACCCGAAAATCCGTTAAGATTTGAAATTTCAAAAAATGGTTGAAATGGCTCTGAGGACTATGGGACTTAACATCTGAGAGGTCATGAGTCCTCTAGAACTTAGAACTACTTAAACCTAACTAACTCAAGGACATCACACACATCCATGCCCGAAGTAGGATTCGAACCTGCGACCGTAGCAGTCGCGCGGTTCCGGACTGAAGCTCCTAGAACCGCTCGGCCACAGCGGCCAGCTTTGAAATTTCAATAACTCACGGAATAATGTAGGTAGGGAGGTAAAAAATGACAAACATGTTTGAAATGACGTGGGATTTTATCGAAACCAAAATAAGTGCACAAAGTGACCAACAGATGGCGCTTCATATGACACAAAAGCAATAATAAACATAACAATTGATTTTTAGCAGAGACGATGTTCTTGATAACACACACTCAAATTATTGGCCGTCATTCATCAGTAGTACCTCTCAGTCGAGGGACAATGTTGTGAATAGCTCTGTACAGCATATCAGTAGGTATGGTGAGAAATTGCCATCGGATGTTGTCTTTTAGCATTTCCAATAAGATCGGACAATTGCGGTAGACTTGCGCCTTCAGGTACGCCACAACCAGTAATCACACCGATTGAGATCTGGGGACCTGGAAGGCTAAGCATGGCGGACGTGGCGTATCAGCAAGTGATCCTCAGCAAACGATGTGTGCAAGAGATCTTTCATAAGTGTAGCAGTATGGGGTGGAGCGACATTCCGCATAAGAGTCGTACCTTCCAGCAGATGTTCATCAGCCAAGTTAGAGATAGTGCGATCCTGTTACATACCAGCATACCTCGCACCCTTTACGTTGAAACGACTCTCGTGCATATTGTTGTCTAGTGCCATCTGTTGGCTTGTTTTTGCACTCGTTTTTGGTTTCAATAAAACCTACAGTGCTCTGTGACAAACGTTAACGGACTTTGTGGTCACCTGTACTTACGTTTCACAGCTCATAGCTTCCCTTCCACGTTACCCTTGATGACACTACTACCTTGTAAATCACCACATAGTCAGTTGTAATGCGTGCAAGATGGATTCTAGCAGTGTTTAAGCATAACAACTAGTTGTTGAAGATCACACATTTCTCGTACAGACGCTTGCAAACATACAATGTACATACTGTAAAGCGGAGAGTTGTCACCTAAGACGAATGAATGTACAGAAAAATGTTTTGCTGCGATGTCGTTATAGCTGGAAGGAATTTAACGCCGCCAATAAAAATACACAATAAACTGGCTCTTTCAAGCCAAGATTTGAAACTTTCATTTCGTCAGTGCCTCTGAGCTTCCGTGCCATCGCGTGAAGCTCCACTCGCGGCCGCAGCTGGAATCCACAAACTCTTGGAGACGTGCCAGGGTTGAAACAAGTTACGCGATGCGGATTTAATAGTGAACTTTTGTTGGCAAACCCGATTTAGCTCTCTGCTCTGTTACATTGCCTAATTAGTCTAAATAAGGGTCACCAGCCACTCTTTGACACGAGAGGCAGGGTTAAACGTCTCCCTGTTCTAATGTCATTAATCGAAAGTCTTGTAGCTATCCAACTACTTTCAGAAATATTTCGAGAACCGGTCACTGGTCTGAAATACGCACAAGGCTAACAGTTCAATACACTGTCGCAACTGGCCATTAGCAACTCTCGCTCTTAATTACAGGAACAAAAAAGTAGAATAGTGGTAAGTCAATAACCAAAGAATCACACAAAACATCACAATGGTTCATGGAAACAAGTGAAATTTATTGACATACATTACCTCAGCTAAGTACACTACTGGCCATTAAAATTGGTACACCAAGAAGAAATGCAGATGAAAAACGGATATTCATTGGACAAATATATTATACTAGAACTGACATGTGATTACATTTTCACGTGATTTGGGTGCATAGATCCTGAGAAATCAGTACCCAGAACAACCACCTCTGGCCGTAATAATGGCCTCGATACGCCTGGGCATTGAGTCAAACAGAGCTTGGATGGCGTGTAAAGGTGCAGCTGCCCATGCAGCTTCAACACGATACCACAGTTCATCGAGGATAGTGAGGCCAGGGCAGCAGTCGAACATTTTCTGTACCTAGATAGGCCCGTACTGGACCTGAAACATGCGGTCGTGCATTATCCTGCTGAAATGTAGGGTTTCGCAGGGACTGAATGAAGGGTACAGCCACGGGTCGTAACACATCTGAAATGTAACGTCCACTGTTCAAAGTGCCGTCAGTGCGAACGAGAGGTGACCGAGACGTGTAACCAATGGCACCCCATACCATCACGCCGGGTATACGCCAGTATGGCGATGACGAATACACGCTTCCAATGTGCCATTCACCGCGATGTCGCCAAACACAGATACGACCATCATGATGCTGTGAACAGAACCTGGATTCATCCGAAAAATGACGTTTTGCCATTCGTACACTCAGGTTCGTGGTTGAGTACATCATAGCAGGCGCTCCTGCCTGTGATGCAGCGTCAAGGGTAACCGTAGCCATGGTCTCAGAGCTGATAGTCCATGCTGCTGCAAACGTCGTCGAACTGTTCGTGCAGATGGTTGTTGTCTTGCAAACGTTCCCATCTCTTGACTCAGGGATCGAGACGTGGTTGCACGATCCGTTACAGCCATGCGGATAAGATACCTGCCATCTCGACTGCTAGTGATACGAGGCCGTCGGGATCCAGCACGGCGTTCCGTATTACCCTCCTGAACCCAGCGATTCCCTATTCTGCTGACAGTCATTGGATCATGACAAGCGCGAGCAGCAATGTCGCGATACCATGTACCGCAATCGCGATAGGCTACAGTCCGACCTTTATCAAAGTCGGAAATGTGATGGTACTCATTTCTCCTCCTTACACGAGGCATCACAACAACGTTTCACCAGACAACGCCGGTCAACTGCTGTTTGCGAATGAGAAATCGGTTGGAAACTTTCCTCATGTCAGCACATTGAAGGTGTCGCCACCGGGGCCAACCTTCTGTGAATGCTCTGAAAAGCTAATCGTTTGCACATCACAGCATCTTCTTCCTGTCGGTTAAATTTCACGTCTGTAGCATGTCATCTTCGTGGTGTAGCACTTTTAATGGCCAGTAGTGTATGTTACTTTCATCCCAGATCAGATGACCTACAGCTAGCTAAAGGCCTCTTCCTACCGAGCAAGTCAACACTGACTAATCCAAAATAATTGCCAAGAAAAACAGAAAAATAGCTTACTAGAATTCCATGCCCACACATGGAAGCGCGCTTTCGAAAGCTTTTTGGGCTTCCCGTGCCGGAAAAGGAACCTCGTTATCCACGAAGTATCACAGACTCCACACTTCCAAATGGCAACTACTATAGTACGCAAGCTCCGCTCCAGAGGGCCAACGATTTGCAACCTAGGTGCAACGTTGTCTTCTGTGAAGAGTACCTCTTCCAATTCAGCCCCAATTCAGCCCCGGTGATCAACGAAGACGTGTCTGGAGAGCCCCAGGCAGCGTTGGGATACCAACCTGATTGTCGCCCGCCATACGGCCCGACAACCAGGAGTGATGGTCTGGGCTGCCATTGCTTTTCATTGCAGGACCCCTTTGTTAGTCATCTGCGCCACCTTTACAGCTCAGCGGTAAGGCGACGATATTCTACGTCCAGTTTTGTTGCCCTGTATGGCAAGCCATCCTGAGCTTATATTTCAGCATCGTAATGCCCGCCAGCACACAACGAGGGTTCTACTGCGTGTCTTCGTGCTTATCAAACCCTACCTTGACTATCAGTTTCGTTGGATCTCTCCCCAGTTCAGAAAATTTTCAGCATTATGGGCAGGATACTCCAACCAGGTCGTGATTTTGATGATCTAAAGCTCCAATTGGACAGAATTACGCAGGATATTCCTCAGGAGAAAATCCAACAACTCCCTCAATCAATGCCAAACCGAATAACTGCCTGTAAATGGGCCAGAGGTTGTTCAATGCATTACTGACTTGTTCAGCTTGTGCCGCTCTTTCTCTTGAATAAACTCTTTCCCTTGAATAAGTCATCCATTTTTTTCTGAAATTGTAATCTTTGATAGTCTGTATATGTACAGCACATCTACGGATTTACGTCCCATTCGTACAATTCATCCGTGGTGTGTCGATTTTTTCTTTTTGAGTGTATTAATATGCCGGTTGGGTAGCACGTGCTATACCAAAGTCGGGTGGTATCGGCCACCACATCGGCCAATGACAAGTTTCAAGAAGCCTGTTAGTGAGAGAGAATGTTCTGAGACTCCAACGAAGCAAGCGATTTCAAGTGTTTGGCGAGGTGAAGTAACCGAGAGACCTGCTGTCGATAGTTCTAATTTTCCTGAAACTGTCTCGGATGAAAAACAGCCCACAGTTGCACTAAATTATGTTTATTTTAAACCTTGATCATGGTTTCTGCTATAATAACATAGCCTTCTTCAGAAGTCACACTAATAAATGGAAAAAAGTCTTAGCCCAGCGGTTGCGTCAAGACCAATAAAATAACTTCAACAGACATAGGCCTGTTTCGAACATAAGTAAAATTACATATGGCACCGTATGTCATGCGCTACTACCACTGTTACTTATGGTTGAAAGAGGCTTATGTCTGTTGAACTTATTTTATTGGTCTTTCCTCAGCCGCTGGGCTAAAACATTTTCCATTTATTAGTGTGACTTCTGAAGAAGGTTATATATTATAGCAGAAACCATGGTCAATTTAGTGCAACTGTGGGCTGTTTTTCATTCGATACAATTTCGTAACGGTTGCTGCTGTCGCTGCCATGATGAAAATAATTTCCTGAAACTACACTGCAAAGGAGATTAAAATCAGTTGTAGGGAAACAGCAGACATCCATGACACCTGGGGTGGGCTTTTCAAACTAACTTTACATGCGGGGAATTTTGTGAAGAAAGTTGGATCCAGTGTGGAAGGTGTGAGCAAAAGGAACAGGAACTTTGTGCAGACGTTGGGGATACATTGCGCTATATTGAAATCTGGTTGTTTATTTAAACCTTCAAATACATTGTCGTGACTTGGCAAGACAGCCAAGCCACTATGAGGAAGCCGAAAGGCACGCGTTTAAGCTCACGCAGGCTGGCGTGAGGTCTGGAACAGTTAAAGGAGTTGAATCTAGTAAAAAAAAGTACGTAGCTTCTGGAATACTTAACTTTAATCCATAATTGGTGAACATCGGTCTGACGGTACATGCATCAGAAGATAAATAGCAAATGATAATAGCGCCTTGCTAGGTCGTAGCAAATGACGTAGCTGAAGGCTATGCTAACTATCGTCTCGACAAATGAGAGCGTATTTTGTCAGTGATCCATCTCTAGCAAAGTCGGCTGTACAACTGGGGTGAGTGCTAGGAAGTGTCTCTAGACCTGCCGTGTGGCGGCGCTCGGTCTGCAATCACTGACAGTGGCGACACGCGGGTCCGTCGTATACTAACGGACCGCGGCCGATTTAAAGGCTACCACCTAGCAAGTGTGGTGTCTGGCGGTGACACCACATACATAACAATTGTTTAGCTAATGTACGTAATATGAAAGAACCAAAATATTGTTTCCCATGGTAACATTTCCTTTGTAAGGACATACTTTAATTTTTCATTATATTGTACTTTTGATATACAGAGTGTCTAATGAATGCCCTTGCTACTTAAATCGATTTTGCTGAAAGTCTTAAGTTACATGAAATCAGCCTATTAAAATCTCTGGTGGAGCCCTTCTTCTTAATATTCAGCGGCTGGCTTGCTAGAAAAGATCTTCACATACGTTATTATTATTAAGCGCTGCATTCAGTTGGGAAAAAATCGATCGTTTTGAACACTTCGTTCAGATTACGACAGATCTAAAATTTCAGATGTTTACGAAGCCTTTTTGGACGATTTCAATAAAACTCAGAGATTGCAGGCTCTCTTCGTCACAGCTGAAACTTCCCAATTAATTACAGGCCCCAGACAATCATCAACAATTCAGACAGAGAACGCATTCGTCATTCACTCTAAAATGAAATGGTCACAAACCTTATTTCTGAGGAAAATTGTATATTGAATCCATTTCCGTACATGTTCCGTTTCCGTGGATTTTTAGTCTCATGAAATTTACTTTTACAAGTCCTTCTTTCTCTTTGTCTACCCCGCTAGCGGCACAAACTTTCCTGCCTCGCTTTATCGCGAAGAAGAGTAAATAAATCTCCTTTTGCAATACGAAAATCTTCCAACCGATACTTTCCGAAGCTGTTCCTTTCTCTCTCTTTCTATCTCTCTTTCTATAACTATAATGACCATGGAGCATACACCTGTGTACCTCTGTTGTTCCAAAGAATAAACGTACTCGAAAAATACCTTGGCGTCGACGAGCTGTCGGCGCATATATTACCAGAAAATCTGCTCAGATACTTTTCATACGTAAATAAATGTGGATGATTTGATTGACCATTATTAATTATTGCGTGGTAGAGGGTAATTTTCCGTGGGGAGATTACAAGTGTTAGAGTATAATTACTCGTATTGCGATAAGTGATCCGTTAGTATGTACTCACTTCAGTGTGTTGGTCGTTTATTCTCTAACAGCCTTCCCACCAACACAACACGTAATTTACTACCGGATGTTTTCTGCACGGTCGTAACTGCGCTACAATGGACTAAGTCTGTCACTATAGACTACCTATTTTACGTCTACGTGTCCATATTTCCATACCTGACGTCCTGTCCCGGCGAAAATAAACGTTAATGGCTTGCTTGTGCCACAAATACTAGGAGGCGCTAACCAACATAAAAACATATAACTCGTAAGAGCTATAATAATTAGTCTGCAAATGAAGTAATTACCAACGTAACGTTATTCAAGACACTGTCTTCAGTCGTCAGTGGAAACATGTGCATTTATACCCCTAAAAGGCTGTATAAACAGATTACATTGATTTTTGAACCACAGTAACTACTTTTTTACTTAAAAAATCTAAATTTTGTTGTCCGCTCCATACTACTTGACACTTTTACTAACATCTCCAATTCTGTCTTAGAAAACCCTTTCTTCCTATGTGTCGTTTTGGTTTAAAATCTTTTTTACCATTTACAGAAAAACATATTTTCAAGTAAAGAATTTATGAAGTTATACTTCATTCTAAAACAACAACACAATGCCGGCGGGTGTGGCCGAGCGGTTCTAAGCGCTTCAGTCTGGAACTGTGCGGCCGATACGGTCGCAGGTTCGAATCAAAAAAAAAAAAAAAAAAAAAAAAAAAAAATGGCTCTGAGCACTATGGGACTCAACTGCTGTGGTCATAAGTCCCCTAGAACTTAGAACTACTTAAACCTAACTAACCTAAGGACATCACACACATCCATGTCCGAGGCAGTATTCGAACCTGCGACCGTCGCGGTCGTGCGGTTCCAGACTGTAGCGCCTTCGCTCGGCCACTTCGGCCGGCTAGGTTCGAATCCTGCCTCGGACATGGATGCGTGTGATGTCCTTAGGTTAGTTAGGTTTAAGTAGTTCTAGGGGACTGATAACCTCAGCAGTTAAGTCCCATAGCGCTCAGAGCCATTTGAACAATTTGAACAACAACAAAAGTTTTACACCAATTTCAGCTTAAGTGGCGCATAGTAGCCGCTGTTTCCCTAGTACCTCCCAGGACTTTTAGAAATATTTCTGCTATGGGTGTTGGAAACAGTGGCCTCCACAGTAAATCACAAACCTGAAATAGAGCCACGTAGGAGAATTGAGGAAAGAGCTGTCAGCCAGATCCAGGCTGAAGAATGCCTCCTTCCCCCAGATGCCGATCCCGTCTTAGACAATATCCAAAGGAAGACCACGCGCCGGCCGGAGTGGCCGTGCGGTTCTAGGCGCTACAGTCTGGAACCGAGCGACCCCCACGGTCGCAGGTTCGAATCCGGCCTCCGGCATGGATGTGTGTCATGTCCTTAAGTTAGTTTGGTTCAAGTAGTTCTAAGTTCTAGAGGACTGATGACCTCAGAAGTTAAGTCGCATAGTGCTCAGAGCCATTTGAACCAAGACCACACAGGCACGGCCAGGTAATGAGATGTCACAAGTTCTCGATAATAGAATTTGAGGAGATGATGTTGGATTGCGTCGGAGAAGATTCGTCGGTAAGTACCCGTCAATTATCCCGAGAAATGCGCGTTTCGAACAACAGCAAGCCCTGTATCACACAATGTATAATGGCAAAACGGCCAAACAGTTTCGAACCCAAAGTTCAGTTCTACTAGTGGATTATCTAGCGCAGTACTGCAGAGTCGAGCTTTTCACAGATTCTGCTGCAGTATGTTGGACCGTGATGTGTGTCTTTACACAGTGGTCTAGAATGATGAAGCCATTCTGAACGTTCGTCTGGGTTCACCAGAAACGTTTGGCTGAAATCGTGGAAGACTGACTGACAGGACCGAATTTGCTGCCGCTCCATTTTAACGTGTACGCAGTCGGCAAGTGCTGCCACAATTTTTTGAGATTGTACTTTCTGTACTCCGAGGTTTCAGAACAGTAGAGCATCATCCTACTTTTACGTTACTTTTTTTTAGTATGTCTGGTTAAGGTTAACGCTGCGTTGCCTTGAGCCCTCTGCTGAGCCGTGTCGTCAGTGACTTGACATGGCATCATCAGGCTGGTGCTGAACGGCGGCAGCTCGCTGTTGGTCGGCGTCTCCAGTTGCGAGGTCCCGGGGCTAGCAGTGTATTTGACACTAAATTCTTCTCGAATTTTCATATGGAAATGATGCTCTAAGCCCTCCGTTTTCTAACTCCTACTTTTGCTGTTGCAAATGAATTAAGAAGAAACGCGAACTGACTGTAATCGACCCTGCAAGTGGAGTAGAAAAGAGTTTGGCACCTGCAATAATTTAATTTGATAGACATTAATTAAATAAAGGAAAGTTTCAGTAACGTAGTGAGAAATGAAAGGGTTGCTCTACCGATTAACAGAATGAAAGTTCTGTCCAAAATAACAATTTGATTTATTGTTACTAAACTCAAAATAATAAACAAAACACATGAAACATTTACAATACATCAAATTGGCTCAAATTGGATACTCAAATAAATGCTGTGAAGGTGAAGTTGTCCCTAAACTAGATTGTGACATTTATGACGAAGTGAAATGTGGAGCCAATTCCTTGCAACTCAAATCTTAAGAGAAACACACAGCCAACCCAACATTAATTGCTGCTACAGTAGTGAGAACTCAGACAATGGACATCCAAGACAGAACAAAGTTAGAAAAGACGAACAGGCGCACTCTGCTGAGCTCTGATCATCGCCTAGCAAAAATGCCTGCTTTGCCGGTGCTGCGGATGTACATTACCAAGCTGTCATCTTAGCTGCAAGGACATGATCTGGCGTATTGGAAGCGATGGCTGGTTGCTTCGACGTCCCGTCGTGGTGATGATAATGTCGCGAGTATAGCCTGAAACAAATTGTCCTGGTCTGGTTGTTCCAGACTAAAGACTTCCAATCAATACAAATGCGCCTCTGAGGGAGACGAAGAAGACTCGCCACACAATCACTGATGGTACAGTGATTGATTTTCACAAGCGAAGTCACGCAGTAACTCCGATACAGTCAACTTTAGCCAAAATTGCCCAAGACAGACAACATGGGCCGCTTGTACGCAGAACGCTCAATTGCCAACTGTACTCGGAAAGTTACATTGGAGTCGAAACTTCAGCAACAGTTACAATCAAATAAAAGTATATTAGACAGCCAACGGAAGAGCAGTGAGAGCTCAGTCTTGTAACCTACTCCGACCGAAAGGCGAGAGCTGACTCTCTCAAGAGCACCAGTACAAGCCGTACACAGAACATTCCCACCCTCACGACAGTGGCCGTGGTTAAACGTTCCAATCAGCAACTCGAAAACCGGCGGAAAATTCCACTCTATTGCCGAAGCACTACCGTTCCACCAGTGGAGATTCTTGGCGCCAATTTCTGCACCGATTTTGCTACGTCACGGAGCTATGCCCCAAGCAAGCCAATCACAGTTACGATTCTGCAGAAAACGCGGGAATTTTCCCGCCAAGACTGCTTGGGAACACAAGTCATTCCCACGCCTCGCTGGTAGCCCGCCAGAAAGTGTTTTCGCTAAGTTTCTGCGAAGTAACGGAATCTCTAGCCCAGCCGCTCCTTCAGGCCCCTGCGGGCGTGTCTCCGCCGCTATTATATGTCGGCACCTGGAAAGCATTCACTCGACTCCTTCACACCCGTCGGCTTAACCCTTTCAAGATCAGCAGAGCCCGCCTGTCACCGGACCACCCGGGTGACAAGAGACACTGCGTGGGAAGGCCGCATGTGAAGGAATAGCAACTTTTCACCACATGCAATTAGAGAGGAAAATCGAATTACTCAGAGTAAGATAGAAATATTAGAGGGGGCTTCTGCCACCTCTCACAGTTTCTGCGTGGCGCAGTTCTGCCGCTCCTCTGCGGAGGCTGTCCCCATGTCTTTCGGCGTTGCCGCCGTTACTGTTGGGGTGGGACTGTTTTGTTGGCACCCTTCCCCTGCGCCGCTGCTGGGACCGTCGGCGGGGCAGGCACCCGAACGGTCTTCTGCGTGGTTGCAGGAGCGTCCGCAGACATTGGAACCCCTTGTGCTGAATGTATGCCTAGGGCAAACACTTCTCACGGTGGCTGCGAAGGCAGCCCTCTCTTCCGTCATGATGGCTTTGAGGGCTGCCGTGGCTTCCTCCACGGCGGTGCTGAAATCGACACCGCTTATCTTCTCGGGGACGCGAGCTGTATTCCGTCCGTCCACCTCTGGGCGGTCGTTCTCGCACCTGGCGGAGGGAGCTGGTTCTGCGCTGCCCCCCCTGCTGAGCCGGGCTGGGCTGCACCCGACTTTCTTCGACTTTCTTGTCGACGTCGTTGTCTCTTCCGCTGCGTCGGTGCGGCCGCGCCCGCCTCGCCGCCTCCGGCACGACTGTGACACCAAAAAGGCGGGCAGCAGCGCCAGCTGGCACGTGCGGGCCGCCACACTGGACACAAGTCGACAGAACGTGACTGCCGCGGTCGCAGGCGCGGCTGTCGTGCTCGCCGGGTGGAAAGAAATGTGTCAGGCTTCATAATACGTATTTATATGTGTCGTGTATTATGCATTTCTTGTACATGGATGTGGGTCTGCACATGAACTTTTCTAATCCTCCTCACACCTTTCCGTAAAGCGTGGCCAAATCTTTGTTGGGAAGTAGTTCTGCAGTATAGTAGTGCCAATCTTACTCCTGGCTAGGGCTTCAGAGAGACAGCACAGGCAGGTAAAAGTCAAAGACTATCCAGTGTCACAAGATTTGGGGTGGAGAGGTTGGTCACGGCCAAGTGGTTCGACCACCCCCTCCACCGGGGCCCAGGAAGACCTCCGGGTGCCCAACATATTCTGGGATGGTTACAGAAGACGGGTAAGTGAGCAGACGTGCCGTGCCCTCAGTGTGTCTGTCTCAATGTTCACGCATGGAAGAGAGGTATTTGAATATTTGTACTAATTCTTTTATTTCCAGCTTCGGATTATGTAAGGTAATGAATGTGCTCGTTTAATTCCGGAAATTTGACCCCCTGTGTTGAAGTATCTGGTCCCCAGTTTGCCCGTTATCCTCCTCACATAGTGAAAGTCCTATGTAAAATATTGGGAGACTTTGGTGGTATACATTTGGCCAACGCAATTCCGTCTTACCTGTAGAAATGTGCGTGCAGATTAGTATGTAATATACCCGAGCTATAAATTGCAAAATTGTAATATCTGTAAACTGAAACAATTGCTGCTATCGGTGTAAAGTCGAGTGATAATGGTTAAAATAAATAGGAAATCAACTGTCATCATTCGTACCTTAAAAAATCACATAGAAGTCGAGTTAAAGGAATTTATTTAAAATAAAAGCTACAGAATGCAGGGACCCACACATCAGCGTGTGAGCCCTCCAGCCCCTTGCCTAGTAACGTACAGAAAGAACACGCTCTCTAGGTAGCGCTCTCAAGCTCCTCTCCCCAGTTATCCGTTGCGCAATTTTGATTCAGGGCTTGACATCAACTTTCATCTGGCGTCCCTAGGCAAGGAGGTAAGACGGTAAACTTTCAGTAGGTCGAACGAGCCTAAGAACAGAACGTCACAACCACGGTACACGCAGAGGGAACGAGGTAAAGTGGAATAAAGTGGAATGTTTAGATCAGCCGATGACGCCCCCCCCCCCCCACGCAACACGCTCGCGCGTCGCCCCAACCGAATTCAGACACGCAAGCGTATAATAAAGAATTTTATTCGGAACTATTCATACTGAGAGAATATTACTTTGCAGTTCCATGCAATAATGCCAACATCGAATCAGTGTTCTATTTCGCAAGCGGTCAATGAACAAAGCAATACAATAAATTGCAAACCAGTACGTTCAGAAAGGTGTTGCTGTTGTGTATTTAAAATTACCCCGTCAACATTTCCATGAAATGATCTATAAGTAAAATAATGTTCTTGATCATGTGGGTTATGTGACAGATATTGTTACTTAACTACGTGTTACCGTTATTTATTTATAAGTTTAAATACTTTTTGATTTTCTCTCTCAGGAAAACGTATAATTATTTACTTTGTTTATTGACAAACTTTTAGTTTATTTGGAAATAAGATTATCTTAAGAAAAAGACAGAAATTAAGAAAGATGATTAATTGCTGCCATAATTGCCGAATCACAAGGATGTTTAGTGATTGTTTTATAGTTAAAGCACGTTTACTGTTGATTAACTCAGGAAAAAAGATATCAATTGAAAAGGATGGTTACTTAATTGCTGTCATAACTGCCGAATCGGACGGATGTTTGATTGTTTTTTTAGTTGAAGAACGTTTATGGTTGGCCTCGCAAAGACGTTATTGTAACTGGTTATTAATAAACTACTCAAAATACCCAACTGACTACTTCTACTTAAAATAGTTAATCCGCCTTTTACTGCAAAAAGTTCAGCTAAATACACTGACAGAAAATTATCGTAACCCCACAAAAAATAATAATTAATGTAGTGTGATGAAATTTTGGGAATACATTTGTCTAGGGAGTATACATGGAAGAGCCAAAGAAACTGGTACACTTGCCTAATATCGAGTAGGGTCCCAGCGAGCACGCAGAAGTGCCGTAACATGACGTGGCATGGACTCGACTAACGTCTGAAGTAGTGCTGGAGGGAAGTGACACTATGCAGGGCTGTCCATAAATCCGTGGGAGTACGAGGGCGTGGAGATTTCTGAACAGCACCTTGCAAGGCATCTCAGCCAACGGAAGTGTTTAAATTCGGAAGAGTGTTCCTGGAACCACTCTGTAGAAATTCTGTACGCGTGATGTGTCGAATTGTCCGGCTGGAATTGCCCAAGTCCGTCGGAATGCCCAATGAACATGAATGGATGCAGGTGATCAGACAGGATGCTTACGTACGTGTCACCTGTTAGAGTCGTATCTAGACGTATCAGGTGTCCCATATCAATCCAACTGCACACGCCCCACACCATTACAGAGCCTCCACCAGCTTGAACAATCCTCTCCTGACATGCAGGGTCCATGGATTGTCTCCATACCCGTACAAGTCCATCCGTTCGATAAAATCTGAAATGAGACTCGTCCGACCAGGCAACGTGTTTCCAGTCATCAACGGTCCAACTTCGGTGTTGACGGACGCATGCGAGGTGTAAAGCTTTGTGTCGTACAATCATCAAGGGTACAAGAGTGGGCCTTCGGCTCCGAAAGTTCATACCGATGATGTTTCTTTGAATGGTTCGCACGCTGACACTTGTTGATGACCCAGCATTGAAATCTGCAGCAAAGCGTGGAAGAGTTGCACTTCTGTGACGTTGAACGTTTCTCTTCAGACGTCGTTGGTCCTGTTCTTGCAGGATCTGTTTCCGGCCGCAGCGATGTCGGAGATCGGAGATATGATGTTTCACCGGATTCCTGATACTCACGGTACACTCGTGAAATGGTAGTACGGGTATATCCCTGCTTCGCCGATGCTGTGCCCCATCGCTCGCGCGCCGACTGTAACACCACGTTCAAACTCACACAGGTTTTAATAACCTGCCATTGTAGCAACAGTAACGGTTCTAACTCCTGCGCCAGACACTTGCTGTCTCATATAGCCGTTGCCGACCGCAGCGCCGTATTCTGCCTATCTCTGTATTTGAATACGCATGCCTTTACCAGTTGCTTTGCCGCTTCAGTGTATCCTAATATAAAATGCTGATAATTAATAACCGGTGTAACTGCAAGCATGCACACGTCCATGCATTGTGTTGTACAGGTGCCGGATGTCAGTCTGTGGGATGGAATTCGATGCTCGCTGCACCTAGTCGGTCAATACGAGGACAGCTAATGCTGTTTGTGGATGACGCTGAAGTTGTCATCCGACGATGTGCCTTATGTACTCCATTGGAGGCATATCTGGTGATCGACCAGGCCAAGGCAACATGTAAACTCTCCGTAGATACTCCGTAGACCAAATCGGATTACAACGGCTATATGTGGGCGAGCATTATCCTGCTGCAATGTATCCCCTGGAATGCTGTTCAGAATTGCAGCTCAATAGGTCGAATAATCAGATTCGTGTACAAATTTGCAGCCGGCCGCGTTGGCCGTGCGGTTCTAGGCGCTTCAGTCGGAACCGCGGGACTGCTACGATCGCAGGTTCGAGTCCTGCCTCGGGCATGGATGTGTGTGATGTCCTTAGGTTAGTTAGGTTTAAGTAGTTCTAAGTTCTAGGGGACTGATGATGTGAGATGTTAAGTCCCATAGTGCTCAGAGCCATTTGAACCATTTTTACAAATTTGCAGTCAGGGCACGTGGGGCTACCACAAGAGTTCTCCTGACGTAGTAAGAAATCGTACCCCAGACTGTAACTCCAGGTATAGGTCCAGTGTGTCTAGCACGCAGACAGATTGGTTGCGGGCCCTCAACTAGCCTCCGTCTAACCAACAAATAGCCATCACTGGCACTGAGGCAGAACTATCTTTCATAAGAAAACACAACAGAGCTCCACTCCTCGAATGAGCTCTCGCTTGACACCATTGAAGTCGCAAATGACTGTGGTTTTGGGTCAGTGAAATGCAGGGCTTCCAGCTAGGAGCCGTCCTTGAAGTAACCGATTTTTAACAGTTCGTTATGTCACTGTGATGTCAACTGCTCCTCAGATTGGCGCTACAGAACGATACGCCAGAGCAATACGCCAGACACGACGATCTTCCATCTCAGTTGTGCAACTTAGCCGTGCAGTCTCCGGTCTTCTTCCGACCGTACACTGTCGTGACCATAACTGCCAGCAATCATGGATAGTGGTTGCGTTCCTGCCGAGGCTTTCTCCAGAAGGAGCTTCTAGCGTCTCGTAGTGAGGTGTTGATAGCGGCGTCTTTGTCGCCTTAAGGGCTTTCTTGACTAACGTCCACTCACCAGGTCCAGTCTCAATTGTAACTTAAGTTCGCGACCGTTACAGTGCCTCGTTAAAGCCAACTTGATTTGAATTCTCACAGTGGCGCTACCAGTGCCACTCTTATACGACTGGAGCGAAATTTTAACAGACATTAGCTTTGGGAAGTAGGAGTACACATGCCAGCTTTCGTTTACGTCGCACAACATCTACATCTACATCTACATGACTACTCTGCAATTCACATTTAAGTGCTTGGCAGAGGGTTCGTCGAACCACAATCATACTATCTCTCTACCACTCCACTCCCGAACAGCGCGCGGGAAAAACGAACACCTAAACCTTTCTGTTCGAGCTCTGATTTCTCTTATTTTATTTTGATGATCATTCCTACCTATATAGGTTGGGCTCAACAAAATATTTTCGCATTCGGAAGAGAAAGTTGGTGACTGAAATTTCGTAAATAAATCTCGCCGCGACGAAAAACGTCTTTGCTGTAATGACTTCCATCCCAATTCGCGTACCATATCTGCAACACTCTCTCCCCTACTACGTGATAATACAAAACGAGCTGCCCTTTTTTGCACCATTTCGATGTCCTCCGTCAATCCCACCTGGTAAGGATCCCACACCGCGCAGCAATATTCTAACAGAGGACGAACGAGTGTAGTGTAAGCTGTCTCTTTAGTGGACTTGTTGCATCTTCTAATTATCCTGCCAATGAAACGCAACCTTTGGCTCGCCTTCCCCACAATATTATCTATGTGGTCTTTCCAACTGAAGTTGTTCGTAATTTTAACACCCAGGTACTTAGTTGAATTGACAGCCTTGAGAATTGTACTATTTATCGAGTAATCGAATTCCAACGGATTTCTTTTGGAACTCATGTGGATCACCTCACACTTTACGGTATTTAGCGTCAACTGCCACCTGCCACACCATACAGCAATCTTTTCTAAATCGCTTTGCAACTGATACTGGTCTTCGGATGACCTTACTAGACGGTAAATTACAGCATCATCTGCGAACAACTTAAGAGAACTGCTCAGATTGTCACCCAGGTCATTTATATAGATCAGGAACAGCAGAGGTCCCAGGACGCTTCCCTGGGGAACAGCTGATATCACTTCAGTTTTACTCGATGATTTGCCATCTATTACTACAAACTGCGACCTTCCAGACAGGAAATCACGAATCCAGTCGCACAACTGAGACGATACCCCATAGGCCCGCAGCTTGATTAGAAGTCGCTTGTGAGGAACGGTGTCAAAAGCTTTCCGGAAATCTGGAAATACGGAATCAACTTGAGATCCCCTGTCGATAGCGACCATTACTTCGTGCGAATAAAGAGCTAGCTGCGTTGCACAAGAACACCTTCTTGGTATTGCAATTCTTTTCCGTCAATATATAACGCTTGCTTTTGGACTTTGGAACACTACAAGCAATACGGCAACTGGTGGATTATTGTCTCTGCAATAATGTACCGATTCTTTTGTTATGTGTTCGTTTAGTACCCAGCCGTAGCATTCCTGTATTTTAAAGCAATGGAAATGTTATAAATAAATATCACTCGTTAGAAAAATAAGTTTTATTTAAAAACCAAATATTTTAGCACTCCTGCTCTGGCAAATTTATTTGCCTGATTTTTGACCCAGTTATTAGCAGACAATGAAAAAACCTGCTACAATCGAGACCAAACAAATACAGAAAAATACCGGTTATGCAGAACTAAAATACCAATATCTGTTTAAACTGGTTTTTCCCATCCTTACGAGGAGGCCGTTCTCACTCACCTGCTATCCGCTGGAATAACTATCTCAGTCTGCCACCCTAATGAGTCCGCCTATATGGGGTTGGAGCCTCAGCACCGATCTGCCGAGGGTCAAACTGAAGCCCTCCCAGCCCCTGATTCGCTGGCCGTCCAACGCCGCCAGACGCCACCAGACCTCAACATTGTTGTTCGTACGCAACATGCCTATGGTTGTGTTGTTTGCCATGGCTGGGCAGGTGCCTCGCCCGCTTTGCTAGCAATATACCAGAACCATATTGCTGCACTAGCATCTGATGCAGCCCACACCGGCCCCAAGGAATGACTGCCACGAAAGGTCGACGGACTGCTGGGCCATGCTTGGTAAGAACTCAGTAGACGTCTTCGTGACTACGCATCGGGCACCAGGCCGTGGGTCCGACGCCACCCCCCAGCCGCCGGAAGTGGGCACGAGTCCGCAGTAGTACACCATTCTAAGTAAATGAATGAATCAGCTGTCTCCATGCTGAACGTGACTGGAGCTTCCTCTCCTACACAGTAGAGAACTCAAGCCCCTGCTATTACTGTTACTTTGTTACACCAATAAACAGTAACTTAATTTTGTTCTCGTTCTTTTAGTCCAGTACCAATTTACTAAACTACATAGGGTGTCTGTCCTAAGAATCGACAGGCGCATGTTCTCTGGCGTTTCGACAGATTTTTGCGTTTCGTTTTTGCAATGTGTAACTAGAGTCAGACCAAACAAATAGTACTCGTTACGTCATTCATACGACAGAAAGCGTCGGTTTGTCTCCCGTTGCAAACAAAATGATTTTTAAAGCGGAATTCTACGTGTCCATTCGATAGAGCAGTCCCAGATCAGTGCAGTGCGACACTCATCTACTCCGTCATGGATACTCTGCAAATCACACTTAAGGGCCTGGCAGAGGGTTCGTCGAACCGCCTTTACAATAATATAACACCTCCGTGGGAGCTCTGACTTCCCTTATTTTATTATGATGATCGTTTCTCCCTATGAAGGTCGGCGTCAATAAGATATTATCACATTCGCAAGCGAAAGTTGGGGATTGAAATTTCGTGAGACGATTCCGCTGCAACGAGAAACGTCTTTGTTTTAACGGCGCCCATCCCAAATCCTGTATCATGTCCGTGTCACTCTCTCCCGTATTTCGCGATAATACAAGACGTGCTGCTCTTCTTTGAACTTTCTCGATGTACGCCGTTAATCCTGCCTGTTAAGGATCCCAGATCGCGCAGCAGTACTCCAAAACAGGACGGACAGGCGTAGTGTAGTCGGTCTGTTTAGTAGATCTGCTGCGTTTTCTAAATGCTCTGCCAATAAAACGCAGTCTTTAGTTTCCTTCCCACAACATTTTCTATGTGTTCCTTCCAATTTAAATTTGCGTAATTGTAATTTCTAGGTGTTTAGTTGAATTTACTGCCTTAAGATTAGACTGATTTATCAAGTAACTGAAGTTTAACGGATTTCTTTTAGCTCTCATGTGAATGACCTCACACTTTTCGTTATTTGGGGCTAATAGCCAATTTTCGCACCATTTACATATCTTTTTGAAATCTTTTTGAAATTTTTTGGTCTTCTGATGGTTTTACTAGACGACAAACGACAGCATCATCTGCAAACAGCCTAAGACGGCCACTGAGCTTGCCTGCTAAGTCGTTTATATAGATAAGGACCAGCAGAGAGCCAATAACACTACCTTGGAGAACCCCAGAAATCACTTTTCTTTTACTCGATAAATTTCCCGTAGTTATTACGAGCTCTGACCTCTCTGACAGGAAGTCATGAATCCAGTCACATAACTGAGACGATATTCTACTAGCACGGAATTTCACTACGAGCCGCTTATGTGGTACAGTGTCAAAAGCCTTCCGAAAATCTAAAAGTATCGGAAGCAATTTGAAATTTCTTGTCCATAGCACTCAACACTTCGTGTGAGTAAAGAGCTATTTGTGCTTCACAAGAACGATGTTTTCTAAATCCGCGTTGACTGTGTATCACTAGACCGTTCTCTTCGAGGTAATTCATAATGTTCGAATACAATATATGTTCCAAAATCCCACTGCGTATCTACGTCAATGATATGGGCCTGCAATTTAGTGGATTACTCCTGCTAACGTTCTTGAATATTGGGGTGACCTGTGCAGCTTTCGAGTCTTTGGATACGGATCTTTCGTCGAGCGAGCGGTTGTACATGATTGTTAAGTATGCGGCTATTGCATCAGCCTAATTGGTATACAGTCTGGAGCAGGAGACTTGCTTTTATGAAGTGATTTAACTTGCTTCACTAATCCGAGGATATCTCAGTTACTCGTGTTGGCAGCTGTTCTTGATTCGAATTCTGGAATATTTACTTCCTCTTCTTTGGTGAAGGAATTTCGAAAGACTGTGTTTAGTAACTTTGCTTTCGTAGAACTGTCGTCGATAGTATTTCCATTGCTATCGCGCAGGGAACACATTGACTGTGTCTGGCCTGCTAGCATACTTCACATACGGCCTGAATATCTCCGACATTTCTGCCAGGTATCGAGGTAAAGTTCCGTTGTGGAAACTTTTATAAGCATCTCGCATTGATGGCCGCGCTAATTTCGAGCTTCTGTAATAAAAGATCGCCAGTCTTCGAGATTTTACGTTCGTTTTAATTTGGCTTGCTTTTTTGGTTATTTCTGCAACAGTATTTTGACCCGCTTTGTGTACCAAGGGGGATCAGGTCCGTCGTTTGTTGATTTATTTGGTATAAATCTCTCAATAACTGTCGAGCGACATCTGGTCTACACTGAGATTGATAATTTAGAGTCCGCAGCTCGTGGTCGTGCGGTAGCGTTCTCGCTTCCCACGCCCAGGTTCCCGGGTTCGATTCCCGGCGGGGTCAGGGATTTTCTCTGCTCGTGATGGCTGGGTGTTGTGTGGTGTCCTTAGGTTAGTTAAGTTTAAGTAGTTCTAAGTTCTAGGGGACTGATGACCAATGATGTTAAGTCCCATAGTGCTCAGAGCCATTTTTGATCATTTAGAAGGAGTGGAGATCGTCAATCAGGAAGGAGTTAAGTGAATTTTTATCTGCTTTTCTGAATAGGTATATTTCGCGTTTATTTTTGGAGGATTCGAGGGTTATAACATTCAGTCTTGCTACGACAACCCTGTGTTCACTAATCCTTGTATCCCTTTTGATGCTCGTTATTAGCTCAGAATTGTTTGTCAACGGTGCTTTCATAACCGTTTACTATCCGCGTGGGCTCATGAATCAACTACTCGAAACGATTTTCAGAGAATGTGTTTAGCATAATTTCGGATGACGTTTTATGCTTACCTCTGGGTTTGAATATGTATTTTCGCTAACATATCGAGGGTAAAGTAAAGTCACCACCAGCAATAATTGTATTAGTTGGGTACATATTTGAAATTAAACTCAAGTTTTCTTTGAACCTTTCAGCAATTGTATCATATGAGTTGAGAGGTCGATAAAAGGATTTTATTCCGGTTGCCAACCATGACATCTGCCCATAATAACTCACAGGAAATGTCTGCTTCAGTTTCGCAAAAGGTAAATTAGTCCTAACAGCCTATCCTTTCGGTTCTTCGCAAACATTTTTGCTAAACTTTTCTCCGGGTTTAGCAAGCTCTCAATGCCTAAACGATTTGAGCATCAGTACTTTATATTAGTGCCTGGAGCTCTGGTACTTTCACAAGACAGCTACGAGAATTTACAATTGTTATACGAATGGTTCCTGTATCAACGCTCTTCCTATGTTCGACCCGCTCCCATTGAGACTGAAGCCTTTTTTGTATTTCTCCGAGACACTCTAACTTAAAAAGACCGCTCAGTCCATGCCACACAGCGGCCTCCTGCGTGTAGTGGACTCCTGACCTATTTTGCAGAACCCGAAACCCAACCACCTTATGACGCAAGTGGAGGAATCAGCAGCATACACGGTCACAGAACAGCCTGAGACTCTGATTTAGACCCTCCATTCGGCTCCGAACCAAATATTCACAATCGGTCCTATCCCGCAAATAATGCGCTCTGTTCTCATCTCGCAAGCAAGACTGGCAACCTTTACCACTTCTGTCAGCCTCTTGAAACCGAGAGAATCTCTTCTGATCCAAAGTGACACACATCATTGGTACCGACGTGAGCCACCACCTGCAGTTGGCTGCACCCTGTGCTTCATGGCATCTGGAAGGACCCATTCCATGTCTGGAATGACTCCACCCGGTATGCACACGGAGTGCACATTGGTTTTCTTCCCCTCCTTGTCATCCATGTCCCTTAGAGGCCCCACAAAGCGCCCAACAGTGGAGCTTCTGACTACCAACAACCCCATCTGTGATTGCTGGATCTTCCAGGTTGAAAGCTACTGGCTGAGGGACAGTGTCAGCCACAGACAGCACCTGGAACCTGTCTGTCACACTAACTGGCCAGCCCTTATGTGTGGCCCCCTGGGGCGACCTTTCACTCGACCACGGCTGAGGGGTCAACCTCAGTGTGAGCAGTAACTGGGCCGGTCACTGGTGAGAGCAGATCGGCAGACTCAAACGTGCTGGACGTCCGTTGGATCCGCACGGCCGGCCCACCAGTGACGTCCATCCACTGCAGCCTCGAGCTGTATAACTGAAGCCATCACAGGCTGGAGCTCAGAGCTAAAGGTCTGGCCAGACAGAATCCGGCCTGCCGCTGCGACGGACGGCGCAGCGGTGGGCCCGACCCGTCAGCGGCCAGGGACGCCACACAGGCAACGGCCGGCCGCAGCGACTCTTGATGCGTCAGCTGTGTTACACTGTGGAAGGGGCCGAACCCCATTACTAAGCTTGCATACTAAATGCTATTTTAATATTTGATGTATAATGTATAGCTAAAAATAGTCCAGTTACTATTTGAATTACCAAGCATAACCGCGTAGCGCGATTGTCTTGGCGTTAGACGATTTGGAATTCTCACACGGGACGCGTTATCTTTGTGCGAGTTTATTATTATTATTATTATTTAATTGCAGAAATGAGTAGCTCGCACTAGCGATACGAAATGGCACCAAGAAGAGGAGATGTTGCGTGCACGACATTAAAAGCAAGAGAGAAAGCTTAGAAGAATACCATCGTCTGTGTATTGATCTAAGAGTCTGACGAAGATAGGTTCTTCAAATATTTTCGTATGTCGCGAGAATGTTTCGAGGAAATGCATCGCCTGATAAAAAGGTAGCAGCGAGAAGTGCACAACGAACTGGAGAAAGCCAATTGATACAAGGCACAGGCTAACCATTTGTCTGCGGTAAGTTTTACCGTTTGTGGCCTCTTTGTGCTTCAAACAGAAGTCATATAAATTATTCCATTTCAGTTTTGCTATACCATATGAAAGGTTCGGCGGAAGAAAGTGCTATCCCACAACGTAGTTACGAGTGGAGTGATAAATTTATTTGCAGTGTTTACGAATACAGCAAACGATAGTAACATCTAGTTCCGTATGTCCCGCTAGAGAGAACTTTCTACTTAATAGATTGTTTTCTTTCATTGTATTCATACCACTGTCATTGAATTTAAACATATCTTTGGTCGTTAACTTATCCATTCGTTCTATCGGCATAACAGATTTTAATCTTTTCCAGATACTTGACTACAGGCGACAGTCACAAGACCATAGCTTTTTCTTTTCGGTTAGGATGTTCAACAGTCTCCGATATTGTGAAATGCAGCCATATGGACTGTTCTACAGCCCAAGTATTTACATACTCCTACAACAGAGATGTGGAAGAAATCTGAAGAAGGATTTCTAGAACTTTGGGGGTTTCCGAACTGCCTTGGAAGCATAGACGGAAAGCCTATCAGGTTAAAATGCCCGAAGAATAGTGGATCCCAGTTCTTCTGTTACGAACAGTTCTTTTAGCTAGTTCTCCTGGCGATCGTTGATCCATACTACGCAGTTTACAGTAGTTGATATTGGAAGTTAAGGGCGTCACAGTGACAATACTATTTCTGAGAATTCAGCTTTCTATCAAGAGTATATCGAGGGCAAAAGTATTCTACCTCCAAATCGCGTGTATCAGACAAAACTTTGTATTCTCTCACCTCCTCTGTAAGTCTTTCTGTGTCCATGATGCATGCACTACGAGCTGCAAGACAAAAACCGCCCCACGCCGCTGCTTCCAGTGTGACAGCAGAGCAGTTGAGTGCGCCAACAGAGGCAAGCAGCCGCTCCGGCTTGCGGCGAATCTGTAATCTGTGACAACCCGGCGGCGGCCGGTGCGGCAGGCCGCATGCCGGTGCGTCAGAGCCGCACTCTGTGTGACCGCCGCCATACAGTAACGAGAGATTCAACAGTGCGGCCTGCCGGCTGCGGCTCAAGGCCACAGGCAGGACGGCCAGGCCGCATTCTGTCTGGCCAGGCCTTAAGGCACGCATCATGGACACAGAAAGACTTATAGAGGAGGTGAGGGAATACAACTTTTTGTATGATACACGCGATCCTGATTTGGAGGTAGAATACTTTTGCCCTCGATATACTGGGCAACATCAACTACTGTAAACTCGGTAGTATGGATCAACGATCGCCAGGAGAACCAGCTAAAAGAATTGTTTGTAACAGAAGAACTGGGATCCACTATCCTTCGGGCATTTTAACCTGATAGGCTTTCCGTGTATGCTTCCAAGGCAGTCCGCAAAGCCCCAAAGTTCTACAAATCCTTCTTCAGATTTCTTCAACATCTCTGTTGTAGGAGTAGGTAAATACTTGAGCTGTAGAACAGTCCATATTGCCTGGTAGGTGACTGTCGCCTGTAGTCAAGTATCTCGAAAAGATTAAAATTAATTATGCCGATAGAACGAATAGATAAGTTAACGACCAAAGACATGTTTGTTCAAATTCAATGACAATGTTATGAATACAATGAAACAAAACAATCTATTAAGTACAAAGTTCTCTCTAGCGGGACATACGAAACTAGATCTTACTATCGTTTGCTGTATTCGTAAAGCCCGCATCTCGTGGTCGTGCGGTAGCGTTCTCGCTTCCCACGCCCGGGTTCCCGGGTTCGATTCCCGGCGGGGTCAGGGATTTTCTCTGCCTCGTGATGGCTGGGTGTTGTGTGCTGTCCTTAGGTTAGTTAGGTTTAAGTAGTTCTAAGTTCTAGGGGACTTATCACCACAGCAGTTGAGTCCCATAGTGCTCAGAGCCATTTGAACCATTTTTTTGTATTCGTAAACACTGCAGATAAATTTATCACTGCACTCGTAACTACGTTGTGGGATAGCACTTTCTTCCGCCGAACCTTTCATATGATACAGCAAAACTAAAATGGAATAATTTATATGACTTCTATTTGAACACAAAGAGGCTACAAACGGTAAAACTTATCTCAAACAAACGGCTAGTCTGTGCCTTGTATCAATTGGCTTTCTCCAGTTTCTTCTGCACTTCTCGGTGCTACCTTTTTATCAGGCGATGCATTTTAAATGGTTCAAATGGCTCTGAGCACTATGGGACTTAACATCTATGGTCATCAGTCCCCTAGAACTTAGAACTACTTAAACCTAACTAACCTAAGGACATCACACAACACCCAGTCATCACGAGGCAGAGAAAATCCCCGACCCGCCGGGATGATGCATTTCCTCGAAACATTCTCGCGACATACGAAAATATTTGAAGAACCTATCTTCGTCAGACTCTAGATCAATACACAGACGATGGTATTCTCCTAAGCTTTCTCTCTTGCTATTAATGTCGTGCACCCAACATCTTCTCTTCCTGGTGCCATTTCGTATCGCTAGAGCGAACTACTCATTTATCAATCTTTTTTTTAAAAAAAAAAAAAAAAAAAAAATCTCCCACAAAGATAACGTGTCCCGCTTGAAGATTCCAAATCTTCTAACGCCAAGACAATCGCGCTACGCATGCAAGCTTAATAATGGGGTTCGGCCCTTTCCACAGTGTAACAGCTGACGCATCAAGAGTCGCTGTGGCCGGACGGCTGGCCGTTGCCTGTGTGGCGTCCCTGGCCGCTGACTGGCCCGGCCTGCCGCTGCGCCGTCCGTCGCAGCGGCAGGCCGGATTCTGTCTGGCCAGGCCTTTAGTGTCATCCACATGGTTCGCACCTGCACACAGCCATCACAGTCCACATTCATACGAAAGACTGTGGAAAAGTACACTATGCAGGCAAACAAGGACAATCGACACGTCCTACAGAACTCTGCTGCAGGGACAGAGAAAAACGCAAGAAGTGTTTCTAATAAATTGTATTAACACGCAGGGATGCAAAAACTAAACTACCAAAACACTCAGTAGAGACTAAATAATTCGCTCCTAATTAGGAACTTGTAATATGTCACACAAACAGTTTACTTTCCGACGCAAACGAAAACGCTAGAACTGTGTCTATTAAATATTAAATTTACACGCAGAAACTCAAGAAATTAAACTATGAAACTGTACAATTCGCTCCTGGTTAGGAACTCGTTAGTTATGACAAAATGGGCTACTTCCCTGGGGTGCTTGTTTCTCAGCCAGCTGCTGCTGACTGGATTTTATCGCTGTTTATTAACATGGACAACAAAACACGAAGAATAACCAGTACTCCAGCAGCAGCACCTCGCTTGCCCAGGCTGACTGCTGCAGCCGAGCATGCAGTGCTACTAATTGCGGTTCCTTGTTGGACTGTTGTTTTTTCTTCGTGTGTTACAGGTACTGTTAATACGTAGCGACAACTCAGATATAGCACAAGACTAATTTGGCAGCGCTGTATGTAATGACCACTAAAATTTCCGATTGAAAAATGAGTTATTTCTTAATGGGAGACAAACCTGCGCTTTCTGGTGACACTGGACGTCGCTTGAAAGACATAACGAATAGTAATTGTTCGTGCTGACTCCAGCTACACGATACAGAAACGAAATCGCAGATATCTGCTGAAACGGAGAAAATTATCGTGACGACTCTTAGAAGAGACATCAGATAAAACATTGTTATTTATATATTGATATTTGACCATGTATTATGATGTTGCTATTGTTTGCAGATGTGACATACTTCAGATCACTACTAGGAACGAGATAATGGTTTCAGACAAATTGCAGCAGTGCAAAGTGTTGTAACCGGGACCGAAACGGTCGTGGGGTTGCCGAGAACAAAGCGTGGCGGGACCAAATGGGAGCGGCCCGCGAACAAACGAACGGGAAAGGACAGACACGAACAACGACGGACGACCGAGCAAGATCTTACGAACAACAACACGCAAGAAGCAAGGGGTCACAAGCGACAACCTCACGAATCGACAACGTCCACTCGTACATGGAAACAAAGTAAAGAAGACACGCCATCTGTAGGCGAGATGCCGATAGACTCACGCGAATACCAGACTGCCTCGCTGAGCTTTTTTTTTCTTTATTGTGATTTTAAAACCCGTAGAACAGGTAGGCTGGCAGCAGCACAATACGCCGCCCTTCAGCCAAAGATAGTACAATGATAAAAACGGAGAAGATACATGACTTGGAACAAAACGGCGGGAAAAAACAGTAGACACATGAACATAAAAAAACATGAAGCCGTTCACACTCGATGACAATCCACACTACAAACTGTTGACACGAAGCACAAACACTGAAGATGACGATGACACTGGTGAACGATGGAGTGGGACGGTGAACACTGAACACTAAACACGACGGCACACACGAGACACTGATGGCGATGATCTCCGGCGTGCGAATGTCCATTTAGTGTGTGCGAGTCTGGGGACCTGCCAAGAGGGGAATAAGGGTGAGGTGGGGGAGAGGGGAGAACAAGGATGCCAATGGCTGAGGAGATGGGGGGAGGAGGAGAGGGACAGGGAAGCCCGGGGGAGGAGTGGGGAGAAATGGAGGATGGAGGGAAGAGGGAGAGAAGGGAGGGAGGGTGCCCAGAGGAGCAAACACAGGAGGAGGGTGGGAGGATCAAAGTTGGTAGGAGGGGTAGATGGAGGGGAGGAGGGCATCATCAGGGAGAGGGAGCTGCCGGAAGCCATCTTGGGAGAGGGTAAGGAGGGTGGAGAGATGGAGACCGGGTGGGACGTGGGAATACAGGTGTGGCAGCGGGCGGGGGTGGGAGAGGATGGGGGAGACGAGCGGGTGAGGAGGATCGAGTTTGCGGGAGGTGTACAGGATCCGTATCCTTTCAAGGAAAAGGAGGAGGTGGGGGAAGGGGATGATCGTACAGGATCCGCGTGGGGGAGGGGAGACGGATGTGATAGGCGAGGTGGAGAGCATGGCGTTCAAGGATTTGGAGGGAATTATAAAAGGTAGGGGGGGGGGGGCAGAGGTTCAAGCCGGATGGGCGTAACAAAGGATAGGGCGGATGAGGGATATATAGGTGTGTAGGATGGTGGAGGGGTCCAGATCCCACGCACGGCCGGACTCGCTGAGCGACAGACAGGCGCTTAAATACAGGATAGGGTACGTCGCTATTGGCTGCTGGGACCACGTGCTCCACCGTGGCGCCCTCACGTTATATGCGGGCCAGGAACCACGCAGCCATGGCTTACAGCGTGACAGACGCATAGACCTTGAAAGTAGGCTGTTTCGGTTTTTACAGGGTGTTTCAAAAATGACCGGTATATTTGAAACGGCAATAAAAACTAAACGAGCAGCGATAGAAATACACC
This sequence comes from Schistocerca cancellata, assembly GCF_023864275.1. Taxonomy (NCBI): domain Eukaryota; kingdom Metazoa; phylum Arthropoda; class Insecta; order Orthoptera; family Acrididae; genus Schistocerca; species Schistocerca cancellata. The sequence continues at coordinate 744,429,846 of NC_064628.1, read as the reverse complement.
GTTTGTTGCAATATGCTTGGGACAACAGTACATTTTCAGACGGACAAACTTTCGAAATTACAGTAGTTACAATTTTCAACAAGAGATGGCGCTGCAAGTGATGTGAAAGATATAGAAGACAACGCAGTCTGTGGGTGCGCCATTCTGTACGTCGTCTTTCTGCTGTAAGCATGTGCTGTTCACAACGTGCAAATGTACTGTAGACAACATGGTTTATTCCTTAAAACAGAAGATTTTTCTGGTGTTGGAATTCCACCGCCTAGAACACAGTGTTGTTGCAACAAGACGAAGTTTTCAACGGAGGTTTAATGTAACCAAAGGACAGAAAAGCGATACAATAAAGGATCTGTTTGAAAAATTTCAGCGGACTGGGAAAGTGACGGATGAACGTGCTGGAAAGGTAGGGCGACCACGTACGGCAACCATAGAGGGCAACGCACAGCTAGTGCAGCAGGTGATCCAACAGCGGCCCCGGGTTTCCGTTCGCCTTGTTGCAGCTGCGGTCCAAATGACGCCAACGTCCACGTATCGTCTCATGCGCCAGAGTTTACACCTCTATCCATACAAAATTCAAACGCGGCAACCCCTCAGCGCCGCTACCATTGCTGCACGAGAGACATTCGCTAACGATATAGTGCACAGGATTGATGACGGCGATATGCATGTGGGCAGCATTTGGTTTACTGACGAAGCTTATTTTTACCTGGACGGCTTCGTCAATAAACAGAACTGGCGCATATGGGGAACCGAAAAGCCCCATGTTGCAGTCCCATCGTCCCTGCATCCTCAAAAAGTACTGGTCTGGGCCGCCATTTCTTCCAAAGGAATCATTGGCCCATTTTTCAGATCCGAAACGATTACTGCATCACGCTATCTGGACATTTTTCGTGAATTTGTGGCGGTACAAACTGCCTTAGACGACACTGCGAACACCTCGTGGTTTATGCAAGATGGTGCCCAGCCACATCGCACGGCCGACGTCTTTAATTTCCTGAATGAATATTTCGATGATCATGTGATTGCTTTGGGCTATCCGAAACATACAGGAGGCGGCGTGGATTGGCCTCCTTATTCGCCAGACATGAACCCCTGTGACTTCTTTCTGTGGGGACACTTGAAAGACCAGGTGTACCGCCAGAATTCAGAAACAATTGAACAGCTGAAGCAGTACATCTCATCTGCATGTGGAGCCATTCCACCAGACACGTTGTCAAAGGTTTCGGGTAATTTCATTCAGAGACTACGCCATATTATTGCTACGCATGGTGGATATGTGGAAAATATCGTACTATAGAGTTTCCCTGACCGCAGCGCCATCTGTTGTTGAAAATTGCAACTACTGTAATTTCGAAAGTTTGTCTGCCTGAAAATGTACTGTTGTCCCAAGCATATTGCAACAAACGGCGTATTTCTATCGTTGCTCGTTTAGTTTTTATTGCCGTTTCAAATATATCGGTCATTTTTGAAACACCCTGTATGTTGGTAACGCCACGTAGCGCCCTGTATGAAAATCACTGACTGTGCTGTGTGCAGTCTGTGGCTGGTGGGACTCATTGTTGGAATATTCGCTTGTGTAGTGTTGGGCTGTTGGAAGTGAACAGCATGTTGCTTTCGGCAGTTGGAGGTGAGCCGCCAGCAGTCGTGGATGTGGAGAGAGAGAGGTGCCAGAGTTTCGAAAGGACGATCTGCACATGTGTCCGACAAAAAAGGAAATCTGTAAAGATGGATGTCATGAACTGACTTTTGAACACTATTAAGGTAAATACATTGTTTGTTCTCTATCACAATCTTTCATTTGCTAACTATACCTATCAGTAGTTAGTGCCTTCAGTAGTTAGAATCTTCTATTTTGCTGGTTGCTGGCAGTATTGGCGCTCGCTGTATTGCAGAAGTTCGAGTAACGAAGATTTTTGTGAGGTAAGTGATTCATGAAAGGTATAGGTTACTGTTAGTCAGGGCCATTCTTTTGTAGGGATGATTGAAAATCAGATTGCGTTGCGCTAAAAATATTGTGTGTTAGTTTAGTGATGATCAGAATAAGTAAAGAGAGAAATGTCTGAGTACGTTCAGTTTTACTCCGCTGTCTCTGTATCAAGTAACGTTAGAGGTTTACCAGCATAGTCATTCATAATTTTTCTAAGGGGACGTTTCAACCTCTAATCGAGTTCCATGTCGTCTGGCGCGGTTTCGAAACCCGTGGCGCTCGGTACCAGACAAAGCAAAATACAAACATTCGGTAGTTATAAGTGGAAATGATGTCCATTGTGAGGGTACTACATGGACCGTGGTGCCAAGTTCTTTGGGAAATGAACATTCGTTGGCATTGGGGAGCCGACAGTGTGGGTTTTTAGAGCTAAGCATGCATGTGTTTTCAAGGGGTCATTAGGTGGGAGCTGGTGTTGAGTACGGAAGCATAGCGGAAAGTGAGGTACTGAGAACCTTGAACGAAGTAATATGTTCGATATTGTGGGACTTAAAAGTGAGTTAAATGTTGACGGAAGGTAAGATGTGCAAGTGCTATTGAAAGAAGCATTTTAGTTACGGAAGTTAGGAAAGAAAACGTAATGAGAAGTTATGAGGAAAGTCGCTTCGGATTCAAGTGGCTCAGGCGGTTAACATTAACAATCGTATGCGCACAGTGAGAAATGGTAATTGCACCAAACGATGGCTGATTTGAACTTTCATGAGAATTATTCCAGATTGGTGCTAACTAGGAAGAAAAGTATTAATGCAAACACAGTGACGAATGTTGGTGTGAGCTGATGGTTCGAAATTATTATCTAATAAACAGTGAATATAACAGCAAATACTTCTTATTAATCATTATCTGTCATCCAGTCATTTATTAAATTACAATTAACAATGCTGCAGCTGTATCAAAAGACGTAGACTGATACTTGGGATTGTAGCAAGCATACAGTAGCAGGTCCTTCCTTTGACCTGTAAGTGAGTTCTGCACCCCATAACTAAACCATATCTGGTGGCCTCAATTAAATTTGCGACAGTCGTATAAACGTTCTATACGGGTTGGTCAGAAACAGTCTGAAAAGCGTGTAAGGGTGTTGCAGTGGAGGCTGTGCTGAGTAACAGATGTTAAGAAAAAAATACGATAGTTTGCGCCGTTTCCGAGTAATGTAGCATTGGAGCTAGCCAATCTGGTCGTCGCCCGCACATTCAAGCAGCTTCCCAGAAACAGGGTCGCCAAACGCGTTCGTCGTTCGGTTTCGTCAAGTCGAACAAACGTAGCTTTTGATTACCTAGCTTAAATTTATCGCTCCCAAAGAACGCACATTTTTACTAGTAATGAGCATTTCAACAAGTGATAACCCACGGATCCGCAGATATCTGTGCATTACCGCAATTTAGCGCGTGCAAGTGACTGTATTTGAACACGCAATGACCTGTTTGGCTAACTTTTGTACTAAATAACTCGGAAATGGCATAACTTATCGAATGTTTTTCTTAAAAAATGCAGGGTGTCCCAAAACATGGTATACAGTCTTTGAAATTGAATATCTCTTTAGTTAAAACAGAAATACAGGGCGGTGAAAAACATAACAACGCTTTCTTTTGTTTCAAGATTGTAAACAAACATGGCGTTATCGTTGGATCAACGGAAATGGGTGCTAAAGTGTTACCGGAAAACAGAGAATGTGTGTGACGTACGACAACTTTGGGGGGTTGAATTTGGAACACCACCATCAACAAAAGTACTAATTACAAAAATCCGAAATGTGTTTGATGTCCAAGGAACGGTGCATGATATGACAAGGGACATTGCGGAAGAAAGAAACGTTCAATACACAATGCAGTGTTGATGAAGTGATACAGGCGTACACACAACCCCCTAAGAAATCTGTAAGACAATGCTCTCGTAAAAATGGGATCTGCGAAAGTAGTATTGATAGAATTTTGCAGGCTCAGAAACTTAAGCCTTACGTTACAAGATTTTTCCAGGCCCTTAACGAGGATGATACCGATGGGTGAAATTAATTTTGTGTGCGGGTCATTAACAGATGTGAAGAAGAGCAACTTTTCCTACATCTAATTCTTTGGTCGGATGAAGCGATCTTTAAACTTAACGGAACAATTAACCGCCATAATTGCATGTACTGGACCAATGAAAATCCATACGCACCCGAGAAAAGGCATGTTAATCTTCCAGAAGAGTGAGTCTGGCGTAGTCTGTCTTCTACAGGGTTCATCGGATGGTACGTCTTTCAAAACATTTGTCATATGTGACGCTTAGTTGAAAATGTTTCATATGATAACTCCTGGTCTTAACGACTTTTTTGAAAATGAAGATACTTTCAACAAGATTGGGCGCTACCTCACTTTCACATCGATGTGAGGGCGTTTCTCGGTTGTACATTGCCTGCCAGATAGATAGGACGAAGAGGCAGTACCGATTTTCCATCTCGATCTCCCGATTTGACTTCTCTAGACGTTTATCTGTGAGATTCTCTCAAGAACACAGTTTGAACTGCAAGACCACGACACTAAATGATCTTAAAGATCAAACTGAGCAAGCCTTTGATGCTTCTCCATTACGAACGATACAGTTGGTACGTCACTCTGTTGTCAAGTCGTTTTCGACAGTGTGTTGAGGCAGAAGGAGGCCATTTTGAAAATTTACCACCTCCAGTTGGACCGTACGGTACACCACAACATTGTACTGTACTTCTATCTCCTTTAATTAAAGAGATATTCAATTTCAAAGAGTGTATACATTATTTTGGGACACCCTGTATTTCTCAGCACAACCTCCACTGCATCAATCACTGTTGCTGACCTCCCTGTCACCGAAAGGAGAGGATGTGATAGAAGACGCATGTAAGGGAATGGAATTGGTGCTTGTCAAGTACCATTCATCATCCAGCAAGGACCTCTCTTGATACAACTTCTTCCAGCACTTTAGTGCAGTATATTATCGCTGCTGCTAGAAGCCGCTGGTACTTTGTTGACAAGCCTGGCTGTCCACGGCACTGGACCCGTATCAATGTTCTGCTATACTTCGCCTCACGACAGCCGCACTTTTCCGGCCCTAATGAGGCAGAACTCCACAAGTCGCTGCACGTCGATCAGCTGCCCGCTGTTGGAGCGTTTGACTGAGCCGGGACAACCCGGGAGATGATGGAGAGCGGGCCGGCACATTTTTCTGTGTTGCGATCGCGCCGGGTAATGGCGGCGATTTGTTGCTGGCGCGGCCTGGCCAGGTGCCTGATGGATGCCGGTCGCCCAGAAAAGATTGCGATCGATCAGCGCCCCGTGATTTATCGCGTCCGGCCGCGGCGTTGATGAATCATAGCTGTGCCTGGCGCGGACACCCCGCCCTGCGCCGGCGTGGCGTGCTTTGCCAACTTGCTGCCTGCCAACAACTGACGCCTCTCCTTCCGCCCGACAGGGCAGGCTTCCGGAGCGCAGCGCGGCATTTGACGGTGGTATGGCGGGCGGTACGCTGCGCCATTGCCACTTCCAATTTCAATTGTCGAATAGGGTCCTGCAGCTGCCTTAGCGGACTTTCGAGGGATATTTTACACTGATGCGCCAAAAAGTCTTGGGATATTCATATACAGATATACAGGTGGCGATAGTATCGCGTACACAAGGTATAAAAGGGCAGTGCACTGGCGCAGTTGTCATTTTGTACTCACGTGATTCATGTGAAAACGTTTCTGACGTAGTTACACTACTGGACATTAGCTTTTCAGAGCATTCACACAAGGTTGGCGCCGGTGGCGACACCTACAACGTGCTGACATGAGTAAAGTTGCCAACGAATTTTTCATACACAAACAGCAGTTGACCGGTGTTGCCTGGTGAAACGTTGTTGTCATGCCTCGCGTAAGGAGGAGAAATGCGTACCATCGCATTTCCGACTTTGATAAAGGTCGGATTGTAGCCTAACGCGATTGCGGCAGCATGGACTATCACCTCGTTTACCGTGGCTGCGGTTCCCCTTGACGCTGCATCACAGATAGGAGCGCCTGCGATGGTATGCTCAACGACGAACCTGGGTCCACGAATGGCAAAACGTCATTTTTTCGGATGAATCCAGGTTCTGTTTACAGCATCATGCTGTTCACATCCGTGGTTGGCAACATCACGGTGAACGCACATTGGGAGCGTGTATTCGTCATCGCCATACTGGCGTATCACCCGGCGTGATGGTATGGGGTGCCATTGGTTACACGTCTCGTTCACCTCTCGTTCGCATTGACGGCACTTTGAACAGTGGACGTTACATTTCAGATATGTTACGACCCGTGGCTCTACCCTTCACTCGATCCCTGCGAAACCCTACATTTCAGCAGGATAATGCACGACCGCATATTGCAGGTCCTGTACGGGCCTTTCTGGATACAGAAAATGTTCGACTGCTGCCCTGGCCAGCACATTCTCCAGATCTCTCACCAAGTGAAAACGTCTGGTCAATGGTGGCCGAGCAACTGGCTCGTCACAATACACCAGTCACTACTCTTGATGAACTGTGGTATCGTGTTGAAGCTGCATGGGCAGCTGTACCTGTACACGCCATCCAAGCTGTATTTGTCTCAATGCCCAGGCGTATCAAGGCCGTTATTACGGCCAGAGGTGGTTGTTCTGGGTACCGATTTATCAGGATCTATGCACCCAAATTGCGTGAAAATGTAATCACATGTCAGTTCTAGCATAATATATTTGTCCAATGAATACCCATTTATCATCTGCATTTCTTTTTGGTGTAGCAGTTTTAATGGCCAGTAGTGTAGTACGTAGGACTGACATTAACAGACTTTGGTCGCGGAATGGTAGTTACACCTAGATGCAGGGGACGCTCCACTTCAGAAATCCTTAGGGAATCCAGCATTCCGAGATCCATGTATCAAGAGCGTGCCGAAAATTTCAAATTTCGGGCATTACCTCTCACCACGAACAACGCAGTGGCCCGACGGCCTAACATAACGAATGAGAGCACTGGCGTTTGATAATAGACAAGCAACACTACGTGAAATAACCACAAAATCAATGTGGGACATACGACGATTGTATCCTTTAGGACAGTGCAGCGTTATCTGTCGTTAATGGACTATGGCAGCAAACGATCGACGCGGGTGCCTTTGCTAACAGCACAACTCCTGCAATGCCACTCCTGGGTTTGTAACCACAACAACTGGACCCTAGACGACTGGAAACCGTGGCCAAGACAGATGAGTCCCGATTTCAGATGGTAAGAGCTGATGGTAGGGACCGAGTGTGGCGCAGACCACACGGGGCTGTGGACTCACTTTGTCAACAAGACACACTGCAAGCAGGTGCTAGCTCCGTAATGGTGTGGGCTGCGTTTTCGTGGACTGGACGGGGTCCCTTTGTCCAAACTAATCCATCATCGAAATGGTTACGTTCGGCTACATACAGACCATCTGCAACCATTGGCAAAAGATTCCGGATTAGTCCCTCATTCGGATCTCCGAGAGAGGACTGCCAAGGGGGGAGGTGACCATGCGAAAAAAAAAAGAATAACCAACGAAAAGGTAACGTTCTACGAGTTAGGGCGTGCAATGTAATAAGTCTTAACTTGGTAGGGAGTGTAGAACATCTGAAAATGGAAATGCTAAGGCTCAATCGAAAAGCAAGTTGGGTTTCGCTTGGCCAATGATTTTGGAATCCATGTTGGTTGACATGGAGGACTTTCTGTTCCACATGTCTCACTATGTTTGAACACTACTAGATGCAGTGGGTGTCATTGAAGTGAAATGGAAAGAAGACAAGGATTTCTGGTCAGACGAGTACAGGGTAATATCTATTGCAGCAGAAAATGGTATAACGGAGTAAAATTCTTTATGAACAGGAAGGTAGGGCGGAGAGGAGTTACTGTGAACATTTCACTGATAGGGTTGTTCTTACCAGAATCGACAGCAGATCAACACCGTCAACAATAGTTCAGGATACATGCCGGCATCGCAAGCGGACGCTAAATAGATAGAGAAAGTGGATTAGGATACTGAACGGGTAATTCTGTATGTAATGGGAGATGAAGATCTAATACCAAGGAGGATTTCAATGCCGTTGTAGGGGTTGGAACAGAAGAAAGAGTTACGGGAGAATATGGGCTTGGTAGAAGGAACGAGGGAGGAGAAAGACTAATTGCGTTCTGGAATAAATATCAGTTAGTAATAGCGAATATTCTGTTCAAGAATTGCAAGAGGTGGAGAGGCCGGAAGATAGGGAAGATTTCAGTTAGATTGCTTCGTCGTCAGGCAGGGATTCCTAAATCAAATATTAGGTTGTGAATCATACCCAGAAGCATATATATGTCAAGATCAAAATTTAGTTATGCTGGAGGGTAGGCTGTAGTTTAAGAGACTAGACACGAAGGAAAAATTCGCAAAGAAGTGGGACACGGAAGCACTAAGGAAATGAGAAACACCCTTGAAGTACTCAGAGGCTATAGATACTGTGATAATTAGTATCCCAGTAGTCAGTTCAGTTAAAGAGGAACGGACATCTCCAAAAAGAAATAGGAAAGTAAACCGTAAGCGCAAGGAGGCAACTGCGAAGAAACTATGGATAACAGACGAAATACTCCAGTTGATCGACGAAAGAAAGAAGTACAAAAATGTTCTTGAAAATTCAGGAATACAAAATCAGAAGTCCCTTAGAAATTATATAAATAGAAAGTGCAGAGCAGCTATGGCGAAATGGCCACATGAAAATGGGAAGAAGGCAAAAAAGAAATGATTAATGGAAGGACACCTTTAGCATATAAAAAAGTCAAAGTAATGTTCGGTGAAATTAAAATCCAGAGCGATAACATCAAGAACGCAACGGAAAGAGAGAGTGGATAGGTGGAAAGAGTACACTGAAGGCCTTTATGAGGGGTAAGACTTGTGTGACGACATGACAGAAGAAGCCACAGGTGTCGATATAGAAGACAGGGGATGCAGTATTAGGATCAGAATTTAAAAGAGCTTTGAAAGATTTAAGATAAAATAAGGCAGAAAGGATGAATAACATTCCATCAGAATTCCTAAAAACATTGGGGAAAGTGGCAACGAAACGAATATTCCCGTTGATGTGTAGAATATATGAGTCTAGTGATATACCATCTGACGTTCGGGGAACCATCATCCACATAATTCCGAAGATTATAACAGCTGAGAAGTGACAAAAGTATCGAACAATCAGCTTAACAGCACATATGTCCTGACAAGGACAATATACAAAAGAATGAAAAAGAAAATTGAGGATGTGTTAAATGACGATCGGTTTGGCTTTATGAATGATAAAGGCACCAGAGAAGCAGTTATGACGTTGCGGTTGAAAATAAAAGCAAGACTGAAGAAAAATCGAGACACTTTCACTGAATTTGTCGACCTGGAGAACGCTTTCGACAATGTAAAACGATGCAAGATGTTCGAGATTCTGAGAAAGTAGGGTCAAGCTTTAGGGAAAGACGGGTAATATACAATATGTACAAGAACCAAGAGGGAACCATAAGAGTAGAACACCATGAACGAAGTGGTCGGATTAAAAAGGGTGTATGATAGGGATGGAGTCTTACGCCACTACTGTTCAATCTGTACATCGAAGAAGCAATGATGGAAATAAAAGAAAGGTTCAGGAGTGCAATTAAAATTCAAGGTGAAAGGCTATTAACGATACGATTCGCCGATGACATTGCTGACCTGAGTGAAAGTGAAGAAGAATTACATGATCTGCTGAATGGAATGAACAGTCTAATGAGTATAGGGTATGGATTGAGAGTAAATCAAAGAAAGACAAAAGTAATGAGAAGTAGCAGAAATGAGAACCGTAAGAAACTTAATATAAACTTTGATGGTCCGAAGTAGATGAAGTTAAGCAAGGATGACATCAAAATCAGACTAGCACTGGCTAAATGGGCGTTCCTTGCAAAGAGAAATCTACTAGTACAAAAAATAGGTAAACACGGACTGTGGGAAAAACTGAACAGAAGAGGATCGAACCATTTGAGATGTGGTGCTACGGACGAATGTTGAAAATCAGGTGGCCTGATAATGTGAGGAATGGGGAATTTCTGCGCAAAATCGGAGAGGAAAGGAAACGTAGGACTGACAAGGAGAACGGACAGTATGATAGGACATCTGTTAAGACATCAGGGATTGCTTTCCGTGGTACTAGAGGGAGCTGTAGAGGGCAAAAGCTGTAGAGGAAGACAGAGAGTGAAATACATCCAGCAAATAATTGAAGATGTATGTTGCAGGTGCTATTTTGAGATGAAGAGGTTGGCACAGTAGAAGAATTCGTGGCAGGCCGTATCAAACCAGTCAGAAGACTGATGACTCAAAAAAAAATCAAACGTCATTATTAAAACGAATGTGATTCATGTTAAGTAATATGTTATAATGAACACACAAGCGAGGGCCTAATTGAAAACATTAATTTGTATAGATTAAGTTATAATGCGACCCACTGTCTTCATTTAAGTTAATACCTATGTGTTACCTTCAGGCTGAAAACGCGAATGAAAATTCCAGCACTGATACAAACACTGAAACTTCTGCAAAGTGTCCCATCACAACTGTTTCTATTGGAAGTCAAGTTGATTTATCAGTAAACTCGAAATCCCAGGAAAGAAAAATTAAGAAGTACAATAAAATTCCTTTGCAAAATAAAGTAACTTCATTGTCATTTGAAGCAAAAAGCAGTATCTGTTCACAGCTCGCACAAGCTAACACAAATGAATTTAAAAGCTTATATTACAAGCTATTAAGTGAAAAATTTATCACGTCTTGTTTCATTAGCGTTTACTTTCGTAAAAGTTTCCATTTAGTCTATTATGTTACTTCCGTTTCGTAACCATAGTAGTCAGCTGTTATCGTTTCGCGTTTACTCAGTTTCAATACCGCATCGAGCGCACCGTTTGACTTCATACAAATCAAAGGTGCCTTTCTGTATAATCTCTGTTCTGTGACTCGACCAGTCATTTATGAGCAGGCAGTGTTAAGCAGTAAACGTGATGGCATAAAGTGTCAACGTTGCTGTGTCACAAATCGCAATGGAGCAGTTTCACTAAATAAAGTGCTCAAGACATTCCCTGCTGTGTCTGAAAAAGCGAAAAATGCAGAGTTTGTTCCGGACACGTTGACACTCGAACGAAAACGACAGCGCGTGGACGTCTGCCACGATTTGATTGGAATGCAAAATGTGTACAATTCTTTATCAGAAGAAAAGAGTTTGACGTCATAACCGACATTCAAGCCAGTGCAAGGCACGACTTTAACAGAATGCAAAAGAAGATCTTCGCTGACTGTTTCACACAGTCGTGGGAACGTTTTGTACGTTGTACTCACTTAGGGGAGACTATGTAGAATACTTGAAATTTTAAAATCGCCGTTTCAAAGTTCCTTTATTCTTTCTAAATCAGTCCCGAAATATTTTGGAGTGGTGGGATACGAGTTTCAGATTTCTTGTTTGTCTTATTTTGTATGAATCCCACAAACTTGACCAGTTTTCGAAGATGGGACGCACAAGTTATTTGTAAGCAGTATTCTTTGTAGACCGACTGCTTTTTCAGTAGTATCTACCTGTGGACCGAAGGCTGATACCTGGCCTACCCACGATTGAGCGTTTGTTCAAGTGGTTCAAATGGCTCTGAGCACTATGGCACTTAACATCAAGAGGTCGTCAGTCCCCTAGAACTTAGAACAACTTAAACCTAACTAACCTAAGGACATCACACCCATCCATGCCCGAGGCAGAATTCGAACCTGCGATCGCAGCGGTCGCGCGGTTCCAGACTTAAGCGCCTAGAACCGCTCGGCCACAGCGGCCGACATGAGCCTTTGTGATCATTCCAATTCACATCACTACAAAAAGTCACGGGATACCTTCTAACATGGTGTTGGACCTCCTTTTGCCCGGTGTAGTACTGCAAGTCAATGTAGAACGGACTCCCCTGCAGAAATATTGGGCCAAGCTGCCTCTGCAGCCGTCCACAATTACAAAACTGTTACTGGCGCAGGATTTTGTACAGGAGCTCACCTCTCGATTATATCCCACAAATGATGACGATGATGATGATGAGGTCCCATACTCCGAGGAGCGTAGGGCACGATGTGGGAGACCCACACCGCTGTAGTTAACTGTAACATTTGGGTTGCATTCAAAAAGTCTTGATATAATCAATCAACCTTAAATAGAATAAGAAGTGAAATATTGCAGTCAGTTTTTTAGGCAAGGTCCTAGCGGAGATGGTTTGCCATTGAGTTCCTCCAATCGTAATGGGGATGAATGATGATGATGAAGACGACACAACAACACCCAGTCCTCTCGAGGCAGGAAAAATCCCTATCCCCGCCGGGAATCGAACCCAAGACACCTTGCGCGGGAAGCGAAAACGCTACCGCAAGACCACGAGCTGCGGACGTCCCATAAATATTTGACGGAATTCATGTCTGGCGATCTGGACGGCCAAATCACTCGTTCGCACTGTCCAGAATGTTCTTCAAACCAGTTGTGAACAATTGTGGCCCACAGCCATGGAACATCGTGCTCCATAAAAATTCCATCGTACGAGGGTCAGTCAAAAAGTAATGCCTCCTATTTTTTTTTCTACATTTAATTGTCAGGAAATTTAAATGCAATTACATAGGTTGAAAACCACAACATTGAGGATCATTTTGTCATTTTTCAGTGTAATCTCCGCCCATCTCTACAGTTTTGGTCCATCTTTGAACAAGGGCATGTATCCCAGCACGGTAAAAATCACAGCTCTGCTTCCTAAGCCATTGACGCACGGATGTTTTGACGGCCTCCTCATCTTCAAAATGAATCCCACGATGAGCTTCTTTTAGTGGCCCGAACAGATGGAAGTCTGATGGTGCCAGGTCAGGGCTGTATGGGGGATGAGGCAAAACTTCCCATCCAATTTTGACAATCTCGTCAGAGGTGTGACGACTGGTGTGTGGTCTTGCATTGTCATGCAAAAGAAGAACATCTGCCATTGATTTTGTTGGGCGAACTCGCTGAAGACGTGCTTTAAGTTTGTTGAGGGTTGTGACGTATTGAACAGAATTTATTGTGCATCCCTGCTCCAAAAAATCAACCAGAATCACACCCTCTGTATCCCAGAAAACTGTTGCCATAACTTTCCCTGCCGATCGCACAGTTTTGAATTTTTTCTTCCTCGGCGAGCTTGTGTGACGCCACTCCATTGACTGCCTCTTTGATTCGGGTTCAAAAAAATGCACCCATGTTTCGTCCCCGGTCACAATTTTTTTCAGAAACTCATCTCCCTCCAAACGGAAGCGCTGCAAGTGTTGGGAGGCTATTGTTTTCCTTGCCTCTTTATTCTGATCGGTTAACATTCTTGGAACCCACCGTGCACAAACTTTTGAGTACCCCAATTGTTTAATAATCGTGATCACACTGCCTTTGCTAAGAGAAATAATGCGACACACTTCATATGCAGTCACGCGACGGTCACCACGAATGATGTCATCAACTTGCTGAATGTTGTGTGGAGTCACTGCACTCACCGGCCTGCCGCTCCGCTTTTCGTCAGTCAACGGTGTTTGCCCTTCAGCTTCCTTACAACGACGAACCCATCGTCTAACAGTGCTGACATCCACTGTCACAACACCATACACCTTCTTCAGTCTTTCATGAATGCGTATGGGCGTTTCACCTTCTGCATTCAAGAATTCAATCACACAACGCTGTCTCAAACGAACATCGATGTCGGCCATCTTACAAACTTCTGCTGTGCTGCCACCTGTTGACACAGAAAGTTACTACTGCAGTGGATTGCAGAAGAAGGTTTGAGGAATGGCGCCAAATTCAAATTTTTCACTTAACTTAATTTCTTTAAGTAGAAAAAAAATGGGAGGCATTACTTTTTGACCGACCCTCGTAGTTTGGGAACATGAAGCCCACGAATGTGTGCAAATGGTGTCCAAATAGCCGAACAGAAACAAGACCAAGCCCATTCCATGTAAACACAGTCCACACCATTACGGAGCTACCATCAGTGTGCAGAGTTCCTTATTGACAACTTTAGCCCATGGCTTCGTAGGGACTGCGCCAGACTCGAATCCTATCAACAGGTCTTACCAACTGAAACCGGGAATCATCTGACGAACCATGGTTTTCCTGTCGTCCGGAGTCCAACCGATATGGTCCCGATCCCAAGAGAGGCGGTGCAGGCGATCCCGTACTGTTAGCAAAGGCACTTCTGCCGGTCGTCTGATGCCATAGCCCGTTAACGCCAGATTTCATCTCACTGTCCAGACGAATACGTTTGTGGTACGTCCCTCTTTGCTTTCTGTGATTATGCTTGTCTTTTAGCACCGACAACTCTTCGCAAACGTCTCTGCTCTTTGTCGTTAAGTAAAGGCTGTAGGTCACAGGGTTCTCGGCAGAGCCGTTGCTAGATATTTTGTAGCCCAAGGCGAGAACTGAAAAATGACTTTGGTCTTCCGCGTCCCTCCACCACCATCATCATCCAACGGCACAAAATTGCAAATCTCCCATTATACTTTTTAATCAGCAAACTAAGGTGACCAGACGTCCGTATTTTCTGGGGAAAGTTCTCAATTTCCACGCTTTGACCTCAATTCCTTTAAAACACATTGAGGACTATAAATGTCCTCCATTTCTTATTTCTTGTCTTCAATTTCTGAAAATTTCCAAGTAATTAAAGTGTGTACTGAACATAGTAATCGAGAACTGAAAGACAAAAAAAAGGGACTGAGTCAGGTATCGAATAAAACATAAGTAATATCCGGCATTCCCCAAAGAAGTGTTACAGGCCCCCTATTGTTCCTGATCTATATTAACGATATAGGAGACAATCTGAGTAGCCGTCTTAGATTGCTTGCAGATGATGCTGTCATTTACCGTCTTGTAAAGTCAAAAATGTTCAAATGTGTGTGAAATCTTATGGGACTTAACTGCTAAGGTCATCAGTCCCTAAGCTTACACACTGATGATAAATGAGTCTCATGCTTCTTTACAGAGCGTAGGGGAACGATGCGGGAGACCCGCACCGCCTTACTAGGCAAGGTCCTAATGGAGGTGGTTTGCCGTAGCCTTCCTCCGACCGTAATGGCGATGAATGATGATGATGAAGACGATACAACACCCAGTCCTCTCGAGGCAGGAAAAATCCCTGACCGCGCCGGGAATCGAACCTGGGACCCCGTGCTCGGGAAGCGAGAACGCTACCGCGAGACCACGAGGGCGGACAAGCTTACAAACTACTTAACCTAAATTAGCCTAAGGACAATCACATACCCACGCCCGAGGGAGGACTCGAACCTCCGCCGCACAGTCCATGACTGCAGCGCCCAGACCGCTCGGCTAATCCCACGCGGCTCTTGTAAGGTCAACAGATGATGAGAACGACTTGCAAAATGATTTAAATAAGATACCTGTATCGTGCGAAAAGTGGCAATTGACCCTGAATAAGGAAAAGTGTGACGTTATTCACATGAGTACTAAAAAAAACCAGCTAAATTTCGATTACGCGATAAGTCACACAAATCTGAGGGCTGTAAATTCAACTAAATACTTAGGGATTACGATTACAAATAACCTAAAATGAAAGGATCACATAGATAATATTGTGGGTAGAGCAAACCAAAGACTACGATTCATTGGCAGAACACTTAAAAGCTGCAACAGGTCTGCTAAAGAGACTGCTTACACCATGCTTGTCCGCCCTATTCTGGAGTATTGACCTGCGGTGTGGGATCCACATCAGATGGGACTGACGGATGACATCGAAAAAGAACAAAGAAGGGCAGCTTGTTTTGTATTTTCGCGAAATAGGGGAGATAGTGCCACAGACATGATACGTGAATTGGAGTGGCAATGATTAAAACAAAGGCGTTTTTCGTTGCGACGGGATCATCTCATGAAATTTCAATCACCAGTTTTCTCCTCCGATTGCGAAAACATTCTGTTGGCACCCAACTACATAGGGAGAAATGATCATCACGATAAAATAAGAGAAATCAGGGCTCGCACAGAAAAATTTAAGTGGTCGTTTTTCCCGCGCGCCGTTCGAGAGTGGAACGGTAGAGAGACAGCTTGAAGGTGGTTCATTGAACCCTCTGCCAGGCACTTTATTGTGAGTAGCAGAGTAAGCATGTAGATGTAGAGGTATGGTATCAAGTCACAGCATGATCGCAAGCCAGTACATGCGCCCCGCCGCAGAACTGCACAGAGATGAATCAAGGTTATGTTTGTTTCCGTTTCTCACTCAGAAAACGTATTAAATAATTGTTTTATATGCTTTTGAAAACAATTCGGTGTTTAAATATACCTTCGTTATCATTTTTTCTCCTCGTTTGTTCAATGTTTTGGCTGTTTGCCTTGAAGTTAATGTTTTCCGTCCTTTGCGCCCCTAATATTTTGCTGCCTTGTCTTTCATAACGGTAGAAACGGCTGTGGGTGTCCATGGTGAGAGGTAATGCCTGAAATTTTATATTCTCGGCACGCTGTTCACACTGTGAATTTCGGAATACTGAAGTCCCTAACAATTTCCGAACAGAAATGTCCCATGCATAAAACTCCAACTACCACTCCGCCCTGCGGCCATAAACACTTTGGAATATTTTTCACATGAATCATCTCAGTACAAATGGCAGCTTTTCCAACGCACTGTCCTTTTATATCTTGTGTACGCTGTATTACTGCCATCTATATGTCTGAAGCGCCTAGAAGCGATCGGGCCACACCGGCCGGCTAGTTCGTAGTATTAATTCTGAACTGAAAGAGCACCAAGTATTAATCGTGAAGGGTGATAAGGGGACTACCTTGGTAATATTAAGTATCGCTGACTATAGTGATAAGGTTAAAGAGTTTTTTGAAGGTAACAGGAAAAAAAAGAGGTTGTCAGTTGATGGTTGGAATGCTGATACTTTGTCTGCTTATCCAGTAACGCTGGCAACTGATGTGTTATGCATGGGGATCATATCACCCTCCACTGCCTCAAAAACAGTCTGAAGATGACGCAATGAAGCGTGGAAACTGGTAGCGACAAAACAAAATAAAATAAAATCATACGGATGGCTCTAGCTGTTTTTATTTATTTGTCACGATAGTAAACGGTAGTCGTCCTAGAGATTTCCTGCTAAAAGGGTGGAAATTCAAAAGTATTGAACAAGTGTCTCACTTCCAGTTCATTGGCTGTGACACAACTTAACGACATTAATCATAATATTAATCACAAACTGAGTAAAGTATCAGGCCATATGTGGAACGAAAACGATAAAAGAAGCAAGAATGAAATTTTATTACGTGTAGTCCCATTTTCGCTGTACAGCTCTGTAGCGCTCGTGAACGTAATTACACTGCTCGTAGTAATCAGCTAGCACAACATTTCCCCACCATTTCTGTCTCGATACACCAGTACGGCTGCTCGGTCAATGACCAACGGTTTTACTGAATTTCGAGAACTTCGCCAGCATTGCAGCAAAGGGCCTCTGTGATAGCTGGAGCTCAGCTGAGGACCGTATTTTCGATAGCCAACCCCCGCCTGTGGAAGTGGGCATGAGATTTCTGTTGTAGACGAGACTAAATACGCTGATGAGCCAAAACATTATGACCACTTGCTTAATAGCTTCTTTGTCTGTCTTCGGAACGAAATACGTCATTGATTCTGCGTATCAGGGATAGGTACGTTTGTGGAGGTGTGTGTGGCGCCCGATAACGACCAAGATGGATTCCATAGAATTAACATCAGGAGAATATGGTGACCGGAAAGTCAACGTGAGTTCACTATGATGCTCCTGAAACCACTGTATTCCGGTTCTGGTTCCGAGACACGGATAATTATACTGCTGAAAGATGACATCGCAGTCGGGGAATACATCAAGCATGAAGGGATGCATGTAGTTCGCAGCTGTCAGCGTGTCTTCGATTACTACCACAGGTCCCATGCAAGCGCAGGAGAACGTCTTATACTGCATAATACTGCTCGCGCCAGCCTGCGTCCGTGGCCCGCTGCAAGGTTCGAGCCACCTTTCACATCGATAACGACGTTTGGGGAGACGACCATCGACATAGTGTAGCAAAAGCGCGATTCACTCGAAGAGCCGACAGTTCCATTGATCGACGGTCGAATTCCGATGTTCCTGTGCCCACTACAATCGTAATTGGCGATGTCGTTGGGTCAGCAAGTGAACAAGTAAGGATGGTCTGCTGCGTATCTCTATGTTCAATAATGTACGATGGACGGTGTGCTCCGAGACACTTGTACGTAGTGCACTCAGGTTCTAAGGCCTCCGATGTTTTTTTCTAATTCTCACCCGAAATCGATGAAACTGGCGTTATTTCTCGACGTAATCGCCCTGCAGACGTACACATTTTTCACAACGCTGACGCCATGATTCCATGGCAGCGGCGAAGGCTTCTTTAGGAGTCTGTTTTGACCACTGGAAAATCGCTGAGGCAATAACAGCACGGCTGGTGAATGTGCGGCCACGGAGAGTATCTTTCATTGTTGGAAAAAGCCAAAAGTCACTAGGAGCCAGGTCAGGTGAGTAGGGAGCATGAGGAATCACTTCAAAGTCGTTATCACGAAGAAACTGTTGCGTAACGTTAGCTCGATGTGCGGGTGCGTTGTCTTGGTGAAACAGCACACGCGCAGCCCTTCCCGGACGTTTTTGTTGCAGTGCAGGAAGGAATTTGCTCTTCAAAACATTTTAGTAGTATGCACCTGTTACCGTAGTGCCCTTTGGAACGCAATGGGTAAGGATTACGCCCTCGCTGTCCCAGAACATGGACACCATCATTTTTTCAGCTCTGGCGGTTACCAGACATTTTTTTAGTGGCAGTGAATTTGTGTGCTTCCATTGAGCTGACTGGCGCTTTGTTTCTGGATTGAAAAATGGCATCCATGTCTCATCCATTGTCACAACCGACGAAAAGAAAGTCCCATTCATGCTGTCATTGCGTGTCAACATTGCTTGGCAACATGCCACACGGGCAGCCATGTGGTCGTCCGTCAGCATTCATGGCACCCACCTGGATGACACTTTTCGCATTTTCAGGTCGCCATGCAGGACTGTGTGCACAGAACCCACAGAAATGCCAACTCTGGAGGCGATCTGTTCAACAGTCATTAGGCGATCCCCCAAAATAATTCTCTCCACTTTCTCGATCATGTCGTCAGACTGGCTTGTGCGAGCCCGAGGTTGTTTCGGTTTGTTGTCACACGATGTTCTGCCTTCATTAAACTGTCGCACCCACGAACGCACTTTCGACACATCCATAACTCCATCACATGTCTCCTTCAACTGTTGATGAATTTCAATTGGTTTCACACCAAGCAAATTCAGAAAATGAATGATTGCACGCTGTTCAAGTAAGGATAACGTCGCCATTTTAAGTATTTAAAACAGTTCTCATTCTCGCCGCTGGCGGTAAAATTCCATCTGCCGTAAGGCGCTGACATCTCTGGGACGTATTGACAATGAACGTGGCCTCATTTTAAAACAATGCGCATGTTTCTATCTCTTTCCAGTCCGGAGAAAAAAAATCGGAGGCCTTAGAACTTTAATGCACCTCGTACGTGCATCAGCATAATGCTCTTTCGGCAGAGATGCACACATCACCTTCTATCCTACTTTACAGAGCAGAGAATCCTCCGAACCGCACGTTTTGTGAAGAGTCGTGGAGGTCCAACCAATTAGCGCCTAATGGTAGTTTCACTGTCCATCTACCTCATTCTGTAGATACTCATGACAGTAATATGTAAACATTCGACCTCAATTAAAAGCAGGATGTATTCCAATCTCAGTCTTCCTCTACAGCTTCTACCCTCTACAGTTCCCTCTAGTACCATGGAAGTCAATCCCTGAAAACAGATGTCCTATCATCATGTCCGTTCTCCTTGTCAGTGCTGTGTTTCCTTTCCTCTCCGTTTTTGCGCAGAATCTCCCCATTCCTTACATTATCAGACCACCTGATTTTCAACATTAGTCTGTTGCACCACATCTCAAATGCTTCGATCCTCTTCTGTTCCGTTTTTCCCACAGTTCTGATACAAGTAGATTTCTCTTCGCCAGGAACGCCCTTTATGCCAGTGCTAGTCTGTTTTTGATGTCCTCCTTGCTTAACTTCATCTTTTTCGGACTATCAAGCTTTATGTTAAATTTCTTGCGGTTCTCATTTCTGCTACTTCTCATTACTTTTGTCTTTCTTTGATTTACTCTCAATCCGTACCCTGTACTCATTTGACTGTTCATTCCATTCAGCAGATCTTGTAACTCTTCTTCACTTTCCCTCAGGATAGCAATGTCATCAGCAAATCTTATCATTGATAGCCTTTCACCCTGAATCTTAATCCCATTCTTGAACCTTTCTATTATTTACGTCATCGCTTCGATGTTCAGATTAAACAGTAGTGGCGAAAGACTGCATCCCTATCTTACACCCTTTTTAATCCAAGCACTTCGTTCTTGGTCTTCTACTCTTATTGTTCCTTCTTGGTTCTTGTGCATATTGTCTATTACCCGCCTTTCCCTAAATCTTGCCCCTATTTTTCTCAGAATCTGGAACATCTTGCACCGTTTTACACTGTCGAAAGCTTTCTCCAGGTCCCCCAATCCAGTGAAAGTGTCTCGATTTTTCTTCAGTCTTGCTTTTATTACCAACCGCAACGTCATAACTGCTTCTCTGGTGCCTTTATCACTCATAAAGGCAAACCGATCGTCATGAAACACATCCACAATTTTCTTTTCTGTATATTGTCCTTGTCAGGAACTGGGATATATGTGCTGTTCAACTGATTGTGCGATAATTTTGTCACTTGTCAACTGTTATAATCTTCGGAATTATGTGGATGATGGTTCCCCGAACGTCAGATGTTATATACCAGACTCATATATTCTACACATCAACGGGAATATTCGTTTTGTTGCCACTTTCCCCAATGCTTTTAGGAATTCTGGTGGAATGTTATTCATCCTTTCTGCCTTATTTTATCCTAAATCTTTCAAAGCTCTTTTAAATTCTGATTCCAATACTGGATCCCCTATCTTCTATATCGACACCTGTCGCTTCTTCTGTCACGTCATCACCCAAGTCCTATGCCTCATAGAGGCCTTCAGTGTACTCTTTCCACCTATCTACTCTCTCTTTCCGTTGCGTTCTTGATGTTATCGCTCTGGATTTTAATTTCACTGAACATTACTTTGACTTTTCTATATGGTAAAGCTGTCCTTCCATTAATCTTTTCTTTTTTGCCTTCTTCCCATTTTCATGATGCCATTTTGCCTTAGCTTCTCTGCACTTTCTATTTATTTCGTTCCTAAGTGACTTCTATTTCTGTATTCCTGAATTTCTATGAACATTTTTGTACTTCTTTCTTTCGTCGATCAACTGGATTTTTTCGCCTGTTATCCATAGTTTCTTCTAAGTTGCCTCCTTGCACCTACGGTTTACTTTCCAATTTCTGTGATTGCCCTTTTTAGAGATGTCCGTTCCTCTGTAACTGAACTGACTATTGGGATACTTATGCACAGTATTAGCCTCAGAGAACTTCAAGGGTGTTTCTTATTTCCTTAGTACTTTCGTATCCCACTTCTTTGCGAATTATTTCTTCCTGTCTAGTCTCTTAAACTTTAGCCTACACTTCAACATAACTAAATTTTTATCTTGACATATATCTGCTTCTGGGTACGCCTCACAATCTAATATTTGATTTCGGAATCTCTGCCTGACGACGAAGCAACTAACTGAAATATTCCCTATCTGCCGGCCTCTCTACCTCCTGCAATTCTTGAAAAGAGTATCCTCCATTACTAACTGATATTTATTCCAGAGCTCAATTAGTCTTTCTCCTCTCTCGTTCCTACTACCAAGCCCATATTTTCCCATAACTCTTTCTTCTGTTACCACTGGTGTGTGTAATAATAATCTGCTCTTTCACAGGGTTGCTTAACTGAGTCGATTTCCCCATTTGCAGCCCATATCTTCGCTAGGGTGATCCCCCGTTACCGCGTCACGTGTCCGCAACGCCACCAGGATGTATCCGACGTCGCTGTGCGCAGTGGTCGTATTGTTTTGGCTTATCAATGGAAATAAATCAACTGATACCAAGCTGAACATGACTAAAGACCCGCAAGCTCCTACAGCACAGAGGGATGAGTGATAAAAATACTGTGGTATGATACAACCACCACAAACGAGATTCTTGCGGTCCGGAAAGTGTTGCAGGAGACTGGATGGATTTAGAAATGACTAGGTGTGGACAGAATTTAATTCTTTATATAATGGACAACAAAATAAGACTAATCAAAAGACTACCCAGAGTTATTAAACCCAAGAAGGTCAAAATCTTCTGGTTCGAAAAAACTAGAGAAGATATAGAAGACATGAACATCACAGGAGAATATACAATAAATGGTCTAGCTTTTGGGTCACTAGTAACGAAGCCCTGATCCACAGAGAAACTTGAAAAGAAGACTAGCAAGGTGAATAGATCAAAAAAAGTCCTTATGCGATGTTGGGATGACAAGAAGGTAGGAAACATCAAGCCAAGTACCAAGTTTAAATGTGCCTCTTAACGGCCGTGATGAATATATAAGAAGATAAAACCAACATAAATACAGAAAGGTGGCCCTCACAAATGAAATGAGTACAAGAAGGAAGAATACCCAAGGATGAAATTTCATTCTGCAGAGGAGTGTCCGCTGATCTGATGCTTTCTGGTAGATTAAAACTGTTTGCTGGACCAGGGACTGAAACTGGGACGTTTACCTTTCGGGACCAAGTGCTCTACCAACTTTTCTATCAGATTGACTTACTAGTTTTATGAAGATTCAGATCAACATAGTCAAAATCATCATGTAATATGAGCTGCAAATTGAAAAACCAAATAATTACTATAAACAAAACAAGAGAAAAAGATTTTGATAATCCAGGAATTTCTTGCTTCTCTACATCATCATTATTATTATTATTATTGTTATATTACATGTGAATAAGGACGAAAAGTGAACAAAACAAGGCTTCAAGTGATTGGGACCAGAAACAGGAAGGAATCAGAGACCACAGGGAAACTTAATCTAGACCCTGTCGACTGAAAACAAGAAAAAGCATAGTTGTGAAAAGTCCCAACAGCGTGGCAACCGCAGCCATTTCCAATGCGCGGTCTCCAGATACTGGTGAAAGACACGGGGCTCACTGTCGTTCCCACCTTCAACAACACAGTGAATGTAGTGACCCTGGAACCACGCTATCGTATTAGCTGAAGAAAAAAGGATACGTCCGGATGATTAAGATATTCGTCCGAAAAAGCGGATTCACGCACTCAGGAAAGAAAAGCCAAGTATCGTCGAGTTCAGAGCCAATGATGCCGTCCACAAGAGACCAGCCTGCAAAGTAATCAACCTGATGACATTCGTACACTGATCATCTGGGCAAAGGCCTATGCGAAGAGAACAGTCGGACTAACCAGCCGGAGACAAGAAAACAAATGAGACGTAATGAAATACGGCGCCTGTGTACATGTTACGACAATACGTCGTACAAACAATATGGACGACTTCACTTTAATATCGGGAATACCTAACCCTGCGAGCTTGCAGGGCCTGGCTACCGCTACATACCGAATCGAAAGATGTGTCGTCGCCACAGAAATTTACCGAGTAATTGTTTGAGTCTGCAGGTCATAATCGCGGGAAGCGGCAATATCTGTGTAATGTAGTGCACTTTACCGAAAATACCTGTGTCAAAGGCCAGTATTTGATGAAGGACGCTAAGGAAATGGCTTTCGCTCTCAAGAATCGCTCCCTCAACACGAATCGTAACCTCTCGTCAGTTAAGCGACGCCATTTTGATCATGTTGCGATCCACTACGATCCCTAAAGCCCTGCGGTGATCGACCACCGTCGCCAAAGGAATTCGTTAAAGCCCCTCTATGACAAGAACGTACATTTTCTGTCATTAAAGTGGGCACCACCAAAGCGATAAAAGATTCCAAGGTATCCTTCAGCCCGGGAATGTCATCAATGTTTCGTGCTAATCGGCGTACGCACAGACCGAAAATGATTCCGCCAATATAGACCAGCCACGTAGTAGCATGGCAGTGCGGCGAAGGAAGGGTTCCAAGAACAAAACAAAGAGTGACATGGATAATGGTCTTCCCAGGGAAGACCCCGTCGGATAGAAAGCCGGTGAGGGGGATGGGGTAACGTGACCGTTCACAACCACTGAGGTATGGAAACTAGCGAAAAGATTGGCTAGAACCTGGCATGCGTCGTGAATAAAACCCAAAGCGATTAACACTCTCAATAATAAACTGTGACTGATGCGATCGAATGCCTTTTGGAAGTTGAGAAAAAGGAAGCGCCTCCCCCCCCCTGCCCCCCCCCCCACCCCCCGCCGAGAAATTAGTGGCTACAGCCACCGAAACTACAGCGCGACATTCGATAACAGAAGTCAGTATCGTGCGTCCAGGCACACAACTTTGGTGAATGGCAACAATTCTGCCGAGCAATTTAGAGAGGCTCGTGTTATAGCTGGAAAGACAATTTTGTATTCGAAGGTGGTTTACAATATGAGAACCGTTAACGTCCTTGAAAGGAGCGGGAAGTAAGACACCACGTACCGCTTCATTGACCATCTACGTTACTGCGTCACCTGTGAGAGGCCGAAGATGAACATAATATCCCTTTTAAATAATATCGAATTCAGCTGTCTAGCGTGGCTGAGACCCGGTAGCAACATCATATATATCATCCATCAGTGAATCGCTCAAATACAGGTCGTTTAATTCAGGGGTGAAGACGAAATCCAGCAAAGGCAACAGTCGCGGGGAAAATGCATCAGACAGGTGTAGGATACCGCCAAACCCATGTGTCACGTAGATGCAAGGAGCGCACCATGTCATGAAGTTCTTTACTAAAACTAAAATTAGGAGACTGATCAATTGTCCACCCAGTAGTATCTTTGTCGGGGATTTCCGAAGTAGGTAAATGACTTTCTCTTTGTACAGTTAAGATCCTTAGACGCCAGGAAGGCATCTGGCCCAGACGGTATCCCCGTAAGATTATGTGTTGACTATGCTACAAATATAGCACCATTCCTATCCATCATCTATCAGAGATCACTGGAACAGCGGAAAGTTCCACGAGGCTGTAAGAAGGCCCAGGTCATATCAATTTATAACAAAGGGTAGAAAATCGGATGCACATAATTACCGGCCTGCTTCACTGACATCGATTTGTTGTAGAATCGTGGGACATACTTTGTGTTCAGACAGAGGGACCTTTCTAGACTCTGAGAAGCTCATCTGCAGAAACCAGCACCGTTTTAGGAAACAGCGCTCATGCGAGACACAGTTGGCACTTTTTGCGCATGATATACAACAGGCTCTAGATACCAGCTCCCAGGTTGATGCCATATTTCTCAACTTTCAAAAGGCGTTCGACTCAGTTCAGCACTGTCGCTTGCTCCAAAAAGTGCGACCTTATGGTCTATCCGATGACATATGCGGCTGGATAGAAAGTTTTCTAACAGACAGAGAGCAGTATGTCGTCCTGAATGGGGAGATTTCAATAGAAAGAAGCGTAACTTCAGGTGTGCCCCAGGGCAGCGTAATAGGTCCCCTGATTTTTACGATTTACATATAGGATCTGGTTTATGGTACTGAGAGCGGCGATAGACTGTTTTGCCGATGATGCTGTAGTCTACAGGAAAGTAGTATCACATGAAAGTTGTGAACAAATCAGTGTACAAATAAAATGTGCGAGTACAAGATAAATGCCCAGTGTTTAGAAGCGGTAACATCCGTCAAGTATCTGGGTGTGACTACTCGATCTCAAATGGAATTATTAGGTTACACAAGTAACGGGCAAGGCTAACTCTAGATTGCGGTTTATTGGTAGAATCCTGAAGCGATGAAGTCCTTCAACAAAGGAAATTGCTTACAATACGTTAGTTCGTCCAGTCTTAGAGTATTGTTCGTTTGTAGGGGACCCTTACCAGTTGGGTCTGATTCAAGAGATTGAGAATGTCCAAAGAAGAGCGGCAAGATTCGTGAGTGGTACATTTAGCCATCTCGAGAGCGTTACAAATCTCATAGAAAGTTTGAAGTGGTACACACTTGCAGATAGACGAGGCGCTAAACTGAAGGGGCTGATCACTAAATTTCGAAATCCGATCTTCGCATATATCATTACCACCAACTTTCAAATCGCGCAATGACCACCATTCAAAGATAAGGGAAACTAGAGCTCGTGCTGAGGCGTACAGACAGTTGTTTTTCCCCCGGGCGGTCAGCGAGTGGAATAGAGGGTGGGAAATATGACTTCGGCGCGAATTGTGCGCTCCGCCACACACCGCTTGGTGGATAGCGGTGTAGATATGCAGATGTAGATGTAGATGTAGGAAAGCGAAAGTGCCGTAGAACGGCCAGAGCCAGACGGGGAATAGAGAAGAAGTAAAGTGAGATAACAAAAGGTGCATTCTATACCCCGACTATCATCGAAAACATCGAAATCTCGTAATGGAATTCGGTCAAGCAGCGAGGAACTGAAAAGTAATCAAATAATACTTCTTGTAAAAATTGACGTTTGTACCAGAGTCATATATAAAACGTTGCAGAGTGGTGATCCTGAGTTCGGCACCACTTCGGTTATTATTCAAAGTATATGCCTATATAGACAATTGGGACCGGAACAAAAACTACAAAATTACAAATCCATCACTGACGGAGCTATGTACCAATATCCACGGCAGAATTACAAATCTATCATCTGACAGGAGCTATGTACCAACATGCACAACAGAATTAATGGACACAACGGAGGGAGAAGAAATGTAAACTTTTCTCCAATCTTCCAACTTTCTTCCTCTGTGGTGTGGCTCTTACAGGCTGGATATGTTATTTACTGCAGCTCCTCGGGATTGTCGCTACCTCTCGAGATTATGTGTGGGCGGAGGGGGCCATTCAGAAAGTCCCTTGCTGACGTAGAGGAAGACACCTCGTCACCCCACTCGTCGACGGACAGAGTTCGCTTAAGGAGATTTGTTTAGTAACGACGGTGTCCTCCTGCCCTTGGCAATCAATCATTTTATACATATCAAGACATTGTGACACAGAGGCCGCGACAGAAGGCGCAGAAGTAGTTTGGGAAGCTGAGACAACAGGAGAGGTATCCAACAGAGCCGGGGCAACAGGCGGTTGCGACCGGGCAGCATTGACGAAGGTGAATTATCAGTAACGAACTGGTCTGGTGCAGAGGCATCCATGGTGTCCTCGACCATCAACTCAGGCCAGAGAAGAAGGTACTTCAATGGAAGACCCTCAGTAACCCGTGTTGGCCCAGTTAAAGGTTCCTCTGGAAGAAGACCCGCTGAAGTCCCTGTTTTTCGCTGTTTGTAAGCGGGGTTACAGTAAGTGGTGCTGAGCAGACCAGCGCTCCCTTAGAATATTTCATATATCCTAACAAGGGAGAAGGATGGACCTCAGACAACTGTCATCTAGTAGTAGTATTAGTAGTAGCTTTATTCATCCGTAGATCTCTTTTTACAAGAATATAGGACACGTCAAAGTATTTACAAGTTTAGACCAATTTAAAATAAGCTAATTCGTATACACACACATTTACAGACTTCTGGTTAGAGACAGTCATTAGATTTACTCCTGGTATCCAATACTTCTTTTTTTACAAATAACTTATTGAATAATGTAATGAAACATTGTTCACTCATATCTCACTATCAGACACTGCAGCCGGCCGCGGTGGCCGTGCGGTTGTAGGCGCTGCAGTCCGGAACAGCTGGACTGCTACGGTCGCAGGTTCGAATCCTGCCTCGGGCATGGATATGTGTAATGTCCTTAGGTTAGTTAGGTTTAAGTAGTTCTAAGTTCTAGGGGACTGATGACCTAAGATGTTAAGTGCCATAGCGCTCAGAGCCATTTGAACCATTTGAACCATTCAGACACTGCACACACTTTACACACATTGTTTCATAACACTTCACTCACTAGACACACACACACACAAACACACACACACTGATGATCTCTGGGCCATTTTCTGTACCGCTACTTCCCATTTGCTATCCTGAAAAACTGAGTCAGCATCCCTCTACAACGAGTGAGATGTAGAGCTCAGAAAGAGAAAGAGGTGTTACTATTGTGCAATGCATAGCTTGAAGCAAGTTTTTCTAGAAAAGGAAAAAAGAAGGGAAAAAACATAATGTTATGTGGAATGTTGGATATTTTATAATCATTATTATTATTTAGTTGTATAACATTTTTTTTACCAAACCCCTGCTCTGTTTTATCTAAGTAATCCTTCATGTATAAAATGTATTGCATAACAGGTGCTTTCTAACTGCCTTTCTAAATAAGTGTATTTTTGCAGTTTCTGTAATCTCTTTCGGTAAATTATTGTACAGTTCTTGGTAGAAAATGCTCTTATGAGTTTTATGTTTTTTTTTCTTGATAGATGTAAGTTGAGTCTTGTTCCATGGTTATGGAAAGAGCTGTTTGTGCTGTAATTACGAATGTTATTTTTGATATATATAACTGAATAGTAAATGTATGCACACAGAGCAGTTAAAATCCCCAGTGTTTTGAACA
The DNA here is from genome assembly GCF_023864275.1 of Schistocerca cancellata. Lineage (NCBI taxonomy): Eukaryota > Metazoa > Arthropoda > Insecta > Orthoptera > Acrididae > Schistocerca > Schistocerca cancellata. The sequence continues at coordinate 744,401,276 of NC_064628.1, read as the reverse complement.
GATCTTTACAATGAGCTCAACTACTATTTCTGGTTATTATTCTTATGGCTCTTGACAATTGTGTTCATATTTCGTGCAATTGTCCCCCAAAAAAGAATGCCATAGCTAAAAACTGAGTGTACATATGAGTAGTATGTAACTAAAAGACACTGCATTTTACATACTGACGATAGGATTATAAGGGAATAACATGCTGATGACATTCTGTTAGCAATTACCTTTGTATGTTCACACCACTTCAACTGAGAATCAATATTCATTCCTAGAAATTTTGCATTTGTTACACAGTCTATAGAGGTGCCATCTATGTTTAATTTAAAATTGTCATTTTCCCTCTTCAAACTGAAATTCACGCATTAGTTTTCTTTATGTTCAATATCACTTTATTGCTTATTGATCAGTCGTAAACTTCCTTGAGAGTTTTATTTGCTTTATATGCAAGGAGTTCTCTTGTTTTCTCAGTGGCTATAATATTGCTGTCATCAGCTAAGAGAATTTTTTCACAATGAGTAACACTAGTGGGAAAGTCATGGATATATATCAGGAATAGTATTGATCCTAATATGCTACCTTGCGGATCCCCTACATCAATTTATTTTGCTTTTGATAAGTGTTTTACTAAATGTTTAGATCTATTTGAAGTATGTGTTATCTCTACTCTTTGTACCCTATCTGCTAGGTTCGATCGAAATCAGTCATTAGCTACCCCTCTTATTCCTAATGCTTCTAATTTATTTAATAGAATCTTGTGGTCGACTGTATCAAAAGCCCTAGGAAGATGCAAAAATATACCTGTGACACACTCATCTTTGTCAGGAGCATCAAGTACATACAACTTTTGTGAATTCTACTATCGCTAACTCTGTATTTTTGCCACTTCGGAAACCAAACAGCGATTCGCTTAAAAGATTGTATTTATTCAGGTAATTCATTAATCTGTCTTTCATAATTGCTTCTATTATTTTGAGAGAGGTGACAACAGGGAAATGGGCCAGTGATTTTCTATGTCTTCTGCATCAGCTTTCTTAAGCAAAGGTACAACTCTTGTCTGTTTTAACTGCTCTGGAAATGTCCCAGATGTGAAGCATTCATTTACTATATTTGTTAAGGGGCCTTGTATAATCTCTATGCAGTGTTTCAGTACACACATTGGTACTTGTAACTCGAGCGGAAGATTAAAAACCAAAACATTTTTATATACTGCTTCTGAATTCGCCCAAGAACCATGCTAGTGAAACCCTCACTATGAGTAAAGAGGACCTGAGAACCGTCACGTAATAATACCCTATCAGCCTGAAGGGGGTCAAGAAATATAACAAAAATCACACATAATTCCACATCAAAGTACGCAGTATGCTCCTGATCCGTAGTAGCTTCAATCCTGTCCACCAACTAGTCGTGTATCTCTAAAGAACCGGGCTGCACATGCCACGTGGATTTATCAAATTTATCAAGCCGACAGTACCTGTACGAGGAATAGCAGTGGGAAGCATGTTGGATATCATGGTGCAAGAAAATACTGTGTCAGGAAGGGTTACAGAAACGACCAGACGCTAGAAAACAAACAGCAATGAAAGGCACACAAGAATTCACGCGACTCTGCTCGGAAAACAAAGAAGACTCGCAGTCCTAATGTAGAAGTGGAACTAAGACAACCTACTCACTTGACGCTCAACATGGGGAATGAGCGAGTGAGGTGTGCAAGCACGACTCATATTCGTCCTCACAGTTTCACTTCTGCCACTAAATCTTCTCCTAACTTACAGACTTCACAGAAGCTCTCATGTAACCTCGGGGGACTAACATTTCTGGAGGGAAGTATACTGAGGAGACGTGGCTTAGCCACTGCGTATCAAATTATTCCCAGAATGAAATTTAATCTGCTAGGAAGTTTCATACCTGTAAGTGCTTTAATATACAGACCGACGTGAAAGAGAGACTGGGAAACCACAAGAAAGTTCCAGTCTTCTGTGACCAGGGGAGAAGAGTTGCGTTCACTTTGAAAGGAGAAATAAGAAGAACAAGAAAATCTGCACCACAAAAAGAATGAAAAAAATAGCGTCGAAGACAGAACGGCTTCACCTCTACATGGTTGATCGGTAAGGTCTAGCTGAAGCGCCTCTCCTGCAGCTCCGAGAAAACTCAGCGAGACGGCTAAGAGGCCAGTGGATGCTGAGGACCCGTGATAGACGATCAGTTGTTTGGCCACTTCCGAGAATCACGGCTGTATCGAACGAAAGTTGTGACTGGATTAAGTACAACTAGCATTAGGCTTACCTCATGGAAGTGTGTTGGGATTCTTGCTCTTCGTGTTGTATTCTAATGAGTTAACAGAAAATTATCTACAGTGAAACATTGTTTGAAAAGAACTGTACAACTGTCACGACAGATACTAATAAGGTTTCAAAGTGTTGCAAGGATTGGTAGCTTGCTCTAAAAGCACAGGAGTGGAATAAAACGTACCTGACAAAACGCAGAAAACTGGTGTTCTACATTGATCAGCCAGAGCATTGTGACCACTGACTGACTATCGATATAGACCCGTCCAGGTGATAGGAGCGTGAACTGCTAGTCTGACACAGGCACCGTGCATGTAGTTATCAGTGAGCGTGTTGTCCATGTGTAGAATGAGGAAGGGGTGCGATACGAGGTGCATTCAAGTTCTAAGGCCTCCGATATTTTTCTAATTAACTACTCACCCGAAATCGATGAAATTGGCGTTACTTCTCGACGTAATCGCCCTGCAGACGTACACATTTTTCACAACGCTGACGCCATGATTCCATGGCAGCGGCGAAGGCTTCTTTAGGAGTCTGATTTGACCACTGGAAAAATCGGTGAGGCAATAACAGCACTGCTGGTGAATGTGCGGCCACGGAGAGTGTCTTTCATTGTTGAAAAAAGCTAAAAGTCAATAGGAGCCAGGTCAGGTGAGTAGGGAGCATGAGGTATCACTTCAAAGTTGTTATCACGAAGAAACTGTTGCGTAAGTTAGCTCGATGTGCGGGTGCATTGTCTTGGTGAAACAGCACACCCGCAGCCCTTCCCGGACGTTTTTGTTGCAGTGCAGGAAGGAATTTGTTCTTCAAAACATTTTCGTAGGATGCACCTGTTACCGTAATGCCCTTTGGAACGCAATGGGTAAGGATTACGCCCTTTCCCAGAACATGGACACCATCATTTTTTCAGCACTGGCGGTTACCCGAAACTTTTTTGGTGGCGGTGAATCTGTGTGCTTCCATTGAGCTGACTGGCGCTTTGTTTCTGGATTGAAAAATGGCATCCGCATCTCATCCATTGTCACAACCGACGAAAAGAAAGTCCCATTCGTGCTGTTGTTGCGCGTCAACATTGCTTGGCAACATGCCACACGAACAGCCGTGTGGTCGTCCGTCAGCATTCGTAGCACCCACCTGGATGACACTTTTCGCATTTTCAGGTCGTCATACAGGATTGTGTGCACAGAACCCACAGAAATGCCAACTCTGGAGGCGATCTGTTCAACAGTCATTCGGTGATCCCCCAAAACAATTCTCTCCACTTTCTCGATCATGTCGTCAGACCAGCTTGTGGGAGCCCGAGGTTGTTTCGGTTTGTTGTCACACGATGTTCTGCCTTCATTAAACTGTCTCACCCACGAACGCACTTTCCACACATCCATAACTCCGTCACCACATGTCTCCTTCAACTGTCGATGAATTTCAGTTGGTTTCACACCACGCAAATTCAGAAAACGAATGATTGCACGCTGTTCAAGTAAGGAAAACGTCGCCATTTTAAGTATTTAAAACAGTTCTCATTCTCGCCACTGGCGGTAAAATTCCATCTGCCGTACGGCGCTGCAATCTCTGGGGCGTATTGACAATGAACGCGGCCTCATTTTAAATCAATGCGCATGTTTCTATCTCTTTCCAGTCCGGAGAAAAAAAATCGGAGGCCTTAGAACTTGAATGCACCTCGTATATCTGAGTTTGACCGAGGGCAGATTGTGATAGCCCGGAAGCTCGGCTTGAGCATTTCGGAAACTGCACGACTTGTCGGATGTTCGCGGAATGCTGTGTGAGGGTCTCCGATACATGACAAAACCAAGGTAAAACCACGACCATCGGTCGTGGGGTACGGCTCCCACCCCTCGTTACTGACGTCGGATGTTGCAGGCCTGCCAGACAGCTAAAAAGAGGACAAAAATCGGACTCTTATGCTGGCGAAAATACAAGTGTGTCAGAACACTCGGTGCACTGAGCACTCCTCACGATCGGCTTCCGCAGCCGACGACCCAAGCATGTGCCAATGTTAACACCACGACATCGGCAACTACGACTGAAACTGGCACATGACCTTCGGAACTGGACGTAGGAGCAGTGGCTGAGCATTACATGATCCGATGAATCCCGATACCTTCTTCATCATGCCGATCGAAGAGACAACAGCAGGACAGAGAACATTCACGTGGCCATCCACGGATCCAGTGGAGCTCGTGCAAGGAACATGACGGGCAAGGAGTGTTGTACACTGGTTGCAGACCACATACAGCCCTTCATATCTGACACGCCCTGCTAAACCCGCAGGATAGGACAGGTAGTTGAAATTGTGGAAAGGGGCCAAAATGAGTGGCTGTCAGTTACACTCGAACTTTATTTATTTGACCAGACATTACAGTACAAATTCTTGAACTTAATTATCGGCTGAATACGCCACACTATCCTATTCCTTAAGGGCACAACTACTTTAATTTAAACAAACTTCTAAAAGCCATCAACTCAAAATTCAGACGCAGAAGGCCTCACGTTAAGTAAGTTCTATAATTTGGCTGAAGACCCAAAAATCTAACACTTGAAAAGCAACAACTTTACTTTAAAGACGGCTGAAGGCCGATGATTTAAGTCTCAAGGTAAAATAAAATAAAAAATCACAAGACAGAAGGTCTTATTTCAATTTGGCTGAAGGCCCCAAACAGTCTGATGCTCGAAAGACAAAGATCCTTAATTGAACAACGGCTGAAGGCCCCATGACTTAAAACTCAAGGTAAAATAAATCTAAACAACAAAGCCGTTTCTTACATTAGGCTGAAGGCCCCAAACAATCTAACACTTGACAAGCAAGGAACTTTAATTTTAAAATAGCTGAAGGCCCATGACTTAAAACACAGCTAAAATAATTTTTATTAGGCAGAAGGCCCAAGGCTTTATCATTAAACAAAATATTAATCAGGCTGCAGGCCCAAACAATCTAACACTTGACAAGCAAGGAATTTTAATTTTAAAACGGCTAAAGGCCCATGACTTAAAACACAACTAAAAACGATTCAACTTTAATTCAAAACCATAGGCTATGAGCCATACAAGTACACACAACAGGAAATAAGAAAAGGCAGTGCAGCTAACGGCGCTCAGAAGTTTCGGGGGTCGGCCAGCACTTGAAATACTAACGTTCACTTAGGTGAGACAGGCAGTCGGCCCAACCATTCTCGATCCGACGAAAAGCCAACCAACAGACAGTCAATGGACTCACCGACTAGGTAACTTGCGCTCCACCCGACCAGCACACAATCGGGAGTTCAATGCAAAACGTAAAGAGCATGGACACCTACAACCAAGCATACATTAAGCTGCCAAACACCATGCTGGACAGCGACAACACGGTGAGGAAAGGACACTGCTTGAATTTACGTCAACGGCCAGGGCAGGTAACCGGAACGTTGACGGCCACTAGGTAGAAAATTCCGCTGGTGCACTTCAATTTCAAATAACCAAATACAGTTACACTCCACTGGACAGTGGCTAAACCTTCGCCAACTCGAAAACACACGTTGTTGCTCGTTGGAATGTCCCAACAGCCAACAACGGCCGGCCGTGGTGGCTGAGCGGTTCTAGGCGCTACAGTCTGGAACCGCGCCACCGTTACGGTCGCAGGTTCGAATCCTGCCACGGGCATGCATGTGTGTGATGTCCTTAGGCTAGTTAGGTTTAAGTAGTTCTAAGTTCTAGGGGACTAATGACCTTAGAAGTTAAGTCCCATAGTGCTCAGAGTCATTTTTGATTCAACAACGAGAACCAGACGGCACAATGTGAACAGGCTCGACTTTCTGATAAATTAAATCCAAACTCAACTTTCGTGTCCAGGGTCGGTGAGCTACGAACCTCGTAGCAATGGGAACAGCCCCACACTCTCTGACACTGCGTAGAGACCGCCAGCGAGCCCAGCCAAACCACGCCTCGCAGAGATTTCCTTGCTGCTCCGTGCCAATCGTCCGACTGACACACATCAGCACGGAGACAGCACTAAAATAACTGAGCGGTCGACATCACAAGCTACATACAGTTTCACGAACACTTGCACGAAGGACTAGACAATACTAACGACAGCGACTGTGCAATAACAGGAACGAATCACGAGTCGGCACACGCAGGCAACCCATAAGTGATCGCCGGCCAACATACACCTCGTCCGACGAGACGACCGACCGACGACCAACCAAGGTTGTCCGCACTCAAGTGAAATGTATCAGCAACTGTCGGGCGTGTCATGGCTGTCCGGACCTCACTGCAGCTGCGCCCCGACTGAAAAATTCGGTAATGTCCTAAGTCAAACACTGTCAGGTTCGAACTGCACTGCTAGCGCCTCGCAACTCACTGGCAGATCCCAACTAACCCCGAACACACGACAACTGGGAAGTAATAGCAGTCAGCAAAGATACTACGCCAGGGCTTATATCGATAAGCCCCGCTGCTGCCGCTCACAGGCAGGCAAGGCGGCACTTCAGTGACACCAGTAATTGAAATTAACATAACGAGGTGGTAGTACAGTAAAAACAAGATGACAGATACAACAAGGCACGAACACGAGCCACGCACAGCTCAATATCTATCAGCAGTGGCATTTTTCAACAAGATAATGTGCCACTTCACAAGGCCAGGAGTGTGATAAAGAGGTTCGAGGAACACAGTGGCGAGTTCCAATTGATGCGCGGCCCATCGACTCGCCAGATCTGAACCCGATCGAACACATCTGAAATGTGATTGAATGTGGTTTCAGAGCTCATCGCCCTTCTCCCCGGAATTAACGGGAATTGTGTAGATGTGGTGCCAGATCCCTCCAGCGACCTCCCAAGGCCTCACTGATTCCATGCCACGACACTTCGCTGCTGTTATCCGTGACAAAGGTGGATATACCGGCTATTAGATAGGTGGTCAGTGTATGTCTACAACATAAACAAGCCACCAATGGTGGTTGATGTGGTGGTACAATTTGTAGTAAGAAAGACAATTTTTTACTTAAGCTAACAAAAAACTCTTAGAAAAAAACATCCATGTCGGGAATTATTATCTTTGCTTTATACTTTCCTCTATCACACTGTTCCACGACAAAATGCGTTACTGTGCACATTACCGAATTTTTCAGTCACTGGAAACACTTACTTGCTCTGTCAGAACTAGACCCTGAGTCTCCGACGCTTTAGTCTCCTTTGATTGGCTGACACAACTAGTGAACGATGAGCTTGCTTTTGATAACGTGTCTGAAAGACTCAAGACATTTCTTTTTCGATATAAGTACTGGCAGTTTTTATAATTTGCGTTTCATACAATGTACATGATCCACTACATGGCTGCACAACATTAGGTATACTCTCACGCATTCTTAATTATTTACAAATACAAGGTTCATTCTTTAGGTACACTTATCATTCACTCCATTACACATTCTGACAGCATAAAAATGTATATTTTTCACCAAAACAACGGAAGTTCGCAAATACTTCGGTAACCTATACTTCACTTCGGTTGTTTTGGCAGTATGGTGTTCACCTAGTTTATTCTATGATACGTACAACTTTCATATCAGTGTGTAAGGAAGGTATTCTTTGTGCAATACAGAAAATTTCGAGTTCTAAGAAAATTTTTGTATCTCATAAACTACTGAAGTTATCATTTTGAAACTGGAATGATGAACTACAATTGATGTTTGATAGCGTTGTATGTAGTTTTATTGCAATCAGCGTACTGACATACGCAGAAGTTAAATCATGGATTGGCGTATGATTTAGTCGACAGACTAGATACACGCACGAACTGCGGCATGCCAGCTGATGCATGCGTACTGTGGTTACAGCTCTCGGGCACATCTCCGAGCAGCATTTATATAGGTGGTCTCTCAAACAGGGGCGACACGAGCGGATGTTTCCGCAATGAAGATACAGCGGCGAGATGCAGAGTACTGCAGCCATGCGGCCAGCTATGGTACAGAATGCGGAGAGCCAAATAGTAAGTCTTCTGCTGCGCCTCTAAAAAATAGTTTTACGTAAATGAAGCATTTTTCTCTGTTGTTAACTGCTCAATAAAACTTTTACTTTTCACGTAAAAATTAAAAAGCACTGTCTTTTGATTCGTTTGTGTTCTCCATTGTGCAATCTGTCTCATTCGATTTTCAGGAAACTTTTTAAAAAATAAAAACTCTCACATCTAATACTCACACATCATAGCTTCATAAAGAACTGGCTCTCTTTTAGTCCTTCACTCATAGTCATTATGATGTTTCGAAATTAAATAAACCACTGCACATATTTCGAAGAGGTTTACAGCGAAAAGTGTTGTCGCTGGCCAGTTTACATTTAGTGCATTTTATTTTATACATTACTGAAAGTGAAATGAAGGTAACGTATCAAAATTAAGCGGAGCCATGCTTCCTGCCACTCTCGACTAAATATATATTCGCAGTGTAACCTCCCAACAGTTTATTAAGCCGTAACCTCGCAATAATAACGTGACTAACCTCACAATAAAAATGTGACTCATATATAACCTTTCAATAATTAACCGACTATGAATCTAAACTGGTATAAATTTGAATGTCAGAAGTGCTGCGTCATGGCTCTGAAAGATCATTCCGAATAAATTGTAAATTCTTACCTCAAAGAAGTCGCTGGATAACGCGTATATATCTGCTCCTATAAGAAATTTTTCTGGCACAGCCCAGTGCAATGCTGGCCGCTAGATTTGTCATGTATAAAAACTGATTTTTCTTTACGATAATCGGGATGACCATGGATTGCAGAAGTTAGTAAATTCTTTAAATTCAGATGAATGATTGTCAAAAAGTTAATTTTATAAAAAAGATTATTATTAAAAGATTTTTTGAACATTTACATGGGACTTGATATAACAATAGTACAAATTTAGTTGTAACAAATTAGATATGCGCGCGGCTGTTCTTACCTTATACTACATCACTCAGGCACGACCGGCCTAACCGCTCGACTGCGAGCTACCACTATTATTGCCGACACAGCTCCTACTGCATCCGACACTGCTCCTACTACAGCCGACACTGCTCTCTGGTCTGCGATTCTATTGTAGCTTACATATCGCAGGCAGCGCGTGAGCAATCCATCGATATTACATCTGCTCGAGTGCGCTATAGTTCAATTCTTTTATCTTGGAGGCTCGAGCGTGCCCGCCCAGACGCAGGAGATTGCTGCGTTGCCAGTTGCAAACGACACACGCGCCAAGAGAAGCAGCGACATAGTATAGTATAGTTCGCAAATTTACGTTTAGAGGGGAGCGCGCAGTTTATGAAGTAAAGCCACCACGGCCGCATTAACCATTTCGCTGCTACAGAGACGTGCTCCCCGCAGTCCGCGCTGTGCGCGATTTTGTCATCACTGCACTGCTCGCCTGTGCTGACACATGGTGCTCCGACTGCTTTGACACACTTATCATTCGATTTCACAAAAACTATTTGGTCCAAAAATATGATTTTTACACATCTTCTTGACTGATACCTTCCCCCCATAAATGACTTAATGTTGTTTCGATATTCAACGCAGTTATTGTGCAGCATTAAATATAGTAAACCATTGCATACTTTCCGTATGGTCGATTTTAGTTGCCACAACGTTGAGAATGAAATGTGGACAAGATACCTAAATTTCACATAAAATTTACTGTATAACAATATCTCGTTTCATTTAAGTACAAGATAGGTGTCTTATGTAATATTGAGAAATATTCCGTCTTTCGCGACTGTAATAAAAGTTTTATTTATACCAGAGTCATTTCGCTTTCTTCTAAAAGTTCTGATTAAAACAAAATTGGCGAAGTACACAAAACTGAATTGTGGACGTAATAAAACATAGAAACTAAAATATATTGTCAGTGAGGCGCAGCGCGCAAACAATTTTTGTTATTCACAACGGACAGCAAATACTTGCCAAAACATAGATCAGTCGACGAAAACATTGAATATGATGATGTTGCCAAAGCAGCGAAGCAAAGAATTGCGTCAGACAATCAAGTAGCTCGGCAACGTACGAGCCGAAATTCTGCTCTAAATAATACTTTTAATACTGTCACAAAAGAACATATCTCAATATGAATAGTAAAACAGCGACTGCGGAAGAGAAGATATACAAACAAAACAAATAACATGAATATTGTATGTGTGCTTTTTCATTGTTTTTAATTGCTGTGAAAAGAAATATTGGAGGACAAAATTAGAAAAACCGAAAACGTATTATGATTATAATGAAGAGACAAAGCACTAGAAATTTCAAAAAATTACATTCAAACGAATAAAATTCATGAAGTAAGACACTTCGATATTGTTTTTAAATAAAGAAAATATTAATCACAGAACAAAGTTTGAACTCGGATCCCTTCGCTTAGCAGCCAAAGACCTTTTTTTTCCACCCCGTTTTGTTTTCTTGTTTCTTTTTATTTTTTTGTTTTTTTTATATTCAAAATTATACTGGTTTCGCCTTCCAGTAAACAAAAATTTTAGTCTCCTTCGTGTCTTGATGGCGAAGAAGCAATCCTTTGGAAAAAAAAAAAAAAAAAAGTTTCTTAAAGCCAAAATCAAGTTTCATTTTCCTTTAAGAAGAAATTATGAGGAATAAATAAGGAAAAGTTTTCTTATTTTCTTTTTTTTAATATATAAAGTCGTCGTGCGACTTGTAGTTAAAGACCAGTTCTTACAGGAGCGCCTGAAGTGTCTCCGCCTACAGCAGGCCAGCTCGTCCAAACGCGTCTTCTCATTGTGTAGGCGTGGGTTCTGGGTAGCAGATCTATTCAGTTCGGTTCGGTTAATACAGTTTTCAGCTTCTCAGGGCTTGGACGTTCCAGCTACGAGGTGGGTCATCGAAGATGCTCCGTAAGAAATTGGAAAAATATTGCTTATAGCGTGGGTTGCGTATCAGGACGCAGTGTCGTTCGTTGAGATAAGTCCAATATCCTAACGTAGACTTGTCGCCAGAAGTAAAAAGATAGCGGATCGTGTGGCCACAGATCCAATTCACAGAGTGAATTTTGGCGGGGGGGGGGGGGGGGGTAGAACGTCTGACCTGGGTACAAAATCATGTGGACGTCGATCTGAGCCGGTGTCTGTCGAGTAAGAAACGCCAAAATTCGCAGCGCAAGTGTCCAAACGTCGAACGCTGTGCCACAGTGGAACCGGTGGACATCCGTGTCATCCACTCCACAGTGGGTGCAGAGGGATGAATCGGCGAGATGGATGCGGTGCAGACGATCTCGGTTAACTTGTTTGCCATTCACGGTGATGTACCACGCTGATTGAACGTCTGATTCGAGAAAACGCGCATGGATGGCCTTCCATATGTGTCGCCACATGTACTGTGGATACTTACGTTCGATGGGGTTGGACGGGCGGCACTGTTGTAACAATTCGGAGACTGTTTTCGTGAGGTATAACCGTGTGAGTGGTAAGGAACGGTAGACACAACTGAACTCCAGGAAAAATCGTTGGATGCAATAAAAGGGGGTTGGAATGGTCGATACCAGTACTGGGGCGGACAAGGAGGCCGTCGCAAAGTTGTGAAGCAGGAGGCTAGCCGTCGGGCCAGGAGATTTGGGACTGGTAGTACTTGAGCCACGTGTGGTATACGGGAAGCATGATACATGTTCACGTATTGCGCGCGTTGGATAACGTCGAGAGCTCGTAGCCGATGATCTGCGAGATTAGCTCTGATTGTCTGTAGCAAGCGTCTACCATTGATAGTCGCTAAGCGGCGCAGATCTGCTGCGAAATCAAGACATCGTATGGTGGCGGCGACACCAAGGGGGGCAACGCATCTCTCCGGCAAGCCCTCACCAATGAGCAGGAACTTGGATTTTGACACGTTGAGGCAGCTCCCCGACGCTTCGCCGTAAGTCGCCACCCATGTCAGTGCTGCTCGTACTTCATCTTCACTGCGCAGATATAGTACTATGTCGTCTGCGTAGGCTGTACAACAAAAACGGTGGCCGTGCACAGCCATACCTTCCAAACGTTGGCGCATGCCCTGGAGCAAGGGTTCCAAGGCAAAAGCATACAAAATCGTGGAAAGAGGGCAGCCTTGTCGTACAGATCGTGCGATGACCGGGGGCGGTGTGAGGCGACCATTGTACATGATTTTAGAGGTTGCACTACTCAACAGGCGCATAACCACTGTGACAATACCGCCAGGAAATCCCATATGCTGAAGAACTGTCCGTAAATAGGTCAACACGGTCGAAAGCCTGGCTAAAGTCCAGTGAAGCCAAGGCGCCAGGGAGACTTTGATAATGCGCCAATGCTATCATGTCTCTGTAACGGCAGAGGGCCGTACGGATGTTGTTGTCGCCTCCTAGGGAAGTCTGGTCGCAGGATGTGACGTAACGTGCGACCTTCTTGTCGCGATGCCAATAGCCGTGTGAATATATTCATGTCGGTTTTGAGCAAAGTAATTGGTCGATAGTCCTGGACCCTCAATAACCCGTGCGGTTTATGTACGGGGATAATAATGCCATCTAGAAAGGCGCTCGGGACCACTGTCATCAGTGACATCAGCACCTGTGCGATTGCCGTCCACGTGGAAGCCAACAAATAGCGAAAACTTTTATAAAATTCGATGGGTATACCGTCAGGTCCAGGAGATCTGTTATCGGAACCCGCCTTGATAGCATCTACCACTTCATCTGTGGTTGCGTCGTCTTGGAGGTCATGCACTGCATCCTCCGGAAGAGTGTTCGTTGTAAGCTGAGCGACTTCTGTGTTCAGTGCTGCAGAATGCGGTACGGCTGCATATAGCCCGGCAAAATGAGCATGGAGAGCACGACCGATGCTTTGTTGCGTGTCGTGTTGGCGCCCTTCCACATCAGTGAGTACTTGGATCAGAGCTCGTCGTCGTCGTTGTCATTCCTGAAGGAGGTGGTACATCGACGGACGTTCTTGAGGGATACGATTAGAAGCACGAGAACGGACTACAGTTCCTTCCAAGTAACGCCGCATGAACAAGGAGATCGACGCCTTCGTGCGATGGGCCACCGACTGCCGGGCTGGCGAGAAAGGCATCGTCGCACAGTCACGTAGTATGGTGTAGTAGAAGTGCAGGGTATTAGTTTGCCACGCCTTAAATTCCTTCCCATAACTGATCAGTGTCTTCCTGAGGGTCGGCTTTGCACAGGAGATCCACCATAATAAGGTGGAGTCATAGGCTTCTCGACGATGGCGGCAGCGTGCCCACGCTTCTTCGACCATACGGCGACAGTCTGAGGAGGTCAAGTGAGCGACATTGAGTTTCCACAGACCACGACTATGCCACACTCGCTGTCGGGCGAGAGTGACGTCACAGAGGTACGCATCATGGTCTGAAAAGGCCAAAGGCCAGTCTTCCGCATGACGTGTGCCATTACCAAGGGAGCGAGTAACGTAGATGCGATCTATGCGGCTTGACGAGTGACAGGTGTAGAATGTACAGCCCGGTTGAATTCCGTTGAGCTTCTTCCAAGTGTCAACAAGTCGTAGACGGTCGATGACCACTGAGAGAGACGCACAAGTTGAATGTCGCGGGAGTTGGTCCGCGGGCTCCTGTGTCGAGTTAAAATCCCCACCGAGTACCAAATCGTCCTGCGGACCTGTGAAGAGGGGTGTGACGCTTTCGGCAAAAAAAGTTCGTCGGTCATGACGGCGGCCAGTTCCGGACGGAGCGTAGATATTAATAATACGCACGCTGAACAGTGTGAGGGCCATACCTCCCGCAGTGGGGAGATAGATGACGTCCTCTGCAGGGAGTCCGTCGCGTAGCAGGATGGCGACGCCGCTACCGGTGTCTGATGCGGGGGAAACATGTGCGTTGTATCCGGTGGGAACTAGGAAGTCAGCCACAAACACCTCTTGTAAGAGTGCTATGTCAACATCCGCTGAGTAAATAGTGTCTCGGAACATGGCCAGTTTATGGGGGGCACTAATGGTGGCAAGATTCATCGTGGCGATACGATATTGCTGTGTACGAGCATCCTCAGTATTTGCCGAACGTGCGGTAGAAGTAGCCGGGAGGTGGAGATCCGCCGGTGGTTCCGCAGTGGTGATAATTACTGGCGGGGCGCCAGCCCCAGTGTCGCCGTGGTGGACTCCTGTGCAGACACGCTGGCAGTCTGTTCCACTTCTTCTTCAACGTCATTGGCCCAGGAAGCTGACGACGTGGACATGTGACGGTCACGTACTTCCGGAACGAGTGTTGTGGATTCCGCAACATGAGTGGCAGGGGGACCGCCGTCATAATTCGTTGACAACGGCGAGGACACGTCCCCGGCTGGGAGAGGAGGCGTCACAGGAGGGGCGCCTATTGCTGCCACATCGCGTGACGGGACGCAATGTGGGAGATCACCGTCAGACATCAGGTCGACATATCGCGGGGCCGTCTGAGAAAGGGCGTCATCGGAAGGCGTTCGTCGTCGTTTCTTGTGTTTGCGAGGCGACCGCTGTTTTCTGATGTGGCCTTCTGAATCAGAATGTGGTCGCCCGTCGTCTGACGCCCAACCTGTCTGGACAAAGGCAGACGTCGGCACGACACCGAGGTCGACGTCCATGGTTCCAACAGGAACATCGGTTTCGGTCCGCAACCCGGACGGTCCTGAAGCGAGCACTGGAGGCGACGCCGTGCTAGTGTCGTCGGCGCGCTGTGCTGCGGCGGGTGGCGTTGAAGATGCTGCTGGCGCAATCGGGAGTGGCACGACGGGGTCCTGTGCTACCTTGGCGTAGGTGATGGGTAACGACGTGGCCGTCGAAGCCTGGGTCTCTTCACGTAACGGCGTCTGTATTAAACGGCGGTGTAAGTATTCGGAACGTACATGTCCCTCCTGGCCACATCCTGCGCACGTTCGTGGCTGTCCATCGTACATGACGCTGGCCCTCACACCGCCAATCAGCAGGTACGATGGGACATGTTTCGTCAGCTCAATTTTTATTTGTCGGACGCCATTTAGTACGGGGTAGGTGGTAAATGTTTGCCACTTCTCCGCGACGTGACCGAAGACGGTGCCATATGTTTGGAAAACGGCAATGACCACATCCTGAGGCACCTCGAACGGGAACTCAAACACCCGCAATGTCAGGAGACCGAATCCAGCATGGGCGACTGTCACAGCACCCATATGTCCATCAGAGTGTTTAAATTTCAGTCCGGTGTCATGACCGTGAATTATGTCAGTGCAAATTTCCTCCGTCGACATCTTGATGTAGACAACACTTCCAGTGATGGAAAAGTGTATGCCGATTACGTCCTGGGGGTTCAAACGTAGACCCTCTCGGATGAACTGTTCGACTTAGAAAGCTCTGGGTCGTGGATGTTCGGCCTGAAACGTTACTTTGATCGTTGCACGGCGGTACGAGTGCGCCATGGAGTACGTTCGTACTGGACTCGATAGACACAAACACCGCGACGCGGAAGTAAACACCACCGAGAGCGGAGCGTCGGACGGCGCGCGGAGCAGCTCCGTACGCTAACACGGCTGTGAGCCGACTCCAACACCTTAACCATTACACTAACGCAGCTCATCGTTCAAAAGAATTCCTGGAGCACTCTACAATATGACGCAAAATACCGACAAACACTGTTGGTATGACTATGAATTACTCACGTTTCGTCGAAGAACAATAGGAAATAAACAATTACCGCTGTTCTTTATTGCGAAAAAGTGGTTCGTGAGAATGATACAAACACCTTTCCTTGCTATCGCCTGAATTAAGAGGTTTATTGCTTGTTTGGTTTAATTAATTAATAGAATATGAAGCAATTAGTAGAAAGAATGCTTTTTCCAAACTTTCTATAAAAGGAAGTCTGCTATCATGACATTGCTTTTTTCAGTTACTTTTTTTATGACTGAACGTTTCTAAAATCGAAGCCACTCGTCCGTGTTCTGCACTGCAGTCGAGCTCTTGCAACGTCGTTCTCTGTTCATTGGCTGACTGTGTTTTGTGACGTCAGATGCGCAGAACGAAACTAAACTCGGCCGCCATCGTAATGACGCTCACTATAGCAATAAATTCCGTAGTCATGGGCCTCTTACAGTGCGCAAGTAATATATTAAGTCACTTACGCTCTAAGTGTACATTTCATTAAAAGTAATTTTGATTTTAAAAATAGAGACATTTAGTCACAGATTTGGTGTCAGAATTAGCCATATGTTGTATGCTGTGTTCTGCGTAGTTACAGTATATACCTGAGAAAGATGGCCAACAACCTGAAGACACATTCACTGTGAGAGGAGTTGAGTCTGCCACAAACTAGCATGAAAGAAGAAGAAATGCGTCAGTACTAAGAAACAGAGATGCAGTGGCTAATTATTCTTTGACTGACGATTGTTACGTGTCTTGGCAGGACAGGGAAATCTGAGGTGTTACGTAAGCCAGAATATGAGCTGCCATATGGATTTCGCTTTATATGTACAGTTTTGTTCATTTGATTGCTCTGTCGTCATTCATGTTGTTGGCAGCTGTACTCATAAATTCGTCTGAACTGCTATAAAAGAAACTAATCTGCTATATAACGCTTTTTATCACTGTTCATAAATCAGTTTTAGAACTGGTTTTACTGAATGTCGTTTGTTAAACTTTTATTTTTATTGATGCAAATCTCACTCTTTCCAACAACTTAACCGCCAAAGGTAATCATTATTTGACGTTGCTAGCTTGAACTATTTTTTTATTGATGTAAGTTGAAATGCCCTGCTTAACCTGCAGAACAGGACAGATAGAATAAATTGTGGAGAGGGCTCAAAATAAGGGGCTGTCAGTTACACTCCAACATACAACTTTATTATTTATCAAACATTACAAGAGCCCAAAAAATTTTCTTAAACACACAGCTTTAATCTTTGGGACTTAATTACCGGCGGAAAGCCACTTTAATTTGAAAACGGCTGAAGGCCAATATCTTAAAACGCAAGCATAATCAGAAATTTTAAAGGCAAGCCTTATCTTAAAACAGTTCTTTACTTAGGCTGAAGTAAACAAGTTAAATTCAAATCGGCTGAAGGCCGAACGCTTAAAACTCCAAAATATTAATTTTTTTTAAAAAATACCGAAGTGCTTACGTGAAACTTCTTTAATTTAGGCTGAAGGCCTTAAGAACCAACAACTGAAACTCAAACCGGCTGAAAGCTGGAGATTTAAAAATTAAATAGGTTGAAGTAAACAGGTTAAATTCAAATCGGCTAAAGGCCGAAGAGTTAAAAATTCAAATTTTTTTTAAAGTGTGAAAGGGCTTACATGAAACAGTACTTTAAACTAAGGCTGAAAGCATTAAGAGTAAAACAACTCTAATTTAAAACACAAAACCGGCTAGAAGCCATACAAGTACCAACAAGAAGAACAAATTTTAAAAAAATAAGACAGTCCACACAAGACTGCCCAGATGTTCGAGGGTCGGCCTGTAATTCAAGCACTGACGCTCGCTTAGGTGACACAGGCAGTCGGGCCAACCATTCACGATCTGACGACAACCTAAGCGACCGACAATCAACGGACCCACCGACAAGATGAATTCCATTTTACCCGACCAGGGCACAACAGGGAGTTTAACGGAGCAACGTAGAAGATATTGGGGCCCACAACCAATCACAAAAAATGGTTCAAATGGCTCTGAGCACTATGGGACTCAACTGCTGAGGTCATCAGTCCCCTAGAACTTAGAACTACTTAAACATAACTAACCTAAGGACATCACACACATCCACGCCCGAGGCAGGATTCGAACCTGCGACCGTAGCGGTCGTGCGGTTCCAGACTGTAGCGCCTTTAACCGCTCGGCCACTCCGGCCGGCAACCAATCACACACGGAGCTGTCAAACTACACACCGTGATGGAAAGCAACACACGATGAGGAAACTACCGTGCCTGAAATTTTCGTTAACGTCCAGGGCAGGTAACCGGAACGTTAACGGCCACAAGGCAGAAGATTCCGCTGGCGCACTTCAATTCAAGTAACTAAATACAGTGAAACTCCACTGGAGGGTGGCTAGAATTTTCCGAATTGAAAACCACGTCGTTGCTCGATGGAATATCCCAACAGCCGACAACGAACTCCAAACTACACAATGTGAACAGTCTTGACTTGCTGGTAGTTTAAATCAAAACTCAACTTTTCATGTTCAGGGTCAGTGAGCCACGCACCTCGTAGCAATGGGAACAGCGCGACACACTCTCCGACACCGCGTAGAGACCTCCAGCCGGCCCCAGCCAAACTACGCCCTGCCGAGAATTCCTCACTGCTCCACGCCACCCGACCGACTCTTCAGAGCCAGTACGCCGTCAACACTTAAAACGAACTTGTCAGTCAAAATCACACAAGCTACACACAGTTTCACGAACACTTTCACGAAGATTTTTGGACAACATGGTTGTGGAGATGAAGCAGCGATTTGTATGATTAATCAATTATTCAAAAACAGTCTTAATCGCATTTGTTATTGTTATACCGCCAGCCGGTTTCAACCCGACGTAGGGGTCCTCTTCTGGGCGTTTACAGAATGGGCATATTATAAGCGAGACGGAACAGTTCAAATTCCTAGGCGTTCGGATAGATAATAAGCTGTTGTGGAAAGCCCATGTCCAGGATCTTGTTCAGAAGCTAAATGCTGCTTTATTTACCATTACAACAGTATCTGAAATAAGTGACACTTCAACACGAAAAGTAGTCTACTTCGCATATTTTCATACGCTTATGTCGTATGGTATTATTTTTTGGGGTAATTCTTCTGATTGAAAAAGGGTATTTTTGGCTCAAAAACGGGCTGTTCGAGCTATATGTGGTGTAAGTTCGAGAACCTCTTGTCGAGCCCTATTAAAAAATCTGGGAATTCTGACATTGCCCTCACAGTATATATTTTCTTTAATGTCGTTTGTTGTTAGCAATATTTGCCTATTCCCAAGAGTTAGCAGCTTTCACTCAGTTAATACTAGGCAGAAATCAAATCTGCATGTAGAATGCACTTCCTTGACTCTTGTGCAGAAAGGAGTGCAGTATTCTGCTGCATCCATTTTCAATAAGCTACCACAAGAACTCAAAAATCTTAGCAGTAGCCCAAACTCTTTTAAGTCTAAACTGAAGAGTTTCCTCATGGCTCACTCCTTCTATTCTGTCGAGGAGCTCATGGAAGAGCTAAAAAATTAAGCAAATTCCAGTGTTACATTGTTGATTGTCTTCATTTAAACTTACGACTTGTCACCTGAATATGTTTTTTTTTATATTTCATTCTATCTGTTTCTAATATCGTGTTATAACTTCATGTATTGACTCGTTCCATGACCATGGAGACTTCTCCTTAATTTGGTCCCACGGAACAATAAATAAATAAATACACCATTGGTCGACTGCGGGTGTGTCACTCCTTATGTAGACAGGAGTGACACCACCAGCAGTCGACCAATGGTGTAAACGCCCAGAAGATGACCCCTACGTCGGGTTGAAACCGGTTGGCGGTATAATGATAATAAATGCGATTAAGACTGTTTTTAATAATTGACTTTCACGAAGAACTAGAGAAAGCTAACGGCAGTGAGTGTACAATAAGAGGGACGAATCCGTGTCGGCACACACAGCCAACCCAGAAGCGGTCGCCGGCCAAATACACGTCAACCGGCAAGACGATCGACCGACGACCAACCAAAGTCGTCCCCTCTCCAGTCATGTGTGTCGGTAACCGTCGGGCGAGTCATGGCGGTCCGGACCTCACTGCTCCCATGCCCCAACTAAGCTTGTGCCGCGTGCCAACTCCAACACTCCCAGGTTCCAAACTGCACTGCCGGCACGTTCCAATCCGTTCTACGACACACGACGACCAGGAATTAATAGCAGTCCCAAAGATAATACGGCAGGGCGTATATCGATAAGCACTGCTGCTGCC
The DNA here is from genome assembly GCF_023864275.1 of Schistocerca cancellata. NCBI lineage: Eukaryota > Metazoa > Arthropoda > Insecta > Orthoptera > Acrididae > Schistocerca > Schistocerca cancellata. The sequence continues at coordinate 744,381,120 of NC_064628.1, read as the reverse complement.
GCTCGCGGGCAGGCAAGACAGCAACTCAGTGACACCAGTGCTTGAAAATTAACATAACGAGGTCGCAGTACGGTAAAAACAAGATCTAAAATAAGAAATGGCACGAACGCTAGCCACGCACGGCTCATAATTCTTGCCGACAATGAAATGATGAATGGGGACCAGGTAAATTAACTTTTGTGTTGCATCCCCACCATTACACCCGGAACACCAAAACGATCATGTTCGACAGTGTTCTGGGGTGCATTATGTGTTCCCACCTCTCGCCATATGAGGGTACGTAATGCACCCAGGAAAATTGTCGAACATGATCGTTTTAATGGCCAAGGTGCTATGGTGCAGCGAGGCATAATGTTGCAAAGACGTACAGGCTTCAAAACCTTTGAACGTGAAACACTCACTGGTCAATGTTATTGTGACGCAGTACTCCTATCCCATGTACGACTTTCCAGGAATTCATTAGGCCCTGACTTCAACGACCACAATGGCCAGCACAGATGGAGGAGCTCTAGCAACGAGAGGATATTCAGCGAATGGACTGGCCTGCAGTTCTTCCGACTTATATTCTGTTGAGCCCATGTGGGACGCGTTGAGAGGACGTATTGTACCACGTCTACAGGCACCAGTGACCATCCAGCAGTTCTCAATTGTGCTTGTGGAGGAATGGAACGTCCTGCCACAGGAACTCCTTGCCAGCCTTGTGGCCAACGTGGGGGCAGGCTGCAGATCATGCATTGCCGTCTTTGATCTCTCTCTCTCAGTCTCTCTTCTCAGCGATCACCGCCCCTGTAGACCACGTGCTGCATCAACATCTGTTTCCACCGCCTTCTCGCAGTCTCTCTCCACCCTGTGGAAATTCCTGTGCTGCGATGTACTTCTCTACGTCATCTTTCCATCTTGTACGAGGTCGGCCCAATGGTCTTGTTGCCTGGAGAGTTCCTTCAAATGTTTTCTTGGTGATTCCGTTGTTTTCCAGTCTAGCCACATGTCCAGCCCATTGCAGTCTCCTGCTTTTCAATTTCTGGATGATAGTGGGTTGCTTCATTAACTGATAAATTTCATTGTTCTTTCGAATTCTCCATACACCATTCTCCAACACAGGTCCTCAGGTCTTTGGTCACACACACTATTACCAACAGTGTCAAGCCTTTTTTAATGTCCGGAGGATCATGATAAATCACGTGGACTTCAGTTTAATTATTGTCCTTGAATAATAGCGTAATCTCTGTTCGTCTCTTTGCGTATTCCTTTCAGTTACCTACTGTACTATACTGTAGCAGATCTCTGTACGCATTGTCCAAGTTTCATCAAGATATGTTACTCAGCAGTAATATATCATGCGAAAGTTACTGTAGACCTTAAATTTTGCATACCGCTGTAATTAGTAATCAACATTGGCGTCAATTTTAAATAAATTATCAGATCAAAAGCATCCAGGCACACGCGCGAGTGTGTTCACACTTTGTGATGAAATCTGCTGGGAAGGCCATCAATGATATGTTTGAATCTCTTTGAAGAAATGGCAGCCCATTCTTCCTCATGAATCGAAACCAGAAAAGATAGTGAAGGTGAGCGCGGGAGTCTGAGGCGAAGTCGACATTTTAACTCATCCAAAAGGTTTTCCATTGGATTCCGATTGGGACAATGAGCAGGCCAGTCCATTTCAGGAATGTAACTGTCCACAAACCATTGCCTCACAGATGCTGCTTTATGGCACGGTGCATCTTCATGCTTTTGCAATCAGTCATCGTCTCTGAACTGTTCCTCTACTGTACACACTACGCAATGCTGTAAAATGTGTTCGTAGCCTTTCAGATTTAGTATTTTCTTAAACACAATAAAGGGACCACACACTGACCATGAAAAACACGCACATACCGTAATAACACCTCCTCCGCACTTCACTGATCGAGGTGTAGATGATGGTATGTAATGTTCACCAAGAATTCACCAAATCCAAACCATTTCTTCGAATTTTCGCAGGTATAGTGTGATTCATCACTCGTCTCAAGTCATCCACTGTCGAGTGTCGTTGCTCTCTCCGCCGTCTCAAGCCTCGCTTAGCACTGGCCACAGAAATATATGGCTTTTGAGAAGCTGCTCGATCACTGTACCTCATTCTTTTTAACTCTCTGCGCACAGTCATCAAGCTATCTGGACTGCTGGTAGCAATTTTGAACTCACATGTGAATTCTTCCAACCATTTCATGCAATTTTTTACAACCAATCTCCGCAATGCTCAAACCGTCCCTGTCCGCCAGTGCATGAGTTGTGCCTGGTCTTGTTTAGTTGTGGTTGTCACTTCGCGTTTCCACTTCACAATCACGTTACCAACAGTCGATATGGACAACTTTAAAAGGGCTGAAATGTACCCGATGGATCTTATAGCTTAGGCGACATCGAGTGACTAGGCCACGTTAGAACTTACTGAGCTCTCCCGACCGACGCATTCTGCTCTTACTGCTTCTGTACTGATAACACAGTACTCTTGACCTCATTTTATACTAGCGGCCCGACTCTCCTGACGTCCAGTGGTCAATCCGCATTATTTTTTTTTAATTTTAATCTGAATAACCAACAGCTTCAGTTGCACCATTTACCTAGGTTTCAGTTGGTATAACCCAACCTTCTTCAGAATAAAAGTAACTACCGTTTGTCCATAGTGGACATCGCCAAGCTAAAACTACAAATCCATAAATTATCGTCAGATTGTAAAAACGTATCTGAAACTGCCTCGTCCCCACTTCATGACAGCGAAGTTCCAGTACAGCACTCGTGGACGCTGCAGCGGTTGTGCTATCCCGACTGAAACCCAGGTAAATTCTAAGCAAACGGTGCAACTGAGGCTGTTGGTTATTAAAATTAAAATTAGTATTTATATAGTTGCTGACAGAGCCGCGAAATATTGAAAATATTTAAATCCGCATTATATAGGAGTTTACAGATACTTTTCAGGTAGTGTACATAGTCCAACATAAAAGCGAAGAATCCATAATTGGAGGAGGAAACGAAGTGAAACTACATGGGTTGAGAGGGTATACGATGTCATTTCAGATCGAGTAAAATTTACAAAGAACTTGCCAGTACGAGCCCACTTATCACGATCAGGTTGAACCACCTCTGGCTTTGATGCATGCGCTGAATCGGTTGGGAAGCTGGTCAACAACAGGTTTTTAGTTTGCTTTAGACTGGCAACGGGGCAGAGTCCGGGAGCGAAATAGACACTTCGGAAAAAGGGCGTGGCTGGAGTTACACGCGATTAGCAGAGATGGTCCTTATCAAAGATAAAACTTAACTATTGATTGTCGTCTTGTCAAAGATAAAAAACTATTTAGCGATTCTGTGACCTACTGCCCCTATGTCGCTAAGTTTCATGGTCACCTCTTTCCTATTAAAATTATCCCTATGTTTATATATCTCAATGGCTCCTCTATATAGCTGTGTAAAATAGTTCGTCATCGTAGATAAAATTTTTGTTTCAGAAAACTTCACTTCGCGACTTCCCTGCTGAAGAGCATGTCTGCTGCTTCCAATTTCCCTGCTTTCACTAGTTGGCAAAGACTTCTTCATTCGCCAAAATAGTACATGTGAGAGTGCCTTAGCATCAAGCAGACAGTTCAGACATCAGAGTCAGCAGACACGTACATGTGTCGACGTGCATTGTTCTGTTAGAAAATGGCACCAAGATACTGTCACGTGAGCGGTATGAGGACACAGGATGTCCGTGAGGGACCCTTGCGCTGTCAGAGTTCCCTCAATCAGCCAGCCATGGCCTGAAATCATACCCTATGGTTCTCCACACCATGCCGCCGCTGTGCCTCTACATGACATTGGAAGATCTGGACCTCTGACTAGATTGCCACCCTACTCGCCAACAATGGTCATCCAGGGTAGTGTAGAACCGTGATCATCGCTGAACACAATGCAACGCTGTTCATGAGCAGTTCATGCTTCCAGATCACTGCATCACTCCCAACGCAGCCATTTGTGTTGTAGTGCTAATGGCAGGCAGCACGTGGGACAGTAATTTCCCAGTACGGCTGCTGCCTGTCTGTGACCATTGCTGTGGAATGACACAGAATGATGCAGGGATCCCGCTGCTTGTTGTCGGGTCGCAGACGCAGACGAGAAGAGGTTAAAATATTCTTAGAGCGAATAATGCGATCCTCCTTTCTGGTGGTCAGACGCAGACGGCTGGAATCTTGACGACTACTGCTGCCATCACCTTCCCCTGTGGTCCAACTTCGGGTCACTGTCACATCCAGATGAACCACAAATCTTGATATTGCGCGATTCGACCAGCTGGACAAACGGAGACTCAAAATGAGGCATCTTTCAAACACCGTCAGCTTCTGATAATGCTGTTTCACACGAGTACGCACCATACCCGTATCCTTCACGGTGATTACTCAACATCTGACACTATTCACGCCTTTCATGTAGCCTGGAAGGTCTGCAGATATCAGTAATATACTCTCTTATCGTTTCTGCCGGTCACAGAGGACGGCAACTCTAATTATTTACATAAGACAATTGTGTTACGTGTATGAAGTTGCACTGACATCCAACTATGACTTCTGGGTGCTTCTCTTCTGCCAGGCAGTGTATATTTTGCAAAGTTTGCGCTCTTCAATTCTGTAACCCATGTTTCAGTCGAGAGACTGAACCAAAAATCTTTTTTTAAGTGGTACGATATAATTTTTAGCAGGATTCTAAAATTCTTGAAAAGACGAGTAGCAGAATACAAAATTTTTTAACATGGAGACAAAAGTGTTGAATGGAAATTTGTACAAAGGCTAGGATTCAAACCCGGGCTTCCGGCTCACTAGGAAGATGCGCTAACCGCTGCGCCACCCTTGCCCAGTGGTTTTGCAGAACTGCACAGACTACTACGACACGCCTCCCTTTTCTCAATGCAAATTTCCATTCATATGTCAGTCCACTTGGTATTCCCCCTAAACAAGTGGGTTGAGGCACAGGTGAGAATTAAGATTGAGAAGATAGGTGTGATGTGGTAGCCAGTGCAGTTGTGCAAATCCACTGTGCCAAGTGGTTAGTGCATCTGCGTAGTAAGGAGGAGAGCTGTGTTCGAATCCCAGCCTTGGTACAAATTTTCATTCATCGCTTCAGTCTGCAGATCTACATCATAGATACTCGAGACTTGAAAAGATCTCTAGGACCACAAAGTTTCATTTGACATTCGTTAATGCTGACATGAAAACGTTTCGCAGGTATACCAGAGACAAAAACTCTGTGTTCTTGTCACCTCGTCAGAGAGGTCTCCAGCATGAGCGTCTAGGGATGTGATTACAGCGGTGGTTTCCCGTTGCCTTCCACTGACGATGATGAAATGATAATCAGGACAACACGTCACCCAGTCCCTGAGCGGAGAAAATCTCCAACCCAGCCGGGAATCGAACTCGGGCCCCTTGGCGTGACAGACCGCCGAGCTGACCATTCATCTATCGGGGAGGATGGTATACTGGAGAAATGCGCTAGAATTAACCAGCAAGGGGACCGGTACCGGTTATGGCGGTGCAAAGGCGGCCAAGCGCCTCTCTCGTGTCATCGTATTTCGGGTGTTTACTTATTTCCTAAACACACACTAACGATTCGCCTACATATGAAAACACTGACAAGGGAACCTCCCCATCGCACCTCCCTCAGATTTAGTTATAAGTTGGCACAGTGGATAGGCCTTGAAAAACTGAACACAGATCAATCGAGAAAAAAGGAAGAAGTTGTGTGGAACTATTGAAAAAAAGCAAAATATACAAACTGAGTAGTCCATGCGCAGCATATGCAACATCAAGGACAACATGAGCACAGGAGCACCGTGGTCACGTGGTTAGCGTGAGCAGCTGCGGAACGAGAGGTCCCTGGTTCAAGTCCTTCCTCGGGTGATAAGTGTACATTCTTTATTTTCGCAAAGTTATGATCTGTCCGTTCGGTCATTGACGTCTCTGTTCACTGTAATAAGTTTAGTGTCTGTGTTTTGCGACCGCATCGCAAAACCGTACGATTAGTAGACGAAAGGACGAGCCTCTCCAATGGGAACCGAAAACATTTGATCGCAAGGTCATAGATCAACCGATTCTTCCAAAGGAAAACACATCTGATATATTCTATACGACACTGATGGCGGCATGTGCGTCACATGATAGGAATATGTTGTAGACCAACCTAACTTGTACACTTAGCGAATGGGTAAAAAGATTCTTCTACCTTGCCCGATTTAGGTTTTCTTGTGTATGTGATAATCACTCCCAAGAAAAGTGATGAAAACATAAGAGTTTGTCACATAAACTGAAAATAAAAAATTAAAATTTCCAGTCGAGGGAAGTCTTGAACCACAGACCTCTTGTTCCGCAGCTGCTCACGCTAACCACGGAACCACGGCGCTACTGAGCACGCATAATCTTTGACATTACATATCTTGCACATGGACTACTCAGTTTGAATGTGTTCCTTAGTTTTTCGTTGTTCCACACAACTTCTTCCTGTTTTCTCGATTGATCTGTGTTCAGTTTTTCAAGGCCTATCCCCTGTGCCAACTTATAAGTAAATCTGAGGGGGGTGCGATGGGGAGGTTCCCTTGTGAGTATTTGAAAGTCTTCCTGTACCGGTGCTGACGTGCTAGAAGTTAGCATACAATTCCATTTACAAAAATCATAACTTACCCTTATTCATGTCATATAAAGTAGGGACAAAAGAAAAGTAAGCATTCTATTACTAGCTTAGGCCTGTCATCTTGCCGCATATAATAGCGCAGCCTGTAAAGTGAACTCCACTCCGCAAAAGGTAGTTCCTGTCATCTCGTTTTTCAACTTTGACAAATTTCTCGGACAAATTGTTGAAAAATTTCACCACCAACAGCATTAAGTGTTATATCCATATGATTTTGTTTTCAAAACCTGACAGGTGCCATCAAGAAAAATACATCGATCCACTTGAAAAAATTTAAGGACGTTTACTACAGTATCACTCTTGATGCAAGAGTATTAACCTTGCAACATAATTGCGTTCCCCTCTGTACACCATAATTTCGAGAAAACCTCATTTCGGTATCTTGAAACCTCCATGAAATAAAAGCACTGTTACGTCTTTCGCGGTTTTCGAGGTGGTGACTGCTACCTCGAGTCCAGAGATGCCTGCGGAAAATATCTTCGACGCTAATACGGCACCCGCGGAACAGAGTCGGTGGAACGTCGCTCTTCGGAATATCAGGAGTTGATAGGTTTCCGGTCAATATCCCCACCCAAACGATATGACTTTATCTTCCGGCCGTCGTAAAATGCCTGTGTGCGTACCCAACTTCAGATGCCCGGCAGTTTCTCCAGTGCGCGTTATTAAATTTCATTTTCTCCCGCCACTCCGTGGCACAGTGTGGGAAGATATGGATTCCGTGGAACGCGCATCAGATTTCCTTTTACAGCCGCGTGGAGACTGGTACGCTCAATATTCCGCGAAGAGCGTGTGAGCTAAGCTGTCTAGCGCCTTCTGCTGAAGCGATCCGTCTCCTCAGCGCCACATTTATATGCGAGCCCCTTAATGCTGATTACTCCCGTGACGGAGATGGAGTTGCTCTCTTTCTCATACCGCAAACTGTCTGGTGAGACTTACGCGGCGATTTCATAATCCTGAATAAAATTTTCGTCCTGTAGCTGAGTGTGCACCTTAATGAATCTCCTTGACGATTCTTCACTGAATGTGAGTTCTGGATTGGTATTCGAACCTATTTTAATCTTTCGTTAAGGTTCAGAAACGTATCTCTCATTGCTGGGGGAGAGAATCTTGCGACTTCATATATCCTCATCCTTAAGCACTGTGAGTCGAAAATAAACGGAAATGCAAATTTTTTACTCTGTTAAGCGAGATTTAACACCGAACTAAACTGAGACGCCCTGCTAAACCCGCAGGACAGAAAGGGGAGGAAATAAGCGGCTGTCAGTTACTCTCTAACATACAACCTTTTATTTGATCAAAAATTACAAAAGCGAAGAATTTTTTTTTAAAAAACACAGCTAAAGTTTTGGAACTTAATTGGCGGCTGAATGCGCCGTACAGTCTGATGCCTTAAGGGCAAGACCACTTTAATTTAAAAACGGATGAAAACCAATAACTTATAGCTCAACCAAAATCAGAAATATAAAAGGCAAAGCCTTATCTTAAAACAGTTCCTTCATTAGGCTCAAGGACCAAAGAATCTGACACTTTAGGAGCAAACAACTCAAATTCAAAATCGGCTGAAGGCCCAACACTTAAGACTCAATAACATTAATTTTAAAAAGTGCCAAAGGCTATACGTAAAACTCCTCAAATTAGGCTGAAGGCCCAAAACATCTGACGCCTTAACGGCAAAACAACCTTAATCTAAAAATCGACTAGAAGCCATACAAGTACAAACAACAAGAACAAACAAGAAAAGGCAGTTCACCCAAGGGCGCTCAGAAGTTCCGAGGGTCGGCCTGGAATTCAAATACTAACGCTCGCTTAGGTGAGACAGACAGTCGACCCAACCACTGTCGATGCAACGACAACCCAACCGACAAACAGTCAACGGACCCACCGACAAGATAACCTCCGCATCACCCGACCAGCACTCAACAGAGTTCAAATGGCTCTGAGCACTATGGGACTTAACATCTGAGGTCATCAGTCCCCTAGAACTTAGAACTACTTAAACCTAAGGACATCACACGCATCGATGCCCGAGGCAGGATTCGAACCTGCGACCATAGTGGTCGCGTGGTACATAACAGGGAGTTCAATGGAACAACATAGAAAGTATTGGCGCCGACACCAATTATACAGTGAGCTGTCAAATTACACACCATGCTGGACAGCGACAATACGATGAGGAAAATACACTGCCTGAATTTACATTAATGACCAGGGCTAACAAGGCAGAAGATTCCACTGGTGCACTTCAATTCAAGTAACCAAGTACAGTTTAACTCCAACCGAGGGTGGCTAAAATTTGGCAACTTGAAAACACAAATTGTTGCTCGTGGGAATATCCCAACAGCCGACAACGAACTCCAAACGACACACTGTGAACAGTTGTGACTTGCTGGTAGATTAAGTCAAAACTCGACTTCCATGTCCAGTATGGGTAAGCCACGAACCTCGTGGCAATGGGAACAGCACCACACACTCCGTCACCACATAGAGGTCGGCAGCGGGTCGGCCAGACTACACGCTACAGAGATTTCCTCGCTGCTCCAAGCCAACCTACCAACTGCCCACACATAGAACTGCCGGAAACTATAAGCGCCAGGTCAAAGATAGACCAAGATGCGAATATCGATACACACTGCTGCTGCCACTCGCGGAAAGAGAGGATAACAGCATAATCGCTATAACTGCGAGAGACTAAACACAGAATTGCAACCAAGGTTTAATCCAAAACATGGCATGACCCAGCCACGGATCATAAAAATTGGGCATTGTATTCTTCCGCGTTTGTTATAGCATCATTGGAGTTTTCTTCCTGCGGAACGTAAATCAGGTGTCACTGTGAGCAGTGGCTTTCAATTCTTATGGTACTCTGTGCTGCAGACTCGCAGTTCCCATATGGCCCTACTGGCTGACGCATTTACGTCTACGCTCACAGCGCCACCTAGGACGGTCGTCAGAGGTCGTCCAATAACACCTGCCGACAGCTTGCTCTCAGTGTGTACGATCTCCTTCGTCAGTTTTTGACAATATCTTGGAGGGTAGAATGTTTCTAACTTGACAATTATTGTACACTCTTTACATGGTTTCTCTCGCTCACTTTGACTCGTGAACTCAAATGACAACGCGTGGACTGCTGCTGCGATTTGATTGAAAAGCAAAGCGCTGACAACTCATCTCCAGAAAAAACCATCACGGGTGAAAAGACTTCGCCTTATTAATACGAACCCACCAAAACTGGCGAAGTAAATAACTTCTTATGAAGGGTTAACGCGTTGACGACATATCCGACATTCATGTCAATGTGTCACGCGAGTTGAACAGAATCCCAGAGGACTTCTCTTATACACTGAAGCGCTAAAGGAACTGGTATAGGAATGCGTAATCAAATACAGAGATAGGTAAATAGGCAGAATACGGCGCTGCGGTCGGCAAGGCCTATGTAAGACAACAAGTGTCTGGCGCAGTTGTTAGATCGGTTACTGCTGCTACAATGGCAGGTTATCAAGATTTAAATGAGTTTGAATGTGGTGTTATAGTCGGCGCACGAGCTGTGGGACGCAGTATCTCCGAGGTAGCGATGAAATGGAGATTTTCCCTTACGACCATTTCACGAATGTACCGTAAATATCAGAAATCCGGTGAAACATCAAATCTCCGACAATCCTGCGGTCGCACAAAGATACTGCAAGAACGGCACCAACGACGTCTGAAGAGAATCGTTCAAAGTGACAGAAGAGCAACCCTTCCGCAAATTGATGCTGATTTCAATGCTGGGCCATCAACAAGTGTCAGCGTGCGAACCAATCAACGAAATATCATCGATATAGACTTTCGGAGCCGAAGGCCCTCTCGGGTACCCTTGATGACTGCACGACACAAAGCTTTACGCCTCGCCTGGGCCCGTCAACACCGACATTGGACTGTTGACGACTGGAACCATGTTGCCTGGTCGGACGAGTCTCGTTTGAAATTGTATCGAGCGGGTGGACGCGTACGGGTATGGAGACAATCTCTTGTATCCATGGAGCCTGCATTCCAGCAGGGGATGGTTCAAGCTGTTGGAGGGTCTGTAATGGTGTGGGGCGTGTGCATCTGGAGTGGTACGGGACCCCTAATACGTCTAGAAACGAGTCTGAACAGGTGACTCGTATGTTAGCATTCTGTCTGATCACATGCATGCCCATTGTGCATTTCGACGGACTTGTACAATTCCAGCAAGACAATGTGACACTCGACACGTCCAGAATTGCTACAAAGTGGTTCCAGGAACATTCTTCTAAACCGAGCGAGGAGGAGCAGTGGTTAGACACTGGACTCGCATTCGGGAGGACAACGGTTCAATCCCGCGTCCGGCCATCCCGAGTTAGGTTTTCCGTGATTTCACTAAATCGCTCCAGGCAAATGCCGGGATGGTTCCTTTCAAAGGGCACGGCCGACTTCCTTCCCCGTCCTTCCCTAATCCGATGAGACCGATGACCTCGCTGTCTGGTCTCCTTCCCCGAAACAACCAACCAACCATTCTTCTAAACACTTCCGCTGGCCACCAAACTCCCTAGACAAGAACTATTGAGCATATCTGGAATGGCTTATAACATGCTGTTCAGAAGAGATCTCCACCCCCACGTACTCTTACGGATTTATGGACGGCCCTGCAGGGCTCATGGTGTCAGTTCCCTCCAGCACTACTTCAGACATTCCACGTCGTGTTGCGGCACTTCTGCGTGCTCAGGTTGCGCTACACGACATTAGGCAGGTGTACCAGTTTCTTTGGCTCTTTAGTGAAGTTTCCTACGGTTATGTGAACGTTCTGTGCGTTACACTCAAGTGGGGGGCAACTATGTACAACACTTGAAGCATACAAACATAGAAGTTGAGGAACACTATTCAGTGACAGATGGTGTGAAACCTACGCCGAAGCGGGGCGTCGGTTACCAGCTCGCTTCCAATGTTTACAGAAAAGTGCAAGCAGAATTATAGAGCTAATGCTCAATACAGCTCCTTCGTTTACCTGGTCATGTACATACACAGTGACAGAAAGCTTTAAAGCAAACAACTATTTCAATTAAATTATGAAGTATGAGTCCAATAGATTCGATTTCACAATTATAAAATTAGCAATTCAAATGGCAGCAACATCTGCTTGTGGAATTAAGCTAAATATGAGAAATGAATGAATTACTGTACGATAAATTCCGGTTTTTTGGCTCCTAGCAGAGTACAAGCCATATGACACTGCGAATACTTGTTGCAGAAGTTTCCGTAGTCGTTCAGTACATCTGTTGATAACTTAAGCCCCAGGAGATTAGTGAATTAGAATTCATAAACCTTGTGAGAAGCTCAGGAATTTATTTTCCTGTCATACAAATGTTACTGTCGCAAAATAGTGAGGTATATGCCCCCTGTGTAGCACATGTAGGAACAGGAATTCAGCAGGCAGTCTCTGACAAGCTGTAAATGATGACTCATCAAACATGGTAGGCCAGAGAAAGTTTACGGTCAGAGATTTAATCACCAGGAGAAAACGTTTTCACAGAGGCATCTCCGATCTCTTTCAGCAGCTGGCTGCTCACATAACGACAAATTTCTACTAAAAACATTCATGTAGACTGAAAATTTCTTTTGTGCTTCAATAGTGTGCACGAGTATACCTGATCACTGCCGGTTCTGGAGTGCTAGTGATCTTCACGACACACATGTTTGGCACCCCAGCAAATAACGGTCGGAACATAAGTCGTCATATATGTTATTGTGTGTTCAATCCCTCTGATGTCACGGAGGCGTACTTTACTTCGTCCTATGCAGCGTCTAAAGTAAAAATATTCTTTTTGATATAATTTACGATGTCTTCTTACTGGTGTTGAAAATGTAAACTGTCGAAACTGTGAAAACATATGAGTGCATCTCCAAACTTAAAACTTCGCCTTTCTTCTATTCTTAGTTGCCATACCAAAAATTATATTCAAGAATTCCGCACATCTCTCCATCCAATAGTCCAAGAAGTATTTGAATAGATCTGAAAAATATCGTGACTCACATATTCATATGTTACTAAATCAATAAAGAGTTCAAGTTCATAAACAGTTTTTTTTCAGATTTTCCTTTCCTTGATAACTAACAGGACAACACCTAAATTTAAGCACTTCTTTAAATTTATCCTTGAGTCATTTCTCAGATTTAGTATGTTCTCAGCTGAATTTAATGCTGGGACAATAAATACTATGTAAAACTGAATTCTGAACAGTTACTTAGGATTTTTAATGTTGCAAGACTTCATTTGGATGTTAGTTACTTTTGATAGTAACCTCGATTTTTTTCTTACAGCTTAAAATTCTTCTTAGTCCTTCCTTCGTCCATCTACCACCCGTTCCTCTGGCTAAAAATCCTGTTTCCCTCCATTACAAAGTCATTACAGTCATCATTACATATATCACTCCAGTTTGTTCCCTTATCTATTTGTACATTTTCCTGCCTCTTCTAACAATTTCCACCATTTGCCTCTTCGTTTCTCGGTGATCAACCTTTAGTTTTTGATTCGCTTTTCTATAGAAAGTCCATACGTAATTCCAGAAGTCAAAGCTATTGATGCACAATAATTTCAACTTTCCAGTTCAGATTCAACAGAAGTCCCTAATAGGAAACTTTATTTTCGCTCATTTCTCTTCAGCTGCCCTAAGATAAAAGCTATTTTTCGTGTATTACGGCAGTCTTCGTCTGCCCTATAACCAAACAACACAGTGTCAAAAAAAAGGAGGTGGCTCATATTTTATCAACACTTTTCTTGCCTGGAATCTGAGACATTGGCCAGAGTTGCCTACAACAGCTTTGTTGAGAAAGAATTAACTTGCCTGAATCGGTTGTCACCTCTAAATTTCCTACTATACTGATGAAGTCTTATGAAGGATTTGATAACGACTAGCGTATTCGTCGCTATACTGCCCTAGGTGAAATCAATGCCTTGCCTCTCAAAAGTAACAGATTTACCACAAGGCACATGGTAATCAATAGCCATTTCTATTCGAATTACAAATGGACTATTATGCTATGTACACTTGTAAAACTAGTGTAATGCCGTGTGTAAATAAAATTGATTTTTTCTAGATAGTTGATGGTAATTTCGGGAATAGTTTATATATTACAGGAAGGAGGCTGTTTGGTCTACTGCTTTTTCTTGCCTTCCCTGCTTCCCAGCTTGTAACTTAGAGTATTGTTCTTGTTCTGTAAATAACTTTCTAATATACTTTTGTCCCGGCGGGGTCAGGGATTTTCTCTGCCTCGTGATGACTGGGTGTTGTGTGATGTCCTTAGGTTAGTTAGGTTTAAGTAGTTCTAAGTTCTAGGGGACTGATGACCATAGATGTTAAGTCCCATAGTGCTCAGAGCCATTTGAACCATTTTTAATATACTTTTGTATTATTCTGCCTCTAGCTTTAATCAATTTTACTAAGACATATTCATGTCTAGGAGCCTTTCCTCTTCATACCTCGAATGGCTATATACTCCTAACCTACTCCTTTCGGAATGTCTTTATTTTCACAATTAACCACCTGTGTTTCACTTTAATCTCTTGAACTCTGCTAATAGAAATCTCGAAAAACTTGGACAATTTTCTCTTTATTGTTAGTTACTGTGTCATTCACCCTTTCAAGTGAAAAATATGATTTCTACACTGCATAAGTTTCTGCTCTTTTTGTCTTCTTATTTTTATTGACTTAGTTTTTTTTTTCCTTGTCAAATTTTCATTGTCCTTTCCTGATCCTCTTGAAGTCATTTCCGATTGGTCTAGTTTTGTCTGAAAAAAAAATTCTATAAATTTTCTCTTTTCGTTTGCTTGAAACTTATAGCAATTCGGTTTGAATTTGACCTATTTGTACTTCCATTACATCTTTTGCTCTTTGCATAAGTACCTTTGTTAAGCAATTACTGCTTTCGTCTATGTTTGTACAACATACATTTTATAAGATCCGAACTTGATCTCCCCATTGTTAAATAAATTTTCACAATCCAAATTTCGGATTTCCCATCTGACGAATGTATATCTTTCTGTCTTTCTATGCATATTTAAGCTGCATGTTACATTTTAAGTGGTTTATCGGCGTACTATCCTGCAAATTTTCTTGATTGTTTGACGAATTATAGTCAGTTCGTTTTCCTCCTTCTTCTTCTTCTTCCCTTATTAGTACTGATGCCGCCTAGTATGGGCTCTGCTATGCTCAAAATCTGACAAATTCACATTTTTTTAAATTTTACTGTCGCTGTAGTCGTCAAGGTTATCCAAGGGAGAAAATCTTGTGCGCCGCGTCTCTGCCAGTTGTAGAAACTATGTTCTGTGTGTCTAACTGTTTGTGTATCGTATTTTATGAAGCAGAACATAGGGACCAGCCCAGATTTTGCTTAAATAAGCTTGGAAAACCACCTGTAAGCCACACTCAAGCTGGCCACTGCCCTGTCACGGTTGTTAATCTGCTGCGGGGATTCGATCCGGATTTGATTCACCTACCAGTCCGGCAAGCCAGCGCGCTGCTCGTTAACCTATATGCACAGGTCTAGTCAATTTCATTTTAGTTTCCGTTTTTCCGTGTAACATCAGTTTTCTGGGTGAATGTATTAAAGACGTTTGCACTGTTTTTCTTAGCAAAGTCTACTAATGTGTGTACTCTGCCACTCAAATTTTCCCACTGAGTGGCTAATATTTTTGTTAAAATGTCCGTTATTATTTTATAAATTTCTGTAACTCTTTCTACAAGTTTTCTCCTTCCTGATCTGAATCTAAGCCCACTGCTGCATGCACTTCGATGATTTCTGTATAAAAAAAACTCGACTTTAACGTAAATTTAACGTAGAAGCAACAAAAATGGAGGATGATCTGTAATTTTTATCGATCAGCGTTCCCCTTAATCGACAGGAGAGTATTTAAAGAGTTACTGACCGCGAATTGTTGTTACCCTTCATGTAAAAGCACTTTCTCCTTTAAAAAATTGTTACGAAGTTTCTCTGTAACATTCTTCTTTGCTGGTCCATTTAAATTTTTTAATTTTTATTTGTAAGAAGTATTATGGTTCAAACAACAAACAAAAACTTTTGTATAAGGTTTTTATTAACCCTTCAGTTACCAGAATAGGTAGCAGAATGCAATCATGCTGAACCATTTCAAATTTTTATGTTTTATTATGAAACCAAATGCTGACTTCAGCGAAGAGGCTACATCTTTTTTCCGAACAGAGTCTGGTATAGCGTGGTGTGGTGCTCTAAATTGCTATTCTGAACACATTTGCTATAACCTTGGACAATATTTTGGTTTAATAGCTGTCCGAACGGGGAGGCATGTCTTACACAAACGTATCGTTGCAAACGGAACAATACTTAATTGTCTACATGTATTCAGGTTTGAAGAGGGATAAATCATTAAATTTATCTTCATTGTAGTGTTATTGGTAAAATCAGCTACTCCCGATCGCTTAATAACATGCGTTTCTCAGCGGATTTCGAAATGATTTTAATCCATCATAACTCGCCGAAATTGAGACAGATATAGTTTTCAAAACGAATTTCCGACATTACTGGTTAATCAAGAAAGAAGGTTTTCAATTTTATTACGCTTGATTACTAGTATCCTTATCATAATCTGAGGTTAAATAAGCTATGTAATGTATTAGCTACTGAAAACTGTCTCCCGTCAATATAAATTAACGATACAGCATGTTTAGATCCATTTCTCAGCAATGAGCTTAAAAATTTTTGCTTTCAGAGTATTTGTGCTAATTACATCATTACGGTCTTCAATAGGCCGCTAAGGAATTTATATAGTGTCCTTGGTCCCGAAGCTTTCTAAAGGGTCAGACTGTGAGTCCACAAGTCTTCCAGTGTGATAAAAGAATTTTTGTTGAAATTCTGCAGGACCTCCAGTGATATCATAAGCACAGTCTGGACAAATTCCATTTCGTTTAAGCCAAGATTTTGTGTTTTCAGTAAAGAAGATACTGTTTAACCAAGCAGGCTTTCAGTAGATGTTATCGAAACAAGCTCACAGAAAAGAAGCTACTCTAGTAAAATCTTATTACAAGCAGTACGAAATTATTCTACCAAATGAGTATCCTTGTGAATATATTTTATCGTGCCACTTGAAGTGCAAATCGACTGTAGTAAAAGTTCACAATCAGTTTTTGACACTGAATTTCTGAGAGTGATGAGAAAGTGGAGTGGTTTCTGATGGTTGAGCATAGGATTTACCTGAAACTGCAAACCAAAATTGAAATAAACTCATATCCGACTTGTGGTATCACATGTCAATCCAACCCCACAGGCATCATAGAGTTGGCAACGCAACTGCAGGTTTCTGTCAGGCGGCGATAGCGGTCGTGCAGCGGACCCAGTGATACACGCCCACTTAGCCTTGCCTCCATCAGCTCTGTACCACGAGCACCCTCTACCGCCGCTACATAGGTCAGTGGAAGCCACACAGCCCATTCGCACTTGGAGCCTCTTCGCTACATGAAGATCAGCAGACACTGTGTAGTCGTGGCTCCAACACCATCACTCATACTTTAGTTCAGAGAGCCTCATCCTTGTTGCTATTCCTTCAGCTGGACTCAGTATCTTGCTGCATTATTAGTAATGAGGCTTCATACACTTGGAGAAATATATGTTAAGTAACTCTTCTGTTTACTGTGTTAACTTGTTTGCTAAACATTTCTGCTTCTGTCCAGCTTTCCTATGATGGCCGTTGCCGCACGACTGTGTAACCCATCTATTCTTACCATTGTGAACGAAGTCAGACACAACACGACTTTTTACTTTAATCAAAACTTCTTTGTGAAAATGAACTGGAAATCAGTGGGCACTATCTTCGTCAGAGCCTTCCAGATACGCCTGCAGTACATTTCAAGTGCGTCACAGAACCATTAACAATAAAAGTCTAGCATAATTAATGAATGGATCACAGCAAGAAATATCAGAGGACAGGAGATGAAGACAGTAAAAATGTTTAATGGATTAGAAGTAACAGCCAACCACCTGCAAAATACAAGTTTATTAGACCTTTACCATGGTTTTAAAACCGTGGTCTTCAGAAGATATGGTGTGTAGAATCACATTATCTATAGCCAATGTGGGAGTCGTTGACTGTGTCTAGTATGAATCATACACATAATCATCTTTTAAAATACTTTATATAAAAGTAGTAGCCATCTACTGTACGGCTTTGTTTCAGAACTTTTTAAAATATCACACATTGGATGCTGGACACAACAACATGTAATATGTCACTTGAAAGATGTGAATAAAGCTGACATTTAAATACTAGTCGAGTCGCTAACATCCATTATTAACTCATGGTCAAGTGCAGTGTCATTGCAATTTTACGTTATTTTTGTAGCCCTTGCCTACCATGCGAGTGGCGTCTTTAATTGGAATATTTCATTGAATAGATGAATTTGACACTGTAATATCTGACACAGGTAAATTATCATCCACAAAATATATCAGAAAGGAATATATCTATCAAATTAAACAATGATCCCAGTGTATTCAGTTTGTTACATGTATGAAATCAAATTCACAAGAAATGGATTTGACAATCACTGAAATCAATAAGATAATGCCTTGCAATTTTGAATAAGTAAGTCTAGAAACATAATTGAAGTGTACCGCATCACGAGAAAACATTTACACTCAGAGAAGTCTTACCTTGACTGTCGTAGGCTACTGCATAGAAATAGAAAACTTTACAGAAGTATAAGTGTGTGCAGCTATCTCCAGAGTTGACAAAATGTTGAACTTCTAACTACAAACAAGCCTTCAAAATGAAGGCGGAAATTATTATCGTTATTAATGATTTCCTTTTCCCTACAGTTTACCTCACTGTTGCAGCTGAATCTCAGTATACTTACAATCTGCAAGTAACGTCCGAGGTGGCTGCAATAACAGTCATTGGTCGGTACAAACAACTTCTTTCCGTCTGCATCTAACTCAACCGGAAGAGACCCTTTCGTCCCAGATGAGCGGAAGTTCTGAAGGAGCCTTGATGTGGCGAAGGTCTACTGAAGAAATCGTCTAGAAGTATAGTCTTGAACTGAAGAAACCTGTCTGGAACATGACTATCTGCAGAGATCTTCCGAAAAGGGAAACCTTGAATGGTTCAAATGGCTTTGAGCACTATGGGACTTAACTTCTGAGGTCACCAGTCCCCTAGAACTTAGAACTACTTAAACCTAACTAACTTAAGGACATCACACACATCCATGCCCGAGGCAGGATTCGAACCTGCGACCGTAGCGGTCGCGCGGGTAGACTATAGCGCCTAGAACCGCTCGACCACTCAGGCCGGCCGGGAAACGCTTGAGATGTGTATTTTTCGTCGCTGCATAATTTTCATTGGCTGAATATTAAATCTTGTGAGTGCTGACAAATAAAACGTTGTCTTACAAGATGCTGGTCTCTCTTCCTCATTCGTTGTATAGGTGGTTAATCAATTGAGGCTGGCCGGACCTAGGAGTGTTTCCGTGTCCCAGGCTGTGCAAAGAAATCCCAAACTTCCTGTTTCTGTTCCATTTACGAAGGTGTTATCTTACCAACCTGTGTACTTCAGTGAAGTTTGACATCATGCTGATTTACTCTACAACAGCATTCCTCTGTTTCTCTGGCCGTGAAATAGCACATGTCCCACAGGGCATCATCTGAGAAACAGACCCAGTTGTCCTGCACATACTGGAGACATACTGTGCATTGTGTGACTTCAGATGCTCAGTGCCACAGCAGCATTCCTTCTTAAGCTGTCCATTCACAGGCCGACAGTCAGCCAACCCACTCTGCTCAGAATGTCACCAACATGTCTGACTGTGTGCGGGCAACTGCGATTGGCGTGGTGACCCTACCTGCACCCAGTCACGTGGCAACTTTCGCCATGCGGAGGCAGAAGGGAAAAGGGAGAGGTGTGGGGTAGCAGGTAACGGTTGGGGCTAGCAGGTAGAGATGCGCCAGTGGAGCCAACGTACTCGGACTATGAAGGCGACTGCTATAAAATCGTCCACCACAAAAGCCAACATGTGAGGACGGAGTTGTTCAACAGGTCGTGTTGACCAACCAGCCAGCTTGTCAATGGCGGCTTCATTCTTGTTCTACAAAACTCAGCTACTTCCGACATTATAACTGCCTCTCATTTCTCTTCACACAGAGAGCAAACGACGATACTGTGAATAGTGCTGGCGGTTGCCTTCCTGTAGTTTCATGGCAGTATAGAGCACCCCTCGTCCTCAGTGCAGTCCAACCTCCTTTCATGGTGGTTTCTCATGTAGCTATGCATGCAGTTTAACATAGGAAACCGCAGTGTAACTAGTTATGTGTTGACTGTCATTGGTACCAATACACATTTCGCTATTCGGTGGCGTCTAATTTATTATGATTCAATTTGGCTCTGTCTTAAGCGTTTTACGTAAGTTACGGCACAATTTGGTAAAAACTGTAGTGTAACATCACGTATGAAGCATATGGACTTATCCAGTAGCTGTTGGTGCATGAGTTAAAGGCAGTGTGGACGTAGTTAGGGATCTTACAGTTCCACTGGTTGGTAGCTTGTCCATTCAGCATTGTTTGCATCTTGCGATAGCACGGTAACCGCAAACGTTGTTGCATAAGGGTATGTGCTTGTGTCAATCTACTCGCAATTGCCTTATACCAATCCGAATAGGGAGTTTGTAAGCAGGAGACCACCTTTCTCCAAAACTATTGATTACCCTTCCACAAATGACTATCACTGAACTGATCTGTTCAACAGTGACTTCAAAAGATAATTCAAAAACACGAACAGTTCTTGAATGAAACAACAGAGCTACTGTTATTAGTCACTGTTTATTTATATACACAATGCATTTCGAATGTTTGAATCTCCATGATGGAAATTTAAACATTCGAAACGCATTGAGGATATAAATAAAAATCGAATGACAACAGTAAACTTGTTGTTTCATTCGATATCAAAAGTCATGGTAAAGCCTAACCTAAAATGTTCGCATTCAAACGAACAGTTCTAATTGAAGATCCTGCCTGCATGATAGGAACTTGACTAATGTTGCCATCAAAAGGTCTTTGGTTGCCATGGTTCGAAATGGACGTAGCCTTAGACATTAACAGAGTTGTGAAACTGGCATGACTGCACTTGTGCATACGTCTAATCGGGAAAACCGCTGGTTTCTAGACCTATGATTATTAACATGATTTGCTGATTTCTTTGCCATCTACTCGCCCCTTTCATTTGTACCAGTAACAGTAAAATATCTTGTCTACAGACAATATTTTTGAATATTTTAAATTCAAATTGCATCCTATTATTTACGTATTTATTACATGGCAGCCTTTACCTTAAATTTAAACACAGGCGACATACATTCTTACTTAGATTACCCCATCAACAGACATATTTTTCCCTTATACATCGGCAAGTAATGATAAAAAGTGCGCTACTACGGCTCACATTTCTTCCCATTACCATAGCTATTTCTGCTGTTGCCTGAGGCTACCACACTTAATTACACTGCCTAAGAAAATTAGTGTACGTGAGAAGACGACATCAATTTTGATCCGATGACGGCATGTGGTACATAAGGAATAGTAGATGTTCTGATAATGGTTTCAATGCCGTCTACCAACAGACAGCCTAGTGACATAACTCCAGAACGCCATATCTGCGTCTGCTCTTTAATAGGGAACGTTCACAGCCAAAAGGCTCAGAGTGGTGCAAAGGTGTAAAGCAAACAGGACATTATGCCTTGGAGACGCACTCTTGCTTCCTACAGCCAACTGAGCGAGTCTGAAAGGTGTCAGGTCGTATCCTTCCGATTTGCTGGATGGTCCTTTCAGAGAACTGCCACACAAGTTGGACGTGCTGCGTCAGTTCTGCAACTATGCTGGTATCAGTGGTCATGTGAACATTCTCACACCTGTAGATAAGATATTGGACATCCATGCAGCACACATGCCCGCCGGGATCGTCTTATTGTAAGGGCAGCAGTGGCAGATCGCACAGCTACCACAGCACAGACTTGCTGACACGAACTGTTGCAAACCAGTTATTAGCAGTCGGATTACTGGCACCACAAACCTCCAGAATCTTCCACTCACGGTACGGCATCAACGTGCGAGGCTTCACTGGTGCCGTCAAAGGATCACTTGGAATTTGGAGCGGCGCGCTGTAGTCTTCAGCGATGAAAGCAGATTCTGCCTGCACGCTAGTGATGGACATTTGTAAGTACGATGTAGACGTGGTGAGCTTTGTCTCGTAGAGTGCATTTGTCCAATACACACTGGCCCCATACCAGGCCTTATGATCTGGAGCGCGATAACCTACAATTCTCGTTCATCCTTGGTGTTTCTGGAGGGGACGCTTACAAGTGCTCGGTATGTGCAGACTGTAGTTAGACCCGTTCTTTTGCCATTCTTGCAAAACAGGAGGGTGATGTGTTGTTCTGACTGGATAATGCTTGTGTACGCACAGCCTGTGAAACTCAACGTGCTCTGCAAGACGTACAGCAAATTCCCTCACCAACACGACCTCCGAATTTGTCTCAAACCGAGCACGTGTTGGATGTGATGGGATAAGAAGTGACTCGCGTGACTTGTCACCCAATAACTATTATAGAACTACGTGAACAGGTCGAGCAGGTGTGGAATAACGCCATCTGTACGATCGGCTGGATGCCAGAGTCAGCGTCTACTAAAAGGGTATTCTAATTTTTTCCAGCAGTGCATGTCGACCATTACTACTGGATGACAACCGTTTCCCTCCTATCAGTCACTACTGCATACTATAAATAACTGAAATACAGTCCAGAGGCAGAGGCAGAGGCAGAGGCAGAGGCAGAGCGAATCCACACGGTGGCAGCCACATCAGTTGCCTGATACAGAGTAATTTAGTTGTGACGACGGGGCCTGAGTCGTGCTTTGGTAGCTCAGTTGGTAGAGCACTTCCTCTTGAGAGGCGAAGGTCCCGAATTCGAGTCTCGGTCCGGCACAAAGATTTAATCTGTCAGGAAGTTTCATATCAGCGTACACTCCGCTGCAGAGTGAAATCCCATTCTGTAATTTAATTTTGTTTGTGTCTTTCACGTATTTCTGCAAAAAAGTGAACTATGTCTGTATAACCTACTGTGTAGTCTAGTGTTTAACAAATTACTCTAAGTTTTCGTTTTTTTTCGTAAATCTTAGTGCATATGCTTCTACGAAGCAGATCCCTCGTGTAACATTCCGCCTTCAGAAGAACCAAGTCGCGTCTCTACCTTAAAATATAGTGTTAGTACACAGCATATAGATCACATCAGTGTATTGGAGTTTGTGTACTTATTTCCTGCAGTAGCTTTTGGGTAAGTAAAGTTTTTAGAAAAGTAACTGTTGATACATTCATTTTCAGCAGAGAAATTAATATCTGTTTTAAGAGCTCAGGCTATAATGAGAACGCTGCAGAGCAGATTTTTTATTCTGAAGATGAAACAGTTCATTTTAATTTTTTTTTAAGTTGGATGTTCTTTAAGCTGTTTGCAGATGAAGCTGTTGTCCATAACAAAGTAGCAACGCCAGAAGACAGTAAAAGAAAAAAAAGGAAGAAAAAAAATGGTTCAAATGGCTCTGAGCACTATGGGACTTAACATCTATGGTCATCAGTCCCCTAGAACTTAGAACTACTTAAACCTAACTAACCTAAGGACAGCACACAACACCCAGCCATCACGAGGCAGAGAAAATCCCTGACCCCGCCGGGAATCGAACTCGAGAACCCGGGCGTGGGAAGCGAGAACGCTACCACACGACCACGAGATGCGGGCAAAAAGGAAGAAAATCAGATGCCAGGCTGATATTCGTAGGAAGAATTTTAAGGAAATGTAAATCATTTACGACGAAAGAGGCTTAAATACGAGTACTCTTCGAGGGAGCGTCGTTGCTGCGAATCAAGAGCGCAGCCACTTGCCGCCGGCCCATGTCACCCCAGTCCTGTTTCCTTGGATGGCAAGACACACACGTACATGGCTACGCTTCCGCTCAGTTGCTGTAGTTAATTTCACCACGCATGGCTGTTGTCTGCCCATTTTGTGCATATGTTGATTTTGTAGCGTCGCTTCCCAGTATTTCGTCGCCGCCTCCTGTAGTGCAGTGGAAGGGGATTGACTCATAAAGGTGTCGCGTTACCCAAGCCATTCTTGAACTGACGTCGATAACTTTCTCTAGGATCTGCCAATTCGTCTCGCGTTACATCAGGTCTTCCATGACGATTCAGTTGCTTCCGTGTCAAAGATTTTGGCATACAACGTACTTCTTGCAGTGTCGATAGCATTTTCGTTGACCGAACACGGCGCGCAGTGTGTTGCCCATATCGATGTGGGGGACGGCACTTTCAAACCTCCCACCAGCGCTCTGCCAGACCGCTGTCTCGAATGAGGGACGCCACGCATACAGGTTACCTGAGGACGCTAAATTTACATGGACTCACTACCTCCGATTCTGGCCAGCGCATCTTTTTAAGCAGTAACACCAGAGCTTCAAGAATGGCTTTGTCGGTCAATCCCCTTCCGCTGCACTACAGGAGGCTGTGACGAAAGACCGAGAGGCGACGCTGTGACTTCAACATCTGGAGAAATGGGCAGACAACAGCCGGTGCGCGGTGAACATAACTACAACGCTGCGAGGAAGCGCAACCGCGTGCCTGTTTCTTGCCACCCAAGGAAACCGGGACTCGGGTGTCGTGGGCCAGCATGTGGCTGCGTTATTCATTGGCAACCACGATGCTCTCCCAGAATAGAGGAGTTGTCCCCTACAACCAGGGAGCCGACAGACAATGGGAGAGGCAAATCCCACCACAACGACCTCTACAGCGTCCAAGAAATCAGCATAGTGCGCCTTCGAATTGGGGAGGATGGAGACCCTGTCGAATAGCGTTATGTCAATGTGCACATCTAATTCTACATAATACCCTGCAGGCCACCTAATGGTGTATGGCGGAGCATACTTCCGGTACCACTAACTGATCCCCTCTAGCCGCGAATGGCGCGTGGGAAGAATGATTGTCGGTAAGCCTATGTATTGGCTTTAAATTCTCGGATTTTTTCGTTGTTGTCATTACGCGAGAAATATAAGGGAGTAAGTAATACGTTGTCCTACTTTTTCCGGAAAGTGCTCTCTCGGAATTTCAATAGAAATCCCCTCCCTGATGCACGATGCCTTTTTGTAACGCCCGCCAGAGATGTGTCTCTGTAACGCTCTAGCGCCGACTAAACGATTCCGTGACGAAATGCGTAGCTCTTCGTTGGATCTACTCTGTCTCTTGTATCAGTTATACGTAGTAAAGATTCTATACTGACGAACAACTGACGCCCTACTCAAGAATCGGTCGAATAAGGGCTTTATAAGCCTCTTCCTTCGCGAATGGTTTACATTTCCTTAAAATTCTCCCTACGAATGCGGCATCTGCTTTTCGTACAATTTGTTTTATGTGGTCATTCCACTTAACGTCACTGTGGAGGTGTTTTATGGCAGATACTGTTTCCAGCAGTTTCTCATCAACAATGTAGCTGTACAGTAGTGGCTTTCTTTTCCTAACTGTACAAAATATTAGAAGGAAGGTCAGCGTTGGCCGTAATATTGATGGTTTATTGATAGCAAAATCGATTTTCAATTACATAGTGATCATCTTCAGCGCTGTGGTGTACAAATTAAACTCATAAGTACTGGTATCAAGTTGTTATCAGTAATCAAAGCTAAGAAACGCTCACAATAAGTGTTAGAGTTATTGTGATCGTTTCTTAGCTTTGGTAACTGATAATAACTTGATACCAGTGCCTATGAGTTTAATTTGTGCACCACAACACTGAAGATGATCACTATGTGATTGAAAATCGATTTTTCTATCAATAAACCATCAATATTACGGCCAACGCTGACCTTCCTTCTAATATCACGTATACGGTTGTTGTGCACACAGCACTCCATGGAGTCACCAATCAATACGAAATATGTTACATTTATTTACGTTCAGAGTTAACTGTCAGAGCTTGTACCATCCTTGAATCCTCTGCGGGTCATTCTGAAAATCGATACTATCTCCTGGCGTTGCTGCTTTGTTATAGACAATCGCATCATCTGAGAGTCAGTAAGTCTTTGAACTAATATCAACAAAAGACTGCAGTGAGGAAATCACATTGACATAGTACAACCCAACTAAATATTTCTAAGTTTCAGTTACTTATCTGATTGTTCCAGCACTAGAGACTATGTGTTTCTATCAAGAAGACTACTCTCGTTATGCAAGTCGCTGATAAACAATTTGAGCAAAAGTGTAGGGTAGGAAGACAGCATCGAACACAGGACTTTGAGTATAGGATCTGGGGGTCGCAGTCGCATATTTTCGGTGCTGCAGGATTGTAATTGAAATCTGACATACAGACGACCTTACTCAAAATAAAATGTAATTAACAGGTAATGTATAAGTAAACAAAAAGTTTGGACTAATCAATGGTCGAGAAGAAAACTTAAAGCATTACTTACATGTGTATCGTACTTAGCTAACGCACCATACAGCAGTTCTTTAGAGCTCTAAACTCTCAAGTGTCTATGTATCATGTTTCAATGTGTCCTAAAAAGGTCAAAGTAAATGAAAAACGAATATACTCTTGTACACAGGCTTGCCACCATTTAATTAACGTACGTACGTCTTAGAAAATGTTCAAACTGACCACCATCTCTCCTCTGGCATAGGGCCGTAAATAATAACTGCGACGACAGCTAGTTCCTATACTTAAATTCGTTAGTTTGATGCTGTCTTTCTGTCCTACACTTCTGGCATATTGTTTTTCCGTACTCTGCATATACCTCATCACCAAAAAGGACCTTACACCACTTCAATGTTATTTATATCTCAACTATTAAGTGTAGATATTGTAAATACACTTACTAATGTGTTATACTTTTGTAGATGTTTGATTGTCTTTATTGGCCACCTCAGTTACCGACACATCACATCCCCAGATATATGTTGTGGACTTCCTTCTTCACCACAGACACATTCGGAGGTTTCTCCTCGTCCAATTCGATGCCACCGGGTGGCATAAGACCCAAGATCCTTCTAGTCGTGTGTTAAGTCCATTTAGGGATTCAGGTGCCTTATTCTTAGCCTCTCTCTCATGCTTGGAAGGAAACCTTGGTGTGTCACTCTGTTTGAGCATCGTTCCTCGTTTCTGTCTCACGAGAAACATCTGAGTGTGAAATTGCTGGTTGCTTGTGGTCCGCATTCCTGTTAAATTCTGCACTTCATGATGTCCTTATTTCTTGACTAACACACCGCGGATTTTTCTTCGTATCTGCAGATCAAACGGACATACCGCAGGTTTTACTTGCGACGCTTCAACTGACACAGCACCGAATGCTCCCACTGAAATTAGAAGTATTCCGCTTTGCGCCCTGTTAACTACCAGTGCCTTATTATGAGCAGAAGTCTATACACCCGAGCACCCGAACAGTATCCCATCTTCGTAACTAGCATAACGTTATAATTCTTACTAATTTCATTGGTAGATTTTAATCATAAGTGGCTACGCCAACAATTCCATTCATTAAATTCCTGCCTCTTTCCTTCAACATGTGCACTGTAATCCTGCCACTAAACAAAAAGACGCGTAGACATCTGGCGACGGATTTTCTTTTTATGGACTTGTTGATTAATTTCATGGGCAGCTCTTTTGAAAGATTTCCTTTTTTTTATCACATTGAGGTGATTTCGTAAGTCTATCTCTAAGGACCCCTTCCGGTTAGTTATAGAAGAACTAGACTTGTAAGCCCTCATGATAACATAAAAACATTCGTCTTACTTCGTCCAAGTGCGAAAGCCAATAAGTCCGCAGTCACCTCTTAACGCGCAACGGTTATTACGTCCCCGTCCTCTTCGGGGTAACTGTAGTCGATCGCCGGACATCCGTCGTCGTGCCGTCGTCCAGAATCCCCAAGAACCGTAGTAGAGGCAGTGAATGATGGGCAGCCTTCCCACGTCTTTCGTGGTGCACATACTGGTGACTGAACTTCCTAAAAATTAAATAAACCTTCTCCTCTGTCAGAAGATCACACGTCAATGGAAACTGAATCCCGATAACAGTGTCACTAGTGTGGCAGTTCTCTCACTCTATCTCAAAGAAAGAAATGTCCTTGATCCCAAGCGATAATGTTCGGAATAAAATTTAAATCTCTCTACATAATTACGCTTGGGAGAACGCCCACTTCGAAGGGTCTTGACTAAAAATCTCCCGGAAGAATTAGTTTTAACATTACAAAATACGTTACTGGGAGACTAATGCACTGAAGGGAAAAAATCTCAACACCAAAATACAATTAATGTATAGTAATGTAATTTCGGGGCAACGGCCTTGCCGCAGTGGATACACCGGTTCCTCTCAGATCACCGAAGTTAAGCGCTGTCGGTCCTGGCCGGCACTTGGATGGGTGACGATCTGGGCCGCCACGCGCTGTCGACATTTTTCGGGGTTCACTCAGCCTCGTGATGCCAATTGAGGAGTTTCTCGTCCGAATAGTAGCGGCTCCGGTCAAAGAAAACCATCGTAACGACTTGGAGAATGGAGTGCTGACCACACGCCACTCCTATCCGCATCCTCATCTGAGGACGACACGGCGGTCGGATGGTCTCGATGGACCACTTGTGGCCTGATGACGGAGTGAATTAATGTAATTTCGTGAATACATTTGTCTACATAATAAAGTGAAGTTATATACACTCCTGGAAATGGAAGAAAGAACACATCGGTGTGTCAGACCCACCATACTTGCTCCGGACACTGCGAGAGGGCTGTACAAGCAATGATCACACGCACGGCACAGCGGACACACCAGGAAACGCGGTGTTGGCCGTCGAATGGCGCTAGCTGCGCAGCATTTGTGCACCGCCGCCGTTAGTGTCAGCCAGTTTGCCGTGGCATACGGAGCTCCATCGCAGTCTTTAACACTGGTAGCATGCCGCGACAGCGTGGACGTGAACCGTATGTGCAGTTGACGGAGTTTGAGCGAGGGCGTATAGTGGGCATGCGGGAGGCCGGGTGGACGTACCGCCGAATTGTTCAACACGTGGGGCGTGAGGTCTCCACAGTACATCGATGTTGTCGCCAGTGGTCGGCGGAAGGTGCACATGCCCGTCGACCTGGGACCGGACCGCAGCGGCGCACGGATGCACGCCAAGACCGTAGGATCCTACGCAGTGCCGTAGGGGACCGCACCGCCACTTCCCACCAAATTAGGGACACTGTTGCTCCTGGGGTATCGGCGAGGACCATTCGCAACCGTCTCCATGAAGCTGGGCTACGGTCCCGCACACCGTTAGGCCGTCTTCCGCTCACGCCCCAACATCGTGCAGCCCGCCTCCTGTGGTGTCGCGACAGGCGTGAATGGAGGGACGAATGGAGACGTGTCGTCTTCAGCGATGAGAGTCGCTTCTGCCTTGGTGCCAATGATGGTCGTATGCGTGTTTGGCGCCGTGCAGATGAGCGCCACAATCAGGACTGCATACGACCGAGGCACACAGGGCCAACACCCGGCATCATGGTGTGGGGAGAGATCTCCTACACTGGCCGTACACCACTGGTGATCGTCGAGGGGACACTGAATAGTGCACGGTACATCCAAACCGTCATCGAACCCATCGTTCTACCATTCCTAGACCGGCAAGGGAACTTGCTGTTCCAACAGGACAATGCACGTCCGCATGTATCCCGTGCCACCCAACGTGCTCTAGAAGGTGTAAGTCAACTACCCTGGCCAGCAAGATCTCCGGATCTGTCCCCCATTGAGCATGTTTGGGACTGGATGAAGCGTCGTCTCCCGCGGTCTGCACGTCCAGCACGAACGCTGGTCCAACTGAGGCGCCAGGTGGAAATGGCATGGCAAGCCGTTCCACAGGACTACATCCAGCATCTCTACGATCGTCTCCATGGGAGAATAGCAGCCTGCATTGCTGCGAAAGGTGGATATACACTGTACTAGTGCCGACATTGTGCATGCTCTGTTGCCTGTGTCTATGTGCCTGTGGTTCTGTCAGTGTGATCATGTGATGTATCTGACCCCAGGAATGTGTCAATAAAGTTTCCCCTTCCTGGGACAATGAATTCACGGTGTTCTTATTTCAATTTCCAGGAGTGTACATTGCAAATGTGAAATCCCGGAACGTTGATAACCGGCGTAGCCATCCAAAAGTTGAATGCAAGCATGCAAACGTGCATGCCTAGTGTTGCACAGATGCCTGATGTCAGTTCGTGGCATGGAGTTCCATGCTTGTTGCTCTTAGTCGGTCAGTACCGGGTCGGTTGATGCTGGTTGTGGATGACAATGGAGCTGACGTCCGATGAAGTCCCATACGTGCTCGATTGGAGACAGATCAGATCCGGTGATCTAGAGGGCCAAGGCGACATGTAAAAACTCTACGCCGAACTCGATGATCTTCCCTGTCGGTTGTGCCACCTGGCCGTCCGGAACTCGGTTTTCTTGCGACCATACATTCCCGTGACCACCGCTGCCAGGAAACACGTACAGTGACTCCGTTCCTGCCAAATATTTCTCAAATACTGTAGAAGGAACATTAAGCTTCTCGTAGTCCTACTGCAGGACCTCGTTCTAGCTGAGTGAGGTGTTGATAGTGGTATCTTTGCCGCCTTAAAGTAATTCACGACTGACGTGAGCTCACAGCGTCCGGTTCCAACGATAACTAATGTTGTGTATTTGAAGACAACGTGCTTTTCATCCTTGTAGTTGCGCTACTAGCGCCACTATTGTGCGACTGGCGCGAAATTTGAATGGACATCATCTTTCAAATGCAGAAACACGCCTATCAACTTTCATTTATGTCTTACAACTTCTTCTTGGTATTGTAATTTTTTTCCGTCAGTGTAAGTATCTGACTCCGCCGCTGCGCAAAACCTCTTCTCAAACAAATGAACTAAAAGCTGAAATTGCAAAGAATATAAAGAACTCTCCTAGATCGTAAGCGTTCATTGTGAGTTTTCGCTTCAAAATTTTATATCACGCTAAATAAAGCGTAAGCACATTTTTTACATCACATCCTCCACACTTCGTAAGCTGTGCAACTACTTAGCCCAGTTGTTTTCTCCAACATTCTGAATATAAAGCAGTAAAATTAACAGTTCTACGCTGGCGCAGCCGAAGTTCTTCGGCCCAGTTCGAATGCGAAGCAAGGACCGATTATTTATTTATTTATTTTTACTATACAGTCTTAGAGTTTTTTTTCAGAACATAAATTGCTGGGTGTGTAGGTTGCCTCATTGTCTTCTGTTGCCCATTCTACACGGCATCCGTCACATATACATTTGTTTTCTGGGTCTCAGTACATGGTATGCTATGCTGGGTGACGGTTCAGATGATCTTTGTCAGACAGACGGCCGGGGTGGCCGTGCGGTTCTAGGCGCTACAGTCTGGAACCGAGCGACCGCACCGGTCGCAGGTTCGAATCCTGCCTCGGGCATGGATGTGTGTGATGTCCTTAGGTTATTTAGGTTTAATTAGCTCTAAGTTCTGGGCGACTGATGACCTCAAAAGTTAAGTCGCATAGTGCTCAGAGCCATTTTAACCAGCCATCTTTGTCAGACAATGAGATGAAACATACTTTAACACACAGATCAATAAAAGAAATTTCGCCGCTTGATCACATTTTTCAATCTTTCCGGTCGTTGTGGCCGAGCGGTTCTAGGCGCTTCAGTCTGGAACGGCACGACCGCTACAGTCGCAGGTTCGAATCCTGCCAGGGGCATGGATGTGTGTTATGTCCTTAGGTTAGTTAGCTTTAAGTAATTATAAGTTTTCGGGGACTGATGACCTCAGATGTTAAGTCCCGTAGTGCTCAGAGCCATTTTCAATCTTAGGTTTTGAATTCGTGTTTCAGGGTAAGTAATTTTGAATGCGCATTTCAGGGCAAGTAAAAGAAGCGGATAGAACTAGTTTGTTGCTATATGTAAGTGGTTCTTCAAGCTCAACGAATAATTTAACTCCTTAGCATCACTGTTGCAATCCTTGAAGGGCTGTAGTTGCTATAAACTTCTAGGTTACTTCAAGAGTTTCCTTATACAAGAATCATCACGTCGTCCAATTATACCATTACTTCTTTGACCGCTTCGTTGTCCTGTAGCCTTCATAGTATTGGGTTAGGTAACCCGTTCCACTAGCCGTGCTCAATTACATAATACACTGAGGTGACAAAGGTCATGGGATGCCTTTAACATTGCGTCGGACCTCCTTTTCCCGGCGTAATGCACCCGTGGTCTAGGAGTATTAGTAATCAAAACATCGGTCCAGGGTTAGAATGCCGCCACTGCTTCAAATTTTCATTAGTAATCGGCATTGGCGGTAGAAGACTTCCGGCATAAGAAGTCACCTTCAATCTGCCAACGACCTTGTCAAATAGGGGCGGAGGTGCGGACAGAGGATCACGGCATTATCTAGGGGTGGGAAACTGCCCCTAAAGGCGAAAGAATCAGCAGTGATCAACGGCATTAGGATTCAGAAGACAATGGAAACCACTGCAATAACGACGGTAACGTGTATCCACAGCACCTGTGGCCTGTAATTGTAAAGTGTCATGATGATCTCTCCATTGGCAAAAGATTCCGGAATAGTCCCCCATTCGTATCTCCGGGATAGGACTGCCAAGGTGAGGTGACCATGAGAGAAAGAGTGAATAATTAACAGAAGGATAACGTTCTACGAATCGGGACGCGGCATGTCAGAAGCTTGCGCGTGGTAGGGAAACTAGAAAATCTGAGAAGAGAAAGGCAAAGGATCGGCCTAAATACAGTAGGGGTCAGTTAACTGAAATGGAAAGAAGACAAGGATTTCTGTTCAGATATGCATAGGATAATATCAACAGCAGCAGAAAATAGTGTAACGGGAGTAGGATTCGTTATGAGTAAGAAGGTAGGGCAAAGGGTGTGTTACTGCGAAAAGTTCAGTGATAGGGTTGTTCTTACCAGAATCGACAGCAAACCGACACCAACAACGATATTTCAGTTATATGTGCCGACGTCGCAAGCTGAAGATGAAGAGATAGAAAAAGTATGTAAGTATATTGAAAGGGTAATACAGTACGTAAAGGGAGACGAAAACCTAATAGTCATGGGAGAATGGAACGCAGTTGTAGCGTAAGAAGGAAAGGTTACAGGAGAATATAGGATTGGGACAAGGAATGAGAGAGGAGATAGACTAATTGAGTTCTGTAACAAGTTTCAGCTAGTAATATCGAATACTCTGTTTAAGAATCACAAGAGGAGGAGATATACATGGGAAAGGTCGGATGATAGGGGAAGATTTCAGTTAGATTACATCATGGTCAGACAGAGAATCCGAAATCAGATAGTGAATTGTAAGGTGTACCCAGGAGCAGATATAGACTCAGATTACAATATAGTAGTGATGAAGAGTAGCCTGAAATTTAAGGCGTTAGTCAATAAGAATCAATACGCAAAGAAGTGGGATACAGAAGTACGCGTACTAAGAAATGACGAGATCCGCCTGAAGTTATCTAAGGCTATAGATACAGCAATAAGGAGTAGCTCAGTTGGCAGTACAGTTGAAGAGGAATGGACATCTCTAGAAAGGGGCATAACAGAAGTTGAAAAGAAAAACGTAGGTACAAACAAGGTATTGGGAAGAAACCATGGGTAACAGGAGAAATACTTCAGCTGATCGATGAAAGGACGAAGTACAAGAATGTTCCGGGAAACTTAGGAATACAGAAATACGAGTCGCTGAGAAATGAAATAAAAAGTAAGTGCTGGAAAGCTAAGACGAGATGGGGCCGTGAAAAATGTGAAGAGATCGAAAAAGAAATGATTGTCGGCAGGACAGACTCAGCATACAGAAAAGTCAAAACAACCTTCGGTGACATTAAAAGCAAGGATGATAACATGAAGAGTGCAACGGGAATTCCACTGCTAAATGCAGAGGAGAGAACGGGTAGGTGGGAAGATTATATTGAAGCCTGTATGAGGGGTAAGATTTGTATGATGTAATAGAAGAGGAAACAGGAGCGATTTAGAAGAGATGGGGGTCAAGTATTAGAATCAGAATTTAAAAGAGCTTTGGAGGACTTCAGATCAAATAAGGCAGAAGGGATAGATAACATTCACTCAGAATTTCTAAAATCATTACGAGGAGTGGCTACAAAACGACTATTCTCCTTGGTATGTGGAATGGATGAGTGGCAACATTTGTTTGATGTGTAGCATGTATCAGTCTGGCGACATACCATCAGACATTCGGAAAAATGTCAACCACACAAGTGTGAGAATTAGCGCACAATCAGCTTATCAGCTCATACATCCAAGTTGCTGACAAGAATAATATACAGAAGAATGGAAAAGAAAATTGAGGATGTGTTGGATGATGATCGGTTTACCTTTAGAAAAGGTAAAGGCACCAGAGAGGCAATTCTGACGTTGCGGTTGATAATGCAAGCAAGACTAAAGAAAAATCAAGAGACATTCATAGGATTTCTCGACCTCGAAGACGCCTTTGACAATGTAAAATTCTGAGAAAACTAGGGGTAAACTATAGGGAGAAACGGGTGATATACAATATGTACAAGAGCCAAGAGGGGATAATAAGAGTAGACGAACAAGAACGAATTTCTTCGATTAAAAAGCGTGTTAGGCAGGGTTGTAGTCTTTCCCACTTACTGTTCAATCTGTACGCCGAAGAAGCAATGACGGAAATAAAGGAAAGTTTCAGGAGTGGAATTAAAATTCAAGTTGTAATCAATGATACGATTCGCTGATGATATTGCTATCCTAAGTGAAAGTGAAGAAGAATTACATGATCTGCTAAGCGGAATGAACAATCTTATGAGTAGAGAATATGGATTGAGAGGAAATCGAGGAACGACAAAAGAATGAGAAGTAGCGGAAATGAGAACTTAACATCAGGATTGATGGTCACGAAGTAGATGAAGTTACGGGATTCAGCTACGTAGGCAGTAAAATAACCGATGACGGACGGAGCAAGGAGAACATCGAAGCATTTGAGATGTGATTCTACAAACGAATGATGAGAATTGGGTGGACAGATAAGGTAAGGAATGAGGAGGTTCTGGACGGAATAGGAGAGGTAAGGAATATGTGGAAAACGCTGATAAGGAGAAGGGACAGGATGACAGGACATTTGTTGAGACATGAGGGAATGACTTCCATGGTACTAGAGGGAACTGTAGAGGGCACGAACTGTATAGGAAGACAGAGAGTGGAACACATGCAGCAAAAAATTGAGGGCGTAGGTTGCAAGTGCTACTCTGACTTGAAGAAGTTGGCACAAGAGAGGAATTCGTGGTGGACCGCATCAAACCTGTCAGAAGACTGATGACCCAAAACAAAAAAACAAAAAAGAAAAACACGACGTGGCATGGACTCAACAAGTCGTTGAAAGTCCACTGCAGATATACTGAGCCATGCTGCCTCTCTATAGTCGTCCATACTTGCGAAAGTGTTGACGGTACAGGAACTGACCTCCCGATTATGTCCCTCAAATATTCGATGAGATTCATGTCGGTCGATCTGGGTGGCCAAATCATTCTCTCGAATTTTCCAGAATGTTCTTCAAACTAATTACGAACAATTCCGGCCCAGTAAATTGTTATCCATAAAAATTCCATCCTTGTTTAGGAACATGACGTCCATGAATGGCCACAAATGGTCTCCAAGTTGCCAAACGTCCAAAGGACTCAGTCCATTCCATGTAAACACAGCCCACACCATTATGGAGCCACCACCAGTTTGCACAGTGCCTTGTTAACAGCTTTGGCCCGTGGCTTGTGGAGGGGGTAGGGGGGGGAGGGGGGTTGTCGTCTAACATGAGATGTAACCAACTGAAATCAGGAGTCATCTGAGCAGTCCATGGTTTACCGGTCGACTAGGATCCAACCGAAATGGTCACGAGCCTAGGAGAGGCGCTGCATGCGATGTTGTGCCGTTAGCAAAGTCTCTCACGACGGTCGTCTGCTGCCGTAGCTCGTTAGAGTCAGATTTTTCCGCACTGTCCTAACGGATACTTTCCACATTTATTTCTGCTGATTTCTCAGTGTTGCTGCTCTACGCAGTTGCTGTCGGTCGCTAAGCAAAGGCCATCGGCCACTGCGTTGTCCGTGGCGAGTGGTATTTTCGGCTCACTCTTGCCACTGTGGTTCTCAGAACTTGGAATTCCCAAACGATTTCCGAAATTGGATGTCCCATGCGTCTAGCTCCAACTACAATTCCGCCTTCAAAGCCTGTTAATTCCCGTCGTAGTGGACGTAGTCAGGTCGGAAACCTTTTCGCTTGAATTACCTGAGTACAAATAACAGCTCCGCCAACACACTGCCTTTTTATACCTTGTGTATGCGGTACTACCGCCATCTGTGTATGTGCAGATCACTGTCCCATGACTAATGCCATCCCAGTGTATGTACTTGTCATCAAGCGTCAGTAAGGTATACCGGTACACAAATGTGAAATTTGTTTTGCAGTTATGAAACTAGCACGCCGATGCCGACATTTCGTGGAGTAAAAGCTATGAACAGCTGTGGGTGTGGGGCAGCTCCCACATGGCGGGTGTTAGCGGGTAGCTGCCGGGGCGCCGTGTTATGATTGCATTAGCAGTTTCCGCGTGAACTGCACATCGCACGCCGCTGTTCTCACGGCTGCCGGCAGCAGGGGTACGTCCTGCCCGGGAAGCCTCACACCGCACACGACTGTCAGGAAGGCAACTCGCGGGACACGAGCATCAACGAGAAAGAGAACTTCTCAATAAAACCATTTATATTTTTGCGTATATTAATTTCCACATTTATCGGCTAACAATCGGCGACTAAGGTACGAGGGTAATCCCAAAAGTAAGGTCTCCTATTTTTTTATAAGTACATAGACCTGTTTATTTCTACAGTGGTTCACATCAGTTTACAGCTTGAACATTTATCTATTTTTCGACATAATCACCATTTCTGTCGATTCATTTTTGTAGACGATGTGGCAGTTTTCGTATGCCCATGTCATACCAGCTCGCCGCCATGCTGCTCAGAAAGTTATGAACCTCTTCTTTCGCCTCGTCGTCGGAGCTGAATCGCTTTCCGGCCAAATGTTCTTGTAACCTAGGGAACAGGTGATAGTCACTGGGCGCCAAGTCAGGACCATAGGGTAGTTGGGTGATTATGTTCCACTTAAATTGTTGCAGGAGAGCAACGGGTTGCCGAGCGATGAGTGGGCGAGCGTTGTCATGGAGAATGTGTACGCCCTTGCTCAACATTCCTCTTCTCCGGTTCTGAATTGCCCGTTTGAGTTTTTTCAGAGTTTCACAGTACCTGTTAGTGTTAATTGTAGTCCCAGTGGGCATAAAGTCGACCACCAATACCCCTTTCCGATGCCAAAAAACGGTTGTCATGACTTTACCGACAGACTGTGTTAGTTTGAATTTCTTCGGCTTTGGCGAAGAAGGATGACGCCACTGGCGTGATTGTTGCTTGGTCTCAGGTGTAAAGTGGTATGCCACCCATGACAATTGAATCCAGGAAGTTGTCCTGTTCGGCTGAAAGGCGGTGAAGAAATGCGCGAGAAGCATCAACTCGTTGCAGCTTGTGGTCCTCAGTCAGCATCTGTGGCACCCATTTTGCGCACACCTTTCCGGTAGTTCAATGTTTCTGTTAAAATTATGTGAGCGGTGCTTCGGGAAACCTCAGGAACCAACGTGCAGAGATCATCCAGGGTGATCCGCGGATCCTCACGCAAGCTTGGCTCAACCTTCAACACTGTCTCCTCAGAAATTGACGGTCTCCCGCTCCTTTGTTCGTCGTGAATTTCGGTCCGACTTCAATCAGCGCAGTGCCCTTTGCGTTCAGAAACAGAATAAATGCGCGCAATTCGCACTTGGCGGTAAAATCCAACGGGAGCTCCATTTTCAACGGCTGCCAAGCAAAGACTGAGCGCCCAAGTGCGGCGTGCGCATGTTTACGAACAGCGCGTGAAGCAATCTTCGTAACAGTGACCATCTGCCACACAAACAGAGTTCTGTACTAATAAAAAAATAGGAGACCTTACTTTTGGGATTACCCTCGTACATGCATCACCGCAATATGTTGCGGAGGTGTGTTGCTATTGTGACTATTCCTGTACCGATCGGGAGGTCACCCCTGATATTGTTTGTAAACGCAGTAGACATAAGCACTATCTACGGATAGAACGCCTCACTCGAATGGATTACAGCATTGCAGTCGAAAGTAAAGCATCAGTAGGTACTCTTTAGGGATGTCTGTGGAGCAGTGTGTGAGAAACCCCCACTCGTACTAAACCTCCAGAAATGTCTCAGTTTAGTCGGTGAATCTGTAGACAATGGTGTAAGGGGCGTACGTTATAGTTGATGACGCTTCCCCCCCCCCCCCCCCCAAGTTTGGCGATAATTAAGCCATTCCGTCCTTGAACTGACTTGGTGAGCCGCCGCATAGGAATTCTTCGTACCTGTTATGTGGTATATCCCCTTGGAGAGCCATAGCAGTGCTGTTGGATTCTGAAAGTGCAGTGCTACTGCCTATGTTTTACGTAACGATGCGGGAAGAAGAGTTTTTTTAAATAATTTTTACACAGGATGCGATGATGGAGCGTTTACTTAAGAAACACCGTACAATAGACTTGTTCACATTGATTGTAAGCTAACTGTTAACGGTATGAGAGCATGGTCTACCGCATGACTAAATCGAAAGGCATCGTATCGAGGACTGCCGACTATGGCGCACAGTCTGAACTGGAGGGTACAATCGATATGGTTCATGTAAGATCGTATGTCTTCGGTTATGCCAAAGTTATTCATTTATTTATTAATATCAACGTTTCCTGCCAGTGTAAAATGACTGAATGAGCTGTGGTAAAATTTGCTGTTTTGAAGAGCGCGCCGCAGCACGTAGTGTAAAGGAGTCGCCCTCCGTTTCTGGCGGTGGCGCCGCTGTGGCAATCGCAGCTTTGGTGTCTCCCTCTGGTGGGAAAGGGGAAAGGTTGCCGGTTCACGTGCATTTAAGGGGCGCTATGAGATCGCGAGTCTGGTCAGTTGGTCAGCCGGGTCAGTGTGGGGCAGCCAGTGTCTGTCTGTCGTCCGGAGTGCTAGTATGTGTTAGGCCGCCAGTCTGCTCGAGTTTGCTCGGGCAACGGTCATTGGCGGTT
Source organism: Schistocerca cancellata (assembly GCF_023864275.1). Lineage (NCBI taxonomy): Eukaryota > Metazoa > Arthropoda > Insecta > Orthoptera > Acrididae > Schistocerca > Schistocerca cancellata. The sequence continues at coordinate 744,342,235 of NC_064628.1, read as the reverse complement.
GGATCGATCGGCTGGTCAGTCGCGCACTGGGACACAAGACGGCTGGTTCAAATGGCTCTGAGAACTATGGGACTTAGCTTCTGAGGTCATAAGTCGCCTAGAACTTAGAACTACTTAAACTTAACTAATCTAAGGACATCACACACATCCATGCCCGAGGCAGGATTCGAACCTGCGACCGCAGCAGTCGCGCGGTTCCGGACTGTAGCGTCTAGAACCGCTCGGCCACTTCGGTCGGCGGGACACAAGATGACTTGTCCTTCTTGAGCGTCGGCGCATGTGAGGTCGCCACGTCAGTGCAATGGGCAGCGCCGTATAACGAGGGGTACTGGTTTCGCAGCCGACACGAGAGCAACAGGAGTCAACCCACGACATCGGTCTGGCCAGTGCGAGCTGCGACGCCGTGAGACAGGAGATCGGCGCGCCTTTCTGCGTCCGTTGAAGCGGCTGGCAGCGGACGGTTCCGGAGAGCGTTTTGGGCGTGCTGCGCCAAGTCTTCGCCAGACATCGCAGTTTATTAGAAGTTAAGTGATTCGTGATTTGTTGTTTTATTTACTTGTTAAAGTCTGCTTGCTTTTTTGGTCAGTCTCTCGTCCCCAGCTTGCTCGTCTGTCTCCCGTCCGCATTTGTTAGGCAGTTGGTGTCTGTATGTCTGTCTGTCGTACATTAATAGCTGCCTCTGTCATGTTTGTCGGATTCGGTGTTAACGAATTTATTCCTTCAAGTGTAACGGCCGAATTCCTGAAATATTTTCTTATCTTGCTTATCATCTCGAGAGGCGATATATGTGTAATGTAGAGCATGTTTGTATATTTTATGTAAGACTGCATTTCATGGGTTTTTATTTATATGGTCATTTTAGTATATAAAGTTCCCACCCTCCCATCGTAAGAGTTTTCTTTTAAAAACAAGTTGCACATTCGGTGGCAAGTAGTTTTTTTAATGTGAGTGTTTTGTACCACTTCCATTCCTCCTACGGGGTGCATAGTTTATGTGTTTCTGTGAGTTGTTAAAATTTTTAGTTTAAAGTAGTCTGGTGGGTTGCAGATTTGCACCAGTGTAGTCTTTCAGAGGTTGTTGTGCGGTCGTGATTACGACCGTGTTAAAAGGGAGCGGCAAGGTTGTCAGCCCGAAAGCTCATACTGTCAAAAAAAATTTTTATTTCTGCCTCTGAATAAATTGTAACTTGATATTTAGAGGGTGCCTTCTGATTATAATTTTTAAATCTGTTATTTAAAAAAGAAACGGTTTTTAGGAATAAAATTTCCATTTGTTGAAAGAAATTTGTTTTCATCAGTTACCCACTGGCAACTACTTCCACGCTCACATAGTGTGATTAAATGTGTTAATGTTCTTGATGAATCGCTAGTAAATAAAGTAAATTCTTTAAGAAAAGATTTTGAAAGTAAAACCTCGGTTCACTGGAACGTACTATTTATGACCCATAGACTCCTAATCACTGAATGGCAAAAGGGCAAATATTTATTAATAGCAATTACTTGATTCGCGCCAGAATAAACGTACTTTCCCTACGTATCTCTTTGCTGGCGTGACGAGCGATTTCTACATCGGCACCTCATCCCACTGGCTGTGAAAGCGCCAGACGGCCAACCGCCTCTGCTAGGCAGTGTGGGAACCTACCACTCGCTTCTTACTCCATACTTACTGCAGCACTGATACATTCACTTCATGCCAAACAGAAAAACTGCAAATGAAGTAAAATAGGCTCTTATTTGCAAATAAAGGGTACCTTACAAGGAGAGTGAAATCCATCATGTCATGAAGGACACTCACGACCCATGATCAACTCTGCATCATCACGTCTCATGCAGAAGGCTTGTCAGCCACGGAAGCTGCTCGATGTGTAAGAGTGATGTGGTGCAGATACGGAATCGGTTGGAGTTGACAAGTAGCGCTGAGTAACACAACGGCCGTCCATGTTCGAGATATACACAGTTTGAACGATATCTACGACTATTGAGTCAAAGGATCTGTGGGTTGAGTGCTTCAGAAATGAATTCAGGTTGAAAGAGGCTAGAGGACGTCATGTGTCGTATCTAACTGTTTGGAGACGATTGCATGATGCGAATTTCCATTCGCGGCAACCATGGCGAGCACCACACTGGTGCCCTGGGATTGGCGTCAGATAATGTTTAAGGGCGGATTTCAGAGGTGTCTGTACCCCAATACTCGTAGACAATGTGTATGGAGACAACGTGGTAATGTCGAACACTTCCAAAACTGTGTCCCTCTTGTGCAACAAGGTGATGGAGGAATGTTGTTCTAGGATGGGACTACATGGAGCCACTGGATACCTCCTGTGGTAGTTGAGGGCTATCTCACTGCTCTATAGTATAGTGACGAGGTTCTGCAACGAGGAGTGCGACCATATCACCAACATTTTGGTGATGATTTCATCTTGACTGATAACTCACGCCGGCAGGAGTAGCCGAGCGGTTCTAGGCGCTACAGTCTGGAACCGCATGACCGCTGCGGTCGCAGGTTCGAATCCTGCCTCGGGCATGGATGTGTGTGATGTCCTTAGGTTTAAGTAGTTCTAAGTTCTAGGGGACTGATGACCTCAGAAGTTAAGTCCCATAGTGCTCAGAGCCATTTGAACCATTTGATAACTCGCGTGCTCGTGGTGCCGTTTTCACGAACATGCTCCCTCATCAAACTAGGATCACCAGAAAAGCTGGTTTTGGACGTCAACAATGTCCACGTACTCTGCGCGACCTAATGAAGGGTGGGAAAATTTGTACCCGGACTGGTTCATTGGTGATCAGAGCCACGACAATTTTAAGCCAGCGTCCAAGGAAGTTGCAGATCCGCCATGTTCTGACATTGCACAGGAGAGCTTTGAAAGAATCCTCTGGGAAACAGACGATTTTGTGCTTACACTTTTTTTTTTTGTGACAGGGACACATTGCAAATGGATATGTAGGCATGCCTCATAATGAATTTTTGTTTCCTGCGTCACGAATTTCGAAATAAAGGTATGATGCAAAACTTTTGATCGTGTGCGTAGCATGAAAGTTAAGAGTCTCGAAAATGGCGAGGCATTCTAGATATTTCAAACAATGTTTAACTCAGGAAGTTGTCTGCCCACGTAAATCGGCCAGTAGCCCGAGCGCCTGCAGCGAACATTCCAGCCAGGAATAGGGCGCCGTTCATAGGCTGTTATCAACCTCAAATCCGATATAGTGCTTGGGTCGTCAGGTAGAAATATAAAATCACAGTAAGTTGACATAGGTGGGAGAGAAAAGGAAAGATTTTTCACTAGGGAGGAAAAGAAAATTACGGAACGATTCGCAACGCGAAAGTTGATGGAAACAACGGGAATAAACGGCAATCCACACATTTAAACTCTCACATATCCATCGCCTGCAGACTGACAATGCTGACACGTCTTAAAGCAACTGCATGTCATCGCATGTTCTACATCTCAAATTTCCGGCGAATACTTTTAAAATGCTGTATTTCTTCTAATTGCAATTTCTTGGGCATTACGCTAAAGCAATGTTCTAAGCACTGATATACACAAATATTATTATTGTATCAAAATCTGTTATATAGTTTATTGTAATTAAATAATTTACTACTATACCAAAATATTTTATACTTTTATTGACATTATTATTAGCGTCCTCGGCATATGTGGAACGTTACAAGTGGGTGTGTCGCTAAGCCATATTTAGGGGAAGAGGGGGGGGAAGGGGGGGAGAGAGAGTAACAAACTTTAACCATGAGACCCGAATATTGGATCCATACGTGCTTTGTGACACATAGATATTGCAAGGTGATTGGTGGAAACCGAGATTTCTTGTCTCGCTTCTTGTTTAAAGTTACGTTGTTAATGCTCACTGTTTGTACAGTTTATATCAAGAGAAAACACAAATATGCCAAGAAGTAGGTCATTCTGAGCGAAAATATTTTTAAAATGTTTTCCCTGCTCCCTGTCGTTCCTTAGATGAAGCTGGCTGTTCTGAAGTACCACAGGAAAACAGGTGCCAGTATTGGGACCATGCGAGAGTTGTTTTTGAAATTTAGACTTCTTGAAGCTATATTATAATGGTTTTCTGAGAGTTTTAAAAGTGTGAACACCACATTCGTACTGGCAAAAAATAAATCTCTCATGTGCACCAACATGTTTTATTAATTAAGTTAAACACCGATTCTAAATATACGATTTGTTACAAAACAGAACCTACAATAAGACGTACATTTTAACTACAACATACTGTATAAGGGAAAGATCTTAAATGTCTTAACTTCCAGTTTATGTAACTGTCCAAACCTTTCAAACGATTACGTTGTATATGACTCCTCTCTCTCTTTCCTTGTTGTTACTCTCCAAAAAAAAGAGTCTGTCCACGAAGAAGTCAACATTCCACGTACTTTTAAGGATGAAAACGAGTTAATGATGGGCCACTCCACATCAGAAAAATAGTAAAGAAGCAGTTTTTCTTAACAGAGAGGCATTGCTATCATACTGGTCAATATCAGCTTCACTATATGACACTGGAACTTTCTTGATGATAGTTGTCAATGGAAAATAATTTGTTGAATACTTTGCTTTCTTTCACAATTTCCAACTAAATGATTTAACCATATCTTGTTTCTCCAGTTGAAACCAACTGCAAGTGTCCTAACATCTTTTTTTCCCAAAATGTCTATCGTACCACACCTCAAAATCTATGGTTTTGATTTTTTTTTCTTCAGAGGTACAGGTGCTGATTATTGGTGCGTAACGTCAAAAACAAGCGAATAAACAGTGAACAGTGGTGTACGAAAGTGTGCTGTATTTAACATCAGAAATGGTTAGTTCTGCAAACCAGCGTAAAATTATACCATAATTATCAGTGCCTAGTGAATAAAGGAACCAAAAACGTGCTAGCAAACGGCATTTTTTTATGTAGGCGAAAAACTAAGCAGAAATTACCTCCACTGATGATGCTTTAATTCAATAGGTAGAAACGAATCTGGTGGAGAAAAGAAAAAAAAACAGCAGACTTTTTCTTTTAGTTGTAACGAAGGAACAAAAATACTCTCAGAAATGTTTCAAGGTGGTTTTCGCTTTTCTTGGCAAAGCATCACCATCAGTTATATTGCAAGCCGCCACTAGCTTTTATCACAAATATATCTCTGAGTGGTTCAAATGCCTCTGAGCCCTATGGGACTTAACAAGTCATCAGTCCCCTAGACATAGAACTACTTAAACCTAATTAACCTAAGGACATCACACACATTCATGCCTGAGGCAGGATTCGAACATGTGAACGTAGCAGCAGCGCCTAGAATTGCCCGGCCACAGCTGCCGGCTATCTCTGAGTGAAGCTATTCATGTATCACCACAATAAAATAAAAACAATGAATAGTAGAGGGAGTAAGAATGAGTACAGTGGCGTTTTTAAGTTTACAAGATAGTGATAAGTTTCATTAATGTTTTTATAACTATGAGGGTCGTTCAGTAAGTAATTTTCCCCATTTTTTATCAGAACATATTTATTGTTAAGAGTCGGAATTTGCTGATAATATACATCAACATGTCTCGTCCCCGCCCTATTTTTCTACGTAGTCTCCACAACGTTGTATGGTCGTATGCCATCGTTGTGGAAGAGCATGTATTCCCTGCTCTTGTAAAAGCTCTTATCCTGTAGGCTTAGCCATGTTTTCACTGCATGACCGGCACTCTCGTCATCTTCAAAGTGTGTTCCCAGTAGAGAATCTTTTAGCGGCCTAAAGAGTGGCAAGTCCGAGGGTACTGTAGGGTGGATGAGGCAATGATGTCCAACCCAATTTAGCGATGTGTTTCCGGGTTCTCAGGCTTGGGTTTGGGCGTGCATTATCGTGTTGGAGCAAGATTCTGCTGGATTCTTGTCCGATAGAACCCGTCGGAAACGGTTCTTGAGTTTATTCAGAGTCTTCACGTATGCCTCTGAATTGATAGAATGACGCAATCACAATCCCAGAAGACTGTCTCATCACTTTTCCGACAGAGGGGGTTTTCCCGAATTTCTCCTTTCGTGGTGAATGAGAATGATGCCACTCCATGGACTGCATTTTTATTTCCGGCGCAAACATGGGCACCCAGCTTTCGTCCCCAGTAACGATCAGTGACAGAAAGGCCTCTCCGTCGGTCTCCAAACGCTCCAGCAATTCAGAATTCTGGTGAAATGGCCTTTCATTGAATCTTGTGGTCAGCTGTGAGCATTCGTGGAACCCATCGTGAACACCTCTTTGAATATCCGAGAGTCTCGATCACTGCAGACGCACTTCAAATGCTGACCGACAACTGTAGTGCCAATTGTCGCGTTGTGATGCGCCGGTCGGCACAGATAATAGCATCCGCGCGATTCAGCATGTCTGGAGCAGTGGCTGTGACAGGACGTCCCGAGCGTGGCTGATCATGGAGCTCTGTTTCTGCATTTCCTGAGGCTGCAACTTTCCTTACCTGTCGCCCGACTGTACTCCTATAACTGCAGCATCGTCATACACTGCACACAAACGTTTATGGATGTTCACCACGGTTTCTTTTTCGGCACACAGGAATTCAATAACAGCACGCTGTACTGCGGCTCTGCCATTTGCCAGAACGGTTCGGAACTTCACCGGCGCACAGAACAAACATCAACTGTGAAGCACCAACAAGGACGTTCGTCTATATATATTGATAGCTTTTATTAAAAAAATGTGATTACTTATTGAACGACCCTCGAACAATTAGCTGATAAATCTTAGACAAAAAAATGACAAACACAAATCAGAAAAGAGATGGTGTTTGATTAGCAAATCATACATTCGGGTGGAAGCCACGCAAATTCTTCCCTGAATTAATCCATTTTTCAGCGCAGTCAGACTTTGTTTACATGAACCCACCGGGAGGTCGAACTCTATTCAGATGTAATCAACTACAACCAAATATATCACTAAGTATGGTTCACCTGAGAACAGGGAGCTGTGAATATCATTCGTTGTAAGGTTATCATGGTAAGCTGTAAATCATTTGTACCAAATCAGTACGTATTTTGATATCACTTCTCATTGCTTTATCTAATGTAACAAAAAAGTGGTAAATTAATCATCAATAACATATTGTCTCACATTACGTAAAACAATCTGATGATGCTCAGGCAGTTTAGGTATTCTACGCCTGTAGAAAGCTACTGGTTCAGAGCTAAAGATGTAAATCCAAGTGTAATGTGCATTTTCGTCGGAAAAGAAATTTTCTTGATGGCTGTTCGATAAAGAGCAAAAAGGTTTAACATTAAAGGGCCAAAATTAGAAGAATAAGTGCTGTTGATATGGCTTACCAGCCAAGATCCGGGATAGGTTCTTTTATGACTTCAGCAAAGTACAGATGGCCGCTGGCGTACAGTAAAAATTCTTGATGCAGTTTCCTTCTGATATTGCGATTGTAAGTTGTCTCAGTTGTTAGCAGCAAATGCCAAGTGCAGTGGACAGGCGCTTGAGATGCAATTCGTAACGTAAAACACCTTCTTTGCGCCATCAGACGCACAACATTACGTTTTGTGGACTCACACTGGCCTTTCCTTCAGATATTTTTTATTAGGACCAACTAATTGAGGAGTTTCCTCAAATTCTTATCTGGTCATCCTGATTTAAAATTTTCCATTATTTTCTTAAGTCGATTAAGGAAAATGCTAGAATATTTCCTTAGAAAGGACACATTCGATTTCCTTCCCGACCCTCCGCTTCGTCTGCAACGACAACGTTGCTCACTAGATGTCTATTCCTGCTCAACCTTTCTTTCTTTTCCTCCAAGGTTGCCCACTGAACACAAGTGTCTCACATAAAAGGTTAAATGGCCGTAGGTAATCAGCTAAACGCAGTTGCAAATAATCTGGTGGAAAATAGTGGTAGACCCTAATAACGGCCTTCATCAAAGCTTGTTGGTCTTCTTGAATGTGGTAAATAGTTCACGTCGAAACGATCCTCCTCGAAAAACGAAATCCATTTTCTGAGACGATTTCCTTGGTGCGTTAAACCCTTACCCGCCTACGCTACCTCCAACCCTCTGTTAAAGCCAATGGTAACGAAATGTCACAAATGTTATTTTTTAGGATTCAAATGCTTAAATCTGTAAAACCGGAACGCATATACAATCGCTTTGTTGTCCGTCTGTCTGTCTATCTGTCTGTCGGTCTGTGGAGAATCCTTTATCGCTTGAAAATTTGGTTTATCAAATTCAGATTTATGTGGCAAACTAAGGTCTACGGTCCCTTGGCGGTGTAAAAATATTAAGCTTCTCAGTCGATGCAATCGAAAGATACGGCCATTTATGTCAAATATTTTCATACCCGAAAACTCACTCATCAAAACCTATAGGGTACTTTTCGTTGACGTAGAATCACGAAATTTGGCAAGAAGCAAACTTTAACAGTAAAGGAAAAAATCCAAAAACCGTAAATGTGTAGCTATACCACACTAAAATGTTTTGTCATTTGTTATTCTATCGTATGTCTGTCCCTCTGGCTCTTAAGGCCCCAGTTTTCGGGAACGATTAGACATGTCAAATTAAAATTTGTGTCTATACTGAGGTTTATAGTTCCATGGTGACGTAAAACTTTTAAGTTTCTCCGTCAATCATTCCCAAGATACGGCCATTTATGTAAAATATTTTCAAGGTGCAAACCCTCTCATTAAAACCTGTAGTGTACTTTCCCTTTGACGTAGAATCAAGAAATTTGGGAGGAAGAAAGGTTTCACGGTACAAGTAAAGGAAGAGAATCAGAAATGGTACCACACGAAAATAAATTTCTTTTGTCATTTGTTACCCAACTTCAAATCTGAAGTTTAAACATTCTCGAAAATCTTGGAATTCCTGGGACCAATATCTTGATAGTATCAATGGCGATAAAAGTCGAAAATCGATGAGATTCTCGATTCCCGGAATGGATGAACTGTCTACATACGTAATTAAGTTTGTACAGAACCCTCAGTGCGCGACTCCTACTTCCACCTGCCCAATTTCTACGTAAAGAGACGAGTGTGGTCGATATCCCCACCTTGTGTTTACGCTGTGCCACGTTTACTACTACACCGTAAATATGACAACACCAAAGCAGCTGACATGGAAAGCAGCACTTCCTGCAGAAATTTGTGAACCCTACAGTGCCGTCAGTTCGCGCAGACGGCCGTTACATGAGTTTATTTCATTGATTACAAAGTCAAGTCGAAAGTACGCACTGAGTAGCTGAGACAGCTGGTGAATAGCGATGCAGATGAACAAGGCAACTGATGTTCTGGAAAGGCTGTAATCCACTCCCCGGGAGTTAGAATTTTCACCCAGACTTACTATAAAATCATGAGATAGTCGTTTGTGTAGTACACTGGCCTGATAGAATCATTGGTAGCTTGGTATTCTTAAGGTTTGGATTCGATTCTCACATTAGGGAACCATTTTTAACGAGTACGAACACAGCCTCATCGTCTCTAGCAATGACAATTAAACGACATGTGGCTGTGCTGTGGTTCCAGATCTACAAGAAACATTATGTCAATTCGCTAATGACTTATGGAGAGCAGGTGTAAGTTGGACCATGACAGAGGTGGAAGTCGCGACAAGCAGTGTAGGGTAACGGGGCACTTACTTCTTAATGTGTTTGAACCTGAGATGTTGAAAATCTGGGCTTTAAATCAGATCTCCTCTTTCATAGTATTTGACCCCTTCATGATAACACAATTCGATGGTTTCTCCAAGATCTCCACGAAAGGCACTCGTCTGGTTTCGAATCCTGGTCAGGCACAAAAATTTTGTAACTTCGAGATGTAGCATGTGGAAAACAAACTACGGGTCAAAATGAAGTACATTTTTTAACTTCTCTTCATAAGTTGTCAACAATAGCGATTGTTGCTCGTTTTGACAACCCAGTCAGACGCAGAGCTTTTCAACATATCATGTCAGATTCAAACAAGCCACTCCTAGCTACTGGCGAAAAAGAAAACCATAGGTATCATCTCGTCGTGTATAGTTAGCGATAGTGCGGTGCTCGATTTCCATTTAACACAGAATTTTTCGTCACTGTACTCCCAGTTTAGTCATGTGCACATTTCGTTACTGGCGAAATAAACCTATATTTAATGTCTATTTCTGGGTAGAGAACGACTGCGATAGGCTCCGGTTTTGAATTTTGGCAAGGCAAAACTTTTCGTCTCTTCATTTCAGTTTCGGTCATTTTCACTGCTGACGAAAACAATCGATTTTTAAAAAATCAGTATGCTTAGTAAGCTATCCTATTAGGAACCGGGTTCGAATGCGCGTCTAACACAAATTATACGTTTAAACATGTGACACTTTCCAGTTTGTGGATGAAAACATATTTCAGTTCTTTCGTGGTCAGTTAACTCAGAAAGTAATTGGTAGACAGGACTCCCGGGACCTAGTCCTATACAAAAATTTTCGTCATTTAATCGCAAGTTGAAAACTGCTTTTTGAAATTTCATTTATTGCGATAAATTGGAGTTTACAAGCGCTAAATCTGTGTCAAATGGTTCAAATGGCTCTGAGCACTATGGGACTCAACATCTTAGGTCATAAGTCCCCTAGAACTTAGAACTACTTAAACCTAACTAACCTAAGGACACCACACACACCCATGCCCGAGGCAGGATTCGAACCTGCTACCGCAGCATAAAACTGTGTCATCCCTAATAATGTGTTACCTAATATTTACGTTACGTATTATTAATTTGCGTCTGAATTGATTGCCATGCAGAGCAGTGTTCTCTAGTCGATTCTTGTAGTAACCATTTAGTATAATCAAATGACTGTACAAAAAAGAGATTAGAGGACCTGCAAGAATGTTACATTTTGTGGTTAGCATACAAATCAGCCAGAACGCAACCCAGGTCATTCGGAAACATTTGAGCATTATAGCACATCCATATACAGTAGGAACAAATTATCAGTTGTGAAATTATATTTACTAAATCCACACTAGGTGTGAATGAAGATGTGTCGGGATTAGAGAACCCACGTGACTCACCAGTTCACCATGTGCTCCTAGGTTTTTGTTTCGCTGGTCGACAGGTTGACCTGTGGTATCCAGTAAGGCAAGTAAGGTGTTTCTCAGACTTCAGGTCTTCAGAAACGAAATTAAGATGGCATGTCCCCATGACCCTGGTTATAGTCCTGTTTCTGAGATTCGGTTGACCAGAGGGAGGTTGAACACCTGCACTGACTTAAGTCGATAACTTAGAAACGTATGCAGATAATGTAACGAATTATTCGTCCAGCAGTGAGGTGTCTACATTTACAAGGAGTTGATGAAAATCTTTATCACAATTTAACTTTTCCATAATTCAAATGACATATTCCTCTGACTTTTTTTAGTGTGGGCAGCTTCTTTACTCTAACCCTGCCCTCCAATTCCCCTATCACGCAGTTCAATAGAACAAAATCTCCCCTCATTTTTTACTCCATCCATACCTTTCACCTCCTTTTCAAAGCTTTCAACGGTGCTATGGCATTTCCCGTACTCTCCTCCGTGCTCACGTTCTACTGAACGCCCTTCCACACCACCGCAGTTTTACGTTCGCAGGACAACGCACACGCCGCCGTTGCTTTTGAAAATTATGTGTGCCGCTGTAATTCTAATGAGGGGAAAATATTGCGCCGAAAATTTCGTCTCCATTTCTGGCTCTTCAAACAAAGCGAGCAGATCCCGTGTTTTCCCACAGCGCATGCCGCCGCGAATGCAGACAGATTTCCAATTCGTTACAAGCTCTGCTTTTTGCTCTCATTACATTCGCGTCCGACTGTTACATGCCTCTCTTGTCATCAACCGGGCTTTCAGGGAAATAAATCACCCGTTACTGTTATGGATATGAAGAGTTTTTCCATTTGTCAAAAAATATTAAGTGCTGCACGGTTGTGGTTTCTGAAGCCGCGAACCTGGCGATCACTGCATCGAAAATCGTGAGAGAACTATTGGCAGGGAAGTCAGTACCCATGCTGCATACGTTTTAAACGCCGATGGCGGCTTCGAATGTAAATAATTTGTACACATGTAGGAGGACACAAAGGAGTCGCAAACGCATTGAGCTTACGGACGTGTCGGTGCGATAAGACCAAATACAATTACAAAAGCGAGAAATGAAAATCCATTTCATGGCAATCTAACACCTCCATCTGTTACGTGTTTCAAATGGAAGAGTATTATGAATTTTATGACGCGAATCCGTGCGTGGAATGCCAATTCGTAAATTATTCGGGCACACCACTGCAACGGTACATAAAGTAAAGCAAAAATTACGCAATGAAAATCAACATGCTCCTCGTTCGAGTGACGGCAAGAATAATCGTTACACTAATTTTACATATGAAAGAGCTGTATAAACAGTCACTGTTACCGTGCACCGTAAGGGGAATGAGAAATCTCTTATTTTACATCGGGCAAGAAACCTACATTCCGCCATATTCTTTAAAAATAATTTACTCAGTGAACACTGCAAATATAAACTCCACAAAATAATTATGAATTGTTGTTTAAGCGCGTTTGTTAAATGTTGTAATGGAAAAGTTGATCACCAATAGCCTTATAGCAAGTAATCATATTTCCAGAAATATTAAAATAAAACATTTGTAAAATGTTCCTTGCATGACCTAATACATTCAATGGTTCTTTTCTTTTGCAGTACTACTAGCACTATTACTACTACTACTACTACTACTGCCACTTCTAATAATAATCATAATATTAACAATAAAGTAAAATTCTACATTCCTATTATTTATGTTACTTTGTGTTAACGACATAGAGTAGCGAATACTATCAAGGCGACGTATATTTTTTTGCATTTTGAATGTTGATTACTCACATACCGAATTTCATCCACTACATTTACACAAAGTCCTACGTTGGAGGATGTCCATATCTGGTGTGAAGGTGTGAAAGCCTGTTGGTGTGGTGACCTCCTTGCAAATTTTTGCCTGTTTGTCAATTTTATTCGCTTAATCTCAGGTACTTCACAATTTATTTAACTCGTTTCCAATCTCAACATTCCAGAGTTTCTATCACCTTCTGAAATTAGTTTAAGTCACCACCTTGACATGTATTTTGCTGTTTATTTAGCCTAACGATTACACTCACCGGCATGGCACACAATAACAACTCAAGCTGTATTTCACCATTTCGGTTTCTGAAGCAGTAATGTCTCAAAGTACACATCCTTCATGCCGTTCAGTAGTAACCTTTCTAGAACGTCACATGAGGAGTACCCGTATTATCCATAAACGCGTCACCAGCAAAAAAACACGTCAGTTAATAATGCACCAACGCAAATTCATGTAGCGTTGATAAACTTCTTTCACTCATACGATGAGGTGGGATTTCAAACAATAAAATACACACTATCATAGAAGGCCAAATAACTTTTATTGGACGTTGCACTACATTTCAATGTGACACACACACACACGACACTATTTTTCGCCATAGTGGTGAAGTTTTTATAAACAACGGTGGAACGTTCTGTTGATCGTTAAGTTCCGCACTCGTTGGTCACGGAGCTATTCGATAACAGCTGCACGAAACTTCTCATCGTCAGAAAATCTGCGGCTGCTATGAATCAGTTTCTCCACTGCCTCATCGTTATCGTCCGTGATCAACGTTGACAGCCTTACTTCTCGATCAGTATCACTCAGAATCTGTGTGGTCTTGGTCAAAGTGTGGTCAGTATTTGATACCAATCCTTAGTATTATCCCCAAAAATGTATAAGCTGTGCATCTATATTTCTGTTAACTTTATCTACTACTGTTTCTTTTTATCCATTTTAAGTGTCATCTGTTTTATAATGGTTAGGTCTTTTTGTTAATCTGAAGAGTTTACAGGAATCATATTGAGGCTATATAACGAGTATCTGATTGCAGCTTTTTGTAATTTTGTGGGTAGTTTGAGATTATATTTATCATTTTGTCTGTTGATGTAGGTATTCGGTGTAGTTGTGATTGTCTTTTCTTACACATTTACTTAGAAAGTTGAGTCTGCTTTCTTGCTCTTCTTCCGTTGTAGCAGATTTGTTTGAGTATATGTACTAACACACAAAAAGGTACTATTATTTCTTGAAGAGTAGCGCAACATCTTGGTGACGGGAACATTTTTAGATGATATGAAATCCATGACACACATCAAAAAATATTTCTGACAAAAAAGAGTTCAGTTATGAGATTACTTTTTAATGATACTAATATCGTACCATTATTCCCTCCAGTTTCTAGCAGATATTAAAAAATCTTAGGTTCGCTATCCATTTTGTGTTCAAAAATTTGTCTAGAGTGGATTTTATCTGAAGTAAGTTGGATGAATAATTTATTAGTAAGTTGTTAGTGCATCAGTTACGATAATGACTTATCGATTATTGTACTCCGAAAGTACCACATACGATGTGGTAATACATGTATGACTAGTTAGCATTTGAAAGTGTGTGTTTTAATCTCTAATGAGATTGTGACCAAATATCAACATGATGCAGCTACTATAAACTCTATTTCAATAGATAAAACGTCCTCTGTACATAGTAAAAATGTTCTTATATGGGGCTAACCTATTAATGAATCATTATAGGGATCAAGCACGCAATTCAGTTAATTGATGGTAGTATACATAAGGAGGGGAAGTGATGCAACCATACCCCGCTCAGTTGTACCTAAGAGCAAATTCAGGTTTCAGATCATCGACAGTTTACGAGGTAATTGTAATCTCTTTACGAAAAGACAAGTTGTATGCGAAACATTCGCACATCATGCACAAGGAAACTCAAAATGGTTGAGATCTGTATCTAGTTGCACTAACAGCGGCATAGAATGTAAGAAGGCCTTGCGAAAGGTTTATTTGACTCACAGAGAGTGTAGCTGGAATACTGATCAAACTGCGATGACAGAGGAACGTAGACATCTAATGGGAAAATATCACATACGTAAAACAATTGGGAATTGCACAATATAGATTCAATGTCTGCCAACGGTCTTGCCGCAGTGGTAACACCGGTTCCAGTCAGATCTCCGAAGTTAAGCGCTGTCGGGCTGGGCTGGCAAGTTGATGGGTGGCCATCCGGTCCGCCAAGTGCGACTGGCAAGCGGGATGCACTCAGTCCTTGAGAGTCAAAACTGAGGAGCTACTTCACTGAGAAGTATCGGCTCCGGTCTCGTAAACCTACATACGGTCGGGACAGTTGTGTGCCGACCCCATGTCCCTCCAAATCTGCATCCAGTGACGCCTGTGTGCTGAGAATGACACGGCTGCCGATTGGTACCCTTGGGCCTTCATAGCCTGTTCGGGCGGAGTTTAGTTTTTTAGATTCGATGTGTGCGCTATCTGAAGTGCTTGTCTTATCCTGTAGTCGATCGACTGGACAGTGGTATTGATATGTCTGAAGATGAAGTTATGCAGTGCGTTTAGGGAGGGACAGTGAATATCTTAGTAGGTGGTAATATCGACTTATTCGAATAAAACATTCCATGTAACATGTGTCCAATATTTTGTTTGCAGAGACAGAATTTAACTCAAACAAATACACACGAAAA
Organism: Schistocerca cancellata; assembly: GCF_023864275.1. Classification (NCBI taxonomy): domain Eukaryota; kingdom Metazoa; phylum Arthropoda; class Insecta; order Orthoptera; family Acrididae; genus Schistocerca; species Schistocerca cancellata. The sequence continues at coordinate 744,326,687 of NC_064628.1, read as the reverse complement.
GTGTTAAGCAAAGGTAAATGATTAAGTGCAAACTTTATTTTCATAAACTGCACGTCCGACTTCAATTCACTTTCGAATTCTCTTGACAACACAACGTGTAGCTCTTCAGAGGTCGTCGTAGTGTTATTTTCTGAGGGCAGCACTATTCGTAAATCAGAACGTTTAATTCATCTCCCTTTTTTACTTTCTTTTTTTAGATTTCGCTTTTCAAACATCCCCGCAAATAAAAATCCAAACTCGTACCGTTAGCAAACCTTGGCAACCAAGAGATGTAACAACTTCTACCGATTTAAGTTCCGGGGAATGTTACGTTTCGTAGATATGCCACATGACGTACAGATAACCCGTCGTGCTGGAAGAACATATCCACCGTTTTAGCCAAAGGAACCTTTTCTGATAATAATGGAAGCTCGTTTTTAAGACAGTCTAGATAACGATGCCCTGTAAGACGATGTGGTAACGCGATAGTCCAGGTCAACTGATTGTATATCATACCATACCACAGACTTACAAGGAAGAGATCTTGAAAACTGGCCTAGACAATGGGATGTGGGTTTTCGTCTAACCATTGATGTGAGTTATGGGTGAAAGTGGCTTAGCCACTAAACAGTACTAACTTTCAATTAACCAGTGACAAAATTCCTATATTCTATGAGGTTTCGGGATTGCAGCCGGACTATTTTGTCTTCTTGCCACAATATTTCGGCTGGCAGGCGTTTAGGTGTCTTCAGGTGATTATCCGCCACGGCAGACTGCTAGTTCACGGTACCTATTTTATGGAAAAAATTGGCGAGGAGGCACATTGGCAGCTGTCACAGGAGCGTTCTCTATCGAAATCAGCGCCCTCTGCAAATACTGTTCCATCTGTGGCGAGTGGGCGCATGAGTAAAGGTAAAACTACATGTTTGCACTCTGTCACTAAGCGTGCTCGCGGCGCTAAAAAGAGACGTCAGATAAGGAGCTGTTCAAGTCTAGGGCGTTCCTTCGATTTGTCGGCAACCTTTCGTCTAAAGTAGGCAGGATCCTAAGGAAACATCAAGTTTAAGTAATCTTCCGAACACTGGCGAAAATTAGTGCTCATCTCCGTTCAGTAAAGGACGATCTGGGACTGCGGAAGGCCGGAATTCACAAAATATCTTGCCAGTATGGCAAAGGTTACATACGTCATAAGATACGCACAGTACACGAAAGGTGCGTTGAACATGAGTGCCACACTCGCCTTTCGCAGCCTATTAAGTCGGCCGCAGCTGAGCATTATACAGGGTGATTCAAAAAGAATACAACGACTTTAAAAATGTGTATTTAATGAAAGAAACATAATATAACCTTCTGTTATACATCATTACAAAGAGTATTTAAAAAGATTTTTTTTCACTCAAAAACAAGTTCAGAGATGTTCAATATGGCCCCCTCCAGACACTCGAGCAATATCAACCCGATACTCCAACTCGTTCCACACTCTCTGTAGCATATCAGGCGTAACAGTTTGGATAGCTGCTGTTATTTCTCGTTTCAAATCATCAATGCTGGCTGGGAGAGGTGGCCGGAACACCATATCCTTAACATACCCCCATAAGAAAAAATCGCAGGGGGTAAGATCAGGGCTTCTTGGAGGCCAGTGATGAAGTGCTCTGTCACGGGCTGCCTGGCGGCCGATCCATCGCCTCGGGTAGTTGACTCTCCATACAGTTGATTGTGGAATTTGCAGCTCTCTGCTAGCTCTGCGAGTCGATTTTCCTGGGCTGCGAACAAATGCTTGCTGGATGCGTGCTACATTTTCATCACTCGTTCTCGGCCATCCAGAACTTTTCCCTTTGCACAAACACCCATTCTCTGTAAACTGTTTATACCAACGTTTAATACACCACCTATCAGGAGGTTTAACACCATACTTCGTTCGAAATGCACGCTGAACAACTGTCGTCGATTCACTTCTGCCGTACTCAATAACACAAAAAGCTTTCTGTTGAACGGTCGCCATCTTAGCATCAACTGACGCTGACGCCTAGTCAACAGCGCCTCAAGCGAACAAATGTACAACTAAATGAAACTTTATAGCTCCCTTAATTCGCCGACAGGTAGTGCTTAGCTCTGCCTTTTGTCGTTGCAGAGTTTTAAATTCCTAAAGTTGTGGTATTCTTTTTGAATCACCCTGTATTACCACAGGACACTCTATGGATTATTCTGCCACAAAAATCTTTACCCTGGCGAGAGCCTTTTGGGATTCAGTAATTAAACCATATGTGGAAATACGTCTAGCACAAGGTCTTACAAATCGTGACGGCGGTTTTCAACTGGACAAGGCTTGCGACCCGGTGATCTCTTTAATTTCTTCTGAGAGAAGATATTTTATTCATAATAACAAATCTAGCGACGTCAGTCGCATGCACCTCCGCGCTAGTTTTTGCTGTAAAGCTGATACCGTTTACTAGCAGTCTCCAGTTGCACATACTCACCTGAAGATGCCTGAACGGCCGCCAGCCGCAATATTATGGCAAAAAGTGCACATGATCCGGCTGCAATCTCGAAACCTCATAGAATATTCGTAACACCGGGGCAAACTTCAAGAATCACGAAAAAATTCCTATCGGGTACATTAATATCCTTCCCAAAGGTGTTGATTCTGCAATAAATGATAAGCATAAATACGTGTAGAAATTATGCGTCTGAATTTTGAAGGAGTACGTTCTGCCAGTTAAATATCTTGTGCCTCATCCACAATCTTTGCTCTTTCAGATCTGATATGGTTGCTGGACTTTTTTGCATCACTCAATAGCAGTTCAGTGAAGACATGAGTAGTCTTGAATTTGGTATCTGCTATTAAGAAATTATGTACCATGTTCCGAACAAGCAGCAGTAATATTTTGTTGCTTTTATGGCAAATTAATGTCAGTGAAATTGTAATATTGTGCAAAACGTAGCCAGCCCTGCTGCTGGCGAGCCTATTACAAGATGTTGACGTCTCGGTTGAAAACTACAGCGTCGCAATCCATTCGGAGCCAGCATGTTCGATTCCTACTGACTGAGTGAAGCCGTACCTCATAAGAAAGCGAGGATTTTCCTAACCCCTGATTGTCCGAAGGGTTTGAGGCAGCATCTCCATTGTGATTGTTAAAAGTTGGGTGGAGGTTGTCGAGAATGGACATGTATGTGACGGAGTTACCTCATCAATTTCGTTCGCGAGTGTAAGGTTTTGTTAATATGGAGGGCTTATTTCAATAGTGGTACAAGTCCATTACCTCCACTTTTCTGCTATGATACTTCTGAAATTAATAATCCAAACAAACAGAAAAAAGGTTCATCTCTACCAAGAAGCCATATGCCTCTAATATTTCTGGTATCTCAACTGCAGATTTTTCAGCGCTCATTTAACTTTAGGGACAATGAACAAAAATGGACTTGTACCACTATTGAAATAAGCCCTTCATATGTAATGCGCAAAAATCGCTTCACTGCTCAGAATGTTTATCACTGAGTGTTGTTAAGCTTTATCGGATTTGTGTGGCAGCGATTTAGGCGAGTGACAGGTTGTGTTTTGACATGGTAACGGGGCAGTGGAAACACTTACAGCCCGTAATTAAGGGCTGAGTAATATTTTGTCAGGTGAAATTATTCGAGTGGTAAAGAAGGTAATGCAATATAATAAGAATGCCTGGTCAGATATTAGAAAGGGACAACTGGCCCTACACTCAGCAGGATAATTAAGTCAGTAGATCAATAAAAAACAAATGAAGACTGGAGATGGAAAAAGTTGTGTCAAATCCAATAGTTTGTCACGGGAGTTAAAAAAAGTCAATGTACTTTACACGTAACTGATTTCTGTCCTCACAGAGCTGTGCTGCGGTAAACTGATTGATTCTAAGTACCAATAAGAAAGTTTTTAGAAGTTGATTCTTTTAAAGAAGAAAACAGAAACCAGCGACTGTTACTAATACTACACACTTTCACAAATAGCGCCATTAGCGGTTTTGAACTGACGGGTTCGTCTTCAGACGCCTATTTACGTTTATATTACATTTATTGTTCTTCACAATAGTTGTTGGAAAAGAAGCAGCCAACAAAAGTAAATGTGATGAAACGTGAATAGCCGTCTGAAGATGAACCTGTCGGTTCGAAACCGGTAACGGCACTATTTGTTAAAGGAAATACTGTTACTAACATGGCTGTTTTTTTCGAATGTGTCAACTTGCATTATGTACACAGAAACGGTCTCAGAAATGTCAGTTTTCGACACACAAAAAAACGGGAAGTATTTTTCCCCAAATGAAACTATAAGGTTCCAGAGACATCTATCATGTATACAGGGTGGTATATTGATCGTGACCGAGCCAAATATCTCACGAAATAAGCGTCAGACGAAAAAACTACAAAAAACGAGACTTATCTAGCTTGAAGTGGGAAACCAGATGGCGCTATGGTTGGCCCGCTAGATGGCGCTGCCACAAGTCAAACGGATATCAACTGCATTTTTTAAAATAGGAACCCCCATTTTTATTACATATTCATGTAGTACGTAAAGAAATGTGAATTTTTTAGTTGGACCACTTTTTTCGCTTTGTGATGGCGCTGTAATACAAACATATGGCTCACCATTTTAGACTAACAGCTGGGAACAGGTCGGTTTTTTAAACTAAAATACAGAACTTAGGTACATTTGAACATTTTATTTCGGTTTTTCCAATGTGATACATGTACCTTTGTGAACTTATCATTTCTGCGAACGCATGCTGTTATAGCGTGATTACCTGTAAATACCACATTAATGCAATAAATACTCAAAATGATGTCCGTCAATCTCAATGCATTTGGCAGTACGTGTAACGACATTCCTCTCAACAGCGAGTGGTTTCCCTTCCGTAATGTTCGCACATGCATTGACAATGCGCTGACGCATGTTGACAGGCGTTATCGGTGGATCACGATGGCAAATATCCTTCAACTTTCCCCACAGAAAGAAATCCGGGAACGTCAGATCCGGTGAACGTACGGGTCATGGTATGGTGCTTCGACGACCAATCCACCTGTCATGAAGTACATCGCCATTCTGTCATGCAGTGAAACATCTTGTAGTAAAATCGGTAGAACATTACGTAGGAAATCAGCATACATTGCACCGTTTAGATTGCCATCGATAAAATGGGGGCCAATTATCCTTCCTCCCATAATGCCGCACCATAATGCCCAAAAGTGCATATTATGCTGGTTTACGTTACCGCTGTTGGTGAATGACGCTTAGTCGCTAAATAGAACGCGTGCAAAAAATCTATCATCGTTCCGTAATTTCTCTTGTGCCCAGTGGCAGAACAGTACACGACGTTCAAAGTCGTCGCCTTGCAATTCCTGGTGCATAGAAATATGTTACGGGTGCAATCGATGTTGATATACCATTCTCAACACCGACGTTTTTGAGATTCCCGATTCTCGCGCAATTTGTCTGCTACTGACGTGCGGATTAGCCGCGACAGCAGCTGAAACACCTGCTTGGGCATCATCATTTGTTGCAGGTCGTGATTAACGTTTCACATGTGGCTAAACACTTCCTGTTTCCTTAAATAACGTAAATATCCGGTGAACAGTCCGGACACTTGGATAATGTCATCCAGGATACCGAGCAGCATACATAGCACACGCCCGTTGGGCATTTTGATCACAATAGCCATACATCAACACGATATCGATCTTTTCCGCAACTGATAATCGGCCAATTTTAACAAGGGTAATGTATCACGAAGCAAATACCGTCCGCACTGGCGGAATGTTACGGTATACCACGTACTTATACGTTTGTGACTATTACAGCGTCATCTGTCACAAAGCGAAAAAAGTGGTCCAACTAAAGCATTCATATTTCTTTACGTACTACACGAAAATGTAATAAAAATGGGGGTTCCTATTTTAAAAAAAGCAGTTGAGATCCGTTTGACCTATGTCAGCGCCATCTAGCGGGCCAACCATAGCGCCATCTGGTGTCCCCCTTCAAGCTAGACGAGTTTCGTTCTTTGTAGTTTTTTCGTTTGGCGCTTATTTTGTGAGATATTTGGCCCGGTCACTATCAATGGACCACGCTGTATATGCAGACTGAATTAGCGGATGAAAATTTGTACCAAGACTGGGATGCAAATCCAGATCTCTGGAACCACAGAGTTTTGTTTAAGACGCCCATGTCTGGGTCTAAGGCAGGTCCCCCGTTTCGTTCGCTGGAGAGATGTTTCAGTACAGTTGGTGACACTTTGCGATGCTGTTGGAGTTTAGGAGGAATACCAAGTGGGCAGAGGAGCGTAAGTGAATTTGGGCTGAGGAGGGAGGCATGCCAGGGTAGTCCAGGCAGTTGTGAAAAGCCGCTGTGCCAGTGTGACAGTATACCAAGTGACAGGAGACCCAGGTTCAGATCTCGGCTTTGGTACAAATATTCACTCCTCATTTCAATCTGCAGATATATATCAGGTCTGCTTTTGCTCCAAGTGACATTAGCATATTAGTATTAAGGAAAGACAAACCTACATTTCTAGCATTTGTAGACTTAGAGAAAGCTTTTGACAATGTTGATTGGAATACTCTCTTTCAAATTCTGAAGGTGGCAGGGGTAAAATACAGGGAGCGAAAGACTATTTACAATTTGTACAGAAACCAGATGGCAGTTTTAAGAGTCGCGGGGTATGAAAGAGAAGCAGTGGTTGGGAAGGGAGTGAGGCAGGGTTGTAGCCTATCCCCGATGTTATTCAATCTGTATATTGAGCAAGCAATAAAGGAAACAAAAGCAAAGTTCGGAGTGGGTATTGAAATCCATGGAGAAGAAATAAAAACTTTGAGGTTCGCCGATGACATTGTAATTCTGTCAGAGACAGCAAAGGACTTGGAAGAGCAGTTGAACGGAATGGACAGTGTCTTGAAAGGAGGGTATAAGATGGACATCAACAAAAGCAAAACGAGGATAATGGAATGTAGTCGAATTAAGTCGGGTGATGCTGATGGAATTAGATTAGGAAATGAGACACTTAAAGTAGTAAAGGAGTTTTGCTATTTGGGGAGCAATATAACTGATGATGGTCGAAGTAGACAGGATATAAAAATGTAGACTGGTAATGGCAAGGAAAGCGTTTCTGAAGAAGAGAACTTTGTTAACATCGAGTATAGATTTAAGTGTCAAGAAGTCGTTTCTGATAGTATTTGTATGGAGTGTAGCCATGCATGGAAGTGAAACATGTAGGATAACTAGTTTGGACAAGAAGAGAATAGAAGCTTTCGAAATGTGGTGCTACAGAAGAATGCTGAAGATTATATGGGTAGATCAGATAACTAATGAGGAGGTATTGAATAGGATTGGGGAGAAGAGAAGTTTGTGGCACAACTTAACTAGAAGAAGGGATAGGTTGGTAGGACATGTTCTGAGGCATCAAGGGATCACCAATTTACTATTGGAGGGCAGCGTGGAGGGTAAAAATCGTAGAGGGAGACCAAGAGATGAATACACTAAACAGATTCAGAAGGATGTAGGCTGCAGTACGTATTGGGAGATGAAGAAGCTTATAGAGTAGCATGGAGAGCTGCATCAAACCACAACAACAACAATGTATCATGAAGCAAATACCGTCCGCACTGGCGGAATGTTACGTGATACCACGTACTTATCCGTTTGTGACTATTACAGCGCCATCACAAAACGAAAAAAGTGGTCCAACTAAAACATTCATATTTCTTTACGTACTACACGAATATGTGATAAAAAATGGGAGTTCCTATTTTTAAAAAAACGCAGTTGATCTCCGCTTTACCTATGGCAGAGCCACTAGCGGGCCAACCATAGCGCCAATCTGGGTTCCCCCTTCAAGCTAGACGAGTTTCGTTCTTTGTAGTTTTTTTTTTTTTTGTTTGTTTGTTTGACGCTCATTTCGTGAGATATTTGGCTCGGTCACTATCAATGGTCCACGCTGTATATGCTGATTGAATTAGCGGATGAAAATTTGCACCTAAACTGAGATTTAAACCCAGATCTCTGGAACCGTAGAGTTTAGTTTGATTAAGACGCCCATGTCTGGGTTTTAGCCAAGTCCCCCGTTTCGTTCGCTGGTGAGGTGCTGTTTCAGTACAGTTGGTGACACTCTTCGATGCTGTTTGAGTTTAGGAGGAATAGCAAGTGGGAAGAAGTGTGAAAGTGAATTTGGGCTGAGGACGGAGGCATGCCAGGGTAGTCTGGGCAGTTGTGAAAAGCCGCTGTGCCTGTGACAGTATGCCAAGTGAGCAGGAGACCCAAGTTCAGATCTCGGCCTTGATACAAATATTCATTCCTCATTTCAATCTACAGATATATATCAAGTATGCTCTTGCTCCAAGTGACATTAGTACTGAGGCACTACGTTTTATTTGACGTAATGCAAGCACAGAAATACAGCATTAGGTTTCTAGCTGTAGACAAGAAAAACCACATGTCAGATATTTTAAATTATGAAACTCCACAGAAAAACACAGCATGACACACAGACGATGCGCCATTTACTAAACTCACTTTCACAGATTTTCTCCATGGCTTGGCACCTGGGTCAAGTTTAGGGACATGCAACAGAGTACCGAAATCACAACAGCTCTGAAAATACGTTTCGTGATAAAAATGGTGCTTACAACGTTTTGTTTTCTCACCCTTCAAAGGTATGAATAATTAGGAAATAACAAAGAATTTTCGAGTTCAGTGCATATGGGATGGTTTATTTGGCAAGTGTGTACAAGTCAGTGGCGGCGGTCAGCCCCTGTTCCTGCCGCGGCGCCTGGAGTACCTCTCCACCGTCTCCGTGTCGGTGTCGGTGGTGGTGGAGTTGGTGCCCGAGTCTGACGGGGGGCGGCGGCGGCCGCAGCCCCTGGGGGGCGGGCCCCTGCCGTGGGGGCCGCCTCTCGGAGGCGGTCGGCCGCGCCGGGGCGGACCGCGGGAGCTGGAGTCGTCTTCGTCTCCTTCTTCGTCGTCGTCGTCGTCAGCGCTGTCCTCGCTGCTGCTGCTGCTGCTGTCCGATGTCGAGTCCCGCCGCTGTCGCATCGCGTGCCCTGCGTCTTCGTCCTCTGCAACCCACGTAAAGGCGTCCGTGACGTCACAGGCACACACGTCTTTCTCATCTCACTAGGGAAGGAGACTACCCATTAATGACAAGCAATACGAAGGAGGGAAGGAAAACGACACTCTTTAAATTTTTTTATTACAATCTTTGATCACAATATCAATTCTTTAGACGATGACCGGTTTCAGTCCGTAATGACCATCCTCAGATTTTTTTACACCATGTCCTAAAGTGATAAGGCCATATGGCATCGTCAAAACATATAAATATAGGCAGCACAGCATTTATATGTTTTGACGATGCCATTATGGCCTTATCACTTTAAGACATGGTGTAAAAAAGAGTGATTTAAAATGGAATGACCATATAAAATTAATCGTCGGTAAAGCAGTGCCAGACTGAGATTCATTGGAAGAATTCTAAGGAAATGCAGTACGAAAAGAAAGGAAGTAGGTTACTGTACACTTGTTCGCTCACTGCTTGAATACTGCTCACCGATGACGGATCCGTATCAGATAGGGTTGATAGAAGAGAGAGAGAAGATCCAACGGAGAGCAGCGCGCTTCGTTACAAAATCATTTAGTAATTACAAAAGCGTTACGGAGATGATAGATAAACTCCAGTGGAAGACTCTGCAAGAGAGACGCTCAGTAGCTCTGTACGGGCTTTTTTTGAAATTTCGAGGAGTCAAGCAGTATATTGCTCCCTCCTACGTATATCTCGCGAAGAGGCCGTGAGGATAAAATCAAAGAGATTAGAGCCCACACAGAGGCATACCGACAATCTTTCTTTCCACGAACAATACGAGACTGGAACAGAAGGGAGAACCGATAGAATTACTCAAGGTACCCTCCGTCACACATCGCCAGGTGGCTTGCGCAGTATGGATGTAGACGCATATTATCCTGTGAAAGCTTCTAGAATTAGCTTCAGGTAAAGAATATAAAGATATTCTTCAGCCTCGTAAGTATCATCCTGTAGGAACCACGAAAACAATATTAGACTAATAAAGCAGGTCCAGGAGCATTTAAGCAGTAAGTCTTCCTGCACTCATGCGGCACTGGAAGAGGAACGAGCTATAACATGTAGTACCATGCTATGTACCCTCCGCCGCGCACTTCACAGTGGTTTTCACAGCACACATACAGAGACTGCGGTCCAATAAGCGCCGTAAAATGCAGCCACAGTTACACTATGTGTTGAAAATGGTTTCCATGCCCCTCAACACATGCGTGTACTCGCCGTAGCGTGTTTTTTTCTCAAACGTTCACATCCGCCACGCTGCATCCGAACAGTGTCAATGGCGGCATGCAGCATGAATACGCTGCTCCAGGGTCTCCACATCTGCAATGGGCTCTGCATACACGATGCTTTTGGGATGGCACTTTGACCAGAAATCGTACGGGTTGAGATCCGGTGAACGAGCAGCCCATGCAATTGGAACCCCCCGCCCAATCCATCGGCCAGGGAAGACACGATTGAGATGCGTCCTGACGTTAACAGCGAAGTAGGGTGGAGCACCGTCATACAGCAGTCGTATAATCCATCGAATCATCAATGGCACTTCGTCCAGTAGAGTAGGCAAATTCACCTGCAAAAAACACTGATAGTTCCGGCCTCTTAGGCGGCGTGGAGGGAAGACTGGCCCCAAAACACGGTCGCCAGTTATCCTGGCCCACACATTCTACATCTACATCTGCATGATTACTCTGCAATTCACATTTAAGTGCTTGGCAGAGGGTTCATCGAGCCACAATCATACTATCTCCCTACCATTCCACTCCCGAACAGCGCACGGGAAAAACGAACACCTAAACCTTTCTCTTCGAGCTCTGATTTCTCTTATCTTATTTTGATGATCATTCCTACCTATGTAGGGTGGGCTCAACAGAATATTTTCGCATTTGGAAGAGAAAGTTGGTGACTGAAATTTCGTAAATAGATCTCGCCGCGACGAAAAACGTCGTTGCTTTAATGACTTCCATCCCAACTCGCGTATCATATCTGCCACACTCTCTCCCCTATTACGGGATAATACAAAACGAGCTGCCCTTTCTTGCACCCTTCTATGTCCTCCGTCAATCCCACCTGGTAAGGATCCCACACCGCGCAGCAATATTCTAACATAGGATGAACGAGTGTAGTGTACGCTGTCTCCTTAGTGGACTTGTTGCATCTTCTAAGTATCCTGCCAATGAAACGCAACCTTTGGCCCGCCTTCCCCACAATATTATCTGTGTGGTCTTTCCAACTGAAATTCTTCGTAATTTTAACACCCAGCTACTTAGTTGAATTGACAGCCTTGAGAATTGCACTATTTATCGAGTAATCGAATTCCAACGGATATTGTTTGGAACTCATGTGGATCACCTCACACTTTTCGTTATTTAGCGTCAACTGCCACCTGCCACACCATACAGCAATCTTTTCTAAATCGCTTTGCAACTGATACTGGTCTTCGGATGACCTTACTAGACGGTAAATTACAGTATTATCTGCGAACAACCTAAGAGAACTGCTCAGATTGTCACCCAGGTCATTTATATAGATCAGGAACAGCAGAGGTCCCAGGACGCTTCCCAGGGGAACACCTGATATCACTTCAGTTTTACTCGATGATTTGCCATCTATTACTACAAACTGCGACCTTCCTGACAGGAAATCACGAATCCAGTCGCACAACTGAGACGATACCCCATAGGCCCGCAGCCTGACTGGTAGTCGCTTGTGAGGAACGGTGTCAAAAGCTTTCCGGAAATCTAACGGAATCAACTTGAGATCCCCTGTCGATAGCGACCATTACTTCGTGCGAATAAAGAGCTAGCTGCGTTGCACAAGAACGATGTTTTCTGAAACCATGCTGATTACGTATCAGTAGATCGTTCCCTTCGAGGTGATTCATAATGTTTGAATACAGTATATGCTCCAAACCCTACTGCAAACCGACGTCAATGACATAGGTGTGTACTCCTACTACCCTTCTTAAACACTGGTGCGACCTGCGCTGTTTTTCAATCTGCAGGTACAGATCTACCGGTGAGCGAGCGGTTGTATATGATTGCTAAGTAGGGAGCTATTGCATCAGCGTAATCTGAAAGGAACCTAATCGGTGTACAATCTGGATCTGAAGACTTGCCCGTATCAAGCGATTTGAGTTGCTTCGCAACCCCTAAGGTATCTACTTCTAAGAATCTCATGCTAGCAGCTGTTCGTGTTTCAAATTCTGGAATGTTCCATTCGTCTTCCGTGGTGAAGGAATTTCGGAAAACTGCGCTCAATAACTCCGCTTTAGCGACACAGTCGTCGGTAACAGTACCATCGGCACTGCGCAGCGAAGGTATTGACTGTGTCTTGCCGCTTGTGTACTTTACATACGACCAGAATTTCTTCGGATTTTCTACCAAATTTTGAGACAATGTTTCGTTGTGGAACCTATTAAAGGCATCTCGCATTGAAGTCCCTGCCAAATTTCGCGCGTCTGTAAATTTTAGCCAATCTTCGGGATTTCACGTTCTTCTGGACTTCGCATGCTTTTTCCGTTGCCTCTGCAACAGCGTTCGGACCTGTTTTGTGTACCATGGGGGATCAGTTCCATCTCTTAGCAATTTATGAGGTATGAATCTCTCAATTGCTGTTGCTACTAAGCAGATTCAGAAGGATGCAGTAGGTACTGGTAGATGAAGAAACTTGCACAGGATAGGGTAGCATGGAGAGCTGCATCAAACCAGTCTCAGGACTGAAGACCACAACAACAACAACACTATATCTTTGAATTTGAGCCACACCTCGTCTACATTTGCATAGTCAGTTCGGAAGCACAGATGCTAATGATTGGCTGTCACCATATCGTGGGTTCTCTACACTACCCAACATTTGAAGATACCACTCCGAGTAAATGTGGCCTCATCCGTGAATAGGATTAATGACACAAACCCCGGAATCGTGGTTGCCTGGTGAAGAAATCAGTGACAAAACTGCTCCCGATGTGTAAAGTCTGTCGCTAGTAAGCCCTGCACACGCTGCAAGTGATAATGGCAGTAATAATTGTTACGGAGAATGATCCACACCGTCGTCTAACGTACCCTGTACTGGTAGGCAAACTGCGTGGTACTGACACGGCGGTCCCAATACACAGTGTTAGTCGCATTTTCCTCCAAGTCTGGTGTCCCAACATTTCGGGTACGTCCTTCATTATTTCCTGCTTCCTGAAACGACCCTGTCTCAGACAAACTGCGGAACACTGCTGCAAACATTGAATGGTGTGGTTGTTTTCGGCGGTGATAGGCATCCTCATATGACCTTGTTGGCCGCCGATCTTGCCATTTACCTTTCCATAACTAAACACCATGTCGGCAAGCTCTCGATTCGAATACGGAACCTACCAGGTGAGTCAGCAAGAGAAGTCATTTTGACACAACATCACCAAGGCAGGAGAGGGCGGAAGGGCATGCGTATGAGAAGCCACCTTTAGGAGGAAACCATGCATGCTGTAACTGTGGCTCCATTATACAGCGCTTGCTAGACCGCAGTCCCTGTAAAGAAGTATGATTGAATAAATGGTCTCTAGCATGGAAGCCATGCATTTCAGGACATAAGTTCATAAGACCTTTTTGTTCCATATCCTCTTATTGATCACTTCCTAGAGTATGTATTGGATGGAAAAAATCACTCTGTACAACAAACGTATGACACTTACTGTGAAACCCAGTTGTAACCTTACTAATAGTATAATGCCCTTGTATCTTTTGACTTAATAAGAAACATTCGTATAGTAACCTTCTACGGACATGGGTAGATAAATGAAAAAATAAAAATAAAAAATATAAACCATAATCGGATTTTATGCCATCAATTGGGTTGAGCTGATCGCGCACCTTGACGGTCGTTTTCACAGAAACGATCGAGTATCTACGGATAAATTAAGACTCAAGTTCGCTTATTTTGGCTGCTCTGTCACTGTGTGAAGTTTCTGGGAAACTGGGACTTGCCGTGCTCTCGTCGTGAGACAAGAAAGTCGATCGTGTAAAGGGGGATTTAGAACGAACCACGAGCGTTGATCAACGGATGGCACAAGAAGTTGAATGTTAAATGTTATTTTCAGTTGATATTGTGACTTTTAGTTGCGATTTGTCACTAAAATCGCAATCAGACTCGATAGCCTGACACAAGGTTCTTTAAAGAAGTGCTAAGTTCGTCCAACAGATGGCACATGGATTGGTTTCTCCTTGCTTCTTGTGACTTCTAGTTGCGACTGAGAACACCAGATACTGTAAATTTGTTATTGTGAAAACTGTGACTTGTAACTGATACGTGATTTCTTGAGTGGCGGTGCTGGTGGTGGGACTGACCTGCTGGGTGGTGCAGCTGGCCGCCGCCCCTGCCGGGTGGAAGCCCCTTGGGAGGTCTCGAGTGGTTGCTGGCCCGTCTCTCCCTTGTCAGCGCTTCACTCTGCTCCAGCTGTTCCCAGTCCTCGGCTTCTACTCCTGCGGGATACACACCACACTATGAATTATCTTTTCTTCCTTGTAGACTACCCACTACGCACTAGTGACTGAAGTTGTAAAACTACTGTAGGCTACTGGAAACTATAGGAAGTATGAGTAGACTACAGTAGCTTTCCCATTAGCCTTCCTCAATATGAGTAAGCTACGATAGCTTTCCCAGCAGCCTTCCTCAGTTCAGATCGTAGCCGCGTTACCTGTACGTTATGTGTGTTGCATATCTATCGGGCGTTAGCTCATTTCGATCGCATTGTTTGCATGTTTGCATATGTGATCTGTGTCTTAGTAATTTCCTCTAGAAATCGGAAGCGATGACCGACTGGAGACTGTTTGAGGATACATAAACGGCCGCGTAATGTACGGAACATTTTTATTCTACATAGATACCCTTATGTCTGTTACTTAAAAATAAACAGTTGTTATAGCAAAATAGAAATTGCTGTTCTTTGATACAGGTTTTATTCGAAAATTTTTGATCTGTAATGTGAAACCCAGGGATGTTGTAGCAAAAATGAAAATAAGCAATTCATATTTATCAAAAGTGATAGAAAACGCAGTTACCGGAAAAAAGAGGTGAAATTAAGGAAACAAAATGCAAAACAAAACACTATCAAATACTGGAACTGCAATACTTCGTCGAGCTTGTATGAAATACATATATTTCTGTTATTCATGCACAATTTTCACGCTTATCGATAATAACAGGAACTCCTGCAGTGCTATCTAAAACTAACTGCAACAGTATTTCAGCTATCTTGAAGCAGAGACGACTCCGCTGGCTGGGTCACGTCCACCGTATGGATCCTGACAGATTACTACGTGATGTGATGCTTGGAGAGATCTCTGTAGCCAAAAGACATGTAGGACGTCCTGTATTGAGGTTCAAGAACTCCTGTAAACGAGATATGGAGAGCTTTGGAATCGACACAAACAGATGGGAGGCACGGGCTAGCATGAGACCAGAGTGGCGTGATGATATATCATTTGGAATGTCGAAGCATGATGAAGGCTTGTTAGACAGATTAAGGCAGAAAGAGCTTCGCAATGCTACCACTGCTCCTGCTTCAGCAGCCAGATACTCTAGTGACAATAGCGGCAAGAGATGCCGTGCTACCATTGGCTTGACAAGTCATATGAAAAAATGCAACCCATAAACACATAGACACTGCAACAATCATCTACCAAGATGTCGTGGCCAATATATATATATATATATATATATATATATATATATATATATATATATATATATATATATATATATATATATATACAGGTTTATTACAAATGATTGAAGCGATTTGACAGCTCTACAATAACTTTATAATTTGGGATATTTTCACAATGCTTTGCACACACATACAAAAACTTAAAAAGTTTTTTTAGGCATTCACAAATGTTCGATATGTGCCCCTTTAGTGATTCGGCAGATATCAAGCCGATAATCAAGTTCCTCGCACACTCGGCGCAGCATGTCCCCATCAATGAGTTCGAAAGCATCGTTGATGCGAGCTCGCAGTTCTGGCACGTTTCTTGGTACAGGAGTTTTAAACACTGAATCTTTCACATAACCCCATAGAAAGAAATCGTATGGGGTTAAGTCGGGAGAGTGTGGAGGCCATGACATGAATTGCTGATCATTCATCTCCACCATGACCGATCCATCGGTTTTCCAATCTCCTGTTTAAGAAATGCCGAACATCATGACGGAAGTGCGGTGGAACACCATCCTGTTGAAAGATGAAGTCGGCGCTGTCGATCTCCAGTTGTGGCATGAGCCAATTTTCCAGCATGTCCAGATACACGTGTTCAACCGTTTCTTCGCTCACTGAAGGCCGACCCGTTGATTTCCCCTTACAGAGGCATCCAGAAGCTTTAAACTGCGCATACCATCGCCGAATGGAGTTAGCAGTTGGTGGATCTTTGTTGATCTTCGTCCTGAAGTGTCGTTGCACTGTTATGACTGACTGATGTGAGTGCATTTCAAGCACGACATACGCTTTCTCGGCTCCTGTCGCCATTTTGTCTCACTGCGCTCTCTAGCGCTCTGGCGGCAGAAACCTGAAGTGCGGCTTCAGCCGAACAAAACTTTGTGTTTTTCTACGTATCTGTAGTGTGTCGTGACCATATGTCAATGAATGGAGCTACAGTGAATTTATGAAATCGCTTCAATCATTTGTAATAGCCCTGTATATATGCCTTTGTTCGCCGGCCGCTGTGTCTGAGCGGTTCTAGGCGCTTCAGTCCGGAACCACGCGGCTGCTACGGTCGCAGGTTCGAATCCTGCCTCTGGCATGGATGTGTGTGATGTCCTTAGGTTAGTTAGGTTTAAGTAGTTCTAAGTTCTAGGGGACTAATGACGTCAGATGTTAATTCCCATAGTGCTTAGAGGCATTTTTTTCCTTGCCTTTGTTCATAATGAAGAACCTTCCATTGAATGCAAAATATTACAATAATTATATAGATCTTTTTATGTTTGTGCATGTAAACTGTACTTGCATCAAAAGTAATTGCTTTGGTTACATAAAAGTGCAGAACCTATGCGATCAACTAATTTTTATTACTTGTAAAATGCAATTTGTATTTTGTATAGATGTGAGATACACAATGAACTGACACAGAGAGATGTGAGGTTTGTAACGGGACATACTCCTTTAGCATTATTTCTCCTCAAAAGTAATTGTCGATACCAGTATTATTTTTCGAATTTTGGACAGATCAGTATTATCTCAGCTGCTTTTATGAAAACTTTCGTGAAATTTTATACACAGTATGTTAAATTCAAGCTAAAATTTATGAAAAGGAATTACTTTATTTTCGATTTATAGTCGGTAAGTACTATTCTGAATGTACATTAAAATTAGTTTTTTTTAGAAACATTTGAAATTACGAAATATTACCACTTAAAATTTCTATTATTAATTACGCAGTACTGTACTGGCTACTATGTTTATTTCTGGATTCATTTATGAAATAATAATCGAAAGCAGTAGTGTAACAGAAACTAATAGAAAGTCATTTCTAAAGAAAAATTGTAAACCCTCTGGAATATTGTTATTTCCGCTAAGTGAGATCGGATGTATTTTTGTATTTTGTGCGAATAATGCAATTTCGGCTTTGTTAATGTGAAAAATTAAGAGACTATATGATATACTAAAATGTGAGAAGATATATTAACGTAACAACAAAAATTTGGCAACAACAATCTTCAAATTTATTTAGATCAGTCCGTGAGGACCTAAAATGTGACATTTTCAGCTTCAAGAATCAGACACCTAGAAAAGAAGAGCTGGAGCCAAATCTACACGAAAAGCTACGTGAACTAGAAAGTTTATTGTAATCTTCTCTCCTCTCAAATTTTTCATAGAAGACTTTGCTTATTGTGGACAGCAGCTGCAAGTAGGAACAAGGGGGTAGACTATAGGTTCCAATTACGTGAACAAACAAACAAAAAGCAAAGAGAAGTCATAGGCTCACTGATTGTCTCAGATAAATTCATTGGTGTTTCATCCCCTACCAGTGCTACCTTTGTTACCGGTAATCTTACAATTTACTGCGTCATTCATGAACTGTAAGAAAACTACGGAACCGCGGTTTTGATAGAGCGCAACTCTAATCGTGACACATGCCGTAAGTAGCCAGTTCTTCAGTGTGGGGGTAGACACCTGAGTATTTACATACATTAAGTATCAGTTCCTCATAGCAACGAGTTAGGATCAGTACTATTCTTCATACAAAGGGTGTTTAAAGAACAAATGTCTCACATTCCTATAGGATACAGTATCGATCAAAACTAGAAGACGATTTCCTATAATGGTATGTCCGGAAACCAGTACCTGTTGAGATGTGGGCCAGTCTATCCTGTCATTCGCATGTGTGTTACGCATAAGCAGACACCATACTCAGTGCTGCATGTGGTTACCAAGCGTCCAGATACATCCTCCAGCACTTCGTCGCATTGAATAACGCACTCTTTCAAATACATCTGGTTGCATTCAGATTGCGCCACATGCATTGGTCACACGGTCCTGTAACGTCTGCACATTGTTGCTGCGTTGGGCATACACCAATACCTTTAAATGTCCCCATAGCCAGAAATCAAATGGATTCAGGTACGGTGAATAACACCATGCCACCGGATCTCCTCGATCAAACCAACCCACATGAAATGTTGCGGTGCAGTACTGCCGCATGATTCACAGAAAATGAGGTGGTTCGCTGTGATGCACAAAACAACATTGTCTTTCTGGATGGGTAATGTTCTCTAAAAGCGCTCGTAATTCATCACAAAGATATCACTGATGCACAGAACCTGTTAATTTGTTTGGTAAAGTGTATGGTCCTTGAGTTAGTCGCCGGAAATTCAGTCTCATTGAAGCGATCCTAACTTCACCACTATGACTGCACAAGGATTTGCATCTGCTAACATGTACGTATTGTGGCAATTTACTACGCCATCACATGTGATTTCTGGATCACCTGTAAATAAAATGCAGGCTGTGAAATGCGGATCTTCAACGGCCCATACCTGAGCAGGCATTGGTGTCTGGACATATCATTATACAAAGTTTTCTTGACACTGTTTTGTAAACGCACCGAACATCAATGGAATTTCCCAACAGTTTTATTCTTGAGGCAAAAAATTCTCATGATAATGTAAGCTGCATATGGAATCGTTAGCGTCTTTAGCGTCAAATGGTTCAAATGCCTCTAAGCACTATGGGACTTAACATCTGAGGTCATCAGTCACCTAGACTTAGGACTACTTAAACCTAACTAACCTAAGGACATCACACGCATCGATGCCCAAGGCAGGATTCGAACCTGCGACCGTATTGGTAGCGCGGTTCCGGACTAAAGCACCTAGAACCGCTCTGCCACAGCGGCAGGCGTCTTTAGCGTCGCATTTGTTTCTTGGACGTTCAACAGCTGGCAGTTCCTGTGTAAACGTTTTTCTAAAGTCCTCGTCGCTACTGCTGTGGTGGCCGAGTTGGCACTGTTGTTACGATAGGTCGAGTAAGTGAGTTCGTGCAGTACATTACTAAGTTTCTCCCAATCCCAGGGTCAGGAGGTAACAGGATAGGAGAACGAAAGTTCTACAACTCTCCAACAAATTAGTAACAAAAAGGTTTACTTATCTTTGTGACTTGTTGAATAATGAAGTCTGTAACATTGCATGTAATATGTAGGTAACTTCTCAGTACATAGCAAATGCAATTACAACAACTGTCTGTTGACTTGTAAGAGTTCACTAAACGACGTTCCCTGTCTAATTCAGCCCTGGACGATAATCTAAATCAAGTGGGCGAGAGCTGCTATTCTGTGCCTTGTCGTCCGGTCATTGGCGGATTGTACTCGGCCGGCAGTTGGCCGAGGCGAAGTCGATATCGTCATCCTCAGAGCTGGCCGTGGAGCTGGTGAAACTCCCGATAGTGGCGGGTCTCTATTGCACTGGCACCAGCTCGTGTGCTCTTGTCCTGACTGTGTCTTGTTCGGACGACACAGGAAAAGGAGTGTGTTGGAATCCTCCGAGATGAATGGAGGCTAGATAGCGCATCAGAGCACCGAGTGGGATGTTAAGCTAGATAAGTTGAAAGAGTGGTAAACGTCAGTTATCGATAGTGTATGTACGTGTGTGCCGCGTAACAGTGCTGACAATCTCTTAATGCACAAATTAAGTTGAATCGTGTGTGCTATAAAATATCCGGACACATCTGCCATGCAGCTTGGAACGAACCAGTAAGATTGTAATTATGCTCACGAACAGACAGTCAGTAGATTGGATTGGTTTGACAGTGAAAGTAACTCATATCCGTGCATGAAAACGGCATGCGAACCGTTTCAGAATAGAGCACTTGCCCGCGAACGGGTCAGATCCCGAATTCGAGTCTCGGACCTGCACATGGTTTTAATCTACCCGGAAGTTTTGTCTCAGAATAGATTGGCATTTTACTAAAAGAGAGTTACCTTAACCGCTACAATAGCACCCTTTCATACCCCCAGTGTCGAATTATGTGTTTAGACGTTTCAGTACATCTACAGGGACAGTGCCACGGAGGAAGGAGGAATTTTGAGGTGGAGTTTGAGGTAGGTGATATAGCCCACGATAGTAAAATAAACTTTTCTAGGGACATTATTCCAGTGGGTCGCTTACAACAGCAACATTATCGTTTACTGGTCAACATGTAACGAAGTTACTTAAAATTCAAAAAAAACAAATCGACCAGTTTCAGTTTGAGGACGGAAAATGTCACTACAACATTAAATGTAGATAACACCACCATACAGTGCGTAAGAAAACGATACCAACAAATTACGAGGGGCTGAAGAGGGTTTCTTGTGGAACAGACAGGATAGGAATTCAGGCCGGAATCTTCACCCACAGGGCGTCTAAATCATGGGGGAAGTCAACAGCCGTCTCTAGCTCATCAAATGGTTCAAATGGCTCTGAGCACTATGGTACTTAACATCTGAGGTCATCAGTCCCCTAGAACTTAGAACTACTTAAACCTAAGGACATAACATACATCCATGCCCGAGGTAGGATTCTAATCTGTGACAGTAGCGGTCGTGCGGTTCCAGACTGAGGCTCCTAGAAGCGCTCGGCCACTGCGGTCGGCTCTAGCTCATACCTTAAATTTTGATGCTGACATATCTCAATCGGTGTTGCTAGGATAGGAGTGGAAATGTCGGTGCCCCTGAATGCTATCAGGTCTACGGAAAGAAGTTGCTCTTGCCGTCCCTCAGACTCGCCTTCGTTGACTAAAGGACGACCTAGGGGCAGTTCTCGGGCCTTAGACAGTCAACACCATGTAGCGCTATTAGACAACGTTTCCGGACATGAGTCTCTGTTCGCCACTTGTTTACGAATGCACACACTACAGTACATCGAGTTTTGTCGGACTCATTTTGCTACACCCAGTAGACTACACAACAAATTTTTTCTTCAATAAAATTCTTCAGGATATCAGACCGCATCGTCATAATTTAAAACGCGCCAACGTTTCGGCCAGCGTTGCAGCTAGCCTTCTTCAGGGCCTTTCGTTAAACTGCTAAATGAAACACACTTGGTTCCTTAAATAGATGCACGAGAAAACCGTGTCGTTACTTGATTGGCTGTAAAAGGAGGAGGAGGAGGGGTGAAAGGTATGCTTTATTGGTGTTTCCTTTATTAACTGTCATTGGCTGAAATAGCTGTTTTCTATTGGTCTTTATATTAATCCACCCCATTGGAGGAGACGGACGAATAGCGAACAGGTGATGGCTGTGACGTCACACTGTTTACATGCTGTCCAGAAGCCGGCTGCGGCGTGCCATTGCTTTGTGTGCTCGCGACCACTACTGCGGCTCTCCGCGTGTCTGCATGGGCCGTCACGGCTCTGCCGCCGCTCCGTAGCCCTGCTATTGCAGGCAGCCAGGACCTCGGAAGCTTGTACCCGTCCTCTCTATTCATGTTGGCGGGTCTTTTGGCTATTTCTATCGCCTCTCTAATTTTTCTTTTGAAAGTGAGAGGCTGTTTCGCCAGGGCGCGGGCTTCTTGAAAAAATATTGGTTTCCCGCACTCGTCTCGGTGTTCCGCCACTGCTGACTTAATGTGTTGTTTCAGGCGGATATATCTTTCATGCTCCGAGAGCCTTGTGCTAATCGGACGTCCCGTCTCACCTATGTAGACTAATCCACACGCACAACCAATTTCATACGCGCCAGCTGTGTGTAGTTTGTCAACTGCATCCTTGGTAGAACCGAGCATGTCTGATATTTTGTTTCTGCTTCGGAAAATTGGTTTGATGTCGGCTTTTCGTAGAATTTTGCCAATACGTTCGGTGACCCCTTGTACATATGGTAACACAGCAATGCTCTGTGCCTCCTTCTCCTCTTCCCTATTAGTCTTCTCCCTTGTCGACATGGTGCTGTCTATCATCTGCTTCCCATAGCCATTAGTTCCGAATATGGACCTGAGGCGTTCAAGTTCTGTCTTCAGATGTTCTTCGTCGCTTATCCTGTACGCTCTCTTCGTTAGCGTGTGCAGGGCGGACTCCTTCTGCGTGGGGTGATGGTGGGATGAGGCGTGAAGGTACCTGTCCGTACTGATTGGTTTCCTGTACACTTTGTGGCCAAGTTTACCATCAGGTTTTCGATAAACTTCCACGTCGAGAAAAGGCAGCACCCCATTCTTCTCTGTTTCCATTGTAAACTGAATTTTCCTATGCTGTTGGTTAAGGTGCTTGTGGAAGTTCTGTAACTCCTCTTCTCCGTGGGGCCAAATGACGAAAGTATCATCGACATAGCGAAGCCAACAATTTGGACGTAATGGTGCGGACTGGAGGGCTGTTTCCTCAAATGCCTCCATGAAGATTTCTGCTGCGATAGGCGATAGGGGTGAGCCCATAGCTACACCGTCAGTTTGTTCATCAAATTGACCTCTCCACTTGAAGTAGGTGGTCGTCAGACAGTGGCGCACAAGCTCACATATATCAGGTGCCACGCGTTCTTCTAGGTTGTTCACAGTATCTGACACTGGGACATTCGTGAATAGGGATTTGACGTCAAAACTAACCATCAGATCTTGGTCCGTAACACGCATTTCCTTTAGGAGAGACACAAAGTGAGTGGAATCCTTAACGTAGGACTCGGTTTGATGCACTAGGTGTCGGAGCCTAGGTGCCAGTTCTTTTGCTAGGTAGTAGGTCGGGGAATTTATACTGTTTACTATGGGCCTTAAGGGGAAGTCGGTTTTGTGTACCTTCGGTACACCATACATCCTTGGTGCCTGTGTCACTTGCGGGATGAATCTTCTGGCCTTGTCGAAGTTGATTCTAGAGTGCTTGAGCAGTGCCTGCGTCGTTTTGATTACCTTGGCCGTCGGATCTCCCTGAAGTTTCTTGTAGATAGGTTCTGCGAGAATATCTTCCATTCGTTTGTTGTAATTAGTTGTGTCCAAGACTACAGTGGCGTTGCCCTTATCTGCCTGTACCACTACTAAGTGGGGGTTGTCCCTGAGTTCCTTGATGGCATGGTATTCCTCAGCGTTGATGTTTTGCTTCGGTGGCTTTGCTTTATTCAGAACTCTGACCGTTTCCTGCCGGATCTTCTCCGCCTCGGCCTGTGGCAGATGACGTACCGAAGCCTCTACGGATTCTATGATATCTTCTTTTGGAACTCGCTTAGGTGCGACTGCGAAATTCATCCCCTTGGCCAGAACTGCTGTGGTTGCTTCGCTCAAGGTGTGGCTGGAGAGGTTGACCACTGTCCGTCGCCTGTCCAGCGTCAATGTTTCGTCCGTGGCTTTCTGTTGTAGTTTGTCGTACTTTCTCATCTGGCGGTTAGTAATACTATTGCTGGTCCTTGATGCTTGCTGAAAGGTTAACCTGTCGACTTTATCCCAGTCTTCCATCTGTTGTTTTCCGGCCAGAAATAGGTGCAGATCACACAAATTCCTGTTGTGAGCATCGAGACTTATGCGGATGTGGCGGATCCTTTCCCGTAGCAATGCTTTACTGGCTTTAGCACAGATATTCCTCGCCTTGTTCGTTTTTATGTGAGACGTCAACCGCAAAGAATACGGCACAACACTCGTGTCTCTGCATCTCTTCAAAAAATCAAGGTCATTCAGCAGTTTAATCTTTTTAGACGCAGTGCTTCTAACTTCTTGATGTTTCCGTGGATTTCCTGCCCATACAGGTTGGTTAAATGTAAGCGTAGGCTTCCGCGGCCGTTGTCTTCTTCAATAAAATTCTTCAGGGTATCAGACCGCATCGTCATAATTTAAAATGCGCCTACGTTTCGGCCAGCGTTGCAGCTAGCCTTCATCAGGGCCTTACGTTAAACTGCTAAATGAAACACACTTGGTTCCTTAAATAGGTGCACGAGAAAATTGTGTCGTTACTTGATTGGCTGTAAAAGGAGGAGGAGGAGGGGTGAAAGGTATGCTTTATTGGTGTGTCCTTTATTAACTGTCATTGGCTGAAATAGCTGCTTTCTATTGGCCTTTATATTAATCCACCCCATTGGAGGAGACGGACGAATAGCGAACAGGTGATGGCTGTGACGTCACACTGTTTACGTGCTGTCCAGAAGCCGGCTGCGGCGTGCCATTGCTTTGTGTGCTCGCGACCACTACTGCGGCTCTCCGCGTGTCTGCATGGGCCGCCACGGCTCTGCCGCCGCTCCGTAGCCCTGCTATTGCAGGCAGCCAGGACCTCGGAAGCTTGCACCCGTCCTCTCTATTCATGTTGGCGGGTCTTTTGGCTATTTCTATCGCCTCTCTAATTTTTCTTTTGAAAGTGAGAGGCTGTTTCGCCAGGACGCGGGCTTCTTGAAAAAATATTGGTTTCCCGCACTCGTCTCGGTGTTCCGCCACTGCTGACTTAGTGTTTCATTTAGCAGTTTAACGTTAGGCCCTGAAGAAGGCTAGCTGCAACGCTGGCCGAAACGGTGGCACATTTTAAATTATGACGATGCGGTCTGATATCCTGAAGAATTTTATTGAAGATGACAACGGCCGCGGAAGCCTACGCTTACAACAAATTTTTTGACTGAAGCAGACACACAGAGATGGTAGCAAACAGAATGTCATACTGTGAATGTGCCGTTTGAGTCTTCTCGTTAGATTCCATCAGCCAATGTATTTCACTGTATTCCTATGACTTCTAGTGTATTCTTATCTACACTCAGTTCTAGCTAAGGAATGCTTTTTGGGGAATAAATTTACAAATTATAAATGTAGTTTTAAGTTGCAAAAAGGAAAAGGATCATAAGAATAACAGTCAAAAATAGTTGCCGGGTTCATTGTAAAGATGTGTTCAGCACAATAGGAAATTTAATTACACCAACCGAGTACAGTTACCAATCTCTTACGTACATAGAAAAAGAAAAAAGATTGATAGTGCATGCAACAACAGTTCTATTCACGATCGTGGAACACAGTATTTTCTATCAAGGAATTGTACAATATATTTCCTAAAGTGGTTAAAGAGATTACTAAGTCAAATTTATTTAAAATGACAGTTAAAAAGGATATGTCAATCAATACATTTTCATTAAAAATGTAAATGAAAAAATCGCCTGTATCATTTCACAACACACAAGCACGCGTATGCACTATTGTTTATTTCAGGCAGACTTTAATCCAAATCTCTGCAATGAATAATACTATTTACTAACATCATATCCTCTTTCTGAGTTCGGTGACTCACTACGGAGAGATGCCGAATGTTTTCCAGACATGCAAACGGTAAGCTGCGCTACGCAAAATGGAAACCAAACATCAGTGACGTGGTCCTGACGTCAGCTGATGGTGCTGCACTTGACTAGTGTTGAGAAATAATAGAAAAGTTTAGTGTTTTTTTTTACATTGAGATACCATCTATTTGCAACAATATACAACAAATACAAAGGAGCTTTGATCTCCAGGGTTAAATCCAATGGTATTTCACTGTTGTTAACAAGTTGCCTCAGCATTCCGGAGTATGGAAGCAATAGTCGTCATTCGGTCATCTTGATTTACGTCTTTCATGGTTTTGCTAACTTACTTCAGAAAAATGCTAGGAAGGTTCTCAAAATAAGAACTCGGCTAAGTGTTCCATCCCTCTCAAAATAAACTTGAAAATACGTAAAAGCTTCTATAAATGAATTACAATTTTTGCTGTTAATCTTTAATCTAACGGCATGGCCGCGCGGGATTAGCCGAGCCGTCTGAGGCGCTGCAGTCATGGACTGTGCGGCTGGTCCCGGCGGAGGTTCGAGTCCTCCCTCGGACATGGGTGTGTGTGTTTGTCCTTAGGATAATTTAGGTTAAGTAGTGTGTAAGCTTCGGGACTGATGACCTTAGCAGTTAAGTCCCATAAGATTTCAGACACATTTGATCATTTTGATCTAACGGCATGTCGAACGTTACTACATAAGTGATCTACTGCTACTATACTACTGGTACTACCGCCAGCATTATATCTATTGCTGCTGCTACAAGACTTAGAAATCAGTGTCACACACAATGCGAAGTGCAGTAAAATGACGACTACGTGATTTCCAACTTGTCCAGTCTCATAATTGAGAAGTTTTCTCTCTACAAGCAGCTCGGTATCCGTTATTCCCGAATAGTGAATACGG
Organism: Schistocerca cancellata; assembly: GCF_023864275.1. Classification (NCBI taxonomy): domain Eukaryota; kingdom Metazoa; phylum Arthropoda; class Insecta; order Orthoptera; family Acrididae; genus Schistocerca; species Schistocerca cancellata. Next base: position 744,300,037 of record NC_064628.1, on the reverse strand, counting down.
TGTCTAAATTATAACTATTAGAGGGCCTCCACAACGTCGCACCTGTATTGGTTCGTGATCAAGGGAAGTAACTCTTTGGATACTCAATCACTCTAAGGTAGGCGCAAAAATAGGCCGGAGTATCACTTACTATTCCGCACTTAGAATTTCCTTGCGGCTGCGCTGGTACGTGTTCGCTGAACGTTACGTTATTGTCTTTTCACAAAAAGTTATTACGAAGTGAATTATAACATTTAAGGTAAGCATAATATACTCTCTATTTCACATAAAGACCTTTACATCAGAATTTTATGTACACAGCGTGTACAAGAAATGACATTCAGCCATTCATCTCAAAGTAATTTCCACTTGTAACGAACGTCAAAGACCGACTACTATAATAGCAACGTAATATAGCTTTATCGCCATTCTCCGCTTCGACATTTCTAGCTGAAAAACATACCTCGTCTGGACCTTCAAGCTCGAACGGTCTCAGCCAAATTTATACGAGCACGGATTTTAACGTTACTCCACTCGTTACTCCATGCGTCAGCAAAACATCATAAAAAAGGTCTCAAACAGACTCGCCAATAACATACTTAACATGATAAGCTTTCATGCTAAAAATAAATGTATATAGTTTTACCGTCTTCCCGCCGTCATTGCTGTATCACTGTAACCTGACGCCGCTGTTGTCCACATCGTAAACTGAACCAATGCAGAATGTGTCTAAATTTACCACCATATTCACGGACATTCCGTTCGCTAGCACGTAACACGTTATCGGTTTTCGTGATCTATTGAAATTTATTCGCACGTTCGCTGCTGGTCGTACACATTAATTCTAACAACTGTGTTGATGTTTTAAAAAATCTATATGTCGTTTATTGTTGCGCCCCGGTTGAACATTTTTTACGGTATGACTAGTTTCGATCCTAGTCCATAATTTCAGAGCTAAGTAGTTAGGCAAGCAACCGGCCGTATATGTATCTCAGCTATATGTTAGAACACTGGCAGCATTCTGATCGGTAGTTCCTGTATAAACACGACGGGATGCTAGACAGTTATACAGATTGAATCTGGTCATATCGTAACAAATGTGAAATTGAGACGAACAATAAATGACAAATACATTTATTAAAATATGAATCTTTACAAAACTTTGGGTGCTGAATTCGACATTGAAATATGTTTTCGATTACCGAACTCAGTTTTCATGAGACTTCCTTCCCTCTATACTGGTTATCGAAATCTTTGAAAACGCTTCATAATGGTTATCCGTCTGTGGCTTAACATAAACTGTGCAGGTATGTTCGTCGAAAATAAACGCAACATTTACATGAAACTTCCACACGTAACCCTCACTTCACATTCCTACCTCCAGGAAGTGAAGGTAGAAACGTTTGGCTTCCTGTAGGACATATATCTGAGTGAACGGTGCAATAAGCCGTTGGCCTAAGCTATGATAAAATATTTCTATAAAATGTTGCTGTGTGCTATATCGGGTCTAGGGGTAGTGACTCTGATCAGTAATCAAAACGTCATCGGTATCTGGTTGTAAAGCTGCTACCTCTTAAATTTTGATTAATAATCAGCACTGGAGGCTGAAGACTTCTGGCATAAGAAGTCACCCTCGTCCTGCCAACGGCCTTGAAAAAAAGAGAGTGAAGGAGCGGACAGACGTTCAGGGCACTCTGTTGTCCTTGGGATGGGAAACTGCTCCTAAAGGCTGAAGAATCAGCAATGATCAACGCCATGAGGATGCAGAAGGCAATGGAAACCACTGCATTAAAGACACGTAAAATGTATCCACAGGACATGCGGTCTCTAATTGAAAAGTGTCATGATGATCTCTCCAGTGGCAAAAGATTCCGGAATAGTCCCCCATTCGGATCTCCGGGAGGGGACTGCCACGGGGGAGGTGACCACGAGAAAAAGACACTGAATAACCAACGAAAGGATTACTTTCTACGAGTTTGGGCGTGGAATGTCAAAGCTTGAACGTGGTAGGGAAGGCAGACAATCTGGAAAGGGAAATGCTAGGGCTAAGTCGAGATATAGTAGGGGTCAGTGAAGGGAAATGGAAAGAAGAAAAGGATTTGTGATCAGACGAGTACAGGGTGACATCAACAGCAGCAGAAAACGTATCTATGGCCGTCGTCAAGTATGAGGAGTCTAGGGATCCTACGTACTTGGTTCGCTTGGCAACAATTCAAGCAAATCATAATAATGAGTTTTATTACAAAAAAGTAAATGACAAAACGTAATTTTGAATGTTACACATATGTGACGCAAGAAAATGGCGACAAGCAAAATAATCAGTGTTCTTCAGTACAAACAATCGTAATACAAGCGCAGTAATGAGCTATGACGCTTCTATTAGTTAGTCTTGAGGCTGGTGTTCCACTGGGCCGCGACCATTCGAGCGCGGCGCTTATGTCTTCTTCACATAGAGGCCGCTGCTGTTGCTTCATCGTCATGGAGATGGGTCGGTCAGCTTGCGATTGGCTGACGTCTTCTCTATCATTCCCGACTAGCGTGTAAGCGCTTGACTTAACGCCGTAACAAACGGGAGTAGGATTCGTTATGAATAGGAAGGTATGGCAGAGAGTGCGTTACCGTGAACAGTTCAGTGATATGGTGGTTCTTATCAGAATCGACAGAAAACCAGCACCGACAGCGATCGTTCAGGTATACATGCCGACATCGCAAACTGAAGATGAAGAGACAGAGACAATTTATGAGGATATTGACAGGGTAGCGCAGTACGTAAAGGGAGATGAAAATCTAATCGTGAGGGGACACTGGAATGTAGCTGTTGCAGAAGAAGTAGCAGAAACGTTTACAAGAGAATATGGGCTAGGGCGCAGGAATGAGAGAGGAGAAAGACTAATTGAGTTCTGTAATAAATTTCAACTAGTTTCTGTTCTGTAACAAGTTTCAGCTAGTAATAGCGAATACTCTGTTCAAGAATCACAACAGGAGGAGGTATACTTGGAAAAGGCTGGGTGATATGGGAAGATTTCAGTTAGATTACATCATAGTCAGACAAAAATTCCGATATCAGATACTGGATTCGAAGGCGTACCCAGGAGCAGACGTAGATTCAAGTAGGTCACAATGTAATAGCGATGAAGAGTAGGTTGAAGTTTAAGAGATTAGTCAGGAAGAATCAATACGCAAAGAAGTGGGATATGGAAGTACTAAGCAATGACGACATACGCTTGAATTTATCAAAGGATATAGATGTAGCAATAGGGAATAGCTCAACAGGCAGCACAGTTGAAGATGAATGGACATCTTTAAAAAGGGCAATCACAGAAGTTGGAAAGAAAAACGTAGAAACATAGAAGATAACTACAAAGGAAACATGGGTAACAGAAAAAATACTTCAGTTGACCGATGAATGAAGAAAGTACAAAAATGTTCAACGAAATGCAGGAATACAGAAATACAAGTCGCTGAGAAATGAAATAAATAGGAAGTGCAGGGGAGCTAAGACGAAATGGCTTCATGGAAAATATGAAGAAATCGAAAACGAAATGATTGTCCGAAGGGCTGAGTCAGCTTATGGGAAAGTGGTAACAACCTTCGGTGAAATTAAAAGCAAGAGTGGTAACATGAAGAGTGCAACGGGAATTCCACTGTTAAATGCAGAGGCGAGAGCGGGTAGGTGCGAAGAGTACACTGGAGGCCTTTATGAGGGGGAAGGTGTGTCTGATGTCATAGAAGATGAAACAGGGGTCGATTTAGAAGAGGCAGGGGATTCAGTATTAGATTCAGAATGTAAAAGAGCTTCAGATTACTTAAGATCAAAGAAAGCAGAAAGGATAGATAACAACCCATCAGAATTTCTAAAATCAGTTGGGGAAGTGGCAACAGAACGCCTATTCAGGTTGGTGTGTAGGACGTACGTCTGGCGACGTAACATCTGACTTTCGGAAAAATATCATCCACACTGCAAGAGCTGACAAGTACGAGAATTATCGCACATTCAGCTTTATAACTCATGCATCCGAGCTGCTGACAATAATAATTTACACAAGAATGGAAAAGATTATTGAGGATATGTTAGATGGCGACCAGTTTAGCTTTAGAAAAGGTAAAGTAACGAGAGAGGCAATTCTGACGTTGTGGTTAATAATGTAAGCAAGACTAAAGAAAAATCAAGACACGTCCATTGCATTTCACGACCTGGAAAACGCCTTCGACAATGTAAAATTCTGAGAAAACTAGGGGTATCAGGAAAGATAAAGGCACCAGAAAGGCTATTCTGGCGTTGCGGTTGGTAATGGAAGTAAGACTAAAGAAAATTCGAGACACGTCCGTAGATTTTTAGGACCTGGAAAAAACTTTCGACAATTAAAATGATGCAATTTTAAGAAAAATAGGGGTGAGCTATAGGGAGAGACGGGTAATATACAGTACGTACAAGAGCCATGAGGGAATAATGAGACTGGACGACCAAGAACGAAGTGCTGAGATTGAAAAGGGTCTAAGGCAGGGTGCATTCTTTCACCCCTGCTGTTCAATCTGTACATCGAAAAAGTAATGATACAAATAAAAGTAAGATTCAGGAGTGAAATTAAAATTCGAGGTGAAAGGATATCAGTGAAACGATTCATTTATGACATTACTGTCCTGAGTGTAACTGAAGAAGGATTACATGATCTGCTGAATGGAATGAACAGTCTAATGAGCACTAAATATGAATTGAGAGTAAATCGAAGAAAGACGAAAATAATGAGAAGTAGCAGAAATGAGAACAGCAAGAAACTGAACGAGAGGATTTATGGTCACGAAGTAGATGAAGTTACGGAATTCTGCTACCTAGGCAGCAAAATAACCAGTGACGGACGGATCAAGGAGGACATCAGAAGCAGACTAGCACTGCAAAAAGGGCATTCCTGACCAATAGAAGTCTACTAGTATCAAACATAGGCCTTAATTTGAGGAAGAAATTTCCGGGAATGTACGTTTTGAGCACAGCATTATATAGTAGCGAAACCTGGACTGTGGGAAAACCGGAATTTTAGATGCGGTGCTATACACGAGTGGTGAAATTAGATCGACTGATACATTAAGGAATGAGGGGGTTCTGTGCAGAATCGGAGAGAAAAGGAATATGTGGAAAACACTGAAAGGGACATCTGTTAAGACATCAGTGAATGACTTGCATGACACTAGAGGGAGCTGTAGAGAGCAAAAACTGTAGAGGAAGGCAGAGATTGGAAGACATTTAGCAAATATTTGATGACGTAGGTTGGAACGGCTACTCTGAGATGAAGATGTTGGCGTGCCGCATCAGTTTAGTCAGAAGACTAATGACTTTAAAAAAAATAAAAATAAAATAAAATAAAATAAAAATCTGAACAGTGCAATGCACATTCCCTGTTCTAAACATGAAATAATGTTATATTTGACCACATGAGAATAACAGATCAGATACGCAGGATATATTTGTTTTGTTTTGCAGGTCACGTAAGCATGCGAAATGTGTAGGATGATTAAGGGATTTCTAAATAAAAGTAAAGACTAAGTATAACAATTTTTAATTTTTCTTCAGTGAATGAACAGACCTCACATAAAAATTGAGAGAGATCAAAGCTGTCTAAGAACTCAATGGAAATTAGAGAAATTTACGATAACCCTGTGGGGGGGGGGGGGGGAGGAGGGGGTAGACAACACGGAGGAAACGAAACAAAACTTGCTCGTCGGTGCAACCCGCAAATTCAAAGTTAACGAGACGAAAACCGGTAAAATTATTCAACTACACAGCACAAGTTGCGTGGCAGAAAAATCAGACTGCAAGGTGCTCAGAATGTGGATTGTGGTACGGAAATTGTGACACGCTTCTTCGAAATCAGCTAGCAAGAGCCAATCACCACCAGACGACGGCCGGCAGACGAAATCCCACGACATTTACTTTAGAAGCCTCAACAGCACAACTTAAAAAAAAAAAAAATGTGGAGTGGGTGACTCTATGTTGTTGCCAATGCGAAGAACATGAATATCGCTAACTTCACATAAAAACAGGGGAACGCAGCAGCATTATCCCACCAATTGATCGGCCTCTTCGCGCCAACTAACTACAGTGGTGGGGGCGACTCATTGAGTTGGTTACCCCAACATTTTGGAGCAAAAGCAATCAACTTCCACACGCTGTATGGGCTTCCATGCTACTAGAGGGAGCTGTAGAAGGCAAAAACTGTAGAGGTGTAGAGGTAGACAGAGAGTTGAATATATCCAGCAAACGGATGACGTAAGTTAGCACAGGAGAGGCATTCGAGGCGGGCCGCATCAAACCAGTCAGAAGAATGATGGAAAAAAAAGGCGGCGTACAGCAATCTGTCTTCTGATGTCCATACAGGAAAGGCTAAATCATCATCATCATCATCATCAGCCAATTCAATCATTAGATAATGTGGCCTCTTCGAGTCGTGGATTCAGGTAGGCTTTCAGAAGTCTTCTCCAAGTGGGACGGTCTTGGGCAGTTCTCTGTCAGGTGTTACCAGCGATCTTCTTGATGTCTTTGTCCCATATGTCTGGTGGTCTTCCTCTAGGCCTCCGGTGCTCTCTCGGACTCCACTCCAGTACTAGCTTCGTCCATCTGTTGTCTTTTCTTCTTGCGACGTGGCCAGCCCACTGCCATTTCAAGGAACCTACTCTCTCTAAGATGTCATTAACCTTCGTCACATACCGGATGTCATCTGCCCTTTTCCTGTCCTTTCTTGTATAGCCCAGCATTGATCTCTCCATGGCTCTCTGTGCTGTCCTAAGTTTCCCTTTTGTGAATGAGTTCAGTGTCCATGTCTCGCATCCGTACGTCATCACAGGGAGAATGCATTGATCAAATACTGCTTTCTTCAGATTTACTGGCATTTTTGATCTGAATACTTTTGAATTCTTCCCAAATGCTTGTCAACCAAGCTTGATGCGTCGATAGAGTTCTGGTCTTATGTCTCCCTTCATATTTATAATCTGGCCAAGGTAGACATATTCACTGACCTCTTCTAGTAGGCTAAATACCACGCTCAAATAGTCTCTGGGCACAGTGGCGGCGGCTTGGCGGTCCTTGCCGCCAGCTAGTGCCGGTGCTGCCTCTCTCAAGACAAAGCTCAGCACAGGCCGCTGGTCCAGTTCTGCGAAAACTGCTCAGCTCCCTGGGAACGCTGATCACTCGTATTGAGCATGACTGGCCGCATTCCGGTGACTGGCAGGAGCTTGAGACCACACCGGTAGCCCCTTCCCAGCGAGAATATACGCTGAACATTCTTCCCTAGCAGACACGCTCATTACACTCAATATAATAACTGCAAAACAGTGGCATAAGATGAAAAGAATATTGCATAACCTTATGTGAGAGTCGTGTCACAAGGTAATTTATCAGCACTGCTGACGAGTCGACTTCGCTCACGTGGAATCGAGTTGGTTTTTTGCCACTGACGGTTCTGACAATTTTGGGAAATGATTGCTTGTCGTCCCAAATTCTTGAAGATTTGCGGTTTAGTTTTGCGTTAATTCAGAAGGATAAATGCCTCGTACCTCCGATCATAACGCAACTTTCGAGGAGAATGAACCATGAAATCAAAAAATAGGGAACTTAATCTTGTTGTTAAGAAGTGTTGGGAACTTTATTTCGGGTGTTAACTTGGCGACCAGCACTGCTTATGCTGCCCATTATGTTGTATACTCCTGATGGGCTGTTTAAAAAAGATCACACCACAGGTCTTTCGCAATTCTGTTGATTTGGAGGGTACCAGCGCACCACACTGCGGAATGTAAGATTTGTGTGACAAAAATGGACAAAATTACCTCGAAATCAAGAAAAACTCTACCGTATCCTAATTTGCTGTCCGCTATAGAGTCTTATGTCACAGTGAAGACTTGACGATACCAGTAGCTGGTAAGAACGTGACAGTAGATGAAGAAGAATACAGTGACGAACACTCAAAAGACAGCGAAGGAAATAAAAATGTCGACCCTACATTCCCAGTCCACTGTGAATCAAATGAGTCATATTTTTTGTCTCAAATTTATCTCAGCGTTTTTGTTCATGGTTTAAATTCACCGGTGCAACAGGCTGAGCTTTTAGCTTCATGATTAAAAAGATGGAATCTTCTTCATCGCAGTACCAAAGTTTCATCATTAACAAAAATTGAAATCCTCTTCCTTGCAGTAGCAAAGTGGGTGTCATGCTTTTTTGCTTAATATTTCTTAAAAGAAGGCGATTCGCGAGATGATTTTAGTGTAAATGAAATGCAGTTCTTCACAGATTCCAGTAAACTTAATCTGAAAGCGGTACTTTCCCACAATGGGAAGAAATTTCCCTCCTTTCCGATTGTTCATGCAGTTTATCTGTAGGAGCCATTTGAAAACTTTAAACTGCTACTCACACTTATCCGGTATGGGGCACACAAAAGGTGTACATCTGTATATATGGGTGTAACAGCAAATTTCTCTGCTTGCAGCTCGGTTGCGCGTGCTACTGCTGCGTTCTATTAGGAATGGGACAACAGAGAACAGTGGTTGTCAGGGATCGGCGAATCAAAAATAAAGGAAGGAATATTTGCCTGATCAAAACTTCGATTTATGATGAACATTTTATAATTGCGTAGGCTTCCGCGGCCAGAGAGTCGACATAAAAGTTTTCTAGGTATGGCACCGCGTCATAAGGTACGCTATGAAACTACTGCTGCTGAAGAAAAAAAAAAAACAACGTTTCGGCCACGGTTGCAGCGGACTTCTTCAGGGTCTACCAGCAACTGTGGCCGGAATGTTTTTTTTTTCTCCAGCAGCAATAGTTTTACACATTATAACCAGAAAACTTTTATGTCCATTTCCTTGATTTGTTGAGTGATTTCCGGCCTGCGTGTCGTTGACAAGTGTTTACAAGGGCTTTTTACACAACCATAGGGCTACGAATTATCACGGTATTGCACAAGAACTACAAAGATCATAGCGCCTTACGGCATGTAACGTGTCATTTCTTGAACAATCACAATTACACTGGCTCCACAAATAGCGAACGTAGAGAACTGTTCCACCATACATTTCTGACGTGGAAAAGCGTTGCCAAGGGAGTGTTTTCTGTCTGCCGCTGGTCCTCACAAGACATTGTTCCTGAGGCAAAGTATCGCAGGAAACATAGAGGACCTTCATAAAGTGAGCTATACAAGTCGTCCCACTCTAAGACCATCGCGCAGTAAGAGTGACGCATTGTAAGACGAGAGTAAATGTTCCAGGTTTCCCGCAGACGTAGCTATGCTGCGGTATAGACAACAGTTGCGTCACTGCTTGAGGGTAAGTTGCAGGGCAACCGTAAATGTATTCCAAAGCTAAATTACGCGCACAGAATGATTCTTGTGAGCAAAAGTCTACGTTTGTCCTCAGATTCATAACGAAATTCCGGCGGCATATGGACCAAACGCAATGTCGCACACGGTCAGAGTGAAATGGTGCAGCTATTAGATCATGACCGAGCAGACGTTGTTGATGCCGACCCGACATAGTGTTCAGATATTGTATAATGCTATTTCAATCTTTTTGGCAAACTGAAAGAATATATGGGGGAAAATAGATTTTATGATGAAGGGGACGTTCACACAGCACTTCTCAAATGACTCCGTCATAAAGCAATGGATTTCTGTCAACGAGGAACTAAACGATTGGTATTACTTTACGACCATTGTTTACCGACAACCGGTGATCAGATTCAAAAATAGTGTCATGTATCTGTCTTCCTTCGAATTTTGGTTCAGCATTCAATAAAAGTTGTTTGGCCAGCTATAATAATGTGTTCGTACTTTGTTATCTTTCCTTTTCTCTACTCTTGTATTAGCCAGCCCCGACAAAACTCTACCACCTGGTGAACAAGATGTATGAGACAGGCGAAATACCTTCAGACTTCAAGAGGAATATAATAATTCCAATCCCAAATGAATCAGGTACTGACAGATGTGAAAATTACAGTTTAATAAGCCACGGCTGCAAAATACTAACACGAATTCTTTACAGACGAGTGGAAAAACTGGTAGAAGCGGACCGCGGGGAAGATCAGTTTGGATTCTGTAGAAATGTTGCAACACGTGAGGCAATACTGACCCTACGACTCATCTTAGAGAATAGATTAAGGAAAGGAAAGCCTACGTTTCTAGCATTAGTAGACTTAGAGAAAGCTTTTGACAATGTTGAATGGAATACTCTCTTTCCAATGCTGAAGGTGGCAGGGGTTAAATACAGGGAGCGAAATGCTATTTACAATTTGTACAGAAACCAGATGTCAGTTATGAGAGTCGAGGGATATGAAAGGGAAGCAGTGGTTGGGAAGGGAGTGAGGCAGGGTTGTAGCCTATCCCCGATGCTATTCAATCTGTATATTGAGCAAGCAATAAAGGAAACAAAGTTTGGAGTATGTATTAAAATCCATGGAGAAGAAATAAAAACTTTGGGGTTCGCCGATGACATTGTAATTCTGTCAGAGACTGCAAAGAACTTGAAAGAGCAGTTGAACGGAATGGACAGTGTCTTGAAAGGAGGGTATAAGATGAACATCAACAAAAGCAAAACGAGGATAATGGAATGTAGTCGAATTAAATCGGGTGATGCTGCGGGAATTAGATTAGGAAATGAGACGCTTAAAGTAGTAAATGATTTTTGCTATTTGGGAGCAAAATAACTTACGATGGTCGAAGTAGAGAGGATATAAAATGTAGACTGGCAATGGCAAGGAAAGCGTTTCCGAAGAAGGGAAATTTGTTAACATCGAGTATAGACTTAGGTGTCAGAAAGTCGTTTCTGAAAGTATTTGTATGGAGTGAGCCATGTATGGAAGTGAAACTTGGACGATAAATAGTTTGGACAAGAAGAGAATAGAAGCTTTAGAGATGTGGTGCTACAGAAGAATGCTGAAGAATAGATGGGGAGATCGCATAACTAATGAGGAGGTATTGAATAGAATTGGGGAGAAGAGGAGTTTGTGGCACAAATTAACTAGAAGAAGGGATCGGTTGGTAGGATATATTCTGAGACATCAAGGGATCACCAATCTGGTATTGGAGGGCAGCCTGCAGGGTAAAAATCGTAGAGGGAGACCAAGAGATGAATACACTAAATAGATTCAGAAGGATGTAGGTTGCAGTAGGTACTGGGAGATGAAGAGGCTTGCACAGGATAGAGCAGCATGAATAGCTGCATCAAACCAGTCTCTGGACTGAAGACCACAACAACAACAGCTCTTGTATTACCAGTTTCATTGATTGAATACGTATTAACTGATTCTTTGATGTTTGAATTTAGAAGTCTTGTTGCGAAATCGAGTTTTTTTCCGAGATATATATAGGCTGGTCCCACTGCCCCTATCGATGTCACTTTATGCAATCCACTGGCCTTCAAAAACCACGCACCCTATTTTCATACACTCTCATTCGTTACACGCGAGTCCTGCAGAAAAAATGAAGAATGCCGTTTTGTAGTAAATTTAAGGTAATTGTAGGAAATTTAATGTAGTTGAATTTTGTACTGGGATACGTTTCCGCTGGAGATCGCTGTTTTCGAGTTATTCAGGAATAATGTACAAGAGTGATCTTCAAATGGAAATCAACCCCACACTCAACCCTCACCACTTAGGATTTCTAGTACGCTGTTCGTGGCATTACCCCCCCCCCCCCTCTCCCCCCCTACCACAGTACAAAAATTTCCGAATACAGGAACTAAGCCCGATATTCGATCTTCTTTTGGTCCCTGTTGACTGGGCTCTTACGTTATCAGCATCGTCGGCTATTCCATCGCGTTATTAATTTAAACATGCCTGTGATGTTAAACAAAGAAATCAGTTTCTGTAAACGTTACTCTAAAACCAATTACACTGACGGTTCGATCCGAACTTAACTCTTACAAGCACAGCAATATCGTGTGCAAAAGGCCTGACGAATACAACATTGTGATTGTTTATTATATGCTGTTACAATTCACAAAATTGTTAGGTAAGAGGTACAATAACGACAGTTTCACAATACATAAGTGCTCGAGTAAGCCGGCGGCGTGACATGACTGGTCGAAAGAAGGAAATAATCTGTGGCATCGCAAATTTTTTTTCAGTGGTAGGAGAGAGAACCATGAGCAATATACTAGAACTCCTGTGGGGTCTGAGTGTGAGAGTGCAGATGGGTTTGAAGATCACGTTTGTGCACTTTTCTTGAATAACTCAAAAACTATCGCCTCTTCCGAAAATCTGCCCCAGCCCAAAGTTTAACTAAATTACATTTCCTATAATAAGGTCCTGTTCATTTTTTTCTGTAGGACGAATAGTTTGCGAGTAGTGAGCGAGAGAATATGAAAATCTCGCGCTTGGTTTTTGAAGACGAGATATAACATTGCGGGATGCATAAAGTAACATCGGTAGAGGCAGCTGAATGACCATGCATAATATGTAGTGCTACTTGTAATTACCTCCGAGGATTCGGAAGACGACTGCACAAAAACAACTGGATATATAGAAAACGAACACATATCAATGGATAGAGCATCTCTCCAAGTTTTTGATTCAAATCACAGTTCCGAAATAGAGGCACCGTTTGTGAAATAGCAAACGTCAGTACATGCATACAATTCATTGAAGCTGCTGATATGAAGTGCTTGGGAAGACGCAACAGCAGACTGCCTTGAAAATCTGTTCAATGTTTTCCTATCTGCAGGTGTGGACTAATTCGATGTGACAATACAGAGTGCATAATGTATGTCTACATGTTCTGACGCGCCTGACCCTTAGTGCAAATACACCACCTAGCCTATTACGAATATAAATTTGGAGACACGGCGATCCAATACACAAAATATGAGAAAAGCTCTACGTACTAACGAAGTGTTTGCGAAAAATAAATAGGAGACATCTATCTCAATGTAACCATAATGAATCAGTGTAGAGTACAGCGTCATGTTTGTGCTGATGACAACAATGAGACAGACTAAGGAGGAGGTGAAACGAGGATCAGTAAACAGCCTACTCCTCTGGAATAGCACCAAGAGCGAGTTTGGCTACCCCATGCGACTAGCAACACTAATCCATGGCAAAGGTGCATGGACGTCATGTGACCAGATGCAATCCTGTGGCCGACCAAACTGTGGTGATTAAACGTTTTAGCATCATCATCAGTTGAGCCATTTACACTGAGGAGCGAATGAAACTGGTACGCCTGCCTAATATCGTGTAGGGACCCCGCGAGCTCGCAGAAGTGCCGTGGACTCGACTAATGTCTGAAGTAGTGCTGGAGAGAATTGACACCCGGAATCTTGCAGGGCTGTCCATAAATTCTTAACGGTACGAGCGGGTGGAGACCTGTTCTGAACAGCACGTTGGAAGGCATCGCAGACTCGCTCAATAATGTTCATGTCTGGGGAGTTTTGTGGCCAGCGGAAGTGTTTAAGCTCAGAAGAATGTTCCTGGAGCCACTCTGTAGCAGTTCTGGATGTGTGGGGTGTCGCACTGTCCTGCTGGAATTGCCCAAGTCCGTCGGAATGCACAGAGGACATGAATGGTTGCAGGTGCTCAGACAAGATGCATGTCACCTGTCAGAGTCGTATCTAGACGTATCAGGGGTCTCATACCACTTTAACTGCACACACCTCACACAATTACAGAGCCTCCACCAGCTTGAACTGTCCGATGCTGACATGCAGGGTCCATGGGTTCATGCGATTGTCTCCATACCCGTACACATCCATCCGCTCGATAAAACTTGAAACGAGACTCGTCCGACTAGGCACCATGTTTCTAGTCATCAACAGACCAATTTTGGTGTTGACGGGCCCAGGCGAGGCGTAAAGCTTTGTGTTGTGCCGTCATCGAGGGTATACGTGGGGGCCTTCGGTTCTGAAATGCCTTATCGACGATGTTTCGTTGAATGGTTCGCACGCTGACACTTGTAGATGGCCCAGCAATGAATTGTGCAACAGTTTGCGGAAGGGCCGCACTTCCGTCACGCTGAACGACTCTCTTGTCGTCGTTAGTCCCCTTTTTGCAGGCTCATTTTCCGGCCGCAGCGATTTCGCAGATTTGATGTATTACCAGATTACTGATATTCACCGTACTCTCGTGAAATGGTCGTACGGTAAAGTCCCCACTTCATCGTTACCTCGGAAATGCTGTGTTTAATCGCTCGTGCGCCGACTATAACACTACATTCAAACTTACTTAAATCTTGATAACCTGCCATTGTGGCAGCAGTAACCGATCTAGCAACTGCTCCAGACACTTGTTGTCTTATATATGTGTTGTCCACTGTAGCGCCGTATTCTGCCTGTTTACATATCTCTGTATTTGAATACTTATGCCTATACCAGTTTCTTTGGCGCTTCATTGTATTAACGTCTCGAGCAACATGGTACTGGTGCGTGATAAGTACCGTAGCTACAGAAGAATTTTACTACTGTGCTTTTATTTGGTTAAAAACGAACTTCAGTATGGGCAGCCACCCTCGAAGAATCACAAACCTACACTACTGGCCATTAAAATTGCTACACCACGAAGTTGACGTGCTACAGACGCAAAATTTAACCGACAGGAAGAAGATGCTGTGATATGCAAATAATTAGCTTTTCAGAGCATTCACACAAGGTTGGCGCCGGTGGCGACACCTACAACTTGCTGACATGAGTAAAGTTTCCAACGGATTTCTCATACACAAACAGCAGTTGACCGGCGTTGCCTGGTGAAACGTTGTTGTGTTGCCGCGTGTAAGGAGGAGAAATGCGTACCATCACGTTTCCGACTTTGATAAAGATCGGATTGTAGCCTATCGCGATTGCGGTTTATCGTATCGCGACACTGCTGCTCGCGTTGGTCGAGATCCAATGACTGTTAGCAGAATATGGAATCGGTGGGTACAGGAGGGTAATACGGAACGCCGTACTGGATCCCAACGGCCTCGTATCACTAGCAGTCGAGATGACTAGCATCTTATCCGCTTGGCTGTAACGGATCGTGCAACCACGTCTCGATCGCTGAGTCAACAGATGGGGACGTTTGCAAGACAACAACCATCTGCACGAACAGTTCGACGACGTTTCAGCAGCATGGACTATCAGCTCGGAGACCATGGCTGCAGTTACCCTTGACGCTGCATCACAGACAGGAGCACCTGCGATGATGTACTCAACGACAATCCTGGGTGCCAGAATGGCAAAACTTCATTTTTTCGGATGAATCCAGATTCTGTTTACAGCATCATGATGGTCGCATCCGTGTTTGGAAGAGTGTAATCGTCATCGCCATACTGGCGTATCACCCGGCGTGATGGTATGGGGTGCCATTGGTTACACGTCTCGGTCACCTCTTGTTCGCATTGACGGCACTTTGAACAGTGGACGTTACATTTCAGATGTGTTACGATCCGTGGCTCTACCCTTCACTCGATCCGTGCGAAACCCTACATTTCAGTAGGATAATGCACGACCGCATGTTGCGGTCCTGTACGGGCCTCTCTGGATACAGAAAATATTCGACTGCTGCCCTGGCCAGCACATTCTCCAGATCTCTCACCAATTGAAAAGTCTGGTCATGGTGGCTGAGCAACTGGCTCGTCACAACACGCCAGTCACTACTCTTGATGAACTGTGGTATCGTGTTGAAGCTGCATGGCAGCTGTACCTGTACACGCCATCCAAGCTCTGTTTGACTCAATGCCCAGGCGTATCAAGGCCGTTATTACAGCCAGAGGTGGTTGTTCTGGGTACTGATTTCTCAGGATCTATGCACCCAAATTGCGTGAAAATGTAATCACATGTCAGTTCTAGTATGATATATTTGTCCAATGAATACCCGTTTATCATCTGCATTTCTTCTTGGTGTAGCAATTTTAATGGCCAGTAGTGTACATACAGACAAATATGTCCTTTCTTCATTCTTGCTAAACGCTTCACAGTGCATCTACACTTCAAGGAATGTGACGTCATTGTCTCAGATTATTTTGTGGTAACGATATGCTGAAACAAGGTAGCTCTTACACTAGCACCAACTACTTTTAGCTGAGTGGCCTGGTCCTGCACTGAAACTTAGCACTGAATATAGTGTGTGTACAGGCTCCCAAAAACAGCCTAAGCATTCAGCCATCCTGTTCACTGAGGGTGTCAGCCCATACCCACATGCCTGTGTTAAGCTGATGAGTTCACAGTAGGGCCTGTATTTTGGATGTGTCAGTTTCACCATTAAGTACCTACCTGCTCACTTGATAGCCCACACTCCACCCTTATAAGTACTCGCCAGCATACACACACAGTCGGATGGGATGTGGCTAAGGTTGGCGAGCAGCTCACTCAACCCAGTAGTTGCTTGGTGGACCCTACCTGCCTGTACTGACAGTGTGTGGGATGGCAGGTAATGGTCATGGTAAGTAGGTAGGTGCATGCCAGTGGAACTGATGAACCAAACCACAGACCTGACAGTTTTCCCATCAGACACACACACAGGCAAGTGGATTGAGACTACCCCTCCTGCATGAGCAGGTTGGTGGACCGGTCATCCTGTGTGTGGAGCCCTGTTTTCTTAACTTTTTCCCAGTTTCCTTCGACCCACCTGGTGCCTGTTGGTCGAGCTGCCTGCGGCCTCTGCTGGGTGGGGGCCCCTTGGGATGTCCTGAATGGTTGCCAGGCGGAGGTCCCTTGGGAGGTCGCGAATGGTTGCTGGCCCGCCTCTCCCTCACTACTGCCACCGGCTGCCATGTGTTTTTCCACTGGCCATCATCGTCCACAGCCTCTGTGCATAACACGTACCATGCAGCACTGTAGCACTAAAGTGTGTCGTTCAACAAAATGGTAACATAACAACAACGTAAGTCTAGCACAGTTACTACCAGCGCAAGTTGTAAGTATAACAGTTTATCATACATTGAAGAAAATACTAGATGACTATTTAGAACAAATACAGGGTGAAAAGTATTTAAACCGACAGACTCTGGGAGGTTGTAGGGGACACCAAAACAAGTATTTTTCCCTATTGTCATTTAAACCGGTAGAGGAAGATTTTTTCTGGTCGCAAATTAATTAAACCAACAAACACTTTTCCATTTTTATGTGACCAAGGCTCAACACGTTAACATAACCCACTTTCAATTATAGTAGATTTTCAAAAATGCCTCCATTGACGCGTAAACAAAGGTTACACCGTCGGATCATGTTCTGTCTGACACGGGCAAAACCCCAGGAGTATCCTGAATTGTTCCTGCTGCTGCTACTATCCGGGCAGCCAGATCCTCTTCTGATGCAACAGAAGTTGCGTAAACAGGGTTGCGCATCTAGCCCCACAGATAAAAGTCCAGAGGGGACATATCTGGGGATCGAGCAGGCCATGGTACAGGACCAACTCTGTCAGTCCTCGTTTCTGGGAATCGTCGGTCCAGGAATCGACGCACACGACGACCGAAATGTGCCGGCGCCCCGTCATGTGGGAACCACTTGCGTTGTCTTGTAGGGGGCGGGACGTCTTCCAGCAATTCTGGCAAAGCTCTGGCGAGAAAATTGTAATAGTGCCTGCCATTTAATGGCCTAGATAGCAGATACGGCCCAATTAAACAGTCCCCAACAACACCGACCCACACATTAACGAAGAACCGCACTGATTGAAGGATCCCGCTTCACATGCTGCAAGACAGTTTCCTCAAATTGCAGCGTTCTTACCGTGCGATGGCGTCCCTGTCCAGCTAATCTGCTAAATGACCCGATCTCACGCAGACGTTGGTACACAGCAGCAAAGGTCGTATGATGCGGGATATGGCGATTTGGATTTGTTGTTGATAAACCCGCTGTGCAGCTCGTCCGTTGAGGTGCGCTACGTAGTACGCACCAACCATATCAGTGTACTCACTCCAGGTGTATCGCTCGATTAGTAACCAGCGATAATGCACTACTACGTTGGTGGATAGCAGTTGCCTACAACTGAAGAGCGTAATACGCCCTCCAACAACTGAAGATCGTAATAAGGCCTCTAAAAACTGACTAGCGTAGTATGGCCTCCACCGGTTTAAATAATCCTCATAGCAAAAAATGACATTAGGGAAAAGTATTTGTTTTGATTTCCTCTACAACCTCCCAGAGTTTGTCGTTTTAAATACTTTTCACCCTGTAGATAGATTTCTACACAGATACACACCATATCCCATTAATAATGGGTTTATAACCCTATGTCTGGAATCCAATCAAAAGGATCTGTAGGCAAATTGTGGAGGTAATCCATTGTCACTATGAATGCTTTGAAGGACATTCAAATATTACTTGATGTACGGTTTACTTCTCTTTGGCGTAGTCACTTTGAGTAGGGGACTTCAGCCCCCATTGTTGTGGTAATGCTCCTCATCTGCCGTGATCAGTTCTGATTCGATTCAGAATGCACCAATGTGGGGGGTAGATGAAAACCTGCTCATCGCTCTCAGTTAGTTGATGCCGTATCAGGGACATTTTCTCCCGCCATTCATTGTTGGATGTTTAAATGGCTTCGGTATACTGACGTTTGTGCGCCATAATAGCTTTTGAGCGGCCGTAAAGACAAATAATGCCACTTCCTGGCAGATTAGAGCTGTGCCGGACCGAGACTCGAACTCGTGACCTTTGCTTTTCGCGGGCAAGCACTCTACCAACTGAGCTACCGCAGCACGACTCACGCCCAGTCCTCACAGCTTTACTTCTACCAGTACCTCGCCTCCTACCTTCCAAACTTCACAGAAGCTCTCCTGCGAACCTTGCAGAACTAGCACTCCTGGAAGAAAGGATATTGCGGACACATGGCTTAGCCACAGCCTGGGGGTTGTTTCTAGAATGAAATTCTCACTCTACAGCGGAGTGTGCGCTGATATGAAACTTCCTGGCAGATTAAAACTGTGTGCCAGACCGAGACTCGGAAGGTAGGAGGCGAGGCACTGCGGAATTAAAGCTGTGAGGAGGGGTCGTGAATCGTGTTTGGGTAGCTCAGTTGGTAGAGCGCTTGCCCGCGAAAGGCAAACGTCCCGAGTTCGAGTCTCGGTCCAGCACACAGTTTTAATGTGCCAGTAAATTTCAAATCAGCGCCCACTCTGCTGTAGAGTGAGAATTTCATTCTACAGATAGTTCCTTTCAATTTTTTTATGCGAAAACTCCTGAAGCTTTCTAGGTAAAATAAACGTTATTAACACTCTGTGTATTTGTCCTGGAAGAATTTGACAGGTTCTGTTAACGAAGAGCTTTCTGAGGAAACTGCAAATGCGCATGTAGTGGTAGTACGAAAGCTGTCGGTGGAAGACAAAATCTTGCTGGATACTCCTCTGCATAGTCCTGGATTTGTCTAATTTTATCGCATGATCACAAAGCAACACATATGCCGGCTGATCTATGTTTAGCCGCGCCTTGCCACGGTCCAGGGCGCCTTGCCACGGTCCGCACGCCGTCCCCCGTCGGATCTTCGAGTCCTCCCTCGGACATGGGTATGTTTTTGTCATTAGTATAAGTTAGTCTAAGTTAGATTAAGTAGTGTGTAAGCCTAGGGACTGATGACCTCAGCAGTTAGGTCCCATAGCAACTTACCACAAATTTCTAATTTTTTAAATCTATATTTAATCTCAGTTACTTGAAATGAGGCTCTCGATATTCTGAAAGCATTGTAATACCTGATGTGCCACGGCTTTATTGTAACAACCCCCTCTGGAGGACGCTGAGCACCTCTGTAACGGCCACGCTCTGGAGCAAACGGTAGCCCAACAAATGGGGCAATTCTTTTTTTCTCCTTTTTTTTCACTCTTCTCTTTAAATTTTTCTATTGCTATTTGACGAAAGCCCTTGACGAACTACTCAAGAATACTATACGCGAGTATTTTGTTAGTGAATCTATTTACGAACGTTAAATTAAATTTATTTTAAGTTGAGGATCAGATACCGGGTTTTGCAAAAAGCGATGCTCATTAGCGACGTAATCTATCGGTTTACATGTTCCCGTTTTCCTGTTGCATAATTCTGCATTGCGTGCCTTACACAAATCTGTGAAGACATAAAAGCAAATTATTCCATAACAGTGGTAGACTTCGTGAAGCATCTACATCTACATCTACACAGGTATTCCGCAAGTTACCGTACGGATGGTGGCGGAGGGTCACCGTACGGCGCGTGGCGGAGGGTACCTTGTACCACTACTATTCATTTCCTTTCCTGTTCCACTCGCAAATAGAGCGAGGGGAAAGCGACTAACTAAATGCTTCCGTGTGAACCCTAATTTCTCGAATATCATCTTTGTGGTCGTTACGAGGAGTGTATGTCGGCGGCAGGATACAAAATGTAGACTGGCAGTGGCAAGGAAAGCGTTTCTGAAGAAGAGAAATTTGTTAACATCGAGTATAGATTTAAGTGTAAGGAAGTCGTTTCTGAAAGTATTTGTATGGGGTGTTTCCATGTATGTAAGTGAAACATGGACGATAAATAGTTCGGACAAGAAGAGCATAGAAGCTTTCGAAATGTGGTGCTACAGAAGAATGCCAAAGATTAGATGGGTAGGTCACATAACTAATGAGGAGGTATTGAATAGAATTGGGGAGAAGAGGAGTTTGTGGGAACAATTTGACAAGAAGAAGGGACCGGTTGGTAGGACATGTTCTGAGGCATCAACGGATCACAAATTTAGCATTGGAGGGCAGCGTGGAGGGTAAAAATCGTAGAGGGAGACCAAGAGCTGAATACACTAAGCAGATTCAGAAGGATGTAGGTTGCAGTAAATACTGGGAGATGAAGAAGCTCGCACAGGATAGAGTAGCATGGAGAGCTGCATCAAACCAGTCTCAGGACTGAAGACCACAACAACAACAACGTGCTGGTGGCAGTAGAATCATCCGGCAATCACCTTCAAACGTCGGTTCACTAAATTTTCTCTATAGAGTTTCACGAAAAGAACGTCCGCTTCACTCCAGGGATTCCCATTCGTGTTCCCGGAGTATCTCCGTAACACTTACTTGTTGCTCGAGCCTACCGGTAATAAATCTGGCAGCCGCCTCTGAATTGCTTCGCCCTGTCCTCCAAATCATTTATGTATCTAGAGAACAACAGCAGTCCTATCACACCTTTCTGGGGCGCCCCTGAAGATGCCCTTGTTTCGCCGTCGAGGACAACATACTGGGTTCTATGATATAAGAAGTCTCTGAGCCACTCACATATCTGTGAACTTATTCCATACGCTCGTACCTTCGTTAACAGCCTGCTATGGGGCACCGTGTCCAATTCCTTCCGGAAATCTAGAAACATGTAATCTGCCTGTTGCCCTTCATCCATAGTTCTCAGTATACCATGTCAGAAAAGGGCAAGCCGAGTTTCGCACGAGGGATGCTTTCTAAAACCATGCTGATTCGCGGACATGAGCTGCTTGACTTCAAGAAAGTTTATTACGTTCTAACCGAGAATGTGTTCAAGTATGCTGCAACAAACAGAAGTCAGGAGTATTAATCTGTAATTTTGCGGGTCTATTCTTTTTCCCATCTTATATACTGGAGAGACCTGCGCTGTTTTCCAGTCGCTTCGGACGAGAGATTCATGATAAATGTAGGCTGGATAATGGGCTAATGCCGTAGAGTACTCTTCGCATTGGGACTCCATCCGGAGAACGTGGTGATTTATTTTCTTTCAAATCTTTCAGTGGTTTCTCCACTCCAGGGATGCTTACTACTATATCGTCCATACGAGACTCTGTCCAGTGGTCAAATGACATTATGTTTGTACGATTCTCATGCGTGAACGATGTCTTGGACGTGAAATTAAAAACTTCGGCTTTCTTTTCGTTATCTTCAACTGCCAAACCAGGCTGGTTAACAAGAAACTGAATGGAATCCTTAGACCCGCTTATCGATTTTAGATACTACCAGTCTTGGAAAGTATACATCCTGTAACATTTTTGTTCAGTCTTTCGTGGAGAAAAATACGCAATGTTTGTTAACAGTTGCCTTGGGTGATCTGTGTGGCACGGTTTCAAATGGTTCAAATGGCTCTGAGACCTATGGGACTTAACATCTGTGGTCATCAGTCCCCTAGAACTTAGAACTACTTAAACCTAACTAACCTAAGGACATCACAAACATCCATGCCCGAGGCAGGATTCGAACCTGCGACCGTAGGGGTCACGCGGTTCCAGACTGAAGCGCCTAGAAACGCACGGCCTCACCAGCCGGCTTGGCACGGTTTGTAAAAATAGTGAAAAATAAGTATCACGCAGCGACAACACGTTTTTATTTAGTGTGACTGTTTACTATCGGATAAACAAATTTTATACAAGAATACAGCGTCAGCCTGTCACATTTCCTTGTGCTTTTCTGTTAGTTCTTCTGTGCTTTGTTTTCTCTGTATTTTAATTTCTTGAATGTCTATCTCCCCTCCTAATAGGTTTCAGTGCATGTAAGAGTGCATCTGAGATAGAGTGACTGTGTGGTAATTTCGGGTGCAAACATGTGCAACAACTTTAGTTCATCTCTACATACGTTTTTTTTTAATAAGTGTAAGGGCGCTGATGACCTCGCCGTTGGGCTTCCATAAGATCCAATCACACACACACATACACACAATGTTGTTGGAGTGTTCGGGGAAGACAGAATTCATTTCACTGTTCAGATCAGGGCCGGCCAGAAATTCTGCACGCGTGCGGTGCTCCTGCACATGTGCAACTTCCGGGTCACAGCGTGCACGCCGCAGCCGTTAGCGTTCATGTAGTGCATGTTTCTACGCACAGATGTCGCTTTATCCACTTGCTGGGATACTCTGTACCGGCGCATTCTAGTGCTCTTTCCACAGCTTTCAAGCCAACCATGCGAAGGTATTTCGCGTATTAAACATTTAAAATACTGTCACAGTCTACTCATTGAGACGTCTACTTTTATGTTAACAGTTTAACCCAGTGAGACAAGTAATACAGTTAACAACCGTGGGTTTTTATTAAGGCAGCTTGACTGTCGGCACGTAAATACGCGTAATGTTTTTTATCTATTATTTAAGAATGAGAGCACTTGGCGACTTCCAACGAACCTTAGTCATGATTTCAAATAACATTAAACCAATGCAAGGTTTCCTATAACTAATTCTCGGTGCCCTCAGTTACACCCACATAATTTCTCTCTCGCTGATCACCTGTACCACTATTGCTATATCTTTCATCAGTTCCGTCTGAAATCTGCGTAATAACCAACAATTAGATGAATGTTATGTTTTATCGACTTCAACTGAGCGTAGCCCTTCACACATTTAAAAAAAAACCTAAATGTAAGTATACGACAATTGGTTTAATGACCAATTTTCCTGATCATAATGTAACATGGAGCAGAATGAGGCAATAATGCACTGTTAGTAAACACTAATTTTTAATTATGAAAGGAATAAATCCAAACACTAGTCATGCGAAATGATATAGTTAATATCGGGCACAAAAGCACCGCTCACTGACAAACGCAAGCAATTGCGGGAGATTTTTATCACTGATGCTTGATCGAAACGACCGAGAACATAGATCTGCCGTCGTTTGCTTTTACACAGTACCTGCCATTTCTCAGTACTTCTCTGTCAAGGTTACGGTCACCAGGGGGTAAACGAGACTGGGTATGTTGCGCTCTTGCTTGTACCACAGGGAAGAGGAGCCGCCGCCGTTCATTTAGGACACATGTCTAATAACAGATGTCGCTGTCCCTCGCTGTCGCACACGTGCGCACGTGTGCAGCACTTCCGCACGTCTGCACACTGTGCAGCGTTTGGCCGGCCCTGGTTCAGATGATACGCATCCCACTTGTATGGATGACTAATATTAAGTAGATTCAGTGTTACCTTATTGACTATAATAATTCCACAGAAGTCTACACGTCGTATATCATCAGCTGCTTTCAGCCGTGATGCACATTATCAAAATCATCAATACTGGCAGATGTATCAGGAATGCACACCTAATGTCAAACTTCAAATGCATCTGCTTGAAAATATATGAGCTGTTATGGCACATTGTGAGATTAATTTAGTCCAAACACTACACTCCCGGAGTCAGTCAATGAAAACGAACTTACGAATGTCAGGTGGCATTGGAAAAAAAAAAGATTGGCTACAATTAACAACATTTTACAGGATGTGAGTCAGATTTGAAAGAAAGTATTAGATGCATAATATCACGAAAAAAATTTGGCATATGAAAGTGCGTATTTTCTAATATGTGTAGGGTCTTTTAAGTCTATAAAAAACTTCTCAATGAAAATCGTGTTGTAAAAGATAGGAACATAATCTTAAGGACTTTCCTAGATAAAAGGTGCATACACCTGAGCAGCCTGAAGATAAAAAACGCGAGCGATGAAGGTGTAATTACAACAAAACCAGATTAGTACTATTTTGGCGGTTACAAGAATGGTGGCTTTTACTTTTAAATGAGAAACAATGTTTAGCGTAATTAAACTCTTTCTAGAGAGGTGGAACTGAAGCAATCTACATCAGCGAACAAAAAAAAATGTGTTTTTCCATTTGGATGATACGCCGCCTCAGAGAGCAACCGTTGTAATGGCACAAACGCATTAACTGAGGTTTTAAATCGATACCCACCCACGCCATTCCGCAAGCTCTCTTCTAGCTTACAAGGCGGTATAAATAAGAAACCCATTACAAATCATCCAGAGATATGAGTCAACTATTTTGAAATAAGAACACTCCATCAATACACATTTGTTAATATTCGTTGTATTTCTGATACTCTTAATAAGGTCATGTCCAACAAGATAACTCTTGCAATAACATCGAAATCTTAGAACCAATTTTTTAACAATTCTCATAACAACCCGGAACAATGTGCGAGCTTGACTCGCTGGTGCGACGGAATTCGGGGCACATAGGGCTAAAGTGACCAGTTACGCGGCACGGCTTGGTCGGCTGACATGTTACTCGGCAATAACATACAAATAGAATACGTCTTCGTCAGTCTTCTGACGAATTCTTCTCCTGTCCGAAACTCTTCATCTCTGAGCAGCAACCTACGTTCTCATTTATCTTCTGGATGTGTGCCAATCTCTGTCTACAGATTTTACCCTCTATATCTCCCTCTAGTAAATGGAAATTATTCGCTGATCTCTTGACAGATGTCCTATCACCCTGTCTCTTCTTCTTCTTGAGTTTTCCTTATGTTCCTTTCCTCGTAGATTCTGCAGTGAACCTCCTTACGCCTTACTTTATCAGTCCACCTGATTTTCAGCATTCGTCTGTAGCACCACATCTGAAAGGCTTCGATTCTCTTCTGTTCCGGTTTTCATACAGTCCATGTCTCCGTAACATACAATGCTGTCCTCCAAACAGCTTCTCAGATATTTCTTCCTCTATTTAAGACCTATGTTTGATAGTAGCAGATTGATCTTGGATAGAAAAGCCCTGCTTTGCCAGTGCTAATCTGCTTCTGATGCCCTCCTTGCTCCATCCGTCATGAGTTGTCACTGTGGCCATTTCTACCACTTCTCATCACTTTCGTCTTCCTTCGATTTACTCTCGGTCCTTATTCTGTACTCGTTAGACTGTTCATTCCATTCAGCAGATCCTGTAATTCTTCACTTCCACGGAGAATAGCAGTGTCATCAGCGAATCGTATTTGTGGTTGTCCATCTTATTACATGGCCGAGGGACTTCAGTTGATGGTATATATGAGGAATAGTACCACCACAGCTGTATACTGAGAATGTCTTTATTATATCACACAAACAGTTTCGGCGGCACATTACCGCCATCTTCAGGCTCCACCGTTGTCAAAAGAGTTATTGACTTTCTTGGCGTATTTACTGTGGGATTTTTATTACTAACACACAGTAAATGCGCCAAGAAAATGAAATGCCCTTTTACCAGTGCTGGGGACTGAGGATGGCGGCAATGTGCCGCCGAAACTAATCGCGTGACAGAATAAATACGATGAGTTTTAAAAGTGAGTACCTAACACTACTACTGCTCAGTAAAGACGTAATATACCCTGCTGCCACTAAACACAATCTTCAGGATGTTGAGTCTTTCCCAGAATATATTCTCTGAAACACGACTCTTCTAATGAAGCAGTGCTCACAACTTCTAAGGTATGTATTTTAGAGCATATGTTTTCTGAACTTTTTTCTTGTTTTGTTCCATACTACCACTTCCCAAAATATGGAAAGCAAAGAGCATGCCGTAGAAGAGATTTGTTTCACAATATCGAAGATCAAGAATTGCTCATACCTCTTAAGGTAAAGGATTTAGAGCCCTTGTTTGATTGACATTTTTGTTTCGAATGATCATTGGCGTCATATCCCTGAATATTGCCCATATGTGAACAAAAGTATCCGAACACCTAACTGAAAATGACTCCATCGGTAATGCTGGAATTCATTGTGGTGTAGTCCCACACTTATTCTTGATGACAGCTTCCACTCTCGCAGGCATACCTTCAGTCAGGTGCTGGAAGGTTTCTTGGGGAATGGCAGCCCATTCTTCATGGAGTGCTGTACTGTGGAGAGGTATCGATGTCGGTCGGTGAGGCTTGGCACGATGTTGCCATTCCAAAACATCTCAAATGTATTCTATAGGATTCAGATCATGGCTCTGTGCAGGCCAGCCCATTACAGGGATGTTACTGTCGTGTAACCACTCCGCCACAGGCCGTGCATTATGTACAGGTGTTCGATCGTGTTGAAAGATGCAATCACCATCCTCGAATTGATCTTCAACAGTAGGAAGCAAGAAGGTGCTTAAAACATCAGTGTAGGCCTGTGCTACGATAGTGCCACGCAAAACAACAAGGGGTGCAAGCCCCCGCCATGAACAACACGACCACACCATAACACCACCACCTCCGAATTTTACTGTTGACACTACACACGCTGACAGAGGACGTTCACTGGGCATTTGCCATACCCACACTCTGCCATCGGATTGCCACATTCTGTACCATGACTCGTCACTCCACACAACATTTTTCCACTGTTGTTCAACCGGCCAATGTTTACGCTCATTACACCAAGCGAGGTGTCGTTTGGCATTTACCGGCGTGATGTGTGGCTTATGAGCAGCCGTTCGACCATAAAATCAAAGTTTTCTCACCTCCCGTCTAACTGTCATAGTACTTGCAGTGGATTCTGATGCAGTTTGGAATTCCCGTGTGATGGTCTGGATAGATGTCTGCCTATTACACATTGTGACCCTCATCAACTGTCGGGGGTCTCTGTCAGTCAACACACGAGGTCGGCCTGTACGCTTTTGTGCTGTATGTGTCCCTTCATGTCTCCACTTCACTATCACATCGGAAACAGTGGGCCTAGGGATGTTTAGGAGTGTGGAAATCTCGCTTACTGACGTATGACGCAAGTGACACCCAATCACCTGACCACGTTCGAAGTCCATGAATTCCGCGGAGCACCTGATTCTACTCTATCACGATGTCTGACGTCCCTGATATGGAGTACTTGGCAGTAGGTGGCAGCACAATGCACCTAATATGAAAAACGTATGTTTTTGGGGGTGTCCGGATACTTTTGATCACATAGTATATATATATATATATATATATATATATATATATATATATATATATATATATATATATATGTTGTTATTACTTGCACGAGTCATACTTGCTTGTAATCAAGTTGGCCCAGTGTTTCCACTGGGTGTTTAGAACCAGGGATTGTTAGTTCCTGGCGCATTATGACCAGCCGCACATTGTGTGAACAGACGCTGACCAGGATGCCGATGGTTCCCACTTCAGACGCGTCCTGGATTTGGGTGTTGACAGTGCTTATTGTAATGGCGGCACTTATTCGCCATGACACAGCAACGTCTTCGGGTTCTGTGGTTTTTGAATGAGTGTGACCCTTGCCAAAAGTCACCCTCCCACACCCTCGTGATGCTGCCGCCTCGGTCCGGGACTGCTTATTTGGGTTTCCCCTTATTCGCAGCTGTCCACCATATCTGATGGATCGTTCGCTATCCGCCACCTGCGACCCGACCTGTACCTGAGGCTCGGCTAGGAAAACAAACCAGGAAAACTGTCAAGTATTGGCTCAATATTTTTCTAACCTACTAAATTGCCCAGAACCTAGTTTAAGGTTTCCCAAAGAAATCAGTGACAACGCTCAACCGGATTCATTACCACCAACACAGGAAGAAATCAAATGTCACATTAAAAACTTAAAAAATAATAGAACATCTGGCGAAGATGGCATTGTTGCAGAGCTATTAAAAAACCTAGGACCAAAGACGTTGCAAGAGCTCACAAAAATAATAACAAAAATATGGGAAACAGAAAAATTACCAGAGGATTGGAAATGTGCCCTTATTCACCCGTTACATAAAAAAGGAGACAGAACAAATGTCAATAACTACAGGGGAATCTCACTTTTACAAGTCACCTACAAAATTCTCTCAACATGCCTGCTGAAAAGAACACAAGAGCAGCTGGAACACCAAATTGGTGATTATCAAGCAGGCTTCCGCCCCGGTCGCTCATGCATAGAACAAATATTTAATTTAAAGACAATATTAAAACACAAAGCAATTAGAAATGCCCCCATAATTTGTACATTTGTAGATTTTAAGAAAGCCTATGACTCAATTGACCGGCAATCTTTGTTTAACATTTTAGAGGAACTTGGACTTGACTCCAAAACACTAAGGCTTATCAAAGAATCACTGACAGACACTATATCTAAAGTTAAATTCAGGGGAGAAATATCTGAACCTTTTCTCATAAAAACTGGAGTACGTCAAGGTGACGGGCTATCTCCACTTCTGTTTAATATAGTCCTGGATAAAGTCATTAAGGAATGGGAAAAAGAATTAAAAAATCAATCCTACTGGAAACCAATCCATCTTGGTAGAACCGAAGACAACGTGGAGGTATCTTGTTTAGCATTCGCGGACGACTTGGCCATACTTGCAGATGATGAAGAAATCGCCACCAAACAAATAGAGATCCTTAAGGAATGCGCGGATAAAGTAGGTTTGCAAATTTCGTTTCAAAAGACAGAATTTTTCTGTACGAAATTCCATATACACAGTTTGAACACAAAATATGGAAAAATAAATAGAGTAAAACAGGTGAAATTTTGGAGCCAACCGGAGGAGAGAAAGTTGCACAGAAGATCAGATAACAGAAAATGAAGAGAGCATATGGTATGACACATGAAATATACAATAAAAAATGCATCTCCTCGAACACAAAAATCAGACACTACTGCGCAGTAATTAAGCCAGCAGCACTATATGCTAGTGAAACGCTCACACTCCACACAAAATGTGACTTAGAAAAAATACTAAAAGAAGAACGCAAAATTATGAGAAAGATTTTAGGTCCAAAATTAACAGAAGAAGGATACCGGATACAATCAAGAAGAACCACAGAAACTATATCAAACCTGGCAGCAGACATAAGAAGGCGAAGATTAAAATTTTATGGGCATGTCACTAGACTTCCCCCCACACGACTCACCAACAGAATTCTCACTTACATAGAAAAAGTCAAATCAACAACACCATGGATTAGCCAAGTAAAATTAGATTTACAAAAAGCAAATATTGAACTTAAAGATGTCAAAGATAGAAAAACTTTTAGAAATAAGGTGGAAAAGTGTATTGTATTGTCGGAGAAGGAAGCACTAAAGAGACCAGGAACAAAATGGACAGAAGAAAGAAAAAGAAAACATGGAGAACGAATGAAAGAAGTATGGAAGAAACGACGTCAGAAAGCTTTGCGTGATCCTTCTGGGTCCATTCGCGATAAGTAAGTAAATATATATATATTATATATATATAGTGTACGTAGCGCAAAGTTGCATCCTACCTGGCTCCTCCTGCTCCAGTTGCCTGCGGCCTCTGCCAGGTGGAGGTCTTCTGGGAGGACCAGAATGGTTGCTGGCGCGCCGCTCCCTCTCTAAGGCTATTGGCTGCTGTGCATCGTCCCACTGGCCGACTCCACCATCTGTAGCAGCTGCAGGAAACATTTTCCAGGCGTCATTGTAACATCTCGGTGTCTAATAAATAACTTCTGCATAATCATGTTATCAGCTAATTTAAGAGATATAATAAAGAACAGAAATTGAAATACAGGGAGAAGAAATAAGCACTTTAAGATTTGTAGTTCCTCAGAAGGATATTAAGGCTGCGGGTAAAAAGCGAAAACGTTAAGGGTTGTAATTCTACAAAGACGGCAAAGGTCGTGGAAGTTCAGTTGAACGAAATAGTATCTCGCAAAGAGGTTTTAAGCTGAGCACAAATAAAAGTTAAGCAAGGGTAATTGAATTCAATCAAATTACGTCAGAATATTCAAAAGGAAGTAGATTTTGTAATGAGGCACTAGAAGTAGAAGCGGGCAGAAAAATATCTGACGATGGGAGAAGTAAAGAAGACATAAAAACGAGATTTTAACGATTGTGGAAAAGAAAAGAGTTAAAAATGCTTTTCTGAAGCTATTTGTCTAGAATGCAGCCATGTACGGAAGACAAACGTGGAAGATAAACAGTTCAGACCAAGAGAAAACTGAATCTTTTGTAATATGGTGCTACAGGAGAATCCCGGAGATTAGATCAGATAGCTAATGAGGAGACATGAATCGACCTGGGGAGAAAAGAAATGTGTTGCACAACTTCACTAAAAGAAGGGATCGGGTGATAGAATAAATCCTGAGCCATAGTTCAAATGGTTTAAATGGCTCTGAGCACTATGGAACTCAACTTCTGAGGTCATTACTCCCCTAAAACTTAGAACTAGTTAAACCTAACTAACCTAAGGACATCACACACATCCATGCCCGAGCAGGATTCTAACCTGCGACCGGAGCGGTCTCGCGGTTCCAGACTGCAGCGCCTAGAAAGGCACGGCCACTTCGGCCGGCAAATCCTGAGCCATCTCGAAATCTTTATTCACTGTGGGGCACTAACCAGTTTCTAATGGCCACTCTTCAAGAAAATGTATACCGTGGTTGCTAAAAATATCCGAACTGTTATACACTGTCCTCCTTCTCATGCAAGTTTCAATCAGATCACTAACACTCATCAGGCAAAATCTGTGTTTTATCATCTTAACGTATAAAAAAAAATCAGTGTGAAATAACGTTGTAGTAGCCATTGTGCTGTTTCAGTTTGGTGATGGCTCTGAGCACTATGGGACTTAACATCTGTGGTCATCAGTCCCCTAGAACTTAGAACTACTTAAGCCTAACCAACCTAAGGACATCACACACATCCATGCCCGAGGCAGGATTCGAACCTGCGACCGTAGCAGTCGCGCGGTTCCGGACTGAGCGCCTAGAACCGCTAGACCACCGCGGCCGGCTCAGTTTGGTGATGTGTATCGTAATTTATCTCAGAATAGTATCCCGAAAGCGGCGAAACGTGAAATAGGAGTTTGAAGTTGATGAAGCAGTCTAATTAGAAAGAACCAGTGTTAGGATGCACTTTTTAGCTGCTGCACACGGTCTAGGTATTCTACATTAGAGTAGTGAACGTTTCACAGAAATGACGGTACGAGGGCGTGCTGAAAAGAAATACCTCCGACTTTTTTCATGTGAAAACACTTGAAGCTTTTTAAAGAAGACAAACGTTATTAACGTTGTACATCTATAGCTGCTGGTGAACCTTTCGGGATGTGAGTTCGTGGTCCAAGAAATTCTGTTCCTCACGTTTCGTCCAGGACTGCGCTAGACATCTTCAGCGGCACTCCTCCGCTGAGTCTTTATTCTTCACGTCTACATACCTGCAGCCCTCTGCCGCTAGAGGGCTCCGAATTGTGCAACATGGCGGCGTGCAACGTTGCTATGTCGAGGCGTGAGAAACAGCGTGCTGTAATCGAGTTTCGAATTCGAAGAGTTCGTCCACACACGGATCAGCCTCCCCTTACGTACGACAGAGCTAGACCACACACGAGCGCTGATGCGTCTGCAACCAAGCCGACACCTTGGCTTCACTGTCATCGATTCACGTAGTCCAAACTAGGGCCCATCCTACGTTTGTCTGTTTAAAGAAACAACACCTTCGAGGAGTTCACTTTGACAGTGACGAAGCGGTGCAACCAGAACTGAGGTTATGGCTCCATCAAGAAAGTTAAACAATCTACAGTGACTGGGACAGATGTGTTCGTCGCCAGGTTGCCTATGTTGAAACGAAGAATAAAGATGTAGAATGTTAATAACGTTTGTTTCATTTAAAAAGATTTAAGAGTGTTCACATAAAAAATTGGGAGCCATTGCTTTTCAGCACGTCGTTGTAACAAAGGGTGACCACAAGAAAGTCGAACAGGACCTCAAATGTTTTCAATATGTGTAAATGATTTATCAGAGAGGATATGCGGCGATATAAGAATTTTGCCTGACGATACTACTGTGCTCGGGAAAGCATCGTCCCTGGATGATCGTAAGGAATTACAGAAAGCCTAGGACAACGTGCCCACTTTGTGTAATGAATCGCAGCTGTCCGTAAGTGTGGACAAACGTAAGATAATGTCTATAACAAAGACAAAAATCACTACAGTATCAGATTACAAGATTAGCGGTAAACATTTTGAGCATGTGATGTCATGTAAGCAGTTAGGGGTAATTCTAAGATGCGATATTAAATGTAAAATCAGTATTAGGGAAGACGAACTAAAGATTTAGATTTTTTGGGAGGGTTCTGGGTACGTGAGACGTATCTGTACAGGAAACTACATACAGGACACTAAAGCGACCAGCTCTAGAGTACTGTTCCAGTCTTTGGAATCCTTATCAAGTAGACATCAGAAAGACATAGGATCGTAATGGATAGGTATAGGCCACAGAGAATTTCAACAAAAATGTGCGGGTAGTTAAATGGGTTATCTCTGGAATAAAGACGACCTAGGTGTAGCGAAACACTGTTTCATAAATTTATGAAATCTGTAATCGAAGAAGACTATGCGATCATTCTTCTGCTATCGTATATCACACGTAAGGATAGTGAGGAAAGGGTAACACATATCCCAATGCTCGGTCCAAAATGTCTTTCCTCGTCATCCTCCAAGTACCTCAATCAGGCATCCACCGACATAAAACCCATGCTACACGCCACTCATAAAACTGAGGTTGTTATGACACTCCTATCGGTATCCCTCGCAGTCTACGTAGAATCATCACCTCATTCCTCTGCGTAAATACCTTAAATAAAATCAATAAACCAGCTTTTCGTTTTCTTCCTAACGGGACTTACCATCATTTTTTTAAATGGACATTCATTTTTAGCGGCTTCTGAAAATCAAAGTCATTTATTTGTCTGAAAAGCGGGGAATTGCAACTGCTGACAGCCCAAGCTTTGTCCTTGTGCGCGAGGAGGCCGAATTGGCAAAAAATAAAAAAGTCCATCTAGGGCGCGCCTTCGAAAACATACATGCGATGTAGCAACAGGGCAGATCGAGCTCTTTATGTTTTTATCGTCCCTTGAAAGAGAGCGGCTAGAGTGGTCTCCTTAGACCTACCCACCATCATCCATCATAAACTCCGACTGATCATCTCTGTTTGCGATTGCCTGGCTACGCTAGCATCCTCAAAATAATTTTTATTATCGTACAGAATCAGAACTATGTTTTCTTTATGTCTAAAAATAAAACAATACTAATAATTATAGCGATTACGGTCATCTCTAGAAGGTAAAAATGTATTTCATGAAGTACCATCTTGTACGCCGACAAAAATTTCTACAAAGTGTTTCACAAGCGCTGTGAAATTTTCTACAACTACATCTTCATGGATACTCTGCAAATCACATTTAAGTGCCTGGTAGAGGGTTCATCGAACCACCTTCACGAGTCTCTATTATTCTAATCTCGCATAGCGCGCGGAAAGAATGAACACCTATATCTTTCCGTACGAACTCCGATTTCCCTTATTTTATCGTGGTGATCGTTCCGTCCTATGTAGGTCAGTGTCAACAAAATATTTTCGCATTCGGGGAGAAAGTTGGTGATTGGAATTTCGTGAGAAGAACGCCTATCTTTTAATGATGTCCAGCCCAAATCCTGTATCATTTCTGTGACACTCTCTCCCATATTTCGCAATAATACAAAACGTGCTGCCTTTCTTTGAACTTTTTCAATGTACTCCGTCAGCCCTATCTGGTAAGGATCCCACACTGTGCAACAGTATTCTAAAAGAAGACGGGCAAGCGCAGTGTAGGCAGTCTCCTCACATTTTCTAAGTGTCATGCCAATAAAACGCAGTCTTTGGTTAGCCTTTTCTAGAATGAAATTCTCACTCTACAGCGGAGTGTGCGCTGATATGAAACTTCCTGGCAGATTAAAACTGTGTGCCAGACCGAGACTCTAACTCGGAAAGTAGGAGGCGAGGCACTGCGGAATTAAAGCTGTGATGAGGGGTCGTGAATCGTGTTTGGGTAGCTCAGTTGGTAGAGCGCTTGCCCGCGAAAGGCCAAGGTCCCGAGTTCGAGTCTCGGTCCAGCACACAGTTTTAATCTGCCACGGTCCAGGGCGCCTTGCCACGGTCCGCACGCCTTCCCCCGTCGGATCTTCGAGTCCTCCCTCGGACATGGGTATGTTTTTGTCCTTAGCATGAGTTAGTTTGATTAAGTAGTGTGTAAGCCTAGGGACTGATGACCTCAGCAGTTGGATCCCATAGCAACTTACCACAAATTTCTAAATTTTTTTATCTATATTTAATATCAGTTACTTGAAATGAGGCTCTCGATATTCTGAAGGCATTGTAATACCTGATGTGCCACGGCTTTCATGTAACAACCCCCTCTGGAAGTCGCTGAGCACCTCTGTAACGGCCACGCTCTGGAGCAAACGGTAGCCCAACAAATGGGGCAATTCTTTTTTACCCCTTTTTTTCACTCTTCTCTTTAAATTTTTCTATTGCTATTTGACGAAAGCCCTTGACAAACTACTCAAGAATGCTATACGCGAGTATTTTGTTAGTGAATCTATTTACGAACGTTAAATTAAATTTATTTTAAGTTGAGGATCAGATACCGGGTTTTGCAGAAAGCGATGCTCATTAGCGACGTAATCTATCGGTTTACATGTTCCCGTTTTCCTGCTGCATAATTCTGCATTGCGTGCCTTACACAAATCCGTGAAGACATAAAAGCAAATTATTCCATAACAGTGGCAGACTTCATTAAGCATCTACATCTACACAGGTATTCCGCAAGTTACCGTACGGATGGTGGCGGAGGTTCACCGTACGGCGCGTGGCGGAGGGTACCTTGTACCACTACTATTCATTTCCTTTCCTGTTCCACTCGCAAATAGAGCGAGGGGAAAGCGACTAACTAAATGCTTCCGTATGAACCCTAATATCTCGAATAACATCTTTGTAGTCGTTACGAGCAGTGTATGTCGGCGGCAGGATACAAAATGTAGACTGGCAGTGGCAAGGAAAGCGTGTCTAAAGAAGAGAAATTTGTTAACATCGAGTATAGATTTAAGTGTAAGGAAGTCGTTTCTGAAAGTATTTGTATGGAGTGTTTCCATGTATGTAAGTGAAACATGGACGATAAATAGTTCGGACAAGAAGAGCATAGAAGCTTTCGAAATGTGGTGCTACAGAAGAATGCCAAAGATGAGATGGGTAGATCACATAACTAATGAGGAGGTATTGAATAGAATTGGGGAGAAGAGAAGTTTGTGGGAACAACTTGACAAGAAGAAGGGACCGGTTGGTAGGACATGTTCTGAGGCATCAACGGATCACAAATTTAGCATTGGAGGGCAGCGTGGAGGGTAAAAATCGTAGAGGGAGACCAAGAGATGAATACACTAAGCAGATTCAGAAGGATGTAGGTTGCAGTAAATACTGGGAGATGAAGAAGCTCGCACAGGATAGAGTAGCATGGAGAGCTGCATCAAACCAGTCTCAGGACTGAAGACCACAACAACAACAACATGCTGGTGGCAGTAGAATCATCCGGCAATCACCTTCAAACGTCGGTTCACTAAATTTTCTCTATAGAGTTTCACGTAAAGAACGTCCGCTTCACTCCAGGGATTCCCATTCGTGTTCCCGGAGTATCTCCGTAACACTTACTTGTTGCTCGAGCCTACCGGTAATAAATCTGGCAGCCGCCTCTGAATTGCTTCGCCCTGTCCTCCAAATCATTTATGTATCTAGAGAACAACAGCAGTCCTATCACACCTTTCTGGGGCGCCCCTGAAGATGCCCTTGTTTCGCCGTCGAGGACAACATACTGGGTTCTATGATATAAGAAGTCTCTGAGCCACTCACATATCTGTGAACTTATTCCATACGCTCGTACCTTCGTTAACAGCCTGCTATGGGGCACCGTGTCCAATTCCTTCCGGAAATTTAGAAACATGTAATCTGCCTGTTGCCCTTCATCCATAGTTCTCAGTATACCATGTCAGAAAAGGGCAAGCCGAGTTTCGCACGAGGGATGCTTTCTAAAACCATGCTGATTCGCGGACATGAGCTGCTTGACTTCAAGAAAGTTTATTACGTTCTAACCGAGAATGTGTTCAAGTATGCTGCAACAAACAGAAGTCAGGAGTATTAATCTGTAATTTTGCGGGTCTATTCTTTTTCCCATCTTATATACTGGAGAGACCTGCGCTGTTTTCCAGCCGCTTCGGACGAGAGATTCATGATAAATGTAGGCTGGATAATGGGCTAATGCCGTAGAGTATTCTTCGCATTGGGACTCCATCCGGACCTGGTGATTTATTTTCTTTCAAATCTTTCAGTGGTTTCTCCACTCCAGGGATGCTTACTACTATATCGTCCATACGAGACTCTGTCCAGTGGTCAAATGACATTATGTTTGTACGATTCTCATGCGTGAACGATGTCTTGAACGTGAAATTAAAAACTTCGGCTTTCTTTTTGTTATCTTCAACTGCCAAACCAGGCTGGTCAACAAGAAACTGAATGGAATCCTTAGACCCGCTTATCGATTTTGGATACTACCAGTCTTGGAAAGTATACATCCTGTAACATTTTTGTTCAGTCTTTCGTGGAGAAAAATACGCAAAGTTTGTTAACAGTTGCCTTGGGTGATCTGTGTGGCACGGTTTCAAATGGTTCAAATGGCTCTGAGCACTATGGGACTTACCATCTGTGGTCATCAGTCCCCTAGAACTTAGAACTACTTAAACCTAACTAACCTAAGGACATCACACACATCCATGCCCGAGGCAGGATTCGAACCTGCGACCGTAGGGGTCACGCGGCTCCAGACTGAAGCGCCTAGAAACGCACGGCCACACCGGCCGGCTTGGCACGGTTTGTAAAAATAGTGAAAAATAAGTATCACGCAGCGACAACACGTTTTTATTTAGTATGACTGTTTACTATCGGATAAATAAATTTTATGCAAGAATACAGCGTCAGCCTGTCACATTTCCTTGTGCTTTTCTGTTAGCTCTTCTGTGCTTTGTTTTCTCTGTATTTTAATTTCTTGATTATCTATCTCCCCTCCTAATAGGTTTTAGTGCATATAAGAGTGCATCTGAGATAGAGTGACTGTGTGGTAATTTCGGGTGCATACATGTGCAACGACTTTAGTTCATCTCTATATACGTTTTTTTTTAATAAGTGTAAGGGCGCTGATGACCTCGCCGTTGGGCTTCCATAAGATCCAATCACACACACACATACACACACACACACACACACACACACACATACACACAATATTGTTGGAGTGTTCGGGGAAGACAGACTTCATTTCACTGTTCAGATCAGGGCCGGCCAGAAATTCTGCACGCGTGCGGTGCTCCTGCACATGTGCAACTTCCGGGTCACAGCGTGCACGCCGCAGCCGTTAGCGTTCATGTAGTGCATGTTTCTACGCACAGATGTCGCTTTATCCACTTGCTGAGATACTCTGTACCGGCGCATTCTAGTGCTCTTTCCACAGCTTGCAAGCCAACCATGCGAAGGTATTTCGCGTATTAAACATTTAAAATACTGTCACAGTCTACTCATTGAGACGTCTACTTTTATGTTAACAGTTTAACCCAGTGAGACAAGTAATACAGTTAACAACCGTGGGTTTTTATTAAGGCAGCTTGACTGTCGGCACGTAAATACGCCTAATGTTTTTGATCTATTATTTAAGAAAGAGAGCACTTGGCGACTTCCAACGAACCTTAGTCATGATTTCAAATAACATTAAACCAATGCAAGGTTTCCTATAACTAATTCTCGGTGCCCTCAGTTACACCCACATAATTTCTCTCTCGCTGATCACCTGTACCACTATTGCTATATCTTTCATCAGTTCCGTCTGAAATCTGCGTAATAACCAACAATTAGATGAATGTTATGTTTTATCGACTTCAACTGAGCGTAGCCCTTCACACATTTAAAAAAAAAACCTAAATGTAAGTATACGACAATTGGTTTAATGACCAATTTTCCTGATCATAATGTAACATGGAGCAGAATGAGGCAATAATGCACTGTTAGTAAACACTAATTTTTAATTATGAAAGGAATAAATCCAAACACTGGTCATGCGAAATGATATACACTCCTGGAAATTGAAATAAGAACACCGTGAATTCATTGTCCCAGGAAGGGGAAACTTTATTGACACATTCCTGGGGTCAGATACATCACATGATCACACTGACAGAACCACAGGCACATAGACACAGGCAACAGAGCATGCACAATGTCGGCACTAGTACAGTGTATATCCACCTTTCGCAGTAATGCAGGCTGCTATTCTCCCATGGAGACGATCGTAGAGATGCTGGATGTAGTCCTGTGGAACGGCTTGCCATGCCATTTCCACCTGGCGCCTCAGTTGGACCAGCGTTCGTGCTGGACGTGCAGACCGCGTGAGACGACGCTTCATCCAGTCCCAAACATGCTCAATGGGGGACACATCCGGAGATCTTGCTGGCCAGGGTAGTTGACTTACACTTTCTAGAGCACGTTGGGTGGCACGGGATACATGCGGACGTGCATTGTCCTGTTGGAACAGCAAGTTCCCTTGCCGGTCTAGGAATGGTAGAACGATGGGTTCGATGACGGTTTGGATGTACCGTGCACTATTCAGTGTCCCCTCGACGATCACCAGTGGTGTACGGCTAGTGTAGGAGATCGCTCACCACACCATGATGCCGGGTGTTGGCCCTGTGTGCCTCGGTCGTATGCAGTCCTGATTGTGGCGCTCACCTGCACGGCGCCAAACACGCATACGACCATCATTGGCACCAAGGCAGAAGCGACTCTCATCGCTGAAGACGACACGTCTCCATTCGTCCCTCCATTCACGCCTGTCGCGACACCACTGGAGGCGGGCTGCACGATGTTGGGGCGTGAGCGGAAGACGGCCTAACGGTGTGCGGGACCGTAGCCCAGCTTCATGGAGACGGTTGCGAATGGTCCTCGCCGATACCCCAGGAGCAACAGTGTCCCTAATTTGCTGGGAAGTGGCGGTGCGGTCCCCTACGGCACTGCGTAGGATCCTACGGTCTTGGCGTGCATCCGTGCGTCGCTGCGGTCCGGTCCCAGGTCGACGGGCACGAGCACCTTCCGCCGACCACTGGCGACAACATCGATGTACTGTGGAGACCTCACGCCCCACGTGTTGAGCAATTCGGCGGTACGTCCACACGGCCTCCCGCATGCCCACTATACGCCCTCGCTCAAAGTCCGTCAACTGCACATACGGTTCACGTCCACGCTGTCGCGGCATGCTACCAGTGTTAAAGACTGCGATGGAGCTCCGTATGCCACGGCAAACTGGCTGACACTGACGGCGGCGGTGCACAAATGCTGCGCAGCTAGCGCCATTCGACGGCCAACACCGCGGTTCCTGGTGTGTCCGCTGTGCCGTGCGTGTGATCATTGCTTGTACAGCCCTCTCGCAGTGTCCGGAGCAAGTATGGTGGGTCTTTTTTCCATTTCCAGGAGTGTAGTTAATATCGGGCACAAAAGCACCGCTCATTGACAAAAGCAAGCAATTGCGGGAGATTTTTATCACTGATGCTTGATCGAAACGACCGAGAACATAGATCTGCCGTCCTTTGCTTTTTCACAGTACCTGCCATTTCTCAGTACTTCTCTGTCAAGGTTACGGTCACCAGGGGGTAAACGAGACTGGGTATGTTGCGCTCTTACTTGTACCACAGGGAAGAGGAGCCGCCGCCGTTCATTTAGGACACATGTCTAATAACAGATGTCGCTGTCCCTCGCTGTCGCACACGTGCGCACATGTGCAGCACTTCCGCACGTCTGCACACTGTGCATCGTTTGGCCGGCCCTGGTTCAGATGATACGCATCCCACTTGTATGGATGACTAATATTAAGTAGATTCAGTGTTACCTTATTGACTATAATAATTCCACAGAAGTCTACACGTCGTATATCATCAGCTGCTTTCAGCGGTGATGCACATTATCAAAATCATCAATACTGGCAGATGTATCAGGAATGCGCACCTAATGTCAAACTTCAAATGCATCTGCTTGAAAATATATGAGCTGTTATGGCACATTGTGAGATTAATTTAGTCCAAACACTACACTCCCGGAGTCAGTCAATGAAAACGAACTTACGAATGTCAGGTGGCATTGGAAAAAAAAAGATTGGCTACAATTAACAACATTTTACAGGATGTGAGTCAGATTTGAAAGAAAGTATTAGATGCATAATATCACGAAAAAAATTTGGCATATGAAAGTGCGTATTTTCTAATATGTGTAGGGTCTTTTAAGTCTATAAAAAACTTCTCAATGAAAATCGTGTTGTAAAAGATAGGAACTAAATCTTAAGGACTTTCCTAGATAAAAGGTGCATACACCTGAGCAGCCTGAAGATAAAAAACGCGAGCGATGAAGGTGTAATTACAACAAAACCAGATTAGTACTGTTTTGGCGGTTACAAGAATGGTGGCTTTTACTTTTAAATGAGAAACAATGTTTAGCGTAATTAAACTCTTTCTAGAGAGGTGGAACTGAAGCAATCTACATTAGCGAACAAAAAAAAAGTGTTTTCCCTTTGGATGATACGCCGCCTCAGAGAGCAACCGTTGTAATGGCACAAACGCATTAACCGAGGTTTTAAATCGATACCCACCCACGCCATTCCGCAAGCTCTCTTCTAGCTTACAAGGCGGTATAAATAAGAAACCCATTACAAATCATCCAGAGATATGAGTCAACTATTTTGAAATAAGAACACTCCATCAATACACATTTGTTAATATTCGTTGTATTTCTGATACTCTTAATAAGGTCATGTCCAACAAGATAACTCTTGCAATAACATCGAAATCTTAGAACCAATTTTTTAACAATTCTCATAACAACCCGGAACAATGTGCGAGCTTGACTCGCTGGTGCGACGGAATTCGGGACACATAGGGCTAAAGTGACCAGTTACGCGGCACGGCTTGGTCGGCTGACATGTTACTCGGCAATAAGATACAAACAGAATACGTCTTCGTCAGTCTTCTGACGAATTCTTCTCCTGTCCGAAACTCTTCATCTCTGAGCAGCAACCTACGTTCTCATTTATCTTCTGGATGTGTGCCAATCTCTGTCTACAGATTTTACCCTCTATATCTCCCTCTAGTAAATGGAAATTATTCGCTGATCTCTTGACAGATGTCCTATCACCCTGTCTCTTCTTCTTCTTCTTGAGTTTTCCTTATGTTCCTTTCCTCGTAGATTCTGCAGTGAACCTCCTTACGCCTTACTTTATCAGTCCACCTGATTTTCAGCATTCGTCTGTAGCACCACATCTGAAAGGCTTCGATTCTCTTCTGTTCCGGTTTTCATACAGTCCATGTCTCCGTAACATACAATGCTGTCCTCCAAACAGCTTCTCAGATATTTCTTCCTCTATTTAAGACCTATGTTTGATACTAGCAGATTGATCTTGGATACAAAAGCCCTGCTTTGCCAGTGCTAATCTGCTTCTGATGCCCTCCTTGCTCCATCCGTCATGAATTGTCACTGTGGCCATTTCTACCACTTCTCATCACTTTCGTCTTCCTTCGATTTACTCTCGGTCCTTATTCTGTACTCGTTAGACTGTTCATTCCATTCAGCAGATCCTGTAATTCTTCACTTTCACGGAGAATAGCAGTGTCATCAGCGAATCGTATTTGTGGTTGTCCATCTTATTACATGGGCGAGGGACTTCAGTTGATGGTATATATGAGGAATAGTACCACCACGGCTGTATACTGAGAATGTCTTTATTATATCACACAAACAGTTTCGGCGGCACATTACCGCCATCTTCAGGCTCCACCGTTGTCAAAAGAGTACTTGACTTTCTTGGCGTATTTACTGTGGGATTTTTATTACTAACACACAGTAAATGCGCCAAGAAAATGAAATGCCCTTTTACCAGTGGTGGGGACTGAGGATGGCGGCAATGTGCCGCCGAAACTAATCGCGTGACAGAATAAATACGATGAGTTTTAAAAGTGAGTACCTAACACTACTATTGCTCAGTAAAGACGTAATATACCTGCTGCCACTAAACACAATCTTCAGGATGTTGAGTCTTTCCCAGAATATATTCTCTGAAACACGACTCTTCTAATGAAGCAGTGCTCACAACTTCTAAGGTATGTATTTTAGAGCATATGTTTTCTGAACTTTTTTCTTGTTTTGTTCCATACTACCACTTCCCAAAATATGGAAAGCAAAGAGCATGCCGTAGAAGAGATTTGTTTCACAATATCGAAGATCAAGAATTGCTCATACCTCTTAAGGTAAAGGATTTAGAGCCCTTGTTTGATTGACATTTTTGTTTCGAATGATCATTGGCGTCATATCCCTGAATATTGCCCATATGTGAACAAAAGTATCCGAACACCTAACTGAAAATGACTCCATCGGTAATGCTGTAATTCATTGTGGTGTTGTCCCACACTTATTCTTGATGACAGCTTCCACTCTCGCAGGCATACCTTCAGTCAGGTGCTGGAAGGTTTCTT
Organism: Schistocerca cancellata; assembly: GCF_023864275.1. Taxonomy (NCBI): domain Eukaryota; kingdom Metazoa; phylum Arthropoda; class Insecta; order Orthoptera; family Acrididae; genus Schistocerca; species Schistocerca cancellata. The sequence goes on along the minus strand of NC_064628.1, from coordinate 744,257,155 downwards.
GGGGAATGGCAGCCCATTCTTCATGGAGTGCTGTACTGTGGAGAGGTATCGATGTCGGTCGGTGAGGCTTGGCACGATGTTGCCATTCCAAAACATCTCAAATGTATTCTATAGGATTCAGATCATGGCTCTGTGCAGGCCAGCCCATTACAGGGATGTTATTGTCGTGTAACCACTCCGCCACAGGCCGTGCATTATGTACAGGTGTTCGATCGTGTTGAAAGATGCAATCACCATCCTCGAATTGATCTTCAACAGTAGGAAGCAAGAAGGTGCTTAAAACATCAGTGTAGGCCTGTGCTACGATAGTGCCACGCAAAACAACAAGGGGTGCAAGCCTCCTCCATGAAAAACACGACCACACTACAACACCACCGCCTCCGAATTTTACTGTTGACACTACACACGCTGACAGAGGACGTTCACTGGGCATTTGCCATACCCACACTCTGCCATCGGATTGCCACATTCTGTACCATGACTCGTCACTCCACACAACATTTTTCCACTGTTGTTCAACCGGCCAATGTTTACGCTCCTTACACCAAGCGAGGTGTCGTTTGGCATTTACCGGCGTGATATGTGGCTTATGAGCAGCCGTTCGACCATAAAATCAAAGTGTTCTCACCTCCCGTCTAACTGTCATAGTACTTGCAGTGGATTCTGATGCAGTTTGGAATTCCTGTGTGATGGTCTGGATAGACACATTGTGACCCTCATCAACTGTCGGGGGTCTCTGTCAGTCAACACACGAGGTCGGCCTGTACGCTTTTGTGCCGTATGTGTCCCTTCATGTCTCCACTTCACTATCACATCGGAAACAGTGGACCTAGGGATGTTTAGGAGTGTGGAAATCTCGCTTACTGACATATGACGCAAGTGACACCCAATCACCTGACCACGTTCGAAGTCCATGAATTCCGCGGAGCACCTGATTCTACTCTATCACGATGTCTGACGTCCCTGATATGGAGTACTTGGCAGTAGGTGGCAGCACAATGCACCTAATATGAAAAACGTATGTTTTTGGGGGTGTCCGGATACTTTTGATCACATAGTATATATATATATATATATATATATATATATATATATATATATGTTGTTATTACTTGCACGAGTCATACTTGCTTGTAATCAAGTTGGTCCAGTGTTTCCACTGGGTGTTTAGAACCAGGGATTGTTAGTTCCTGGCGCATTATGACCAGCCGCACATTGTGTGAACAGACGCTGACCAGGATGCCGATGGTTCCCACTTCAGACGCGTCCTGGATTTGGGTGTTGACAGTGCTTATTGTAATGGCGGCACTTATTCGCCATGACACAGCAACGTCTTCGGGTTCTGTGGTTTTTGAATGAGTGTGACCCTTGCCAAAAGTCACCCTCCCACACCCTCGTGATGCTGCCGCCTCGGTCCTGGACTGCTTATTTGGGTTTCTCCTTATTCGCAGCTGTCCACCATATCTGATGGATCGTTCGCTATCCGCCACCTGCGACCCGCCCTGTACCTGAGGCTCGGCTAGGAAAACAAACCAGGAAAACTGTCAAGTATTGGCTCAATATTTTTCTAACCTACTAAATTGCCCAGAACCTAGTTTAAGGTTTCCCAAAGAAATCAGTGACAACGCTCAACCGGATTCATTACCACCAACACAGGAAGAAATCAAATGTCACATTAAAAACTTAAAAAATAATAGAACATCTGGCGAAGATGGCATTGTTGCAGAGCTATTAAAAAACCTAGGACCAAAGACGTTGCAAGAGCTCACAAAAATAATAACAAAAATATGGGAAACAGAAAAATTACCAGAGGATTGGAAATGTGCCCTTATTCGCCCGTTACATAAAAAAGGAGACAGAACAAATGTCAATAACTACAGGGGAATCTCACTTTTACAAGTCACCTACAAAATTCTCTCAACATGCCTGCTGAAAAGAACACAAGAGCAGCTGGAACGCCAAATTGGTGATTATCAAGCAGGCTTCCGCCCCGGTCGCTCATGCATAGAACAAATATTTAATTTAAAGACAATATTAAAACACAAAGCAATTAGAAATGCCCCCATAATTTGTACATTTGTAGATTTTAAGAAAGCCTATGACTCAATTGACCGGCAATCTTTGTTTAACATTTTAGAGGAACTTGGACTTGACTCCAAAACACTAAGGCTTATCAAAGAATCACTGACAGACACTGTATCTAAAGTTAAATTCAGGGGAGAAATCTCTGAACCTTTTCTCATAAAAACTGGAGTACGTCAAGGTGACGGGCTATCTGCACTTCTGTTTAATATAGTCCTGGATAAAGTCATTAAGGAATGGGAAAAAGAATTAAAAAATCAATCCTACTGGAAACCAATCCATCTTGGTAGAACCAAAGACAACGTGGAGGTATCTTGTTTAGCATTCGCGGACGACTTGGCCATACTTGCAGATGATGAAGAAATCGCCACCAAACAAATAGAGATCCTTAAGGAATGCGCGGATAAAGTAGGTTTGCAAATTTCGTTTCAAAAGACAGAATTTTTCTGTACGAAATTCCATATACACAGTTTGAACACAAAATATGGAAAAATAAATAGAGTAAAACATTTTAAATACCTAGGTGAAATTTTGGAGCCAACCGGAGGAGAGAAAGTTGCACAGAAGATCAGACAACAGAAAATGAAGAGAGCATATGGTATGACACATGAAATATACAATAAAAAATGCATCTCCTCGAACACAAAAATCAGACACTACTGCGCAGTAATTAAGCCAGCAGCACTATATGCTAGTGAAACGCTCACACTCCACACAAAATGTGACTTAGAAAAAATACTAAAAGAAGAACGCAAAATCATGAGAAAGATTTTAGGTCCAAAATTAACAGAAGAAGGATACCGGATACAATCAAGAAGAACCACAGAAACTATATCAAACCTGGCAGCAGACATAAGAAGGCGAAGATTAAAATTTTATGGACATGTCACTAGACTTCCCCCCACACGACTCACCAACAGAATTCTCACTTACATAGAAAAAGTCAAATCAACAACACCATGGATTAGCCAAGTAAAATTAGATTTACAAAAAGCAAATATTGAACTTAAAGATGTCAAAGATAGAAAAACTTTTAGAACTAAGGTGGAAAAGTGGATTGTATTGTCGGAGAAGGAAGCACTAAAGAGACCAGGAACAAAATGGACAGAAGAAAGAAAAAGAAAACATGGAGAACGAATGAAAGAAGTATGGAAGAAACGACGTCAGAAAGCTTTGCGTGATCCTTCTGGGTCCATTCGCGATAAGTAAGTAAATATATATATATATATATATATATATATATATATATATATATATATATATATATAGTGTACGTAGCGCAAAGTTGCATCCTACCTGGCTCCTCCTGCTCCAGTTGCCTGCGGCCTCTGCCAGGTGGAGGTCTTCTGGGAGGACCAGAATGGTTGCTGGCGCGCCGCTCCCTCTCTAAGGCTATTGGCTGCTGTGCATCGTCCCACTGGCCGACTCCACCATCTGTAGCAGCTGCAGGAAACATTTTCCAGGCGTCATTGTAACATCTCGGTGTCTAATAAATAACTTCTGCATAATCATGTTATCAGCTAATTTAAGAGATATATTAAAGAACAGAAATTGAAATACAGGGAGAAGAAATAAGCACTTTAAGATTTGTAGTTCCTCAGAAGGATATTAAGGCTGCGGGTAAAAAGCGAAAACGTTAAGGGTTGTAATTCGACAAAGACGGCAAAGGTCGTGGAAGTTCAGTTGAACGAAATAGTATCTCGCAAAGAGGTTTTAAGCTGAGCACAAATAAAAGTTAAGCAAGGGTAATTGAATTCAATCAAATTACGTCAGAATATTCAAAAGGAAGTAGATTTTGTAATGAGGCACTAGAAGTAGAAGCGGGCAGAAAAATATCTGACGATGGGAGAAGTAAAGAAGACATAAAAACGAGATTTTAACGATTGTGGAAAGGAAAAGAGTTAAAAATGCTTTTCTGAAGCTATTTGTCTAGAATGCAGCCATGTACGGAAGACAAACGTGGACGATAAACAGTTCAGACCAAGAGAAAACTGAATCTTTTGTAATATGGTGCTACAGGAGAATCCCGGAGATTAGATCAGATAGCTAATGAGGAGACATGAATCGACCTGGGGAGAAAAGAAATGTGTTGCACAACTTCACTAAAAGAAGGGATCGGGTGATAGAATAAATCCTGAGCCATAGTTCAAATGGTTTAAATGGCTCTGAGCACTATGGAACTCAACTTCTGAGGTCATTAGTCCCCTAAAACTTAGAACTAGGTAAACCTAACTAACCTAAGGACATCACACACATCCATGCCCGAGCAGGATTCTAACCTGCGACCGGAGCGGTCTCGCGGTTCCAGACTGCAGCGCCTAGAAAGGCACGGCCACTTCGGCCGGCAAATCCTGAGCCATCTCGAAATCTTTATTCACTGTGGGGCACTAACCAGTTTCAAATGGCCACTCTTCAAGAAAATGTATACCGTGGTTGCTAAAAATATCCGAATTGTTATACACTGTCCTCCTTCTCATGCAAGTTTCAATCAGATCACTAACACTCATCAGGCAAAATCTGTGTTTTATCATCTTAACGTATAAAAAAAATTCAGTGTGAAATAACGTTGTAGTAGCCATTGTGCTGTTTCAGTTTGGTGATGGCTCTGAGCACTATGGGACTTAACATCTGTGGTCATCAGTCCCCTAGAACTTAGAACTACTTAAGCCTAACCAACCTAAGGACATCACACACATCCATGCCCGAGGCAGGATTCGAACCTGCGACCGTAGCAGTCGCGCGGTTCCGGACTGAGCGCCTAGAACCGCTAGACCACCGCGGCCGGCTCAGTTTGGTGATGTGTATCGTAATTTATCTCAGAATAGTATCCCGAAAGCGGCGAAACGTGAAATAGGAGTTTGAAGTTGATGAAGCAGTCTAATTAGAAAGAACCAGTGTTAGGATGCACTTTTTAGCTGCTGCACACGGTCTAGGTATTCTACATTAGAGTAGTGAACGTTTCACAGAAATGACGGTACGAGGGCGTGCTGAAAAGAAATACCTCCGACTTTTTTCATGTGAAAACACTTGAAGCTTTTTAAAGAAGACAAACGTTATTAACGTTGTACATCTATAGCTGCTGGTGAACCTTTCGGGATGTGAGTTCGTGGTCCAAGAAATTCTGCCTATGTTGAAACGAAGAATAAAGATGTAGAATGTTAATAACGTTTGTTTCATTTAAAAAGATTTAAGAGTGTTCACATAAAAAATTGGGAGCCATTGCTTTTCAGCACGTCGTTGTAACAAAGGGTGACCACAAGAAAGTCGAACAGGACCTCATATGTTTTCAATATGTGTAAATGATTTATCAGAGAGGATATGCGGCGATATAAGAATTTTGCCTGACGATACTACTGTGCTCGGGAAAGCATCGTCCCTGGATGATCGTAAGGAATTACAGAAAGCCTAGGACAACGTGCCCACTTTGTGTAATGAATCGCAGCTGTCCGTAAGTGTGGACAAACGTAAGATAATGTCTATAACAAAGACAAAAATCACTACAGTATCAGATTACAAGATTAGCGGTAAACATTTTGAGCATGTGATGTCATGTAAGCAGTTAGGGGTAATTCTAAGATGCGATATTAAATGTAAAATCAGTATTAGGGAAGACGAACTAAAGATTTAGATTTTTTGGGAGGGTTCTGGGTACGTGAGACGTATCTGTACAGGAAACTACATACAGGACACTAAAGCGACCAGCTCTAGAGTACTGTTCCAGTCTTTGGAATCCTTATCAAGTAGACATCAGAAAGACATAGGATCGTAATGGATAGGTATAGGCCACAGAGAATTTCAACAAAAATGTGCGGGTAGTTAAATGGGTTATCTCTGGAATAAAGACGACCTAGGTGTAGCGAAACACTGTTTCATAAATTTATGAAATCTGTAATCGAAGAAGACTATGCGATCATTCTTCTGCTATCGTATATCACACGTAAGGATAGTGAGGAAAGGGTAACACATATCCCAATGCTCGGTCCAAAATGTCTTTCCTCGTCATCCTCCAAGTACCTCAATCAGGCATCCACCGACATAAAACCCATGCTACACGCCACTCATAAAACTGAGGTTGTTATGACACTCCTATCGGTATCCCTCGCAGTCTACGTAGAATCATCACCTCATTCCTCTGCGTAAATACCTTAAATAAAATCAATAAACCAGCTTTTCGTTTTCTTCCTAACGGGACTTACCATCATTTTTTTAAATGGACATTCATTTTTAGCGGCTTCTGAAAATCAAAGTCATTTATTTGTCTGAAAAGCGGGGAATTGCAACTGCTGACAGCCCAAGCTTTGTCCTTGTGCGCGAGGAGGCCGAATTGGCAAAAAATAAAAAAGTCCATCTAGGGCGCGCCTTCGAAAACATACATGCGATGTAGCAACAGGGCAGATCGAGCTCTTTATGTTTTTATCGTCCCTTGAAAGAGAGCGGCTAGAGTGGTCTCCTTAGACCTACTCACCATCATCCATCATAAACTCCGACTGATCATCTCTGTTTGCGATTGCCTGGCTACGCTAGCATCCTCAAAATAATTTTTATTATCGTACAGAATCAGAACTATGTTTTCTTTATGTCTAAAAATAAAACAATACTAATAATTATAGCGATTACGGTCATCTCTAGAAGGTAAAAATGTATTTCATGAAGTACCATCTTGTACGCCGACAAAAATTTCTACAAAGTGTTTCACAAGCGCTGTGAAATTTTCTACAACTACATCTTCATGGATACTCTGCAAATCACATTTAAGTGCCTGGTAGAGGGTTCATCGAACCACCTTCACGAGTCTCTATTATTCTAATCTCGCATAGCGCGCGGAAAGAATGAACACCTATATCTTTCCGTACGAACTCCGATTTCCCTTATTTTATCGTGGTGATCGTTCCGTCCTATGTAGGTCAGTGTCAACAAAATATTTTCGCATTCGGGGAGAAAGTTGGTGATTGGAATTTCGTGAGAAGAACGCCTATCTTTTAATGATGTCCAGCCCAAATCCTGTATCATTTCTGTGACACTCTCTCCCATATTTCGCGATAATACAAAACGTGCTGCCTTTCTTTGAACTTTTTCAATGTACTCCGTCAGCCCTATCTGGTAAGGATCCCACACTGTGCAACAGTATTCTAAAAGAAGACGGGCAAGCGCAGTGTAGGCAGTCTCCTCACATTTTCTAAGTGTCCTGCCAATAAAACGCAGTCTTTGGTTAGCCTTCTCCACAACATTTTCTATGTGTTGCTTCCAATTTAAGTTGTTCGTAATTGTAATACCTAGGTATTTAGTTGAATTTAAGGCTTTTAGATTAGACTGATTTATCGTGTAACCGAGTGGATGACCTCACACTTTTCGTTGTTTAGGCTCAACTGCCACTTTTCGCACCATTCAGATATCTTTTCTAAATCGTTTCTCAGTTTGTTTTGATCTTCTGATGACTTTATTAGTCGATAGACGACAGCGTCATCTGCAGAGTGTCTCTCAAATCGTTTATATAGATTAGGAACAGCAATGAGCCTATAACACTACCTTGAGGATCGCCAGAAATCACTTCTGTTTTACTCCAGGACTTTCCATCAATTACTGCGAACTGTGACCTCTCTGACAGGAAATCACAAATCCAGTCACATAACTGAGACGATATTCCATAAGCACGCAATTTCACTACGAGCCTCTTGTGTGGTACAGTGTCAAAAACCTTCCGGAAATCCACTCTGCACTTCATGTGAATAAAGAGCTAGTTGTGTTTCACAGAACGATGTTTTCTAAACCCATGTTGACTGTGTGTCAATAGACCGTTTTCTTCGAAGTAACTCATAATGTTCGAACACAATATATTCGCCAAAATCCTGCTGCTTATGGACGTGAACGAATGGGCCTGTAATTTAGTGGATTACTACTACTACCTTTCTTGAATATTGGTGTGACCTGTGCAACTTTCCAGTCTTTGGATACGGATCTTTCGTCGAGCGAACGGTTGTATATGATTGTTAAGAATGGAGCTAATGCATCAGCATACTCCGAAAGGAACCGAATCGGCATACGGTATGGACCAGAAGACTTGCTTTTATTAAGTTATTTAAGTTGCTTCACTACTCCGAGGATATTTACTTCTACGCTACTCATGTTGGCAGCTGAATATTTACTTCGTCTTCTTTTGTGAAGGCATTTCGGGGGTATTGCACCATTTAGAGGAAGTTATACATTGCAGACAATTATTTCCTGCGACGTCCTTTTTCTGACAGCCACAGCTTCAGGAGGGGTTTGAAGGAGCACAGTTTCACTACCGGTTGAGTTAAACGCAAACTCCACCTGACATTCGATTATAGTCGTTTAAGGAAGGTGTCACAGGCGCCGTAAACTGGATTCTTCTCCCCTACAGTTTACTCGCACATTTGTATGATCTCTGAGCACATCCCATTCCAGTATGAGCAATTTCTAAGCAATGTGAAACTGTCAACGAAGTTCCGTTTCTCTTTACTGTACATTCTTCCTTTGAGTTTAATTCAATGGGCCACGTGCCTCTGCTGCCCAATCAGATAAAGTATTCTTTTCTGATTAATAAACAGTTTTAATTCATTTTTGTCGTCCCTGAAGTAGATTTCCAAATCAGATTGAATAAGATAGAATAAATAGCCACCACATTTATAGTTTGCTGGTTTCTGAAACGGCTCATCAACACACGCAGCACATGGATGTTAATAAACTGAAAGAAGAATGTGTAAGCGTTTGTTAAGAGTTAATAGTGAAGAATACTTAAGATAAAACAGTCAGTTAAGTAATGAAATGCAACAGTGTTACATAATATAAGCTGGATGGTGTCCAGTAGAAAAGCTTTATCAAAGAACGATATATGCTTTTGAGAAACGTCCAGATTCGAGTATGAGAGAGAAGGCTGTTGGAAATAGAAGATAAAAATGCGTTATGCAGTTTGATTACAATCTGTCAGCTGCATTGTAATTTTTGTATTTCTTCCTTGGTTTGTAGGAACGCCATGCATTCCTAGACTGTCGCAACACGGCTAACAATGCCTTGGTGCGCCTGCTGCCGATACGTCTCTTACATCCGCTGCCTCCGTATACTAAGTCGCAGGCACTCACCACTCTCAAGGTCTCCAGCAGCCCTACGCCCTCGGTTGGGGGGCGGGCCTCTTGGTGGCGCCGAATGGTTGCTGGAACGACGGTTCCTGCCACCTGTCATCTCCAGGACGTGAGCTGACGCCACGGCCTCGTCATCACCGTTGCTGCGCTTCTCTCTGGCAGAACCTAAGTCACAGAAGTGTCAGATTCTATAGAATTGGAAGTCGGTGGGGGACTATCTCACCGATGTCCTTAACAAGTCATTATTTATGGTCGTTTGATATACTCCACACATGAACGTTGGTTACTTCTGTTAAGCTGTCGCGAAGTAACTGCATCCAATCCACGTTTCAAGTTCTTTTGTGGGTGTGTACTGAATGTTTATTTAGTTCCATCTAGGTTACTTAATAATTACAATAATTTAATAATTCCAATTCCAAAGAAAGCACGTGTTGACAGATGTGAAAATTACCTAACTATCAGTCTAATAAGTCACAGCTGCAAAATACTAACACGAATTCCTTACAGACGAATGGAAAAACTGGTAGAAGCCGATCTCGGGGAAGATCAGTTTGGATTCCGTAGAAATATTGGAACACGTGAGGCAATACTGACCTTACGACTTATCTTAGAAGAAAGATTAAGGAAAGGCAAACCTACGTGTCTAGCATTTGTAGACTTAGAGAAAGCTTTTGACAATGTTGACTGGAATACTCTCTTTCCAATGCTGAAGGTGGCAGGGGTTAAATACAGGGAGCGAAATGCTATTTACAAATTGTACAGAAACCAGATGGCAGTTATAAGAGTCGACGGACATGAAAGAGAAGCAGTGGTTGGGAAGGGAGTGAGACAGGGTTGTAGCCTATCCCCGATGTTATTCAATCTGTATATTGAGCAAGCAATAAAGGAAACAAAAGCAAAGTTCGGAGTGGGTATTAAAATCCATGGAGAAGAAATAAAAACTTTGTGGTTCGCCGATGACATTGTAATTCTGTCAGAGACAGCAAAGAACTTGGAAGAGCAGTTGAACGGAATGGACAGTGTCTTGAAAGGAGGGTATAAGATGAACATCAACAAAAGCAAAACGAGGATAATGGAATGTAGTCGAATTATGTCGGGTGATGGTGATGGAATTAGATTAGGAAGTGAGACACTTAAAGTAGTAAAGGAGTTTTACTATTTGGGGAGCAAAGTAACTGATGACAGTCGAAGTAGAGAGGGTATAAAATGTAGACTGGCAGTGGCAAGGAAAGCGTTTCTGAAGAAGAGAAATTAGATAACATTGAGTATAGATTTAAGTGTCAGGAAGTCGTTTCTGAAAGTATTTGTATGGAGTGTCGCCGTGTATGGAAGTGAAACTTGGACGATAAATAGTTTGGACAAGAAGAGAATAGAAGCTTTCGAAATGTGGTGCTAAAGAAGAATGCTGAAGATTAGATGGGTAGATCACATAACTAATGGTGAAGTATTGAATAGAATTGGGGAGAAGAGGAGTTTGTGGCACAACTTGACAAAAAGAAGGGGCCGGTTAGTACGACATGTTCTGAGGCATGGAGGGATCACAAATTTAGCATTGGAGGGCAGCGTGGAGGGTAAAAATCGTAGGGGGAGACCAATAGATGAATGCACTAAGCAGATTCAGAAGGATGTAGGTTGCAGTAAGTACTGGGAGATGAAGAAGCTTGCACAGGATAGAGTACCATGGAGAGCTGCATCAAACCAGTCTCAGGACTGAAGACCACAACACCAACAACAGGTTATTTATCTTACGACAGCGACATTTGGGACACAACTTTGAAAACAACGACTCTCTTTCTTTGTCTTTCTCTCACTCTCTGCCTGCTATTTATACAGAATTATGAGTACAGAAAGTCCGAAAATATGTGCGCTGACTCTTTAAACTGGTCTTTAAAATAAGTATCCCTCTTGTCACTTTGTGCAATCCACTGTTTTCCAGACAACTTTTTTTAATGTCGGAGATATGATAGCACTATGGGTTGAATTTAAGGTTGGTTCACGGCAGACAAACGTTCTTGACAGCTTTATGTTGTATGTGAGTAACGTTTTGAGTACGAACCCCATCAGTTCAGTAAATGCACAATTTAAATAAATGATTTACACGGTAATTTTATTTAATACTACGTAAGGATTGACCGTTATTAAACTTAAACATGCTCTCCATATTCGTAACTTGTACATCTATAACAATTACAAAGCACAATACATTTACAGTCACATCGTTAGCACTGATTTGAAAACTTTTTCCTTGGTATACAACTGATGTTGAAAATCGTACCCTTTGTTGCTAGCAACACATGATTGATATAGCTGATCCATATAAATGTGAACACTGTTACACGTGACAGCACAGATGGTAGTCATGGCTGTTTAGGGGAGCGCTCGTAACTAAAAATTGATGTATTTTTTGTTCCTGCAGTTAACTAATTTATTGATTTTTATGCGTTAATATAGGGTATTACGGTACAAAACACGTTTATCATACTCTTACTGGTATTTCAACGTAACATGTGTTTTATTATACATGAATCCATATACTGCAGCGTTGCCACACTGCAAGATAGTGAAACAACAGGGAAATAAACTACTATCAAAATGCGCCAACTGTGAAAACTAAAAATCACATTCACCAGGCTCTTTTCCCTTTTATTTACAGAGCATCACCAGTAGTTTGACGTCACGCTTAATATCGACTTTCGTTACCGTTGATACGGGCCTCTCACAAGACGATGTACACGTATTAGAGATTTATAGAAACACGTCATTCTTGGAATGATTTATTATAATTATTGCTATAATTAAACGTCACATAAACACTTATCAACGGTTAGTACGTTCATATGCGAGTGCTCTTCAAATGTGAACTAGTATCGTCATTAATTTACAAATCAAGTATGAAACACGATAGTATTATAATTTGCAGTATGTCGTTCCAAGGTAACGAAATATTGAAAATTTTTCACAAACACGTCACCTTTATGAAACTTCCTGGCAGATTCATTCTACGTCACCTTTAAATGTCATTTAATAATGCATCAATGACATAAGCCTTCAAGAAATTATATGCTAACCAGATCAAGAAACAAAAGTCAAACGAGTAAGTGTTAGCGTAATAGATAACGTCGTTGTTTCTGGAGTTGAAAGATATAGGTTTATATCTAGCCGCACGTTTTCTGTTCATGTTAGTGTTGCTGACACATAATGCGACCTTCTTATGAACCTAATATAAGTATGTTCTGCAATATTATATGTTATTTAGATTTCATTCTGCTTAGACAACGCAGGTTGAGATAAATATTTAGCGTTTCCGAGTGTGTAGTTAATCAAGAACCAAACAGGGAGGGTGCGACGGAAACGAGCAGCAATAAAATTCATGTTCTTCATACCACAAGTATTTGGCTCTTTATTCCCGAATATGTGGCGCTTTCGAGTGTATGGCTAGGCATGAACCTAAGACGACACCATAAATTGCTTCTAGTGAAACGGTGTAACATTCATATTATTCCTTGTTGAAAATATTTCGCTGTTTATTTCCGAGTTTGTGGTGATTTCTGAGACAGTGGTTAGCCATGAACCTAAGCCAGGGCCGGCCAGAAATTCTGCACGCGTGCGGTGCTCCTGCACATGTGCAACTTCCGGGTCACAGCGTGCACGCCGCAGCCGTTAGCGTTCATGTAGTGCATGTTTCTACGCACAGATGTCGCTTTATCCGCTTGCTGGGATACTCTGTACCGGCGCATTCTAGTGCTCTTTCCACAGCTTTCAAGCCAACCATGCGAAGGTATTTCGCGTATTAAACATTTAAAATACTGTCACAGTCTACTCATTGAGACGTCTACTTTTATGTTAACAGTTTAACCCAGTGAGACAAGTAATACAGTTAACAACCGTGGGTATTTATTAAGGCAGCTTGACTGTCGGCACGTAAATACGCCTAATGTTTTTTATCTATTATTTAAGAAAGAGAGCACTTAGGGACTTCCAACGAACCTTAGTCATGATTTCAAATAACATTAAACCAATGCAAGGTTTCCTAATTCTCGGTGACCTCAGTTACACCCACATAATTACTGTCTCGCTGATCACCTGTACCATTATTGCAATATCTTTCATCAGTTCCGCCTGAAATCTGCGTCATAACCAACAATTAGATGAATGTTATGTTTTATCGACTTCAACTGAGCGTAGCCCTTCACACATTTAAAAAAAAAACCTAAATGTAAGTATACAACAATTGGTTTAATGATCAATTTTCCTGATCATAATGTAACATGGAGCAGAATGAGGCAATAATGCACTGTTAGTAAACACTAATTTTTTAATTATGAAAGGAATAAATCCAAACACGTTTATCACTGGTCATGCGAAATGATATAGTTAATATCGGGCACAAAAGCACCGCTCATTGACAAACGCAAGCAATTGCGGGAGATTTTCATCACTGATGCTTGATCGAAACGACCGAGAACATAGATCTGCCGTCCTTTGCTTTTTCACAGTACCTGCCATTTCTCAGTACTTCTCCGTTAAGGTTACGGTCACCAGGGGTAAACGAGATTGGGTATGTTGCGCTCTTGCTTGTACCACAGGGAAGAGGAGCCACCCCGTTCATTTAGGACACATGTCTAATAACAGATGTCGCTGTCCCTCGCTGTCGCACACGTGCGCACATGTTCAGCACTTCCGCACGTCTGCACACTGTGCAGTGTTTGGCCGGCCCTGATCTAATGGAATAGAATGACCATGAGAGCAGGTGTTTTTTATTTTTTATTTCTGTGACAATGATTTTACATCAGCCGGTCTGCCTCATGTATCGTTATATCCAAGTGGTTTATAAATGTTAATCTACATTCAGATACGATGATAGCACCTTTAGTGTGTTGAAACCGGTTATCCAGTAAACAGTATTTAAGCGATCTTGGCTTTTGAATTATTTCTTACCTTAAACTGCTACGAGTGAAATGAAGAGCAAAATCATTCATTATCTCCCTCGTTACAAAATCGATCGTGCTGTCGTCATACTGCGTGTAACGTCAAATTGACGTCACGTATGCGGGAAGTGCTGTGAAACGAGTGTTACCCATCAGTACCAGGAATCGAATTTGCACTGCAATTTTTCACTCGTTTAACTGTCTTTCTGCGGTTTTGGGTCCTATTTTTTGGTCATTGTGAAAAATTTCCTTACAGAGATTGTTTTTATGATTTGAAACTGTATGTTATTCGTAGCTTTTGAAATTTCTTTGTGTATGTTCGCGCTTTGTAATAACTCTTACGTTGTCTTTCTAATTTGTGTTACTATGGCCGTCCGGGGTGGCCGAGCGGTTCTAGGGGCTTCAGCCCGGATCCGCGCGACCGCTACGGTCGCAGGTTGGAATCCTGCCTCGGGCATGGATGTGTGTGATGTCCTTAGGTTAGTTAGGTTTAAGTAGTTCTCAGTTCTAGGGGACTGACGACCTCAGATGTTAAGTCCCGTAGTGCTCAGAGCCGCTTTTTGTGTTACTATGTATCACAGACAGTACCAGTACAAGCATTCACAAGGAAAGCTGTTTCCAAGTAAATAATATTAAAATGATAGCTATTTACTCATAATATTAAGACTGACTTGTGACTCCAATAAACTATTCGCTTCCGGTGAATGAGTATCTTCGTTAGTTAGCAGTTCATTTAAGACAGAAAAACAAAAATAGCTATGACAGCAACTAGAGGAGAATAGCCGAAATAATTTCCCCTGCTCTTTATTTATGATGTATGAACTGCAGTCGGTGCATCTGAATGTTGTTCGTAACTACACTTTAGCCCTAAATTGTAGTTACAGAGATGTGAACAAAACGTATTGGTTACTACTAGGTATTTCCACTCCCAGACAATGCTTTGGCAGCCGCCGCAAGCTTCCCCTGTGAAGAAACGCATCAGCTGAGCAAACGTATTCTGCCTGTGGCTAATTTAATCGAGAATTGGCAACATTTTAGAAAACGTTTTGCAACTATGTGCCTGTCGATTCACTTCCTGGGGTGGTTCGTAATTATCCTGATAAATTCACTCGATGTATTTTTTTCGATTGCATTAAATATTATGAATGATTCTCACTTAAGGGATGACGCGGAGGTAGCAAATTCATGATTTTGTCGTCGGGAACCTTGTTCCTTCAGCAACTGCAGCTTACTTTGCCATATAGGTTCTGTATTATCCTTCTTAGCCATGATTGTGACAACAAGGCAGCGATGTCTCTTACAGCTGTATGATAGCTTTAAAAAGTCCACCTGTGTTAATTTCCAGCTCTAGTCTCAATGGAGACAACACTTTTACCTATTATGTAAAGACGCACTAGCACACAGATCGACAATCAGTAAAGATATCTTAAGACAACTTTTCCGCCATAGGTTTTGTCGCTACTTGATTCTGTGAGCTGTAAATGCGAAAACCTTGCAGAACTGTATATTTCTTAATGCCTGCTCTTTCTGCTTCTGTCAACTGTATTGACTCAGTTGTCGCACCAAATGACTCTTTAAGTGGATTTCGTTATGTATCTACCACTACTGCTACATTAGCATATTTTCATGGTAGTCCTCCCTGTAACATTACTTCATTATGGCTGTGGACTGAAAGTAGACACAGACAATTTCGAAGGCAAAAGTCCATATTATCCTGTTAATTCGTGAATGTTTGGGATATTTTGTTTAGTTAAAAAAGACTTTTTCGTAACGTTCTATGATAAGTTGTAATTCATTTGCATTTTAACAGTGCTTACTAAATAGTGCTTTTTCGATAGTTTATGAAAACAACAAATAAACATATGGGATAAATTAATCAGCAGCAATATAGTATCCGGCATTGTTTAAAACAGTCTGATAATGCACGTATAGATTTTTCACTTCACGCCTGTAGACAATATGTTGGTAGCACTTCGTCTTCGTCCACGTTATGCTGTATCAGAGACGCTAAACCTGTGCACTTCAACATAACGGCACGATTAGGGACCTCGCGAATTCTGTAACCCACTTCATAACTCTGAAGGTACATAGCAACAGGAGTGAATGCAGTAACGCCACACGTGCTGGAAAAAGTAAAGTACGAGTTTTACTATCGTCTGGAATCTTGTTGTTCATCTGCTGGAGAAACATTGAACATTTTGTGAACTACCTTAAAGTTGTACGTGCACTTATGTAAAAAATATTCCTTTGTAGAATCAGATGGTTGTTTTGAAAATACAAACTCTTATAAGTTAAAATTTACCCTAAGTTTCTGTCTACATTCATGTAAAACACTTGTAGTATCGTGAAATCTGATAAATCTGGTTCGAAACGGTTTGTACAACTGAATTTTTTTTTAAATCGCCGGCCGTGGTGGCCGAGTGGTTCCAGGCGCTACAGTCTGGAACCGCCCGCAGGTTCGAATCCTGCCTCGGGCATGGATGTGTGTGATGTCCTTAGGTTAGTTAGATTTAAGTAGTTTTAAGTTCTAGGGGACTGATGACCTCAGAAGTTAAGTCCCATAGTGCCCAGAGCCATTTGAACCATTAAAAAAATCCTTTTAATGAAATCGAGTCAGTAAGAGAAAACACGCACGAATATTTAACCTACTAGCGTCAGTGGCCACTCTTCATTTCGTATATTCGCAGCTCACGCTTCCTTTCGAGATAAACGACTACCGAGCACCACAACGTAATGTGTGAATGATGACCTGGCTCCACAGACTTGCCTTCGCTTAGTCCTCATTAACATGGCTCAAGCTCGCTGATGTTTAGCCGGCAATACATATTCCCTGCTCGCCATTTTCGCTCAATAGAGACAAATGATGCCGTACATCATGTGACTCCCTCAACGGAACAGAGACAGACAAAAAGCTGATAAGCTCTTGCTGTCATGTAAATGCGGAAACGGCGAGCGAGTGAGAAGAGAATATGATGAGATCGATGGGAAAGCACGACGTGCAGTCATGAAGTTTCAATTACCATCTCTAAAAAATCAAGTTGTCTCCATGAGACTTGATGTTTGCGTTAATCCTACTCTGCATGTTTATTCTAAAATTCCATACATTTTTCACAAGGACAGTTAACTTGGCGGACACCTTGGTTGCACAAGTCTGCTTTTTGGGTGTTCAGGGAAAGCTCCACATTGAAAATCAGCTTGTCTTCATTTTGGAAGTTTCTCCCACGTAAAGATATCTGTGTGTTCTGGAAGGAGAATACAAGGGTGATTTATTACGAGTCCGTAACGGCGGCTGAAACGTGTTCGTTCGCTCGGTAACAATCAACAGTAGTAGACTGCAGAATAGTCGGTCGACGGCGCACACAACCGAAAACCGATGTAAGTTTACTATTCCAAGTCTGTTTTACGTTCTTTGGCTGCTGTCCTGTATTCACGTACTACGAAAATGTGATATACCACTATGAAGTATCAAAAATTGTGCAGTTGTTATAGTGCATAGTTATGTGCGACAATTAACGATGAACAAAAGAAACTTAATTATTCGTGCGATGTTTTCCTGCACGAGGAGCTACGAAATTCCACAGAGCAATTGTTGTTATCAAACTTTATCTTTCAAAACGGCTCTGTGTAACCTGGTTAGGAAGTGTGCTGTCACAGCCGCATAACTTTCAATGTTTTTAGACGTCCCTGTGCCTATGGTCACGCAGGTTACTGTTACAAGGAAACCCCGCTCGTCATGCATACACTTTTCACTGTCTGGTTTTGTATTTCACAGGTTCTAGTGTGCTTCACCTATTAAATAATGCTTGCACAGGCCCCGCAACTTGTGGCCGGGTATTGTCCTATTGAAATGTGGCTTGCGGAGCTACGTGCAGAAGGTGTAGTGACTCGGGCTCTAAAATCTCCCTGACCTAAAGGTTGCTGTTCAGGTTATCCTGAGTAAGGAGGAGGCGAGATTGTATGCTATAGCAGTCTTTCTGACTGCAGTGCTCCAACGTCGAGGAAACACTGGAACGAAGCTGATCTGTCGGTTGCGGCCATGCAGACAAGACGGCGGTCATCCTGCGTGATGGGCACAGCGTGTGTTGCAGTACCCGCTCATTGCTGTGTAGGACCCTGTTCTATCCACCGGTTTCTCACATACAGCACTGTCGCAGCAGCGTGCCATGTAAGAGCCGCAGTGTCATGGAACTACAAACCCGATTCCCGAAGTCCAGTCTTTCTTTCATGTTAGGATTTACATCCTGATATTGCACTCTTTGACGCCATCACACCGACACATTCTTGTATGTTTTCCCTTCGTCTGAAGATTCTGCATCTACTAACAGAGGAACATTCCCAGGTGATAATAAACGGTCTTGAAACTTGGCGGGTGTGTAAAGGGGACGAAATAAAGTGTTTCTTGATTTTTTTGTTGCTAATTGCTCTTTTAAGGTGTGAAACACATCCCTAAAAGTAGTCTGGCATATTAGGTATGGAGGGAATAACACCGAAACGATGACCTATAAAAAATGTTTCTCGTTTAAAGGTTGATATGTAATTAACTTTCTTGAAAACTGTATAACGGAATTTCGTAATAATTTGAAATTTTGCAAATTACGCCACCACCATTAATTAATTTTAAAAAATGAAAAATTTTGTTACAACAGAAATTAAAGAAGCTTTCAAGTTATATACATGCTTGTGTAATAAAGCTGGTTTCTGAAACACTATTTTTGGAAAATAATCTGTATCCAATGTACTGTCACAGTATTTCCAACGTACCTAATTAAAATTTCTAAACATTCATTATTAGTCTAGTTATTTATTGTACTTATATTTGGTTTATGTTCTAAATTACTTTACGTTTTATTCTTTTTTAATTTACCATTTCAAATATGTGTATTTTGTTAATCGAAAGTAATAAATAACTCATTATTATGGTACAAAATAATTACAAAAATGATAATCTGTAGATAAATGCTTAAAACATAACGTTGTCTTACATCTTCCACATAAAAGGAACGAAATTTTTTCACATAATATACGTAATGTAGAACACAATACAAAACCAAATTCAGCAGGATTTTAAATTGTCGCGGGTAATCCTCTAAGCATCCCAAATTATATCACGCCTATTTCAGTACACTGGTAAGCCGTGGAGAAAAGAATTGATGATGTACTAGTAATTACAACTTAATTACATTGTTTCTCAATTAGAAATTGACATCAAAATCATCCAACGGAACTAGATCTGAAATTCTGAAATTCTTCGCACGAAGTTGTTCCAACGTCTAAAGCTGTACACGTATACGTACCACGTTTGTACCTGCGCCGTCAAGACCTTTGGAATCACCAGATGAACATGTTTCTTGTCCTTGCGTGTGGTAGTCAAAACTGTTTCTTCACACTGAACAACCGCCATTTCATAGTTTTAGGAGAAACTAATGACACTTTTGGACCGAGAATTTGAGTATCTATTTTTGAAGCCCTAATGTCCTCGTGACAACACGGAAATCTGACAAACAAACATCTGACTGTTTCAAAAGATATTTGAAACATGTTTTCGTTCCCAGTGAAGGAGAAAAATGTGTATTATTGTTAGATTCTTAGGGCTGCCAGTGTGAAAGAACAGTATATAGCATCGTTCCTGAGGACAAGAGACTTGTTTGCCTGGTGATCCCAAAGGACTCCACGGCACAGGTACAGATTTTCAGATCTAGCTCTGTTGAATGAGTTAGATGTCGATCTTCACTTAAGAAACAATATAATTAAGCTGCAGTCACTAGTGCATCATCAGTTCTTTTCGCCATGGCTTAGCAGTATACTGAAATATGTCTGATACAAATCAAGATATTTAGTGGATCACACACGACAATTTAACAGCCTGCTAATTTTATTATTATTTTTTTTTTCGTTGTGTTCTCCATCATGCACATTACGTGAGCAAATTTCGTTCATTTCATGTGTTAGATGTTACAAAATGTTATGTTTTAAGCAGTAATTTACAGATTAATATTATAATGATGATTTTGTATCATGATGAAGAGTTATTATTTTCAATAACAAAATACACGTATGTGAACGAGCGAGGTGGAGCAGTGGCTAGCACACTGGACACTCATTCGGGAGGACGACGGTTCAATCCCGCGTCCGGCCATCCTGATTTAGGTTTTCTGTGATTCTCCTAAATCGCTCCAGGCTAATGTCGGGATAGTTCCTTTGCAAGGGCCCGGCCGACTTCCTTCTACGTCCTTCCCTAATCCGATGAGACCGATGACGTCGCAGTTTGGTCTCTTCCCCCAAACAACCCCAACTCATCCACGTATGTGAAACGGTAAACTAAAAACAAAAGAATAAAACGTAAAATACCAATTTAAACATAAAACAAAAAGGAGTATAATAAACAACTAGACTAATAAAGAATGTTTAGATATTTCAAGATTTTAAACATGGCTGAAACAGCAAATGTTGAAATTCTTCACGGTAAATGATGACTGCCAAAACAGTTGCAGGATAAAGATTCATTAAAAATCCTTGACCACGGTTTCAGTATATCTAAATATACCTTCATCAGAAGTAAAATACACTAAAATCACATCCTGCAATGGAGATTAATAAAACAATTGTGCCAAAGGCGTCGTCAGTAGTTAAAACATCATTTATACAACACAATTATGGAGAGAGGGTCGATGTTTAGGTATTTTAATAAGCTACGTTGCAAATACTCTGACAGCACATTGTATACAGCTTATTTTCCGGAAATAGTACTTCAGAAAACAGCTTTATTACACATGGGTGTGAGTAGCTTGAAAGCTTCTTTAATTTATGTTGTAACAAAATTTTCCATTTTTCAAAACTAATTAATGGTGGTCGGGTGGTTTGCAAATTTTCAAATTATTACAGAATTCCATTATACAGTTTTCAAGAACGTTAATTACATATCAATTTTTATATGAGAACAATTTGTTATATGTCGTTGTTCCAAAGATATTCTCTCCAAACCAACAATGCCACGTTACCTTTTGGGACGTGTTTCAACACTTAAAAGTGAACTTGGACACAAAAAAAGAAATATATATTGCACTATTTCGCCTCTTCTGCACACCCAAAAGTTTCATCGAGATTGGTTCTGACACTTGGAAATCCTCCTTGGACTGACCTGTTCGGTCACACGAAAGCAAGCGTTTTGGGTCTATGTGTACGCCCCCGACTGGCGAACAATACTTTTGCAAACTAGCTCCTTTATGAGTAGACTGCACTTTCTGAGTACTCTTCCAACGAAACTCTGTCTAGCATCTGGCACTCCTACAATTAATTTTATGTGGTCATTCCACTACAAAAATGTCCGTGTCTTTATATACAGGTACTTAGCAGACGTAACTGTTTACAGTGACTTTTCGACAATCGCGCAATTATACAATAACGGGTCTTCATAAGCAACGCAGTAGATTTATTTATGTTGAGGTTAACTGAAAATCCTCGCACCAAGCGCGGATCCTCTGATGATCTTTATGCATTACGTTACAATTTTCTAGTTCATCGTAGGCAACAGCTTCATCCACGAACAGCTCATTTATCCTCTACTAGGTCTTTAGGAGTGTTCAGTGCATTGTGTGTCCAGCCACACTTGTACTCAACCCAGCACTAAAGTCTGATGTTAGTTCCGCCAGAGATCGCCTCCTGTCCTGTTTTAACAGTCTGACCAACATATGACGTCCGACAACTGTAATGGGGCAATCCATCTCAGCACTCCTCTAACACCGACAAGTCGTACAGTTTCCGAATTCCTAGTGCCGAGCCTCTGGGCCATTACAATCTGCCCTCGGTCAAACTCAGATCGCGCACATTCCCCATTCTAAACATGGAAAGCATGCTCGTCGATACTACATGCACCATGCATGTGCCTGACTGGGAGTCATTCCTCTCCAAGTAAGGAGTGTTATGGGACCATTGCTTTTCACAATATATATAAATGACCTAGTAGATAGTGTCGGAAGTTCCATGCGGCTTTTTGCGGATGATGCTGTAGTATACAGAGAAGTTGCAGCATTAGAAAATTGTAGCGAAATGCAGGAAGATCTGCAGCGGATGACCCTTAACATAGACAAATGTAATCTATTGCGAATACATAGAAAGAAGGATCCTTTATTGTATGATTATATGATAGCAGAACAAACACTGGTAGCAGTTACCTCTGTAAAATATCTGGGAGTATGCGTGCGGAATGATTTGAAGTGGAATGATCATATAAAATTAATTGTTGGTAAGGCGGGTACCACGTTGAGATTCATTAGGAGAGTCCTTAGAAAATGTAGTCCATCAACAAAGGAGGTGGCTTACAAAACACTCGTTCGACCTATACTTGAGTATTGCTCATCAGTGTGGGATCCGCACCAGATCGGGTTGACGGAGGAGATAGAGAAGATCCAAAGAAGAGCGGCGCAGACTCTGCAAGAGAGGCGCTCTGCATCGCGGTGTAGCTTGCTCGCCAGGTTTCGAGAGGGTGCGTTTCTGGATGAGGATGAGGATGAGGATCAGGATGAGGATGCTTCCCCCTACTTATACCTCCCGAGGAGATCACGAATGTAAAATTAGAGAGATTAGAGCGCGCACGGAGGCTTTCAGACAGTCGTTCTTCCCGCGAACCATACGCGACTGGAACAGGAAAGGGAGGTAATGACAGTGGCACGTAAAGTGCCCTCCGCCACACACCGTTGGGGGGCTTGCGGAGTATAAATGTAGATGTAGATGTAGAAGGCTACTATCGCCAGACGGGTTTATATCGACAGTGGGCGGGTGATCATTATGTTCTCACTGGTCACTGTATCTCTGAATGGGTACTTACCAGAATTGATGTATTCTAGTGGGACTGCTGTGGTTGTTTCAGAACTAAAGCTGTGTGCGTCCCTCCTCCCCCTTCCGTGGGCGTAGCCGTCTGGGGGAGGCATGGGGCGGCCGTTGGCGTCCTTGGGAGGCTCCGGGGGTGAAGAGCTGTTACTGCTGCGGCGATGCCTCAGGAGCTGCGACCAGCCTGCAACCGACGGACTCTCAGTAGTTCGTCATACAGCAGCGGGACAAGTGCTTACAATGAAAAAATCAATCAGATCCGAATTTTCTGAGCCAGCTGTGGAGAGATGATGGGAATTACTGGGAGACATGGAAACAAAAAATGAATCCGAGCACACACTTGAGTGAAAACATAGTTAGACACCATGAGAGTGAAACATAAGGGGGAGGTACTGGTAGCCACACCATCATGATAGATGGACGAGGGAAGGTCTTGGCTGAATTTATAACCAAGAGAGAGAACAGATCAAGACTACAACCTATTAGTTAGATAGCATGAACGAGAAAAATGAATGTACACAGTTAAAAACCCAATGCATCTTACACTGTCCTACAAAAAAAAATAATAATAAATAGTGCAACTGCCAGAAGGGGTGGAGAAAACTAAATGATACTTCAAAGATTGAGTGGATATGTGATGTTATTTCAGTGATGACAAAATCGATTACATTCACAAAGAACTTGCAAGTATGAGGCCACTTGTCAGTGTGACGTTGCACAGCTTCTGGCCTTCATGCACCGTCTTAAGTTGGGAAGGACGTCACAAAGTGGTTGTTCTCTCCTGAGGCAAGCTGGCCCACAGTTGTAACTGGTCCTTGATATCGCGGACACTGCGACTGGATCGGAGTTGAGATCCGAATTGGCACACACATGTTCTGGCTGGCCACAGGAGTATCTCCGAATCGATATACAGCTCCTAGAGGCACATGCCATAGGTTGAAGACCATTGTCCTGTTGAAAAATTGCAGCGGTATACTGTCTCGTAGGAAGTAACTATTGAGGAAGTAAAATGTCTGTGACGTAGCGTTGTGCCATCACAGTTCCCTCAATCACTTCCAGCTGTGAATGGAATCCTATCCGATGACTGCCCACACTGTGATGCCAGGACTAACATCGCTATGGCAAACGTTGGAAGAATAGGAACTCTCTCCTAGGCTTCGCCATACCAGCTGATGACGGTCATCCAGAGTAGTGCAGAAGTGTAATTCATCCTTAAACACAACGCAGCCATTCATCACCAGACTATGCTTCCCCGTCAAGGCACGACTCTGAACGCAGTCGTTTAACGGGAACCTGCGCATCGGTCGGTATTTCCCTTATCCGGCTACTGGTAGTTTCCTGCCAATGGAGCAGGGCGTTCATTACTGGTTATTGGATGGCAGCTACACATGTGTTAGAGACACAATATCTTTCAGTTTAAAAGGAAAGATAATTCTAAGTTTTTAAAATGAATTTAAATAAATGCAGAGATCCTCACTTGTTGCGGACGACCAGAACGATGACCACGCGTATGCCAGCCCTTACGTTCCATACAGTCCAACACTGGGCCACTGTCACATGCGGATGCCCCACAAACCTGGATATTATACGATTTACCCAGCCAGCCAAATGGAAATTCACAATGAGATACTTTTCAAATTCGGTCATGTGCTGATAACGTTGCGTCACACGAGTACGTAACCCCTCCGTGTCCTTTACAGTGGTCACTCAGCGTCTAAAGGCATTAGCTCCCCTTATATACCCTACCAGGCCACGTAACAACTCAAATACAAACTGTGGTGTCACCGCCAGACACCACACTTGCTAGGTGGTAGCCTTTAAATCGACCGCGGTCCGTTAGTATACGTCGGACCCGCGTGTCGCCACTATCAGTGATTGCAGACCGAGCGCCGCCACACGGCAGGTCTAGAGAGACTTCCTAGCACTCGCCCCCAGTTGTACAGCCGACTTTGTTAGAGATGGTTCACTGACAAATTACGCTCTCATTTGCCGAGACGATAGTTAGGATAGCCTTCAGCTACGTCATTTGCTACGACCTAGCAAGGCGCCATTATCATTTGCCATTTATCTTGTGATGCATGTACCGTCAGACCGATGTTCACCAATTATGAATTAAAGTTACGTATTCCAGAAGCTACGTACTTTTCTTGATACTATAAATTCCCTTAACTGTTCCAGACCTCACGCCAGCCTGCGTGAGCTTAAACGCGTGCCTTTCGGCTACCAGTCATAGTGGCTTGGCTGTCTTGCCAAGTCACAACAGTTTGGCGACGTGAATTTTGCGTTCGTATAGATTTTCCTGATTTACTTGTGTAATGGCTTCGCCACATTCTCCAGATGTACTGTCCGAATTTTATCGCTTGCAGAATCAGCAGACGAGGGCCTTATTGGATGCCCTTGGACAGCTCGTCCAGGGTCAACGTGCACTGCAAAACGATGCGGCATCCGCCGCTACACCGCTACCGCAGCCGTAACACGCAGTTGCACCACCTTTTCGTTCTTTTGATGCGGCACTGGAAAGCTGGACGGAGTGGTCACGCCAATTTGGATTCCATCTCGCCGCCTACAGAATTCAAGGTAATGAGCGGCAGCCTTTTTTGTTAGCATCCGTAGGCGTTCAGACGTACCGTGTGATAGTGAAATTATTTCCCCGACGCGACGTAGCCACTCTGTCCTACGACGACATTTTGTCTGCATTAGATGCATATTTCAAAGAAACAGTGAATGTAGTTGCAAAAAGGTATACCTTCTTTCGTACAAAACGTATGGCAGGTCAGACTAATAGGGAGTGGGTTGCAACCTTGCAGGGCCTTACTAGGGATTGTGCTTTTGAGTGTGAATGTGGACTCCCTTATTCAGATACTATGGTGCGTGATGCAATTGCACAGAACGTTTCTAATGTTCATATAAGGGAACAGATTTTGAAACTAGTCAATCCCTCCCTTCAACAAGTGATGGACATATTGGATCGGCAGGACACACTTGACTTTGCTCAGGGATCATTTGAAACTTCGCCACCCGTGTGTCACGTTAACCGGCCCGCCGGGCGAGCTGCACGGAACAGTAAACAGTCTTCGTGCCCGGCCGCCTGGCTCTCAGCCACGTGTCCCGCGCCAGCATGCAAATGCAGTGAAATCATGCCCGCGGTGTGGTACTAGACATTCGCGTGAGAATTGCCCATCACGCCAGGCTATTTGCTTTTTCTGTAATAAAAAAGGACATGTTCAAAGTGTTTGCCAGAAAAAGCTCAGATCGGACACTCACAACCATTCCAGGCCCTTTGCTTCGCGCCGGAATCGACCCAAGAATATTCGGGCTCGTGAACCTTCGCCCATGGAAATTCATGTAGTTCATTCCACTCCGCCCAGTGCCACTCTCTCTAAAAGTGACTGCGTTTGTCCCACAAATAGTGTGCGTCGACATCGCCGGAAATCCCGTCAAGTCGCAAGTGATTCTGTACCAGTGTCAGTTCACGTTGCGCGAGACAGTCGCTCTTGTCGTCAGCAGGACAATAAACTTTTTGTTGATTTGGACATCAACGGCAACGTGATACCGTTCCAGCTCGATACCGGAGCTGCAGTTTCACTACTCAATCACGACACGTACAAACAGCTGGGCACACCTCCGTTGCGTGCCGCAAATGTTAAGCTAACTACATATTCAGGTCACGCGCTCCCTGTGTTAGGACAGTGCAGCCTTCTTGCAACATACAAGGGCCAAACAAAACTTGTGCCATTTTACGTACTTCGTTCTTCTTCTGCAGTGAACTTGTTTGGTTTAGATTTATTTCAGTTGTTTAACTTGTCTATAGTCAATCAGGTCCTATCAGTGAACCAGACTGTGCCTTCAGCCAGTGTTTCTCGTCTCTATGAAGAATTTGCAGACTTTTTGCGCCGGGCCTTGGTTGCGCTAAGAACTATAAAGCACATTTGGAACTGAAAGTCAACACGCAACCGAAATTTTCCAGAGCGCGCAATGTTCCCCACGCATTGCGTGATGAGGTCGCAAGAACATTACACGATTTGGAATCACAAGGTGTAATTGAACGTGTGCAGGCTTCTCTCTGGGCATCACCCTTAGTAATTTTGCAAAATCCTTCCGGAAAATTGAGACTTTGTGTGGACTTCAAGGCAACAGTGAATCCACAACTAGTGACTGCAACTTTTCCTTTACCCCGCCCGGAAGATCTTTTTGACAAACTGTGCCCGGGTAAATATTTTTCGAAGTTGGACCTAGCAGATGCGTACTTGCAAATACCGGTGGACGAAGAATCCCAGCGCGTTTTGGTGGTTAACACGCATCTTAGTTTGTACCGATTCAAACGACTGCCATTCGGGTGTGCATCCGCCCCTGCATTGTTTCAGCAATATCTACAAACTGTTTGTGCGTCGGTCCCTACTGCAGCAAACTATCTGGACGATATTGTGATCTCCGAAAAGACGGAAGAAGAACATTTAGCCAATCTCAGAACGTTATTTCAGGTCTTGCGACAAAATGGTCTTCGCTTGCGGAAGGACAAATGTGTGTTTTTTGCTCGTGACTTACCCAGAGCACCTCCGTGCCATACAAGACTTGCTTCCGCCGCAGAATTTGAAGCAGCTACAGAGTGTGCTGGGAGAAATAAATTACTATCACCGCTATAAATTACTATCCTCTTCCATTTCAGCTCCGCTTCATCGCTTACGCCGTAAGGGTGTTCCGTTCGTCTGGACGACGGAATGCGAACGCGCCTTTCGCCAGTTGAAATCGGCGTTGCTTTCCAATATTTGTCCTCCGCCATGTAATTCTTGCCCGCTCCGGACCATATGTCGTCTTAGCCCGTCGGGTGCCCCGGCTCGATGGAGGTCGACACTTCGGCCCCTCCTGTCTCTCTAAGGGCGCATACACCGCATGTTGGCGTGCACCCTGAAGCAGGTTTTCAGGCGTTTCCTAGCTCCCCTCGGGCCGAATGGCAGGGTGCGGGTGGCACAGCCACACCTGTTGTTAGGCTCCCCACTTCGTAGGATACGCCAACATGGGGTCCTCTCCACGGCGGGCGGAAGCCTTATGCCACAACCGTCCGCCGATTTGCGGGGGAGGAATGTGGTGTCACCGCCAGACACCACACTTGCTAGGTGGTAGCCTTTAAATCGGCTGCGGTCCGTTAGTATACGTCGGACCCGCGTGTCGCCACTATTAGTGATTGCAGACCGAGCGCCGCCACACGGCAGGTCTAGAGAGACTTCCTAGCACTCGCCCCCAGTTGTACAGCCGACTTTGTTAGAGATGGTTCACTGACAAATTACGCTCTCATTTGCCGAGACGATAGTTAGCATAGCCTTCAGCTACGTCATTTGCTACGACCTAGCAAGGCGCCATTATCATTTGCCATTTATCTTGTGATGCATGTACCGTCAGACCGATGTTCACCAATTATGAATTAAAGTTACGTATTCCAGAAGCTACGTACTTTTCTTGATACTATAAATTCCCTTAACTGTTCCAGACCTCACGCCAGCCTGCGTGAGTTTAAACGCGTGCCTTTCGGCTACCAATCATAGTGGCTTGGCTGTCTTGCCAAGTCACAACACAAACAACACTAAAGGAGGCTGGTGACATGTCTACCTGTTACAGAAAACTGCAACGATAATTAGTTACATTTCTGCCCATGGTGTGTACGTGTATGAAGTAACATTGACATCCGACTGCATGTTCTGGGTGCTACAGTTTTTTTTGTCAGTAAGTGAAGCATTCTTCAAAACGTATTTATCAAGTAATGATTATCGAACAGCTACGTTCTTGATATAGACTGTAGAAGAACATGATATCATGAATCAACACTCATGTTCGGAAAAAAACAAAACACCTTGAACAACTAGAGATACGAAGTTCATATTCACAGGACATCTACAACAGCATATTCTGCAGAAATGATTAGCATTTCAGTCACCTTGGTTCAGCATGTATTCTGTTGCCTAGTAGGCACAGAGTCCGCAATGGGCCCTGATAACTCGTCCCATGCGTGATAGCATTGACGCATATAAGCGCGAATGGCATCATGTGATATAGACATCCATGCTGCGTTCACCTGGTCCCAAAGTTCATCTGTGGTGGTTGGCACTGGGTAACATAGCTGCAACCGTAGTTTCACCATATCCCACAAATTTGAGATTGAGTCAAGTCTGGTAACCTGGAGGTCCAGGGCAAAAGTCTGACGCACTATGATACCAAGAAGCCACTTGTTCTTGCAGCAACATGTGGTTGTGCATTGTCTTGCTGAAAAATGGCGTCTGGAGTGTTGTGAAGAAAATGTGTGTCTGCGGGTGGCAGGATATTGTTCACGTAGGTCACGCTGGTCACAGTGCCCTGGACACGCACCAACACCATAAGGCCTTGAATTGACACTCTATGGCGTGTGATGCAGTCACTTTGTTGCCACTCCTCTTCTCTGCAGCGAAACAAAATGCGACCATCGTTTTCAAACAAAGACAGCCTGGATTCGTACGAAAACATTATCTGATGCCATTCCTGACCCCAGTGACACCATTTCCGCCCAGCGTGTTTCTGCACATTCGTCAAAGGTAGGTGGAGAAGTGGACAACGCCACGTAAACCATGCATGGGTCGTCAACTGCAGAGGCCCATCATTACTGGTGTCTGGTGCACTGTATGTTCAGCCATGTACTCTGTCCAGCATTAAACTCTGATGTTGGTTCTGCCACAGTTCACCACCTGTCCTGTTTTACCAGTCTGTCCAACTTCAGACGCCCGACATCCATAACGAGGGGTGGCCGCTCAACCCCCACGACGTCTGCACGTGGTTTCAACTTGGTTTTCCATGTGTTGACACCGACCACAGCACTCCTCAAACACCCGACAAGTCGTGCAGTTTCCAAAATGCACATGCCGAGCCACCGGGACACCTGCCCTCGGTCAAACTCAGAAACATCGCCATCCCCATTGAGCCGTGGTAAAAATTGCTGTTTTGAAGAGCGCGCCGCAGCGCATAGTGTGAAGCAGTCGTCCTCCGTTTCTGGCGGTGGCGCCGCTGTGGCAATCGCAGCTTTGGTGTCTCCTTCTGGTGAGAAAGGGGAAAGGTTGTTGTTCCCGTGCATTTAAGGGGCGCTATGAGCTCGCCAGTGAGTCAGTCTGGGCCAGTCTCTCGACCCCAGCTTGCTAGTCTGTCTCTCGTCCGCATTTGTTAGGTAGTTTGTGTCTGTCTGTCGTTCGGAGTGCTAGTATGTCTGTCGTTCGGATCAACCTTTAAGGCCGGCAAAATGAGAGTCTTTCCACTCTGCCAGTAAGAGAAGTCAGTGAGTGGTCGCCCCGTCGGGGCTTAATTCCTGCATCTGAGTCTGCGCGTTAGGCCGCCAGTCTGCTCGAGTTTGTTCAAGGAATGGTCATTGGCGGTTGGATCGATCGGCTGGTCGGTCGTGTACTGAGACACAAGATGACTTGTCCGTCTTGAGCGTCGGCGCATGTGAGGTCGCCACGTGAGTACAGTGGGCCTCGCCGTATAGCGAGGGGTAGTGGCTTCGCGGTCGACACGAGAGCAACAGGAGTCAACCCACGACATCGGTCTGGCTGGTGGGAGCTACGAAGCCGTGAGACGGGAGATCGGCGAGCCTTCCTGCGTCCGTTGAAGCGGCTGGCAGCGGACGGTTCGGGAGAGCGATTTGGGGCTGCTGCGCCAGGTCTTCTCGAGAAATCGCAGTTTATTAGAAGTTAAGTGATTGGTGATATGCTGTTTGATTTACTCTTGTTAAATTCTACTTGTTTTCTTGGTGAGGTCACCAGCCGTTTTGCTTTGGGGTCGTCGCACTAATATTCTCCGTTTGCCCACTCGCAGGAACGTGGTTGTTTATAAATTGGGTGGTCCGTTTTTCCCTTGTGGAGTAGGAGCGGGTTAGAGCAATCTGCGGTTCGGGTTGTTCAGTAATCTCCCTATCAATCTACCGTACATTAGTAGCTGCCTCTGTCATGTTTGTCGGATTTGGTGTGTTAACGAATTTATTGCTTGGAGTGTAACGGCCCAATACCTGAAATATGTTTTGATTTTGCCTATCATCTTGAGAAGCGGTATCTGTTTACTGTAGAGCATCTTAACTTGTTTGGCCAACCTTGTAGAATTTTATATAAGATTGCATTTCATGGGCTTTTATCTAAAATGATCATTTCAGCATATAAAGTTCCCACCCTTTCACCATAAGACTTTTCTGAGAAGTTAAAATCAAGTTGCACCTTCGGCGGTAAAGTTAATATTTTGTTAGTGTTTTGTACCATTTCCATCCCTCCTATGGGGGTGCATAGTTTGTGTGCTTGTTTAAATTGTTAAAACTTTTAGTTTAAAGTAATCTAGTGTGTTGCAGATTTGCACCAGTATAGTCTTTCAGAGGCTGTTGTGAGCGGTCGTAACTACTACCATGTCAAAAGGTTTCAAAAGGGAGTGGCAAGGTTCTCTGCCCGAAAGCTCGTACAGTCAAAACTTGTTTCTTTCTGCCTGTGAATAAATTGTAACTTGATTTTTAGAGGGTGCTTTCTGATTTTAATTTTAAATCTGTTTCTTTTAAAAAATGCTTCTAGGCACTATTAAAGTGAGTTAAGAGGAATTTGGTTATGATTTCATCAGTTACTCCCTGGCAACTACTTCCATGCTTACATAGAGTGATTAAATGTGTTAATGTTCTTGATGAATCGCTAGTAAATAAAATAAATTCTTAAAAATATTTTTTGAAAATAACTTACGGCTCACCCATCCCCATTCTACACACAGACAACACGCTCACTGTTCCTACATTCACCTTGCGGATGTCTGACTAGGAATCATTCGTCTCCAGGTGGCGCTACTATTGCCTGGACGCGTTCATATCGATAGTAGGTGGGTGGTCATAATGTTGTGGATGATCAATGTACACCACAATGCGTATTTACCAGAACTGATGTATTCTAGTGAGGCTGCTGTGGTTGTTTCAGTACTAAAACTGTGTGCGTCCCTCTTCCCCCTTCCGTGGGCGTAGCCGTCTGGGGGAGGCATGGGGCGGCCGTTGGCGTCCTTGGGAGGCTCCGGGGGTGAAGAGCTGTTACTGCTGCGGCGATGCCTCAGGAGCTGCACCCAGCCTGCAACCAAAGGACTCTCGGTAGTACGTCAAACAGCAGCGGGACGTGTCTTGTAATGCAAAAATCATTCAGATTTGAATGTTGCTGAGCCAGCCATGCAGAGATGTTGACAATTACTGGGAGTCATGAAAAAAAAAAAAAGGGATCCGAGCACACATTGGTGCGAAAAACACAATTACAGCCACCACGAGAGCCAACCGTACCATGCATATTCTTTCTTGAATCTTTCTGTCTTTAATTTGATCTGTTAGGTTGAAGCTGCCTTTTATGTAATGTGCGATTTTGAAGGCTTAATAATTGTTAACACACTGTCGGAAAAGATCGCAGCACAAATGAAATAATTAATGCAATGAAATTTCGGGAATATAAATGTCTAGACAAGATATTCAAATGATTAACATTAGAAGTGAGCCGTGTGCTGCTCGCGTTGATTCCGTTCATAGCTTGGCATCTTGTAATAGCAATAGTGGCGTCTCGTTTTCATACAGTGTTTACTGGAGCCACTACGTTTGCTTTCCTTGTCTGTCCGTGAGTGGCAGCAGCAGCGCTTATCGATAGCGCGTGCTGCAGTACCAGCTTGGGAACGGCCTCTAGCATTTCCGGGTTGTCGTGTGTCGGGCTAGGGAGTTGCGCCGGAGCAGCGGTGAGGTCCGGTCAGCAAGGACTCGCCCGACCGCTGGCGACACGCACGCACTGTCCGACGGAAGGATGTGGTCGCGAGAGTGCACGACCACGTCGAGGACCGGGTTCAGCGAGTTTTGGTTGAATGGACCGTGATATTCGAGTAGTGCAACTTTCACTTGTTTGTGTGTGTGTGTCTGAGTGTGTCCGCCCGTCGAAGTAACCTCATGGCAATAAGTTGTCACTCGAATATTTATACTGGGATCTTTTTCGTGCCTGACTTGAATGGGGACGACTGTTGGTCGGTGGTTCGGTCGGTCGTCGCAGCGGACGACGTGCATTTGTTCTTCCGACCGCTTCTGGCTTGTTTGTGCCGACTTTTAATTCGTCCGTGTTGTTTGACAGTGTGAGTTGTTGGTGGAATTGCTTTCCTGGATCCGTGTGTATCTTGCGGTTTTGAATGAGCAGTTATTTTAATGCTGTCTGCGTACTGGATTTGGTGGAGAGTTGCGAACGGAAATCAGATCGGTTGGCGCGCAGCAGCGAGCAGGTCCGTGCAGCGCGAGGGCAAGCTGGGGCCTATTGCAGCCGTCTTTCCCTATTTGTTATTCATCATTGTATTTAGTATTATGCTTATTAGTCAAGTGCAACCAGCGGTATTTTCTGCCTTGTGGCCGCTAACGCCCCAGTTACCTGCCCTGGATGTTAGTGTACTTTTCTGGCAGTGTACCTTTGTTCGTCTTGTTGATGCTGTCCGACACGTCGTGTAGTTTGACAGCCTCTTGCATAGTACTGTGCATATTTTTGGGGAGGTCTACCTTGGTTCTAGTGTTTCCTTCGGTGTTTTCTCAAGACGTAGTGCTGTCTCTTCGCCCTTGCCTAAAAATATTCCATCGTTGTTGGTTGGTTGGTTGTTTGGGGAAGGAGACCAGACAGCGTGGTCATCGGTCTCATCGGATTAGGGAAGGATGGGGAAGGAAGTCGGCCGTGCCCTTTCAGAGGAACCATCCCGGCATTTGCCTGGAGTGATTTAGGGAAATCACGGAAAACCTAAATCAGGATGGCTGGACGCGGGATTGAACCGTCTGAACCGTCGTCCTCCCGAATGCGAGTCCGGTGTCTAACCACTGCGCCACCTCGCTCGGTGTTCCATCGTTGTATTGGTGATCGGACGTTAGGCGGATTGGTTAGTCGGTCGATCAGCGCTTCAGCTGCCCCAAGCTTCACTTTCTATCCTGTTACGTGAGTACAGCTCTTGGCTGCCTGTCTCACTTTACCTTAAGTTTGAGTTACCTTCGCAGGCCGACCCTTGGAACACTTGCAGAGAACCGCTTGTCCTGATTCCTTAGACTGTGATGTTTGTTTTAAGGATATCTGTAATTTTCTAATTATTGTTGGTGTGGCCTTCATCCGAGAAATAATTTCACATTTTTCGTGATAAGGCCTTCAGCCGTCTTATAGTAAGTTTTTTAAGCAAGTTATTTATTTTAAATGTGCTATTTGGATTCTGACTTATAATTCAGGACTTCAGTCGTTTGTTGTTTGACGTTATTGTTGGTGGCCTTCGGCCCCAAAATTGTGGAATTTTTTGTCATAAGGCCTTCAGCCGTCATACAGTCAATTATGTTTTTTTAAGAGATTGTTTTAAAATTTTAATTTCTTTAAATAAAGTTTACGTATTTCTTGTGCAGCCGAGAGTAACTGATTGTGGCCCCAGCCACAATCGAAACCTTATCCTGTCCCATCCTGAGAAACCAGCTCTCATCAACATCACAGGTTGATGCAAGCGCGAGATAAACCATTTCAAATGTGAAATGCTGGTACATTAATAGTCGGTGTAATCGCTAGAATGTTGAATTCAAACATGCAAACGTGCGTGAGTTGTATTGTATAGATGCAGATTGTCAGTTTGTAGACTTCCGTGCCTGTTGGATATAGCCGGTCAATAAGAGACGCTTAATGCTGGTCGTAGGTGGTGCTGGATCTGTCCTCCCATGATGTGCTCCACTGCAGACAGACCTGGTGACTGAGCAGTCAAGACAACATGTCGTCACTCTGTAGAGCGTGTTGCGTTACAGCACCAGTATGTGGTCGAGCTTTATCTAGTTGGAACACATCCCCTGGAATACTGTTGATGAATGGCAGCACAACAGATCAAATCACCACACTGACATACAAGTTTGCAGTTAGGCTGCATGTGATACCCACGAGAGTACTGCTGATATCATACGAAATCACACCCCAGACCACAGGTGTAAGTCCAACCTGTATAGCACGCAGACAGGTTGGCTGCAAGCCCTCAGTCGGCCTCCATCTAACCAACACACGGCTGTTACTGGCACCGAGGCAGAACCGGCTTTCATCAGAAAACACAAGAGACCTCCACCCTGTCCTCAAATAAGCTCTCCTTTGACACCATTGGAGTCACATATGGCAGTGTTTTGGGGTCATTGGAATGCGCGTTGCAGGGCTTCTGGCTCAGAGCTGTCCTTGAAGTAACCGATTTTTAACAGTTCGTTGTGTAACTGTGCTGCCGTTGCAGATGCAATACGTTGCACCAGAGCCATACGCCGAACACGATGGTCTCCCTCCCGGTTGTGCTACGTGGCCGTCTGGAGCCTGGTCTTTTTTTGACTGTATATTCTCGTCAACACCGCAGTTAGCAGTCATGAACAGTGGCTACATTCCTGCCAAATCTTTCTGCAGTATTGCCGAAGGAACATGCAGCCTCCTGTAGACATTCATAAAACATCAGTCAAACATACTGAGGTATTGATGGCGGCGTCTTTGTCACCTTAAAGGCGTTTTTGCCTAACATCAACTCACCACGTCCGATCGCAAAGGAAACTAACACTCACGACCATTACAGCGTGTATTCAAAGCCACCCTCATTGTGTAGCTACTATCGCCACACACGTTTGAGACTGGTGCCAAATATGAATAGACATCATATTTTAGATCCAGAAACACGCATGCCAACTTCCGTTTATGTCACGCAACTCCTTCTTGGTATTTCGATGTTTTTCCGTCAGTGTTGAGCTGTGGCGACTGGCGCTAGGGTGTTCGATTTGCATCGCTGATATCGATATTCGGCTGTCCTGCTATCTCTGACTGCTCCCCCGGCGGGTTTTCCGGGTGAACGTGTGACGAGTGAGTCTCCGGTCGGCGTTCAACGAGCCAATGTGTGTTGAAAACAAGCTGCTTGGGCCTCGCCGTGCTCGCCGCCCTTGACCTTTGGTGCGCGCCGAATGTACCGTGCCGATCATAGGGCGCCTTGACGTTCAAAATTATTTTGGATCACTCGTCTCACGCTGAACAGCTTTCCAGCTCGTAACGTGCAAGCTCCAAGTTACGTATCACTTTTATTCTGCGTTTAACTAAGAAGATTGTTGGAACTTATTGTGGCATGGGTAGCTGCCGGAGATGATTCTGAACTTGGTTCCACAGTGGGTATTTTCAAAAAAATGTTCAAATGTTTGTGAAATCTTATGGGACTTAACTGCTAAGGTCATCAGTCCCTAAGCTTACACACTACATAAGCTAAATTATCCTAAGGACAAACACACACACCCATGCTCGAGGGAGGACTCGAAACTCCGCCGGGACCAGCTGCACAGTCCATGACTGCAGCGCCTTACACTGCTCGGCTAATCCAGCGCGGCATGGGTATTTTAAGGAGGCTGATGTTCCGCATTCCGTTTTTGATCATCCGTGGAGTGTTTTAAGTGGTTTTCACGCAAGTTTTAAGTTGTTTTAGGACATATTGTTCGCTTTGGGACTGGCTGCGGTTGTGTACGTGCCGGGCAGCTATAGAGTTAATGGTTTAATCGTTTGTCAGGGTAGCATTTGGTATGTTTATTTAATCTTGAAAGTGCCTTCAGCCAACTGGAAGTGATCTCTAAGTTTCCGGCTAATTTACTGAGAGACGGGTAATGTTAGAGTATTGCTGCTTAAGAATTGCCGGCGTGCTGATTTGACTTTGTTTTCATTGCCATCTATTTGTGCTGGAGGGCATTTGTTAAGACTGCTTGTTCCCTGGCGTCGGCGCGGTTATCGATTCTTGTCAGGACCGGTCACTGTAGGGCCGGTCGGATTGTATATAAATGTATACCGCCTGCTATGTGACCCTGTGCGCAAGCCGTGGGGAGTGAACGCTCGTATTGCCCGCCGGCCCCAGCGTTATTGCTTCCAAATACTGCCATGGGCCTTAACACTGTTCTCTAAAGTTAAGTGCAATTTGAGAATCATTGAGTCATTATGTCCGTTAATTAAGTGAGGCCACTTTGTTAATATTGACTTTTCTGTAAGTCATTTTATTGTTCTCTAAAGTTAAGTGCAATTTGAGAATCATTCAGAGTCATTATGTCCGTTAATTAAGTGAGGCCACCTTGTTAATATTGACTTTGCTGTAAGTCATTTTATTGGTTGAGTTATTGCTAGTCCTTCTTATTTAATCATTTGTGCATCTTTAATGAACGTGCAACTTGTATTATTCCTGTATCCAAGTTTTGCGATCTTGGTTGGCCCACTTTGTATTTTTAGTATAAGCATGTTTCACTGTCGACCTTTATCTGGGCAGTTCAGATTTATTAAGCTTTAATATCTCTTTGTTCTTTATGAAGTTGTGGTATTACGTGGCTGTGTAACTTTGAATTGGAAGTGTATGGTGTTACTACTCTTTTGAGATATGGTTAAACAAGAACGATTGTTTGTGATTGATTATTCACCGTGCCTGCTATCAATGATTTTGGTTGCGGCCGCAAAATAATATGATTCTTATACGTGTTTAAGTAATTCAATCAAAGTGAAGATTTGTATATTGCATCAGTAAGAGGGCAATAAAGTCTCTTTTGAGTCAAATTAAAATTGTAAAGCAATCACAAGCTTGTCCTACACCAGTGATCTCGGGCTTCCCATTCCCTTTAAATAACTGTGGTGAGATTGTAATTTTGATTTTCTAAAGAATTGGGTAGTGCCACGGTCCAAGTGTACTTTGTGTTAGTTATGTTGCAAGTTTTATAACCTCTTCCGTTTGTTACACTGAACTTGATATATATATATATATATATATATATATATATATATATATATATATATATATATATATATTGTGTGATCTATGGCTTCTAGATTTTGAGCATGTAATGTTTGTTTCTTACTGTACTTCAAAATTTCCCCTAAAATGCGTTTGAAAGGAGATTCTAAGATCGAGCAACATTCAAGAAAAATGTAGTAGAACCAATAAATTTAAATCGGTTGCATATTTGGAAACTTTACAAGTAAATTACTTTTTTAAAGTAAACAAGAGTCCATTCAAAAATTGGATGCACGGAAAGCAGAATATTAAATAGGATGCGAACTGACAGAAAGCGACCACCACAAGATGAAAGCGTTTGGCGGTAAAAGCAGTCATGTTGTAACAACCCGAGTCTCACTTTCTAGACTGCACAAAGTCGTGAAATCCAAGGCGTGCCTCGGTCAATGTGCTCCACGTATTATCGACGCAAGAAAATCCTAATGAGCGGACACTGTTTCCGAAGGAACTGTAAATACGCACATTCGAATCTGCTCTGTGCGCTCTGTGAAGCATATTTTTTAAAAATAAGTATCGTCAGTCTAGTTCCCCAGAGAGACAACAGGGAAACGAGCAGGTGCGAGACTGAGATCTGTGTTTGGAGAGTCTGTTAGTGCGACAGTGGTCTTACACGAGCGGGTGCGTTGTAAACTAAGACGGCTCATGAGAATCCGTCAGTATAGGAATGGGTAATGCTCAGCTGTTTAACTGTTTTTGTGATTGCTGCCGGTGTTTCCAATCATGAACAGTGTTGGAGTGTTTATAACTTTATTTCAAACGCAGCAGGGGGGATTCAGGTGAGCAGTGGTTATTAGGACACCGTTTTCTGAGGACAGCCGTGTAAGATTTGGTACACCTCCTAAACAGCAAAGAATTTCTTCACAAATTCCGTATCACTTCGGTCTCGGTCACAGATAATTAAAAGAGATATTTAAGTACTTAATTTTCAAGTACACTGTGGGAGAATAAAATACCAACACCAGAAAGATAGAAAATATTAAAATTTTATCTTGTTCGTATACGGTCTAGAAGGGAGAATTGTAGATGGTTTGGGAGTGTACAACGTGTGAAATCTGGTACACAGAGCTGTCACTACTGGCAGAAACGACGACTCTAGGGTGGCTGGGAGTCGGGTGTAACCGAGCTCGGATGACACAGATACGTCATTCCATGTTGGTTGAACTCTATGCCAGGTTCATCAGTCATAGTAAATGAAGAGTGGTGGCATGCAAGTCTATCTGCAGCTCATGGCTAAACAAAAACATAACGCAGCACGTAGGAATTATCTGAATGGGGACGGAAATCAATACAGGTGATGTAGATGTACAAACAAACAAAGTATTACAATGCCAAAAAATTGGATGATTTATTCAAGAGAAAGAGCTTCACAAACTGAGCGAGTCAATCACGCGTTGGTTCACCTCTGCCCCTTTATGTAAACTGTTATTCGGCTTGTCACTGATTGACATACACTACTGGCCATTAAAATTGCTACACCACGAAGATGACTTGCTACAGGCGCGAAATTTAACCGACAGGAAGAGGATGCTGTGATATGCAAATGATTAGCTTTTCAGAGCATTCACACGACGTTGGCGCCTGTGGCGACACCTACAACGTGCTGATATGAGGAACGTTTCCAACCGATTTATCATACACAAACAGCAGTTGACCTCGTGTAAGGAGGAGAAATGCGTACCATCATGTTACCGACTTTGATAAAAGTCGGATTGTAGCCTATCGCGATTGCGGTTTATCGTATCGCGACATTGCTGCTCGCGTTGGTCGAGATCCAATGACTGTTAGCAGAATATGGAATCGGTGGGTTCAGGAGGGTAATAAGGAACGGCGTGGTGGATCCCAACGGCCTCGTATCACTAGCAGTCGAGATGACAGGCATCTTATCCGCATGGCTGTAAGGGAACGTGTAGCCACGTCTCGATCCCTGAGTCAACAGCTGGGGACGTTTGCAAGACAACAACCATCTGCATGAACAGTTCGACAACGTTTGCAGCAGAATGGACTATCAGCTCGGAGACCGTGGCTGCGGATATCCTTGACGCTGCATCACAGACAGGAGCGCCTGCGATGGTGTACTCAACGACGAACCAGGGTGCACGAATGGCAAAACGTCATTTTTTCGGATGAATCCAGGTTCTGTTTACAGCATCATGATGATCGCATCCGTGTTTGGCAACATCGCGGTGAACGCACGTTGGAAGCGTCTATTCATCATCGCCATACTAGCGTATCACAAGGCGTGATGGTATGGGGTGCCATTGGTTACACGTCTCGGTCACCTCTTGTTCACATTGACGGCACTTTGAACAGTGGACGTTACATTTCAGATGTGTTACGACCCGTGGCTCTACCCTTCATTCGATCCCTGCGAAACCCTACATTTCAGCAGGATAATGCACGACCGCATGTTGCAGGTCCTGTACGGACCTTTCTGGATACAGAAAATATTCGGCTGCTGCCATGGCCTGCACATTCTCCAGATCTCTCATCAATTGAAAACGTCTGGTCAATAGTGGCCGAGCAAGTGGCTCGTCAGAATACGCCAGTCACTACTCCTGATGAATTGTGGTATGGCCGGCTGTTTCAGTTGCTGCACCACCTCGATCTTGTTTTAAAAGAGGTCGCAAAATTTTCCGTATTATTGACCGTGGGATGGACACTGCACGAGAAGTAGCACTCGCCGGTGCACGTGCTGCATTGACAGTTATAGAGTTATAGCAACAGCAACCTCGTCAACAATTTCCACCGGGGTAGGA
The DNA here is from genome assembly GCF_023864275.1 of Schistocerca cancellata. Lineage (NCBI taxonomy): Eukaryota > Metazoa > Arthropoda > Insecta > Orthoptera > Acrididae > Schistocerca > Schistocerca cancellata. Next base: position 744,216,655 of record NC_064628.1, on the reverse strand, counting down.
CGTCTTCCTCTTTCAGGTGCCACACCAAACACACCCGTGTTTTCGAATTTCGTTATTATCTCCTTTAAACCACTTAATGACATATGGCCTCTCGTCTGGCTTTTTAGTCGGCGTTACTCTTTCAGTGTAGCGCTGTAATTGCTGCTGTGCACATAAAACAATCTCACTAAGAGCGTACGGTCCCTCTTCTCGGTATCCTTACTGTTCATTCACGTTATCGCTTTTCAAATGACAGCGTGGGTGTCATATCGTCATACAAAGACGGTACACAGCCAGATTTCCACCCGGTTGCCGAAATTGGAACTAATTTTTTCCAGTGTAAATAGGTTACGCATTTGCAAATCTACCAATTTTTGCTGCCATACGGTAATTACAACCCACGATTGTCCTCCGTGAGCAACTACGATTTAATTACAACTACCCGGTAATACCCAAATACGACCAAGTGTATTGGCACAATAGTACAAACAATGGAAATAATTGTTTGTGAACAGAGCACACACTTAAGCTTGACCTGGAGTTCTGTGATTTCACTTAATAACAAACGTCCATCCATAAAAGATTCTGACCATCCTTGAAACTAGATACAGTGAAAGTTTTTCTAAAAAAACAGTCATTTAAAAAACAAAATCAATATGTAACATGTGTTGTACTCAACGTAAAGTACAGATTCCTATGACTGTACTCACCCATAGTGAGACAAAGGACACGTTACTCAACAAATTACGTCAGAGCAAACGTAACTTCCGTCAGTCGTTGAAATGCCGTCACTCACAACACACGTGGTGGAAATATGCAGCAAATGAGTCCCAGCGAGTCGTCACAACAACACGGAAACGGTGGCTTTACCATTTCCGTTTCATGAAGGTCGGCGTCCTTGCGCGACCTCAAGCACCTAACACATCATGATTACCATCTTGCATAGTGTCATTAGTCCTTCGGTAATTTTGTAGACCATTAACGTTATATCCTAACTGCGACAGAGAAATTGCCTGTATCTACTCGCGGACCAGATTCTGAAGGACCATGTCTATTTAAAGGCCGAAGCGGCGCCTATGCTGCATACTCACAAGAACGGCATATACTCGTAACGCATTTATTTTAGTAAGAGTATTTCAGCGATGTAATGCAGCAATGTTTAGACCAGGTTATGGCAGGTTACATTAAGTCAGGTATAAAATAAACAAGACACAACAAAAAGCATACCTTAAGAGCTTTGAACACCACTTCATCTTTGTGAACACTTTTTTCTTCTTGGATACTGTGAGGCAAAACTCTTCTACTGCAAACTCTTGGATTTTCATATTTTGAAAGGTGGTTGTATGGACGTAAACAAGAAAAAAGCCAGTAAACGTAGCTCTAAAGTGCATACCTTAAGAGTTGTGAGCACTTTTCCGTATTCGCTACTATTAAACACATCTCTTCTGCTGAACAGGTCTTCATAGCTCTTAAAATATGCATTTTACAGCCCATGTTTACTAGACGATTCTTTCTTCTTTTTGTAACAACTACTACGGCTTCTGACATCAAATGTATCAGTTGTGGTTACTAAATGTGACACTTCTGTCACTCAATGTAACTGGGTTTTCTCTTTTGATGCTGTCAATTGTCAGGATGAGCATTCTCAAGCATTCTGTCAGGGTGAAAATATTAAATAAATAAACTTTTCTCTCTTACAAAATGTGGGCAGGGTGGGTTCTTCCTTGGCTCGGGTATGAGGTCGAATGAAACATCATTTTTACATAAGATAACTTTTATTGAAGATTTGTACAACTGTATCTTACGAGATGTTCTGGTTCGGAGAGCGGCAGCTGTGTCGTTTACGTAGCCTTCTGCTGCGGCAGCGGCGGCGGCGGCGGCGGCGGCGTCTGATTACGCGTAGCGGTGTGTATCTCGTGTCGCCGTCTCGCCCAGCTGACCGGAGACGCGCAGCGCGAGGTGTCCCGTTTAATTATTGCGAGCGACGTCGTGCATCGGATGGTGATACCTTGAATGTGGCGTCCCAGTGTTTCTCTTCTCTAAGCGGCCGCGTGTGTTGTGCGTCGACCAGCGGAGCGGCGCGGCGGGGGAAGGCCAGTGTCCCGGACTCGAACCACGGACTCCCGCTTGCCAGTCTTCGGCTGTCAGGTCTTCATCCAGCTCACAGGTGACTGCTGAAGTGAGGCCGTCTCCTTCCCGTCCTCACGAGTCACCCGGGTATGTAAAATCAGACTTCAAAATACCTTTTAACTTCTTCTTCTGGCATTGAGGCTGCTGCTTGCTATTCCATTACAGCGGCGGACTTGGTGCGTCTGTGCATGATGTAGTCTCTTCTTGCATGACCGTCTTCAGCACCGAAACTAACTTAAAACAACTGCTACGCTTCTTCTTCGTCTTCTTCGTCGCTCGTCTCCGTCTTCGTCTCCGTCTTCGCCTTCGTCTTCCTCTCGTCTTCATCTGTCGGGCCCACTGCGTCTCGCGTATTTATTCACTTCAGTTTACTGGAGGTGAACGACTTCACGGCCATTGCCTCTTCTGTCACGTTGAAAAGATTCTTCTTAACGTCGGTCATTGGCTCTTGGAATGTAGGCGAGGGCCTTTGCTCACATACGACAACTGAGAAACACGTGAGCCGGTCATTGCCTCTTCTGTCACGTTGAAAAGCTTCTCGAAGAATCTTCTTAACGTCGGTCATTGGCTCTTGGGATGTAGGTGAGGGCCTTTGCTCGCATGCGACAACTGAGAAACACGTGAGCCGGTCGGGCGATGCCCTGACGGCTGAATCGACAGCGCCCGCTTATGTGGAACTTGCTGACTTCACGGTCATTGTCTCTGCTGTTCGGCCCGCTGTGTGCCAGTATGTAACTCTCCAAACTAAACCAAGTTTTCCATTTATATTCTAATTTCTAGTTCACTTTGATTTCACTAATTTATTTACTTAAGTACCACTCAACATTTTGGTCCATACAACGTCCTTCCAAAATACGGAAAGCAATGAGCTAGCAGTAGAAAAGATTTGTTTCATAGTATCGAAGAAGAAAAAGTGTTCACAAATCTTAACGTATTTATTATTTACTTCAAATGATCGTTCGTGTCACCTCCTTGACAATTGACCATCCCTCTACAACAGCGTATCATTATTGTGATACAATGAATTTCAATGAGGTACCGTTCAGTTACTCACGCGACTCGAAGGAGAAGACCGGTCTTTTAAGAGATAAGAAAATGAAATGAAATATGAATCTGTCACTCATTTAAACTAAAGAATCCCTTACAACAGCAGCTTAAAGACTTCACACGGATCTAATCATACATCAAACCGTCAAAAGTATTCACTAAAGCTATCTTTTCCATTTTAAAATCTTACATTTTGGCGGCGAGTCGTCAAACACGTCACTCCCTGTTTCATCCAGGCTATGTAGTTGATTATTTCTGATTTTTCGGTAGCTGGACGTAACGTAACCTACTTTAGATCACTGCCTAATCAGCGTATCATGTCTGAGTATACTAGAATAAAATATTCATTTTTCTTTTATTGGAATTTTTCGAGAGGCTTCGAATATTCACAAATTCAGTTCGAGCATGGCGTTAACTCTGCCAATAAACATTACACTCTTCACGCGTCCAAGAAATAAAATGGTGGGTACGTGCGTGTGTGTGTGTGTGTGTATGGGGAGGGAATTGGCCGTTTCCTTGTGTTCTGCGGTCTCGTCGACGCTGTCAGTCCTCTAGTACCGTGAACTATTCTATTGATTGGCGACTCCATGTTGTCTTGTGCACTACGACCAGATAACAGGTATACTTGAAAAAAGAGACAGCATTGGTCGTATATTTTTTTACTATCGCAAAATCGATTTTCTGTCACTGAGTGACCATCTTCAGTGCTGTATTGTATAACTTAAATTAGGATGCACTGTTGTCACTAAGCTTACGGCAATCACATAGACAGTGACCATCTTCAGTGCTGTATTGTATAACTTAAATTAGGATGCACTGTTGTCACTAAGCTTACGGCAATCACATAGACTGTGATTGCCGTAAGCTTAGTGACAACAGTGCATCCTAATTTAAGTTATACAATACAGCACTGAAGATGGTCACTCAGTGACAGAAAATCGATTTTGCGATGGTAAAAAAGTGAACTATTCTGTAAAGTCTTCTGCGAGACGGTCAGGTGTGAAAAAAATGGTTCAAATGGTCTGACTGGAGACGTGTAGTGTGCTCCTACTGCTCGTAATTTCGTCTGTTTCCAAATGATGCAAAGGCATCGATGCACCGATGACCCAACGAGACTTTTAACCCGTAGTATGGGGTGGATGTATTTCAATTCGGCGGTGGTTCTGCAATGTTTGTGGGTGATTCTCGTACCATGACGGGCCCGTTGATTGAGGGTACTGTGAACGTGAACCAGGATGTTTATTTTCACTTTCTCGGTGGCCTAGTGTAGTCCCTTGTCTCACAACTCGATCAGTATTATGTATACACTTCCGCCTTTGGGGTGTACAACAGTCGTGTCCCTGAAACTTCCTGGCAGATTAAAACTGTGTGCCGGATCGATAGTTGAACTCGGGACCTTTGCCTTTCGCTGGCAAGTGCTCTACCACCTGAGCTACCCAAGAACGACTCACGCCCCGTCCTCACAGCTTTACTTCTGCTAGTACCTGTGTCCTTGGTTTGAAGAACAGTCAGGCATCCAATCACAGACCAACTGGACTGATAAATCAGACTATTAATCCGGCAGAAAATGGTTAGGACTGTCTGGAACAGCGAGTGAAACGTAGGTATGAGCATCGCAGTAATGCTGTAAATCTACGAGATCCAGTCATTAATGAGCGACTTCAGCTGAAAGTGGGATACCTGAAGAACCATGTGGACTCTATTACTCTACCAGCTGACACCATTGTTGGGGTAAGAACCGGTGTTACTCGCTGTCTTGTTTGGTTTGCTTATTAGCTTAGTATACACATAAAGGGCTCTGTCTGGATATCCACCATTTCTCAGGATACTCGCAAGGTGCAGATGGATCCTTCAAACTCTTGGTCCGTGTCTAACGGCCACCAGAGAGTCTCTCTGAGCGCCATAGAGCGTACGGCGCAGGCACGATTCCTGCGAATGGAGCCTTGGCAGAGCTGGTCACATTGGTCACAAGGCGGTCGACAGAAGGGGCAGTCAGTTACAGCCAACGGAACCAGCAACATCTCCAGAGAGCCAGTGCTGTCACTGCGCTGGGAGCACTAGACAAGACTGCGGCGCTCCAACAGGGATCAGGTTCATGCGGTGGCCGTAATGGTGCGCTGTGCCTGAAGGTGTTATGGACAGTAGCTGCACGGAGACCAACGAGCAATCTGGGGGCAAAGGTGGGAGGTAGGCCCTCGAATAGTTAGTGCGCTTTGGTACTGTTAGCCGGACGTCACTACGGTCTGCATGGGAAGTGGCCGCTGTGTGGGCACAGCATTCTGATGCAGCAGTTGGTGCCTTTTTCCAGCCTGATCTACAGCGATCCAATTGGAGGTAGCGATAGCGGCTTCTTCAGGTCAAGAGGAGCGCTACCTGAGTGATTTAGCAGCTGACGGTTCCCTACTGGTGGTTTTGTGGTTTATACAGTGCACACGCGGTGTTCTGGGTGTTTGTGCTAATGAAAACATTCTACAGAGAAGTCTGTGGTTGTCGAGCAACAAATTGTGATTGTTTATTGTTGGCATGCAGGAGTGGGGGTTTGTATGCTGTGGGCAAGACCAGTTCTAATTGTTAACAACACGTTATGTGTGTCATTAATTGCATTAATCTCAGAGTGTTTTGTTTAACTACACCGCGAGCGTGATTGCTGAGAATTCTTCTTGGTTATTGAGCAGTAACCAGTTGTTTTTATTATTGTGTATGAATTAATAAAAATATGTGCATAGGCAGTTTGATGTGAGTTCAGTGTAGCTTGTTTTGGTGGCTGTCTGGTGACGGTAGCAATAGTAGAAGACCAACGTTATGGTCGTGTGCTCCTTTCGTTGCATGAAGGATACCCAGACGATATTTTAGTTCCACTTATCTCTTGGTCATTTTTTCATGAGAGATTGGGTGTTATGATGCCAGTCATTCGACACCGTAATGCTGTGATGTCGTTCGCTGGCGTTCGGGAAACTTAGTACTTTGTGTAATCCCAAAGGAAGAAATCCAGTGGTTTTATGTTGGGTGATTGTGGAGGCCAATTGATGCGACCACCAAGCCCAATGCATCTTCCCAGAAATGTTGTATCCAAACAGGTACGAGCCTGTAGCCCCCAAATGAGGTGTGTATGTGTGTACATCATAACTAGAATATGTTACCTGCACGTCAATTTAAAAGATATAAGTCTACGTGTCATATTTTCTGCCTTATTCACGTCTGCAATCAGGGAAAGGCTTCCAGGATACCCTGTACTTTGATGTTAAATGAAATAATTGTTAAATTTAGCCCCACATCTGCACAACCCCCAGCTCGAACTCCACTCCATCTAACTGCTACATGGTACCCCAATTGCGTTTAAAATAAGAGGAATATCCTACGTATTTTGGAAAGTACAAGACTCGGAAACTTGAGGAAACGAGGCGTATCGTTTATACCGATAATAACACAAAAACACAATAACACTAACTTCCGAAACTGCTCCGGATATAAAAAAACACCTATTGAACAGGCGATATCTCAACTCATCTGCAAAACGACTGTGCTAAGACTTGCAGGTGCAACAGAAAATAGGTTATTACCTCAAAACCCGTCGACACCTCCGGACAGCCCACAGATTATGCTGGGATTTCGCAAAACATGATATCTTCCCCACTGGTAAATGAAGGATAAGCAGCAAAATATCACTTATGGTGAAAGTGTCCCCAAGGGAAAACTTAGCACAGTGAACTAGGGACTAAGGGAATTCATACCGAAGTCTTATGGCCATACAATTCTAGTACTTCCAGAAGATTCCAATTACTCCCCAGAAAGTATGGTCTGCGATATCTGCTTGGAGAAACCCTCCATCCCCCAAAGTACCATCCTGACTCATTCGTCTCCAGAGACAGATCTTTTCTATGATAGAATGAAACGGGTACAGAGATTAACAGTCGAAAAATCAACAAGTTAAAATTCTTGTGAAGCAGTTGAGAGTCTCTCCATTGGTGGCGTCCTTGTAGTGCTGTCTCCAAGAGGATCGTTTCAAAGACACTAATGTACCTATGCTAACGGGTGATAGGTACTATGTAAAGGACACCTACAGCGGGTAAAGGGTTAAAATTGATGTTGCCATATTTATTAGAACTAAATATAATTCAGCTGTCCCTTCATATGGTTTTTATGCAACCCACAACGCCTTCAAATATCACATACCTGAGTTTCATATTCTCTTGTAAGCTACGTACAAACTATTAGTCCTACATAAAAAATGAACAGGGCCATTATGTAGAAAATTTAATGCAGTTAAATTTCGTTCTGGGATACGTTCTCGCTAGAGGCCGGGAGGCCGTAGTATTAGAATTATTCAATAAATGACCTTTAATTTCGTTTTTCTAGAATAATTCGCAAACTGCGACCTCCAGCGGAAACTTATACAAACATAACATTTCGGTACATAAAATTTCCTAATTTTTTTCTGTAGGACAAGTAGTTTGCGTGTAGCAAGTGAGAGAATATGAAAATTTCACATTTGATTTTCGAAGGCATTGTGGGGTGATTAAAACCCATAGGTAGGGGCAGCTGAACCACACTGTATAGTACAGCAATAAAGTACGTAAACATATTTTGAACCTCCCGTTTTTAAAATTCTTATTGATGTGTAGTCATCCAAAAACATTACAGCCGGTTGTAATCACAATCTTCACTTTGAATTGTCCTAACTGAATGAGATTTTCAGGGGCAGCGCATTGTGAGCTGGCGGATTAAAACTGTGTGCCGGACCGAGCTTCGAACTCAGAACCTTTGCCTATGTCGGGTGAGTACTCTATCGTCTGAGCTACCCAAACGCCACTCACGGTCCGTCCTCATTACTTTACTTCTGCCAGTACATCGTCTCCTAACTTTCAAATTTCACAGAAACTCTCCTGCAAAACTTGCAGAACTAGCACTACTGGAAGAAAGGATATTGCGGAAACATGGCTTAGCCACACCCTGGAGGATGTTTCCAGAATAAGATTTTCACTCTGCAACGGAGTGTGCGCTGCCAGGGAGTTTCATATGAGCGCACACTCCTCTGCAGCGTGAAAATATCGTTCTGGAAACATCCCCCAGGCTATGGCTAAGCCGTCTCCGCAATATCTTTTCTTCCAGTAGTGCTAGTTCTGCAAGTTTCTCAGGAGAGCTTCTGTGAAGTTTGAAAGTTAGGCGACGATGTACTGTCAGTAGTAAAGCTCTGGGGACGGGGCATGATCTCGTGTTTGGGTAGCTTAGACGGTAGAGCACTTGTCCGCTAAAGGCAAAGGTCCCGAGTTCGAACCTCGGTCTGGTATGTAGTTTTAATTTGTCCTATACCTTCCCCCTCAATAGCCATGTACGTTAAGAACGATTATCACTCTGCTACTCCATAACAAAAGACCCATTTACAGTCTGGTACAAGTCTGTCCACTCCAGAGGGAGATGGACGAGGCACTGAACAAGATGTGGCGGCTTATTATTGAATGTTTACAGCAAACGGCAATTGTCAGCTGGCGGATACTGATGGCACAGGATCCCCAGACACCTGCCGTGAGGTTGCCGTCGGTATAGAAAGAACAAATCTGGTCATATGCACAGAAATACATTACATGATTGTGAAAATATGGGGTTCAGGCTGCTGTACAGTTTTTATCATTACTTTCGCTCATATGCCTACTCGTGGGAAAGGTTCCCACAGCCGAACATTATGGTCTGACAATATAATTGCTTACAAATTCATACTACACTGAAGGATGCTGATCTAGCACTTGTGAAAACGGACATACTTTACAAAAACTAGTATGAAATGTCATAAATTACTGTAATCGACACTATCTACTTCCAAGAATAAACTACTTGTTCGTTCAGTATGTTCTCACACTGACTCAGAAATCAAAATTAAAGACGTGGTTGTTTTAGTATGCGATCAAATCCCATTAATTGATTTTAAATTGTCCAGAAATTCATCTAGTCACAAACATATGCAAGATGATCTCACAAAGCCAATCATGACATTTTAATCCGCCAAGTTCGAAAATATAAAGCTCCTCAACTTAGCAAAATTCCAACGCTCTTACAGTCCTCAAATTTTTCTATTCCCCACTGCTGCATCACCGTAGTGATTCGCAGAAAATCAGCGAGAATCTATCACCAAAGTGACCGCAAATGTCTCTAAGTCTCCACTGGAACAATGAAGCAGTCGCTTGCAAAATGTAATCGCGAACACTCACGTTGACAAATTACTGATTGTGGTTCACTGGAGTCCAAAATCACAAGCAAAAGACCTCGAGTGCAGCTGCGCCGGTTTCTACCATTTTTGCTTTAAATTTGAAAAATGGCTCTCATTCAGAACAACACAACAATTAAATTTGGAACTTTGTGGATCAATCATTTTGTGACCTTATAAATCTAGTTTCAGTAGTTCAATTACTACAGTAAAAAAACGGTATTTAATAGCCACATCTTAACGTATTAAACAATAAAAAGAAGCTGAAAAACTAATGTCCGGTATAATTTGGCCTAAAGCGTCTTTATAATCTTGTTTTGAGGATGTCATCGGACCTTTCATTTGCTGCACCACATTTCAATTAAAATTGATTTTATTTGTTGTCACTTCAAGTAACAAGTGATAGTACGACTAAATACATCTTTCAGCGAAGTATCTGGGATATAGGAAGATACGGATCATGTAACATAACACGGTACTATCACTACATGTGGCTTGCTGCGTTGTTGAATTCTGGCTTAATTATCTTAACAAGTTACATCAAAGCTTCATTCACCATTCGTCTGTACGCTGCAGACTTCGTAGTACTCGTTAGCAAACAGACGGTAATATTTCTGTTTGGTAAACGATAGCATATACACGAAAACCGCGTATCGTTTATCTGCAAAATAGCGGCGTAACTAAACATTATCACAGTGGAGTTCATTCTGGTCTGTGTGTAAAATGTTACTGATATCAGAGCTATTATTCTGTTTATTCTTCTTCCAGGTGCTCTCAGAATAATATGTTCGCAAACGTAACAACGTTCTCTTGCTATTATGGTATATTTAACTGGAACTGCAGTGGCCTGTGCCCTGAAATTCTTCCATAGTGAAACACACCTGAGTCAAAAGTTAAATTCTTCATTTATTTCCTCCTTATTTTTTCAGAAATAAATAGAGAAATCTTCTTTGCGTGTTAACCCGCTGCAGTAATAACACCGTCTTCGAACAGTATGTACGTACCGTGTATTTTTCTCCGTATATGTGAGCCCCCATATGAACGGGGTAGTCAAATGAGAATGAGACAGATGAAACAACGTAAATAAACTGTTTATTATATAAAAAATGATGGCAATAACCGTTAACACTTTTATCCCACTGCGTGGCAAGGCGTTCAATGCCCCCATGGAAAAATGTTAGCGGTTGCCAACGGAATCACGACTGTACCCAGATAAACGCAAATCAACGTCCACGAATGTCTTTCTTCAGGGCTCCCAAAATACGGAAACCACATGGGGAGAGGTCGCGTCTGTATGGCGGATGTGTGAGGGCTTCCCAGTGAAACGTCTGCAGCGTGGTGGAAACAACCTCAGCAACATGTGGGTGAGTACGCTACACATCTTCCATACAGTCCCGAGCTCGCCTTTGTACTGCAGCCAACAAATAGTTCCTACTACAAAGAGCTTTTGATTATCGTTTTTCATCCAGAGTACGAAGCTACAACTTTAATGCTCCATGAGCTCAAACTGTCTTGCATACCAAAATAGTTTTATTAAAGAATGGTCCATCGTACAAACAACTAGTTTCAATGATATTAACAGAATCTTCCGTCGGCACCAGTTTGCTTTTGTTCTACAATATTATTTTTATTGCTAACCGGTTTTCGGCTTACAAGGCCATCTTCAGACATTTACTGAGTATTATCACCAAAGAAGTTTCAATGATAATTCACTTAGCATACTGTGATATTTCGGAACTAGTTCGACATGAATTTACATACGTTGGAAACGCCATCTCGAGCTACAGGCAAGACAGAACAGAACTTTTGTACAGTAGCATCTGACCTAAGCGTCAGTTCTCCGAACAGTATTACAATAAGGTACACTCACGTACTGCGTTATTGGATGCTACTCAACTCACCTCCATCCTGGGGTACAGCCAATCCCAATCCCACGGTCACCTGAAACAACAAGTAATACATAACTACGAAGTCTTTCAGTAACGGATGTGTTACATGAAATGTTCTCGGTGCACTAGTTGTTTTAACCCTGTGGAGCCTACTGTCCACTAAAGTGGATAGCTGTTAATGGTAGCTTCTTTGGCGTTTTCAGTTAGGCATGAGGCCGTAGAGGCACACAGTCTACTACAGTGGGGACTCCCTGCTGGTGTTATGCCATGCATGCATTTGAAAATGACGGAGAAGTGACCATTAAAATCTGACCATTGCAGTGAAAACGTTACACCATAGAGTTAATTCTGTACAAAATTCCAAGCTTCAAACAATATCTAGCATTTTCTTCGTCATAAAACCTACTAAATGTGAAAGAAGAGTCTGAATCACACACATCAGCTTTAAATGCGATGCAATTTGTGAAAGACGAAAACCTAATGTCGGCATCTATTGTCGTAACTAGTTTACACACGAAAATCTAAACCGATTTTGCCAGCCCCGTCAAATATCGGTTTTCTGATAATCGGTTTTCCACACACGTGGCCGGTTCAGTCAGTGCAGTGACTGTTTCTCTTCAGTGACGTATGGGGGAGGGAGGGGGGTAGGAGAGGTGGTGAAATCTTGTCGCTCAATCTATTTATAATATTTGTTCTTGTCCTATGCTGCACAAAAATTCACTCCGCCAAGATTAGTCGAAATTTTTAAAGGCGAGTGTAAACATGACACCCGAAACATGTTGCAAACGATACAGCGTTTACAAGGGAGCAAATATCGATTGAAGAAGTTCCAGAGTAGATTTTGGAGAGTTTAGGTGACAACCAGAAGCGGTATTCCGAAATCCGGATTTTGGAAACCCATGTAAACGTAGTGGTAGATGTACTAAATGTGGTAGCGATCACTGCGACCAGAGATTACATTAGCACCAAATTTATGACGGCCGCAGCGTTTTTGTTTCCATAGCAATGTGTAATTCGTGACATACTCTTATGCAGTTTATCACATATTTGTGTGATTCCGTCACTTCAGATTTTTATAGAGAACTAACTGTTTCCAGCCATGCGTAGCTGTGGCTTAGTCTGGTCACAATGACAAGAAAGAAAAATGTCAAACGTACACGTTTCTAATATGTATGGAAATTGGATAGATGTCCTAGTCTCCCTGTCTCCCTTCTCCTGTCCGTCTTCCCTGACCATCTTCTCTTCCTTCTCCCTCTCTCGGTTCATCACCTTCTCCCCCTTCTGTCTATCTCCTCCCCTATCTCTCTCCATCTCCTCCTGTCCCACTCTCCACCCTCACCTCCCCCCCCCCCCCCACAGTCACCTCCACCCTCTTTCTCTGTCCGTCTACTGCTGCCCGTCTCGTCTCTCTCTGTTGTTCATCACGTTCTCCCCCATCTCTGTACCTTCTCTTCTTGCACTCTCTCTCCATCTCCTCCTGCCTTTCTCTCTGCCCCTCTCTTAGCCCATTACCTCCTCCCACCTCTGTCCATCTTCTCCTCCTCCTCTCTCTTTATCTCCTCCTAGCTCTCTCTCTCTGTCCATCACCTCCTCCCCATTTCTCTGCCCATTTTCTCCTCCTCTCTCCATCCCCTCCTCCCCTTTCTTGTTCCTCTTCTCCTGCCTACTTTCTCAGTCCATCTTCTCCTTTCCACTCTCTAGCTCCTCCCACCCCCACTTTTTGTCCATCTCCTCCTTTCCACATTTCCTCCCACCCCTTGTCCATCTCCTCTTCGCCCCTGTCTGACCTTGAGCCTCATTTTCTGTTACTGAAAATCGGATTCTGTAGCCGATAATCCATAAATGCAACATTCCTATTTGCTAAGAACATTTCACTAATATATACACATCAAGAAACGTTTGTATCACATCGGTTGTGAGAGTTCCGGAACCTCTACAGAAAGATGGAATCGAGATCAACATAAACATCTTTTCCGCCCATTTTATTGCTCATGGAAACCACACATTGAATTTTGTACCACCATACAGTGACACTTTCAGAGGTGGTGTTCCAGATTGCTGTACACACAGGTCCCTCTAATACCCAGTAGCACATCCTCTTGTATTGATGCAGGCCTGTATTTGTCGTGGCATACTATCCACAAGTTCATGAAGACACTGTTGCTCCAGATAGTCCCTCTCCTCAACGGCGGATCGGCATAGATCCCTCAGAGTGGTTGGTGGGTCACGTCGTCCATAAACAGCCTTTTTCAATCTATCCGAGACATGTTCGACAGGGTTCATGTCTGGAGATCATGCCATCCACTCTAGTCGAGCGATGTTGTTATCCTGAAGGAAATCATCCACAAGACGTTCACGATGGGGCGCAGATTGTCGTCCATGAAGACGAATGCCTCGTCAATATGCTGCCGATATGGTTGCACTATCGGTTGCAGGTTGGCATTCACGTATCGTACAGCCGTTACGGCGTCTTCCATGACAACCAGCAGCGTAGGTCGGCTCCACATAATGCCACCCCAAAACAGCAGGGAACCTCCACCTTGCTGCACTCTCTGGACAGTGCGTCTAAGGCGTTCAGCCTGACCGGGTTGCCTCCAAACACGTCTCCGACTATTGTCTGGTTGAAGGCATATGCGACACTCATCGGTGAAGAGAACGCGATCCCAATCCTGAGCGGTCCATTCGGCATGTTGTTGGACCCATCTGTATCGCGCTGCATGATGTCGTAGTTGCGAACACGGACCTCGCCATGCATGTCGGGAGTGAAGTTGCGCACCATGCAGCCTATTTCGCACAGTTTGCGTCGTAACACGGCGTCCTGTAGCTCCACGAAAAGCATTATTCAACATGGTGGCGTCACTGTCAGGGTTCCTGCGTGCCATAATCCGTAGGTAGCGGTCATCCACTGCAGTAGTAGCCCTTGGGCGGCCTGAGCGAGGCTTGTCTCTATCTCCTCCATGCCCGAACAATATCGCTTTGGTTCACTCCGAGACGCCTGAATACTTCTCTTGTTGAGAGCCCTTCCTGGCAAAAAGTAACAATGCGGACGCGATCGAACCGCGGTATTGACCGTCGAGGCCTTGTTGAACTACAGACAACACGTGCCATGCACCTCCTACCTGGTCGAATGACTGGAACTGATCGGCGGCCGGACCCACCTCCGTCTAATGAGCGCTGCTCATACATGGTTACATCTTTGGGCAGGTTTAGGAACAACACTGAACAGTCAAAGGAACTATGTCTGTGATACAATTTCCACAGTCAACGTCTATTTTCAGCAGTTCTGGGAACTGGGGTGATGCGAAACATTGAGCTAGTCCGTCCGAAAGCTCAACAGGGTGTCCCTTAAAAATTTGAAGTAAATCGGCCAAAAACTTTTCTAGATTTTTGGTAATAATGTTTCCCCTTTATACAGTATATTAAATATTTATTTATACATAGTGTATCTACATATTTTAAAATTAGGTACATAAAAACACACGTGTATTCGATTTTCAAAGCAATCGGTGAAGATTTAAGCTTCTGAACACACGGGCATTTAGGTTTTTTATGTTGAAGAGGCTATGAAGATTAACGTGACAACTGAACCTACAATATCTGATGTAAGGAAAGTAATAAGTCCATTAAAATATTATTACGTAAATTACGATCCACGACATTATCAGCACCCACAAACATGGAATTATAACCACCATCACATATGTTTTATATAAATTAAAGGGAAATGGCCAGAAATCTGCAAGAACAAACACGAAAGCTGGCTGTGTCGTTACGAAGGATCGTACTGCGCAGAAAGCTACCAACTGAAAAGTCAGGGGCGGTGCAACCCGCTTACGACATTTGTAGGCGTAGTAGACAAGGACATATTTCAGGATAAGACGCTGCCGCTAATATGAGAACGAGAGAAAGGATCTGAACTTGGCCGATTGGTCGAATGACATAGTGGCACGCTTCACACGGATGGAGAGGCTATGGAAAACCATTGACAGATAACAGTGAGGCCACAATCAGACACTAATGAGAAAGTTAGATGTTGCTTCTCCTTATGGCCATAGGGTGTGTTTCATGTAGGTGATACTCGCAACTTCACAAGGGAGCCAGTAAAGTACGTACGGCTTATGACGAGGCGATGTAGGGTGCCCATGAATATTCTCCTGCTTGCATCAAGTAAACAACTTCATGAAACCACGCATGTAGCGAGTAGGCTGTGAATTACGTTGGGAAAATAGTCAGCGCCGTATCCTAGGGTCCAGGTTGCGACGTTGTTGTTACAAGTACTGTCTTCAGGAAATCATCGCAGAGCTCTGCTCTCCGCAGCGAATAGAAAATAGGTTTAATATCTCCAACTGTTATAAAAATCACGTAAAAATCTGAAATTCGCGAACGATGTAGCATGTCAAATATATGTTCTCATTTTTACTTAGGACTGGGGTTTCGTTAATTTTTAATTTTTTAAATTAATGAGCTTTATCTTTCAGGTAACTTTCAAACTAAGCGCTGATGTAAACAGATTATTATTATACTAAATCATGTTATATATTTATTATTATTGTCATTAAAATCATTGGCTATGTAGCAAGTTTTATTTGTTACGGGAGGCCCCCTTTCCGTAGGACTATCACCAGCACCTGCTGTATGAAACAGACCCGGCAACGCAGACATAGGAGCGATTAGATCGCGCACCTGTTTGTGCCATGATGTGGTTTGAAATCAGCCTCTGAGTCGTGTGACGGAGAGCAAGAAGGCGAGTTTATAACATCATGTACTGTGCGAAGTAAAGCTGACATTTACGATTATCATCATTTGTAGAGCGACTTGTATTAGTATTACTCATGTAGTAGTACAATTAGCACAACTTGTACAAAATTTCCAATATTAGTACGATAGTTATCGTCTTTACGTTTGTCCATGTGTAACGATAAGAAACATTTTAAACGTTTTACTGTAAGATTTTTATGTTGCAAGCAACACAACTACAGTTCTTCGCTGAATTCCTGTATTTGTATCAAAGCGAGTCAATTAGTTCGCTGCTACCACAGGAGTAAAAAAATTAAAGAAAAACATCGGTTTGGCAGAAAGCATTTGGTCTTTTACAACTCCTCAACAATACCTGTGAAATACACTCCTGGAAATGGAAAAAAGAACACATTGACACCGGTGTGTCAGACCCACCATACTTGCTCCGGACACTGCGAGAGGGCTGTACAAGCAATGATCACACGCACGGCACAGCGGACACACCAGGAACCGCGGTGTTGGCCGTCGAATGGCGCTAGCTGCGCAGCATTTGTGCACCGCCGCCGTCAGTGTCAGCCAGTTTGCCGTGGCATACGGAGCTCCATCGCAGTCTTTAACACTGGTAGCATGCCGCGACAGCGTGGACGTGAACCGTATGTGCAGTTGACGGACTTTGAGCGAGGGCGTATAGTGGGCATGCGGGAGGCCGGGTGGACGTACCGCCGAATTGCTCAACACGTGGGGCGTGAGGTCTCCACAGTACATCGATGTTGTCGCCAGTGGTCGGCGGAAGGTGCACGTGCCCGTCGACCTGGGACCGGACCGCAGCGACGCACGGATGAGACCGTAGGATTCTACGCAGTGCCGTAGGGGACCGCACCGCCACTTCCCAGCAAATTAGGGACACTGTTGCTCCTGGGGTATCGGCGAGGACCATTCGCAACCGTCTCCATGAAGCTGGGCTACGGTCCCGTACACCGTTAGGCCGTCTTCCGCTCACGCCCCAACATCGTGCAGCCCGCCTCCAGTGGTGTCGCGACAGGCGTGAATGGAGGGACGAATGGAGACGTGTCGTCTTCAGCGATGAGAGTCGCTTCTGCCTTGGTGCCAATGATGGTCGTATGCGTGTTTGGCGCCGTGCAGGTGAGCGCCACAATCAGGACTGCATACGACCGAGGCACACAGGGCCAACACCCGGCATCATGGTGTGGGGAGCGATCTCCTACACTGGCCGTACACCACTGGTGATCGTCGAGGGGACACTGAATAGTGCACGGTACATCCAAACCGTCATCGAACCCATCGTTCTACCATTCCTAGACCGGCAAGGGAACTTGCTGTTCCAACAGGACAATGCACGTCCGCATGTATCCCGTGCCACCCAACGTGCTCTAGAAGGTGTAAGTCAACTACCCTGGCCAGCAAGATCTCCGGATCTGTCCCCCATTGAGCATGTTTGGGACTGGATGAAGCGTCGTCTCACGCGGTCTGCACGTCCAGCACGAACGCTGGTCCAACTGAGGCGCCAGGTGGAAATGGCATGGCAAGCCGTTCCACAGGACTACATCCAGCATCTCTACGATCGTCTCCATGGAAGAATAGCAGCCTGAATTGCTGCGAAAGGTGGATATACACTGTACTAGTGCCGACATTGTGCATGCTCTGTTGCCTGTGTCTATGTGCCTGTGGTTCTGTCAGTGTGATCATGTGATGTATCTGACCCCAGGAATGTGTCAATAAAGTTTCCCCTTCCTGGGACAATTAATTTACGGTGTTCTTATTTTAATTTCCAGGAGTGTATTTTATTATGCTTTTATAAGAAATGAGATACGTCTCTGTTCCAAAATGCCCGGTTTTTACAAAAATAAGCGATTATGTTCTATGAGTTTCACTGAGTCCAGTACAGACAGCGAAACAATGTTAATGTAAGAAGCATGCTGTATTAGAAAATGTGCCACCAAGCTTTGGATGTGAGGTGCAACGTTTGTATATCATTCATCGAGTTTTGTATTTCATGCGACGCTGGTGCATGACGATAGCAGTCAGGACCGGCAATGGCGTTGCTCGGTCGCTGCTAGAGCACTGGTTATTCTTTGTGTTTTACTGTCCCTGTAAATACATATCGGTAAAACGAATATCTCGCTGGAATAATTCTGGACCACCACGGCGAAAGGACACATAAAATTCCGTTTTAAAAATTCAATTTGTCTGCAGTGGGTAACAAACTGACACTTTCAGTTGGCATTGGGTGTCACGTGAAAGACGTAATTAGCGATATCTGTTTGAGGTGACTCCACCTACACATTGCAAAAATTTAACTGCATATATCTGCTAAAACACCAGAAAAAAGAGCCTGACGACTCCTAGAAGGGACGCCCGATATACAGGGTGAATGAGTTGTCCCTACCTATGGGTTTTATACAACTTGCAACGCCTTCAAAAACGACGTTCCAAATTTTCATATTCTCTCACTCGGTATGTGTAAACTTTTGGTCGTACAGAAAGAATGAACAGGAAATTTTTGTAGGAAATTTTATGTACTTAAATATTGTACTGGGACGCGTTATTGTTGGAGGCCACTCAATAAAAATGCATTTGAAGGTCACTTTTGTTGGTTTTTATTGAATTATTCGACAACTACGGCCTCTAGCGAAAATGTACGCCACCACAAAATTTATCCACATTAAATTTCCTACAAAAAAGTCCAGTTTATATATATATTTTTTTCTCCAGGACTAACAGTTTCCGTGTATCAAGCGAGAGAACACGAAAATCTCACACGTGGTCTTTGAAAGCGTTGCAGGTTGCATAAAACTTGTAGGTAGGGGCAGCTGAATCACCCTGTAAATAGGATATTATCAAAACGTATTCTATATTTTCAGATGAAACAAAAGAAAAATTCAGAGTAGGAATTAAAATTCATGGAGAAGAAATAAAAACTTTAAGGTTTGCCAATGACATCGTAATTCTGTCAGAGACAGCAAAGGACCTGGAAGAGCAGCTGAACGGAATGGACAGTGTCTTGAAAGGAGTAAGATGAACATCTACAAAAGCAAAACGAGGGTAATGGATCGTAGTCGAATTAAATCGGGTCATGCTGAGGAAATTAGTTTAGGAAATGATACATTTACAGTAGTAGATGAGTTTTGCTATTTGGGATCAAAATAACTGATGATGGTCGAAGTAGAGAGGATATGAACTGTAGACTGGCAATGGCAAGGAAATCGTTTCTGAAGAAAATAAATTTGTTAACTTCGAGTATAGATTTATGTGTCAGGAAGTCGTTTCTGGAAGTATTTGTATGCAGTGTAGCCATGTACGCAGTGAAACATGGACGATAAATAGTTAGGACAAGAAGAGAATAGAAGCTTTCGAAATGTGGTGCTACAGACGAATGCTGAAGATTAGGTGAGTAGATCACATAAGTAATGAGGAGGTACTGAATGGAACTGGGGAGAAGAGAAATTTGTGGCACAACTTGACTAGAAGAAGGGGTCGTTTGATAGGACATGTTCTGAGTCGTCAAAGGATCACCAGTTTAGTATTGCAGGGCAGCGTGGGGGGTAGAAATCGTAGAGGGAAACCAAGAGATGAATACACTAAGCAGATTCAAAAGGATGTAGGTTGCTGTAGGTACTGGGAGATGAAGAAGCTTGCGCAGGACAGATTAGCATGGAGAGCTGCATCAAACCAGTCTCTGGACTGAAGACCACAACAACAACAACATTTTTAGAGATGACAGTGTGTTCTAAAACAAAACAAAAATTGTCTATCATACATGGGCTAAAATGGATATCTTACGAGCCATTGGCACTTGCTCATATTTACTACCTTGAAACACATGTTTTACTCAACAAGCGCACATAACCCAAGATATGCGTTTTACGAGTAGAAGCCATGCTTACTGAACTTTTTTCATTGCGCATATTCATATTTTGGCGGCGCAAAGACTGTTCCACAAAATTTCGGGGGTGCAGCCGCATATATTAGACTTCTTCACTCTTCTTAGTGAGCTCACCCTGAAGATGGCTGGACGGTATTCAGCCGAAATAGTAGAAGAAGAAGTCGATTTTATGCGGCGGCACGCCCGAAATTTTATGGAACTTTTTTCATTGTTTTGTTCGAGCCCACTATCTCTCAAACTACAGAAGTTTCTTTTTTTAACACGATCATATTTATCGTTGGATTCATATTAATTATACACAAATTAATACTGGCAAATAGAAGACCATCCGCACCCGTTTGGTAACGCTATCACTCCTTAGTTTGAGCGTGCAAATTCACAGAGTTAATCTCAAACAACTTCACCTGCGGAGCGAAATATTACTTTCCATCACACATGTTTCAGTGTGACCAAACGCCACGCAAGATTTCGCCACTGTAATAAAGAAACCTTTCCTGAAAATACTGCAGCTATGTTTACATGAACTGAACAGTACTCCAGAAGTCGCGTGCAACTGGATACCACCGCTCGAGTCAGCTGATCGAGACGTTGTTTCAACGTAATGACGTCACGCGTGGTCTGTATTATCTACGGTCCAATCCCGGTACGAATGACGCGGTGGACGTGGGAGCGAGCGGAGGATGTGGACTCACTCACCAGGCAGGCTGCGACGGCAGCCCCCAGCCAGAGCGGGGGCGGGCTGTGCCGGACTCTCCCCATGGTGAGCGATGCAGCTGCTCTAACAGCGGCGTGCCTCCAGACACGCTTTTATACCCTTCCGGCGGAAACTTGGTGGCCTGGGTATCATTTTTATTGCGCTTTTTTTTTTGCTGCTGACCTGGCCGTCCAGCTGCTGACAGCTGAGGTCACAGAGCGCCACGCACTGTGCACTCACAACACAGTGTCAGATTTTCGCATAACACAGTTTGTCATTATCACTTGCACGAAAGTTAATGACAGAGTTTTACGGCAAGCGCCCGCAAATCTGATCCAGACGTTTCCACACATCCTCTGTGCTAAGAGCTATTCCTGTAACATCTCTAATAGCTGGACGCACGGAAAATACCTCAGGTAAGTGTTCACTCTTCTCATCAGAATCTACGCCAACGACCAGCCGCTGACCCCAAATACTAGATATTTCGGAAATCGCTCAAGTATAATATGAAAATAACACTTAAAGTAGTAGATGAGTTTTGCTATTTGGGGAGCAAAATAACTGATGATGGTCGAAGTAGAGAGGATATAAAATGTAGGCTAGCTATGGCAAAAAAGCGTTTCTGAAGAAGAGTACAGATTTGTCAGGAAGTCTTTCCTGAAAGTATTTGTATGGTAGTGAAACATGGGTGATGAATAGTTTAGACTAGAAGAGGATAGAAGTTTTCGAAATGTGGTGCTACAGAAGAACGTTGAAGATTAAATGGCTAGATCATATAACTAATGATGATGTACCAAACAGAACTGGAGAGAAGAGGAATTTGTGGGGCAACTTGACTAGAAGAAAGAATCGGTTGGTAGGACATGTTCTGAGGCAACAAGGAATCACCATTTTAGTACTGGAGGGAAACGTGGAAGTTAAAAATCGTAGAGGGAGACCAAGAGATGAATATGGTAAGCAGATTCAGGATATAAGTTGCAGTAGTTACTCGGAGGTGAAGAAGCTTGCACTGGATAGAGTAGCACGGAGAGATGCATCCAACTAGTTTTTGGACTGAAGACCACAACAACAACAACAATACCGACGCATTTTCCATAACGCGCATTACCATGGGATTGCAGCTGCTTTATGCCCAGCCGTAATTGACTTATATTAACACCTTACTTTTTAAAAAGGCACTGATAAATTAGCTATGTCCAGAACAAGGAAATATCTTTTAGCACGCTTTTAGCAATATCAATACACTTTTATAACATGTATTGACAAGGGGGGGGGGATACGCTTTCGCCTACTTCAAAAAAATTTCGATAAGTGCAAATTTCGTTATCTGTTGGTGACTTTTACTCACAACATACTTTTCGAAAAAATGTTGATGTGTAAATAAGGTACTGAACTTCAAAATAATGAATATGGGATTCACTGGACAAAGTGACATCTACTAGTCTACTGAGACTAACCCACCTCCTCTTAACTATAAGCTGCACCTTGACCTGAAATATTTTATAATTATAAATCTTGAGAATTGTAACTCTAAAAAGATTAAATTTCTGGGTTAAGTTTCACTGAAAAATGTAAAACATTTATGGAATCCGGAAAAATTCATTAAAAACAATAAACATTTTTTATTCAAAATTTTAAAATGTGAAGTAACTGACTAGATTGCAATATTTTCAAAAGTTAGTCACGTAGCATCCTCCCCTCCCCCCTTGGTAATGAGAGGATTAATAAGCTAAAATAAGGTAGACAGTTTTTTCGACATCAGCGTGGCTCTGTGGTAGAGAGTTTGCTTCCCACAAGGGGCCATACGTTCGATTCATGACATATGCAAATTTTTAAACAAAGATGTGTGTTCTACGAGAATTTCCATGAAGCGTCCAATATGTAAAGTTGGAAAAACCTTGGTAGCATTCGAGTCTGGTAATTGGTCGATCGAGTCTCATTTCGGTTATAATTTTTTTAGAATGAGATTTTCACTCTGTAGCGGAGTGTGCGTTGATATGAAACTTCCTGGCAGATTAAAACTGTGTGCCGGACCGAGACTCGAACTCGGTCCGGCACACAGTTTTAATCTGCCAAGAAGCTTCATATCAGCGCACACTCCGCTACAGAGTGAAAATCTCATTCTGGAAACATCCCCCAGGCTGTGGCTAAGCCATGTCTCCGCAATATCCTTTCTTTCAGGAGTGCCAGTCCTGGAAGGTTCGCAGGAGAGCTTCTGTAAAGTTTGAGCGGTAGGTGACGAGCTACTGGCAGAAGTAAAGCTGTGAGGAGGGGGCGTGAGTCGTCCTTGCGTGAGTCAGATGGTAGAGCGCTTGCTCGTGAAAGGGAAAGATCCCGAGTTCGAGTGTCGGGCCGGCACACAGTTTTAATCTGCTAGGAAGTTTCGTATTTTTTTTAGATTTCTCCGTTCATTCAAATACCTACGTCATTTAAAAGTAAAATTCATCAAATATAAGCTAATGAACGCTTCTAATTGTCATCTTTATGAGCAATGTACGTCTCCTTATTTATAATTAGACTGACGGAAAGAAATCACAGTACTAAGAAGAATCTGTGCGACATAAACGAAAGTTGATAGGCGTGTTTGTACATCTAAAACATGAAGATTATTAAAATTTGGTGCCAGTTGCTTAAGAGTAGAGCTAGTAGAACATGCAAATCAGGTTTGTTTAAATACAAGTTGTGACGGTCGGGAGCGGTAGTTATCTTTGAGATTGGACATGGTGAGTTGATGTTAGTCAAGAACGCTTTAACGGGAGAAAGACAGCATTATGAACACCTCACTCAGTTTGAACGAGGTCGTGTAACAGGGCCACGACAAACTGAATATTCCTTCTGCGATATTGCAGAGAGGCTAGTAGGAATGTAGACACTGCACAAGATTGCTGGGAGCGGCGGTCACGAGAATGTACGATCGCAAGAAGACGGGCCTCCGGATGGCCAAGTGGCACTACCGGCGCATCGAGAGCACATGCAGCAGCAATTTAATCAGCAGTTGGCACCACAGTGACACAACGAACTGGCGGAAATTGCTTACTTCAACTTCGAGTCAGACACCGTGCAGCGTGCTTTCCGCTGACCCCAAACCACCGCCTTTTGCAATTTCTGGGGTGTCTAGCGAGAGCTCATTTGAGGGCAAGGCGGAGGTCTGTTGTGTTTTGTGATGAAAGCTGGTTCTGCCTCGGTGCCAGTGATGACCGTGTGTTGCTTAGAAACAGGCCAGCTGAGGGCCTGCAACCAAACTGTGCTAAACACGCTGGACCTACACCTTGAGTTATGGTCCGGGTGCGACTTCGTATGATAGCAGTAGCACTCTCGTGGTAATCCCACACATGATTCTACCTTTCGTGCTGCCATTCATGAACAACATTCCAGGGCTCTATTCCAACAGAATAAAGTTCACCCACACATTGCTTTTGGAACCTAACATGTTCTACAGAGTGTCGACATGTTGCCCTGGCCCACTCTATCACCATCACCAGGTCGGTCTCCAATCGACCACATACGATGGGCGTTTGAAAAGTCCGTGCAAAGCCCGCGAGATGTCACCACCGGTGTGTATCGAGGTCATGTTTAGTTAGTAGCATCCTTGGAAAGAACGCACACCAAGTTTCGGCTACAACGGTCAATTTCTTTGTGTTCGGCATTCGTGTGAATCAAGGAAGTCGAGTGATTGTCAAAAAATGGACGAAGAAGAATTTCGTGTGGTGATTAAACATTATTTTATGAAAGGCAAAACGCCTCAAAACACTAAAGAGAAGCTTGATAGACATTACGCTGACTTTGCGCCTTCGATTAGAACAGTTTATAAGTGGTTTCAAAATTTTCGGAGTGGCCATATGGGCACAAGTGATGCTGAATCTTCTGGACGCCCTTTGGAGGTTAAGACTCAAAAAAGCATCGATAAAATCCTTGATATGGTGATGGATGACGGAAGAGTTCACGTGCGTGAGATTGCTAGTGCTGTGGGCATCTCGAATGAATGGGTACACAATATTTTCTTTAACATTTCGACATGAGGAAGCTAACAGCAAGATGGGTTCAGCGATTGCTCACGCTAGACCAAAAACGGAATCGTTCGCAGCTGTTCAGGAAAAATCCGCAGGACTTCAGGCATCGTTTCGTCACTGTACATGAAACATGGATACATTACTCTACTCCTGAGACCAAAGGACTATCTAAACAATGGGTTACCAAGGGAGAATCTGCACCAAAAAAGGCGAAGACCATTCCATCGACCGGACGAAGTGTATAAATCTAAAAGGAGACTATGTCGAAAAATAAAAAAGATTTACCCCAAACACGTAAGAGGTTATATTTTTGCAGTGACTATTCAAACGTCCCCGTATGGGATATCATCGGTCGACAATTCCAGCATCATCCACAACGAGCATTAATCGTCCCTGTGTTGCCTCACTAAGAGCAACCATCATGGAACACCTCCCATAAATAGAGTCCCGGCACCTGTACAACATAATGCATGCACGTTTGCGTGCTTTCATTCAACGTTCTGGCGGTTACACTGGTTATTAATGCACCAGAATTTCACATTTTCAATAGCATAGCTCACGTTTATACTTTCCTATGATCTTGCACCCCCACCCCCACCCCCCACCCCAAGAACCATGGATCTTGCCGTTGGTGGGGAGGCAGGTGCAACCACAATGGAGGGGTATCTGTTGAGAGGCCAGACAAACGTGTGGTTCCTGAAGAGGGGCAGTAGCCTTTTCAGTAGTTGCAGGGGCAACAGTCCGGAATGATTGACTGATCTGACCTTGTAACACTAACCAAAACGGCCTTGCTGTGCTGGTACTGCGAACGGCTGAAAGCAAGGGGAAACTACAGCCGTAATTTTTCCCGAGGGCATGCAGCTTTACTGTATGGTTAAATGATGATGGCGTCCTCTTGGGTAAAATATTCTGGAGGTTAAATAGTCCCCATTGGGATCTCCAGGCGGGGGCTACTCAGGGGGACGTTGTTATCAGGAGAAAGAAAACTGGCGTTCTACGGATCGTAGCGCGGAATGTCAGATCCCTTAATCGAGCGGGTAGGTTAGAAAATTTAAAAAGGGAAATGGATAGGTTAAAGTTAGATATAGTAGGAATTAGTGAAGTTCGCTGTCAGGAGGAATAAGACTTTTGGTCAGGCGAATACAAGGTTATAAATACAAAATCAAATAGGGGTAATGCAGGAGTCGGTTTCATAATGAATAAGAAAATAGGATTGCGGGTAAGCTACTACAAACAGAATAGTGAACGCATTATTGTGGCCAAGATAGACACGAAGCCCACGCCTACTACAGTAGTACAAGTTTATATGCCAACTAGCTCTGCAGATGACGAAGAAATTGAAGAACTGTATGATGAAATAAAAGAAATTATTCAGATAGTGAAGGGAGACGAAAATTTAATAGTCATGGGTGACTGGAATTCGGTAGTAAGAAAAGGGAGAGAAGGAAATGTAGTAGGTGAATATGGATTGGGGCTAAGAAATGAAAGAGGAAGCCGCCTGATAGAATTTTGCACAGAGCACAACTTAATCATAGCTAACACTTGGTTCAAGAATCATAAAAGAAGGTTATATACATGGAAGAAGCCTGGAGATACTGACAGGTTTCAGATAGATTATATAATGGTAAGACAGAGATTTAGGAACCAGATTTTAAACTGTAAGACATTTCCAGGGGCAGATGTGGACACTGTCCACAATCTATTGGTTATGATCTGTAGATTAAAACTGAAGAAACTGCAAAAAGGTGGTAATTTAAGAAGATGGGACCTGGATAAACTGACTAAACCAGAGGTTGTACAGAGTTTCAGTGAGAGCATAAGGGAACAATTGACAAGAATGGGGGAAAGAAATACAGTAGAAGAAGAATGGGTACCTTTGAGAGATG
This sequence comes from Schistocerca cancellata, assembly GCF_023864275.1. Lineage (NCBI taxonomy): Eukaryota > Metazoa > Arthropoda > Insecta > Orthoptera > Acrididae > Schistocerca > Schistocerca cancellata. Next base: position 744,190,180 of record NC_064628.1, on the reverse strand, counting down.
AAGTAGTGAAGGCAACAGAGGATCTAGTAGGTAAAAAGACGAGGGCTAGTAGAAATCCTTGGCTAACAGAAGAAATATTGAAATTAATTGATGAAAGGAGAAAATATAAAAATGCAGTAAATGAAGCAGGTAAAAAGGAATACAAACGTCTCAAAAATGAGATCGACAGGAAGTGCAAAATGGCTAAGCAGGGATGGCTAGAGGACAAATGTAAGGATGTAGAGGCTTATCTCACTAGGGGTAAGATAGATACTGCCTACCGGAAAATTAAAGAGACCTTTGGAGAAAAGAGAACCACTTGTATGAGTATCAAGAGCTCAGATGGAAACCCAGTTCTAAGCAAAGAAGGGAAAGCAGAAAGGTGGACGGAGTATATAGATGGTCTATACAAGGGCGATGTACTTGAGGACAGTATTATGGAAATGGAAGAGGATGTAGATGAAGATGAAATGGGAGATACGATAGTGCATGAAGAGTTTGACAGAGCACTGAAAGACCTGAGTCGAAACAAGGCCCCAGGAGTAGACAACATTCCATTAGAACTACTGACGGCCTTGGGAGAGCCAGTTCTGACGAAACTCTACCATCTGGTGAGCAAGATGTATGAGACAGGCGAAATACCCTCCGACTCCAAGAAGAATATAATAATTCCAATCCCAAAGATAGCAGGTGTTGACAGATGTGAAAATTACCGAACAATCAGTTTAATAAGTCACGGATGCAAAATACTAACGCGAATTCTTTACAGACGAATGGAAAAACTGGTAGAAGCCGACCTCGGGGAAGATCAGTTTGGATTACGTAGAAATATTGGAACACGTGAGGCAATACTGACTCTACGACTTATCCTAAAAGCTAGATTAAGGAAAGGCAAACCTAAGTTTCTAGCATTTGTAGACTTAGAGAAAGCTTTTGACAATGTTGACTGGAATACTCTCTTTCAAATTCTGAAGGTGGCGGGAGTAAAATGCAGGGAGCGAAAGGCTATTTACAATTTGTACAGAAACCAGATGGCTGTTATAAGAGTCGAGGGACATGAAAGGGAAGCAGTGGTTGGGAAGGGAGTGAGACAGGGTTGTAGCCTCTCGCTGATGTTGTTCAATCTGTGTATTGAGCAAGCAGTAAAGGAAACGAAAGAAAAATTCGGAGTAGGTATTAAAATCCAAGGAGAAGAAATAAAAACTTTAAGGTTCGCCGATGACATTGTAATTCTGTCAGAGACAGCAAAGGACTTGGAAGAGCACTTGAACGGAATGGACAGTGTCTTGAAAGGAGCATATAAGATGAACATCAACAAAAGCAAAACGAGGATAATGGAATGTAGTCGAATTAAGTCGGGTGATGCTGAGGGAATTAGATTAGGAAATGAGACACTTAAAGTAGTAAAGAAGTTTTGCTATTTGGGGAGCAAAATAACTGATGATGGTCGAAGTAGAGAGGATATCAAATGTAGACTGGCAATGGCAAGGAAAGTGTTTCTGAAGAAGAGGAATTTGTTAACATTGAGTATAGATTTAAGTGTCAGGAACTCGTTTCTGAATGTATTTGTATGGAGTGTAGCCATGTATGGAAGTGAAACATGGACGATAAATAGTTTGGACAAGAAGAGAATAGAAGCTTTCGAAATGTGGTGCTACAGAAGAATGCTGAAGATTAGATGATAGATCACATAACTAATGAGGAGGGTTTGAGTAGAATTGGGGAGAAGAGAAATATGTGGCAGAACTTGACTAGAAGAAGGGATCGGTTGGTAGGACATGTTCTGAGGCATCAAGGGATCACCACTTTAGTATTAGAGGGCAGTGTGGAGAGTAAAAATCGTAGAGGGAGACCAAGAGATGAATACACTAAACTGATTCAGAAGGATGTAGGTTGCAGCAGGGACTGGGAGATGAAGAAGCTTGCAGAGGATAGAGTAGCATGGAGAGCTGCATCAAACCAGTCTCAGGGCTGAGCACCACAACAACAACATGATCTTGCAATGTTAATCAGTTAAATATGTTACCTAGACAAATGTATTACAGATAATTCATCACTCTACGTCAATTGTTATTTGATGTTGTAATTTTTTTTCGTCAGTGTACACATCACACACTTAGCTCCACTTTTAGTTGCAAACGCGTTCTTAATTACTGATCTTTTACAAAAGATTGTTAATTGACATTGTTTATATTTTGAAAAAATTACAATTTTTTCTTTCTTTAAGCACTTCACGCTTCACACAAATGCTAGTAGAACATGCACCTTCGTTTAAAAATTTGATTCCATCAGGAACTGAACTCGTGCCCCACACGAGTCTTGTGTGCAGTTTACCGCATAGCACATTGCTTATCGAAAATAATAGCCGTTGTTTTGTGTATTAAAACTGGTCGGGAAACTTCAAACTCGATTTTCTCGAGAATGTTTGAGAGTAGCATTGAACAGAAATGGCTGATTGATATCTTCCTGAACTTTATGTACCATAAATATAAAAAAATACAAAAATCCGACTGGCATGTGGCCTCCTTGCAAGAGTGCAAATGTAGAAGCCCGGCGTCCTAGATGCAGTCCATAGGAACATAGAGGCGTGACACTAGTGACAAACATTGACCAAAACTGAACATGCGGACTGCCACATAAAGACAAAGCCAATAAAATATGGTTTACACCAGTCTATTGCAGCGGCGGATGCCTTTACTCGACAGACGGAAGGTAAGATAGTTATTGAGGGTTGCGATAACTACATCCTTGTGGACTGGAATCTAGGCAGGATGTAGAGTAGCATCAGCGTCAACGTACATACTCAGTAAGCCACCATACTGTACACGGTGGAGGGTACCCTGTACCACTAGTACTCACTACCTTTCCCCTTCCACTCGAAAATGAATGAAAGGAAAAACGACTTTCTGTATGCCTCTGTACGAGTCCAGCTTGTCTTCGAAGTCCTTACGATAAATGTACACTGGTGGCAGTAGAATCCTTCTGCTACTTCTCACGAATGCCAGTTCTCTAAATTTTCTCAGTAGTAACAAGTGCAAACATCGCCTTCAATGGAACAGAGACCGTTAGGAATCAAAAATGTAGAGCAGTCACAAGTGGCATGTAAATATCCTCTATTGACTTGTTTCACTCGACCAGCACGAGCACCTTCTGAAATTACGTAGCCAAGAGCCACACGTTACATAAGTATATTAGACAGTATATAGCGCCGCTGACATACATAAAATAAGGAGAAATATATGCGAGTCGCGGCTGCACTGATATTTTAATTTTGGAATAGTCACTTTTCCTCCAAGGATTCCCATTTGACGCCACTTCCTTGATAGTCTTGTGTTGATAGTTTTGTTTTCTTTTTTTTTTTTTTTTTTTTTTTTGTTTTTTCATCAGTCATCTGACCTCTTCATCTCAGAGTAGCACTTGCAACCTACGTCCTCAATTATTTGCTGGATGTCTTCCAATCTCTGTCTTCCTCTACAGTTTTTTTTTCCTTTACAGCTCCCTCTAGTACCATGGAAGTCATTTCCTCATGTCTTAACAGATGTCCTATCGTCCTGTCCCTTTTCCTTATCAGTGTTTTCCACATATTCCTTTCCTCTCCGATTCTGCATAGAACCTCCTCAATCTTTACCTTATCAGTCCACCCAAGTTTCAACATTCGTCTGTAGCACCACATCTCGAATGCTTCGATTATCTTGTGTTCCGGTTTTTCCACAGTCCATGTTTCACTACAAGACAACGCTGTACCCCAGACGTACATTCTCAGAAATTTCTTCGCCAAATTAAGGCCGATATTTGATATTAGTAGACTTCTCTCCGCTAGGAATGCCCTTTTTGCCATTGCTAGTCTACTTTTGATGTCCTTCTTTCTCCGTCCGTCATTGGTTACTTTATTGCCTAGGTAGTTCCTTAACTTCATGTACTTCGTGACCATAAATCCTGATGTTAAGTTTCTCGCTGTTCTCATTTGTATCAGTTCCCATTACCATCGCCTTTCTTCGATTTACTCTCAATCCAGACTCTGCACTCATTAGACTGTTCATTCCGTTCAGCATATCATGTAATTCTCTTGACTTTCACTCAGGATAGCAATGTCATCAGCGAATCGTTTGACTCTGAATTTTAATTCCACTCCTGAGCCTTTCTTTTATTTCCAACAATGCTTCCTCGATGCTCAGATTGAACAGTAGGGGCGAATTGCTACATCCTTGTCTTACACCCTTCTTAATATGAGCGCTTCAGTCCTTGGTCGTCCACTCTTATTATTCACTCTCGGCTGTTCTACATATTGTATATGACCCGTCTCTCCCTATAGGTTAAAAAAATGTTCAAATGTGTGTGAAATCTTATGGGACTTAACTGCTAGGGTCATCAGTCCCTAAACTTACACGCTACTTAACCTAAATTATCTGAAGGACAAACACACACATCCATGCCCGAGGGAGGACTCGAACCTCCGCCGGGACCAGCCGCACAGTCCGTGACTGCAGCGCCAAGACCGCTCGGCTAATCCCGCGCGCCCCTATAGGTTACCTTACCCGTATTTTTCTCATAATTTCGAACATCGTGCACCATTTTACATTGTCGAACGCTTTTTGCAGGTAGACAAATCCAATGAACGTGTCTTGATTTTTCTTTAGTCTTGTTTCCATTATTAACCGCAACGTCAGAATTGCCTCTCTCGTGCCTTTACTTTTCCTGAAGCCACACTGATCGCCATCTAGCGCATCCTCAATTTTCTTTCCATTCCTCTATATATTATTCTTGTGAACAAGTTGGGTGCATGAAATTTTTGAAAACATTATAAGCGATCTTATATTAATATGATAATTAAAAACAGTCTTGATCGGAAATTTCTTTTAATCGGAGTGACCGGTTTCAATCTTTAAGGATCATCTTCAGACTCCAGAACGGCAGGTGGACTTCCATGGAGCAAGCAGCGCCGACCCACGACGCTGAACTGACTTTTCCAACAGTCAGTTAAAGACTGTTTTTCATTATCATATTGGATGCCTGAGCTCTTAAGCTGATTGTGAGGTAATTCTCGCACTTGTCAGCACTTCCAGTCTTCGGATGCTTTTCCGAAAGTCAGATGGTATGCCGACAGACTCATACGTTCTACACACTAAGGTGAATATTAGTTTTGTTGCCACTTTCCCCAATGATTTTAGATATTCTGTCGGAATGTTCTTTATCCCTTCTGCCTTATCTGACCTTACGTCCTCCAAAGCTCTGTTAAATTCTAATACTGGATTCCCTATCTCTTCTAAATCGACTCCTGTTTCTTCTTATACCACATCAGACAAATCTTACCCCTTATAGAGGCTTTCAATGTATTCTTTCCACCTATCCGCTCTCTCCTCTGCATTTAACAATGGAATTCCCGTTGCACTCATAATGTTACCACCGAAGATTGTTTTGACTTTCCTGTATGCTGATCTGTCCTTCCGACAATCAGTTCTTTTTCGATGTCTTCACATTTTTCCTGCAGCCATTTAGTCTTATCTTCCATGCACTTCCTATTTATTTCATTCCTCAGCGACTTGCATTTCTGTATTCCTGAGTTTCCCGGAACATTTTTGTACATCCTCCTTTCATCAATCAACTGAAGTATTTCTTCTGTTACCCACGCTTTCTTCGTAGTTACCTTCTTTGTACGTATGTGTTCCTTCCGAACTTATGTGATGATTAAAAAGAAACCCGCCTCGATTGCGTAAAAAGCACCTAGTATTAACCTAGGTTTCGGCTAGATAACTACACCTTCTTCAGAACAATAAAACCCACAAGTGCCTAAGAAGACCTTTGTCATTGATTAAAAGAACACTACAGCTATACATTTATAAACGAATAAGGGAAAAACACAGTACATGTGTACAAAGTCTAAACCACTACTTAACTTAATGGTGTAACCTCCACCTTACACCGTCCTATGTTCGATGGGCCATGACCCGCCATAAACTTGAGTTGTGGAAGGTGGTTAGTAACCTTCAACATAGAGCACGTCCGTATCTCACCACTGACTTCTAGTGTCAGCCGCACGCAGTTGACGTCAAGAAGTGTATGGGCCTGAAGACGACGTTGTTACAACGTGGAAACTAGTTGCAAAAATAAAATCGACACCTTAAATGTAGCTGGAGGAATTTCTTCATTTTTAATATAAATTTATACCAGTTGACGTCCCACTGGCCTCCATTTCAACTATGGATGTTTGAAGATTAAGAGTTAATGTATACTCCGTTCTATGGGAAATCTCGACGACTGCATCCGCCATGCTTAAAGGCACGTCAATGGCAGCGCTTGGACTTCGTTGAACGAAGCAGCCAGACTGTCGTGACGTACGAAAAACCCTCTTCGTTATTGTGATAGGTTGTTAGCTTTGCTTCTGGACGAGGGCGAGCGGATGCTGAAACATGCACAAAATACTGGATCACTTTATTGTAACTTGAAAAAGATGAAATACTTAACTTGGAAGCAATCCATGTCCGCAGAACTGTCTGCGTATAATTGTTACTGTCACTGACGAACTACTTGATACAGTACAGAATAATAGTCTCTCCTCTCAATTACTATAAACTTTGCAGCATAGCTCTGTCTAATACAACTTTCGCACTATTGGCTCTGTAGTGAGTCGTTGCTGTCGTCTTCGGCGACGACTGCAGAGTGGGGCTGAGCGGCACTCGCTCTGACGTAAGTTAAGCGGCGGCGGCGTATGGAAGCTCTTGAAGGCGTGTCTACGCCGATGTCTCTCATTAGTCGTTTCGCCTGGCAGTGGCTGTGCTTGATTGTGGTTCCGTCGTGAGGTGCTAACTGTGCCATGGCACCTCATTTTTTAGACAACACCACAAAGACAATGTCTCTTTCTGGAAAACGCGAGCTCAACTGAGAACCAGGACTACGTGGAGGTACGATCAGCTACGTAACACCACTATAGATATTAGTACCTCTTCCATAGACCATCCGAGAATGGATATTTCATACCATGTACAGTTACATCTGCATTGCACATACCTCTCCTATGAAGTGATACGCTGATACGTAGTAAAAGGACAGTTGAAGTCGTGAGTCGTGCTTGGGCAGCTTAGACGGTAGAGCACTTGCCCACGAAAGGCAAACGTCCGGATTTCGAGTCTCGGTCTGGCACGCAGTTTTAACCTGCCAGGAAGTTTCGTACCACCACACACTCCGCTGCAGAGGGAAAACCTCATTCTTTACAATTTATCTCGATTCAACATGTTGAAGGTCGCTTTATTGTTCCATTGCGCTATGAAAGTTAGTTCATTACCCAATGTTTCGCTCAAAGTTATCACATCACTATGTTGTTCATTCATGTGTCAAATTTCATGAAAAGGGGAATATTTTCAGGGCGATAAAACGAAAGACAAAATGCGATATGTACTCGCATGGAGAAGTGAGAAGGTAGTGTTAGCTTTCATTGCTCAAGACACATCTTGACGTGCTCTTCCTTTTCTGTGCAGTAGATTCTAAAAAGACAATTTTAACACAGGTGCTGCATTTACATATACACATGTATCTGACTGGAAAAGTATTTGCTTTGTGTATTACAAATGTCTTATTTGGGTAAGATCAATAGAAATGACTTTTAGGGTTTTCATTTGTGTTTTCGTTAAAAGTAATGAGGCAGGCGCTATCTCAGTAGATGCAGAAGGGCACTTAATTTTGTTCCATGTTTAATATTATTAAATCTTATAGCGACCGTGACATCGAATCAGGTGTATTTTTTTAATCAAACGATGTACTTTTTAGGGCATTCCAGAGCTCTTGAAAAGACAAAAACTGCAATATAGCGCTTGTTAGTGCTGAAGCTAAAGCAAAAGTGTCCGAGAAGTGTGTCTAAATTGAAAGGCATGGCAGGCGGCCTCGCCTATTGCGATGTAAACTTCACGAAACTTCCTGATAAAAATACTGAAGCACGTACAATGGGAGGAGGAAACGCAATGAAACTTCACGGGTTGAGAGGGTGTGTCATGCTATTTCAGTGATTATAATATCAAGTCAAATTCAGTAACCACTACAACGTTGACGTCCACGGACGACGAGCACTAGTCTCTAAGACAATGACATTGGTTAACATATCAGACATAGGAGCAGTCCAGATAAATAACATAGAAAAGCAATAATGGTGTGTACACTAAAGATCCTTTTGGCATGCAACGGGACACAGGAAATGGGGAAATGCTTCGATCTTGAAAAGCTGGTTAATATCGGGGTGTTTATTATGTGAAGGGTAAATGGCTTTCCATAGAGGAAGATCAACAACAGACGAAGAATTTGTGACGAAACAGATCATTGAAAAATAAGCAGAAATTAACTGAGAGATACACTTGGCATTTGTTGATTTTAGATAAAGCTAACAAAGAAAACACTGGAGCATAACGAAGAAAAGAAGATACACATTCCATTTAATAATCACATTAAAAGCCCATATGAAAACACGACATTCACGCTAGATATAAATATATAGATGGCAGCACCCTTCACCACTAAGAGGGGAGTCAGAGAAGAGTGTAACATTTCACACTTTTTAAGCTAATTCTACCTTTACAAGTTGTAGTCTCCTCAATGTTAGGCTAATAGATTCTACTTCAATTGCTGTTTCATGTCTCCTGCTGCCCTCTGCCAGTTCAAGCCTGCGGCTTTCTTTATTTCTTTACGCCAGTGTTGGGGTGACCTGCCTTGCTTTCTTCGTCTTTCTCCGCGGTCCACTCAAGTACTGCCTTTGTCGATCTTCCGTCATTTTTTGTACGAAATGCCTTCTTCTTTTCCATTTCAGAGCCTTTACCCTTTCCACAACATTCTGGACGCCTGTTGTTGCTTTTATGTCTTCGCTTCCTTTACGATCTTTCTTAGTGAGACCTACGAATAACCTTTCCGATGTTCTCTGAGCTGTTCGATGTTTTCTCTTGAAAAACTCGTTTATAATACACAGCCGTATGTTCGTACCAGAAGAACACACCGTTAGAAAACAACATTTTTTAAATTTATTGACACATTGGATTTAAAAACGGTTGCGTTTCTTCAATAAACTTTCCAACCCATCTTCATTCGGAAGAAAATTTGAGGTTTTAAGTCACTTTGGGTACCAATTAACTGTTGCAGATAAACCTATTCGTTAACACTTTTGTGTAGTTGCTACTCAGAATTATTTGATTTTCTGTGCATAATATTTGTTTTGGACGGATTTATCTTAAGGCTCACTTTTTCTGAACTAACTGATAAATCCTTTACAGAGGGTTACACCTCTTTTTAACACTGATGATTAAAACTACTATATCGTCTACCAATCTCAAGTTAGTCTTTTCCCATTTGTTCTAGTTCCCCTTATTTCCAAATAGTTTTGGACACATGTTTCTCAAGCACAGCTATAAATAGTTTGAGGAATATGGGAGCACCCTGGTTTACTCCTCTTCTAATGCCAAATTTCCTTGCGTGTTTTCCTGTGCTGGTAGAAGCCATCGAGGTATCACAAATGTTTCACAAAATGTTTATGTACTTTGTTCCCGCACCTTCTTCAGCCGTACCTATTAACTGCTTATGGCTGACACAATCAAAACCTATGAAAGCTGTGCGTAGCTGTATTTCATTTTAATTAGCTCGACTAATTACTTCATGCTCTGTATGTGTAATCGGTCAACTTTGCTATTACCACTGTAGAATCCAGCTAGTTCTGTGGCTTGCCGTTTTCCATTGACGCGACTTAAGACTCAAGCAAAAACGTTGTAGATTGCAGTGAGTAAACTGATGCCACAGTAATTCTTCAGATCATGAAAACTTCCTTACTTGTGTAGAAGCATTATTTGTGTTTGATTCGAAGAGGTGGGGATGCTTCTTGTTTGAATATCAAGCATTAAAGATTTTAGCTACATGTTTTTCTGTTTCCTCACCAGTAAGTTTAAGTATTTCGTCCGACAATCATGGCCGCATGCCTGTCGGAATTTACTTTCTAAGCAAAATATCCGAAGACTGCGATATGATTAAAACCGCAAAGAAAACTAAAACAATGGCCTTAATAGGAAGGGATCCCTTAAGTACAAAAATAGTGGTGAACAGTATAGTAGTAGAATACAGCAATAGAACAAATGAGGTATTTTGATTGTCTAGGATTTTATGTCACAACGAGTATGATGGAGATATAGACAAGAAGGTAGTAAAATTTTGAAACATATATGGAACAATAAACAGGTACTTTAGAAACAACAGAGAAGAAACTAATACGAATAACGCTTTTTAAAGTGATGGTTGTCCCCATACCAGTCTACGGAAGTGAGTCTTTGGTCATTTACAGACGAACAAAAAATAAGATACAGGCAGCTGAAATGAGATTTATTAGTGATATGAAAGGCTGAGTAGACAGATTAAGAAACAGCGATATCATGGAGAAATTAAACGTACTTAACGTAAGCGATAGAAATAAATACAATAGAAGAAAATCGAGCTAACATGTCGACAGAATGAGCAACAGCAGACTACCGCAGAGAGTCAGAAATTATTAAAGTCCGGTAGGCCGAAGAACTCTGGACGGATATCACAACAGGTAAAGGCCTTATAATTGAAGCTCAGAAGAAGAAACGAAATTACTTGCACATCAATATCGTATTATTTTTCTAAAACATTGACCCATTCACGAAATAAAAGGAGTGTTCGATCTAACTCCACCCATCCTTTATACTACTCTGTACTTACAAAGAATTTGAGTGCCGTTTCTTGTCGCAAGGGAGGAATTTTATTATTTTAGACGTAACTAAAATACAGTGAACCCAGCTCCACGACAAACGACGGCATGTTGCAGTACTATTCTTCAGTTAGAGGGGTACATGACAAATCGTGTCTCGTGAGCAATAGAAACATTCAGGTCACTCGAGTCTGGCCCATCTCTTACTATCTTCCATTCTCTATATTCGGATAAACTGAATTTCAGAAGTTAAACGACGACGAGAAACTACCAACTTCACTTCCCGTGTTCCGATATAACGACCAATGGTCTGCAATCGTAGGCTACTAATCTGTCCATTCCTCACTACCTTCTCTTCGGTGATCCCTCACCAAATGTCACACATTCCCAACGTCCAATACGACTCTCCTTCTTCTCTCTCTCTCTATTGTGTGTGTGTGTGTGTGTGTGTGTGTGTGTGTGTGTGTGTGTGTGTGTGTTTGTGTGTGTGTGTGCGCGAGCGCGCGCGTGTCCCCAAAATATCGTTCTTTCAATGTTGTGATGCTGTGCTATCCTGATTCCAATATGTTCATCATAGCAGGTATTCCCGTAGACTTCTCTTGTCGCGTATGCTTCCTGATACCACTCTATTTCGTATTCGTACTTTTCTACACCTGAAGAGATGTGTGTCATGTTCTGAAAATCTTATCTTCTCACACACAACTATTCAATATCCAGTACTCGCCATCCTTAAGCCCGATTTGGACGGTCTCCAGTAGCAGCACCTATAGTCTAAAATATTACCGACTTTCAAACTCCATGTAACTGTCGCTTGTCTAATATACTTTACGTCGCACTTCCGTTTTTATTCTGCTGTATTAGTCTCTTGACTACATAGGTTAACATTCACGCTCACAAATATTGATTAATCGCTAAAACGGTTTCGAGTAACCACTCGAACCCGTTTTAGCGATTAATCAGTATTTGTGAGCTTGAACAATAAATAGGTACTTTAGAAACAACAGAGAAGAAACTAATACGAACAGTGCTTTTTAAAGTAATGATCTTTCCCACACTATTCTACGGAAGTGAGTCTTGGGTCATCTACAAATGAAAAAAATATACAGGCTGCTTTGAGACTGTCACTATACTGTTTCATGTTTTTACATGAAACTGTTTTTGCATTTTATTACCATGCCTTAGTGATATACTTTATCGGATCATGAAGATTGATGACTTTAGACTGGTATCAAGTTATATGTCATCATATCTCATCCCAATCATGCTGTATGTGTGAAATGTCAGAGGAACAGGCAGTCCTGTGACTGTTTCATACAGTTCTCAAGGCGTTTGTGGTGTGGATTGCAGTGTGGGATCTTGTATAATCATTCTGTGTATGTAATTTGGTGCCCTGGTATGACGACTGGGTTTCTCATTCTTGTCATATACTAACACGCATTCAGCCTCTCTTCAACCGATAGCTGCCCATACCACGATTCTGGAGTTGGACAATATGGGTCTCGAGAATTGCTAGTTCCTGAGGCCTTTCACAGGTCGTCTACGGAGACATTGGAGTGAATCTGACCGCCAAGAAGACATGCGAAACTTATCGTCGAACACCTCAAAATGCCACCCAATATCCCAGTCCAGTTCTCAATCTAATTTCCAGTAAACGGCTCCCGATAGTTCGTGCTGACACACTGGTCGTGACTTCTGCCCGGATTTCAGTTGTCATTCGACTATTCATAACAAAATGGCTCTGAGCACTTTGGGACTTAACTCCTGAGGTCATCAGTCCCCTGTAACTTAGAACTACTTAAACCTAACTAACCTAAGGACATCACACACATCCATGCCCGAGGCAGGATTCGAACCTGCGACGGTAGCGGTCGCGCGGTTCCAGACTGAAGCGCCTAGAACCGCTCGGCCACACCGGCCGGCGACTATTCATAACAGCCAATCGAACAATCCTGCAATCTTCTCGCAGTGCAGTCTCTTAGAGTTCAACTCGTCACCACTCGTTCGTCACTGCAGTATCACTTTAGTAGCGTTCGCTCAAGATGTTCATGGTGTAGTGCATCGCGTCTCCGCCAGTTCACATTCTTGTATGACTGGAATTACCAACAACTTTAAAACAAGGAAATACCGATTGATGTTGATAATCAGAGTCACTTTCCGATTCACTTAACTGCATTCTGGATGTGAAGTAGGATTGTGCGGAAGCAGTGTACTGAACAGAGACGTAGTCGAAAAACTGGCGTCAGTTAGTAATAATCAGAGACTTAATAATCAGCACAATCTCGTTCACTGATAAACAATGTATCTTCCTCCCGATCAGAAAATTTATAGACGCATAAAATCGTCTGCTTCCACGATTCGATAACTTTGCTACACGGAGGAGTTCTGTGAGTAGAAAGAGACGAAGTTTGGCGCTTAAAGTCTCGTAAACATCTGTACCTACACGTACACCCTACATCATATTCCGTCAACCACCTAACGGAGCGATGTGGAGGGCACTCCTGCGACCACTGATTCCCCCTTCTCTGTTCCACTCGCAAATAGCGCGTGGGAATAACAATTGTTGCTAAGCCTCTGTATTAACTCTAATCTCTCGAATTTTCTCGTCACTGTCATTTCGCGAGATTTATGTGAGAGGAAGTAGTATGTTGTCCGACTCTTCATGGAAAGTGGTTTCTAGCAATTTCAACTGTAAACCTCTCCGTGATGCACGAAGCCTGTCTTGTAACGTCTGCACTAGAATTTGTTGAACATCTCGGTAACGCTCTCGTGCTGACCAAACTATCCCGTGACGACAGGCGCCGCTTTTCGTTGGACTTCTCTACCTCTTCTATCAGTCTTACCCAGTAAAGATCCGAGACTTATGAACAATAATCAAGAATCGGTCGAACAAGCGCCTTGAAAGTCACTTCCTTCGTGGATCAGATACATTTCCTTAAAATTCTTTCTATGAATCTGTCTGGCAGTTATTTTTCTTACTGTTTGTTTAATATTGTCATTCCTCTTAACATTGCCCTGGAAATAGTTACTCCTAGATATTATACGGCAGATGCAGTTTCCAGCAATTTCTCATCAATAGTGCAGTTGTGCAGTTGTGGATTTCTTTTCCTTTGTATGCGCAATATATCGCATTTATTTTCGGTCGGGGTCAACCGCCAAAACCTGCACCATTCACCAATTCTCTGAATGTTATTGTGGAAATCGATACTGTATTCTGTTGTTGCTACTTTCCTATAGTCATCCGCATCATCTGCAAACAGTGTTAAAGAGCTTCCGACACTTTCTACTAGATCATTTATGTACATTGTTATAGTAACGGTCCTATCACACTGCCTTAGTGCACTCCGAAAATTACCTTTACATCTGTCTATTTTGTTCCGTTGTTGAGCTCCATCTCTAAGGATGTATTCAGTCTCAAATTTGGTCAGATACTTGGAAAGCTCCTATTTTTTGTTCATTACATGGCGGATAAGTGAAGACAAAACTAAATACCTGGTTGCTACTAGAATGCCAACAGCAGTAGATCAGGAAATGTTAAGAGTTGGGAACGTGCAGTTTGAAAAAGTAAACACATTTAAGTATCTATCTCCAAAAATGAGATTGATTCCGAACTGAAGAAGAGATTACGGGCGGGAAATGCGTACTACATCTCACTGAATAGATTACTTTCATCACGGATATTGTCTAGGAATTTAAAGATTAGAATATACAAAACTATTATTCTACCAGTTATGCTGTATGGGTGTGAGACTTTGTCTCTCACTGTGCAAAATGAAAAGCCGTTTCGAGTATTTGAAACAAAATTTTGAGGAAAATTTTCGGAGCAAAAAGGGATGACATTAGCGGAGAGTGGCAAAAACTGCATAACGAAAAGGTTCACGAACTCTATTGAAGCCCTGACATAATCAGTATTATTAAATCACGTAGGCTGCGATGGGCGGGTCACGTAGCTCGAATGGATGAGGGCAGGGCAGCGCGCAGAGTACAGGTAGGGCACTCAGAGAGAAAACGTCCTGTGGGGAGACCGAGGCGTGGATGGGAGGACAATGTGAAGGCTGATTTGAGGAGCCTAGGTATTGAAGGTGAGTGGAAGGAAATAGCACAAGACAGGGACAGATGGCGAAAATACGTTGCTGCGGTAATGGACTCTCGAGTCCGGTATGACCAGTGTGTGTGTGTGTGTGTGTGTGTGTGTGTGTGTGTGTGTGTGTGTGTATTACACGGCAGTGCAGGACGATGTAAAATGCCTTCCTGAAACCACGGAACACGGCGTCAACTTGTCTACCGTGCTTTGGATCTCGCGGAGGAACAGAGCGAGCTGAGTTTCGCAAGATCTCTGTTTGCGGAATATATGTTTATATTTATAGCAGAGATTTTCGTTCTCCAAAAACTTCATACTATGTGAGCACAAAACATATTCCATAACAACAGATTGACGCCGACGGTACAGGCCTTAAATTATGTGCATCTGCCGTACGACCTTTTTTGAAAATGAAATGATCTGAGCTTTTTTCCAGTCGCTAGGTACTTTTCGTTGCTCCAGCGATCTACGATAAACTGCTGCTAGAAAGGAAGCAATTTCCGTCGCATAATGTTTGTAGAATCTTACAACTACATCTGGTCCTTGTGTCTTTCCACTACTAAGAGATTGTAGTTGATCTTCTATTCCGCGATCAGTTATCTCAACATCTGCCATTTCGACATTTGTATGGTGATTGAGGACTACTTGCCTCCACTGTTCGAAGGCAGGGAGTTTCTCGTTCGAAGTTTCGTAAACGTCGAGATAGTTAGCGAACGACCACGAGCGAAGTTGAATGTGGCCTGTGGAGGAGATTTGTCGTGGTCTTATGAACGAACAAATTCACATACAGCTTAATCAAGTTAAGGAAAAAAATTAAATGCTCACCAATTTGAACCTTCCTTCCTTCTTCCGAACCTGAATACACACCGATGGGCCAAAATATTATGAGCGTTTGTTTAATAGCGTTTTGGTCCAGTTTTCATACACAGTACATCAATGATTCTGCTTGGCATGGATTCTACAAGTGCTTGATAGGTTTCCCGAAGTGTGTAGCGCCACATGTCTACTGTCGGGCCACTAAATTCCCTCAAATTACGGAACTGTTGTTTGCGGCACGCAGTTGGCGCCCGATATGTGTTCCATCAGGGGATTTTCTGACTAAGACATCAATGTGAGTTCACTACTATGCTCCTCAAATCACTTCAGCAAGAGTCTGGCCTTGTGTCCTGCTAGAAGATGTCATCGCCATCGGAGAAGACTGCAACCATGAAGGGATGCAAGTGGTCCGCAATAATGTTCACATAGTTCACTGCTGACATGAAGTCTTCGACTGTACCATAGGTCCCATAGAAGCCCAACTCAGTGTACCCCATAGCATAATTCTGCTCTCAACGGCTTGCATGTGTGGCGCGGCGGGTGTTCCAAGCAGCCATCCGCCTGGATGACGGCGTGTAACGACCCAGCGATCAACTTGGTGCAACAAGAAATGTGATTCATTCGATAAGGGACATGTTTCTATTGATCCACGGTGAAAATTCAGTGATGCTGTGCCCCTGCAATCGTAACTGGCTATATCGTTGGATGAATACAGGAACACGTAGGATCGTGGGATGTGGAGCTCCATATTCAAAAATGACTTTGAACGGTGAGCTCCGAACCACTTGTGCCTGCACCAGCATTGTACTCTGACGTCAGATCTGCCACACATCACTACGTATCCTGAATTATACAGTAGGGGATCCTCCGACCTCTAGGTTTTGTAATAAGACGTGGTTTCCAGTAGCATACGGCCTAAGCGTTATTCTAGCATTCTCCAACCATTTTTCATAGATACTCGCGACATTAGTACACCAACGGGTGACCAGCTTCGCCATTTCAGAGATTCTCGTTTCTAGCCGTAGCGCCACAGCAATGTGCCATTTGTCAGAACTTCTTCTCTAAAGTCACTGCCGATTCGTCTCTCTTCCACTTACTTTCTTTCCTTACTTCATCACGTGCCTGCAACACCACCAGGAGGCATTCAACGTCGCGATGGGCAGTGGTCATAATGTTTTATACTGTGTACTGTATTCAACACTGCGCCTATTGATTCGAGTTCTTCCTTGGCCGTTGAATCAGTATAAAATTGTAGAGACAGAGTATTGGACATAAACAACGCATTTTGTTGACTATAGGTCCTCGGATGTATTTCACGAACAACGAGCGTGCGAAACCCATCAAACTCTGATCGTCCGCAGTACCCAGAAGACAGTAGATGCCTGCGCCCATCTACCTTGATTTACGGAAGGCGTTCGATACAGCATCATCGCTTAATGAACAAAATAGGAAGGTACTGAATACCAAATAGGCTTTGGGATTAGATTGAAGGGTTCCTAGAAAATAGGACACAGGAGTCATTCTGAAAATAGAGAAATCTTCAGATGTAAAAGTAACTTCGGACGCACCCCAACGTAGTGTTTTACCATCGTTAGTTTTCAAACGTTACGTACACAGGGTGATTCAGCTGACCCGACCGATGTCGTTTTATGCAACCCGCAATGTAATATCTAGCTTTCAAAAACTATACACGAGATCTTCATATTATCTCGCTCGCTACACACAAACTGAAAGTCCTACAGAAAAAATGAACAGAACATTTTTGTAGAAAGTTTAATGTTATTAAATTTTTCACTGGGATACGTTTTCGTTACAGGGCGTAGTTTTCGAGTTTTTCAAGAAAGACATACAAACGTGACCTTCAAACATACCCCTACTCTCACGCTCAGCCCCCTCCAGTCACGGTTTCTAGTATGATGTTCATTAGACTCCCTCCTACCACAGCACAAAAATTTGCTACTATACGAATTATTTCCCAGATGCGACTTTTTTCGGTCTTTGTTGATTGGCCTTATTACGCCACCGACTTAATCGAGCATTAAAATGGTAAAACTGGCGTTTGCGCAAATTTTAACTAGCAATATTGTCAATTTTAACATCATACAATAAACAGTTACATCGTTGTATTCGCGAGGCCTGCCTACGAAACTATTGTCCTTTCAGGGTTAAGTCTGGACTGAATTGCCAATGTGATTAGTTTTAGTGTAACTTCCATTATCCTTACAGGCGCATTTGAATTTATAATGTTAATGAAATAGCCGATTATATTAGTGGTGTAATAGCCTAATCAATATAGACCAAAAAAGGTCAAATATGGGGACTAGCTCGTGTAGTCGGAAGTTTTTGTAGGGTCAAGAGTGCTATAAATGACATGCTTGAAATTCTGAACAATATACTTTAAATACTGATTGTAGATGGATGAGTTTGGCGGTGGAGACATGTCTGAAGATCACTTATGTACGTTTCTCTTAACTAATTCGAAAACAGTGGCATTCAGTGAAAATGTATCTCAGTACAAAATGTAACTAAGTTAAATTTCCTAAAATGGGTCATGTTCATTTTTGCTGTAGGACTTAAAGTTTGCGCATAATGAACGAGAGAATATGTATATCTTCCACTTGGTATTTGAAGCTCAGATACACCATTGTGTATTGTATAATACGACATCGATAAGGTCAAGTGAGTCACACTGTGTGAGTGTAATGCAGAGTGCACATATGTAGGTGCATATGCCCAGGATCTCCTTCCAAATCCCTGGACCGATCTCACGTAAATTTGGTACAGAACAGAGAGTCTCATGGTTATCGCACTGGGGTTTATACCCTCCCAGCTCCAATAGGAGTGGAGATACAGGCAAGAACGTGTATTTCACAGCCTCTGGCGCACAGCCTCCCATGCATAATAGTCTTCTTGGTGAAAATAGTATTGGCTGCCAAATCAACCTGCTTTGGAGGGCAGCCTGCATATCACAGGCAAAGAAAAGTTTTCCAGGGCCCAACATGTAGGCTCCCCTGCATGACAGCCATGTTGTGTTGGAGAAGTTTCAGCCTACTTTATCGACCTGTGTTGCATGGCGACCTATGCTTCAGGGGTGAATACATAAATGATTTTAAGGCAGTGACGTAGCTTGCCCTGCATGACAAGCGTGTTGTAGGTGTAGTACTGGCCTGCTTTATTAAACTGGATTGCAGAGGCTACATGTACCAATGGCTGGGGACAGGTTGAGATGGATGGAGGAGAGGATGGACAGAGTGAAGGTGAGAGAGTGAGAGGAGACGAGGGGGAGATGTATGAGGCAAATGGAAGGTGCAGAGGGTCAGTGGGCAGGTGGAAAAGAAGGAGAAGGAGGATATGGTCAGAGGAAGGAAATATGGTCAGATGGGTGGAGGGAAACGGACAAAGAGAGAGGTAGGAGCAGATGAAGAGACCGAGCTAGTGGGGAGGCAAGCTGAAGACACTGACAGCATTCTATTTTCATCAACACAGTTTTAGTACTATATTCTAACAAGATGAATCCCGACTACATATTAACTGTAATACTGATATACTGATATACTGATACACTTCACCACTCGGCACATTCCTTTTTTGTTATTTTAGCAGATTCTCTATTTTCATGGATGCTAACATTTGCGAATGCATTGAGTACCTCTATAAACTGTTTATTCAATCCCACGACCACATAGAATCATTAGTACTAAAATTCGGAACGTTTTGCAGCAAGTAACCTATAGCCCGAAACGTGAAATCAAGTTTCTACAGCAGTAGGAGGTGTCAGACATTCTGCAACTTGGGTAGCTACCCTTTCACCCATTAACGATATTTTATTTCTGTAGATGGAAGACTGTAAATACATATCTATAGTGTTCCAAATGAGTCAGAGGGGTGTACAGGCGGCTGGTCCCGGCGGAGGTTCGAGTCCTCCCTGGGGCATGGGTGTGTGTGTTTGTTCAAATGGTTCAAATGGCTCTGAGCACTATGGTACTTAACATCTGAGATCATCAGTCCCCTAGAACTTAGAACTACTTAAACCTAACCAACCTAAGGACATCACACACATCCATGCCCGAGGCAGGATTCGAACCTGCGACCGTAGCAGTCCCGCGGTTCCGGACTGAGCGCCTAGAACCGCGAGACCACCGCGGCCGGCGTGTGTGTTTGTCCTTAGGATAATTTAGGTTAAGTAGTGTGTAATCCGCAATGATCAACGACATGAGGATGCAGAAGGCAATGGAAACCACTGCATTAAAGACACGTAACGTGTATCCACAGGACATGTGGCCTGTAATTGAAGAAGTGTCATGATGATCTCTCCATTGGCAAAAGATTCCGGAATAGTCCCCCATTCGTATCTCCGGGAGGGGACTGCCAAGGGGGAGGTTACCATGAGAAAAAGATTGAATAATCAATGAAAGGATAACGTTCTACGAGTCAGGGTGTGGAATGTCAGAAGCTTGAACGTGGTAGGGAAACTAGAAAATCTGAAAAGGGAAATGCAAAGGCTCAATCTAGATATAGTAGGGGTCAGTGAAGTGAAGTGGAAGGAAGACAAGGATTTCTGGTCAAATGAGTATCGGGTAATATCAACAGCAGCAGAAAATGGTATAACAGGTGTAGGATTCGTTATGAATAGGAAGGTAGGGCAGAGGGTGTGTTACTGTGAACAGTTCAGTGACCGGGTTGTTCTAATCAGAATCGACAGCAGACCAACACCGATAACGATAGTTCAGGTATACATGCCGACGTCGCAAGCTGAAGATGAACAGATACAGAAAGTATATGAGGATATTGAAAGGGTAATGCAGTATGTAAAGGGGGACGAAAATCTAATAGTCATGGGCGACTGGAATGCAGTTGTAGGGGAAGGAGTAGAAGAAAAGGTTACAGGAGACTATGGGCTAGGGACAAGGAATGAAAGAGGAGAAAGACTAATTGAGTTCTGTAACAAGTTTCAGCTAGTAATAGCGAATACCCTGTTCAAGAATCACAAGAGGAGGAGGTATACTTGGAAAGGGCCGGGAGATACGGGAAGATTTCAATTAGATTACATCATGGTCAGACAGAGATTCCGAAATCAGATACTGGATTGTAAGGCGTACCCAGGAGCAGATATAGACTCAGATCACAATATAGTAGTGATGAAGAGTAGGCTGAAGTTCAAGACATTAATCAGGAAGAATCAATACGCAAAGAAGTGGGATACGGAAGTACTAAGGAATGACGAGATGTGTTTGAAGTTCTCTAACGCTATAGATACAGCAATAAGGAATAGCGTAGTAGGCAGTACAGTTGAAGAGGAATGGACATCTCTAAAAAGGGCCATCACAGAAGTTGGGAAGGAAAACATAGGTACAAAGAAGGTAGCCACGAAGAAACCATGGGTAACAGAAGAAATACTTCAGTTGATTGATGAAAGGCGGAAGTACAAACATGTTCCGGGAAAATCGGGAATACAGAAACACAAGTCGCTGAGGAATGAAATAAATAGGAAGTGCAGGGAAGCTAAGACGAATTGGCTGCAGGAAAAATGTGAAGACATCGAAAAAGATATGATTGTCGGAAGGACAGACTCAGCATACAGGAAAGTCAAAACAACCTTTAGTGACATTGAAAGCAACGGTGGTAACATTAAGAGTGCAACGGGAATACCACTGTTAAATGCAGAGGAGAGAGCAGATACGTGGAAAGAATACATTGAAAGCCTCTATGAGGCTGAAGATTTGTCTGATGTGATAGAAGAAGAACAGGAGTCGGTTTAGAAGAGATAGGGGATCCAGTATAAGAATCGCAATTTAAAAGTGCTTTGGAGGACTTACGGTCAAATAAGGCAGAAGGGATGGATGTCATTCCATCAGAATTTCTAAAATCATTGGGGCAAGTGGCAACAAAACGACTATTCACATTGGTGTGTAGAATATATGAGTCTGGCGATATACCATCTGACTTTCGGAAAAGCATCATCCACACAATTCCGACGACGGCAAGAGCTGACAAGTGCGAGAATTATCTCACAATCAGCTTAACAGCTCATGTATCGAAGCTGCTTACAAGAATAATATACAGAAGAATGGAAAAGAAAATTGAGAATGCGCTAGGTGACGATCAGTTTGGCTTTAGGAAAAGTAAAGGGACGAGAGAGGCAATTCTGACGTTACGGCTAATAATGGAAGCAAGGCTAAGGAAAAATCAAGACACTTTCATAGGATTTGTCGACCTGGAAAAAGCGTTCGACAATATAAAATGGTGCAAGCTGTTCGAGATTCTGAAAAAAGTAGGGGTAAGCTATAGGGAGAGACGGGTCATATACAATATGTACAACAACCAAGAGGGAATAATAAGAGTGGACGATCAAGAACGAAGTGCTCGTATTAAGAAGGGTGTAAGACAAGGCTGTAGCCTTTCGCCCCTACTCTTCAATCTGTACATCGAGCAAGCAATGATGGAAATAAAAGAAAGGTTCAGGAGTGGAATTAAAATACAAGGTGAAAGGATATCAATGATACGATTCGCTGATGACATTGCTATCCTGAGTGAAAGTGAAGAAGAATTAAATGATCTCCTGAACGGAATGAACATTCTAATGATTACACAGTATGGTTTGAGAGAAAATCGGAGAAAGACGAAGGTAATGAGAAGTAGTAGAAATGTGAACAGCGAGAAACTTAACATCAGGATTGATGGTCACGAAGTCAATGAAGTTAAGGAATTCTGCTACCTAGGCAGTAAAATAACCAATGACGGACGGAACAAGGAGGACATCAAAAGAAGACTCGCTATGGCAAAAAAGGCATTTCTGGCCAAGAGAAGTCTACTAATATCAAATACCGGCCTTAATTTGAGGATGAAATTTCTGAGGATGTACGTCTGGAGTACAGCACTGTATGGTAGTGAAACATGGACTGTGGGAAAACCGGAACAGAAGAGAATCGAAGCATTTGAGATGTGGTGCTATAGACGAATGTTGAACATTAGGTGGACTGATGAGGTAAGGAACGAGGAGATTCTACGCAGAATCGGAGAAGAAAGGAATATGTGGAAAACACTGATAAGGAGAAGGGACAGGATGATAGGACATCTGCTAAGACATGAGGGAATGACTTCCATGGTACTAGAGGGAGCTGTAGAGGGCAAAAACTGTGGAAGAAGACAGAGATTGGAATACGTTAAGCAAATAATTGAGGACGTAGGTTGCAAGTGCTACTCTGAGATGAAGAGGTTAGCACAGGAAAGGAATTCGTGGCGGGCCGCATCAAACCAGTCAGTAGACTGATGACCAAAAAAAAAAAAAAAGTGTGTAACTTAGGGACTGATGACCTTAGCAGTTAAGTCCCATAACATTTCACATACATTTGAACATTTTTGGGTGTACAGGAAGTTGTTTACTTAGTGCTTGTTGTCCTTAATTTCAACCGTTTCTTTCACGTGTTGCTGTAAACACACTCGTCAACGTGAGTCGGGATACAGTTCACTACTTATCGTGATTTACGTCCTGTAGTTAAGTTCTGTCTTCTCCATGGAGGGTAATTACAAATTCGGAGAACTTGCTTCTGTCTATGTTTGTTATGGTGAAGCTAGCGGAAATAGTAGGGGAGCTCATCAGTTACACGCAGGAAGCATCCCACTATTCACTAACGTTCGTCGTCGAGTTGGAGAGGAAACGTGTCGGCTGATACACCTCAGGCAGGTGCAAGATGAGCACGAAGACGTTGTGGAACATGCAGCTGCCAATCCAAAAACAATCATACGTGCAACTATTCATGCAGTGGCAGTGCACTTAGATCACCTGTTTGGCAGGTTTTGCATGGTGCACACCTACATCCATCCCGTGATGAACTGGTTCAAACTATGAGACAGACCGATTCTGAAACATGGCAACAATTCTCACAGTGGATTCTTCGTTAATGTGCTGCAGTCCTCAATTTTCTAGATATGTTACTGTTTCCTAATGAGTCATCTTTTAAAAGGGAGGCTATTTTTAACTGCAACTATGGCTACCAATAGGCTGTTGCAAATCCACGCACTGTCCATATGAGAAGATACCAGGTGAGATTTTCAGTAAACCTCTGGGCTGGAGTTCTTGTATGAAACCTTTTAGGACCACATATCTTATTATATCGTTTGAATAGTTTATGGTATTTGACCTTTCTCGAGAACGCCTTACCTGATGTTCTATAGGTAGCCCCATTTAAATTGCGCGCTAGTTTGTGGTTTTAGCGTGACAGAGCTCCAGTACACTTTCGTGCTGGACCAGGTCTTATCTCACACAAAACTTTAGGCAGAGATTTCTTGGCCAGTTCGCTCTCCTGACTCCGCATCCCTCTTGCCTTTTTCCTCAGAAGTTATGTAAAGTCCCGTATGTACTCAACATTAATAGCTACAAGTATCTGAGCTCAATAAGCGCATCTCATCCCAAGGAAGCGTGAAATCTTCCAGAGAATCAGACGAAACGCGGTACGTTGTTGCCCACTGTATGGTACAAAAATTGGCAATTGACCCTAAATAACGAAACGTGTGAGGTCATCCACATGACTGCTAAAAGGAACCTGTTAAATTTCGGTTACACGATAAATCAGTCAAATCTAAAGGCCATAAATTCAAGTAAATACCTAGCAATAACAATTACGAACAACTTAAATTGGAAGCAACACATAGAGAATGTTGTGGGTAGGGCTAACCAGACTGTGTTTTGTTGGTAGGACACTTAGAAAAGGTAACAGTGATACTAAAGAGATTCCCACCACTACACTTGTCCGTCCTCTTTTAGAATACTGTTACGAGGTTTGAGACCCATACCAGATAGGATTGACGGAGTACATCCAAAAAGGTCAAAGAAGGCTAGCACATTTTGCGTTATCGCATAATAGGGGAGAGGGTGTCACTGAAGTGGTACAGGATTTGGGACAGATATCGTTAAAACAAAGGCGTTTTCATTCCGGAGGAAACTTCTTACGAAATTTCAGTCACCAACTTTCTCCTCCGAATGCGAAAATATTTTTTTGACGCCGATCTACATAGGAAGAAACGATCATCATAATAAATTAAGGGAAATCAGAACTCGCACGGAAATGTATTCGTGTTCGTTTCTTCCGTGACCCTTACGATATTGGAATAATAGAGAATTATTGTGTGGGTGGTTCAATGAACCCTCTGCCAGTCACTTAAATGTAATTTGCAGAGTTTCCATGTAGGTCCATGTAGCTGTAGAAATTGGTGGTCGTGACGCTGTGAACATTTGCTCAAAAGTAGTGAACCCACAGATTCAGTTTACAGTATTTGACAATGCTCTACTGTTTTTTCAATGAAAGTTTTCCACCTACAGCATCCTGGCATTTCATTTAGACTGTGGAATGCCTAGAAAATGTGTAGCGCTGCAGAAACTATATTTCATATATATATATATATATATATATATATATATATATATATATATATATATATTGATGTGTGTGTGTACGAGCGCGCACGAATCCCCCCGGCGGATTAAGACAAGGGACGGTATCATTCTGACCCAATGTCAATCTAGTATCAATGGGAATTTCGCTGTTACAGTGTTTCAAAAAATGAGAAAACGCCATAAACGCGCTACAGTTTTCGAATTACAATGTACGTCATTTGAGCCTGTAGTTTGTAATTTTAGCGAAGTCCGATCATAATTGTTATTTTCATGCAAGGCTGAAGTTTTTCCATTATCCGTAATAACTGCATGGTCAAGCTTACCATTTTCCAGCTACGACCTCTGACTGTGATAATTCCGACATTTCGACGAGAAAAGGAGATTATTGCACTAAACTTGCGCCATATCGCTGAATTTACGAGCAAAATTTTTCTTTTTCTTGTAGGCTATGTGATGTGGTACTTCTTTGTCCGTAATTTAACTTCCAAACAATTAACCTTTAAAGGACGTACTGCCACACTAAAAGGGGAAACATTACGATGGCGACTCAGTTACAGGACGAGCGTCCGATGTACATTTTCCTATAAAATTTTATAGTCATTACCTCGTTACGTACTTTTCTGTGTCTGTTTCATGTATCACGAAAACAACGAACAGTGGACAATACTGATGTATAATTCACGACGAATCTTGTAATTGTAAATAATACAAAGAGGATTACAAGTTACTTACAAGTTCAGACAAATTGACAAAAAAAAAAAAAATTGTCGACAGCGATCTACATTACGAGTTAACAGAACACCGTTCATTCTCCTACGTCTAGGTGTATAGTAGATTCCGCTAAACAAATCTCATCATTCATTGCCCAGTTTTGTTAGTGTTTGGTTATTTTAAAGTTTTTGTAGTAATTACTTTTAACAACAGTGAAGCTGGCTTGCACTAGTGGCTGATTTTTACACCGCATGTGCGCAGTACTGCGCGCCGATACTCGCTTGTTTCGGAATACTAATGTTGTCTTTCTGGAAAGTTCATTTTAGCACTATTGTTATTTAGGTGCTGATACCAAAACAAAAATACGTAACTTTACGCACGTAAATTCAGTCACCTTGTGTTACGGTAAAAATAGGGAAACTCACGAAAATGGAAACCGAAACACGCGGAGATATAGGATCAAATACCGGTGATATTGAATTTGCTGATGCAGCCATTGAAAACATTGAAGCCTCAGCTCGCGAAATTGGATTGAACGCCGAGGACGAGGAATTTAATTCAACCACCAACCCCATACAAGATCCAATTACCGATACGGAACTACGATAAAAACAATTTTTGAACAAATCTCATTACAACGAAAGTTAAGTGACCATGACCACCAAGCTTGTTAACTTAAGTGACAAATTTATGATAACAACAACGTATCAAGTCGTCTCAAATGTCCACTAAGCAGAATGAACTGTCCTCTAAACAGACAAATTTGTCGGCGTATCAGCATGCCTTGACGATTGAAAGTACAGAGCTAAAAACTGCATACTAGGGAATTCTTGATGCGCTACGGCAACTTAATGAAGAACAAGACCAAATAAAAGAATCTGTTTGTAAAATAAATGAAATAACTGATAATTTTTCATCTGCAAGGGAAGTTAATATTAGGGAACAATATGACACACAGAGAGAAAGTTTTCCCTCAAATTCTTCATAACGGATTTACAATAAAGGCGCACAAATAAATGAAAAGTTAGACTCAGAAATAAGAGTTGTAAAAAACCTGCCTTTGAAGTCTTGTCCTAGAAAGGAACTTCAGAGAAAATAGTTAATAAAGAATTGAACCAAATTAAAACTGCCTTGAGTAAAGATTTTCTGGAGTGCCGAGACAGTGTCACTTCTCGAATTACCAGTGTACAACAGGAGCTGTCTGTTGTTGAGCAGATAGCACATGACACAACGCCCTCTCCTGTTAGGATCAGTGGCGAAAATATTAGTTCTGCACTGTGTGAGGGAATATATCGAAATGTAGATCATACAGGTATGTTACTTAACTGTATGTCCTACAAGTTGGGGGCAGCTCCTCCATTATCATCGTCCGATTAAATGAGAGCTTATTAAAATACAGTATCAGGTTTTTAAAGCTGGCAAAAAAATATTAACCCTGTTGTGGTTATTAAATTATAACGGTCGATTAAGGTCTGCCCCCGGTAGCTGAATGGTCAGCGTGACGGATTGTCAATCCTCTGGGCCCTGGTTCGATTCCCGGCTGTGTCGGGGGATTTTCTCCGCCCAGGGACTGAGCGTTGTGCTGTCCTCGTCATCCTCCTATCATCCTCATCGACTGCAGGTCACCGAAGTGGCGTGAATTTGAAAGACTTCCCTTGGTCATGAACGCGATTTTGTCAGTACTAGTCTGCTTTTTATGTCCTTCTTGCTCCGTTCGTCATTCGTCATTTTGCTGCCGAGGTAGTAAATCCCTTAACGTCCTCTACTTCGTGACAGTCAATCCCGATGTTACGTTTTTCGCTGTTCTCATTTGTGCTACTTCCATTACTTTCGTCTTTCTTTGATTTACTCTCAATCTATATTCTGTGCTCATTAGAGTGTTCATTCGATTCAGCAGATCATGTAACTCTAGTCGTGTGATAGAATAAAGACATTCTCAATATATAGTTGTTGTGGTATTTTTTCTAATTTACATTACTGGCCATTAAAATTGCTACACCACGAAGATGACGTGCTACAGACGCGAAATTTAACCGACAGGAAGAAGATGCAGTGATATGCAAATGAGTAGCTTTTCATAGCATTCACACAAGGTTGGCACCGGTGGCGACACCTACAACCTGCTGACATGAGGAAAGTTTCCAAACGATTTCTCATACACAAACAGCAGTTGACCGGCGTTGCCTGGTGAAATGTTGTTGTGATGCCTCGTGTAAGGAGGAGAAATGCTTTCCATCACATTTCCGACTTTGATAAAGGTCGGATTGTAGCCTATCGCGATTGTCTCGTATCACTAGCAGTCGAGATGACAGGTATCTTATCCGCATGGCTGTAACGGATCGTGCAGCCACGTCTCTATCCCTGAGTCAACAGATGGGGACGTTTGCGAGACAACAACCACCTGCACGAACAGTTTGACGACTTTTGCAGCAGCATGGACTATCAGCTCGGAGACCATGGCTGCTGTTACCCTTGGTGCTGCGTCACAGACAGGAGCGCCTGCGATAGTGTAATCAACGACGAACTGGGGTGCACGAATGGCAAAACGTAACTTTTTCGGATGAATCTAGGCTCTGTTAACAGCCTCATGATGGTCGCATCCGTGTTTGGCGACATCGCGGTGAACGCACATTGGCAGCGTGTATTCGTCATCGCCATACTGGCGTATCACACGGCGTGATGGTATGGGGTGCCATTGGTTACACGTCTCGGTCACCTCTTGTTCGCATTGTTGGCACTTTGAACAGTGGACGCTACATTTCAGATGTGTTACGACCCGTGGCTCTACCCTTCATTCGATCCCTGCGAAACCCTACATTTCAGCAGGATAATGCACGACGGCATGTTGCAGGTCTTGTACGGGCCTTTCTGGATACAGAAAATGTTCGACTGCTGCCCTGGCCAGCACATTCTCCAAATGTCTCACCAATTGAAAACGTCTGCTCAATGGTGGCCGAGCAACTGGCTCGTCACAATAAGCCAGTCACTACTCTTGATGAACTGTGGTATTGTGTTGAAGCTGCATGGGTAGTTGTACCCGTACACGCCATCCAAGCTCTGTTTGACTCAATGCCCAGGCGTATCAAGGCCGTCATTACGGCCAGAGGTGGTTGTTCTGGGTACTGGTTTCTCACGATCTATGCACCCAAATTGCGTGAAAATGTCAGTTCTAGTATAATATATTTGTCCAATAAATACCCGTTTATCATCTGCATTTCTTCTTGATGTAGCAATTTTAATGGGCAGTAGAGTATATCATCATCTGTAGTCCCTCGTCCCTGCAACAATATATAAATTCATAGATATCAAGGACTGGTTACAACTGTAATGGTATAGAATTGGCCAGAGCCATGGGCATAGTGCTGGAGGTCTGGCACTGACCACACTGGCAGACGATGCCCCTTACGATACAGCAACTCAGCTCAAGCTGCAGCTTCCTCACCACTTCTCCCTTGTGTCAATAACGTGATAGGCTAACTAGTCCCCAGAAAGTTTCTGGAGTTTGCCCCACTGCCGGTCACGTACGCTATTCCACACCGTTCTATGGTGACAGAAGCACAGTCACTTCCACAAAGTCAGTTGGGGACAGCTGGATTTAAACCCCACAACTCTTGGACCAGCAATCATTGTCTGTGCCAACTACAGCCCGGTGGTCTTCACCCTTACTGTGTCACCGCCGCGAACACTGCCACCCGGCCACGAGGCGTAGACTGGTGCCTCCTGAGAACCTTGGTAGGCAACACTCTGCTGCAGCCTCTGAGGCATCGCTCAACACCAGACATAGTTAGAGAGCCACTGGCTGCCGCTGTCCAGCCTCCAATCCAGTTGTACTCTGCGTAACGCTGCAACCTGCCGCAGTGCCTGTCGTCGCCGTGGATTGCCTCATGTCTGTAGTGAGGCTGCGGCCTGGCTTGGCCACCGCTGTCGACTCATCACTGGCGCGCTCCCACAAGTTGGAGCATTGAAAATCGACGCTAAACCGCGGCAGAGACAAGTGCGCATCTCAATGACTGACCAAGTCGAATGAATTACGAGGGCTGATCGACAAAGTCTAAGACCGATTATTTTTTTCGCGAATGTTTATTATTCCATTTTAGAGTTTATATGATAATTTTCAGAGTACTCCCTTGTTACTTGAATGCACTTTTTATAGCATCTCTGCCGGTCCTCGAATACATGGTGGAGGTCATTCATTCTCTGTCCGGGCCTTCAGAATGACCTCATTTTTCTTGAGCACTGCTTCAGAGATCTCAAATCGAATGCCCCGAAGTTTTGCCTTTAGTGATGGGAATTAAAAACCATCACAGGTTCTAACAACCCTACCACAACAAAGGTCAAAAATTAATTATGATTGTAGTGTTGCTCACACTGCGAAATATTGCATTTTCGGGCAACAAGAAAGTTATATTATGTGGCAGATGTCATTAGAGCACAATTAATAAAGTCATTTCTTGAAATAATGGATAAACTAGCCACTCATCTTTTCGTGTTTCCCACGCTGGTCTCGTTGTGAACTCATGGCTCAATCGTCGAAAATCTATGTAGTGATTATTCCAAGCTCGGATGCAAAGAGGGCTAGGTGTTATTCTCCGATATTCAGAAGTTTTATAGTTGTCTTTCATAAACCATTCTTGAAGATTAAACTTTTGTAAGTTAGGACAATGGTGATGTAGAAAAGTAATCAGCACTCTGAATTTAAGTTACACTTCTTTTTTATTACTTTTGTTGCAATATCACGTAACTCATTCCAAAACATCACTTCACAATATAAAACATACTTGAAATTATCTTCCTCACTGTTAAAGTGCACATTTCATAAACTGACTACAATTTGCGTCTTTTTAACATGACGACCAAAGCTTGACTCTCTAATAACCGCTTACGCGCCCAAAAATCAGAGTTACAAGTACATCAAAGATCATAGTGACAAAAGAAAGAATACACATAAGAATAATATCATTGCAATATATACATATCGATGTATCGAAGCACCTCTACATTAATGAAATCAGATCTGAATGTTGCACAGAAATATGTTAACTATTTTACAGAAACACAGTAGAATATTGTTGGTATCGAGAGGTTGAGGTGAGGTGTCGTAATGGTTACATAATTCAAGTACCATTACAAGGTGCAAGATTGGTGCTATACAACGGATTCAGTAGACGGGTACAGTTGAACTGAGTTAGAAGCTGTGTGACTTGATTTGCGACATGAGGCTGAGCTGTGTGTGGCTCGTGTTCCCGCCATCACGTATTTTACACCCTGTTTTTAAAGTACTACCACCACACTACGTTAATTTAAATTACTGCTGTCACTGAGTTGCTGCTTTACCTGATTGTGAGCGGCACTAGCAGCGCGTATCGATATATCCCCTCTCGTAGTATCTTTGCTCGACTGCTATTACTTCCCGGTCGTTGTCTGTCGAAAACGAGTTCGCGCAGCGAGTGCGGTCTGCCAGTCAGTTGGAACGCGTCTGGAGCGCAGTCCGGACCTGCCAGTCGGGGAGTTGCAATGCGGCACTAGTTCAGTCGGGTGGAGCAGCAGTGAGGTCTGCGTCGACATGGCTCGCCCGACCACTGCCGCTAAGCATCACATGAGCCGGGCCACGGTCTTGGTGGATCGTCGGTCGGCGGTCCTATCGACCGACGTGTTTTGGCTCGCCGATCGTTCATTAGTCGGCTGTGTGTGTGTGTGTGTGTGTGTGTGTGTGTGTGTGTGTGTGCGCGCGCGCGCGCGCGCGCGCGCGTGCGCATCGATTCCCGATTGTCTTCGTGCGTGCTTAGTTACTGTTGGGTATCGTTCAGGTCTTCTTGCAAGTGTTTGTCAGGTTCTGTGCATAGTTGCCGTTGTTTCCACTGACGACGATTTTAGATTTTGTCGGCATTCTGCGGGTGTCGATCGGTTGCTGCGGACGAAGGAAGTTACCTCCGCGCGGTGCAGTCGGCTGGGTCCTCTGGCGCACCCTGCGCAGTGTCGGAGCGTGTGTGGAGCTGTCCGATCGCTACGAGCTTCGTGGTTCACCGACCCAGGACATCAAAGTTGAGTAGTGGTTTCAACTACCCAAGCCACCCCCATTCATGTCGTGGTGGTTCGTTTCGGTGGTTCGCTGTTGGCGAGGTTTTTCTGTGAGCAAAATTCTATTGCTGAAATTTAGCCGCCTTGCGGTGCAATTAACTATACTGTTTGACTACAATTGGAGTGCACCAGCGGAATGTGCTTCCTTATGGCCGTTAGTATTCTGGTTACCTGTTCTGACCACTAACGTAATTTCAGGCAACGTCCTTTCCTCGCCTGTTGTCGCTGTCCAACATGGCGTGGAATTTTGACAGCTAATACATACATAATTGTGGATTATTACGATCGTAACCTTTTGTGTTTGAGTTCTCATGTACTGATTGATAGCAAGTAAGTCGTTGTGTCGGACGGTTCGTGGCTGTCCCCCGGTGTCTTTCCTCAGTGTTTTGACATCCTTGCACGAGGTGTGATTATTTAGTGGATACGTGAGTGAAGAACAGGTGCTGTACAGAAACAGAGAATTCATACACTAATACACTCCTGGAAATTGAAATAAGAACACCGTGAATTCATTGTCCCAGGAAGGGGAAACTTTATTGACACATTCCTGGGGTCAGATACATCACATGATCACACTGACAGAACCACAGGCACATAGACACAGGCAACAGAGCATGCACAATGTCGGCACTAGTACAGTGTATATCCACCTTTCGCAGCAATGCAGGCTGCTATTCTCCCATGGAGACGATCGTAGAGATGCTGGATGTAGTCCTGTGGAACAGCTTGCCATGCCATTTCCACCTGGCGCCTCAGTTGGACCAGCGTTCGTGCTGGACGTGCAGACCGCGTGAGACGACGCTTCATCCAGTCCCAAACATGCTCAATGGGGGACACATCCGGAGATCTTGCTGGCCAGGGTAGTTGACTTACACCTTCTAGAGCACGTTGGGTGGCACGGGATACATGCGGACGTTCATTGTCCTGTTGGAACAGCAAGTTCCCTTGCCGGTCTAGGAATGGTAGAACGATGGGTTCGATGACGGTTTGGATGTACCGTGCACTATTCAGTGTCCCCTCGACGATCACCAGTGGTGTACGGCCAGTGTAGGAGATCGCTCCCCACACCATGATGCCGGGTGTTGGCCCTGTGTGCCTCGGTCGTATGCAGTCCTGATTGTGGCGCTCACCTGCACGGCGCCGACACGCATACGACCATCATTGGCACCAAGGCAGAAGCGACTCTCATCGCTGAAGACGACACGTCTCCATTCGTCCCTCCATTCACGCCTGTCGCGACACCACTGGAGGCGGGCTGCACGATGTTGGGGCGTGAGCGGAAGACGGCCTAACGGTGTGCGGGACCGTAGCCCAGCTTCATGGAGACGGTTGCGAATGGTCCTCGCCGATACCCCAGGAGCAACAGTGTCCCTAATTTGCTGGGAAGTGGCGGTGCGGTCCCCTACGGCACTGCGTAGGATCCTACGGTCTTGGCGTGCATCCGTGCGTCGCTGCGGTCCGGTCCCAGGTCGACGGGCACGTGCACCTTCCGCCGACCACTGGCGACAACATCGATGTACTGTGGAGACCTCACGCCCCACGTGTTGAGCAAATCGGCGGTACGTCCACCCGGCCTCCCGCATGCCCACTATACGCTCTCGCTCAAAGTCCGTCAACTGCACATACGGTTCACGTCCACGCTGTCGCGGCATGCTACCAGTGTTAAAGACTGCGATGGAGCTCCGTATGCCACGGCAAACTGGCTGACACTGACGGCGGCGGTGCACAAGTGCTGCGCAGCTAGCGCCATTCGACGGCCAACACCGCGGTTCCTGGTGTGTCCGCTGTGCCGTGCGTGTGATCATTGCTTGTACAGCCCTCTCGCAGTGTGCGGAGCAAGTATGGTGGGTCTGACACACCGGTGTCAATGTGTTCTTTTTTCCATTTCCAGGAGTGTATTTACAACTGACTTTCACTACGAAAACATCAATTGGTGCACACAGTCACAGACTTTTCTCTTGAAGTACAACGTTCAACATTAACACATGTACATGTTCCAGAAGACTTCGACTAACACGTTGTTGACTGCTGCAGCTGAGGTCACAAACGGGGCTGAGCTCGATACTATACTGACCCAGTGCGAGGGCACTGCTGTTGCTGAGAGTGAGACGCAGACCCCGTAGAGCGCCTTCCATACATCGTTGCGGACTGTAGAGAGCCCTCGCTAACGTCTGTGGTATCAATTCCCTCTTTTGACTTTTGTGTGGCACCGCGTTCTCTGGTCGATACAACACGTACAAGTTCATGAGAATTTTCTGACTCCCAGACAGTAACATTACGGCTATTTGCTTTCCCACAAAAATGAAATGTTTCCTCACAAATGAACACCAAAACAATCAAGAAAGTCAACTTTAAGCTGCAACACTTAACTTGCAGATTTATAATGTACATAATTGTAATTTGCCTTTAAAGCGTGAACCAATTGCAAATACACACATCAAAAAAAGTTTTGCATCACCTCGGTTCCGAGAGTTCCGGAACCTGTACAGAAAATTGGAATAGAGACCAGCATAAACATCATTTCCGCCCTTTTTACTGGTCATGAAAATCACACATTGCATGTTGTACCACCATACAGTGAGACCTTCAGGGTGGTGGTTCAGATGTACCCACCTCTAATACCCAGTTGCAGTTGCAGTTGATGCATGACTGTATTCGTCGTGGCGTACTACCCACAAGTTCTTCAAGGAACTGTTGGTCCAGATTGTCCCATTCCTCAACGGCGATTCAGTGTAGATCCCTCAGAGTGGTTGATGGGTCACGTCGCCCATAAACAGCCCTTTTCGACCCCAGGCATGTTCGATAGGGTTCACGTCTGGAGAACATGCTGGTCACTACCGGCCGGTGTGGCCGAGCGGTTCTAGGCGCTTCAGCCTGGAACCGCGAGACCGCTACGGTCGTAGGTTTGAATCCTGCCTCGAGCATGGATGTGTGTGATGTCCTTAGATTAGTTAGGTTTAAGAAGTTCTAAGTTCTAGGGGACTGATGACTTCAGATGTTAAGTCCCATAGTGCTCAGAGCCATTTGAAGCATTTTTTTTTTTTTTGCTGGCCATTCTAGTCGAGCGATGTAGCTATTCTGAAGGAATTCATTCACAAGATGTGCACAATGGGGGCGCGCATTGTTTTCCACGAAGACGAATGCATCGCCAATATGCTGCCAATATGGTTGCACTATCGGTCCGAGGATGGCATTCACGTATCGTACAGGCGTACGGCGCCTTCCATCACCACCAGCGGCGTACGTCGGTCCCACATAATGCCACCCCAAAACAGCAGGGGACCTCTACATTGCTACACTCGCTGTACAGTGTGTCTAAGACGTTCAGCCTGCAAACACGTCTCCGACTGTTGTGTGGGTGAAGGTATATGCGACACTCATCGGTGAAGAGAACGTGATGCCATCCTGAGTGGTCCATTCGGCATGATGTTGGGCCCATCTCTACCGCGCTGCATGCTGTCATGGTTGCAAAGATGGACCTCGCCATGGACGTCAGGAGTTAAGTTGAGCATCATGCAGTCTATTGCGCACTGTTTGAGTTGTAACCCGAGTCCTGTGGCTGCACGAAAAGGATTATTCAAGATGGTGGCGTTGCTGTCAGTGTTCCTCTGAGCCATAATCCGTAGGTAGCGTTCATCCACTGCACTAGTAGCCCTTGGGCGGCCTGAGCGAGGCATGTCATCGACAGTTCCTGTCTCCATGTCCGAACCACATCGCACTGATTCGCTCCGAGACGCCTGGACACTTCCCTTGTTGACAGCCCTTCCTGGCACAGAGTAGCAATGCGAACGCGAACGAACCGCGGTATTGATCGTCTAGGCATGATTGAACTACAGACAACACGAGCCGTGTACCTCCTTTCTGTTGGAATGACTGGATCTGATCGGATGTCGGACCTCCTCCGTCTAATAGGCGCTGCTCATGTATGGTTACATCTTTGGGCGGGTTTAGTAACATATCGAAACAGTCAAAGGGACGGTGTCTGTGATACAATATCCACAGTCAACGTCTGTCTATCTTCAGGAGTTCTGGGAACTGGGGTGATGTAAAACTGCTTTTGACGTGTGTAGTACTGACACATGCGTGAACGTTTTCTTGAAACCTTCTGTGCTGCTTTCTGAGCAGTTTTCTTGGGACTACGAACGTAAGATGTTCTTTTACGGTCAACATCTTCTTCAGGCCCTTTTGGTTATCCTGCGTTTTTCCTTTACACGCACACCTGGTCGTTCCGAACAGACTACGCCATTGGCGGATTTTTTGCTATCTGGGAGATCACGTTGAACCGAAATTACAGATACACTGTCAGCATAGTGCAGAATCCAAATCGCTTTACGATCAGTAGTCACTATTTTGTGTGTGGCGCTGCAAGTGGGAAAACAAGAAAGTAGTACTCGCGCAGACGCTTAGCTAAAACAGTTTGAGTTACTCCTTAACTGTCACCCTGAACAACATTCTGCAGCGCTTACAGTTGATACTATTAAAATGTATACCTCGAACACTCTTTTAACACTCTGTATATATAGCCAAGTAGCTGATGCAAACGCAATGTAAGGAAACCCACGATAATTCATTAGGTAGCAGTGTCTTCGCTACTTTTTGTCTCGCTTCTCTGTTTCCTGTTTTTCTCATTGTACTTTTCAGTTTGGTTTCTACAGCCATCCGCACTAGTCTATGCTGTGCAGGTGTCTATATCTCTGAATAAAAACTTCTCGGTTTTCAAGCAGCGTCAGTTTGATGGCTACCCCCACCAGCGCGGTCAGGAGTGAGTGCCGGGGCTGGCTTCTTTTCCCTTTATTGTTATTTCATCCTCCCTCGCCCCATGTAGGCGGAAGGGGAGGGGGCAGCGGTAAAAATAACCCGCTCTTCAGCCAGTAGAACTTAACTCTGACTTAGATGCTAAAGACAATAAACAACGAGACACATGAACTATGAATTTAAAATAATTAAACAGGGGACTTTAATTGGAGAAGTTTGAAACTGCCACTCCTGCTTCCCTGCAAGATTCAGGCATCCGTCGTTACTTTATTTCGATATCCAAAGTCCGTCCCCACTCCCTGCCAAGTGTGTACCCCTGGTCTCTGAAAAAATAGTTGCAATTCGTTCTAATCTCAGCCGTCTCTTTTATAAAATAATTTATAAAGTTGACACATGAGCGAAGACTCTCGTGTTCTCAAACTACACTCATGCTCATAAATTAAGGATAATTGCAGAGTGTGGTGCCACACAACGTGGCACTACGCAAAACTGGCGCTAATAGCATAGGCACATAGGGAACACACACGACACACATCTTGAAGTCCACGGTATTGGTGATAAGTTGAGAAAACCGTCCGGAAACATAAGTGCTACAAAACGCCACCGTTTCCTGCGCATGTACCCCGACATCAATATGGGATATGATCTCCATGCACACGTACACAGGCCGCACAACAGGTTGGCATACTCTGGATCAGGTGGTCGAGCAGCTGCTGGGGTATAGCCTCCCATTCTTGCACCAGTGCCTGTCGGAGCTCCTAAAGTGTTCTAGGGGTTTGAAAACGTGCAACGATACGTCGATCGAGAGCATCCCAGAGGTACTCGATGGGGTTTAGGACTGGAGAACAGGCAGGCCGATCCATTCGCCTGATATCTTCTGTTTCAAGGTACTCCCCCACGATGGCAGCATTGTTGGGCCGTGCGTTATCATCCATCAGGCGAAAGGTGGGACCCACTGCACCCATGAAAAGGCGGACATACTGGTGCAAAATACGTCCCGATACACCTGACCTGTTACAGTTCCTCTGTGAAAGACATGCAGGGGTGTACGTGCAGCCGGCCGATGTGGCCGAGCGGTTCTAGGCGCTACGGTCGCAGGTTCGAATCCTGCCTCGGGCACGGATTTGTGTAATGTCCTTAGGTTAGTTAGGTTTACGTAGTTCTAAGTTCTAGGGGGCTGATGACCTGATAGTGCTCAGAGCCATTTGAACCATTTATTTGGTGTGCTCCAATCATAATCCCACCCCGCACCATCAAACCACGACCTCCATACAGGTCCCTTTCAAGAACATTAAGGGGTTGGTATCAGGTTCCCGGTTCACGCCAGATGAAAACCCGGCGAAAGTCAATGTTCAGATTATACCTGGATTCATCCCTGAACATAACCCGGGACCGCTGTTCCAATGACCATGTACTGTGTTCTTCACACCAGGCTTTAAGGCTCTCCTGTGATCAGGGGTCAGTGGAATGCACCTTGCAGGGTTCCGGGCGAATAAACCATGTCTGTTTAGTCATCTGTCGACTGTGTGTCTGGAGACAACTGTTCCAGTGGCTGCGGTAAGGTCCCGAGCAAGGCTACCTGCAGTACTCCGTGCCAGTCTGCGGGCACTGATGGTGAGATATCGGTCTTCTTGCGGTGTTGTTCACTGTGGACGTCCCGTACTATAGCGCCTGGACACTTTTCCTGTCTGCTGGAATCGTTGCCATAATCTTGAGATCAAACTCTGTGGCACACGGAGGGCCCGTGCTACGACCTGCTGTGTTTGACCAGCCTCCAGTCGCCCTAGTATTCTACCCCTCATAACGGCATCAATATGTGTTATTTGAGCCGTTTTCAACACACAGTCACCATTAGCACGACTGAAAACTTCTGCACACTTACTCGCTGCACCGTACTCTGACATGCACCAACACACCTCTGCGTGCGTCGACTGCTGCCAGAGTTGTCGTGCGACGACCGCAGGTCAAATGCACCGCATGGTCATGCCCCGAGGTGATTTAAACCGGCAAACCGCCCACCAGTGCGTTGCTTCACCATGTGTCAGCATTATCCTTAATTTATGAGTATGAGTGTACATTTTGTGACCGGTTTCGAGGTAATGCTTAGCTATGGACGACTTGTCGAGCTACCTTTGTTTAGTATGTCGCTTGTGCTCGATACGACGCTGTATACATTTTTTTTAACCTACTGGAGGCTACGTTAACTTGAACCTGCTTACTGCACTACTCTACTCAAGCCACAGTCTCCTCTGACAGCTTTTACTCTCATACTTTCCTCCATTACCGAATTAACTATTTCTCGCTACCTCAGGAAGTGTTCTATAAACCGATTCATCCTTTTAATCAAGCTGCGTGATACAATTGTTTACTCAGTGACTTCGTCAAGTTTCGTGATAACGTTGTTTATTTCCTGATTCGATCTAGTACCTCTTTGTTAGTTACTTGATCTACGCATCTAGTCTGCGACATTCTTCCGTAAAACCACGTTTCGAAAGCTTCTGTACTCTTCCTGTCTGTGTCGTTTATCACCCACATTTCGTTTCCGTATAAAGTTACACTGTTTCTCATACTCTGCTTCTCACTCCCCTACTGTACATCGACTACATGCAACGACGCCAAACGGTCCATAAACTGTAGTGTTATTCGGGAAGAGCAACGCTCAAATCCCATCGCAGTCTATCTGATTTACTCCATCCATCGCTTTCGTAAATGGTTTACTTGAATAATGGGATATCGCACGGCTACTTTCTTCCGAAATCGAGCTAGTGCACCTAATCAAAAGACTTCGCCGATGGCGGGATGTTTTTCCGCCCCATTAAATCCAACGTTCTCAACAACCCGTAACAAATGAAACTTAACTTTGTGTTATGCCTTACGGCAGGTCTGGTCATGGGGGAAGCCCCGTCTGAGAGGTCCACCGCATGAGCGGCTAGGCAAGTGATTCCAGTGGTCGTTTCCCGTTGCCTTCCACTCATGATTATCAAATGATAATGAGCACAACACAACGCCCAGTCCCTGAGTGGATAAAATCTCCAACCCAGTGGGGAATCGAACCCGGGCCCCTTGGCGTGGCAGACCGACGAGCTGACCACTTTTTTTTTTTTTTTTTTTTTTTTTTGTAATCTTATTTTGTTCGCTTTTGTTCGTTGCATCTGGTCGGTGCGGACGTCGTAAGACATCCATTTATGTTCGTTGTTGATCGATTGACTCAGTTTTTTTTATTACAGAGGGCACGTAACCCTCTGACCGAACACGCTGAGCTACCGTGCCGGCACCACTTAGCTATCGGGGTGGACTGACAGATGAAAGGCGCCTGCTATGAGACACTTATCATGTCTCGCATTCGTGTGCGCGTCTATAGGCACTTGTCTGCCTCAGAGATCTATAGTCACTTATATGTCTGCTGGGGGTAATACAAATGTGGGTCGAAACTTTAAGTTACGTCTGAACAACCCGTGCGAACTTAGCGGTACTCAAGCAATAAGGAATGCTGGCTGCAGAATCGGTTCGAGAGGCCCGGTGGCCGGCAGACAAAGACTCACAGTTGCCTTCCGCCTGCTGCCGGGTCGTTTTGTCTTGTGTCAGTTAATTGGCAATACCAGGGCGACTTCGTTGTGGACTGGCTCAAATAGTTGCTGGCTGTAAGACTTGTGCTGCATTGACGTGACTGAACGTGACGTGGTATTCCAGATTACGCAGCGTTAGATTCCTTTCTGCAATAAATTTTGCAGTCGAGTTTAACGTGGGAAATGTAAGATTCTTGATCGCTTATTTAACTTTTCAGAACACGTGGGATTAATATGCAATTTTATTTCAGTCGTTGAAGGTTTCACATAGCTTATTGATCTTCGACTCATCAAATAATATTTCGGGCATTGCGTGGTGGTAATAAATAAATGTCGCGTGACTAGGGCCTCCCGTCAAGTAGACTGTTCGCCGTGGGCAAGTCTTTCGATCTGACGCCACTTCGGCGACTTGCGCATCGATCGGGATGAAATGATGATGATTAGAACAATACAACACCCAGTCGCTGAGCGGGAAAAATCTCCGCCCCAGCCGGGAATCCAATCCGGGCCCTTAGGATTGACATTCTGTCGCCTTGACCACTTTTTCTTTTTTAATCTCATTTTTTTTCGTTTTCGATCGTTGTGTCTGCTCGGGGCGGACGTCGCAAGACATCCGTTTCAGTTCGTCGTTTATCCATCAACTCAGTTTTTTTATTACAGATGACAGCAAACCCTCTGACCGAACACGCTGAGTTACCGTGCCGGCTCAGCTACCGGGAGCGGACGTGGTGGTAATGTAATGGAACCAGCATTGTTGATTTCTATATGAAATATCACATATGGTACTCAAATATTGAACATTTTGTGACGTGTGACCGGAATTTGTGATTTTTGGTAGCTTATTTTCATTCCCATTGATCTGTCTTTAAGTAAACCTTCCACGTGTTCTATACTTCGTCATGGTTTCATCCAAGAACTACTTTTTTCTTTATTGTTATTTTCAAACCCGTACAAACAGGCAGGCTGTCAGCAGCATGTTACGCCGCTCTTCAGCCATAGAGTAGAGAAATAAACAACAGAAAGAATACACAGATGTCACATAACGGTGGCTAATAAAACAGTAGACATATAAAGACAAACACAGAGCCGTTCACACTCGACGATAATCCACATTACAAACTGTTGCCACGACCCACTAACACTGAAGATGGCGATGGCACAGGTGAACGATGGAGTGTGACGGTGAACACTGAACACTAAACACGACGGCACACACGAGACACTGATAGCGATGATCTCCGGCGCGCGAATGTCCACTTAGCGTGTGCGAGTCCGGGGACCTGCCAAGAGGGGAATAAGGGTGAGGTGGGGGAGAGGGGAGAACAAAGATGCCAATGGCTGAGGAGATGGGGGGAGGAGGAGAGGGACAGGGGAGGGGAAGCACGGGGGAAGAGGAATGGAGGAAGGGGGATGGGGGAAAAGGAGAGAGAAGGGAGGGAGGGTGCCTAAAGGAAAGGACACAGGAAGTGGGGGGGAGGATCAAAGTTGATAGGAGGGGTAGATGGAGGGGAGGAGGACATCATCAGGGAGGGGGAGCTGGCGGAAGCCACCTTGGGAGAGGGTAAGGAGGGTGGAGAGATGGAGACCGGTTGGGACGTGGGAATACAGGCACGGCAGCGGGCGGGGGTGGGAGAGGATGGGCGAGACAAGTGGGTGAGGAGGATCGAGTTTGTGGGAGGTGTACAGGATCCGTATCCTTTCAAGGAAAAGGAGGAGATTGTACAGGATCAGCGTGGGGGAGGGAAGATGGATGCGATAGGCGAGGCAGAGAGATCCAAGAACTATGTATTCGCAACGTTATATATTAGAAAATAAACTGCCTTAAGCAGAGATCAGAGATTTAGTAAATAAAGTTTTCAGTTGTACAAGTGATCTACGATGCTGTTGAACTTAGAGACACTAGCCAAGGAAGACGGAGCCATCGGAAAGGTTTGTGCTACCGCGCTAGCACAGGTTTTTTAAAAAATTGTTAGGAGTTGTAGGATACAAAGAGCAAAAACATTTGTGTTGTGTACATAGTTCCGCGTAGTCAGCGCGTACACAACTTTCCCACTAGAGCGCGCCCCGCTAAGCACAACAGCACAGCCGCAGCGCTAGTCTGTCTCCACACCACGAGATGGCGCTGCCATAGAGACAGACCAAATTCTGCTTCCGCCAATCCGCGTATTAATATGTAACGCAGTCAGTGAGATTGCTGCTAACGTAGAACCTTTTCTCCTTGCGGATCACACTCGCGCAGTGATACATGAACGCATGAGGTATTATAACGAGTTTACAGACTTCCAATTAGTCAGTCTGCATTTGTCTGCACCAGTCTGTACCAGTCTGCATTTGTCTGTACCAGTCTATAGTCAAGTTTCAGTCTGCGCCTAATAAGATTACCATATTCCTGTACATAGCCATGAAGATAAATGTATAGACACTTTTTTTTCAAGTATCAGAGATATATGTAAGAGTAAGATTAACGTACTAATACCAAAGGAACTTCAGATTGTCAATTGTAAATAGCATCCATAATCAAGTTAAGTAAGGTTTATGCTTGTTACTATTTTAATAAATGTGTGTGAAAATTAATCAAGTTCTGTTTAAAGTTGGTGACTGTCAATCTGCTACTCTAAGCATGCAAGTGGCATTTCTATCGTCTGACCTAACGGCAGAAGATAAACACGCCACGATAAGACCACGAGACATATTGCTGACACTCGCCTACTTCCTTAGAGCGACAAGTCAAATAATCTGATGGTGTGTGTACTGAAGGTCTTACAGTACGCACACCACAATTTGCATGGCACGAATTGTATCTATGAAGGGCACTCGAAAATGAGAATCGAACATCCACCACAATGGAACCACAGACTGAAACCGACGTCTGCGCATGTCTTTCAAAACAATGTTCAAATGTGTATGGAATCTCATCGGACTTAACTGCTAAGGTCATCAATCCCTAAGCTTACACACTACTTAACCTAAATTAGCCTAAGGATAAACACACACATATCCATGCCCGAGGGAGGACTCGAACCTCCGCCGGGACCAGCTGCACAGTCCATGACTGACGCGCCTTAGACCACTTTTTTATTATTATTATTCATTTTTGTTCAATATTGTTCGTTGCGTTTGGTCTGGGTGGACGTCACAAGACATCCGTTCAAGTTTATCGTTGATTTTTTGACTCAGTTTTTCTTATTACAGAGAGCACGCAGCCCTCTGACCGAACACGCTGAGCTGCCGTGCCGGCTCGACCGCTCGGCTAATCCCGCGCGACGCATGTCTTTCTTCAGGTCCCCAGAGATGTGAAAATCGCATGCTGAAAAATCCGGGCTGTACGGAGGATGTAGTAGTGTTTCCCAGTCACATAAAACTGCTGAAGCGTAGCTTTCGTCAGATTGCGGTTCCACGCCCGATCCATGTGTATCCTTAGAGTTCGTATAGCGACCGGGCGAGGAATACTGGCCACCTCTGCTATACAGCTGTCTGAAGCATAGTCGAGTCGTAAGCGGTAGCGATATGATACTGTGAAAACTGAACGAACACACTAGTTCAGTCCGACAACAACCAAGCTCATAACTCAACAACTGCGTGCGCCTGTGATGTGACACAGTGGCTTTCCTCTACCACAACGGTGACAGTATCGAAACGTAATAACAGTAGGGCTTCCTCTCGTGCAGACTGTTTTTTATGGCGGATATTCCGTGTTTTACTTGACTTCCCCTTGTATAAGATACAATTCTTACTCATATGTAGTTAGTAGCGGCATGAGGTCTGTTACAAGGAGTATAGTTTGTTTTGTCTTGGTTAACTCTTATCACACTCCCCTTCAATTATTCCGTTGCGCTTTGCAAAAGTTCTTACCACTACGAAACTTAAAATAAAGTTAGCCACATTGCGTTTATTCAAATAAAAGATCAGATTTTATATGAAAGGGTAACATTTCAGTTCGTAAAACCGGTGTCGTAGCCTCTTATGAACTCACAAGTTAAAGTAAACAGTAACGGCAGGCTTTCGCAAATATTCCAATATTTTCCCTGCAGCTTTATCCCCTTTTAGTGCACCAAGCAGCGAGAAGCAGTGAAACCCTGTTGTTTAAATACAGGAATCTGATATTTGAGGAGGACAATTCTCCTGCTTCCATCGTATATATAAATCGCTTTGAGCTAGTATACGAAGCTATGTACTTAGGGCAGTTGAAGACGACAGTTTGATAGACAGTAATACACACAACAGTAAACGTGGCGTGGAGGGCTGTCAGCAAAAAGTTTTCAAAACGAAGATATCAATTGGAAAGGGAAAGTTTGTTATCGGTGTGTGTCAACAGTTCTGTGTAATGTTACTGACTCTTATTTTCATTCACAAAATGAGGTTTTTTTCAGCCTGCAGTGGAACATTGTGACCAGAGAAGTAATCACGGGCCCTTCCAGAAGGTCTGTACCGCGAGAAGGGCTACGGATCGATCAGCTGATCAACTGGCTCTAACTACACTACTGGCCATTAAAATTGCTACACGAAGAAGAAATGCAGATGATACACGGGTATTCATTGGACAAATATATAATACCAGAACTGACATGTGATTAAATTTCACGAAAGTTGGGTGCATATATCCTGAGAAATCAGTACCCAGAACAACCACCTTTGGCCGTAAT
Source organism: Schistocerca cancellata (assembly GCF_023864275.1). NCBI lineage: Eukaryota > Metazoa > Arthropoda > Insecta > Orthoptera > Acrididae > Schistocerca > Schistocerca cancellata. The sequence continues at coordinate 744,145,473 of NC_064628.1, read as the reverse complement.
AACGGCCTTGATACGTCTGGGCATTGAGTCAGGCAGAGCTTGGATGGCATGTACAGGTACAGCTGCCCATGCAGCTTCAACACGATACCAAAGTTCGTCAAGAGTAGTGACTGGCGTATTGTGACGAGCCAGTTGCTCGGCCACCATTGACCAGACGTTTTCAATTGGCGAGAGATCTGGAGAATGTGCTGGGCAGGGCAGCAGTCGAACATTTTCTGTATCCATAAAGGCCCCTACAGGACCTGCAACATGCGGTCGTGCATTATCCTGCTGAAATGTAGGGTTTCGCAGGGATCGAATGAACGGTAGAGCCACGGGTCGTAACACATCTGAAATGTAACGTCCACTGTTCAAAGTGCCGTCAATGCGAACAAGAGATGACCGAGACGTGTAACCAATGGCACCCCATACTATCACGCCGGCTGATACGCCAATAAGGCGATGACGCATACACGCTTCCAATGTGCGTTCACCGCGATGTCGCCAAACGCTGATGCGACCATCATGATGCTGTACACAGAACCTGGATTCGTCCGAAAAAATGACATTTTGTCATTCGTGCACCCAGGTTCATCCTTGAGTACACCATCGCAGGCGCTCCTGTCTGTGATGCAGCGTCAAGGGTAACCGCAGCCATGGTCTCCGAGCTGATAGTCCATGCTGCTGCAACCGTCGTCGAACTGTTCGTGCAGATAGTTGTTGTCTTGCAAACGTCCCCATCTGTTGACTCAGGGATCGAGACGTGGCTGCACGATCCGTTACAACCATGCAGATAAGATGCCTGTCATCTCGACTGCTAGTGATACGAGGCCGTTGGGATCCAGCACGGCGTTCCGTATTACCCTCCGGAACCCACAGATTCCATATTCTGCTAACAGTCATTGGATCTCGACCAACGCGAGCAGCAATGTCGCGATACGATAAACTGCAATCGCGATAGGCTACAATCCGCTCTTTAATAACGTCGGAAACGTGATGGTACGCATTTCTCCTCCTTACACGAGGCATCACAACAACGTTTCACCAAGCAACGCCGGTCAACTGCTGTTTGTGTATGAGAAATCGCTTAGAAACTTTCCTGATGTCAGCACGGTGTAGGTGTTGCCATCAACGCCAACCTTGTGTGAATGCACTGAAAAGCTAGTCATTTCCATATCACAGCATCTTCTCCCTGTCGATTAAATTTCATGTCTGTAGCACGCCATCTTCTTGGTGTAGCAATTTTAATGGCCAGTAGTGTAATTAAACGGAAACCTTGCAAAACATTTTAAAAAATCTCAAACCCAGTCAACAGGAATTATGCCACATGGCTCATCACGAAGTTAACAAAAATTGGGTAAAGAACTCCGTTAAACACTAAAGCTCAAACTACAAACTACCATTCACGAGAGGCAAAAGTTAAGTTTCACTAGTAGCCTATTGAATTTGAAAGTGCTGGTCGTCTTATGGCCTGTTATTCAACAGCAAGTAAAAATCTCAGTGGTACACTTTATCGCCAAAACAGACAGTCACTAATTTACACCTAAAATTTACACCAATGAAATAAATGCAAGGTACAACACGGTGCGGCCAAGATTAACCACAATAAATTAAAATATTCCAGTGAAATATAACGCACCAACGTAGAGGCACAGATATCAGAGCGCGAGCAATACTGACTATAAAATTTTCCAGTAATGGTCCTTGCATGCGCGAAAACGACTAAGGCAAAACTGCAAGAGTTCAGACCCGCACTGCGTGGATGAACAGGGAACTACAAATCCATTGAAGACCGTCAGAGGACACAATCGATACAGCAATGTGATTTCCACTAGCCAAGGTAGTGACAAGTCGACCTCAGCACAAACAGAACTAACGCCCGAAGCAACCTTTTCGCGCGGAAACTCATGCGTGATACCCTCATGCTGCGTCCTTCCTCTCGGTTCTCTCCTCACAGCCGACTGCCAATCTACACTCCTGGCCATTAAAATTGCTACACCACGAAGATGACGTGCTACAGACGTGAAATTTAACCGAAAGGAAGAAGATGCTGTGATATGCAAATGATTAGCTTTTTCAGAGATTCACACAAGGTTGGCGCTGGTGGCGACACCTACAACCTGCTGACATGAGGAAAGTTTCGACCCATTTTTCATACATAGACAGCAGTTGACCGGCGTTGCCTGGTGAAACGTTGTGATGCCTCGTGTAAAGAGGAGAAATGCGTACCATCACGTTTCCGGTTTTGATAAAGGTCGAATTGTAGCCTATCACGATTGCGGTTTATGGTATCACGACATTGCTGCTCGCATTGGTCGAGAAATACTGACTCTTAGCAGAATATGGAATCAGTGTGTTCAGGAGGATAATACGGAACACCGTGCTGGATCCCAACGGCCTCGTATCACTAGCAGTCGAGATGTCAGGAATCTTATCCGCATGGCTGTAACGGATCGTGCAGCCACGTCTCGATCCCTGAGTCAACAGATGGGGACGTTTGCAAGACAACAACCATCTGCACGAACAGTTCGACGACGTTTGCAGCAGCATGGACTATCAGCTCGGAGACCGTGGCTGCGGTTACCATTGACGCTGCATCACAGGCAGGAGCGCCTGCGATGGTGTACTCAACGACGAACCTGGGTGCACGAATGGCAAAACGTCATTTTTCGGATGAATCCAGGTTCTGTTTACAGCATCATGATGGTCACCTCCGTGTATGGCGACATCGCCGTGAACGCACATTGGAGGCGTGTATTCGTCATCGCCATACTGGGGTATCACCCAGCGTGATGGTATGGGGTGCCATTGTTTACACGACCCGTGACTTTACCTTTCATTCGATCCCTGCGAAATCCTACATTTCAACAGGATAATTCACGACTGCATGTTGCAAGTCCTGTAGGGGGCTTTCTGGATACAGAAAATGTTCGACTGCTGCCCTGGCCAGCACATTCTCCAGATCATTCACCAATTTAAAATGTCTGGTCAATGGTGGCCGAGCGACTGGCTCGTCACAATACGCTGGTCACAACTCTTGATAGACTGTGGTATCGCGTTGAAGCTGCATGGGCAGCTGTACCTGTACACGCCATCCAAACTCCTTTTGACTCAATGCCCAGGCGTATCAATGCCGTTATTACGGCCAGAGGTGCTTGTTCTGGGTACTGATTTCTCAGGATCTATGCACCCAAATTGCGTGAAAATGTAATTACGTGTCAGTTCTAGTATAATGTAGTTGTCCAATGAATACCCGTTTATCATCTGCAATTTTTCTAGGTGCACCAATTTTAATGGCCAGTAGTGTATTTCACGCTCTCTGAGGTAGCGATCATCTACGAAAACTGCAAGTTGAATTTGCGCCGCCTATCGGGGTGCCAGTGAAAGAGGCATCGGGGAGACAGAGATAAAATGAACTGGAGCCGCCACGGCTCAATGTGATCGTACATGGCAAGATGTGGGTGCACATTTGATATGACAGAAGGCTGCAGCATTCATGGGTCCGCAGTGTATAAGCCTATTCCGTGCCAACATATTTTCTTGCTGCACTCTCTGCGTCACAAGTCAGTGGCGCTGCGTGCCAGTCTTCAGAGTTCGTATCTTTGTCGCACTATCTGCTTACGTTGCTGTCGTCATAATGCCGACACTGTTCACGCCGCTGCCTGCCAGTGCCGCTGTCTTCTTTGCTGGGATGCCACGTCTGCGCAGCCACCTCTTTATGTTGCAGCTGTGACATGGCCACTGCGTCGCTGCCCGTCTGTGCTGCTGCTATTGTCATGCCACTGCACTTACGAGCTACCGCCTGACCGCACTGCAGCCACCGTACTTGTCAACACTGACACCTATCTACACAATGGAAACTCCAGACTGTAGCCATTGCACAACAGCTGCATCTATGCTGTTGCCTGTCCGTGGTGCAGCCGTCTCAGGGCCATTGTGCCTTCATGTCACCGCCTGACCACACTGCAGATGTTATGCCTGTAAGCGCCAACACCTGTCCACGCTGCGTCCACAACACTGGCTGTTAGTGCCACAGCTGTATCAGGGCCGCTGGAACTTACATGTCACTGCCACCACATAGCATCGCAGCCATTGCGCCTGGAAATTCTGATCCCTATCCACAGTATGATATCTCTGCACTGCAGTTGTAGTACGTCCGCTGAGTCCATGCCACTGTCTGTTTGGGCCACAGTCAACACAGGGTTGCCACACCTACAAGCTGCCGACTTATCACACAGTAGCTGTCACACAAGTACACGCTGATGTCTGCCCCTGCTACAGCATCTCCTCACTGCAGCTGTTGCATGGCTGCTGTGCCAACACTGCTGCCTTATGGTACTGCTGTAGTCGCAGGGCAGCCATTGTCTCTGAGCCATATTGTCTCCATGCACTGTCTTCGGACTGCAGTGTCCCCATCACCATAGCCTTTGTTTACTGCAATCTCTGCACTGCAGTCTCTGAGCCACAGTATTTCAGCGCCAATTAGGCTCTCTCTGCGTATCCACCTCCGAGCTGTAGTGTCTCCATGTCGCTGCCTACAGGCCACCGCGTCTCTGCATCACAACCTACTAGCTGCAGTGTCTATGAACCGCCATTTCTGAGCAGCAGCATCTCTGTGCTGCCGCCTCCAACCACAGCATCTTCACAACACCGTCTCCACCTGCAAAGCCTCCACACTGCCCCTTCTAACAATACCACAACTTGCAAAGTAGGTTAGAAATCAGATTAATTATGTTACTCTCGCAGCATACGTTCGCTTTATCAGGCAACAACAAAGTTATTGACTGTGGATGGTATCGTCAGAATGGAAATAATGAAGTCACTGTAAAAAAGTCATTAATTTTGGCACCTATCTTGAATGGATTCCCACGTAGATTTCGTCGAAGTTGTTATGGCTCATCTTGTTGATTCTAGGGTGATTCCACTTTTATTGCTAGAAGGTATTTTAGCAATATTTGAAGACCTAACAAATGCGTTTTTCAGGGAATTCTTAATGATCAAACAATCCCAGATCAGAACAATGGCATGGTAGAAATAATTTTTGACTTGGTGTTCAAGATCCACATTTTTATTAAACTTCTTGTAAATTCACATATATTTCTTCTTAATTGTCACATCATCAAGAAAACAGTTTTGTATCAATCTTCATATATTTTATTTCCGCTTTAACCAAACACAAGATCTGACTGTTCTTTTACAAAGCGAAATAACAACTTACGTTCTGCCAAAGTGAAACAAAGACTGCTCTGTGCGCGTTCGTGCCAAAACGGTTACAAGTAAGTCAAAGATTATGACAATCTCACAGAAATGATTACACACAAGAACCGTATCACTGTAATATATCGATACATCGGAGTACCTATACATTAATAAAACCAAATGTGAATATTGTCACAAAAATATGTCTGTTACTTCGCAGAAAAGTAGTACGATATTACTGGCATCGAGAACTGGGTTGGAGTGCCGTAATGGTCACGTAAATAAAGAACCATTACACCCTCTCGGAGCCACAGCGTCTCCACGTCGTCGCCTCCGTGCTGCAGTATCTCCGCTACCACTGCCTCTGAGCTGCAGCATCTACACGCTACAGACTCCATGCCGCATGCATGCATGCTGGGAGATGCTGCCACCGTTCCTGCTTCCTTCGTGCTACAGCATTTACACGCCACAGTCACAGTGCCACAGTGTCTACGCATTGCAGACAGCGATTGCAATCGTCGTCTTCCACAACGCATCGCACCACATCAACAGGCGAGGGATTTTAATTTAAGCAACAGCAGCAATTGCTTTAATTTTTTTGTGGTTTCGAATCGCCAGCCAAGGCCGAAAAAGAGAGAGACCGTTAAGTGACTGTGGGTCAGTTGGTGTTGGAAGTGATGCAAGCAGCCCTACGATACAAAGAGAAGACATAGTTTTGAGAATGAAAACACGATTCAAGAGGGTAGTAATCTTACTGCCTACTTCATCTACATATACATCTACGTGATTACTGTGCTACTCACAATAAAGTGCCTGGCAGAGGGTTCAATGAACCACCTTCATGCTGTCTCTCTACCGTTCCACTCTCGAACGGCACGCGGGAAAGACTAGCACTCAAATTTTTCCGCGCGAGCCCTGATTTCTCTTATTTTATCGTGATGATCATTTCTCCCTATGTAGGTGGGTGCCAACGGAATGTTTTCGCAAACAGAGGAGAAAACTGGTGATTGAAATTTCATGAGAAGATCCCGTCGCAACGAAAAACGCCTTTGTTTTAATGATTGCCACTCCAATTCACGTATCATGTCTGTGGCGCTACCTCCTCTACTTCGCGATAATACAAAAAGAGCTGCCTTTTTTTAACTTTTTCGATGTCATCCTTCAGTCCCACCTGATGCGGATCCCACACCGCACAGCAGTACTCCAGAATAGGGCGGACAAGCGTAGTGCAAGCAGTCTCTTTGGTAGACCTGTTGCATCTTTTAAGTGTTCCGCCAATGAATCGCTGTCTTTGGTTTGCTCTACCCACAATATTATCTATGTGATCGTTCCAATTTAGGTTATTTGTAGTTGTAATCCCTAAGTATTTAGTTGAATTTACAGCCCTCAGGTTTGTGTGACTTACCGCGTAATCGAAATTTGAGCTGGTTTCTTTTAGTACTCATGTGAATAACTTCGAACTTTTCTTTATTCAGGGTCAATTGCCACTTTACGCACCATACAGATATCTCATCTAAATTATTTTGCAAGTCGTTTTGATCATCTGATGACTTTACAAGACGGTAAATGACAGCGTCATCTGTAAACAATCTGAGACGGCTACTCAGATTGTCTCCTATGTCGTTAATATAGATCAGGAAGAATAGAGGGCCTATAACTCTTGCTTGGGGAACGCCGGATATTATTTTTGTTTTACTCGATGACATTCTGTCTATTACTACGACCTGTGACGTTTCTGACAGGAAATCACGAATGCAGTCGCACAACTGAGGCGATACTCCGTAGGCACGAAGTTTGATTAGAAGACGCTTGTGAGGAACGGTGTCGAAAGACATGGGCCATGTTTTCATTCTCAAAAGACAGTGAGGCTGAGGACCCTCACAGAAATAAAATTTAGAAAAGGTAGAGATAATATGTTAAACATTCTCGGTTTTCTTGCCTCGTCAATTCGGGATAAAATCTCGAGCTTTCGACGATCACCGTCAGGAGCAACTGACTGTCTTCACTGCTGCTGCGTTGGCCTTATGTAGACCATACACGTCTTCTGTTTGATAGGCTTGTGATTGGTCGGCGATTATGTACTGCTGTCGCAGACGGTGTCATTGTCTGCGCTGGTGGCGCCACTGCTTCTGTGGGAACGCAAATGCTGCAAGGAATGTCTCTGCTGCTTCTCTGCATCACGGTTAAAGTTCATCTCGCTCATGCTTATTTCAACAGCCTCCTTAGTAATAGAATCCCAGAATTTGGAGGCATGGGACAAAAGTTTTGTTTCATCAAACAGTGTTTTATATTTGTTAGTGAGGCTGTGCTCCGCAGTTGCCGATTTCTCTAGTTCTCTATTTTTAATGTGCTGTTGGTATTCTGCACAGCGGTCGGAGACGGTACGAATAGTCTGACGTATATAATTGCTTCCACACTCACAGGGGATATTATAATTTCCAGGTACACTGAGGTCTAGACCTTAACAGGGCGCATCATCTCCTCAATTTTCTTAGAAGGACGAAAAATCAGTCTTACATCACGTCTACCAAGGACTCTTCCTATTTTACTGGATATAGCTCCACAAAAAAGAAGAACCGCAATCGGTGGTTCATCCTGTGAATGTGCAGCATTTTCACGTTTCCTTTTCTTGAAGAATGCTGCCTTTATATCTCGTGCACCATAGCCAGTCTTTCAAATGGTTCAAATGGCTCTGAGCACTATGGGATAACATCTGTGGTCATCAGTCCCCTAGAACTTAGAACTACTTAAACCTAACTAACCTAAGGACATCACACACATCCATGCCCGAGGCAGGATTCGAACCTGCGACCGTAGCAGTCGCGCGGTTCCGGACTGCGCGCCTAGAACCGCTAGACCACCGTGGCCGGCTAGCCAGTCTTTCCGAACACGTATTTCAGATGGTTAATTTCCTTCATTCGGAAGGTATACAGAGCAAAAACTGTTTCTGACGAGGACCACTTGAAGTCCGAAATTAACCATCTGAATCGCCACCAATCACAAGCCGACCAATCACAAGCCGTCAATGGTCTATACAGGGTGAGTCACTATTGCACCAAGAATAACTCCGAAAGTATGATAGGAGCTGAAAAGTTTGTGGGACAAAAGTTGCATGGGACAACGGGGGCCATAATATGACATTGGTTTTTGTTGCTAGGTGGGGTCACGTCAAAGATATGAAGGTCAACTTTGTTTTTTTAAATGAGACGCTATAGTTTGGTACTTGTTTTCTGATAGCGGCTGTCGGGACGAATACAATGATGTGTAACAGTAAGGTCTTTGAAGCGTCAATGGAGGTCACAAAGGTGGCATGAACGTCCATTTACAGAAGGTGTTCGAAGTGATGACGATTGATGTCAATGCGTGCTGCAATCTCCTTATCATGGATTGAGTGGTATGCCTTATCACATCGGCACTTATCGAAGCACATGCTCTGATAATTCTCTCTCGTATATCGTGCAAATAGTAAATATTCGCCGAATACGGCTTATCCATCTAACGCGCCATTGACATGTAAACACCACTGGACGGTTTCGCAACACAACACTAATAGGAACGGGAAGACTAGTATCGTCGAATCAAGCAAATGTGAATGATGTATTCCTTCGAAGAACAAGTCGATATGCTTCTCATTTACGAAGAATGCCAACGAAATTCAGTGAGAGCTAGATACATATACGCTGAAAGATATCCTCAACGTACTCACGCTACACGTCGTACATTTAAATATGTCTATGGTAAATTGGGAACAAATGGATCTTTAACACATCGGAAATATATCCGGCAAAGGGAAAGTTAGTAACGAGGAAACGGAAAATGGTACTCTTGCCACTGTTGTCCTTTGATAGTTCACGTCATACCGCAAGGGAATCTGGCATGAGCCAGAATAATGTTGTTCGTGTTCTGCATCGCCATAAATATCACCCTTACCATATTAGTCTCAATCAAGAATTAACTGGTACGGATTGTATGAGTCGCATTGAATTCTGTCATGAGATCAACTTTAGATTCAGTGTGATGACACATTTATTAATTTGATTTTATTTACCGACGAGGCTACATTCACGAACTATGGAAATGTTAATTTGCATAACATGCGTCAATGGGAAACTGAAAATCCCTGTTGGCTGCGCCAAGTTGCACACCAAAAACCGTGGTCGGTGAATGTATGGTGTACGATTCTGAAGGACAGAATTATAGGCCTCTATTTCATCGAAGGAAATCTTAATGGTAGGAAGTACACCAGATTCCTGCAAGAAACATTAGGTCTGTTATTGGAAGAAATACCTTTAGGAACAAGGAACAGAATGTGGTATCAACAGGATGGGTGTCCGGCGCAGTTTTCGCTGATGGCTTGAAGTGAGTTGCAGAGACAATCCCCAAATCGTTGGATTGGACGCTGAGGAGATGTGTCGTGGCCGGCTCGTTCGCCAGACTTTGGATTTTTTCTTGTGGGGATTCGTAAAAGACATTGTTTATAACGACGTTCCAACTACATCCGAAGATTTGCGAGAGAGAATTGTCAGAGCATGTGCTTCGATAAGTGCCGATGTGATAAGAAATGCCACTCAATCCATGATAAGAAGATTGTAGCACAGCATTGTTGCCAATTGTCATCACTTCGAACACCTTCTGTAAATGGACGTTCATTCTACCTTTGTGACCTTCGTTGACCTTCAAATACCTTACTGTTACACATCAATGGATTCGTCTCGATAGCCGCTATCAGAAAATAAGTACCAAACTATAGCATTCCATTTAAAACGATAAAACGAAGTTGGCATTCATATCTCTGAAGCGACCCCACCTAACAACAAAAAATCTACATCATATTATGGCCCCCGTTGTTCCATGCAACCTTTTCGGATCCTATTTTCGGAGTTATTCTTGGTGACAATCGCTAGTGACACCCAATATAAAGCCACCACAGCAGCAGTGAAGACAGTCAGTTATTTCCTGACGATGACCATGGAGGCTATCGTCGAAAATTCGAGATTTTATCCAGAATTGACGCGGCAAGAAAACCGATAATGTTTTCATATCAGTACCGTCGCATAGACATCGTTCTGAGGTAGGGATAATTATAGGAAATCAGTGTGCATTTGGAAATCAACTATCTGCACTCGGTGAATATACTGACTGATTGTACCAAAAGCTTATGGTAAATGGGAGCAAAGTACGACAAGACGTTTTAAATCTGTGTTAGTATAAGATATTAAAGCCGGAGTTTCAGGAGATTAAAATTAGAGCTTGGAAGCAAAATTAACGAAATAGGTGAAAAAAATTATCACGTGGAAGCCGGATTCACAGAAACTGAAAGTAAATTTAAAATAAATGCCAAATTAGTAAAGCAAGTTAATCAAATGGTTGATAAGGAAGAGAAAGGGTTTTAGTAGCAGTGCAAATTGAACTCATGGGGTAGATTCAGGCAGAAGAACGAAGGTGTAAAATGAACGAAAGGCAAACTAATGCAGATTTCAGGTCAATTAAGGCAGAGATTTCTGAATGCCACAAAGGTGTACGGGTGAATAGTAATAAGAAAGAATTAGGTGGGGGGAATTAATTAATTTGAGAGGCTGTTAATAATGTGGTAGCAGGATATGGCAATTTGATATTGGGATGTCTTGTGGGGCCAGAGCTGCGTACAAAATCTTTTGCTGGAGCGATCAAACATCATGTAGTGGGTTTCTTGGGGGCAATTCTGCAAATGACATTAGTAACATTACTAAAATTAAATTTGTAAAAAGGGCATTAGAAAATGAATTTCAGACAAGGGCTCATCAAAATGCTGAACATTTTGTACATTTCAGAACATTTAGACAATGTTTTTGTACTAGGAACAGGCAAAGCAATTGAGATTACTAAATGAGATTTTAAATGGGTCAGGCTGCAGTAGCGAGAAGGAAAATGTGAAGGAGTGTCGTATTAGGGAACTGAATAACTGATTCATTTGGACAGGCTCCTAGGTGTGCTGATTGAAATTTCTTCTTCAAAGAGAAGGCTGCCACAACACTTGCAATAGGAACGCATGTATTCCTCCTGATTCTGTGGAAGAATTTCCCAACGTTATTCAAATCATGGATAGGGTCCTATGTTGTAGACCAAGGTACGAGATCAAGGTATGTTGAATGGTAGGAAGCAGGATAGGAGAAATTGTAATACAGTAATAACAACTTTTATGGAAAAATTGGGAACAGATGAAGAGGTGAGAGAAATGGGCACATAACCATGAACCATGGACCTTGCTGTTGGTGGGGAGGCTTGCGTGCCTCAGCGATACAGATAGCCGTACCGTAGGTACAACCACAACGGAGGGGTGTCTGTTGAGAGGCCAGACAAACATGTGGTTCCTGAAGAGGGGCAGCAGCCTTTTCAGTAGTTGCAAGGGCAACAGTCTGGATGATTGACTGATCTGGCCTTGTAACAATAACCAAAACGGCCTTGCTGTGCTGGTACTACGAACGGCTGAAAGCAAGGGAAACTACAGCCGTAATTTTTCCCGAGGGCATGCAGCTTTACTGTATGATTAAATGATGATGGCGTCCTCTTGGGTAAAATATTCCGGAGGTAAAATAGTCCCCCATTCGGATCTCCGGGCGGGGACTACTCAAGAGGATGTCGTTATCAGGAGAAAGAAAACTGGCGTTCTACGGATCGGAGCGTGGAATGTCAGATCCCTTAATCGGGCAGGTAGGTTAGAAAATTTAAAAAGGGAAATGGATAGGTTAAGGTTAGATATAGTGGGAATTAGTGAAGTTCGGTGGAAGGAGGAACAAGACTTCTGGTCAGGTGACTACAGGGTTATAAACACAAAGTCAAATAGGGGGAATGCAGGAGTAGGTTTAATAATGAATAGGAAAATAGGAATGCGGGTAAGCTACTACAAACAGCATAGTGAACGCATTATTGTGGCCAAGATAGATACGAAGCCCACACCTACTACAGTAGTACAAGTTTATATGCCAACTAGCTCTGCAGATGACGAAGAAATTGAAGAAATGTATGATGAAATAAAAGAAATTATTCAGATAGTGAAGGGAGACGAAAATTTAATAGTCATGGGTGACTGGAATTCGAGTGTAGGAAAAGGGAGAGAAGGAAACGTAGTAGGTGAATATGGATTGGGGCTAAGAAATGAAAGAGGAAGCCGCCTGATAGAATTTTGCACAGAGCACAACTTAATCATAGCGAACACTTGGTTTAAGAATCATGATAGAAGGTTGTATACATGGAAGAACCCTGGAGATACTAAAAGGTATCAGATAGATTATATAATGGTAAGACAGAGATTTAGGAACCAGGTTTTAAATTGTAAGACATTTCCAGGGGCACATGTGGACTCTGACCACAATCTATTGGTTATGACCTGTAGATTAAAACTGAAGAAACTGCAAAAAGGTGGGAATTTAAGGAGATGGGACCTGGATAAACTGAATGAACCAGAGGTTGTACAGAGTTTCAGGGAGAGCATAAGGGAACAATTGAAAGGAATGGGGGAAAGAAATACAGTAGAAGAAGAATGGGTAGCTCTGAGGGATGAAGTAGTGAAGGCAGCAGAGGATCAAGTAGGTAAAAAGAAGAGGGTTAGTAGAAATCCTTGGGCTAACAGAAGAAATATTGAATTTAATTGATGAAAGGAGAAAATATAAAAATGCAGTAAATGAAGCAGGCAAAAAGGAATACAAACGTCTCAAAAATGAGATCGACAGGAAGTGAAAAATGGCTAAGCAGGGATGGCTAGAGGACAAATGTAAGGATGTAGAGGCTTATCTCACTAGGGGTAAGATAGATACTGCCTACAGGAAAATTAAAGAGACCTTTGGAGATAAGAGAACCACATGTATGAACATCAAGAGCTCAGATGGAAACCCAGTTCTAAGCAAAGAAGGGAAAGCAGAAAGGTGGAAGGAGTATATAGAGGGTCTATACAAGAGCGATGCACTTGAGGACAATATTATGGAAATAGAAGAGGATGTAGATGAAGATGAAATGGGAGATACGATACTGCGTGAAAAGTTTGACAGAGCACTGAAAGACCTGAGTCGAAACAAGGCCCCCGGAGTAGACAACATTCCATTGGAACTACTGACGGCCTTGGGAGAGCCAGTCCTGACAAAACTCTACCACCTGGTGAGCAAGATGTATGAAACAGGTGAAATACCCTCAGACTTCAAGAAGAATATAATAATTCCAATCCCAAAGAAAGCAGGTGTTGACAGATGTGAAAATTACCGAACAATCAGTTTAATAAGCCACAGCTGCAAAGTACTAACACGAATTCTTTACAGACGAATGGAAAAACTAGTAGAAGCCGACCTCGGGGAAGATCAGTTTGGATTCCGTAGAAATACTGGAACACGTGAGGCAATACTGACCTTACGACTTATCTTAGAAGAAAGATTAAGGAAAGGCAAACCTACGTTTCTAGCATTTGTAGACTTAGAGAAAGCTTTTGATAATGTTGACTGGAATACTCTCTTTCAAATTCTAAAGGTGGCAGGGGTAAAATACAGGGAGCGAAAGGCTATTTACAACTTGTACAGAAACCAGATGGCAGTTATAAGAGTTGAGGGACATGAAAGGGAAGCAGTGGTTGGGAAGGGAGTGAGACAGGGTTGTAGCCTCTCCCCGATGTTATTCAGTCTCTATATTGAGCAAGCAGTAAAGGAAACAAAAGAAAAATTTGGAGTAGCTATTAAAATCCATGGAGAAGAAATAAAAACTTTGAGGTTCGCCGATGACATTGTAATTCTGTCAGAGACAGCAAAGGACTTGGAAGAGCAGTTGAACGGAATGGATGGTGTCTTGAAGCGTGGATATAAGATGAACATCAACAAAAGCAAAACGAGGATAATGGAATGTAGTCGAATTAAGTCGGGTGATGCTGAAGGTATTAGATTAGGAAATGAGACACTTAAAGTAGTAAAGGGGTTTTGCTATTTGCGGAGCAAAATAACTGATGATGGACGAAGTAGAGAGGATATAAAATGTAGACTGGCAATGGTAAGGAAAGCGTTTCTGAAGAAGAGAAGTTTGTTAACATCGAGTATAGATTTAAGTGTCAGGAAGTCATTTCTGAAAGTATTTGTTTGGAGTGTAGCCATGTATGGAAGTGAAACATGGACGGTAAATAGTTTGGACAAGAAGAGAATAGAAGCTTTTGAAATGTGGTGCTACAGAAGAATGCTGAAGATTAGATGGGTAGATCACATAACTAATGAGGAAGTATTGAATAGGATTGGGGAGAAGAGGAGTTTGTGGCACAACTTGACCAGAAGAAGGGATCGGTTGGTAGGACATATTCTGAGGCATCAAGGGATCACCAATTTAGTATTGGAGGGCAGCGTGGAGGGTAAAAATCATAGGGGGAGACCAAGAGATGAATACACTAAGCAGATTCAGAAGGATGTAGGTTGCAGTAGGTACTGGGAGATGAAGAAGCTTGCACAGGATAGAGTAGCATGGAGAGCTGCATCAAACCAGTCTCAGGACTGAAGACCACAACAACAACAACAACAACAATGAGGATAGGGGCTAAAGAAATAGACAGGAGAGACAAAATAGAAACTATGCAGGAAGGAAAGAGAATTTGGATCAAAGAAGAGAGAATGAAAGGAGAAGACTAGGCAAGAAAATCCAAGAGGTGCAAACTTTCAGGGTGAACAGTCAGGAAACTAGCTGACGCTCCATTTAATGCCTAGAGGGCGGCAAGAGCCAATGCAATGAATAGCACCAGACACAACAGTAATGTGCTGAACAGTGAATACAGAAAAGAATTTAACGGAATAGCAATGTCCAAAATGGGTGCAATTTTGGGTGATGTAGAGATGTAGCTAGTTATTGATGATTGCAGTAAAAGAAATAAAGAAGAGAGAGAAGACAAATCTAAAGAAACTAGTAATGACAAGGAGCACACCAGTTATTACACTGGGGAATTGTTCTGAGAATATGTAATCAGGAGTGCTAGTACAGGCATTTGTTACTGAACTATGCCACCATTCATGTTAAGTAAAATTGAGGGTGAATCTTAACACTGTGGTCAGGATACATTTTTGTCCTAAAGGACCTTTCTTACATCTTCTTTATTTAACAATTTATTTTTATTTGTTCTTTAATATTTAATCACTAGTTGTTAATTAGACTGGAATTCCATTATTACAAAGTTTTTCATTAGGGCACAATGCAACAGCTTACAACCAAATATCTAAGTTGGGAAACGAGCCACTGAATTGATTTATGGTTTAGTACTCGCCCCATGACGATTAGGTAACAACTAATTATCATCATCCGAAGGTTAATTTCTCTTCGTTTAACTCTTACCGTAATCCCCCTAGCACGTTGCAAACTATGACATCAATGGTGCAGCGATGAGCACGTGCTATCACTTGCTCTAAGCAGCATTTTAATTGCGTCCTCTTCATTTCAACTACACATTACACCTGCTCATTTACGCTTTCATTACATCCAAACGTCTCCATCTCTCCAAGAATTCCAGTCACGCACTCTCGCAGTTGTCACAGAGAATCTTTCAGTTTTTGAATAAAATATATTGAAAGCGGATGACTTCCGACCATAGAAGAAAACTGGTAATATACACTGGTTATAAACTTTCCGTTTCACATTAATCAGACTTTTAAATTTATAAAATCAGTGTAGTCTATAAAAATTGCTTCTGGTCATCTTTCTAATTCTGTTTATGTCTTTTCCTGGCCACCTAGCTACGGTCTTCAGCCGTCCGATATACAAATACGCCTGGACCCGTTCCAAGACTGCACTGTTAATTTGTGAAGTGTTGTTTAAAAATTATTTTAGTCTTACTGTAAGAGATTCTTGTATATAATTCTTTGTATTCAGTGGTGCCGTTTCTGATGAAAGCTCATTTTACTCCTCATCCTAAAAATAACATAATTCTTGTGATTTTCTACCTAATAACGATGGTGTGAACTACGAAAAAATATAGCAGAATAATAAAGAAGTGTCTGGCGCAGAAACCTGCTTCATATACATCTATTTCTTAGTTTACGCTCTAAGTTTACACGAATTAATTGTCCTATCAGGGAAATAATTTCCGCCCATGTGTTCGTCGTACAGTATAGGGCTGTCCAATTAAAATTGTGACGTATAATAAAAGTTCATGTAAATTTTAATCCTAAGAGGAAACGCAGTTGCGATTTATCCTTCATAATCATATTTTTGTATTGACCATAGCTGTTAATTGTCATATTGAAATAAAAACAAAATAAACATAATTTTTGACAATCCTACATAGTCATGGCAACATACCTCATCTTGCAAGGGCTTAGTATCGAGTTCTTACTTCGAACTTAAGTTCTAACTGGAAGATGACACCTAAAATGGATTATATGAACTTGTACTAAAGCGCTATAATGGTAGGAGTTCAAACAGCATGCAATCAAAACGTTCTGTAGGTTGTGCTGAATTTCTCAAAGGTTATTCGGTGCCTTCAGCGTCTGTGGTAATGCGACACTATTCAATAGCGTTGCATTCTTTCTGCCTGTGACACATTAATGACAGTTAAATCGAACGAGGCGTAGAAGTGCATGATAAACCAGTCTCATACTGATTTAGGTTTGGCACGATCTCCTGCAATTACTTCTGGCGATTGGCCTGAGTATCCCATCGACAGGTCCTTTACTTTCCTTATCGAAGATAAGGTATACTGCTGAATATATTCTATGTTTACGGCTTCTGTATTTAAAGTGATACTGACGTTTATAACAATCTGGTATTCGTTTCGAAGTTCGCGCAACCTACAAGAAATATTTTCTTATCAGCGCCAAATAGATTACAAAATGACGCTCAATTTAGTTCGACTTTTTCCAGATTAGTTAAGATCTAAATAAAATTTATTATTTAATAACTCGAACTTAATTTTAAGATGTATTTTCGAATGCAGGGAATTCCGCGAGAAGCAGAAAAGCTACGCGAAAACGATTATTCAGGTAAGGAACGAACTCTAATAAGATTTGGAATTGCTAATAGTTGGTTACACATACTGAAGTTTAAATTACGTAGACTTCGTTGCTAACAAAGGATTAGAAAACTGATAACATGCCAAAATACCGTAATCTTTAAATCTACTATAAACTGCTAGTAAAAGTGGAAGCAAATTACTGATTTAATCTTTTCAGTACATACGACGACGCAGATAGACTCTAATCATCATTTTCCACAATACCCACTAAAAAAGAAATATATTTGTGATCAATATCCAAAATCTATGACAGTCAACAAGCATTATAATTTCCTCAAAGATAACAGTTGTAGACAATTTCTGTCGACAATTTTTAAAAGTGTAATGGCCTGAGGGCCGGGAAGGACGGAGATAGCATTTGCAGGTCAGCCGGCAGTTTTTCGACTCATGCCTGGCACGACGCTGCAGTCGGAAGCGATCGATACTCACACAAATCCAGCTGTGGAAAATCCGATAAAGGGGATTTCCACCTTTCATGCGTCTCAGTGACTTTAATTATTCACCGCTACAGGCGGAACAGTAGCGAAGGCCCCCACTTTATCTTCTACGTCTGTGTGCTATTCGGTTCGGAAGCGTCTCTTCTCTCGTGATTACACGAGACTGCATCCGACATACAGTCACCTGCTCAGTATGAAGTAGGACGTGGACTGAATATGGCCTACAATAGGAGAGACTGATATTATTAAGTGATACGTTTCGTACCACGAATGTTCTTATTTAACACCTTGTAATACGTCCTGTTCATTCCTGCTAAAGCCAAATTTCGTCACTGTCGCTCACGTTCGACCTATACGTTTGGCGCTAGTATAATATATACTGAATAGCCAAAGGAACTGGTACACCTGCGTAATACCGTGTAAGGTTCCAGGGAGAGCGCAGAAGTGCCGCAACACGACTTGGCATGGACTCGAATAATGTCTAAAGTAGTGCTGGAGGGAATTAACACCATAAAGTCCGCACCGCCCTCCATAAATCTGTAAAAGTACGAGGGGGTGGACATCTCTTCTGAACAGCACGTTGCAAGGCATCATAGATATGCTCAATAATGTTCATGTCTGGGGAGTTTGTTGGCCAGCGTAAGTATTTAAACTCAGAAGAGCGTTCCCGGAGCCACTCTGTAGAAATTCTGTACTTGTGGTGTGTCACATTGTCCTGCTGGAATTTCCCAAGTCCATCAGAATTCACAATGGACATGAAACGCTGCAGGTGATCAGACAGGATGCTTACGTGTGTCATCTTCCAGAGTTGTATCTAGAAGTATCAGAGGTCCCATATCACTCCAACTACACACGCTGCGGGCGACGCGGTTTCTTTCGTCTATTACCTGCACCTACGTGTGAACTCGTTGCAGCAGATGGCCAGTAGGAAAGCCGAGCAGAAACCTACCTTACTGCAACTGGCCCCGGCCTGCATATAATGTAACTTTTCCAAGAATCGGGAAAAGTCTTAATTTTGAATGAAAGGTGGAAGTTCTGGCAAAACTTTGGTATATTCTGAATCTTGATATTGTAGACGTGCACTGGCGAACCCCTTGCTAATTTTAACGCAGTGATGCACAAACCCGTTCATTCACGTTAGCAAGTCTATGGTAACGTATTTCCCGAAAGCTACTAAGCACGGATTGCTCTTAAATGAAAATGCTCGCCATACTATTAAGTTTATCGGTGTCTAATGCACTCAGGTTTTTAGTCACCGACCTGTTCAATTTGCCACGCGGAATTACCGTCTTTCCTCATACACAAAATTACTCAAAAAATCCGTACTTTCTAAAAACCACACCGGAATGAATATTCCTTTACTGTAAAACGAATTTGAAACATATAGCACAACTAAAACCAACAAATTATAACTTACTTCGGAGCTCATACTACACACGACCGTACCATTTAAAGGCTGGACGCAGACTTCTTTAGACTGCTGTAAGCATTCTATATCTCCAAGAGAAAAGACGCGCGAGGAATATTCCGTTCCGATTGGTCAGTTTTCTTTACGGCCAACAGAAAAACATTATTCTCCCGCGTTAGTCCGCGCTTTTCATAACTAAGCAATCAACCAATAACACACTTTCGAAGTGTACTTTTTCCCGAAGTAAATATTTAACATTCTGATATGTTGTTTATATTTTACGTTACTAGCTATTTTCATTTGCACTCGAATTAACTTTCCTTTTACCATAAACTTACTTAACATGTTATGACACAAAATTCCCCGTCGTACAACGTTCATCAGTAGAACAATGATCTACATATTTACTTTAGACCACATTCACCCGTCATTCACGCTACTAAAAGCATATACAAAGCTGTAAAAACATAAAGAAACAAAAAGCTTCAAGAAATAAACAGAACAATTCACAAAAACATTCTCTTGAGCCGTTTCTTGAATGTCTCTGTCCGCTACTGTCCTCTAGCTGATGAAAATTAGAACTACATAGTCGACTGAACCCGCTTCAGACCATCTGTCACTGTGCACGCATGAGTCATTCTCCCGATACACAGGCTCTAGACAGAAGCGATATAAGGCGCCACACCTCAACGCCACACACCGTGACCCTCCACCAGCTTGAACAGTCCCCTGCTGGCTTGCAGGGCCCATGGATTCATGAGGTTGTCTCCAAACCCGTGCGCATCCATCCAATCGAACAATCTGAAACGAGACTCGTCCGTCCAAGCAACTTGCTTACGGTCATCAGCAGTCCAATTTCGGTGTTGACAAGCCCATGCAAGGGGTAAAGTTTTGTGTCGTGCAGTCATCAAGAGTACACGGGTAGATCTTCGGATCCGAAAGCTCATATCGATGATGTTTCGTTGAATGGTTCGCATGCTGACACTTGTTGATGGCCCAGCATTGAAATCTGCAGCAATTTGAGGAAGGTTTGCACTTCTGTCACTCTGAACGATTCTCTTCATTCGTCGTTGGTCTCGGTCTTGCAGGATCTTTCTCGGCCGCACCGATGTTTGAGATTTGATGTTTTACCAGATTCCTGATATTGACGGCACACTCGTGAAATGGTCGTACGGGAAAATCCCCACTTCATCGCTACCTCGGAGGTGCTGTGTCCCATAGCCCATGCGCCGACTGTAACACCACAATCAGAGTCATTTAAATCTTGATAACCTGCCATTGTAGCAGCTGTAACCGATCTAACAACTGCGCTAGACACTTGTCTTATATAGGCGTTGCCGACCGCAGCGCCGTATTCTGCCTGTTTCCATATCTCTGTATCTGAATAAGCATGCCTACGTTGTTTCTTTGGCGCTTCAGTGTATAAAATACTTTGAACCAGTAGGACAAAAAATGGTTCATATGGCTCTAAGCACTAAGGGACTTAACATCTGCCGGCTGGTGTGGCCGAGCTGTTCTAGGCGCTTCAGTCTGGAACCGCGCGACCGCTACGGTCGCAGGTTCGAATCTTGCCTCGGGCATGGGTGTGTGTGATGTCCTTAGGTTTAAGTAGTTCTAAGTTCTAGGGGACTGATGACCTCAGATGTTAAGTCCCATAGCGCTCAAAGCCATTTCAACCATTTCAAATTAACATCTGAGGTCATCAGTCATCTATATCAGAACTACTTAAACCTAACTAACCTGAGGACATCCCACACATCCATGCCCGAGGCAGGATTCGAACAAGCGACTGTAGCAGCAGCGCGGTTCCGGACTGAAGCGCCTAGAACCGTTCGGCCGCAGCGGCCGGCCTAGTAGGACACTTTTCAGTTGGTCACAACATGCAAGAAGCATTTCTGCTACATGCCACTTAAATGGTATGCATATGCGACTTGTCATAGAAACAGCAAAAGTCACCAGAATGACACCGCCCGACACAAACATGATGCACTCAGAAGGACAGGAGGAAAGAAAAGGAAAGTTTTCAGATTGCGAGGGTATGTGAACTTTTTCAGTGATTACAAAATCGAGTCAGATTTGCAAACTATTTGCTTACTAGTAAGACGTTGCAACACTTCTGGCCTCGATACGCTCACTGAATCGTTTGGGAATGGTGTTACAAAGCCATTGCATCCACTCCCGACGCAAGCTGGTCCATAACTGTCGTAACAGGTCCTTGATATCCTGGACACTGATAATGGAACGGACATCACAGCTGGTCCCATACGTGTTCTATCATGGAAAGATATGCGGATCTTGCTGGTCTTAATATTACCTCATCATGCAGACAGTTCATAGGGACACATGCTACGTATGGACGAGCAACTTACTGTTGGAAAATGGCACAGCGATACTGTGGCATCACAAGTAAATGAGGACGCAAGCGTTGGTGACACCGTTGTGCCGCAACCACTATCAGACGTGACTTAAAACTTTACCCGATAGCTCACCACACCCTGACGCCAGGAGTAACAAGGCTATACGAAGATTGGTACCTCTACCCAGGTTGTCCTATTTTATTTTTTTAATTTAATTTTATTTTTCTGGGTTATGACTGGTTTGATGCGGCACATCACGAATTCCTCTCCTGTGCTAACCTCGTCATTTCAGAGTACCACTTGCAACCTACGTCCTGGATATATTACAATCTCTGTATTCCTCTAAATTTTTTGCCCTCTGCAGCTCCCTCTAGTACCATGCAGATTCCGTGATGTCTTGACAGATGTCCTATCATCCTGTCCCTTCTCCCTGTCAGTGTTTTCCACATATTCCTTACCTCTCCGATTCTGCGCAGAACCTCCTCATTCCTTATCAGTCCATCTAATTTTCAGCATTCATCTATAGCACCACATCTCAAATGCTTCGATTCTCCTCTATTTCGGTTTTCCTACAGTCCATGTTTCACTACCATAAATGCAGTGTTCCAAACGTACATTTTCAGAAATGTCTTGCTCAAATTAATGCCTATGTTTGATACTAGCAGACTTCTCATGGCCAGGAACACCCTTTTTGCCAGTGCTAGTCTACTTTTGATGTCTGCTCCGTCCGTCATTGGTTATTTTGCTGTCTAGGTAGCAGAATTCCTTAACTTCATCTACTTCGTGAGCATCAATCCTGGTATCCTGATGTTAAGTTTTTCGCTCTTCTCATTTCTGCTACTTCTCATAATTTTCATCTCTCTTCGATTAACTCTCAATCCATATTCTGTACCCATTAGACTGTTCGTTCCACTCAGCAGAACCTGCAATTCTTCATCACTTTCAGTCAGGATAGGAATGTCATCAGAGATTCGTCCATTGATATCCTTTAACACTGAGTTTTGACTCCACACCTAAACCTTTCTTTTATTTCCATCATTGCTTCTGCAGTGTACAGATTAAGCAGTAGGGGCGAAAAACTACATCCCTGTCTTGCACCTTTTTTAATCCGAGTACTTCGTTCTTGGTCGTCCACTCTCATTATTCCCGCTTGGTTCTTGTACATATTGTATATTACCCAGTCTCCCTACAGCTTACCCCCATTTTTCTCAGAATTTCACATTGTCGAACGCTTTTTCCAGGTCGACAAATCCTATGAACGTGTCTTGATTTTTCTTTAGTCTTGCTTCTATTATGAACGGCAACGTCAGAATTGCCTCTCTGGTGCCTTTACCTTTTGTAAAGCCAAAACGATCATCATGTAACACATCCTCAACTTTCTTTTCAGTTCTACTGTATATTACTCTTGTCAGCAACTTCGATACATGAGCTGTTAAACTGATTGTGCGATAATTCTCGCACTTGTCAGCTCTTGCCGTCTTCGGAATTGTCTGGACGATATTTTTCAGATGGCATGTCGCCAGAGTCACACATTCTATTCACCAATGTGAATAGGCCTTTTGTTGCCACTTTCCCCAGTCATTTTAGAAATTCTGATGGTATGTTATCTGTCCCTTCTGCCTTATTTGATCTTAAATCCTCCAAAGCTCTATTTAATTCTGATTCTAGTACTGGATCCCCTAGGTCTTCTAAATTGGCTCCTGTTTCTTCTTGGAACACGTCATAGAGGCTTTCAAAGTACTCTTTTCACCTATCCGCTCTCTCTTCTGCGTTTAACAATGGAATTCCCATTGCATTCTTAATGTTGCCAACTTTGCTTTAAATGTCACCGAAGGCTGTTTTGCTTTAAATGTCACCGAAGGTTGTTTTGACTTTTCTATATACTGAGTCAGTCATTCCGACAATCATTTCTTTTCCGATTTCTTCACATTTTTCATGCAGCTAATTCGTCTTAGCTTCCCTGCAGCTTCTTATTGGAAAGTCGTTGATTTTTAATGTGAAATAGAGGTTTGTTGTAGTAAAAAGAAAAAGACACAGATTCCCCGTATAGCGCTATAAAACTCAACTTCCTAAAAGAGGATAAAATTAAAGAAAAACATTTCAAATTAAACAAAAAATATCAAAGACTGCTTCAATATTTCGTTGAGCTTATATAAAATATGTTTTTGTTACTAATAAACAACTTCTGCACTTGTCAATAATAATAGGAAACTGTCGCCTTTCGTCATCATGAACATTCTATTGAGAACAAATTGACAGGTATGTAGATTTATAACTAAGTATATTTTTAGGTGGTTGCTGTAACTTGTACTTGCATCAAAAGATATGCTTTGGCTACATAACAGCGGGAAGTTACGCGATTTGTAAGGTTTTCATATATTTTTTGCCATTGTAAATATTTCACCTTTACAGTACTTTTTCTGATTACATGCAAAACAAACGAACGAACAAACAAAGAACAAAGAAAAGTGGTCGGCTTCCAGTATCTCTCACACACATTCATGTATGTTTCTTTCCCTGCCAAAGTTACCCGTACTAGCGATAATCCTACCGTTTACCGCATAATTCATCTACCGTAGCAAAACCGTAGTTTTGGTGGAGCGCAACTCTAGCCGGAACTGGGAGGAACAACCGGAGGATAGTGAAGGCAGTGGAGAGGACAGCACCGATATCACGAAGTAGAGGAGGAATACTATTATTTTTATTGTATTTTATGGATATGTAGACAAGATTAACATGAATTCTTGGTTTTCAATTAGTGTATTGTAATGTCGATTGAAACTAAACTCGCCCTGTGTGTGTTATGTCGTGTGGTATTATGTTGGCAAACAGCTGTGGCAGAGTTCTGGAAGGAAGCACAAAAATTTTCAGGGAATTCAGCAATACAGAAATACAAGTCGTTGAGGAATGAAATAAATAGCAAGTGCAGCGAAGTTGAAACGAAATGGCTTTATCAAAAATATGAAGAAAACGAAAAAGAAATGATTGTCGGAAGGACTGACTCAGCAGATAGAGAAGTCAAAACAAGCTTTGGTGAAATTAAAAGCAAGGGTGATAACATGAAGAGTGCAACCGGAATTCCATTGTTAAATGCATAAGAAAGAGCAGATAGTGGAAAGTGAACACTGAAGGCCTCTATGATAGTCAAGATTTTTCTGATGTGATAGAAACACGAGTCGAATTAGAGGACATAATGGATCCAGTATTAGACTCAGAATTTAAGGGAGCTTTGGAGGACGTAAGATCAAATGAGGAAAAAGGGATCCATAACATTCCATCAGATTTTCTAAAATCATTGGGGAAGTCGCAACAAAACGAGTATTCACGTTGGTGTGTAGAATGTATGAGTATAACAATACACTGACTTACGAAAAAATGTTATCCATGCAATTCCGGAGACTGTAAGAGCTGAAAACTGCGGGAATTATCGCACAATCAGCTTAAGAGCTCATGCATCCAAGTTGCTAACAAAAATAATATGCAGAAGAATGGTAAAGGAAACTGAGGATGTGTTAGATGACGATCAGTTTGGCTTTAGGAAAGGTAAAGGCAGCAGACAGGCAATTCTGGCGTTGCGGTTCATAATGGAAGCACGACTAAAGAAAATCCAAGACACGTTCATAGGATTTGTCCACCTGGAAAAAGCCTTCGACAATATAAAGTGGTGCAAGATGTTCGAAATACTGAAAGAGAGGGACGGGTAATATACAGTATGTACAAGAACCAAGAGGTAATAATAAGAGTGGACGACCAAGAACGAAATGCTCGGAATAAAAAGATTGTAAGACAGGGATGTAGTCTTTCGCCCATACTAATCTGTACATCGAAGAAGCAGTGATGGAAATAAAACAAAGGTTCAGAAGTGTGATTAAAATTCAAGGTGAAAGGGTATCAATGATACGATTCGTTGATGACATTGCTATCCTGAGTGAAAGTGAAGAAGAATTACATGATCTGCAGAATGGAATTGGAGGTCTAATGAGTACAGAATATGGATTGGGCGTAAATCGAAGAAAGACGAAAGTAATGAAAGTAGCAGAAAGGAGAACAGCTAGAAACTGAACATCAGGATTGGTTGTAGACGAAGTAGATGAAGTTAATGAATTCTACTACATAGGCAACAACATAACCAATGACGGACGAACCAAGGAGGAGATCAAAAGCAGGTTAGCACTGGCAAAATGGGCATTCCTGGACAAGAGATGTCTACAAGTATCAAACATAGGCCTTAATTTGAGGAAGAAATTTATGAGAAAGTACATCTGGAGTTCAGCATTGTATGGTAGTGAAATGTAGACTGTGGGAAAACCGGAACTGAAGAGAATCGAAGCATTGGAGATATGGTGCTATGAAGAATGTTGAACATTGGATGGACTGACGAGATAAGATAAGGGATGAGGAGGTTGATGATGATGATGATGTTTGGTTTGTGGGGCGCTCAACTGCGTGGTTATCAGCGCCCGTACAATTACCCAATCTTTGCTCAGTCCAATTTCGCCACTTTCCTGGATGATGATGAAATGATGAGGACAACACAAACACCCAGTCATCTCGAGGCAGGCAGGTGATGAGGAGGTTGTGCGCAGAATTGGCGAGGAAAGGAATATGTGGAAAACACTTACAAGGAGAGGGGATAGGATGATAGAACATCTATTAAGACGTGAGGGACTGACTTCTATGGTACTAGAGGGAGCTGTAGAGTGCAAAACCTGTAGAGGAAGACAGATATTGGAATACATCCAGCAAATAATTGAGGACGTTGTTTGCGGGTGGTACTCTTAGACGAATAGTTTGGCACAGGACAGAAATTCGCGGCAGGCCGCATCAATCCAGTCAGAAGATTGATGACACAAAAAAAGAAAGAGTAATATATGCGTTCCAGTCTCACCACAATTATTTATGTGAGATGAGCAATCGTTTATTTCTTCCTTGAATACAACTTTTACAGTGGAGTCGCAAAATGTAATATTTACAATTATAATTTTCCTTCGGTTTTATCAGAGCGCCAACAAAATCGGAGGCAGTAATATTACATTCAACAACAGAGATAATGAAAAAAAGAGATAATGCAATGGTAATTTCGCTTCTTTAGTGCAACTAGTAAGGGCTTTGGTTCCACAAAATTTCGGGCGAACTGCCGGATGTTTGCAACTTCCTGCCACAATATTTCGACGCAGAGTCTTCCGGCCATCTTCAGGTGATACTGGCGAAAACTCCCTGAGCTCAAATATTTAAGGCCCCTCCGGCACAAGCGCGGTGGATTCACTTGGCGTTGTGCGTGCGCTACTTGAGCGCGTTCGATTCTGCAACGCCGCGCGCATTCCGCGGTGAAAACTCGCCGCATCGATATTAATTCGATTGTCTTCCTGTGGTCCCATCACAGACCTACGCCGGCTACGGAGGACACGAAGATAGCGTTGGCTCGGTGAATCAATGTCTTCAAAACACCCATCGTTTGCGCCTGCCGTTTTTAGACGTATTGGTGCGACGTAAGAACGATGGCACACTTGGTCATTCGGTATATAGAAGGCCCACTCACACAGACCTTTACTTCCAAGCTGCTAGTTGCCACCATCGGGCACAAACGAAGACATTGATTCACCGAGCCCACGTTATCTCTGACACCGACAGTTTGCAAACGGAACTGGAGCACCTGCAGACCGTATTTCTGAGGGTACTCGTCCCAGCAAGTGGAGAGAGCGCTGCAGACCTATAAACGACAGAACTAAGAAGAGGAAGAGGCTTTTAGAACGACTGCCCATTTACCATATCTTGGTAATACACTCCTGGAAATGGAAAAAAAGAACACATTGACACCGGTGTGTCAGACCCACCATACTTGCTCCGGACACTGCGAGAGGGCTGTACAAGCAATGATCACACGCACGGCACAGCGGACACACCAGGAACCGCGGTGTTGGCCGTCGAATGGCGCTAGCTGCGCAGCATTTGTGCACCGCCGCCGTCAGTGTCAGCCAGTTTGCCGTGGCATACGGAGCTCCATCGCAGTCTTTAACACTGGTAGCATGCCGCGACAGCGTGGACGTGAACCGTATGTGCAGTTGACGGACTTTGAGCGAGGGCGTATAGTGGGCATGCGGGAGGCCGGGTGGACGTACCGCCGAATTGCTCAACACGTGGGGCGTGAGGTCTCCACAGTACATCGATGTTGTCGCCAGTGGTCGGCGGAAGGTGCACGTGCCCGTCGACCTGGGACCGGACCGCAGCGACGCACGGATGCACGCCAAGACCGTAGGATCCTACGCAGTGCCGTAGGGGACCGCACCGCCACTTCCCAGCAAATTAGGGACACTGTTGCTCCTGGGGTATCGGCGAGGACCATTCGCAACCGTCTCCATGAAGCTGGGCTACGGTCCCGCACACCGTTAGGCCGTCTTCCGCTCACGCCCCAACATCGTCCAGTGGTGTCGCGACAGGCGTGAATGGAGGGACGAATGGAGACGTGTCGTCTTCAGCGATGAGAGTCGCTTCTGCCTTGGTGCCAATGATGGTCGTATGCGTGTTTGGCGCCGTGCAGGTGAGCGCCACAATTAGGGCTGCATACGACCGAGGCACACAGGGCCAACACCCGGCATCATGGTGTGGGGAGCGATCTCCTACACTGGCCGTACACCACTGGTGATCGTCGAGGGGACACTGAATAGTGCACGGTACATCCAAACCGTCATCGAACCCATCGTTCTACCATTCCTAGACCGGCAAGGGAACTTGCTGATCCAACAGGACAATGCACGTCCGCATGTATCCCGTGCCACCCAACGTGCTCTAGAAGGTGTAAGTCATCTACCCTGGCCAGCAAGATCTCCGGATCTGTCCCCCATTGAGCATGTTTGGGGCTGGATGAAGCGTCGTCTCACGCGGTCTGCACGTCCAGCACGAACGCTGGTCCAACTGAGGCGCCAGGTGGAAATGGCATGGCAAGCCGTTCCACAGGACTACATCCAGCATCTCTACGATCGTCTCCATGGGAGAATAGCAGCCTGCATTGCTGCGAAAGGTGGATATACACTGTACTAGTGCCGACATTGTGCATGCTCTGTTGCCTGTGTCTATGTGCCTGTGGTTCTGTCAGTGTGATCATGTGATGTATCTGACCCCAGGAATGTGTCAATAAAGTTTCCCCTTCCTGGGACAATGAATTCACGGTGTTCTTATTTCAATTTCCAGGAGTGTATTTCAGCGCAAATAGGCAGAATACTAAGAAAATATAAAGTGAAAGCAATATTTCGCCCTCCTGCAAAAATTTCGTCGCTCTTGGGATCTGTCAAACACGACCTAGAGCTGCGCAAGGTAGGTGTTTACAGGATTCCGTGTGAATGCGGC
Organism: Schistocerca cancellata; assembly: GCF_023864275.1. Lineage (NCBI taxonomy): Eukaryota > Metazoa > Arthropoda > Insecta > Orthoptera > Acrididae > Schistocerca > Schistocerca cancellata. The sequence goes on along the minus strand of NC_064628.1, from coordinate 744,116,754 downwards.
AAATCGTATACTGGGTGTTACAAAAAGGTACGGCCAAACTTTCAGGAAACATTCCTCACACACAAAGAAAGAAAATATGTTATGTGGACATGTGTCCGGAAACGCTTACTTTCCATGTTAGAGCTCATTTTATTACTTCTCTTCAAATCACATTAATCATGGAATGGAAACACACAGCAACAGAACGTACCAGCGTGACTTCAAACACTTTGTTACAGGAAATGTTCAAAATGTCCTCCGTTAGCGAGGATACATGCATCCACCCTCCGTCGCGTGGAATCCCTGATGTGCTGATGCAGCCCTGAAGAATGGCGTATTGTATCACAACCGTCTACAATACGAGCACGAAGAGTCTCTACATTTGGTACCGGGGTTGCGTAGACAAGAGCTTTCAAATGCCCCCATAAATGAAAGTCAAGAGGGTTGAGGTCAGGAGAGTGTGGAGGCCATGGAACTGGTCCGCCTCTAACAATCCATCGGTCACCGAATCTGTTGTTGAGAAGCGTACGAACACTTCGACTGAATTTGCAGGAGCTCCATCGTGCATGAACCCCATGTTGTGTCGTACTTGTAAAGGCACATGTTCTAGCAGCACAGGTAGAGTATCCCGTATGAAATAATGATAACGTGCTCCATTGAGCGTAGGTGGAAGAACATGGGGCCCAATCGAGACATCACCAACAATGCCTGCCCAAACGTTCACAGAAAATCTGTGTTGATTAAGTGATTGCACAATTGCATGCGGATGCACGTCAGCCCACACATGTTGATTGTGAAAATTTACAATTTGATCACGTTTGAATGAAGCCTCATCCGCAACGAGAACATTTGCACTGAAATGAGGATTGACACATTGTTGGATGAACCACTCGCAGAAGTGTACCCGTGGAGGCCAATGAGCTGCTGATAGTGCCTGCACACGCTGTACATGGCACGGAAACAACTGGTTCTCCCGTAGCACTCTCTATACAGTGACGTGGTCAACGTTACCTTGTACAGCAGCAACTTCTCTGACGCTGACATTAGGATTATCGTCAACTGCACGAAGAACTGCCTCGTCCATTGCAGGTGTCCTCGTCGTTCTAGGTCTTGCCCAGTCGCGAGTCATAGGCTGGAATGTTCCGTGCTCCCTAAGAAGCCGATCAATTACTTCGAACGTCTTCCTGTCGGGACACCTTCGTTCTGGAAATCTGTCTCGATACAAACGTACCGCGCCACGGCTATTGCCCCGTGCTAATCCATACATCAAATGGGCAACTGCCAACTCCGCATTCGTAAACATTGCACTAACTGCAAACCCACGTTCGTGATGAACACTAACCTGTTGATGCTACGTACTGATGTGCTTGATGATAGTACTGTAGAGCAATGAGTCGCATGTCAACACAAGCACCGAAGTCAACATTACCTTCCTTCAATTGGGCCAACTGGCGGTGAATCGAGTAAGTACAGTACATACTGACGAAACTAAAATGAGCTCTAACACGGAAATTAAGCGTTTCCGGACACATGTCCACATAACATCTTTTCTTTATCTGTGTGTGAGGAATGTTTCCTGAAAGTCTGGCCGTACCTTTTTGTAACACCCTGTATAGGGCAAACGACGCGCACTGTGCAGGTTTGCATTGTAGAACATCAGCGCCATGCTCGCCTTCTTCAGCCTTATAAGTCTGCCATCGCCGAACACTGTATTTCCAGTGGTCATGCCATGAATTGCAGTGAGACAAAAATTGTGGTCCATACGTCTGACTTTTGGAGTTCTGTTATTAATGAATCCGTGGAAATACGGCTGTCTGACAATGAGTCTCTTATTAATCGTGACGGCGGTAACCAATTGAATTCGGCATGGAATCCAATTGTCGAAAAACTTCGTGTCCTCCGTAGCCGGCGTAGGTCTGTGATGGAACCGCAGGAAGACAATCGAATTAATATCGATGCGGCGAGTTTTCACCACGGAGAGCGCGCGGCGTAGCAGAATCGAACGCGCTCAAGTAGCGGAAGAGCAACGCCAAGTGAATCGACAGCGCATGTGCGGGAGGGGCCTTAAATACCAGAGCTCAGGGAGTTTTCGCCAGTATCACCTGAAGATGGCCAGAAGACGCTGCGCCGAAATATTGTGGCAGGTACCGTCACTTGGGGTGATTTGGAACTACTAGGGTGAAATGGAACACGGCATCCATTTCAACAAATCATCTTTGCTGTGGTGTGATACTTTGGTGTAACTAATGGAAACCACCCTCTAGAGTTACCACAAATGTTAGTTGTTCCAGTGATATAAAAATTGTATGTGTCAAAGAGGTGTGTGATTTTTACAAAAATAATGTATTTAAGTGTAAACATTACCTTTTTTCTAAAACTCTGTAAACAAACTGTTGCACAGCTACTCTGGTAATAATAATACAGGTCTCTGAGATTGGAATGTGGAGGACAACTATCAGTGATGATGTTTGAAAAGTTAGGTTAGGTTTGGTTATGTTATTCATTAGCTGCAGGCAGAAATGTAGAAAATCATATTTTTTCAGGGTGAATTGGAACATGCCACGGGTATACAAAAAGAAGATTGGGCCAGCTGGCTATCAAAAATACAGCGAGACAAGCCTGCAGAAAGCTGTCAGTGATGTCAAGGCATGTAAATTATCACTCAGGAATGCATCCAAAAAATATGGTATACCACCTAGTACACTTTCAAGGAAATTAAATAACAAAAATCCTTTGAAAATAGGTGGACAAACTGTTTGAGCTTAGAAGAAGAGAAGTGGATTATTTAAATGTGCAGAATGGGGTCAGCCATTAACAACAAGTGAGACAAAGGATATTGTAAAGAGCTACTTGGACTGAAGGGGAAGAGTGGAAAAGAGGTTTGAAGACAATTGGCCTGGATATGAGTGGGTGAAAAAACTGCTTTCACTTCACCACAATCTTACTGTCCGTTTGAGTGAAAATGTAAAGAGAGCTAGAGTTCAAGTGAACAGAGAAGTCATAGCAAGCTATTTCGAAAATTTGGAGGAGACTGTGAGAGGTGTTCTACCTAGCCAGATAGTCAACTACGATGAGACCAACTTCTCCGATGATCCTGGTGCTATCAGAGTGTTGGTCAAGAGGGGATGTAAACATCCTCATATAATCATAGACTCATCCAAAACAAGCACATCTGTAATGATAGCTACTGCAGGAGATGGACATCTTTTGCCACCTTATGTAGTTTACAAGGCCAATCATCTGTATCCAACCTGGACGGAAGGTGCAATGAATGGTACAGCCTACAACAGAAACCACAGTGGATGGTTTGACCTCAGTATATTTGAAGATTGGTTTCAGACAATAGCTTTGTCATATCTTAGAAGGCTTGAGGGGGTCAAAGTTCTGATAGGAGACAATCTCTCAAGCCACATTTCTTTGTTTGTAGTCCCCCAATGTGAGAAGGAGAGTATTAGGTTTGTGTTGCTCCCGGCAAATGCAACACACATCTGCCAGCCTCTAGACGTGACATTCTTTCGCCCAATGAAGATAGCTTGGCGAAAAGCTTTGACTGATTGGAAGAAAGGCAATAGGGGTGTTCTTCCAAAAAGCGACTTCCCTAAGACATTGAAGGCGACATTTCACTACATGGGTGAGAAAATTCGAGACAATGTTATTGCAGGATTTCGTGCTTCTGGTATCATACCTTTCAATCCAGGAAAATTTCTCTCTCTCTCTCTTACCTGTTAGTAGTTTGGAAAATGAAACAGGTGACCCAATGCAGGTATGGTCTGACGCCTTTGTGGAACACTTGAAAGATGTTCGTTATGGATCTGTTAATTCCCAACCCAAAAAAGCTCGTGGTAGAGAACTAGTAGTTCTCCCTGGGAAAAGTGTCATGTCACAGACAGAAATTTCAGACAATATTGGAGAGGACAGCAAGGAGAAGGAAGGTGATGATCCCAAAGTTTTAGAGCAAGAAACTATAACATCTGAGGCAATGACTGAAGAGGAATATGGACCTGGACCTTCTGAGGCACCTCCAATGACTCTGGCCAAAAACGATTTTGTCTTGGTTAATTTCCTGTTACAGAGACTAACCATTCAAAATTATATGTAGGAAGGATTGAGGCTATGGAGCTGCATGACGACATTCAAGTTAATTTCATGAGGAAGAAAATTAGTGAGAAGCAAGGTACTTTTTTTCCCTGATGTTGTAGACGTGTGTGTGTGGTGTCAAAAGCACAAGTTGTTATGCAGGTGCGAGGAACTGATTTTCGACGAGGTAGAATATATTTAAAACTCTTGAAGGCCTTGACATCATGTAATGTGAAGTGTTGTATTAAGTAATGAATGACAGGGTTTGTTTTTTGTAAAATAATTGTCTTAGATAAGCATTTTTAAGCTCAGAGATTTAATGGTTAATAAAGCTCATTGCTAATATAAAAAACATTAATTGGCAATAATTAATACAAAGTTGAGGTAGTATAAATGCATTTTTCTTGGTAAAATGCTTCTTAGATGTGTTTCACATGTTCCAATCCACCTCCCCACATGTTTCAAATGCAACTACAGTTCAAAATATGCAGTGTTCCAAATCACCCCAAGTCTTGGGCTGATTTGGAACACAATTCAGATCAAAATTTGAAGCAGGGTTATGGTACAGCATTTTCATTCATGTAACACATTGCTGTAGGAAGGACTAGAGATGCTGTATTTAAAATTTCAAAATTATAGTACAATATTTTGATGTTAATTTTCAGCAAAAATTTCACTTTCTGTACCAATTCACCCCAAGTTACGGTAGTTGCAAACATCCGGCAGCTCGCCCGAAATTTTGTGGATCAATATGTACGCCGGGAAACTTTTAAATCTCAACGGCTTTGGTTCCTACACACAACACAGTGTCTAACACAGTATTTAGAATGTGATATTACAGAAGGAATCGCCAGAATGGATATGCACAGTGGGCACAGGAGGCAAAGAAGACAAGGCGAGTGGAGAAGAAGCCACGGTAACCCGAGGAAGGGGCGACCAGCAGGATCGGCAGTGGAGTGTGCGGTGAGGACGGCGGCTGCGGCAGGACTTGGGTCGAGGGAGGCTGGCCTCGACAGTGCCGGCGACGACAGGGCTGAGGACGAGCGTCAAGGAGGCCACCGAGAGGGGATCGTCGTCTGACAATACCGTGGAAACTTCCACTGCGGAACTCTGTCCACATTGCTGCAAGGCACAACATGTTGCAAACAAACTGACTGGGTGTGGCTGAGCTTGACACAGTGCCCGGGCACTGTTCATTTTTACAACTTGTAGCAGAATTTTGTTCTTCTTGTTGCACTACAGGTGCACGTAACGTATATAAACCATAAAGTGACTGCATTATCGACTGTTTTGACACGTCTTCCACAAACGGTACCAGTTTTTGCTAAATCGCTCATATTCAATAGTACAGGGTTATTACAAATGATTGAAGCGATTTCACATCTCTACAACAACTTTATTATTTGAGATATTTTCACAATGCTTTGTACACACATACAAAAACTCAAAAAGTTTTTTTAGGCATTCACAAATGTTCGATGTGTGCCCCTTTAGTGATTCGGCAGACATCAAGCCGATAATCAAGTTCCTCCCACACTCGGCGCAGCATGTCCCCATCAATGAGTTCGAAAGCATCGTTGATGCGAGCTCGCAGTTCTGGCACGTTTCTTGGTAGAGGAGGTTTAAACACTGAATCTTTCACATAACCCCACAGAAAGAAATCGCATGGGGTTAAGTTGGGAGAGCGTGGAGGCCATGACATGAATTGCTGATCGTGATCTCCACCACGACCGATCCATCGGTTTTCCAATCTCCTGTTTAAGAAATGCCGAACATCATGATGGAAGTGCAGTGGAGCACCATCCTGTTGAAAGATGAAGTCGGCGCTGTCGGTCTCCAGTAGTGGCATGAGCCAATTTTCCAGCATGTCCAGATACAAGTGTCCTGTAACGTTTTTTCCGCAGAAGAAAAAGGGGCCGTAAACTTTAAACCGTGAGATTGCACAAAACACGTTAACTTTTGGTGAATTGCGAATTTGCTGCACAAATGCGTGAGGATTCTCTACCGCCCAGATTCGCACGTTGTGTCTGTTCACTTCACCATTAAGAAAAAATGTTGCTTCATCACTGAAAACAAGTTTCGCACTGAACGAACAAGTTTCGCACTGTACGCATCCTCTTCCATGAGCGGTTGCAACCGCGCCGAAAATTCAAAGCATTTGACTTTGTCATCGGGTGTCAGGGCTTGTAGCAATTGTAAACGGTAAGGCTTCTGCCTTAGCCTTTTCCGTAAGATTTTCCAAACCGTCGGCTGTGGTACGTTTAGCTCTTTGCTTGCTTTATTCGTCGACTTCCGCGGGCTACGCGTGAAACTTGCCCCCACGCGTTCAACCGTTTCTTCGCTCACTGCAGGCCGACCCGTTGATTTCCCCTTACAGAGGCATCCAGAAGCTTTAAACTGCGCATACCATCGCCGAATGGAGTTAGCAGTTGGTGGATCTTTGTTGAACTTCGTCCTGAAGTGTCGTTGCACTGTTATGACTGACTGATGTGAGTGCATTTTAAACACGACATACTCCTCGGCTCCTGTCGCCATTTTGTCTCACTGCCCTCTCGAGCGCTCTGGCGGCAGAAACCTGAAGTGCGGCTTCAGCCGAACCAAACTTTATGAGTTTTTCTACATATCTGTAGTGTGTCGTGACCATATGTCAATGAATGGAGCTACAGTGAATTTATGAAATCGCTTCAATCATTTGTAATAGCCATGTACATCTTTGGATTTAAAAGAAGAGTTTTCCGTGGCGAAAGGAACTGCATTGTCTGGTAGACATCTGTCAAATTGTTTCACAGTATCTGTCACTGTTGAGTCCTCTTCTTCACCGACTCCTTCGTGAATTGAAAATTCGACACTACTATAAAGGGTTACGGGTTTTGTATCCTCAGCGGAGAACCTGCCGTGCTCTGTGCTATTTGTCAGCGTTATGCAGGAACTGGATACAGAAATATACAAACACCGAGTATTTAATCTTCACCACTTTGTTTCCGTAAAACAGTTTATAATATTAACGCGCTCGCTACACGGACCAGTCATAACGGTGCCTGCCCCCCTCCCCCCTTAAAGTATAATACGAACTTATCGTGATTCCATTGTGAGCCGCGCAGGCGGTCAGCAACGCTATTCGACTGCTGCGTCTGTGGCAGGCGTGTATTGCCACCGTAGCAGTTAGCATTCCGAGCTAGCGCAAAACTCTTATCGATCTCCGCTGTTCAGCTCAGCTACACAAAATAGCGCTTGGTACATAAAAATAAACTTGTCACAGCTAAGGACTACCACAATGGTAAGGCCAAAAACGGACATATGCCACGAATTTTACCAGAACATATATTTGGAAGACTGAATAATAACAAAAATTCGATGATGTCGATTTTCTAACGCCTTGCAGGTTTGCAGATGACATGGTGTATTAATTTAGACCTTTAGCTGATTTTGGCTGGCAGCCGCAGGACATACATAATGTAAAACAAAAAGTAAAGTATATGAAGACAGTAACTGTTCTTAAAGAACAGATACCAATGATGTCCATGAAGCTTCTCTAGAAAAAAATAATAATTAACCGAAACGTGACACATCCTGCTTTGTTTAATTATCTGGAAGCAAAAGACAATGGGTGTTCAGAGCTGCCAATTTTTTGAGACATAATGGCTCCAACAGCAAAATTTGAAGAAAGAATGAAGGGCTTGCAGAAACCTAGATAGGCTGTGGTTCAGGCGGTTTCAGGTCTTTCATCGCCTTTTCGTATTCTCTCGACCAGTTAAAGGTGGTTCCCTTTTTCAACAGCTTGAAAGGTCTCTGTTGGTTTCCTTTCATGTTAATTTCTTAAATCTGTTGTCATTTACGGCATAAATTCCTCTTCTAAATTTACTGTGGCGTTTCTAACTATCTGGGAGGAGACTGAGTAGTGGAACGTGTTACTTTTACACATAAACAAGAACGATCTGTCACACTACTACACTTTAAAACACAGTTTATATGTAATTCATGTCACACAGTCTCATACGGAACCTACATCCGATTTCTTTTATATACTGTATATGATAAGATACTGTCATCCCCCTTCCCTTCTGTGTGAGAGGATGAATGAGCAAATGTATTTCTAGTTGCATGCTTGAGGGTAGCAGACAAGCCTGTCTGCTAGAGAACAGTAGGACCAACATCGGAACAGGTAGCTACGCTTTCTAAAAGCAAAGAGGCTTCTATCCTTAGTATGGTCCTGTCCGTCCCTTGTCATGTTGGTATAGGAACCTGCCCCTCTGGCCACTTCCGTTTTGTATTTGTGAGCCACCCTCAGGAAGGGACCAAGTCAGTCTGTCCCTGGCGAGCGTCTGAAGTGGTAAGATCTCCGGCTAAGCGCGTGTCTGCTAAGTCCGTAGGACAATGGATTTCTTAAGTTCAGCCTAACTGAAAATTTAATCACCTTTATTTCAGGTTTAGCTCTAAAATATCTAATGTTATCTTAAATTGCAACGCAGTGTAATTCGAGTGTGAAGTTCAGAATATATTCCGGTAGTTACTTCGTCACTACTTTATGAGTAAAGTGGAACCACGTGTTGATCAGTAACTCTAACTAGCATCATCAATCTTCAATACGATTGTGCGTGAGATTATAACGTCTTGTCTTGACAATATTTTTCAATATAGCAACTTTTCTTTATGTTCAACCCACGTGGGGTGTACTTTGTGAGACAGTACCACGTGCTTATACAATTGTTTGACCCCTTCAGGTTAATAGTAAGACGATAGTAACCAGTTTGAGGTTTTTCTTTTGTAAATTGCTTTTCAATCTAATTTATTTTAATTATCGAAATTTATTGTGGAGTTACACTCTTTGTTTAAACCAAGTTGACCACGTGAAGCATGTGGTGTAATCATCAAAGTCGCCCTCAGCTACTCTTTTCGGGAAGATTTCACAGGGAGTTAGTATGAATTTAGTATACCAGTGTGTGGTAATTACATGATGAACAGGATTGTGCTACGAACGTAATTTCTTTGGGTGAAAATTGAATCGGTTGGTTGTGGTTAATTTCCTCTTGCATATGTTTCAACGTTCTTCGTGTGTTATTTTATGAATGCAGTGTTGTATGCAGTCTCCCAATCTTGGCTCCATATTTGATGTGTTCCATAAGATTACAAACTCACATTTTCACAGTCCTAAATAAGGCACCAGCTTAGTTATGACTCACGTTTAATATGCTGAAATTTCAATGATCAATGTTGAAATAAATTTCCAAATATAAACAGACTTATTTCTTTTTATTTAAATTCTCTTTTTATATATATATATATCACCGGTTGTCGTATGACTGTTAAAAGATTATAATTAATGTTAGTCTGGTTGGGAATTTGGTAAGCTAGACTGGATACCTGGTGAAACAGTTGCCCAGTAATGCAAGGTTAACTTCCCCACACAGCTCACAGCTTTTAACCCGCTTTTATTGTCTATCAGTACCGCTTTCATAGCAAATTAAAGCAACAACGTTACAAGCTATATCGCTGTACGTGTGATATTTGCATACGTGGCTATGCAAAGTCTGTAAAAATTCACTAATCTCAAGGATGATTGCATTTCCTTTAAATTTTTTGGTTCACGAAAATTACTGATAGCTTAATTGATTTTGGATCAGGATGGATGCCGTCACTGGTTTAACATGTCCAACGTAGTTCACTTGATTTTGTGCAAAATAACGTTTATCTATTGATAAAGACAGATTTGCACTACTTATACGGTCGAAAACTGCTTGACGTCCCTCACTATGCTGCTTCATGTTTTCACCAGAAATTATTACTTCGTTAAGATATACAACAGTTCGCGTTGGTGTAAGTCCTCCTAAAACTGAATCCATCAGGCGCTGAAAGGTGGCTAACGATATTTATACACTTCTCTTGCTGTAACAAAAGAAGTTTTCGCTTGATCCTCTGGGTGCACTGTCAGCTGATGATATCCAGTTGTTAGATTAAAATCCGAAAAAACCAACACTTGCCCGAGTAATCCAGGGTTTCTACCAAGTTTGATAAGGGTATATGTCTTGTGCGGCTACTGCGGTCAGACCACGATAATCGATGCAAAAACAAAACTGTGGTTTTTCAGAAACAGATTTCTTATAATAGTAAGATGAAGACCTTGGTGGATTTGCAGGATCTCTTGGTTCTGTAATTACGACTTCTAGTTGCTTTTTAACCATTTCTTCTACCACCTCTCTTTGAGAGAATGGTCTTCTGTAAGGTTTCTGAGTGATCAGACTTGCATTTCCAGTATGTGTCCGATGCTGCAACAAATGAGCGCCAGGTAAATTTGAACGTTTTCGGAAAATACCGGATACCCCAACAAAACAGGTGCTAAAATTCTATGCTCTTTAGCTCTCAAATGTTGTATCTTTCGCCAAATCTAGTTCTCCAGTTCATTGCTAGCTTCAACTCTTGTTGCAATTTTTCAGTGTCATTACAAAAACATGTCTTTATCACTGCGACATTTGATTCTCCGTTTGGAATCTCTATTACATCAGTTTTACTTATACTCTTCTCTTCCGAAACATTCATTCCTTGCGGCGATACATCGCCCTCGTTGCTCATATTTGTTCTTGTTTTAGGGACACTAGCTACATTATGCCTCAGCACTGTAGCCACGCCTACAATGCTAGCCACAAAATAATGCATCTTGTCCAGTAACTCACATCTATCCGACTATTCGATCAATAACAGAGCTCCTTCTTTGGATCGGGGTGACTTCGAAGTAGGTTTTCTTTCCTGCTCGCTGTAGAATTTGCTGAGGCTGATCGAATTGTACATCGACGTGGGAGGGTTTGAACTGATGCGTCGTTCGGGTTGATGAGTCCCAAGACGTCAGTGTTGCTGCTCGAGTCCTGGTCGGGGCACATAATTTCAACTGTCGCCGATGAATTATATCAAAGACTGTATGCAGCTAAGGGTATTCATTCCATTGTAATTATACGAAAGAACTTGCACTCCTTCTAGGAGCAGTTTATCGTAGACCGGTGAAACAACAAAGGGTACTTACCAACAGGAAACAGTGCCGGTCATTCCGTTTTCAAGAAGGGCTATAGGACAGAAGCGCACAGTTATAGACCTATAAGGTCCATGTCAGTCTGTTGTAGAATTAAGGACTATGTTTTATGCTAAAGAATTATGACGTTTTTGGACAACAAAGTTCTCCTCTATAAAAATTAATATGGATTCCGCAAACATAGACCTTGCGAAACTCCGCTCGCTCTGTTCCTCCAAGAGATCCATAGCACCGTGTTGCTTGACTTCATGTAGGCGTTTGACAACGTCTGACACTGCCTTTTAGTGAAAAAACTACGAGCTTATCGTGTATTGGACCAGAAGCGGGACTGGATTCAAGACTTCCTTGCAGGTAGAACTCAACACGTCGCTCTTAAAGAAACACAATCGACGGATGTAAAGGTAATTTCCAGAAGCACCCAAAGGAAGTGTGACTGTTTACAATGTGTATCAATGATCTAGTAAAAAGCGCCGGAAGCTTTTCAAGGCTCTTTGCAGATGATGCGGCTATCTTTAGGAAAGTAGCAACACCAGAAGACGGTATCGATTTGCAGAATGACCTGCAGAAGACTAATAAATGGTGCAGGCTCTGGAAGTTGACCCTGAACCTGAATAAATGTAACATATTATGCATAATAGAAAAATAAATCCGCTACTGTACAATTGTACTGTTGATGACAAACAGCTGGAAACAGTATCTGCCGTAAAATATTTAGGAGCTGCTATCCAGAGCGACCTTAAGTGGAATGATCTCATAAAAAAAATTAAAACTCAAAACAGGCCTCGGAAGCCCAGCAATACCAACTGACAGCTGTGTAATCCTCAGCCGATAGGCGTCGCTGGATGGGAATATGAAGGAGCATGTGGTCAGCACTCCCGGGCGTTGTCTGCTTTCGTGACCGGAGCCGCTACTTTTCAGTCAGGTAGCTTTCCCATTGGCCTCCAGGGGCTGACTGGACCCCGCCAGGGAGCCTGTATAGGGAGTGAGTGGCCAACCGGACGATACGGCGGCCATTTTTCTGCCAAATTGCGGGCGGGACTTTTGAATGGCCAGTAGTGGAGTACCACCGAATCAAAATCACAAGACAATTTGGCGAAATAATTCGTTAAACGCCTTTGTATTATAAGAATAATGTGTTATAATAATTTTCACACAGCCAATTAACAGGTCTGTTTTGAAATTTAACTATGTGTTGTGGATTGGCAAGACAGCCAACCCACTATGAGGAAGCCGAAAGGCATGCGTTTTAGATCACGCAGGCTGGCGTGAGGTCTGGAACAGGTCAAGGAAAATATACTAGCAAAAAACGTACGTAGCTGCTGGAATACTTAACTTTAATCCATAATTGGTGAACATCGCTCTTGACGGTACATGTTTTACAGCATCAATAGTAACTGGTAATGGCGCCTTGCTAGGTCGTAGCAAATGACGTAGCTGAAGGCTATGCTAACTATCGTTTCGGCAAATGAGAGCGTATTTTGTCAGTGAACCATCGCTAGCAAAGTCGGCTGTACAACTGGGGCGAGTGCTAGGAAGTCTCTCTAGACCTGCGTGTGGCGGCGCTCGGTCTGCAATCACTGATAGTGGCGACACGCGGGTCCGACGTATACTAACTGACCGCGGCCGATTTAAAGGCTACCACCTAGCAAGTGTGGTGTCTAGCGGTGACACCACAATATGTATATTGCAAGTTGTTTTATATGTAGTAAAAAGCAAAAACGACTTACTTCTCATAGATAAGAGTACTTGGTTGGTTTCCACAAGGCTCCTGTTTGATTTATGTCAGCCCTGTTGACTGCGACTGGCCACTGCTTTCGTCTTTCTTCATTGCGTTGAAATGCTAACATGCGAAATCCACCTTCTCCTCTATTAGAACAACCAAATGCAGCACAACCTGGCATCGTTTACGAACGTCGGCAGAACGAATTACAGATGTCAAAAACAATACTGTACAATTAATAACGTGTTTACTTCAAACATGTGGGCCTACCGACGTCATCACAAAACGCTTCATTATTTCAACTCGTATTTAAGATCGCAAACGCTAATTACGTACTAAAAACGATATAGAACTAAATCGAACATGCATGCACAACGCATAACAAGTCTCTCAATAATTCAAATACCTTTTAATCGTTTCCAAAAGTCCTCTGAACATCAACTCAAAAGCACGGCGTACATAGGAAGCGCGAGAGACGTTTGGCGCCATTTTTCTGCCAAAGCTAATCAACCAATCACGGGCAACTTCACCTATGGCCACTCTCTCCCAATACAGGCTCTCTAGACCCCGCTTGCCAACAGCGCTCTGCAGGCCGGATGGCCAACCATCCAAGTGTTAGCCAAGCGCGACAGCTCTTAACTTTGTTATTTTGAAGGGAACCTGTGTTACCACTGTTGCAAGGCCATTGGCACGACATAAAACAAATGCCAGACTAAGATTCATAGGAAGAATCTTAAGCAAACGTGACTCGCTCACGAAAGAAGTAGCTTACGAGGCACGTGTTCGACCGATCCTTGAGTACTGTTTGTTAATATGGGATCCTTACCAGGTTTTAATTTAATCGTATGGTGATTTTATACAATATATACAGTTGATATAAGGGAAATGATCTTACACAATATACATATGATATTAGTCAAGATTAAACCTTAAAGTCCGTGTTTTTCAACCAGTTAATTAAGCTGGGTGTCATAGTGAACAAGTCATCGGGAATTCGAGGGTGTGAATGAAGTGGACAGCGTTGGACTAAATGTTCAATTGTCTGCTCTTCTTGATTACATTCACACATTGGTGAACTGATCCAGCCCCATTTGTAACTGAAGTACCTACAACAATCGTGTCCAGTCCTTAACCTGTTGAGGCGGCACCAAAGGTTCCTCGGTAGGTTAAAACCTTTTGGCTTCTTTGTGAGGTGAAGGTGATGGGCTCTTGTTCCCAATGTTTTTGTTGACCATTCATGCTCCCAGCTCTCATTTAGATCAAAACCATCCGCGATGAGTTGTTGTGCAGTAACACTTGCTGGTCTTCTTGATCGCAATCGTTGCTGTGGCGGATGGCAGAATTTCCGGTGCAGTGGTAGAGAGGGTGATGCAGAGATTTTCTTGGCCTCCTGCAGTAGAGCTTGTTTCCGCCTTAAGTGAGGTGGAGGGATGTGACTCAGTACAGCTGACCAGTGGCATGGGGTTGATTTGATGGAACCAGTAATGCAGCGCATTGTGTCGTTAAGCATTGTGTCTGCCTTCTTCACATGTACACTTTCCAACCAGACAGGTGCACAGTACTCGGCAGCAGAGTACACAAGACTTACCAGGTAAGACTGATAGAAGAGATAGAGAAGATCTAGCGGAGAGCGGCGCGTTTCGTCAAGGGGTCGTTTAATCGGCGCGTGGGTTTTACTGAGTTGCTCAACAAACCCTATTGGCAGACGTTACAAGAGACGAGAACATTCGCGGAATTAGAGACAATACAGAGGCTTACCGACAATCATTCTTCCCACGAGCCATTCGAGAGTGGAACAGGCAAGGGGAGCGACAGATAGTGATAGCAGAACTCTCCAGTCCACATCAGTAGGTGGCTTGCGGAGTATGGTGTACATGTAGTAAGCTTTAGTATTTCCACAACTGTTATGTATGAAGTGGAACTATGGGCGTCATGGAAAAATGGTAACTCGACTGAGTCACACAATTTGACTCTTAGTATGATACGAGGTGTGGCCAGTAATTTCACGCGTTGATCACGTAGGCTGACGTGAGGTTCAGTGAACTATACTCGACGGGACGTATCTGGAACATCTTAGGTGATTAGAAAGTTAGTGGACGATTGTCACTGCATAAACTGTATGTGGCGCCTGGCTAGGTCGTAGATACTGACCTAGCTGATGGCTATGCTAACTAGCGTCTCTGCAAATAAGATCTCTGAAGCTATAACAAGTGAACCATCCCTGTTAAAGTCGGCTGTAGAACTGGGCAGTGCGCTAGCTTGTCCCGTATGACGAGCCGAGTGGCGGCGCTCGGTCTGCTAGCGTCGACAGTGGCGACTCGCGGGTCCGATGTGTACTGACGGACCGCGGCCGATTTGAAGCCCACAACCGAGCAAGTGTGGTGCCTTGCGGTGACACCACAACAACAGATACCTATTTTGAAAGATGTACTATTCTATCGCACAAATTCGACTAGTGGCGGACTGTCTGCGAGATGACAAGTGACTTACGCGTGGTCCGTGGTTGCGCAGTTTATGAACCCTCGTGAAGCAGTGGTTGCCTTTCACCTTGCACAGGTACCTGCAAATAAACAAAAAAATAATTAACTAACAATATTTCCGAATTAATCCCTAAATCTTCATGACTGCCTCCCGTAGATGTACACTACTGGCCATTAAAATTGCTACACCAATAAAAAATGCAGATGATAAACGGGTATTCATTTGACAAATATATTGTACTAGAACTGACATGTGATTACATTTTCACGCAATTTGGGTGCATATATCCAGAGAAATCAGTACCCAGAACAACCACCTCTGGCTGTAATAACGCCCTTGATACGCCTGGGCATGAGTCAAACAGAGCTTGGATGGCGTGTACAGATACAGCTGCCCATGCAGCTTCAACACGATACCACAGTTCATCAAGAGTAGTGACTGGCGTATTGTGACGAGCCAGTTGCTCGGCCACCATTCACCAGACGTTTTCAGTTGGTGAGAGATCTGGAGAATGTGCTGGCCAGGGCAGCACTCGAACATTTTCTGTATCCAGAAAAGCCCGTACAGGACCTGCAACATGTGGTCGTGCATTATCCTGCTGAAATGTAGGGTCCCGCAGGGATCGAGTGAAGTGTAGAGCCACAGGTCGTAACACATCTGAAATGTAACGTCCATTCATTAAAGTGCCGTCAGTCCGAACAAGAGGTGAGCAAGATATGTAACTAATGGCACCCCATACCATCACGCCGGGTGATACGCCAGTATGGCGATGACGAATACACGCTTACAATGTGCGTTCACCGCGATGTCGCCAAACACGGATGAGACCATCATGGTGCTGTAAACAGAAACTGGATTCATACGAAAAAATGACGTTTTGCTATTCGTGCATCCAGGTTCGTCTTTGAGTACACCATCGCAAGCGCTCCTGTCTGTGATGCAGCGTCAAGGGTAACCGTAGCCATGGTCTCCGAGCTGATAGTCCATGCTGCTGCAAACGTTGTCGAACTGTTCATGCAGATGGTTGTTATCTTGCAAACGTCCCCATCTGTTGACTCAGGGATCGAGACGTGGCTGCACGATCCGTTACAGCCATGCGGATAAGATGCCTGTCATCTCGAATGCTAGTGATACGAGGCCGTTGGGATCCAGCACGGCGTTCCGTATTACCCTCCTGAACCCACCGATTCCGTCTTCTGCTAACAGTCATTGCATCTGGACCAACGCGAGCAGCAATGTCGCGATACGATAAACCGCAAGTGCGATATGCTACAATCCGGCCTTTATCAAAGTCGGAAACGTGATTGTACGCATTTCTCCTCCTTACACGAGGCATCACAACAACGTTTCACCAGGCAACGGCGGTCAACTGCTGTTTGTGTATGAGAAATCGGTTGGAAGCTTTCCTCATGTCAGCACGTTGTAGGTGTCGCCACCGGCGCCAACCTTGTGTGAATGCTCCGAAAAGCTAATCATTTGTATATCACAGCATCTTATTCCTGTAGGTTAAATTTCTCGTCTGTAGCACGTCATCTTCGTGTTGTAGCAATTTTAATGGCCAGTAGTGCGAAGTATGGCCCTCGTCGGATATGAGATTTTCGAGAGGTTCCGTGCGCCCCCACACGGATTGGGCAGTCCAAGCGTACAGGAATTAGAGAGGTCCGCCAAACGGGGAGGAGAATAGGCGCGGCACGTGGCGACCGCTGGCGTGGAGGGGGGCGGGGGTGTCGGAGGAAGCGCGGCCGCTTTTATTGTCCGCACAAAGGGCACAATGGGTGCCCCGCACACACAACTCGCGCCTTCCTGTCACCTGTGCGCGGGCCAAGTGACTAATAACTTCCCCTGCTGTGTGTCCACCGCCGCGGACGGCGTTAAATTATTTCCGCACCTCTCCAGAACGGCGGACTCGGAGCTGGTAACACCAGTGTCCGCCTCCCAGCCGGACGTCCACCTCTACAGCTACAGCTACACCAGGGCCGTTTCTTATTTCATTTATTTATTTAACCTTACCTGATAAGGGCCTTCAGACCCTCTCCTACAACGGACCAGGATTTAACACACTCAGTACCTTTTTAAACTCATAATTATGTAATAAATAACATTTTTCATACGACAAATAATATTAAAATGATCAGCATGTCTATGGTGCCCATGTGAATAAAAATACTGACTATGAACTAAAAAAGTTAGTAAGAGTAGCAGGCCTCTACTTGTACTACTGCCACTGCTGCCACTGATAGTGATAATATACTAATGACAATAATAACAATAATGACTATCGCAGATATACACACATAAAAAAAAAGTTTTGCATCACCTCGGTTCCGAGAATTACGAGCCGGCCGGGGTGGCCGAGCGTTTCTAGGCGCTACAGTCTGGAACCGAGCGACCGCTACGGTCGCAGGTTCGAATCCTGCCTGGGGCATGGATGTTTGTGATGTCCTTAGGTTAGTTAGGTTTAAGTAGTTCTAAGTTCTAGGGGACTGATGACCACAGATGTTAAGTCCCATAGTGCTCAGAGCCATTTGAACCATTTTTGAGAATTACGGATCCTGTACAGCAAATTTCAATAGAGATCAACATAAACATCATTTCCGCCCTTTTTACTGTTAATGAAAACCACACATGTTGTACCACCATACAGCGAGACCTTCAGAAGTGGTGGTCCAGATTGCTGTACACACCGGTACCTCTGATGCCCAATAGCACGTCCTCTTGCATTGATGCATGCCTGTATTCATCGTGGCATACTACCCAACAGTTCGTCAAGGCACTGTTGGTCCAGATTGTCCCACTCCTCAACGGCGATTCGGGGTAGATCCCTCAGATTGGTTGTTGGGCCACGTCATCCATAAACAACCCTTTTCGATCTATCCCAGGCATGTTCGATAGCGTTGATGTCTGGAGAACACGCTGGTCCCTCGAGTCGAGCGATGTCGTTATCCTAAAAGAAGTCATTCACAAGATTGTGCACGATGGGGGCGCAAATTATCGTCCATGGAGACAAATGCCTCACCAATATGCTGTCGGTATCGTTGCACTGTCGGTTGAAGGATGGCATTCACGTATCGTACAGCCGTTACGACGCCTTCCATGGCCACCAGCTGCCCCACATAATGCCACCGCAGAACAGCAGGAAACCTCCAACTTGCTGCATTCGCTGGACAGTGTGTATAGGGTTTTCAGCCTGACCGGGTTGCCTCCAAACAAGTCTCGGATGATTGTCTGGTTGAAGGCATATGCGACACTCATCGGCGGAGAAGCCGTGATGCCAATCCTGACCTGTCCATTCGGCATGTTGTTGGGCCCATCTGTACCGCGCTGCACGCTGTCGTGGTTGCAACATGTAGCTCGCCATGGATGTCGGGAGTGAAGTAGAGCATCATGCAGCCTATTGCGCACAATTTGAGTCGTAACACGACGTCCTGTGGCTTCACGAAGAGCATTATTCAACAGGGTGGTGTTGCTGTCAGGGTTCCTCAGAGCCATAATCCGTAGGTAGTCGTCATCCACTGCAGTAGTAGTCCTTGGGCGGCCTGAGCGAGGCATGTCATGCATAGTTGCTTTCTCTCTGTATCTCCTCCATGTCCGAACAACATCGTTTTGTTTCACTCCGAGACGCCTGGACACTTGTCTTGTTGAGAGCCCTTCCTGGCACAAAGTAACAGTGTGGGCGTAATCGAACGGTACTGACCGTCTAGGCATTCTTGAACTACAGACAACACCAGCCATGTACCTCCTTCCTGGTGGAACGACTGGAACTGATTGGCTGTCGGACCCACTCTGTCTACTAGGCGCTGCTCATCCATAGTTGTTTACATCTCCGAACAGTCCAAGTGACAGTGTCTGTGATGCAATATCCACAGTCAACGTCTATCATCAGGAGTTTAGGGAACAAGGGTGGTGCAAAACTTTTTTGATGTGTTTAAAAAGATTCTGTTTTTACTTACATTTTCACAAAAAAAAGATAAAGAAAATTATTTAGTACAAGTGCTCCTATTGCTTCTCGAAAAGTCCACCTTCAAAATTTATACATTTCGCTCTGGATTGGTATCACGTCCTCTTCACTGGTGAGCGTCGAATATGCCTTCAACCAGACAGTCGTCGGAGATGTGTTTGGAGGCAACCCCGTCAGGCTGAACACCTTAGACACGCCGTCCAGTCAGTTCTGAAAAAAAATGCATTGTAATATTGGCACATCAAAAATGCATGTTTTGGATAGATTTAACAGTAGAGGTGATGATATT
Source organism: Schistocerca cancellata (assembly GCF_023864275.1). NCBI lineage: Eukaryota > Metazoa > Arthropoda > Insecta > Orthoptera > Acrididae > Schistocerca > Schistocerca cancellata. The sequence continues at coordinate 744,097,232 of NC_064628.1, read as the reverse complement.
TCCGTCTGCGTGTTCGTTACGCGACATAAGGAAACCAAAAGAAGTCATTATGCGATAACTCTGGCTAATACGGACGAAGGGACGCTAATTAAATCGTTTTAGCGTTTCTCCATTTCTTACTAGCCTTAAAAAGTACTCCCTTCAAACTACAAGCATTTGATTTTGAATTTCTGACGCAATTTGAATATACATACATTACTAGAAATTGTATAATATAAGGATGAAAATGAATGTGTTCTCACTATAGTAAAGTGTAAAATAAATTAACAAAACTTCATTTAAAAAACAAATTAACTTACTTCACTAATTTGGTATAGATGAAATTTAAGAGCATTGATAAATAACAACTTATTGGCTGCAACATTTTCTATAACTAGGAGGTCTGCAACTTCATTTTTGCCATTTTTCAGCAGGTAACAGTAGCGGCAAGTGGTGGTGCGGGTGTCGTTCCGAAGTCTCATACAGGAAGGTTAAGCGTTCGTAAACATAACATCATCAAAATACTGATCGCTTTGCGATTGGGTCATAAAGTTATGTCATCTTAGGTGCCCGTTTCTCGTCATTTGCGGGTTGTTTTAGTTTCCTGCTTTAACACGAAGGAACCTGCGGCTGGGGTTCGTAAAATTCTGAATAAGACCTACGGTGAGCCGGCCGGTGTGACCGTGCGTTTCTAGGCGCTACAGTCTGGAACCGCGTGACCGCGACAGTCGGAGGTTCGAGTCCTGCCTCTGGCATGGATGTGTGTGATGTTCTTAGGTTAGTTAGGTTTAAGTAGTTCTAAGTTCTAGGGGACTGATGGCCACAGATATTAAGTGCCACAGTGCTCAGAGCCATTTCAACCAACCTATGGTGAGGCATCTGTCAGTGAACGAACGTCTAGGGAATGGTTTTAGAGCTTCAAGAACGTTGATTTTTACTTCGATGACAGGCATGGCAGTGGAAATGAAAGGGTTTTTGAATCTACTGAAACCGAAGGAAACGATCACAGATCATTATCAAAAGCAAATGATACGTTTGAATCGAGAGACAGACAAACGTCCACATTACAGCGATAGACACGGAAAGGTGATTTTGCAGCTTGACAGCGCTCGACCCCATGTCACAAAAACCGACAAAACATGCTTAGAAACGGTGGAGTGGTAAGTCCTACCCCGCTGCCATACTCTCCCGACACTGCTCCCTCTGTCTGACTGGCACACGGCCTGGCTGACCACCACCTCCGGTCATACGAACAAATGCAAAGTTGAATCGATTCATTGATCTCAAAAGACATCTAGTCCTTCCGCCGTGGGGATTCGTATGGTGCCCGAAACATGAGAGAAAGTAGTGGGCAGTGATGACCAACACTTTGGATAGTAAATTTTTGGTACGTTTTTAACAATAAAGCCTTGAGAAAAAAACCGCGGAAGCATATTTGTAGACCCAATATTTAGAGTTAGAAATTTAAGAAAAACTCAATTCACGAATACCGGCTCCAGTAGCTAAAATGTTCTTTGCTTGAGACCGCTTTTACTTGCAGATCTGAAAATTTGGGCGGTCACGAAGTAACGTCGATAAATTCTGATACTGGTGGTGATCTAAATTAAAGAACATTTTAGCAACTGGGGCGGGTATACGTATATTCAGTGCACAACGCTCTGCATACATGGAAAAACGAATGTTAATCAAAAATCCTATAAGAAATTTATTTTGGTTCTAACAGGTATGTTGAAGTTACTTAATTATGGCTTTTCATCTGCGAAAAATGATTCAAACACTGTCTACACATGTTTAATACTGACGCATAGAAATACAGTTCACATTGTAAATTATAAATCTAAACATAAGGCTCCATCCGAAAGCAACATCAGCTGCACACATACTGCACTTTCAGTTGTTGTTGTATTCTCGAGACAGAAGAGCGGTTCGCTGCAGCTCTCCTCGCTATTCTGTCTTGTGCGGGCCTCTTCGTCTCTGAATAACAACTGCAACCGATATCCATATGAACCTACTTACTGTACGCACACGTAGGTCTCCAGCCAAAATTTTTATCACATACACCCCCCCCCCCACACACAGACACACTTCCGTTCATTACCAAACTGATCACTTCTTGATGCCCCAGGATGTGTCCGATCCCTTCGTTTAGTCAAATTGTGTCATAAATTACATTTTACCACAATTCTATTCAGTATCACTTCATTAGTTGTTCGATCTACCTATTCAATCTTGAGCATTGTTCTGTAGCAGACCATTTCAAAGTCTTCTGTTCTCTTCTTGTACGAACTGCTTATCATCCACGTTTAACTTCCGTACAAGGCTACAATCTAGACAAATTACTTCAGAAAATGCTTCACACAAATTTATATTAGATATTGAAAAGTTCCTTTTTTTCATAAATACTTTTCTTGCTGTTGTGAATCCGCAGTTTGTAACCTTTCTGCTATGGCCATGTCAATTATTTTGCTGTTCAAATATCAAAATTCACCTACCATTTTTAGTTTCCAATTTCGTAATCTTATACCCTCAGCATCACCTGATTTGATTCGACAACTTCCCATGACCTTGTTTTACTTTTGTTAATGTTTATCTTGCGTTTGTTGTGGACTTCCGTGCGGAGACTGGTTTGATGCAACTCTCAGTGCTATGTTACCCTGTGCAACCCTCTTCATTTCCCAATAACTACTGCAACCAACATCCTTCCGAATCTGCTTGCTGTATTCATCTCTTTGTCTTCCTCTACGATTTTTACCCCCACACTTCCCTCCAGTACTAAACAGGTGATCCATTCATGTCTCAGAATCTGTCCTATCAACTGATACCTTCATCTAGTCAGGTTGTGCCACTGATTTATTGTCTCCACAATTCTTTTCAGTACCTCTTCATTAGTTACGTGATCTGCCTATCTACTCTTCAGCATTCTTCTGTAGCACAGCATTTCAGGAGCTTCTATTCTCTTTTTGTGTAAACCGTTTATCGTCCATGTTTCACTTCCATACATGGCTACACTCCAAATACCTTCAGAAGGAACTTCCTAACATTTAAGTGTATATTCCATGTCAACAAAATTCTCTTCTTCAGAAACGCTTTTGTTGCCATTGCTACTATATATTTTATATCTTCTCTACTTCGACCATCATCAGTTTTTTTTTGTCCATATAACGAGACTCATTTGCTTCTTTAAGTGCCTCGTTTCCTAATCTAATTTTCTCAGCATCACCTGATTTAGTTCGACTGTATTCCATAATCCTTGTTTTAGTTTTGTCGACGTTCATCTTATGTCCTCCTTTCGAGACACTGTCCATGTCTCGTTCAACTTCTCTTCCAAGTCCTTTGGTGTCTGTGTCAGAATTATGGCTTCCTTTGCTGTTTGCTCAATGTACAGATTGAATAACATCGGGGAGAGGCTATAGTCCTGTCTCACTCCATTCTCAATTACTGCTGTTCTTTCTTGTCTCTCGACTCTTATAACTGTCGTCTGGTGTCTGTAGAAGATATATTTAGCCTTTCGTACCCTGTATTTTACCCTTACTACCCTCAGAATTCCAAGGAGAGTATTTGAGTCAACACTGTCGGAAAGCTTTCTCTTTATCTACAAATGCTATAAATCTAGGTTTGCCTTTCCGTAACCTGTCCACTAAGATAAATCGTAGGGTCAGTAATGTCTCGCGTGTTCCTACATTTCTCCGGAATTGAAACTGAAATTTCCCGTAGGTTGGCTTCTACCAGTTTCTCCATTCTTCTGTTAAAAATGTGCGTTAGGATTCTGCAACCATAGCTTATTAAACTGATAGTTCGGTAATATTCACACCTGTCAGCGCCTGATTTCTTTGGTATTGAAGTTGTTATATTCTTCTTTAAGTCCTAGCGTGTTTCGCTTGTTTCATCGATCTTCGCACCAAATGGAAGACTTTTGTCATGGCTGGCTCTCCCAAGGCTACGAGTGGTTCTGACGAAATGTTGTCTACTCCCGGGGCCTTGTTTCGACTTACGTCCTTCACTATTGAGCCAAACTCTTCTCGCATTATCAACACTCCATCTCATCTTCATCTGCGTCCTCTATCACTTTGTCGTCCAGTTCATCTCCCGCGTCTAGACTGTTATGTATGAGGCGGAACTATGAGCCTCATGGAAAAAGGGTGAACCTGCTGAGTCACGCAATCTGACTCTTAGTCTGATCAAGAGGTGTGGCCATTAATTGCACGCGTTGATCACGTAGACTGACGAGAGGATCAATGAACTATATTTGACGGGATGTATCTGGAACATCTAAGGTGATTAGAAAGTTAATGGACAATTGTCAATGCATAAACTGTATGTGGCGCCTGGCTAGGTCGTAGCTACTGACTTAGCTGAAGGCTACGCTAACTAGCGTCTCTGCAAAGGAGATCTCTGAAGCTATAACGAGTGAACCATTCCTATTAAAGTCGGCTGTAGAACTGGCCAGTGCGCTAGCTTGTCTCGTCAGACCAGCCGAGTGGCGGCGCTCGGTCTGATAGCGTCGACAGTGGCGACTCGCGGTTCCGATGTGTACTGACGGACCGCGGCCGATTGGAAGCCTACAACCTAGCAGGTGTGGTGCCTTGCGGTGACACCACATAGACTATATATTTCTTCCACCTTTCAGCTTTCACTTCTTTTCTTAGGACTGGTTTTCCATCTGAGATCTTGATAGTCATACAGCTGCTTATCTTTTCTACAAAGGCCTACTTCAATTTCTTCTAGCTGATATGTATATTTCCACAAGTGATATGTGTTTCTCAATATTCACATTTTTCCTCTAGTCATTCCTTCTCAGCCATTTTGTACTCATTTTTTAGATGTCTGTATTTCCTTTCGCGTACTTTATTTGCTGCATTTCTGTATTCTCTCCTTTCGTCAGTTAAACTCAGTATCTCCTTTGTTATCCAATGATTTCTACTAGGCATTGTCTTTTTACCTATTTATCTTTTGCTGCTTTTACTATTTCATCTCTCGGAACTACCCATTTTTGCTCTACTGGTTTTCTTTCCCCCGTTCTCGTCAATAGTTGCCGAATGCCCTCGGAAACTCACTAACTTCTTCAACAATTTGTGGCGCAGTTTTTCCCAGGAGAAATTTCCAAATAGCCACTTAATCTAAACTTCCCAATCACGTTCTTCAATCTTGGTTCGGGAAGAGGACCTCTCTGAATTTCTGCAATGCGTCGATACTCGCGAAGAGTAGCAGCACTATTGCTGTTGTTTTGATAAAACAGCTTTACGACTAAAGCCCGCCGGCCGCGGTGGCCGTGCGGTTCTGGCGCTGCAGTCCGTAACCGCGGGACTGCTACGGTCGCAGGTTCGAATCCTGCCTCGGGCATGGGTGTGTGTGATGTCCTTAGGTTAGTTAGGTTTAAGTAGTTCTAAGTTCTAGGGGACTTACGACCTAAGATGTTGAGTCCCATAGTGCTCAGAGCCATTTGAACCATTTGACTAAAGCCCTGCTCACCTTGTCGACGCCCAGGTTGACTGTTTACAACTGTAATGCTTGTGTTTCAGCCCCACGGCGCCTAACGGCAAGTCAGCACTGATATTACTAACAACGCAAATGCTGCAGCGAACCGTCTGCACATCATTCCCATGACGTTGAAAACCCATACGGTAAATATTTTCAGTCTACACTGGCTCAAGCATCGAAAGTTCAATTATAACCATCCTGTTCTAAAATATTTGAAAAGAACGTGTTTATATGTATAATGTACATAGGCGACAGCATTCTCGTATTGGTAGGGTGGTAGAATTGCTCTATTTTGTAGAAGCTCTCTGCATTTCGTATACCAAACAGTGGAGACGACGAGAGAGGAACAATTAAACGCAATAAAAGTAAGTGTTCGCTTAAATTAAACTATACAGCCACAGAAACTTAAGAAAAGCTGCAGCAAGCTTATGATGAAAATGCGCTATGACGTGAAACAGTGTGTAGGTGGTTCAAGGAATTGAAAGAAAGCCAACTTCTATGTGCTAAGCAAGTTAGGATGTTAATTTGTTTTCTGGTGTGACTGAAGTCAGCATCAACACATCTGCTGCGATTCACCATGAGGATCGGCGGCACTCCGCCGCTCGACTCGCTGCGGCTCACTTCGTTACCGTCGCTCGCGCACGCCAACGCCACTAGCGAGCGCCATGCCGAGAAATAGGAAGAGGCAAGATTGTTGCTGCTGTGGAGCTCCTGCTAAACGCAGTCGGGAGCAACGGTTGCGCCAACAAGAAGAAGAAGCGGAAGCCTGTGGCACAATTACAGTGCTAAAGTGCCAAAAGCTGGGACATATAGCCAGGGAATGTGACGGCGCGGTTGCGTGTGTTAAGTGCGGGAAACCGCACGACACACGGAACTGCACCAAACCAAGGGGTACTGCAGCGGTGTGCGTAAATTGCGGTGGCTCGCACGCCGCAAACGCGCGCAGCTGCAGCTATCTGAAGACGTGGAAGCAGCGGAAGTTGGCCACCACACACGAAGAGGTGGCACAACAAGAAGAAAAGGTGGACACCCCGCCCTCCTACCTTAGTGGGGGAAGCGGGCTGCGCCACAAAGACGACGTAGACGCCTTCCACCAATGAGGACGCAATCACTGCGTTCAAATCCGCCATGGTGGAGGAGAGTGCGGCCCTGAGAGCGGAACTAGAAGAGACGCGTCAGGAGGTGACTCAACTAAGGGTCGCCTTGTACCTCGCGTCACACACGACGCCGGACGTGGCACCGACCCCCACTAGTACGGGGGTAGACGCGGCAACACAAACGACCGCCTCCCTGGCCGACGCGGCAACGCAGGTTGCTAGGGAGGTGGTCATGCAGTGGGGAAAACCGCCGACAACAAGGAGACGGCCCCCTCGGAAGCAGTCGTCACTCCTGTCTCTGCGGAAACGCAGACGACGCAGGAAATGCCGATGGAAACCGAGGGAGAAGAAGAAGACGTTCGAGTGCCTCCCCCACCTCAACAAGAACTGTGTGAGGTGCCCACCAAGACCGCAGATCTCCTGCGCGACGGTAGCAACCCCCGTCATGATCATCCTTACCCTTTCACAGTAGACAACATCCCTCCCCAACCTCATAAACCTTATCCTTTCCACTGGGGGTGCGAACTCTTGAACCAGAAGCTTCACGGGAGGGAACTCGTCAGGCGTGCACATCTGGAGCTGATCAACAAGCACCCGATCTTCACCGACAAGGACTGGCGGTACATGACTGACCAAGCAGTCCTGCACATTCAACAACAGACGCCCCCAGTGGATTTCTCCCGCCTGAAGAAGATAGAATTCGGGCAGCCAGGAAGCAGCAAGAAGAAGAAAAACAAGAAGCCGCCGGAATCACCCGGCAGATAAATTCCTACATCCACAGAAACCAGAGGCCAATCCAAAACGCGAACTTTCTCAACAGAGAGGATTTCAGGAGGAACAGCTCAACCAGCTTATACTCCTACACCTCGGGCCAAGGCAGGCCCGTCATTATAGTGAGTGAGTGAGTGAGGATCGGCGGATAACATTACGTAACCATTATGATCCTAGAGGAAAACGAGCCAGCACAGCGTGGAAATTGCCAGGTTCTCCGTCACCATAAAGGACGAAAGATGTTCCATATGCGGGGAAAGTTATGGTGATCACATAAACAATTCTCCCTCACACTGCTGTTACAGCAGCGTACTACATGTCAGTAGTGACTAAACTGAGTGCGGTGTCACCGGCTATCCGTTCGATCGCACTTTCAAATACGCGCTCCGCCAGTTACGCTGCCGCGTTTCCTACAGCCGCCACCGCAGCACGAGCGCGCTGACACGAACGATTACAAAAATGGTTCAAATGGCTCTGAGCACTATGGGACTTAACATCTATGGTCATCAGTCCCCTAGAACTTAGAACTACTTAAACCTAACTAACCTAAGGACAGCACACAACACCCAGCCATCACGAGGCAGAGAAAATCCCCGACCCCGCCGGGAATCGAAGCGAACGATTACGTTGTTGCCTATTAGATACGAGCATCGTCTCTCCGGAGGTCCAGAAGCAGGTCTACTTAAGTTCGAATATTCATGTACTAAGCCTCTTTTTGTGTGTTTGCCAGCTGAATAACATTTACAGATTTTCATATTGGCCAGGACTCGACGTCTTCTGAATAGACATTGCATTGAAGAGTGACAGATTTATAAATCTTTTGTTTCTATATATTTTTCTACATTCAAATCTACTGTCAGGAACTAACGCTGCAAACACAACAACGAAGTTATGTATCATTTTTATTATTTAATATTAGATGTAGAGTAAATTAATATCTAAATTCTCTGTTCATGAACGGCATTTGTTCCTTGATCTTGCATCCACTAGCGAAGCATGCAGTGTGCAAGGAGGTCCAAACAAACTGGCGACGAGAAAAAGGAAGTTCAACAAGGAGCTTTGGACATCAGAGCAGGACATTATTTTTTCTATTCAATTCTCTTTTGTGTGTGTACGTATATCATGTTGAAATACATACGCTGAAATATTTAACTTGAGATATTTATGGAATCATGGCAAACTGGGGAGACCAACATATAAGTGCTGTGCACATCTGTTGTTCAGTTTCAGGGTCAACAAATAACAGAAATGCTGTTAGCAGGTTTTTTTTTTTTTTTTGCATTGTACAAGCACAAGCAGCCCAGCAACAAATGGGGTCAGAAGCTAAAGAAAGAATTCAGTTGTCACCCCATCTGCTCTTCTGACAGTTCGATAAGACAAAGGAAACATGGAAAGAATGCATAACACAGCTGCATCAACATTTCGAAACCTACAAAATCACAGGTGAATCACGTCGTGCATTTTTCTTTTCATGTGTAGGAGGGTACACCTAAAACTCCTGTTGAAATTATTTCCCCTCAGTGAGCCCAAAATCCAGCCCTAAGAGGTCATAATTGCAAGATTACACGAATTTTTTGAGAGTCAGATAGACGTTGCTGCTGCACAGTATAAATTTTTCCGCACACAACGTCGTAGTGATCAATCCCGTAAAGAATGGATTGCGGAATTGGAGGGCGTGACTAGAGACTGTAAATTCAAGTCTGTGCGTAGCAGCCGCGTGGTATAGGGCGCATTGCCACGGTTCGCGCTTTTCCCCCGTCGGAGGTTCGAGTCTCTCCACTGGCATGGGTGTATGTGTGTGTGTTGTACTTAGCGTACGTTAGTTTGAGTAAGTAGTGTGTAAGCCTCGGGACTGATGACCCCAGCAGTTTGGTCCCATAGAACTTACCACACATTTCCAATTTTTTTGTAAATTCACTTGTTTCTGTGGACCAACTTATCAAGATGAAATGCTTCGCGATACAATTATTCCGTCAGATCAGAGAGGGCCGAAATTCTAAAGCCTCGCAACCCTAGTTCAGCGTAGTGCTTAAAGTTATAGTTGCACTTGAAGTTCAAGAATTAGCCGAGCAAGATTTTTGTCCACCAGATATTGCTTCTCTTGAGACAAGCAACCCGTATCCCACCCACATCTCTGGCCCCAGCACTCACAAGTTAGCACGGCGTAAACAAGGCCGGACACACTACATAACAGCGTTTGCCGCGTCGGCTCAACGCAAATTATACTGCCCCGGCTTCACGCGTAGCGAAGTCATGTCTGAAATGCTGTCACCCACGATCGAAAGAACTGCTTCTTCAGACAACCTGAATGAAATTTTTGTCATCGCAGGGAACATACAAACCGGTGTGGCTTCGAAAGACTAGAAAGCCCTACTCCGTTTCATGCGCGAATAATTACAAAGCAGGAAAGGAGGGGAATCAATGTCATTTCATGTTCAGATTCTGTTCCTCCTCCTGTTCAAAAATCAGCCAAGCGAAGACTCAGAAACGCACATACAGTCATTTAATGCGAGCACCACACACTTCAACCAGGCTCTCCTAATCTCGAAATTTACAAAGGTACAGGGTTATTACAAATGATTGAAGCGATTTCACAGCTCTACAATAACTTTATTAATTGAGATATTTTCACAATGCTTTGCACACACATACAAAAACTCAAAAAGTTTTTTTAAGCATTCACAAATGTTCGATATGTGCCCCTTTAGTGATTCGGCAGACATCAAGCCGATAATCAAGTTCCTCCCACACTCGGCGCAGCATGTCCCCATCAAAAAGTTCGAAAAGGTCGTTGATGCGAGCTCGCAGTTCTGGCACGTTTCTTGGTAGAGGGGGTTTAAACACTGAATCTTTCACATAACCCCACAGAAAGAAATCGCATGGGGTTAAGTCGGGAGAGCGTGGAGGCCATGACATGAATTGCTGATCATGATCTCCACCACGAACGATCCATCGGTTTTCCAATCTCCTGTTTAAGAAATGCCTTTTCCGTAAGATTATCCAAGCCGTCGGCTGTGGTGCGTTTAGCTCCCTGCTTGCTTTATTCGTCGACTTCCGCGGGCTACGCGTGAAACTTGCCCGCACGCGTTCAACCGTTTCTTCGCTCACTGCAGGCCGACCCGTTGATTTCCCCTTACAGAGGCATCCAGAAGCTTTAAACTGCGCATACCATCGCCGAATGGAGTTAGAAGTTGGTGGATATTTGTTGAACTTCGTCCTGAAGTGTCGTTGCACTGTTATGACTAGCTGATGTGAGTGCATTTCAAGCACGACATACGCTTTCTCGGCACCTGTCGCCATTTTGTCTCACTGCGCTCTCGAGCGCTCTGGCGGCAGAAACCTGAAGTGCGGCTTCAGCCGAACAAAACTTTATGAGTTTTTCTACGTATCTGTAGTGTGTCGTGACCATATGTCAATGAATGGAGCTACAGTGAATTTATGAAATCACTTCAATCATTTGTAATAGCCCTGTACTATAGTGTGCAGATGGAAACAGAGAACAGTTTTTCACAGCACGGAATGGAAAATGTACTCAGAGAACACACCACAAACTGTCGATTACACTGCAAATTTGCAACCAGTCGGTGCATTTTCAACTAGATACCGGAGCTTCTGTCACGTTGCTTAGCCTAGATGCATAAGAAAACTTTTAACAGTGCTCACATTAATTAAAGTCAGCTGGAGAAGGCTGCCCTGGCTGTAATACGAGTTTATGGTGTCACCAAATTTCATCATTAGTTGTATAGTAGATAATTTTTTTTGGTCTCGGAACCTAAGCCTTTGACTGCAGTGTTCCATCCGTCGAAACTAGTTTCTGACCGCATGGCGCAAACGCTTCAATGTTGGTCACTATTATTGTCAAAATATCAGTATGAAATTGTGTGTCGCCCGACGGTGCAATGCGCAAACGCCGACACATTGCCACGTTTACCTGTCTGCTCAGATACAACATTCGACTCAGCGGAAGCTGCTTGTTTACATATTGATTCTTCTGATTTGCAATCACTGGATTCTTTTCCTATTGATTTTCGGTCGATCGCACAAGTCACGATGCATTACCATTCACTACATTTGTTAGGAAGTTATATTCGCAAAGGTTGGCCGCACTCTCAGAAAGGTATTCCCGATCCCTTAGTACGAAGGTACTTTGTGCACCGCAACAGTTTGTCTGTTCTGAATGGTGTGAGTCTCCTTCACCGCTTACTGAATAGAGCAGAGAGCTAATCATGCCTCGTTGCAACAGCAAGTGTTAAGTCTTCTACATAGAGCTCATTGTGGAACAGTTCGCATTAAGCAGTTGGTCTGCCAACGCTGTGCGTGGCTTGGTTTAGGTAAGAAAAAGAAACGTGTGGCGGTATTCTGTTGCACGTGCATGGACCACCAGGCCACTCCTCCCAGGAATTTTTCTCCTGGCCACATTCTGATACTCCATGGCGATGCCCCCATGTAGGCTTTATTGGCCCCTTTTGGTAAAAACGTTGCTTGTTTATTGTCGATGCCGACAGTAAATACCCTTTTGTTTTCTCAATTCATTCAACGGATTCCGCCAGCACTATCAAGGCTCTCGCTTGGCTACAAAAAATTGTTTCTGAAAGTGGACTACCTATTTCGCCCAAGAAATTTCCACAGTTTTGCAAACACAATGGAATACAGCATTTAAGGATAGTACCATTATCGCCACAGTCTATCAGCGAGCCGGCCGTCGAGACCGAGCGCCGGCCGCGGTGGTCTAGCGGTTCTAGGCGCTCAGTCCGGAACCGCGCGACTGCTACGGTCGCAGGTTCGAATCCTGCCTCGGGCATGGATGTGTGTGATGTCCTTAGGTTAGTTAGGTTTGAGTAGTTCTAAGTTCTAGGGGACTGATGACCACAGATGTTAAGTCCCGTAGTGCTCAGAGCCATTTGAACCATTTTTTGAGACCGAGCGGTTCTGGGCGCTTCAGTCCGGAACTGCGCGACTGCTATGGTCGCAGGTTCGAATCCTGCCTCGCGCATGGATGTGTCTGATGTCCTTAGGTTAGTTAGGTTTAAGTAGTTATAAATCGTAGGGGACTGATGGCCTCAGATGTTAAGTCCCACAGTGCTCAGAGCCATTTGAACCACTTTTTTCTATCGGCGACGTCGAACGTTTAGTTGGAACTTTCAAGACCCAAATGTCAAAACTTTTAATTCACATGAAGGTGCCTTACTGATGTTTCATGCTGTACTTTGCCTGCTCCTGACATTTCGTCAACAGAACGTTTGCATGGTAGGTGCCATCAGACCCTGCTGCATTTGCTTCGTCCTTACCACTCTGCTCCAGCTTCAGACTTGACCACGAAGTTTCACAGAGTTCAATATCGAGTGTATAACAAGCCTCATTTATGGAAATCCGGTGTTGTTCTCAGATCAGCTTGCAGTGCGCAATATATTATTCGCGGCAATGTAGGCGCACATCAACGCCACCAGAATCAGCTACGGTTCCGTGAATTCCGCGATCCTGCTGTAGACCAAGCTGTTTCAGATTTCTTCACTACATGACGTCCGACCGCCGTGATGCAGCCACGTCCGTCCGCCGCCACGCAGCCTTCTACGCACCTTACCGAGCGGATGCCTTCAACCACGGCCACCTCACCGACTGAAGTCTCCGACTGCTCACCTGCTACGCCGCAGGTCGCCTCTCACACGGACATCGACGCGGTCACCGCCGCCTAGTTGCAGGCAACCTTTGCAGCACCCTACACGCTCCTGCCTATGCCATCGGATACGTCCTGCGCCTGGTTTTCCGGGGGAATTTCCCAGGCTCTCGCAAGACACACTGTCGGTATGTGGGTTGGTCTGTACTCCCCCAGCCAAGAAACCAGCCTCATCGCTATCCACGGCACAGGCCTCCCCCCGTACCTCCCAAGTTGGGTGGGAATGGGTGCGGTTATCGGCCGCTATCCGGACGGTCGCACTTTCAAATACACTCGCCACTAGTATGCTGCCGCGTTTCCTAGAGCCAACATCGAACCGCGAGGGCGCTGCCACGAACAATTACGCAGCTGCCAGTGACGTGCAAGCATCCTCTATCTGGAGCCCTAGTGGTGGGTGTACGTTAAGTCCAAACATTCATGCACTGAGCCCCTTTTTTGTGTACCTGCTGAATACCATTTACAGACCCCCATATCGCCAGGATTCGACATCTTCTGTATTGACATTGTATTGATCAGTGGCAGATTTATAAATATTTTATGTCTGTATATATTTCTACATTCAAATCTGCTGTTAGCAACTAATGCTGCAACTTCAGCAACAAAGTTATGTTTTATTTTTGCTATTTGATATTAGATGTAGAATATACTGTATTCTACGCTCTCCTGTGGCAAAGATCTGTTTCACCAAGCAAACAAAGAACCCACAGTTATAGCCCAATGAATATACACTCCTGGAAATGGAAAAAAGAACACATTGACACCGGTGTGTCAGACCCACCATACTTGCTCCGCACACTGCGAGAGGGCTGTACAAGCAATGATCACACGCACGGCACAGCGGACACACCAGGAACCGCGGTGTTGGCCGTCGAATGGCGCTAGCTGCGCAGCATTTGTGCACCGCCGCCGTCAGTGTCAGCCAGTTTGCCGTGGCATACGGAGCTCCATCGCAGTCTTTAACACTGGTAGCATGCCGCGACAGCGTGGACGTGAACCGTATGTGCAGTTGACAGACTTTGAGCGAGGGCGTATAGTGGGCATGCGGGAGGCCGGGTGGACGTACCGCCGAATTGCTCAACACGTGGGGCGTGAGGTCTCCACAGTACATCGATGTTGTCGATAGTGGTCGGCGGAAGGTGCACGTGCCCGTCGACCTGGGACCGGACCGCAGCGACGCACGGATGCACGCCAAGACCGTAGGATCCTACGCAGTGCCGTAGGGGACCGCACCGCCACTTCCCAGCAAATTAGGGACACTGTTGCTCCTGGGGTATCGGCGAGGACCATTCGCAACCGTCTCCATGAAGCTGGACTACGGTTCCGCACACCGTTAGGCCGTCTTCCGCTCACGCCCCAACATCGTGCAGCCCGCCTCCAGTGGTGTCGCGACAGGCGTGAATGGAGGGACGAATGGAGACGTGTCGTCTTCAGCGATGAGAGTCGCTTCTGCCTTGGTGCCAATGATGGTCGTATGCGTGTTTGGCGCCGTGCAGGTGAGCGCCACAATCAGGGCTGCATACGACCGAGGCACACAGGGCCAACACCCGGCATCATGGTGTGGGGAGCGATCTCCTACACTGGCCGTACACCACTGGTGATCGTCGAAGAGACACTGAATAGTGCACGGTACATCCAAACCGTCATCGAACCCATCGTTCTACCATTCCTAGACCGGCAAGGGAACTTGCTGATCCAACAGGACAATGCACGTCCGCATGTATCCCGTGCCACCCAACGTGCTCTAGAAGGTGTAAGTCAACTACCCTGGCCAGCAAGATCTCCGGTCCCACATTGAGCATGTTTGGGACTGGATGAAGCGTCGTCTCACGCGGTCTGCACGTCCAGCACGAACGCTTGTCCAACTGAGGCGCCAGGTGGAAATGGCATGGCAAGCCGTTCCACAGGACTACATCCAGCATCTCTACGATCGTCTCCATGGGAGAATAGCAGCCTGCATTGCTGCGAAAGGTGGATATACACTGTACTAGTGCCGACATTGCGCATGCTCTGTTGCCTGTGTCTATGTGCCTATGGTTCTGTCAGTGTGATCATGTGATGTATCTGACCCCAGGAATGTGTCAATAAAGTTTCCCCTTCCTGGGACAATGAATTCACGGTGTTCTTATTTCAATTTCCAGGAGTGTAGTTTCATCTGCTCACAACATACTATATCGAAGAGAGTCCCCAAAATTAAACATTCTGCACTGTACCCGACGTCAAGTGTCAAGTAACAGAGGTGGCTCTATCCGTATTTAGAAGATGAACCTGAAACCTATTTGGCAACAAAATGAAGCCACTCCCTAGAGGCATCTCATTGTACGACTATGGTTGAACGCTGAAGTCCCTGCAACAAGATAAAGCCATTCCCCATTGGCATCTCTTTGTGCGATAGTGGTTGAAGTACCTGACCGTTGGATTGGTCGTATTGTTCAACACAACTAAACTCTTTTCTGCTGGCCTCCACGTTCATTTGGCCTCTTTCGATGCAGTTTTGTCCCTCTTGAGCTTTACGTTCTGACACTACCTAACAATATGTCAGAGTTAAGACACACAACTGAAGATGTTACTTTTCTCGTTAGTGCAGAGTTGTTCATCAATGAGTGGTATGAATTAGATTTTAGGCTGGATACGTGTTGTGTAATTGAAGGTGCACATATTGAACACTTGTCAGGAAAACTAGGTTACCAGATGTTGAAAATACCGCTACAGTTGTAAGGCTCTTTTATTTACCACACGACCGGTTTCAGACTCTTATACGCCCATCTTCAGGTGCGGTAACTTGGTTCTTTGATCCCGAGCGCTGCGGTGGACGAGTACAAGACGCAGTGTGCTGCCAACGAGTGCAGAGCCTAGTTTACTTTCAGCTTGATGCCGTAATAGTCTACAGTAAACTGTTATAAAATACGATTGAAACTGGGACATTCATGTATGGACACCCTGTACTTCTGGACATTAAAATTTTACGTCACGTAGACAGTATGCAACAAATGTTAAATTGGAATGAAGGGTAAAACATGCTTGGGTATGCAAATTATTAGCATTTCAGCGCAACTCCAAAATGTTTGTTAGAGTAACGCCATACACACCCTGCATACAGGCTGTTTCAGCTGCTGGCGCCTTGGGTTTTATGCAACCCGCATTGCCCTTAAAAACCACAGGCGAGATTTTCATTTTACCTTACTCGCTACGCGCAAAACGTTTTCATTTATTATTGTTGTTAGTTTTTAGCAATGACTCTGCATAATACCCAGAAGAATTTTGATCATTATGACACCGGCCGCGGAAGCCTATCTTCTTATATAAGTAATGTATTGTTTCTACTATACTATATATGCCCGAAAAATAATTAAGTACGTCAATTCAATCCAAACGCAATTAATAGGTAACTTTCGTGTCTCACGCAGAGTCCACCACATGTACCAAAATCCCCACAGCAGTTACTGACGATAGCCATCACAATAAGACAGAAAAAACGCGGCGGGGTACTGTAATTCATCATATTGAAGCCATTTGGAAACAAATATTTGTAAATTATGTACACGAGACTTCCTGGTGGGTCAGTCTACTGGTGAATACCTTATCAAATTCCATGACCTCCTCCAGCGCAAAACAAGGGCGTGTATGCCCTGTCGGTACCAATCCTTGTCCTGATGGCGGAGCCAGTGTTTCACCGCGTGAATCACCTCCTCATCGTCCTCAAAATATCTTCTCGAGTCGTAATGCGTGTGTCCTCGTGAATGACAGCATCAGCTCGCTGCAACATGTCAGGTGTGACACCCGTGAATGGTCTCCCCGACCGCTGCAAATCGTGGAGCTCCGCCAAACCACCTTCGAACGACCTCACCCTCCGTGCCCAGCGACTAACTGTACTTCTGTCGACAGCAGATGCTCCATAGACTTTGCACAAGCGTTTCAGTATATTCCCCACAGTTTCTTTCTCTGTAGTGAGAAATTCAATGACGGCACGTTGCTTGTAATGTACATCATCTACAGACGCCATTTTGAAACTGCCCTGCAGCTGCGCTATCTGTCGGAAGCGACGGAAACTTGGCGCACTCACACAGGAGACTTACACATACGTAACGTTTCGGATTCGTAGCATTGTTTTCGGCTGAGGAAAACAAATGCTGTGCATTACTTTCTGGGAATATATATACAGGGTGAGTGACCTTACGTTACCGCTGGATATATTTCGTAAACCACATCAAATACTGACGAACCGATTCCACAGACCGAACGTGAGGAGAGGGGCTAGTGTAATTGTTTAATACAAACCATACAAAAATGCACGGAAGTATGTTTTTTAACGCAAACCTACGTTTTTTTAAATGGAACCACGTTAGTTTTGTTAGCACATCTGAACGTATAAACAAATACGTAATCAGTGCCGTTTGTTGCATTGTAAAATGTTAATTACATCCGGAGATATTGTAACCTAAAGTTGACGCTTGAAATCTCCGACGTCAGTTGCGTGTTGTAACAAACACGGGCCACGGTCGGCGAGCAGCATCTGCAGGGACATGTTTACGATGACGACCGTGTTTACGAGTGTGGCTGTAGTGCACTGTTTTGGTTTGGTCTAGCTCTCGCAGTGTCCGCATGTAGCGCTTGCTGCTATTGTTATTCTGCATTCGTCTCCGCACGCAGACCAGCTGTAGTACACCGTGTTACCAGACGTCTGTGATAGTGCAGTGTTGTAGGAACTGTGACCATGGTGTATTCGAACTCTGAAAAGGTGGAGATGATACTCATCTATGGCGAGTGTCGACGAAATGCAGCTGAAGTCTGCAGGGTGTATGCAGAACGGTACCCGGACAGAGAGCAACCAACGTGCCGCACATTGCAAAACATCTACCGCCAACTGTATGCAACAGGTATGGTCGTAGCACGCAAACGGGTCCGTAACAGGCCCGTCACAGGAGAAGTGGGTGCAGTTGGTGTGTTAGCTGCTGTTGCCATGAACCCACACGTGAGTACACGGGACATTGCGAGAGCCGGTGGACTGAGTCAAAGTAGTGTCATGCGCATACTACATCGTCACCGCTTTCACCCGTTTCATGTGTCGCTACATCAGCAATTACATGGTGATGACTTTAATCATCGAGTGCAATTCTGTCAATGGACATTTACAGAGAATGCGTTGCAGTTCTACCTGTTTACCGATGAAGCGGGTTTCACAAACCACGGGGCAGTGAATCTACGGAACATGCATTACTGGTCCGTGGACAATCCTCGCTGGCTCAGACAGGTAGAGCGACAGCGACCGTGGACTGTAAATGTATGGTGCGGAATCATTGGCGACCACCTCATTGCTCCTCACTTCATTGCAGGGGCCCAAACAGCTGCAGCATACATCGCGTTTCTACAGAATGATCTGCCAACGTTGCTCGAAAATGTCCCACTGGAAAGGCGTCGACGTATGTGATATCAGCATGATGGTGCACCTGCACATTCCGTAATTAACACTAGGCTGACCCTTGACAGGATGTTCGACGGGCGTTTCATAGGACGTGGAGGACGCATAAATTGGCCAGCCCGTTCTCCTGATCTTACACCTTTGTACTTCTTTCTGTGGGGTACGTTAAAGGAGAATGTGTACAGTGATGTGCCTACAAGCCCAGAGGATATGAAACAACGTATTGTAGCAGCCTGCGGCTACATTACACCAGATGTACTGCGGCGTGTACGACATTCATTACGCCAGAGATTGCAATTGTGTGCAGCAAATTATGGCCACCACATTGAACATCTATTGGCCTGACATGTCGGGACACATTCTATTCCACTCCGTAATTGAAAACGGAAACCACGTGTGTACGTGTACATCACCCCCCCCCCCCCATGGTAATGTACAAGTGCGTCAGTGAAAAAGACCAATAAAAAGGTGTTAGCATGTGGACGTAATGTGCTGTTCCAGTCTCTTCTGTACCTAAGGCCCATCACCGTTCTCTTTGGATCCCTACGTAATTCGGTGCTCTCCGATACACACGATCGAACAGCAGAGGAGTGGTACTCAAGCGTCAACTTTAGGTTACAATACCTCCGGATGTAATTAACATTTTACAATGCAACAAACGGCACTGATTACGTATTTGTTTATATGTTCAGATGTGCTAACAAAACTAACGGGGTTCCATTTAAAAAAAACGTAGGTTTGTGTTAAAAAACATACTTCCGTGCATTTTTTTTATGGTTTGTATTAACCAATTACACTAGTCCCTCTCCTCACGTTCGGTCTGTGGAATCGATTCGTCAGTATTTGATGTGGTTTACGAAATATATCCAGCGATAATGTTAGGTGACTCACCCTATATACAGGGGGGGGGGGGGGGTCCATTGATAGTGGCTGGGCCAGATATCTCACGAAATAAGCATCAAACGAAAAAACTACAAAGAACGAAACTCCTCTAGCTTGAAGGGGGAAACCAGATGGCGCTATGGTTGGCCCGCTAGATGGCGCTGCCATAGGTCAAACGGATGTCAACTGCGTTCTTTTAAATAGGAACCCCCATTTTATATTACATATCGTGTAGTACGTAAATAAATATGAATGTTTTAGTTGTACCACTTTTTTCGCTTTATGATAGATGGCGCTGTAATAGTCACAAACGAATAAGTACGTGGTATCACGTAACATTCCGCCAGTGCCGACGGTATTTGCTTCGTGATACATTACCCGTGTTACCAATTGCGGAAAAGGTCGATATCGCGATGATGTATGGTTATTGTGATGAAAATTCCCAACAGGCGTGTGCTATGTATGCTGTTCGGTATCCTAGAGGACATCATCCAAGTGTCCGGACCGTTCGCCGGATAGTTAAGTTATTTAGGGAAACAGGAAGTGTTCAGCCACATGTGAAACGTCAACCACGATCTGCACCAAATGATGATGCCCAAGTAGGTGTTTTAGCTGCTGCCGCGGCTAATCCGCACATCAGTAGCAGAAAAATTGCGCGAGAATCGGGAATCTCAAAAACTACATAATTTTCGGCGCTTCAATGGCATGGCCCAAGTCTTTCAGTTGGACTATATAGATATATATAGGGTGGTCCATTGATCGTGACCGGGCCAAATATCTCACGAAATAAGCGTCAAACGAAAAAACTACAAAGAACTTGGTCTAACTTGCTACATCAACATCGATTGCACCCTTACCATATTTCTGTGCACCAGGAATTGCATGCCGACGACTTTGAACGTCGTGTACAGTTCTGCCTCTGGGCACAAGAGAAATTACGGGACGATGACAGAGTTTTTGCACGCGTTCTATTTTGCGACGAAGCGTCATTCGCCAACAGCGGTAACGTAAACCGGCATAATATGCACTACTGGGCAACGGAAAATCCAAGGTGGCTGCGACAAGTGGAACATCAGCGACCTTGGCGGGTTAATGTATGGTGCGGCATTATGGGAGGAAGGATAATTGGCCTCCGTTTTATCGATGGCAATCTAAATGGTGCAATGTATGCTGATTTCCTACGTAATGTTCTACCGATGTTACTGCAAGAGGTTTCACTGCATGACAGAATGGCGATGTATTTCCAACATGATGGATGTCCGGCACATAGCTCGCGTGCGGTTGAAGCGGTATTGAATAGCATATTTCATGACAGGTGGATTGGTTGTCGAAGCACCATACCATGGCCCGCACGTTCACCGGATCTGACGCCCCGGATTTCTTTCTGTGGGGAAAGTTGAATGATATTTGCTATCGTGATCCACCGGCAACGCCTGACAACATGCGTCAGCGCATCGTCAATGCATGTGCGAACATTACGGAAGGCGAACCACTCGCTGTTGAGAGGAATGTCGTTACACGTATTGCCAAATGCACTGAGGTTGACGGACGTCATTTTGAGCATTTATTGCATTAATGTGGTATTTACAGGTAATCACGCTGTAACAGCATGCGTTCTCAGAAATGATAAGTTCACAAAGGTACATGTATCACATTGGAACAACCGAAATAAAATGTCCAAACGTACGTTCTGCATTTTAATTTAGAAAACCTACCTGTTACCAACTGTTCGTCTAAAATTGTGAGCCATATGTTTGCGATTATTACAGCGCCATTTATCACAAAGTGAAAAAAGTGGTCAAACTAAAACATTCATATTTATTTACGTACTACACGAATATGTAATAAAAAATGGGGCTTCCTATTTTAAAAAAACACAGTTGATATCCGTTTGACCTATGGCAGCGCCATCTAGCGGGCCAACCATAGCGCCATCTGGTTTCGCCCTTAAAGCTAGACCAAGTTCTTTGTAGTTTTTTCAAAAATGGTTCAAATGGCTCTGATCACTATGGGACTTAACATCTATGCTCATCAGTCCCCTAGAACTCAGAACTACTTAAACCTAACTAACCTAAGGACATCACACACATCCATGCTCGAGGCAGGATTCGAACCTGCGACCGTAGCAGTCGCGCGGCTCCGGACTGAGCACCCAGAACCACTAGACCACCGCGGCCAGCGTAGTTTTTTCGTATGACGCTTATTTCGTGAGATATTTGGCCTGGTCACGATCAATGAACCACCCTATATATATATATATATATATATATATATATATATATATATATATATATATATATATATATATATATAGGGCTATTACAAATAATTGAAGCGATTTCATAAATTCACTGTAGCTCCATTCATTGACATATGGTCACGACTAGAGATGGGGGATCCGCTCTTGAACTAATTCATAGAGTTGAATCTTTCAAAGGAGTGAACAATCAGTGATTCAGAAAAAAAGAACGGTAGCTCCAAACGGTTTCCCACGGCAGAGAGAGAGAGAGAGAGAGAGATGGAGCATATCAGCGGCGCCTCTGCTGGTCAGAGCACAGTGCACGCCACACAACACAGCCGGCGCCGGCCTCTGCCCTGCTTCTGCCTCGGCTGCCTGCATCGTGCAGTGCCCCATTGGATTTTGTGTTTCACATATGCCGTGCCGTCTCTGTGCGTCGTCTGCCGCATGCAGTGTCTGGCGCAGCTTAACTTCGCATCGCACTCTGTCGGCGATCGTTTCAGTCGCACATCCTGCCCTCTGGGCAGTTGATGCGAGCGACAGGACAGAGAGCCACCTAGCGGATAACATAGGAACTACTTGCAACAACCTGCTCGCAAGGGAACGGACGATTTGTCTCGGAGCGGGTGAGTTCACCGCTCCCCCCACTCTCGGAACTCGCCGGCTCAACGCTCACCCCACCGTCTCTACTCTAGCCAGAGCTTTGAGCAAAGCGACTCAGGTGTCACTCTGGTCTCTGCGGTCTCAGCTCACGCAGTAATACAGCTCGCTGCTCGACCTGCTCGACTCAGCGCCTCTGCATCGGAATTCGTCCCTACTGGATATTGTTCTTCGTAGTAATACCGCTATGTATATTACATTATTATGTTATGTATACATCAATTGTTTTTATTTTATTTTTATTTGTTTAAACTGATTAGATTAGGTTCCTGATGACTCCTCTTACTATAGGATTTTTATTATGGACACTCGAATTTACGCTTTAATTACGAGCGAACCGATAAACGTATCGCAAAATGTGATACACCAATATTTTCCTTGTTTTATTCTGCGTAAGGCTATATGCAGCACTTTCGTTTTAGAGTCAAATTTATATATTTTTTTCTTATTCTGGTACGGATTTTGCGATTTTAGGCGTCTTCGGAAGGAAACGTTCACTTTAAAAATATATGGCTTGCGATGTATTTGTATGAGGTTAATAAAATTTTAATACATTATAGCCAAATATATTGTTAATGTAAATCTCAAGTTACAATTTTTTCCGATCACCCAAAAAACCACGATAGAGCAAAATAAATCAATAATCAAAAACTTTGTCATATCGTGGAAATTTCAATAAACAATACAAAATTCTTACTCATTATCTGTGTTACTTCAAAATAGGATCAAATAAGATCAAAATACAGGTATAGTACTGGAATAAACCAAGTTTAAAGGGCAATGTGCCTTCCATTTATTTTCTATTGTAAATGAGTGGTGAGTCATGAAAAAGAGCTAATTCATTTCAGGAAGTGAACAGTTCTGATCCAATCTCTGAAAAGAACAGTTTTGCCCATCTCTAGTCACGACACACTACAGATACGTAGAAAAACTCATTAAGTTTTGTTCGGCTGAAGCCGCACTTCAGGTTTCTGCCGCCAGAGCGCTCGAGAGCGCAGTGAGACAAAATGGCGACAGGAGCCGAGAATGCGTACGTCGTGCTTGAAATGCACTCACATCGGTCAGTCATAACAGTGCAACGACACTTCAGGACGAAGTTCAACAAAGATCCACC
Source organism: Schistocerca cancellata (assembly GCF_023864275.1). Taxonomy (NCBI): domain Eukaryota; kingdom Metazoa; phylum Arthropoda; class Insecta; order Orthoptera; family Acrididae; genus Schistocerca; species Schistocerca cancellata. Next base: position 744,073,922 of record NC_064628.1, on the reverse strand, counting down.
AACTGCTAACTCCATTCGGCGATGGTATGCGCAGTTTAAAGCTTCTGGATGCCTCTGTAAGGGGAAATCAACGGGTCGGCCTGCAGTGAGCGAAGAAACGGTTGAACGCGTGCGGGCAAGTTTCACGCGTAGCCCGCGGAAGTCGATGAATAAAGCAAGCAGGGAGCTAAACGTACCACAGCCGACGGTTTGGAAAATCTTACGGAAAAGGCTAAAGCAGAAGCCTTACCGTTTACAATTGCTACACTTCCATCATGATGTACGGCATTTCTTAAACAGGAGATTGGAAAACCGATGGATCGGTCGTGGTGGAGATCATGATCAGAAATTCATTTCATGGCATCCACGCTCTCCCGACCTAACCCCATGCGATTTCTTTCTGTGGGGTTATGTGAAAGATTCTGTGTTTAAACCTCCTCTACCAAGAAACGTGCCATAACTGCGAGCTCGCATCAACGATGCTTTCGAACTCATTGATGGGTGCATGCTGCGCTGAGTGTGGGAGGAACTTAATTATCGGCTTGATGTCTGCCGAATCACTAAAGAGGCACATATCGAACATTTGTGAATGCCTAAAAAAACTTTTTGAGTTTTTGTAAGTGTGTGCACAGCATTGTGAAAATATCTCAAATAATAAAGTTATTGTAGAGCTGTGAAATCGCTTCAATCATTTGTGATAACCCTGTATATATATATATATATATATATATATATATATATATATATATATATATATATATATATATATATATAGTCCAACTGAAAGACTCGGGCCATGCCATTGAAGCGCCGAAAATTTTTATTGACACTATATATATATATATATGAGCCATATGTTTGCGACTATTACAGCGCCATTTATCACAAAGCGAAAAAAGTGGTCAAACTAAAACACTCATATATATATATATATTGTGGCAATAATGATTTTCGGCGCTTCAATGGCATGGCCCAAGTCTTTCAGTTGGACAGTTGGACATCACTTCAGCTATTTGCGTCTCCCTAGCCAGTTTTTCAACAGGGAAAACGCAACCCACAGTTTAACGTGCAATGCGAATCACGTTTCTTTTCATTGACAGTTGAATGCTAGGTTGAAAGAAATCCGTGGTCCGACCGGGATAACATCCCGTAACGTCTCGATTCCCAGATACGCGTTGGACCACCACTCCCAACTCGCCTTCTGCTCAAGTTTTGCTGCTCTCTGGAATTGTGGGGGCTGCTTTACTAAATGGCAATGCCATAGTTCGCATCAGCGGAGGACTTTAATTCATCATAGTTCAACGAATTTCCACGAAATATTTATAAATTACAAACCTTCTTCGAGAATCTAATAGTCACAGTGAATGAAGATCCCTACAGTTGTTCCTGAGATTAGCGCGAAGATACAGACAGCCAGTCAACAGAAGACTTCTATTTATGTACATAAAGGAGAAGACGAAGAAGAAGATGTTGCTATGGACAACTTTGCTTTTAGGTAGAGATTCTATGGAGCATGCTGCGCGCTACACTTACCTGTAGACCACACAGCTCTCGGATTTTTCTTATATTTATGGTATATGAGCTTCAGAACTCAGATATAAGTCAACAAAAGCAGTCGACGCAACCCTCAAAAATTCTCGAGAAGATCAACTTTGAAGTTTTCTGAGTTTTGTTAATAACTTAAACTAAAGTTTCACAAAATTTCTGAATCACGGACCACCTTTCAAAACGTAAGGGCCTAAAGTATGGCCGATACTTTTTTCAACAGGCAGCATGGCTCTTGTAGCCTGTAGGGAGCGTGGGTCCGATTCCTGGCCGAAGCAAATTGTTAAACAGAGGTGGGTGTCCTCCGAGCATTTCTGTGAAGCGATAAATACGTAAAGATGTTATTAAATCTGTAGCGTTCGGCACTAGTGATCGCTGGATCGAAGATTCAGGTGTCGTCTCGGTGGCTATTTTATTCGTTTCTTTCCAATCACTTGGAATATCTACACCATTTAAAATGAAATTCATAAAAGTGTATACTAATTAACGCATACGTAACTGTCATTTCTGCGAAAAATTGACGTCTTATTTCTAATTACTTATCATATATAAAAATCCACTTTTCTTTGCAGGTATATATTCTTAATTATCGATGTTTTATAAAAGGTTATCAATAAAGATAGTTTAAAATTTTAGAAACGTTTTTTTTTCCTTATGTATTTCACGTTTAAAGAATAAGTTCGTGGAAAGTGCACCTTTTCTTACACATTTACTTTGGCCAGGAATCGAATACAGACTGCCCATATGATAGGTAAGCATTCTATCCCACAGCCACAGAGGTCGCCGAAAAAACGAACTTGCTTTAGGGTCTTAAAGACGCCCAGAAAACTTCAAAGCCATTCTCGAGAATTTTTCAGTGTTGCTTCGAGCTTCTTAGGGATATTAATATGTAAGAAACACAAAATGGCTTTGTGGTCTCCTTGTGAGAAGCTACGGTACATGTACCGGGTGATCAAAAAGTCAGTATAAATTTCAAAACAATAAATCACGGAATAATGTAGATAGAGAGGTACAAATTGACACACATGCTTGGAATGACATGGGGTTTTATTAGAACCAAACAAATACAAAATTTCAAAAAATGTCCGACAGATGGCGCTTCATGTGATCAGAATAGCAATAATTAGCATAACAAAGTAAGACAAAGCAAAGCTGATGTTATTTACAGGAAATGCTCAATATGTCCACTATCATTCCTGTAGTCGAGGAATAATGTTGTGAACAGCGCTGTAAAGCAAGTCCGGAGTTATGGTTAGGCATTGGCGTCGGATGTTGTCTTCCAGCATCCCTAGAGATGTAGGTCGATGACGATACGCTTGCGACTTCAGGTAACCCCAAAGCCAATAATCGCACGGACTGAGGTCTGGGGACCTGGGAGGCCAAGCATGACGAAAGTGGCGGCTTAGCATACGATCATCACCAAACGACGCGCGCAAGAGATCTTTCACGCGTCTAGCAACATGGGTGGAGCGTCGTCCTGCATAAACATCGTACGTTCCAGCAGGTGTTAAGCAGCCAGGCTGGGGATGATGTGATTCTGTAACATATCGGCGTACCTCTCACCCGTCACGGTAGCAGTTACAAAACCAGAATCACGCATTTCCTTGAAGAAAAAAGGCCCGATAACGGCAGATGCGGTAAAGCGTGACTTTCTCGTCGTGCAATGGAGTTTCCACGACAGTTCTAGGATTTTCGGTAGCCCAAATTCTGCAGTCGTGGGCGTTGACAGACCCTCGGAGCGTGAAATGAGCTTCGTCGGTCCACAACACGTTACTCAACCAATCGTCATCTTCCGCCATCTTTTGACACACCCACACCGCACATGCCCTCCGCTTCACTAAATCGCCAGGTAGCAGTTCATTGTGTACGGATAGCATCGGAGGGTACGGTTCAGTGCCAATCAAACAGTAGTGTATAGAATGCCGGTGCGACGTGCGACTGCACGAGCGCTGACTTCCCCGTGCATAGACGAACCCGCTACAGTCTCCATTTCCTCCTGAACTGTCTCAGCAGTATTACGCCTTGTGCTCGATCGGCCACTACGGGCTTCGAACTTCGAAATCATTCTCACCACAGCTGCATTTGTCAACGGACCTTTACCCGTTCGAATCCCCTTCCTATGGCGATAGGATCGTAACGCTGACTAGCACATTCCCCATTCTGATAATACAGCTTCACTAAAAGCGCCTATTCAGGTAACGTCAACATGCTGCTACTGCTGGCGCATCTGATTCGCTCTCTCATTACAGCTCCTTTTATACACGATTGTCATGCGCAGTCACTGACGTTTTGCTGTCCAGCGCCATCTATCGGACATTTTGTGAACTTTGTTGGTTTTTTTTTTGTTCTAATAAAACCCTATGTCATTCCAAGCACGTGTGTCAATTTTTACCTCTCTATCTACATTATTCCGTGATTTATTCAGATTTCAGATTTATACTAACTTTTTGATCACCCAGTAAATGGGTACCGATTCTTTAGTAAGCATGATCTGAAATCGTGGTTTTGTTTTTTATTGCGATCAATAATATTAAAGTTTTTAACACATAATTTGCCTCTATTTGCTACCCTTGCTGTTCTGCAATTGTAATAGCTAGCGAACATCTTCCAAGACGAGTAGAACAAACTCAACGTATGACTCAGTACAAGGTTTCCAGTTGCGGCCCAACGTGGGGCTGTGGAGCCTGCCTATTAACAGCCGCGAGGTGTGGACCCGGTCGTGGGCGGTCCAGCGTGTCCCAGGCTGCTGGCCCCGAGGAGTGTAGCTAAGCCTCCGGAGCAGCGCCGCATTAGCCGCCGCTGCAGACTTAATCCCCTCCTCCCGGAATCATAAATCCTTACCTCTGAGCGCGCTCCGCCGCTGAATAATACGCGAGCGGCTCTTGTTAAAGAAACTTGTCGCGCTTCTTCCCCGCCAACTTCTGGCGCAGCTGCGGACGCCGCGACGACCGCCCCCACCTCCGGCGCCGTAAAAAGACGGGCCCTGGCTGCTGGCTGCTGGCTGCTGGCTGCAGTGCCTCCTACGCAGTTCTGGCCACTGCCGCCTCTTGTGCCATCGAAGGTGCCTCGCTCGTCACGTGTCTTTGCGGTGGTGATCGAGGGTGCGACATTACCTCACTGCAGTCAAGTGCGTACTGGAAAACACGAAGATCTCGTAGAACCGTGAATTTACTTTCAAAATCTTTTCTTAAAGAATTTACTTTATTTACTCGCGATTCATCAAGAACATTAACACATTTAAATTTAATCACACCATGTGAGCGTGGAAGTAGTTGCCAATGGGTAACTGATGAGTCAAATTAAATATTTTTCAATAAATGGAAATTTTATTCCTAAAAGCCTCTTTTCTTTAACAGATTTAAAATTATAATCAGAAATCACCCTGTAAATATCAAGTTACAATTTATTCAGAGGCAGAAATAACTTTTTTTTTTTTAAATAGAGCTTTCCACCTGAGAACCTTGCCGCTCCCTTTTAACACGGCCGTAGTCACGACCGCTCACAACCACCTCTGAGCCGGCCGCGGTGGTCTCGCGGTTCTAGGCGCGCAGTCCGGAACAGCGCGACTGCTACGGTCGCAGGTTCGAATCCTGCCTCGGGCATGGGTGTGTGTGATGTCCTTAGGTTAGTTAGGTTTAAGTAGTTCTAAGTTCTAGGGGACTGATGACCACAGCAGTTGAGTCTGATAGTGCTCAGAGCCATTTGAACCATTTTTGAACAACCTCTGAAAGACTACACTGGTGCAAATCTGCAACACACCTGATTACTTTAAACTAAAAATTTTAACAACTGACTTAAACACATAACCTGTGCACCCGGTAGGAGGGATGGCAATGGCACAAAAAACTCACATTAAAAAAAAAATACTTGCAATCGAAAGTGCAACTCGTTTTTAAAGAAAACTCTTACGGTGGAAGGGTGGCAACTTTATATACAAAAATGACCATTTAAATAAAAACCTATGAAATGCAGTATTACATAAAATGCACAAACATGCTCTACATTACACATATACCACCTCTCAAGATGATAGGCAAGATAAAAACATACACTCCTGGAAATGGAAAAAAGAACACATTGACACCGGTGTGTCAGACCCACCATACTTGCTCCGGACACTGCGAGAGGGCTGTACAAGCAATGATCACACGCACGGCACAGCGGACACACCAGGAACCGCGGTGTTGGCCGTCGAATGGCGCTAGCTGCGCAGCATTTGTGCACCGCCGCCGTCAGTGTCAGCCAGTTTGCCGTGGCATACGGAGCTCCATCGCAGTCTTTAACACTGGTAGCATGCCGCGACAGCGTGGACGTGAACCGTATGTGCAGTTGACGGACTTTGAGCGAGGGCGTATAGTGGGCATGCGGGAGGCCGGGTGGACGTACCGCCGAATTGCTCAACACGTGGGGCGTGAGGTCTCCACAGTACATCGATGTTGTCGCCAGTGGTCGGCGGAAGGTGCACGTGCCCGTCGACCTGGGACCGGACCGCAGCGACGCACAGATGCACGCCAAGACCGTAGGATCCTACGCAGTGCCGTAGGGGACCGCACCGCCACTTCCCAGTAAATTAGGGACACTGTTGCTCCTGGGGTATCGGCGAGGACCATTCGCAACCGTCTCCATGAAGCTGGGCTACGGTCCCGCACACCGTTAGGCCGTCTTCCGCTCACGCCCCAACATCGTGCAGCCCGCCTCCAGTGGTGTCGCGACAGGCGTGAATGGAGGGACGAATGGAGACGTGTCGTCTTCAGCGATGAGAGTCGCTTCTGTCTTGGTGCCAATGATGGTCGTATGCGTGTTTGGCGCCGTGCAGGTGAGCGCCACAATCAGGACTGCATACGACCGAGGCACACAGGGCCAACACCCGGCATCATGGTGTGGGGAGCGATCTCCTACACTGGCCGTACACCACTGGTGATCGTCGAGGGGACACTGAATAGTGCACGGTACATCCAAACCGTCATCGAACCAATCGTTCTACCATTCCTAGACCGGCAAGAGAACTTGCTGTTCCAACAGGACAATGCACGTCCGCATGTATCCCGTGCCACCCAACGTGCTCTAGAAGGTGTAAGTCAACTACCCTGGCCAGCAAGATCTCCGGATCTGTCCCCCATTGAGCATGTTTGGGACTGGATGAAGCGTCGTCTCACGCGGTCTGCACGTCCAGCACGAACGCTGGTCCAACTGAGGCGCCAGGTGGAAATGGCATGGTAAGCCGTTCCACAGGACTACATCCAGCATCACTATGATCGTCTCCATGGGAGAATAGCAGCCTGCATTGCTGCGAAAGGTGGATATACACTGTACTAGTGCCGACATTGTGCATGCTCTGTTGCCTGTGTCTATGTGCCTGTGGTTCTGTCAGTGTGATCATGTGATGTATCTGACCCCAGGAATGTGTCAATAAAGTTTCCCCTTCCTGGGACAATGAATTCACGGTGTTCTTATTTCAATTTCCAGGAGTGTATTTTAGGAATTCGGCCTTTATAACACCGAATCCGACAAACGTGACAGAGGCAGCTATTAACGTACGGCAGACCGACAGACAGACAGACAGACAGACACTAACTGCCTAACAAATGTGGACGAGAGACAAACGAGAAAGCTGGGGACGAGAGACTGGCCAAAAACACAAGTAGAATTTAACAAGTAACTGAAACAACATATCACGAATCACTTAACTTCTAATAACTGCGATTTCTGGCGAAGGCCTGGCGCAGCACCCCCAAAACGCTCTCCCGAACAGTCCGCTGCTAGCCGCTTCAACGGACGCAGGAAGTCGCGCCGATCTCCCGTCTCACGGCCAGACCGACGTCGTGGGTTGACTCCTGTTGCTCTCGTGTCGGCCGCGAAGCCGCTACCCCTCGCTATACGGCGCGGCCCATCGGACTCACGCGGCGACCTCACGTGCGCCGACGCTCAAGGCGAACATGTCGTCTTGTGTCCCAGAGCGCGACCGACCAACCGATCGATCCAACCGACAATGACCACTGCCCGAACAAACTCAAGCAGACTGGCGGCCCAACACATACTAGCACTCCGGACTACTGACTGCCCCACACTAACCCGACTCAACAACTGACCAGACTCCCCAGACTGCACAGACTCAGACTGATTAACCGCCTCGTGAGCTCATAGCGCCCCTTAAATGCACGTGAACAGGCTACCTTTCCCCTTTCACTCCAGTAGGAGACACCAAAACTGCGATTGCCACAGCGGCGCCACCACCAGATACGGAAGGCGACTGCTTTACACTACGCGCTGCGGCGCGCTCTTCAAAACAGCAAGTTTTACCACGGCTCACTCGTAAAAAGTAATTTTGTGACAGTTGACAGACGTATGAGACAGACAGGATCTTTGCTTGACAATAAGAATGATACAGGCAGGAGATGCGTTGCTCGTATAGTTGCGTTTAACGAAGACGTGTTACTTCGCATGCAGTATACTCCAATGCCAAGTACCGGACTTCCCGAGGGCGCTGCAGTCACGGGATATTTTGAACTTTCGGCTGGACGTCGTTCTCGTGGCAAGAGTTTGGTAAGTTCAGTTGCATTGTGCCTTCCAAGGACGCAGATCGGACATTGTACAGGATGCGGTAACACAGTTTAATCAAAACTGCATGGCAGAAAGACCAACATTCTTGACGCAGTGGTAATACCGGTTCCATCAGATCACCTAAGTTAAGCGCTATCGGGCTTGGCTAGCGTTTGGATAGATCACCGCCCGGGTCTGCCGAGCTCTGGTGGCAAGAGGGATGCAATCAACCCTTCTGAGGCCAACCGAGGAATTCTTTCATTGAGAAGTAGCGGCTCCTGTCACGAAAACGCAACGGCAGGGAGAGCGGTGTGCTGACCACACGGCCGTAAGTATCCGCATCCGGTGACGCCTAAGGGATTAGGATGACTAGGTGGCAATCGGTACCGTTGGGTCTTCAAGTTCTGTTAGGACGGTGTTTATTTGTAGGGCAGAAAGTCAGCAGCAAGCGAAGGAATTTGAGTTACACGAATTAGGGGTCGCATATGTGTATTATTGGCACTACATGAACGTAATTGAAATCTGGCTTAGGACGTCTTTACTCAAATGGAAATTAATTCACAGAAATTGTGTCCGTAAACAAAATTTTTGGACTAACTAATCGTTACTATGAGAACAAGAGAAACTTAAAGTATCACATATGAGTATCTTATTTAGTTGACGTACCACACAGTCTACAGTCGCAGGTTCGAATCCTGCCTCGGGCATGGATGTGTGTGATGTCGTTAGGTTACTTAGGTTTAAGTAGTTCTAAGTCTATGGGACTGATGACCTCAGCTGTTAAGTCCCGTAGTTCTCAGAGCCATTTGAACCATTTGACTAATGATAATCTTCCTGAAGCTAACTGACGTCCAATAAACCAAATGCAAGAATGGAACAACACGCAAAAGCCAGAACCGGCAACTGCACTACGGTCCCAGAACACTTTGCTCAAAGCGCCCGGAACGAGAAAGGAATTACTACCACCAGAGTAGAAGAATAACAAACGGCCTACAATCAAGAAAGCTGAGGAAACTACACGCCTTACAGGACATCAGCGGCAAGGCGAGGAAATGTACAGTCGTGCTCAAAACTATCCGAACGACCTGAATTGCATTTCGCCTGATTCGCATGCAACCCACATAACGCAGCTGTCTAGCACGTCCTCTAATTGCTCCTTGGTACAGTCGTTTGACTATTGAAAATGGTTCCAACAAGTCACCACTAGAAAACACTACTCTGAATCGAAATAACTCAAGATGCAATGTAATACTACGATACTACAAATGTCAGGGAACACCTTATCACAGGTAAGACTGTCCTTAAGGCTTGTAAGCTCACATTTATTACAATAAATGACATACCTGAAATGTTACCACTCTCATTATTACGTCAAATACGTAATGCGGGTAGTAAGTTTGTCGTATTCATGATTTCCTCTTAAAAGCAACAACCCGTACTTATTATTTAACACAAAATGACATTAAAATTTTAAGTTATTCACGAGCAGCTAGTTGAGAATATGTGTGAACTTCAAATGACACGACGAACCGTCTCGTTCTGCATATGGATTCAAACTCAGGTCATGCAGACTAAGCAAAGATTTCGTGACTGATGGAAACTAACAGTCATTCCTGATTAGGCATACAGAGAGTGATATACCTCGATTTTAGACAGTATCAGTTAGCAAATACCAACTTTAAATTACATAACGCAAACATTTTTAACGGACGCAAATTGTACCCAGCACCTATTGTCCCTGTTAACGAACTACGATAGATGTTAAAAATTGCTTCTTAACAAGTAACTTATTTGAAATACCGTGAGGTAAAGCTTTGTGTTGGACCGGGATTCGAACCCAGAACCTAATAAGATAGATATCGAAGCGCAATCAACTGTGACATATCGGATTTTCTCGGCAGTAGCTATATGTTTTAACTGAAATGACGAGACGAAACAATAATTTTTCCTGTGATGTTTAAAGCTTTCCCGGCGTACTGATTGTTCCATAAAAACACGGGAGAACTGCCGGATATCAGTAACTTCCTGCCACGATATTTCGGCGCAGAGTCTTCTGGCCATCTTCAGGTGAATGCCACTGTAGCAGTACTACTACAGTGGCATTCACCTGAAGATGGTCAGAAGACTCTGCGCCGAAATATCGTGGCAGGAAGTTACTGATATCCGGCAGTTCTCCCGTGTTTTTATGGAACAATAATTTTTCCTTCCCAGGACTCCAACCCGGCACCTATCGCTGTTACATTCTAGAGAAAACAAACGTTAAATATGGGTTTGTTGCCCCAGCAGCGACATGTGAGCATGTTTGAACTAGAAATAATATGACGAAGAGTTCAGTGCTGACTGGGAATAGAGCTACACGCATATCGTTGTTGACTACACACAAAGTGACGTCAGCTACCGAATTTTTCTCCACCAGCAGCTCGGAATAACATCTTGGACTTACAGTGATCTCACAAATAGTTCTGTGTCTCATTGGGAGTCAAAAACGTCAAATATCGTTAGTGTTGACAACGAATGAAAATACATTAAAAATCTAGATTATTATCCACCAGCAGATAGGTGTTCTCATGCTAGAGCTTGATAATACATAATGAAATCTTTAGTGCCGGGCCAGGATTCGAACCCATTCAGCACAATATGTGGAGATGTTGAGGAATCTAGAGTTTTGAACAAACAACAAACTGTAGCCGAGCTGTATTGTCACGAAGGGATCAAATTCCGCGTTAAGGGCGGTTTGAGTTGCATTCCCAGTTCAGAACCAATTTTATCGACATACAGAAGCTCAGATAAAAGATGGAATAAGTGTCCTGTGAGCCTACATAGCGTTTGTTTCGTCACTAGAAATAAATAACTAGTATAAGAAAGGTTACTGGTGATAGAGTTTCTACATGTCACCACTCCAGACTTTATTGTGGCTCAACCTAACGTCTACTTGGTAGAGAAGGAATACCATTTTTAATGTGAATTTCAGACCACAATGCCATTATATCTTCTTCTCTTGGTGAAGCCAGAAGATAATGGTATCTGTCTCTCCCTATCAAAAATCAGTGACCGAAGTTGGAATCGAACCCAGACCATAGATATATGAACCTATCATCAGCCCAACAGATCACCAAAGGAGGCTAATTTTCCTATAATAACGCCAGTGTACCACAATGGCTGAGAATTCAGACACACAGGCTCCCTGTACCAATTTGCAGCATGTTCAGTAAATTCATTTACTTGGTTGACCGAATCACCATGAACTAGCTGCCTCAGCTAGCCAGTACATGCATTCATCTTTATTTTGTAATCACCAAAATAAAATCACGTAACTGCCACGAACACAGAACTGCCAACAGTGTAGGATGCAGAAATTAAAATAGGAATTTTTCCTTTCGACTTGAGCTACTCTATTGCGCTATCGGTTTGTTGAAAACGTCGTGCAGTGCAAAAGAAAAGGTATAACTGTTTGTCCCTCATAAGTATTGACCTGGCGATATTCAATATCCCACAGCGCTGTGGAATGCAGAAGTTCTGGAGGAATTGTTCTTGACTTCTGGAACTGTTATAGCTACGTGTCAGCTAGTGGCGTAATGGTAAGTATCGCACACGGTTGATGAGATGTCGCGAGTTTGAGTACATTCAGTGCTACATTTTTTAAAACGCAATTCTGCTGACTGCTAAAATTATCAATCTAATGGAACTTGTAACATAATTTCCTTCACTTCTCAACCCAAAATAGTCGTATGTGGAAAAAGGGCTAACTTCTGCGACATTTTGTTCATTTCAGGTTTAATAGACAGCCAGACAGTAGACGCATCTCGAAACTTTTGTATTATGTATGGGTAGAGCGCATCGTGCCAAAATACGTCGGAAAAGTATTTTCTACATTAGATGTCGTCTGGCAGTGGCATTTTATTCTTCTTCAAACCTTGTTTGACAGCCTTAACTCAGAACAAGTTTTCCACATGCATGTAATCAATAAACTGCATGTGCATTTTCAGATTGTTATAGATGACATCAGAGAATTCGCATATATCGTTGATGATTAATTTCTCTCTCATGTTTACTATTGTTTTAACAACATTAAAGGAAACCTTACGAAAATTGTGAATTGTATTATAAAAAATTAAATAAACTACCCACGATAACCTTACGACGAAAGTCTGTTTTAATAAAACTACCTGGACACAAGCGTGCCTCTATCGTCATGAATTGGTAAAATACTACTCACTTAGATTTTGATTGGGTCTGTGTTTAATTGGTATGCTGTGTCATACTCAAGAGGTATGCAAATGTGGCATTTCATAAATAAAGTTATGTATTCCTAGAAACCCAAAATTTGTTTGTCAGCAGCGGAAAGAGGCGTTACCTGTTGTGCAGCATTGTAAGTTTTTCACCATTGCACTACGAGCCGAAAGTATTTTCTTGCGATTTACTTATCGATGTTTGATCAGACTGCTTGTAGCTCTTTCACAGAAGGGATAAAAATGCTACACTCGGAGACACTGGAACTGCGAACCATATCAGACGCCTTTTTCACAGGTCAGCACGTTACCACAGAGCTGGCGAAGATGTATGTGTCTTAGATTCCTCTTACGAGACGAATAGTGGCTAGAACTCGTAAACCGCTATTTGAAGGACGAGATTGGCTGCGATTTCCACGTGCAACGACTTTCCTTGGCTGAAAACCGTAAATTTACAATCTTTTGTTACACTTCAAGCGATAATAACTCAGATTATTCAATGGAAATGACAGGTAAAATCAAGTGAACTTTGAGGCTTAATTCCGTGCACACCAGGAAGTAACTCGTCGATCACAGAGTTGCCAAACATACATTGACTTGTTGCCAAATCTCAGTTACAATACCAGCAGGAAAAAGACAAACCGATGTGATCTTACAACGGGCTGGGAAGTGACCATAGCTGGTGTCTCCAAGTCGCGGCTGCTACGGCCTGGAATATGCAATGCGTCTGATTCACATTTCTGTAACTAGGTTTAGGGACTGGAGCGTAGTTACTAATAATATATACGTCACTGTCAGTTCTTCCATATGATTTGGTCGACATGACCTGTTTCAAGTTGTGTATGACAGACAATGTTTTAGAAAATCAATTGTTTTCCTTTGCAATAAACAGAAAGATTTTCATTCTAAGCTATCCAAGTACAAAATTTTCGCAATATTAATTCAAATTTAATATTCGCTTCTATAATGTGGGAAAGTATTTCACAGTTGCAAAACTCGCATCCGACTCATTGACCTTAGACTTAGTCGTTGACCATAAATTCTAGCTCAGAGTGACTTCATATTAAGTAACCTAATGTAGCGAAGACTGTTTGCCAGTGCTCTTTCTCACCGGAAAATACGCAGTTCACTCATTGGGCTCCATAAGTACACTGCAACAGTAATTTCTGTGTGTATGCAATGGATACGGATTAGAATTTAGTTGTGCTCTCTCTCTTCCACTTCTGTATACAATATGCGTGACCTAAACGGGCCCTTTGTCATTACAGGCCCTGGGCAGTGCAAAATCATACTGACAACAGTAATGTGCTTATGTTGACAACCTGACTGCTCTTTTTACCTGATTTTGTAATCATTTAAATAAAACAACATGACCTTTCAGTGGGAGACATTTCGTCTCTCTTTTCCTTCTGTGAAATTTGTCAGTAAGCCTTTTGCCTTTCAGACAGCGAAATGCTGCAGAGTACGGCCGGTAAACGATTCGCAAACCACGATTTAGTGCCGTTAAGTCGATTTCTTTAAATATTGTCGTGGTTGAAGGAATTTAGTTTCGTCCTAAATTATCTCAAGCAGCAACGTTCACAGACATCTCAAATAGGAAAAAGCTCATTATCCAGGTACGAAGGTTGTAAAACAAACTTCCCACAGTTTGTGTCAGGTTGATTTTTTCGCCTGTTAGCACTGCGTAAGTATTTTGTCTATGAGGTATCGTAAGTAGTGTTCCTGTAGCTGTGGGAATCATTGGTTGAAAACGAGTTTAATACCAAGGGGTACAGTACTGCTAAATATTCAGAATGATTTTCAACCTAATTCTGAGTTCATCCGCAAACTGAGGCGAATTTATAATATTGAAGCTAGACTGTATCCTTGTCTTCCATGAGTGGGAATTGGAAGGCATTTACACACACGTATACAATACTATGAATACTTCGAACGCTATAGTTAACGTTGCTCTCATAAACTACTTTTGTTTTTTAATTCTTCTGGGTCTTCAGCGTGCAATATGTGTTGTAGATACAGTCTTAGAGCAATAAATTGACCGCCGAGTCGTTCACGTAAGGTGAGCAATACAGTTGTGCTCCTCTCAAAATCCTGTGTCCGGCAATATGCTCGATCTGGCAACATTGTAGACTGCGGCACATCCCAGAGGAAGTCTTGACTTTAGTCTCAGTACTTTATTCTTGACTACGACCGTAGTCTTGAGGTAAACCGCGAGACTAGCTAATACGACGTCTGGTAACTAAAAGCACACGTCAGTCAGCACTGAACTCTTCGTCATATTATTTCTAGTTCAAACATGCTGACATGTCGCTGCTGGGGCAACAAACCCATATTTAACGTTCGTTTTCTCTAGAATATAACAGCGATAGGTGCCGAGTTGGAGTCCTGGGAAGGAAAAAATTAATGTTTCGTCTCGTTATTTCAGTTAAAACATGTAGCTACTGCCGAGAAAATCCGATATGTCACAGTTGATTGTGCTTCGATATCTATCTTATTAGGTTCTGGGTTCGAATCCCGGTCCAACACAAAGCTTTACCTCACGGCATTTCAAATAAGTTACTTGTTAAGAAGCAATATTTAACATCTATCGTAGTTCGTTAACAGGGACAATAGTTGGTGGGTAGTATTCGCGTCCGTTAAAAATGTTTGCGTTATGTAATTTAAAGTTGGTATTAGTTAACTGATACTGTCTAAAATCGAGGTGTATCACTCTCTGTATGCCTGATCAGGAATGACTGTTAGTTTCCATCAGTCACGAAATCTTTGCTTAGTCTGCATGACCTGAGTTTGAATCCATATGCAGAACGAGACGGTTCGTCGTGTCATTTGAAGTTCATACATATTCTCAACTAGCTGCTCGTAAATAACTTAAAATTTTAATGTCATTTTGTGTTAAATAATAAGTACGGTATATTACTTTGAAGAGGAAATCATGAATACGACGAACTTACTACGTGCATTACCTATCTGACGCAATAATGAGAGTGGTAACATTTCAGGTATGTCATTTATTGTAATAAATGTGAGCTTACAAGCCTTAAGGACAGTCTTACCTGTGATAAGGTGTTCCCTGACATTTGTAGTATCGTAGTATTACATTGCATCTTGAGTTATTGCGATTCAGAGAAGTGTTTTCTAGTGGTGACTTGTTGGTACCATTTTCAATAGCCAAACGACTGTACCAAGGATCAATTAGAGAACCTGCTAGACAGCTGCGTTATGTGGGTTGCATGCGAGTCAGGCGGAATGCAATTCAGGTCGTTCGGATACTTCTGAGCATGATTGTACATTGCCGTTACATACACTAACCCCCAGGGCGTTAGCGGCCATCAGGCAGGAAAAATACCGCTGGTTGAACAAATTGTAACAAGCTGAACGCAGTAAATAGTAATAAGAAGTCGAGGAAAGCTAATCAGATCCGCCTTCCCCAAGCACTCCACTCGCTGCTCTTCGCCTCGACGGCACTACAAGCAACAACACGAACCCAAGTCACTGGAGAATCGCGAGATGTCACAATGGTGGAGGTTTCTCTACTTGAATTGAAATGCACTCATCTTAAAGCCTGCAGGATCTCGTTTTCGACGAGGTCGTGCACCCTCGTGACCACAGCCCTTCCATCCGGCAGTCCACGCGCGCCGCAAGCACTCCTTGTGTGTTCTCGCACTGTGCGGACCTGGCTTCTCCTGAATCCCCAACCGAACTGCCACACTCACACCACGGAAAAACACGACGTCGCCCCAAAGATAGGGCAACAGTTATTACATATCGATAACCTCGCTGCTGCCACTAGCAGACAGGCAACGCTTGCGAAACGAGTGGCGCCAGTCAAGATGAGAAGAAGACAATCAATCGCAACTATGCCAACTAAAGGATACGGTCTGGCCTCCAAGAGAGGGCGGAAACCTACAAACAGCAACAACGCGAGCCGGAGCACGGTTCTGTTCTTTGGGCCCAAACGTGGCTGTTGAGTAAACTGAACAAGCCTTCACGGGTAGTAGCCATCGTCCATAAACAAACACATTTAGGAAAATGCAGCTGCCTCGCTACTCATTGTAGGAACCAGACGACAAATTCCAGACGCCTGGGTAAGTCATCCGAGCCCACAGCTTGTACTTTTTGTGACTGGAAAGGATGAAGACCAATCTCATGAACGACATTCCAGACGTGACGCCGGTCCACGCCGAGTTCATGAGTGATTCGTCTTGTCGTTGGGTTACACTCTATACAATACGACACATCTTTGTCAAATGCAACTGTACGAACAGTGCCTCTCCTACCTGCATCATCGTTATTAGACCGCAAAGATCCTGTCTCTCTCTCTCTCTCTCTCATACATCTGTCAGTTGATACAAAAGCATTTTTCTGAGCCAACCTGCCGTGTGGATAATGTTCCTGGTAAAACCTACGAGCCGCCCTTGCATTACCATGGACAGCGTCTCAGGCTAAGTCCATGTCACTTATTTCAAACCATCTCAAACCATATCTCATATCCCACAACTCTTACTTACTTGTTGACACTCACTCTAGTCCAGTGTTTCCCAACCTTTCTGAGACCATCACCCCTGATGTAATTAGATATTACCTAGTACCCCTCCCCCTCCTCTCCCCCACAGGACCATCAGCATTAGCTCGTGACTAAAGTTTAGAATGAAAAAGAATTTTACATCAACATTTTTTTTATTTTTAAAACATAGATAGATAAATGATATTTATTTCTCTGCAGGTGTTTTATTTAATAGCCTACTGTAAGTAGGCTGTTTAGGTTTTCATGTTGGTTAACGCGACGTAGCGCTCTGTGTGAAAATCACTGACTGTGCTGTGTGCAGTCTGTGGCTGGTTTGCATTGTTGGAATATTTGCTATTGTAGTGTTGGGCAGTTGGATGTGAACAGCGCGTAGCGTTGCGCAGTTGGAGGTGAGCTGCCAGCAGTGGTGGATATGGGGAGAGAGATGGCAGAGTTTTGAGAGCGGACGATCTGGACGTGTGTCCGTCAGAAAAACGAAATTTGTAAGACCGGATGTCATGAACTGATATATATATTATGACTTTTGAACACTATTAAGGTAAATATATTGTTTGTTCTCCATCAAAATCTTTCATTTGCTAACTATGCCTATCTGTAGTTAGTGCCTTCAGTAGTTAGAATGTTTTATTTAGCTGGCAGTGTTGGCGCACGCTGTATTGCAGTAGTTTGAGTAACGAAGATTTTTGTGAGGTAGGTGATTTATGAAAGGTATAGGTTATTGTTAGATAGGGCCATTCTTTTGTAGGGATTATTCAAAGTCAGATTGCGTTGCGCTAAAAAAAAATATGTGTATCAGTTTACTGTTGATCAGAATAAGTAAAGAGAGAAATGTCTGAGTACGTTCAGTTTTGCTCAACTGTTTGAAAATCAAATAACGAAGAGGTTTGGTTGGTTGGTTGGTGTGGGGAAGGAGACCAGACAGCGTGGTCATCGGTCTCATCGGATTAGGGAAGGATGGGGAAGGAAGTCGGCCGTGCCCTTTCAGAGGAACCATCCCGGCATTTGCCTGGAGTGATTTACGGAAATCACGGAAAACCTAAATCAGGAGGGCCGGACGCGGGATTGAACCGTCGTCCTCCCGAATGCGAGTCCAGTGCCTAACCACTGCGCCACCTCGCTCGGTAACGAAGAGGTTTGCCAGCACTGTCATTCTTAATTTTTCTAAGGGAATGGTTCACTACAAATGAGTTAGTGAGACGATTGGTACTGCTTATTTCCAACAACGTTTTCTTAATGCATGACGAAGTAGTTTTCAGTGTATCGCGAATGCTACCTACAACTCCCTGTCAGAAAACAACGCTGACTATCCACATTGAAGGTAGACACTCGTTACAAGACCTGCTCCTTCTGCACCACTCCTCTCCTTAGTGATACTTCCTTCACGCATACCCTGCACTCACACTTATAATCAGCCAAATTTAAATGTGTGCACTATAGCGTTTGTAAATCCCCTCTAAACTGACATATATTTTATGATTTCAGGCTGCCGAAGTATTGTGTCTGACTACAACCACTAATAATAATAATAATAATAACAATAATAAGCAGAAAGGAAGGAGGAAGGGGATTCATCGACATAAAAAACCTACATTATGGACAGGTAGACAATTTAAGAAAATTCTTTCTAGAACGAGCAGAAACTAGCAAAATACACAAAGCAATCACTCATATAAATACATCGGCTACACCACTGCAATTTCATAACCACTTCTACAACCCTTTAGATCACATAACATCAACAGATACGAAGAAAGTAAATTGGAAGGGGAAGGCACTACATGGCAAGCACCCGTATCATCTAACACAGCCACACATCGATCAAGATGCATCCAACACATGGCTAACAAAAGGCAATATATACAGTGAAACGGAAGGATTCATGATTGCAATACAGGATCAAACAATAAACACCAGATATTACAGCAAGCGTATTATTAAAGATCCCAATACCACAACAGATAAATGCAGACTTTGCAAACAACAAATAGAAACAGTAGATCACATCACAAATGGATGTACAATACTATCAAATACAGAATACCCCAGAAGACATGACAATGTAGCAAAAATAATACATCAACAACTTGCCATAAAACATAAGCTAATAAAACAACACGTTCCCACATACAAGTATGCACCACAAAATGTACTGGAGAATGACGAATACAAATTATATTGGAACAGAACCATTATAACAGATAAAACAACACCACATAACAAACCTGACATCATACTCACCAATAAAAAGAAAAAATTAACACAACTAATCGAAATATCCATACCCAATACAACAAATATACAGAAGAAAACAAGAGAAAAAATTGAAAAATACATCCAACTGGCTGAGGAAGTCAAGGACATGTGGCATCAGGATAAAGTTGACATTATACCGATTATACTATCAACTACAGGAGTCATACCACACAATATCCACCAGTACATCAACGCAATACAGCTACATCCAAACGTATATATACAACTACAGAAATCCGTAATTATTGATACGTGTTCAATAACCCGAAAGTTCCTAAATACAATGTAACATATACCGTACAGTTCAAAGGAAGTCACGCTTGATGAAGGTCCGCGTCACTTTCCATTTTTAACCAGACCTAAGGTCTGAGAAAAATAGAAATAATAATAATAGTAATACTCTGTGGACCCTGCAGCTATTTAGTAGCCACTACATAGTTACTGTTGTGTTATGCTATCAAAAAATGGTTCAAATGGCTCTGAGCATTATGGGACTTAACTTCTGAGGTCATCAGTATCCTAGAACTTAGAACTACTTAAACCTAACTAACCTCAGGACATCACACACATCCATGCCCAAGGCAGGATTCAAACCTGCGACCGTAGCGGTCGCGCGGTTCCAGACTGTAGTGCCTAGAACCCTTCGGCCACTCCGGCCGGCGTTATGCTGTCAATTACTCCTTTTAACTGTTACGAAGTGAATAATGAAGCAATTTTTGGTCCATTGCAGAAACTACCTGTGACTCGGAGAACGTATTTTCATGAGAAATTTAAGCATGTGTGACGTATATGACTCAATTTTACTGTCATAGGTGTATGACACAAAGTTAAAAGTACAGCTGGGCAAAATAAAACTAATCCTTATAATATTTCAAACACCTTATGACAGACAACACAGCTTACATGAACCACCCCACATATGGATGATGTAAGTTGAGTTGCCTGTCTTAAGGTGCATGAAATACTGTACTTTCCAAGCCAGTTTTATTTTTACCATCCCATATATTTGTAGTGGATGGACTGTATCAGGAAAATGTCGTTCATACATTCTTTTTCCAAGGTCCAACCTCTATCATATTTTGTCACAAGTTTATGCCAGTATTTGAAAAAATTTATGTTGTTGGTAACTACGTATTCAGAATTACAGTCTTGTGAAATAATGATAACAGTAACGAAGTATTAAAAATAATTTTGTTTCGTGACCAAAACTCAATCTAATTGACTTGTTTTCACTCCTCAGTGGGAAATTACCCTTGGTTTTGGACTGCTACTCTTGTCCGCCGTTGTGCCTAATGCATAAGAGGTAAGGATACTTAAAACCAACGTTCGGCACTGCACAGCAGTCCCACCCAGGACAGTGAGCAGAGTGCAGTTTGTTTGATATGGCAAACACAAACAAGTTCCAGACTTGAAGATCGACATAAAGCTGAAGTTGATATTGACGATGCGTGGGGCGCCGTAAATATGCAACTGTGACCCCTAGTTCGTATAGCCATATTCCTTTGTCTGATGCCCCCTACACTTCTGGTCAAAATGTTGTTCCACACACTGTATATTTAAGGTGTATGCTACAGTATTTGTCAGTCGTAACTGTACTGTCTGCACATTGAAGTGTACGCGAAGAAAAATGCTGAAGTGTTGTGTAGCGTTTAACTGCACAAATAAATTCGGGAAAGGATTCCGTAATATTACTTTTCACACATCACACTCTTTTTTTTTTACAAAAGCTATTATTTTTGACAGTACTGGTGGAGGTAAGGCTCAAAACGTTTCATTTTGTGGTGCTGTAATATAGCTCACACGTTGATGAGAACAGCACACGGTCAGGTAGACATCAGAATTCCTTCCGATGCTGCATATGTCACGAAACTGTAATAATGTAGAGTACCAGATACGGAAACATTCATATGAGGCTAAATACACTTCACTTCAAAAATCTAGAGCACTAAACAACTGAATGTTGTAATTCGAACTCATGCATAATGTAATAGGCTGCATTCACTTCTGAAGCAAGAGTTATGGAAAATTTTCTTGTAGCACCTAAACAAAAATCGCTAATCTGTGACTGATTTCTGTTTGTTGGTATATTAAATTCGTGTCCTGTAGCTACACACTTAAATGAGACATTATATTTGTGACATAACATAAAGGAAGATGCTAAACTGTTGAACCGCTTTTTCTTCTCCTTCTCTCGCATCACCACGTGAACCGCTTGACGTCGTGTCTTCTTGTCTTCCGCCTTGCCCGTCTCAGGGAAGGAGCGAGGGAGAACGGCACGTAGAGGTTCGGTAAGCGTGACTGTACAGTTAGTGTCCTGGGGTGGATATGTATTTTTAATTCATTTTTTTATGAGAGTGTGGTCACCCTCACAAAAATTCAGACAGGTATGTATTCTACTGGCATTCAAAGTTCAAAAGATTGGCTTTACGTTAAGAAAATCGAACAACATTGAATATGTCGAACTGCGATTTATTGATCCATCTGAAATAAAACTGCAGTCACTCTGTGTCCACTCATCTTAAATAGTTTGATTTCGTATACAACTGTAATTGTGCTGAATGATTCATGCAACCTAGCAACGGAATCAATAAGCTACTCCGTATTGCGGATTATTTCAAAATTCAACATTTTAATACTTAGCACGGGTGAGTCTCTAAATCTCCGCTAATTATTTACGCACCACACTATTGTCTAACGCGCGGCTATTCAAATCTGCGTGTTTTCAATTAATTCGGCAAAGTCAATCGCACACAATGAGCCTGAGCGCGTCCTATACCAAAGTGTTATTTGTGTTCTCTCTGTTGTGGGTTGGCAGGAGAGCCAACACCGTATTGTTAGAGGAAGCCGAAAGGTACGCGTTTTAGCTCACACAGGCTGGCGTGAGGTCGGTAACAGGACAAGGAAATTAGACTTTAGAAAAACGGACGTAGCTGGTGGAATACTTAACTTTAATCCATTAATGATGAGTGTCGCTCTTGACTGTACATGACTCAGTATCAATAGTAACTGGTAATGGCGCCTTGCTAGGTCGTAGCAAATGACGTAGCTGAAGGCAATGCTAACTATCGTCTCGGCAAATGAGAGCGTATTTTGTCAGTGAACCATCGCTAGCAAAGTCCGTTGTACAACTGGGGCGAGTGCTAGGAAGTCTCTCTAGACCTGCCGTGTGGCGGCGCTCGGTCTGCAATCACTGATAGTGGCGACACGCGGGTCCGACGTATACTAACGGACCGCGGCCGATTTCAAGGCTGCCACCTAGCAAATGTGGTGTCTGGCGGTGACACCACACTCTCTGTGACTTTAAACTACTCTCGTCGACGTTATTACGCGACAGAATTTGATTAATGTACCAAGTGTACATTGTAGCACTTTTCCCTAGAAATAATACAGACAAATCACCAAGACTAATTATTGATTCACGCACACGTCTTCGTCCAACAAAACAGAATAAAGCAAAAGTGCTCTCTCCTCTGTCCACGAATAAACACGGCACTTACATCTCACCTTCCTCTGGCGTGAAAATCCAAAACACTTCAATAAAGGTATCTACGCAATTCAAAGCCAGACAAATGTCAAAACAAATATTCTACTGTAAATAGAATTATATCCCGTAATTAAATCACCAGCTTGCAAAAATTTAATTCCGAGATCGTCCACTTTGCAAGCAAGAGCCAATTTGATTTTTTGGTACTTATCTCGAGTGCAATTAAACTCTTTCTCGAAATTCGTGTTAAATGGACAAACTCAAACTTTTATTGATTAGGGGACGGCACACTCAGTCACGTTATATTGTGACTTGTTTCTATTTGTACGTAAATTAAATTTGTATCTTGTAGCTACATACTTAAATGTGTCATTGTGTTTGTAACGTAACTAAAGGCACATACATTTACCACCACAGTGCCCATCGAGGCACATTTCAAACTGCCTCTGGTTCACAGGAGACCAGGTATGGGATTGTGAGACATTGAGGAATACGGTGAGCCATTTTGTTTTGGCTCCCCGGATGATGTACTGCAGTGCTGTAGCACAGGGACTTTAGTGTGAGGTCTGCAAATCAACAAAAAATTATTTACATAGTATTATTTTTTAAAGTGATAATTAAAGCTTTATGACCACCCTCATAGTAGATGCACACATCGGTCTCAGGACATCCAATCAATGGCCAGTTAAAACTAATTACATTCATATAAATCTGAATTCGCAGCAATTATTTTTGTTCAGATGATGAAGAAATTAAATTATCTGGTATAAGGTGTTTCTTCGGATGTCTGAAACTATAAGGAATAAAATCACAGGGAGTGGAAAGTTGTTTAAGACTCATACAGAAATTAAATTGCAGTTATAAGGACTTAACGGCATGAAACTGAGGCAGTAATTTAGAAGTGAATGAGACAAGGTCGCTATCTATTTCTGCGTTATCCAGTTCGTACATAGGGCAAGTAATAAGGTGAATCAAGGAGAAATTTCGAAAAAGGGTTTAAGGTTCAGGGAGAAGAAACAAGAAAAGTAGAGGGTCCTAAGATTTTATATTTCTCTAAGAGACGACAAAGCATCTGGAAGATAAGCTGGGCAAAATACACAGTCTTGAAAAAAAGGTTCTCGGGTGACTATCTACAAAAGTAAAACAAGGATGGTGCAATGTGTAACTAAATCAGGCGATGATAAGGGAATGAGATTGGGAAATGAGGCAGTGGAAGTAGTTCGCGAGCTTTGTTGTTTGGCCAGCAAAATAAATGATGATGGCAGAAGTAAAGAAGGCATAAAAATCAGACTTGCAACATCAAGAAAAGCTTTTTTTCTTTTTAAAGAAATATGTTAATATCTTAGATAAATTTAAGAGTTAGGAAGTTGTTTCTGAAAATACTTTCCGGAATTGTACCTTACACGTTAGTGAAACGTGGACGGTAAACAGTATCGACAGTAGAAACTCATTAAAAACGGTGCTACAGAAGTCACTTTCCATATATCTGCATTTCCGGAAAGCGTATAACGTAATGTTCCACTGCAAAATGTTAACCGAGCATACGGAACAGGTTCTCAGGTATGTTGTGGCTCGAAGCCGTTTGAAGTAAAGGAACCTGGTACGTTGTCCTGGACGGCAAGTGTTCATCAGAGACAATGGCAGAACGTTAATAAAGTTTATTTTATTCACAAAACATTAAGAGTTTTCACATAAAAAAATACGGAGGCGTTACTTTCCAGCACGTCCTCGTATTATCGTGCGTGACCGGACGCAAGTTAGTGTTTTCTTCCGCATGATGTAGGTTGCACAAAATCTAATACAATACTCATTCATATTTATGAATATTCTTTGCATATTATTTCTTTGTTCTTTTAATCATAAGGAAGATGACAAGAGGTTTGTTTTTCTTGATGCAGAATAGCTGAAATTTATTGCAGTATTAGTTTGGCACGGCGTTGATGATGAATCTGTGAGATGTTTCTCTAAGCTTAAACACGATACGGTTTAAAGAAAGTGAATGCAATACTTATTCAGATACTACCGCCACTTCTAGTGTTGAAACAGCCACTGCCGATTATGTTTCCTTTTTTTCTTATCTGAATGCTGAAACCAAATGAAACAAGTAGACATTTAGCCAAAGGGGCCCTGCGAAGAAACATAATATTTTTAGCACAGTTTACCTGGAGCTAAGTGACCAAGTGGTCAGATGTGCAAAACCACATTTTTTACTAAATAAAAATAAGTCTCGAACTAGGGTGAGCAAGCGCTCAGACGTGAAAAGCAGGACCTGACTGTGACATTAGTCCACCATTAAACCAGAGCTGTTTTCCGCGCTGTTACCAATATGGCTACGTTATATTTACAGAAGGGATTTTAAGGTGCAGCACACTTACAAAAATATGGCTATTTTCACACAGACAGCTCAGTAAATGCATTTGGGGACATTAAATGAAGCACAGTAGCACAGTTTGTTGTACTTTCTTGTGAAATTACTACATTTTGCATCCTTTCCCTTCCAATCCATGTTTAAACACCTTTCCCCCATTTTTACCTTTCTTTTAATAGATTAGACAGAATTTTTTCTCTTATTGAAGACGATTTTAAAATTTCGATTAATCAGAAGTCAACAATGATCAATAAATATAAAAATATAAATCAGGAAACGCACCAGTAATATTTATATCCCCAGCAGCAATAGCCAATCTCAGTAACAATAGTCAACCTCAGTAACAATGGTCAAATTACAACTGTGAAATCAAATAAAATTTAAACAATGAAACTGCAATAGTGGAAACCTAAATTCAATTAGCGCTGGCATGAATTTAACAGTTCCTATATATCAACTGTGCAATGTCGTCTTGGCCGTGTCAGTGTTTTATCAGAACAAAGTTTTCACAATAAAATCATGTCGAAGGTTAAGAAGGAGAAGTGGTGTGCACTTTCAGAAGAACTCAAGACTCAGTTTATCGAAAATGACAACATCAATCTGTGATGTGCTGTTTGCGTAGTAAATATTGTAATCGATGACAAGCATCAAAGAAACAGAATAAACCAACATATCCAGAATAACGAACATTTAAAGAACACTGGACTTCGCAAATCGGAACCTAAATAAACTACTCTGACACACGGCTTCGATGATCGGAAAGCTAACAATCATTGAATGAATTCAGTGTGTATCTTGCCACGCCATTAATCCAGTCAGGAATTCCATTCCACAAAATGAACACTCTTGCATTCAAATCATTTCTGCGTAAGTACACTGAAAGGTCAATACCAGATGAGAGGACTCGTAGAAAAAGTTACATGTAGCCATTTTATGAGAATGTTTTAGATAAAATAAAAGAGCCGTTCCTCAGACATGAAGTGGGATTCGTTTTAGATGAAATTACTGATGAGCGCCAAAGATATATTTTAAATTTGTTTGTTTTTCCATTATCCGTCGAATGGACAAAACCTATGCTTTTTAAACTATTCGAAAAGACAAATGCCTGCACGATAACGCTGTCGTTCATAGACCCATGTATGAACATGTGGCCAGGGGACATACAATACGAAAAAATCAGGCTTGTAACTGATCAAGCATAATACATGCGTTCGGCTTTCTAACAATTGAAGGACATGTACCCTACCCTCAACCAGGTAACATGTGTTGTTCATGATCTACACCTTGTCGCCAAAGAATCAGGAAGCATTACTGCAGGGTAAATTACTTCATTGTTGCTCTGAAGAAGACTGTTATAAAGGGCCCCAGTCGTAAAGTTTTGAATAATCCCCCTCCCCCTCCCAACCCAAATGACAGGGCTCCACCTTCCACAGTTTACTGTCATCACAACGTGTGGTACTTGGATAAGTTGTGCAAAAATTTTTATAAAATCAATCTCCTCGTATGTGCCGTAGATTCAATGGGCGCAACTGCCATCAAGCAAGGCCAACAGTTAATCAACAACAAAGACCTGATGTTGGATCTCTATGCAGTATACAGCTACAAGTATTTGTCTGGTGTGATTCAAACTTTGGAAGAAGAAGGTATGGAGAAGGAGGAACAGTGGGAGAAATTGATGAGCATTAGGCACATCCTTGATGGATTTGTTATAGATATATTTCAGATCAAATTTGAAGAACAATCTAGTTGTGGAAACCCTTGCAACTTTGACTGAACTTCCTTTAAAGACGCTGACACACATTCTCCATTAGTTTCTGTAGACGTTGTGCGATGTTTCTCCATATATAAGGAGCATTTGAAATGATGTGTAATCTTGGCTAACAGTACCCTATAAATGGGGCAGAGAAAGTTAATGCAGCTGCTTTAAAACCAAATAAAGTAATTTCGTCAGCATTTTCTTTGAACCTTTTTGTATTTATTTCCAGAAATTTTCCCCCCTTTTCTGATCGTAATTTGCACCTTAAAATGCTTTCTGTATAATGTAGCAGTAAGACACTGAACATTGAGGAAAATACAATGTGGGTTGCTTATTTAACGCAACTGTGACGTCAAACAGTGATGTCATTCTGTATTAACATATTATGTTGGTAATTATGAGATTAAGAAATCTGGTTATTGTTTACTACTCGTGAATTACTGATCTTTTTGGAAAAAAACTGTATGAAAGTATATTCTCGTACAGAATATCTGACAACTGATGAGTAACTCATTACATTTCGGGAGCATTGGTCGTTTAAGCATATTCACCTAAAAACACAAATAAATTTGGCATATAAGGTGGTTCGCATAATTGAATATATAATTTATATTGCAAACATTTGAGAAGTCTGATGATTCTTCCAGGCAGTCTAATCTTCTTCTACGTGTTCTGAAACATTTTGTTAATCACATAAAAGACCCACTGAAAAACATAATCATTGATAAGTGGAATACTAGTGTCACACTTGCGAGAACCCTAACCAATTTGAAACTGATTTTAGTGGGAATTTTATCCAAAAATAAACGTGGAATCGCTGCCGAGAACTTGCCCAATAAACAGGGAGATATTGAGCTTAAGTTTACTCGGTTTTACGAGGAAAATGTTGTGGTTTTGTATATTCTGAAGGTATCTCATTGCTTAGTTTTAAAATTAGCAATGCAAAGTGGTGACAACGTATATGAACATATACGTGCCTGTGAAGAAAAGTGACTTCCTACATCTGCGCTAAAGGAGCGTTGGACATGTGTGGACAATTATGCAACAAGTACAGTGTTTGGTGCAAAACAAGCACATGGTCCCTTGGATGTGTTCTTATTTTTAAACTTCCGTGCACTAAATTCCCGTATCTTTCACAAAACGGACACCAGTAAAAAGGCGCAAAGAAGATGTAAGTAGGCTGTTTATGTTTTCTTATTGGCAACGCCACGTAGCGCTCTCTGTATGAAAATCACTGGCTGTGCTGTGTGCAGTCTGTGGCTAGTTTGCATTGTTGTCTGCCATTGTAGTGTTGGGCAGCGGCAGCTGGATGTGAACAGCGCGTAGCGTTGCGCAGTTGGAGGTGAGCCGCCAGCAGTGGTGGATGTGAGGAGAGAGATGGCGGAGTTTGAAATTTGTAAAAATTGATGTCATGAACTGCTATATATATTATGACTATTAAGGTAAATACATTGTTTGTTCTCTATTAATATCTTTCATTTGCTAACTATGCCTATCAGTAGTTAGTGCCTTCTGTAGTTTGAATCTTTTATTTAGCTGGCAGTAGTGGCGCTCGCTGTATTGCAGTAGCTTGAGTAACGAAGATTTTTGTGAGGTAAGTGATTTGTGAAAGGTACAGGTTAATGTTAGTCAGGGCCATTCCTTTGTAGGGATATTTGAAAGTCAGATTGCGTTGCGCTAAAAATATTATGTGTCAGTTTAAGCACAGTCTTGTATAATTTTTCTAAGGGGACGTTTCATATGTCGACCCTTAGCCTAGGATACCTCACTGGAATCTTCTGATTTTTTCTTGTAGTTTGCGTATTTAGTGTAGCTTTTGTTTATTGCTAGCGCGTAATTATAGAGAGAATTTCCTTGGTAGTTGTGGTTTTTCATTGTTGCACAGTAAAACAGTTGTGGCATGCATGTAGATTTGCACCAAGTATTTCGCAGCTGCGCTTGCAATTAACTAGATATTATTTTCAGTTCTATGTTAATGTGTTCTCTTATTTTTGCTCTTCAAATTGTGCTTTTCTGTGTTGTCGTGTGAAATTTTGTGACAATAATGGTGTGTGAAAAACGTAATACTAGGCTCCAAAGTAAACTGAGAAATGACAGTGAAGATGAAAGCAGTGTGTTAGCGCCACCGAGTAATGAATTAACTAATGTTCAAAGTAGTAATTTGGTAATTGTACATAGGGAAATGGAGCGGGCTGCAAACAATGGTGTAGACAGTGAAACAATTAGTGAACAGGGAAGCATTATCGATCGATCGGTCGGCAACAGCTCGCCTCAGGAATCCGAAATGACAGGACACAATCTTGCAAATACTGTAGATTCAGGTTTTGCGTCCTCACCGTTTTCTCAAATAAGTCAAGACACATTTTCTGCTTGTCAAAATGTGAACGTTGCTGGTGCAAATGCACTGCCGAAAAGCGTAGAGGAACAGATTCCAGACACTAATGCATTGTTATTACAATTAATGCAACAAATGGGACAAAATCTTCAAAAGTTAGACACAATGGAACAAAATCAGAGACAAACACAGCAAAAGCTTCAAAAGTTAGACACAATGGAACAACACCAGAGACAAACACAGCAACAGTTAGACGCAATGGAACAAAATATTCACACCACGCTTGAACAAACACGTGAAGATTTAACTACTGAGTTACATAACATTGAATCGAAATGTCAAAAAGTCTGTAATGACGTAAAAACACAAATTTGTGAGCATTTTCAACCTATTTTTTCGCGGCATGAAAATGCATTACAGAATCACAAAGCAGCCATAAAAGAACTGCAAACCATTGTTCATGAAAATCATGAGACCTTGTGGGCTAAAATTGACTCAGTTGCATCTACCAATTCGGTTACGCAACTTGCAAAAACTCAGGAAAACTTTAAGGACACAGTAGATTCGATTTCAACACAAATGGACACTCTGAAACTTGGTTCAGAAAAACACACTGAGGAAATGTGTACACTATCGGAGAAAGTAGCCGAACTTTCGGATCAGGTCACTAACTTATCTACAAAGGTAGATGATGATCTGAATGACACAAGACCCATAGCCTTCACTGACACAGAAGAGTATGAACAAATAAGAAAATTCAAACAAAATCAAAATCAAATCAATACACAGTACAAAAGAGAAATCCGGGAAGTACAAGATCAGCTGACACAGTTAATACAAGAATTACGTATTTTTTATCATGCCTTCCTCTCAGTGTATTGGTCTCAAGCTACACAAGACCGAGTAAAACATAGCATCATGATGATGAAACACTTTGAACAATCTGAATTTTCCAGTCTTGTCAAATATTTTGAAGACATGTTGCACAAGACTCAGTACCTGTCAAACCCATACAGCCCCTCAGAACTCATCCGCATTTGCTTAATCAAATTACCTGAACATTTACGGCATATTATTTTGGCAGGACGTTGCAAAGACGACATTGAAGCTTTTCAGAGACTCTTACAAGAATTAGAAATTGACACAGACAGTCGCGGGATGCGAAAACGGAAAAACAATCACTACAGGTCACATCCGTCACAATTCCGTGACGACAGAAACAATAAATGGCCACGACAAGCCTATTCTTACAACGTAAATCGTGACCAAAACAGACACCACTCTTATGACAACCACTGGCAGAGTAATAGTTACAGGGAAAGATCACCTTTCCGTGGTAATGACTATCACAGAGACAATCATAGAAACAGACAATTTGGCAACCAGAACTATTATTATCAAGGGAGACAGAATAATTTCCGACGCAACAGTTCAGCGCGCAGTTACGAATCAGGGAGAAATTCTCCACCACGTGACCGACACGAAAGAAACTGTGTAAACTACCGACAAAACGACGGACCTGAATTCCATCAGAACCGGCGAGCTTTAAACAGAGCTGGGCCCTCTCGGCAAGGCGAATTTGTGGAAGTTAGGCCTCCTAATCCCAGTAACGACGCGCGGCAACAAAGAGACAGACAATGACTCGCACCGCAGGCATACACGTGCGCCGGTTGGCTCCGAGAAAAATAACATTATATCTGGTATTGCTAATGAGATTTTAATGCAACATTTTGGTGTACTTGAAAATACATTCTGAATTAAAGTACTTTCTGAGAGATACCAGATGACACAGTGGTTAGTTTATGTGACAGCTACACGATTTTATCACGACGCTGATAATGCGTGACAATTTACAATGTTGCTTTTGCGGTGTTTCTGTTTTATATCTGCACAGTTTTTCTGAATTCTTCTGTAAGGTAAAACATGTTTTAGTAGTAACTTTTGTGGTATAGCTACAAGGAGACAGCCTTTTCCGTAGCACAACAATACATTACAGCACAGTACTTTCATCAGCACAACAATAAGCGTAATAACTAAGATATCTCTACGCAAAGCATTTCACTTTTGTTTATCATGAGGTAAGTACATTGACTTCTGCAGAACTTAGCTTTCGGAGGACGATAACTACGACACTTCCACAGAGATTATCTTACAGCAAGACGCACATTTAGCGCTACAGGACACGTATTTGTGTGATTAATTTTGTACTTAACACATGTATTTTTAAAGATTTTTGAATTACAAAGAAAGTTGTCCGTGATACATTTCATTCCATTGCTGTAATCAGTAACACCTGAGGGTATAATTACATTAATCCTCAGGGGGGTACACGCCTACTTTGTGTACCATGTGTGTGGCAAGCACAAGGAGCCCTAGCTAATATGGTATTTGCTTATACAACTTTACACATCGGTACCATATTTCTCTAATACATAAATTACACAGCTATCTGATCATTTAACTGAGAGAGACAAACTTTTTATTACGTCAGTGACACATGTTTACGCAATTACACAGTTGGGTAACTTCACACTTATGAAATTGTATTTTGTCTGTACTTTGTGAATTGTTCATATTTTTTCAGAACCATTGTGATACTATGAGAGCTTTGAATGATGTATTTGGTAAGGGAGAATGATTTTAAAATACATTTGAGGCAGATGACACTATTGAAATGAGCAGAGAATATTTTTTATGGTTTGAAATTATTGCAGAAAGCTACGACTTTTTTGAGATTTGACTGAGGTGTTATGATGTTATTTTTACGACGACGATGTGTATTATGCTGTTGAGGTATGTTTATGTCAATAAGATGATGCTACCATATATGAGGAATGTGATTACGTGTTTATATGTATATGAATAATGAATAGAAGTTAGGGACTCTTGACTTGTGAAAAAGGATGTTGGAAACTGAGAATCGTACTTTAAGAGTTATGAAATGTGTGTAAATGCGTGAATGTATCACAATGCTGGCGAAAATTTTTTGGACAATGTTATATTCATAGGATTTTGTTTCTACACATTTGCAAAGCAAATTCTTGACCTGTGAAATATTTTTATATGAGACTGTCACTGTAGCGGAAACTGCTGTCGTAAATATTTCCATAAGAAAGTTAAGTGACCACCTGCACATAATGTGTCGTGGGCACCCAGGTGTGTCAGATGCCTGGAGAACAAGCCATTAGTGTGAGTGCCTCGTCAGAAGCACAGGTAGAAAAAAAGAAAGGGGAGGCCATTGTCCTCGCTATTGACATTTCCTTGTTGAAAGCATACTGTGGAGCTCGTAATTTATGATATTTACTGAAATGCCTAATGAAATGACGAGAAATATTTTTACATCTGCACACCTGATTACGACAAGCGTCTTTCTACGAGAGTTGAGAGAATTTCTACTAACTTATGAAATGTCACATGACTATTGAATGATATTTTTATGCTTTGGTTTGCGTAATTGCTTATTTCATTTGATACCTGTTTTCCAGCTGTGTTACAGCATTAGTTTTATAGAATAAACTTAGATGCATTTGCTAATGTGAACACTTTCTGTCAACAGATCTATTAAATAATTATTTTATGACCCACATTCTTCGAAAAAGGAGCTCTTGGAATGGAAAGAACATGAAGAAGGGACTAATAACAGGAACTGCATACATAATTTTCTTTTCAGCTACTTGGTAATATTTTTCGTAGAATAAGTTGTGGTGCACCACTTTAATTACATAGACATTAAGATGTGAATATACATTTCCCTTATCTGCATTGTTGTTTTTACTGTAATATTTTTTCTGCTTGAGCTATGTCATGTTTAGGTATAAGTTGCTGCTGTTTGCCAGGCATAGTGTTATTGAATTTGACTTTGTATTATTCTGTTAAGCCAGTTTTACTAATGATTTATTTTTATTGTTGCTGCACATTGGCTCATATTAGTTGTAATATTACAATTGCTTTGCTAATTTCTTAATGCTGCTTGCTTCGCAAATCTGCGTTTTTTTTTCATTGCTGTTTATATTAACTGTTTTATGTGATGCTGCATTGCCTCGTCCCTTGGTATATATATCTGAGCTCAGTAGATTTAAGTTAGCTTAAGAGGGGTAGACTATATAAGAAACTATCTATGATGACTTGGAAGAAATGTATTGAGAAGCTATATGAAAATGGTTTGGGAAAAACAAAAAAAGGATACTGTACAGTGGAGAAAAACTATTTTTGACAGAGGATGTGAATAGAATACAGAAAGCAGGCTTAGATAGGACTTTTGGGAATAATGATGAATGAAGGGAGATCTCCAAGAAGCAAAGAAAGTTTTGTTTGCAAAATATTGCAGTAAAACAAACCCTGTCCTTTCCTTTTGGTGTTATCCCACTATGTGTTTGTGTACCCTTGTGTATTTGTTTTCTTCCTGTCTCTGTGTAGTTTCATAGAATTTTTTCTTCTAATACTAAGCTGTATTCACTATGATGAGGAATACTGTTATCCTCAAATATAATTGGCATTAATAATATGTTATTTACTTTATAAATATGCTTAGACATTATTTATTCTGTTTTGTTTTAATGCTCATGTTTAAAGTTGATGTTTCGCAAGTTATTCTGATCTTTTATGTATGTACTCATGTCATAATTCCTGTAACACTGATGTATATGTTATTTCTATTCTTTTGTAAAGCCTGTATTACTACAAATGTTATCTGTATTGTTATGTTTTTAATGATGTATTTTGTACCTTTGTAATTGTATTCTCATGTTATAATATTGTAATTGACACCAGTTCATCAAATTAAGTAACTTGTAAGCATTCATTTCACTGCACACATTTCTGTTGGTCATAGTAATGGACAATATGTGAGAAGTAGGGACTGTTAGTGTTTGCACGTGTGTTAATAATTCAGCAAGGGACTGGATAACAGCATTGCTGGTTCTAAGGACAATTCCAAAAACTTTGTGAGTGCACAAGTGGTGGTTATGGACTTGCTATATTCTCCGCAAGACGCTTCGATGGTGAATGTGCACCTGCACCGTCGCAGCAGATGGCTGCTGGCCATCTCTACCAGGACTACAGTGGGTCTACACCATTGATGACCCACCAATACCATTATTTCTACAAGGACTACAGTGGGTCTACACCTTTGCTGACTCACCAGTACCACAATTTCTACAAGGACTACAGTGGGTCTGCATCTTTGATGGCCAACCAATACTCTCTACCAGGACTGCAGTGGGTCTGCTCTGTGATGCCCTACCTACCAATATTCGTCAGAACTTCGAATGACTCTGCTGTGGGTTTGCTCTGTTGTGGCCCATTACCTGTCAGCATGTCAAGAGTCAGCACTGTCTTTCTGTTGGAAGGACAACACTACTTCTTCAAGACTGCATGGACATCCACTACTTCTGTGTGCATTGTCTTTTACTGCTCAGACTTTGAGAAAAGAAACGGCACTTTTACTGTGATGAATGATCAGGACTGTCTTTATGGACTGTGAGAAAATTTTAGCTTTTGACCAACATTGTATAAATAAGTGTGTGCGTTTGATATCTTTGTTATTGTAATTATGAAAATTTTTTTCAAATCATTATTGGCCACTGCCCAAAAATATTTTGTAAAATTTTTTGTGGGGAGCATGGGGGCTATGTAAGTAGGCTGTTTATGTTTTTATATTGGCAACGCCACGTAGCGCTCTCTGTATGAAAATCACTGGCTGTGCTGTGTGCAGTCAGTGGCTAGTTTGCATTGTTGTCTGCCATTGTAGTGTTGGGCAGCGGCAGCTGGATGTGAACAGCGCGTAGCGTTGCGCAGTTGGAGGTGAGCCGCCAGCAGTGGTGGATGTGAGGAGAGAGATGGCGGAGTTTGAAATTTGTAAAAATTGATGTCATGAACTGCTATATATATTATGACTATTAAGGTAAATACATTGTTTGTTCTCTATTAATATCTTTCATTTGCTAACTATGCCTATCAGTAGTTAGTGCCTTCTGTAGTTTGAATCTTTTATTTAGCTGGCAGTAGTGGCGCTCGCTGTATTGCAGTAGCTTGAGTAACGAAGATTTTTGTGAGGTAAGTGATTTGTGAAAGGTACAGGTTAATGTTAGTCAGGGCCATTCCTTTGTAGGGATATTTGAAAGTCAGATTGCGTTGCGCTAAAAATATTGTGTGTCAGTTTAAGCACAGTCTTGTGTAATTGTTCTAAGGGGACGTTTCAAAGATTATTTCTCAATGAACTTAAAAACTAACACATCACGGAAAACGTTCTCAGGAAATTGTTAATAGCTAGAAAATCACGAGGAGAACTGAACCAACATTGCGGAAAATGAAAAGACATCGCATCTGTCTTAGCACAATCATAGTGTGCCACTTGCAAAGGAAGTGTATGTTAAAACATTTTCAGCGTTGTGTGCACAAATGAAAATTAGCAGATTGAAATATTTTAATACTACAAAACGTTTTGTGCTATAATGCTGAAATATTGTTTGCATAATGATTTTCCTCATTTTGCACATAATAATTTCAATGTCATTAATGAAGCACACTGATTACTTCTGTAAGTTAAAATCTTCCAGGTTGTTAGGCCGCATCATATTTCTTATAAACGATCGATATCTCGAATCCTTAGCTGGGGTCTTCTTCAGGATGTTGTGGTGAACACTGATGCCTAAACAGAATCAACAGCGTTCAGCACATCATCCTGAAGATAATCCCAGCAGAGGGGTCGAAACGTCGTTTATAAGAAATATAACGTGGCCTAGCAACTCAGAAGGTTTTTAACTTCAATGGTAATAGCCACGAAAGACTGCAGACTTAAAATAGTTTCTTCTTCATCTACCTCCCTTTTATCACGCTGAGCGGGACTTGTTGTTTTCTGCAGCCTTGGGAGCTCTCCTAGCTAGCAATGGACATGGTCTTTAAAAGGTCCAGACAGTCATAAAATTGTCTAGAGCTGAAAGCAGCCCCCCCGAGCAAAAAGATGATAAAAAATTCACAATGCCCTGTTTTTGGAAAGCAGGCGCCTTGCTATCAATCTGTCTGCCCTGAAACTGCTGTCTGAGAGTCGGTACCGGAACTCCTTTTAGGGAAGATAAAATCTGAAAGTCAGGTATACGCCTCAGAATGGGAGAAGTGTGAGATCAGTCATTTCCCTGCAACCACACAAGGAAAGAAAGTTCGGTTAAAACTGCATTAACAGAGATCTGATTGGCTCACAATAATTATTTCTATAAAAGGCATGCTTTCCGACACGTGTCGACACCTAAGCCTTTTGGTTGGCCAGGGTTAAGAACCTGTCATGGAGTGGAAAATTTTTCCCCAATCCTCCCCATGCCAGACCATCACTGGTTAACCATGACACAATTTGCGAGAGTAGAAGTGCATTAAACTTATTTATAAATTTATTATTGGTTAGAACTTGCAAAGTTTGCTGCAATTGTCTGGCAAGATTCCTACACTGGCAGATCCAGCCAGGTTTCAAAGAGTTAAGCCAGAGGACACTTGCTGCTGAGAGACTGATGAGTACAAATTTGCTGTCAGGGTGTCGAAGAGAGGGATGTCTCCAGATTAGAGTCCAGATTAGAAATGAATACAGTGGTCGAGCTGGACTCAGAACATCCAGCCTGTACTAGCACCGTCTTCCACATTCACGAAATATACAAAAAGAGTGGTAAAAATGAGCCAATTACGCAATCATCAAAAGGCTTAACTCCACACTTTTGAAGTTCACAGTCGGCTATTTGCTTTCATCATGCACTTTGGCAATTTCACTGGTGTTTGTACTTACTTTTCCGGATTATTTCTTTAAACCACTAAACATGTTCGCAGTGATTGTCTATATCCAATACAAATATTCCTCTTATGCTTACATGTGCCTATCTATCGGTGGTGGACACGTATGTTAAATGTTTACGTACTTATTTCGGAGGGTAGTTCATGTGTTTGTTGTTTTATAGTAATAAACCAAATTTTTATAGTGACTACCAGTTTCTTTTTTAGTTATATGAGCCCTTTCATTAA
Source organism: Schistocerca cancellata (assembly GCF_023864275.1). Classification (NCBI taxonomy): domain Eukaryota; kingdom Metazoa; phylum Arthropoda; class Insecta; order Orthoptera; family Acrididae; genus Schistocerca; species Schistocerca cancellata. Next base: position 744,036,907 of record NC_064628.1, on the reverse strand, counting down.
TATATCCATGTGAGGTGTGGTAATTTCTTGCTTAATTGGGACACCCCTTGTAGTTTTCCTTCAATAATACGTTTCTACTGTGCGACATTGTTTTTCTCAAATTTGCATGTTCTTATGGGGAACTTCCTTTCCCTGTAGGTTACTGTTTATCGGACTTGTCGGGGGGGGGGGGGGAGGAGGGGAGGGGGAGGGGATGGGTATGCCAAACAGTTTAACTGACACCTTACATATGTCAGCGTGAAGAACTGAAAAAAGGGCCAGACCATTGTGATACGGAAGATGTTGTAAAATTGTCTCAGTCCAAGAGGGAATTTGTAGATATTGAAAAAAAGAACTGACAGAAGTAACAAAAGTGAAGAATCAGTTAGAGAGAACAAACATGAAGAAACTGAAGAACCCAAAGAAAATGTAGAAGATCTTCTAGACGAATGTAAACAAATTAGAGGACTGTGCACCACGCAAAGAGAATGTGAAGAAGACGAAACCAGTTAAAGTAGTGGTAATAATTTGTTTTATGACATCTCTCAATGGTCTTCCCCTGCTCAGAACACCTAAGTTTCGACTTAATCAAAACAGAGAGTGAAGCATTTCAAAACAAAGGTGAACTATTTGGGTCTGGAAACAGGCAGGTTATACAGGTGAGGAGAGAGATCTGAACCAATAGTTAATGTCTGATTGGATCTACATCGATCAGTTAAATTGTGAGAAAATTATGAGGAGCTGGATGGCGTACTCGACTAAAATACAAAATTTTGCTGTTTTTTCTGTAGGCTCTTTGGTACAGATGCAAGATTGAGATACACATCTAAATGTGTCACCGGTTTCCGAGCTTGCTGGAAACATAGACAACCATGACACCTCACGGAAATATCAAACATGTTTTAAAAAATGGAAAATCATAAGAACATTCCTAACTGCCAATAGAACAGTTGATCATGTTATCCAGACAGCATATAAAACAGAAAAAAGAAAATGGAATTTTAAAATGACTGCTTTATCCTTTTTTCTTTTTTTTTTTTTAGTTGAACAAAATTTTCCATTCCACGGCCACTGAGAGCATATGCTGGCAGAAAACAAAGGAAATCTTCTTCGTTGATTAGACTGTCAACAAAATATAGCGCTGTACTTAGGGAACACCTGATCAAACTAGAACAGTCTACTCAGTCACAGTCGGACAAAATAGTTACAAGCTAATTATTCCCCACTAGACAAAACGTTTTTTTGTCACTTCCAGGTGGAATTGGTAAGGAAAAGATTTTAAATGTTACAAAGGATTCCAAGTATTTTTGTATCATCTTTGACAGTATGGCAGACATCTCACACATTTATCACACCAGTCAAATCATTTCTTACATTCGTATAGAAAATTTTAAAAAAATGAGTTAATTCTAGATTGTTTTCAGCAAAATAGGGAGAAAGTATTTAACATAATAGAAGATATGTTACAACTTATTGAGGAGGATGATCTGGATGTAACAATGTGCCGACAACGTTTCTGCAATGGCTTGTGCACAGACAGGGGTGAACTTAACCGTAAAGCATTGTTTGTATCCTCACTTTCCCAATCTGAGCACGTTATACACTTTTGCAGCAGTTCCGTTACGGATGACTTTTTTTTGGAACTTAGGAAGTTTGTACATGTTTTACTCAGCTTCCATCCACAGATGTGAGATCCTTCCGAAAAACTTTGGAGTTACATCTAAGAGACTAAGAAGCTGTTAAACCTGTGTTTCAGTACTCTAAAAAGGTAATCGATGCCACTGAGGAACTACCTGATTCTTTGGAAACTATGAAAACCAATGGAGCTTCTCATCTCTGTTGCTGCATTGTGTGATTTTTCGTTTTTATGTTTTGTGTGATTATGGAGTACTGTCTTAGAGGAAGTCAACCATGCGCAAAAGTATTTATAGATTCTTGGAGTCGGCCTCTGAATGGATATTACTAAGACGATAAGTCTAAAGCGCGCTTTGAAAAACAAGAAAATTGTCTTTTTGTCGAAGCGCTTCGATTTGTGAAGCATCCATGTGACGAGATGGACATTCCTGTGGTAACAGGTGGATATTGCTGAAAGAAGAAAATTATGCCTGAGTGAAAGCTGCCGAAGAGACGTTGACTTTGCATCAGGAACTGAGAAGGACAATGTTTGAGTGCATCGACAGATTTCTGCAAGAAATCTATACACGTTTCAAGACCATGGAAGATCGTTTTGCTTGGTACAGAGCCCTGCAATCTCATTAACACCTCAAAAACAGATCTTCTCACGACTGTAAAAAGTTTATCTGACAGTTGTGACGAGATTTCTGAAGGTGACATCACTGCTGAAATTCCACGCCAGAGAAGAGTTCTGCAAGCTGCCCAAGTTCTAAAAGAAGAATCTCTTGGTTGGACATCTTTAAGATTCTTACAGTTTATCGCTGAATATGAATTTCCCGAATCTGTTGGTGACCTCATTTCGTCGTTAAGGTTTTCGTTTACTTTGCATGTTTCGGTAAGATCATGTGAAACGGTTTGTGAGACGTCAAATTTGCTACGTCTTAAATTCAGCTATCTCTAATATTGTCTTTGTTTATTTGTACTGCTTCAATAATAATCAGTTAATTTACGTCATTTACGAAAAAGAGTTTAACTTATTTTTTCCCATTCATAAAAACAGTTTACAAAATAGATTTGCTAACTTAATTACTTGAATAACAGAAATGTTTCCCTCACCCCCTCTATAAAAAATCATTGTTTCTGTAGGTTTTGTGGGGGGTTGGGGTAGGGGTAAATTAAAACACCACACCAGCTGCCAAATAACCTTGCCATGCCACTGCATCCAGGCTCACTTCGACGCAATGCCCAGCCGTGTCAGACCAATTGTTGCAGGCATAGATGAATTTAACAACCTCTACATCCCCAAATCACTTACTAATTTATTTAGTTAGTCTTTCTACTACACTCCGTGAGCGCAGTAAGTAAAATTTCATTGTTTTCTGTCTCTCGTGGTGTGCATTAATAATGCTCAGCAGTGTAGGTACCCGTTCTTGTGTCGGTTCACACCCACGAAGTTCATCTCCTCTCACAGACAAATGTATGATATTTAGCTAAGACTACGAGCTACCATGTGATATAAAAATATTTCATGAATCACTCAGTTTACTAGAAACCAAGGGACCAGTGCGAAACTTCCGCACTTTTATAATTTTAATTAATGATAGTACTTGGAATAAGTTTTGTCGTTGGGTTAAGGGTAGTTGTGGCAATGAAGAGAACACATATTCAAAAGTGAACTGAACGACATGAAATAATAATCTTGAATTTACTATACATATACATTTCGCATTCGGAATGTTTGCCCCGACTTGTACGGCAGGCAGAGATCATGGACTGTGAGTAGAGCCACACAATCTATGACTTTTAATTCGACAAATATTTTCAGTTACAGTAAGCATGTTATGTCGTAGCAACAATCGGTAAATCACAATTCCTGGTGACAATGACAAATATGTTCGTCGTTTCGGAAAGTATATTCGCTTGGAAAGTAAGCTTGTACACGAGCAGAGATAATGGACTACCGCAGTGATCAAGGCTATCATCTATGACAATGCCGTATACTGATCGCGCACCTTCGCTTTGCCCCTCTGTGATCGATGGAAGTCGGCTGACTTCGGCAGCTCTGGAATGCTTACAGTCCCTGCCAACATTATTACGTAAAAGTATTGTGAGCTGTATCAATAAGCAGCCGTTTTGAATATAGTATTGATTCGTATGCAGTTTTGGGTGTATGATTGTTAATACACTCCTGGAAATTGAAATAAGAACACCGTGAATTCATTGTCCCAGGAAGGGGAAACTTTATTGACACATTCCTGGGGTCAGATACATCACATGATCACACTGACAGAACCACAGGCACATAGACACAGGCAACAGAGCATGCACAATGTCGGCACTAGTACAGTGTATATCCACCTTTCGCAGCAATTCAGGCTGCTATTCTCCCGTGGAGACGATCGTAGAGATGCTGGATGTAGTCCTGTGGAACGGCTTGCCATGCCATTTCCACCTGGCGCCTCAGTTGGACCAGCGTTCGTGCTGGACGTGCAGACCGCGTGAGACGACGCTTCATCCAGTCCCAAACATGCTCAATGGGGGACAGATCCGGAGATCTTGCTGGCCAGGGTAGTTGACTTACACCTTCTAGAGCACGTTGGGTGGCACGGGATACATGCGGACTTGCATTGTCCTGTTGGAACAGCAAGTTCCCTTGCCGGTCTAGGAATGGTAGAACGATGGGTTCGATGACGGTTTGGATGTACCGTGCACTATTCAGTGTCCCCTCGACGATCACCAGTGGTGTACGGCCAGTGTAGGAGATCGCTCCCCACACCATGATGCCGGGTGTTGGCCCTGTGTGCCTCGGTTGTATGCAGTCCTGATTGTGGCGCTCACCTGCACGGCTTGCACGGCGCCAAACACGCATACGACCATCATTGGCACCAAGGCAGAAGCGACTCTCATCGCTGAAGACGACACGTCTCCATTCGTCCCTCCATTCACGCCTGTCGCGACACCACTGGAGGCGGGCTGCACGATGTTGGGGCGTGAGCGGAAGACGGCCTAACGGGACCGTAGCCCAGCTTCATGGAGACGGTTGCGAATGGTCCTCGCCGATACCCCAGGAGCAACAGTGTCTGTAATTTGCTGGGAAGTGGCGGTGCGGTCCCCTACGGCATTGCGTAGGATCCTACGGTCTTGGCGTGCATCCGTGCGTCGCTGCGGTCCGGTCCCAGGTCGACGGGCACGTGCACCTTCCGCCGACCACTGGCGACAACCTCGATGTACTGTGGAGACCTCACGCCCCACGTGTTGAGCAATTCGGCGGTACGTCCACCCGGCCTCCCGCATGCCCACTATACGCCCTCGCTCAAAGTCCGTCAACTGCACATACGGTTCACGTCCACGCTGTCGCGGCATGTTACCAGTGTTAAAAGACTGCGATGGAGCTCCGTATGCCACGGCAAACTGGCTGACACTGACGGCGGCGGTGCACAAATGCTGCGCAGCTAGCGCCATTCGACGGCCAACACCGCGGTTCCTGGTGTGTCCGCTGTGCCGTGCGTGTGATCATTGCTTGTACAGTCCTCTCGCAGTGTCCGGAGCAAGTATGGTGGGTCTGACACACCGGTGTCAATGTGTTCTTTTTTCCATTTCCAGGAGTGTATTATTTTAGAAAAGTGAGCAAAGAGGCTGTATATGGTCCAAGCAGTCGCTGGCCAACAACATTCGTGTCACTTCTGCGACGGAAAACTTATTACACATTCATTCCTTGTGTATGTTGTAAGTTGTCCGTTCTGGGAGAAGGAGGTGTGGCTTGTCTCAACAGCTAATTTGCTACAAGCCGATCTTAAGCTTCCATAGGCGCCCAGGGACAAAGTAAAGTGTGCAATCAGTAAAAATTATCCAGTGAATAAGCATTTGAAAACAAATAAAATGGTATTTGTAATAAGGTAATATGAAAATGTACTGTCTTATTCATGAGTAATAAGTCAGCTTCGTAAAATATGGGTATTAAGCTGGACAGCCATGATGTCCTTTTCATGTAATAATTAAAAGTCTCCAATATGTTAATATTTTCCACAAATTCTAACTTTTATCGGAAATCAGTATGCAATGTCAGACGCCGGATAAAAAACTTTAAAGCAATGTCTCATTCGTCCCTGTACGATTAGTGTGTGTTGAGAAAACTGGATGTTGACTTGAGAATAATACATATGATAACCAAGGATGACGATACAGTTTTCGTAACACAAAATTTCTCGCTCACTTATGCCTTGGATAGAGAGTTCGTCATGTCTCAAGTAAGAACGAAACAGGAAATAGTCCTTACCGTCTTATACGCTATGCTATCTTCACAATAGACCTCCTTGAACTGGACGTAATTCTGCGAATAGAACTGAAAAGCGGAAATGTGTTGGTGGCTACGTTTTTTCTTTTATTTTTTGATTACGCTTAAATGTGAAAAATCTTTTTGAAGTGTTACATCGACAAATTCCTCTAAAAAGTAGTTTACTTTAATCAAAGTTTCTGCTACGCAGAATATTCATACAGTGTCATATATTAATGACTCAACGATTTGCATATGGTTATGTTTAATTAAGGCTGTTGGGAGCCATCGAGAGTATTCCAACACAGGAAATCAGAGACACAATGAATAGAGCAAGCAAAGGTGATAGCGTTTAGGTTACTGAGGATACATAGTAACACTAGAGCCCTGCAGATCGCAGACGCACTGGGCAGCTGTCCCAGGGGAGAAATTTCACTTCAGGCAGTTAACTGGTAACGCCATTCACCGCGTAGACGCTGTTGTAAGGCGTCATAGTAGAAGATGGCCACGAATAGGCACATCTTAGCAGAGGCAGCAAGCTTGATACTTGCTCCTGAGAACTGCAACGTCAGTGGGTTTACACAAGTTAGAGTGGTACTACAGCAGTTTCTGATTACAAAAGGATTGACGGGGGGAGAGGGGGGTGGGGACTGATGTAAAACACTGCTGTTACTGACCATAATAGAAATGTCAGTGACGTGCTTTCAGCTGTAACAGTGTTGCTACCAGCCCCATAGTGTGTTAATGTAAAATTCAGGAGGATATCTACTTACCAAGTAGGAGAAGGGGAGGAATCTAAATGTGGTTGGCGAGAGGCGCCCTGGAGGTATAGAACAACGCATCAGATTGGCTGAAACTTGTTAAGTGCCGGTGGATTGGCGGGTCGACTATAGCAAGGGAGAAACAGTGCGCTGCCACAATTCTTTAAAAATCCACATTCTTCTATTCAGAGAGAGTTCTCAGTCACATCGCCGGGGAGCCAAGTCACTCATGCACAGCCTCAGTAAGCTCCAACATGTCTGTTTTTCTAGCTTGGGGTGCTGCTCTCAAATTTGTACATAACGAGCTGGTAGTGTTCGCTACTTTCGTAAGTGCTCTGCCCCATGGATTCAGACACTGACTTGTGTTATGCCAAAAATTGCCTCCTTTGCTAACGTTTAGAAGTAGCCTTCAGTGCAGCAGTTACAATGATCGGTAATAAATAGTGTTAATCAGATCCTGAATCCCGTAAGTTCCCTGCTGCAAGCATCCTGTCGAGTCCTAAAATCCGCGACTCTCGGAGGTGCCCTGTGAGAGTGTTTGACGCTGATCCAAGTCATCAACCTCCCTTCACTGGGAATTTGATTTCCGCATTTGTTCCTCACCGCTCGGAAATTGCAGACTGATCTCAAACCCACTATCTTCCCTCTATCCTGTGTTAGGATACGACAACAGCCGTAACTCTAGTCCCGTTGAATATTTCAAACATGTTTTCATCACACATTCATGGTTTTTGACGCTCGTTTAGTAGCTGTGAAGCCAGCCGTTGTGGCCGAGCGGTTCTAAGCGCTTCAGTCCAGAACCGCGCTGCTGCTACCGTCGCAGGTTCGAATCCTGCCTCGGGCATGGATGTGTGTGATGTCCTTAGGTTAATTAGGTTTAAGTAGTTCTAAGTCTAGGAGACTGATGACCTCAGATGTTAATACCCATAGTACTTAGAGCCATTTGAACCATTTGATTTTTTTTTTAGTAGCCATGTTTGCAGACAAATTGCTTGAGCCCAGGTTCGTCCGTTTTGCATTTAATTGTTTTTCTTATTTAAAGCCAAACAATGTTCATCGACAGCTGGTACTCTTTGTCCAGTTTTTAATTCTTTCTGCGTAACCCAACATCGAAGAAAAAATTAAGTACCAAATAAAGAGTACCAGATCTCGAAGGCACAAAGGTGCTGAAACATGTTTGGGTAAAAATAAATGTTTCCAGAATGAGATTTTCACTCTGTAGAGGAGTGTGTGCTGATCCCCCAGGCTGTGGCTAAGCCATGTCTCCGCAATATCCTTTCTTTCGGGAGTGCTAGTTCTGCAAGGTTCGCAGGAGAGCTTCTGCAAAGTTTGGAAGGTAGGAGACGAGATACTGCGGAAGTTAAAGCCGTGAGGACGGTGCGTGAGTCGTGCTTGGATAGCTCAGATGGTAGAGCACTTGACCGCGAAAGGCAAAGGTCCAGATTTCGAGTCTCGGTCCGGCACACAGTTTTAATCTGCCAGGAAGTTTCATATCAGCGCACACTCCGCTGCAGAGTGCAAATCTCATTCTGGATACATCTCCCAGGCTGTGACTAAGCCATGTCTCCACAATATCCTTTCTTTCAGGAGTGCTAGTTCTTCAAGGTTCGCAGGAGAGCTTTTGCAAAGTTTGGAAGGTAGGCGACGAGGTACTGGCACAAGTAAATCTGTGAGGAGGGGGCGTGAGTCGTGCTTGGGTAGCTCAGTTGGTAGAGCACTTGCCCGCGAAAGGCACAGGTCCCGAGTTCGAGTCTCGGTCCGGCACACAGTATTAATCTGCCAGGAAGTTTCATATCAGCGCACACCCGCTGCAGAGTGAAAATCTCATTCTGGAAAAAAACAGTTGTTTGCACCACAGGTGTACCTGAAATCCAGTAACTATAGACATGTTTATATTACCTTTATAACTTCATATTATCCACAGTTTTATCACAAGGACTGCTTACCCCTCCTCCTTGAACATTTTGTATTTTTCACCAACTCAAAAAATTTCTCCCGTAATTTCTGTTGACTTCTATTGCATTGATTGAAACGGAAGTTTTTCCTGTAAGTACAAAGTTGTTAAAAAAATTAGCCCGGCTTGGTTAGCCCAGAGACGAAGCGTACTGAATATAGACGCCAGTAATACCTGCGGCAGCAATATGAACAATCGCAAAGAAAGTACATTACTCGCGCTTTATGAAAATCAAAGCAAAAGTTTCAAAGTAATCGCATCCATTTGCTGTGTTGCAGCTAAGGACGTTGGAGATTTCATTTCATCTAGATATTAAGCAGGAATATGCCACCGTATATCAGAAAAAAGACCATTAAACAGCGCAACAGCTTTACGATGAAAAAAGAGCAGCACAGAGGTTTTATGAGATCAGAATAAGGACACTAATTTGCCGCTTGGTTAGCTCAGTTGAAACCTCTAATGTCTCTCCGACGCATCAGTAATCTTCCATCGTAAAGGTACCGTACGGCAGTCGCGTAATACACTGCTGATGTTTTCTGTTGTACTTCCACTGTACCTTTCCTTCTGTACATGGACTTCACAACAAAGATGTATCCACACCTCATACCATCACGGTTCCTTAGGTTATAAATTGTTACTATTGTAAACTGACGTCGTAGAACTGTGTGACCGTATTATAATGAATGGTATAGAAAATAAACTATGTGTTTGAATTACTCTTGTGTGTCAGATGCTACTGACCGGTTTCTAGTGAAGTACCTTAATTCTCAGTGACGGAGGCATGAAACAATATTTATTACACTAAATCACAAAGGAATTACAGACATTGCCTGCGAGTGGGCACTGATTTAAATCAATGGGGAAAGTTGAAAATTTGTGACGGGTTTCGAAGTCCGGTCTCGTAATTACTAGGCAGATGCGCTGACCACTAAGACATCCAGACACAGCAGTTATCGCAACTTCACGGACAACTCTCGCACGCCACCCATCAAACCACACACTGCTAATGTAGTGGCCCTTGCCCAGCATCCTCATTACTCGCGGCATTTCGCAGATTCGCCTAAGGGTTCGAGCCTGGTGTGCGTTCACACTGAGGAGATCATCGTCAGTGGTAGCCTTAATTATGTATGTATGGTGTCTGTGTTTTCGGACATGCCGCTAAACCCGAGAAACGACAGAACGATTCACGTTCAGCCATCGAGCCACATGAGTTTGCGAGTGTCTTGCTTAAATTCTTCTTATTGCCCTCCACCTACAGAGAGTCTGGTAGCCGTCTTCTCTGTGCCACGCTGCACTGCCTGTGACTGCACACACCGATTGTGGATGTGGGGACTACCCCGCAAACACTACCCCTTTTGATAGGTACGCTGACGTCATCGCTAGCGTGGTTTTCCGTTGACCGAAATGCCACTTCCGAGCAGAATACAATCGTGCGGACATCTGTTGGCAGTTTGTATGATTATGTCGTGAATTAGACACAGGACTGGGAAATAGCGGTTTACTGCTTTTATTTTAGATACCAGTGTAAAATTAAAGCTGCTGTTTCAGTGTCAGATTCCGGTTGCTTATACAATTACGAGTTTAATGGTAGTAGGCATGGGGCTGCACTCACATTTATTAAAAAGGCGATGAATTTAATTCGCTTAGTTATCCATTAAAAGTAATTTTCCCAAGCCAACTGTAACCACAGATAGCTTGCCTGAGTACAGGACTATCAAATGGAGGAGACGGAGGACTTTCTGAAGTCACCGATCATTTAATTCATAAGTTTGTCAAAATGACGTAGAACTGCAGAAGATCCAGAGGCTCTTGGTTTCAAAACACGCCAAGACGACGGCTGCGCGGAAGGACACCGGCCTCTGGCCTCTTCGAAGGGCAGACGCGTGGCACCACCCCAGTAACGTCAGCCTGTACGTGGGTGGGCCGAACAGCCCCTAGCCTGAATGACAAAACGACCGTAGCGTTTCTGCTCTCGCTGACGTTGGCAGCAGGGACCGTTTACTGTCGGAGAAAGCGTACAGTTTGCTAAGACTCTATATTACGAAGGTGAGTCAAATTAAAATCTTAAATATTTTTTAAAAGTATTATTTATTGTGCAGAAGTGGTGCAAAGCTGTATCACTTTTCAGCATAATCTCCCCCACGCTTAATTCAAGTCGTCCAGCGCTTACAAAGTGCATAAATTCCTTTAGAAAAAAATTCTTTTGGTAGTCCGCACAACCATTCATGCACCGCGTGGCGTACGTCTACATTAGAACGGAACTTCTTTCCTCCGATTGCGTCTTTGAATGCTGCAAACATATGGAAATCACTTGGGGCAAGGTCTGGTGAGTATGGTGGATGAGGAAGACACTCAAAATGCAGGTCTGTGATTGTTGCAACTGTTGTACGGGCAGTCTGGGGCCTTGCATTGCCGTGTTGCAAAAGGACACCTGCTGACAGCAATCCACATCGCTTTGATTTGATTGCAGGTCGCAGATGATTTTTTAGGGGATCTGTGTATGATACACTGGTGACAGTGGTCCCTCTAGGCATTTAATGCTCCAAAATGACGCCTTTTTCATCCCAATGGTTCTGTTCGAAACTTCTTTGGTCTTGGTGACGAGGAATGACGCCATTCCTTGCTCGCTCTCTTCGTTTCCGGTTGGTGGAAGTGAACCCAGGTTTCGTCCCCAGTAACGATTCTTGCAAGGAAGCCATCACCTTCTCGTTCAAAGCGCCGAAGAAGTTCTTCACAAGCATCAACACGTCGTTCTCTAATTTCAGGAGTCAGTTGCCGTGGCACCCATCTTGCAGACACTTTGTGAGACTGGAGCACATCATGCACAACGTGGTGTGCTGACCCATGACTAATCAGTAAAAATGCTGCAATGTTATTTAGTGTCACTCGGCGGTTTTCCTTCACTGTGGCTTCAACTGCTGCAATGACCACAACTCGTTGTGCCTGACCTGGACGAGAAGCATCTTCCACTGAAGTCACACCATTTGCGAACTTCCTATTCCATTCGTAGACTTGCTGCCGTGACAGAGATGCATCACCGTACTGAACCTTTATTCGTCGATGAATTTCAGTAGGTTTCACACCTTCACTACGCAAAAACCGAATAACACAACGCTGTTCTTCCCTGGTGCAAGTCGCAAGTGGGGCGGCCATCTTTATACTGATACTTCGACGGTATGTGTGTGTGTGCATTATGCTGCCACCTACAGGCCATTCTGCACGCTGTTTGTAGAACGCTTACCAACTTACAAGATAACGGCGCGAAATTTGGATTCGTTATACAAATTTAAGGTTTTCATTTGACTCACCCACGTATAAAACTACTGAGAGTCACCCTCTTGCTCTCAGTTTGTGGCAGTATTTGGTAGCGTCAGTTCGTGGCAGTACTTTGTAGACCAGTAGTCGTGCGGCAGCGTGCGCCACTTTGCGCTGCTTATGTTTGCTCCTACCGTCATGGGAATAACGAGGAACCAATGCGCTCAGTTGTGGTAGAGTAATTCGCGGAGGAAAGCTCATAGCAAAGCCGACAGTGTCTAAGACGTAAATATTCGGTTGGAACCGCGAGAGATCAGCCTCCCAGTTTAATCAATGTTACTTCGGTAGTCTTTGCAGTGCTCCGCCTGTACGGGTACACTACGTGTCTCCACTCGTGGTTCCTTACCGTAACTTGTGATTCGAATCTTGGAGTTCGTCTTTTTTAAGTTGCATCAGAACCCTCTCTAGCGATTGGAATAGTACTCTTTATATTTGTTCAAATTTTGTGTCTTTCCATGTAATTGTGGCTTGGCCCACAGCAAGCTTGCGGATCGCCCCTGTAGTCCCAAATCTTTGACGGGATAGTTACCATCTACTTGTATCGAGACTGCCTGTCATTTTAATCTCTTTAGGAGAATATATTTGCCTTTCTTTTAGCTGTCTGTTACTGGTCTGCAGTCTCCCACTGTTCTCTTCATTATCAAATTAATTTCAATCAACAGTCGATACATCTGCAGTACGTAAAGAAGAATCCGACGCCATCACGGTCCGGAAAGCAGCACATCATCAGGTGAGGTTGTTCTAATCTGAGGGTAGGGAGGGCGGTTACAGGCAGAACTTATCCATTGCTTTCATTTCAAAAGAAAGGACCAAGCTACAGGATGAAGCAGAGTGTTTAAGTAAGTCTATCACTTGTCCTGCGAGGGCAGTTGCTGATGTTAAGGGATTACGGCAGAGTCGAATGAAACAACTGAATGAAGCTAGTCTCTGTGGCTATTCACTCTCCAGGCTTCAGTGGTTTCATTTACTTTTTCTGTCCGCCCCCGGTAGCTGAATGGTCAGCGTGACGGATTGTCAATGCTCTGGGCCCGGGTTAGATTCCCGGCTAAGGCGGGGAATTTTCTCCACCCAGGGACTGGGTGTTGTGCTGTCATCATCATCACCCTCATCGACTCCAGGTCGCCGAAGTGGCTTCAAATTGAAAACCCGGCACCCGGCGAACAGCCTGCCCTGCGGGGGCCGAAGCCATACGATTAAATAAATACTTACTTTTTCAGCTGACAGCCCATTGAATCAAGTCTCTGGCGGTTACGTCTGTTACATAGACGATTTCACTCTGTCTCTGGGTTTGAACGATCTCGCTTACATATTCTTTCGGCTGTTACAGTTGTTATACTTGAACCACGACTAAGATTGCCAGCATTTTTAGAGGCAACGTATCTTAGTTTAAGGAGAGGTAAATTTAAAAAATGGTTCAAATGGCTCTGAGCACCATGGGACTTAACATCTGAGGTCATCAGTCCCCTAGAACTTAGAATTACTTAAACCTAAATAACCTAAAGAGAACACACATCCATGATCGAGGTAGGATTCGAACCTGAGACGCAAGCGGTCTCGCGGTTCCAGACTGAAGCGCCTAGAACCGCTCGGCCACACCGGCTGGCGTAAGTTTAAAGTACACTTCTTTAAACATTAGTCTGTTGGAGTAAAAAGTCATTTCACATGTTCCTCATTATGCAACTTTCAGCGGACCATTACTAGTGCTGTACGACCTGTGAATACTAATAGATGTGCTGAGTGCTGCTTCACATGAGCGGAAGGTTTCAACTTATTTTAACCCCATTCGCTACCCCCTAACCCCTCCCACACTCCGTCAGAGCCGGCCGTTGTGGCCGAGCGGTTCTAGGCGCTACAGTCTGGAACCGCGCGACCGCGACGGTCGCAGGTTCGAATCCTGCCTCGAGCATGGATGTGTGTGATGTCCTTAGGTTAGTTAGGTTTAAGTAGTTCTAAGTTCTAGGGGACTGAAGACCTTAGAAGTTAAGTCCCATAGTGCTCAGAGCCGTTTGAACCACTTGAACTCCGTCAGACCAAGAGAGAGGCTGCTACTGTAAAGCTGACGTATCAATGTTGTAATATATTGATTATTCCTTGCTACTGTAGTGTTGTCTTGAAGCTGTGAGAAAGGAGGACAGGCGTTCCAAGGCACGGAAGCAGAGACAATGCTGAGGGCATACGAGAGATATTGTTACATGAAGTAAACCGTAAGGGGAGAGCCTTGCGAAAATGCAGACGCCCCCAGGTGCTAGTTACTCTTTAAGGAATTAACATGTAACTTCATGTGTCGTCTAGACGCTGTGGTAGGTTGCCACAGTAGAACTTGTAACCAACAAACACGTACTAGCGTGTAAAGCCAGCTTGAAACCAGCCCTGAGAACAGCAACGTCTGTAGGTTCACAATGGTTAGAAAGAGAGCGAAAACGCCAAAAAAGCTGTTGACCTAGCAGTCCCTACTACGGGGAGCCCGAGGGGCGGGGCTAAATGACGCATAACAATAATGTTGCAAGCCTTAGTTGGCAGAGCAGTTACGTTTAGCTTCCAGCTGAACAATGTTGATACCAAATACGGACTTAGTTAGTGCAACTGCATTAACATCCCCGCCTTAGGAGCAGTAGACGGGACCTAACTAAACCGTGATTGGCAGGCGCCTGCAAGTGACCTGTTGGATTGGCTCGGTGGCTTTAAGTGGAAAAAACCGTGCCCCCACGCGACTTTTTAAAATCCCTAGATTCCGCATTTTGGCGGAGTTCTCAGTCAGGCGGTCCGGGCGCCGAATCCGCATCCGTCGACTCCAGCCTCGGTCCAGCTCCGCCTGAGTCTGCTCTCTCACTTGGAGTGCCTCAGTGAACAGTGTCACATTCAGTACGTTTTGTTTTGCAACTAAGTTGTTGCCTTAAGATGCTGCTAGTGTTTGCTACTGTGGTTAGCATCCCCTCCTGGGATTTCTGCACTGGCTTCTGTTGTAACAGTGCTGTTCATGCTTTTTATAACCCTAGAACTAGCCTCCAGTGTATGAGTTAGTCCTGTCTGGAATGAACAATTTCAAAATCCTGTTTGTCCAAGAGTCTCCACAACGAGTTCCCTAACAAATCTCACCACCTGCATTTCTAGTATGTGCCCGTACCAGTGTTGGCTCAGATAGAAGAAAACAATCAAATGCCTTCACTGTGAATTGTCCTTCTGCCTTCTGCTCTGTACCGCTCGGGAGCGCCGACTGACCAGCAGCCCCTTTTCTCCCTTTCCCACCGATGTCAGGACACGACAATGTGTGAATGCGAATAGTACTTCTTTATGTTTATGAAATACTATACCTTCTCGGTTCCAAAGGATGTAAAATCTAAAATATTTGTGTACATGACTATGAGTAGTACATACACTGCCAGTAACGTACTTTTCTACTTTTCTGAACAAGTCTTCAAGTTCTGCCCCAAATGATTTCTAATTAATGGACGCCAACACACCTTTTAAGTAAACGAAATGCAGACAGTCGCTAAAATTTGGCAGTGTTCCTTTGTATTCGCGTAGCCCTTAGGGAACTTGTATGTTCAGCTTTGTAGCTCTAATGATACGTCAGTTTAATTAGCTACGAGTTAACTGCATCTGGGACCATTTAATCTAGAGCAATATACGAGAGTTGTCCAGAAAATAATGCAACGCATTTTTTATCTACATATCTTATTTTTCCACGTGATCTTCATCCCATTCTATGGCCTTCCTCCAGGCCGAAATAAGGGTATGCGTGCCCTGTCGGTACCAATCCTCGCCCTGGTGGAGGAGCCAGTGCTTCACTGTGTGAATCACCTCCTCATCGTCCTCAAAATGTCTTCCACGAATGGCATCCTTTAATGGCGAATGACAACATCAGCTCGCTGCAACATGTGAAGTGTGAAAGCCGTGGATGGTCTCCTCGACCGCTGCAAATCGCGGAGTTCTGCCGAACCGCCTTCTGAAGACCTCATCCTCTGTGCACAGCGTCTAACTGTACTTCTGTCGACAGTGGATGCTCCATAGACTTTGCACAAGCGTTTGTGAATATTCCCCACAGTTTCTTTCTCTGCAGTGAGAATTTCAATGACAGCACGTTGCTTGTAACTTGCATCACATACAGACGCCATTTTGAAACTGTTCTGCAGCTACGCTATCTGTCGTAAGTGACGGAAACTTGACGCTCTCACACAGGAGACTTCAAATAATACACACCGTAATGTTTCGCATTCGTTACATCGTTTCAGGCTGAGAAACAAAATGCGATGCATTACTTTCTGGGAAACCCTCGTATTAGTCAGTTTTAAACAATGAAAAGAAAAATTAATCTATTCAGTACACAGCTAAATGAATATATATAATGTTATTTTAAATTTGGCGTACCCCTGAGATGTTTTCACGTACCCATGGCTGCATGACTGTCCTCCGAGGGTATGTGCACACCACTTGTATGCCACCGCATCAGTTCAATTAATGCAAGTACTACAGACTGGTTTCATTGAGAAGAATGAATTGATAGCTCAGTCAGCTAAACCTCTAGAGTGGTTTCAGTTGAAAGGACGAATATCTGGCGCAACCGACAGGAAACCTACAGACTGGTTTCACTTGAAAAGAAACAATGAATAATTCAGTCAATATGAAAAACTACAACGAACTGCGTCGACTGTTTTCGTTCGATTGCTCCCATAGACTGATTTCACTATTAAAACACTGTATGAAGAGTACAACCGATTGTCGTACGTCTTCGTCCGTTTGCTTCGTCCGGTTGCCATTGACTGAAGAATGAGTAAATACGAGAGTTGGAACTTAAATGGTGGCAACTACTTATTTACAGCATGTAAAAAATAGACACGTGTGTCAAAGTTTTCTGACCTTCAAAGTAGTCACCAGCATTGTGTATAACCCGTTGCCAGTGATCTGTAAGTCGTAGGATACTTTTTATCAGAGCCAGTTGTGTTGACAGTTCGAGCGGCGCGGTGTATTGCCCGACGAATTTGTAGCAGTTCTGAAGCGAATGCCGTGAAGAGTTTCCTTCAGTTAAGAAATCGAGTTGAACTCACGAGAGCTTAAGTCAGGGGAGTGCAGTAGGTGGTACAGCACTTAGCAGCCCAATCAGTCAAACAGATCAGTAACAGCTTGCACTGTACGTGCTTGAGCATTGTCCTCCAAAATGATGGTCAAGTCCTGCAGAAAGTGTCATAACTTCTGTCTCTAAGCTGGTCGTAGGTAGTGTTCCAAAAATGAACAGCATAGAGACAGAAGTGATAACACTTTCCGCAGGACCTGACAGTGCTCAAGCACGTACAGTGCAAGTTGTTAATGATTTGTTTGACTGATGGGGGCTTTTAAGTGCTGTACCACCTACTGCACTCCCGTGCCTTAATCCCTCGTGAGTTCAACCCGATTTCTAAACTGAAGGAAACGCTTCACGGCATTCGCTTCAGAACTGCTACAAATTCGTCGGACAGTAGACCGCGTCGCTCGAACTGTCAACACAACTGGCACTGCTAAGAGTATACTACGACCTACACATCGCTGGCAACGGGTTATACACAATGCTGGTGATTGCTTTGAAGTTCATTAAAACTTTGAGACACGTGTCTATTTTGTACGAGCTGTAAATAAATAGTTTCCACTATTAAAGTTCCAACCCTCGTAAGTTAGGTAGCATGTAAAACTACAGCCGAACAGGTCGACTGTTTTCTAACAACTGACTGAATCGTCTGTTTTGATTCGGTTGTTCCCATCGCTGGAACAGTAGCCCAGGGTGTGGTTAGACTCAGTCGACCAGAACCTTCAAGACACGTTTGGTGTTCTTCACTTTCCCACCCAGTCAAGAATTGGGTCGCTAAACACCCCCCCCCCCACCCTCCGCCCCGCCCCCACACGTAGATATCAATAGATATCAGACAATTCGACCAGCCAGTCACAAGCAGACGGACAGTGTGATTCTTTTCAAACTCTATCAACTGCTGGTCACGTTGTCTGATGCGAGCTCATCGCGTTTACTGTGCTCCTTCATAAGGCTCTCTAACCATCGTATGGCCATTATATATGATATCAGACTCGATAACGCGGTCACGTGGTGCAAACACTAATGCACTCTGGTGGGCGTTCTACCAATCAAACATCATTGCATCTCTAAGCATTATAGTAGTTGCTGCTTTAATGAATGGAACTTCACCTCTGACTAATCCCTCTAAGCACTTCGTTTGTCAATACTTGACTGGTTACTCTTTCGACTCTGTTATGCAACTGGCAGAGTGCTTCATTGCGCTACTTTCTTGGGACTTAACAGAACTCAGCCTTTCTGTTTTCGAGTCCTGCTTATACCGAACTAGGAGGAACGTTCGATAGGTAATGCAACACATTTTTTTCTGAAATCAGGTTACTTTTACTCAGGATTCCAACACATCATAGTATTTCCCACTCTTTGGGCTACAAAACCCTATTTTTCAAGGTAACCTCCGTTCAATGGTGTGTCACCACTACCAACAGAGACGTCCGGTAGCAAATTTTTCATAGGCTCTCCTTATGGAGCCCTCATGTCAATCAGTTTAGACCTAGCAATCTAGATTTCCAGGCTAAGGCGCACTCTGTACTTGTAATGAGCGGCATGATGCAGTATGTTGAGTCATATAAGAGTGACTATGCTATTTCCAACGAGGTGTTTAATTGTGATCCGTCGATAACCTCGAATGAGAGTGTCCGCACGTTCCAACATTCCAGGAGTCACAGCTGTGTGCAGTCGGACGGCACGCGGTAGGTCGGACAGTTTTACGCGACCACATTGCGATGATGATAGACAGCTCGAGCAACGACTCACCGTACTGTTCTTCACTGCCTCAAATATATACGAGGCGCGACAATAAATTAATGAGACTGATGTGAAACAAATTTTGCTTACCGCTTTAGTCAACTTTAGTGTTGTCTCCTTCAAAGTAATTCCCTTCTCATTGCACACACTTTTTCCACCGCTTCTGCCATTGATGGTTACATTTTTGGAACTCATCTTCTGTAATATCCTCGAAGACCCTCGTCACAGGTTTTTGGACATCTTGTGTTGTTTGAAAATGGTGTCCCTTGGCCGCCGTTTTGACTCTTGGTAATAGAAAAAAGTTGCACGGAGCAATATCTGGTGAATAAGGTGGCTGTGGTAGTACTGAAATTTGTTTTGAGGTTAAAAGTTGCTGTACTGACAGAGCAGTATGGGATGGCGCATTATCGTGATGCAGAATCCAATTATCAGCAAAATTGGCACAGACACGAAGAACTCTTGTACGAAGTCTTTCTAAAATTTCTTTGTAGTAATATTGGTTAACTGTTTGTCCAGGAGGCATCCACACTTTATGAACAATTCCCTTGGAATCAAAGAAGCACACAATAGGTTGATGGTCGTCCAATGCGGTCATCATCTTCAACATTCGTTCTGCCTTCACTAAACATTTTACGCCAACGAAAAACTTGAGCTCTTGACATAACCTCCTCTCCAAAAGCCTTCCGAAGCTTACTGTAAGTTGTCGCGTTTTCACCCAATTTAACGTTAAAAGAAATGGCATACCGTTGCACAATGTTATGCGGTTCCATTTCCGTGACGAGAGACACAAACATGTGTTAACTTATCACAGCACAACTCACGACTGAGCAGCTGCATCTATATGTCGCTTGAACTAGAAGCAGCTCATAGACCAAGGTCAAAGATATTGTGCCTACACAAGCCTGCAGGGTTGCCACATCTTACAAAAAAAATCAGTCTCATTACTTTATTGTCGCACCTCGTATATATATATACTGACCCATAATATCCAGGTGCAACGCAATCTGACTGCTCAAAATTGATAACCTGACTTTAAATAATTAATACAAAAGAATGGTCGTGAATTAGAAGAAATCCTAACAATAACCCATACATTTCATAAGTCACTTACCTCACAGAAAACCTTCATTGCACGAACTACAGCAATGCCGTAACAACACTGCCAGCTAAATAAGAGATTCTAACTACTGAAGGCTCTAACTACTAATAAGCTTGTGGTTAGCAATGGAAAGATTTTTTTGCAGAGCAAACAATGTATTTATCACGTTTTGCCTTAATCAAGTGACAACCAGTTCAAAAAAATTATATTTTCATCAGTAATAAATCTACATGACTGAAACACATTCAGACCGTCCGCTCGCATTAATACTGCAAACCTCCAACACTGCTAATTATTAAGCTCTAACCTCCATAACTGCTGACTACTCACTTCCAACTTCCAACACTGCTGACTGTTCACCTCCAACTGTTAGTCCGACCAGCCACAGAGTCTCTTACAGAGAGCGCACAGCACTGTCAGAGTTATTAATGCAGAGAGTTACATAGCGCTGCCAACATACAAACACATAAACACCCTACTTACAATAAATACTCAATGACGGCTCTCTGACTGCACCGCACCTCCGTTATCGACACCATTTTTAAAACTATTTATAGAGCCGCAACCTATCGGAATTTCCTGAGATCATATGCAATGAAGCGGGAATATGCCACGATGTCTCACAACAAAGACCCCATTTTTCGACTGAAACTGGCCGGGAAAAAAAATATGTTGCGTTACTTATAGAAGGCGCCTCGTACCTTCCCTTGGTTATTCTCTACTATTATTGTGAATGCGACTCTGCGTAATTAATGTAATGTGTAAGTCCAAATGAAAAGGTGCAACCACACAGATTATGGCAAGCAGCCTTCCAGCAACCACGGATCGAGAATTCCTGGAACTGTAGCAGCGCCGACAGTGCTATTTTGAACAGCAGCTGCCTGAGCCACCGGTGGTCCATAGGAATGTGAGACAGCAATGAAGCAAGCGCTTTCATGTGTTTATTAAGGCACAATGGTCGAAAGGACTGCTTCTGGCAGTTTTAATGTTTGTAGAACTACATTGCAAAGAAGATTAATTTCAGTTATAGAGAATCAACAGACATCTATGACATCTCAAATGGGGTTTGCAAACCAACATTCTTTAAGGGGAATTTCGAAGAGAACTGGATCCTGTGTGAAAGATATGAGGGCTGGGCACATGAATTTTGTGCAACCATTGAGGATTCATTGTATTTCAATGAAAACAGTTTTTTCCCATTCTGAAAATTAGACAAGTATTGTTCAGCAAAAGAAGTGCAATATTATTTTTCGTAGTAAAAGTTATGTTTCTATTTCAATATATTGTGCTTCTGATATATAACGATATTGCATTTGTTTGTTAACTGCAAGAAAACTTTGTTAGTTAAAAAAATCTTTATTTTGTTGTATGGCCAATACTAGCTGACACTTATTAATATGCCAATTTGCCAGTCTTCGAAAATCTTTTCTTTCTGTGTGTCGATTTGGTTATAAATCTTTTTTTCCCATTAACACAAAAATGACTCATCAAATAAATCTTTATGCAGTTGTACTTCACATCAAAACAACAACAAAAGTGATATACCAATTTTGGCTTATGAGGCCCATACTACCGCCGCACCCGTATGTGTGCTCGAATCCACAATGCAAACGGTCGTATATACTGTCCCACACCAGAGATGCTATCGTGAAAGTTCCCATCATTATCATAAACTTCATGATCAACAACAACAACATTTGGGTGTTCTTCAAGTAAGCCGGATAGGATGTTTCCAGACTATTTGTCTCCATTTGTCCCTGTCTTGATAGATTTCCTACTTCACCACAACACCCCATTTGTCTCCTTTCCTTTCACGTCTACTTTAATTTGGTCCAACCACCTCTTTCTTGGGAATCCAATTGGTCCCTAGACTGTAGGACTTGATGGACAGGAGGAAACTTTTGGACATGTTCTGTTTAACACTCTGATATCCAGTAGACGCGTAATTCTCAGCCTGAACAAACAGTTCACCAAACAGTCGTTTTCCTGTTCACCGTTGCTGTCTCCTGTACAGCGTCTTCCTCTATTAACCCTTCTTCAGTGAATTCATCAAGAATCACATATGACCTTAACCGTTTTTTGAGAAAATATTAAATATCGTGTAAGTATTGGAAGTCTTGAACACTCCTAACAAATATATTCCAGAAACACTACAGGTGCTGACAATAAAGACCATTCCCCTCTGCCGTCCGAGTGTATTACATCCACGTTTTTCAGAAACCTACCAAAGCAAACTACCTGCAACGTCAGGTACGTGAACATAACATAACATAAAGGATCACACGGCCATGCTACGTCATTGCCGCTAAAAGTGACAGAGTTGTCATGTGGCCACGACGCCCTTCAATATCAACAGTCTGAATATTTGAAAGAGCATCTGACTGCAAATAATATATTGTCCTAGTTGGATTTCTTAAGGATTCTGATAAAGAAAAATCTATTTACACTTATAGTGAGAATGTTCTTAATTCATTAGATAATAAATTAGAGGTTATTGGCATTTTTGTGACCAGTCAAAAGCCTTTGACTGTGTGAACAACAGCATACTTTAAAGTAATTTAGAATATTATGGTATCTCCCGCAATGCTACAAAATTGTTTGAGTCCTATCTAACAGGAAACAAAGGGTGTCGTTGCGAAATACCTGTGCAGTAAGCAGTCAGTCCTCATCTGATTGGGAATTAATTACATGTAGTGTTCCTCAAGTTTCCATCTTGAGTCCATTCCTTTTTCTTGCGTTCATTAATGACCTCTCATCTGTTAAATTGCCAGATGCTAAGTTTGTTTTGTTTGCAGATGATACAAACATTGCATTAAGTAGCAAGTCAAGTACAGGTTTAGAAATAGCTGCTAATCAAATTTTCACTGATATTAATAAGTGGTTTAAGCCTAACTCACTGTCATTAAACTTTGAGGAGACCCACTATATGCAGTTCAGAACTTGTAAGAGATTTCTTTCCAGTGTGTGCATAGCATATGAAGACATGCAGTTCAAAAAGGTTGACAGTGTTAGATTTATAGGATTACAACTCGATAGTAAATTCAGGGCATACCACAAAATTGCTTAAGTGCCTAAACAAGTCTGTATTTGCTGTGAGAATGATGTCTGATGTACGATATATATATATATATATATATATATATATATATATATATATATATATATATATATATATATAAGACTTGCATACTTTGCTTACTTTCATTCTATTATGTCATATGGGACCAAATTCTGGGACTACTCATCAAACCGAGTAAAAGTTTTTGGGGTGCAAAAGGTGTGGTGAGAATCATTTGTGGTGTATATTCAAAAACGTCATGTAGAAACGTGTTCAAGGAACTTTGTGTTCTAACCACTGCTTCTCAGTAAATTTATTCCTTAATGAAATTTGTTGCAGGTAATACATTTCTGTTTCCAACCAATACCTCAATACATAGTATCAATACTAGGAATAAGAAGAATCTACATAAAGACCTAAAATCACTTACCTTTGTCCAAAAAGGGGTCCAATGTTCAGGAACACACATTTTCAATAAATTGCCAGCCACCATTAAAAACTTGGTTTCAGATAAAGCACGGTTTAAACAGAGTTTGAAAGACTTTTTGATACACGTTCTACTCTATAGATGAATATTTTAACTGAGACTGTTAAGCCAGCTTAAGTAAAAATGCCTGTTAGATTTCAGTTTTTACAGCACTTGGTCACAACAATCAAGATTAGGTATTTTGTGTATGATAAATTTATTAATAGTGCATAACAATGTTTCATTCTGACAATGTGGTAATTCTGTAAAAAAATAGCTGTTGCAGTCTACTGCATTGTATTCACCTATTTCGACAATCTCCTGACAAATGATCAGGGTAGTAAGTATTAAATTCAAATCTTTTATGTTTTTATGTTATACATTTTCACATGCTCCACACCCACAAGAATCATCTATGGAACGAAAACTGAATCTAATCTAATAGAATCTAGTGTAATCTCATCTAAAGCACAAAAATGTAATTTCATTAAAAAATTGCTATAGTTAACGCTGTGTTAGACGCACGAGCGTGAGTCACAACGATCATTTCACCAACCAGTCATTGACTCAACTCCCCGCTGTTGTCTACAGTAAAGAATATTCTTGACAGTAAGTCAGGTCCTGATGAACATATATAAATCGTAGAAATGATTTCTTTTACTACTAACCAATGTCCTTTGCGTCCATGTCTAGGTCCCTAAACATTTAAGCATGATCCTGAGAAGCCAAACGTTCGGAGTTGAAGACTAGGGTCGTCTTCAGAATTTGAACGTCCTTCCCTCGCTGACTGCAATCTTAGGGGGCAGAATTTTACGCACTGGTAATTTGTCTACTCGTTATAAGATGTGATAAATGGAAAGTCGAAACAAGTTACCTGTAACAGACGGCATTTCCTCAACTGCTGGAATCTTTGGTAGAGCCAACCGTGGCCAAAATAGTCCAAGTTATATGCAAGATACATCAGATAGATAAAATATCTTTCCAGTACTCTACGACTTCAGCTACAGTGCAACACAGCCATGACAGATGGGTTGCCGCAACAGCAGGCGTCAACCACCAGTGAAGTATAGCACTGGCCTACATCTGCCGCCAATAAATAACAACACGGAGCCAGTATTCATCACCGGTAAATAACAACATGTTTAGCTACTGGCCTGTGGAAGGCTCCGTGCGAACTAGTAGTGCCAACATCACCACCCACGGCGCCTGCATAGCCATAGGTATCGCTATGGTCGCTGGACTACTGCTATACATCGGTCACGCGCCTGCCTGAGAATGGAACAAGTAACCTTTTGCAAAACGTGTGTTTAAGTAGCAACACCGCACCAAGCAGTCCAGTTCCAGCTGTGTTCCAGAGTGAAGCCGTTGCCCTCACTCTCGACCATTCCCTCCTTGGGCTTGGTCACCAATTAAACAGTTAATCTTCTAGTTGTACTTGGTCTCCAAATGATTAAATAACTTGGGTAAATGGACTCAGCCTTTACACAAATTGTTCGCCTCCTGACTGGACTTTGCCTCCAAGCTACAAAGAAACATAATCTGCACTTAGCCGTCAAGTGAACAGCTAACCTTCCATTAGATTTATCCTGCAAGTGATTAATTATCTTGCGTTAATTGGACTTGGTTATCAAATGAACTTCACTTCCCTGTCTGTACTTAGCTTCAGAATGATCATATATTCTAGTTTAAAGTTATTATTGCATTTTGTTATTTGGAAATTTCATCCCAACTCAGTTACTGAACTTGCTTGTAACTGTTTCTACTGAGAAGCATTACTGTATGCATTGACAGCAAAATAAATCCGTTAGCTGTCCATACCCGCCTTGGGAATGACTACCAATTGTGCACGCTATATCACTTTGCTGACTGCAGACAGAAACCTACATACTACAAAAAGGAGGTAATAGTTCCTTTTCGAAACAAGGCAGATGCTGAAGGATGTGAATATTACCGAATCATGATTTTAATAAGTGGTGACTGCAATATACTGATACCATATAGGTAGGAAAGAATGTAAAAATTGATGATAGCCGACCTTGAAGCAAGTCAGTTTGGATTCCACAGAAATTTAGTAACTCTATAAAGGTCCATACTGAAGGAAGACACGCCTATGTTTATAGCATTTTCAGATTTCGAGAAGGCTTTTGACAATGCTGAATGGACTACAGTCTTTGAAATTTTGAATGTAGCGTGGGTAAAATAGATGGAGCGAAGAATTATCTTCAATTTGTGCAGAAACTAGACTGCAGTTGTAAGAATAGAAAAGCATGAAAGGGACGCCTGCGTCGTCGACATGTATATCTGAACTAACATTGTCGGTTCTGGTGAAAACAACCCTATTACTGAACTGTTCACAGTAACTCACTCTCTGCTCTACCCTCCCATTCATAACGTATCCTTTTACCATTATATCATTTTCTGCTGCTGTCGATATCATCCTATACTCATTTGACCAGAAATCGTTGTCTTCTTTCCATTTCACTTCACTGACTCCCACTATATATAGAACGAGCCTTAACATTTCCCTTTTCAGATTTGGTAGCTTGTCTACCACGTTCAAATTTCTGACATTCCACGCCCCGACTGTAGAACGTTATCCTTCCGTTGCTTATTCAATCTCTTTATCATGGTCACCTCCCCCTTGGCAGTCCAGGAGATCCGAATAGGAGGACTAGTCTGCAATCTTTTTCCATTGGAGAAATCATCATGACACTTTATAAATCACAGGCTACATTCCTGTGATACACATAACATGTATATGATGCAGTGGTTTCCATTTACCTTCTGAATTCTCATGCAATTATCATTGCTGATTCTTCCGCCTTTTGGGGCAGTTTACCACCTCAAGGACAAGAGATTGCTCTGAACCTCTGTCCGTTCCTCCTCCCTCTTTGACAATGTCGTTGGCAGAATGCAAGTGACTTCTTATGCCGGAAGTCTCCGGCCGTCATCGTTGATAATTTTTATTCAAAATTTAAACAGTGGCAGAATTCAAATCAGGGACTGAGGAGTTTCTGATTACTAATAGAAAACGCTACCCCGAGACCACGGCCTGTATCTGCAAGCAGACTGTTACTATTTTTGCTGACGAGAAAATGGCAAGTTCCATAACCCGATTTACCAAATATGTCTCTCAGTGGAAATTAAGTGAAAATGGTCGGACACGTGTCTCCGCTTATTCGTAGATACTCTACGGTTCCTGAGAAAATAACTGCCTCAGTTCCGAGGTCCTGTAAGTGCGATAGTTGCATCCAAATTCGTGCGACAATGACTAACGTTTCTGCTTCACAGTTTTGCGTCCCCTTGTTCGATACCAGGTTATTGTTCTCATTTTATTTATTTACTTTTTTCTACACTCCTGGAAATGGAAAAAAGAACACATTGACACCGGTGTGTCAGACCCACCATACTTGCTCCGGACACTGCGAGAGGGCTGTACAAGCAATGATCACACGCACGGCACAGCGGACACACCAGGAACCGCGGTGTTGGCCGTCGAATGGCGCTAGCTGCGCAGCATTTGTGCACCGCCGCCGTCAGTGTCAGCCAGTTTGCCGTGGCATACGGAGCTCCATCGCAGTCTTTAACACTGGTAGCATGCCGCGACAGCGTGGACGTGAACCGTATGTGCAGTTGACGGACTTTGAGCGAGGGCGTATAGTGGGCATGCGGGAGGCCGGGTGGACGTACCGCCGAATTGCTCAACACGTGGGGCGTGAGGTCTCCACAGTACATCGATGTTGTCGCCAGTGGTCGGCGGAAGGTGCACGTGCCCGTCGACCTGGGACCGGACCGCAGCGACGCACGGATGCACGCCAAGACCGTAGTATCCTACGCAGTGCCGTAGGGAACCGCACCGCCACTTCCCAGCAAATTAGGGACACTGTTGCTCCTGGGGTATCGGCGAGGACCATTCGCAACCGTCTCCATGAAGCTGGGCTACGGTCCCGCACACCGTTAGGCCGTCTTCCGCTCACGCCCCAACATCGTGCAGCCCGCCTCCAGTGGTGTCGCGACAGGCGTGAATGGAGGGACGAATGGAGACGTGTCGTCTTCAGCGATGAGAGTCGCTTCTGCCTTGGTGCCAATGATGGTCGTATGCGTGTTTGGCGCCGTGCAGGTGAGCGCCACAATCAGGACTGCATACGACCGAGGCACACAGGGCCAACACCCGGCATCATGGTGTGGGGAGCGATCTCCTACACTGGCCGTACACCACTGGTGATCGTCGAAGGGACACTGAATAGTGCACGGTACATCCAAACCGTCATCGAACCCATCGTTCTACCATTCCTAGACCGGCAAGGGAACTTGCTGTTCCAACAGGACAATGCACGTCCGCATGTAGCCCGTGCCACCCAACGTGCTCTAGAAGGTGTAAGTCAACTACCCTGGCCAGCAAGATCTCCGGATCTGTCCCCCATTGAGCATGTTTGGGACTGGATGAAGCGTCGTCTCACGCGGTCTGCACGTCCAGCACGAACGCTGGTCCAACTGAGGCGCCAGGTGGAAATGGCATGGCAAGCCGTTCCACAGAACTACATCCAGCATCTCTACGGTCGTCTCCATGGGAGAATAGCAGCCTGTATTGCTGCGAAAGGTGGATATACACTGTACTAGTGCCGACATTGTGCATGCTCTGTTGCCTGTGTCTATGTGCCTGTGGTTCTGTCAGTGTGATCGTGTGATGTATCTGACCCCAGGAATGTGTCAATAAAGTTTCCCCTTCCTGGGACAATGAATTCACGGTGTTCTTATTTCGATTTCCAGGAGTGTATTTAGCTGCTCATGCCCGTAGAAGGTTACTGCAAGAATGTTTCTTATCAAGTTAGGTGATGTAAGGGTGGTACATTAATTGTAAAATTCGAAATTACAGTGAAGTGAAATGAATACGTGTCACACATTTATTTTCAAGAGTTGCAATCTTTTTAATTTCTTATTTTTTAATATTTCATTATTCTATTAATTCTTATAGTAATTTTTATATTTTATTCTTATGTTTATTCTTGAGACCCATTTGGGTGTATTCCCTTGAATGATAGCAGCCGTTGAAATCTTTAAAACAAAGCATCATGGGAAAGTAAGTTTGCCCTAGTGGCTTTTCTTCGTATGAATCTTACTTGGAGAAGAAAAGTCGTTAACACTGCTGTTGCGTTCACGCATCGGCCACAATTTCAGGCCAATCCACGCATAACGGATCACTTTCCGAAAAGGTGGCGCTTGCGATTGATTACGTATCAAGATACACTACAAGAATTTCACTGGAAACAGTTTCGAATAATTTTCTCATTCATTCATTCATTTATTTATTTTTAATTCATTCAAAAATGTTTCAAATGGCTCTAAGCACTATGGGACTTAACATCTGAGGTCATCAGTTCCCTAGACTTAGAACTACTTCAAAAATTGTTCAAATGTGTGTGAAATCTTAATGCTAAGGTCATCAGTCCCTAAGCTTACACCTCTACTTAACCTAAATTATCCTAAGGACAAACACACACACCCATGTCCGAGGGAGGACTCGAACCTCCGCCGTGACCAGCCGCACAGTCCATGACTGTAGCGCCTTAGACCGCTCATCTAATCCAGCGCGGCTAGAACTACTTAAACCTAACTAACCTAAGGACTGAAGCGCCTATAGACGCTCGGCCACAGCGGCCGGCTTAATTCATTCACCAGACATACAGTTAGTAGATGAATAAGTATAACGTTACTTCAATACGCACTGGCAACGTTCGTGTAGTAATCTTAAACGGACATTGGTAGATAAACGAAACATAAAAATAAAAATAACTGTCGGATTTCGAACACGGGGCGCAAAAGGGTGAAGCCGCGACGCTACCCACTGTGCCACTGCTTCAGGTTAACTACTTCGCGCCGGCCAGAGTGGCCGAGCGGTTCTAGGCACTACAGTCCGGAACCGCGCAACTGCTACGGATGCAGGTTCGAATCCTGCCTCGGGCATGGATGTGTGTGATGTCCCTAGGTTAATAAGGTTTAAGTAGTTCTAAGTTCTAGGGGACTGATGACCTCAGAAGTTAAGTCCCATAGTGCTCAGAGCCATTTGAACCATTTAACTACTTTCCTACAAGGCACATAAAGTACCTAGAAAACTTTGACCGCCGTTTCGTAAGAAACAGTTGAGTATCTGAAACACGTTTTCGCTTATTTTGGCTCCTCTTCCACGGAGCGAAGTTTCTGAGAAATTGAGTTATGGCACTTGCCGTGTTCTCGTGAGTTGTCATCTCCGCAGAGAGCCATGCGGGAGGCCTGGCTTATATTTCCATCCGAATCAGAGATTTCCTCCGCTCGAGAACTGTGTGTTGTGTTCATCGGCATTCTATCCTTATCGATACGCCAGTCGCCGAAATGGCGTCAAATACACTTCTGCCCATTAAAATTTCTACACCAAGGAGAAATGCAGATGATAAACCGGTATTCATTGGACAAATATATTATACTAGAACTCGCACGTGATTACATTTTCACGCTATTTGGGTGCATAGATCCTGAGAAATCTGTACCCAGAACACCCACCTCTGGCCGTAATAACGTCCTTGATACGCCTGGGCATAGAGTCAAACAGAGCTTGAATGGCGTGTACAGGTACAGCTGCCCATACAGCTTCAACACGATACCACAGTTCATCAAAAGTAGTGTCTGGCGTATTGTGAGGAATAAGCTGCTCTGCCACCATTGACCAGACGTTTTCAGTTGATGAGAGATCTGGAGAATGTGCTGGGCAGGGCAGCACTAGAACATTTTCTGTATCCACAAAGGCCCGTACAGGACCTGCAACATGCGGTCGTGCACTATACTGCTGAAATGTAGGGTTTCGCAGGGATCGAAAGAAGGGTAGAGCCACGGATCGTAACACATCTGAAATGTAACGTCCACTGTTCAAAGCGCCGTCAATGCGAACAAGAGGTGGTCGAGACGTGTAAGCAATGGCACCCTTTACCTTCACGACGGGTGATACGCCAGTATGGCGATTACGAATACACGCTTCCAATGTGCGTTCACCGCGATGTCGCCAAACACGGATGCGACCATCATGATGCTGTGAACAGAACCTGGATGCATCCGAAAAAATGACGTTTTGCCATTCGTGCACCCAGGTTCGTCGTTGAGTACACCGTCGCAGGCACTCCTCTCTGTTAAGCAGCGTCAAGGGTAACCGCAGCCACGGTCTCCGAGCTGATAGTCCATGCTGCTGCAAACGTCGTCGAACTGTTCGTGCAGATGGTTGTTGTCTTGCAAACGTCCCCATCTGTTGACTCAGGGATCGAGACGTGGCTTCACGATCCGTTACAGCCATGTGGATAAGACGCCTGTCATCTCGACTGCTAGGGATACGAGGCCGTTGGGATCCAGCACGGCGTTCCGTATTACCCTCCTGAAGCCATCGGTTCCATATTCTGCTAACAGTCATTGGACCTCGACCAACGCGAGCAGCAATGTCGCGATACGGTAAACCGCAATCGCGATAGGCTACAATCAGACCTTTATCAAAGTCAGAAACGTGATGGTACTCATTTCTCCTACTTACACGAGGCATCACAACAACGTTTCACCAGGAAACGCCGGTCAACTGCTGTTTGTGTATGAGAAATTGGTTGGAAACTTTCGTCATGTCAGCACGTTGTAGGTGTCGCCACCGGCGCCAACCTTGTGTGAATGCTCTGAAAAGCTAATGATTTGCATATCACAGCATCTTCTTTCTGTCGTTTAAATTTCACGTCTGTAGCACGTCATCTTAGTGGTGTAGCAATTTTAATGGCCAGTAGTGTATAAAGAATTTCACAGGTGACTGGTCTACCCGAAGGGAGACCCTAGTCACACGCCCATTTCGTTTTGTGGTCCAACAGTACCACATCTGAACGGTAGTATAGCGTCAGTCGGGCAGAGCAAAGTTCAGAGTTCGCCCCGCATCAGTAATATTAGACGCTTGGCGACGGTGCTGGGAATCGGGCATCTTTTCAGAGCGGACGTCGGACGTCGGACGTCGGACGTCGGCAGTTGCTCTCCCCGGGACACGGCAGGCGAGCCGCGTTATTTGCGCGCCCCCGCTGTCCGGATGCCTGCGCTGGTCCACTCAAAGACGCTGGCGGACCGGGCCGGACGCAGCCGGGGAGGATATTTGATGGCCCTTTTGTTGGCGAGAGGTCCTCTTCTGGGAAAGGGCTGCCCGTGGCCGGCCGTCAAAGACTCGGCCCGACTTTTCATCAGCGGCCCTGCCCGCGCACTGCTCGCGAGCCGATGCAAATGGCCTCCTCTGGGGACCGGACTGCCTTCCCAGTCGATTATCTCCGGTCGACTCTCGGAAATGAATCGCTCAACAGCGCCTTTCACCGGCCCGCCTTTTGTATATACAGTAGCCGCTTCCTTCCCCGTCCCGACCAGCTCTACGCTCCGCGTACGTATTTTCTTTTTTGCTTTCCTTCCCTTTCTTTTTTTTTCTCGTGCTCCGTTTCCTTTGTTCGCGAATAACCGAAGCACAAAAAATGAGGACGATTCCGATAAGCAATATTTCAACCTGCTTCCACGCGAATTAACGTTTTAAATTTCGTATTCTAGGCCGTTAGCGACACGTGCACAGTCTCCATTTAAGCAAACTGAGGGGGAAAAAATCTTACACGAAAAAAATTACCATTCTAAGAATGTAAGCACTCATTGTCTGTGTAATGAATGCACCTCCGTTATTATTCCGGTACTGCTGTTCCAGGTACAAAAATTTCTCAATTTAAATGCAACACGGACCATCTTTGTTAACCGCAAGTAATACGCCATAAATATCCGATTCTATTGTTTGCAGTACATTAGAGGTGCAGTCCATTGGACTGGTTTTTAACGGACCCTATTGTTACGGGTTCTGTAGAGTAATTTTTTTCGGTTATTTCCCGAGAAACGACGAAGCGAAATGAGATCGGAAGTAATCTTGGCGGAAACAAAAACAAACTCAAGAAAATTGTCGAGTAGCTGAAACATGTGAAGGATTGCAGGACTGATTCACTTTGATTTGCGTTGTTCGCTGTCTCATTCAACGGTAGATGCATCTTAGTCCAACAGATTCGGGCTACGGGTAACGGACGAAGCATAATTCATTTTAATATAGAAATATAATTTACTACATCTTAAACAAAGTGAACCCATTGTTTACAGTCTGGAACCGCGCGACCGCTACAGTCGCAGATTCGACTCCTGCCTCGGGCATGGATGTCTGTGATGTCCTTAGGTTAGTTATGTTTAAGTTGTAGGGGACTGATGACCTCAGAAGTTAAGTCCCATAGTGCTCAGAGCCATTTGAACCATTTGAACCCATTGTTCAGTCAGTTGCCGCTAGTATCTAGCAGTATTGAAATCTAAAATCTAGTTTATTTATAGGAAGTAAAAGTTTACACTTAATTTCAACTGTGCTGCACTTATAGTTGATAGTCGCTATAGTAATACATTTTATATTTCCGTTGACACAGTCACATAACGGATGTTACCATCATCGAAACGATTGAACCAGCATCAGGATGGCCTCCAAATAATGCTTTCTCGGAGTGAAACTTTTACGTAGTTGCGTCAGTGAGAAAATTAAATGTACAATCGAAACAGTCAATCACTGTCTTCCAGCGAGATGTAATACATAAATGAAGTTTAGTTATAACTTTTTTTTAACTGTTGATGATTTACTGCACCATGTAGAACCGTTTAGCACCTAACTTACATGAAAATTTCATGCACATGCCAGTCACACAGCAGTAAAATGGATTTACAGTAATGTGAATTTCACTCTTCTGTTTCACTGGTAACTCATTTTTAAATAAGATGATGAATATTGTGGCCTCTGAGTACACTAACCACTATAAAAAAATGTTCGCCAATATCGACGCTATTGCACACACATACACATACATACATATACGTACAAAATAAATGAATTGTTGCTGGCTACACCAGTTTGCAGTTCTTTTTGTTGCGGTCTTCGTCTGTTTTCTTTATGCATTGGGCTGTTGTATATGACTGATAACTGCAGTGACATTTTGGAAAATTGAAAGCTGTGATTTTATCTTTAAATACTTCCGTTGTCAGTGAATTGGTACCTAATCTCTTCCGTCACATTTTACTGTCAAATTCGATGAGTTTTTAATGTTGCAGTTCTGTGTCTGCACTTGTATACATCTGGATGGAAAGCCTGATTCCATACAGAGCTCGTTCAGTGAAGTATTGGCGTCGTTTGGCTACGTAGTATGAGAACATTTCGCACTGAGTAGCTATGAAGACCTTAGCAGACAGCTTTCCGTCATTTTTTGAGGAAATGTTACTGCATCAAGACCTTAAAAATATCAGCAAATTCCGGACCATTTAACATGGCACCACTTACGACTTACAGCCATCTGTTATAGAAATACCAAGAAAGAAAAACTAACCACATTACCATCAAATCTAACGACCACAGCCAACATAATCCCAGATGACGTTTTACAGGCGCTTTCCTCATATGTAATGCGAATGCCGGAATTGTAGCATAACCTTAAAAATCATCAGAAAAGAGCAACAGATAATAAACTGAAAATTCTTCTTTCTCTTCATTTACAAATACATTGAGTCCACACAATACAACCAGAGCTATGGCTAAAAAGACCATATGCTCTCTCACTATCCCATTACGTTTCGTCAGAGGGGAAAAGAAAAATGTTTTATAAAATTAAAAAAAGATATATTACATATGAGAACAGGTCACGTAGGGAACTGAGAGACTTGGAGAGGGGACTGGTCGTAATGGTTCACCGATACGGACATTCCGTAACAGAGATTTCACAAGAGCTACTTGTGACTATGTCCACTGTTTGCGAAGCAAGAACCACAATCACATCCCTGGCAGATTTAAGAAATTAACTGATACCGAACGTTCAAGGCTACAGTTTATAGTACGTCCGACTTCGATTATCTACATAATATTGGTAATAGCTGAAATATGTGACTGTCTTAAAAATTTGTATAACATCACACGTTTTCTGCTTGAGTCACACTCCGTTTCCAATAATAGTTTGGTAATACGGTTTTCTAGTACTGAAGTGATATTACCACTTAATTTTTTGTAGTATGGACGTCTTGGACATACTATTCGTCTGCGAATGTATGTTAGGTTAAGTAGGGAAATGTGGCATCTGATCAGAAAAATTTTAAAAAACTAATTAATATTCACTTCTGATATTGAACTATGTATTTTACATTTTCCCATCTATCTGTCTGGAAAACTGAGACAGTATCGCTCCACATGAAACGCTGAGTTCAGGCTAACGAATGGAGGTTAGGATAATTTCCGACACAGATCTTGGACATAAGATTTTACAGTAAGGTACATTATATATTGACTGCGTCCTGCAGACTCACAGATGTGTTTATTATTTACGTAAGTTAATTTTTTTTAGGAGTAGTGATTCTGTATTCTCTAAACAGTCCATGAGTATGTAGCGCGTTCTTTGAGAGGTACGTTTTAACAGACTTTCATATATCCGGATTTTAATTGACTTTTTAAGCTGCTTGATATTTCATTGCACAATTTCATCGCCCAGCAGGAAAAAATATTATGTTTTCTTCGTTAATTCTTGCTTGACAATTTAAGTTGGGCCTGGCTCTTATTCCATGACATGATATTGTTGTTAGTATAATAATTACTGCTCTTCTCCTTAACGTACATAACAGATTTGTAAATTACCTCGTATTGGTGCAGTTAATCCTTAAAAGGATTTTTAAAGTGATGCAGGTTGTTATTTTTGGTTAGTAATCTTAGACCTTTTATGTAGTTTGGAAATTCTATTGTTCCTTAGCATGTTGGCTGTTAGATTTGCAGAGGACCAAGGACCTAAATATTTTGGATACAACACTAGGGTTTTGCAGATTAACATAGCGAGTATGTGCAGATCTAATACTATCTATGTTAATCTGTAAAACCTTAGTGTTAC
This sequence comes from Schistocerca cancellata, assembly GCF_023864275.1. Lineage (NCBI taxonomy): Eukaryota > Metazoa > Arthropoda > Insecta > Orthoptera > Acrididae > Schistocerca > Schistocerca cancellata. The sequence goes on along the minus strand of NC_064628.1, from coordinate 744,001,629 downwards.
TGCTTGTTGTTTGTTCGGACACGACGATGACTGGGTGATAGCAACACAGCACAGACAAATCAATGTCACTGAAGATATATTAACGAAAGACATAAGTTTAATGGGAAAATATTTTCATAAATGAGGACTTCGATCAAACCTTAATAAAAATGTATCCACTTGTTTTCATCTGAATTATATGTGTTAGATGACCCTTGGATTGTCACTCATGAGGAGTGAAATGAAACATCAGGATGATAATACACTCCTGGAAATTGAAATAAGAACACCGTGAATTCGTTGTCCCAGGAAGGGGAAACTTTATTGACACATTCCTGGGGTCAGATACATCACATGATCACACTGACAGAACCACAGGCACATCGACACAGGCAACAGAGCATGCACAATGTCAGCACTAGTACAGTGTATATCCACCTTTCGCAGCAATGCAGGCTGCTATTCTCCCATGGAGACGATCGTAGAGATGCTGGATGTAGTCCTGTGGAACAGCTTGCCATGCCATTTCCACCTGGCGCCTCAGTTGGACCAGCGTTCATGCTGGACGTGCAGACCGCGTGAGACGACGCTTCATCCAGTCCCAAACATGCTCAATGGGGACAGATCCGGAGATCTTGCTGGCCAGGGTAGTTGACTTACACCTTCTAGAGCACGTTGGGTGGCACGGGCTACATGCGGACGTGCATTGTCCTGTTGGAACAGCAAGTTTCCTTGCCGGTCTAGGAATGGTAGAACGATGGGTTCGATGACGGTTTGGATGTACCGTGCACTATTCAGTGTCCCCTCGACGATCACCAGTGGTGTACGGCCAGTGTAGGAGATCGCTCCCCACACCATGATGCCGGGTGTTGGCCCTGTGTGCCTCGGTCGTATGCAGTCCTGATTGTGGCGCTCACCTGCACGGCGCCAAACACGCATACGACCATCATTGGCACCAAGGCAGAAGCGACTCTCATCGCTGAAGACTACACGTCTCCATTCGTCCCTCCATTCACGCCTGTCGCGACACCACTGGAGGCGGGCTGCACGATGTTGGGGCGTGAGCGGAAGACGGCCTAACGGTGTGCGGGACCGTAGCCCAGCTTCATGGAGACGGTTGCGAATGGTCCTCGCCGATACCCCAGGAGCAACAGTGTCCCTAATTTGCTGGGAAGTGGCGGTGCGGTCCCCTACGGCACTGCGTAGGATCCTACGGTCTTGGCGTGCATCCGTGCGTCGCTGCGGTCCGGTCCCAGGTCGACGGGCACGTGCACCTTCCGCCGACCACTGGCGACAACATCGATGTACTGTGGAGACCTCACACCCCACGTGTTGAGCAATTCGGCGGTACGTCCACACGGCCTCCCGCATGCCCACTATACGCCCTCGCTCAAAGTCCGTCAACTGCACATACGGTTCACGTCCACGCTATCGCGGCATGCTACCCGTGTTAAAGACTGCGATGGAGCTCCGTATGCCACGGCAAACTGGCGGACACTGACGGTGGCGGTGCACAAATGCTGCGCAGCTAGCGCCATTCGACGGCCAACACCGCGGTTCCTGGTGTGTCCGCTGTGCCGTGCGTGTGATCATTGCTTGTACAGCCCTCTCGCAGTGTCCGGAGCAAGTATGGTGGGTCTGACACACCGGTGTCAATGTGTTCTTTTTTCCATTTCCAGGAGTGTAGATTCGTTTAATTCTTTATTCTGGGCTGTGGCGGTAGTACACAGGAACGGCTTAGTGGAGGCGTCCAGTTGCCTCTCGTGCGAAGCAGCAGACGTCCGGCATTGCTGACAGCGCAGAGAGCAGTGCCAAGCAAGGTGTCACTCAAATGCTGCAGTCAGCGACGCCTCCATCTGCAACTGTGATGGCAGCGTGGCAGAGCAGCTGACTATTCGGCAGCGGCAGCTGTGACCTCCCTGCAGCGAGTGGGCAGTTCTCTCCAGTGGCGGCTGCTTTTGTGACTCAGGGCAACCTGCCCTCTCTTGTCGTAGTACAGCGGATGCTGCATTCCATGATGTCATTCTAGGCGTTACAGACTCGTGACGTAGGCTGTGATTCTGAGATGATAATATTTTAGTACACGAATGGCTATGTACTTGTACTGTCCAGACTATGCTTGTTGAGAGCTTAAGGCATGTACTCTAAACACCTCCGTGGGGACAGGTGAGGAAAGGCTTTCAACCTTCTGCTAGCTTACTGAAGTGTCGGCTGTTGCTTTATTGTGCTCAGCTCACTCTGCTTTGCGATGATTGTTGGTCGTGTTTTGCTTCGCAGGGCATAACACTATTGCCTGCCTGTGGCTGGCTCTGTTGCAGCTCACTTCCGTTCTGGCGTTCTGTCTGACTCTCTCTGTCCATTTCCTCATCCCTCTCCCTTCCTCCCTCCTTCACTCCCCCCTCCCCTCTCTCTCTCTCTCTTTATCTCTCTCTCTGCTTCCCTTTCTCTGTTTATTTCCTCCTATCTGTCCCTCTTTCTATACCCTCTCCACTCTCCACCTCCCCCCTCAATTTATCTTCTCCTCTTTCCTTACTCTGTCCATCTTCTACTCCCACCTCACCCTTTTGTTCCCTTCCTCTCCTGTTTCTCTGTCCCTTTCTCCCTGCCTCTCGCTGTGTCCATCTCATCCTCCTTTACATTTGTCTCCATGTTTTCCTTTCCCCTCTCTGTCTGTCTATCTCTTCCTCCCCATTTTTATTGTAGCCCCGCACCCCAAGAGGAGGTTGCCAGTGTTGGTTGAAAACGATCCAGGGGTTTAGGAGGTGCTTATTTCCCACAGCTTTGCCAGAGTACTCACGTGTCGCATTTATTTCACCTACATTTAACGTATTTCACACTTAGTTGTGGACATAATTCACTCGTATATTTACCAAATTTCATCCTGCACTATCGTTTTTACGCAACTCAATCTCTGTTACGTCTTACCTCCTGAACTATGTGTTCTACTGTCCAAAATACGTGTCATGCATACAGTTAGTAGTAAAGAAGTAAGAAATTAAAACGTCATGCATGATGCGGCAGTTTTCACGCACCTCAGTGTCTATGACGTGATATCTCCTGAACTATCTGATGCACAGCGATATAATTCTGAACGTACGTCCACCTTGATACGTCCAAAATTTGTTGTGAATAGGATTATTAGCAGGAAGTAATAACCGCAAACGTCAAGCATGAATTGGCAGTTTTTCATGCATTTCAGTATTTATGATGTCATATCTTCTGAACTATGGACTCGTACAATCATATACTTTTGTGGGTAGATTCAGTGGTATAAGCGAATTCTGTCCGCAAAATGTGTCGTTAATACAGTTAGCAGTAAACAAGTAATCTACTGAAACGTCATACTTGACGTGGCAGTTATACTGCATGAACAGCGAAAATGTTGTAAGCGATAAACTTTTTCCTTTCATGAGCTTGGGGGTGGTCAGCGACAAAAAGTTTCGTAAAGGTATGATATAAATTGTAAAGTTCATTGCAAGACACTAAGTGCTCTCACTCTAAAATACTGAATGAATAAAGTCTGCGAAATCGAGCGTCGTGTGCTACCCAACTTCTTCATCCCCATTCTCGCTCCTTTGATACATACACGATTCTTCGCTCTACAGCGATTCTCACCGTACAGTAATTGAAAAGTGTACCAAGTTTGGTTGAAGTTGGTAGAGTGGTTTATGAGGAGGTGCGAAACACACGTACATAGATAAAGTGACGTGACGCAAGACATGGGATACCTCCTAATATTGTATTGGACATCCTTTTGCTCGGCGTAGTCCAGCAACTCGACGTGGCATGGACTCAACCCTGAAAAAGTATGGAGCCTCGCTGCCACTATAGAATTCCATAATTGCGAAAGTGTTGCCGATGGAGAATTTTGTGCAAGAGCTGATCTCTCGATTATGTCCCGTATGTGTTCGATGGTATTCATGTCGGGCGATCTGAGCGGCCAGATCTTTCGTTCAAATCATCCAGAATGTTCTTCAAACCAGACATGAACAATTGTGCCTCGATAACATGACATTTTTGTTTGGGAACATGACGTATGAATGGCTGCAAATGGTCTCCAAGTAGCCAAAAAATATCATTTTTAGTCAATGATCGTTTCAGTTGCACCAGAGCAGACACTAATATGGAGCTACCCCAGCTTACACACTGCCTTGTTGACACCTTGTCTCTATGGGTTCGTGCGGTCTGCGCCACACGCGTACTCTAGTATCAGCTTGAAACTTTTTTAGTTAAATGTGTGTGTCTGTACTTAAATTGCTGAATGACTGAGAATACGCAACTTCTACGTTATTTGATTCTGAAACAGCTGAGTAAAACTGAACGTACTGAGCCTACTTTCCCTGTACTTTTTCTCATCATTTCAACACTGACCCACAATATTCTAGCGCCACGCAGTCTGACTGCTCAAAAAAATTACAATCTGACTTCAAATAATTAATTCAAAAGACTGGCCCTGACTAAAAAGAAATCTTAACAATAACCTATACATTTCATTAAGCACTTACCTCACAAAAATCTTCATTACGCGAACTACTGCAATACAGCGAGCGTCAATACTGCCAGATAAATAAAAGATTCTAACTACTAAAGCCACTAACTACTAATAGGCATGTGGTTAGCAAAGGAAAGATCTTGTTGCAAACCAAATAATGTATTTTTTATCTTAATAATGTGACATCCAGTTCAAACACGAATATAAATCGTCATTGACATCCAGTACAAAGATACATAATCATGGCTCTGAGCACTATGGGACTTAACAGCTGTGGTCATCAGTCCCCTAGAACTTAGAACTACTTAAACCTAACTAACCTAAGGACATCACAAACATCCATGCCCGAGGCAGGATTCGGACTGAGCGTCTAGAACCGCTAGACCACCGCGGCCGGCGACATAATCATGAATAATTTTCAACCTCCAAGTCGGATACTTCCAGATCGTTAGCCTACGCTAACACTTCAGACCTCTACCCCCCGTCAATGCTAACGTCTCACATTTAACATTCATCACTGCTGGCTGTTCACCTCCAACTGCCGAACAGTACTTCCATCACTGCTGGCGACTAACTTCCAACTGCCCAACAGAACTGGAGATTAACTTCCAACGAGTCCAACCAGCCACAGAGTCTCTCACACAGAAAGCACAGTCAGAGATCCAATGCAAAACGGTACACAGCGGTGCCAACACAGAAGTAGTCCACTTACAGGCTCTTACCAACTTAAATCGGGACTCATCTGACTGGCCGTGTTTTATCAGTCGTGTAGCACCCAGCCGATATGACTGAGCCCAGGAGAGGCGTTGTAGGCGATGTCGTGCTGTTAGCAGAGATGGTCTTCTGCCATAGCCCATAACGCCATATTCCACTGCACTGTCTTGCCTGGTACGTTCATCGTACGTCCCACATTGATTTCTATTGATTTCTGCGGATATTTCAGGCAATGTTGCTTGTCTCTTAGCACCGACAACTCTACGCAAACGCCGCTGCTCTCGATCGTTAAGTGAAGACCATAGGCCACTGGTGGAAGGTAATTCCTGAGATTTTTGATTCTCGTCACACTGTTGACATTGTGGATCTCGGAATACTGCATTCTCTAACGATTTACGAAATGCAAGGACCCATGCATCTAGTTCCAACTACCCCTCAGACTCTGTTATATTCTATCATGCGCCCATAATCACGTCGGAAACCATGAATCACTGGAGTACAAATGGATGCTCCACCAATGCATTGTCCTTTCGTGCTTTGTGTACGCAATACTGCCGCCACCTGTACATGTGGATATCGCTATCGCATGACTTTTGTCACCTCTGTAGTCATACATATATACGTAAACCCACTTTATAATGTGTATCGAAATGTCTGTAAATTTGTAACTCATGTACATATTTTATTTGTATTTCTAAAGTCATGTGAAGTTGCCAAACGATTTATAACAATTATTTGTCCTTGTTCTATTTATTAGAAGACTTGAATGCATCAATGTGTCTTCACACATTACTGATCCCTTAAAAATCAGGAGCTTTGTACAGGTTGGAATCCTAGACTTTTGCTTCTCTTCGCGTGGTCGTTGCCGCAGGGCCCGGCCAGCGCTGCAGCCGGCTCCGGCTGCTGCCTCGCCAGTGGCACAGACAAAGATATCCTCTGTGCCAGTGGCCACGAGCCACCCAGTGCTCGGCGCTCCCCAGGGAATCCGACCGCACTGTGTTGAGCACACGGCCCACGGCCGCAAGGAGCCACACAGGCGCGGTTGCGGCAGGTCTACGTCATCGCTGTCTCTGCTCGCTGAGACCGCCCTGCACGCAGCTGTGACGTACCTCCGTCTACATCCAAACACCTGTGAAGTGAATGGCAGGGGGTACTTTCCATTGTACCCTGCATTAGTGTTTCTCCTAGTTCGTGTATGGAGCGGGAAAATAATGCCTCTGTAAGCGCTGTAATTGTACTAGGGATCTGCGAAACTGGCGACTGGAAGAGACAAGTCCAGCAGGCCCTCCTTTCCACTTTTACTGCGCCCTTCCCCCACTGGTGGCCTCTGCCTTCGTCTTCAGACGTCACATTTTGGCCCGTATCTATTGAGCCGAACCCGGCAAATAATGGTATAGGACAGGACAGCCCACTGCGTGCCAAACTTCAGGCGTGCAGGATGTGCGAACCGTGGAGGGGTGTGGGGCGGGGTGGCGGAGGGGGCAGCACCTAGCCGGTCTCCCTCCTTCTCGGAAGTACCCAGAAAATGCGGGACATTTCATTGATTATTGCAGTGCGGCATTTTTAGGTCGGCACAACTCTCTGTAGTTCAGCAAAATTGTGTGTCAGCGCTGTTTACACTTCACTACTTGTTCGTGGTATGAATGACGTTTACAGGTACAGTGGCGATTTGCAAAAACAGAACCAACCAAGGCTTTAAAAATGAATGGGAATGAAGGAAGAGACGGATGAGAATTCTTGTGGTTCCATAAACTTTCCCGGCGTCTTATGCTCTTCTTGGGTATGCTGATAGGTATCATCGTCTTCACCACATGATAATTCTCTGACCATCTGGAGACCATCTTCAGGTACGATCATTGTGTACATAGTCACGCCAGAGCTGAATGAGCAGCAGAAACGGCGGCTCCTTTATACCTCGGCTCCAGACCATTGCGCCTGAGCGAGAAGCGGAAGAGCGCAAATGGCTCTGAGCACTATGGGACTTAACTGCTGAGGCCATCAGTCCCTTAGAACTTAGAACTACATAAACCTAACTAACCTAACTACATCACACACATCCATGCCCGAGGCAGGATTCGAACCTGCGACCGTAGCGGTCGCGCGGTTACAGACTGTAGCGCCTAGAACCGCTCGGCCACTCAAGCCGGCTGCCCCTGCGAAGCGAAGAATTGCAGCGCCGCCGGCGGTACAAACTGGTGGAAGTGATAGATCGCAAATTAAGATGTAGCGGGTCGAAAACCAGACCGTTGTTGTTTTACATCACATAAAATAGTGTTCCATATCTTGCTTAAATTAAAACCTTTATCTCTGTTAATAATGTCATCAGATAATCGTATTCTGATGGATTCCTTGAGCACACAATCCCAGTAACGAGAAGCCGGAACAATGTTTTGCTTCTCTTTAAACGACATGTTATGTGTTATGGTGACGACGAACGAGTCGTCGCCAATGTTGACTGGTCGGTAACATATAAATCACAGCAGGTTTGTCAGTAACGTCGGTTAAGGTACTGGCCCCATGGTCCGGATCTGCAACGACTAAAATAATTAACAGTCTTGGCTGCATTCATATAATTATAAACAGACAGCTATTGAGGCCTCACTTAGGCCATACGTTACTAAGCGCCTTGTTAGAGGTTGCTTCCTAGCAGCTGAAGTCTATGCTACTTCACTACTTGACGTCCCGTGCAAGAGTGGACGATAGCTCGCTAGAAACTTGATACAAACCGCGGAGCGGCGCTGGTCGTGACTCGCGGGTCCAACGATACCAATACGGACCGCGGTCGATAACTGCAGCCCATAACAAGTGTGGTATCGGACGTTGATACATTATGCCCTTCACTGAGACGATGATCGGCGACGGCAGATTTTTCAGGCTGATATACCAATATTTCCAGCGTCAGTTCATTAACTTTATCACTAATACCTCTTATATTTTGTTGAAATATGCTAATTCCTTCTCTACTTGAAAACATTACATCCTTGGAAGGTGAGCCCTTAGTCAGAGGGACTTCGTTTAAGCAGGTACACCTATCAGCTGATTTCACTCTACAAAAGGTGCAGCTCTAACACCAACTACTACAGGAATTTTTCCATGAGTGATCCCACAACCTCCACCACCACCACCCACTACACTGTCACCTGTAAGCTTAGCCAGCCTCCCCTTCCCATACCTACTGAGGTGCAGGCCATGCCTTGTGAAACCCCATCTACTGATAGACCCAACTGGCATCACCCATGCCCTCTGCCATCAGCGCCCTCCCCAGCCCCATGTTAACGCTTCTAACAGCCGCATTAAGGTGAGGCAGATCATGACGCTGAAACAGTTGCACGAAATGCACATTAATGCCACCAGTTTGAGTAGCTATCTTTACCAGGTCACCACCTACATCATATTCCCCGTCCCTATCACGACTGCTCTCTGCTCCATCCACTACCACTACGTGATCCTCCTTCGTAAAATTCCTACATAACTCCCGTATGCTGTCAGTCACTTGAGCCAACTCTGCACTAGGCTTCACAATGCTGGTGACCTGGTACTCACTCCCCAACACTTCCTGCAAGTGCCCACACCTCTACTGTAAGAACCACCTAGCAGCAGAACCTTCTTGTTTCTGTTAGACTTTGCAACTAACCTAGGCCTCCTAATAGCTGAGGACTGCTGCATGCTCCGCTCATCTACAGCTACACGAGGCTCCTCTTCACTCAACTCTGACAGTTGGTCGTATCTATTGCATGTACGCAAAGTAAAACTGTCTGAATACCTCCTCTTCCTAGCTGCCTTCTTTCCAACTGCCAGTTCCCATTCCCCACCACCCTTCACCCTCCTCAACCTGTCTAGCACAGATTTTTTAAGTTCCTGCATCTCTATCAACTTATTTCTACTAGAGATTCTGCATTCCCAGAAGAGGATTTCGCTAAAATGACTACTGGCTTCCTTACTGCATTCCCCCCAATGAAAATACTTTGAATAAATCCAACACCGTAACCCACTACCCACAAACCTACGACAGAGCTCACACTTCTCACTGATGGGGTCCGCAGCTCGTGATCGTGCGGTAGCGTTCTCGCTTCCCGCGCCCGGGTTCCCGGGTTCGATTCCCGGCGAGGTCAGGGATTTTCTCTGCCTCGTGATGACTGGGTGTTGTGTGCCGTCCTTAGGTTAGTTAGGTTTAAGTAGTTCTAAGTTCTAGGGGACTGATGACCATAGCTGTTAAGTCCTATAGTGCTCAGAGCCATTTGAACCATCACTCATGGTAAAATTTTACATTTAATGAGAAAAGCTATACGTCTATGTTACAACTTCACGAAATTATTAGCTAAAACCAAATAATTCAAACGGCCACTGGAACATTAAATGAAGTTAAAACACTGAATGAAAATTTTACTGAAACATTTCACTAGAGACAATAAAAACATCAGTTGAAAACTAAAGCACAAAATTTACTAAACGACTTCAACGTACAGAAAACTGTAAAAAAAAAACACAGCGAGCGAACGTTTCCAAAAGTTTATTAAATCGTTATTTCGCCACAAACGGCAGGAAACACCGCTGAAAAGTATTAAATTTAATAACTGTATAACAGTGCACAAATAAGGTTGTCAGTACTTAGCTTTACAACCGCTGCAGCTGCAGTGCACTCCGCAAAATGTAAACACACTCGCACCAGGTCTACGTCATATTCGTGTGAGTCCACCGCTCGCATACAGACAGAACCTACTCTCATCACAGAGAAGAGGCCATTCCACTTTCCACACAACTCTGTCACGACACAAGAGTAGCCATGCTTGTATGTGTCATAATATTATTGGGAGGATGGCCAGAGGCACACAATCGTGCTGCAAGCAGACGGTTTCTAATGGTCCCTGATGACACAGTAGTTCCTACACTTGCCCGTATTTCGTCTCTTGATGATCATCGGTCGGGCACCATTGTTCGCATAATGTGTCGTTCTTTATGTGCGTTTGTACTATGCGGACGTCCAGAGCTCGGTCTACATGTGCAGAAATGTTCCACAGAGCAGTGCTGAAATCAGAGACGTACCACCGATCCATTATGCCCACCATGTGCAACAATCTGTTGAACATAGTCACAGGGGATGTTGCGTCTTTTTTCCGGCAATTTATTTGTTATTAGTATGAGAACAGATGGAGAATAACGTCACGTTTCATCAGTGATCAGAATGTTACACACTTGCTCGACAGACTCCTGTAACAGACGTTAAAAGACAGACTTTGTGTTCCACAGAGAGGTTTACTGTTGAAGTTCCGAGAGAGTACGTTCCCAGAACAGTTAGGCTAACATATTACTTCCTCCCATATATGTCTCGCGAAGGGATAACGACGAGAAAATCAGAGAAATTAGAGTTCGTGCAGTAGTAAAGCCATTCTGCGAACCACTCGCGAATGGAACACGGAAAAGGGAGAAACGATTGCGGTATCAGAAGTACGTCCTTTCACACACTCTAATGTGGCTTAAGGAACACCGATGTAGATGTAGAACAGAGGCCACAACCCAAACAACAAAACTGTAACAAAAGTTGTGAGTCTTAACCCTTTCTGACCTTTCAACTCGTAAAGTGTTGAGACAGTGTGTGCTTCAATGCTGTACGGTCGATCTTCACCTTCCTATGTATGTACTTTTTGTACTTTTCTCGGAAGGAGCCTGTTTCACCAGAGACAAGTTGCTCAATAATTTCAGTATTCAAGTGCGGGCAGTTGAGAATCTCCACGCTACAACTGCAAAGAGCCATCACATTCTCAGTGAACTATCGTCTCCCATTCTGCTACCTTCCAGCTAAACTGCCAAAACATACGCTGTATTTCTGGGAGATGTATTCCACACTTCCCTGAAATACATCCCACTTGATAGTCGTGTACGATGGGGTTCCGATATAATGCAGAACCAGCTCGCTTCGCACACTTTACTCTTGAATACTTGTGTCAGACGTTTCCGCAAAGCTAGAGATGAAGTTGAGGCCATGTTTCGTGGCCAATGCGTTCACCTGGTTTCTACCGGTGCGGTCGCGTGAAAAGTGTCGTATACGAGACACCTGTCAAGACTGAAGTTGGCCTCCTGGCACGAATGCTCGCAACCTGTGCCATTGTTGAGACAACACCGGTGTTATTCGAACAGGTTCGGCACACTTAGGGCGACGATGTCTTACCTGCATAGACGCAGCGGGACGCCGCTTTGAACAAACGGTGAGAATATAACACCTCGTGCAAGTGCCGATAAATTATTACGATAACCTGGAAGCTTGGAAGTTTATCAACGTCAATAGCCCATGCTAAACTTGAAATTTACTCATTCTCGTTAATCAATTTCGACCCAACCTTTCCCTGTCCAGAGTATCACGCCGACATTCTCCCTTCTCCCTAATCATGGAAAATTGTACGTTCTTCGCGAAGACACACCCCATAACAGTGTAGAAAATATTACACACTTAAAATATCCAGGAAAATGGATTTTTATTCTCTACATTCAGTATGTGAATACACTTAATTTTGGGCCACGCAACAGGACAAAATTCCTCGGATTAATAAACACGACGGACGCTAAAAACGTTGAAAGCTGGAACACTTCATAAACAATTCTTGGGCCAGGGAAAAAAGTATTGGAAGTGCAGGAACGCAGAATGGTAAAAATAATGATAATAGCTTGTATATATACAAACACGAAAGATTTATTTCCTCTGCCAGCTTTCAGCCATTAACGCGTCAGTGTAGAGACAGAAAATGAAAAAAAATTGGAAATAATGAGGTGCAAAAGTGTCCAAATTTAACAAGCCACGGAGAGAAAATACGGGCAAATTACACTGAAAGGGTAAAATAAAACTAATAGCAACGACAAGGTTGAAGAAATACTGTAGCCAACTAGTGCTGCAAATCGTTGAAAGAAATCTCTTTAAAAATTACGATACCTGACAAAAAATGAAATACCCAAAAGACGTGGTCAGATGTCAGTGTCACTTCGTACTTGAAACATCCTGGCAGATTAAAACTGTGTGCCGGACTGAGACTCGAACACTGGACCTCTGCCTTTCGCGGGAAAGTGCTCTACCAACTGAGCTACCCAAGCACGACTCACGCCCCGTCCTCACAGCTTTACTTCTGCCAGTGCCTCGTCTCCTACCTTCCATACTTTAAGAAGCTCTCCTGCGAACCTTGCAGAACTAGCACTCCTGAAAGAAAGGATATTGCGGAGACATGGCTTAGCCACAGCCTGGGGGATGTTTCCAGAATGAGATTTTCACTCTGCAGCGGAGTGTGCGTTGATATGAAACTTCCTGGCAGATTAAAACTGTGTGCCGGACCGAGACTCGAACTCGGGACCTTTGCCTTTCGCGGGCAAGTGCTCTACCAATTGAGCTGCAAACAGTTTTAATCTGCCAGGAAGTTTCATAACAGCGCACACTCCGCTGCAGAGTGAAAATCTCATTCTGGTAACTTCGTACTTGTACGCGCCATCAGTTGGTACGTAAATCGTTAGAACTGCAGTTCCCTGTGAAAGGTAGAACGGCCATGAGAGTGCATTACTGTTGGTCGTGCTTAGCATTGTTACTAGTCAGATGTTGAGTGATCACTGTAAACGATACGGAGATGGCACGTACTCGTACGAAATAGCATTATCAGCATCTAACGGAGTTTGGAAGAGGCCACCATTTGTCTGGCATTGTGCAATATTAATATTTTTGGAGCGTTCATAGGTGCCATTGGTGCATTGCTGGACTGTGTGGAAACGTGAGGGCAGACACGTTCGTCTGTAAGGTTTCGCGTTCTGACCGCTACAAAGGAGTATCGTCTTATTGTGCACCAAGCACGTCGTAACTCCTTCGCTGCTGCGCCTGCTATCCGAGAACATGTAATAGGCTGCCTGAAACATTCTGTATCACCCCACATCATTGGTCACGTGCAGGGACTGATTGGCGTCGCACTGCACTCAGTGGTGAATACGGCAGCGATGTGGGAAGGTCCCATTGCTCCAGTCTTTTGGAGAGACACGATGCAATGTTACGTCATGGGCATCCGGTGTCATCATGTGTTATCTCTCATGCGATAGTGTCATAGCAACATTTTACAACGGGACAATACTCGCCCAGAACTGGCACATATTTCTATGAACTGTCTGTGTGAAGCTGCAGTATTCCTGTGGCCAGCAAGATTCTCAGATAGAACATGTGTGGGACCAGCTTGAACGTCAACTCCTTCCCAGAGCCAATTACAACAGACATGGGTCAGGTTGCCTCAGGAGAGGATAAAAAGTGTTTACCTGTATGGCAGCCTTTGTCATATAACGCCTGATAGAGCGGCATCCTTGCAGACGCAAAAGCATCGCGCACATGCATAACTTTAAGGCGTCGCCTCCCAGGACTCTGGTCGCCGGCAATTGTTGTACCGCAACCAGTAGACGGAGGAGCAGCAAGTGCAAGCAGATGTTCTCGTCTCTCTGGGGATCTACTTCCAGTCGCCGACTCATGTGCGTCATAGTTGATCTCCGTGCAGCGACCCCCTGTCAAATGCCTGAATAACCACTTTTTGCAGTACGGTCCACTGCGTGACTTGCAGGAAGAGAATCAACCAGGTTCTGGAAGGTACAGACAGAGATGGAGAGCCATGCCGACTCCAGTACTGCGACCAGCTGCCCCAGGTTGTTGACGATCCATGGTATGAACAAGCTGACTGAGATGGTACCACAGATTTTCGATCAGGTTTAAATCCGGGTAGTTTGGTGACCAGGGGAGTCTGGTAAACTCATCTTGGTACTCTTCGGACCAAGCGTTACACTGCAGGTTTTGCGACACGTTGCATTGTCCTGCTGGCAGATACCATCGTGCCGACGAAAAACAAACTGCAGGTAGCGCTAGACGTGGTCCTCAAGAACAAACGCATAATTGTGTTGATCCATTGCGCTATCCAGAATGACAAGATCGGCCAGGGAATGCCAGGAAAACATTCCCCAGACCACAAAGCATTCAAGTTGTACGCCTTCAAACGCTTCACGCCCTACACGCCAACGGTCATCTGTCCGATGGAGTATAAAGCGTGTTTCATCAGAGAGGCTCCCTGTCGCACCTCAGTGGGCGTTCAACCTTCGTCGCCGATGAACGGCAGTCAGGCCTGTACGCAGCAAAGTTCGCTGAACGATCATTGTGGAGACACCGATGGTAGCCCCTTGGTTCATTTGAGCGGTCAGGCTGGCAGCTGTGGCCGAGTGGTTCTAGGCGCTTCAGTCCGGAACCGCGCTGCTGCTGCGGTTGCAGGTTCGAATCCTGCCTCGGGCATGGATGTGTGTGATGTCCTTGGTTAGTTAGGTATAAGTGGTTTTAAATCTAGGAGACTGATGACCTCAGATGACAGTACTTAGAGTCGTTTGAACCATTTTTTGAGCTGTCATATGCTAAAAAGTTTAACGTCTGTTCGCTCGCACATATCTTCGCAACCGTTATTCGTACCTGTCATCTTTGGCCCGTGGTGCACCACAATCGCCTCAGCGTCGTTTTTGAATAGCGCCTTTTTGCCATGCACGATGTGTCATAACTATGGCAGCGCGCAAACAGTTTACAAACTTAGCCGTTTCGGAAATGATTCCACTCTTGGCCCGAAAGCCAATAATCTTGCTATTTTGGACGTCAGATAAATCAGTCCATTTTCGTTTTTCGATAACGATTCGCATTCCCCCGACATGCTTTATATAGCGTTCTCTGCTACTGTTGCCACTTGCCGTTTGTGAGTGGTTTATGCACGTTGTCGTCGAACAAAGGTGACGGTCACATTAATGAAACCGGATAGTGTAAGTATAACAATTTTATTACTCTAAAAAGTTTTATTTGTTTGGTATGGAAATACTGCCAGTGAGGACTGTATCATTCCGGTGATGCAAAGCGCTCTGTTTCTCTCCACCCTTCAATGTTATCCGAGCCCAGAACGTTTAAGATACAAACATCACAAAAAGTTTTGCATCACCTCGTTTCCGAGAGTTCCGGAACCTGTACAGAAAATTGGAACATAGATACAAAAGAAACATCATTTCCGCCCATTTTATTGCTCATGAAAACCACACATTCCATGTTGTACCACCACACAGCGAGATCTTCAGAGGTGGTGGTCCAGATTGCTGTACACACCGCCACCTCTAATACCCAGTAGCACGTCCTCTCGCATTGATGATGTCTGTATTCGTCGTGGCATACTAACCACATCAAGGCACTGTTGGTCCACATTGTCCCATTCCTCAACGGCGATTCGACGTAGATTCCTCAGAGTGGTTGGTGGGTCACGTCTTCCATAAAGAGACCTTTTCGATCTATGCCGGGCACCTTCTATAGGGTTCATACCTGGAGAACATCCTGGCCACTCTAGTCGAGAGATGTCGTTATCCTGAAGGAAGTCATTCACAAGATATGTGAGATGGGGGCGCGAATTGTCGTCCATGAAGACGAATGCCTCGCCATTATGCTGCCGATATGGTTGCACTATCGGTCGGAGGATGGCATTCACGTGTCTTACAGCCGTTTCGGCACCTTCCGTGACCACCAGCGGCGTACGTCGGCCCCACATGATGCCACCCCAAAACAGCAGGGAACTTACACATTGCTACGCTCGCTGTACGGTGTGTCTAACGGGTTGCCTTCAAACACGTTTCCGACAGTTGTCTGGTTGAAGGCATATGCGACATCGGTGAAGAGAACGTGATGCCAATCCTGAGCGGTCCATTCAGCATGTTGTTGGGCCCATCTGTACCGCGCTGCATGGAGTCGTGGTTGCAAATATGGACCTGGCAGTGGACGTCGGGAGTGAAGATGCGCATCATGCAGCGTATTGCGAACAGTTTTAGTCGGAACACGACGTCCTGTGGCTGGTGGCGTTCCAGTCAAGGTTTCTCCGAGCCGTAAATCGTAGGTAGCGGTCATCCACTGCAGTAGTAGGCCTTGGGCAGCTTGAGCGAGGCATGTCATCGACAGTTACTGTCTATCCGTATCTCCTCCATGTGAGAACAACATCGCTTTGGTTCTCTCCGAGACGCCTGGACACTTCCCTTGTTGAGAGCCCTTCCTGGCACAAAGTAACAATGCGGACGCGATCGAATCGCGGTATTGACCGTCTAGGCATGATTGAACTACAGACAACAGGAGCCGTGTACCTCCTTCCTGATGGAATGACTGGAACTGTTCGGTTGTCGGACCCCCTCCATCTAATAAGCGCTGCTCATGCATGGTTGTTTACATCTTTGGGCAGGTTTAGTCAAAGTGAAAGGGACTGTGTCTGTGATACAATATCCACAGTCAACGTCCATCTTCAGGAGTTCTGGGAACTGGGGTGATGCAAAACTTTTTTGATGTGTGTATAATTATGAATATGTTATACAATAATGTAGATGTCCTAGATTGTGGGGTCCTGGATTCGATTCCCGGCCAGGTCGGAGATTTTATTCTCTCGGGGACTGGATGTTAGTACTGTCCTAGTTATTTCATCTCATTTTCATCACAAAGACGCGCAAGTCGCGGAAGTGACGTCAAAGAGAAATACTTGCACTAGGCGACCGAACAACGCCAGACGGTGCCTTCCGGTCAAAACGTCATATGAGTATTACCATTTCCAATAAGGTGTGTTATACAGTGTGTCTGGGTTAGACGTATGATGATATACAATGCAATAATTTGAGAAGTAACTGCGATATTTATTGGCGGTTTGCTTCTACAAGCATGTTAACAGAGAATGTTTTCAGTGTTCGCTTGTGGCAGTTGGTACAGCGTCTGCATTCGCGTAACGGCTTTAGTCACGCAAAAGCGCTTTAGTAACCATGTGGACTCCACAGCAGTAGATGTTGTATGTGATTTCTCTCGCGGAGCTGAAGTTCGTTACAGTGGTTCAACGTCGTTTCCGGCGTTGAGTATGAACTGCGACCAACTGACGACGTTTCCACTTTTCTAGTCAGCACTTTAATGATTGCTGCTTTAGTAATTATACCAAAACGAGAAGACTTTTTCCCAACTCTATTCCAACAATTTTTTCTGGGTATCTACCATATAAGCAGGTAAAAACGGAGAATTCACCCATGAAACGAAATTACTTTAAAGCTGTCTTAAATCCGCACAGTGTGGTCTCGGACATTTGTCCCACGTTGCACATAGTAATGTGACAATAGAAACTGCAGCCGACAACTCCAGCCGTGCTTTCAATAAAGTAGAGGAGGGAAGTCATGTTGACGCACGAATACCTTGTAAGAGTATCTGCTGTTGTAATAGGTACGAGGAGAAGTGTTATTCATCAATCATTGCAAAGAATAACAAAATCATAACTAGGCTGCGTGCAGAAAATAAAACACTAACGGTAAAACTCCAAGCTCAAAATAAAAGAAAGTGTGAACTCATATGGAGCAATAAGATAGTGTTCCAAATTAGTACAATATTATCCTGCAGTTTAATTATGTACGTTTAAAATTCACATTAAATTAATCTGAGTGACATAGTAACGACCTGTACAACCCACACTAACTTTTATGCCTTTTTTCGAAATAATATAAAGATTATTTAGTCGCTTAATAAAGTACAGGGAAATAAGATGATATGTAGCGGCCGTGTCGTGTCGGAAGTCTGGGTGCAATGCCAATTATGGCTCCGAAAAGTAGCTCGATGCGTAGGCCTTACGTAACTCGTAAGCAACGCCACAGCAAAGCGCGCTAAGATCCAACCGGGCGGGAGTTCGAATCACACACAAATCGGCACACAACCTTCAGACTATTTCTCTACCGTTCCATTCTCTAACAGAGTGAGGGAACAACGAATGCTTAAATCTTTTCGTGCGAGCTCTGATTTCTCTGATTATCATGATGAGCATTTTTCCCTATGTAAGTTGGTGGCAGTAAAAATATTTTCGCATTCAGAGGAGAAAGTTCGAGATTAAAATTTCGTGAAAAGATCTCGCTGCGTCGGAAATGGTTGCCATCCCAACTCGCTTATCATATCTGTGACACCCTATCCCCTATCTCGCGATCATATAGAACGAGCTACCCTTCTTTGAACTTTTTCGATGTCCTCCGTTAATCCTACCTGGTACGGATCCCATACAGCTCAACAGTACTCTAGCAGAGAATGAGCAAGCGTAATGTAGGCAGTCTCTTAAGCAGACCTGTTGCATCTTCTAACTGTTCTGCCTTCCCCATATCATTATCCATGTGATCGTTCCAACCTAAGTTCTTCGTAACTGTAATTCCTAGGTATTTAGTCGAATTAACAACCTTTAAATTTGTATGATTTAAAGTGTAATCGAAATTTAACGGATTTCTCTTTTGTCTCATATGGATAACTCAACACTCTTTGTTACTAAGAGACAATTACCACTTTTCATTAACCGTACAGATAACTTGTCTAAGTAATTCTGCATTTGGTTTGATCTTCTGATGACACTACTATACGATAAATGACAGCATCATCTGAAAGTAATTAAGAAGGCTACCCAGTTGTAAATGATTTACAGCATTATTAACAGCAGAGGGCTTATAACACTTCCTTGCGGACTGCCAGATGTTACTTCAGTTTTACTCGAGGATTTACTGCTTTCTGTGACCTTTCTCAGAGGAAATCACGATTATCCGTAGGCACGGAATTTCATCAGAATTTTCTTGTGACGGCCGGTGTCAAAAGCCTTCTGGAAATCTAGAAATATGGAATCATATTGAGATCCCCTGACTTTAGCTCTCATTACTTAGTGCGAATAAAGAGCTAGTTTTCACAAGAATGATCCGTGCTGTGTGTCAATGTACAGTTACCTACGAGATAATTCATAATGTTGGTACACAATTTATGTTCCATAATCATACTGCAAATCGAAGTTACTGATATGGATCTATAATTCAGTGGGTTACTGTTATTTCCTTTCTTGAATATTAGTGTGATCTGATCAACTTTCAGTCTTTTGCTATGCATATTTCGTCGAGCGAGCGTTGTATATGATTTTTAAGTGTGAGGTTACTTTATCTTCGTATCTTGAAAGGAACCTTATTGGCATGCTATCTGGACTGGAAAACTTGCCTTTATTAATTGCTTTAAGCTGCTTCGTTACACCGAGGATATCTACTTGTAAGTTACTCATGTTGGCAGTTGTCCTCGATTCGAAATCTGTAATATTTTCTTCGGTGTCTTTGGTGAAGGAATTTCGGATAATTGTGTTTAATAACTCTGCTTTAGTGTCACTGTCACGGGTAATATTACTATTGGTATCGCGCAGTGAAGGTACTGATTCTGTCTTGCCGCTCCAGTATTCTACATAGGAACATAATTTCTTTGGATTCGC
Organism: Schistocerca cancellata; assembly: GCF_023864275.1. Lineage (NCBI taxonomy): Eukaryota > Metazoa > Arthropoda > Insecta > Orthoptera > Acrididae > Schistocerca > Schistocerca cancellata. Next base: position 743,982,150 of record NC_064628.1, on the reverse strand, counting down.
TGTCATATTTCGACGCAGATTTTCACTGCGAAGACTATTAAAAGCATCTCGCATTGAAGTCCGCTCTAACTTTCGAGCTTCAGTAAAACTTCATGATTCATGTCTTCCACCAGTGCGATAGCAAGTTGCAGCCGGATAACTGACCGTGCTACAAGGCCAGACTCGTGCTACCGACATTTGAGGAGCGTAATAATGATTTCACGGTAATATCTTGACTATCAAATTTGCCTGGTCTGAACCCACTGGAACACACATTGGAGGCTATCGGGTGCCAGTTTCGCGCCTAGAAACAACCGGTCCGTAATTTACGGGGATTGGGTGACGGCACCACATGGCTTCCGAAACGTCAAGGACTAGTTCAAATCCATTCCGTACAGAATCGCTGCTATGTTTCGTTCCAAAAGTGTATCAACACGTTGTTATGCACGTACGAGGTGGTCACAATTTAAGTACAGCTACTCACAGAGGTACAATGTTGGCTCTATCGTACAGCAACGTGACGTGGTAGACATTCTAACGCGTTAATGCGAACCGATTTACGCTAAAAAAAGAAAAGTTCCAGTTCTAGCTAGCATGTGCAAATCTGGAGCTGTGAATGTAAGAAAGGTGTATAGAAATGTTTCCATACGTAATGGATTAGGAATTGGAGGTGGACAGAAAAGGTCAAACAAGTGAGAAATTCATAAAGTTGATTTTATTACTAACCGTTATTACTAACCGCCGTTTACACAATTTGTTCAATACGAGCACCAGAGGCGTCGAAGAGATGCTGCATCAGTAAAACGATATCAACAGTTGCTCGCAGCAGTTCCGCTGGAATCTGAGCAACGTGTTCCTGTATACAGGCTTTCAGATCAAGTAGAGATCGAATATGTCCCTGGAAAACGCGTTCTTTTAGACATACCCAATACCAAAAGTCGCCTGGATTCAGGTGATCTTGCATGTCATGCATCTGGAAAATCTCTGGAGATAATACGTTCGTGGACGCTTGCATTAAGCAGATCTTTCACTGAGCGAGCGACATGAGGTGTTGTCCCATGTTGCATGAAAACAGTGGTTTCCATTCAGTTGCGCTCTTCAAAAGCAGTAATCACATGCTGCTCAAGGGGGTGACGATAACGTGCAAATGTTACGGTACACCTAACAGGCCCTCTGGGTGTATTCCATTCAAAGAAGAACGAATGGAGAACAAAGGTGTCTTTCAAACCACACCACACAGTCACATACAGCGAGTGCAATGACTCTTCGTGGACAAAATGATGTTTAACACCCCGGATTCGGCTGTTCTATGTGTTTACTGTATCCTGTAGTGTAAAATGTGTTTCGTCAGTCCACAGAATGTTGCCTAGCCATATGTCATCAATTTTGGTCCGTGCCACGAGCCGAAGAGCGAGTTCAGGACGCTTACGCGGATCATGGGGTTTCAGTTGCTGCACCGCCTTGGCCTTGTACGGGTACTGGTGTAGAACAGACCTAGAGATGGACTGTTCTGGTGACACTGCACAAGCACTAGTACCACCAGCACGTGCTGTATGGCCAGTTACAGCAACAGCAACAGCAACCTCGTCAATAACTTCCACAAGGACAGAACGTCTTCCTTTTCCATGTGCCACACAAAGCTCACCTGTGTTTTCGAATTTCATTATCATCTTCTTTAAAACATTTAAACGCATCGGACCTCTTCTCTGACCTTTCAGTCGGCGATGCTCTCTCTATGAAACACTGCTGTTCACATCAAACAGTTTCTGTAGGAGCGCACAGTCTCTCTTTTAGATAGCCATGTTGTTCACTCACGTTATGTCATGTCAAATGACAGCGTGGATGTTGTAATGGGTTTAACGGTGTTGTAATGGTGTGTACGTCTTCCTGTAAAACGTATGAAAACGTAGCAGCAAGAATAACAGTATTATTTGAAACAAATAAGTAATGTCTGATAATTCTTATTTATGTGCTGCTGAGCCCGACTCTAATGAATTATTTTGTCGTACCTTATCACTACAAACAAATATTGAAATGCTGTTTCACTAATTCAATCAGTGACATTAAAATGTATGCACCAAATAATTAATATATCACACCACAATCTCTTCCCATAACAACACTGGTGTCGTAAATATTTTTATTCAAGTCAGTGATAAATTACTATGAGAAAAATTAATCTTACGCACCTGCCCCAAAAATTCTTTCATTTAGCCTACGTGTAATCTAAGATTTTGTACTGAATGTTATTTTCACTGTTAGAATAGAAAAATTATAAATTTCTGTGGGTTCTTGTCCTCGGATTTCAAATATTGTAATATCGCTCGAAAGGTTTAATGTCTGATTATTTCTGCAGTTTGAAATTGCCGCTCCACACGCTCACGTAATGACGGCAGACAAAGCACAGTCTGGTCTGCTGCGGATACAAAACATAAAACGTTCATAGTTGGTTATCTACACTCATGCTCATAAATTAAGGATAATTGCAGAAGGTGCTGCCACACAACGTGGCACTACACAAAACTGGTGCTACTAGCGTAGGCACATAGGAAACACATATGACACAGATCTGTAAGTCCACGGTATTGGTGATAAGTTTAGAAAACCGTCCCGAAACGCATGTGCTACAAAACGTCACTGTTTCCTGCGCATATACCCCGACATCAATATGGGATATGATCACCATGCACACGTAGACAGGCCGCACAACGGGTGGGCATACTGTGGATCAGGTGGTCGAGCAGCTGCTGGGGTATAGCATCCCATTTTTGCACCAGGGCCTGTCGGAGCTCCTCAAATGTCGTAGGAGTTTCAAGACGTGCAGCGATACGTCGACCGAGAGCATCCCAGACGTGCTCGATGGGGTATAGGTCTGGAGAACAGTCAGGCCACTCCATTCGCCTGATATCTTCTCCTTCAAGGTACTCCTCCACGATGGCAGCTCGTTGGTGCCGTGCGTTATCATCCATCAGGAGGAAGGTGGGACCCACTGCACCCCTGAAAAGGCGAGACATACTGGTGCAAAATTGTCTGCAGCTCGTGGTCGTGCGGTACCGTTCTCGCTTCCCGCGCCTGGGTTCCCGGGTTCGATCCACGGCGGGGTCAGGGATTTTCTCTGCCTCGTGATGACTGGGTGTTGTGTGATGTCCTTAGGTTAGTTAGGTTTAACTAGTTCTGTTCTAGGGGACTGATGACCATAGATGTTAAGTCCCATAGTGCTCAGTGCTATTTTTTGGTGCTAAATTACGTCCCGATACGCCTGACCTGTTACAGTCCCTCTGTCAAAGACATGCAGGGGTGTACGTGCACCAATCATAATCCCACCCCACACCATCAAACCACGACATCCATACAGGTCCCTTTCAAGGGCATTAAGGGCTTGGTATCTGGTTCCTGGCTCACACCAGATCAAACCACGGCGAGAATCACAGTTCAGACTGTACCTGCACTCGTCCGTGAACATAACCTGGGACCAATGTTCCAATGACCACGTACTGTGTTCTTGACACCAGGCTTTATGGGCTCTCCTGTGACCAGGGGTCACTGGAATGCACCTTGCAGGTCTCCAGGCGAATAAACCATGTCTGTTCAGTCGTCTGTAGACTGTGTGTCTGGATACAACTGTTCCAGTGGCTGCGGTAAGGTCCCGAGCAAGGCTACCTGCAGTACTCCGTGGCCGTTTGTGGGCACTGATGGTGAGATATCGGTCTTCTTGTTGTGTTGTACACTGTGGATGTCCTGTACTGTACCGCATGGATACGTTTCCTGTCTGCTGCAATCGTTGCCATAATCGTGAGCTCACACTTTGTGACACACGGAGGGTCCGTGCTACGACCTGCTGTGTTTGACAAGCCTCCAGTCGCCCTAGTATTCTACCCAACATAACGTCATCAATATGTGTTCTTTGAGCCATTTTCAAAACACAGTCACCATTAGGACGTCTGAAAACGTCTGCACACTTACTCGCTGCACCGTACTCTGACATGCACCAACACACCTCTGCGTATGTGGACTGCTGCCAGCGCCACCGTGCGACGACCGCAGGTCAAATGCATCACATGGTCATATCCCGAGGTTATTTAAACCCGCAAACCGCCCCCCAGAGCGTTGTTTCACCATGTATCAGCACTATTCTTAATTTATGAGCATGAACGTAGTTACAAATAATAGTCCATACACCAGAATTACATTTAGTAAATTGTACATTATAGTTTTCGTTTGATAAAATGGCTCTGAGTGCTTTGGGACTCAACATCTTACGTCATAAGTCCCCTAGAACTTAGAACTACTTAAACCTAACTAACCTAAGGACATCACACACACCCATGCCCGAGGCAGGATTCGAACCTGCGACCGTAGCAGTTCCGCGGTTCCGGACTGCAGCGCCAGAACCGCACGGCCACCGCGGCCGGCTTCGTTTGATCATTTCTGACTACGTTTTACAATATTTAAAAGAATAGACCTCAGCTTATCTTCGATCTCATCCACTTCATACGACATAGAGAAGAAAAGAAGGAAAAAGATTTCACAGACAATACAGTGGTAATACATTCTTTTGGTGGTATTATCTTTTGTTATGTGATTATTCTTTATAGAAAATTGGTTATAAAAAAATAAAACTTATTGTTGTTGAAATTATTTACAGTTCACAATATAATATTAAGTCACAATGTAATAATAAGTCTTTTCTATGTTTTCATATACACTCCTGGAAATTGAAATAAGAACACCGTGAATTCATTGTCCCAGGAAGGGGAAACTTCATTGACACATTCCTGGGGTCAGATACATCACATGATCACACTGACAGAACCACAGGCACATAGACACAGGCAACAGAGCATGCACAATGTCGGCACTAGTACAGTGTATATCCACATTTCGCAGCAATGCAGGCTGCTATTCTCCCATGGAGACGATAGTAGAGATGCTGGATGTAGTCCTGTGGAACGGCTTGCCATGCCATTTCCACCTGGCGCCTCAGTTGGACCAGCGTTCGTGCTGGACGTGCAGACCGCGTGAGACGACGCTTCATCCAGTCCCAAACATGCTCAATGGGGGACAGATCCGGAGATCTTGCTGGCCAGGGTAGTTGACTTACACCTTCTAGAGCACGTTGGGTGGCACGGGATACATGCGGACGTGCATTGTCCTGTTGGAACAGCAAGTTCTCTTGCCGGTCTAGGAACGGTAGAACGATGGGTTCGATGACGGTTTGGATGTACCGTGCACTATTCAGTGTCCCCTCGACGATCACCAGTGGTGTACGGACAGTGTAGGAGATCGCTCCCCACACCATGATGCCGGGTGTTGGCCCTGTGTGCCTCGGTTGTATGCAGTCCTGATTGTGGCGCTCACCTGCACGGCGCCAAACACGCATACGACCATCATTGGCACCAAGGCAGAAGCGACTCTCATCGCTGAAGACGACACGTCTCCATTCGTCCCTCCATTCACGCCTGTCGCGACACCACTGGAGGCGGGCTGCACGATGTTGGGGCGTGAGCGGAAGACGGCCTAACGGTGTGCGGGACCGTAGCCCAGCTTCATGGAGACGGTTGCGAATGGTCCTCGCCGATACCCCAGGAGCAACAGTGTCCCTAATTTGCTGGGAAGTGGCGGTGCGGTCCCCTACGGCACTGCGTAGGATCCTACGGTCTTGGCGTGCATCCGTGCGTCGCTGCGGTCCGGTGCCAGGTCGACGGGCACGTGCACCTTCCGCCGACCACTGGCGACAACATCGATATACTGTGGAGACCTCACGCCCCAGGTGTTGAGCAATTCGGCGGTACGTCCACCCGGCCTCCCGCATGCCCACTATACGCCCTCGCTCAAAGTCCGTCAACTGCACATACGGTTCACGTCCACGCTGTCGCGGCATGCTACCAGTGTTAAAGACTGCGATGGAGCTCCGTATGCCACGGCAAACTGGCTGACACTGACGGCCGCGGTGCACAAATGCTGCGCAGCTAGCGCCATTCGACGGCCAACACCGCGGTTCCTGGTGTGTCCGCTGTACCGTGCGTGTGATCATTGCTTGTACAGCCCTCTCGCAGTGTCCGGAGCAAGTATGGTGGGTCTGACACACCGGTGTCAATGTGTTCTTTTTTCCATTTCTAGGAGTGTATATGCCTAAAAGTCACTTCTGGAAAAATATTCATCACTTCATAAATCTCGAGCACCCTTGCATACATTGGTGACGCAAAATATTGCCATTGATATTACAAGGTCATACTGTCGTAGAAACAGTGTCATCGCTAGATTACCGCCTAGTGGCCGAAATTGGAACAATTTTTTTCTAGCATAAATCGGTTCCGCATTAACACATTAGCATAGCTACCAAGTTTTGTAGCCATACGATAATTACAACCCACACTGGATTTCCATGAGTAACTGCACGTAACATGTCACCATCAGGTACAATGTTTTGGCTTGTCAGTGTCAGAATATTATGGCAACCGACCTATCGATATAAAATCGCCTAGGTGATAGCAGCATCACCTGGTGAGAAATAACTGCTAGTCAGACGCATGCACAGTGCGTACAATGGGGAAGACGAGCGAACCATCTGTTTGACTGAGGACAGATTGCGATGGCCCGCAGGCTAGGTATGAGCGTTTCAGAAACTGCACCACTTGTCTGGTGTTTGAGAACTGCTGTAGTGAGTGTCTTCAACATGTGGAGAAACCGAAGTGAAACCACCTCCTTGATGTCGTGGGGTTGGGCGGCCACCCCTCATAACATACGTCGGATCTCATAGGTTGGGTAGACTGGTGAAACAGGACATGTGCACAACTGTGGCGGAAGTAATATTAGACTTTAATGCTGGGCAGTGCACCGAACACTCCGAACGCTGGACCTACATAGCCGATGACCGATGCATGTGCCAAAGTTAATACCACAACAATGGCAACTATGACTGAAATGGGCACATTACCATCGACACTTGACGTTGGCACTGTGGCAGAGCGTTGCATGATCTGGTGAATTCCGATACCTTCTTCACCATGTCGATGTGAGGGCTCGAATCTGTCGTCTTCCAGGCGAACAACTCCTTGATACCTGTACTGTAGGCCAGAGATAAGCTGGCGGCAGCTCTATTGTGCTCTGAGGAGCACTCACGTGGGCATCCATGGGTCCAGTGGAGCTCGTGCAAGGTATCGTACACTGGCTGCAGCCCACATACGCCTCTTCATGGCGATCAGGTTTCCAGATGGCAGTGGCATTTTTCAACAAGGTCATATGCTGTGTCACAAGGCCAGGAGTGTAATGGAGTGGTTCGAGGAACACCCTGGTGAGTTTCAATTAATGTGCTGGCCTACAACTCACCAGATCTGAACCCAGTCTAACAGATGTGGAATGTGATTGGACGTGGCGTCAGAGTTCATCGTCCCCCTCCTCGGAATTTAAGGGAATTAGATGACTTGTGTACAGATGTGGTGCCAACACCCTCCAGCAACCTACCAACGCCCCATTGCTTCCATGCCGCGACATTTCGTGGCTGTTATCCGTGCCAGAGTTAGGCATGCCGGCTATTAAGTAGATGGTCAGAATGGTCAGGCTGATCAGTATTTAGTAACTAAACGCAAGAAAGAAACAAAAAAATACAGTTTATGTAATAATAACACGATTTTATTAAAATTGACAGTTTCAACCACACCAAACGAATGAACTGAATTGTTTCCTCAAAACCTAATTCTACAAAAAAAAAAATTGCTTCAGAATTGAGAGACAATCTTCTACCCGTACGGACAATCATCGACTGTTGTGGCTCTCACACTTAGTGACAATTATTAGTACTGAGGTCACGCAGAAAACTTCTGTGTTGGTTTACTCAGAAACTGCTTCGAGCTACAGACACGACTTACTCCCGGTGTTAAATATCTGTGCGAAATTTCACCCACATCCCTGATCAACAATTGCCAGCCTTCTTCCATCTCCCATTTACGAGTCTCGTATTACCCTACGTATTTAATGACTGTAACAGCCTAACTACATACCGTTAGAACTGCGAAGGTTTGCACACGTGAAGTGCTGCTGAGAAAGATCGCGGAGAATACTCAATTCAAGAAGAGCTACTGACTCCAAGTAAGAGGTAGTGACGCGAGAAAGAAGCGGAGAGAAAAACCATTACTACATATGATTCTGCTCGCATAATGGTGGAGTACCGACAATGAAGGACAGCATAAAACTAGGAGAGAGAGCGAGTGAGACGGAGGAGTAATCCCGCCGTAACTCAGCGCAGAGGTAGCGCCCCGGACCAGAAGAATCTCCATTTTTAGGTAATTAATCAGCGGCAGACAGCTATCGATGAGAGGCGCTTGGCGGCGCCAGTAACGAGATTCCCCGAGGCCCGTCCCGCCACAAATCACCTGCTGGGCGCTCAGCGGCTAAGTGAATTAAATTTATTCACTCATAAAAGCGGGAGCACTCTATAAAATATCCGAATATCGCTAATGAACTCTGATTCCAGCTGACGGAGAATAATCGACTGCGGCCTTTTTACGAGCTGCCGGTGGAGGAAGGCGCGAACACCGGGGTTGGCGCATCGCCTGCCGGTGACTGGGCCGTCAGGGGCGCTAGCGTGCCACGGGGTCCGGAGTTCGGTGCCCGGAACTCGCGTTCGTTGGCGGCAACAGAGCGGCCGCGTCTCCTGCAGTCATCGGAGTTTCAAGTATGCTCATCACCAATACTATGTCTGAAATGTGTCCTTTCGATAGAGAAACTTCTTCAAAGGAACAAACCTCCAGCTAAACGACACTGAAGAATGAGAGTGATTTAAAAGTTCCGCGTATGTATTTTGTCGCATCAAGAAGCACATTTTGACGGCGAGGGAATTATCATTTATGCCTCCAAACTGCATGGATGGCTTTTGTTAGAAACCTTTCTGTGACCTGAAAAATAAAAAGTCATTAATAATTGTACCCATCGTTTTAAAAAAATCGTATCTCAAGCCAATGGGGCTCGATTGTCTGCCGTCATTTTTCTGTGACTCTCGACAGTGAAAGTTTAATAGAATCTTACTCTGAATAAACAGAGAAATTATTATAATTGGACTTTGATGTTGACGAAGACACATTGTTTATTAAGATAATGACTAACGAAAGAGCACAAATGAGTCTCAAATCCTTTGGTCTCCAACTTTTTTGAAGACGGCCTTTGAAAATCGTAAATAACACATGTAACGCAAAAATGTTTTCAGGTAAGGTGTGTCACCTGACACTACAACGAATCAGTTGATAGACACACCGCTATTTCGGAAAACAATGTCCCGCAATCGGTTCAGACAAATATTATCATTTTTATATTTTTCCGACAACAACAATAAACCGGATAATGCCGACCAGCTTTGCAAAGTGCAATTCGTAATTGATTACTTTTCCAAAAAGTTTAAAGAAACTTTTAATCGAAGTCAAAACATTTCAGTTTATGAAGGGATGATACCGTGGCGTGGACGGTTAAATTTTAAAGTTTACATTCCGTCGAAAATTACGGAATATGGCATACTCTTTCGGATGCTGTGTGGTTCGAGTACGGGATGCATTTCCTCATTCATGATACATTCCGGCGCTGGACAGCCCTTAGCAAAAACAGTGATGGAACTATTGACACCTTGTTATGGAAAGTGGCATCATCTCTACATGGATAATTATTACAATAGTGTAGAACTTGCAGAGAAGTTACTTGAAAATAAAATTCGAGTTTATGGAACGATACGGGAAAATAGAGGATTTCCGGAAAAATTAAAGAGCGCAAAAGTCAATGTGTTTGAAGCTTGTCATCAAGGGGAAGATGAAATACTCGCACAGGTATGAAGAGCTTCGAAAACTAAAACGTTACGAATGATCTCTGCAATACATAGAGCCTCTTTGACTGACACCCGAAGAAAATGTAGAAAAGCCAATTACACAATAAAAAAAACCTGAAAGTGTGAAATACATGAAAGGAGTGGATCAGGCAGACAAATATTACCCTATATCCGGAAAAACTATAAAATGGTCAGAAAAGTTTGCATCCACCTCTTTTAATTGCGCATTATTTAATGCATTCCATACATGTCAATATTTCAACACACAGCACAAGAGTCTCCGATTTCACGATTTTTTCTTTAAAGTGTCTGATTCGTGCATGGAAGACCATGTACCTGCTTCTGAGCAAAACTTGGAGGTTGCCACTACATCGCGTTCGTCTCATCATGAACCGGTTGACAGACTTTCCGGTCACATAAAGCAATACCAACTACTACTTATTTCCGAAACGAATAAACGAAAACAATGAAACTGCCACGTATTTTCCTAAAACAAAAAGAAGAAGAACAACAAACTTAATGTGCAGGTCTTGTGGAGATGCGTTACTTCTTGGAGACTGTTTTGCTGCATATAATGTGAAATATAAATACTAAGTACAAAAGATAATGCAAATAAACAAGTATATGAAAGAAACAAATTTTGTATTTATTTACATACATGTATCTTCGAAATTTTATGAAAGTAGGGGAACAGGGTTGAGAACTTATGAGAACTAACAATGAGATTAGTAAAACTTAACAGTCTATAATCTCCCGATAATGTGAAGAACGGCCGGCGACGAGCCAAGTAATCCGAATTAGCGCTGCCGGTGCCAAGCGAATCAACTTGTATGAGACGTGCGGACGGCAAAGTGATAACTCATTTGTGTGACATCGTTACTAATTTGTTGGCATGTTTTAGAACCCTCGTTCTCCTATCCTGTTACCTCAGTCTGGGGCATAGCTGTGTAATAGTGGCGGGGAGAAATTCTCTTGGCCTATCGCAATAACAGTGACAGCTCGGTCTCCACAGCAGTAGCTGGCTATGAGGGTTTACAAAACATACCCAGGGGACTGATGACCTCAGATGTTAAGTCCCATAGTGCTTAGAGACATCTGAACCAAACATACCCTTAAAACTCCTCTAAAATCTTCTCTGTCAGTAACATGAACAACAAAGCATTAAATGAATTTTTATCTCCATAATACGAGAGTATTCCAAATTGCTTCTCCCACATTCACAACAACAAAACACATTCTCTGAAAAATTCAACTGCTCACTACCACGCCTCAAAGAAGAATGAGTCAGCGTTGCACAACTGACTGACTAACTAGTCAATCACAGATAAAACTAATCTTTTTCATTACTCATACAGTGCACTCACTCATCTTTGTCCCACTACGGTAAACGTGAATTATTTACAGGAGCAGGAAACACGAGAATCTTACATCCTTAGCGGTATGGGCTGTGCGATAACGAGTCATTGAATTAGTCTGGGCCTAATTGAGCCCCTTAGGGGTTGGATTTAGAAAAACAGTGGCACATGTATTTTTTTATTTCTAAATGAGAAACCAAATACCAATTTTCATAATTTACCTTCGAAAATGCTTTTACAATGAGATATTTTCATAAAACCTTACGTCTCCTATTTCCGCTCTTAGAGGTTGTATTTCCAAGTACCATGAAACACGTATTTTTTTATTTCCAACAGAGAATCGAAATTCAAATTTTTAGTGATTTAACTTCTAAAATGCTTTTGTAATGAAATATCATCCCATATTTCACCTCCTTAGTGGCTGAATTTCCCGAAACACTGAAACAAGTAATTTTTTATTCGTAACCGAGAAGTGAAATAACAGTTTTCAAAGATGTAGCTTGAAACATACTTAAGTGGTGCTTGATAACAATTTATTTTCAAAAAAACTGTAGCGGCTAAATTTACAAAAACGCTGGAAGAGGTTTTTCTTTATTTGTGACCGAAAAACGAAATATCAATTTCGTAGGTCGACCCTCAAAATTGCATCAATAGTGACGTATTTTCAAAAATCTCTCACCCCCTTCTTAAGCGAAGCCTACAGTATAAGATCAACGGTCTCTGTAAATTTCAAGTGTCTATCCTTAGTGGTTTCGGCTGGGCGATGGTGAGTCATTGAGTAAATCAGTCAGTCGGGACATTAGCTTTTATAAGTACAGATTGTTTTCCATTTTTTTAATGTTTTTTACAAGGTTTGTTTGATATGCGTTTTTTTCATTTGTTAACTTTGTTAACAACAGCAGAAGGGTTTTGGGGGACGACAAACAGTTGATCATACCGTGAAAGAAAGCCAATTTTTGCTTAAATTGGTGGTAAGAAGAAGCACAAATGATGTTATCTGTTGAGGTAGATTTGCTGCAAGTAAATTGTATCGTCTGTTATAAGCAGTTTCTGTAATGTACTTCTTATACTTTACATGCATGTATGGCCAAGTTCTAATAAATTATAATATCCCAAATTTTCTAGGCCTCTGAAGATAGAAGATAAATCTATTGAAACCGATAAAGCGAAATAAATTTCGTAATTGTCCAATTGACGACTCAGTTTTATTCTGAGGTATATATCACTGTTGCAGACAAGTCGACAGCTAGTTCACGTATTTAGGGAAGTTGAGGCAGCAAATAAACAGAAGGGTAAAAATAGCCATTGCTGCATAAAGCCTCTCCTAGACTTTTTCCGATTTATTGTTCGAAAATCTTCAGTATTAGTCGCAGCTGTTGTTTCTATTCCTCACCTAAACATATTTTTTGAGGCTTTCCGCAGCATCGATGAGGGATGGCGGTGCAGTGATTTTTTCGTGTGTATATGGAGGTGCGTGTGTGTGTGTGTGTGTGTGTGTGTGTGTGTGTGTGTGTGTGTGTGTGTGAAAGAGAGCGAGAGAGAGAGAGAGAGAGAGAGAGAGAGAGAGAGAGAGAGAGAGAGTACTTGTGGTGTTAATAATACATCTTAAAATCAGATGAGGCTATATACAACATGTTCACTACAGCTTCTTATCACGTGCAAATTGTTAAGTCTTTCTATATTCAAGCGCCCAATAAATAAATCACTTTGGAATGTCTGTACAGGCGGAAAATAAATTAGGAGCAACTCAGTGTGAAGCACCTTAATATTCTGCTTTTAGAAATAACTCGGGGCTGTAATGAAATGTCTTTTCACAGGAATAATAATTTATACTTTCGTAGGTTCGCGTGGAGAAACACCTTCAATTACTATCAGTTCAAACCTGAGCACTTCCTTAACTCTGAAATTCTCGTCACTTGAACAAAAGATAGCCTTGAAGCGGCAACCTCAAGAATCTGTTTTGATATCGATATCACTCTTTGTAAAATGAATGAAATTTGCTTTAGTCTGTTTATTTAAGAAATTAATTGTAACCCATCTCCTTTTTGCTTTACGCTACATAATATTACGGAAATCCGAAAAGGAAGATTGCCGTCTTTCATATGGCGGCCAATAATACTAACAGCAACTCACGCTGTACCGCACGTTATTAATCTCTGAAAAATGTACAATTAATTTTCATACGTGTAGGGCTGCTAGTGCTACTGAAATAAGTGGTTTCGTTATCAGTATGAGCAAATATTTTCTGTATATTATTGCTGTTACTTGCTGTAAGAAACATAGATTCTAATGAAAATGAACGAGTAGGAGATTCACAGTCGTATACAGTTGGGAATGTGGCCGACATCGGCCTCACTGTCTCCAGAAAAGATTCCATACAACCAGCGACAGCGAAATGTCACAAGACGACGACTTCCCTGCATCGGTACTTTTGGATGCTATCAGTTTTCACCATGAAGCAAGCACAAAATTAAGGGTTCAGTTATTATTCCTAGTTTATAGGATGTCAATAAAATTACAGGTATATCGATCACATTTACGTTCACTTCCAAGGAACATTGTAGATGTTTTTCGTCTTGTACGATGTCGCAAATTTGTCTTGCCTCCTCCAGTTCTTAATCATTGAAAGCAAATGGATCTTTCTACTTCACTGCTAAATCACTTTGTAAAATACACTCATGCTCATAAATTAAGGATAAGTGCAGAAAGTGGCGCCAAACAACGTGGCACTACACAAAACTGGCGTTAATAGCGTAGGCACATAGGGAACCCACACGACACCGATCTGTAAGTCCACGGTATTGGTGATAAGTTTAGAAAACCGTCCCGAAACACATGTGCTGCAAAACGCCGCTGTTTCCTGCGCATGTAGCCAGACATCAATATGGGATATGATCACCATGTACACGGACACAGGCCGCACAACGAGTTGGCATACTGTGGATCAGGTGGTCGATCAGCTGTTGGGGTATAGCCTCCCATTCTTGCACCAGTGGCTGTCGGAGCTCCTGAAGTGTCGTAGAGGTTTGAAGACGTGCAGCGATACGTCGACCGAGCGCATCCCAGCCGTGCTCGATGGGGTTTAGGTCTGCAGAACAGGCAGGCCACTCCTTTCGCCTGATACCTTCTGTTTCAAGGTACTCCTCCACGATGGCAGCTCGGTGACGCCGTGCGTTATGATCCATCAGGAGGAAGGTGGGACCCACTGCACTCCTGAAAAGGCGGACATACTGGTGCAAAATGACGTCCCGATACACCTGACCTGTTACAGTCCCTCTGCCAAAGACATGCAGGGGTGTACGTGCACCAATCACAGTCCTACCCAACAGCATCAAACCACGACCTCCATACAGGTCTCTTTCAACGACATTAAGGGGTTGGCATCTGATTCCTGGTTCACGTCAGATGAAAACCCGGCGAGAATCACTGTTCAGACTATACCTGGAATCGTCCGTGAACATAACCTAGGACCACTGTTCCAATGACCGTGTACTGTGTTCTTGACACCAGGCTTTACGGGCTCTCCTGTGACCAGGGGTCAGTGGAATGCACCTTGCAGGCCTCCGGGCAAATAAACCACTTCTGCTCAGTCGTCTGTAGACTGTGCGTCTGGAGAGAACTGTTCCAGTGGCTGCGGTAAGGTCCCGAGCATGGGTACCTGCAGTACTCTGTGGCCGTCTGTGGGCAGTGATGGTGAGATATCGGTCTCTTGTGGTGTTGTACACTGTGGACGTCCCATACTGTAGCGCCTGGACACGTTTCCTGTCTGCTGCAATCGTTGCCATAATCTTGAGATCACACTTTGTGGCACACGGAGGGCCCGTGCAACGACCTGCTGTGTTTGACCAGCCTCCAGTCACCCTAGTATTCAACTCCTCATAACGTCATCAACATGTGTTCTTTGAGCCATTGTCAACACGAAGTAACCATTAACACGTCTGCAAACGTCTGCAGACTTACTCGCTGCACCGTACTCTGACCTGCACCAACACACCTCTGCGTATGTGGACTGCTGCCAGCGCCACCGTACAGCATGATCATACCCCGAGGTGATTTAAACCCGCAAACCGCCCACCAGAGCATTGTTTCACCATGTATCAGCATTATCCTTAATTTATGAGCATGAGTGTACTTCCACACTAGGAATGGTAGCATTCTGCAATACAGCTTATGTCCTAGTCTATGACAACAGCGAGAAATTACCGTATAGTCCAGATCGGGACAAGTCTTCCACACTGGACTTATACATGTACCGTCTAACAGGCCACTGCACATGGCTGCAATAACATTATTCGCTCTGAATTGTAGTACCAGTTCTTGTGTCAAATGTCTGTTGCTAGTTTCTAACTGTAGGCTTTGTTATTAAAATAGTGTTCATCGCTTAACCAAATTTATGTATACTCCAGCATTTCAAAACAATGGAAATTTTGCAGTTAAACGTGGCAATTTTCGCAATGCCGCGTTGACAAATTGATAAGCCAGTTTTTTTTATCCGCTTATTAGTAACAAATGAAAAAAATCGAATCAATCCTGCGAAACGCAACTCGCCCTTTTTTCAGATGATATCTTGTGAACCATGGATAGGGGGGTTTCAGACGGATGCCATATTCCTTGACTTCCGGAAAGCGTTTGACTCGGTGCCCCACTGCAGACTCCTAACTAAGGTACGAGCGCATGGGATTGGTTCCCAAGTATGTGAGTGGCTCGAAGACTTCTTAAATAATAGAACCCAGTACGTTGTCGTCGATGGTGAGTGTTCATAGGAGGTGAGGGTATCATCTGGAGTGCCCCAGGGAAGTGTGGTAGGTCCGCTGTTGTTTTCTATCTATATAAATGATGTTTTGGATAGGGTGGATAGCAATGTGTGGCTGTTTGCTGATGATGCTGTGGTGTACGGGAAGGTGTCGTCGTTGAGTGACTGTAGGAGGATACAAGATGACTTGGAGAGGATTTGTGATTGGTATAAAGAATGGCAGCTAACTCTAAATATAGATAAATGTAAATTAATGCAGATGAATAGGAAAAAGAATCCTGTAATGTTTGAATACTCCATTAGTAGTGTAGAGCTTGACACAGTCACGTCGATTAAATATTTGGGCGTAACATTGCATAGCGATATGAAGTGGGACAAGCATGTAACGGCAGTTGTGGGGAAGGCGGATAGCCGTCTTCGGTTCATTGGTAGAATTTTGGAAAGATGTGCTTCATCTGTAAAGGAGACCGCTGATAAAACACTAATACGACCTATTCTGCTCGAGAGTTTGGGATCCCTATCAGGTCAGATCGAGGGAGGACATAGAACTAATTCAGAGGCGGGCTGCTAGATTTGTTACTGGTAGGTTTGATCATCACACGCGTGTTACGGAAATGCTTCAGGAACTCGGGTGGGAGTCTCTAGAGGAAAGGAGACATTCTTTCCGTGAATCGCTACTGAGGAAATTTAGAGAACCAGCATTTGAGGCTGAATGCAGTACAATTTTACTGCCGCCAACTTATATTTCGCGGAAAGACCACACATACAATATAAGAGAGTTTAGGGCTCGTACAGAGGTATATAGGCAGTCATTTTTCCCTCGTTCTGTTTGGGAGTGGAACAGGGAGAGAAGATGCTAGTTGTGGTACGAGGTACCCTCCGCCAGGTACCGTATGGTGGATTGCGTAGTATGTATGTAGATGTAGATGTAGAAAACAAATACCGAAAAATATCGGTTATTCAGAAATAAAATACCGGTATCGGTTTTAACCTGCCAGTTTTCCCCATCCCTAGTATCGGTGAGCCCGTTGCACACGCGTGAGAGAAGCGACTGGTAGCAGCAGACTTGCCACCGCGCGCCGCTTCGCGCAGCCGTCAGCCGCCCTTTCAGCGGAAAGTTGGTACCTCTCCGGCGGATCGGCATAATGACATCAAAAATTCTCGAACAGAAAGCGGTCGGGTCTTTTTTTGCCGCGCGGCATAAATTGTTGAGAGCTGAGCGCCGGCTGTGTGCGGGTAATGTCTGGGGCTTAGGCCACGCCACCAAATTAAACGGCCCGGTATTTCCTCGGAGAGCCCCGCTACCCTGCAAGCGCTTTCCTCGCCCAGATTATATCGTTCTGAAATATTCAATAGCGCACGGCACGGCCTTTCTTCTTGCGCGCTCTACCCACAGGACGCGTCCGACTAGTCCCAAAAACTAAACTTCAAAGACGGCAATTCCCCTTAGCGGTGAAGTCAATAAACGTGACATACAGCATCCGGTATGGTCTCATAATTTTTTGCCTTGCAGATTTTTCAGTTTTATATGTAATCTGTCTTTTAATTCGTTTTAAACACTTCACAATATTTTTTTCTTGTGTGCTATTAGTTTTATTTCTGAAAACTCACTAAACCCAACATTCCTGTGACTGTTTTATTAAGCCCACATTTCGAATTAAGTGGTATATATATATATATATATATATATATATATATATATATATATATATGCATCTGGACAAATCGAATCCTGCAGGTTCGAATCCTGCCTCGGGCATGGATGTGTGTGATGTCGTTAGGTTTAAGTAGTTCTAAGTCTAGGGGACTGATGATCTGGACAAATATATATATATATATATATATATATATAGGGTGGAGTCTCATTTATCTCGACCACCCTAAACAACTGTTTGTCCAGATGCAAATTTCAAAATATTTCAGGTTCAAATGGTTCAAATGGCTCTGAGCACTATGGGACTCAACTGCTAAGGTCATAAGTCCCCTAGAACTTAGAACTAGTTAAACCTAACTAACCTAAGGACATCACAAACATCCATGCCCGAGGCAGGATTCGAACCTGCGACCGTAGCGGTCTTGCGGTTCCAAACTGCAGCGCCTTTAACCGCACGGCCACTTCGGCCGGCAAAATATTTCAGGCTAATATTATTCAGCCGTTAGGGGGACATCAATCAGCATGTGTCCCTTCGTTGTAGCTTTGTTTTTTACAAAGATACGAACAGCGGTGTGACTTTTTTAAATGGCACCCTGTATTTTTTATTCGGTAATTCATTTCTCTCCTAAATACGTATTCAAAAATGTATCACAGTGTACCATTCACTGAAACACAACGTTATTAATTACATAACACAACACTGACGTTGACGCTCCCAGCGCTTAGTGCAGGTACTCGGGGTAATGAAACACATCCACGTGCTGACGTTGACAGAAGACAAATGTAAACATAAGTAGAATGCACACCCGTCATTTCGTCAACCATCGTCAGTTGAAGAGTTGTGTGAGTAGAATGTACATCGACGAAGAGAAGATAGAAATGCTACTCATCTATGGGGAATGTAAGTTAGCAGAACAGTAACTGCATTACTGTTTTCTTATGCACGGCTACATTTAGTACAGTAGTTTAGTCCTTTCAGCCGGCTGTTGTGGCTGAGCGGTTCTAAGTGCTTCAGTCCGGAACCGAGCTGCTGCTACGGTCGCAGGTTCGAATCCTGCCTCGGGCATGGATGTGTGTGATGTCGTTAGGTTTAAGTAGTTCTAAGTCTAGGGGACTGATGATCTCAGATGTTAAGTCCCATAGTGCTTAGAGCCATTTTAGTCCTTGTAAATACTGATGTGTAGAGAAGGCATACAGTATATATTTCGTATGGCTAATAGAATACAGCAGTAAGTAAGTAATAACACAAACAACGTATAAAACAATGAATGGTCAATATGTTACAGGCAAAAAACAATTATTCGATCTAAAAAAGGAAGTAAAACACAAAATACACAAAAATACATAGAAATTATAGTAATAGTATCTAGTAATAGGTTTTTCAGAAGGAAAAGAGTAGACCAGACTCATGGTTGTATGTCCAAGTCCCTCAGCCAGCCAGAAGCATCTCCCTCCAGGAGGTGCAGCTCCTGCATTGTGCCAGGGAATCTCCTCGTAGGGCAGTCCATTGCGATATGATGTAGAGTTTGTGGATTCCCACAGTCGCAGTTGGGCGAGTCAGTCTGTCCCCATTTGTGCTTCCAGTAATTACATCTACCATAGCCTGTTCGGATACGATTTAAAGTTGTCCAAGATTTTCTGGGAAGACCGAAGCCCTCGGGCCGTACGGTTGGGTCCGAGACTAAGTTAAGGTGATCAGGGTTAGACATATCCCATTCCCGACGCCAGGCTTTGTCGATATCATAATTGTCCTCGATCAGCTGTTGCCCTAATCTCCATGATGGCTTACGGGACTTGAGCCTGTGGCTGGGATTCTTGCAGTCTTCGTGTAAGGGTAGGTCACGGTTGTTAGCACACTTTTGCCATTCCCTTTTCAGTGCAGATCTTCGCCTTAGATGAGGTGGGGCTATGTTAGCCAGTACCGGGAGCCATTGGTGGGGCGTCGGTTTAATAGTGCCTGAGATGAGCCTCATGGTGTCGTTTAGCTGGGTGTCCACCGTTGCTGTGTGAGTGCTGTTTAGCCAGACCGGAGCGCAGTATTCAGCCACCGAATATGTTCTGAGAACTGTGGCGCTTGCTCCCCAGCTACTTCCAGTGAGTTTGTGTAGGACATTATTTCTGGTTTTGATTTTTGCTGCGCATTTGTATAAGTGCTCCTTGTACGTCAGAGATCGGTCCAATGTAATTCCCAGATACTTTGGGAGGGGGTTGTAGTTAAGCAGCTGGCCTCTGAACTCTACGTGGGGTGCATAGTTTGCCTGTCTGTTGTTGAGGTGGAAACAGGAGACTTGGGTTTTAGAAGTATTAGGTCTGAGCCTCCATGTTTCGAAATATTCATCCATTTTGATAAGGCCTTCCTCAATGATTCTTTCGGAATTGTGGAAGTCTTGATGTTGATATGTGAGAGCAATATCGTCTGCATAGATAAACTTCTTAGAAGATGTCTCTGGTAGATCTGATGTATATATATTAAAACGTAATGGAGCTAGCACGGATCCTTGGAGCAGGCCATCATTTAACCTATATTTCTTGCTTATGTCTCCATCTAGGTGTACTTCAAAAAATCTATTTGAAAGCGTATTGTTGATTAGGGTAGCCGTTTTCTTGCCAGTTATAATGCGTTGGAGTTTAAGAATCATTGCCTCCCTCCACACTGTGTCATATGCTGACGATAGATCTATGAACACGGCAACTGTCTTTTTCTTCCTTTGAAATCCACTCTCAATATGTGTGGTAAAGGATAATACTTGATCACAGCAGCTCCGACCGGGTCTAAATCCGGCTTGTTCAATAGGAATGAAATTCTCAGCAATGGGTTTTATTTTGTTGAGAATAAGTCTCTCCAATAGTTTGTAGCATACACTTAGAAGAGCTATAGGTCTATAGTCCTCTGGGAGCTTTCCATCTTTGCCAGGCTTAAGAATGGCGACGATCTTGGTTTGTTTAAATAGTGGTGGTAGTGTTTCCGATCGTTGGATGTAATTGTAAAACTGAGTTAGCCACAGTAGAGCTCGAGGTCCTAGGTGCCGTAAGAACTCGGGGTAGACCTCATCTAAACCAGCCGCTTGTAACAACACTAACGTTATCCTACTGTAAATGTAATAAATTTTTTTTCTTCTGAATTTCGATAAATTAGTATAATCGATATTCTGGTTTCATTTCTTTTTTGTTTCATGACATTATGTTGAAAAAGCTATAAACAAATTTCGATGTAAATTTTAATATTTATGTCAAATTTCAAGTAATGTTGTAATCGAAGGGAAATGTACCTAATGTTGAAACTATTGTAAGATGTGAAAGTTGTATTTGTACGCCTGGTCCATACGTAGGCAATGTATTAGAATATGTGGAATGTAAAACCTTTGGTGAATACCCTGTCTGTAGGGGAGCAGGAAAAGGTGGAGGTAGGCGAGCGCGGGAAAATGCTCACGGGCACGGTACGGCACAACGGGCTCAGCAGGAGTAGTCGGAGTTGGGCATCGATCTGAGAAACACGTGCTGGATCGAGGAGGCTCTCCTGGAAAATGTGATTTCGTTGAGCCTCGGATGCGCTGTTTCCGACGTCTATACAGCATGCCAATATTCCATAGGCACTAAATGGAAAAGCATTGCGACGCTATGAAGAAGTAAAGTGCCGATATTTCATGAGCCATTGCTGTAATTGCCTGTGTGCTTCGTGCCTCGCCATCTCGCCGCCTGCCGACCGCCTCATCGATACGAACAGGTTGAAACTTTCAGTACTGTATTCGTGTGGACCAGTGTCACTTTTGCTACATACTGTTCAATAATAACTTAAATTTTACCAGAACTGTCCTATCAATTAATTATCCTCACAACTAACTAGACAGGGTCCTTTCCACATGTTGTGCAATCCGAGTATCCCAAGATGAAGATTTAAAGTTTATGTTATAATAATTACCTGCAGACCTATCTATGTTAGAGAATGATGTTGTTAATGAAATACTGGACGAATAATATACGTCTGACCAAGTTGGAAGATAATATTGGAATTGGTTTAATAATGAAGTTTATTTAAATTGAGACAAAAATAACGGTAGTTAAATGAGCAGGAAATAAGACAAAAAGAGTGGTAAATCATGTATTGGAAATCTAGAATGCTTAAGGCTGTCAATGATCAAACTTTCACTACAGTGATCATAACAGTTTCAGGGTCCCCCCGCCCCCTTCTTCTTTCTTTCTTTTCTATTCATTTGAATCCTGAAGTGTGCTGAACTGCTTTGGTCAGCAAAGTTAAAGTCAATATAAAACCTAAATTTATCAGTGTTTTACCCTTCTTAAAATTGACATTGTATGTGTGTTTCAAAAGTGCTGTTTCTAGGGTAACCTATGCCCGATTTCAGTCGGATCAATAGACAAAACGCAGTTTGTAGTAATCATTATAGTATAATGTTGTGTATTTATAGCTTGTCCAAATTAGTACAGAAAGTGAAAATATTAGTTCAGTAGATTTTTCTGGTTCTCAAGTTTACCATATAATGCAGTATTACTACGTGTTGTTATGCTTGTACGTACATCCACTTGTACAAGGAAAAAACTCACTTAATGCCTAATTAGGCTGGCGACCGTATTATTAACAATTGGTAGCATCTGCTGTGTATATTTCAGGCCCGTCCTAACGTGTAGTTGCACTTTAGACTTGCTTGACGTATCATTGTTGTTACTGAGTGAGTGTAAGTCTGATTTTGCCTCCATTCAGGTACACGCGGTCAACTTATTTACTAAAATCCTTTCTTAGAAGGTGAAGCCCGTCAACTTATCATAGTACAGGCTTTAAAGAGTTAACGTCCGCCCGAGCGTAGGCGTTACACGCTTTACCCATTTTCATTTCTTTCAGTGCTTCTGTGATCTCTAGGATGGTAAAGGTTTTTGAGAAATTGTTGTCGGGTGTGGATTGTCGGAGCTTGGTTCTCAGTTCTTTCTTTACTTTCATAGTCTTATCCTTGTTGCTGCGTGGTGTTTTTCTCGTAAGGTTAACTATTCTGTTTGCTACCTCTTTGGGGTGTATGTTGCCACCCATACAGGTTTTAATGGAGCTTTCACCTAGGTATTTAAGAAGGCACCAGGCTTTCTTGCCGGAGTGCTTGAAGTCCATATTTTTCATGAGAGTGTGCCACTTTTCTCGTCTTGCTGAGTCCAGGCATTGGAGAAGCTCGTCCGCAATTTCAGGATGGTTGTTTTGCGAATATGCATTATATAGGTCTATGCATTCTTGGCTCCAACCGGGAATATAGGTTTTCCTGTAGCCTCTGGGAATGTGTTTTTTGGCAATGGCTAGGAGTAATCCCACAAAGCGGTTGTAGTTCTTCGATGCGGGTGGGATCCATTGGATGTTGCGGTCCATTTCGGCGGTAAAGGCTTCCCAGTTGGCTTTGCCAAAATTCCATCGAGGTTTAGGTGTAGATCTCACTATTGAAATCTGTATACCGACATGTAGCAGGACGGGCCTGTGCTGACTACGAGGAAAATCAGGCAAGATCTGTTTATTGCAGCGTAATGGTAGCTTTTTGGCGTCTCTGGAAACAAAGCACAGATCGGGGTTGTAGTCTCTTTTCCATCTAGCCGAGTGGAAAGTCCTTTTATCCTTTAGATCATGGATCAAGAAGACGTCTTCTATGTCCGCCCATTGCATTACTCCCTCCCCATCCTCATAATGTTGTTATATCCCCACTGGGTACTGTGGCTGTTGAAATCGCCCATTATCACTGTAGGATGTTGTATGTTGGAAATAGCAGTCATTCCATGACAGAGTTGGGGATTTGTAGAGGTTGATGACTTCAATATCAGCAATTTTTGTTCTTATGACGTAGGCGCTTGGGTCAGTGTGTGTTTTTATATCGTGGACCTGCTCAGTATTGTTTTTAAAGTAGGTGGCAGTGCCATAGTTAGCGTGGTAAGTTGGTGCAGCAAGGGAATAGCCTGGAAGTTTGCATCTATTTTTCAACTGCTTTTCGTCGGCGCAATGTGTTTCCTGGAGCAAGACAGCATCCACTGAATGGTTGTCCAGGACTTTAATTGGGTAGTCGGATTTAGCTCTACTCATTCCTTCTACGTTGAGTTGTAAGATTTTAAGGACATCTCCAATGTCCTTGGTCAACGGGTTCTGAGAGGAACCGTTGTTACGGGTATTCGCGTTCATGTCTGTGCTGATTCTGTAAAGCTGGGAAATCCTCACAGGTCCAGTAGCCAGATTTGTAGACTATTTAGCCGTGATAACAAATCACGTCGCCCAGGGTGCACCACGGGGAGGCTAGTCTACATTGCACCCCAGGCATACAGTAAATAACAACAACAACACAACAACAATAAATAAACTTTATATCGGTGCGGTTTGTAGGAAGGACAGCCTTTACTTTAGGCATACAGTAAAGGCTGTCCTTCCTACAAACCGCACCGACATAAAGTTTATTTATTGTTGTTGTTGTTGTTGTTATTGCTGAAGGTAGGCGAAATGCTACGCAGGCAGCGGAACTGTACAGAGAGCAATATCCTGATAAGAACCCAACTTCCCGACGAATTTTTTCTCGTCGCCGGCCGCTGTGACCGAGCGGTTCTACGCGCTCCAGTCCGGAACCGCCCTGCTGCTACGGTCGCAGATTCTAGTCCTGCCTCGGGCATGGATGTATGTGATGTCCTTAGGCTAGTAAGGTTTAAGTAGTTCTAAATCTAGGGGACTGATGACCTCAGATGTTGAGTCCCATAGTGCTTAGAGCCATTTGAACCATTTTTTTTTTCTCGTCTTGTTGCGACGCTTCAGGAAACGGGAACTTTCAATCCACCACACCGCAGTCGCCGTAGCACTCGCACAGACGAAGCCGCTGAAGTTACTGTTCTCACTTCCGTTGCTATGAATCCACATGTGAGCACACGACATCTTGAACACGAGACTGGCATTCCTAAAACTAGTGTACATCCTATTCTTACACGTCTTCGGTTCCAATTTACCATGTACACCTACATCAAGAATTGCATGGGAATGATTTCCAGAATCGTGTACAGTTATGTCAGTGGGCACAGCAGCAAATCCTCGCCAACCCGAACTTCTTGTCTAATGTTCTATTTACCGATGAAGGTTCCCTCTCAAATAAAGGACAAGTAAACACAAGTTTGGTCCAGTGATAACCCACGATGGCTTAGACAAATGGAACATCAGCGTCAATGGAGAGTTAACGTCTGGTGTGGGATGCTTGGTACTACAATTATTGGCCCCTATTTCATCAATGGTAGTCTAAACGGCACAGCGTATGCCAACTTCCTCAGGCGAATTCTTCCTCCTCTTCTGGATTAAGTGCCGCTAAGAACCAGAATGCTTATGTGGTATCAAAACTATGGATGTCCAGCACATAATTCCTTGCGTGCATATCGTATTCTGAATCGAAGGTATCCTGCCAGATGGATTGGTCGAGGAGGAACAGTTACTTGGCCTGCTAGGTCTCCTGATTTAAATCCTCTCGATTTTTTTCTTTGGGGATCCATTAAAGATGTTGTCTATCGCGGTATTCCAACAACTCCAGTGGACATTCAGGACCGTATCGTGCTTGCTTGTAATTCTCTTCAGCAGGCAACACTGGAAGCGGTGTCCAGGGTCACCACTTTGAGCACCTTTGAATGTTCTACTTCTGAGAAATAGTACAGGAGAGTCATAGTGAATTTTGTGTTATGTTTTTACTTGGTTTTCATTTGTTTTATGACAACTCCAGCAAGTGGACGAGTTTGTGATCCCGGGCTCAAAGTCAATGTTGTGTTATATAATTAATAACGTTGTGTTTCAGTGATTGGTACACTGTGATACATTTTTGAATTCGTCTTTAGGAGAGGAAATGAACTACCGAATAAAAAATACAGGGTGCCATTAAAAAAAATCATACCGTTGTTATCTTTGTAAAAACAAAGCTACAACGAAGGCAATCATGCTGATTGATGTCCCCCTGGCGGCTAGAGAACATTTGCTTGAAACATTTCGTAATTTGCATCTGGTTTAACAGTTATGTAGGGTGGTCAAGATAAATGGGACACCCTTAAAAAAACTATTAAAATCTTATAATTCGGTGGTGGTGGTGTGTTGGGGCTTATGGGCGCTCAACATCGAGGTCATCAGCGCCCTGACACACATTAAAAGGAACGAATGTGGACAGACCTAAGAAAACTAAAGCACACACTCAAAGAAAGCAGGATAAGAAGGAAAATGCTACATAAGAAAGTAAAACCTAAGGAAAGGGGAAACATAGCAACAAAAATGTCACAGGAAATTGTTATTGGCTGGCCACTTACATAAAATATGGGCGAGCTTGTCACACAGTGAGCAAATTAAAATCCTCTCCCTAAAATCTTTGTAAAAACATTTGACAGGGCACAGAACTTTAAAACTTTAACCACATTCGTCCGAGTGTTGCCTAAAAGAGATGGCAGGTCCGCTGGCAAGTCAGCCGCGACCCGCTGGTCAGAAAATAAAACGCAATCCAATAAAACGTGGCGCACAGTGACCTGGACGCCACAAGCACCACACATTGGAGGGTCCTCTCGCCGGAGAAGGAAGCCATGCGTCATAGGGCTGTGGCCTATTCGAAGCCGAGTGAGGAGAACCTCGTCCCGTCGATGGGGCTGAAAGGAAGTACACCACACACGCGTTGTGGGCTTGACTATACGGAGCTTATTGTCAGTCACTTCCAGCCACTCATCCTCCCACCGACGCATGACCCGTGAGCTCAACAGCGAGGTGAGTGCGTGCAAGGGGATAGCACACTGAGATTCTTGTGGATCGAGACACGCCTCCTTGGCTGCGAGGTCTGCCCTTTCATTCCCAGCAATGCCGACATGACCCGGAACCCAGCAAAAAGCTACAAGCTTCCCCAGTCGCTGTAGTCGGAGGAGGGCATCCTGGATGGTCTGGACAATTTTGTCTGCCGGATACAAACGTTGCAATGAGTGAAGGGCACTGAGTGAATCGGAACAGACAAGAAATTTAGGAGAGGAAGAATGTCTCATGTGCTCCAGTGCCCGCAAGATCGCAGACAATTCTGCATCAAAGACACTAAAAGCCTGAGGCAGTCGGACCTTGAGGACACGATATGGAAAAACAACTGAGCAACCATCAGAATCCCCTTGTTTCGACCCATCCGTAAAAACAGCTACATAGTCGTGGTGCTCAGATAAAATGGCAGAAAATGCTGCATTAAAAACGGTGGCAGGAGTGCAATCTCTCTTGTACTGCAATAAATCTAAAATCACTCTGGGCCTCTTCAGTAACCAGGGTGGCAGGCGGTTAAAACCTTGGATTTGGGGTTGTACAGACTCCACACCGAGAGACTCTAGTACACGTTGCACACGGATCCCAAATGGCAACGTAGCCCGGGGACGGCGGGAAAAAAGGCGGTCCAGAGGTGGATGGGCAACAAGACGGTGAGCAGGCGAGCTGGGAGCTGCAAGAAACTTACAAGCCTGGCGCACCAGCAGGGGCTGCCGCCGGATGGTAAGTGGCGGTTCGCCAGACTCAGCACAGAGGCTGGGTACGGGACTGGTCCGATAAGCACCCGTGGCCAGTCGGATCCCAGCATGGTGAACAGCATCAAGGATCCGCAAATAAGATGGCCTCGCTGACTCATATACTGTGCACCCATAGTCCAGCCGTGAACGCACAAAAGCCCCATAAAACTGAAGGAGACGCGCCCTGTACGCGCCCCAAGACCTGTGGCTGAGGCACTTGAGAATGTTCAGTGCCTTCAGCGTTCTGGCTTTCAAGTCACGTAGGTGTGGCAGCCTTGACAACCTGGAGTCAAAAATTAGGCCTAGAAACCGCACTGTGTCTCTAAAATGTAGGACAGTATCCCCCATATGCAAGGCAGGCAAAGTAAAAAGATGACGAGAACGATTAAAATGAACACAAACACACTTATCGGAAGAAAACCGAAAACCCGTCTTTGCAGCCCACTCCTCTAACCGCCGCACTGTTAGCTCCAACTGACGGCTCACGGTTGCAACACTGGAGGAGGAACAGAAAACAGCAAAGTCGTCCACAAATAAGGAGCACTGTACTGGACTCCTCACTGTAGACGTTATACCGTTGATGGCTATGGCAAAGAGGGTAACACTTAAAACACTGCCCTGGGGGACACCGTTCTCTTGCTCAAAGCGATCAGACAGTGTGTTACCAACGCGGGTCCGAAAAAACCGCTGAGACAGGAAAGACCGAATGAAAATGGGGAGGCGGCCACGAAAGCCCCATTGATGCAGAATATTTGTTCCAAGATACTTGCCCGTGCTGTGCTTTCGAATATTTTTTCACATTTCTAAGAACCTTATATTTCTGGAGGAATTTTTGTTATTTCAGGAAAATACTCCAACACAAAAAAATGAATGTCATCATTTAAAAATTCAGTGCGAAATTGTACCTTCGTAGGGGGCAAAATAAAAAAAAAATTATTTTGCTCATAAACATTCCTTGGAGTGTATTTTACTCAAGAAATGTTTTCTAAGGGCATTTTAGCCATTAGAGGCTTTAAATGTTCATTTACTTTACGGGCAGCACATGTTGCCATGTCCCCTTTTCCCTTCTGTCAACTTCTTGACCTCCAAAAACCTAATTTGCTGATTTGTGAAACTATTTCGTGCTCACAGTTGATGGCCTCTTCGTGTGTTACATTCACGTGTTCCTTGTCCTTCCACAAATCAAATTAATCATTTAACAGTGTCTTATGGTCTAGAATTCCTAAAACAGTAGTTAAAGGTAAAGATTCATTTAATTTGGGTGTTTATGATGCAGTTCTTTCATTTAATTATGGCAATGTGGGGAGAGTTAGGCTGCTTCAAAAGTTAGGCATACAACCTGGGGAAAATATAGTTATGGCATGTTCCGAATTGGACGCCGTCCGTGTGAAGAAAGCCAATTATGAAACGACTGTGATAGCTAGGAAGGCAAGAATGCACTCAAGGAATGCTGGGAGAGCCAGGGAGGATGAAGAAAATGCAGATGGCCCAGGATATGGTGCAGGGATGTTCTGAGGTCAGTAACAAACTATGTTCATCTTTAAAGCCGGATGTGCAGTTATTACATGATTTGATTTTACAGTCTGGATGTACAGCGTGAGTCACTAACTATTACCACCAAGAATAGCTCCGAAAGTATGATAGGAGCTGAAAAGTTTGTGGGACAAAAGTTGCGTGGACAACGGGGGCCATAATATGACGTTGGGTTTTTGTTGCTAGGTGGGGTCGCTTCAGAGATATGAAGGTCAACTTGATTTTTTTAAATGGGTTGCTATAGTTTGGTACTCATTTTCTGATAGCGGCTATCGAAACGAATCCAATGACGTGTAACAGTAAGGTCTTTGAAGGTCAACGAAGGTGACAAATGTGGCATGAACGTCCATTTACAAAAGGTGTTCGAAGTGCTGATCATTGGTATCAATAGAGTGCTGCAACCTTCTTATCATGGATTGACTGGTATTCCTTATCACATCGGCACTTATCGAAGCATGTGCTCTGACAAGTCTCTCTCGCATATCTTAAGGTGTAGTTGGAACGTCTTTATAAACAATGTCTTTTACGAATCCGCACAAGAAAAACTCCAGAGGCGTCAAGTCTGGCGAACGAGCCGGCCACTACACATCTCCTCCGCGTCCAATCCAACGATTTGGGAATTGTCTCTGCAACTCATTTCTAGCCATCAGCGTAAAATGTTCCGGACACCCATCGTGTTCCTTGTTCCTAAAGGTATTTCTTCCAATAACAGACGTAATATTTCTTGCAGGAATGTGGTGTACTTCCAACCATTAAGATTTCCTTCGACGAAGTAGCGGCCTATAATTCTGTCCTCCAGAAACCCACACCATACATTCACTGACCATTGTTTTTGGTGTGCAACTTGCCGCAGCCAACATGAATTTTCTGTTCCCCAATAATACATGTTATGCAAATTAACATCTTCATGGTTCGTGAATGTAGCCTCGTCAGTAAATAACATCAAATTAATAAATGTGTCATCCTTCTCAATCTGAAGTTGAGTCTATCGACAGAATACAATCCGTACCAATTAATTCTTGGATGATATTTATGGTGATGGCAGAACACGAACACTACTCTGGCTCATGCCAGATTCCCTTGCGATTTGAAGCGAACTAGCACAAGGATCTCGAACCACAGCGGCAAGAGTACCAATTTCCGTTTCCTCGTTAGTAACTTTCCTTTTCCGGATATGTTTCCGATGCGTTAAAGATCCAGTTGTTCTCAATTTGTCATACACATATTTAAATGTTCGACGTGTAGGCTGAGAGCGTCGAGGATATCTTTCAGCGTATAAGTCTCTAGCTCTCATTGAATTTCGTTGGCATTCTCAGTAAATGAGAAGCATATCGACTTGTTCTTCGAAGGAATATATCATTCATATTCGCTTGATTCGACGATACTAGTCTTACCGTTTCTATTAGTGTTGTATTGCGAATGGTGTTTACGTGCCAATGACACGTTAGATGGATACGCCGTATTCGGCGAATTTTTACTATTTGGACGATATACGAGAGAGAATTGTCAGAGCATGTGCTTCGATAAGTGGCGATGTGATAAGGAATATCACTCAGTCCATGATAAGAAGATTGCAGCACTGCATTGATACAAATGCTCATCACTTTGAACACCTTCCGTAAATGACCTTCAAAGACCTTGCTGTTACACATCACTGGATTCGTCTCTATAGCCACTATTAGAAAATAAGTAACAAACTATAGGACCCCATTAAAAAAAAACAATGTTCACCTTCATATCTTTGAAGCGACCCCACCTGTTCACCTTCATATCTTTGAAGCGACCCCACCTCGCAACAAAAATCAACGTCATATTTTGGCGCCCGTTGTCGCATGAAACATTTGTCCCACAAACTTTTCAGCTACTCTCATACTTTCGGATTTATTCTAGGTGGCAATAGTTAGTGACTCACCCAGTATATGTTAACATATTTTTTAAAACCATTAAAATCTTCTAAGAAACGTTTTGGTAGCCACATTAGCTGTTAGCAGTTCGTTTATCACAGGATCATACGCAACCGATTTCGCGATGCTCACATGCTCAGGCGTACATATCTAGAACGTTTAGAAATGATGAAACTAAGGTGTTTAACGAGAAAGATGGGAGGGGGGCGGGATTACTCACGTAACTAATTTAACGTTGGTTCGTTAAAATACACGGTCTCCCAACGTGAGGATGGCATTCAAGTTGCCTGAACCACCTAAACTGGGTAATTACAAGATGGAACAGCAAACATTCCAGCGGGTAGGAGGCGCAGGCGGTGTACATGAGAACTATGAGCTGCGGGTATGGACCTAAAAAAGGAGCTGAAACAAGACCCCAGAGAAAAACTATTTGGAATCAACCCGTGATTGAATAGAAAAGTATGAAGACTTAGCAATGATGAAAAATTAATAAATACCCTCAAAAGCCATATCGTGGAGACGTGACTATGTCTGAAATCTGAAGGCCAGGCCACCTAACAGCCCAGATGACATAATGTTATTGAAAATGTCGGCTCACAATGTACCCGAGAGGAGTGGCCAACAAGAAGTATCAAAAAATCTTATATAGCATGCAAGGAAGGAAGAAAAACAATTACGTACCAACTGAAGGCTGGAAAATGTTACAAAATAAATTAAGAAGGAAAAAGACAGTGGCCATGCGGTTCTAGGCGCTGCAGTCTGGAGCCGAGCGACCACTACGTTCGCAGGTTCGAATCCTGCCTCGGGCTTGGATGTGTGTGATGTCCTGCCCGAGGCAGGATTCGAACCTGCGACCGTAGCGGTCGTGCGGTTCCAGATTGTAGCGCGTAGAACCGCTCGGTCACCCCGGCCGGCAAGGTCATAAAACTCCATACATTCTCATATTAGAAGCTTGGACGATATGCACAATGTGGCTGGTGTTCGTGTTTAGTGGAGGCGAGACTGTAAGCCCCCCTGACGGCAGGAAGTCACAAGGTTCTTTCAGAAAGTGGCTAAAAGATATAGTTCATGGGCACGACTGTCTGGGAAGCTTAACAGCCTTCTTTCAGAAACTGGAAATGATTATCCCGGAAAGATTACATCTCTTCGTAAATGAGGGACTCGGCAGATGTTTTGTGCCAAAACATGGCCATACTTACCATGAGACCGACGCCTCCATAGTCTAAAATCTTTCGTCAGACAAGAGGGATTTGGAGTCGTTGATTGGCTCCTCACAGAATACGCAAAGTCGAGGCTTGCCCCCCACAGCGTGGGAACCCCGGTACTGTTTCTGGATTAGCTACCGGGCCAGCAGAACAGTCAAAAGGGGAGATCAATGAGTAGAGTATAGTTCGGCTGGTTTGTGGTTTGTGCAATGTGGGAGCAATTTCGTTTTCGCTATTTCAGCTCCCGTACTCAGGCTTGGTGGAAAGTGATTGCCGAGCGGTCTAAGGGGCAGCAGTCATGGACTGTGCGGCAGGTCCCGGCGGAAGTTCGAGTCCTCCCTCGGGCATGGGTGTGTGTGTTTGTCCTTAGGATAATTTAGGTAAAGTAGTGTGTAAGTTTAGGGACTGATGACCTTAGCAGTTAAGTCCCATAAGATTTCACACACATTTTTTGAAAGTGGTTGTGATTCTTTGTTTTCTTCGTCTTGTGGTCCTACCTTGGATGATAGCTTCCAACCTTTCCGTAGCAAGTGAGAGTTGTCGTCTTTGTCTTGTGGTGGACTAAGAGCCAGTGCAGTTTCCGACCGTACCAACAATGGAACTGCGTATCGTCTCTGACATATCGTGTGTCACGCCGGTGAGTCGGCTGTCTGAGGTTTGTCAATTCTAGCATGCAGAATCGTGCCTGTGTGTCAAATTCATTTGGCCAGACCAGTGAACAGGTGCACCTCACACTGAAATCTGCCAGGATTTCAGGGCTCTGGTAGGAAAGTTTCCTGCGACCGTGTAGTTGGCACATTTTCACGGATGCGTCAGAACATTACAGCTGTCGCAGTGCGCCGCTCCTCGCCCACAGCGCGCCGTTTTCTGCTGCAGCCTGAATCGAAGTGAAGGGGTAAAATACTGAATTGTGAAATGATATTCACAGGTCCTTGTTCCCAGGAGAACCACAGTTTGTGGTATACTTTGGACGTAGTTGATTCCATTTGACTGGAGTTGGCCTCACAGCGGACTCGTGTAAGCAAAGTCAGATTGCATTGTAAAAGGGATTAATTCAGGGGAGAATCTGTATAGCTTCCATCCCAATGTATACTTTGCTAATCAAACATCATTCCTTTTCCGATTTGAGTTTGTCATTTTTGTGTAACTTTTGTGTGGTTGTAGTTACAAAAGGATTAATAAAGCATGTCATTGTTTTATTAACTTAAATATGCCACTGTTCTCATTCACACTTCCTCTTCTATTCACTGTTTTTATTTTATTGTGGTGGTACGTCGGTACACCAGCACTTTAGGTTCAGTCTAACTACATTAGTAAATTTCGTTATTAATTTGGGCTCTAAAAGTGAGCACAGGCATAGGCAACAAAAGTGGCATGAGTAAATTCACTAATTAGTATATGAAAATTATGGGTTTAGCTCACGATTTGAAGTTTATTGAGAAGATAATACTTTTTTCACGGAAAAAAGTAACAACACTAACATGACTCAGATATATTTATGATTAAAGCAAGCGACATCCTATTTTATGCTTATTCACATCTCCGCCATGTCGTTTTTACGGGAATGTTGACTTTTCGTCACTGGAGGGTCTTCATATTCTTCTTTCCAAACTCTGGTTTATTTTGTATAGCCGTCTGGGTGGCCTAGCGGTTCTAGGCTACAGTCTGGAACCGCGTGACCACTACGGTCGCAGGTTCGAATCCTGCCTCGGGCATGGATGTGTGTGTTGTTCTTAGGTTAGTTAGGTTTAAGTAGCTCTAAGTTCTAGGGGACTGATGACCTCAGATGTTAAGTCCCATAGTGCTCAGAGCCATTTGAGCCATTTTGTATAGTTTTCCTCCGGGATCACATTTCATCTCCTTTTTTTTTTTTTTTTTTTTTTTTGTTCATATCCACAGCTCACAGTGCTAACATACACTGGAACCCATTGGAATAATCGTACAATTTAAGCGGTTCAGGCAGTTAGAAAGCCATCGGAACGTTGGTAAACTGCGTATTTCAACTAACCAATGTTAAATTTGTTATGTGAGTACTTTTCTCCCTGTCTTTCTGGTTAGCTGCCTTCATTTTACCTTTATTATACCTTCTAATTGATATTATATTTTTTCATAGATGTATACGTCTGAGGAAGCGATTAAATCATCGCGATACTGGATCCGAATTATCCTGTAATAAAGGAACAGCTAACTGTTAAAGCTGTTAGAGAAACGCTTTTTAGAATATTTTAACAGTTTTTAAAAATATTTTATCATATATGCCTAAACTGTGAAAACAAATTATAAAATAACTGCACATGAGTGCTCCATTTGCAATTAGTAACTAATAGAAGGATAAGATGATGATCGGAGGAACACTACTCAGGCTTCCGCTTCTAGCTGGCCCTGTAACAGAAGCTTATCATATTTTCTCATTGAATTTTTAAATGATGGCTTTCACGTTTCGTGTGCTGCAGTCTTTTCCTGAAATAACAAATGGTTCAAATGGCTCTGAGCACTATGGGACTTAACATCTGTGGTCATCAGTCCCCTAGAACTTAGAACTACTTAAACCTAACTAACCTAAGGACACCACACACATCCATGCCCGAGGCAGGATTCGAACCTGCGACCGTAGCGATCTCGCGGTTCCAGACTGTAGCGCCTAGAACCGCACGGCCACTCCGGCCGGCCTGAAATAATAAAAATTTCTCCAGAAAAGTAAGGTTCTTCGAAATATGAAAAAATGTTCGAAAGCAATATATACCAGAACAAATGTTCTATTGAACTTTAACTGTTGCTATCGAGAACTGTATTCACTTTAATGGTTTGTGTGTTAGAGTGTAACTCTGAGGCACGCCAGTAATAGGTGAGCGAAATGGTAATATAAATAGAAATATTATCAAGAAATCAGTTAAGAGTTAAATACATTTTGAAATAGAAGCTATTGGAAACCAGCACAAGCTTTCATTTTGAAGACAGGTAAAACTGCCGTCGTTAAAGAAACTCAGTTCATTTGTAACTATCACATATTCCACGGTAGAAGACCTTCTTCCATTTTAAGGTACAGGATGGTGCATGAGCAACGAAGTATAGCTGGAATGTCCACACGTTATATTACTAGTTTTCAATATATATACAATTTTACTCACCATAAAATTTTGTAACTCAAGGCATAATGATGTCTTCTAAATAGCTTAGGGTTTCCCACATAAAAGCAGTACACCTAGGGTACCTGTTAATCCTCTCTGGTCGAATTGCTTGCGAAGTGGCAAAACTGCCTCGAAAGTTGGCTACACTGCATTTTATCCCAAAGCTGAATGCAGTTGTATGTTCGTGCGTCAGATGCTGTGAAAAGCTCTCATTGTTGAGTTGTTATAAAAGTGTGGTAGTTGGCATTAGAACAGCAAATTGATATTGTGGAGGGTTACATAAAGACAGGCCCATCAAGGAATGTACAGAAATGTTTCAAGCGAAGTATTCTTGTAGGAAACTCCATGTGACCAAAATGTTCAAGATCTGCACAGGAAATGAAGGGCTGTAGGATCCGTTCACAATGTGCAGAGGAATAGGTGACCGACGATGAGGACTCCTGAAACTATACACTGAATTCGTATTGGACATTACAAGAGTCCCCACAAGTTGGTAGAGAGGTTATTGCAGCAGGTTGGTCTACGTGGTACATCGTGTCCTAAAAGATATGAAGTTAAAAGCTTATCGCGTGAGTGTGGTGCAAGGGGATCAGGAAAAACGCTTTCTTGTAACGGCTGATAACATCAATCGTTAACGGTTTCTACATCTACATCTACATCTACATCCATACTCCGCAAGCCACCTGACGGTGTGTGGCGGAGGGTACCTTGAGTACCTCTATCGGTTCTCCCTTCTATTCCAGTCTCGTATTGTTCGTGGAAAGAAGGATTGTCGGTATGCCTCTGTGTGGGCTCTAATCTCTCTGATTTTATCCTCATGGTCTCTTCGCGAGATATACGTAGGAGGGAGCAATATACTGCTTGTATCTTCGGTGAAGGTATGTTCTCGAAACTTTGACAAAAGCCCGTACCGAACTACTGAGCGTCTCTCCTGCAGAGTCTTCCACTGGAGTTTATCTATCATCTCCGTAACGCTTTCGCGATTACTAAATGATCCTGTAACGAAGCGCGCTGCTCTCCGTTGGATCTTCTCTATATCTTCTATCAACCCTATCTGGTACGGATCCCACACTGCTGAGCAGTATTCAAGCAGTGGGCGAACAAGCGTACTGTAACCTACTTCCTTTGTTTTCGGATTGCATTTCCTTAGGATTCTTCCAATGAATCTCAGTCTGGCATCTGCTTTACCGACAATCAACTTTATACGATCATTCCATTTTAAATCACTCCTAATGCGTACTCCCAGATAATTTATGGTATTAACTGCTTCCAGTTGCTGACCTGATATTTTGTAGCTAAATGATAAAGGATCTATCTTTCTGTGTATTCGCAGCACATTACACTTGTCTACATTGAGATTCAATTGCCATTCCCTGCACCATGCGTCAATTCGCTGCAGATCCTCCTGCATTTCAGTACAATTTTCCATTGTTACAACCTCTCGATACACCACCGCATCATCTGCAAAAAGCCTCAGTGAACTTCCGATGTCATCCACCAGGTCATTTATGTATATTGTGAATAGCAAACGGTCCTATGACACTCACCTACGGCACACCTGAAATCACTCTTACTTCGGAAGACTTCTCTCCATTGAGAATGACATGCTGCGTCCTGTTATCTAGGAACTCCTCAATCCAATCACACAATTGGTCTGATAGTCCATATGCTCTTACTTTGTTCATTAAACGACTGTGGGGAACTGTATCGAACGCCTTGCGGAAGTCAAGAAACACGGCATCTACCTGTGAACCCGTGTCTATGGCCCTCTGAGTCTCGTGGACGAATAGCGCGAGCTGGGTTTCACATGACCGTCTTTTTCGAAACCCATGCTGATTCCTACAGAGTAGATTTCTAGTCTCCAGAAAAGTCATTATACTCGAACACAATACGTGTTCCAAAATTCTACAACTGATCGACGTTAGAGATATAGGTCTATAGTTCTGCACATCTGTTCGACGTCCCTTCTTGAAAACGGGGATGACCTGTGCCCTTTTCCAATCCTTTGGAACGCTACGCTCTTCTAGAGACCTACGGTACACCGCTGCAAGAAGGGGGGCAAGTTCCTTCGCGTACTCTGTGTAAAATTGAACTGGTATCCCATCAGGTCCAGAGGCCTTTCCTCTTTTGAGCGATTTTAATTGTTTCTCTATCCCTCTGTCGTCTATTTCGATATCTACCATTTTGTCATCTGTGCGACAATCTAGAGAAGGAACTACAGTGCAATCTTCCTCTGTGAAACAACTTTGGAAAAAGATATTTAGTATTTCGTCCTTTAGTCTGTCATCCTCTGTTTCAGTACCATTTTGGTCACAGAGTGTCTGGACATTTTGTTTTGCTCCACCTACCGCTTTGACATAAGACCAAAATTTCTTAGGATTTTCTGGACCCCTTGCTTTACTACATGTTAGATGAGGCCTAGTTTCATTTGTCAGGTTATGTAAACTCACAGAATTGCAGATACTGGTCGCAGGACAACCCACATATCCTCTCCGCTCAGAGCAGATAGGTGTTCGGCGTACGTTGTCTGGCATGCACATTATTGGCCCCATACTTTTCAATTACGTCTTAAACAGAGCCAAATATCTAGAGATCTTTGGCTCTTTCTATCCACTGTTAACATACACAGAGAAGCAGTATGTAGTATTACAACAAGATGGAGCAGCCGCTCACACATCCAACCAAAGCATGGCCCATATCACCAACGTGTCACCTGAGGAAGATTTGTCAGTAGATTCCGCTGGCCGCCATGGTACCTGGACTTAACATCGTGTGATTTTTATTTATGGGGCACACTAAAAAGCAAATTTTATGCTGACAGTTCTCACACAACGGACGATCTTAAACGGAATGTTACTACAGAAATTTACAGCATCAGTTCTGCAGAATTACAGCGTGTTGCTGGTAACGTCACCACACGAAGTCAGCGATGTCTGGACATCCATGGGCACCACTTCCAGCAGCTCTTAATAACAGATAATTACATATCCTTTAACGGTATCATTATCCACTCTCTTTCAGTTAGTTCATTGTTACTTGAATCTCGGGTGTGAGGTGTACCGGTTTTATTTGAAACATGCTGTATGTTACACACTACTTTCATGTGTAGTAAAAATATTTACAAATAGTGCACAAAACTCAACCTCATGTCTCACAATAGATAAAAAAAAACGCATAAAATTCCAGAAACTTGTTATAACGGTCTCCGGTCCGTGTTCGTTCTTATGATTCTAAAGTTGTTCACTAGAACGAAACACCGACCAGCAAAAATCATGTGCCGGCCGATGTGGACGAGCGGTTCTAGGCGCTTCAGTCTGGATCCGCGCGACCGCAACGGTCGTAGATTCGAATCCTGCCTCGGGCATGGATGTGTGTGATGTCCTTAGGTTAGTTAGGTTTAAGTTGTTCTAAGTTCTAGGGGACTGATGCCCATAGATGTTTTAAGTCCCACAGTGTTCAGAGCCATTTGAACCACTTTTGAAAAATCATGTATTCCTATGTACACTGCCCTTATTGTGGAACACTATACCCTAACAGCTGCAAAAAGTAAACAGAATACACTACAATCGTTTTCCTTTCACAAAATAAATCTGTTTTGGGCCATGATTGGAAATGGCTCTGAGCACTATCGGACTTAACTTCTAAAGTCATCAGTCCCCTAGAACTTAGAACTACTTAAACCTAACTAACCTAAGGAGAGCAAACACATCCATGCACGAGGCAGGATTCGAACCTGCGACCGTAGCGGTCGCGCTGTTCCAGACTGTAGCGCCTAGAACAGCTCGGCCACCGCGGCCGTCCCATGATTGGAGATTCGCTTTACAAAACCGAATAAAAAACAATTTTCATCACACAATCTCCGCCCCTGGTAGGTAAGTGTTCAGCGCAACGGAATGTCATACCTAAGTGCCGGGTTCGATTCCCGGCTGGGTCGGAGATTTTCTCCGCTCAGGGACTGGGTGTTGTGTTGTCCTAATCATCATCATTTCATTCCCATCGACACGCAAGTCGCCGAAGTGGCGTCAACTCGAAAGACTTGCAACTTGCGAACAGTCCACCCGACGGGAAGATCTAGCCACACGGCATTCCCATTTCCATCACACAATAATACTGAAAATCAACCAATAATACGCCTGTTGTGTTAAATAATATCTCAGGATTGCTTCTCCTGGGTGTTAGTCAATACGTAGAGACAAACAGAACGTTGGAAAGTGGATATTTGCTTGGGTGCAATAACGAATCCATTACCGGCGTACAATTGGTCTTAGGCAGCGTCTGCCACTGCGCAAGGTCTCTGATGAGGCTTGTAGTTTTTGTGTGTGGAAGAACTGAGGTGGCGGTGGTCAGACTGGATTGGCCAGGTGGCTACCAGCAAAAACTAATTGACGAAGGTCATTACTTGTGCATCTGTCTCGTGAGACCTCCCAACCGACACCCAACTGGCTCACATCAGGCCTAACAGTTACATGTCCCACACCAAGTATGACTCCCTACGAACCATTTAATGATACGTCGGACTGGCCAGCTCATATTCTCCTTCTCGCCAATCGAATTATTTGCTAGCAACTTTCACTGCTGTTGCAGAATGCTTTTCTTCCAACAGCATGTGAGTTTGCTTTTTAAAGACATTCCTGCATAATGTAGAGATCGATCAAGATAACTTGGCCCTTGTACAGAAACGCACTCTCGTTCTCAGTGCTGGGTGAGCCCACCGTTCTCTTTCGACGGGGTGGCCACCTCAGGTTGCTGTCACTAGCTGAGATCCGCATTTCGTCTCTTACGAAAGAAACATTCTCTGTCCACTTTGGTGCTACACTGCAGGAACGGAGTCGCGCACGTGCTGGCTGATCTGCAATCTTTGACAAATGATTTTAAAGAAACCACCCTAGTCTCCAAAATTAAAATAACAAACGGAAATTCAGTTTATTTTCACACAAATCAGTGTAAATAGGTGATAGCAAAGTAATAGCAAAGTACAGGGTGTTCAAAAACTCTCCGCAGTGCCGTATGATTGTTAGCCGCGCGAGCCGTATGCCGCAGTGAACATAAACTCAGTGAAGTACAAGTTATTAATTTGTTGAATATTCATTTTTACTTACAAATTTTCACATTAAATGTCGAAAGTGTCCCCCCTGTTGTTGAATACACAATTCAATTCGTCTAATCATGTTTCCAAACACAAGCTGTAGCATTTCTTCTGTAACAGAGGCAGTGAAAGTGGATATTGTAGTTTTCACTTCATCGATGGATTTTGGACAGTTTTTATAGACAACTGCTTTCGCTGCACCCCAGGAAAAAAAAGTCACGTGGTGTTAGGTCAGGTGGTCATGGAGGCCAAAGTCCCTGTCAAATTATGCGATCACCAAAAGCATCTGCAAGCAGTGACATTGAAACGCGAGTTGTATGCGCGGTTGCACCATCTTGTTGAAAATAACAGTTCAGTATTTCACTAAACACAAGTTTTCCTATGAATGGGTACAGAATATCACTGCAGTATCGTGCGTTTATTATTTCGTTGAAAAATATGGGACCACAATCCGGCGTCTACAAATTGCAATCCGAACTCCTGTTTTTACAGAATGAAGTGGTTCCTCGCGAATACACAATGGATTTGCAGTACTCCACATACGAGAATTTTGCGAGTTCATGTACCCGGATAAATGAAACCACGCCTCATCAGTGAAAAACGTTTCATTAAGAATATCCCTTCCATTTTGTTGAACGAAATTTTTGAACTATTGGCAGTAATGCAGTCTCTTGCCATGATCAGTATTTTTCAGTTCTAGCACGACTGTCACTTTGTATGGAAAAGTTCTAATTTTGTCCTTACAGCTGTGTGGGCAGTTCCGACACTAACATCGATTTCCTGGGCGAGTTTTTTACTGACCTGTTCGGGATCATGGACATTTTATCGGAAATATCGAATAGTTTAGCCTCAGACAAAACATTAGGATGACCACTTCTCGGTCCATCTGTCACTGAACCCGTACTTCGAAATTTGTTAATCAAATCACGCACAGTATCGCGATGTGGCAGTGTTGTCTCCGGGAAAACTGAATTAAATGTTTGACGAACTGAAATTGTGTATTTACCGCCAGCTTTGAACACTTGTTCGACTAAGAAGACACGTTCTTCAATAATTAGCATTTTAACAGCGACAAAAACGAAACAAACGAACAAAGAAACTAAACTTAAAAATTCACGTCAACACGTAACGACACACACCAACGATACTACTGACGCTGGCTGAGTTAAACGAAACAATGGAATGTTGGGAGAGTCCACTTTGAGGGAAGTAACCCAGGCATGCGAACAACCATACGGCACGCGCAGCTAACAATCATACGGCACTGCGGAGAGACTTTTTGAACACAATGTAAAGAACACAGCACGTAAACAGCTGCAACATGCATAGTAGTAGATGCAAATGTTCTTCGTTCTTTCCAACTTAATAAATTTGCACACACTTTCAGACAATTTGTTAATGTGTTCACTGTGGAGTGTGACTACCTCTGGCAGTAGTACAGGCCTGACAACGAATGAGCATGCTGTGAATAACGTCATCAATGTAATGCTGAGGCAAAAACGCCCATTCCTCCTGCGGATCTGCTCGCAATTCTTGCAGAGTGATTGTTGGATGACGGAGTGATGCAACCCGTCTTTCCAGTGCATCTCAGACATGCTCTATGGTATTCAGATCGGGAGAGCGAGCAGGCCACGCCATTCGTGCAGATCTTCCGTTTCCAAGAAAACATCAACCATCCGTCGTCTGTGAGGTCGAGCGTTATCGTCCATCAGTACGAAGTCTGGGCGCTCAGCGCCTCGCAACAGCCACACATGAGGTCCCAAGACCTCGCCTCGTCCCGATACCCGTGAACAGTTAAACCTTTCCGAATCACCTGTAAAATTTCATGAATAGATGTTCGAGTGATCAACATAATACCCGCCCACACCATTAGCGATCTCCTCGACATCTGTCTCTGCCCACAACGTTCGGGTCTCGAAACGCGTGTTCCATATTCCCTTCAGTAGCGAATCCGTCGAGGACCACTCTCTATACTCATCTTTGACTGTCCAGGTGGGATGTTGAGGACACCACTCTAGACGTTCCATTTTTTCAAAACATGCCAGAGTTAGACATACAGCAGGTCTCTGACAATAAAGGCCACTCTGTCGAAGCCTTCTCTACACCGTTTGCTCCAGGGGATGCTACGAGGACAGATGTCCTTACAGCCAAATAATGGTCCCCTCTTTCTGATGTCACGTGTGATCGGCCGTGCCCTGGTCCTCGTGATACTGTTTCCGTCTCTGTCGCCACATCCGAGAAACAACATAACGATTCACATTAAGCCATCGGGCCACATGCGTTTGCCACTGTCCTGCATCCTTTCTTTTAATGGCCGTCTACCGCATAGTGTCTGGTAGGTGTCTTGTCTGTGCCTTACTGCACCGTCTGTGACTGTACACAGCGATTGTGGATGTGGGACTTACCGGCACACACTACTCTGTTCAATAGGTGCCCGAACGTCATTGTTGGCGTGGTTTTCCGTTGGCCGAAATACCATCTTTCGTGCAGAATACAGTCGTACGGACATCTGTCGACAGTTTGTATGATTATATCGTGCACTAAACACAGGACGGGGAAATCGCGGTTTGTTGCTTTCACTTTGGACACCAATGTATTACGTAAAAATCTATTTTCGCGCATGTCGTAGTCTCATTTGTCAGCTGCATGATGAATTGCCTACCACGATCAGAGTTATTGTGATATTTTGACATTAAGTAATCTGTTGTGCGAAATTCGAATAGTTTGTAATGAAATATAGGGGTCGCTATGAATCTGCATTTGGTGCATGTTACCTCAAACACTGAATATTTCTTTAAGCTTGAGGCAAGATCTAAATCTGCCTCCAGTCTCAAGAAAATGGATTGTATGTAGTGCACTCACTTCTGCTCACATGCACAAACGGTATAGTTAAAGTGAAACATTCGTAACATCCCACATATCATGTAAACAGTTCAAGATATCGAAACGAGTTTTTGGCAAATGATTGCACATAAGACAGAGAGAGTTTTACCATATAGTTAAGACGCAAAACTTTCTGATCTACTGTGATATGTAACTACAGATTTTTTCGATGAAGTAATGTAATTATTCTAAGGGCCATTAATAGTTGGTGAAATGAGAATTAGTATGGGTTTGAAACACCATACATGAAGAAATTAGATGTTTATTTTTTATACCAAGCATCAGTTTTACATTAGCTATTGACTTGACCTCAGTTGTTCGTTTAGTAACACAGTGTTTCAAGGATCTGTTGCAATTGCAGCTGCATTTTTTCTAAATCCTCGCGCCAGTTTTGTAAAGGCCTCGTCGCCACTGCTGTGAAGGTCAAGTTGCCACTGTTTTTACGGTAGGCCGAGTTTGTGAGTTCGTGAAACTACTTCTGGTGCAGTACACCGCTAAGACAATTTCTCCCTGCCACTATTACACACCCGTGCCCCAGGGCCACCTGACAGGACAAGAGAACGAAGTTTCTGCAACACTCCAAAAAGTCAGTAACAGAGTCACACAAATGGGTTAAAAAGGTTTATTTACCTTCGTGGCTTGTCGAATAATGAAGTCTGCAACACTGTATGTAATATAATTAAATCAAGGCCTTCAATGGCAATAATCGTATGTAAACTTCAAAGTGCATAGAAAATGCAATTTACAACAACCGTCTGTTCACTTCCAAGAGATAACTAAACGACGTTCCCTGTCTAAGTCAGCCCTCGACGATGATCTATAACCAAGTGGACGAGTGCTGCTCTTCTATCTTCCGAGTTCTGTCCGTTGTCGTCCGGTCATTGGCGGATTGTACTCGGCAGGCAATTGGCCGAGGCGAAGTCGATATCTTCATCCTCAGCGCCGCCAGTGGCGCTGGTGGAACTCGCGCAAGTGGCGAGTCTCTATGGCACTGGCGCCAGCTTGCATCTTTGCGCCTGTGGTGCTTTTGCCCTGGCTGTGACTTGGTCGAACGACACAGCAGCATTAGCATGTTAATGAGGTGAAATTATGTAAGTTCCATTGAGTTTTGGCAGAAGAAGCTGATTTCTGTCGAAATATCAGCGTAATCACAAAACACATTGCGTTTTTAATAATAAATGGTTGACTTGTCGAATTATTAGTCGTAAGTAAACCCCGTCAATAAAATCGTTTGCAGGTTGTCTAGTTGTAGCTTAAATGTTCCGCTCAATAGGCGTTTGTGTGAAGACTTCGGCTGTAGTGTTGTGTGTGATGAGTTGTCAAAAATGAAATTGGTTCTGAACAGGTGGTAAGTGATATGATTATTGCACGCGTAAAATGTAAGAATTTAAATCTATTTACAGTGAAAACTGAGACTTATCTTTTGTTATACAACTTTTTCTTTGCTGTAACTGTGGGTCAGAGCATAGGTACAGTTGTACACATTGATAGAACCAGTCTAACACTTGTAAAATAGACTGTCGTTGCTAATACTACTCGAAGCACTGTTCAATAGAAACTCTTTCTCGTAGCAGTGTTCGTTAAATAAAAACTCTTTCTGTAGCACTGTTCAAAGACAAGGTTCACAAACATTTGCGAGGACTCGCAGAT
Organism: Schistocerca cancellata; assembly: GCF_023864275.1. NCBI lineage: Eukaryota > Metazoa > Arthropoda > Insecta > Orthoptera > Acrididae > Schistocerca > Schistocerca cancellata. The sequence continues at coordinate 743,937,711 of NC_064628.1, read as the reverse complement.
TAAGTTGAAGGTTCGAACTGGGTGTCTCTAACCTGTTGTCGCGAAACACGCCATCCTTCTCGCTGCTTGCTGTCGACTAGGCGTTGACTGTCTAACAATACCACCACTTGCAAAGCAGGTTAAAAATCAGATTAATAATGTTGCTCACGCAGCATATTTTCGCTTTATCGGGCAACAACAAAGTTATTGACTGTGGATGGTATCGTCAGAATGGAAATAATGAAGTCACTGTAAAAAAGTCATTAATTTTGGCACTTATCTTGAATGGATTCCTGCATAGATTTCGTCGAAGTTGTTATGGCTCATCTTGTTGATTCTAGGGTGATTCCACTTTGACTGCTAGAAGGTCCAGATCTGTATTTTAGCAGTATTTTAAGACCTAACAAATGCGTTTTTCAGGAAATTCTTACTGATCAAACAATCCCAGATCAGAACAATAGTATGATAGAAATAATTTTTGACTTGGTGTTCACGATCCACATTTTTATTAAATTTCTTGTAAATTCACATATACTTCTTCTTAATTGTCACATCATCAAGAAAACAGTTTTGTATCAATCTTCATATATTTAATTTCCACTTTAACCAAACACATGACTTGACTGTTCTTTTACAAAGCGAAATAAGAACTTAACTTCTGCAAAGTGAAACAAAGACTGCTCTGTGCGCATTCGAGCCAAAACGGTTACTAGTAAGTCAAAGATTATGACAGTCTCACAGAAATGAATACACACAAGAACCATATCACTGTAATATATCGATACATCGGAGTACCTATACATTAATAAAACCAAATGTGAATATTGTCACAAAAATATGTCTGTTACTTCGTAAAAAAGTAGTACGATATTACTGGTATCGAGAACTGGGGTTGGAGTGCAATAATGGTCACGTAAATAAAGAACCATTACATATTGTTGCCCGATAAAGCGAACATATGCTGCGTGAGCAACATTATTAATCTGATTTCTAACCTACTTTGCAAGTGGTGGTATTGTTAGAACTGGAGCGTAGTCTGGCGTAGAACTGACCTCGCGTCCGTGTGTCGATCCATTTCAAGGCAGGCCACCAACGGTGGAGCGGGGAACTTCCGTGGACGTGTCTAGCTACTTCCGCATCATTTGTGTGGCCATTGGTGCTCCATGGCAAGAACTTGATGTCGATAGCAGGCGTCAGCGTACACCATCGACTACACTACGCCCTGCCCATCTGCAAACAAACCCAACCACTACTGTTGCCCCTACTCTCTGCGCTATCTGCACAGCTAGGGGCCTAATACTGTACCCACTCCAATGTTCATTCGGCTGATATCCACAAAATTCTGCGTCCTGTGCACTCATAAATATTCTTAATGTCCCTTCCGACTACCTCCGTTGTACTGTTACCCTGATGTAAAGTCAAAAACATCTACTGGGTGGCCGTCTGTGCAGTCATAAAATGGCGCTTGAAAGCCTTTCTGGAACGGTGTTCTCCAGTAGTTTTATCTGCCATTGTTGGGTCGGCTTGGGGTACCTTCTGATACTAAAATGTAGACTTTCACGGCCGGAAATATCATGTCCATTATAATTATCCGGGCTTTTATTTCGTGGTCGGTTGATGAATTCTGTGTCAATTCCCAACGTTTCGTCTCCGACTGCGGCAGACATCTCCATCTTCAAGGGGGTCCGTAGCTCGATGGAAGGTCCAACACACCCACTGGCTCGCTACTGATAGTCAGTATAATTATAATGGGGTACCTTCACACACAAACACGCTGTAAACCCTACTGCCACATTTAAAACTTCGCTTCTCATCAGAATCCCCGCCCCCCTCCCATTTTTCTTGTGTCGATTAAAATGAGCTGTATGTTTTCTAATGTACAGAATAAAAAAGTCCTACGAAAAGTTCCTCTCAGCAAAGGAACCATTAGCTGGTCATTTGCTAAGCGATATTGGTCTGAGTGATTTCTGAGGTTTGTACGGCGTCCTGGCACACGGCATGTTTCAGATGTCCAGATGACTTGGTAATTTCATTTTCATGCACACTGATTCGAAGTCTGAATAAGTTTGTCTGCATCAGGCGCTGTTGGTTTTTATGGAGGCAGTGAACACATAAGAGACCGTCGCTCGGAAAATCTCACCAAGACGACTAGATCTCTCGCAAAAACGCAGTGCATAAAAATGGAATTATCAACCTATCTCGATATCCGAAATATACCATCTGTCAGTATGTGTAAAAACCTCAGAAACGGTACAGTCCCGGATCCAATTAACCGATCACTCCTTCTGATGGAAACTTTTCATAGTATTATTTGATTTCCGGGTATTATTTAATTTGCCATTCTTCTTAGCATGTATTAATTTCGAAGTTTCTCTGCCTGCAAAAGGTTTAGCTTAGCCTTGTAGAACGACGTACCATAATCTTCCAGCTTCTCCTTCTTCACTTCTCCCACCGTTCATGTTTAAATCCTATAAAACATTGTGTTCCAGGTGCAATACTTTCAGAGACGTCTTTTCGTACCAGAAGAGTTCTTCTGTCCAAGAAAATTTAATTTGTCTGTGGAAATTTACTTCTCATCTCCCCCTTGTTTTATAAAAGTCATGTCGTAACCACAATCAGGTCTTGAGCCAGAAGAGAGGTCGTCTTTCAAAGACGACACTTAGCACTGAAAGCACTTTTATGACAGATATTAACGTACAGACAGAGTAGATATGCCTCCTGCAATTTGTAGCAACTTCGAATATTCCAGAATATGCTAATATTACAAACGTAATTACGAAATTTCGAGAACCTTCCTTAAATCATAAACGATAAACAGCAAATATTTGCTGATGGTCGGCTTTGTAATGGCTACCTGCCACACATCAGGTAACCGTTATTCCACACTGCATGCAGAACAGCTCACGGTATTACTCCCTTTCTTCGAGAAGCAGCTACCTCCTGTTTCTGAACTCGTTGGTGCTGCCTACAGCACGATGGATCTGTATCTTGTCAGTGGTCCTCTGTGTAGCAGCGATGGACGATCCTCGTGTTCGGATCTTGTTGTCACCTACTCTTTATTATGAGGACCATTTAAGGTAGCCCCTCCCTTCGAAGCTTCACAGTCAACGAGCGAGCCATCAGTCACCTTGAACTAGAAGCCTCCATCATCGATCTGTGCGTAAGTACTATAGCAGAGCTTCACACGGATGACGTGGACAAAGTCTCTACACGTATGTTATCTTGAACTAAGGATATAATCCTTGACTTTATATGTGGCGTCCAGGACGGCCCAAAGTATTGTTCTTGTAACTTTTCCAATAGTCCCACTTCCCACACAGTCAACAAGTCTCCTGGGATGTATCTCACTGATCAGTGAGTGGTATTATAATGTTCTCAATCATTTTCCTACCTAGCCCATCTTCCACTCACGCCGCAGTGTCGACATGCGCTGTCGTAGCGGCCTCTTATCAGTTAGAGGGCCCACATAACATACAAGCAAGGTGGGCTGCCGTCCTCCCTGCAAGAGCTCAGGTCAAAACATCGCCAGTGGATGTAAACATCGACAGACTTTCCGCATAAACACGGCACTACTTTGTGGAAAGCCACGTGACAGGTATCCATCAATTGGAACTAATGTGACTACGTGTAGTACTCCGCCGAATCGGTGTTATAAGAGCGCCAGCAGTGTCAGACAGGCAGTGTATACCTACAGCTAGGACAGCTCCGGCCAATACTTACGCCAGCTCTAGCCTAGTAGACACTTGTCGTAGCCTTCAGTAGAAAGCTGTATTTTTTTGGGCGTAACGCCACTTTGTAACTGTGTAGTGTAGTATTTTGGTTATTATTTCTTTTCATTGTCTTTTACTCTTATCTGGCTTTTGCCACCACAAGAATTGTTATGCTTCTTCTTCTTGCCTTTGGAAATTAGTGTACGTCAATAATGCGTGTTCAAACTTGATCGTTAGTTCTTTCCTGCTGACCGCAGGACACTACACGCACGGCTAGACTGGTGCCAGCAGAGGATCACATGGGAGATGGAATGACGCGTCGCAGTCTTCAGCGATGTTAGCAGATTTTGCCTGCACTAAAGTGATGGTCATTTGCATGCATAACGTAGACTTCGAGAGTTGTGTCTCGTAGAGTTAATCTGTTAAAAATTTCTAGTCTGTAGTGCGATAAGCTACACGTTCACCTTTGTCTCCGGAGGGAACGCTAACCAGCGCTTGGTTCATGCAGAATGCTGTTAGACTCATTATTTTGCGATTCTTGCAACAGGACAGTGAATTGTTCCAACAGGATAACAGTCTCCCACACACTGCCTGTCGAACTCAATGTGCTCTGCAAATCGTGCAGCAACTTCTCTTGCCACGCCATCTCTGGACTTCCCTCCAATCGGATACAGTGCGACGAGAAGTGACTCGTACAATTCGTCAACCAACAACTATGTGACCGTGAACAAGTCGAGCAGGCGAGGAATAAGGTATTCACCAGCTGTACAATCGACTGGATACCATAGTCAGCAGCTGCATTGCTGCCCTTGGAGGCTACTCCATGTACTAATAGGGGTGTTTCAGCGTGGGTCGATACATAATACCTCAGAACCGCCTGTGCTATTGATCTGTAAGTGTAATGATTTCATGTACTCCATATGCACTATTGCAACAATAAATCTTAAGTGAATTCGAAACATCTAGAAGGGTGTACAATTTTTTTTTCTGGCAATGTGTATTGACATCTACCAAAATCTTATTAAAGTGTTATGTCAGGGTATTCGTCTATTAGTGATAGGCAGTTGCTATCCTGTGCATGATGTCGCAATGAGAAATTACCTCTGATACTAATCTCGACTGGAAAACTTTTCCATGATCAGAGATCATAACTCTGTATTCTCCATGCCTCAAAACGATGTCTTCTACAAATAACATTGCACTTTCCGGAACATGGCAGTTTCTTCAGCTGTGGTAACAGCATAGCAGGTGAGGTACTCAGTGCAGACTATTATCCATCGATTCCCATTTGTCAACTTTGGGAACATCCCCAAGAGGTTGATTCCAGTCAAATGGAACGGCGTTCCTAGAGGCAGAATTGGTGCCTCATAGGTAACTGCGACAAATGTTTCAGTCACTGACATTCATTGCAGTTGCTCACACATTCAACGGATTTGTAGAGGCCTGGCCAGTGATATCTGTGTAGGATTCTATCTAGAGATTTCACAAATCACAAGTGACCAAATGGTTAAATGGAGATACTTCACGATAGCTGGTTGTAGATGTGCCAGGATGGTAAGCATCCATTTCCATCTCTTCCTATACAATGTTATGTTTATTAATTATAATTTTCCTGCTGTTGGTTCCTCCTCTTTAAAGGCTACAGTAGTTTTCAGCAATGCTAGATCTATCCTGTGTTCAGCAGAAATATTGTTTAAGTCAGCGATGAATGAAATTCGTCCAGGGTGCAGAGTTCAGCAAAAGGACTCATTGAAAGGCAGTCGGCACCATTGTGTTTGCTATTGTGTACCACAATGACATCATAGTTCTGTCCATCTCACCAGTCGACCAGATTGATCCTTTAGACTAGTCATCCAGCATGGAGAATGGTAGTCCATCACACATAAATCCAGCTGGAACTTACTGATGATGCAAAACAACAGCAAGGAAATCTTTCTTTTGTAGAGCAATTCATGTCAGGCTCGGAGAGTACTTCGAAAGCATAAGCTATCACTTTTTCAGCACCTTCCTGTATTTGCTCTAAAACTGTACCTATCCATAACCACTAGCATCAGGATAAGGATTTGTCCCTGCATTGTCATCATAAAATGCTAGAACTGGAAAAGATATTATCACCTCCTTTAGGACAAAGAAAAATATTTTTTACACCTCCTCATTGGAAAATTTGTCATCTCCCTATTGCAACTCTTTCAAAGGATGTGCCTTGGTACAAAAATCAATTTGTGAATTGCTTGTAGTGAGAGCACGTTCTGAGAAAACTTCTGACATCAAGAATGTGCTAAGAAGCCAGAAAATCAGTGTTTGGGACTGGTCTTATGCCTTCTGTACTGGAAGGATACCAACTCCATTAACTAGATGTCCAAAGAGTCTTATGCTGCTTGTGACAAAGTGGCACTTTTTCAGATATAGAGCCTGCAGTCTAGCCAGGCTTCATCACGGTTGTCAGGTGGGTTAGTTTACCTTCAAATGTCCCCAAACTAAAGCGACAATGTAATCCAGATAGCAAACGCAGTTTGTCCATCACATGCTCGAAGATGGATGGAGCATTACGCAGTGTCTTAACTTTGAACTCATAGAGACCATCAGGTGTTATGAAGGCAGTCTTTTCCCAGTAATTCACATTGTAATCACAACCAACTCAATCGCACGTCCTCTGGCCTTGATGCTAGCATTTATCCAGATGGAAAGGGCGTCAGAAAGCAGTTGTATCCTCAGCTGAGGCAACAGGGGCTTGGTATCGTGGGTACAGGGCTAGTGGAGCAGAGACGTTGTCTGGTGCAATGACTAATGACCCTCGTATAAACAAACTGCACCTGTCATCCTATCTGCCCCTCCCCACTGCCACAAATGTCGTTCTGGATCCAATTTGCGACATTGTGCCACTATCCTATTGGTTGGAGGGTAGATGTTTGTGTTTATTGAGGAGCAGTCTTCAGGGTCATGGAATGAGTCAGTAAATGAAATAACATATGAGTAATCATAGATATAATGAAATGCTTTCATGTAAAAGGTTACATTAATAACACATAAAAATATATATTCAAGTTAATTGTAAAGTTTATTTTTACGAAAAAATTCAATCAGAATAGTACACAAAATGACCATTATATTACATGATCATGTTAATGCTATGAAAACTCAAATACCCTGCACTCTAAATTTTACTTTTTGCTATATTTTTTTATTGTTTACTACGCATGTAATAATAAAACATTCAAAAATCGAAAGTACACTACTACTTATGTGTTTAGGCCCCTTCTCAGAAGTTTTCTTCGCACTCGCTGGAACTGTTTGTAGAGATGTCAAGGCGGATTGGTTTCTTGCAATAATGAAGGGTTCACAGGTGGAGCATGTTTTGGATTTTTCCAATCGGTCTACAACGACTTCTACTCTGATACTTGTCAACTCGACTTTTACCTGTGGTATCACCAACGAGTTTACAAGCTTCTTGGAAAATTAAAATTCACCTCAGCATTGTCTGTATGAATTGCGAAGGACAAATGCATTCGCCCCATTTATGTCCAACATGCGCAAAAATAATGCTCTTGGCCATCGTTGGAAGAGGCTTCGAAGAGCAGTGATATTTGTTTCGACCTAATCTATTTCTAGCAGAGCCTCTAGCTAAAGATTCAGTGTCCACACTTCTGTCTTCATCACTTTGATCCCTTGTTTCATTCAATGAATTCACAGGTGGCAAAATAAATTCGTCTTCACTTTTGCACTGTTCCTATACTGTATTGTGTTCACTTTCAATTTCGTTGTCAGTAAATGTTCCAACATCACTTCCTAATCTGTCCTCACACCATTTTAAAACTGTATCCATAAAGTTGGAGTTCGTTAAACATAAAAAGTAGACGTAGACCTGACTACTGAATCCATAATGCATAGACCTAGGTGCAGTCTCGGAAACCGCTAGCATGAAAGAAGGAGTAATGGTATAGGTCCTCGTCATATTCAAGCGGCTGCTGAAAAGGAAACCACGGCAGCTTCGTGGAATCACTCTCTTTGATGTAACATATAAGATATTCAGTAAAACTAACCTCCAGACTTGAAGGGATGATAGAAGGGATATTGGGGGACTATCAGGCTGGATTTAGGAGGAACAGGTCCATGATGGATCAGATATTTTTATTAAGACAAGTGCTAGTGAAGTTTATGAGTATGACAAGCAACTACATCAGTTGTACATTGATTTTAAGCAAGCGTACGACAGCCTACACAGGAAGAAAATTATATAGATCATGAAAGAATTTAGAATCCCACTAAAATTGGTCAGTTTAACAGAAATGACAATGAAAGAAACAGAGTGTAAAGTAAGAATGGAGCAAGAACTGTCTGGTGAATTTCAAGTATAGAGGGGGCTACGACAGGGAGATGTGATCTCTACAATTTTATTTAACTTAATTTTAGAAAAGGTGATGCGGCAAATGCCGATAAACCCAGGAGGAACAATACTTAATCGTCAAGTTCAAGTCGTAGCATATGCGGATGACGTAGCATTAATGGCAAGGAATGTAAGGGCACTAAAGGGGAACTACGATACGTTAGAGGAAGTAGCAAGAGAATAAGGTTTAGAAGTAAATATAAACAAAACAAAGTATATGCTGATGGGTGAGCCCAATATAAATGGACAAATTAATTCAATAGTAATGAATGGGAAAGAATATGAAAGAGTGAAAACATTTAAATATTTAGGTTCTGTAATAACGGAGGACAATGAAGTAGCAGTAGAAATGCAAGAAAGGATAGCGAGTGGAAATCGTTGCTATTTTGCCTTGCAGAATGTATTTAATTCCAGGAATGTCAGTAGGAATACAAAAATCAAAATATACACGACCTAATTAAGATCTATAATAATATATGGATCAGAAGGCTGGGTATTGACGTTAAAGGAGGAGATCTAATTATTGAGATGGGAAAGAAAGATCCTGAGAACGATTTTTGGAGCAGTGAGAGAGGAAGATGGCTGGAGGGTAAGGACAAATGTAGAACTACAAACACTTTTTGGACAGATGGATAGATCTAAAGGCGATGGGAATAAGAAACTGGAGAAGGAAGGCGATGGACAGAGAAGAATGGAGGCAGGTGACACATGAGGCCAAGGTTCTTCAAGGACTGTAGAGCCAACCAAGAAGAAGCGGCTACTGACAAAGGAAATCACAGCAGCTTCGGGAAAGAGCAACTCCATAGCGCTGTAATCTCCTATCCCACGACTATGCATTAGCAACAAAGTAACAATAAACGCTAGCGGTCTGTGAGACCGCACCTAGGATGTTAAGGATTAAATAAACGGGTAACCAACAACATTACACAGGAATTAGCTTAATTTTTTAAATTTTCCATGACTCCCTCGACAGTATAGAAACAGTGAGCAATGAGGAAACTCTTCAGTTTAAACTTGAAAGTGCGTGGATTACTGCAAAGCTTCTTGAATTCTTCTGATAGTTTTTTGAAAATGGATGCAGCATGATACTGCTCGCCTTTCTGCACAAGAGTCAAGGAGGTGCGTTCCAAATGCTGATAGGATTTCTGCCTAGAATTAACTATGAGAAAGCTGCTAACTCTTGAAAATAAGCTGATATTATCAACAACAAACGACATCAAAGAAAATATTTATTGTGAGGCCAATGTCAGGATTCCCAGACTAGAAATACCACGACGCTATTCAAACTACCCAGACGCATATGCATCATGAAATGTAGTTTCAAGAACTGCTGAACAGGGATCAAAAAGAGATTCGTGAACTTACACCATATATTACTCGAACCACCAGTTTATGAGCCAAAAATCAGAAGAGTTAGCCCAAAAAAATAATACCATGCGTTATAAGTAAATGAAAGTAAGCAAAGTAGACTGCTTTTCATGTTGGACTGTCACTTATTTCAGATACTGTTCTAATGGTAAATAAAGCAGCATTTATCTCTTGGACAAGATCCTGAACATGGGCTCTCCAAGACAGTATACTGTCTATCTGACCACCTAGGAATTTGAACTGCTCAGTCACACTAATCATATATCCATTCTGTGTAATCAAAATGTCAGTTTTTGTTTAAGTATGTGTTAGAAACTGCAAAAACTGCGTATTATTGTGATTTAGCATCAATGAAGTATGTGTTAGAAACTGTAACAACTGAGTATTATAGTGATTTATCATCAATTGATTCTCTGAAAGCCACGAAATTATGTCTTGAACTACATTATTTGATACTGTTCGATATTGCACACAACATCCTTCACTACCAAGCTGGTGTCACCGGCAGACAGAAATATGTCAGAATCACCTGAATACAAGGCATATCATTTATATAAGAAACAGTAGTGGCACCAGCACTCACCTCTGGGCATTTTAATTGTGCCCCATTGGTACTGCACGTCCTAGCCATCCTCAGTATTATGGAGAATGACCGTCTGCTGTCTGTTCTTAAAGTAGGAGGTGAATCAGTTGTGAGCTGCTCCCATTATTCCATAATGGTCCAACTTCTGCAGTAACGTTTTGTGATCGACACAATCAAAAGCCTTAGTTAAATCATAGAAGACGCCTAGAGTTCGAGACCTTTTACTTAATCCGTCCTGAGCCTCACAGAGAAAAGAGAATATAGCATTTCCAGTTTTTAAACCACTTCTAAACCGAACTGTATATTTGACAGCAATACATGTGAACTGAAATGACAAATAACCTTTGTATATACAACCTCTCAATAAATTTAGCAAGCTCTGATGGCATATAAATAGGTCTAAAATCGCCTACATTATACCTTTCTCCTTTTTTATGAAGTGGCCTCGCTGCTGAGTAATCGGCCAGGAAATCGACCATTCCGAAAGGAAAAGTTGTAGATATGGCTGAGTACTGGGCTAACATCTGCGGAATAATACTTTAGTATTCTGCTAGATACCCCCCTCCCCATATCCATGAGAGTCCTTAGTCTTTAGTGAATTAATTATTTACTCAGTGCCCCTTTGTCAGTGTCATAGAGGAGTACTTCAGTTAACAGCCTCATAAAGGTATCTTCTGAGATAATTCTGTGATTACCAGTAGGAACTAAGCTTTTGTTTAGTTCACCTGCTTTATTCAGAAAGTGATTATTACATGCTTTACATATATGCGACTTATCAGTAACTGGAACGTTTGTACAGGAAGGAAAGAGGAAGAAAGAGAGACTGAAGAGAGGTGCTAAGCACAGAGAAAACCAGGAAGATAGACTAATGCATGAAGTGCCGTATGTTTTGCGATCTAGAAAGTAGTAGACCAAACACTTCCTTTACGAATAACCACATGGTTTTAATTTTAGCCTGAGAATTAGCTATTCTATTTGCGTACCACATGCTTTTTGTCTTCTTAATAACGTTTTTAAGCTCATTACAATACCGTTTGTAATGGGCTGCTGCAGCTCGTTTTGAGTGCTTCTAACTTTTTGATATGATTCCCATTTTGTTCTATATGATATTCTTATCCTCCAAGTCAGCCACACATGCTGCCGGTTAGTGTTACCACCCTGTTTTGAATGTTCTAATGGAAAGCAATTTTCAAAAAACATGAGAACCTTGTTGAGGGAAGCATTATATTTATCACCTACGTCAGGCATCCGGCCCGTCAAATATTTGAGGTGGTACCTATACTGCCAACAATTGGGTTTCGAGGCCTATCGCGACCAATACACCGCGACATTGGCTCTGCTACTCTCTACAAGACTACATAACTACACTTATTGTTGCACCGCTTGAAATAACAATGCGTTGACATACTCTACCTCTGTTACGTCTTGCAGTAATAGTGTTGCTAACAATGATTTTGAGATTTCCTTAACTTTGCAGGACGCTTTCGTGTAGAATGTGCAGTGACGTACTTTTTTGTCGGTGAAATTCGCCAGAATAAAATACGCCAGAATTTCGGTCAGGAACGTCCACCAATCAAAATTATGTAATTAAATAAAAATCATAGTTCGTTTCAGTGCTAGCTATTCCCACAACCCTAGATTTTTGCGATTTCATCTTTCCTTTAGCCTTACATTACGGTGATCATGGAGTGCTAGGGTGCTTTAATCCCACTAGGTAGATCTTGGCGCTTATACAACAGAACTATTTTTAAAACTAACTACAGCGAACTCAAATTTCACTCTCTGTAGAGAAATTAACTATTATTATTAACATTGTTAATCCCCAACAGATAACGGTACCACGAAAACTTCACATGATTGCTTGTTTAAAACAAAAAATTCAAGCGTCCACTGATATGCTAACGAAACTGAACACAGCAAGCGAAAGATTTTGAAAGTTTTCACTATATTTCACAAGAAACAGCAGGCAACGTCGGCTGAAAAATACTGAATTTAATAACTAGCTATATGCATAAATACTTATCAAACCCAGAATGTTTCTAAAAGTTTCCTTGCTGTTATTGGGATAAAAACAGCAAGAAACACCGATTGAAAACTATTAAATTTAATAACTGACTACAGCGGATGAACAGCTTTATCGAACACAGTGAGGCAAGTTTGTTTCAACAGTTATTTCAACAGAAACAGCAAGGAAAACCAATTGAACACAAAATTTACTAACTGACTGCAATGCACAAGCAACTCTATCATTCCAGAGAGTGATAGTTTCCAAAAGTTTCTTCTGCTCTTATTTCACCAGAAACAAGAAATATCGGTTGAAGACAATAAATTTAATAAATGACTACAGTGAACGGACAGCTTATCAGTATTTATCTTTCAGAAACCGCTACAGCTGCAACTACTCGCTGTGGAATCTAATTTATTACCTAGTTAATTAGGTATCCTTATCACTGCCAAGATGACCACCTCTATATTTACTTCAACCTTTATCTTTATCGCTACAATTTATGACTCAATAGGGCTGCCAGACGTTTTTCCAAGATATTCTGATCTTCGTTAGTATAATTTTAGACACATATGACGTCACAGTCAAACACGGCACCCTAAGATTACTCCTCAACTATGAAAGTGCAGTGGATTTCTAAACAAGATGGTGGTAAATTTAAAAAATTTAAGTGAGATAGTATAGTCGATTTACGTAAGAACGACCCCAGGCATGTCTGTAGCGGTATTTTACTAAAAACACACTGTAATTAACAGACAAGATATCGCTAAATTACAGGGTTTAAGAGTATAATTAAGTCACACTAATGGCACATGATTCCACGAATAACAATCACAATAGGAATTTTATTGTGCTGTACCACCCAGGGAATTAAGAAGGACGGGAACAATTACATCTTTATTTCAAAAAATGCACGAAGGCCTCTTCCACATCTAAAATACAATCTGACAGTTGATTCATAACTGTAGCCAGTTCATGATGGCAGTGACCGAGCGCAGTCACACACCTCTTCTCACAAGCCATCTTCCCCTGCTCGCTACGAGTCCCACTACGCAACTGCCATGCGAGTGCTAAGCCAGGCAGGCAGCACACAGCCCCGCACCTGGATACACACGTTAATTGGCCCACGCCAGATCAGGAACAGATAAGCATCTGCCAACACCTGTGCAACCTAGTTCTCCAGTCCAGTCTTGTGAGATGCTTCCGAACACATTATTATGATGTAATGACTGGCCCTGCCAATGGCGTCGTGGATGAGCGCTGCACACAACCACTTAAGTATTGACTTCGATCATTGTCATGTGCAACTCTCCTAAAATTCATTCCTCTTTCTGGCGTCTACACCTGGTTTCACATGTTATCTTTCCAAATTATTTCTCCTAGTGTTCCATACAACAGAGTTTTATGGTCGACAGGTCTCCCCAAAACGTGCTGAGAAGGGACATAGCAAATTATGCATCTCCGAGCTCTGACCCCCTCCTGTCCTTTTAACTAAGCTTCCAGGTGGCACAACCCAGCTACAAGGGCTCTTCAAGGCTGTAGAAAGTAACAGGTACCCCTCTCGATAGTAAATTGGAAGGAAGAGAAGAAGTAATTAGTTGTGCAATCAATGGCAGTATTGATATTATCTGTAGTTATGATGCAGTGTTAAAGAATTGACTACATTGACTATTGGGATGTGCATACTACGTTGTAAAAATATGTTACGTGACAACTGGGAGATAAGCTGCCATGTAACACTAGGGATAGCTAGTTTGTGCATCCACATTGCAGAATATAATAGTTTCCGGTAAGACAGACATGTGCACATGATTTTCAACCATTTGTCTGGTACACATATCAGCATGAGAGTTGGTCACACATTCACATAAGGAAATCTCAGGCAAGTTTCATGTCTCAACAAAATGGCATTCTATACATTTTAAGTGTTATGTTTTGACATAGTATAGCATAATACTCTCAGAGATGCTCTTGGAACCTGATCACGATGCAACAATACCATTTCCTTAAATGGAAAGCTGTCTCGATTCCCAACCTGTCACTGACTATGGAGAGCAATATCACATTGAGAAAAATGAGCCACTAAATCTACCTATGTAATTCACTGATTCCTTAGAGAAGACGCAATCGGTTCATGCCGCATCCCTACCTAACCCACACTCGTGCTCCCTTTACTGGTTACAATAGACAACATTGTATGCTCCATAAAGCTATCCCAGGTGATGCTATTGTCTGAAGGAGAAATGTACCGAAAATAATTTGCTTAACATCCGCATACCACGTCAAGATGTGCTGTGGCGAGTGCTCCCATCACTTAACCCCCCAGTCGCTACTACATTTGCATGAAAAAAATATTGTTCGTAAACCTCGGTATTAGCCCTAATTTCTCGGATTTTCGCGTTGTCATTTTCACAAGATGTTTGTGGGTGGAAGTGATATGTTGCCCAGCTCATCCTGGAACATATTATCTCGCATTTTCCTAACAGTAAACCTGTTCATGAACACCTCCTTTGTAGTGTCTATCACCAGAGTTTGTTTAGAATCTCCATAACGCATACATATCGCTAACCGCTGGATCTTGTCTATCATTTCTGTTAATGTGATCTGGTAAGTGTCCCAGACTGATGAGAAATACTCAGACATCAGTCGAATAAATGTTCTGTAAGTCCCTTCTTTATTGGCTGAATCTGAGTCTGGCATCTGCTTGGTCGTTACTGTTTCTAGCGATTTGTCCTCAATAGTGTAATATGATGGTAGTGGGGCTCTTCACTTATTTATGTGCAGTACATTACATCTGCTTCAGTCTAGGCCCAACTCCAAGTCCCTGTAACAATCATCAATCTTCTTCAGATCATCCTGCAATTCGTTAGTGTTTTGCATTGCTATCTTTTTCTTATAGACAACCCATCAGCTGCAACTAGCCCCTTGGAGTTTCCAATATTATCCACAAGATCATTTATATTGGTGAAACTGCTTGAGAGATCAGGCACAACCAATTAATCACACAATGCGATTTTATCAGTAGTACCAATCAGTATGTTAGGCCAGTGTAATTTTTACTGCTATAGAACACTTAAGCTATTACAGTAGCATCACGTGCGTTTTGTACTTGAAATGTCACCTATTTCGACAAATAATAATACAATTTTTATTTTGTCACAAAATCAATTTTTTTTACATTCATAATCAGAGATCTGTAAAAATACTGCAATAACCAGTCTGTGTGTGTTTTGTACACACGCCATTTATCTCTGCTCCAAGACATCTGCTTGGGGAGGAAAGTTAGTGGTGTGTATGTGTATGAAAGTGACACTTATACTGTAGCTTGACAGCTATATTGCATCCTTTCCCAGTAAATGATACATATTGCAAAACCCCAATCTATTTGCAAAATTTTCAATATTTGTGATTCTATCCAGTAATCACTGACTAGTAAAGTGCCTAGGTTACAAAATGTGTGTTGTGTGGATGATAATGATGATGATTTGAGGTGAGGGACGCTCGACATCATGGTCATCAGCGCCCTGACGAAAAGTCAACATGCTCATCTCATGGGTAGGGACAAAGGCTGTCCCATCATGTGGAGCAGTTCACAGTGTATTAAAGTCTGCCTTCCTTCCCCACAATTTAGGAATGAGGTCTGACAGTTCACAAAATTTCATGACCCTTGTCACACTGGAATCAATATCTGTGAGGATGGTGGACAGATCTCCATCGAGACTGAGGGTCGCTCTAATATCAGTATATAGGACACACGTTGCCATAATATGCTGAACAAAGTGGCACGCCACAAACTTCACAGAGCATGGTTCTTCCCGATGGAGGAGGAAGCCATGTGTTAAAGGCCTATGTCCAATGCGCAGTCTGGTAAGCAGAACCTCTTTCCAGCGCTAAGGCTGACATGAAGTCCGCCATACCATTGTGGTCGATTTGAGCGACCGCAGTTTATTTTCTGTCACCTGCAACTATTCAGTCTCTCACTGATGCATGATGCGTCTGTCAGAAAATTAGATGATGGCGTGCAGCGGGATGGGACATTGGTGGAGATCACCGTCCCGACACGCTTCCTAGGCGGCTTTGTCGGTCATGTGGCTGTGTATGCCGATGTCACCAGGTACCCAGCAAAAGATCACCTCCTTGCCACAGTGTTGGAGCCGTGGCAAGTAGTCATGGATCAGCTGGTCTACTGAATACATTTGGTGAAGTGCCTGCAGAGCACTAAGCGAGTCGGAACAGACCAGAAATGTTGTACAGTGATGTCTGTGAAACCTCCCCAGTGTCATCAGAATGCCGATTAATACCACATCGTAATTTGCAAATTATTCTCGAAGACACACTTTCAAAAACTCTATCAGGGAAAATACCAGAACAACAGAGGGAATTCTCTTGCTGGGATCCATCTGTATAAACAACGATAAAACTGTGGTACATACTTAAAATGGACGAAAGCTAAGTTGTAAAAACATAACCTGGAATACAAGTTTTCTTGTACTGTGTCAAGCATAAAATCACTTCGGGCTTCTGAAGACAGCAAGGCGGCAGTGGGTTCCATCCCTGGCTGTGTAGCTTGATACAAGATAGATCCAGATCCTTGAGTCAGTCTGTAGCACGTATTCCAAATGGCTTGGTCGCATAGGGCCGATTCCTTGACAGCCATTCAAAGCTGGGCTGGATCACTGAGCTAAATGTCAATGACTGAGGTGATGCTGATATTTTCAGCTCCTGTCGAGCCAAAAGGATACGTCGCCAGATCCAGAGTGGTGGTTCATCAGCCTCTGCACACAGACTCGGAACTGGAGTGGTCCGAAAGGCGGTGGTTGACCATGCGTTCAAGAGTCTTACCCGTGCAACTGATAAGGGCTACACCCCAGTATCTGTTAGGAGCGCTACGGTCCTTGCCTGGTTCCCAGAATGGAATTAATATTGCCTCCTTCCAAGCTGGTGGCTATTGTACATCAAGTCAGATTTGATTGAAACAAGAGGGAAGCTGTCCTTTCAATTCAGGGCACTGATGACGAAGCATGGCATAACGGGTCTCTTCAGGTCCTGGAGCTGTGTCTCTGGCTGCAGACAAAGCTGATTCCAGTTCCCATATGGAGAATGGAAGGTTGTAGACTTCCTCATTATGTGAGAAGAAATTGAGCTTCCTCATCTCTGCAGTCCTACAGAACACCTGAAAAGCAGGAGCTTGTCTGGATGACAGTAAAAGTAAAGAAGTGTTCAGCTAAAATCTGAGCCATGTCTTTTGTTATGTCCACCAAGATCCCATTGCCAAGGCCCATAACGGGACATGTACTGCTCTTGCCTGAAATCTGTCTTATTGACTCCCAAACTTGCACAGTGGAAGTGGGCTGACTAATGGAAGTCGTGAATTCCCTCCAGGAAGCCCTCTTCCACTCTTTTATCACTCGTCTCGCATGTGCTCTCACAGATCTCAACACATGAAGGTTTCCTGTAGTTGGACAGTGTTTGAAGCTCCGCAGAGTTGTACGTCTGGCCCTGATTGCGATTCGACAGACGTCATTCCACCAATGTACAGGTCATTGTCTGAAGTGGTTACTAGACTGGAGGATGGACTCTGCGGCAACCCGTTGGATCTCTTAAGTGTAATGAGCCACCGTCCCTGTGCACAAACCTTTTGTTCAAAAATAAACTGTCGACTGTACTGCAAGAAAATTGCCCTTTGTATCATCCATCTGCGTGGTCTCCTGTCAGCCACCTTCCTAGTCAGCAGATGGAGCTACATTGGAAAGTGGCCACTAGAATGTAAATCTGGAGCCACTTCTCACTGAACTAGGTCTGCAACAGCTGGGGAAAAAAAAACAAAGGTCAATGGCTGTGGAAAAGCGTGACCCGCGCTCAGGAGGCAGATATTCTCAGAATGGACGCGTAGCTCTATCATCCGACCGCTGGAGCGAGTGGTAGCTAAGCCCAACAGCACATTGTGTGCACTGAAGTCTCCCACAAGGAGGAAAGGGTGTGGGAGTGCCCAGAAGGGTTCTGCCAGTGAATCTGCATCCACAGCATCATTAGTTGGAAGGTACAAAAACACACTGTGATATTAAAGGGTGAGAGAACTTTCATGGCAATTGCTTGCATGGTCGTCGTAAATGGGACAGAAGAGAAGTGGCATCTGTCATCAGTGGAAACAGCCACTCCACCTTTAGCCCTGTCTCGAGTCGTATCGTCCTTCCGGTGTGGGTGGTAATCGCATGATGCAGGTGTGTCGATGACTTTACGATGCCTCTCCTGTGAGCAGAGGCAGAACGGTTTCTCCTGGACCAGGAGCTGCAGTTCTTCCAAATGTGAGCGGCATCCATTTAAGTTCTACTGCGATGCAGAAGTCCCTGTGGAAGCTATTGTTCAGTGATGGTTGTTCTTTTCTTTTCTCCCTTAGAGGCGGTGATTTACCATGGAGGTCAGGGAGAATGGTAGCTGGTTCCCAGCAGTCGTGTTCCTATGATTGGAAGTCTACCAGAGTATAGTGCCCATCAGATAGGGAGAGAGCTCGCCAATCCGAAGATTTAACTACCACTTTCTTGGACTTGAAACTACTTTCAGAAGTACAATTTTGTCATATGATGACATGGTTGGAGACCGTGGTTGTTATTTGAAGACAAATGTTGATGGTGTTAGGACAGCAACCAGCCACAAATTTACTTTCAGTTCCTTTATTCAAAGTGTTCCATTTTTACCATGCACCACATGTTTTGATACATACAAAGTGATGTATGTATGTACCAAAACATGTGGTACGTGGTAGAAATCTTTTCAGTGACAAATCTAAAGTATTCAGTGAGAAAAGTTTACGTGTGCAACGATAAGACTGCAGTGGGGATGTATTCATGTCTGTTGGACGAATGTTATGAAAACAAACACTCGAAACCGACATTTCACTACAATTAATCTGTAAAAAACGCACCACATGTTGAAAGGAAAGCATGTAAACCGTCTGAACATGAATCATATCGATTCGAAACCGGTAACGGTACACTTTGAATACAGGAACTGAATGTAAATTTGTGGCTGGTTGCTGTCCTAACACTATCAACATTTGTACTTTTCGAAGGATGTTTTTCGTTACTGATAGGAGAAAGTGGTTGCCTGGGTTGCGGGGACAGCTTAGTTGGCTCGTGATGGAGGGTAGCGGTATGTGACTTAGTTGGTAAGCCCGTTGCTGACGGCTTCCAAACGACTTCAGTTTCAAGAGGAGCGTTTCCCCCACAGGTACCGCGACAAGTGCATCTGCTCACACTTGAATCTGTGGTCTAAGTTTGTGTGGAGGCATCACACTTACGATTGGCTTGTTAAGGGCTGATGCAAAAGACGTTTCAAGAACCGGAGCTTGCATAGCTTCGAAAGCTTCTTCAGCTTCACTATGGGGTATGCGTCTCTTCACTTACAACTTCAGAATTTTCCTTTCCTTGTTCTAACCTCACCTCTGCTCCACACTGGGTGTGTAAGTAGGCTGTTTAGGTTTTTATGTTGGTAACGCCACGAAGCGCTCTGTATGGAAATCACTGACTGTGCTGTTTGCAGTCTGTGGCTGGTTGGACTCATTGTTAGAATATTCGCTAGTGTAGCGTTGGGCAGTTGGATGTTAACAACGCATAGCCTTGTGCAGTTGGAGGTGAGCCGCCAGCAGTGGTGGATGTGTAGAGAGAGATGCCAGAGTTTTGAGATCGGACGATCTGGACGTGTGTCCGCCAGAAAAAGGAAATTTGTAAAGATGGATGCCATGAATTGGTATATATATATATATATATATATATATATATATATATATATATATATATATATGATGACTTTTGAACATTATTAAGGTAAATACATTGTTTGTTCTCTAGCAAAATCTTTCATTTGCTAACTATGCCTATCAGTAGTTAGTTCCTTCAGTAGTTAGAATCTTTTATTTAGCTGGCAGTACTGGCGCTCGCTGTATTGCAGTAGTTCGGGTAACGAAGATTCTTGTGAGGTAAGTGATTCATGAAAGGTTATTGTTAGTCAGGGCCATTCTTTTGTAGGGATTATTGAAAGTCAGACTGCGTTGCGCAAAAAAAATATTGTGTGTCAATTTAGTGATAATCAGAATAAGTAAAGAGAGAACTCATCTGTCTTTGTATCAAATAACGTAGGTTTACCAGCACAGTAATTCATAATTTTCCTAAGGGGACGTTTCATATGTCGACCCTTAGCCGAGGATACCTCACTGGAATCTGATTTTTTCTTGTAGTTTGTCTAATTAGTGTAGTTATTGTTTATTGCTAGCGCGTAATTGTAGAGAGAATCTCCATTGTAGTTGTAGTTTTTCGTAGTTCTAGTGTAAAACAGTTGTGGCATGCATGTAGATTCACACCAAGTATTTCGGAGCCGCGCTTACAATTAACTGGATATTATTTTCAGTGCGAGTTTTACGTGTTTTCTTATTTTGCTCTTCAAATTGTGCTTTCTTGTGTTATCGTGTGAAATATTGTGACAATTATGGCGTGTGAAAAACGTAATACTAGGCTCCAAAGTAAACTGAGAAATGACAGTGAAGACGAGAGTAGTGTGTTAGTGCCACTGTGTAATGAATTAACAAATATTCAAAATAGTAATTTGGTCATTGTGCATAGGGAAATGGACCGAGCAATGAATAATCGTGTAGACAGCGAATCAGCTAGTGAGCAGGGTAGTATTGTCGATCGATCGGTAGGCAACAGCTCGCCCCAGGAACCCGAAATGACAGGACACAATTTTGCAAATATCATAGATTCAGGTTTTGCGTCCTCACCTTTTTCTCTATTAAGCTAAGACACATTTTCTGCTTTTCAAAATACGAATGCTGCCGGTGCAAATACACTGCCGATAGGCACAAAGGAACATGCTCCAGACACTAATACATTATTGTTTCAATTAATACAACAAATGAAACAAAATCAAAAACAAATGGAACAAAATCAAAAACAATCACAGCAACAAATGTAACTAAATCAGAAACAAATTAAAAAAACACTTCAACAAACACGTGATGGTTTAACTGCTGAGTTACTTAAAATCGGATCTAAATGTCAAAAAGTCTGTAACGACGTAAAAATACAAATTTGTGAGCATTTTCAACCTATTTTTTCGGTGCATGAAAATGCACTGCAGAATCACGAAGCATCCATAAAAGAACTGCAGACTATTATTCACAGACATAGACACGGCTACAACGGTTGTCGGAAGCGACATGTACATTCTCTATGCTGGGAATCGATGTCTTAGGACCTTTCAGAAGAACACCATCAGGGAACAGATTCGTTCTGACAATAACAGATCATTTTTCGAGTTATTTGGAGATGGTGCCTATGCCAAATCAACAGGCAGCAATGGTCGCGCAAGCGTTGGTAAACAACTGTATTTTGAAGTTTGGTGTACCGGAGACAATAATTACTGACCAGGGGACCAACTTCATGTCGGATTTAATTAAGGAACTGTGTAAATTGTTGAACGTAAAGAAGTTGAGGACGAGCACATTGCATCCACAGGCCAACGGAAGGACAGAACGGGTACACAAAACAATCGGGAAGGTGCTGAGTGTTTATGTGTATTCTCATCACCATCAGTGGGACGAGTATTTGAAGCATATTATATGCGCATACAATGCGAAATTCCATACAAATACCGGTTTGTCTCCATATGAGGTAGTGTACGGGTGAAAAATGCCGTCACCGTTGGATTTGGTGAGGCTACAGAAAGGAAGGACTGGGGAATCTGTACGTCAATGTGCAAGGACAATTCGGGATGTTTGGAAACGGGTAAAAGGCTTTGGAAAGGCAGGAAGACGCAGTAGAGCGGAAAGGAAATTTACCGCAGTATAGAGTAGGGCAATGGGTAATGCTGACCAGCCCCTATACACAAAAAGGGAAAACGAAGAAGTTCCTTACGAGGTATCAAGGGCCATACCAAGTTGTTGAAACCACATCTCCCGTTAATGTTTAGCTTCAGCTGCCAACTAGAACAACGATAGTACACATTGGGCAGTTACAGCCATTTAAGGGTTGCTCGGATGTGATTCCAAGCGTGCCAAAGGAAGGAAAGAGGAAGAAAGACAGAGTGAAGAGAGCTGCTAAGGACAGAGAAAATCGGGAAGATAAGAGTACAGCAGAAGTACCATACGTTTTGCGATCCAGAAAGTAGTAGAGTATTTGTAGTTTTTTGTTTCCGTGTCATGTATCATTAGGTTTGCGTAGAGTAATTAGGCATTGTATTTTCATATGTTGTATGTATTTTCGAATATAGCCTGCTGTGAACAGCAGTCCTTTTGAACAGGGAGGAAGGGTGATGGTGACCCTTGTGCGCAGGTCACTGAAAGAGGGAGCGGTGAGCAAGTTTGTGGAAGTGAACACTAAAGAGGTATTGCTGATCTCAGCAACTAGAAACCTGTACGCCGAGATGGCAAGGGAGGAATTACGAAGCTGCCATAGAGGGAAGGTAATGGTATGTTCAGCCAGGGTGGTAGGTACCAATCCGGACACACGCATGGTGCAGTTATTTTAGCCAGGGGCAAAGGAATAGACTGTCCAAGGGACATCGTGGAGCCAAAATTAAGCTTGCAACGGGTCGGGATGCATTGGATCTTCTCCACCTATGGGAATTTGGTAGTAGTAGCAAGTTGTTTTGAGCGGGGAGAATTTGCAGAAGCGATACGTATTGAGCTCGAGGGGAGCGGAGTTTTAATCAGTGGAACTAAGTGTAATATAATAGGACCAACCTTCCACCTGCCAGCGTCAATTTCAGGAGTCACACAATTTAATGTTACGCAGCAACAGCTGACCTGGCCAGAAGCCACTTTAGAGTTTTGCCAAGGCAGAATCTGACCTTGTTAAATCAAACTCTGGAGGCAGGTCTGTTGCGATCCGTAAACCAGTTCATTTTAGAGCAAGAGGGGCGCATATCAACTGAACAGCTTGTGCAACGTGTCGCTCATTATAGGGAAAGGCAACGGCAAACAACGATCATTTTCAGCACCTCTGTGCCAAGTTTCATCGCAGTCTCAACTTTGTTATGTGTGGTTTTCATTCTGATCAGGCGGAGAGCTAATTCCAAGAGAGAACCAAGGGTAGTCCAAGTCCCAGTGGATTGGATATGAGGGCGTGTGACGAGTAGGTAAGGGGTTGATCGAGCAGTGGTCGTCCAATAACGAATTTTTACGTTTTGCTCCATGTCATGGTTTCAAGGGGCACTAGACCACATTTAAGTTTTCTAATAGGAAGGAAATATGCCATAGGTGCCGACCCAGACAAGCTAAGAGCTGGTTAAGGGTCGACCTGGGGGCCAGGTCTTTCCGAAGAGGGGAATAATGCAGCGGCATTACCGTTTAGGATTCGGAAAGTTAGTTTTGTGCAATATTCTGAGCACAAGTTACAGCCAGGAGCGGACCGGATTGCAGTGAGTTACGCATACCAACAGTTGCGAAGTAGAATAGAGGCCACAGGGCCATCAAATTGCTGAAAGAGTATACACAGCGATATTGCATGTCACAAGTCACAGGCAGAAGGGGCCCACTGACCAACCTAGCTTATTGTGAGTACATGATGCGAAGCGGCACATATGGCAAAACAGAGGTGCACAGCCATGTATAAATAGGAGCGGGTTTCTAAAGAGATTCATTCAAGTGTGGCAGCGTGTCACACCACCAGCTACACGCAGCAGCCGATGGGGCACCAGCGTTCCATTCCATGGCGAGTCGCTCTATCGACCCCCTGAGGTCAACGCAGGGTCCGTAGCCAGCCAGCGGTGGTCCATTCCGCGGCTCACTACCGAGGGCACTTGTCCTAGCTTCCAACACATGTCGGAGGCATCCCAAGGCGAGGGCCGCAGATTCCAGACGCTGGATCACGGGCGCTTGTTGTCGCCGCGATCTCAGCCACGCCGGCGAGTAGCACGCAGCTGGCCGCCTGTGGCTCACACCGAGTGGCACCGAGCCAGCAGGAACGCAGACCACTGACAAGGGAACCTCCCCATCGCACCCCCCTCAGATTTAGTTATAATTTGGCACAGTGGATAGGCCTTGAAAAACTGAACACAGATCAATCGGGAAAACAGGAAGAAGTTGTGTGGAACTATGAAAAAAATAAGCAAAATATACAAACTGAGTAGTCTACGTGCAAGATAGGCCACATCAAGGAGAGCGTGAGCTAAGCAGTGCCGCGGTCCCGTGGTTAGCGTCAGCAGCTGCGACCCGAGAGGTCCTTGGTTCAAGTCTTCCCCCGAGTGAAAAATTTATTGTCTATATTTTCGCAAAGTTATGATCTGTCCGTTCGTTCACTGACGTCCCTGTTCATTGTAATAAGTTTAGTGTCTGTGTTTTGCCACCGCACCGCAAAACGGTACGATTAGTAGACGAAAGGACGTGCCTCTCCAATGGGAACCGAAAACATTTGGTCGCATGGTCGTAGGTCAACCGATTCGTCCACAGGAAAACACGTCTGATATATTCTATACGACACTGGTGACGGCATGTGCGTCACATGACAGGAATATGTTATCGACCCACCTATCTTGTACTCTCGGCGAATGGGTAAAAAGATTCTTCTACCTTGCCCGATTTAGGTTTTCTTGTGGATGTGATAATCACTCCCAAAAAAGTGATGAAAGCATAAGAGTTTGTCACATAAACTGCAACAAACGAATGCAATAGTTTCACAGTCG
The DNA here is from genome assembly GCF_023864275.1 of Schistocerca cancellata. Lineage (NCBI taxonomy): Eukaryota > Metazoa > Arthropoda > Insecta > Orthoptera > Acrididae > Schistocerca > Schistocerca cancellata. Next base: position 743,913,007 of record NC_064628.1, on the reverse strand, counting down.
CACAGTTTTCCCTGTGCTCTGTCAAAACATATGTTTTTAAAGTTTTCAAATTTTTCCGTGTGTAGACCGTCAAATCCTGCATATGTTCAAGCAAATCTGAACATGTCCTGGAATTTTGGAGAGTGAAGTTGATTATGTGTGAGTGCCTGAACTTTGATAATTGTCTGAAAATAAAAAATTTAACTTTTCGCTAGAGGGAAGACTTGAACCGAGGACCTCTCGTTTCGCAGCTGCTCACGCTAATCACGGGACCACGGCACTGCTGAACTTAAGTAGTCCTTGATGTTGCCTGTCTTGCGCATGGACTACTCAGTTTGTATATTTTCTTTTATTTCATAGTTCCACACAACTTCTTCCTGTTTTCTCGATTGATCTGTGTTCAGTTTTTCAAGGCCTATCCACTTTGCCAACTTATAACTAAATCTGAGGGGGGTGCGATGGGGAGGTTCCCTTATGAGTCACCTGCCGGCATCCTGACGACACCGCTACTCCGCTGGTGTACAAGGCCGACACACAGCAGGGCAAGCACGTACCGCTGAGGCAGCCATTCCGCGCCAAGGCGTTTCGCAGACAGTGAAGTGGTGTCCGCATTGCGGGACCCAGTGACGGAGACTGAGGGGAACAATAAATCACTTGGAAAGCTCGGACGAGTCTCAATACGGTGCCTTCTATCTCTTCCCGCTACATTTGGTCACCCTGATACATGTGGTGGCAGATGTTGCCACTACACTGTCCTTAGTGACGTCGTTCCATACACCATTGTCATCTAGCATGTTTCTCACATTTGTAAAAGGTAGGTGTAGAAGTGGATGACGCACACATAACCCAAGGCATAATAAACGGCGATGGACTGTCGCCCCTAATAGTGTATGATGTGTTAAATAGTTCCACTGATGCGCCAGAGCCGAGGAGAATGCAGATCTGTCCCGAAATCCCATTCAGATGGGGTATCAATCTTTTATGGGGTGGTCTGGGTGGTGTGACCTGACCCATCTCGTCGTGTTCTACTGCCTTCCATGAACCATTCTGCATGCAACCTTTGCACTGCCGAAACACTTCGTCCCACACGAGCAGCAATATGCCAGATGGATGCATCACATTCTCTCATGTCAATAATGCGCCTTCTTTCAAACTCACTGTTTTGATGGTTCGGTCCATGCATATTGTTGCGAGGCATCCTGCACGTCTGCTCAAGTTACACTGATCCATTACCTTTGGTTTATAGCGACAACAAGAGCCGCAGGCACATTTTACATGTAGGTGGTATTGCTCCACGATATCGATGTTGACCTTGAACCCACAGTCCGAAATGCTTCAAATGTTAAACATTCCTTCAGAACTTACTAATTTACATGTCCCGTGAACATGAACGTCCTATCCCTAGTCGTTCAAGGTGCTCCATCTTTTTCTGAACATAAGTGTATATACACGTTATTTAAAAAGAAGGTCCACATATTCCTACATGGGCTGCTCTTGGGGAAAACTAGAAGAAGAGTTCCTATAGTGTGTGTACTGAAACCAATACTTGAGATACTTGTGAAGATCCGCAGCTCACAATCTCCATTTTATCTTAGGCGTGGCAGGATCCGTAAGAGATGGCATAGTAAACTATCACAATGCATCCTTGCGGGCAGATGGAAATCCTCAAGCAGTCATGGAAGTGAAGCATAAGGACCGCTTCATAATCAACATATGGGCAGGAATTGTCCTTGACAAACTCGTAGGCCCATACACGTTATAAAACAGATAAGCACAGGCTGTGCATCATCCATTACTGGGCGATGAATTGACGTGGGGCTAGCGGAGAATGCTACTGTTGCAGATAGACAACGACTATGGTTCAGATATGATTGTACATCACACCATTTTCCACCAATCGCGCGATAGTACTTTACCGTAACGGATCATATGCGATGGATTGGTTTACAATGTACGGCAGCGTGGCCTCACCGTTCATAGGTTCTCCCGATTATGGAGATATTTAAAGGCGATGGTGCAGACTTTATAAATCATTGTGACCAAAACATGTGACGCAGCGCTAGTGCAGCCAGGTGAGCTTGAACGCTGATTCACAGCGGAGAAAGGCTGAAGGATGAGTCAGGTTGTGTGGTAACCACATGCAGCACTATCTATGTTGTCTGTTTCTACATTAACAGACAGATGGCAGTATGAGAATAAATTGGCTGATAGCTCAACATGTGTGTCCATAGATATGGACATCTATAAAAATAATAGGTATCTCTCTTCTGTTTTACACCAATACTACCTGCTGTATTAATAGGTGACACTTCTTTCAAATATCTTGTTTCAAATATAAATATCAAGAGTGTATAGAACATGTGAAGCGACACAAACAAACGATAAAACCGCATAGTTCAAAGCTACAACGGCTTTCGGTCTTCGAACTCGGAACGTGTTGACATGACCTAATGGAACTGTTAGTTTGGTACATCGCAGCAAAGTCAATTCAGAGTACTATTAATCCAGGCATCTTTCACGCTACAGTGGAATCCATCCCCGAAGAGGACGGTTCTCCATTGAGGTGCAGTCCAGCGTGCGTGTGCACGTCTCCACTGCGAACGCTTCGTCCCGTATACGTGTAAACACGTGGCTGCTAGCCACACACGTCTACGTTACGCCTCCTGCATTCACTACCGGACGATATTACCTTCCCCGTAGCCTCAGACAGGACAGACTGCAGTCGTGATAGAACTCTACCAGTACGTAAGAGCAAACAACGGCCATCAGCATTCATTCCACTCCTTAGTCGTCCCTAGTTGAATCTCCTTGACGTCGAAAACGTTACCACTTCCTACGGACAATCGAGTAACGAACATATTATGACTCAGGCATCTCTAAATTTGACCCGCCTCCTTACTGCCAATGCTCTTTCGCAGTAATTGATTCGCTAAATGATACTTCGACATCATTCAGTCAAATTGATTCTCTCATCATCGTGGGATTTTCTGAATCTGACTTTCTCGCTCCATGTTCACTTAACAATAAGACGGGTCAAAATACATAGCTAGAAAAATGGTAACATTTTTGAGGATTGAAACGCAACATTCCTAATTTCTACTTAGACGTAATGCGACCAGTAGCATCTTCATTTCTGGTTCATTTTATTTATGGTAAGTAAGAACATATACTGAAAACATTGGTCAGAAGCGAGTAGGACCCGCGCACTGAGGATGCGTACACTGGTTCGTCCATTCCGGGAAAAGACGATTTCGACGATTTTTGCCTATTATCCACACTGATACTGGAAAGAAATCAGTCACACCGATTCCAAGTCTATCAAGAATGTTTTAATTTCAAGTTTGAAGTCAGGTAACAAATGATAAAACAATTTTTTTCGTGTGATACACTTACAAAGTATAATGTTTCTAATTTTTTCCTTTATTTGTAATGTGAAACCCTTTTTTCTTCTGAAATTTCATGATCCTACGCCAAGGGGGATAAGTGAGTTTGCGAGTATCAAAATGTCAGATAAACGGCCGTACTGCATTGACTTAGAAGCTTAGCATTTTTACAGAGGGAAAGGACTACAGACTTCAGTATGTGATATGAATTTTAACTTGATATGTCTATGATGATATGTAAGACATTTCCAGGCGCAGATGTGGACTCTGACCACAATCTTTGATTAAAACTGAAGAAACTGCAAAAATATGGGAATCTGAGAAGAAGGGACCTGGATAAACTGAAAGAACCAGAGACTGTAGAGAGCTCCAGGGAGAGTATTAGGGAACGATTGACAAGAATGGGGGAAGGAAATACAGTAGAAGAAGAATGGGTAGCTTTGAGAGACGAAATAGTGAAGGTAGCAGAGGACCAAGTAGGTAAAAAGACGAGGGCTAATAGAAATCCTTGGGTAACAGAAGAGATATTGAATTTAATTGATGAAAGGAGAAAATATAAAATTGCAGTAAATGAAGTAGGCAAAAAGGAATGCAAACGTCTCAAAACTGAGATCGACAGGAAGTGCAAAATGGCTAAGCAGGGATGGCTAGAGGACAAATTTAAGGACGTCGAGGTGCATATCGCTAGGGGTAAGATAGATACTGCCTAGAGGAAACCTTTGAAGAATAAAGAACCACTTGCATGAATATCAAGAGCTCAGATGGAAATCCAGTTCTAAGCGAAGAAGGGAAAGCAGAAAGCTGGAAGGAGTATATAGAGGGTCTATATAAGAGCGATGATCTTGAGGACAATATTGTAGAAACGGAAGAGAATGTAGATGAAGATGAAATAGGAGATATGATACTGCGTGACGAGTTTGACAGAGCACTGAAAGACCTGAGTCGAAACAAGGCCCTGGGAGTAGACAACATTCCATTAGAACTACTCACAGCCTTGGGAGAGCCAGGCCTAACAAAACTCTAGCATCTAGTGAGCAAGATGTATGAGACAGACTTCAAGAAGAATATAATAATTTCAATCCTAAAGAAAGCAGGTGCTGACAGATGTGAAAATTACCGAACTATCAGTTTAATAAACCACGGCTGCAAAATACTAACGCGAATTCTTTACAGACGAATGGAAAAACTGGTAGAAGCCGACCTCGGGAAAGATCAGTAGAAATGTTGGAACACGTGAGGCAATACTGACCCTACGACTTATCTTAGAAAATAGATTAAGAAAAGGCAAACCTACGGTTCTCGCACTTGTAGACTTGGAGAAAGCTTTTGACAATGTTGACTGGAATACTCTCTTTCGAATTCTGAAGGTGGCACAGGTAAAATATAGGGAGCGAAAGGCTATTTACAATTTGTACAGAAAATAGATGGCAGTTATAAGAGTCGAGTGACATGAAAGGGAAGCAGTGGTTGGAAAGGGAGTGAGACAGGGTTGTAGCCTATCCCCGATGTTATTCAAACTGTATATTGAGCAAGCAGTAAAGGAAACAAAAGAAAAATTTGGAGTAGGAATTAAAATCCATGGAGAAGAAATAAAAATTTTAAGGTTCGCCGATGACATTGTAATTTTGTCAGAGACTGCAAAGGACTTGGAAGAGCAGCTGAACGGAATGGACAGTGTCTTGAAAGGAGGATATAAGATGAACATCAACAAAAGCAAATCGAGGATAATGGAATGTAGTCGAATTAAATCGGGTGATGCTGCGGAAATTAGATTAGGAAATGAGACGCTTAAAGTAGTAAATGAGTTTTGCGATTTGGGGAGCAAAATAACTGATGAGGGTCGAAGTAGAGAGGATATAAAATGTAGACTGGCAATGGCAAGGAAAGCATATCGAAAGAAGAAAAATTTGTTAACATCAAGTATAGATTTAAGTGTCACGAAGTCGTTTCTGAAAGTATTTGTATGGAGTGTAGCCATGTATGGAAGTGAAACGTGGACGATAAATAGTATAGACAAGAAGAGAATAGAAGCTTTCGAAATGTGGTGCTACAGAAGAATGCTGAAGATTAGATGGGTAGATCACGTAACTAATGAGGAGATATTGAATAGAATTGGGGAGAAGAGGAGCTTGTGGCACAACTTGACTAAAAGAAGGGATCGGTTGGTAGGGCATATTCTGAGGCATCAAGGGATCACCAATTTAGTATTGGAGGGCAGCGTGGAGGGTGAAAATCGTAGAGTGAGGCCAAGAGATGAATACGCTAAACAGATTCAGAAGGATGTAGGTTGCAGTAGGTCCTGGAGGATGAATAATCTTGGACAGGATAGAGTAGCATGGAGAGCTGCATCAAACCGGTCTCTGGACTGAAGGCCACCACAACAACAACAACAACAACAACAATGTCTATCCGTTCTTGAGAAGAAGGGGTCTTAACAGACGGACTTAAGAGTCAGACAGTCTGATAACAAACAAACAAAAAATTTGTTTGTGTGCTATAACTAGAAATTAAAAATTTGCGGATTTTTCTCCTTTAGCTGCAGTATGAAATCTTGCATCTTGCCAGATTTCATGACTTTAAGTCAGCGGCAAGTACCCTGTAGGTTTTGATGAGTATCAAAATATGTGACATAAATAACCATATCTTTTGATTGCATAAACGTTTTTACAGTGCAAAGGAACTATATCACTTGATAAGCGACATGAATTCGAACTTGATACGCCTAACCGTTCATGAGAAAAATTGTTTCGAGCAATCGGACGGACAAACAGACGGACAATAAAGTGATCGTATTATCGATTGAGGTGTGGAACTCTAAACGCACATAGAAATGTACTTAGCAGCCTCTGTAGCTGAGCGGAAAGCTGGCTGACTGCCTCGCGAAGTTTCCGGGCTCAATTCCTGGTAATAGAAGTGTGTTTTCATTGGTGGGAGGAAGGTAACGGAGAGCGCTCTGCATCTTGAGGCCAGATGAGGAGCTACTTGAGTGACAGGTAGCAGCTCCAAGGTCTGCAAAGCTGACCCCATCCAAATAACGAGGCGGTACAGACGATCGCTTACCACGGCGTGGTCTTCTCTGCCTGATCGTGGAGCTACTTTTTTTTAATCTGTGTAGCTGTGGTCTTCGTGCATTCCGTAAAGTCGGAGATACATTATAGAATTTTAGTTACACAATGTTGCGACAGAATACAGTCCCACAAATCTGGAACAATGTTATAATTGGTCTACTTCACAATGGAGGAGACATACAATACACTTACAGTTAGAATGACTCTCCACTACGATATGCTGTTGCTGTGGTCTTCAGTCCAGAGACTGGTTTGATGCAGCTCTCCGTGCTACTCTATCCTGTGCAAGCTTCTTCATCTCCAATTACCTACTGCAACCAACATCCTTCTGAATCTGCTTAGTGTATTCATCTCTTGGCCTCCCTACACGATTTTTACCCTCCACGCTGCCCTCCAATACTAAATTGGTGATCCCTTGATGCCTCAGAGCACGTCCTACCAATCGATCCAGTCTTCTAGTCAAGTTATGCCACAAATTTCTCTTCTCCGTAATTCTATTCAATACCTCCTCATTGGTTATGTGATCTACCCATCTAACCTTCAGCATTATTCTGTAGCACCACATTTCGAAAGCTTCTATTCTCTTCTTGTCCAAACTATTTATCGTCCACGTTTAACTTCCATGCATGGCTACACTCCATACAAATACTTTCAGAAACGACTTCCTGACACTTAAATCTATACTCGATGTTAACAAATTTCTCTTCTTTAGAAACGCTTTCCTTGCCATTGCCAGTCTATATTTTATATCCTCTCTAATTCGACCATTATCAGTTATTTTGCTTCCCAAATCGCAAAACTCATTTACTACTTTAAGCGTCTCATTTCCTAAGCAAATTCCCGCAGCATCACCCAGTTTAATTCGACTACATCCCATTATCCTCGTTTTGGTTTTGTTGATGTTCATATTATATCCTCATTTCAAGACGCTGTCCATTCCCTTCAGCTGCTCTTCCAGGTCCTTTGCTGTCTTTGACAGAATTACAATGTCCCTACGATATGTAGGGCGGGGTATTGTATCTAAAGGATGCACGGTAGCTCAGCGTGTTCGGTCAGAGGGCTGCGTACTCTCTGTAATAAAAAAAAAAACTGAGTCACGGAATCAACGATCAACTTGAACTTGAACTTGAACTTGAACTATATCGTACAAAAAAAAAGTGAAAGTTTACTTTCTTTATTTTCGCTAAGTTATGATCTGTCCGTTCGTTCATTGACGTCCTTGTTCACTGTAATAAGTTTAGTGTCTGTGTTTTGCGGCCGCACCGCAAAACCGTGCGATTAGTAGACGAAAGGACGTGCCTCTGCAATGGAAACCGAAAACATTTGATCGCAAGGCCGTACGACAACCGATTGCTCCATAGGAAAAGACGTCTGATATATTCTATACGACACAGGTGATGGCATGTGCGTCACATGACGGGAATATGTTGTCGACCCACCTAACTTGTACACCATCGGACGGACGGACGGACAGACAGATAATAATTGTCTGAAAATGAAAAATTGAACTTTTCACTCGAGGGAAGACTTGAACCAAGGACCTCTCGTTCCGTAGCTGCTCACGCTAACCGCGGGACCACGGCGCTCCTGAGCTCACATTATCCATGATGTTGTATATCTTGCACTTGGACAACTCAGTTTGTATATTTTGCTTATTTTTTTCATAGTTCCACACAACTTCTTCCTGTTTTCTCGATTGATCTGTGTTCAGGTTTTCAAGGCCTATCCACAGTTCCAACTTATAAGTAAATCTGAGGGGGGTGGGATGGGGAGGTTCCCTTGTAAGCACTATGGAACTTAACATCTGAGGTCATCAGTCCCCTACACTTGGAACTACTTAAACCTAACTAACCTAAGGACATCACACACATCCATGACCGAGGCAGAATTCGAAACTGCGACCGAAGCAACAGCGCGGTTCCGGACTGAAGCGCCTAGAACCGCTCGCCCACAGCGGCCGACGTATGGGCAGCATTTGTAAATATTTCGCATTCTGCATATTTAAGTGGTGTGTAATATAATGATGTTATTCGGAAGATTTTGGTAATTCTTCAATTACAGAATTTTATAGTGAGTAAGATTCTACACTCCTGGAAATTGAAATAAGAACACCGTGAATTCATTGTCCCAGGAAGGGGAAACTTTATTGACACATTCCTGGGGTCAGATACATCACATGATCACACTGACAGAACCACAGGCACATAGACACAGGCAACAGAGCATGCACAATGTCGGCACTAGTACAGTGTATATCCACCTTTCGCAGCAATGCAGGCTGCCATTCTCCCATGGAGACGATCGTAGAGATGCTGGATGTAGTCCTGTGGAACGGCTTGCCATGCCATTTCCACCTGGCGCCTCAGTTGGACCAGCGTTCGTGCTGGACGTGCAGACCGCGTGAGACGACGCTTCATCCAGTCCCAAACATGCTCAATGGGGGACAGATCCGGAGATCTTGCTGGCCAGGGTAGTTGACTTACACCTTCTAGAGCACGTTGGGTGGCACGGGATACATGCGGACGTGCATTGTCCTGTTGGAACAGCAAGTTCCCTTGCCGGTCTAGGAATGGTAGAACGATGGGTTCGATGACGGTTTGGATGTACCGTGCACTATTCAGTGTCCCCTCGACGATCACCAGTGGTGTACGGCCAGTGTAGGAGATCGCTCGCCACACCATGATGCCGGGTGTTGGCCCTGTGTGCCTCGGTCGTATGCAGTCCTGATTGTGGTGCTCACCTGCACGGCGCCAAACACGCATACGACCATCATTGGCACCAAGGCAGAAGCGACTCTCATCGCTGAAGACGACACGTCTCCATTCGTCCCTCCATTCACGCCTGTCGCGACACCACTGGAGGCGGGCTGCACGATGTTGGGGCGTGAGCGGAAGACGGCCTAACGGTGTGCGGGACCGTAGCCCAGCTTCATGGAGACGGTTGCGAATGGTCCTCGCCGATACCCCAGGAGCAACAGTGTCCCTAATTTGCTGGGAAGTGGCGGTGCGGTCCCCTACGGCACTGCGTAGGATCCTACGGTCTTGGCGTGCATCCGTGCGTCGCTGCGGTCCGGTCCCAGGTCGACGGGCACGTGCACCTTCCGCCGACCACTGGCGACAACATCGATGTACTGTGGAGACCTCACGCCCCACGTGTTGAGCAATTCGGCGGTACGTCCACCCGGCCTCCCGCATGCCCACTATACGCCCTCGCTCAAAGTCCGTCAACTGCACATACGGTTCACGTCCACGCTGTCGCGGCATGCTACCAGTGTTAAAGACTGCGATGGAGCTCCGTATGCCACGGCAAACTGGCTGACACTGACGGCGGCGGTGCATAAATGCTGCGCAGCTAGCGCCATTCGACGGCCAACACCGCGGTTCCTGGTGTGTCCGCTGTGCCGTACGTGTGATCATTGCTTGTACAGCCCTCTCGCAGTGTCCGGAGCAAGTATGGTGGGTCTGACACACCGGTGTCAATGTGTTCTTTTTTCCATTTCCAGGAGTGTATATACACTACTGGCCATTAAAATTGCTACACCACGAAGATGACGTGCTACAGACGAGAAATTTAACCAACAGGAAGAAGATGCTGTGATATGCTAATGATTAGCTTTTCAGAGCATTCACAAAAGGTTGGCGCCGGTGGCGACAACTACAACATGCTGACATGAGGAAAGTTTCCAACCGATTTCTCATACATAAACAGCAGTTGACCGGCGTTGCCTGGTCAAACGTTGTTGTGATGCCTCGTGTAAGGAGGAGAAATACGTACCATCACTTTTCCGACTTTGATAAAGGTCGGATTGTAGCCTAGCGCGATTGCGGTTTATCGTATCGCGACATTGCTGCTCGTTTTGGTCGAGATCCAATGACTGTTAGCATAATATGGAATCGGTGGGTTCAGAAAGGTAATACGGAACGCCGTGGCTGGATTTCAACGGCCTAGTATCACTAGCAGTCGAGATGACAGGCATCTTATCCGCATGGCTGTAACGGATCGTACAAACACGTCCCAATCCCTGAGTCAACAGAGGGGGCGTTTGTAAGACAACAACCATCTGCACGAACAGTTAGACGACGTTTGCAGCAGCATGGACTATCAGCTCGGAGACCATGGCTGCGGTTACCCTTGACGCTGCAACTCAGACAGGAGCGCCTGCGATGGTGTACTCAACGACGAACCTGGGTGCACGAATGGCAAAATGTCATTTTTTCGGATGAATCCAGGTTCTGTTTATAGCATCATGATGGTCGCATCCGTGTTTGGCGACATCGCGGTGAACGCACATTGGAAGCGTGTATTCGTCATCGCCATACTGGCGCATCACCCGGCGTGATGGTATGGTGTGCCATTGGTTACACGTCTCGGTCACCTCTTGTTCGCATTTACGGCACTTTGAACAGTGGACGTTACATTTCAGACGTGTTAAGACCCGTGGCTCTACCCTTCTTTCGATCCCTGCGAAACCCTACATTTCAGCAGGATAATGCACGAACGCATGTTGCAGGTCCTGTAGGGGCCTTTTTGGATACAGAAAATGTTCGAGTGCTGCCCTAGCCAGCAAATTCTCCAGATCTCTCAATTGAAAACGTCTGTTCAATGGTGGCCGAGCAACTGGCTCGTCACAATACGCCAGTCACTACTCTTGATGAACTGTGGTATCGTGTTGAAGGTGCATGGACAGCTGTACCTGTACACGCCATCCAAGCTCTGTTTGACTCAATGCCCGAGCGTATCAAGGCCGTTATTACGGCCAGAGGTGGTTGTTCTGGGTAATAATTTCTCAGGATCTATGCACCCAAATTGCGTGAAAATGTAATCACATATCAGTTCAAATATAATATATTTGTCCAATGAATACCCGTTTATCATCTGCATTTCTTCTTGGTGTAGCAATTTTAATGGCCAGTAGTGTATATTTAAAACATTGAAACAAATTGTGTGTCGTGTGGATGTTTAAGCCATATTTTGCAGGTCGTGCAACAACTTGTACCTTGAAACGCAAGAAGCAATTCTACGTTGGAACACCCGATATTTGCAAAATAATTAGGTTTCTTAATGTCTCAACAATCTTACCTGTCTTAAAATCGGAAATTTGTTTTATTTTCCATTCGTTTCTGTTTCAAAACGTATTTAACCTACACTATGTGACAAAAAAATATCCGGACATCTAGCTGAAAGTGACTTACAAGTATGTGGCGCCCTCCATCGGTAATGGTGGAATTCAGTATGGCGTTGGCCCACCCTTAGCCCTGATTACAGCTTCGACTCTCGCAGGCATACGTTCAGTCAAGTGCTGGAAGGTTTCTTGGGGAATGGCAGCCCATTCTTCACGGAAAGCTGCACTGAGGAGATGTATCGATGTCGTCAGTGAGGCCTGGCACGAAGTCGGCGTTCCAAAACACCCCAAAGGTGTTCATGTCAGGACTCTGTACAGGCCATTCCATTACGGGGATGTTATTGTCGTGTAACCACTCCGCACTATGAACTTGTGCTCGATCGTGTTGAAAGATGCAATCGCCATCCTTGAATTGCTCTTCAACAGTGGGAAGCAAGCACGTGCTTAGAACATCAGTGTAGGCCTGTGCTGTGATAGTGCCACGCAAAACAACAAGGGGTGCAAGCTCCTTCCATGAAAAACACGACCACACCATAACACCACCGCCTCCAAATTTTACTGTTAGCACTATTTACGCTGGCAGATGACGTTTACCGGGCATTCGCACACACACTGCCATCGGATCGCCACATTGTGTACCTTGATTCGTCACTTCACAAAACGTTTTTACACTGTTCAGTCGTCCAATGTTTACGCTCTTTTCACCAAGCGAGGCGTCGATTGGCATTTAGCAGGGTGATGTGTGGCTTATGAGCAGCCGCTCGACCATGAAATCCATGTTTTCTCACCTCTTACCTAACTCTCATAGTACTTGCTGTGGATCCTAGTGTAGTTTGGAATTCCTGTTTGATGGTCTGAATCGAGTTCTGCGGAGCGCCCCATTCTGCTCTCTCACGATGTCAAATGACTACTGAGGTCGCTGATATGGAGTACCTGGCAGTAGGTGGCAGAACAATGCAGCTAATATGAAAAACGTATGTTTTTGGGGGTGCCCGGATACTTCCGGTCGTATAGCGTATAACTGGTTCAAAATCACTCTGAGCACTATGGGACTTAACGTCTGAGGTCATCAGTCCCCTAGAACTTAGAACTACTTAAACCTAACTAACCTAAGGACAACACACACATCCATGCCAGAGGCAGGATTCAAACCTGCGACCGTAGCGGTCGCGCGGTTCCAGACTGTTGCGTATAACTGGTTTTTGATAATACTTCATCTTAATTTGATTGTACTTACTGATTATTAGTGAGTAGCAGAATAATAATGCAACAGATAGACACTTAAAACAACGCTTTTCAATTTCAATTGAATATTTGTTCCTAGATATATGCTCATGTTCTACCTTGGAATATGTTTTCACAACTGGAGAAACCTTAATTTTCCAGAATAATGTTTGTAATTTGTGGAAAAGACCGCAGCTCATAAAAAGTTTAAAAATGTAAGAAGAAAATATATTAAGCTTCCATTAAAGAACTGGCTAGAGGCTGAAGTTGGGGAAGTATACGGAGGTATAACACTCTCCCCCACAATGTAATCACTAAAACAGTCACAAACTACATGGAAAAAATTGATTTTAATGAAAGAAAATTAATAATCTGGCCTTACTGAGCTTGAAGTGCCACTTTTAATGAGATTCAGAGATTTTAGTTAACTTACTGAATCAAATTCTAGAAAATGTGTGCTACCAGCTCTTCGGGGTTGACATGACGGAAAGCGCGGCATTACCCACGGAGCGGCCCGCGAACAACACAATGGGAGAGGGCGGACACGACCAACGAACGACCTAACCAACAACAACAAGATCGAAAAACAGAATCACAAGAAAACCACGTCCACTCGTACACAAAACAAGAAATTTAATCCTTTATTGATTTTCAATTCCCCCCCGAAGAGGGTGGGCTGGCAGCAGCTTAGTACGCTGCTCTACAGCCTACAGACTTTTATTTAAAAAAAAACGGAAGAAGAAAAGAAACAAGAAAAACAGGCGATAAAACGGTGACGTCAAGTGTAAAATGGCGGAAAAATGCGGAAAGTTAAAACAGAAAGCAAAAGGGGTTGGCAACGTTAATAAAAGACACAGGAATCAGAGAAGTAACATAGTACACACACAATTAAAAAAACACGGCGACAGTCTGGTTTCTGTTCGCAAGAGATAAAAGGCACACCCAGCGACAGTATGATGGCCGTTCGCAACACTTCCCAAAAAACACAACACGGAACACTCACTGTAGAATACTCACTGTAGATCACTCAATGTAGAACACTGCACGAAAGTGGCGGCACAAAGATGACACTCCCGAGCCAAAGGCAGAGGGGGGGGGGGACCTGGAGGAAGGGGAAGAACAAGGAGGGAGGAAGGAAAAAAACGAAAAAGGGGGGGAACCAAGGAGGGAGAGGACTAAGAAAGTGGGAGAAGGACAGACGCGAGAGGGAATGAGAGGAGGCAGAGGAGGGAAAAGTAAAAGGACTCGGGGGAGAGAAGGGGGCAAAGAGAGGGGAGGTGGGGAAGAAAGAGGATGGAAGGGGGGCTGGCTGAGCTTTTTTTTTTTATTGAATTTCAATTCCCCCCGAAGGGGGCGGGCTGGCAGCAGCTTAGTATGCCGCTCTTCAGCCGACAGATTTTGTGACAAAGATCAAGAGAACAAATAATAAAAAAAAACAGGCGATAAAATCGGAGACTTTTTTTTATGCTGGCTGAGCGAGAGGCAGACGCTTAAATACATGATCGGGGGCGCCGCTATTGGCCGCTGGGACCACGTGTCCCACTGTGGCGCCCTCACACTAAAAGCGGGCCAGGAGGCGCCCGCCGCCACGGCTTTCAGCGCGAAGATGGAGAGACCCCTAGGCGTCTTCGACCTCCATGCCGTCTGGCGCGGATTCAAATTCCGCGGCGCGTGGTACCAGACGCAAATTTTCAAACTATGTTAGTATCGTGTACCATACAAACTAACGAACCAAAATGACTATTGCCCATCGCGAGATTTACAGTAGCCACCTGGTGGAGTCGTGGACACGTTATGGAATAAGAGTACTCGCCTATAAACGGAACAGAGGCGAACGGGGAATTATTCTAGCGAAGATACGGACCGCAAATATGGAAATTCGCTCACATAATTCACCTTGACAAAGGGCAGATTGTTACAGAGCCCGGAAACGAGCAGCTCGGAAAAGGTGAAGCTGGTTGGTTCTATGTTTCCTTCTTTTGTGAGCGTGTATGGAAAGTGGCTGAAGGACAGTTAAACCACAACTAGGAGACAAGATGTTGGACGTCCAGACCTCATCACAGGAAGCGTAGGTAGGAGGACTGCCCGATGCAGCAAGCACAACAAGCACAAGCACAACAACCTGTGCAGATCTGACAACGAAGGCACGAGTGTTTCGTGGCACACCCTTCATGGCACACAGCAGAACATTGGGCTTCACAGCAGACGATCCCTACGTGTTCCCACGATGATCCCCCCCCCCCCAACTCTTATGACACTATACGACCAAAAGTATCCGGAACCCCCCAAAAACATAAGTTTGTCATATTAGGTGCATTTTGCTGCCACCCACGCAGACTGGTGGAGGCGGTGGGGATGGTGGGGCGGTATTGTGGTATGGGGGACATTTATCTTTGCTTCCATGGGACCCTTGGTAGTAGTCGAAGGGCCAGTACAGCGACTGCGTAAATAATATTGGGAACTACCTGAATCCCTCCAGGCTTAAAGTCTTACCCGATGGCAATGCCCCATCTTCTAGCAGGATAACTAGCCGCATCACAGACCAGAATCGCTCAGTGGTTTGAGGGCATGATAGTGGATCTGCTTTGATATCTTGAACACTGGCATTATTCATCAATGATCCAAATGCCCATAACAGGAAAACATGGTGCCGAAGCCTTAAAATATGCACTATGGAGTAATGGAAGATGCTGAGATGATTCTTATTTTACACTGAAACTTCCTGGCAGATCAAAACTGTGTGCCCGACCGAGACTCGAACTCGGGACCTTTGCCTTTCGCGAGCAAGTGCTCTACCATCTGAGCTACCGAACCACGACTCACGCCCGGTCCTCACAGCTTTACTTCTGCCAGTATCTCGTCTCCTACCTTCCAAACTTTACAGAAGCTCTTCTGCGGTAGCTCAGATGGTAGAGCACTTGCCCGCGAAAGGCAAAGGTCCCTAGTTCGACTCTCGGTCGGGCACACAGTTTTGATCTGCCAGGAAGTTTCATATCAGCGCACACTCCGCTGCAGAGTGAAAATCTCATTCTGTAAACATCCCCCAGGCTGTGGCTAAGCCATGTCTCCGCAGTATCCTCTCTTTCAGGAGTGCTAGTTCTGCAAGTGACTCGAACTCGGGACCTTTGCCTTTCGCGAGCAAGTGCTCTACCATCTGAGCTACCGAACCACGACTCACGCCCGGTCCTCACAGCTTTACTTCTGCCAGTATCTCGTCTCCTACCTTCCAAACTTTACAGGAGCTCTTCTGCGGTAGCTCAGATGGTAGAGCACTTGCCCGCGAAAGGCAAAGGTCCCTAGTTCGACTCTCGGTCGGGCACACAGTTTTGATCTGCCAGGAAGTTTCATATCAGCGCACACTCCGCTGCAGAGTAAAAATCTCATTCTGGAAACATCCCCCAGGCTGTGGCTAAGCCATGTCTCTGCAGTATCCTCTCTTTCAGGAGTGCTAGTTCTGCAAGGTTCGCAGAAGAGCTTCTGTAAAGTTTGGAAGGTAGTAGACGAGATACTGGCAGAAGTAAAGCTGTGAGGACCGGGCGTGAGTCGTGCTTCGGTAGCTCAGATGGTAGAGTACTTGCCCGCGAAAGGCAAAGGTCCCGAGTTCGAGTCTCGGTCGGGCACACAGTTTTGATCTGCCAGTAAGTTTCATATCAGCGCACACTCCGCTGCAGAGTGAAAATCTCATTCTTATTTTACACTGTTTACAACTTCTGGCCGCGTTTACATCCCAAGAGTGGAACATGGCTGCCATTCACTGATGATTTGGAAACCTGAAGACAATCGTGAACATAAATTAGTACTAGTCATACTGTTGAGCATATGAATGTTGATTCTGCAAGTAGCTCATAAGAATAAACATGCTTGATGAACATAAATGTCCGCTGCAGAACCTATATAGTCGCTTAAATGCAGAATGGACGAACGTATGGCATGTTACGCCGAATCGTTATATTCCAGTAGTAAATCTTTCAGCCGCAAGGAAATCTTAAATGACTGAAAATCCTTAAGTTCTATGTAATACAATTAATTCAAAACTGGGTGAACAGAGTACACGTGACTTCTTAGCAGCGCGAAACACATGTCAAGCAAACCAGATTCGCAAGTACTGTGTGGAACAACTCCGCAGACGATTAAAACGGCTGACAAGCTAAACTGAATGAAAGAGCGAATAAGTTGGTCGAATTAGATGGACTGCGCTAAGGACTGATTGACTGAATTCTGATTTTGTAACAAATCTCGTGACTGCAGATCTCGTGAAACAAAGAATTGGCAACGACACGCAGAGGATGCTACCAGTCGTCACGCTCATGGCAAACTCGCTACGTATAACAGTGAATCTTTCACTATGGAATACAAATATCTCGCGAACTCTTAAAGGCATCTGCCTGCAAATACGCAATGCCCACGAATAACTTCGATAATATGAACTTCCTCGCCGGCCAGTGTGGCCGAGCGGTTTTAGGGGCTTCAATCCGTAACCGCGCTGCTGCCCGAGCGACCACTACGGTCGCAGGTTCGAATCCTGCCTCGGACATGGATGTGTGTGATGTCCTTAGGCTAGTTAGGTTTCAGTAGTCCTAAGTCTAGGGGATTGATGACCTCAGATGTTAAATCCCATAGTGCTTAGAGCGATTTGAACCACTTTTTTTCAATTTCCTCACCAGAGAGCAAACACAGTGACTGGCCCCGTTTAACACTGTACGTCTCAACTGCTCCGTGACCGGTATATCACAGCCTCGTTCCAGCGTTTTACCCAGGGCACCTTACTGGCGGGGTGCGCTGCGATTGTGCCACTGTATCGGAACCAAAGCGTATCACTTCCCGCAAGCTTCGAACATTATATCAGCTAACCAACCGCCTGCAGTCGATGCTTTGCACAAAATACCATCTTTGTATAACTATAGTAATAAGTGATTCGTGAACAAATGTGCTAAAACAATTCGAAGTCGAAAATGCCTGTCTTACAGGAGACTTTCATATTAAACACTCAGAAATATAGAAGCATTTTTTTACGTGTTTTCGTAGACTAGGTTTCAGTTGTTTTCTCTGCTGTTAGTGTTAATGCATTTCAAGCAGATTCTAATGAATTTCATCTCTAGAGTGAAATTTTCACACTGCAGCGGAGTGTGCGCTGATGTGAAACTTCCTGACAGATTAAAACTGTGTGCCGGACCGAGACTCGAACTCGGGATCTTTATCTTTCGCGGGCAAGTGCTCTACCAATTGAGCTACCCAAACACGACTCACGACCCGTCCTCACAGCTTCTGCGAAGTTTGTAAGGTTAGGAGACGAGGTACTGTGGGTAGCTCAGTTGGTAGAGCACTTGCCCGCGAAAGGCAAAGGTCCCGAGTTCGAGTCTCGGACCGGCACACAGTTTTAATCTTTTTTTTTTTTTTTAGAGGTGGATCCCCTCCATGCCCACACCGGTGTGATGACCAACACAATAGGTCTACTGCCATCTCTGCATAAGAGTTAGTATTCACTAAAGTGAGGTGTCGCAGGATGTGGGTACTGCGATGTTTGCGTACGTCTGGTTAGGATTAACCATTAATACGCGCTCATCTGGAGATAGATTGGTCGAAATCTGACGAAGGGTAGCGGTCTGAAGGGCAGAGGAAAAAAAGTGCCAAGGCAAGAGCCAAGGGAAAAAAACCTCTGCGAAAGTTTGGTCGGGTGGTAAGAGCAGTAGCGGTTGTCTCGCTGCCTGCGATAGGTTGTGCAAGGATAGGATTTGTTAGTAGTCGGTATCATGCATGTCGATACCTCGACGTTGTGCGTTTGTGCTGCTCGGCGGCTGGCGCTGGGTGCTGGTACAGAGTCCTCGTTCAGCGTCAGCAACCTGCAACAGTTAGGTTTGTTATCGATCTTGTGTCCGATAGGCCATATACCGGAAGCACAGTGTGAGGGAATGTTGGCAGATTGTTTGTGCGTCTGTGAGCGAGCTCGTCGGTGTCCCTGCTGTGGCCTGTTGGTCGGCTCTAATAGCGGCTGGTAGTTGCCAGTCAGTGTTGCTGATATGCAGGGGCTTACCGACGTTTGTCGCTGTTTGCGTATGTTAGTTTACCATAGGTGGCTATGCCCTAGCTAGCAGTGTCTTTGGCCTCTTGTGCTTCCACCTGTGGTTTTAATCTGGCAGGAAGTTTCAATTTCATCTCTGTTTGAATACACTCTAAGTCAAAAATGCGACGCACCACGGAGGTATTATCCGAATGGGATGGAAATCGGTAGGTTTGATTTACACGTACAAATAGTTTCAGAAAAACTGAATGATCTATTCAAGAGAAGGAGCTTCACAGATTGAGCTTCTCAATAACGCATTGGCACGCTTCTGACCCTTCTGCAACAGTTGTTCGGCCGGGAGTTGTCGCATGTCCTTCTGAGAGATATTCTTCCAAATTGACTCCAACTATGCGCGTTAAACCGTCAGAATCCGGAGCTGGTTGGAGGGCCCTGCCCATAATGCTCCAAAAGTTGCAACTTGGGAAGAGATCCGACGACCATGTTGGCAAAGGTAAGGTTTGACAAGCACGAAGACAATCAGTAAAAACTATCGC
Source organism: Schistocerca cancellata (assembly GCF_023864275.1). NCBI lineage: Eukaryota > Metazoa > Arthropoda > Insecta > Orthoptera > Acrididae > Schistocerca > Schistocerca cancellata. The sequence continues at coordinate 743,893,676 of NC_064628.1, read as the reverse complement.
CGTGTGTGGGCGGTCATTATCGTGTAGAAATGCAAACCTAGGATGGCTTGCTACGAAGGGCATCCGGAGCTGGTTAGAGGGCCATGCCCATAATGCTCCAAACATTGCCACTTGGGAAGAGATCCGACGACCTTGTTGGCAAAGGTAGGGTTTGCCAAGTACGAAGACAATCATTAAAAACTCTCGCCGTGTGCGGGTGGTCATTATCGTATAGAAATGCAAACCCAGGATGGCTTGCTACGAAGGGCATCCGGAACTGGTTACAGGTCCATGCCCATAATGCACCAAACGTTGCCACTTGGGAAGAGATCCGATGACCTTGTTGGCAAATGTTGGGTTTGACAAGCATGAAGACAATCAGTACAAACTCTCGCCGTGTGCGGGCGGTCATTATCGTGTAGAAATGCAAACCCAGGATGGCTTGCTACGAAGGGCATCCGGAGCTGGTTAGAGGGCCATGCCCATAATGCTCCAAACATTGCCACTTGGGAAGAGATCCGACGACCTTGTTGGCAAAGGTAGGGTTTGCCAAGCACGAAGACAATCATTAAAAACTCTCGCCGTGTGCGGGTGGTCATTATCGTGTAGAAATGCAAGAACAAGTTGGCCTGCTACGAGGGGCAACAAAACATGCCGTGGAATATCGTCGAGGCGGTGCTGTAAGAGTGCCACAGATGACAACAAATGAGTCATGCATCGAAAAAGAATGGTACGCCAGACCATCACTTGAAAATGATGGGACTATGGGACATAACATCTGAGATCATCAGTCCCCTAGACTCAGAACAATTTAAATCTAACTAACTTAAGGACATCACACACATTCATGCCCGAGGCAGGGTGCGAACCTGCGACCTTAGCAGCGGCGCGGTTACGGACTGAAGCGCCTAGAACCGCTCGGCCACATCGGCCGGAAGACCAGCACTCCTGGACATCGGGTCATATGGCGGGCAGAAGTCAGGTTGGGATTCCATCACCGTCAGGGCGTCTCCAGATAAGCTTTCGGCCAGGAATTTCATTGACAGGGGTAGAATTGTCTCCAGCGATGAGTCTCACTTCGAACTGAGCCACGTTGACCAGCAAAGACATATCAGGAGACGCCCCAGACAGAGGTTGGATGCCAAGCTAACGCCCACTATTTGGCCCTACAACCAGGAGTGATGATTTAGGGTATCCTTTCTTTTCATAGCAGAATCCATTTGGTTGTCATCCTCAACACAGCGACGACGATGACGACAGCACCCTACGTTTTTTGTGTGTTTTGTTGCCCTTCATGGCAGGCCATCACTGATTTATCTTTCAGCAAGATAATGGCCGCCCGCAAGCGGTTAAAGTTTTTACTGCTTGTCTTCATAGTTGCCAAACCCTACATTGGCCACCAAGGTTGTCGGATCTCTCCCAATTGAGACGTTTGGAGCATTATGGGCAGGTCCCTCCAACCAGGTCGGTATTTTGACGGTCTAATGCGCCAATTGAAAGGAATTGGGCACGATAATCCTGAAGAGAACATCCAACAACTGTATCAATCAATGCCAAGCCGAATAACTGCTTCCGTTAGACCTAGAGGAGCACCAACGCGTTATTGACATTGTAATGGTACTTGAATTACGTAACCATTACGGCACGTCACCTCAACCTCTCGATACCAGCAATATTCTTCTGTGTTTCTGTAGAATAGTTAACATATTTCTGAGACAACATTCAGATTCGATTTCATTAATGTAGAGGTACTTTGATACATCGGTATGTTTATATTGCAATGATATTATTTTTATGTGAATTCTTTCTTTTTGTCACTATGATCTTTGACGTACTTGTAACTCTGATTTTTGGGCGCGTAAGCGCTTATTAGAGAGTCAAGTCTTGGTCGTCGTGTTGAAAAGACGCAAATTGTAGTCAGTTCATAAAATATGAACTTTAACAGTGAGGAAGATATTTTCAAATATGTTTTATATTGTGTAGTGATATTTTGTGAGTTACGTGATATTGCAACAAAAGTAATAAAAAGGAAGTGTAATTTAAATTCGGAGTGTTGATTATCTTTTTAAATCACCATTGTGCTAACTTGCAAAAGTTTAATATTCAAGAATGGTTTATGAAACACAAAAACTTTTGAATATCGCAGAATAACACCTAGGCCTCTTTGCATCCGAGCTTGGAATTATCACTACCTAGATTTTCGACGATTGAGCCATGATTTTACAACGAGACCAGCGTTGGAAACACGAAAAGATGAGTGCCTAGTTTATTCATTATTACATGAAATGACTTTATTAACTGTACTCTAATGACACCTGCCACATAATAACTTTGTTGTTGCCCGAAAATGCAGTATTTAGCAGCGTGAGCAACACCACAGTCATTATTAAATTTTGACCTTTGTTGTGGTAGGGTTGTTAGAAGCTTCTGTAAAGTTTGGAAGGTAGGAGACGAGGTACTGGCAGAAGCAAAGCTGTGAGGACGGCGTGTGAGTCGTGCTTGGGTAGCTCAGATGGTAGAGCACTTGCTCGCGAAAGGCAAATGTGTTGAGTTCGAGTCTCGGTTCGACACACAGTTTTGATCTGCCAGGAAGTTTAAACTGTATCAATCAATGTCAAGCCGAATAACTGCTTCCATAAGACCTAGAGGAGTACAATTGCGTTATTGACATGCTCGATTTGTGAAGCTTTTACTCTTCAATAAATCATCCAATTCTTCTGAAACTGTAATTATTTGTTTGTCTGTACACGAACATCACATCTACCGATTACAGTCCCATTCGGATAATTTCATCGTAGTGCATCTTTTTTTGCACCCGTGGTTTCTTAATTACGGGCACTTCACCTAGTAGACGGGCGCTAAGACTCGATTTCTCCGACTGTGTGTGTGTGTGTGTGTGTGTGTGTGTGTGTGTGTACCACTCCAGTTTAGAGTCTAGATCTTGCGACAATACCGCAAAGGCGACATCGTCAGCAGCAACTTCTCTCGCCCTGGAGTGACTGTTACTCCAACTTTTATTTCCGCGAAATATACTCAAGCGGGACCGCAAGCAGACGGAGCCTGAGAGAGTTTTTGCTCACTGCCCCACTCCTGCCCGCTACGCCCCTCGCGTTGCAGAATTTGACGAGGCGTTTAAAATTCGCTCGTCGTTAATTGCTTTGACTTTTTATTTCTTTGTATCACTTCTCTTTGCCACGGACCGTTGCCTCACCGCTTTTTAATTGAAAATGCTGACGTCTGGCTGTGTTTCGATGTTGATTAAAAATGAAATGAAGTTTTACGCCTCGAGCCGACTGATGGACAATAAATTGCCGTTTAGCAGAGGCGGAGCCGAATGAAAATGCGATACCGGCATCTACAGAAACATGAGACTACTCCCCGGTGCAATACGAGTACTGTTCTCGCTTCCCTTCTGATCTGCCGAGCGGTAATGGGAAAACGCTTCATAAGCACGCAGCGCAGAGCAGCGTGTTAAAAGCCACACGCTTCTCTTCCCTACGTGCAGTGGACTGTGGGAAGAGGAAGATAAACAGCACGGATCAGTTTCCCACGATCACGTCAGGAGAAAATGAAACTTTTATTAACGAATAAAGTAAATAAGTAAATATTAAAGAATATTTACTGAAAAATTGTAAAAGAATAAACAGGGCCTTCCGTTTGAGATGTCAGAAAAGTATAACGTTATATTTATCAAGTTAATGTACCTATCTCTAAGCAATTTTCTTTAACGTGCTCGAAAAAGATGGAAATTAACAGTGATTGACTGTGGTGCGAAAGGCAAACCAACAGCACGTAGTTCACAGCACAAACACAAGATGTCAGAAACACACTGTACAGATTGAAATGATCGAGCAGCACGTGGTCCCTCAATTACAGAAAGATGGGGTACTGGGAATCATTATCTGTCAACCAAAAAAAAAAAAAAGGTTCCAAATGGCTCTGAGTACTATGGGACTTAACATATGAGGTCATCAGTCCCCTAGAACGTAGAAATACTTAAACCTAACTAACCTAAGGACATCACAAACATCCATGCCCTAGGCAGGATTCGAACCTGCGATCAGTCAACAGGACGGCGCTTTGTGTGCTAACAATTAAACCAGATATTCAACGATCACTGGCGCGGTCGTGGTGGACCTATCCCATGGCCTCCTGATAGCCCAGACCTAACGCCCACAGATTCTGTGTGTTTTTGTTTTTTTTTTTTTTTTTTGGTTTAGAGAAGCTAACGGCGGTTATAAACTCCAGTAAATAAGAGCCCCAAGATGTTTACGATCAAACCAACAAAACAGGATTTAACCTGAATCTCTCTAAATAGCAAGCAATAATCACATAGCATTACGGTAACTATTGTAGAGTTCACATCTAAGCGAATCTCATTCGTCAGTCTTTCTAAATAATTAATAAATGTCTTCCAGTCCCTTAGAGATCATATTGTAGTATTGAATGACACATCGCTTTATATTTATTTTAAAAAATCCACGAAACTATTTCCGTTATATAGGCTATCAAAACGAAAATTATTCTGGGTCTATTTATGTCTTATCTTCGATTATTGCAACATCCTACAATAAAATCCAAACGACAACAGCTGGTGTCTCAATTTCACCCTAACTTCTTGTATAAGACGATTATAGAAACAATATCGTTTGCTCACATAACTCTTCTTTATTTCAGTCACAGTTAAGAGAAGATGTAAATGATTATCCCCAGTTTCGGCCATTCGAATCCATCTAATATATATTTTAGAAAATGAAAAATCTGCTGAAAGGATCAATGTGTCTACTGTGTGATTACACACAAAAATTACAGTGCAACATCATATTTGTCGCCTTAAATAGCTGCATCGATATTTTTACGTGAAAACCATAACTTCGACCATAAAATACTCGTTGAGGATAATAATTATCAAATCCAAGAAAACTAAACTTTTTAAAATTAATTATAGGACCTTACAGGATCTTCTGACACCTCAAACGGATCAACCTGTATATTGTTTCACACACTCACTTAGCAAAAACACCCGCATTTTTTCGTAAACGGTTCAGGATATCCCAACGAGGTACTTTATTTCTAATTTAATAATTAAAAACCATTTAACTTCTGAAATACTGAAGCTACTAGGTTTGTTTAAGAAAAAATTTATATTTAAAGTTTCGATACATCGCATAAACAAGTAAAAATTACGTAGCAAATGTCAATGATCACTACGAAACTTGTTGGAAAAAAATATCGCGAAATCTGGAGGCTCTCCACAGTGACAGCACCATCTCCTTGTAGACAAAGCCCTCTGGGATTGAACACTTACTGTGTTGCTAGCCAATCATTCAGCTCATTTTTAAGCTGTGTTCTACAAAAATTCGCTATTAATATTAATTTATAGTATATCATCCTACTTCTCTCTTCAAGGTCTATCGAATGGAATTGAAATGCGTACGGCATTTTTCATTTTGATGCAGTAACGACTAACATTAAATCTTAGGATTTAGATAGTAACTGAATCATGAAATACCCTGGCGGGTTAAAACTGTGTGCCGGACCGAGACTCGAACTCGGGACCTTTGCCTTTCGCGGGAAAGTGCTCTACCAACTGAGCTACCCACGCACGACTCACGCCCCGTCTTCACAGCTTTACTTCTGCCAGTACCTCGTCTCCTACTTTCCAAACTTTACAGAAGCTCTTCTGCGAACCTTGCAGAACCAGCACTCCTGAAAGAAAGGATATTGTGGGGACATGGCTTAGCCACAGCCTGTGGGATGTTTCCAGAATGAGATTTTCACTGTGCAGCGGAGTGTGCGTTGATATGAAACTTCCTGGCAGATTAAAACTGTGTGCCCGACCGAGACTCGAACTCGGGACCTTAGCCTTCCGCGGGCAAGTGCTCTACCAATTGAGCTCCCCAAGCACGACTCACGCCCCGTCCTCACAGCTTTACTTCTGCCAGTACCTCGTCTCCTACTTTCCAAACTTCACAAAAGCTCTTCTGCGAACCTTGCAGAACTAGAACTCCTAAAAGAAACGAAGTAAAGTTGCGAGGACGGGCCGTGGGTCGTGCTTGGGTAGCTCAGTTGACTGCGAACACCGTAGCTCAGCGTGTTGGGACAGAGGGTTAGCAGCCCTCTGTAATAAAAAAAAACTGAGTTAATCGATCAACAAGGAGCTTAAACGGATGTCTTACGACGTCCGCACCGAGCAGATGCAACAAACGCAAGCGAACAAAATGAGATTTAAAAAAAAAAAATTTGGTAGAGCACTTGCCCGCGAAAGGCGAAGGTCCCGAGCTCGAGTCTCGGTCCGGCACACACTTTTAATCAGCCAGGAAGTTTCATATCAGCGCACACTCCGCTGCAGAGTGAAAATCTCATTCTGGTAACTGAATCATATTTTATAGGACACTAGCAGTGCACTGTGGAGTCAATGCAAAAAATGCAAGGAAAAAGACACAACATTAGGTAACTCTCAAGTATCAGTAGTATGGGCATTGTTATTTCCTTTAGATATTAACAGCAATTCTTACATAATCTCGTACAATAATTAAGTCCTGTATGCAGACTATCTTGAAGTGTACCTTAACGTCAGCTCGATACTTTTATCGATATTTTTACGTGGAAACCGCAACTTCGACCATAAAATATTCGTTCAGGATAATAATTATGAAATGCAAGAAAACTAAAATTTTTAAAATTAAGTATAGGACCTTCATAAAGTTATTAAACTTAGCTGTTTATGAAATAAATTTCATCAAAGAATGGACTAACTTAACAAAGCAAGTTGAAAGGAGACCTGGAAATAAATTATAGTAAGATAAGAACCATAAATAAACGGCACGTTAAAAATAAAGAGCACAAACCAACAACGAAGTCATAAAACCAACTGACGAATTTTGTAATTAGTACTAGAGAGGTAATGAATGGATCGACATGAAAAGAAGTAAACACATGACTAAAGATCAGCAATGTTTGGCAAACTTAATAATTTTCAAAACTAACTCCCTTATTTACTTGAAACGGAGAATCTACAATCATTTAAATTCGGCGACTTCCACTGCCAGCGTCAATTTGAATAAAATCATTTTGGGAGCCACGCCGCGTCATAATAAACACCAAAATAGCTAAAATGTTGGCGTTTCGACCGATAGTGGTTCTCTCATAGCTCTAGATATAACCGCCTCAGAGTCTGAGAAACGTCGTTATTTTAGTTGGATTTTCTGATTATGAGATTATTTAAGAGCGATCAGTTTTAATTGTAAAAACCATTCAAAAGTCAATGTCACACATAATATTTTTTTATCGAGACAACCGGTTTCAACAGTCTTTGCTGTCATCTTCAGGTCTTAAACATCTTTTTTACAAGCACTTTTTTTATTATTTTGGAGATCGAACGCTAACAACTTTTTTTTTTTTTTTACTGGCCTGAGAGAAGGGTTGGCAGCAAAGAGGCTAAGGGTCGCCTTCCGAGGCCTGGCCTCAATGCCCCACTTCAGCCCTCCCAGCGCCAAGGAAGCAAAGGGGTCTGAAAAGATCAAGAGAACTTTATTGGATCAAATTCATTTATGAACCGTTTTCTCAGATGATCAGTCGTGTGCCGTGAAATCACTCAGCTAAGCAGGCGGACTATGCGAAGACGAAATACCAGAATAGAATGGAGTGGAAAACTTGATTATGAGTATACTGAATACAAAATGGAGGTAGGCAGAAATTGCAGCTAGGATATGGATGGATAAAGGAAATTATTTGTTGGATTGTAGAAGATAGGAAAAGATAGAGACAGCGGCGTAGCGAAAAGTGGGTAGATAAAATTAGAAAACATACAGGAGCAAAGTAGATGTGTACAGCTGAAGACCGCAGTGCGTATAAATGTTCAGAAGAGGACTGTGGGAGTGAAATGGCAGTAAAACGGCTGGTGGTGACGATGTATATGACCTCTCTCGTGATTTTCAGACTATACATGGTTTGAAATTGCGTTATGTTGAGCTCTCACTAACTGGAAACTGCAAACTTTCGCGGCCCGAAATGTCACAGTTAATAAAATGTTCGACGAGCGGTCCTAGGCGCTACAGTCTGGAACCACGCGACCGCTATGGTCGCAGGTTCGAATCCTGCCTCGGGCATGGATGTGTGTGGTGTCCTTAGGTTAGTTAGGTTTAAGTACTTCTGATGAGCTCAGAAGTTAAGTCCCATAGTGGAAAAAAAAGATAAAATAAAATAAAATGTTCCGGGCTATTATGCAGTGATCGAATGGATTTCACCTTAAAACCGATTGTTTCGTCCCCATCTAAGGAGGACATTTTCAAGGTGGATGGTTGCTTCTTTGAATGTCCGGTTCACATCCTGACTCGCGGCTGACTGCAACAAAATTCCGTTCCCGTGAGCTTCCGCGCAATGACGTGACGTCACATGTTTTGAATATGTGATCGCAGTTGTCGACTTTCGCCGTCGATTGCTGCAACATTTTATTAATTCTTACTAATCGGCATACAAAGGGTGATTCAGCTACTCCTACCTATAGGTTTTATACACCTTGTAACGCCTTCAAAAATCACGCAGGAGATTTTCATATTCACTCGATTGCTACACACAAACTATCATTCCCACAGAGAAAATGAACAAGATTTTTTTGAAGGAAATTTAATGTAGTTAAGTTTTGTACTGGCGTACGTTTTTGCTGGAGACCCATGTTTCCGAGGTATGTAAGAAAAACGCCTTTCACAGTCATTTTTGTACATTTTTCTTGAATATTTCGAAAACTTGACCTCCAGCCCAGTACAAAATTTAACTACATTAAATTTCCTACTGAAAGGTCCAGTTTATTTTTACTGTTGGACTAATGGTTTGTGCATAGTGAGCGAAAGTATCTGAAAACCTTGCATATAGTGTTTGAAGTTGTTGCAGGTTACATGAAACCTATAGGTAGGAGCAGCTGATTCACCCTGTATGATTTTATTTTTGGCCCAGTGAGTAGTAAAATATTAAGGAGCACCCTCTAAGCTGTTGTCCACAGTGAAGATGATTTTTTTAGGTATGTTCATTGCAAAAATTCTCCCTTCAATGACACAGTCTCTTTTTAATGTGCATTTTTTCCTCCTCCATCTCCATCTTCTGAGACAGAGATAATGATGTGTACAGATTTATTTGTTGTTTTCTGAAAGGATGTAACTTTTGTCTAAAAGGCACTGGATGGAGTCACACAAACGAGAGGCTGAATGAAGATCGCTCACAAGTGTGAATGTTGTGATAGAGACGAGCAGGAAAAGAAGGAAACAGCCTTCAGGCCACTAGTGTGAGCCATTCTAGAGTACTGCCCGAGTGCGTGGAATTTCCATCAGGTTGGATTAACAGAAGACGTCGGAACAATTCAGAGAGTTTCTGCCAGATTTGTTGCCGGTCAGGCCGAACAATACGAGAAAGTTATGGAACTGCTCTGTGAGTTTGTAAGGGAGTCCTTGGAGGTAAGCTTTTGACTTAGTCTAGAGTACTGGTTGAAACGTCCCCTTAGAAAAATTGTACATGACTGTGCTTAAACTGACACACAATATTTTTTAGCGCAACGCAATCTGACTTTCAAAAATCCCTACAAAAGAATAGCCCTGACTAACATTAACCTATGCGTTTCACAAATCGCTTACCTCACAAAAATCTTGGTTACTCGAACTACCGCCACCTAAATAAAAGATTTAAACTACGGAAGGCACTAACTACTGATAGGCATAGTTAGCAAATGAAAGACTTTTATAGAGAACAAACAATGTATTTACCTTAATATTCATAATTGACATCCAGTCTTACAAATTTCAAAACTCCGCCATCTCTCTTCCCACATCCACCACTGCTGGCGGCTCACCTCCAACTGCGCAACGCTACGCGCTGTTCACATCCAGCTGCCGCTGCCCAACACTACAATGGCAGACAACAATGCAAACTACCCACAGACTGCGCACAGCACAGCCAGTGATTTTCATACAGAGCGCTATGTGGCGTTACGAATAAAAAAACCTAAACAGCCTACTTACATAGCCCCCATGCTCCCCACAAAAAATTTTACAAATTGTTTTGGGCACTGGCCAATACTGATTTGAAAAAATTTTTCATAATTACAGTAAGAAAGATATAAAATGCACACACTTATTAATACAATGTTGGTCAAAAGCTAAAATTTTCTCACAGTCCATAAAGACAGTCCTGATCATTCATCACAGTAAAACTGCCGTTTCTTTTCTCAAAGTCTGAGCAGTAAAAGACAATGCGCACGAAATTAGTGGATTTCCATGCAGTCTTCAAGAAGTAGTGTTGTCCTTCCAACTGAAAGACAGTGCTGAGTCTTGACTTGCAGACAGGTAATGGGCCACAACAGAGCAAACCCACAGCAGAGTCATTCGACGTGTTGAAGAAGATTGGTAGGTAGGTCATCACAGAGTAGACCCACTGTAGTCCTGGTAGAGATTACGGTATTGGTGGGCCACCAGAGCTGCAGACCCACTGCAGCCCTTGTAGAAATAATGGTAATGGTAGGCCATCAAAGATGCAGACCCACTGTAGTCCTTGTAGAGATGGCTAGCGGCCATCCGTTGCGACTGTGCAGGTGCACAATCACTATTGAAGAGTCTTGCGGATAATATAGCAAGTCCATAACTACCACTTGTGCACTCACAAAGTTTTTGGAATTGTCCTTAGAACCAGCAATGCTGTTATCCAGTCCCTTGCTGAATTATTAACACACATGCAAACACTAACAGACCCTGCTTCTCACATATTGTCCAGATACTATGACCAACAGAAACGTGTGCAGTGAAATGGAACTTACAAGTTACTTAATTTGATGAACTGCTGTCAATTACAATTTTATAACATAAGAATACAATAACAAAGGTACAAAAGTCATCATTAAAAACATAATAATACAGATAACATTTGTGGTAATATGGGCTTTACAAAAGAATTGAACTAACATATACATGTGTTACAGGAATTATGACGTAAGTAAATACATAAAAGATCAGAATAACTTTTGAAACATCAACTTTAAACATGACATTAAAAAAAGCAGAATAAATAATGTCTAAACATCTTTACAAAGTAAATAGCATATTATCTAAAAAAATCTACAACATAGATCTTATTAGCTAAACCCATAAAGACAGGAAAAACACAAATACACAAGGATACACAAACACATAGAAGGACAACACAAAAGGAAAGGACAGGGTTCGTTTTCAGTGTAACATTTGGTACTGCAGTCCAACCTAAAACTTCATTCCATAGATCATTCCTCTTATTTCGATATTTGCTCCAGCCAAAAAAATCCTAGCCAAGCATGCTTTCTGTATTTTTCTCGTATAACCTCTCAGTGCCTTTCTTCAAATTCATCGCAACTCATTCTCTTATAGGCTACCCCCTCTTAAGCTAACTTAAATCTACTGTGCTCAGATGCTAAACTAAGGGACGAGGCAATGCAGCAGCACAAAACAATTAACACAAACATCAATGACAAAAAATTTAAATAGGCAAAGCAATTGCAATATTACAACTAATATAAGGCACTGTGCAGCAAACAAGAAAAATAAATCAGTAGTAAAACTAGCTTAACAGAGTAATACAAAGTGAAATTCAGTAGCACTATGCCTGGCAAACAGCAGCAGCAAATGTAATAAGGTATATCTGAACATGACATAGCTCAAGCAGAAAAAAACATTACACTAAAGACAATAATGCAGACAAGGGAAATGTATATTCACATCTTAATGTCTATGTAATTAAAGTGGTGCACCACAAATTATTCTACAAAAGAAATTACCAAGTACTTGAAAAGAAAATTCTGTATGCAATTCCTGTGAAATGTTTTTGCACTCCTTCGTTTTCTTTTTTTAAGTACATCATACAGTTATTTTTTACTGGATCTGTAGGCATAAAATATTTATATTAGTACATCTATAAAATTTTATTTTAACCAATGCTGCTGCAGCTAGAAACTTGATATTAAACAAAACGAGTAAATAAATACATAAAGCAAGCCATATGGCATTTTTCTCAACTAGCAAGACAATAGCCGTGAAATGTTTCTCATCGTTTCATTAGGCATTTTAGTAAATATCATAAATTAAGAGGTCCACAGTATAATCATATGTTTTCAAGTTTGAGCGTGTCGTATTGGCGATGCTTTCTACAAAGGAATGTCAATAGCGAGGAAATGGCCTCCCTCTTTTTTTTTCTGCCTGTGCCTCTGAAAAGGCACCACTAATGGCTTTTTCTCCAGCCGTCTGACACAGCTGGGTGCCCACGACGCGTTACGCGCAGGTGGTCATTTAACTTTCTTACGGAAATATTTACGACATCAGTTTCCACTACAGTGACAGTCTCATACAAAAATATTTCACAGGTCAAGAATTTGCATTGCAAATGTGTAGAAACAAAATCCTATTGATATAACAGTGTCCAAAAAATTTTCGTCGGCATTGTAATACATTCACGCATTTACATACATTTCATAACTCTTAAAGTACGATTCTTGGTTTCCAACAACCTTTTTCACAAACCAGAGTCCCTAACCACTACTCATTATTCCTTACCTTATTCGTCGACACTTCTTTAATATTTCATCATAACAGCTATGTAGCATAATCAAATAACTCATATAGCATCAGCTTATTGATCATAAACATACCACAACAGCATAATACATATAGTCATCATAATAATAACATCATAACACCTCAGTCAACTCTCAAAAACGTTGTAGCTTCCTGCAATAATTTCAAAACCTAGAGAAAATTCTCTGCTCATGTCAAAAGTGTCATCTACCTCAAACGTACCTTAAAAATCATTCTCCCTTACCAAATACATCATTCAAAGGTCTCATAGTATCACAATGGTTCTGAAAAACTATGAACAGTTCACAAAGTACAGACAAAATACAGTTTCATAAGTTTGAAGTTACCCAACTGTGTAATTACGTAAACATCTGTCACTGTCGTAGTAAAAAAGTTTATCTCTCTCAGTTAAATGATCAGATAGCTGTGTAATTATGTGTTAAAGAAATATGGTACCGATGTGTAAAGCTGTGTAAGCAAATACCATATTACCTAGGGCTCCTTGTGCTTGACAGACACATGATACACAAAGTAAGCGTGTACCCCCCTGAGGATTAATGTAATTATACCCTCAGGTGTTACAGATTACAGCAATGGAATGAAATGGATCACTGAAAGCTTTCTTTGTAATTCAAAAATCTTGAAAAATAAATGGTTTAAGTACAAAATTAGGCACTCAAATGTGTGTCCTGTAGCGCTAAATGTGCGTCTTGCTGTAAGATAATTCTGTGGAAGTGTCGTAGTTATCGTCCTCTGTAAGCAAAGTTCTGCTGAAGTCAATGTACTTACCTCATCATAAACGAAAGTGAAATGCTTTGCGCATAGATATTGTAGTTATTACGTACCTTACTGTGATCAAGAAAGTACTATAATGTAACGTATTGTTGTGCTACGAAAGAGGCTGTCTCATTGTAGCTATACCACAAAAGTTACTACTAAAACATGTTTTACTTTCCAGAATGATTCAGAAAAACTGTGCAGATATAAAACAGAAACACCGCAAAAGCAACATTGTAAATTGTCGCTCATTAGTAGCGTCGTGATAAAATCGTGTAGCTGTCACATAAACTAACCACGGTGTCATCTGGTATCTCACAGAAAGTACTTTAAATCCAGAATGTATTTTCAAGTAAACCAAAATGTTACATTAAAATCTCATTAGCAGTACTGGTAAATGTTCTAATTATGTGAGCCTTATAGTCGTTACGTAATCGTGCAACTATCAAGCAAGAATGCACACACACAATAACACTGTGTCGTCTGTTCACAATAACAATGCATTCGTAATTTCTGTTTAAATAAGTTCTCCTGGTTCTTGACTGGATATTTAACTTCAAACATTGTTGCATGTTAACAGATTCTAAGTCTGACAAAGCATACTAGCGATGTAAAGTGAAAAGTTATATGGCAAAGACAAAGTTAAAAAGCAGATTATCCTTCAATAAAGGGTGTTACATGTGAAATGTGGTGCAATCCTGTACTCTTCCTAGTACACAGAGTTTCAACTTCAACGCAATTATCATGTCGTATACGTCGGTAAAGAATACTGGAATTTTTCTCAAGGTTAGCGTCTATGTTATTTTTCTCTGAGCCAGCGGGCGCACGTGGCTGCCTGCGGTGTGAGTCATTGTCTGTTCCTTTGTTGGCACGCGTCGTTATTGGGATTAGGAGACCTAACTTCTACAAATTCACCTTGACAAGAGGGCCCTGCCCTGTTTAAATCCCGCCAGTTCTGATGCAATTCAGGTCTGTCGTTACGATCATATCGTCTGTCGTCATGTCGGTAGATTCCATAATTTCTTTCTTGTTGGTTAAGTGGTGGAGAATTTCTCCCTGAATTGTAACTGCGCGCTGGACCGTTGCGTCTAAAGTTATTCTGTCTCCCCTGATAATAATAGTTCTGTTTGCCAAATTGTCTGTTTCTATGATTGTCATATTCATTACTACGGAAATGCGATCTTTCTCTGTAACTATTACTCTGCCAGTGGTTGTCATACGGGTGGTGTCTGTTTTGGTCACGATTTACGTTGTAATAATAGGCTTGTCGTGTCCAGTTATTGTTTCTGTCGTCACGGAATTGACGGATGTGACCTGTAGTGATTGTTGTCCTGTTTTCACATCCTGCGACTGTCTGAGTCAATTTCTAATTCTTGTAAGAGTCCCTGAAAAGCTTCAATGTCGTCTTTGCAACGTCCTGCCAAAATAATATGTCATAAATGTTCAGGCAATTTGATTAAGCAAATGCGGATGAGCTCTGAGGGGTTGTATGGGTTTGACAGGTACTGATTCTTGTGCAACATGTCTTCAAAATATTTCACAAGACTGAAAAATTCAGATTGTTCGAAATGTTTCATCATTATGATGCTATGTTTTACTCGGTCTTGTGTAGCTTGAGACCAATATGCTGAGAGGAAGGCATGATGAAATTCTCCTTCACTGTGACAATCATGAATGACCGATCGCATTGTTACAGCTGGTTCATTCTCCAAGTAGCCACACATAAATTCTAACCTGTTCTCCAATGACCAGTTGGGAGGAAAACAATGATAGAATTGATGAAGCCACGCTTGTGGATGAATGTCGTTGCCGGAATTCTTAAATGTTTTGTATTTACGTGTAGTAATAAACAGCTTATAGTCAAAATCATCGTGTCGGCGAGTAGCATATCGGTCATTGTTACGTCGTGACGGCGGTTCCATCTCAAAATTCGGTGTACCTTGCCAATTTCTTTCATAATTACCGAAATGCCCTGTGTTATTATTTTGTGGTTGTTCCGTATTTCTATGTCCCTCTTCCCATACTGGAGCGCGAGTGTCCTCTGAAATATGTAATTCTTGTATTACCTGCATCAACTGATCTTGTACTTCCCGGATTTCTCTTTTGTACTGTGTATTGATTTGATTTTGATTTTGTTTGAATTTTCTAATTTGTTCATACTCTTCTGTTTCAGTGAAGGCTACGGGTCTTGTGTCATTCAGAGCATCATCTACCTTTGTAGATAAGTTAGTGACCTGATCCGAAAGTTCGGCTACTTTCTACGATAGTGAACATATTTCCTCAGTGTGTTTTTCTGAACCAAGTTTCAGAGTGTCCATTTGTGTTGAAATCGAATCTACTGTGTCCTTTAAGTTTTCCTGAGTTTTTGCAAGTTGCGTAACCGAATCGGTAGATGCAACTGAGTCAATTTTAGCTTGCAAGGTGTCGTGATTTTCATGAACAATAGTTTGCAGTTCTTTTATGGCCGCTTCGTGATTCTGTAATGCATTTTCATGACGCGAAAAAATAGGTTGGAAATGCTCACAAATTTGTGTTTTTACGTCATTACAGACTTTTTGACATTTCGATTCGATGTTATGTAACTCAGTAGTTAAATCACGTGTTTGTTCAAGCGTGGTGTCTAACTTTTGAAGCTTTTTCTGCGTTTGTCTCTGATTTTGTTCCATTGTGTCTAACTTTTGAAGATTTTGTTCCATTGTGTCTAACTGTTGCTGTGTTTGTCTCTGGTGTTGTTCCATTGTGTCTAACTGTTGGTGTGTTTGTCTCTGGTGTTGTTCCATTGTGTCTAACTTTTGAAGCCTTTGTCCCATTTGTCTCTGATTTTGTTCCATTTGTTGCATTAATTGCAATAATAATGTATTAGTGTCTGGAAACTGTTTCTCTATGCTTTCTGGCAGTGCATTTTCACCGGCAACATTCACATTTTGACAAGCAGAAAATGTGTCTTGACTCATTTGAGAAAACTGTGAGGACCCCAAACCTAAGTCTACATTATTTGCAATATTGTGTTCTGTCATTTCGGATTCCTGAGGCGAGCTGTTGCCGACCGATCGATCGATAATGCTTCCCTGTTCCCTAATTGTTTCTCTGCCTACGCCATTGTTTGCCGCCCGCTCCATTTCCCTATGCACAATTTACCAAATTACTATGTTGAACATTAGTTAATTCATTACACGGTGGCACTAACACACTGCTTTCGTCTTCACTGTCATTTCTCAGTTTACTTTGGAGCCTAGTATTACGTTTTTCACACGCCATTATTGTCACAATATTTCACACGACAACACAGAAAAACACAATTTGAAGAGCAACAATAAGAGAACACATTAACATAGCACTGAAAATAATATCTAGTTAATTGCAAGCGCAGCTGCGAAATACTTGGTGCAAATCTACATGCATGCCACAACTGTTTTACTGTACAAGAATGAAAGGCTGCAACTACAAAGGAGATTCTCTCTACAATTACTCGCTAGCAATAAACAAAATCTACACTAATTACACAAACTACAAGAAGAAAAAAAAATCAGAAGATTCCAGTGAGGTATCCTGGCAGGGTCGACATATGAAACGTCTCCTTAGAACAATTATACACGACTGTGCTTAAACTGACACACAATATTTTTTAGCGCAACACAATCTGACTTTCAAATATCCCTACAAAAGAATAGCCCTGACTAACATTAACCTATGCGTTTCACAAATCGCTTACCTCACAAAAATCTTGGTTACTCGAACTACTGCAATACAGCTAGCGCCACTACTGCCACCTAAATAAAAGATTTAAACTACGGAAGGCACTAACTACTGATAGGCATAGTTAGCAAATGAAAGATCTTGATAGAGAACAAACAATGTATTTACCTTAATATTCATAATTGACAT
The DNA here is from genome assembly GCF_023864275.1 of Schistocerca cancellata. Lineage (NCBI taxonomy): Eukaryota > Metazoa > Arthropoda > Insecta > Orthoptera > Acrididae > Schistocerca > Schistocerca cancellata. Next base: position 743,876,451 of record NC_064628.1, on the reverse strand, counting down.
CCAGTCTTACAAATTTCAAAACTCCGCCACCTCTCTCCCCACATCCACCACTGCTGGCGGCTCACCTCCAACTGCACAATGCTACGCGCTGTTCACATCCAGCTGCCGCTGCCCAACACTACAATGGCAGACAACAATGCAAACTAGCCACAGACTGCACACAGCACAGCCAGTGATTTTCATACAGAGCGCTATGTGGCGTTACCAATAAAAAAACCTAAACAGCCTACTTACATGGTATTTTTGAAAGACTGCAGAACTGTTCTACTGCCTGCAATTTTCATCTCCTGTGAGGGTCCTAAAGACGTGCTATAAAAGCTTGGTGTTCGTACTGAAATATATAAGCAATCAAATTCTCCTTCACTCCCTTGCGAAGGGAACAGCAAAGGGAATGACTTGCAGTGGTACGAAGTACTGTACCTACCGTCATATACACTATCCGATCAAATGTATCCGAACACCCCCTTATAAAGCGGAACTCATCATTAGATCTCACGAGAGATGAACCCGCCAATATACACTGAAGCGCCAAAGAAACTTGTTATAGGCATGCGTATTCAAATACAGGGATGTGTAAACAGGCAGACTACGGCGCTGCTGTCGGCAACCCCTATATAAGACAAGTGTCTGGCGCTGGCAAGTTATCAAGATTTAAGTCTGTTTAAACGTGGTCTTATAGTCGGCGCACGAGCGACAGGACACAGCATCTCCGAGGTAGCGATGAAGAGTATTTTCCCGTACGACCATTTTACGAGTTTGCCGTGAATATCAGGAATCCAGTAAAACATGAAAAATCTCCGACATCGTGTAGGGAAGCAGCCTGCTCACACTGTATAAAATTCACATCAGTCTTTCCATTGTGTACCAGCCTAGTCCGCTGTAACTAGCTCTGACGTCATAAATGTTGCGCAATACTTTAAAAATCAAGTAAATAACCTGAAACGGTTCTAGCATGTCAGGAGTAGTACTAAATTAATGTGTGTTGAATGTCAGTTCGATAACTTTAACCATTTTCGAAATTTGGACATTTTTCTGTAAAAATCATTGGCGCAACAGAAAAGAGCTAGAGACTTAAAAATTTATATTTAGATTCCTTTTTCATAATAATTTAATAGAGACAATACTTTGGATCTCACAAATTAAAATTTTAGTGGAAATTCATAATTTTCTGGTTTTTGTCTTAAAAATTAAGAAAGGAAGATAGATTAAGTAGGCTAATAAATAAGGCTAGGATGTTTGTATTTAAGTAGAATGGAGATCCGCTATAATCATAAAGATGTGAGAAGTTTCAACTCAATAACTATAAAACTATAGTGATAGCGTATCTCCAAAGGGCAAGTTCAGAGCTCGTCTACTGCGTGTAGTGTAATTAAATTAATTCTCTCGCCCAAAATATTTTACTTAGCCACGTCAAAATTTTATTATGATTACTTACCTGTGTGCTGAATGCACATTTAAATTGAGAGCTTCATCGACCATCAGCAAAGGAAGCTATGATTTATGCAATGACTTAAAGTGGTGCATTACTAGCCCAGCGGCTAGTTGGGAGAGCCGACTTGATCAGGCGTTCCCTTAGCCGTCCGCACCGCGGCTTTATATATAAGAACGCTGCGCGAGGAAGCAAGGCCCCAGTTCTGTCCAGACGCAGATTAGCACACCATCTGTGCCGGGAATCGCGTCGTGTTGGTATCATTGCTATAAACAGCCCCGGATGCCATATTAAGTTACTCGGGATACGCGTAACCATGAAATGGTTTACGAGTGAAGTGTAAATTCTGGGATGACTTAAATGATCTATCTTCAGTTTGCGTATGTCGTATTTTCACGTGCCGTCGCGGGACAGACATTCTACCATTATTTAGCGTGGCGTTTGATGAATATTATCATCAAATTATGGCGAGCATTCATTTAAACATTTAATTTGGACAGTTATAGTTGCATCAGCGCATTAGACTCTGAACTGCTCTGTTAGTCAGGTTGTGTGGATTCTTTTCTTTTCATCTGTGACTTTCAGAATACAGAAAACATTTTTTTCACGATCGTTTTTGATTATGAATCCCAGACAATCTCCTAATTCCTCAGAGCTATAAGCTGTAGCTATAAGTGTATTTCTCAGATGAAGTGGGCATTAGGAATTCTAATTACAGGCTTCACGTTTTGTTAATCACTTTCTGGTTGCCAAAATTGTAGTTAGAGAGCAAGTGTTGAGAACGGCAAAACAACAGCATAAATAATAGGAACATTTATATAACAATTAATTTCCACCCGCCGCCCCACATATGGTTAAACGGCAGGGAAATACATCCTTTCTACATTCTACATTTTAAACAGCAACTAATTCCACCCGCCGCCCCACAATCGCTGCGGTCGGGAAAAGACCCTGCAAGAATGGGACCAACGACGACTGAAGAAACTCGTTCAACGTGACAAAAGTGCAACCCTTCAGCAAGTTGCTGCAGATTTCAGTGCTAGGCCGTTAACAAGTGACAGTGTGTGAACCATTCAACGAAACATCATCGATATGGACTTTCGGAGTCGAATGCCCACTCGTGTACCCTTGATGACTGCACGACACAAAGCTTTACGTCTCTCTTGAGCCCGTCAACACCGACATTGGACTGTTCATGACTGGAAACATGTTGCCTGGTCCGACGAGTTTCGTTTCAAATTGTATCGAGTGGATGGAGGTGTTCGGGTATGGAGACCATGAATTCATGGACCCTGCATGTCAGCAGGGGACTATACAGGCTGGTGGCGGCTCTGTAATGGTGTGGGCGTGTGCAGCTGGAGTGATATGGGACCCTGATACGTCTAGATACGACTCTGACAGATGACACATACGTAAGCATACTGTCTGATCACCTGCATCTATTCATGTCCATTGTGCATTCCGCCGGCCGGAGTGACCGAGCAGTTCTAGGCGCTTCAGTCTGGAACCGCGCGAACGCTACGGTCGCAGGTGCGAATCGTGGCTCTGGCATGGATGTGTGTGGTGTCCTTAGGTTAGTTTAAGTTTAAGTAGTTCTAAGTCCTAGGGGACTGATGACCTCAGATGTTAAGTCCCACAGTGCTCAGAGCCATTTGTGAGCCATTGTGCATTCCGACGGCCTCGCGCAATTCCAGTAGGACAATGCGTCGCCCCACATGCCCAGCATTGCTACAGAGTGGCTCCAGGAACGCTCTTCTGAGCTGAAACACTTCCGCTGGCCACCAAATTCCCCAGACATTAACATCATTGAGCGTATCTGGGATGCCCTGCAACGTGCTGTTCAGAAGAGATCTCCACCCACTCGTACTCTTATGGATTTATGGACAGTCCTGCAGGATTCATGGTGTGAATTCCCTCCAGCACTACTTAAGACACTAGTCGAGTCCACGCCACGTCGTGTTGCGGCACTTCCACGTGCTTGCGGAGACTTACACGATATTAGGGAGGTGTACCAGTTACTTTGGTTCTTCAGTGTATGAATGCGGGCTATTGTGCCGTCAATAGAGAAGGAGTCATAGCAGAATGAGTCGGTCAGGAGACTTCAGTGACTTTGAACGTGGACTAGTCACTGGATGTGACCTGAGTAACATATCAACCCTTCTAAAGTTGCCCAAGTCGACTACTCGTGATATGACTGTGAAGCGAAAACGCGAAGGAACAATAACAGCTAAACAAAGACCAGGCGCACTCATGTACTGACGAACAGGGACTATCGAACCATGCAGAGGGTGGCTGTAAAAGTCGCATGAAGTCATCGGAAGGAATCGTACACGAATTCCAAAGTGCTGTCAGCTGTCCAGCTAGCACAACTACAATGCATAGGGAGTTAAGAAGAATAAGGAACGATAAACGAGCTGATCCTCTAAGTCACACATTTCTGGGGTCAATGCTAAGTAGGTAGTGCTTGAGGTGGGGTAACGAGTTGATATCTTATAACGAGAAATTTGGGCTAATGATGCGACAATCCGATGGAAGGGTTTGGGTTCGGCAAAGCCTGAAGAACGTTCCGTGCCCTTACGTCTAGTGCCTACAGGGAAGTACTGAGGAGGTTGATTCACGGTATGGGGTGCTTTCCGTTGTTAGGGTATGATCTCCTTATAGCGATTAAGAAAACGCAAAGTGTGTAAGGACGTGAAGACATTTGACGGTTTTTATGAACTGTGTACAGTAGGTGAACATTTCGGAGGCGATGATTGTATCAGTATGATAACACACCCTGTCATGAAGCAGCGTCTGTGAGGCAGTGGTGTGTAACAGTTCTGAAATGGATTGACCTGCCCAGTGTCTCGACCCGACTGAATCCAATGTGGCGCTACAACATCGACTTCGCTCCATACCCCAGCCGCCTGCTTTGTCCTTCGCAGACGTTCAAAGACTTCATTGAAAGCATCTCCAGCAGACCTCAAACCAGCATAAACCGAAAAATGGGCACACCCCATAATCATATCCGCTGAAAGGTTTCCAGCCACTTTTGCCTAAGTAGCGGCTTGCGCCTTGCGGAGTGTTTATGTAGATGAAGAAGTAGGTTCCCTTTCTCTCGCAGCGGTCGTTCTCTGCAACTGCAATAAAGAGCAACATCCCGAGTAATAGCTTCATCCGATATAAGTCGCACCCTGATTAATTTTTTGTTTTATTTTATTTTATTATATTTTTTGAGGGAGAGGGAAGAGGGCAAACTCGGTGCGGAAACTTATTTGTCTCCTCACCATCGTTATCCTCGCCACTGTCCTACCAAAGTACCTTGTTCTCACTACTATGAAAGGTACCGAAGAGGCAGCGTATCTTCAACTCTTTGATGACGGAATCTAGTGATACTATTCACAAGAGAAAAAACGGTAACTTCGAGTTTAGATATCACCCACCAATATCGCACATGAGCTTCATCTAAATCATATATTTTGTCAGCCTCTCCGTTAGATATAAGATAAGCACCGCTGAATGCGATATGGAGAGGTAGTCGTCAACTGCATCGCACACCCGGTTGTTATCGAGATGAGAGATCTGGCGTCGCTATTGCTCATTCAGGTACCTCCTCAACCGCCATCACGAGGCTGAGTGCACCCGTTCAAGTTCTCCCACTACGCAAAAATCTCGAGCAATACTGGGTAGCGAATCCGGGTAGTCAGCCATGCTACAGCTCGGCTATGGAGGCTGACTCCATTAGATGCACTCTTCGTATAATTACAATTCAAGTTTCTAATTTCCATTATAACTGCGTCGGATTCCGAAGTTTGTTCACGATTTTCTTTCGTTGTTACCACTCATTGGTGAAGACTAAATTTTACTCTTCAGCTAGAGAAATGATCTGGGTGTACTGTTGTGTCCAATATCGTAAATGTGAACACGTTGTAAGTAGACTGTTTAGTTTTTATGTTGGTAATGCCACGTAGCGCTCTGTATGAAAATCACTGACTGTGCTGTGTGCAGTCTGTGGCTGGTTGGACTCATTGTTGGAATATTCACATTCCGTAGTTAGAATGTTTTATTTAGCTGGTAGTACCGGCGCTCGCTGCATTGCAGTAGTTCGAGTAACGAAGATTTTTGTGAGATGTGTGATTCATGAAAGGTATAGGTTATTGTTAGTCAGGGCCATTCTTTTGTAGGGATTATTGAAAGTCAGATTGCGTTGTGCTAAAAATATTATGTGTCAGTTTAGTGATTGTCAGAATAAGCAAAAAGAGAAATGTCTGAGTACGTTCAGTTTTACTCAGCTGTCTCCGTATCAAATAACGTAGAAGTTTACCAGCACAGTAATTTATAATTTCTCTAAGGGGACGTTTCAACGTTGATGATCACTACCAAAATAAAGCAGTCGAAGGCTGTTACATTGTTACCACATATGCAAACATTAATTTCCAGACATTAGTAGCCACAGCCTTTTCGCAGATGATGCAGTTATCTGTGTCATAAAGTACTGTCTGGAAAAGGCTGCGCAATTATTCAATCGGATCTTGGTAACATTTCAAACTGGTGCAAAAATTTATAATTCGCTTTAAATTTTCAGAATTGTACAATTGTGCAATTCACAAAACGAAGAAAACATTGATGTTATGACTACAGTATCATCGAGTCACAAATGGTTCAAAAATGGCTCTGAGCACTATGGGACTTAACATCTGAGGTCATCAGTCCCCTAGAACTAGGAACTATTTAAACCTAACTAACCTAAGGACATCACACACATCCATGCCCGAGGCAGGATTCGAACCTGCGACCGTAGCGGTCACGCGGTTCCAGACTGAAGCGCCTAGAACCGCTCGGCCACAACGGCCGGCGAGTCACAACTGGGATCGGTCAGTTCTGTGTGTAACAATTTGTAGGGGTATGAAATAACAACTGTGTGTGGCTCAGAGGTAGGGGTGCAAGTCTTTCAATTGGATGTCACTTTGGCGACTTGCGTGTCTCTAATCTAGGCCACCAACCCAAAATTTAACGTTAGGTGCTAGCAATATGTTATTCCCGGTGACCACTGATATCATTAACAGGTAATTGGTAGAATAAAGGCAAACTGGAAATTTTCGTGGTCCGACCGGGATTCCACCAGCGACCTCTTACTTTCCACGCACACGCCTTATCATTAGACCACCAGACGTGACGGGATATGAAATGGAACCTTGACACATCCGCGGTAGTACGTAAAGCAAATGGCAGACTTTGATTCGTAGATAGAATACTAGAGAAATGCGACCAGTCTACGAAGGAGATTACTTACAACAGACTCAAGCGACCCGTCCTAGAATATTCCTGAATTGTGTGTGAACAGTAACAACTATCAGGGGATATTGTACGTACACAAATAATGACAGCACGAATACCGAGAAAGTCCAATTACAAACTTTCAAGAAACAAGATAGAAGGAAGGGCAATACCGGTCGTAAACTTTAAACTTTTTGTTGAGAACCAGCTTTAACTGATGAATCTGAGAATACGCAACGCCGGAAAAGGATTAGTGCACCTGGAAAGATGACGTCGATTTGGATCCGATGAAGGCATATGCTACCTGAGGGATAGCAGATGTACTGATAAAGGTGCAGAAGACCAGGCCACAGAGACTCAATCGTGCATCCTTCAGCTAACTGAGCGAGTTTCAGAGGAGTCAAATTGTGGCCTTCCGAGTGGAGGGATGATGTTTTCGGAGAATTGCCACACAAGTTGGACGTGCTGCGTCAGTTGTGCAACGATGCTGATATCAGTGGTCACGTGAACATTCTCCCACCCGTAGACAAGATTCTAGACGTCCAGGCAGCACAGTTGCCCACCAGGCTTGTCATACTGTAAGGGCAGCAGTGGAAGACTGTACAGCTACCACAGCACAGATGTGAGGGCTTGCGAGTCCAAACATGGCAACACGAACTGTTACGGACCGGTTATTAGCAGTGGGACTTCGGGCACGTACATCTCTAGCCAGTCTTCCACTCACAGCTCAGTTGGTGCCGTCAGAGTGTCAGTTGGAAGATGAAATGGAATGCCACGGTGTTCAGCGATGAAAGCAGATACTGCCTGCATGCAAGTGATGGTCGCTTGCGCGTACGATGGTGAGCACTGCCTCAGAGTGCATTCGTCGAAGACACACTGGTCCCACCCCAGGTCTTATGGTCTGTTGTGCGATAAGCTACATCTCTCGTTCTCCTTTGGTGTTTCTCAGGGGATGCTAACCAGTGCTCAATTGTGCAGAAAGTTGCTAGACCCGTTCTTTTGCCGTTCTTGCCACAGGAGGTTCAAAATGGCTCTGAGCACTGTGGGACTCAAGGTCGGAGGTCATCAGTCCCCTAGAACTTAGAACTACTTAAACCTACCTAACCTAAGGACATCACACACATCCATGCCAGAGGCAGGATTCGAACATGCGACCGTAGCGGCCGCGCGGCCACAGGAGGGTGATGTGTTGTTTCAACAGGTTACTAATCGCCCACACACTGCCCTTGAAACTCAATGTGCTCTGCAAGAAGTGCGGAAACTTCCTTGGCCAGCACGATCCCCAGACTTGTCTACAATCGAGCGAGTGTGGGATACGCTCGGACGAAAAGCAAATCGTGCCGCTCGTCAACCAACAACTCTTACAGAACTACGTGAAGAGGGGTAGCACGCGTGGAGTGAAGTATCCCAGGACAGTATTTGCCGTCTGTACGATCGACTGGATGCAAGAGCCAGCGCCTGCATTGCCCCCGTCGAGGCTATACCACGTACTAATAAGGATGTTTCACAAAGGAACGATACGTGGTACCTCAGAACCGCTTGTGCTATTGATCTTAAATGTAAACTGTAAATGTAGTCGTTTCATACATCCCATATGCACTGTTGCAACAACAAATCTTGAATGAATTGGAAATGTAGTCGTTTCATGCATCCCGTATGCCTGTCGCAACAACAAAACTTGAATGAATTGGAAACCTCTAAACCGGTACATTAATTTTTTTCCGACACTGTATTACAATCCTGTAAGTATCTGTCCCACAGGGAAAGCGAGAACAAGATTAGACTAATTATAGCGCGCACGGATACGCTTAAGAAGTTTATTTACGTGTTTCATGCGCGGTTGGAACGAGAAGGAGCCCTGCTAACTGGTACAATGGGAAGTATGTTCCGCGGTACACTTCACACAGGATTTCAGAGCATGGATGTAGGTGTCGATTCAGAAATGTACTGATATTTTTAGGAAAGTCCAAATAAGCCGTACCCTAGTTTTTCTTAGTCGTCTTTTAGGAAAAAGTGTTGACTTATATTCGTATCAACTCGGTGTTTTCTTTTTATAATATACAGGGCTACTGTAAATGATTCATCCGCGTTCGAAACTCTATACCTTCCAAACTATGACTGATGGATGAACAGAACCGTAAACTCACCGAGCCTGCATTTTGCACTCTACAAATGTTGTATGAGTGCCCCTCTAGCCACATGGCACACGTCCAAACGGTTGTCAAGTACGTTCCATATCTTATTTTGTAAAACTCTCCTCCCGCACAGGCCATGAAGGCCCAAAGGTACCGACCGACCACTGTCCACCCATCCACTGGATGCGGATATGGAGCGGCATGTGGTCAGCACACCGCTCTCGCGGCCGTATGTCAGTTTCCAAGACCGGAGCCGCTACTTCTCAATCAAGTAGCTCCTCAGTTTGCCTCACAAAATCTGAGTGCACCCCGCTTGCCAACAGCGCTCGGCAGACCGGATGGTCACCCATCCAAATGCCAACCCAGCCCGTCAGCGCTTTACTTCGGTGATCTGACGGGAACCGGTGTTACCACTGCGGCAAGGCCATTGGCACTTATATTGTAACGTACCTGTTTAATTACATAGTTAGCTTGGCTGAAGGAAAATTATTCTGTTTCGTAGCCTGGTACATTATTATGTGAATTTAAATTAGGGATTTATTACAGAAGATACCTCGGGTCGCCATCTAAATTGATGGCTCTGAGCACTATGGGACTCAACTTCTGAGGTCATTAGTCCCCTAGAACTTAGAACTAGTTAAACCTTACTAACCTAAGGACATCACACACATCCATGCCCGAGGCAGGATTCGAACCTGCGACCGTAGCGGTCTCGCGGTTCCAGACTGCAGTATCTAAATTGACCAAGATGACCGCCATCTTGAAATCCGCCATTTTGGATTCAAGTCAGGTTGGTTTTTTTTTTTTTTTATGGGAAGGCGGACACATCAAATAACACTCGCTTGAGCTCTGCAATTGAGTGGTGTAATTTGTTTCTGTCTATCTTGCACAACAGCCCTGAAAGCCAATGAAGCGACTTATATAGAGACGCTTCATAGTAGCAACATCCAGTCAGTGGTCATCACAGAAGCACTGATGCGATCTCTGAGCTGCTCCATTGTTCTCGGCAATGGAGTTCGCAAAAACGGTCCTTAATGCACCCCAGAGGAGAAAGTCATGTGGCGTTATATCGGGCGATCTGAGGAACCAATGAAACAGAGCCACATCGTCTTCGCCATTAGGCGCAATCTAGCGATTATGGCGCCATAATTTCATGAGGATTTTCGATACTCTACACTTTCACATTATGGCGATTAACCTTTCTAGACAAATGGAAGGTTGTTTCCTCGCTGAATATCAACTTGAAGGCGAAATGTGCTTCCTGCATTGTGATCAAAATTGAGGACGTCGGTCGTAAACTTCCGGTTTTAATTGTTGCACGAGCTGCAGACGGTACGGTTTGAAATGTAGCCGCCGACGCAAAATCTTCCACATCATTTGCTGCGGCAATCGAAGTCCGTGCCTTGCGTAGACTGTAAAATTTTTTGGGCTGCATCCGCAACTTTCCCTCACCCTCTGCATCGTTGCAGATGGCACACTTGGTCGACCGGTACTTTTCGATTTACAGAGACAACCAGTCTCCCTAAATCGACGATGCCAACACACCACGCGTTGTTTACATGGGGGTTGTTCTCCGTTATTCGTTCTAAATGCACGCTGCATTACTGTAACAGGTAAACATCTCGCATATTCAACATGTAAAAACTCTTTCCTCGTTTTCTTGCCACCAACGTATTTGTACACGTAATGCTTGGAAAAATAGGGCTTTGAAAACGAATTAACCAATTGATCTATCAAGCTTCATCTGATGAGGACTTCGTAATGAGTCGTAAATGACGACGACACCACTTGTGTGAGTGACCTGACACTGATATGTAGAGATTTTTTTTTTTAAATATGTAAAAATCTGCCTACCGGTTGCGTAGGTTTTCTATATACCAACCGGTTGGCAGCTTTTTACATATTTTTCAAATTTGTGTATACGGTTGCTGCAAACGTCAGCCATGTCCAAAGTTGTGAAATGTACAGAATGTTCCAAAAAGAATGACCTGATTTTGACGGTTATAATTACGAAACATGGGACGTGGCAGCAAGTAAATGTGTATTGTTTGAACGGGCGTGGGCTACTTTCAGAAAATTGTCATTAGGTATCGGTCAGTGCATCTTCTCTGTTTGCAGTCAGCCAGAAATAAGATGGCGTCCTCTCAACATAAAGCGTTTTGTGTGTTGCAGTTTGCAAAGAGTGTGTCAGTCATTCCGGACCAATGTACTTTTCGTCGGCGTTTTGGCATTGATCCGCATTGAACTCTCATGTTATTATTGAGCACGAAACAGACTCATGTAAACTGAAGGTTTTTTGTGCCATTTCTGTGAGAAAGTGTACGGTTCTTCATTTATAAGGAAAACACAGTGACTGAAATGAGCTACTTTCAAATGCTGCAAAACTGGCTTTTTCCATAACTTCAGGAGGACTCCAATGACTTCATTTTCCAATAGGATGGTGCTCCATCACACAGGTACAACAACATACTGAGGCGCAGCGCCGTATACCGATCCTGCCTTGGAGGCGGTTAAGTGGGAGATGTGTCTCAGAGCTGGATAGTGACAGATGGTGACACGAGACTGGACGCGCACGTAGTTTATGTATCAGCCGATAGAGGACAATATTGGATAGGGAACTGATTTAGTTTCGATTGTGCCCACTAGAGTGCTCTAAAGTAATAGAATGTTTTTCATAAACTGTTCTAGTATTTTCACAAAGTGTTATGTCTTTTTGTGTATGTAAAATGTTATAAATGTGTTTAAGTAGTATGAATGATGCGTGAGTATGGTTTAAGGTTAACATGTAGATAATTGTTTAACGAGTTATTTAGTAGGATTTAGTGTGGGAACATTTCGAAGAAGTATGGATATGGAGAAAGGGGATTTTTGTAGAATAGATTTGTAAAGTAAGTTTATGGTAAAGGAAAAGTTAATTCAGGTATAAATAACAATAGTAAATAACTTTATGCATAAGCAAAACTTCAGCATATTAGATAATTACGTCGGTAAAAAGTGCAGTCGTTAGGTTTACTATTTTCCGATTGGTTATTGATGAAAAGCGCTGACTGACGCGGGAAAGTGTTGTTTTGCTGTTGGCTGTTGAGTAAACTGACCAATGCTATAGCAATATTCTTCGCGCGCTTTTCTCTGCTGGAAAAGAAGACTTAAGAGTATTCTAGAGGAGTCGGAGCCTAGCCATGAAACAGTTCGGACGTGTGTAGTAGTAGTTCCGATGGAAATGATAAGTTGCCGAATCTAGCAGTGTTTCATACATCAAAAAGTGACGGCATAATTATTCCGATGGGCGTGTAGAAATTTCGTAATTTTTAAGTGAATTTTGTGACGAGAAAAGACATATATTCCGCGTGGCGTATTGAGCAGGTCGGTGGCTAAAAACTGTGTCTGCATTTGGTACCGACAGACTTAATATTTGGCGAGCATTCTCAATCAAAAACAATCAGTATTTTTGTAGCTATTACGTTTTCGGGAAATGCATCACCATAAACTTGCTAACGTGAGTGGAAGGGATTGTGAGTGACTGTGTTAAGTGATACTTGTTCACCTAAGTTTCAGAATATGTTAATTGAGGACAACATTTCCAACCTTTCATTTCTACATCTACATCTACATCCATACTCCGCAAGCCACCTGACGGTGTGTGGCGGAGGGTACCTTCAGTACCTCTATCGGTTCTCCCTTCTATTCTAGTCTCGTATTGTTCGTGGAAAGAAGGATTGTCGGTATGCCTCTGTGTGGGCTCTAATCTCTCTGATTTTATCCTCATGGTCTCTTCGCGAGATATACGTAGGAGGGAGCAATATACTGCTTGACTCTTCGGTGAAGGTATGTTCTCGAAACTTTGACAAAAGCCCGTACCGAGCTACTGAGCGTCTCTCCTGCAGAGTCTTCCACTGGAGTTTATCTATCATCCCCGTAACGCTTTCGCGATTACTAAATGATCCTGTAACGAAGCGCGCTGCTCTCCGCTGGATCTTCTCTATGTCTTGTATCAACCCTATCTGGTACGGATCCCACACTGCTGAGCAGTATTCAAGCAGTGGGCGAACAAGCGTACTGTAACCTACTTCCTTTGTTTTCGGATTGCATTTCCTTAGGATTCTTCCAATGAATCTCAGTCTGGCATCTGCTTTACCGACGATCAACATTATATGATCATTCCATTTTAAATCACTCCTAATGCGTACTCCCAGATAATTTATGGTATTAACTGTTTCCAGTTGCTGACCTGCTATTTTGTAGCTAAATGATAAAGGATCTATCTTTCTGTGTATTCGCAGCACATTACACTTGTCTACATTGAGATTCAATTGCCATTCCCTGCACCATGCGTCAATTCGCTGCAGATCCTCCTGCATTTCAGTACAATTTTCCATTGTTACAACCTCTCGATACACCACAGCATCATCTGCATTTCGTGTGAAAACTTTCTCCCGAAACGTAGATTAATGACTTCAATTGCAGCCTGGTTCACGTCGAAGTACAGTAGGCTTCGCTCGGCTTTCCTACTGATGATCTGCTGGGACAATGTTCACAGGTAGGTGCAGGTTCGTCGTAAAGGGACGGAAAGAACCGGGCCGCCGTAGTATGTCAGTTTCTCAATGTCACTCTGCCTCAACGACCGATAGACGGCATGGGATCCCGAGACACTGCCCTGCATTCTTGGCCTCCAAGACCGCCTGTCATGACACCGAATGACTTTTTCTTGTCGGTATATGTGAAGGGAAGTGTATTCATCTCCACTTTATCTCGTGACATAGAAGAAGTGGAGAACAGAGTAACAGCCGCCATAACTTCTGTAAAAGCAGATAGAGTGTGTAACGCTTATGACGAATGTAGCTATCGTCGAGATATTGTTTGTGCTGCTGCGAGTGGACACATAAAGCATTTGTAATAGCATCGCTAAAAATTTAAGTTTTTGTCAGTATTTTGCAATTCATTCCATGTTTGTAGTATGTTTCTATCGATGAATATGGAGTTTTCAAATTAGGTTATTCTTGTTGAAACACCGTGTATAAAAAAGATATTTATGAGACGTACGCTGTCTTCCCCTAAGGTAGCAAACACAGTCTTTGTACTGTAAGCGTTGTCGATCAGTCCCGCGGGAAGGCCCATTGGAGTAACGAGTGTTACGAAGAGAGAAAAAGCCATACAGGGATTGGGTGCGACGTGACAGTTGTAAAAAGGGAGGAGATGGGCGAGCAGCTGAGCTGGCATTTTCATTTGTGCACATAAATAATTCGTGGCGCATTTTTATCCACGGAGGGTGACGGCCAGTAATTGCTGATGGCCGGCGGATGACGCGTAAACACGAGCGAGCGCGCGGGAGGGGAGCAAAAAAGGCAACAGGCTGTCCCTCAGCGCCACTGCTGCCCCCTGATTTCATTTTTTGAAGGCCAGGGGGGAGCAGGATGGGAGAGGGGGGTGGGTAGGGGAGGGGGAAGAGGAGTGGCGGCGAGCTCCCGTCTGACACCCACACTCGTATGAAAAAAGTTGCTAATGCTGACACCGCTAAAGCTTCGGCACAGCCGGCGACACCAACACCGACCAGGTACAACTCATCGCCGGCGGCCGTTAAAGTTTTGAAACTACAGACTACGGCAGAAACAGCTCTCACCTTTATACGAATGGCAGAAACCGATACCAGTATTTTAGCTCTGAATAACTGGTACTTTTCGAAATTTGTTTCGTCTCGATTACAAGAGATTTTATTAAGCTGATAATCGACTAAAAAAACGAAACAGTGCTAAAATTTTTCGTTATTATTATTTTTTTAAGAAAAGTATTCATTCGTAAATTTGTATTGGTTTGAGACTCTGCGTTATTATAGAAAATGAGGAAATTGCTATGTTAATTATAACGGTGATAGGAACGAGCAACAAACACATGACATAAGAAATGGTACACCATTGTTGAGAGAACAACGTTCCTGTTGTCGTGTGTAAGTGCAGTGTGCAACATTTGCTCTCAACAGGTCTAGCCTGCAAGATACCACGTGTGGTAAGGAGAAAGAGGAGTGAACTTTATTTAGATTCTATAAATGATATGCAAGGAGTGCTGTTCAACATATAAGTGGTTTATTCAGTGAAACTGCACTAAACTGCATATGCAATAATTACTGAAATTTTATCAAATTCATTAAACAATCACTCACAAATATTCATATAATGATAAACAAAAATAAAAAAAACTGAGTCGCCAGATACTGTAGAAAGTATCAAAAAAAAAAAAAAACAACAACAAATAGAGTTGAATTGGCACCAAGAGCTCACAACAAGTGAATTATATAAGGTGCCTGCCCTGGTATTTGTCTTTTAACATGAGTATTGTATGACTTCATTCTAATTTAACATATAAATCAATTACACGAGACGGGTTGACCTGGTGTAATAAATGAGGAAGGATTAAAAAAAAATACAGCTGAACAGATGACTTTCTTAACCGGCAAACGGTGAATACTGTGCCTTGCGTCTGTACGAGCAAGGCACAGTATTCACAGTTTGCCGGTTAAGAAAGTCATCTGTTCAGCTGTATTTTTTTTTAATCCTTCCTCATTTATTACACCAGGTCAACCCGTCTCGTGTAATTGATTTATATGTTAAATTAGAATGAAGTCATACAATACTCATGTTAAAAGGCAAATACCACGGCAGGAACCTTATATAATTCACTTGTTGTGAGCTCTTGGTGCCAATTCAATTCTATTTGTTGTTTTTTTATTTGATACTTTCTACAGTATCTGGCGACCCAAATTTTTTATTTTTGTTTATCACTATTTGAATAATTTGTGAGTGATTGTTAAATGAATTTGATAAAATTTCAATAACTATTGCATGTGCCGTTTAATGCAGTTTCACTGAAGAAACCACTTATATGTTGAACAGCACTCCTTGCATTTCAATTATAAAAATCTAAATAAAATTCACACCTCTTTCTCCCTCCCACACTTGGTATCTTGCAAGCCTATACAGTAGTTTCTCGCTGTCGTCGTCGGACGCCCCTTGTATTGCAGAATGGCACCAACCCTAGTGTGGAAAGATTTTTGCGAAGTGACGTAGCAATGAGGTACAATGTTTCACTTTGCTTTAAAATGTTAAAATTTTGTTTGTTGTTTCTATGATGTTAGAGGAAAGAAATTGTGGTGACAGCAGTAAATTAGAAACCTAATAAGAATTCATTCACAGCGCACGATAAAAATAAACAGTAGCCGATCTGCCCATGTACTATGCCTTTATCAGATTGTAGCCCTTGAAATGGACAAATTAACACGAAAAATAGAGTTCTTCAACCTTAGCGTTCACGCTTAAGCACTGATTATTCGCAATGCCCAAATAGTAGTATGATCCCCGAATACAAATGATTTTTGAGCAGAATTCCTAAAAATTAAAATCAGTAGGAGTGAGCCGTGGTGCGCCTTTTCTGGCACACCAGCTCTTTGGCACGACTATCGATTACCCGGCTGTATTACGATCTTTGCCTCTGTTGTGATCTGGCGGCGGGTATTTGCGGTCGGGGAGTTGGTGGGACTCGCTACGAGGCGCTAGGACGTGCTTGAGGGGACGAAGCAGCAAAACACGTGGGCTCGGTCAGCAGCGGTGCGGCCAGTCTACCTTGCAGGACAGTCGCGAATTTGTGGTGCACCTGCCTGATGTCAACTCCGGGCGCTGCTCGTCGCATTGCTTAGGTACCTGTTTTCTCGGACAGACCATTTCCTCGAGACCATCTCGAACAACGCTCTCCATCGGAGGTGTCAGTGGTTTTGGTGTCTTCGTTTCGTGGAACCATTTGCGTTGTAGCGACTGTCACTTGTTCGTTGGTTGGTTGCCCTAATGTGTGTGTTGTTGAAGTAAGAGCAGCCGCCAAGGTGTGTGATCGCAAGGAGACCAGCAATCATTATTTCCTTTAAGGAAATCAGCGTCCCCAAAAGATGTAGTAATTGTAAGCTATTGAAGAGGTATTAGGTCGTAGTCCAGTTGTAATTTTCTGCATACCAAGCTTACACTATTGGCAGTCACATTATAGACCTATGCAAGGAAATTAAAGTGCACAAAACCTAGTTTGTGCTGAAGTTGTGTATTTGAATAACGGAATATTATCTTGAAATTATTTCCATTTCATCTTTGTACACGATGTCGGCCTTAATGATATTTCCAAATATTCGTTGCCTAACTATGAGAGTGCAAAAGTCTGATATTATTTTCTAATACTGCTTGCATTTGTGTACAAGTCTTAATTTAAATATTTTACAGCAGTGATATTGCTGCAAAATTTGTTATTTTATTCAAAGCACTTATTGGTTTTTTTTAAATTGTATTATTATTTATTTGTTCTTAACTTATATTAACTGATGTTTGCTTGGTGTTTGCCGTGTTTTCTGCAGTCTGTCTGTGTTCCAGTTTTTTGCGAGTTGGGGTGTGTTGGGGCAGCGCCACGTTCTGCTTCGGTGCACAGAAGCTGTGACGTGCCGTCTAATGGGAAGTGACTCCTGGTTGGGCCCCTGCGTTTAGGTGTTGTTTTGGACGGCTGGTCTGCTGCTTCCAGCATTTTAAGTTAAGTCACGTTTTGCCGAGGGCAGCCTGGCGCCACTTCCCATTTGATAAACCTTTAACATCTCTCATGTATTTAAAAAAAAATTGCCTGCCAATGAATTATGCCAAGTGTAACGTATTGTGCTGGTTGTGTATTGCTCAAAAAATTTTTTTTATCTGAGCCACCCTTTTAAGTTACTTCAGATTTATTGTTCATTAAGTAATTCTAATTTGCTGCTTGCTTGAGAAGGAAGCTATTGGTTATTTTGGATTGTTTTTAAAACAGCAACGTGTTGATTGTATGTTAGCTGTTTTATAAATGTGGTCTTAAATAAATTGTTAATTCATTGCTCCACTAGTTGTTGTGTTTAAGGAGTGACATTATAGGGGCCTTGACTTTTCATGCTAATCCCGACTTCCTAAGTCACAAGGAGAACAGTGGTGTTTTTATAGCAATCTGAGAAAAGCAGCGAACGGTGCAGGGACTAAATTTGCGTTTATTTGTCTATTTAATTTTAATTTTTTGATTCTATATATCTTCAGTTTGAGAGAGTTAAATTTTTTCGATTTCTACATTAATTATGGCAAATAACAGGAATAAAAAAACTGAAATCGGTTATTTCAGAAGCCGACTATTTTGAGCGGTTTTAATTATCAGCTATGTATCATCACCTCACCTGCCACCCGTGCTCCTGCTGCCATACGGGAGCGGACCTTGGAGTACGAGTGAGAACAGAAGAGCGACAAACGAGTAGGAGCAGTACGACAAACAAACAAGGGAAGAAGCCAGCTTATCGCAGCAGTGGGTAGATAACGCTTTGCCATTAGACAGCCCCTGATTCTGCATTTGCCAAGCTCTTCTAGTGTTGCACCCAACTTGTGATACAAACAGTGCTGTTTCCTCAGGTCGATCAGCCTATGCACCGAATAAAAATACTGTTATCGATATAGCGACATTGGCCCTTTCACCATATATCTTGAACAACATCCGGGAAACCATTTTGCATGGCAGGCGCATCTTGAAAAGGTGATGAAGGACAGAATTACCATGACCACTCCATTTGGCACGTGTGTGGTTCAGTTTGCCTCTTAAGTACTGCCATACTTTGTTACAGTTAAGGGATGCGTTCCCCAGTGGATATACTGACGACCCAAAACGTTATAACCACATGTTTCGTAGCATGTTGGTCCAACTTCGGAACGCAGTACAGCAGCGATTCTGCGTGACATGGATTCAATAAGTCCTAAGGAGGGAAGTCGGGATGAGGGGTACATTTAGCATGGAATGTCAAGGCCCCTGCTATGTCACTCCTTAACACAACAACTAGCAAATCAATTATTAACAATATATTCAAAACAAGCTTTTGTAAAACAGATTAGAGGCAGTCAACACATGGTCATTCTTAAGACAATATCAAAATATACAGTTACAACCACTTATTTAAAAGATGAGCCACGGAGATTTCCAGACTTAAGAGACAAATTACAATCTGAAGGTGATTTTAAAGGTGGCACAGATAGTCATTTTTTAAGGCAATAATCTACACTATGAAAGTGATTTACAACACACATCAGTTAGTTACGAACCCAAATAACACAAGGAACACAACAAGTTAATTAATACAATTGATTCCCAAGCAAATTAAATACCCCCTTTTTTTACATATACATAAATTAGGTTCAATAACAACCAAACAGGCTGCGACGCCAGGCTACCCTGGGCAAAAGTTGACTTAAAATGCCAGAAGCAGCAGACCAGCCGTCAAAAACAACACCTAAACGCCGGGACCCAACCGGGAGTCACTTTCCATTAGGCGACACATCACAGATTCTGTGCACCGAAGCAGAACATGGCGGCACTCCCACACACCCCAACTCGCAGAAAACAGGAACACAAACAGACCGCAGAAAACATGGCAAACACCAAGCAAATATCAATCAATATAAGTTAAAAGATCAATAAACAGTATAAATGAAGAACCAATAAATGTTTTCAATAAAGGTGAGTCAATTTTTTCGGCAATAGGGGAAAGTGGGGTAAGACAGGGTAGTGGGGTGAGAAGGGGTACTTGCCTTTACGGCTCAGTTAGTGCTGCAATCTAGCGGAAAACGTTCATACTGCTAGCAGGGACGGAGAAAAAGAATACGTGTGAAATGTCGTGTGGCTAGGGCCTCCCGTCGGGTAGACCGTTCGCCTGCTGCAGGTCTTTCGAGTTGACGCCACTTCGGCGACCTGCGCGTCGATGGGGATGAAATGATGATGATTAGGACAACACAACACCCAGTCCCTGAGCGGAGAAAATCTCCGACCCAGCCGGGAATCGAACCCGGGACCTTAGCATTGACATTTCGTCATGCTGACCACTCAGCTACCGGGGCCGGACAGAATACATGTAAGCGGCAGCCATTCTGAACTGTTAGTTTGCATTGTGTAAGTCCGTTTCCCTCGACTGGCGCAATTTTTGCTGGAAAGTTTTAGTGAAGTTGAAGTTTGGTGCTGAATACAGGTAAAATACATTCATTAACTGAAGCACTGTATATATTGGTGAAAACTGTTATTTTTGGACATTATGTTACGAATATTATAAATACTTTTAGTCGAAACCTAACCTAAAACTAGCGATAAATATTCCACAATGTATCAGTGAGGCAAGACGGGATTTTTTCTATGGGGCATGATGGGGAACTACCCCATCTTACCCCACAGATTTTACAATTTCGTCTTTTGTTTGTACATGGTTTCTAACGTGGTAAGGACATACAAGAGGAAGACTGATCGACGTGGATGATCTCCAGAAAGAATGAAATCAGCTATTGAAGCCGTTATCACAGGTGAAATGGGATATAAAAGAGCAGCTGACACTTTTCGTGTTCCGCAAACAACTCTAGAAAGAACAGTAAAGGACCTTGTGATCAGACAGAAAAATCGGAAAATATATTTACTGCGTCATCGAGTGGACGTGTGTATTCAAGTAAAACAACTCCAGTTTTGGTCAAGAGTCTAGGACCAATTAAAACCGTTTTTACTCCATAGGAAGAGAATATGTTGGTGGAATACGTACTAAAAAAGCAGGAAAGGTTATTTGGTCTGACAGCATATGACCTCAGAAAACTTGCCTTTCAATGGGCAGAGAAGTTGTGTAAAAAGCGCACATTTTCTCAAGAAAAACAAGTAGCTGGCAAAGATTGGTTCATTGGTTTCAAACGCAGACATCCTCAGATAACCCTCAGAAAACCAGAGCACACAAGTGCAGCACGAGCTGCAGGATTCAACAAACCGAACGTAACTAAATTTTTTGGTTTGTTAACTCGACTTATTGATACACATCAATTTACCCCTGACAGAATCTATAATTGTGATGAGACTGGAGTAACTGTAGTAGCAAAGCATAGGTGAAAAATTCTGTCTCTAAAAGGTAGAAAACAAGTTGATGTGTTATCTTCTGCTGAAAGAGGCAACACTGTAACAATAGAAGTATGTTGCAATGCAGCTGGTTCATATATGCCTCTATTTTTCCAAGGGTTCGAGCTAACGATCAGTTAATGAATGACTGCCCTCCTGGAGCCTGGGCAGCATATCACCCAAGTGGTTGGATGCAACCCGATATTTTTTTTTTTCAGTGGTTTAAGAAGTTTGTTGACAGGAGCCGAACTACTACGGAGAGGCCAGTTCTCCTGATTCTCGATGGAAATTTTACCCACACCAAAAACATGGATGTTGTTGACTTTGTAAGGGAAAATGGCGTAGTGTTGTTGTGCTTCCTACCACATTGCACTCATCGCTTACAACCTCTCGATGTAAGCTTCATGAAGCCTTTGAGTGTATTTTATGACCAGAAAGTTTCATGCTGTCTCAGGTCGAATCCAGGACGTGTTGTCTCTTTGTTCCAAATATCTAAGCTATATGGAAGGGCTTTTGTAAAGGCAGCAACTATGTCCACAGGAATTAATGGATTTCACAGAACTGGAATTGGGCCTACCAGCCGTTTTCAGTGACCATGATTATGCCCCATCTGAGACTACAGATAGGCCTAGGCCAGATGTCACAGATAATGAACCCTCAACGCATGAGGCTATGAACACCAACCAGCTTTCTGCTGCTTTCAACTCATCTCAGCCTGCTGCTTCCGCCCATTTAGGCCTACCTCAACCTTCTGGTGTCTCCAGCCCACATCAGCCTGATGCTAAATCGGATATGTCATCTCCAGCTGTCCCCTCCAACATTCTCCAGGCTGATGCTGCATATGAAATACTTGAAGTTGCTGCTCCAGTTGAAAATATTCAGCCTGATTAAAGTCAAATTAATGTTACTACAACTGCAGGAAAGTCTGTACCAATTCCAAAATGTCCAACGCCAGAAGACATTGTACCGGTTCCCTCTTGCAGTGGCCTACATCCAATAAAGAAGAGCCGAAAGCTTGGTAAACCAGCAGTTTTGACTGAATCACCCTACAAAAATGATTTACAAGCAGAAATAAATTTAAAAAGCGAAAAAGAAATGAAGCAAATTGGACAAGCTAGGAAAAACTTAACAAAGAGATTTGCTCGAACTAAGAAAAATACAACCATCACTAGCCAAGTATTGCTAAAGAAGTCGAGTAGTAAGAAGAATATACAAAAGCAAGGCAAAGAAATTAACAAAACCAACTTAAAACGTAAGCAGATAAGTTCCTCTTCATCAGAATCTTCTGATGGTGAGTGTCTTTACTGTGGATACTTGTACTCACAGTCTACTGAAGGGTGAATTCAGTGTTTTATATGCGAAAGATGGGCTTATTGTTCCTGTGCTGGAGAAGAAGATGAAGACGATGAAGCAGTTCATGTTTGTGCACAGTGCAAAGACTGACCCCATCATGCCCCACTAGTACCCCCATCTTGTCCCACTAGATGGGGCAAGATGGAAACTTGTCATTGTATTAGAAAGACAGTTTTATATTGTAACTGAAAAGTCAAAACAAATTTGTTTATACTTCATTCTCAACTATAATAATGTACAATTACACCATAATTTTTTCAAGATCTTCTGACTATGATTGTTGATTTTATGGCCCCAAATATTTTAACTATCCCGTCTTACCCCACTCTCCCCTATCAATGCTGTAAAACATTTAAACTAAGAACTGTACACAAATCCAATGCTGAAAATATAGTATCAGACCTTTACACTCTCATAGTTTGTCAAAATTTCCACGTATGATTAAGGCTGACTATGTGTACAAAGATGAAATGGAAATAACTTCAAGATAATATCACGTTATTCAAATGCACAAGTTCACTGCGATACTAGGATTTGTGCAGTTTAATTTCGTTTCATAAGTCTGCGATGTAGCTGTCAATTGTGTAAGCTTGGAATGCAGAAAATCACGACTATGACCTACTATCTTGAATACTTTACAGTTACTACATCTTTTGGGAACACATATTTTAAAGGAGGTAGTGACTGCTGGACTCCATATGGACACACACCTTGCCGGCTGCTGTTACTTCAGCAACACGTACACTATGGGAACGAACAAACAAGTACACTCGCTGGAACGCAAATCGTTCAACGAAACGAAGGCACCAAAACCACTTACACCTTCGATGAACAGCGTTGTTCGAGATGGTCTCGAGGGATGGGTCTCTCCGAGAAAACAGGCACCAAAGCAATGCGACAAGCAACCCCTATAGTTGACATCAGGCAAGTCCCCCACGAACTCGCTCCCGTCTTGCAAGGTAGACGGGTGGCGTCGCTGGTGACCGAGCCCGCGTGTTTCTCTCCTTCGTCCCCTTAAGCACGTCCTTCTGCCTCATAGCGAGTCCGGCCCCAACTCTCCGACCGCCAAAACAGCCGCCAGATCACAACAGGGCCAAAGATCGTAGTACAGCCGGATAATCGATAGTCACGTGCCAAAGAGCTGGTGTGCCAGAAAAGGCACTCAATGAATAATAGAAGAGGATTTATTTTAAGGTGTTTCCAGGTTTTATACTTTATTGCGGCTGCTTGTAACTAAGCATTCTTGGTCCAGACATCCAGAGACTTGAGAATAGAGAAACATAAATAGCCAAGCATAATTTTCAATTTTAATTTGGGGGTAGGAATAACTGTTGAATATTTAAAGTCATTTTTACGTGTTGTATTTGTGAAAAGTTCTCATTTTATGTTAAAGACTGCTTACGTTTGTCCACTCAAGATCTGTAATTTTTTGTGTGTTAATGTTCGTGAAACAAATAAAAAGATAATTTTTCAACATAGAACTTATCTAATCAGAAAACCAGTTACATTTGATGTCATATAATTTAAGTCATTGCCCGCATGGAAGGTCCATTCCATAATATAGTTAATCATTTTTACTTATTCAGATTTTTTATGAACCACGTATGCTTTGCCTTTTTTAAAAAGATATCGCGTTGCACCAGGCGCATCTCAGTTGTTAATTGTAGTTCAGCAAATGCAGCGCGCTTTCAAGAGATTAGCAGTGTCACGGTGTTTCCATTGTGCAACAGTTAAGCCAAAATTATGAAATAAAAAAGGGAACATTGAGTTTTTCCAGGACCAGTTCATCACTTTAAAAGTTTAATGATTCACAGTGTTGAATTCAAACAGTATTCTTGCCATTATGAATGTATAAACAGACAGGGCACCAGGAAGGCACTTTCAATTTACTTTCTCGCAGACAGACCTTACAACACATTCTCGCAGTCGAATTCTTTTGTTCAAACTCGTTATCGAAAGTTTACGTAGGGCTACACATGGCCAATATTGGCAGCAAGGAGAACTTTTAATGCAGAGCAACAATCACATAATTTTTATTAAAATAACTCTCACTGTGTTTACCGCAATCGTAACTGAACTTATAGCTGAATCAGCACGAGAAAACGTAGAGGCCACTTGCCGCAGAAGCCCCGCTCAACAAGGCACCCTGGGCGCCGCGCTCCAAAACACCCATGGCTGCACCGGAATTGCAAGATGTCGTCAAAACACCCATAGATCGTCGCCAATCCCACTTCACAGAGCGGGCAAGCCTCCGAACTTTAAGCTCTGTGATGAGGCGTGGACGTCAATCACCTTGTCGCCTACTCGTCGCTTCAGTGCCCTTCAGATACTTTTCATAGCTGCTCACGAGAATAGTGCGCGAACACCCGGCCAGCTTCACAGTTTTTGAGATGTTCAAATGGTTCAAATGGTTCTGAGCACTATGGGGCTCAACAGCTTAGGTCATCAGTCCCCTAGAAATTAAAACTACTTAAACCTAACTAACCTAAGGACATCACACACACCCATGCCCGAGGCAGGATTCGAACCTGCGACCGTAGCAGTCCCGCGGTTCCGGACTGCAGCGCCAGAACCGCTAGACCACCGCGGCCGGCTTGAGATGTTCGCCCCCAGGCACCGGCGCAGAACAATCTGAACTTTTCCAAAATCGTTCACATTAGCTGATTTCCCCACCTGCAGCCCATACCATCGCTAGAATGATTCCTCACACGGCTCTGCTCCGCTTATAGAACTTTCTCACCGCGTTACGCGACCGCCAACGCCACCAGGCGCGATTCAATCTCGCGGTGGGGAGTGGTCAAAATGTTTTGGCTTATCAGCGTATGTCCCTTCTGTGCGGCAGTGTTTTAATTGTCTCACATTTAATCACGAAAGCAGCCAGTGCCGCTCTGCCAAAAGATGCGCCAAATCGTGCGCGAGCCTACTTCCCCTCCACTCAGCCACGATGTGTACACTGCAACCAGGCGCACTAGGCGGTAAACCTGGAATGCCCAGGTGCGTAAAGGGACTCGCTAGTAGACAAGGCGTCAATTTCGTGGAAGCCGAGACGGCTATCTCATATAGGCCGTATTCCGAAGCAGTGCAGTCTTCCCGAGCCCTGCGTGACGAACGAGCCTTCCCAGATCTGCCGGCTCACCGCATACATACGTAGTCACAAAGCAGCGACGCCAGGCCGCCCGCTCGGCGACCACACCCCGAAGCACGTCACCATACCTCTGCACTCGAACACCCTGCCACTCGGATCCAACCGCAGCAACCCGTAATCACAGCAATATCACGCCTGCAAGTCGCTTGAAACGTCCCCTTTGAAAAATTTATACACGACTGTGCTTAATCTGACACACAATATTTTTTAGCGCAACGCAATCTGACTTTCAAAAATCCCTACAAAAGAATGGCCCTGACTAACATTAACCTATACCTTTCACAAATCACTTACCTCACAAAAATCTTCGTTACTCGAACTACTGCAATACGGCGAGCGCCACTACTGCCAGCTAAATAAAAGATTCAAACTACTGAAGGCACTAACTACTGATAGGCTTAGTTAGCAAATGAAACATTTTAATAGAGAACAAACAATGTATTTACCTTAATAATCATAATATATATAGCAGTTCATGACATCCATTTTTACAAATTTCAAAACTCCGCCATTTCTCTCCCCACATCCACCACTGCTGGCGGCTCACCTCCAACTGCGCAACGCTACGCGCTGTTCACATCCAGCTGCCGCTGCCCAACACTACAATGGCAGACAACAATGCAAACTAACCACAGACTGCACATAGCACAGCCAGTGATTTTCATACAGAGCGCTACGTAACGTTGCCAATAAGAAAACATAAACAGCCTACTTACACGCTGAACAACTCTTGTAACGAAAGTTCCTCTCCAGAGATGGAAACAGGAAGACCGTCCACTCCGGGTCACTCACACTGCAAGAAAAATCTTATCATGCAGGTCATTCACGAAACCCAAACGGCACCATAAGGACGAGTCAGTCCGATAGCGATACGTCAGATGTTACCATAAACTCTGACTCAGCAAAATGGCGATTAAAATTCTACAAAATTTTACGCCAGGCTGGTCATTTCCAGCGAGAAATCCCACAAAGAAAATTACTTTCGTAAGACATACACATTGCACCTCTCTCAAAAACTTGATATAGACCAGGTTCATTGTTCTCGCTCCCAGGCTTCCAGATTTTGCGGGAAAACAGACACGACGCAAGGCGGTGTTGCACTGTTCGTTAGACACTCAGTTCCTGCTTCTGCCAGATAACGTCGACCACACACACATAAGAGGCTTTCAGGCTAAGACTTTAGACCTCTCCGTAGTGGCACTATACTACCTCTTCCCCCCCTTCAAAAAATAAAATAAAATAAAATAAAATAACCAAAATCGAAATTGATGAATGGCATACATTTGTTAATCAGCTCGATCCCCCTTTACTGCTTTTTGGGGACTGTAATGCGCACCATACGACCTGAGAATGTGAGATCAACGACAGATATGGAGCAGCTGTTTTAGAAATCTTAGATGAACTCAATTTATTCATGCTGAACAATGGTTCCCCAACTTTCATCCCGGCGCCTGGGAGATGCTCGTCTGCAATAGACATCAGCTTGTGTTCTTCGAATATCTCCCATGAATATGACTGGGACGTCTGCTGCTACCCGCTGGGGTCTGATCATTTTGCTATTCTAATAACTACGATAAATGAATGATCCAGGTCCACACAGGCAAACATCAAAAGGAACACATCCAAAGCAGACTGGGAGACGTATAAAACATATATCAAGGAACAGTTTCGCGCAGCTTTACTGCTAGGGCCTGCAGACGAACGTTACAATCTGTTCGTTTCCCCAATAAATGAGGCGGACAAGTTAGACCGATCCAGAGGCCATAAGGCTTTTCAGTTCCATAGTGGAATCAGGACTGCTCAAGACGAGTTGCTGAACGAAAGCTAAATTACAGCACGTATAAAAGAGAACGCACCCGGGCGAATTTTCTCAAATTCTAATAGGTGGCAGCCGCCACAAGACTTTTTATGGGTCAGCGGAAGTAACAGTCTTGGAAACAGTTTAGTGAGACGCTCACCAGAAAAACTATTGTCATCGGGTTGGTCCACCATACACAAATTTCGAAACAGGTCCCCCTAGAGTAAAGGTTTACGTGGCTAGCTGGATGACTTCGCACAAATCGCCGCATTCCCATCGGTCATCACCGAATCACTGAAACCCTCTGATGCTGCTTCTCCTTCGTCCCTGGGATCGAAGCAATTCTTACTGACCCCGTTTCAATTCTCAGAACTGCGGAACGTCTTAGAAGGCACCAGCGATGCTGCTCCAGTATATGACGACATCCAATACAAAATGCTGGCCAATCTGCCGGACGAAGCCTTACGCTGCGTGACATCTACAATCATTTATGGGAATTAGGCAACTTCCCAGACGATTGTCGCACTTACGTAAAATTTGTTCCCATACTCCAGCCCAGCAAAGACCACTATTTGGGCAGTTCGTGCCGTCCCAACGCTCTTTCTTCTTGCGTGTTTAAAACATTAGAAAGAATCATGAAGCGCCTTCTGAAATAGTGGTGTGAGAGGAACTCTCTTCTGCCCCGCTCTCAATACGGGTTTTGAAAAAGAAGAGGCACGATAGGCAGCCTAAGTTTCTTAAACTACCGACATAGAAAGTACTTACGCTTCCAATGGTTACTTCGTGGCACTATTTTTCTATGTTTCCGGTGCGTATGACAGTGTGAAAGTGAACGTCCTGATACGGGACCTCAAGTCAATAGGTGTGCCAGACGTCATTAACCGCAACCTTTACTCTCTCCTACGGTAACGTGTAATCTGTTCAGACAACAGGACTACATCTTGCGTGGGCTGCGTCTGGTCTACGGCGGATTGCCACAAAGCTCACATCTTTAGTCCTACTCATTATGGCATAATCATTGATGGACCTGTTTCAACAGTTGACCTCAATCGACACTGTCAGTATTGCCCGCTTTCTGCAAGAAGCGGATATTTAGTTATATGTCAGACAGAAAGCTTCCACCGCGATATACGGACTGTGGTGAGTGTGTGAATGTACACCGTGTACCATGAAGATTAGCTGGAATTAATGTACCTACATGTACAATTTAACTTTGATATCTACGAGGTGCATTCAAGTTCTAAGGCCTCCGATTTTTTTTCTAATTAACTACTCACCCGAAATCGATGAAACTGGCGTTACTTCTCGAAGTAATCGCCCTGCAGACGCACACATTTTTCACAACGCTGACGCCATGATTCCATGGCAGCGGCGAAGGCTTCTTTAGGAGTCTGTTTTGACCACTGGAAAATCGCTGAGGCAATAGCAGCACGGCTGGTGAATGTGCGGCCACGGAGAGTGTCTTTCATTGTCGGAAAAAGCCAAAAGTCACTAGGAGCCAGGTCAGGTGAGTAGGGAACATGAGGAATCACTTCAAAGTTGTTATCACGAAGAAACTGTTGCGTAACGTTAGCTCGATGTGCGGGTGCGTTGTCTTGGTGAAACAGCACACGCGCAGCCCTTCCCGGACGTTTTTGTTGCAGTGCAGGAAGGAATTTGTTCTTCAAAACATTTTCGTAGGATGCATCTGTTACTGTAATGCCCTTTGGAACGCAATGGGTAAGGATTACGCCCTCGCTGTCCCAGAACATGGACACCATCATTTTTTCAGCACTGGCGTTTACCCGAAATTTTTTTGGTGGCGGTGAATCTGTGTGCTTCCATTGAGCTGACTGGCGCTTTGTTTCTGCATTGCAAAATGGCATCTACGTCTCATCCATTGTCACAACCGACGAAAAGAAAGTCCCATTCATACTGTCGTTGTGCGTCAACATTGCTTTGCAACATGCCACACGGGCAGCCATGTGGTCGTCCGTCAGCATTTGTGACACCCACCTGGATGACACTTTTCGCATTTTCAGGTCGTCATGCAGGACTGTGTGCACAGAACCCACAGAAATGCCAACTCTGGAGGCGATCTGTTCAACAGTCATTCGGCGATCCCCCAAAACAATTCTCTCCACTTTCTCGATCATGCCGTCAGAACAGCTTGTGCGAGCCCGAGGTTGTTTCGGTTTGTTGTCACATGATGTTCTGCCTTCATTAAACTGTCGCACCCACGAACGCACTTTCAACACATCCATAACTCCATCCCCACATGTCTCCTTCAACTGTCGATGAATTTCAATTGGTTTCACACCACGCAAATTCAGAAAACGAATGATTGTGCGCTGTTCAAGTAAGGAAAACTTCACCATTTTAAGTATTTAAAACAGTTCTCATTCTTGCCGCTGGCGGTAAAATTCCATCTGCCATACGGTGCTGCCATCTCTGGGACGTATTGACAATGAACGCGGCCTCATTTTAAAACAATGCGCGTATTTCTATCTCTTTCCAGTCCGGAGAAAAAAAATTGAGGCCTTAGAACTTGAATGCACCTCGTACATCAGAATATTTTGTGATCTGAAGATGACAGTAGCCGAAACCGGTAATAGTGAAGTGTAAAAGTTTGTGTGATCAAGACGGACCTGTAAAATAAAGTTCCACAATATGATCACAGACTCATTTTCAGACATAATGTCTTCAGTTGATAAATGTAATTTCTAATGCCTGTGCTGCATATACAGGGTGATTCACGAAGATATGCAAATATTTTAATATGTTAATCTGCAAGTAAAAGTAAAGAAAAAAGATCGCATAAACATAGATCCGGAAATGTTCAGTTACAGATTTACAGCTAATAAAAGATTTTGCCTGAAATTTAGCATCTTCGCTAATATCAAGCCATAGCAAAACTGTACGATGCTAAAGTAAAGCACGATTTCCATTTATTTTGTTGTTATTGATCTGGTCAATCTAATAGAACATGTCCAAGACACAGTCTAGAGCATCCAGTGAAGCAAAGAAGTAATATCGTAAAATTTTGAATTTGACCCAATTTGTTTTTTTTTTTTTTTATTCCAGACAATTGCACGAAGTTTTCAGCAGAAGTTGTAGAGAATTTAATTTTGGAAAAACGATAGTAATAACGTTAACTGAAACTGTATGAATGTGTCAGATAATCTGCTTTTATTAATACCATAGCACACGTGAATTCATGTTAAACTGAAAAAAACAAAGCTCAGTGTTAATGAAGTTGTACAGTGTACATACAATTTCACAATAAATGCTCAAAAATGTCTCCACCGAGTTCAATATACTTAGAT
This sequence comes from Schistocerca cancellata, assembly GCF_023864275.1. Classification (NCBI taxonomy): domain Eukaryota; kingdom Metazoa; phylum Arthropoda; class Insecta; order Orthoptera; family Acrididae; genus Schistocerca; species Schistocerca cancellata. Next base: position 743,846,099 of record NC_064628.1, on the reverse strand, counting down.
GCATGTGTATGAACAGATTTTGTTGCTCGTTTCAGTTTCATAGCGTTGTTCTTAATTTCGTCTACTGCATTCATAATGCGAGCAAGTAATGCCTCACGTGTATTGACTTTGTCCTCATAAACTATATCTTTCATCCATCTCCATACACAGAAAGCCATTGCTGTTAACTCTTCCGATCTGGGTGGCCACAGGCGTATAGCACCACGACCAATCAATTTCTGGGGAAAATGTTCATTTAAACGTGTAGTAATAGCGTTGGTGAAATGTGGAGGCGCGCCGTCATGTTGAAAATACATTTGCAATCGCGTAGCAAATGGAACATCTTCGAGCATCCGGGGCATTTCTTCTTGAAGGAATTGTAAGTACGTCTCGCCAGTTACACGTCCTGGGAAAATGAAGGGCCAATAAAGTGTATGCTGATTACACCACACCACACATTTATGCTAAATCGCTCCTGGAAATTGCGTTGCACTGTTGCATGTGGGTTTGCTTCAAACCATACGTGCTCTTTATGTAAATTGCTTATACCATCTCGAGTAAAGTGTGTCTCATCAGTATATAAAATGTATTTGCGCAACTGCCGATTAGTATTTAACCAGTTTCACAACTCCAAGCAAAGGACAGGATCTCCCGGATGTAAATGATGCACTTTTTGTTTATGGTAAGGATACAGATTATTGTACTTCAGTGTACGCCATACCTTAGACTGTGAAATGCCTAATCGTTGAGAGATACGTCGTGTACTGGTACCCGGGCTACGTTGAACAGCATCCATAATATCATCACATCGTCTTCACGCATCGAGCGCTCGTATTGATTATGAACGCTAGGTAGAGAACCTGTCTCCCGTTACATTCGAAATACTCCGCTAATGATTTGTGCATTCGGAATCCCCCGAGTTGGATAACGTACGCGATATTCGTTAACTGCAGCCATAGCGTTAGCATCACGTTTGCCATAAATAAACACCATATCGGGGTATTCCTCTATCGTAAATCTGAAAGGCATCCCTATTTCATAAATAATCTACAAACTGCAACAATTACTATGTGGTTTCTCTTAATTACATTGTTGTTATTATGTTCTTTCACCGAACAATACAGAAAAATAACTCATTTCAAGGTTAGGAGACGACTGAAACAACTCGCTAACGATTGCCAACAATGATATAAACGTTTCCACATTCTTAATCGAAAGTAAACAAATTTACTTGTATAATAATCTTTTCTCCTCTGGACGTTCTGGAAAACTACTGCAGATATACGTCTGGGACATATGTTATTAGGTTCACCAGATCTACAGCGACAAAATAAATGGAAATCTTGCTTTACGTTAACCTTTTACAGTTTTGCGATGTCATCTTATTAGCGAAGTTGCTAAATTTCAGACAAATTGTTTTATTAGCCGTAACTCCGTAACTAAACATTTGCGGATCTGTGTTTATATGATCTTTATTCTTTAGTTTTACTTGTAGAATAACATATTAAAATAATTGCATATCTTCGTGAATCACCCTGTATAATATCGTGTACCAAATCTGTAATTATTCACTTCTCTGGCTAAATGGTTAATGCCAAGGGCCAATAAATAAATAAAAATTTCTTTGCGGCGATCCGCACAGACAGCACGGTAGGGGAGAGGGCAAAGGTAGTGGTGGGGGGTGGCTCCCTCGCAGAGGGGACAGCACGGTAGGGGAGGTGTAGTTGTGTATCATAAGCCTTCGCCCAAACGCATGTCTCGCGAAACTTGTAAGCTACAGCTAGAGAATCTGCAAACGATCGTATTAACAGGGTATGCCAGCATGACAAATAATTCGACAAGTCTGCCATTTAATGTTAAAAACACAATGGGTACAGAATTACGCTGAAACTGGGTCAGAGAGAGCGATTTATTTTCGCCTGTCTTGTACACCATTTTTTCTCTTGTTGCCATGTTGAAATTAGCTTCTGTTCCCAAAACACTGCAGCGTTTACACAGCTGCCCCTGGCTAACACGCTAATGCAGCTGCAGTTGCGACAAATTCCTCATCAAAGAGAGAAGGTCAATAACTTAGGAAAAACTCATGCTAGGTATAAAAATAAAAGTGTGTTTTCTTCATCTAACTTGATACAAAGTCCACGCTAATTCTCATTTCACCAGCTAAAGATAGCCCTTCGAAGAATTACATTACTTCATTGAAAAAATATTGCTGTAGGTAGGGACGTTTCGCATGTTAGCTATATGGCAAAACTCTCACCTTGCATGCTATTGAAGGGTAACCTGTTTGGACTATTTAATTGATTGAGAATGTTGGCAAAATTTAGTGTACTAACAACATTTATTTTACCAAACAAGACATAAATTATACTAAACAAGTTATAGATTGAATTCCCTAAACAACTAACAGATGATTAAACATTCCACTGGGTGGCGCCTGTTTGGCAAAGACAGTTCAACTAGGTGATCAGTGAGTCAAGTACTCTGGCCCTAAAAATGTGGATTGTTGTGGCGTAGCAAGACAGCCACGCCACTCTGAGGTAGCCGAAAGGCACGCTAACTAATGCAGACGGGCGTGAAGTCTGAAACAGGACGCTCAATGAATGCTAATAAGAAAAGAATGTATCGTCTGGTTACTTAACTTTTATTCATCCTTGTGGTATACATCGTTCTTGTTGAGACAGGCTTTGGACGATAATTATCAATTGCTATGTAAGGCTAATGGCGCCTTGCTAGGTCGTAGCCATGGACTTAGCTGAAGGCTATTCTAACTGTCTCTCGGCAAATGAGAGTAAGGCTTCGTCAGTGTAGTCGCTAGCAAAGTCGTCGTACAACTGGGGCGAGTGCTAGTCCGTCTTTCTAGACCTGCCATGTGGTGGCGCTAGGTCTGCAAGTACTGACAGTGGCGACACGCGGGTCCGACATGTACTAATGGACCGCGGCCGATTTAAGCTACCACCTAGCAAGTGTGGTGTCTGGCGGTGACACCACATGGATAACGCAAGCTGAATTGATCTGACGCTGAGCAGACTTTGATTGATCAAATCTACTGAAGTTTCTCTACGTAGGTGCAGCTGAGAGCAAGTGGCGATTGAGATCTGTATGCCCTGACAGTGCCGGAGCAGCAGTACGGTACCCCGTTTACTTCATGGGACGTCGTGACTTGCAGCTGGCGAGATGTGTGCGGCGGAGAAGGTGAAGGCGGCACTTGTGAATCGATCGTGGCCACGAAAGAAATGCAAAAATCTCAGGTCTAGCGAGCAGGCAGATGGATCGCAATTTACTCTCTACCGCAGCCTTGAAATCACGGTAGATTTCAGTGTGTGACACACCCAATTCTGCTCACTTATACGACAGAGCGTACAAAGTACCAAACGTCAAGACTGGCAAACCAAAAATGAATAAGTGTGCCCTCGGCAAACGAGTAGTCTGAGACATTTGAAGTCACACTGTCGGTACAATAAGAAGTTCACCACCGGCCCCCAGTCTAAACTACTCGCCAGTGAAGTCAGGACAGATCCCAAGTACCAACCACACACGCCCGAGCTTCTAGCAGAAGAACTTACCAGACCCAGGTCCCACACCTCAGTGCCTCCCACCTAGACTGAAAAAATTCCGTTTTCCCGCAAAGTGCACGAACGACACCGCCTTCACACCGTCTTGAGCCAATCACAAGGCTCTAGAGGCGCTTAATCTCCCGTCCGACACAACAGCACAAACTCATGTCGAACCAGCGCAAGAGTTACGAAACCTGGGTCTCTGAAAAAAAAAAAAGAAACTGCCAATTACCGGCTTTTTTTAAGTTTGCACAGAGGGGGAAAAGATGAATTTCTCCTAAACTGAGTCTCTTTCCATAGCAACAAGTGAACAGGTACAATCTCATAGATTGTTATCTAAATTGTTGTGGATTGGCAAGACAGCCAACCCACTATGACAGGAAGACGAAAGGCACGCGTTTTAGCTCACGCAGGCTGGCGTGAGGTCTGGAACAGGACACGGAAATGAGACTAGTAAAAAACGTACGTAGCTGCTGGAATACTTAACTTTAATCCATAATTGGTGAACATCGCTCTTGACGGTTCATGTTTTACAGCGTCAATAGTAACTGGTAATGGCGCCTTGCTAGGTCGTAGCAAATGACGTAGCTGAAGGCTATGCTAACTATCGTCTCGGAAAATGAGATCGTAATTTGTCAGTGAACCATCGCTAGGAAAGTCGGCTGTACAACTGGGGCGAGTGCTAGGAAGTGTCTCTAGACCTGCCGTGTGGCGGCGCTCGGTCTGCAATCACTGATAGTGGCGACACGCGGGTCCGACGTATACTAACGGACCGCGGCCGATTTAAAGGCTACCACCTAGCAAGTGTGGTGTCTGGTGGTGACACCACATAAATCATCTGTACCTTGGAGCTTGTTACTCCTAGCTGTGAGGTGTAATAAAGATTCCATCTCTAAATGTTTCTCAGATGCCAGAGTTTTCTTATACAACAGGGGTGGCCAAGGGAAGTGGCTCACTGGCCTTCTTGCAGTATTGACGAACACGTAAACATGTGAATTTTTATTATGTGTGGTACTCCACACAATGCCCAGTTTACGACTCCCTTGCGTAGACGCGTTCCTTTAGGCCGTCGCCCCTGTCCAGGCTTCTGCTGGCGCCACGGCAGGTATCACGGCATTGTTCTGCTAGAGCCCGGTCCTGAAGATGGGCTGCCCTGTCTACCCTGTATGGCTGTGGACCTGTCCAGAAAGATTTACTAAGGGATGGGTTGGCTGCCAATTGCTTTCAACTCCCAACAAGCCGTTTCTATGAGCTCATGCTCTTAGCACCCTACCAGGCTCCATCAATGTCTGCTCAGGCTGTTAACTTTCTGGAGTCTCACTCAAGGTGCGTCAGGTTGTAATAAAATATTTAATAATTTTCTGTATATGAAAAACAGGTGAGAGAGTAACTTGTCCTCTCTCACTGTTATTTGCCAAAAATTCGTTTCGGATCTCAAACCGTTTGTAAGAACTAAAGGGTGGTATAAATACTTCCACTCTCGTTTGGACAAACAATCGGAAGTGAGTGCACTACATACAATCCGTTTTCTCGAGATTGGCAGTAGATCTCATCTCAAGTTTAAAGAAAAATGGAGTACCTTTGCGCCATTTCAAACTGAGCAATAAGTGGACTAACATGCGCCAAACGCAGACTCATAGTGACCCTTATTTTTCATTGCAAAGTATTCAAATTTAAGAACCCTACATTACTAGGTACAGAAATATCACAGTAACTACGAGCGCTATCGAAATTGTAGGTAGTTCATCATGAAGTTGACAAATGAGGCTTTGAAATGTGTGAGAAGCATTTTTTTATCGAATATTTTATTTACAATCGTTCGAGAAAAGTTGCTGCACAACCGACTTGCGTACGCCTCCATTATCGCAGTATAGCCGAGGCAGGCTGAGAATGCTTCGTTCGTAGCGGACGAAGCTCACGGCTATGTAGGCGACAGATAACTGAGGCGGCTGCCCCTCGGGAACAGAGACGTTGACTCACCCAGAGCTAAGGACGAGAATGCGTTTCTACGCACCAGCCAAATAACCCTGCGTGAGCTCACAGTTCACAGGTGTGTAGGCGATAGTAACTGAGGCGGTGGACTGCCCAGCACTGAGGAAGAGAATGCGTCTCTGCACGCAGGCCAAGTAATCCTGCGACAGTTCTATTCGCAATCACACCATGGAAAGGATGAAAACCAGTATAATACTGACGTAACAGTGTCGCCTTGATTTCTAATTTATGCATCCCCCAACATCAGATTCGTACTCTCTCCGTTTCTGATCCGCGATGACAACCCCACACCTTCTTTTATACTTCTAGGTCTGCCTGCCGTGACATCTAGTGGCCAGTTCCACATTACATAATGGTGTCTGGAAACTTTTGATCAGATGGTGTATAAAACCCAACCTGTAACGAGAAAAGTTAACATATGATGGCATCTTATTTCAGTCAGTTTGTATTTGTGAGTCTATTTTGGTGGAAATAATGTGTTGTTTATCCCTAGGTAGTTTCGGTAATAATTCGCCACAATAGGTACCTTTCATTTTAATTCTAGAAGACATAAAATGCAGATTTTTGCACAGTTGAAACCATTAATTGCTTTGATTACCTTCATGTTTTACGTTTTAATGTTCCTAATGCATGGTGAATCATTTGACACGTAATATCCCACTCATTTCATAAACACTTCAATAGATGGAAATCAACTTTCGAATAAATGATGCTATGTCAAGGGGAACGTATTATTTTTAAACATTCAGCCCTCTGCCGGCCGCGGTGACCGAGCGGTTCTAGGAGCTTGAGCCCGGAAACGCGCAACTGCTACTGTCGCAGGTTCGAATCATGCCTCGAGCATGGATATGTGTGATGTCCTTAGTTTGGTTAGGTTTAAGTAGTTCTAAGTTATAGGGGACTGGTGACCTCAGATGTTAAGTCCCATACTGCTTAGAGCCATTTGACCATTCAGCCCTCTTATCTCTAGTATCAACCTACACATTCCAGGAAATATGTTCTTCTTAAGTAGGGCAACATACTTTTTTAATATGATGTGACAGCTGTTGAAAATACGAATACAGTGATATAACGCTGGGGGTATGTTGGTTCTGAAACTGTTTGCAAAATTGTTTCATAAGTATGTTCAAATTCAATGCCAAGGCAGCTGTAATTGGCTATTACAGTCACAACGGCAAGTGGGGCTCACATGTTAGTCTCTGTTTTATGCCCCAAGAGGATAGACCTACGATACTGAGATAAAACATATTTTCTTTTGACCCTGGTTCATACGAAACATTCAAATTATCTATGATATTTTAGGAATGCAACTGCATGTAAACTTTTAGCATATCAGATGGCACTTAGGAAAACTTATTCCAATGTATGTGCGAACTCGTATTTAAGTGAACAGCTCATATTGAAACAGGTACACAGTCGAAAGGCTCGTTACAAAGATGGAGCCTGGCATGAGGGCCTAACTTGGCAGTATTTATACCGCTGTAGTCGATTCCGCTCCATTGCCTTTCAATTTTTTCGAAAAGTTTCAACGCCAACATCAGCAAGGGTTATATTACTGAACTTGTCTTTTCGAGAACTTTCGATTCTCGTCAGCCGAGCGGTACTAGGCGCTTCAGTCTGGAACAGCGAGACCGCTACGGTCGCAAGTTCGAATCCTGCCTCGGGCGTGGATGTGTGTGATGTCCTTAGGTTAGTTAGGTTTAAGTAGTTCTAAGTTCTAGGTGACTGATGACCTCATATGTTAAGTCCTATAGTTCAAAATGGTTCAAATGGCTCTGAGCACTATGGGACTTAACATCTATGGTCATCAGTCCCCTAGAACTTAGGGCTACTTAAACCTAACTAACCTAAGGACACCACACAACACCCAGCCATCACGAGGCAGAGAAAATCCCTGACCCCGCCGGGAATCGAACCCGGGAACCCGGGCGTCGGAAGCGAGAACGCTACCGCACGACCACGAGATGCGGGCTAAGTCCCATAGTGCTCAGAGCCATTTGAACCATTTGATTATCGTCAAATACTTCGGTCGATATACGAATGAAGAGGAGCAAACCTAAGACAAAATTATGTGGGCTCGTGGGCAATAGCGATTATTGTGGGTGGTGTTATCAAAACAAGGTAGCCTACGGTAGATGCTAAACTTATGAACACAATTACCGTTCTTCGCAGTCAGATGCATGAAATTAACAGCCTGTTGCTTTTCTTACTCCACTGTGAACGTAATGTTACTGTACATGCTATTAATCTACATTAACATAATATCATTATGATTGAGTAATCCCCTTTCTCTCGTATTTTAAAAGTATTGTTTACCGTCACTAGGTAAGGCACTTAATTTTTATCATATGACGTCTAATTTATGATTAGATTCACATTTACTTATGTCTTTAGGTATTTAGGTAAGCTGCGGAGAGACGTCCTCTCGGTTTCAGTTCGTGTCAGTACTTGGTAGGCTTTACCACGTGACCAGGAGTGGGGCAGTAGTAACCGCCATTTCTAGATACATGTGTTCCGTTCCGCAGCCTTGGAAGCAAGCATGCAAAGTTAACCTCGGTTTTTATCAACTCATATGCGGTAGAACGCTCATAGCGAAGCAGGTAGTGTTTAAGATACAGATATTCGGTCTGCACTGCTAGGGATCAACCAACGTTACGGGGAGTCTCCACCTAAAAATTTAACTTTTCTTCTACTTCGCTGATTTCAACCGAAAATCATATTTATCACATTAAGATGTAGCTACGTCTAAGTTTTGAAATCCAGAACTTCATTGGTTTTGACGTTTGAATTCTTAATATAATTTTAATGGTTTTTGTGAAACCCAGCTTTTGGTTCAAAAAATGGTTCAAATGGCTCTGAGCACTATGGGACTTAACAGCTGTGGTCATCAGTCCCCTAGAACTTTGAACTACGTAAACCTAACTAACCTAAGGACATCACACACATCCATGCCCGAGGCAGGATTCGAACCTGCGACCGTAGCAGTCGTGCGGTTCCGGACTGCGCGCCTAGAACCAGCTTTTGGTAATGATCTCAGTGTTCACATTCCAGATTTTGTAGGTACATCACAAGACGTTGTTCAACAGTTCTGTGCATTACTTTTATGAGAAATGATATCAATTAACGATCAGTATTTTTCTGAATCTCTAGACTAATGTTGTCTTTTATTGTGGGTACGTAAGTGTGATAGTAAAATAGAGAAACTAAATTTTCGTTTATATCAATGAGCGGAAGTATGCAAATACGTCAAGACTATGACTTGCAAAAATTTAATCGAGATTTGTTAATATTTAGAATGAAAAGTTGGCGCTGAACTTTTTCTTGACAAAAAACCCTTACGAGAAATATATACATATCAGTATAAGACACATACCCCTTAAGATTCACCAGCACCGTACACTTTTCCTTCCTGCTCCTCTAGGGCAACATCATCTAATCTCAAGACTACTGTAGCCTTTTTCTTGAATTTTTCCTACTCCTAGTAGGACCTCGTGCTCTGCTTGTCAATCATTGACCTCTAAATAAGGAGATCTTCTTCTGGGAGGGTGATAAAGAAGTGCTGGGACCCCTGCTTCCTTCAGTCTTCAAACATCCCATACTGAACTGACAAACAGCTTCTACATGACACGAAACTATCTTTTCCTTTTCTGGGACACTTGGACCAATTGACACTGTGCTAATTTTCGTTTACATTTTGTGTCTTGTCGTCAGTGCATCTTGGCCGTAGTGCAGCAGATGCAAGTATCTGATAGACAGGTACTATCTTGAAACTTCCTGGCAGATTAAAACTGTGCGTCGCACCGAGACTCGAACTCGGCACCTTTGCATTTCGCGGGCAAGTGCTCTACCGACTGAGCTTCCCAAGCACGACTCACGCCCCCTTCTTACAGCTACACTTCCGCCAGTACCTCGTCCCGTACTTTCCAAACTTCACAGAAGCTCTCCTGCGAACCTTGCAGAACTAGCACTCCTGGAAGAAAGGATATTGCGGAGACATGGTTTAGCCATAGCCTGGGGGATGTTTCCAGAATGAGATTCAGGTACTATCTTGAGTAGTTCGGCAGCTCTTAGTATCCTACGGCCCATTGCGCAGTCGATATTTCAACTATTTCTTAGACGTATTTGTAAATCGAATACAGCAAAATTATTGTGGGATCTAAGAGTAAACGCTCCAAAGTTGTAAAACAGCCACTAAAAATTTTTTTACGAAAAGAACTGAAGTTTTAGGGTGGACTTTCTCCTTATACCTGTAATCCTTCTCGAGACGCCGCTGTCCGTGCGCTCCTTACCTTAATTTGTGATTCGAATCCTGGAGTTCGTCTTTATCGAGTTGCACTGAAACTCCCTCAAGGGACTGGAATATCTACCGATATCGTGTCCGAATTTTTGTGTCTTTTCATGTACTTGTGGCCCACAGAAAGTCTGCAGATCGCCTGTGTAGTCCGAAACTGTGGACCGGTTAGTTGTCATCTCTTTGTATCGAGACTGCCTCTCATTTCTATGTGCTTACGAGAATATATCTGCTTCTCTTTTAGCTCTCTGTTACAGGTCTGTATTCTCCTCTTGTCCTCTTCACTGATCAGTTAATCGCTGTTAGCAATCGAAATCCACGCAGTAGGAGAAGAAGAATCCGACGCCATCACGGTCCGGAGAGCAGCAGATTATTGGGTGAGGATATTTTAATCTGACGGTAGGGAAGACTGTGACAGCCAGAACGTATTTATTTATTTCATTTCAACCGCTCCGAAGCCTAGAACATAAGTACTATACGCTGATCCATGGGCATAGATCTAATTGCATTTCGTTTTGAAGCATGTTTTGTCAACTAGAAGAGATACGATTTTTTAATTCTGTGTTTTTAATTTAGTTTTAATGCTTTCCACTGTAGTTTCTGAAAATCCGGTCATAACTACGAGGGTGAGTCAAATGAAAACCTTAAATATTTTTAAAAATATTATTTATTGTGCAGAAATGGTAAAAAGCTGTATCACTTTTGAACATAATCTCCCCCACGCTCAATGCAAGTCCTCCAGCGCTTACAAAGAGCATAAATTCCTTTAGAAAAAAATTCTTTTGGTTGTCCGCGCAACCACTCATGAACCGCGTGGCGTACCTCTTCATCAGAACGGAACCTCTTTCCTCCCATTGCGTCTTTGAGTGGTCCAAACATATAGAAATCACTTGGGGCAAGGTCTGGTGAGTATGGTGGATGAGGAAGACACTCAAAATGCAGGTCTGTGATTGTTGCAAGTGTTGTACGGGCAGTGTGGGGCCTTGCATTGCCGTGTTGCAAAATGACACCTGCTGACAACAATCCACGTCGCTTTGATTTGATTGCAGGCAGCAGATGATTTTTTAGAAGATGTACGTATGATTCACTGGTGACAATGGTCCCTCTAGGCATGTAATGCTCCAAAATGACGCCTTTTTCATCCCAAAGGAGATTCAGCATAACCTTCCCTGCTGATGGTTCTGTTCACATCTACATCTACATCTATACTCCGCGAGCCACCTTACGGTGTGTGGCGGAGGGTACTTATTGTACCACTATCTGATCCCCCCTTCCCTGTTCCATTCACGAATTGTGCGTGGGAAGAACGACTGCTTGTAAGTCTCCGTATTTGCTCTAATTTCTCGGATCTTTTCGTTGTGATCATTACGCGAGATATATGTGGGCGGTAGTAATATGTTGCCCATCTCTTCCCGGAATGTGCTCTCTCGTAATTTCGATAATAAACCTCTCCGTATTGCGTAACGCCTTTCTTGAAGTGTCCGCCACTGGAGCTTGTTCAGCATCTCCGTAACGCTCTCGCGCTGACTAAATGTCCCCATGACGAATCGCGCTGCTTTTCGCTGGATCATGTCTATCTCTTCTATTAATCCAACCTGGTAAGGGTCCCATACTGATGAGCAATACTCAAGAATCGGACGAACAAGCGTTTTGTAAGCTACTTCTTTCGTTCGAAACTTCTTTGTTTTTGGTGATGAAGAATGGCGCCATTCCTTGCTCGCTCTCTTCGTTTCCGGTTGGTAGAAGTCCCCAGTAACGGTTCTTGCAAGGAAGCCATCACCTTCTCGTTCAAAGCGCGGAAGTTCTTCACAAGCATCAACACGTCGTTCACTCATTTCAGGAGTCATCTGCCGTGGCACCCATCTTGCAGACACTTTGTGAAACTGAAGCACATCATGCACAATGGGTGTGCTGATCCATGACTAATCTGTAAACATGCTGCAATGTCATTCAGTGTCACTCGGCGGTTTTCCTTCACTATGGCTTCAACTGCTGCAATGTTCTGTAGAGTCACAACTCGTTGTGCCTGACCTGGACGAGGAGCATCTTCCACTGAAGTCACATTGCGAACTTCCTACTTCATTCGTAGACTTGCTGCTGTGACAAACATGCATCACCGTACTGAACCTTCATTCGTCGATGAATTTCAATAGGTTTCAGACATTCACTACTCAAAAACCGAATAAAAGAACGCTGTTCTTCCCTGGTGCAAGTCGCAAGTGGGTGCGGCCAACTTTATACTGATACTGCGACAGTATGTGTGCATCTGCACTATGCTGCCACCTACAGGCCATTCTGCACGCTGTTTCTATTACGCTCACCAACTTCCAGGATAACGGCGCGATATTTCAATGTGTTATTACAAATCTAAGGTTTTCAATTGACTCACCCTCGTAAAAATTTACGGTTGCGTCACACAAAAAATAAAATAAATTATGATCACTATCGATTGTAAAAATTTTGGCTTAAGCGTTCTTGTTCGAGCATCTCCAGTCCTTTACATTATTAGTTGTAATGTAATATACCACGTAGGAGCCCTCGGTTGTTCTACCTGCCGGGCAAGTTGCGGGAGTTCGGATGGGGGGTGGGGGGAGGGGCGGGTGGGGGGAAATCATTAGACCTTTCCTCGATGTTTTCTGGGCGCATGTTTTACTGGTCACCGTTGGGCACAGTTCACAGGACCCCGCTCCGGCTACTACAACAGCTGAAGCCGCCGCCGCCGAGATGAATACTGTCGCATGGCAAGCGATCCGTCAGCCGGGTATACTCTTCTACTGTGCAAAATTGTTGTCTCGCCTGTATTACGCTATCGCGTAGTCTTTATTTCTGGCGTGGTCACCCTTGGGAATCTGTTTGCTTGTCTTTCACTTGTCCGTCGCGTGTTGTTGTTGTCAGCTTCTCGTTTAGGACGCCTGGCGATTTTTCTTCCCGTCGTCCTTGAGCTCTGCTCAAGTTCTTTGGTTCTTCTCACTCCGTCTGAGAACCTGCCACCTTACACATTAATCTACACTCGTGCACATAAGTTTATAATGCTGATACATGGTGAAACAACGCTCTGGTGGGCGGTTTGCTGGTTTAAACCACCTCAAGGTATGACCATACGGTGCATTTGATCTGCTGTCGTCGCACGGTGGCGCTGGCAGCATTCCACATAGACAGAGGTGTGTCGGCGCATGTCATATTACGGTGCAGCGAGTAAGTGTGTAGACGTTTTCAGAAGTGATAATGGTGACTGTGTGTTAAAAATGGCTCAAAGAACACTTACTGATGACGTTATGAGGGGTAGAATACTAGGGCGACTGGAGGCTGGTCAAACACAGCAGGTCGTAGCACGGGCCCTCCGTGTGCCACAAAGTGTGATCTCAAGATTATGGCAACGACAGAAGCAGACAGGAAACGTGTCCAGGCGCTACAGTACGGGACGTCCACAGTGTAAAACACCACAAGAAGACCGATATCTGATCATTAGCGCCCACAGACGCCCACGGAGTACTGCAGATAGCCTTGCTCGGGACCTTACCGCAGCCACTGGAACAGTTGTCTCCAGACACACAGTCTACAGACGACTGAACAGACATGGTTTATTCGCCCAGAGACCTGCAAGGTGCATTCCACTGACTCCTGGTCACAGGAGAGCCCGTAAAGGCTGGTGTCAAGAACACAGTACATGGTCACAGGTTATGTTCACGGACGAGTCCAGGTATAGTCTGAACAGTGATTCTCGCCAAGTGTTCATCTGGCGTGAACCAGGAACCAGATACCAACCCCTTAATGTCTTCGAAAGGGACCTGTATGGAGGTCGTGGTTTGATGGGGTGGGGGGGGGATTATGATTGGTGCACATACACACCTGCATGTCTTTGACGAGGAATTGTAACAGGTCAGGTGTATCGGAACATCATTTTACACCAGTATCTCCGCCTTTTCAGGGGTGCAGTGGGTCCCACCTTCCTCCCGATGGATGATAACGCACGGCCCCACCGAGCTACCATCGTGGAGGAGTACGTTGAAACAGTAGGTATCAGGCTAAAGGAGTGGCCTGCCTGTTCTCCAGACCTAAACCCCATCGAGCACGTCTGAGATGCTCTCGGTCGACTTATAGCTGCACGTCTTCAAACCCCTACGACACTTCGGGAGCTCCGACAGGCATTGGTGTAAGAATGCGAGGCTATACCCCAGCAGCTGCTCGACCACCTGATCCAGAGTATGCCAACCCGTTGTGCGGCCTGTGTACGTTTGCATGGTGATCATATCACATATTGATGTCGGGGTACATGCGCAGGAAACAGTGGCGTTTTGTAGCACATGTGTTTCGGGACGGTTTTCTCAACTTATCACCAATACCGTGGACTTAAATATCTGTGTCGTGTTTGTTCCCTATGTACCTATGCTATTAGTGCAAATTTTGTGTAGTGCTACGTTGTTTGCCATCACATTCTGCAATTATCCTTAATTTATGAGCATGAGTGTACATCAAGCCACTGGAACCATGGGGCTCTTATTCTATGAACAACCCCAGAAATTTAGTAGCTGCATTTCGGGTTCATCCTGTATAAACCGTAGTGGAACGCAAGCTTAGTGCGTAATAACGCACTTTGCTCTATGGTGAAGAGCTGAAAATGTAGCTCTGTAGGTTTTCCCGCTAGTTGTGCTAACCGTCTGAAATGATCACAAAAACCAATCACCTGGGGTGGGGTACCGAGCTAGGTGGCGCAGTGAACTCGCACTGGGGAGGACGACGCTTCACATCCCCGTCCGGCCACCGATATTAGATTTTCCTAAATCCCTTCATTTATCGAGAATCACTCGCCCAGCGCGAAGTCAAAAGTGAATGGAAGAAAGCGCAGGTCATTCCTATAAATAAGAAGGGTAAAATAACGGATATGCAAAATTACAGGTCAGTAGCCTCCACATCGGTTTGCTGTAGAATTCTTAAACGTGTCCTCAGATTATAATAAACTTCCATTAGACGGAAAAGCTTCTGTCGCGAACGGGCACGGTTTTAGAAAGAATAGTTCATGCGACACTCAGGTTGCCCTTTTCTGACGTGATATCCCGTGAACTATGGATGAAGGGCAGTAGGGTGATCCCATTCTCCTAGATTCCGAAAAGCATTTGACACGGTCGCCAACTCTAGACTGTTAACGAAGATACGACCATACGCAATTGGTTCCGAGATGTGTGAGTGGCTCGAACACTCCTTATATGATGGAACCCAGTATGTTGTCCTCGACGGCGAGTGTTCATCAAAGACAAGGGTATCATCAGGAGCGCCCCAGGGAAGTGTGATAGGACCGCTGTTATTCTCTAGGTACATAAATGATCTGACGGACAGGGTGAGTAGCAATCTGCGGCTGTTTGCTAATGATGATGTGGTTTGTACGGAAAGGTTTCGTCTTTGAGTGACTATAGCAAGATACGAGATGGCTTAGACAAATTTTCTGTTTGGTTTGATGAACGGCAACTAGCTGTAAATGTAAAAAAATGTAAGTTAATGCAGATAAGAAGGAAAAACAACCAGTAATGTTCAAATACAGCATAGCAGTCTGCTGTTTTGCAGAGGGACATCGATTAAAGAGTAACGCAGCAAAGAGATATGAAATGGGACAAGGATGTAAGGATCGTAGTAGGGAAGGTGAATGGTCGATTTCGGTTTATTGGGAGGATTTTAGGAAAGCAAGGCTCATCTGTAAAGGATGATCGATGTAGGACACTAGTACAACCCGTTCTTGAGTAATGTTCGAGTGTTTGGGATACGCAACCAGATCGGATTAAAGGAAGACATCGAAGCAATACAGAGTCGGGCTGGTCTGTTACTGATAGGTATGAACAACATGCAAGTATTACGGAGATGCTTCGAGAACTCGAATAGGAATTTCTGGAGGGAATTCGACATTCTTTTCGAGGAACACTATTGAAAAAGTTTAGAGAACTGACATTTGAGGCTGACTGCAGAACGATTCTAAAGCTACCAACGTACGTTTCGCGTAAGGACTACGAAGATAAGAGAAATTAGGGGTAGTGCAAAGGTATACAGACGGTCGTTTATCCCTCAATATGTTTGCGAAAGGAACATGAAAGGAAATCACTAGTAGTATCATAGGGTACCCTCTGCCACGCACAGTACTGTCTCTTGTATGTTTGTAGATGTAGATGTAGATGTAGAAGTAGAAACACCGGGATAATGCCTTTGAAAAGGGCACGTCCGATTTACTTCTCCTTCCTCTCGTATTCCGAGCTTGTGCTCTGTCGCTGCAGACGGGACGTTAAACTGAACTTTCTTCCTTCTACGCGTGTAGTACCTTCGAGCCTGATAGCACCTTTTCACTCTCAGACGCAAAGGTACTACACACCCATACCGAGTCTATGTTTCAGTAGCGATGGACGCGACGAGTTTTTTCCTGAGGCAGTGTGTCTCGATTCATTGCGGATGAGACACCGAGGTGAGACTCCGAGCTGACAATGGCGGCAGACTGCCCGCTCGACGTGCTGTCGGGGTGTGACGAGTAAGGTGCGGGAGAAGTGCACCCGGATGGAAGCGCGCGTTTTACTTCGCTTTCCGCCAATGATGGCGCAGGAGAGTTACGGAAGAACCTCGCTTCCGTTCCATTTGCGGCAGCCTGAGTGCGATTTTGCGCTGGAGGAGACAAATGCCTGCCGTGCTTCCTGAAGACGCAGGCAGAACCGTAATGGCCGCACGCTAAAGGAAAACACTCAGAGGAGCTGGCCGCAGTGACAGCTGCGCCACGCGTTCGTGTCGGCACAGTGCTTCAATATCTGGCGCCCCACCGTCTCCAGGATGCGCCACTATCTCGTCGTTATGCCGACAGAGAACACAGCACGTACGGCGACAGTCAGAATTCTCTCAATGCTCTTTTTCGCTGTCGCTAGATTTATGTAAGTCCTCCTTCCAGCTTATAGTTTCCCTCCTGAAGTGTTTTGAACCGTTGTGATAACGAACTGTGTACAGGGCTCAACACAGGTCACTCCTCTTTTATTGCTCATTGCGAGGACTGGTTGGCAGTAGATCTCCAGTCTGACATTCTTTTTTTTTTCTCTCTCATTTCAGCCCAAGATTTTTTAAAATAATTTTATCTACCCGCTTGTATTACAGCCGTGGTCTTCCTGTACATCTTTCACCATTGACATGTTGATGTTGTTGTGGTCTTTAGTCTAGAGACTGGTTTGATGCAGCTCTCCATGCTACTCTCTCCTGTGCAAGCTTCTTCATCTACAAGTACCTACTGCAACCTACATTCTTCTGAATTTGCTTAGTGTAGTCATCTCTTCGTCTCCCTCTACGATTTTTATCCTCCACACTGCCCTCCAACACTGAACTGGTGAGCCCTTGATGCCTCTGAATATGTCCTACCAAGCGATCCCTTCTCATAATCAATTTGTGCCACAAATTTCTCATCTCCCCAGTTCTATTCAATACCTCCTTATGTGACCTACCCATCTAATCTTCAGCATTCTTCTGTAGCACCACATTTCGAAAGCGTCTTGAAGGGAGGATATAACATGAACATCAACAAAAGGATAATATAATATAGTCGAATTAAATCAGATGGTGCTAAGGGAATTAGATTAGGAAACGAGACACTTAAAGAAGCACATGAGGTTTGCTATTTGGGCAGCAAAATAACTGATGATGGCCGAAGTAGAGAGGATGTAAAATGTAGAGTGGCAATAGCAAGAAAAGCGTTTCTGAAGAAGAAAAATTTGTTAACATCGAATATACACTCCTGGAAATTGAAATAAGAACACCGTGAATTCATTGTCCCAGGAAGGGGAAACTTTATTGACACATTCCTGGGGTCAGATACATCACATGATCACACTGACAGAACCACAGGCACATAGACACAGGCAACAGAGCATGCACAATGTCGGCACTAGTACAGTGTATATTCACCTTTCGCAGCAATGCAGGCTGCTATTCTCCCATGGAGACGATCGTAGAGATGCTGGATGTAGTCCTGTGGAACGGTTTGCCATGCCATTTCCACCTGGCGCCTCAGTTGGACCAGCGTTCGTGCTGGACGTGCAGACCGCGTGAGACGACGCTTCATCCAGTCCCAAACATGCTCAATGGGGGACAGATCCGGAGATCTTGCTGGCCAGGGTAGTTGACTTACACCTTCTAGAGCACGTTGGGTGGCACGAGATACATGCGGACGTGCATTGTCCTGTTGGAACAGCAAGTTCCCTTGCCGGTCTAGGAATGGTAGAACGATGGGTTCGATGACGGTTTGGATGTACCATGCACTATTCAGTGTCCCCTCGACGATCACCAGTGGTGTACGGCCAGTGTAGGAGATCGCTCCCCACACCATGATGCCGGGTGTTGGCCCTGTGTGCCTCGATCGTATGCAGTCCTGATTGTGGCGCTCACCTGCACGGCGCCAAACACGCATACGACCATCATTGGCACCAAGGCAGAAGCGACTCTCATCGCTGAAGACGACACGTCTCCATTCGTCCCTCCATTCACGCCTGTCGCGACACCACTGGAGGCGGGCTGCACGATGTTGGGGCGTGAGCGGAAGACGGCCTAACGGTGTGCGGGACCGTAGCCCAGCTTCATGGAGACGGTTGCGAATGGTCCTCGCCGATACCCCAGGAGCAACAGTGTCCCTAATTTGCTGGGAAGTGGCGGTGCGGTCCCATACGGCACAGCGTAGGATCCTACAGTCTTGGCGTGCATCCGTGCGTCGCTGCGGTCCGGTCCCAGGTCGACGGGCACGTGCACCTTCCGCCGACCACTGGCGACAACATCGATGTACTGTGGAGACCTCACGCCCCACGTGTTGAGCAATTCGGCGGTACGTCCACCCGGCCTCCCGCATGCCCACTATACGCCCTCGCTCAAAGTCCGTCAACTGCACATACGGTTCACGTCCACGCTGTCGCGGCATGCTACCAGTGTTAAAGACTGCGATGGAGCTCCGTATGCCACGGCAAACTGGCTGACACTGACGGCGGCGGTGCACAAATGCTGCGCAGCTAGCGCCATTCGACGGCCAACACCGCGGTTCCTGGTGTGTCCGCTGTGCCGTGCGTGTGATCATTGCTTGTACAGCCCTCTCGCAGTGTCCGGAGCAAGTATGGTGGGTCTGACACACCGGTGTCAATGTGTTCTTTTTTCCATTTCCAGGAGTGTAGGTTTAAGTGGTAGGAAGCCTTTTCTCAAAGTGTTTTTTCTGGAAGTGAGACATGGACGATAAACAGTGTAGACAAAAAGAAAATAGAAGCTTTCGAAAGGTGGTGCTACAGAAGAATGTTGAAGATTTGATAGGTCGATCACCTAACCAGTGTTGAAGTTCTGAATAGAATTGGGGAGACAAGAAATTTGTGGCACAACTTGACCAAAAGAAGGGATTGGTTGGCAGGACAGATTCTGAGACACCAGTTTAATATTGGAGGGAAGTGTGGGAGGTAAAAATCGTAGAGGGAGACCAAGAGATAAATACACTAATGAGTTTCAGAAGGACATGGGTTGCTGTAGTTATTCAAACGTGAAGAGGCTCGTATAGGGCAGACTACCACGGAGAGCTGCATCAAACTAAACTTGAGACTGAAGGTCATAATAACAACAACAGCTACTTCTTTTTTGATTTTTTCCATCTCAAGTGAAGTTGCTTCCTAAACAAGTAAATGGACATGGTAAGTAATGGCTGATAACTGGGTAAATTACTCGTACAACGACGCTAATGATGTGGAGACAATAAGTCATTAAGTTTTAATTATCACCTTGAAACTATCACGTTGTGTAATTAATTTGAAATTGCTTGCAGGTATATGCCAGCAGGCCTAGTACAGATTGAAATTCCCGCACCACAGCACCATATCTCGCTGCCAAAACAAAATGGTGCAACCCATCTTCGCTATATCAGGTGACGCCATTTTGTTTAGGCGCTTCTAACGCACTGCAAAACAAACAAACAAAAATATTTACGTGAATTTTATGACTATTCGTCGTATGCTCTGACACGTTTTTACCCTTTCACAGGGTATGCGCTCCGATGTCAATTCATAAGTGAAACAGTATACTGCTCTGGGCCATCTTTCAGGGGCGTTGCGCTATTGTTAATTTGATGAGCAACAGTAAGATTAAAGCTTCCTGGCAGATTACAACTGTGTGCCGAGCCGAGACTCGAACTCGGGACCTTTGCCTTTCGCGGGCAAGTGCTCTACCAACTGAGCTACCCAAGCACAATTCACGCCCCGTCCTCACAGCATTACTTCTGCCAGTACCTCGTCTCCTACCTTCCAAACATTACAGAAGCTCTTCTGTGAAACTTGCGGAACTAGCACTCCTGAAAGAAAGGATATTGCGGAGACATGGCTTAGCCACAGCCTGGGGGATGTTTCCAGAATGAGATTTTCACTCTGCAGCGGAGTGTGCGCTGATATGAAACTTCCTGGCAGATTAAAACTGTGTGTCGAGCCGAGACTGGAACTCGGCACCTTTGCCTTTCGCGGGCAAGTGCTCTGTGCCGAGTTCGAGTCTCGGCTCGGCACACAGTTTTAATCTGCCAGTAAGTTTCATATCAGCGCACACTCCGGTGCAGAGTGAAAATCTCATTCTGGAAACAGTAAGATTAGTTTCATGCTGTTCTCCATTTCTGTCTCTGGTCAGCTATACTCCTTATTCCAGGAAAAGTGCTGCACCCCACGTTGTTGATATCTGTGCTTTTCTTTTTCTTTTGCATCATCAGCCTCTGATTGGTTTCTTGCTGCCCACCACAATTCCCCTCCTACACAACCTCTTCAACTAAGAGTAGCACTTGCACCCTGTGTCCCAAATTATCTCTTGTATGTATTGGAATCCCATTCTTCTTGTACAGTTTTAATTTAATACGATGCAAGTTGTTACGTTATGTATTAACACATGAAACTCTGCGATTTTCTTCTTTTCTGGTATACGCACAGTTCATGTTTCACTACCATACAATGCTGTGTGCCAAACATACATTCTCAGAAATTCCTTACTCAAATTAAGGCCTATTTTTGCTACTAGTAGACTTCTTTTTCCCAAGAGTACTCTTTTTCCCATTTAGTCTGCTTTTTATGTCCTCCTTGCTCCGCCTGTTACAGGTTATTTTGCTGCCTGGGTAAGAGAATTCCATGACTTCATCTACTTCGTGGTCACCAGTTTTTATGTTAAGTCTATGACTAATCTCATTTCTGCTACTTCTCATTATTTTCATCTTTCTTCGCTTTACACACAATCCATATTCTGTACTCATTAGACTGTCCATTCCACTCAACATTTTCTGAAATTCTACAGTCACTGAGGGTAGCAATATCGTTAGCGAATCTTATCTTTCATATATTTTCACCCTGAATTTTAATCCAACTCTTGAACATTTTATTCACGTCATTGCTTTTACGATGTATAATTGCTTCTCTAATGTTTATATTGAAAGTTACGGCCGAAAGACTATAGCCTTGTCTTATACCCTTTTACTCCGAGCACTGGGTCTTCCATTCCTATTGTTCGTTCTTAGTTCTTGTACAAACTGGCATTGTATATTATCCTTCTTTCCCTATAGCTTATTCCTCATTTTCTCAAAATTTCGAACATCTTGCAGCCTTTTACATTGTCCGAAGCTTTTTCCAGGTCGATAAATCCAATGAATCGCTCTGCCTTATATACTCGTACTCAGGTCTTCATCCAGTGATCCTTTCGTTCCACCACCCACCATCCCTTCAGCGACGATTCACAACACAATATGTCACCAGTCATCCTTTCTCTTCCATTCATTAATTCTTTGCTACACATTTCTTGTCGATTGCTCGTTGTGGGACATATTCGTTCCTTACGCCATCTATCCATTATGATCTACTGTATATAATCATGCCACACATAGCTGTTAAAAATATTTATTGCGAGTTCAGATTCGTCGTTGTGTCATTTTCAAAGATACTGAAAACGAACACAGTCACCAAACAAAATATACTAGAGTTCAGATAAAGTAACAGAATCTTCAAACTCAAAACTTGGAGGTACTTGACTAGGATGTTTGTGACGTCTCCTGGCAAGATATTTAGAAAATCGTTACAATATATAAAAAATAATAAAAATAAACATTTATCTGTATTATTATTATTATTAGTAGTAGTATTATTGCATTACTGTATGAATGGTTGTAGATTATGTATCAAAGGAACTAACAATTTTTCATTTCTATGTTTGTGCAATGTTTATGTATCTACATTTCACAAATAAGGTCTGTGGTCGGCGAATGTATGTATCAAAGCAGATAATGAAAAATAATTACAAAAATACTTATTAAATTGCCTATAAATAGTGGAGGTTAAAACATTACTCTCTCTGTCTTCTTGTAGCCGTTAAAGTTGTAAGAGCCTGTGACGCTCGCTTGAATGCTTAGATAGCCTTCGTTTGTCCTTTGATCGAGAAAGACATCATTGGAGGTTGTTATTTGTAAAAGGGGTGTATTTTCAATTTATGTTGATTTTATGAATATAGAAATTGTTAAAAGTATTACCTGTAATAATTTATTGCTAGCTTGCCCAAGATTTCATTCCACATTCTTAGCAGTTTTCAGCATATCAGGAATTTTTCATGACGCAGAGCCGTGCAACGATCGCAGGAGCCGTTGCCGCGGCAAATTCAAATTAAATTGAATGAAAGCAGTTTTCCCGCAATATAGCGGGGAGGTAACGGTACATTAAAATTATCTCTTTCAGCTTCCTGGAGACTTCAGAGGGAAATTGTGGATTTTATTATGTCATTTTCAGATGGATTGGGCAGCTGCTGTTATGTTATCAGTTACGTAAATAATTCATGAGTGATAAAATTTTACTTGTGTGTGACCAAAGACTGCTGTGCAAAACCTGTTCTGGCTAACAACATAATAATCAAATTTCATTTTTTTTAGTTTCATGCTCTCATGTTAGTCGTGGCACTTAATAGTGTTCATATATTTTCAAAAAAATCCACTGTAGCTTTTATGTTTAGTGAACATAACATACTGTAACTTCCGTACAGGTAATAAGAGTAATTTTCTGTGCAATCAAGAGATGAAAGTAGCGAAGGGCATTTTTTTTATTCCATAATTAGTTACAGTAATGAAACCATGTTCCATATCTAACAAGTCAGATCAGTGTTATATAAAAATGTTTGCAAATTAAAGATCGTACGTCCACAGCAGGAAATCTTTCAGTGTTGTGTGTATTCCCACATAATAGGTCAAAATATTTTCAATTGCAGAAACTAATAGTGAAAATAGTATTTTATCTGTCGTGCTCTCAACAATAAGCAATATAAAAATAATTAAAATATTATGCCATATAAACTACATATAAAGTAAAAAGGGTGTGCGGTGGGGATTACGCGGCATGTTACAGGCCATTCTGTAACGGTAAGTGGTGACATGCTGGTATATTGTTTCCAGAAGTACGAATCTGATTTCTTAAAACTGTTATTTCATCCCCTCGTCACAGATGAGCGTGATGGCTGACGGCAGAACAATACTCTGCTCTTCCGCCAACAGTTCAAAATTTACTAAGATGGGATAAATTTTTTTAAACGGATATATACCGTACATATACTGACGCTTTTCATTGATGATATTTAAAATAACGAACAGCAAAAAGATGTAGGGCATTTAAAAACAATTACCTGCTAGAAAAATTAACACTGCCACATGAAGGGGGACCTGCTTTGAGGGGGAGTAACGGGGAGAGGAAAGGTGGATTGACTCTTTTGGACAGTTATAGTGCGTGGGGGATTATTTACTGGGTTCAGGTTGGTTGGGCTGTGGGGATATACATAACGTGGAGGGGCGGTTGGTAGGAAAAACATGGGGATTCAGGACACAGGTAGCTAGGATGGGGGCCAGCCCAAGATTGAGGAAGAAAGGGGGGGGGGGAGGAAGAAAGTGATATGTCTGATAGGAGGAATAGATATCAAGGCACTATGACATATGATTGAGGACTGGCAAAGACTCGGAGGCTTTAGACTAGGCTGTCGATGTGCTCAAACAGTAAAGTGGACCTGGTTGTGGGAAGAGATGGTTTGAGTGTTTAGGGGGAATACGGACAGGCCTGCGAGGGGGACCTGGTGATGGATGTGTGATCTTTGGGGGGGATTAATATTTGTAAAACGATGTCTACGAATCTGATTAAGTCTTCAGCAGTGGGAACTGGGCAGAGGGAATTATTAGGATGGATAAGGTCATCAGTGGGACGAATAGGAACAGTTAATTCTGGCTTTATGGGCAAAAGCTGGGCTTTACATTTGAAGGAATTGGTAGGATGGGGAAGGTCGCAGACGTTGTAGATAGGGGAGGGGGGCGGAGGATGGGGGGGGGGGGGGGAGAGCCACGATTGCGGTACTGGTTTATAAAGCAAGGAATTTTGCAGTGTGGGTAGGCGGGTGGACTTTTACTACCAGCGGAGTGGCGCTCACCATACATTAGACAGTTATGGCAATGGTAGTACTGCGTTTTGGACTGCGATCTGGCCGGCCGGTGTGGCCGTGCGGTTCTCGGCGCTTCAGTCTGGAACCGCTGCGGTCGCAGGTTCGAATCCTGCCTCGGGCATGGATGTTTGTGATGTCCTTAAGTTAGTTAGGTTTAAGTAGTTCTAAGTTCTAGGGGACTGATGACCATAGATGTTAAGTCCCATAGTGCTCAGAGCCATTTGAACCATTTTTGACTGCGATTTTGAGAGTTCAGCTTCATAATGACGGTGGTAAATCAGAGCTCCATCTTTAAATAGATGGTCTATTATCAAGGCACATTCGGCGGAAATTCAGGCGAGGAAAGTGGGACCATTGTCGATTTGGTAAGCCTTACAGATTTCGATGTCATGACGGGTGTTGAGTTCTGCTTCGACGTCCTCATCAGTCACTCACTGTCGACTTTTGTAATCGCAGTAGGAGCGTGGTGGACAGCAGATGGTGGCAGTGGTTTGGCCTGGGAGTAGTGGTGATGAGAGGAGCTAGGTGGGCATTGAGACCGAAGATACTATACGGGAGTTTATAGAGGAGGTCGGTGTGGAAGTTGGGATTGGGAGGTTTGATCAGGACCCAATCCTGTATGGGGATGATTTTCTGTACTTCCAGGTTTCGTATGTATTTTTCCTTTTGAGAAGAGTTTGTTTATTGTACTATAAATATTGTTATGTGAATTGTTTTGAATGCATGTATATTAAAAGCCTGGAGCTTGAGGAAGTCTGCTCACAACTGACCTGATATAGCCTGTTCGTCACTAGCAGTTCACGTCAAAATGGCTCAGCTGCAGAGACAGAGGCAGTGGGCTGCTAACGACCAAGTTAAATCTCCTCCATCGCCTGTAAGTGTTAAATCAAATTATTGTTATGTCAACGTAAAAACTCTATACCTTGCCATGCAGTTAATTTTATTAAACGTCGCCGTACTAACTACCGAATTTTTGTAATACTTTACCAGGAAATGGCAGGTATTTAAAAGTTTTTGTTGACGCATGCTGAAGTTCGAAGATTTTATCACGGCAGAACCGTTCCCACATCGCACACTCTTTACACTTTTAGAAGGCGCCGATACTGTGGCTTCGTTCTCTGTATGACATTTTGTAAGTAATACAACATGGAGGACAAATATGTTACATCGCATAGCTATTAATAAATTTGACGCATTTGAAAATTTAATGTTAAACTTCTAAATTCGTGTTTATGTGTGTCTGGTTGGTATCTTAAAAATTGGTATGAAACTTATTTTGGTAGAGAAACATGTAAATCTCAGTGCAGGGCAGCAGAACTGGGCTAAAATTTAATTTTGAATGGAAATATGTGAAGCTCGAATGTGAAATCCAGACCAGTCGGTACATTAAACAATCCGTCAGCGAGAAAATAATCCATTTTCAATGAGAGTTATGTATTCCATCTGAATGCAGAACAAAAGTGACTCATATTACAATGTTTTCCGTGAAAATATAATCTTTACGTTTAGTCCAGCAAACGGTCATTGTGCCAGAACTGTTACTGTAATTACAGAGCAAATGAACATCTAAGTTCAACGTATCCTACTTTCTGATAAAACTGCTCGAAATCTCACACGATACCACTTTCCGGAAATCTTTTACTGATATGAAACATCTCAACTGACGTGATATTATTTTCACAAGATGCTCTGACAATCACTGTATATTACAGTGGAGCTTAACTTCGATGATAATTAAATTCGTTGGCCTACATGTGCGAATGGAATGCTCATTTGTTCTGCAACCTGTTACTATTAAGATAATGATGAAACTGTCAATGGCGAGCTCCTGGACTAAATGGTGAGCCATTTTGTGCTGCAACCTTCGAATGTCATTGTTCCGTGTCGCCACTTTCATTTTCGCTAGTCATTCCTTAAACAACTTGGCCACTGGTGTGAGATACTTGGTATTAAAAGTCCATCTAACTGCGCTGTGCCCTGGTTCCCTTGCATTACAAGTGCGACCGACATTCAGCGATTCCTTTTCTTTTTATTTGGTATTTATTATGTGTTAAGTGGTGAATTTTATGAATCAAAGTTTATTCTATCGATAACACTACAGCCGCCAATTTAAATTGGAATTGCAAACTTCTTGTTGATAACAATCATACACTACTGACCATTAAAATTGCTACACCAAGAAGAAATGCAGATGATAAACGGGTATTCATTGGACAAATATATTACACTAGAACTGACATGTGATTACATTTTCACGCAATTTGGGTGCATAGATCCTTCATTGAGTCAAACAGAGCTTGGATGGCGTGTACAGGTACAGCTGCCCATGCAGCTTCAACACGATACCACAGTTCATCAAGAGTACTGACTGGCGTATTGTGACGAGCCAGTTGCTCGGCCACCATTGAACAGACGTTTTCAGTTGGTGAAAGATCTGGAGAATGTGATGGCCAGGGCAGCACTCGAACATTTCCTGTATCCAGAAAGGCCCCTACAGGACCTGCAACATACAGTCGTGCATTATCCTGCTGAAATGTATGGTTTTGCAGGGATCGAATGAAGTGTAGATCCACTGGACGTAACACATCTGAAATGTAACGTCCACTGTTCAAAGTGCCGTAAATGCGAACAAGAGGTGACCGAGACGTGTAACCAAAGGCACCCGGGTGATACGCCAGTATGGCGATGACGAATACACGCTTCCAGTGTGCATTCACCGCGATGTCGCCAAACACGGACGCGACCATCATGATGCTGTAAACAGAACCTGGATTCATCCGAAAAAATGACGTTTTGCCATTCGTGCACCCTGGTTCGTCGTTGAGTACACCCTCGCAGGCGCTCCTGTCTGTGATGCAGCGTCAAGAATAACCGCAGCCATGGTCTCCGAGCTGATAGTCCATGCTGCTGCAAATGTCGTCGAACTGTTCGTGCAGATGGTTGTTGTCTTGCGAACGTCCCCATCTGTTGACTTAGGGATCGAGACGTGGCTGCACGTTCCGTTACAGCCATGCTGATAAGATGCCTGTCATCTCGACTGCTAGTAATACGAGGCCGTTGGGATCCAGCAAGGCGTTCCGTATTACCCTCCTGAACCCACCGACTCCGTGTTCTGCTAACAGTCATTGGATCTCGACCAACGCGAGCAGCAATGTCGCGATACGATAAACCGCAAGCGCGATATGCTACAATCCGGCCTTTATCAAAGTCAGAAGAATCAATAGCGCACCACTACAGCAGCATACTTGTATTACTTCTATTTTGTCTGCCTGTAATGGACATAAAATTCCAGTCCTTGGTGCGTTTTCATTTCATACACTCACTTCTAAAAGCAGTGGAAACATATTTGGGTTAGACTGGTTTGATTTGTCCAATTTGTGCATTCAAAACAATGTGTTACAAATTAATGTTTCTGTGCTTCATACAGCTTCAGTCTGGAACCGCGCGACCGCTACGGTCGCATGTTCGAATCTTGCGTCGGGCATGGATGTGTGTGATGTCCTTAGGTTAGTTAGGTTTAAGTAGTTCTAAGTTCTAGGGGACTGGTGACCTCAGAAGTCAAGTCCCATAGTGCTCAGAGCCATTTGAACCATGTTTGTGCTTCATACAGATGTTTCTGACTTGTGTTGTAAGTACAAAGAACTGTTTGAACCAGCCATAGGAAGGGCTAAAGACTGTGAAGTACACATAACTGCGAAGGACAACGCACGGCCGTCATTTTGTCGCACATGACGTGTCCCGCAGGCATTATGTGAGCAAGTTGCTCAGAAATTGCGAAGATGGCAAGGCAATGGGTCATCCAACACATTTCTGCAAGCCAGTTGGCATCACCATTGGTCATTCTTAAGAAGCCTTCAGGAGGTTTGCGTTTGTGTGCGGACTATAAGGCAACAGTAAAGCCAAAAACTGTAATGGATTCTTTCCCTCTTCCACGTCCAAAGGAACTGATGAACAGATTGGGATACGGCAGATACATTTCGAAACCTGATTTCCAAGGCTTATATACACAGCCACCATTATACGATCAGCCCAAGCAATAGTGTATGATAAACACTCACTTCGGTGTTTTCCAGTTTCAAAGACTACCGTTTAGAAATGCTTCAGCTCCTGCAATTTTTCAACGGTTCCTGCAACATTAAAAGCAAAAGCCTGTCCTTGTACAAACTATATAGATGATATTGTTATCACGGGTCATCCGCTGGCTTAAAATGTAGCAAATTTGGACTGCTTGTTTCAAATTCATTCTGACGCTGGCTTAAAGTGCGATGGAGAAAATTGTTCTTTCTTCCAGGAACAATTGAACTACGAGGGAGGATCGGAAAGTAACACACAATAATTCTTTTCCTCCGTGGTATTGCAGCTGGAATGTTGAAATTTGGCGACGATTTAGTTCGAACTTTGCGCTGAAGAGTATTTTGTTTTCATCTGTAACTCTAGCGAGAGATCCCTGAACTATGAAACAAATAAAGTGCCCTTGTTACTGTGGTCAACTTGTGATGAGCAGCGAAGTGTAGTTCGATATTTGTGGGCCAAAGGGCATAAACCGAGTGAAATTCATAGGGACACGCGTAGCCTGTACGGGGACGATTCTATGGACCGTAGCAATGTCTGCAGGTGGTTTGCATTCTTTCAAGAGGGCCGTGTGAACCTTACTGATTCGGCACCCTCCGGGCGGCCAGTAACAGCTGTAACCCTGCAGAATGTCGGAGCCACTGAGGCAGTAATTTTGAACGACCGCCATGTGCAGCTGCGAACCTTATCGCAGCAGTTCAACATTTCCTATGGTTCAGTGTACGATATTATTCATGACACGTTGAAATTTCGTAAAGGTAGAGCTCGCTGAATGCCAAAGAACCTGACAGACAATCACAAGTGCCAGCGAATGATGAAAAGCTTGGATTACTTAACGTGCTACGCCACAGTAAGTCTTGACTTTGGGAAAAGAATCGTCACTGGTGATGAGTCGTGAGTGCACCTCTACACTCCCGAAACCAGCAGACCTCTATAGATTGGAAACATACTGGTTCACCAGCACGAAAAAAAAAAATCAAATTAACTCAGGAAGGTGCTTGTGACAGTGTTCTGGGATATGCATGATGTGTTGCTGGTGGACTTTGTTGAACACGGGACCATTGTGAATGCTGCAGCCTACATTAGAATTTCGATTAAACCACAGACGTGCCCTTGGCGACAAAAGGCACGACATTAATGCTGATGGTGTTAGACTTCAAGACAACGCTCGCCCCTATTTCGCTGCTCCTGTTCGTGTGCACAAACGCCAAATTTGGGTGGAAGGCGCTCCGGCATCCACCTTACAGTATGGACGTTGCACCGTCAGATATTTACCTGTTTAGTGCCACGAAGCAATTCCCGGCCGGCCAACGCTTTGCGACAGATGTGGAAGTGAAATCAGCAGTCCGCAGATGGCTATAAAGTAAGCAAACGGACTTCTACGAACAGGGCATATTGAAATGGTATCACAATGGGAGGAACGTGCTGAGAACGTTGGTGACTATGTAGAAAAGAAGGTAAACGATGTAAGTTCATTCGTGATTTTTTATTTTGTTACCTATTAAGCTTCTTGGTATAAAAGTTATTGTGTGTTACTTTCCAATCTTTCCTCTTATTTAGCTCACGTAATAAATGCACTGGGTACTTGTATACATCCAGCTACGTCGCACTTGGCTGCTATAAGAGAACTGCCAGCGCGCCGTAACAGCTCTAATCAGTCACGGGCAAGCTTACCTATTATATCAATTTTATTCCGAACGCTCCGCTAGCCGGCCGGGGTGACCGAGCGGTTCTAGGCGCTACAGTCTGAAAGCGCGCGACCGCTACGTGCATGGATGTGTGTGATGTACTTAGGTTAGTTAGGTTTAAGTAGTTCTAAGTTCTAGGCGACTGATGACCTCAGAAGTTAAGTCCCATAGTGCTCAGAGCAATTTGAACCATTTTTTTTTTCGCTCCGCTAATTGCTATTTCGCTTAACTGTCTATACTGGGAAAATGTCTCTTTTGTGTGGTCCAAAGAATGCCATGACGCATTTCAGCAACTGAAAGACGCATTGTTAAGTCACAGATGATTGATTCATTTTGACCCAGCTAAGCTTCTCGTATTAGCTATGGATGCGACTTTTTATGGGATCTGGGCTGTGCTCCCCAATGAGTTTGGTTGTCGTGACAGACATATTGCTTTAGTCTCGAAAACTCTAACAAAGTGCATTGTAACTACAGTCAGCTTGAAAAAGTGTCTTTCACCATTGTCTATGGTGTTACGAAATTCTACAGGTATTAGTATGGTCGAAAGTGCTATTTGCTTACATCATCAGCTTTTCAGGTGTGCAAGCCTGAGAAGTCTGTCCCACCATCAACACATGTGTCCGCCTTACACAATGAGATCGCAGTGCCACACCAAAGTCGGCAATGTCTCACTACAGTCCACGACGACGAATGGAAGAGGCTGGAGAAGACATGCCCTCTCTGACTCTCGAAAGCAGCACCGTTGCACGGAGGTCACTATAGAGTCGAATATGGAAGTGCTCTGCCCCATTTGTGACCTCAGCTGTAGCAGTCAACATCATTGAGGAGAACAAAAGAGTTATTCAAGTCTCAGACGTAAATGTACTTTTGTAAATGTTGAACATCGTACTACTAGAAAAAGAGTCGTAATTGTACGCATCAACTAATGCTCTAACAGTCAATAATAGCTGTAAATTACCATGCACTCTTATTGCAAAGGATTGTATCAAGAAGGAAATATTTTTATTCATTCATGTGATAAAGTGAACTAATACACTACTGGCCATTAAAAATGCTACACCAAGAAGAAATGCACATGATAAACGGGTATTCATTGGACAAATATATTATACTAGAACTGACAATTGATTACATTTTCACGCAGTTTGGGTGCATAGATCCTGAGAAATCAGTACCCAGAACAACCACTTTTGGCCGTAATAACGGCCTTGATACGCCTGGGCATTGAGTCAAACAGAGCTTGGATGGCGTGTACAGGTACAGCTGCCCATGCACCTTCAACACGATACCACAGTTCATCAAGAGTAGTGACTGGCGTATTGTGACGAGCCAGTTGCTCGGCCACCATTGACCAGACGTTTTCAATTGGTGAGAGATCTGGAGAATGTGTTGGCCAGGGCAGCAGTCAAACATTTTCTGTGTCCAGAAAGGCCCGTACAGGACCTGCAACGGACGGTCGTGCATTATCATGCTGAAATGTAGGGTTTCGCAGGGATCGAATGAAAGGTAGAGCCACGGGTCGTAACACATCTGAAATGTAACGTCCACTGTTCAAAGTGCCGTAAATGCGAACAAGAGGTGACCGAGACCTGTAACCAATGGCACCCCATACCATCACGCCGGGTGATACGCCAGTATGGCGATGACGAATACACGCTTCCAATGTGCGTTCACCGCGATGTCGCCAAACACGGATGCGACCATCATGATGCTATAAACAGATCCTGGATTCATCCGAAAAATGACGTTTTGCCATTCGTGCACCCTGGTTCGTCATTGAGTACACCGTCGCAGGCGTTCCTGTCTGGGATACAGCGTCAAGGATAACCGCAGCCATGGTCTCCGAGCTGATAGTCCATGCTGCTGCAAACGTCGTCGAATTGTTCGTGCAGATGGTTGTTGTCTTGCAGATGCCTTTATTGACCTCCTGAACCCACCGATTCAATATTCTGCTAACAGTCATTGGATCTCGACCAACGCGAGCAGTAGTGTCGCGATACGATAAACCGCAATCGCGAAAGGCTACAATCCGACCTTTATCAAAGTCGGAAACATGATGGTACGCATTTCTCCTCCTTACACGAGGCATCACAACGACGCTTTACCAGGCAACGCCGGTCAACTGCTGTTTGTGTATGAGAAATCGGTTGGAAACTTTCCTCATATCAGCACGTTGTAGGTGTCGTCACCGGCGCCAACCTTGTGTGAATGCTCTGAAAAGCTAATCATTTGCATATCACAGCATCTTCTTCCCGTCGGTTAAATTTCGCGTGTGTAGCACGTCATCTTCGTGGTGTAGCAATTTTAATGGCCAGTAGCGTATTTCATATGTTGTAGTTCCAACGAGCCATCTCCCTGAGCAATCCAAGAACCCACAGTTGTGACTCGACGATTCTAGTTTCGTCTGGTCGTAACACTTACAAACAGCTCAAGTAAAGGAAACTAATTTGGTAGGGGGCAGGGTGGGGGGCAGGCAAATGATCTGGCATTTGTGTGGAAAAATGTACTCGGACCCTCCCCTGCTATCTACATATTCTACAGAAGTCGTACATCCCACATGCAATCTTGAAAAACATGGCGGCTACGTGAGGACTGGCCGCTCCGTGTATAGACACTCTAGCTTGTGGCCTATATGGGCAGGCTAAGTCTTACTGAAAACACACTTTGTACGTTTGTATCTACAGACTGAACATTATTCTGTAAGGTTTTCTGTCATTGTCAACCACACGTTAAATCCATGTAATTATGCAGGGTGGTCAGAAATTGTCTGAAAATCTTGTGACGGTGTTGCAGTGTAGGTTGTGCTGAGAAATAATTGTTAAGCAAGAAATTCTATGCGTTGCCCCGTTTTCAAGTTAATTAACACTGAAGTTAGCCTATCAGGCCTCTGCGTGCGCAGATTAAAGTGGCTATCCAGATACAATTAGTGTCAGTCGTTCTCACGGCGCACAAGGCAGCACATGAGACTGCAGAGCCTTTGCCTCGGGTTCGATCCTTAGTACAATCCTATGCTCAATTTTTGTATCGCTCTCTTGTTCGGTTTTGTGAAGCAGAATGAAGAAAACGTTTGGCGATACCGTCCCTGGTAGACTGTTCATATTTGCACGTGCAGCAGCCTCATTGGCTAACTTCAATGCTAATTAATTCGAAAACGGCGCAAAACCATCCTGCAACACCCTTACAGCCTCTTCTTTCTGACCACCCTGTGTACAATAATCTGCAAATACCAGTTTCGCCAATTTTGTTTTAGGCTGAGCAATCTGAGATTAGTATTGACCCAATTTGATGAATTGTTTACACATACTGGTAGCGGAGGCCGTGTGGCGTGGACTGGGTGGTTTTTTAGGTTAGATGGCCTCGGGAAAGTACGGGGTGGGCTGCAATCTCAAAGGGTGCATGGCAAATACAGGACGTGCTTGGATCAAGGAACAGTCGGAATTGTAGTTGTAAATTGTTGTAGTTGTGCTGGGAAAGCCCCTGAGCTTCAAACGCTAATAGAAAGCACAGAAGCTGAAATCATTATAGGTACAGAAAGCTGGCTAAAGCCTGAAATAAGTTCTGCAGAAACTTTTACGAAGTCTCAGACGGTGTTCACGAAAGATAGATTAAGCAGAATGGGTGGTGGAGTGTTTGTGTCTGTCAGTAGTGGTTTATCTTGTAGTGAAGTCGAAGTAGATTCTCCGTGCGAATTGGTATGGGTGGAGGTTATACTTAACAGCCGAACGAAGTTAATAATTGGCTCCTTCTACCGACCCCCAGACTCCGATGATACAGTTGCTGAACAGTTCAGAGAAAATTTGAGTCTCGTAACAAATAAATACCCCACTCATACGGTTATAGTTGGTGGGGACTTCAACCTGTAACGCCGGAAATGCATATCCTCCTATTTCCATCTATTGTACTATTATTTTTTTTCCTTGCTTTGGTATCTCAAGGTATGACATTTCTGTCTCTTTGTATATTGTAATTGTTTTACTGTTTGTATATATAGATTTATACATTTATGTCGATGTATAATTGGTTTGTTTCGTAAATATTATTTGTATTTTTACGCTGGGTCTTGCCTAGGGAAAACTGCTATCGAACGATTACATCGATAGGTCGTGTCAAGAATCAAAGTGTGTAGGATCTTTGGTAGTGTGAACACTGCCGCGTGGAGCGCGGGCTGAGCAGAGGGAGTCTGGCTAGAGTAGCGAGTGGAGCAGGTGTGTTGTGTGAAGCTCCCGCGAGTTGCCGCGCTTTCGGGGTTTGGCAGCATGTAATTGCGCTCGACTTGTGATGATAGTTACTGACATGGTGTCGCGGACGGGAAGCATTAGCTGGCGCACATCAAGAGCCCGTTTCGCCTGGTGACCGTGTCGAGAAGAAGGCGCGCCAACATACAGCTTCTGCAACAGCGACGGCCGACAATGAGTGACTGTCGCCACCTCCTCGATCGACGGCTTCAAACCTTCAATCAACCAACAAGGAAGACTGGAAGCAAGTAAAGTTTTAGAAGTGTATGGCAGACCTCAGCTTTTCAAACTGTACCATTTTCGTAACTATAATTACAGCAACTTAGCATGAACCTTTGTTGCTCATTGTCCCAATTCCATTGCCAAGCAGGGTCCCTTCCTTTTCCGGAATGAGCCCGAGTGTCGTTGAAACTCAGACGCCAGCATTAAAGTAACATCATTTCAATGCTTTAATTTCAAAGTTAGATTACACAAGCACGAATTAAGAGTGCGAGCTTTGTTACCGTATTTTAGCTTACCTGTGACTGCAGCTCAGCTTGGTACGTACTAAATTTTACTATTGTTAATTGTTCAGAATCATTTAATTCAAGTTCAAAGTTAAATCTCTTGTTTCTAAATTGCGTAGATTCAAGTAGTTTTTGAAATGATTGTTGAGGTAGTCCAAGACTAACCGTATTTTACTGAATTTCGATGTGCTTCAGAAAGAAAGCTCACTATTAACTTCAGTCACTAAATTAATTTTCGATTTTCCGGTTTTATTAATTCTTTTGCTAAATTAAGTCAGGGTGTAGCGAAATTTATTACTTCTGACAAACTTTCAGTTTTCACACTACACGTGTCAACCTTCAGTTGCCACGCTTCTAGTGCTAATTATATGTGTAATAACCTTTCTTTTTCAGTTACTATAGTAATTGTCCTTAGGACTGGCGACCGTGATTTCCCCCAAATCTCAAATACCTAATTACCGCTAGTTAGTTGTTAACGTAACGGCTGCACATTTACTTTCTTTATTAACTTTACCCCTTTTCAAAATTAATTTCCACCAGTTTCATTAGCACATTTCCTTTCATTTAGATGTAACCCTTTCCTCCCTCTTTACCGACAGGTTAACTTCGGTGACGATTGCTTTTCCAAAACTCCCATTAGGTACACGCGGTTTCATTTTTCACTGTCATTAAGGTCGGTAAGTGAGGGGGAGGTTACACGTGGCGACCTGGTGACAGGACAATCTTCGGATTTGAGGTTGTTCTGGACACGAATTTTGCATTGTGCAAATCTCGTAACAAAGTACTGGTTACGTACAGGCCGTTACGTCAGCGAGAATAAGTAGTGGGAGTAATCCTAATTAGATTTGAGATTTGGCATTTATATTGAAAATTATTAAAATGAGTGAAGGCAACAATTACCAAAATTTGGTAGACTTGGATACGGAACAATCGGTCGAACAGTGGGAAACGCGCACAGCGGTTCCCATTGTTCAGGGGCAGGCGGCTAGCATGAAAGACGCGACCGCCGAAACGCAACAAAGAGCAGAAATGGAATTCCAAACTTTAGAAAATGTTTCGGAATCGGAAGCGAAAATCAAATCTGTACCCCTTGATGATGAATACGGGGGAACATATATAGAGGAACCAGCTACGGAAGTAAAACCGGTAGTCTCCGGGAATTTAACTGATCTATTGAATGTTTTGATTAATGAAATCAAGAGTCAATCGGCAGAAATTATAGCTCTGTCTGCCAAGCAAGAAGCTCAGTCTGAAAAAATTGAACGAAAGCTAGACAATCAGAACAAAGCTATTAACGTTGTTAACAACAATGTTGGAGTTGTTAACACAAAAGTTGATAAAATCAAAGAAGATATTGTTGTAATTAATACCGAAATCGGTAATCTTAAACAGGAAATGGTAGGCGTTCAGGCGGAAATTGCGAGCATAAATACTCGTTTTTATTCCGAAATTAGCAGAATCGAGAAAAGTGTAGGAGAGTCAGTTGCTCCGATCATCGAGAATAAGGTGACGGAACAAATTCAATTAGTGAAAAAAGAGGATCAAAAGAAGGTGGAAACTTTAAAGGCTTTAGTGTCCGAAGTAGATACTAAAGTGAGGGAGCAGGCTAATACCTGCGAAGAGAAAAAGAGGGAAGTGGAAACGCTTGCGACAACCACTTGCCAAGTAATTACGAGAGTGTCGGAATTAGAAAAGAAACTTGACGAAAAACAGAGCTATGTGCCAATCTGTGCACATAGTTCGGAATTGTTGACGAAAGAGGAGCGGTTCGACCCCTTGAAAAAAGGCGGTATACACGCGACGGATTTCATTAAAAATTGTGAAAGAGTTTTACCCAGATCATGGACTAATGAGAGAGAAATTAATGCGGTTATTGATGTGCTGGCTGGTGATGCCAAGCGTTGGGGCTTAAACCTCAACATTACGAACCTGACTTTTGACGAGTTTAAAAATTTGTTTCTGGCTGAATACTGGTCAGAGCAAAAACAGCAAAGTGTCTGGCGCGAATTTGTCGTATCGAGGCCTTTCGATGCGAATTCGCGCGGTTCGATGAGGGAGTTTTGTGAGGGCTGGATCCGCAAGTTGGAATATTTGCGTGATCCCCGCACGGAATCCGAAATAGTCTGGGAACTCTACAAGAAGCTTCCAGATGATACAAAACGCTACGTAGGAAGCAATTACAGGACAATCAATGATTTCCTGGAAAGAGTTGAGGACGAGGACAATTGGCGCAATAATCGCGACAGTGGTAGAGGCCGTGGTAACAACAACGGGTACCACCCCAACCATAACAACGATAACCATGGGAATAATGCATACCGCAGCAATAACAATAATGGTTCGGACCGTAATAACAATCGGTACAATGCAAATAATAACAGGAATGACAGAAACCAGTATCATACTAACGTGATACGGGCTTCACAGAATAGTAATAACGCCAGAGGGTGTGATCAGCCGCCTCAGCAGCATCCGGGCAGCGTATCTGCTGGTACGAGACAGGGAAACCATTAGCCGCGCCGGTGAGGGGCCGAGCGGGCGTGGAGAAATTTTGGCGGCCCAATAACAAGAGAAAACCCAGGTGTCGCCGTTATGAAAATTCCGTATGGAATAATCAACGGCGGGAGAGTGTGCCAGTGTTAAGAGAAAAGAGTGCGCCCACTAGTAGTAGATCAGCTGTATACACGGCAGTAGAAAATACATTCGCTGTCAGTGAGAACAATTTAAGTAGTGTTCCGGAAATCGATCATAAAGTGGCAGCTGTAATACCCACAGCGGAACTGGAGATTGAGTTTAAGAATGATTCGCAATTGTTGAGAGAAGATCAGATGTCGGATAACACGTCCGTCATCGAGCGAGGGGATGCAGAGAGGGATGAGGTCTGGTTAAGGCAGTTCGGTCGCTTATACGACGAACTAAGTGATTATAGGGGTCTGTATGGGAGAAGTGTTTATGGGGAGCGCGTGCAGGATTTTCCGCGTCTCGTCCCGCAGGAAGATAGTGTTTGTGAAATGATAGAAAGTTCTGGCCCTAACCGGCAGACTTTACTAGAAATAGTTGATGTTAAGGGGGAGCACGAGCAAGATTCGTCGTGTTTCGTCCCGCAGGAGTTAGATGTTGAAGTAGTAACGGAAAGTTCTGGCCCTAACCGGCAGACCTTACCGAAAGTTTCAGTGGTAGAAGTAACCGACCCATCCGACGCAAAGCTCCAGTTTAAACATTGCGAGAGTATTAAGGAGAAAGATTGCGAAAATTTTAGTGATAGCCGGACACGATTGGTAGAAAAGCACATAGATTACAACGTGTATGAGGTTAGAGCTGACATTATACGGTCAGACGATAGCAGTGTGGGTTGCGCAGATCTAGCGGAAGTAATTGCAGAAACTACTGGACACATTCCTCCAGGTAGATTGGCGGATGAGATTAATCTGACCAAAGTGGAATCAACGAAGGTGACGATTAATGAACTGATAGCAAAGCAACACTCACTAGTTGACGAGTTACAGGAAAAGGTTTCGGTATTGGAGGCGAAGCTACAGACTAAGCCTCAGGACAAACGTGTTGAAATTAAAACTGTATGTGAACAGAGGCTGAAAAAGCCGCCAGATAAGCCGGATTTAGGATCAAAGCCGGATGGTTTTTTCTGGAATGACCTGGATATAGACGAGGATTTACTGTGGGAAAATAAAGATACAGTCGAGGACAAGTGTAGACAGATAGTAGTGGCTGTTAATATGCACGACCTACAACTAAACGTGTTGATTGACACCGGTGCAGAATTGAGTGCTGTATCTGGGAAAATATTTGAGTTACTGAAAGACAGACCTGGCATCGTAGTTATGCCAGTAACAGGAGTGAAAATTATCGGTGCTACTGGGAAGGCCAGTAAACCGGTCACAAAACAGATTTTTGTCAACTTCGAGATATGTGGGGCACGATTTGAACAAGAGTTTGTCGTCGTGCCAGACTTAACTACGGAAGTAATTATTGGGTTAGATTGGCTATTAAAGTACCGTGCAGTGATTAACTGCGAAAGCAAAACTTTGACATGTACGTCACAAGATAAAACAATAGTAATTAGTTTTGACGAGGCAGGAGACGGTGTGCATAGGCAATACCAGCCTATACACATTGTTAACTGGCCGGATGCTATTGACGTAGGTATGAATTTGAACTACTGTAATGTGAGGAATCTCGGAATTGACAATAGTGTAGAAAGTGAATTGGAAAGTATTGTAGACGGTGTGCCAAACGTAACACACGAACAAAGACGAGGTCTGTATGAAGTAATAATGAGGAATAAGAGTGTGTTTTCAGACAAACCGGGACTTGTGGAAGGATATAAATGCAAGTTGCATGTAATTCCGCACGAACCATTCTTCGTGAGACCGTATGCTATACCGCTGTCCAAGAAGGAAGCAGTGCAACGGGAGATAGATAAGATGATCGAATGGGGAGTGATAGAAAGAAGTACGAGTCCATACAATAACGGTTTGGTCATTGTAGCAAAACGGGATGGTAGTGTGCGTATTGTGATTGACGCACGCACGTTGAATAGGGTCGTTCAACGCGAAACAGACAGACCAGAGAGTATGGAGGAGATTTTGCAACGTTTTCATGACGTTAAGTTCATGACTAGCCTCGATCTGACGGCTAGTTACTGGCAAATAGAACTCGAAGAAGAATCTAGGCCATACACCGCCTTCTTGTTTGCGGGCAGGTGTTATCAGTATAGAGTACTGCCGTTTGGACTTAATATATCTGTTTCCGTATTCATCAGGGCCCTAGATAAAGTGCTAGGACCGGCTTTGAGTTCAAGATTAACTGTATATGTTGACGACCTATTGTTGGCCAATGCCACTTGGCATGACCATTGTGACCTGTTAGATGAAGTTTTTAGAGCATTGCGCCGTGGCGGAATGACTCTAAAGCTAAAGAAATGCGAATTTGTGAAGCAGGAACTGAAATTTTTAGGGCATGTAATTACCACTGCTGGTATTACGAAGGACCCAGAGAAACTAGAGGCAATAAGGAATTGTCCTCCACCCAAGTCTAGGAAACAGTTAAAAAGTTTTCTAGGGTTAACAGGATTTTACCGCAAATTTGTAAAAGGACAAGTGTTTAATGATGAAAATTTGAATAACCTCTTACGCAAAAACGTTCCGTTAGTGTGGACTGACGGGTGTCAGGCCGCTTTCGAGAGATTAAAAGACGAGTTGTTAAGATCTAACATACTATTTCATCCTGATTTATCGCTACCCTTCCATCTGGGAACGGATTCGTCGAATTACGGGGTGGGGGTAGAACTGTTCCAAAAAGTTGGTGAAGGAGAGGACAAGGAACACCGGACGATAGCGTTCGCGAGTCGAACTTTATCAAAAAGTGAGCGAAACTACACGATTTCTGAGAAAGAGTGTCTCGCTATCGTGTGGGGATTCAAGAAGTTCAAAGGTTACCTATGGGACCGTAAGGTGATTATTCATACGGACCATAAGGCACTCACTTATCTGAAGGATTGTAAACTACTTCACGAAAGACTGACTAGGTGGTCGCTGTATTTACAGCAATTTAACTATGACATCTGTTACGTAAACGGGACCGACAATTGCGTAGCGGATGCGCTGTCGCGGTTGCCCGAGTCTAATCAAGATGTATTGAAAGATGAGTCAGATGGAGTGGTCAAATTATACTATTTTAAAGAAGTTGAGGGACGTAAATTAGTAGTGAACATCTGTAAGAATCTACGTCGTCATCAGAACGAGGACGGTTGTTTAAATATGGTGAAAACCCGATATGACGAAAGGAGTCCAGAAGGAGAGAAATTAAGAAAGTATTACAAGATATACGATCATATCTTGTACATACGTAAGGGTGAAGATAGTAATATTTGGCGGGTATGCTGGCCCACCAAATACGTCACGGAAATAATAGACTACTACCATTTGGCGTATGGTCACTGTGGACCTAAGAAATGTATGGAAAAGCTGAGTGAAGTAGTGCATTTTAACAACATGTTAAAACGCGTTACTGACAGAGTGAAAACTTGCGATTTATGTCAGAAGGTGAAGGTTACCAACTGTATGAGTCGTGGTCCTATGCAAAGTATAAGGCCTAACGACACCTTTGAATTACTGTGCGTGGACTTGTACGGACCTTTGCCCAAGTCATCAGGAAACTTTGCCTACATTTTAGTAGTGCTAGAAGCTTTTTCCAAGTTCATCAAACTATACCCGATTGGGAAAGCTACAGCCAAAGCGGTCTATAGCAAGCTTGTGAACGATTATTTTGTTCATATTGGCAAGCCCAAGGCGATTCTATCAGATAATGGGGCACAATTTACTTCTAAGTTGTGGAATGAAGGCATGGAAAGTAATGGGGTCGAGGTGATCCATATTTCAGCTTACTGTCCGGCTGGGAATCCCGCTGAGAGGTATATGCGCGAGCTAGGCCGACTTTGCCGTACCTATTGCCATCACAATCATAGGGCATGGGGCAAATATTTAGCAGTATTTGAGAGAATTATGAACACCTTGAGACATGAATCGACGGGATTTTCTCCAGAGGAAATCCTGTTGGATGACAGAAGTAAAAGTTTAGTGGAAGAGATAATCAAATTCCCTCCACGGATTGACATTAGTATTGGTGTGAAAAAAGGTCGTTTGCGAGAAGTAATGAAGCTAAAAGCCGATGCTCGCATACGTCGTCATGACGCTAAAGCGCGTTTTGCTAAGTTTGCAATCGGAGACTTAGTACTTGTAAAAGCTCATGAGAAATCGAGCGAGATAGACCATGAAATCTCTAAATTTAAGTTTGTTTCCTATGGACCATATAAAGTCATTGGTATACCTCACACAAATGCTTAAGGCTTAGAGTATCCAAGCTCTGGAAAACGATTAGGTATACGGAATATTGTAGACTTGAAATTGTACCAACCTAGGATCGATTAATACCACACAATGGGTAACTTGTACAGTATGTAAATATAGAGTGTAAGATTTAAGGATGTGCCATGTTACAATGCTTTTGCCTGACCTAGAGGTCATTAAAGAAGTTGTAATTAATAAGTAATTAATTTTGACTAAATGATTTAAGAGTAACTGATTAGTAATCATCTGAAAAATCCAAGCTGCTAGTTTAAGTTTTCAGCTGAGTCACAGTAGATTAAGAAATGTAAATATGCTTTTGTAACCAGCTGTCAGAGTTCATGAATGTGTGTTTTACTAGTCATTGCCGATGTACTTAGACGCTGTTTTAAGTTTCAGGCTAGTACATGCGTGTGATGATGGACAGTGTTGAGTTATCCACTGTGATAGTATTAAGGGACTCCTTGAGATTACTCGGGAGTGAGTTTTTCCAAAAAAATTCAGGGAAACGGACGTTCTGGAAATGCCGTTACACAGGCGAGTGAGATCAAGCGTGCCGCACAGGCGGGCGCAACAATACTTGCGAGGCGAAGCCGCCGTCGGCTCTTGTGCCGCTGTCGGCTCTTGTGCCGCTGTCGGCATTCTTTGTACTTGCGGGTACGGAAGGCGGAATTGTTTTTCTTCCTGGACAGCTGAAAGAATTCTACTGTCAATATTTATGTTTTTTTCGATCTGCTGTATATTATTTTCTTGTTTAGCGTTAATTGGACATGACAAGAAAATTAATTATGAAAAGGTTACATAAAAATGTGTATTCTATGTAATTAATCATTAGTTTGCGTACTTTGATATACCTGTATTTTTATGACCATGTACTCTGATTAATTTTGCAAATAGTATTCCATTTCTTATAGTGTTACGAATTTTAATGATTTTGGAATAGCTAAACCATTTTCTATGTTTTCTATGAATTTTGATATGTTGTCAACCTGTTTTATTTTGTGCAAGATGACAGAGTGGAATAAGATTAGGAGTGTCTCCACTCAATTATTATTGTCTAAAAATTGGTTTATGGTTAATTAGACGAATGCTAAATTTTTTTGATGTTTTGAGCATATGCATTTCCGCTGTTTCTTTTTTGGGACATTTTCTGAGTCTGTTTACGTTACACGAACATCCTCAGACAATGTGGGGCACGTGTAACGCCGGAAATGCATATCCTCCTATTTCCATCTATTGTACTATTATTTTTTTTCCTTGCTTTGGTATCTCAAGGTATGACATTTCTGTCTCTTTGTATATTGTAATTGTTTTACTGTTTGTATATATAGATTTATACATTTATGTCGATGTATAATTGGTTTGTTTCGTAAATATTATTTGTATTTTTACGCTGGGTCTTGCCTAGGGAAAACTGCTATCGAACGATTACATCGATAGGTCGTGTCAAGAATCAGTGTGTAGGATCTTTGGTAGTGTGAACTCTGCCGCGTGGAGCGCGGGCTGAGCAGAGGGAGTCTGGCTAGAGTAGCGAGTGGAGCAGGTGTGTTGTGTGAAGCTCCCGCGAGTTGCCGCGCTTTCGAGGTTTGGCAGCATGTAATTGCGCTCGACTTGTGATGATAGTTACTGACATGGTGTCGCGGACGGGAAGCATTAGCTGGCGCACATCAAGAGCCCGTTTCGCCTGGTGACCGTGTCGAGAAGAAGGCGCGCCAACATACAGCTTCTGCAACAGCGACGGCCGACAATGAGTGACTGTCGCCACCTCCTCGAACGACGGCTTCAAACCTTCAATCAACCAACAAGGAAGACTGGAAGCAAGTAAAGTTTTAGAAGTGTATGGCAGACCTCAGCTTTTCAAACTGTACCATTTTCGTAACTATAATTACAGCAACTTAGCATGAACCTTTGTTGCTCATTGTCCCAATTCCATTGCCAAGCAGGGTCCCTTCCTTTTCCGGAATGAGAGCGAGTGTCGTTGAAATTCAGACGCCAGCATTAAAGTAACATCATTTCAATGCTTTAATTTCAAAGTTAGATTACACAAGCACGAATTAAGAGTGCGAGCTTTGTTACCGTATTTTAGCTTACCTGTGACTGCAGCTCAGCTTGGTACGTACTAAATTTTACTATTGTTAATTGTTCAGAATCATTTAATTCAAGTTCAAAGTTAAATCTCTTGTTTCTAAATTGCGTAGATTCAAGTAGTTTTTGAAATGATTGTTGAGGTAGTCCAAGACTAACCGTATTTTACTGAATTTCGATGTGCTTCAGAAAGAAAGCTCACTATTAACTTCAGTCACTAAATTAATTTTCGATTTTCCGGTTTTATTAATTCTTTTGCTAAATTAAGTCAGGGTGTAGCGAAATTTATTACTTCTGACAAACTTTCAGTTTTCACACTACACGTGTCAACCTTCAGTTGCCACGCTTCTAGTGCTAATTATATGTGTAATAACCTTTCTTTTTCAGTTACTATAGTAATTGTCCTTAGGACTGGCGACCGTGATTTCCCCCAAATCTCAAATACCTAATTACCGCTAGTTAATTGTTAACGTAACGGCTGCACATTTACTTTCTTTATTAACTTTACCCCTTTTCAAAATTAATTTCCACCAGTTTCATTAGCACATTTCCTTTCATTTAGATGTAACCCTTTCCTCCCTCTTTACCGACAGGTTAACTTCGGTGACGATTGCTTTTCCAAAAATCCCATTAGGTACACGCGGTTTCATTTTTCACTGTCATTAAGGTCGGTAAGTGAGGGGGAGGTTACAAACCTTCCCTCGATATGTTGGCAAAAATACTGGTTCAAAACTGGTGGTAGTCAGAAAACATCTTCCGAGATTGTCCTAAATGCTTTCTCCGATAATTATTTCGAGCAGTTAGTCCACGAACCCACGCAAATTGTAAGTGGTTGCGAAAATACACTTGACCTCTTAGCCACAAACAATCTAGAGCTAATAGAGAGCATCATGACT
This sequence comes from Schistocerca cancellata, assembly GCF_023864275.1. Taxonomy (NCBI): domain Eukaryota; kingdom Metazoa; phylum Arthropoda; class Insecta; order Orthoptera; family Acrididae; genus Schistocerca; species Schistocerca cancellata. The sequence continues at coordinate 743,801,488 of NC_064628.1, read as the reverse complement.
GATATAGGGATGAGTGATCATAAGGTCGTTGTAGCTAGGCTCAATACCGTTTCTTCCAAATCCACCAGAAACAAATGCAAAATAATTTTATTTAAAAAAGCGGATAAAGTGTCACTAGACAATCTCCATTCCTTCCGAACTGACTATGCAAATGTAGTCGAGATGTGGCTCAAATTCAAAGATATAGTAGCAACAGCAATTGAGAGATTCATACCTCATAAATTGGTAAGAGATGGAAGAGATCCCCCATGGTACACAAAACAGGTCCGAACGCTGTTGCAGAGGCAACGGAAAAAGCATGCGAAGTTCAGAAGAACGCGAAATCCCGAAGATTGGCTAAAAATTGCAGACGCGCGAAATTTGGCACGGACTTCAATGCGAGATGCCTTTAATAGGTTCCACAACGAAACATTATCTCGAAATTTGGTAGAAAATCCGAAGAAATTCTGGTCGTATGTTAAGTACACAAGTGGCAAGACGCAGTCAATACCTTCGCTGCGCAGTGCCGATGGTACTGTTACCGACGACTGTGCCTCTAAAGCGGAGTTATTGAACGCAGTTTCCCGAAATTCCTTCACCAGGGAAGACGAATGGAATATTCCAGAATTTGAAACACGAACAGCTGCTAGCATGAGTTTCTTAGAAGTAGATACCTTAGGGGTTGCGATGCAACTCAAATCGCTTGATACGGGCACGTCTTCAGGTCCAGATTGTATACCGATTAGGTTCCTTTCAGATTACGTTGATACAATAGCTCCCTACTTAGCAATCATATACAACCGCTCGCTCACCGATAGATCTCTACCTACAGATTGGAAAATTGCGCAGGTCGCACCAGTGTTTAAGAAGGGTAGTAGGAGTAATCCATCGAACTACAGACCTATATCATTGACGTCGGTTTGCTGTAGGGTTTTGGAGCATATATTGTATTCAAACATTATGAATCACCTCGAAGGGAACGATCTATTGATACGTAATCAGCATGGTTTCAGAAAACATCGTTCTTGTGCAACGCAGCTAGCTCTTTATTCGCACGAAGTAATGGCCGCTATCGACAGGGTATCTCAAGTTGATTCCGTATTTCTAGATTTCCGGAAAGCTTTTGACACCGTTCCTCACAAGCGACTTCTAATCAAGCTGCAGGCCTATGGGGTATCGCCTCAGTTGTGCGACTGGATTCGTGATTTCCTGTCAGGAAGGTCGCAGTTCGTAGTAATAGACGGCAAATCATCGAGTAAAATTGGAGTGGTATCAGGTGTTCCCCAGGGAAGCGTCCTGGGACCTCTGCTGTTCCTGATCTATATAAATGACCTGAGTGACAATCTGAGCAGTTCTCTTAGTTTGTTCGCAGATGATGCTGTAATTTACCGTCTAGTAAGGTCATCCGAAGACCAGTGTCAGTTGCAAAGCGACTTAGAAAAGATTGCTGTATGGTGTTGACGCTAAATAACGATAAGTGTGAGGTGATCCACATGAGTTCCAAAATAAATCTGTTGGAATTCGATTAGTCGATAAATAGTACAATTCTCAAGGCTGTCAATTCAACTAAGTACCTGGGTGTAAAAATTACGAACAACTTCAGTTGGAAAGACCACATAGATAATATTGTGGGGAAGGCGAGCCAAAGGTTGCGTTTAATTGGCAGGACACTTAGAAAATGCAACAAGTCCACTAAAGAGACAGCTTACACTACACTCGTTCGCCCTCTGTTAGAATTTTGCTGCGCGGTGTGGGATCCTTACCAGGTGGGATTGACGGAGGACATCGAAAGGGTGCAAAAAAGGGCAGCTCGTTTTGTATTATCACGTAATAGGGGAGAGAGTGTGGCAGATATGATACGCGAGTTGGGATGGAAGTCATTAAAGCAAAGACGTTTTTCGTCACGGCGAGATCTATTTAAGAAATTTCAGTCACCAACTTTCTCTTCCGAATGCGAAAATATTTTTTTGGCCCAACCTACATAGGTAGGAATGATCATCAAAATAAAATAAGAGAAATCAGAGCTCGAACAGAAAGGTTTAGGTGTTCGTTTTTCCCGCGCTCTGTTCGGGAGTGGAATGGTAGAGAGATAGTATGATAGTGGTTCGATGAACCCTCTGCCAAGCACTTAAATGTGAATTGCAGAGTAATCATGTAGATGTAGATGTAGAACATTAAAAGCCCTATTATACTTCCTTGATGCATATAAAATATTATTTCATCTTCCATGTACAGTATTTGACGACGTCTGTAGATACGTCAAGATGAAGTGAAAAATAGCAGCACTTATTGTAAGGAATGAGACAGTCACCTCCGGTATATTATAGGTGTCAATTAGCACGTGGGCCAGCCTCTAGAGGCGCTCGTTTTGGAGTTGGCAGTTGTCTGTTTAACCACATCCGTTTCCTTTTGCCAGTCTGCACGCTGCCATCAGACATAAAGGCGTTCACAACTTCGTAAAAGAACGAACGACAGCGACCTTTCTCCGGAAAACGCTCGACAGACAAGGCAACAGCAGCCTCAATATTTCTCCTACATTCTACATAAATTAGGATGATTAATTTTTTTCTTCTGTGGTAGCAACATTCATCGCCCACTTACTTGCAGGCCTAATCTCCAAATGATAGGTGGGTGTGCAGGCAATAAACAGTGTGCAAGTATTGTAATGTTTAGAGCCACCATCTGTTCTATCCCTGCACGACATATGAGCTCCGTGGCAGTGTACTGCCTGATATGATACGTTGTAGTTCGCTACATGGCCACTGTGGCGCGTCGAGTAGTCCCCTGTTCGATATGTCGGAGGAACACAAAGTTGTGAATGGGGTTTCCATTTAGAAGTTATAGGATACTGAACTGTCCTACCCACGCAGCGAGTAGCTGGGGTCCCATCTGCCATTGGATATTCAAGGGCCATCGAATAGCATATCCTCCGATTACAGTGCCATTTGCGGCGAAACGAAAACAATGCTTCAGACAAAACTTATGCAGATTTTACCGTAGACTCGTAATCTGCACCAAAAACGAGGGATTCCCATTGAAGATTTCATAGTTGCCCCCATCACTCACACAAGGGGTGTAATGACGGGTCAAACTAGATATTTCAATGTCTTCAGCTAAAATGAACACACTGTAAATATTTGCTCCTATTTCGTGTAACTAACAGGTGTAGAAGTATGAAACCTGAATTTCCCTATAGATGGTGCTAGCCCGTGAGACCGAGTCTGCAGTGCCATCTGCTTCCTGTAACGGCTGACGACGAATGTCAACACACAGTAATCCAAGTTCCATGCATTCGTATCTGTTTCAAACCCGTAAAAATTTCGAGTTATGTGCATGCGAACTACGATTTGCGGACAGCATTGCTTTTCTATTATCATTTGAAGAAAACTTCTCCAGAATCGCACCGAATGCTTGTCGAAGCTTTCGGCAAAAATGCTCTTAGGAAAACAGTGTTTCAATTGGTTCAAAAAGTTAAAAAGTGTTGATTTTGGCGTGAGAAACGACGAGTGCGGGAGGGAAACCACCGAAAAAGTTCGAAGACAACGAATTGCAGGCTTTGTTGGATGAAGATGACACTCAAACTCAACAGGAACTCGCGGAACAATTGAATGTGACGCAGAAAGCCGTTTCTCTTCGGTTGAAAGCTGTGGAAAAGGTGCAGAAATTGGAAAAATTGGTTCCGCATGAACTGAATGGAAGACAGCAAGCAAATCGAAAGACCACATGTGAAATGCTGCTCGCCCGATACAAAATAGTTTCTCCATCGCATAGAGACAGGTAATGAAAAATGGATATATTTTGAGAATCTTAAGCGTCGTGAATCATGGGTGAATGCAGGCAAACCATCGACATCCACTGGAAAGAAGACAATGCTCTGTGTTTGGTGGGATCAGAAGGCTGCTAAAACCTGGTGAAATCATTAACACTGATCACTACCAACAGCAAATGATCGATTTAAATCGAGCATTACGTGAAAAACAACTGGAATACGGGAAAAGGCAACACAAAGTCGTATTGCTCCATGATAACGACCCACCACACACCCTCAAAACGGGTCAGGGAAACGAGCGAGGCGTTCAGTTGGGAAATACTAGGGCATGCGGCCTATTCTCCAGAGTTAGCTCCGTCCAATTATCATCTGTTTATATCACTGGGACACGTTCTCGCTGAACAAAGCTTGAATCCGTATGAAAGTGTACGAAAATGGCTCGCTGACTGGCTCGTAAAAAAAAAAAAAAAAAAAAAAAAAAAAAAAAAGTTTTTTGGCGTGGCATTCATAGCCTGCCGGAGAGGTGAGAGAAGTGTATAATTAGCAATGGAGATTATTTTGAATAAAATATTGTTTATCAGTTTCAAACAGACGTGTAATTATTGCAACCAAATTCCGGTTTCGTACGTCCAATCCTGGTAGACTGAGCTGTGTTAAATAAAGAAAGTGAGTTAAAGTGCTTGTCACGTGAGTCATCTCCCCAAAGTGGTGACTCAAAGGTTATCAGTAGATAGAATTTTCCCTCCCGACCCTTAACTGCAATTTGCAATCCGACAGAATGACGACGACACCCGCCGCCGTTAAGATGGAGCGTCTGGGACTGCCGGCGACGTACTTCTCTGCGGTCACCTGCTGGCCTCAGTCACCTCATGCCTCTCCCGGCGACACCTTATCGAGATGAAGTAATGAAAAGCTACAGCCTTTCTGACCTACAAGGCCTCAGTTATGGTTTGCACAAGCGGACGTCAGTTTTCAACTGCACAACATTGTTTCAGACGCGGACCAATTCGCCGTCATTACGAGGTGCATTCAAGTCCTAAGGCCTCGGATTTTTTTTCTAATTAACTACTCACCCGAAATCGATGAATCTGGCGTTACTTCTCGACGTAATCGCCCTGCAGACGTACACATTTTTCACAACGCTGACGCCATGATTCCATGGCAGCGGCGAAGGCTTCTTTAGGAGTCTGTTCTGACTACTGGAAAATCGCTGAGGCAATAGCAGCGTGGCTGGTGAATGTGCGGCCACGGAGAGTGTCTTTCATTGTTGGAAAAAGCCAAAAGTCACTAGGAGCCAGGTCAGGTGAGTAGGGAGCATGAGGAATCACTTCAGAGTTGTAATCACGAAGAAACTGTTGCGTAACGTTAGCTCGATGTGCGGGTGCGTTGTCTCGGTGAAACAGCACACGCGCAGCCCTTCCCGGATGTTTTTGTTGCAGTGCAGGAAGGAATTTGTTCTTCAAAACATTTTCATAGGATGCACCTGTTACCGTAGTGCCCTTTGGAACGCAATGGGTAAGGATTACGCCCTCGCTGTCCCAGAACATGGACACCATCATTTTTTCAGCACTGGCGGTTACCCGAAATTTTTTTGGTGGTGGTGAATCTGTGTGCATCCATTGAGCTGACTGGCGCTTTGTTTCTGGATTGAAAAATGGCATCCACGTCTCATCCATTGTCACAACCGACGAAAAGAAAGTCCCATTCGTGCTGTCGTTGCGCGTCAACATTGCTTGGCAACATGCCACACGGGCAGCCGTGTGGTCCTCTGTCAGCATTCGTGGCACCCACCTGGATGACACTTTTCGCATTTTCAGGTCGTCATGCAGGACTGTGTGCACAGAACCCACAGAAATGCCAACTCTGGCGGCGATCTGTTCAACAGTCATTCGGCGATCCCCCAAAACAATTCTCTCCACTTTCTCGATCATGTCGTCAGACCGGCTTGTGCGAGCCCGAGGTTGTTTCGGTTTGTTGTCACACGATGTTCTGCCTTCATTAAACTGTCGCACCCACGAACGCACTTTCGACACATCCATAACTCCATCACCACATGTCTCCTTCAACTGTCGATGAATTTCAATTGGTTTCACACCACGCAAATTCAGAAAACGAATGATTGCACGCTGTTCAAGTAAGGAAAACGTCGCCATTTTAAGTATTTAAAACAGTTCTCATTCACGCCGCTGGCGGTAAAATTCCATCTGCCGTATGGTGCTGCCATCTCTGGGACATATTGACAATGAACGCGGCCTCATTTTAAAACAATGCGCATGTTTCTATCTCTTTCCAGTCTGGAGAAAACAAAATCGGAGGCCTTAGAACTTGAATGCACCTCATACTTCACAGCTGAACTTGAACAATATTGAGTAAATTGAAAATATTCTGTCTCACTGCTCTTTTATCTCGTGTAAGGAGACTGACTTGCAGCGATTTCATGTTCCTCCAGAATCTTTGGATAGTGATTTTGGTTCAAAAATGGTTCAAATGGCTCTGAGCACTATGGGACTTAACATCTGAGGTCATCAGTCCCCTAGAACTTAGAACTACTTAAACCTAACTAACCTTAGGACATCATACACATCCATGCCCGAGGCAGGATTCGAACCTGCGACCGTAGCAGTCGCGCGGTTCCGGACTGAAGCGCCTAGAACCGCTCGGCCACTGCGGCCGGCAGTGATTTTGGTAGCGAGGAATCCCCATTTCAGCTACTATAATCGCTATGCGCTTTAGCGAGTCCAGAACTTCTTTTTAGCCAGTCTATAAAATTATTTTGGTTACTGCAGCTCCTGCAGGCAGTTTACAGAGTTTTATCCGCGTTTTCAGACCTGCCTAAGGACGAACTGGCTCTGAAGGCAGATGCTGTGGCACATGCATGTGGCGAAACTGTTAGTCACGCACAGAAGTAAATAAGGTTTTGGGCCCTGGCACCGAACTGTGCGTATCCGGCCGAACAATACATGTTCAGCGTGATGAGCATTCAGCAGAGCTGTCTATGGAGCGAATCCACACTGAAATGTCGCGAGTCAACGTCAAGATGACAGATGGCAGCCCTAGGAGCATACGGCGTGCAGGGTCTATATAAACGGCATGCCAATCCCGACGATTAGCCTTGACGCCGTTTCGGGTGGTGTTGGTATTACATATGCTTCAGACACAATGTTAGGCAATGTTCACAACGTTGCGAATTCCCACACAATAATAGTGGTGGCGTATGGACTCGCGAGTCCGTTCCAAAGACACCAAGCACCTACCTGAACTACATACTACCACAGTCGCTGCCAGATGTGAATCGTCACGATTATTTGTCTTGGATAAAGGATCTGGACTGGAGGTTTTAGTCGAGACAGGACACGGAAGCTAAGAATCAATTTTACGGCGCTTCTACACTAACAGCAGCAAATGAATCTACGATTAAGACATATGGATGGAGACTTGGTGTGTGCAGGATGGCTTTTCCTCTCGTGACGTTTCTAAGTGGTCGACGTTACTGGCCCCATACTGGACGCTCATTTTCTTAAATTTTTCGTTTCTACAGACCTCCGTAATCATCTTCTTGTACAGTCTCCTTCTGTAGCCACAAACCCTTCCGCATCGGACAGCAGATGCCATTCTGCCTGCACGGAAGTCACAAAGATTTCCACGTCTCCCATGACTTCTACATTGCGACAACTTCTCTCCATCCCGTGCATGTCTCGTTGTAGGATGCACATAAGTGCCTCACGCAAGTAAACTGCGCTATGGGATTCGCATGAAAACACGAAGCTGACTTCACTTCAGCAGCATTCACTACACTACAGCAGGGGACTGAACATTTCACTTATCTTGACCAGAAAGGAAAGGAGTCTGTAAGGATCTTGACTGACAGCAATGGTTGTCTTGTCTAAAGCAGCAGATTGCTGACACGGAGAAATCTCTTCCCAAGGCCCAGGCAGAAGCAGGAAGTTTAACGAAGAGGCTCGACGAGACTCCTAATGGTTCCCCACTCTTGCCTTCATCTTCCTCCTCACCTCCCCATCCGACCAACGACACTGCACATCTGTTGTTTCCAGAATTCGCTGCCATTGTGGATCCGGTATCAGGGCAGTGCCAGCGGAAAGATTCTACCGTCCACCACATTCACACAATGCCTAGTAAACCCGTGACATACCACCCACGACGACTACAGCTGGAATGTTTAAGAGAGGCCTTTGCCTTCGTAGCAATACTGGCAGATGGAACAGCGTCTCCTCCTGACAGTGTTTGGGCAGTCCCACTACGGATGGTTCATAACAAAGACGACTCTTAGCGTTTTTGAGACGACTTTGAAGGACTGAACTCAGGCACGTTACCCAAAGCTGGACGTGTTAGGTTTTACAAGCAGTTTGGAGGACGCCTCCGTACACAGCGTCGTAGACTGTGCTAAAGCTTTTGCGCAAATCCCGACGGCAGAAGCAGACAAGGATAAGACTGCCATCACAACGCCTTTTGGGTTATTTCGACATAACGTCATGCCTTTCGGCCTCCGTAATACTGCCCAGCTGTGACAACGTTTTATGGAAGTGGTTTTACAAGGTTTAAATCACATGTTTTGCTATATGAATGGTGTGTTGGTTTTTCTGGTAATATGATTGATCATATGTCCGATGTATAAGTGGTTTTCTCTCATCTGAACACGCACGATGTCAAAATTAATAAAGATAAATGTGTGCTCAGGACAGATTGCATTTCTTGGTTACCTCGCGTCCAAAGTCGGTATTTCTCCCATACCTCAGAACGTGGAAGATATTTTGCGTATGCACCTTTCCACTACATACAAAGAATCACGCAGGGCGTCGGAATGGTTAGTTATTACTGGCAAGACTTGTCAACGTTTGCTTGCTATCTACCTCTCTGTCAAACATTTTCGACAATGTCAAACGGCCTGTTGGCTTCTGTCTCGTGTTCTTCAGCCGACGTCCGTCTGATGATTTTTCTGACGTTTCGTCAACACTAGTGGCTGGCATTGTCAAAGTTTCACCCTCCATTGCTGGTGGTGGACTGGAGCCGAGCTCACGTCTGCAGACTATATGTACCTGGCGCGCCAACGTCCGAGGGCTGCTCCGCTGTCATCTCCGGTTCGGTTCTCTTGCTACCTGCGACGGTCGTTCGCTGCATCACGGGAAGCCAGGATCCGTTTACCTTGAGGCTTTCTGCTTTTTGTTGAAGCTATTCTCTTGTTTGTGTATTTCTATAGCTTCTCTGAACAAGCGAGTGTGACAGTTCTTTTCTGCAGCCAGAACTTCCGGGTCGACGAATTTTACTACGCGGTCGGTCTCATACAGCGAGAGCTGTGCCACAGCCGATTTCTCCACCTGCCGCAACCTGCAATGTCCCTTATGTCCTGTGATCCTGGTGTTGATCGATCGTCCAGTCATTCCAACATAAACTTTTCCGCATGTGCATGGTATGCGGTATATTCCCGGCATTGCAAGTGGGTCCCTTTTCTCCTTTGCCGATCTGAGACACTCTTTCATCTTCTTTGTCGGTTTGAAAATCGTTTTTACGCCGTGTTTGCGCAATATACGGGGACGGCCCGGCAATTTCCATTTACACAAACAACCTGTTTCTCTGAATTGTTCAAATGGTTGAAATGGCTCTGAGCACTATGGGACTTAACATCTGAGGTCATCAGTCCCTTAGAACTTAGAACTACTTAAACCTAACTGCCCTAAGGACATCACACACATCCATACCCGAGGTAGGATTCGAACGTGCAACCGTAGCGGTCGCGCGGTTCCAGACTGCAGCGCCTAGAACCGCTCGGCCACACCGGCCGGCTCGGAATTGTTCACACCATCGTGTAATGCTCTGTGCTGTAGTAGAATCCACACCATACTTTGTACGAAAGTCTCTATGAACAGTTATTACTGACCTGCACTGCACAAAACGCAGAACACAAAACGCTTTCTGTTGTCCCGAGGCCAGCCGGTGTGGCCATGCGGTTCTAGGCGCTTCAAAAATGGCTCTGAGCACTATGGGACTCAACATCTTAGGTCATAAGTCTCCTAGAACTTAGAACTACTTAAACTTAACTAACCTAAGGACATCACACACACTCATGCCCGAGGCAGGAATCGAACATGCGACGTAGCAGTCCCGCGGTTCCGGACTGCAGCGCCAGAACCGCTAGACCACCGCGGCCGGCTCTAGGCACTTCAGTCTGGAACCGCGTGACCGCTATGGTCGCAGGTTCGAATCCTGCCTCAGGCATGGATGTGTGTGATGTCCTTAGGTTAGTTAGGTTTAAGTAGTTCTAAGTTCTAGGGGACTGATGACCACAGATGTTAAGACCCATAGTGCTCAGAGCCATTGGAACCATTTGTTGTCCCGACGCCATTTTTACTAGAAATGAAGTGGACGAAAACTGCTGCTACCTATCGGGAACTATGTAGGAACTAAGTAAAACTCGAGAGTTTGTTCTTTCCAACTACTAGAACTGAAGTGGGCTCACACTGCTGCTACCTAGCGGGAACTACAGTATGTAAAACTTGAGAATTTGCTCTTTCCGACAGTACGTTGTTCATGCACATCTCTCTTTTAAATCGGATGATTCTTTTTGATACATTATGTATATATTCTTCGGTTGAAGAACAGCCGCCCGGATTACGGCTGATGCCGCATCCCTCCCCCTACCCACTCAACTTGGGAGGTACGGACGGTGGGAGAAGGGGGGGGGGGGGGGGGGGAAGCGCTGTGCGCTGTGGATAGTGATGAGGTTGGTTGCTTGGCTGGTGTCAGAGCAGACCAACTCGCGTACCCACATTGTGTCTTGTGAGAGCCAGGGAAGCTGCCCCGGAAAACCAGGTGCAGGACGCATTCGAGGTGGGTGCCGGCGACTAGCTGATGGTGACGGCGTCGGTGTCCATGAAAAGGCGACCTGCGGCATTGGCGGCAACGGTGTCGCATGTGGGCAGGCGGAAACTTCCGTCGGTAAGACGTTCGCGGGTGGAGGCACCCGCTCGGTAGCTGCGTCGGAGGCTGCGCTGAGGAGGGCGGGTGTGGCTGCGTCACGGCGGAGGACGTCGAGCAGTGAAGAAATCTGAAACGGTTTGATCTACGGCAAATTCACTGAATTCGTAAAGTCGTAGCTGATTTAGGGGGCGCTGACTCGTAGCTGAGTTGCCGCGAATAGTAAACTCTACTCTGCCAGCTGATCTGAGAACGTCAGATTTCCATAAATGTGGCTTGTTGTGGTGCGTCCGATATTTGGGTGAAACTTCGTGGTGAAGTCTGAAGCTGGAGCAGAAGAGTAAGGACAAAGCAAATGCAGCAGGGTGCGATGGCGTCTCACATGCAAACGTTCTGCCGTATGGATGTCAGGAGCAGGCAAAGCACGATGTGAACTCAGAAACAGCAGTAAGGTATCTTCACACGAATGCGAAGCTCGAAGTTTTGACATTTGCGTGTTGAACGTTCGAACGAAACGTTCGGCCTCGCTGTTGGGCAGTGGCAAGAGTGAAGCTGTCCTGACATGCTGTATTTCAGTGTGCTTCCAAATTGTGCAAATTCCTTGGAAGAAAAAGGAATGTCCATTGTCAGAAACAATTGTTTGTGGCAAGCCTTCGAGTGAAAATTCAGGAGCGTGAGCCTTAATAGCGCTGGCGGCATTCGCCAAATGCATTGGCATAACAAAACGATATTTGCTGTAGGCATCGATAATAATCAACCTACGTGTTTATCAAAAGGGGCCAGCAAAGTCTATAAGGAGGTGTTGGTTCAAATGGCTCTGAGCACTATGGGACTTAACATCTGTGGTCATCAGTCCCCTAGAACTTAGAACTACTTAAACCTAACTAACCGAAGGACATCACACACATCCATGCCCGAGGCAGGATTCGAACCTGCGATCGTAGCAGTCGCGCGTTTCCGGACTGAGCGCCTGAACCGCTAGACCACCGCGGCCGGCATAAGGAGGTGTTGCCACGGAGTATCAGAAGATGGCCAGGAGAAAAATTCCTGGCGCGGAGCGGCCTGATGGTCCGCATTGTGCCGTCACACGTTCCATTTGCTTATCCGAACGAAGCCACGGGCAATGTTGGCGCGCCAGCTGCTTAGTGTGAACTGTTCCCCAATGACCTCTATGTAGAAGACTTAACACCTGCTGTTGCAGTGAGCCACATATGAACACTCTTGTCTGTTCATTAGGCGTGTCAAGCAGAATCACATCATTCGGAAGAGATAAACTGTTGCGGTGCACAAAGTATCTTCGAACTAAGGAATCGGGAATACATTTCTGAGAGTGCAGTGAACCTTTGCGAATGTAACTTTTTAGCAGTCGTAGTGACTGGTCACGCTCCGTGGCTTGTGCGACCCTCCGTGAATCAATAGAAAAAGAATACGTGCTTGCGAATCAGGAGAATCAATACGTAAACAAGAAGCATCCGATACGTTGAATGCTGCATCTGTGCTGACAGGTAAACATGAAAATGTGTCGGCGTTTACGTATTGCTTCTTCGGGTAATACAGAATTTCATACTAGTAATTTGACAATAATAGCGACCAGCGTTGAAGATTTTGCGCCGTGCGTTCGGGGACTTGTTTCGACGGATGAAAGTGCAGTCAAAGGCTTATGATCCACGACCAGGGAAAATGTTCTGCCATACACGTAAGGTTCAAATGGCTCTGAGCACTATGGGACTTAACTTCTGAGGTCATTAGTCCCCTAGAACTTAGAACTACTTAAACCTAACGAACCTAAGGACATCACACACATCCATGCCCGAGGCAGGATTCGAACCTGCGACCGTAACGTTCGCGCGGTTCCAGACTGAAACGCCTAGAACCGCTCGGCCACCCCGGCCGGCTACACACAAGGATGAAATTTAGGGACACCATATATTATATTCCTTCTCTAGCTGAGTATAATTAATCTTAGCACGGTTCAAAGTTTTGAAAACAAATGCGAAAGGCCGTTGTTTTGCCAATAGCCGTCCGTGGTGGCCGAGCGGTTCTAGGCGCTACAGTCTGGAACCGCGTGACTGCTGCGGTCGCAGCTTCGAATCCTGCCTCGGGCATGGATGTGTGTGATGTCCTTAGGTTAGTCAGGTTTAAGTAGTTCTAAGTTCTAGGGGACTGATGACCTCAGAAGTTAAGTCCCACAGTGCTCAGAGCCATTTTTTGTTTTGCCAATACTATGGCATAAAACCGCCGCGATCCCAAGGGACAAGGTATCAACTCCAAGTACAAGTGATCTAACCTGATCGTAGTACATAAGGCAAGGTTGACGAAGCAATGCATTTTTCAATCTTTAAAAAGTTTGGTCACAGTCTTTTGTTCAATGGAACGGAACATTTTTACGTCTGATGCGGTTTAGAGGCGCAGCAATATGCACCGCATTAGGAATGAGCTTCAAGTAATATGTCAGTTTTCCAAGAACAGGTTGTAGTTCACGGAATTCTTAGGAGATGGCAATTGCTGAATTGCACGCAAATGTTTTGTTGAAAGATGAGCACCACTGGCGTCGATGATATGTCCTAAGTGTTCAATCGTTGAACTGAATAAAGAACATTTCTGCAAGCTACATTTGAGAGCCACCTCAGTTAAAACTTGACAAACACAGTCCAAATTTTAAAGGTGTTGTTCTGGCCATTATGTCGTCATGATAGTTCAAACAACAAGGCACCTTGGACGTTACTTGTTTGAGAAATTATTAAAACAATTTTTAAAACAATAGAAGGGCAGAGGCGGCAGCTGAATTCCTTGTTTAGCTTCAACTTAAAATATACATACACAATACAATAGAAAGAAAAAAAATCGTTCTGCTCTGGTGTCCAAATCTCCTTGTTCCACTTCCTTTTCCTCGTCACTAGTCCGTTATGTCTTCCATGCACGCTGTGTAGTTCTTTCATGGTTACAGGAGCGAGGAAGAGATGCTGTTCATGAAGAGAGAACTCAGATATTAATTTATTCTACATCTAATATCAAATAATAAAAATAAAATAAAACTAGGTTGACGTATTTGCAGTGTCAGTTGCTAACAGTAGATTTCAATGTAGAAATACACCGAAGAGCCAAAGAAACTGGTACGGCTGCCTAATATCTTGTAGGGCCCCCGCGAGCACGCAGAAGTGCCGCAACACGACGTAGGATGGAGTCGACTGAAGTAGTGCTGGAGGAAATTGACACAATGTATCCTGCAGGGCTGCCCATAAATCCGTAAGAATACTAGGGGGAGGAGATCTCTTCTGAACAGCAAGTTGCAAGGCGTTCCAGATATGCTCAATAATGTTCATGTCTGGGGAGTTTGATGGCTAGCGGAAGTATTTAAACTCAGAAAAATGTCCCTGGAACCGCTCTGTAGCAATTCTGGACGTGTGGAGTGTCGCATTGTCCTGTTGGAATTATCCAAGTGCGTCGGAATACACAATGGACACGAATGGATGCAGGTGATCAGATAGGATGCTTACGTACATGTCACATGTCACAGTCGTATCTAGACGAATCAGGGGTCCCATATCACTCCAACTGCATACACCCCACACCATACAGAGCCTCCTCCAACTTTAACAGTCCTTTGCTGACACACAGGGTCAATGGACTCATGTGGTTGTCCCATATCCGTAGACGTTCATCTGCTCGATACAATTTGAAACGACACTTGTCCGACCAAGCAACATGTTCCCAGTCATCAACAGGCCAGTGTCGTGTTGTCGGGCCCAAGAGAGACGTAAAGCTTTGTGTCGTGCAATCATCAAGGGTACGCGAGTGGGCCTTCGGCTCCGAAAGCCCATATCGATGATGTTTCGTCGAATGGTTCGCACACTGGCACTTGTTAACGGGCCAACACTGAAATCTGCAGCAATTTGTGAAAGGGTTGCACTTCTGTCACGTTGAACGATTCTCTTCAGTCGTCGTTGGTCCTGGTCCTGCAGGATATTTTTCCGGCCGCAGCGATGCCGGAGATTTGATGTTTCACCGGATTCCTGATATTCACGGTAAACTCATGAAATGGCCGTAAGGAAAAATCCCCACTTCATCGCTACTGTGTCCCATCGCTCGTCCGACGGCTATAACACCACGTTCAAACTCACTTAAATCTTGATAACCTGCCATTGTAGCAGCAGTAACTGATCTACACTCACGATCATAAATTAAGGGCAATGCTGACACATTGTGAAACAACGCTCTGGTGGGCGGTTTGCGGGTTTAAATCACCTCGGGGTGTGACCATGCAGTGCACTGACCTGTGGTCGTCGCACAGTGGCGCTGACAGCAGTCCACATATGCAGGGGTGTGTAGGTGCACGTAAATGGTTCAAATGGCTCTGAGCACTATGGGACTTAACTGCTGAGGTCATCAGTCCCCTAGAACTTAGAACTACTTAAACCTAACTAACCTAAGGACATCACACACATCCATGCCCGAAGCAGGATTCGAACCTGCGACCGTAGCGGTCACGCAGTTCCAGACTGTAGCGCCTAGAACTGCTCGGTCACTACGGCCGGCTTGGTGCAGATAGGATTACGGTGCAGCGAGTAAATGTGCAGTCGTTTTCAGATGTGCTAATGGTGACTATGTGTTGAAAATGGCTCAAAGAACACATATTGATGACATTATGAGGGGTAGAATACTAGGGCGACTGGAGGCTGGTCAAATAGAGCAGGTCGTAGCACGGGCCCTCCGTGTGCTACAAAGTGTGAGCTCACGATTATGGCAATGATTGCAGCAGACGGGAAACGTGTCTAGGCGGTACAGTACAGGACATCCACAGTGTACAACACCACAAGAAGACCGATATCTCACCATCAGTGCCCGCAAACGGCCACGGAGTACTGCAGGTAGCCTTGCTCGGGACCTTACCGCAGCCACTGGAACAGTTGTCTCCAGACACACAGTCTACAGACCACTGAACAGACATGGTTTATTCGCCCAGAGACCTGCAAGGTGCAGTCCACTGACCCCTGGTCACAGGAGAGCCCGTAAAGCCTGGTGTCAAGAACACAGTACATGGTCATTGGAACAGTGGTCCCAGGTTATGTTCACGGACGAGTCCAGGTATAGTCTGAACAGTGATTCTCCCTGGGTTTTCATCTGGCGTGAACCAGGAATCAGATACCAACCAACTTAATTTCCTTGACAGGGACCTGTACGGAGGTCGTGGTTTGATGGTGTGGGGTGGGATTATGATTGGTGCACGTACACCCCTGCATGTCTTTGACAGAGGAACTGTAACAGGTCAGGTGTATCGGAACGTCATTTTGCACCAGTATGTCCGCCTTTTCAGGAGTGCAGTGGGTCCCACCTTCCTCCTGATGGATGATAACGCACGGCCCCACCGAGCTGCCATCGTGGAGGAGTACCTTGAGACAGAAGATATCAAGCGAGTGGAGTGGCCTGCCTGTTCTCCAGACCTAAACCCCGTCGAGCCCGTCTGGGATGCTCTCTGTCGACGTATCGCTGCACGTCTTCAGATCCCTACGACACTTCGGGAGCTCCGACAGACACTGGTGCAAGAATGGGAGGCTATACCCCAGCAGCTGCTGGACCACCTGATCCTGAGTATGCCAACCCGTTGTGCGGCCTGTGTACGTGTGCATGGTGATCATATCCCATATTGATATCGTGGTACATGGCAGGAAACGTGGTGTTTTCTAAAACATGTGTTTCGGGACGATTTTCTCAACTTATCACCAATACTGTGGACTTACAGACCTGTGTCGTGTGTGTTCCCTATGTGCCTATCCTATTAGCGCCAGTTTTGTGTAGTGCCACGTTGTGTGGTACCATATTCTGCAATTATCCTTAATTTATGAGCATGAGTGTAGTAACTGAGCCAGAGAATTGCTGTCTTATATGGGCGTTGCCGACCTCAACGTCTTATTCTGCCTGTTTACATATCTCTGTATTTGAATACGCATGCCTATATCAGTTTCTTTGTCACTCCAGTGCATATACAGGCACACAAGATATATAAATCTGTCAATCTTCGATAAAATATCTATTCAAAAGCCGTCTAGCCCTGGACACTATGAAAGATTGTAAACGTTATTCAACTGGCAAACTCACAAAAAAAATTGTTCAAATGGCTCTGAGCACTATGGGACATCTGTGGTCATCAGTCCCTTAGAATTACTTAAACCTAACTAACCTTAGGACATCACACACATCCATGCCCGAGGCAGGATTCGAACTTGCGACCGTAGCGGTCGCGCGATTCCAGACTGAAACGCCTAGAACCGCTCGACCACCACGGCCGGCGCAAACTCACAAAATGGGGTCAGTGCATGAACGTTCGAACATACGTACACCCACCACTGGAGCTCCGTAGAGCATCTCTTTGGCTGTGGAATAATTGTTTGTGGCAACGCTCTTGTGTCGCAGTGGTGGCTGGAAGAGACGTGGCAGCGCAACTGGCGGCGCGCGTATTTGGAAGTGCGGTCACCCAAATTGCGGCCGATAGCGCAGTGTTCATATCCAGTATTTCTCCAGGGTAAAGGAACCAGTGCCGTAAAGGAACAGGTGCCTGCTACATTGCACAGGTAGTTATCCCCGTGCTCCTTGCCAGCTCAATGACAGGATGATGTGCTTTTCAGCAGGACAACGCACATCGACATACGGCTGCTGCGATGCAACGTGCTCTTTGAGGTATACAGCAACAGTCCTGACCAGTATGATCACCAGTTCTCTCGCCAGTTGAGCACGTATGGGACATGATGAAGCAGGAATTAATCGTTCTCTGGGGCCTGCAAGAACCATGGCTGAACTGCAACGAAAGCCGACAGATGCTTGGTACAGTCTATCTCAGGATGCCATTCGGCTTCTATATGATGGTTTACATGCGAGGAAACACACCTGCTTTGCCGCTACAGGTGGTGTACACTGTGTACTGATGCTACTGTCTGGGCATCCTTTACCGTGACATGTGTGTTTCATTTGGCATAAATATGTTATACTTTAGTGTTTGCCTGTTGCCAGAAAAGTGAAACATGTGTTACACACAAAAATAAAATTGTTCAAGAATAAACGAAAAATGATAAGGAGAGTTATTACACAAGAAGAAAAACCGAAAGGCAATTGTTCAGTTCCCAGATAATACTGAGGAATAAATGACACTAGGAAACCATTGGCATAAATTACAATTATTGGTTCCTCATATTATCAGCAAACTATGCACCTGCTAATAAAAAACCAAAATATCACAGATTTTTTTTATTCCAGTAGCCTCTCTATACATCAATGATAGATATTACTTTCAAAGATAACTAGATATGACCTCCTTTGAGGTATTATTATTACCATTCACATACTTCATGGACAATTCTTGACAGGCTCAAATAGGTAGTAGTCACATCCATTTGTAAAAACTGATATAAGTTAATAATCTCTAATTACCGACCCATTTCTCTCAATCTATTTTTAAAAAGAGGATGTGGCCTACAACAGAATACTAAATATGTAGAGTTAAACAAAGAAACTATTCTGTGACTTAAAAAGTGCTCAAGAAAGAGTTTAATGAGTTTCATTGTGAGACCTCCATGAATCAGTTACACTTGCTTATGATTCTCACAGTAACTGCCTAGTATCTTCCTTCCCAGTAGCTAGATTTGTGAAATCTCTTTATCTTAAAATTACTCTGCGCAAAGAACCTTTGACAGTTGTCAGCTATCCGATATTTTGCAATAAATAGAGACCGGATTATATGCATTTGTACGTTGCACATGCATTCCGTATTTGGATCCTTTTTACCAGTTACTGCATATTTCCGCTCTAAGTTGACAATAGTTTACAAACCTAGACGAGTCGGCTCTAGTTCAATCTCACAGAGTGACCGCGACCAACAACTGCGTGCTATCGCTAACCGAGAGGCTACTTACTGGGCAGCCAACTGTTTACTGAACAGGAATAGGGCAGGCAGAGTCAACGCGCCTGCTGCCGACGCACCGGCGTAATCCGCTCCCGTGTCACACCGCATGCGTCGGCGGCAATGATTAAATTAAATTACGCAAGTCGTAAATTGCAGGTCCATTGTTTCAGTTTAGTTTTCTTTTAATCTGTGCAAAATTTAAAGTGTTTACCTGTAGTGTGTAATGTGTTGTGCACCATGCCGCCCGAGAAAAGAAATGTCGTTTCGTGGATAGCTGACAATCCTGAAACATTTACATATGACGGAAATGTTTTATATTGTCGAGTCTGCGAGAAAAAAGTTTCGAGCAAAAAAAAAAAAAGTTTCAAATTGACCAGTAAGTCAAGAAAAGACTTCATATCACAGGGGCGTAAATTTGGGTTGTTTGGGGGAAGTGACCAAACAGTGAGGTCATCGGTCTCATCGGATTAGGGAAGGACGGGGAAGGAAGTCGGTCGTGCCCTTTCAAAGGAACCATCCCGGCATTTGCCTGGAGCGATTTAGGGAAATCACGGAAAACCTAAATCAGGATGGCCGGACGCGGGATTGAACCGTCGTCCTCCCGAATGCGAGTCTATGGGACGTAAAAGAAAGGCTCACGACGTTTGACAGCGGCACGTAGTAGTAGCAGGGATTAACCTCCAAAAATAACCAAAAAATCACTTTAACATGGATCTGTGTGAAGCATACATTGCAAGTAATATTCCGCTTCACAAACTTGCAAACCCTATCCTCAAAGATTTCCTGCGCAAATATTGCGTAAATCAAAATATAACAAATGAAGCAACAATGCGTAAAAATTACATACCTACAATTTATCTACACTACTGGCCATTAAAATTGCTACACCACGAATATGATGTGCTACAGATGCGAAATTTAACCGACAGGAAGAAGATGCTGTGATACGCAAATGATAAGCGTTTCACAGCATTCACACAAGGTTGGCGCCGGTGGCGACACCTACAACGTGCTGACATGACGAAAGTTTCCAACCGATTTCTCATACACAAACAGCAGTTGACCAGCGTTGCCTGGTGAAACATTGTTTTGATGCCTCGTGTAAGGAGGAGAAATGCGTACCATCATGTTTCCACTTTGATAAAGGTAGGATTGTAGCCTATCGCGATTGCGGTTTATCGTATCGCGACATTGCTGCTCGCGCTGGTCGAGATCCAATGACTGTTAGCAGAATATGGAATCGGTGGGTTCAGGAGGGTAATACGGAACGCCATGCTGGAACCCAACGGCCTTGTATCACTAGCAGTCGAGATGGCAGGTATTATATCCGCATGGCTGTAACGGATTGTGCGGCCACGTCTCGATCCCTGAGTCAACAGATGGGGACGTTTGCAAGACAACAACCATCTACACGAACAGTTCGACGACGTTAGCAGCGGCATGGACTATCAGCTCGGAGACCATGTCTGCGATTAGCATTGACGCTGCATCACACAGGAGCGCCTGCGATGGTGTATTCATTTTTTCGGATGAATCCAGGTTCTGTTTACAGCATCATGATGGTCGCATCCGTGTTTAGCGACATCGCGGTGACCGCACATTGGAAGCGTGTATTCGTCATCGCCATACTGGCATATCACCCGGTGTGATGGTATAGGGTGCCATTGGTTACAGATCTCGGTCACCTCTTGTTTGCATTGACGGCACTTTGAACAGTGGAAGTTAGATTTAAGATGTGTTATGGCTCGTGGCTCTACCCTTCTTTCAATCCCTGCGAAACCCTACATTTCAGCAGGATAATGCATGACCGCATGTTGCAGGTCCTGCACGGGCCTTTCTGGATACAGAAAATGTTCGACTGCTGCCCTGGCTAGGGCATTCTCCAGATCTCTCATCAATTGAAAACGTCTGGTCAATGGTGACCGAGCACCTGGCTCATCACAATACGTCAGTCACTACCCTTGATGAACTGTGGTATCGTGTTGAAGCTGCTTGGGCAGCTGTACCCGTACACGCCATCCAAGCCATCATCTTCTTGTACAGTCTCCTTCTGTAGCCACAAACCCTTCCGCATCGGACAGCAGATGCCATTCTGCCTGCACGGAAGTCACAAAGATTTCCACGTCTCCCATGACTTCTACATTGCGACAACTTCTCTCCATCCCGTGCATGTCTCGTTGTAGGATGCACATAAGTGCCTCACGCAAGTAAACTGCGCTATGGGATTCGCATGAAAACACGGAGCTGACTTCACTTCAGCAGCATTCACTACACTACAGCAGGGGACTGAACATTTCACTTATCTTGACCAGAAAGGAAAGGAGTCTGTAAGGATCTTGACTGACAGCAATGGTTGTCTTGTCTAAAGCAGCAGATTGCTGACACGGAGAAATCTCTTCCCAAGGCCCAGGCAGAAGCAGGAAGTTTAACGAAGAGGCCCGACGAGACTCCTGATGGTTCCCCACTCTTGCCTTCATCTTTCTCCTCACCTCCCCATCCGGCCAACGACACTGCACATCTGTTGCTTCCAGAATTCGCTGCCATTATGGATCCGGTATCGGGGCAGTGCCAGCGGAAAGATTCTACCGTCCACCACATTCACACAATGCCTAGTAAACCCGTGACATACCACCCACGGCGACTACAGCTGGAATGTTTAAGAGAGGCTTTTGCCTTCGTAGCAATACTGGCAGATGGAACAGCGTCTCCTCCTGACAGTGTTTGGGTAGTCCCACTACGGATGGTTCATAACAAAGACGACTCTTAGCGTTTTTGAGACGACTTTGAAGGACTGAACTCAGGCACGTTACCCAAAGCTGGACGTGTCAGGCTTTACAAGCAGTTTGGAGGACGCCTCCGTACACAGCGTCGTAGACTGTGCTAAAGCTTTTGCGCAAATTCCGACGGCAGAAGCAGACAAGGATAAGACTGCCATCACAACGCCTTTTGGGTTATTTCGACATAACGTCATGCCTTTCGGCCTCCGTAATACTGCCCAGCTGTGACAACGTTTTATGGAAGTGGTTTTACAAGGTTTAAATCACATGTTTTGCTATATGAATGGTGTGTTGGTTTTTCTGGTAATATGATTGATCATATGTCCGATGTATAAGTGGTTTTCTCTCATCTGAACACGCACGATGTCAAAATTATTAAAGATAAATGTGTGCTCAGGACAGATTGCATTTCTTGGTTACCTCGCGTCCAAAGTCGGTATTTCTCCCATACCTCAGAACGTGGAAGATATTTTGCGTATGCACCTTTCCACTACATACAAAGAATCACGCAGGGCGTCGGAATGGTTAGTTATTACTGGCGAGACTTGTCAACGTTTGCCTGCTATCTACCTCTCTGTCAAACATTTTCGACAATGACAAACTGCCTGTTGGCTTCTGTCTCGTGTTCTTCAGCCGACGTCCGTCTGATGATTTTTCTGACGTTTCGCCAACACTAGTGGCTGGCATTGTCAAAGTTTCACCCTCCATTGCTGGTGGTGGACTGGAGCCGAGCTCACGTCTGCAGACTATATGTACCTGGCGCGCCAACGTCCGAGGGCTGCTCCGCTGTCATCTCCGGTTCGGTTCTTTTGCTACCTGCGACGGTCGTTCGCTGCATCACGGGAAGCCAGGATCCGTTTACCTTGAGGCTTTCTGCTTTTTGTTGAAGCTATTCTCTTGTTTGTGTATTTCTATAGCTTCTCTGAACAAGCGAGTGTGACAGTTCTTTTCTGCAGCCAGAACTTCCGGGTCGACGAATTTTACTACGCGGTCGGTCTCATACAGCGAGAGCTGTGCCACCGCCGATTTCTCCACCTGCCGCAACCTGCAATGTCCCTTATGTCCTGTGATCCTGGTGTTGATCGATCGTCCAGTCATTCCAACATAAACTTTTCCGCATGTGCATGGTATGCGGTATATTCCCGGCATTGCAAGTGGGTCCCTTTTCTCCTTTGCCGATCTGAGACACTCTTTCATCTTCTTTGTCGGTTTGAAAATCGTTTTTACGCCGTGTTTGCGCAATATACGGGGACGGCCCGGCAATTTCCATTTACACAAACAACCTGTTTCTCTGAATTGTTCAAATGGTTGAAATGGCTCTGAGCACTATGGGACTTAACATCTGAGGTCATCAGTCCCTTAGAACTTAGAACTACTTAAACCTAAATGACCTAAGGACATCACACACATCCATGCCCGAGGTAGGATTCCACGTGCAACCGTAGCGGTCGCGCGATTCCAGACTGCAGCGCCTAGAACCGCTCGGCCACATAGGCCGGCTCGGAATTGTTCACGCCATCGTGTAATGCTCTGTGCTGTGGGAGAATCCACACCATACTTTGTACGAAAGTCTCGATGAACAGTTATTACTGACCTGCACTGCACAAAACGTAGAACACAAAACGCTTTCTGTTGTCCCGAGGCCGGCCGGTGTGGCCGTGCGGTTCTAGGCGCTTCAGTCTGGAACCGCGTGACCGCTATGGTCGCAGGTTCGAATCCTGCCTCGGGCATGGATGTGTGTGATGTCCTTAGGTTAGTTAGGTTTAAGTAGTTCTAAGTTCTAGGGGACTGATGACCACAGATGTTAAGTCCCATAGTGCTCAGAGCCATTTGAACCATTTGTTGTCCCGACACCATTTTTACTAGAACTGAAGTGGGCGCAAACTGCTGCTACCTATCGGGAACTATGTAGGAACTAAGTAAAACTCGAGAGTTTGTTCTTTCCAACTACTAGAACTGAAGTGGGCTCACACTGCTGCTACCTAGCGGGAACTATGTAAAACTTGAGAGTTTGCTCTTTCCGACAGTACGTTGTTCATGCACATCTCTCTTTTAAATCGGATGATTCTTTTTTATACATTATGTGTATTTTTTTCAGTTGAAGAACAGCCGCCCGGATTGCGGCTGATGCCGCATCCCTCCCCCCTACCCACTCAACTTGGGAGGTACGGACCGAGGGAGAAGGCTAGGGGGGGGGGGGGGGGGGGGAAGCGCTATGCGCTGTGGATAGTGATGAGGTTGGTTGCTTGGCTGGTGTCAGAGCAGACCAACTCGCGTACCCACATTGTGTCTTGTGAGAGCCAGGGAAGCTGCCCCGGAAAACCAGGTGCAGGACGCATTCGAGGTGGGTGCCGGCGACTAGCTGATGGTGACGGCGTCGGTGTCCATGAAAAGGCGACCTGCGGCATTGGCGGCAACGGCGTCGCAGGTGAGCAGGTGGAAACTTGCGTCGGTAAGACGTTCGCGGGTGGAGGCACCCGCTCGGTAGCTGCGTCGGAGGCTGCGCTGAGGAGGGCGGGTGTGGCTGCGTCACGGCGGAGGACGTCGAGCAGTGAAGAAATCTGAAACGGTTTGATCTACGGCAAATTCACTGAATTCATAGAGTCGTAGCTGATTTAGGGGGCGCTGACTCGTAGCTGAGTTGCCGCGAATAGTAAACTACTCTGCCAGCTGATCTGAGAACGTCAGATTCCCATAAATGTGGCTTGTTGTAGTGCGTTCGATATTGAACTCTGACATTTTGGTGAAACTTCGTGGTGAAGTCTGAAGCTGGAGCAGAAGAGTAAGGACAAAGCAAATGCAGGAGGGTCCGATGGCGTCTCACACGCGAACGTTCTGCCGTATGGATGTCAGTAGCAGGCAAAGCACGATGTGAACTCAGAAACAGCAGTAAGGTATCTTCACACGAATGCGAAGCTCGAAGTTTTGACATTTGCGTGTTGAACGTTCGAACGAAACGTTCGGCCTCGCTGTTGGGCAGTGGCAAGAGTGAAGCTGTCCTGACATGCTGTATTTCAGTGTGCTTCCAAGTTGTGCAAGGGGAAGAAAAAGAATGTCCATTGTCAGAAACAATTGTTTGTGGCAAGCCTTCGAGTGAAAATTCAGGAGCGTGAGCTTTAATAGCGCTGGCGGCATTCGCCAAATGCATTGGCATAACAAAACGATATTTGCTGTAGGCATCGATAATAATCAACCTACGTGTTTATCAAAAGGGGCCAGCAAAGTCTATAAGGAGGTGTTGGTTCAAATGGCTCTGAGCACTATGGGACTTAACATCTGTGGTCATCAGTCCCCTAGAACTTAGAACTACTTAAACCTAACTAACCGAAGGACATCACACACATCCATGCCCGAGGCAGGATTCGAACCTGCGATCGTAGCAGTCGCGCGTTTCCGGACTGAGCGCCTGAACCGCTAGACCACCGCGGCCGGCATAAGGAGGTGTTGCCACGGAGTATCAGAAGATGGCCAGGAGAAAAATTCCTGGCGCGGAGCGGCCTGATGGTCCGCATTGTGCCGTCACACGTTCCATTTGCTTATCCGAACGAAGCCACGGGCAATGTTGGCGCGCCAGCTGCTTAGTGTGAACTGTTCCCCAATGACCTCTATGTAGAAGACTTAACACCTGCTGTTGCAGTGAGCCACATATGAACACTCTTGTCTGTTCATTAGGCGTGTCAAGCAGAATCACATCATTCGGAAGAGATAAACTGTTGCGGTGCACAAAGTATCTTCGAACTAAGGAATCGGGAATACATTTCTGAGAGTGCAGTGAACCTTTGCGAATGTAACTTTTTAGCAGTCGTAGTGACTGGTCACGCTCCGTGGCTTGTGCGACCCTCCGTGAATCAATAGAAAAAGAATACGTGCTTGCGAATCAGGAGAATCAATACGTAAACAAGAAGCATCCGATACGTTGAATGCTGCATCTGTGCTGACAGGTAAACATGAAAATGTGTCGGCGTTTACGTATTGCTTCTTCGGGTAATACAGAATTTCATACTAGTAATTTGACAATAATAGCGACCAGCGTTGAAGATTTTGCGCCGTGCGTTCGGGGACTTGTTTCGACGGATGAAAGTGCAGTCAAAGGCTTATGATCCACGACCAGGGAAAATGTTCTGCCATACACGTAAGGTTCAAATGGCTCTGAGCACTATGGGACTTAACTTCTGAGGTCATTAGTCCCCTAGAACTTAGAACTACTTAAACCTAACGAACCTAAGGACATCACACACATCCATGCCCGAGGCAGGATTCGAACCTGCGACCGTAACGTTCGCGCGGTTCCAGACTGAAACGCCTAGAACCGCTCGGCCACCCCGGCCGGCTACACACAAGGATGAAATTTAGGGACACCATATATTATATTCCTTCTCTAGCTGAGTATAATTAATCTTAGCACGGTTCAAAGTTTTGAAAGCAAATGCGAAAGGCCGTTGTTTTGCCAATAGCCGTCCGTGGTGGCCGAGCGGTTCTAGGCGCTACAGTCTGGAACCGCGTGACTGCTACGGTCGCAGGTTCGAATCCTGCCTCGGGCATGGATGTGTGTGATGTCCTTAGGTTAGTCATGTTTAAGTAGTTCTAAGTTCTAGGGGACTGATGACCTCAGAAGTTAAGTCCCACAGTGCTCAGAGCCATTTTTTGTTTTGCCAATACTATGGCATAAAACCGCCGCGATCCCAAGGGACAAGGTATCAACTCCAAGTACAAGTGATCTGAGCTGATCGTAGTACATAAGGCACGGTTGACAAAGCAATGCATTTTTCAGTCTTTAAAAAGCTTGGTCACAGTCTTTTGTTCAATGGAACGGAACATTTTTACGTCTGATGCGGTTTAGAGGCGCAGCAATATGCACCGCATTAGGAATGAGCTTCAAGTAATATGTCAGTTTTCCAAGAACAGGTTGTAGTTCACGGAATTCTTAGGAGATGGCAATTGCTGAATTGCACGCAAATGTTTTGTTGAAAGACGAGCACCACTGGCGTCGATGATATGTCCTAAGTGTTCAATCGTTGAACTGAATAAAGAACATTTCTGCAAGCTACATTTGAGACCCACCTCAGTTAAAACTTGACAAACACAGTCCAAATTTTAAAGGTGTTGTTCTGGCCATTATGTCGTCATGATAGTTCAAACAACAAGGCACCTTGGACGTTACTTGTTTGAGAAATTATTAAAACAATTTTTAAAACAATAGAAGGGCAGAGGCGGCAGCTGAATTCCTTGTTTAGCTTCAACTTAAAATATACATACACAATACAATAGAAAGAAAAAAATCGTTCTGCTCTGGTGTCCAAATCTCCTTGTTCCACTTCATTTTCCTCGTCACTAGTCCGTTATGTCTTCCATGCACGCTGTGTAGTTCTTTCATGGTTACAGGAGCGAGGAAGAGATGCTGTTCATGAAGAGAGAACTCAGATATTAATTTATTCTACATCTAATATCAAATAATAAAAATAAAATAAAACTAGGTTGACGTATTTGCAGTGTCAGTTGCTAACAGTAGATTTCAATGTAGAAATACACCGAAGAGCCAAAGAAACTGGTACGGCTGCCTAATATCTTGTAGGGCCCCCGCGAGCACGCAGAAGTGCCGCAACACGACGTAGTATGGAGTCGACTGAAGTAGTGCTGGAGGAAATTGACACAATGTATCCTGCAGGGCTGCCCATAAATCCGTAAGAATACTAGGGGGTGGAGATCTCTTCTGAACAGCAAGTTGCAAGGCGTTCCAGATATGCTCAATAATGTTCATGTCTGGGGAGTTTGATGGCTAGCGGAAGTATTTAAACTCAGAAAAGTGTCCCTGGAACCGCTCTGTAGCAATTTTGGACGTGTGGAGTGTCGCATTGTCCTGTTGGAATTATCCAAGTGCGTCAGAATACACAATGGACACCAATGGATGCAGGTGATCAGATAGGATGCTTACGTACATGTCACATGTCACAGTCGTATCTAGACGAATCAGGGGTCCCATATCACTCCAACTGCATACACCCCACACCATACAGAGCCTCCTCCAACTTTAACAGTCCTTTGCTGACACACAGGGTCAATGGACTCATGTGGTTGTCCCATATCCGTAGACGTTCATCTGCTCGATACAATTTGAAACGACACTTGTCCGACCAAGCAACATGTTCCCAGTCATCAACAGGCCAGTGTCGTGTTGTCGGGCCCAAGAGAGACGTAAAGCTTTGTGTCGTGCAATCATCAAGGGTACGCGAGTGGGCCTTCGGCTCCGAAAGCCCATATCGATGATGTTTCGTCGAATGGTTCGCACACTGGCACTTGTTAACGGGCCAACACTGAAATCTGCAGCAATTTGTGAAAGGGTTGCACTTCTGTCACGTTGAACGATTCTCTTCAGTCGTCGTTGGTCCTGGTCCTGCAGGATATTTTTCCGGCCGCAGCGATGCCGGAGATTTGATGTTTCACCGGATTCCTGATATTCACGGTAAACTCATGAAATGGCCGTAAGGAAAAATCCCCACTTCATCGCTACTGTGTCCCATCGCTCGTCCGACGGCTATAACACCACGTTCAAACTCACTTAAATCTTGATAACCTGCCATTGTAGCAGCAGTAACTGATCTACACTCACGATCATAAATTAAGGGCAATGCTGACACATTGTGAAACAACGCTCTGGTGGGCGGTTTGCGGGTTTAAATCACCTCGGGGTGTGACCATGCAGTGCACTGACCTGTGGTCGTCGCACAGTGGCGCTGACAGCAGTCCACATATGCAGAGGTGTGTAGGTGCACGTAAATGGTTCAAATGGCTCTGAGCACTATGGGACTTAACTGCTGAGGTCATCAGTCCCCTAGAACTTAGAACTACTTAAACCTAAATGACCTAAGGACATCACACACATCCATGCCCGAGGCAGGATTCGAACCTGCGACCGTAGCGGTCACGCGGTTCCCCAGACTGTAGCGCCTAGAACTGCTCGGTCACTACGGCCGGCTTGGTGCAGATAGGATTACGGTGCAGCGAGTAAATGTGCAGTCGTTTTCAGATGTGCTAATGGTGACTATGTGTTGAAAATGGCTCAAAGAACACATATTGATGACATTATGAGGGGTAGAATACTAGGGCGACTGGAGGCTGGTCAAATAGAGCAGGTCGTAGCACGGGCCCTCCGTGTGCTACAAAGTGTGAGCTCACGATTATGGCAATGATTGCAGCAGACGGGAAACGTGTCTAGGCGGTACAGTACAGGACATCCACAGTGTACAACACCACAAGAAGACCGATATCTCACCATCAGTGCCCGCAAACGGCCACGGAGTACTGCAGGTAGCCTTGCTCGGGACCTTACCGCAGCCACTGGAACAGTTGTCTCCAGACACACAGTCTACAGACCACTGAACAGACATGGTTTATTCGCCCAGAGACCTGCAAGGTGCAGTCCACTGACCCCTGGTCACAGGAGAGCCCGTAAAGCCTGGTGTCAAGAACACAGTACATGGTCATTGGAACAGTGGTCCCAGGTTATGTTCACGGACGAGTCCAGGTATAGTCTGAACAGTGATTCTCCCTGGGTTTTCATCTGGCGTGAACCAGGAATCAGATACCAACCAACTTAATTTCCTTGACAGGGACCTGTACGGAGGTCGTGGTTTGATGGTGTGGGGTGGGATTATGATTGGTGCACGTACCCTGCATGTCTTTGACAGAGGAACTGTAACAGGTCAGGTGTATCGGAACGTCATTTTGCACCAGTATGTCCGCCTTTTCAGGAGTGCAGTGGGTCCCACCTTCCTCCTGATGGATGATAACGCACGGCCCCACCGAGCTGCCATCGTGGAGGAGTACCTTGAGACAGAAGATATCAAGCGAGTGGAGTGGCCTGCCTGTTCTCCAGACCTAAACCCCGTCGAGCCCGTCTGGGATGCTCTCTGTCGACGTATCACTGCACGTCTTCAGATCCCTACGACACTTCAGGAGCTCCGACAGGCACTGGTGCAAGAATGGGAGGCTATACCCCAGCAGCTGCTGGACCACCTGATCCTGAGTATGCCAACCCGTTGTGCGGCCTGTGTACGTGTGCATGGTGATCATATCCCATATTGATATCGTGGTACATGGCAGGAAACGTGGTGTTTTCTAAAACATGTGTTTCGGGACGATTTTCTCAACTTATCACCAATACTGTGGACTTACAGACCTGTGTCGTGTGTGTTCCCTATGTGCCTATCCTATTAGCGCCAGTTTTGTGTAGTGCCACGTTGTGTGGTACCATATTCTGCAATTATCCTTAATTTATGAGCATGAGTGTAGTAACTGAGCCAGAGAATTGCTGTCTTATATGGGCGTTGCCGACCTCAACGTCTTATTCTGCCTGTTTACATATCTCTGTATTTGAATACGCATGCCTATATCAGTTTCTTTGTCACTTCAGTGCATATACAGGCACACAAGATATATAAATCTGTCAATCTTCGATAAAATATCTATTCAAAAGCCGTCTAGCCCTGGACACTATAAAAGATTGTAAACGTTATTCAACTGGCAAACTCACAAAAAAAATTTTTCAAATGGCCCTGAGCACTATGGGACATCTAAGGTCATCAGTCCCTTAGAACTTGGAATTACTTAAACCTAACTAACCTAAGGACATTACACACATCCACGCCCGAGGCAGGATTCGAAACTGCGACCGTAGCGGTCACGCGGTTCCAGACTGAAGCGCCTAGAACCGCTCGACCACCACGGCCGGCGCAAACTCACAAAATGGGGTCAGTGCATGAACGTTCGAACATACGTACACCCACCACTGGAGCTCCGTAGAGCATCTCTTTGGCTGTGGAATAATTGTTTGTGGCAACGCTCTTGTGTCGCAGTGGTGGCTGGAAGAGACGTGGCAGCGTAACTGGCGGCGCGCGTATTTGGAAGTGCGGTCACCCAAATTGCGGCCGATAGCGCAGTGTTCATATCCAGTATTTCTCCAGGGTAAAGGAACCAGTGCCGTAAAGGAACAGGTGCCCGCTACATTGCACAGGTAGTTATCCCCGTGCTCCTTGCCAGCTCAATGACAGGAAGATGATGTGCTTTTCAGCAGGACAACGCACATCGACATACGGCTGCTGCGATGCAACGTGCTCTTTGAGGTATACAGCAACAGTCCTGACCAGTATGATCACCAGTTCTCTCGCCAGTTGAGCACGTATGGGACATGATGAAGCAGGAATTAATCGTTCTCTGGGGCCTGCAAGAACCATGGCTGAACTGCAACGAAAGCCGACAGATGCTTGGTACAGTCTATCTCAGGATGCCATTCGGCTTCTATATGATGGTTTACATCCGAGGAAACACACCTGCTTTGCCGCTACAGGGGGTGTACACTGTGTACTGATGCTACTGTCTGGGCATCCTTTACCGTGACATGTGTGTTTCATTTGGCATAAATATGTTATACTTTAGTGTTTGCCTGTTGCCAGAAAAGTGAAACATGTGTTACACACAAAAATAAAATTGTTCAAGAATAAACGAAAAATGATAAGGAGAGTTATTACACAAGAAGAAAAACCGAAAGGCAATTGTTCAGTTCCCAGATAATACTGAGGAATAAATGACACTAGGAAACCATTGGCATAAATTACAATTATTGGTTCCTCATATTATCAGCAAACTATGCACCTGCTAATAAAAAACCAAAATATCACAGATTTTTTTTATTCCAGTAGCCTCTCTATACATCAATGATAGATATTACTTTCAAAGATAACTAGATATGACCTCCTTTGAGGTATTATTATTACCATTCACATACTTCATGGACAATTCTTGACAGGCTCAAATAGGTAGTAGTCACATCCATTTGTAAAAACTGATATAAGTTAATAATCTCTAATTACCGACCCATTTCTCTCAATCTATTTTTAAAAAGAGGATGTGGCCTACAACAGAATACTAAATATGTAGAGTTAAACAAAGAAACTATTCTGTGACTTAAAAAGTGCTCAAGAAAGAGTTTAATGAGTTTCATTGTGAGACCTCCATGAATCAGTTACACTTGCTTATGATTCTCACAGTAACTGCCTAGTATCTTCCTTCCCAGTAGCTAGATTTGTGAAATCTCTTTATCTTAAAATTACTCTGCGCAAAGAACCTTTGACAGTTGTCAGCTATCCGATATTTTGCAATAAATAGAGACCGGATTATATGCATTTGTACGTTGCACATGCATTCCGTATTTGGATCCTTTTTACCAGTTACTGCATATTTCCGCTCTAAGTTGACAATAGTTTACAAACCTAGACGAGTCGGCTCTAGTTCAATCTCACAGAGTGACCGCGACCAACAACTGCGTGCTATCGCTAACCGAGAGGCTACTTACTGGGCAGCCAACTGTTTACTGAACAGGAATAGGGCAGGCAGAGTCAACGCGCCTGCTGCCGACGCACCGGCGTAATCCGCTCCCGTGTCACACCGCATGCGTCGGCGGCAATGATTAAATTAAATTACGCAAGTCGTAAATTGCAGGTCCATTGTTTCAGTTTAGTTTTCTTTTAATCTGTGCAAAATTTAAAGTGTTTACCTGTGGTGTGTAATGTGTTGTGCACCATGCCGCCCGAGAAAAGAAATGTCGTTTCGTGGATAGCTGACAATCCAGAAACGGAGATGTTTTATATTGTCGAGTCTGCGAGAAAAAAGTTTCGAGCAAAAAAAAAAAAAGTTTCAAATTGACCAGTAAGTCAAGAAAAGACTTCATATCACAGGGGCGTAAATTTGGGTTGTTTGGGGGAAGTGACCAAACAGTGAGGTCATCGGTCTCATCGGATTAGGGAAGGACGGGGAAGGAAGTCGGTCGTGCCCTTTCAAAGGAACCATCCCGGCATTTGCCTGGAGCGATTTAGGGAAATCACGGAAAACCTAAATCAGGATGGCCGGACGCGGGATTGAACCGTCGTCCTCCCGAATGCGAGTCTATGGGACGTAAAAGAAAGGCTCACGACGTTTGACAGCGGCACGTAGTAGTAGCAGGGATTAAACCTCCAAAAATAACCAAAAAATCACTTTAACATGGATCTGTGTGAAGCATACATTGCAAGTAATATTCCGCTTCACAAACTTGCAAACCCTATCCTCAAAGATTTCCTGCGCAAATATTGCGTAAATCAAAATATAACAAATGAAGCAACAATGCGTAAAAATTACATACCTACAATTTATCTACACTACTGGCCATTAAAATTGCTACACCACGAATATGATGTGCTACAGATGCGAAATTTAACCGACAGGAAGAAGATGCTGTGATACGCAAATGATAAGCGTTTCACAGCATTCACACAAGGTTGGCGCCGGTGGCGACACCTACAACGTGCTGACATGACGAAAGTTTCCAACCGATTTCTCATACACAAACAGCAGTTGACCAGCGTTGCCTGGTGAAACATTGTTTTGATGCCTCGTGTAAGGAGGAGAAATGCGTACCATCATGTTTCCACTTTGATAAAGGTAGGATTGTAGCCTATCGCGATTGCGGTTTATCGTATCGCGACATTGCTGCTCGCGCTGGTCGAGATCCAATGACTGTTAGCAGAATATGGAATCGGTGGGTTCAGGAGGGTAATACGGAACGCCATGCTGGAACCCAACGGCCTTGTATCACTAGCAGTCGAGATGGCAGGTATTATATCCGCATGGCTGTAACGGATCGTGCGGCCACGTCTCGATCCCTGAGTCAACAGATGGGGACGTTTGCAAGACAACAACCATCTACACGAACAGTTCGACGACGTTAGCAGCGGCATGGACTATCAGCTCGGAGACCATGTCTGCGATTAGCATTGACGCTGCATCACACAGGAGCGCCTGCGATGGTGTATTCATTTTTTCGGATGAATCCAGGTTCTGTTTACAGCATCATGATGGTCGCATCCGTGTTTAGCGACATCGCGGTGACCGCACATTGGAAGCGTGTATTCGTCATCGCCATACTGGCATATCACCCGGTGTGATGGTATAGGGTGCCATTGGTTACAGATCTCGGTCACCTCTTGTTTGCATTGACGGCACTTTGAACAGTGGAAGTTAGATTTAAGATGTGTTATGGCTCGTGGCTCTACCCTTCTTTCAATCCCTGCGAAACCCTACATTTCAGCAGGATAATGCATGACCGCATGTTGCAGGTCCTGCACGGGCCTTTCTGGATACAGAAAATGTTCGACTGCTGCCCTGGC
Source organism: Schistocerca cancellata (assembly GCF_023864275.1). Classification (NCBI taxonomy): domain Eukaryota; kingdom Metazoa; phylum Arthropoda; class Insecta; order Orthoptera; family Acrididae; genus Schistocerca; species Schistocerca cancellata. The sequence goes on along the minus strand of NC_064628.1, from coordinate 743,767,942 downwards.
TAGGGCATTCTCCAGATCTCTCATCAATTGAAAACGTCTGGTCAATGGTGACCGAGCACCTGGCTCATCACAATACGTCAGTCACTACCCTTGATGAACTGTGGTATCGTGTTGAAGCTGCTTGGGCAGCTGTACCCGTACACGCCATCCAAGCCATCATCTTCTTGTACAGTCTCCTTCTGTAGCCACAAACCCTTCCGCATCGGACAGCAGATGCCATTCTGCCTGCACGGAAGTCACAAAGATTTCCACGTCTCCCATGACTTCTACATTGCGACAACTTCTCTCCATCCCGTGCATGTCTCGTTGTAGGATGCACATAAGTGCCTCACGCAAGTAAACTGCGCTATGGGATTCGCATGAAAACACGGAGCTGACTTCACTTCAGCAGCATTCACTACACTACAGCAGGGGACTGAACATTTCACTTATCTTGACCAGAAAGGAAAGGAGTCTGTAAGGATCTTGACTGACAGCAATGGTTGTCTTGTCTAAAGCAGCAGATTGCTGACACGGAGAAATCTCTTCCCAAGGCCCAGGCAGAAGCAGGAAGTTTAACGAAGAGGCCCGACGAGACTCCTGATGGTTCCCCACTCTTGCCTTCATCTTTCTCCTCACCTCCCCATCCGGCCAACGACACTGCACATCTGTTGCTTCCAGAATTCGCTGCCATTATGGATCCGGTATCGGGGCAGTGCCAGCGGAAAGATTCTACCGTCCACCACATTCACACAATGCCTAGTAAACCCGTGACATACCACCCACGGCGACTACAGCTGGAATGTTTAAGAGAGGCTTTTGCCTTCGTAGCAATACTGGCAGATGGAACAGCGTCTCCTCCTGACAGTGTTTGGGTAGTCCCACTACGGATGGTTCATAACAAAGACGACTCTTAGCGTTTTTGAGACGACTTTGAAGGACTGAACTCAGGCACGTTACCCAAAGCTGGACGTGTCAGGCTTTACAAGCAGTTTGGAGGACGCCTCCGTACACAGCGTCGTAGACTGTGCTAAAGCTTTTGCGCAAATTCCGACGGCAGAAGCAGACAAGGATAAGACTGCCATCACAACGCCTTTTGGGTTATTTCGACATAACGTCATGCCTTTCGGCCTCCGTAATACTGCCCAGCTGTGACAACGTTTTATGGAAGTGGTTTTACAAGGTTTAAATCACATGTTTTGCTATATGAATGGTGTGTTGGTTTTTCTGGTAATATGATTGATCATATGTCCGATGTATAAGTGGTTTTCTCTCATCTGAACACGCACGATGTCAAAATTATTAAAGATAAATGTGTGCTCAGGACAGATTGCATTTCTTGGTTACCTCGCGTCCAAAGTCGGTATTTCTCCCATACCTCAGAACGTGGAAGATATTTTGCGTATGCACCTTTCCACTACATACAAAGAATCACGCAGGGCGTCGGAATGGTTAGTTATTACTGGCGAGACTTGTCAACGTTTGCCTGCTATCTACCTCTCTGTCAAACATTTTCGACAATGACAAACTGCCTGTTGGCTTCTGTCTCGTGTTCTTCAGCCGACGTCCGTCTGATGATTTTTCTGACGTTTCGCCAACACTAGTGGCTGGCATTGTCAAAGTTTCACCCTCCATTGCTGGTGGTGGACTGGAGCCGAGCTCACGTCTGCAGACTATATGTACCTGGCGCGCCAACGTCCGAGGGCTGCTCCGCTGTCATCTCCGGTTCGGTTCTTTTGCTACCTGCGACGGTCGTTCGCTGCATCACGGGAAGCCAGGATCCGTTTACCTTGAGGCTTTCTGCTTTTTGTTGAAGCTATTCTCTTGTTTGTGTATTTCTATAGCTTCTCTGAACAAGCGAGTGTGACAGTTCTTTTCTGCAGCCAGAACTTCCGGGTCGACGAATTTTACTACGCGGTCGGTCTCATACAGCGAGAGCTGTGCCACCGCCGATTTCTCCACCTGCCGCAACCTGCAATGTCCCTTATGTCCTGTGATCCTGGTGTTGATCGATCGTCCAGTCATTCCAACATAAACTTTTCCGCATGTGCATGGTATGCGGTATATTCCCGGCATTGCAAGTGGGTCCCTTTTCTCCTTTGCCGATCTGAGACACTCTTTCATCTTCTTTGTCGGTTTGAAAATCGTTTTTACGCCGTGTTTGCGCAATATACGGGGACGGCCCGGCAATTTCCATTTACACAAACAACCTGTTTCTCTGAATTGTTCAAATGGTTGAAATGGCTCTGAGCACTATGGGACTTAACATCTGAGGTCATCAGTCCCTTAGAACTTAGAACTACTTAAACCTAAATGACCTAAGGACATCACACACATCCATGCCCGAGGTAGGATTCCACGTGCAACCGTAGCGGTCGCGCGATTCCAGACTGCAGCGCCTAGAACCGCTCGGCCACATAGGCCGGCTCGGAATTGTTCACGCCATCGTGTAATGCTCTGTGCTGTGGGAGAATCCACACCATACTTTGTACGAAAGTCTCGATGAACAGTTATTACTGACCTGCACTGCACAAAACGTAGAACACAAAACGCTTTCTGTTGTCCCGAGGCCGGCCGGTGTGGCCGTGCGGTTCTAGGCGCTTCAGTCTGGAACCGCGTGACCGCTATGGTCGCAGGTTCGAATCCTGCCTCGGGCATGGATGTGTGTGATGTCCTTAGGTTAGTTAGGTTTAAGTAGTTCTAAGTTCTAGGGGACTGATGACCACAGATGTTAAGTCCCATAGTGCTCAGAGCCATTTGAACCATTTGTTGTCCCGACACCATTTTTACTAGAACTGAAGTGGGCGCAAACTGCTGCTACCTATCGGGAACTATGTAGGAACTAAGTAAAACTCGAGAGTTTGTTCTTTCCAACTACTAGAACTGAAGTGGGCTCACACTGCTGCTACCTAGCGGGAACTATGTAAAACTTGAGAGTTTGCTCTTTCCGACAGTACGTTGTTCATGCACATCTCTCTTTTAAATCGGATGATTCTTTTTTATACATTATGTGTATTTTTTTCAGTTGAAGAACAGCCGCCCGGATTGCGGCTGATGCCGCATCCCTCCCCCCTACCCACTCAACTTGGGAGGTACGGACCGAGGGAGAAGGCTAGGGGGGGGGGGGGGGGGGGGAAGCGCTATGCGCTGTGGATAGTGATGAGGTTGGTTGCTTGGCTGGTGTCAGAGCAGACCAACTCGCGTACCCACATTGTGTCTTGTGAGAGCCAGGGAAGCTGCCCCGGAAAACCAGGTGCAGGACGCATTCGAGGTGGGTGCCGGCGACTAGCTGATGGTGACGGCGTCGGTGTCCATGAAAAGGCGACCTGCGGCATTGGCGGCAACGGCGTCGCAGGTGAGCAGGTGGAAACTTGCGTCGGTAAGACGTTCGCGGGTGGAGGCACCCGCTCGGTAGCTGCGTCGGAGGCTGCGCTGAGGAGGGCGGGTGTGGCTGCGTCACGGCGGAGGACGTCGAGCAGTGAAGAAATCTGAAACGGTTTGATCTACGGCAAATTCACTGAATTCATAGAGTCGTAGCTGATTTAGGGGGCGCTGACTCGTAGCTGAGTTGCCGCGAATAGTAAACTACTCTGCCAGCTGATCTGAGAACGTCAGATTCCCATAAATGTGGCTTGTTGTAGTGCGTTCGATATTGAACTCTGACATTTTGGTGAAACTTCGTGGTGAAGTCTGAAGCTGGAGCAGAAGAGTAAGGACAAAGCAAATGCAGGAGGGTCCGATGGCGTCTCACACGCGAACGTTCTGCCGTATGGATGTCAGTAGCAGGCAAAGCACGATGTGAACTCAGAAACAGCAGTAAGGTATCTTCACACGAATGCGAAGCTCGAAGTTTTGACATTTGCGTGTTGAACGTTCGAACGAAACGTTCGGCCTCGCTGTTGGGCAGTGGCAAGAGTGAAGCTGTCCTGACATGCTGTATTTCAGTGTGCTTCCAAGTTGTGCAAGGGGAAGAAAAAGAATGTCCATTGTCAGAAACAATTGTTTGTGGCAAGCCTTCGAGTGAAAATTCAGGAGCGTGAGCCTTAATAGCGCTGGCGGCATTCGCCAAATGCATTGGCATAACAAAACGATATTTGCTGTAGGCATCGATAATAATCAACCTACGTGTTTATCAAAAGGGGCCAGCAAAGTCTATAAGGAGGTGTTGGTTCAAATGGCTCTGAGCACTATGGGACTTAACATCTGTGGTCATCAGTCCCCTAGAACTTAGAACTACTTAAACCTAACTAACCGAAGGACATCACACACATCCATGCCCGAGGCAGGATTCGAACCTGCGATCGTAGCAGTCGCGCGTTTCCGGACTGAGCGCCTGAACCGCTAGACCACCGCGGCCGGCATAAGGAGGTGTTGCCACGGAGTATCAGAAGATGGCCAGGAGAAAAATTCCTGGCGCGGAGCGGCCTGATGGTCCGCATTGTGCCGTCACACGTTCCATTTGCTTATCCGAACGAAGCCACGGGCAATGTTGGCGCGCCAGCTGCTTAGTGTGAACTGTTCCCCAATGACCTCTATGTAGAAGACTTAACACCTGCTGTTGCAGTGAGCCACATATGAACACTCTTGTCTGTTCATTAGGCGTGTCAAGCAGAATCACATCATTCGGAAGAGATAAACTGTTGCGGTGCACAAAGTATCTTCGAACTAAGGAATCGGGAATACATTTCTGAGAGTGCAGTGAACCTTTGCGAATGTAACTTTTTAGCAGTCGTAGTGACTGGTCACGCTCCGTGGCTTGTGCGACCCTCCGTGAATCAATAGAAAAAGAATACGTGCTTGCGAATCAGGAGAATCAATACGTAAACAAGAAGCATCCGATACGTTGAATGCTGCATCTGTGCTGACAGGTAAACATGAAAATGTGTCGGCGTTTACGTATTGCTTCTTCGGGTAATACAGAATTTCATACTAGTAATTTGACAATAATAGCGACCAGCGTTGAAGATTTTGCGCCGTGCGTTCGGGGACTTGTTTCGACGGATGAAAGTGCAGTCAAAGGCTTATGATCCACGACCAGGGAAAATGTTCTGCCATACACGTAAGGTTCAAATGGCTCTGAGCACTATGGGACTTAACTTCTGAGGTCATTAGTCCCCTAGAACTTAGAACTACTTAAACCTAACGAACCTAAGGACATCACACACATCCATGCCCGAGGCAGGATTCGAACCTGCGACCGTAACGTTCGCGCGGTTCCAGACTGAAACGCCTAGAACCGCTCGGCCACCCCGGCCGGCTACACACAAGGATGAAATTTAGGGACACCATATATTATATTCCTTCTCTAGCTGAGTATAATTAATCTTAGCACGGTTCAAAGTTTTGAAAGCAAATGCGAAAGGCCGTTGTTTTGCCAATAGCCGTCCGTGGTGGCCGAGCAGTTCTAGGCGCTACAGTCTGGAACCGCGTGACTGCTACGGTCGCAGGTTCGAATCCTGCCTCGGGCATGGATGTGTGTGATGTCCTTAGGTTAGTCATGTTTAAGTAGTTCTAAGTTCTAGGGGACTGATGACCTCAGAAGTTAAGTCCCACAGTGCTCAGAGCCATTTTTTGTTTTGCCAATACTATGGCATAAAACCGCCGCGATCCCAAGGGACAAGGTATCAACTCCAAGTACAAGTGATCTGAGCTGATCGTAGTACATAAGGCACGGTTGACAAAGCAATGCATTTTTCAGTCTTTAAAAAGCTTGGTCACAGTCTTTTGTTCAATGGAACGGAACATTTTTACGTCTGATGCGGTTTAGAGGCGCAGCAATATGCACCGCATTAGGAATGAGCTTCAAGTAATATGTCAGTTTTCCAAGAACAGGTTGTAGTTCACGGAATTCTTAGGAGATGGCAATTGCTGAATTGCACGCAAATGTTTTGTTGAAAGACGAGCACCACTGGCGTCGATGATATGTCCTAAGTGTTCAATCGTTGAACTGAATAAAGAACATTTCTGCAAGCTACATTTGAGACCCACCTCAGTTAAAACTTGACAAACACAGTCCAAATTTTAAAGGTGTTGTTCTGGCCATTATGTCGTCATGATAGTTCAAACAACAAGGCACCTTGGACGTTACTTGTTTGAGAAATTATTAAAACAATTTTTAAAACAATAGAAGGGCAGAGGCGGCAGCTGAATTCCTTGTTTAGCTTCAACTTAAAATATACATACACAATACAATAGAAAGAAAAAAATCGTTCTGCTCTGGTGTCCAAATCTCCTTGTTCCACTTCATTTTCCTCGTCACTAGTCCGTTATGTCTTCCATGCACGCTGTGTAGTTCTTTCATGGTTACAGGAGCGAGGAAGAGATGCTGTTCATGAAGAGAGAACTCAGATATTAATTTATTCTACATCTAATATCAAATAATAAAAATAAAATAAAACTAGGTTGACGTATTTGCAGTGTCAGTTGCTAACAGTAGATTTCAATGTAGAAATACACCGAAGAGCCAAAGAAACTGGTACGGCTGCCTAATATCTTGTAGGGCCCCCGCGAGCACGCAGAAGTGCCGCAACACGACGTAGTATGGAGTCGACTGAAGTAGTGCTGGAGGAAATTGACACAATGTATCCTGCAGGGCTGCCCATAAATCCGTAAGAATACTAGGGGGTGGAGATCTCTTCTGAACAGCAAGTTGCAAGGCGTTCCAGATATGCTCAATAATGTTCATGTCTGGGGAGTTTGATGGCTAGCGGAAGTATTTAAACTCAGAAAAGTGTCCCTGGAACCGCTCTGTAGCAATTTTGGACGTGTGGAGTGTCGCATTGTCCTGTTGGAATTATCCAAGTGCGTCAGAATACACAATGGACACCAATGGATGCAGGTGATCAGATAGGATGCTTACGTACATGTCACATGTCACAGTCGTATCTAGACGAATCAGGGGTCCCATATCACTCCAACTGCATACACCCCACACCATACAGAGCCTCCTCCAACTTTAACAGTCCTTTGCTGACACACAGGGTCAATGGACTCATGTGGTTGTCCCATATCCGTAGACGTTCATCTGCTCGATACAATTTGAAACGACACTTGTCCGACCAAGCAACATGTTCCCAGTCATCAACAGGCCAGTGTCGTGTTGTCGGGCCCAAGAGAGACGTAAAGCTTTGTGTCGTGCAATCATCAAGGGTACGCGAGTGGGCCTTCGGCTCCGAAAGCCCATATCGATGATGTTTCGTCGAATGGTTCGCACACTGGCACTTGTTAACGGGCCAACACTGAAATCTGCAGCAATTTGTGAAAGGGTTGCACTTCTGTCACGTTGAACGATTCTCTTCAGTCGTCGTTGGTCCTGGTCCTGCAGGATATTTTTCCGGCCGCAGCGATGCCGGAGATTTGATGTTTCACCGGATTCCTGATATTCACGGTAAACTCATGAAATGGCCGTAAGGAAAAATCCCCACTTCATCGCTACTGTGTCCCATCGCTCGTCCGACGGCTATAACACCACGTTCAAACTCACTTAAATCTTGATAACCTGCCATTGTAGCAGCAGTAACTGATCTACACTCACGATCATAAATTAAGGGCAATGCTGACACATTGTGAAACAACGCTCTGGTGGGCGGTTTGCGGGTTTAAATCACCTCGGGGTGTGACCATGCAGTGCACTGACCTGTGGTCGTCGCACAGTGGCGCTGACAGCAGTCCACATATGCAGAGGTGTGTAGGTGCACGTAAATGGTTCAAATGGCTCTGAGCACTATGGGACTTAACTGCTGAGGTCATCAGTCCCCTAGAACTTAGAACTACTTAAACCTAAATGACCTAAGGACATCACACACATCCATGCCCGAGGCAGGATTCGAACCTGCGACCGTAGCGGTCACGCGGTTCCCCAGACTGTAGCGCCTAGAACTGCTCGGTCACTACGGCCGGCTTGGTGCAGATAGGATTACGGTGCAGCGAGTAAATGTGCAGTCGTTTTCAGATGTGCTAATGGTGACTATGTGTTGAAAATGGCTCAAAGAACACATATTGATGACATTATGAGGGGTAGAATACTAGGGCGACTGGAGGCTGGTCAAATAGAGCAGGTCGTAGCACGGGCCCTCCGTGTGCTACAAAGTGTGAGCTCACGATTATGGCAATGATTGCAGCAGACGGGAAACGTGTCTAGGCGGTACAGTACAGGACATCCACAGTGTACAACACCACAAGAAGACCGATATCTCACCATCAGTGCCCGCAAACGGCCACGGAGTACTGCAGGTAGCCTTGCTCGGGACCTTACCGCAGCCACTGGAACAGTTGTCTCCAGACACACAGTCTACAGACCACTGAACAGACATGGTTTATTCGCCCAGAGACCTGCAAGGTGCAGTCCACTGACCCCTGGTCACAGGAGAGCCCGTAAAGCCTGGTGTCAAGAACACAGTACATGGTCATTGGAACAGTGGTCCCAGGTTATGTTCACGGACGAGTCCAGGTATAGTCTGAACAGTGATTCTCCCTGGGTTTTCATCTGGCGTGAACCAGGAATCAGATACCAACCAACTTAATTTCCTTGACAGGGACCTGTACGGAGGTCGTGGTTTGATGGTGTGGGGTGGGATTATGATTGGTGCACGTACACCCCTGCATGTCTTTGACAGAGGAACTGTAACAGGTCAGGTGTATCGGAACGTCATTTTGCACCAGTATGTCCGCCTTTTCAGGAGTGCAGTGGGTCCCACCTTCCTCCTGATGGATGATAACGCACGGCCCCACCGAGCTGCCATCGTGGAGGAGTACCTTGAGACAGAAGATATCAAGCGAGTGGAGTGGCCTGCCTGTTCTCCAGACCTAAACCCCGTCGAGCCCGTCTGGGATGCTCTCTGTCGACGTATCACTGCACGTCTTCAGATCCCTACGACACTTCGGGAGCTCCGACAGGCACTGGTGCAAGAATGGGAGGCTATACCCCAGCAGCTGCTGGACCACCTGATCCTGAGTATGCCAACCCGTTGTGCGGCCTGTGTACGTGTGCATGGTGATCATATCCCATATTGATATCGTGGTACATGGCAGGAAACGTGGTGTTTTCTAAAACATGTGTTTCGGGACGATTTTCTCAACTTATCACCAATACTGTGGACTTACAGACCTGTGTCGTGTGTGTTCCCTATGTGCCTATCCTATTAGCGCCAGTTTTGTGTAGTGCCACGTTGTGTGGTACCATATTCTGCAGTTATGCTTAATTTATGAGCATGAGTGTAGTAACTGAGCCAGAGAATTGCTGTCTTATATGGGCGTTGCCGACCTCAACGTCTTATTCTGCCTGTTTACATATCTCTGTATTTGAATACGCATGCCTATATCAGTTTCTTTGTCACTTCAGTGCATATACAGGCACACAAGATATATAAATCTGTCAATCTTCGATAAAATATCTATTCAAAAGCCGTCTAGCCCTGGACACTATAAAAGATTGTAAACGTTATTCAACTGGCAAACTCACAAAAAAAAATTTTCAAATGGCCCTGAGCACTATGGGACATCTAAGGTCATCAGTCCCTTAGAACTTGGAATTACTTAAACCTAACTAACCTAAGGACATTACACACATCCACGCCCGAGGCAGGATTCGAAACTGCGACCGTAGCGGTCACGCGGTTCCAGACTGAAGCGCCTAGAACCGCTCGACCACCACGGCCGGCGCAAACTCACAAAATGGGGTCAGTGCATGAACGTTCGAACATACGTACACCCACCACTGGAGCTCCGTAGAGCATCTCTTTGGCTGTGGAATAATTGTTTGTGGCAACGCTCTTGTGTCGCAGTGGTGGCTGGAAGAGACGTGGCAGCGTAACTGGCGGCGCGCGTATTTGGAAGTGCGGTCACCCAAATTGCGGCCGATAGCGCAGTGTTCATATCCAGTATTTCTCCAGGGTAAAGGAACCAGTGCCGTAAAGGAACAGGTGCCCGCTACATTGCACAGGTAGTTATCCCCGTGCTCCTTGCCAGCTCAATGACAGGAAGATGATGTGCTTTTCAGCAGGACAACGCACATCGACATACGGCTGCTGCGATGCAACGCGCTCTTTGAGGTATACAGCAACAGTCCTGACCAGTATGATCACCAGTTCTCTCGCCAGTTGAGCACGTATGGGACATGATGAAGCAGGAATTAATCGTTCTCTGGGGCCTGCAAGAACCATGGCTGAACTGCAACGAAAGCCGACAGATGCTTGGTACAGTCTATCTCAGGATGCCATTCGGCTTCTATATGATGGTTTACATCCGAGGAAACACACCTGCTTTGCCGCTACAGGGGGTGTACACTGTGTACTGATGCTACTGTCTGGGCATCCTTTACCGTGACATGTGTGTTTCATTTGGCATAAATATGTTATACTTTAGTGTTTGCCTGTTGCCAGAAAAGTGAAACATGTGTTACACACAAAAATAAAATTGTTCAAGAATAAACGAAAAATGATAAGGAGAGTTATTACACAAGAAGAAAAACCGAAAGGCAATTGTTCAGTTCCCAGATAATACTGAGGAATAAATGACACTAGGAAACCATTGGCATAAATTACAATTATTGGTTCCTCATATTATCAGCAAACTATGCACCTGCTAATAAAAAACCAAAATATCACAGAATTTTTTTATTCCAGTAGCCTCTCTATACATCAATGATAGATATTACTTTCAAAGATAACTAGATATGACCTCCTTTGAGGTATTATTATTACCATTCACATACTTCATGGACAATTCTTGACAGGCTCAAATAGGTAGTAGTCACATCCATTTGTAAAAACTGATATAAGTTAATGATCTCTAATTACCGACCCATTTCTCTCAATCTATTTTTAAAAAGAGGATGTGGCCTACAACAGAATACTAAATATGTAGAGTTAAACAAAGAAACTATTCTGTGACTTAAAAAGTGCTCAAGAAAGAGTTTAATGAGTTTCATTGTGAGACCTCCATGAATCAGTTACACTTGCTTATGATTCTCACAGTAACTGCCTAGTATCTTCCTTCCCAGTAGCTAGATTTGTGAAATCTCTTTATCTTAAAATTACTCTGCGCAAAGAACCTTTGACAGTTGTCAGCTATCCGATATTTTGCAATAAATAGAGACCGGATTATATGCATTTGTACGTTGCACATGCATTCCGTATTTGGATCCTTTTTACCAGTTACTGCATATTTCCGCTCTAAGTTGACAATAGTTTACAAACCTAGACGAGTCGGCTCTAGTTCAATCTCACAGAGTGACCGCGACCAACAACTGCGTGCTATCGCTAACCGAGAGGCTACTTACTGGGCAGCCAACTGTTTACTGAACAGGAATAGGGCAGGCAGAGTCAACGCGCCTGCTGCCGACGCACCGGCGTAATCCGCTCCCGTGTCACACCGCATGCGTCGGCGGCAATGATTAAATTAAATTACGCAAGTCGTAAATTGCAGGTCCATTGTTTCAGTTTAGTTTTCTTTTAATCTGTGCAAAATTTAAAGTGTTTACCTGTAGTGTGTAATGTGTTGTGCACCATGCCGCCCGAGAAAAGAAATGTCGTTTCGTGGATAGCTGACAATCCTGAAACATTTACATATGACGGAAATGTTTTATATTGTCGAGTCTGCGAGAAAAAAGTTTCGAGCAAAAAAAAAAAAAGTTTCAAATTGACCAGTAAGTCAAGAAAAGACTTCATATCACAGGGACGTAAATTTGGGTTGTTTGGGGGAAGAGACCAAACAGTGAGGTCATCGGTCTCATCGGATTAGGGAAGGACGGGGAAGGAAGTCGGTCGTGCCTTTTCAAAGGAACCATCCCGGCATTTGCCTGGAGCGATTTAGGGAAATCACGGAAAACCTAAATCAGGATGGCCGGACGCGGGATTGAACCGTCGTCCTCCCGAATGCGAGTCTATGGGACGTAAAAGAAAGGCTCACGACGTTTGACAGCGGCACGTAGTAGTAGCAGGGATTAAACCTCCAAAAATAACCAAAAAATCACTTTAACATGGATCTGTGTGAAGTATACATTGCAAGTAATATTCCGCTTCACAAACTTGCAAACCCTATCCTCAAAGATTTCCTGCGCAAATATTGCGTAAATCAAAATATAACAAATGAAGCAACAATGCGTAAAAATTACATACCTACAATTTATCTACACTACTGGCCATTAAAATTGCTACACCACGAATATGATGTGCTACAGATGCGAAATTTAACCGACAGGAAGAAGATGCTGTGATACGCAAATGATAAGCGTTTCACAGCATTCACACAAGGTTGGCGCCGGTGGCGACACCTACAACGTGCTGACATGACGAAAGTTTCCAACCGATTTCTCATACACAAACAGCAGTTGACCAGCGTTGCCTGGTGAAACATTGTTTTGATGCCTCGTGTAAGGAGGAGAAATGCGTACCATCATGTTTCCACTTTGATAAAGGTAGGATTGTAGCCTATCGCGATTGCGGTTTATCGTATCGCGACATTGCTGCTCGCGCTGGTCGAGATCCAATGACTGTTAGCAGAATATGGAATCGGTGGGTTCAGGAGGGTAATACGGAACGCCATGCTGGAACCCAACGGCCTTGTATCACTAGCAGTCGAGATGGCAGGTATTATATCCGCATGGCTGTAACGGATCGTGCGGCCACGTCTCGATCCCTGAGTCAACAGATGGGGACGTTTGCAAGACAACAACCATCTACACGAACAGTTCGACGACGTTAGCAGCGGCATGGACTATCAGCTCGGAGACCATGTCTGCGATTAGCATTGACGCTGCATCACACAGGAGCGCCTGCGATGGTGTATTCATTTTTTCGGATGAATCCAGGTTCTGTTTACAGCATCATGATGGTCGCATCCGTGTTTAGCGACATCGCGGTGACCGCACATTGGAAGCGTGTATTCGTCATCGCCATACTGGCATATCACCCGGTGTGATGGTATAGGGTGCCATTGGTTACAGATCTCGGTCACCTCTTGTTTGCATTGACGGCACTTTGAACAATGGAAGTTAGATTTAAGATGTGTTATGGCTCGTGGCTCTACCCTTCTTCCGATCCCTGCGAAACCCTACATTTCAGCAGGATAATGCATGACCGCATGTTGCAGGTCCTGCACGGGCCTTTCTGGATACAGAAAATGTTCGACTGCTGCCCTGGCCAGGGCATTCTCCAGATCTCTCATCAATTGAAAACGTCTGGTCAATGGTGACCGAGCACCTGGCTCATCACAATACGTCAGTCACTACCCTTGATGAACTGTGGTATCGTGTTGAAGCTGCTTGGGCAGCTGTACCCGTACACGCCATCCAAGCTCTATTTGACTCAATACCCAGGCGTATCAAGGCCGTTATTATGGCCAGAGGTGGTTGTTCTGGGTACTGATTTCTCAGGATCTATGCACCCAAATTGCGAGAAAATGTAATCACATGTCAGGTCTAGTATAATATATATGTCTAATGAATACCCGTTTATCATCTGCATTTCTTCTTGGTGTAGCAATTTTAATTGCCAGTTAGTGTACATGTTCTCGAAGAAATACGCAATTAGTGTCCTACAAAGAACTGGAAAAGGCAAATCATTCTACAATCGCCAGATTTGTGAATGAGGGTACTAGAAGTTTTCGCAAGCTTCTGCAGATGAAAGCGTGTTCGTCTTTCTCTCAGACACTGCATCCTATATGACAAAAGCAGGCAAAGCCCTCCAAGTATTTTATCTCAATTTGATTCTTTGCTCATGGAGTACTGTACATTCCCATGCTGATGTAGTACGATCCATGTTTGGGAATGTAAACAAATTGATTTCATCCATAAAGAAAGTGTTTCTTAAGGCATCTGCTTGCATCAGGACCTACAAAGAAAAACTGCCAAATGTGCCTTTACCTCCTGAACCACTGGTAGGTAATTCATTGGTGTACGCGGATATAAGATGTGTTGTTTTAAGATGGACATTTTGGGGCCATCAGAGGTATAGAAAAAGACTTCTATAGCGCAAAGGCTTTGGCAGTTTGCCAGTGCAAGAAACCATTTAATGATTCCAGTAAAAACAAAAAATGCTGTGATTAGCACTCATTTTTTCCCATATACCTGCGAGCATTAAAATGCTTCAAACTCATTGCTGGAGGTGTGCCCGAGAAAACTTAAACAAAAGTTTGAGAACAGTCTGGAAACAGGCTTTGAACCTTGGTCCCAAACCGATGGTTTTATTAAGGGGATGGGTGAACTTTTGCCAGAAACAATAAGTGCCAACATAGCACCCAACTTGAAATACTGCGCCGGCCGGGATGGCCGAGCGGTTCTAGACGCTACAGTCTGGAACCGCGCGACCGCTACGGTCGCAGGTTCTAATCCTGCCTCAGGCATGGACGTGTGTGATGTCTTTAGGTTAGTTAGGTTTAAGTAGTTCTAAGTTCTAGGGGACTGATGACCTTAGAAGTTAAGTCCCATAGTGCTCAGAGCCATTTGAACCATTTGAAATACTGTCCACTTAGCTCATTTTAAGTGATCGAAGACTACTACTGAACATTTGGAACAATACCTGATGTTTACAGTAGTAGCAAAATGTACAACAATTTGTAAACGGTACTTCAGTCCAATAAAATTAATTAAACGTTAATGTTGTTCAAAAAATTCCTTATTATATGTTATTTTTGAAATAAAATATTACAGAGTTCTTATGCGAGCCCCTCTGCGTGTGATATTTCTCGAAGCTGGACCTGTGAATGTAGATTGTTTCACAGCAACTTGATTGTTACAGACAACAGCAACAGTAAAGAAGGAACAATACTTGAAACATGGTATGCATCTTCTCTCTGCAATTTTTTAAAAACTCGTCTCAAAAAGGACCCTACCGAACGTCTACCACAAAGTATACAGATCATGAGATGAGCATTCTAAATGTCCCGATTTTTCGTGTGGCCGGCGCTCCTCCTCGCAGTCGATATGCACAGGTCCACTTCGAGATATCACACGCAGTATCTGGAGCACTGCCGCCGCGTCGCGAATCCGCGTGAGTAGTGCTCGTCTACATCACTCGCTATGCAAGCGCAAGCGGAATCACGCGGCTAGTAGTTTACTCACTCGGTATCACGCGACACTCACTCGAGGAGTGATGGGCAACAGCCACGTGGCCTCGCCGTGCGGATAAGGAAACAGACTCTACCTCTACAGCTTCGACACAACGTAGCGGCACTAATGAACCCGGCAAGCATTCAGATGCGTTTAGAATTAGAATTTCTTTTCAGCTGTAGATTTTCCATTTTTTTCCATGGAGAAGGAGTGCACTTATACCTGAGATTCACCAAGGATAAGGAAAATTTAAGTGACAACAGAATATTGAATGCTATTGAAGCTCTTTGTTTCATTTGTGGAACTGTATATTTCCGTGAAATAATAGGTGATGCATTAATGTTCATTTTCAGTCTGCTCCTAAAATCGCACTGAGGTTTAGACAAATTTTTATCAGAAAAAATTAAAAAGATTTATATTGAGAGTGTGACAACAGACTAATTGTCAGCTTTGTTTATAATGAACTAAAATTCAAACCAGCTACTCCGAAGGTTTTCATGAATAACTCGAGCAAGTGAACTAGTTGGGCTCGTTACATTTGACAATATGAACAGAAAGAGAAAAGAAGTGAAGGGTGTAGTGATGAAAAGAGATGGGTATTATTCCAACAGATTTCTGTCTGGATAATTATTCGAATAAGTAGATCATTCAGACAAATTTAACCGCCAATAAATTATCTGTAAACTAAATAGTTAAGAACATATAACGCCGATGGATTTTATTTGTTTACTTCTTGTACAAATTAGTATTTTTTCCCTTGGCTCAGTGCGGTTTCTGTTTTATAAATAACGTATTAATGGTTTGTACAGAAGTGTGCTTTTATGGCTAAGTGGCTTAAGTTGCAGACTACAAAACAAGGCTTAGGGTTCCACCCCAGTTGATCCTACGATTTTCTGTGTGTTCAAATGTGTGTGAAATCTTATGGAACTTAACTGCTAAGATCATCAGCCCCTAAGCTTACACACTACTTAACCTAAATTATCCTAAGGACAAACACACGCACCCATGCCCGAGGGAGGACTCGAACCTCCGCCGGGACCAGCCGCACAGTCCACGACTGCATGTGATTTTCTGTTATCGCTTTTTTCACCTATAACAATGACAATAATGCCAAGTCAAGTGCCACTATATTTCGGAGTACGTGTTGAAGCGTAGCTTCCCCTCTGACTGACTATATCTGGGAGGTGGGAGGAAGTAGAAGCCTAGTAAAGCACTGCAGTGCTGAAACCATCCTTCAAGTTGAGCACAGCTTTACTTCATTTACAGTGTAACAAATGAAACATAAGA
This sequence comes from Schistocerca cancellata, assembly GCF_023864275.1. Classification (NCBI taxonomy): domain Eukaryota; kingdom Metazoa; phylum Arthropoda; class Insecta; order Orthoptera; family Acrididae; genus Schistocerca; species Schistocerca cancellata. Next base: position 743,751,630 of record NC_064628.1, on the reverse strand, counting down.
ATGCTTATAGGCGGACGGCGTCAGCATTTTAAGCCATAACGCACTAGGCAGTCGCAATGTTAAGCTGCCAATTGGTCAGCCACCTGAGGGTCAATCGTGAGCGATCGTCCGAGAGGTATGGACGTCCAATATGTTATGCGTTTTTCCTCATAACAAACGTACTTCACTGTAATTATAAAAATTATTTTACTTGCTTTATGCACTGAGGATTATAAGTTCACTTATACGGATGCTGGAGCATGTGGAAAATATAGTGACTCATTTATTTTTATGCAGTCAATTTAACATGAAAATCTCGTTAGTAGAGATATAAATATCGGAGAAAAGTCTCCATATCAAACAAGGGAGTACTGATGCCGTGCGTCATTGTCGGAGACAAGGCATTTGGTATATCCGAAACTTTAATGCGTTCTTAAGGAGGAAGTAGTTTAACAAGCAAGAAAACCTTTAAAAACCGGTCGTCTCGGACTAGGTGATATATATAGAATACTCTCTAGCAAACAAATGGAAACGAAGAATTCTTCATCGCCCAATGGATGTTCGAGAAGAATTTGCAGTTGCTGTAGTAAATGGATGCTGTATTTTAATAATGTGCCAGAATGAAGTGACTGCAAAATTTGAAAGTCATTGTACATCCCTCCAGAACTGGAAATTCTTCCAAGTCCTACAAGCTGACGAAAGTCGTCATGAAATTTGTTTCAAGATGAAAGGAAGATCTGGCTGTTTCGACAAGTGCACAGACGACGAAGGCAGCCACGTTAAGTTCTCCACGAGACATTCTGCTCACAATTGGCAGCGCGGAGCCAGCTGGCTGTCGCAGAAGCCCAGTACGCGGGCTGCAATGCACCACTGTTCTTAACGGCTGCCGCAGGCGGTCTGCTTAGTGCTTTACAGCCTTTCTTCATTACCGACCCGGCCCGCTTCATGTGTATCTGCACCTGTCAATACGTCTCCCCTTCCAACTACTAACATGGCGCAAAAGGTCTACGCAAGCAGCCAACAATGAGAACGCAGCTGACAAAAACACTCAATCTTCAAAACCTTTCTTACATTGCTAACACTATCGGATGTGCGTGTCTCCTTAGTACAACTACACAATTTGTAGTTGCAGTGCTACAAAATGAGTGAACCGGTCCTAACGATTAAAATCACCGGCCTTTTAATCTAAAGTTTCCTAAAACGTTTACGGTATGCTGCTGGATATCCAGAGTGATCTGAAGTTTTTTAGGATTAACCCTGAGTGAGCTTGTGTTAGAATACGGAATAGTTTTTCGATCTGACGTCCGTCCATGCAGTTACATACAGCTTTGAGATACAAAAATTTCAGGAGACACACTGGGTTCGAGTATATAAAAAAGAGTTCACAATATTGCAGCACGCTTGCAACTTGTGTGTCGTGAGATTGTCAAGAGACGATTGTAAGACGTTTCCACCTTTCTGTACCAACTGCAATTATTGCAGCAAAGCCTTAGTCACGATTTAAAAACAGGTAGTCCACCTTTATTGCTGTCCACGCTGCTGTCACTAGCATCAGTAATCTTCGGCAACGTCCGCCAACGTTCGCGAAGCGTATTATTCTCACTCGCACACCACAGGCGCGTGCTTACCATGCGGATAGGCCTCGTGGATGCAGGCCTGTAGCATTAAAAATTAACTACTATGTTTTTTATTATTTAATCTTGCATGTTTCGAAACTTTTCACGCACACTTTTTATCATTTTTCATACATGTTTTGAGATTTTTATTTTACATATAATCCTGTCTCTACAGTCTATTCACCGAGAGCTGGGACCAAACATAAACAATGTCACGTGAGTGACTACGCTCGTTTCCAGAGAAAGCATTCGGTGTTCACGTGATATGTAGGGGTGTGGAAAATCCTTGGCGCACGCTTGGCGTTCGGCTGGCTGCCGAGCTGTCACAGCGGACCGTGAGAAACCTGAGCAACAATGTACGTAATAAATTTAACAATAATGTTAAAATGAGTTCATTATGTCGAAGCAGTTTTGTTGTCATACAGGTTGCTAACAAAACGCTCCATTCGAACACAATTAATTGTTAATTTTAATAACAATACCAGTAATAATAATGATAAAGGTCGAAACAAGGTTCACTCTGTCGAACTGTTTTCATTGAGGTTTATAACAAACCGCTCCTCTCTCTCCTCTATAATGCAGTCTAATTTCCACATTTGAGTTTCCACTTTTTCTACGACATGGAGAACGCACTTGTTAAAAAAAATGGTTCAAATGGCTCTGAACACTATGGGACTTAATATCTATGGTCATCAGTCCCCTAGAACTTAGAACTACTTAAACCTAACTAACCTAAGGACAGCACACAACACCCAGCCATCACGAGGCAGAGAAAATCCCTGACCCCGCCGGGAATCGAACCCGGGCGTGGGAAGCGAGAACGCTACCGCACGACCACGAGATGCGGGCGCACTTGTTCCAATCCACTGTAGTCACTGTTCTTACTGCTTCTTCTTCTAGCAGTACTTTAACTTCCGGCATTTTGCATGTTTTGTTCTTCGCTGCAACATAGCCTTTGATTCTGTCCACACTAACTCGATGGCGTTTAATTCACAGTGGTACGGAGGAATTCTGAGAACAGTTTCCCCTGCATTCTTCGCCATTTCATCTATTGCATATTCGTTGTGCGCTGTTCTGTGATTTTTAACTATATCTAAAAGTTCTTTCTTCAACATACCGTCTTCGAAATCGATGTTTTTAGATTTTAGCCACTCTGATATTTCGTGGTTATTGGAATTCGCACTGTGAACTTTTTCTTTTCTCCGAGAATGGTACGGCGCGTTATCAAGAACAATAACCGCATTTTACCTGAAGCCGAGGAAGAACATCTTGAAACCACTTCTCGAAGGTTTCGGCGCACATCTCCTCATGATAATCTCCACTTTTCTTGGATTCGAAAGTCCACACACATACTTCAACGAACCCTGCTATGCTGCCAATGTGTGCGATAATCAGACGTTTCCCTATACCTAATGGGCCCTTGCTTCCGGTGGATAATGCGGACAGAAACACTTGTTTTGAGGAATTTATAGTGTCATCTACCCAGACGTAACTTCGGGTATGTCCTGCGTTCACCCACGTCTCGTCCAAATAGTAAATGGGCCTGCCTTCATCTCTCAACCGTTTAATGTTTCGAAGATAACGCCGCCTCCATAAAATCATGTCATCCCTGTCTATTAGCATGGTATCGCGCCCACGCCGGACATATTTGAAATTCATTTCTCTCAATAACTTATAAAATGTAGTTCTCCGAAAATTGCCCAGATCTGCATCTACATTCACGACTGTAAGAACTTTGTCAATTGTTGGCAATTCCTTACGAAAAAAAAATCGTGAACTTTCCTTCGTATCGCATTTCTATCGAAGTCATCAACATTTTCAGAAAGTTTCTGTCGTAATTTTCCTTTCTTGGGAGACTTCAAAGAGTGTGTGGCCTTGTACTCCCCCTCATCACACAATATATTGAAGAATGTCCAACACCTGTAGCTGCAGCTGTTTTCGAAACGTCACTCATCGACTGCTCTGGATGTAACAGTTCCGTTTTATACACATTAAGCAACATGTGCTTCTCAGGAGAACTTAATGATTTCTTCTTTGCTCGCTTCTTTGGTAGACTCAGAACTGACACGTCGACCTCGCTCGCTGAATCAGTGGATGACATAATGAGGACAGCCGTATGTGATGCTAATGAAATAAGTGAATATATAAAATAAGAAACTATGCTATTGGATTCACACATAAACAGTGAATGCTCAGCGTGACTACAAAGAGATATACTTACTCTAATAATCAACAACTTGTCTTTCAAGCGTCTTTGCAGAAGAACTTAAGATATCCTAAAATGGCCGCTGCACAACACCCACTAACGAGCTCACACCTGCAACTGAGACGGCCACACTGACTGAGCGCCGCGCCTGCGAACCGCACAATGCATCGCTCATAAAGGACAAACGGTTCCACCCATCGCATTCGAACAAACTACAAAATTAAATTCAAACCTTTATGAAACTTTTCTCACTTACGCCCCCACAAAAAAAATCAAAGGGGAAAAGTTTGTCGCTTACTATATTTCGGATGATGATTTGGTAAAGTTCTGCATCAGACGTGAGATTTTAATTTATTACTTCACTATTACTGACTCTACTAGGCAGAAAATTTGCATACATCATCAAAATATAGTAATGAAGGCAATTATAAAATTATTTTGCTGTGCGACACACAGTTTAGGAGATATGGCGTGATAAATATAGAGTAACGCGAAAAAACAACTTTTCCTGAAAGCTTAAATATTTCTCTTTTTCAGTGACAATAAATTTTAATGTAATGTAAAAAAAGGTGTTGGAAGGTAGTTCTCGGATCACTTTATCAAGTTCAGGCGCCAAATTATAAAAAACACGACTTTAATTTTTTAATTTCTGACGCCCCTGCCTAGTACAACCCTCGACGGCACCGCTGTGGTCACGCGCCTTGCCGTGTTAACAGTACGTCTCTGTCTCTTGTTTCGGTGAATGGAGTATAATAATAAATACTGGGTCTCTGTTTATTTGTGTGAATTTTATTACACGTTAGGTAATCGGATACGTAAAAAAAATCTACTGACCAAGCGGAGGCAGAACACACATAAAAGATAATAATTAGGCAAGCTTTCGGAGTCAGTGGCTCCTTCAGGCAGAAGGGATGAAGGGGAAGCAAAAGGAGTGAAGGAAAAGGTCTAGGAAATTTCGGGAAAGTCACCCTGAACTGCAGGTCACAGCAAATTTACCGGACAGGATGAGAAGGAAAGACTGATTGTTGAGGACTGCACCGGACGAGATTTGAAAACCTGACAGATTAAGTGTGGGAGACAGGGTAACATGCAAGACAGAGATTACTGCTTAAACATTGTGCATGAGTTAATAAGAGTGAAAAGAGGGACGGGGACAGAGAAAAAGACAGGTAAGAAAATGAAAGATACAGAAAACTAAAACGGAGTGAAGAAAGGAGTATTGCTGAGTCAGAAGAAATTAATGTAAATTAAGGCCAGGTGGGCGGCGAGAACCACGGACATCTTGTGTTCCCACCTGCGGAGTTCTGAGAAACGGGTGTCTGGGGGGAAGACTCCAGATGATGCGCATGGCGAAACAGGCACGATTGTCATGTTGAAGAGCATGCTCTGCAAGAGGATACTGTGTTGCTAGTATACACCCTCTGCCTATGTCCAATCATCCTAACTGATAATTTGATGGTAGTCATGCCAATCGAAAATGCCGAACAGTGATTGTGTAACAGTTGGTATATGATGTGTCATTTCACATGTGGCTCTCCCTTTGATAGTATATATTTTGCCAGTTGCAGAGCTGGTGTAGGTGGTGATGAGAGGTTGCATAGGGCAGGTCTTGCAGTGGGGGTGGTCACAGGGGTGGGAGTCATAGGGTAGGGAGATGGTTGCAGAAGGAGCATAGGGCTGACAAGAATGTTATGTAGATTGCCTTAGTTGATCAGCACCTGCAACCCATAGTACAAAGACTTCCCTCCTTTATCAAAGATACCTACCATTTCCTAGATTCTCTGAAATCTGTGCCCATCCCATTCCCACCACACACCCTGCGTGTAATCATTGATGCCACCTCCCTCTATACCAACATCACACGTGTACCGGGTCTGTCTGCTGTTGAACATTTTCTCAGTCAGGACCCACCTGATTCCAAACCTATGGTATCCTTCCTACTCACCTTAATCAACTTTATACTTTCAAAACACTACTCCACCTTTGAGGGACAGAAATAGTCAGAGGTATGGCCATGGGAACCAGGATGGCTCCTTCCTATGCCAACCTTTTCAGGGGTCACATGGAGCTTTTCTGAGTTTCATAAGTCTTCAGCCCCTGGATTGTTTTAGGTACATTGACTACATCTTTAATACTTGGCCCCCTTCTAACAGCCATGTAGCGCAAGTCTCTAGAGAAACTGAAGGTTCCAAATGATTGGAAAAGAGCACAGGTAGTTGCAGATTTCAAGAAGGGTCGTCAAGCAGATGCGCAAAACTATAGACCTATATCTCTGACATCGATCTGTTGTAGAATTTTAGAACATGTTTCTTGCTCGCGTATCATGTCATTTCTGGAAACCCAGAATCTACTCTGTAGGAATCAACATGGATTCCGGAAACAGCGATCCTGAGAGACCCAACTCGCTTTATTTGTTCATGAGACCCAGAAAATATTAGATACAGGCTCCCAGGTAGATGCCATTTTTCTTGACTTCTGGAAGGCGTTTGATACAGTTCCGTACTGTCGCCTGATTAACAAAGTAAGAACCTACGGAATATCAGACCAGCTGTGTGGCTGAATTGAAGAGTTTTTAGCAAACAGAACACAGTGTGTTGTTGTCAATGGAGAGACGTCTACAGACGTTAAGGTAACCTCTGGCGTGCCACAGGGGAGTGTTATGGGACCATTGCTTTTCACAATATATATGCATGACCTAGTAGATAGTGTCGGAAGTTCCATGCGGCTTTTTGCGAATGATGCTGTAGTATAGAGAGAAGTTGCAGCATTAGAAAATTGCAGCGAAATGCAGGAAGATCTGCAGCGGATAGGCACTTGGTGCAGGGAGTGGCAACTGACCCTTAACATAGACAAATGTAATGTATTGTGAATACATAGAAAGAAGGATCCTTTATTGTATGATTATATGATAGTGGAACAAACACTGGTAGCAGTTACTTCTGTAAAATGTCTGGGAGTATGCGTACGGAACGATCTGAAGTGGAATGATCATATAAAATTAATTGTTGGTAAGGCGGGTGCCACGTTGGGATTCATTGGGAGAGTCCTTAGAAAATGTAATCCCTCAACAAAGGAGGTGGCTTATAAAACACTCGTTCGACCTATACTTGAGTATTGCTCATCAGTGTGGGATCTGTACCAGGTCGGGTTGACAGAGGAGATGGAGAAGATCCAAAGAAGAGCAGTGCATTTCGTCACAGGGTTATTTGATAAGCATGATAGTGTTACGGAGATGTTTAGCAAACTCAAGTGGCAGACTCTGCATCGCAGTGTAGCTTGCTGTCCAGGTTTCGAGAGGGTGCGTTTCTGGATGAGGTATCGAATATATTGCTTCACCCTACTTATACCTCCCGAGGAGATCATGCATGTAAAATTAGAGATTTGAGAGTGCACGGAGGCTTCTCGGCAGTCGTTCTTCCCGCGAACCATACGCGACTGGAACAGGAAAGGGAGGTAATGACAGTGGCATGTGAAGGGCCCTCCCCCACACACCGTTGGGTGGCTTGCGGAGTATAAATGTAGATGTAGACTATATGGACTCATGGTGAGGTTGACCTGTTAAAATTGCTGGAATCTCTGAATACCTTCTCCCAATTAAATTTCACTTGGTCATATTCCAAATCCTGTGCCACTTTCCTTGATGTTGATCCCATCCTGACCAAAGGCCAGCTACACACTTCTGTCCGCATAAAACTTACTAACAAACAACAGTACTTACATTCTAGCAGTTGCCATCCTTTCCATGTCAAATATTTCCTCCCATACAGTCTTGACATTCGAGGCAAACGTATTTGTTCAGATGCAGACTCCTTACAACAATACACCACAATTCCCACCTCAACCTTCGCTGGACATAATAACCCCACTAACTTAGTTCAAAAGCAGATTTCCTAGGACATCACATCCAATCCCAGTACTACTGATCCCTCAAAACAAAAACTTCAGAGCCCACCACTGGTCACTCAGTATCATCCTGGTATTATAAACAGATACTTTGACAAGGTCTCGGCTTCCTAAAATCACGCCCTGAAATTAGATCCATTCTGTCCGAGATTTTGCCCACCACATCTAGAAAGCTATTCGTTGCTCTCTCAATCTTTGTAGTATTCTTGTCATACTCTATGACTCCTCCTGCACCCATCTCCCTATCCTATTGCTACTACTACCCGTGACTGTCCTCGATGCAAGATTTGCCCTACGCACCCTCCCACCACCAGCTATACCAGCCCTATAACTGGCCAAACATATACTATCAAAAGGAGACTCACCTGGGAAACGACACATCATATACCAACTGTTATGTAAGCACTGTCCGGCCTTTTCCATTGGCATGACTACCAGTAAACTGGGCATAGGCAGAGGGTGTATACTAGCAACAGTTTCCTATTGCAGAGCATACTCTACAACATGACAATCGTGACCTCGGTGCCTGTTTCACCATGCGTACCATTTAGTTTCTTCCCCCAGACACCAGTTTCTCAGAACTCTGCAGGTGGGAACTAGCGTCACAAGATGTCTGTGGTTCTCGCTGCCCACCTGTCCTTAATTTATGTTTATTTCTTCTGACTCACTATTTCTTCACAGTAACTAGTCCTTTCTCCATTGTGTTTTAGTTTTCTACAGGTTGTTAAAAAAAGGTACGGCCAAACTTTCAGGAAACATTCCTCACACACAAATAAAGAAAAGATGTTATGTGGACATGTGCCCGGAAACGCTTAATTCCCATGTTAGAGCTCATTTTAGTTTCATCAGTATGTACTGTACTTCCTCGATTCTGATGATCAAACTGTAAATTTTCACAATCAATATGTGTGGGCTGACGAGAATCCATACGCAATTGTGCAATCACGTCATCAACACAGACGTTCTGTGAACGTTTGGGCAGGCATTGTTGGTGATGTCTTGATTGGGCCCCATGTTCTTCCACCTACGCTCAATGGAGCACGTTATCATGTTTCATACAGGATACTCTACTTGTGCTGCTAGAACATGTGTTGTCATAGTACCTTATTTTGTCAATAATTTGTTTTCATTGTTATATTACATTCAGTTGTGCTGAGGTTCCACTTCCAGTCATTGTTGATTATTGCACGTCGTCTTTCACAACAACCACCACAATTCTGGACTAATTTAGAAACTTGTTACAACTTCACTTCAAGGGGATTTCATCACCTAATGAGCTCTATTTAGACAATAAGTGGGTGTCAAGCATCCACTACCCTTGACATTACATACAGTAACAATATACGAGAACTCCATAACCACTCTAAAACCATTTCTGTCAAATCTTATACCTGCAAATTACTGAATATCCAACATTTATTTGAGTTGAAACTTCCTCGCGGATTAAAACTGTATGCTGGACCGAGACTCGGAACTCGTGACCTTTGCCTTTTGCAGGCACGTGCTCTATCATCTGAGCTACCCAAGCACAACTCACACCCCGTCCTCACAGCTTTACTTCCGCCAGTACCTCGTCTCCTACCTTCCAAACTTTACAGAAGCTCTCCTGCACAGGAGAGCTTCTGTTCCTTGAGGAAGGGGGAAAAGTATAGCAAGAGGATACACATGAGACATGGAAGGTAAATTATGTTGCAAAGGCTGGGGGCCCTTGGCAGCCAAGCTCAAACCCGTCAAAGAGTGGCGAGACCCAGGGGGTGGGGGGTTATTTTGTGATAATTAATGTTTCAGGAACAATACAGTTTGATGCCTTAGGTGCAAAATGCCTTCCTTTCTGGTCAAGTGCAAGTGATTGCTGTAGTGGACTGACCCGACAGCCAATCCACTATGACTTGTAGCCGAATAGCACGCGTTTAAGCTCACACAGGCTGGCGTGAGGTCTGGAACAGGTCAGAGAAATAAGACTAGCCAAACAAGAGTAACTTTAATCCACAATTGGTGAACATCGCTCTTGTTGATACATTATATAATCTCAATATAAACTGGTCATGGCGCCTTGCTAGGTCGTAGCAAATGACGTAGCTGAAGGCTATGCTAACTATCGTCTCGGCAACTGAGAGCGTATTTGTCAGTGTAGCTTCGCTAGCAAAGTCGGCTGTACAACTGGGGCGAGTGCTAGGACGTCTCTCTAGACATGCCGTGTGGCGGCGCTCGGTCTGCAGTCACTGACAGTGGCGACACGTGGGTCCAACGTATACTAGCGGACCGCGGCCGATTTAAAGGCTACCACCTTGTAAGTGTGGTGTCTGGTGGTGACACCACAATTGCAATTCTGTTCTGCAATGTCCACAGAGTCTCATACCCCATAACAATTTGGCAACTAAGAACTATTTATGCACCTGGAACATAAAGCAAGGCATCAGTTGCCAATATACACGTGTTTCAACAAAGGTATACATCCTGAGCTTCTGTACTATTTACAGGATTTACTTGGCCTCACATTCTAAATTTATTTCGAAGAACCACTTTTTAACTAAAAGCTTGTTTACATTGGACAAACTTGCAACAAACTGAACGGTGTATCATGCAAGAACACAGTCATAACTTATCACATGTGCATTATTCATTTCAGGAACTTGTACTTAGAAATGAATAAAAACTTTTTACATTCTTTATACGTAATTTTGTGAAAATTATCTCGCACAACTGGAAGTCATCATGAAAGGAAAACATGGTGGGATTGACTTCATTATTGTACAGATCAAAGAACAAAACCATTTGTTTTGTTTCTTCATTATTTATTTTACAAATACAAAATAAATATACTCTATAATAGAAATTACAAGAAATGTCACAATTTGTATCAAACAGCAGAATATTTTTTGAGGGGGAAACCTTCTACGGGACAAAAACCCCCTCAAAAATGTTAACAAACTTCTCAAAATTATGTTAGGAAAACGAAACTACACTCATACTGACTATACTACATACAAGTGCTGTTACATATCATCCACGAAATAATCTAACAAAAAGCTGAAAAGGTTGGATTTATTGTGCATGTTTTTTATAGCAGGTAATAATTTTTTTTTATAATATTGGTATTTCTGAGACCTACTGATACAAAATCTTGAAAGGTGGTGCAAATATTATAAGATTCATCACAGTGAAAACCACATATCCAAATTATTAAATGTGTCAATGAACAGATCTTGTGGGACAGACAAATTGCACATTAACTTTACACATAGCTGAAAGATTTTATTTTAAGTGCATGCAACATTTATAGTCCATCTTTACATGTCAATGCTACTGCAGAGGTAAGCAGAAATGACAAATACATTACATTTCAACAATAACAACATACATCTATATTTGACCAATACATGTTTTGCAATATACTACTCTCTTGCCAAAAAGTAAAAAAAATTCTACCTGAGAAATATGTAGAGTATAGGAATAATACTTTTTAAAGATTCTATAAGCAGTAATAAAGAAAACAAAAATTATAAAAAAATCTGTAAAATATTTGTGACATTTACACAAGATGGAATACAAAAATGTATTCATCATGCATTGGCGATGACTAGCATTAATGTGCAGAAAAGTTCAATAATATTTCTATAGGTGACAGAAAATAAAACAAATGAAAAACTGTCTTCCAGCACATTTGCAACAGATTAGCACAAAATGTAGTATCAAAAAACAAATTTTTTCATAAGAAGACTGTTTTTCTTACACTATGTTCAACACAGCTGCACTACGAGATATAAAAAATAAAAATAGCACAAATGCAGTTTCACAGACAAGCACCAATCAGCAAAAAAATCCAGCAAAAACTGGGGCATACTATTGTGGTACAACAATAGGAAGAAAAATCTATTACACACCAATTATACAACACATAATTTATGTCTAAATACTGCACATATTTATAATACATCAGTTACTGTCATTGTTACATTCTGATTTTAGGATCATAGCTTCCTCCCTCATAAGATAAAAATACAAATGATGATGGTATCATGAAAGCCAAGTCAATTTTGACCAAATCTGGACTAGTAAATATGAACGATCTCAAGTCAAAGAACTCTCAAGGAATAAAGTTAATGGAAGAAAAAACATCTAGGAAACGGAATGTCATTTCCATCAATAAGTAACAACTGAAGGCCAATATACAATGCCTTTTTCTGTCAATTTTTTCTCTGCACACTGGCTGTCAGACTTTCTGCCTCTTTTGCCCAAGATTGCTATAAATAAAATGCACCAGTTTTCTCATCTTTCACCCTACACCAGCCTCAGTTTTTTTTTCCATTCTTTCCCATATTTACAACAGCCGAAGACATATTTCACAGTTAGTAATTGTTTATTAAGAGAGTTACCTCTATCATCTTCTATCTGCCTATACCAAGATCTTTAAAATTTACCGGTTCAACAATAAGGATGGTCTAGGAAGTATCAAGGCAGGAGAGAGAACAGTAGGAAGTATCAAGGCAGGAACGAGAACAGTAGGAAGTATCAAGGCAGGAACGAGAACAACATACAAACAATGAACTCTGAGTATAAATGGAACTTTTTAAAATCTGAACAAAACAGGGCTGCAGTAAGGACATTAATTCCTGATTAACTGAATGAACATGGGTCACAATCAAGACCACCACCTTCTCACAAAGACAAACTGACAGCTGAGAAGTCAGTCTGCTAATATCAGTACGTTTTCAGTTACTCTAAGTGACTATTGGTGATTGTGTTATAGCCAACAGTGTTAATAACAATGAAACAAGGTGCCAAACACAGACGTCTATGACAAAAGTAACAAGATTTTTCTAACATTACATTAATACTTAGGGGGAAAAAATAAAATAAAATAAAAAAATCCTCAGGCATCAAAATGTGACCCTGCATACATGTATACGTACAATCATAATGCTTGAATTGTTGATTCATGGTTTACACAAACATATTATTCATCTTTTCTCTCTGTAACAATCTCACAGATATTCAGAAACTATGAATGGCTGCAAAAAGCCTTTTGCATAATTTGTAATTTTATGTTACAAAGAATTTTAGAAAATAAAGTAATAATAATAAATGAAAATTAACCCAAAGAATTTTAATGTGTGAAATGGGAAAGAGGAGTCATATTTCAGCTGACAGAAAGATTTGATAAGGCTGGCAATTCGTACATAATCCTCCATAATATTCATTCTCTGCTGGATCAAGTGTCAGGTCAGCAAACAGTAGGAGAGCTTCTGACTTTCCACCAAAGAAAATCATTAAGTTTATTATAATACTGTCTTACTTATATATAATCAATGCTCACATTTCAACCCTATCCATTCAACAAATGTTTTGTTGTATTTTAAATTTTAAATACATGAACACATGAATTCAACTAAAAAAGGAATGTGTGTTCAGCACAACTGTTTTGTGATGATGTAAGGATGAGAATTACAAGCCACAACATTCTTCCAAATCACCTTACCTGTTACTTACACAATTAAATGCACACTTCGTCAGGAACATTCAAGAAAGCAATGAAGCCACATTCCTGATAAAACTAACCCAAAAAAGTAACTTTGAATATAGAGATAATCCCTAGTTTCTTTTACTTCAAATGTTTCAGTGTCAGTTAACAACTAATACAATAATTAGAATCAACCACGTTTATCACTGCAGCTCATAGTTAAAATTCTGATGTTCTGTCAGTATAGTAAAGGCATAATACCACACGGAATGTGATTAACTGCTTGAGATTCACTTTGTAAGTACAAAATCAGAAATGTTGAAAAGTAATAATTTATGTTTCATCATTAAACTACATTGAAATAAACAATTAAACATGTGTTACCTGTTCTGTCTCCAAACACTGATATCTCAACCCCCCCCCCCCCCCCTCCTTTCCTTCCCCACAATATCCCTCCATTTGTTTATCACAACTGCAACCACCTTTGTGGACAAATGATTCGGTCTTAAATTACATATGTAAAATTTCAGAACCTCTCTCTGTTACTAGAAAACATATTCTAGTAATTGTACATTTTAAAAAGTCATTAGTCCCAGAAACCCATTTTTTTTGCCACTTCCTACATACTATAAATGTATGTAATGTAATGGCATAATGTAAGTAAAAATTATGTTTCACATCACATAAGTAATGTTTCTACAAATCATGTTTTAGGTATAATTGTGTGTCACAGGACAACACAGAAAATCTTTTCATTTTTTTCATTTTCCTTCTTTTACAAAAGTAGAGTACATTAAAATTGCTCTTACAAAGCTGCTGCCTTAAGAGAAGTAACGGTACAGGCCAGGGTTAGCACCATCAGACCCACGTGACCCTAGTGTACGTAAAACGGCAAATGGATCTCCCACCGCTCCACTCCCTCTTCTTCCATTTTCACCACTGCCAGGCTGTCCACCAGTATCTCTGATACCTGATCCACCAGTACCTACTTGTGGCTGTGCCCTCACCACACTCGCATAAGTAGGACCCGGTTGCTGTCCAATGCCACAATCACCACTGCTATCACTTTCTCTTGGTGCAGATTTCTTCTCACCATCTGCTCCAGATTCTGAACTAACTACACTCTGCACTAACGGCTGCTGCATCTGCAAACCCACACTTACAGCAGCACGAGCATAGCCAGCAAATGCTCCACTGGTGCTGCCACCACTGCTCCCAGACAGGCTCCTGTCAGTCATATTGTCTAGCATACAGCACAGATCTCTCTGAGAGGATATTTGATTCGATAAAGCGGCCTGGCGGCGGTACAGGGGCACAGACTGCTGAGGGGATTGTGGTTGCATGTGAGGTGCCAGAGTCAGTGAGTTCACAAAAATCTGATGTGGAAACTGTTGTTGTTGTTGTTGTTGCTGCTGTTGTTGTTGTTCTTGTGACTGTTGTTGCTGCTGTAGCTGTTGCAATGGCATTTGCTGCAGATGATGAAAACGAATTTGTTGCTGCTGTATGTTCTGCAGTTGTAGTTGCTGCTGGTGTTGTAGAGTCAGTTGCTGCTGTTGTACACTTGGAGTTTGTTGCTGTGCACTTACTGGTTGAGGTTGTTGCATGCCTGCTGTCTGCTGTTGTACACTTGGTAGCAGCTGTTGAATACTTGGTGGGGGTTGCTGCATACCTGGCAGTGGCTGCTGCAGACCAGGCAGTGGCTGATTTACACCTGCCAATGGTAGTGGCTGTTGTACACCAGATAGCGGTGGATGTGTACTCAAAGGTGGCGGTTGCTGCTGCTGCACCATCGTTGGCAGTTGCTGCTGGACAGGCAGAGTCTGCTGCTGTGCAGTAGTAGGTGGTTGCTGCTGTACACTCGTTGGCAACTGCTGCTGTACGCTCGTTGGCAGCTGCTGCTGTACGCTCGTTGGCAGCTGCTGCTGTACGCTCGTTGGCAGCTGCTGCTGTACGCTCGTTGGCAGCTGCTGCTGTACGCTCGTTGGCAGCTGCTGCTGTACGCTCGTTGGCAGCTGCTGCTGTACGCTCGTTGGCAGCTGCTGCTGTACGCTCGTTGGCAGCTGCTGCTGTACACTCGTTGGCAGCTGCTGCTGTGTACCTAGTGGCTGCTGTTGCACATTTTGTGGTTGCTGTGGCTGTTGCTGTTGTATATTTTGCTGTAGCCGTTGCTGCTGCTGCTGTTGTTGCAATAGCAGTAACTGCTGTTGTTGCAGCCGGCGCAGCTCACTTTCATGAAGCGAAAATTGTTTCGCGTTGCAGGTTGCATTTGGTTCCACTGCTTTCTCGAGTATAATGTTTGGGAAGTTCTGCACCAGTGGGTTACACTGCAGACAAAATGAAATATGATTAAAACATACAACAAGAAAATTTCCACACTATGACTTTACACTGAATGATTTTTCAGCCTTACATCCTATAGTTAAAAAGACACACCTGAGTGTTAAAAGTTGAACCTATTCAATGCAATACAGCAAAGCCTGGAGGCATAGCATGGTTGGAAAGCTAAAAAAAAGATATTAGTAACCAAATCCACAATCCTTCAACCCTGTCTTACACATGCATACAATTTTTGATGCACAGCATGCATATTATTGCTGTATTTATCCCATGAGGCAAACAGTGAGTAAACAGTGGTTGTATTTTCAGATGTAATGTCTTAAAAGTCTCTCCCAGTGGTTAATAAAAACCATACACAAATGTGAATAAACTTAAAGTTGTCAGGAAAAAATCGGCGAGTGGCATATTAAAATAATTCTTCCTCTCTTCCGGCCCTCTCCTCCCCCACACACCAAATCCGCAATAAGAATTTAATCATCTTTGATAAGGGTGTCAGATGCTCAGATACAACATGTTTTATCTTCTGACTCCCAGACAGTGTGTACACTAGTGACCCGCACAGATAGAGGTCCGAGATCTGGGCAGGCATTCATAAGGCACGCTACATTAAGTTGCCAATGCAACTAGAAGTTTGACAATCATCAGAGGTCACCACCCTCGAATGTGCCCACAGCCTACTGTCCGTGTACCCTACTGGCCAGCAGACAGGTTTTAGAGATGGGCCCAGCCAACTCTAGCTCATTATATGTTTCCCTCTGCATATGTGTCATCATACTGTTGTTGTGACCACTCCATGGCTAGTATACCCATTATGATAAATTTGTCTTCTAGACTTAATAAAGTTTGCTGTGATAGTCATCATGTGGTGTTCTCTTGGTGGCAAGTAGGGTCGTATCTTCACGTGTTTTCCATTCTGCAGTTGCTTTTCACAGTTTGTCATTGCGTGGAGTCTCTGACTTAAACATAGGTGCAGCAACAAAAGGATCTCATCACGGTGATGCAACAGGCTTTGCCAGTGTTGCCCTCCAAAAATTAATCTCTCACTCCATTTTTCCTCAGTTCTCACCATTCGATGTGGTAGCAAAAGATTGGGAGGTGGACAAACACTGCCTACAGCAGCATTTTCATGCCTTCCACGTTACACATGAGGAGGTACATCATGCACTCTTTCTGTCATTGGCTTCTCCCACCTTGGATTAGATGTTGCAGCAGTTGGCCTCCTTGCAGGAGCCTTCCTCAGTGTCATTCGATGTCTCATTTTTGTTGTTGTCTTCCTCTTTTCCGCACCGCATGCATGTCATGCCCCCTAGGGTTTTACCAATGCAAGATGCAGTCCATTCAGTCTTATCATGCCTGGGCTGTGACCCTCCACAGCCATAGTCACAAGTGCCATTTTGTCATGGACAAGTCAAAAGAGTCATATGCAGATACCATGTTCCATGACATTATCATCTGCTCCACCCCAGATAACAAAGCCCAGCAATGGGCCCTCCAGTTACAATCCCTCCCTTGAAAGAGGTTTCATCAACTGCCCCCTCGTATGAGGTCTTATAAGCCACTGTTCAGCAACTGAAAGCCTGGTGTGATGTCACAGCAGTGCAGGTTCGCCCGGCCGCATCTACTGCATCTGGGGAGCACAACACTGTGGCAGTGTAAGTCGGCCGATCTGTAAGCTCCTGCACAGCACTTACAGAGCATTCCAGCCACCACTCTGTTGCTGTCATGTGCATCATGCTACTCCAAACATAACAGATCACAAGGTTTATATAGATTATTTATTTACTTAATTGGTTATATTCAAGGTTGATATGATTCGAATTTTAAGAGTTCCCCAGCATTGAGCCATCTTTAGTGTTAGAAAAAAAGCCACATTGTGGAAGTCTTGGCCAATTCATGATGGAAGTTCACATCAGGCCTTTGGCTTTTCAGTCATGGACTCTGTACAGTTGGTATCTGCCGAGATCCCCTAACAGTCTTTGGAATCTCTGTGCTTGGAATTTTGGGATTTCTTTGAGGTAGGCATAGGGTATGCCACAGACTTTCAACCCCACATAACCTTGAAGCAGTCAGCTCGTCCTGGATTTTTTTTTAATGCTAAGCAGATTCCCCTGGCCCTCCTCTCCTAAGTAAAGGTAGAGCTGGAACAGCTCCGCTCTCTTGGGTTGTGGCTCCTACTTCCTCTAGTGAATGGGCCACACCCCTTGTCATGAGTAAGAAACACTGTGGCAAACTGTGTCTTTGCAGCAATGTTAAGGATACTGTGAACTCGTAGTCTGTGATCAACACATGTCCTGTTCACACGCTTAGCAGGGCGTCAAATCTTCTCCAAACTTTATCTTTCCAAAGCATATCGCCAATTACCCCTGGATGATGAATCCAAGTGTATCATGATCATTAACACACCATTTGACCTTTATCAATATCAAGGGTTGATGATTGAATTGGAAGCAACCTTGCAATTTGGAACACATCACATCATCATTACAGGATATACTATGAGCGACCACCTGCACGACCTCCATGACCTCTTCCTACAACTCTGGGCTGTGGGTCTGTGTTGCAATCTGCAGAAGTTCAAATTTATCAACCATCTCTTGAGTATCTGGGCCATGTCATTTCGAGGCATCCAACCTGTGGAATGCCATGTCACAGCCATTATGGAACTGCAAAGTCCCTCATCATTGCGTGAACGGCAGGTTTTTGAAGGTAAAATTGCCTACTACCAACAGTTCATCCACAAGGTGTCCACCATCACGTAACCACTTCTTCATCTCCTTCTATGCAAAGGTGCTCCTTTCGTCAGGTCTCCAGCGTGCAACCAGGCCATCAACACACAGACGGAACTCCTGTGATCGACACAATGTCTAGCTACCATTGATCATCCCAAAAAACCATTGGGAAGGGGGAGGAGGGTGTGTTCCTCACCTATCAGAATGCAGACGACTCTGAGCAGCCACTGGTATTTGCATCCGAAACTCTCAGTCCAGCACAGATCCAGTACTCTCAGGCACAGAAGGTGGCTCTGGCCATTGTGTACCTGGTCACCAAGTTTCACATTTTCTTGTATGGCACCGAATTCCAACTAATTACAGACCACAAGCCCTTACTTTCATAATTTAGTCAGGGCACCAGGGTCCCTGATAAGGCAGCCCACAGGTTGCAGAGGTGGGCCTTGTTCCCCTCTAAATACAACTATAACATTAATTTTCATATCACAGAGCACTGTGCCAATCCAGTCACCTTATCCTGGTTGCCTGTTGGCCCTTGAGTTAGACTGGGAGGAGCTCGTGTGTTTTCATTTGGATATCTCTTCCCACCAAGCAGCAGAATGGTTTTCTGATCACTAGTGTGCCCTAGTTGCCAAGGCAACAACAGCTGACCACACCCTCAGGCAGGCAGACTGCCTCATCCGACAGGTTTGCCTTCTCGGTGTCCTAGCCACTTATCCAATTGACTTTGTCTTGCACTATCGTCTTTCAATCTTAGACTGCATTCTCTTCACCACCACAGATTAAAGCATATGTAGAAATACATATTTAGCATGGAGAGAAAACAGTTTTGATTAGTATATGATGAGAATGTTTATAAGTGGACTGGTAGGAAGCAAATAAATAGAAAAAAATCTTACGAAAATAAAAGTACAATTACGTATTTTATTACGATTATATAATTGGAGGAGGACTTGTGAACATTATTCCCAAAAATTCAGAGATACTTTATGTTTTATCATCCAAATTTATGTTATTTTCAAGTGTGAATAAATCTAATTATTTCAAAACTCTTTTGCTAAGCAGCAGTATTTGGAATTTACATAAAACATATATGTAACTTGTGTTATAATCTATGAAGTTGTCTCCGACTCCTGGTTACATGATGAATTATATCCCTGAAGCTCTCATTGTACTTTCAAATGAAAGAAGTACAAAATGTAGACTCAAGTGTACTTATTCCATTGGTAAAATAGTACACCCTATCACTCACAGGCCATAATCTGATCAAGTATTTTCCATCAATACTAATGGCACAGTGAGTGTCTTAAAATGTTTGTAAATACTGTGTGTTCCCTCAAATTTAAAAAATGATGACTTCGCCTATAATTTGAAATCATTAAAACTACTGCTGAGACTGTAATAAATTTTAGGGGTAAAATTAGTTTTAAATGTGAAAACAAAGTTCCTCAAATTCCATCATTTAAGTTCAAGACTGTGGGAAATATCTACAATTATTATTATTATTATTATTTCTTTCTATTCTCAGACGTTATGTCTGGTCAAAAATGGACAGTGACGCGGACCTTGATCAAGCGTGACTTCCTTTTAACTGTACGGTATATGTTATATTGTATTTAGGAACTTTCGGGTCATTGAACATGTATCAATAATTACAGATTTTTGTAGTTGTATATATATGTTTGGATGTAGCTGTATTGCATTGATGTACTGGTGGATATTGTGAGGTATGACTCCTGTAGTTGATAGTATAATTGGTATAATGTCGACTTTATCCTGATGCCACATGTCCTTGACTTCCTCAGCCAGTTGGATGTATTTTTCAATTTTTTCTCCTGTTTTCTTCTGTATATTTGTTGTGTTGGGTATGGATATTTCAATTAGTTGTGTTAATTTCTTCTTTTTATTGGTGAGTATGATGTCAGGTTTGTTATGTGGTGTTGTTTTATCTGTTATAATCGTTCTGTTCCAGTATAATTTGTATTCATCATTCTCCAGTACATTTTGTGGTGTGTACTTTTATGTGGGAACGTGTTGTTTTATTAGTTTATGTTTTATGGCAAGTTGTTGATGTATTATTTTTGCTACATTGTCATGTCTTCTGGGGTATTCTGTATTTGCTAGTATTGTACATCCACTTGTGATGTGATCTACTGTTTCTATTTGTAGTTTGCAAAGTCTGCATTTAGCTGTTGTGGTATTGGGATCTTAAATAATATGCTTGCTGTAATATCTGGTGTTTATTGTTTGATCCTGTATTGCAATCATGAATCCTTCCGTCTCACTGTATATATTGCCTTTTCTTAGCCATGTGTTGGATGCGTCTTGATCTATGTGTGGCTGTGTTAGATGATACGGGTGCTTGCCATGTAGTGTTTTCTTTTTCCAATTTACTTTCTTTGTATCTGTTGATGTTATGTGATCTAAAGAGTTGTAGAAGTGGTTATGAAATTGCAATGGTGTAGCTGATGTATTTATATGAGTGATTGCTTTGTGTATTTTGCTAGTTTCTGCTCGTTCTAGAAAGAATTTTCTTAAATTGTCTACCTGTCCATAATGTAGGTTTTTTATATCTATAAATCCCCTTCCACCTTCCTTTCTGCTTAATGTGAATCTTTCTGTTGCTGAATGTATGTGATGTATTCTATATTTGTGGCATTGTGATCGTGTAAGTGTATTGAGTGCTTCTAGGTCTGTGTCACTCCATTTCACTACTCCAAATGAGTAGGTCAATACTGGTATAGCATAAGTATTTATAGCTTTTGTCTTGTTTCTTGCTGTCAATTCTGTTTTCAGTATTTTTGTTAGTCTTTGTCTATATTTTTCTTTTAGTTCTTCTTTAATATTTGTATTATCTATTCCTATTTTTTGTCTGTATCCTAGATATTTATAGGCATCTGTTTTTTCCATCGCTTCTATGCAGTCGCTGTGGTTATCCAATATGTAATCTTCTTGTTTAGTGTGTTTTCCCTTGACTATGCTATTTTTCTTACACTTGTCTGTTCCAAAAGCCATATTTATATCATTGCTGAATACTTCTGTTATCTTTAGTAATTGGTTGAGTTGTTGATTTGTTGCTGCCAGTAGTTTTAGATCATCCATGTATAGCAAATATGTGATTTTGTGTGGGTATGTTCCAGTAATATTGTATCCATAATTTGTATTATTTAGCATGTTGGATAGTGGGTTCAGAGTAAGACAGAACCAGAAAGGACTTAATGAGTCTCCTTGGTATATTCCACACTTAATCTGTATTGGCTGTGATGTGATGTTATCTGAATTTGTTCGGATATTAAGTGTGGTTTTCCAGTTTTTCATTACTATGTTTAGAAACTGTATCAGTTTAGGATCTACTTTGTATATTTCCAATATCTGTAGTAACCATGAGTGGGGTACACTATCAAAGGCTTTTTGGTAATCAATGTATGCGTAGTGTAGGGACCTTTGTTTAGTTTTAGCTTGATATGTCACCTCTGTATCTATTATCAGTTGCTCTTTACATCCTCGTGCTCCTTTGCAGCAGCCTTTTTGTTCTTCATTTATAATTTTGTTCTGTGTTGTATGTGTCATTAATTTCTGTGTGATGACTGAAGTTAATATTTTGTATATTGTTGGTAGGCATGTTATGGGGCGATATTTAGCTGGGTTTGCTGTGTCTGCTTGATCTTTAGGTTTCAGATAGGTTATTCCATGTGCAAGTGTATCAGGGAATGTGTATGGGTCTGCAATGTAACTGTTAAATAATTTAGTTAGATGTGAATGTGTTGAGGTGAACTTCTTTAGCCAGTAATTTGCTATTTTATCATTTCCAGGGGCTTTCCAATTGTGTGTAGAATTAATTGCTCGGGTGACTTCATTATGCAAAATTATCACTTCAGGCATTTGTGGTATCATCTTGTATGTGTCCGTTTCTGCTTGTATCCACCGTGCATGCCTGTTATGTTGTACCGGGTTTGACCATATGTTGCTCCAGAAGTGTTCCATGTCTGTTATGTTTGGTGGATTGTCTATTTTAATGTGTGTGTTATCCATTGTTTGGTAAAATCTCTTTTGGTTTGTGTTGAATGTTTGGTTTTGTTTCCTTCTATTTTCACTTTTTTTGTATCTTCTAAGTCGTTTGGCCAATGCTTGTAATTTCTGCTTTTTTTCATCTAATTGCTCTATTGCTTCTTGTTGTGAGATTTTACCTAACCTTTTTCGTTTTTTGTCTGATATTTCATTTCTTATAAATTGTGTTAGCTGTCCGATGTCTTTTCTCAGTTTTTCTATTCTGATATGTAGCCTGTGTTGCCATGCTGGTTTTGTGGGTTTCTTCTGTGTGTTGGTTTGTTCTGATCTCTGCCTAGTGTGTATATTTAGTGTAGTGAGTGCTCCTATATAAACCAGTAGTTGTAACTCTTCCATAGTTGTGTTTTCGTTTATTTTGTTGTGTATGATTGTGTTGATAGTTTTTATTGTTGTTTCGACTTGTGGGTTATTTGGCGGTCTATGCAAGAATGGTCTAATGTCTGTATTTGTGTCTTTGTATTCTATATATGTCAGCTGAAATTTCTCTTCTATATCTAACACGTGTGTCTCTTCGTGTTCTATTTGTGCTTGTTCTGGTGGCTGTCTTAAGATTTCGTTTTCCTCTGATTGTTTAATTGATGCGTGTTGGTCTTTGTTTGTTTGCTCTGGGATGTTTGAGTCCATTACTGTATTTTCTTCTTCTTCTGATTGCACATTATTTTGTTCCAGTATTTGTTGTACTTGTTGTTTGATGTTTTCTAATTCTGACTGGGGTATCCTGTTATTTTTTATTATTACACGGATCTGATCAGCTAGTCATGTTCTGTTAAAAATTTTAATTCCGGGTATCTGGTAATAAATGTTGTGTATACTTGTGATCTGTATCCAGTTGTGTTGGTCCCTAGGTTTGTTGCTTGGTAATAACAGAACATGAGGTGTCGATTAACTTCATCTGACCATCTCATCCTCTGTTTTTGTTTTCCTTCTAGGGTGGTTGCAGGAAGCATATCCTGCAAAACACCTCTATTTGGATTTAAATAATTTTCCAGTTGGCTAGCAGTGTCGTTACCATTGTGGGCGGGCATAGGGTTCAAGCATCGTCCCCGACCATGACGGCGCTTGTCCGAGGCTTCTTTAGTTCTGTCCTGAACCAAGTAATCACACTAAAAGGGGGGTTAGCCCTATTAGTGGTTTGTCCTTTTCGTCGCCTTTTACGACTTATTATTATCATCATTATTATTTTTCTTACTATTATTATATTGTTTATAACTTCTAATATTCAACTAATAATACCTAATAAATAATAATGCCTAACTAATAATAAACCTGTGAGGGGTTGTTAGATCCCCCATCAGGTGCCTTCCTGGGTGGTGCACTGTGGAAAGCCCCCTCGATTTGAGTGGTGCTGGGGAAATTAAATACCCAAGGTGGACAAAATACAATCACAAAATCAGTCACCATCACATATGGTAATCAGTGGCTGTTGGTTAGCATTTGTTCACATAGTTGGTGCAGTTGTTAGGAATGCACCTTAATCTTGACAATTGAGTCTTATAATCTGATGATCTTCACCGGAGGTTGATTTTTGGCAATCTTCAACTTGAAGAAATAATGGGAGAACAACAGGAAACAATTACACTACCCAGGACTCCATCAACAGATTGGATTCCCACTCTAGTCACAGGATTCTGGGAGGACCAGACATGCCATATATAGCACTATCGTAACTTCTAAAAACCTTAGAACAAAACAAAAAATGTTATGGTTTACATTGAACATAAACATTTTACTGAACCCAGGAAAATTGATACACTTAACGAATACACTGGAAATATTCAGCATCAAAATTATGGCATTGCAAGAAATCTGGTTTACAGATGAAAATCACTTCAACTCTGAGAACTGAAAGTTCTATAAGGAAACCCTGCAGTGCATATCGACACTGGACCAAAACAATTTGGCACAGGTTTCTCGGTTCGCAAGTCCATCACAGATTCAGTCACTGACTTTAAATCACCTTCAGAAACACTCTCAATACAGTCAATAAAATGAGGAAAGGAGGCCTACACACTGATTAATGTGCATGACTACAGTAGAAAAGACTCACGAGTGATAGAAGACTTCTGGGAACTTCTGCAAGAAGTCATGAAAAAAATTTCGAACACCACATCAATGACTTCAATGGGCAGTTACGAAAATAAAAGAAATGCCAGAGACTCACTGGGCTGCACACAGCTACAACAGAACCAATAAAAATGGTGGACATCTCATATGCTTCTGCCAAAATTTTAATCTCAAAATTATGTCATCACTACTCAAGAAATCCTCACAAAAACTAAAGAAATGGAAAGGCCCCATAAAACACACTGAGAGCTCGAGATTAACCGTACTGCTACCTCTTGATGGAACACCGAAGATGTCCTCACTGCAAAAACCAGGACAGTATGCTTAGTGTCAGACCACAACTTACTACAGATCAAAGTAAAAAAACAAACAAGAGAAACAAAGAGTTTCTGGACATATCCCAAATACCCACAATTCAGCAAGAAGAAAATAAATAACTGAAGAAATATGTAGGATGGACACAACAAACTGGCCTGAACTCATGGAGAAAGTAAAGCAGACAATACAATTAGGTCAACCCTCGAGAAGATGAAAACATACCACAGGTGGTGAAACATCACACGCAATCAAGATGTCGAATCTAGGATTAAAACATGGAATAATTTCAATAATCTTAAAACAAAAGAGAGGCGCAAAGTTTTAGAGGTATGGGGGAGGTGTGTCTAAATTTATTTGATGACAAAAATACAAATACAATAATAAGAGGTTGAATGAAATAGAAGAAGACACTACCAAAAGCACCACCCACAATTTTTACAATCTTCGGAGAGAATTTAACTGGCTACCAACCTCCCAGCCTAAACTTCCAGTGATCTGACAGATCCCTGAAAACTGATACACAGAATAATTGTGAAACTCTGGCCAAATATTTCCGTGCACTCCTCCATAGTAAAGATCCATCTGAACAACTCTGATTTGTAAAACCAGTACCAAAATCCTTATTTGCTTCCACCCTCACAAGAAAAAATAGTGAAAATAATCACACCACTGAAAAACAACAGCGCACATGGTGAAGATGACATAATTTCAGAATTATGGAACTGGATCACAAAAACATAACACCAAAGATTCACAGAATAATATCAGAAATCTGGAAAACAGAAAATTCCAAAAGAACAGAAGAGCACCTTGTTACCCATTCCACAAGAAAGGAGACAAAACAGATCCCAGTGATTACACATGAAAATTATAAAATTCTCTCTACGGCTTTGCTGAAGCGACTTTAATTGCAAGCAGAGCCTCAGACCGGCAAGTATCAGGTGGGATTCAGAAAAGGGAGACCCTGTATTGAACAGATCTGGATCTCAAAGCCATACTACATGTTACACTCACATCTGTTGATTTCAAAAAAGTTTATGATTTGTTAACAAACACTGTTTAGTAGCAATCATCCAGAAAACTTTATCAGAAACCACATTAAAAGTGAAATTCATGGGAGAAATCTCAAACTCACTCAAAATTCAAGCAGGATTCTGACAAGGAGATGGCTTATCACCACTCTTTGTCAACATTCCACAGGAAAAATAATCAGGGAATGGGAAAACTATGTCAAAGGTAGCCAAAATGGGAAAGAGAAAAGAAAAAGTATCACTGTGAAGCGCCTGGCCTTTGCAGACGACCTGGCGACATAAAAAACAAAAAAGATGAAGTCAACCTACAACTAGATAAACCACCAGGTGGTTATAATTAAAGTGTAGCTACTCACAAAGGTCCAGCATGGGGTGTAGTTATTGTATGGCATCAAAACTTGATAGATATTCTAATGTGTTAATGGAGAACAGATTTAGACAGGGAAAGAATTAGTTCCAATTTTGGCCACCTGGTACAAAGATGAAAATCTGGCACTATGAATGCAAGAAAGATATATAAAAATGTTTCCGTATGTAATGGATCAGGAACAGGACATGAGCAGAGAAGATCAAACAAGAGAAAAAGGCATAATGCTGATTTTATTATTAACCACTGTCTACACAATTTGCTCACAATGAATGCAAAACTATGACACTACAACACTGTCGTTTCACTGGAAGCCTTCTATGCAGAAGAAACTACAGTCATTACAGGGATGAAAAAAATTCATGACACCGAAAAACATGAACAAAAAATTCTTAGAAAAATATACGGCGCTATTCCCAGAGATGGAACTTAGGTCAGACGACCTACAAAGGAACTCAACAAACACAAAATTTAGGAAAATTCACCTGAAGTTCTATGAGCACCTAGGTAGGGTGCAAGAAAAACTCACAAAAAATTGTCAACATTGTTAAAACAAGCAAAAAGACGAATTAGATGAAAGAAACACAAAAAGACCGACAATAATTGAAAATTTTAGAATAAGAAATTGAAGACAGAAAGCAGTTCAGAAGTAAAATCAAAAACAAGAAACTTGAACATGTCACACTGGAAAAAAACAGCGAATCAGTGAAGAGGTTTTGGGAAGAAAAGGAAGTGAAGCTGAGATTTGCTCAAATTCATGTGTTCTCCTAAAGAGGAATAACTGATGATGATGATAATAATAATAATAATAATAATAATAATAATAATAATACCTTATAACATAATTACTACAGTTACCACCAACTGATACAAAATATTTTAAGAATCAGCAACAAAACAGATCATATTAAACATCAAGTTGTGCTTCCGGAAAGAAACAGAATTCTTTTTTCAGTAATTGAATGCAGCAGCCACATTAACTTGTGAAATTTGCTGCTCCTCAGCACTGCGCATATACAAATCATGGATGTTTGAGACTCAAAAAGGTCTTGTGAACAATACACTTTCATTTGATTCAGCCGCCTATGCTTCGGTCTCAGGCAGGATCCCCGATTTCATTCAATGCTGAGGTGCTATTCCAATACATCTGTTCGACTTTACGGGGAAAACAAAGTCGGCTGAGGTGTGAATGGGAATTTGCACTGAGAAGGAAGATATGCTAGGGCAGTTCATGCAGCTGGGCAAAGTGAGTGTGTCAGGTTGACATAGTGGTTAGTGCATCAGCCTAGTGAGCAAGAGATCCATAATTCCAGTCTTGGTACAAATTTCTATTTGTTGTTCAAGTCTACACATATATATCAATGTACGAAAAAGGTAAATGAATGCTATAACACACCTGTACTTGCTGGAAAGTAGGCTGCGTCTTATCACCAAGAATCTCGTCCAGTGTTCTTGCTAGATCTTGTACGGGACTCACTTGCTTCCTACTTGCCAAGCGCAGCAATTCAAGAAACCTTTAGAAATAAAGATGTTTATTAAAAGCACACCTCATGTTATCCACAAATAATAATTTGATGAACATTTATAATTGGAATGTTTCTGTATTGCCAACAATTGTATTACAATTTCTATGTATTTCACAGAAAAAGAGAGGAAGGTGGGGGTGGGGTGTGTGATGAGAAGGAATTTTACAGTAAACTTTGGTGTTTTCATTCATTTAATTCTCAGAACCATCAACTAGCATAACAGGTTAACCTGTATAACAGTCTTAATTTTTCTCCACCTGTAATTTCCAACCTTAAGTACATTTGTTTCTATGACACTAATAAAAGATGTGTTTTCAAATGGCAATATAAGGTTTTTTTACAATAAATACCAATTTATGAAAATATAAAGAATCATTCTTTCATTTCATGTTTTGGAATGAATATCCTCTAATCAGAGCCTTTCAATATCATGTGTAATATCTGTTGTTGCTAATGTGCCATATCAAAGGGTCAGTTCACTTGCAGGATTCACGAGTAATCCATGATTGACATTGCGTGCACTACCCATCTGGTTTACTTTTCAAACAATACTTGATTACTGTGCTCTTTTACTACGCTTATGAGGTAAAATGTTAATGGAGATAGGCGATACATCTTTATGATGATCAAGGTTTTTATGTGAAATGGGAAAGATTAAATTTCAGTACATAGTTTGGATTGATAAATGCGTCATAACATTCTGAAAGGTTGCACTGATACAAGAGATAAATTATGGCACTCCTTACTGACAAAGACAATAGGATTATTCTTTCTGGACAAAAATCTAGCTGCTAACAGATGTTACAGTGGCTACGTTTGAATGGACAGCTTAAATGTGACAGTAACTTGACCACCCTGCAATCTTACCAGTCTGCAATGCTAGGATATATCTTCCTTACATATGTTAAGAAATACCACGATGGCAAAATAACAAAGGGAAGCGTGAAATTGCATGAAATTTCATCCAATGATACATTGGTAAGACTGACAAATTAAAACATGTTGACAGTTCAAATCAACTTATGTGTAACATTAAGGACTGGGGATAGTTTGCTAGAACTAGAAGCTCAACAAAACAGAAATCAAAGATAGAACAAAAAGATTGGTTTTGGACACAAACAGGAAATATAAACACCTTGGGAATAATTCAAGTGTACAAGGCAACATCTTTACACTCAAATGAAGGTTCAAGACAGTAATCAACAGTTACAAAAACTGCTATGCAACTGTGAATCACATTACAGATTAATAATGAGTAATTTTAACGTAAATGACCTGTACAAGAAATCTTAAGTGTTTGACACTGGGAATAAAAATGGGACACACACAATTTGAGTTCTCTGAGAAGAAAAAAAAATGTACTTCCTAAATACATGATTCACGATTAAACCCAAAAGGGAACTTCTACGTGACGATAACATTATGTGTCAACAGCAATCAACCAGATGACAGTGAAAATTATTAGTTGTTACCATTGAACCATTAGAAAATTTAAATTATATATTTAACAGCAAATGAAAATGGCATGTGAATGGACACTAATATAAATATATAGGAGAATATAATAGAGGGAAACATTCCACGTGGGAAAAATATATCTAAAAAGAAAGATGATGAGACTTACCAAACAAAAGCGCTGGCAGGTCGATAGACACACAAACAAACACAAACATACACACAAAATTCAAGCTTTCGCAACCAACGGTTGCCTCATCAGGAAAGAGGGAAGGAGGGGGAAAGACGAAAGGATTTGGGTTTTAAGGGAGAGCGTAAGGAGTCATTCCAATCCCGGGAGCGGAAAGACTTACCTTAGGGGGAAAAAAGGACAGGTAAACACTCGCACACACACACATATCCATCCGCATATACACATTGGTGTCTGTGTATATGCGGATGGATATGTGTGTGTGTGCGCGAGTGTTTACCTGTCCTTTTTTCCCCCTAAGTTAAGTCTTTCCGCTCCCGGGATTGGAATGACTCCTTACCCTCTCCCTTAAAACCCAAATCCTTTCGTCTTTCCCTCTCCTTCCCTCTTTCCTGATGAGGCAACCGTTGGTTGCGAAAGCTTGAATTTTGTGTGTATGTTTGTGTTTGTTTGTGTGTCTATCGACCTGCCAGCGCTTTTGTTTGGTAAGTCTCATCATCTTTCTTTTTAGATATATATAGGAGAATAAAATGACAGAGTTCATTTGATGAACTGACTGCTGCACCAAAGTAATTCTCACACAAGTGTATATGGCAGTAAAAATTCTGTTTCATAAATAATCCACATTATTCTTCAATCTCGGTACTTAAGTTATTGTCCTTACAGTATATGAGACAATTTATTTGAAATGAAACATCCTGGCTGATTAAAGCTGTGTGCCAGACCAGGACTCAAACCTGGGACCTTTGCCTTTCATGGGCAAGTGCTCTATTGCCTAAGCTATCCAACCACAGCTCAAGGCTTGCCCTGATGGTTTTCCTTCCACCAGTATCTCTTCCCCCACTTTCCAAATTTCACAGACGTTCTCCTGCATTTCTTATGGGACTAGCACTCCTGTAAGAAAGGAAGGACTCAGGTTCAAGTCTCAGTCTGGGAATCAGTTTTATCTGCCAGGAAGTTCCAAATCAGTGCATACTCTACTGCAGCGTGTAAATTCATTTGGTATCATCAGTATTACTAATCACACAGTAAGAACT
Organism: Schistocerca cancellata; assembly: GCF_023864275.1. Classification (NCBI taxonomy): domain Eukaryota; kingdom Metazoa; phylum Arthropoda; class Insecta; order Orthoptera; family Acrididae; genus Schistocerca; species Schistocerca cancellata. Next base: position 743,721,343 of record NC_064628.1, on the reverse strand, counting down.
ACTTCTGTGGTACTTTTACCTTTTCTGGAGGCAAACTGGTTTTCGGTCAGTATCTCTAGATTCGCCCTTTCCATTTAACTGTATTATTATTCTTTCCTTTCTCAGACGTTACGTCTGGTTAAAAATGGAAAGTGACGCGGACCTTGATCAAGCACGACTTCCTTTTAACTGTACGGTATACGTTACATTGTATTTAGGAACATTGGGGTAATTGAACATGTATAAATAATTACAGATTTCTGTAGTTGTATATATACATTTGGATGTAGCTGTATTGCTTTGATGTACTGGTGGATATTGTGTGGTATGACTCCTGTAGTTGATAATATAATTGGTATAATGCCAACTTTGTCCTGATGCCACATGTCCTCGACTTCCTCAGCCAGTTGGATGCATTTTTCAATTTTTTCTCCTGTTATCTTCTGTATATTTGTTGTATTGGGTATGGATATTTCGATTAGTCGTGTTAATTTCTTCTTTTTATTGGTGAGTATGATGTCAGGTTTGTTATGTGGTGTTGTTTTATCTGTTATAATGGTTCTGTTCCAGTATAATTTGTATTCATCATTCTCCAGTACATTTTGTGGTGCATACGTGTGTGTGGGAACATGTTGTTTTATTAGTTTATGTTGTGTGGCAAGTTGATGACGTATTATTTTTGCTACATTGTCATGTCTTCTGGTGTATTCTGTATTTGCTAGTATTGTACATCCGCTTGTGATGTGATCTACTGTTTCTATTTGTTGTTTGCAAAGTCTGCCTTTATCTGTTGCGGTATTGGGATCTTAAATAATATGCTTGCTGTAATATCTGGTGTTTATTTTATGATCCTGTATTGCAATCATGAATCCTTCCGTCTCACTGTATATATTGCCTTTTCGTAGCCATGTGTTGGATGAGTCTTGAGCGATGTGTGGCTGTGTTAGATGATATGGGTGCTTTCCATGTAGTGTTTTCTTTTTCCAATTTACTTTCTTCATATCTGTTGATGTTATGTGATCTAAAGGGTTGTAGAAGTGGTTATGAAATTACAATGGTGTAGCCGATGTATTTATATGAGTGATTGCTTTGTGTATTTTGCTAGGTTCTAGTCGTTCTAGAAAGAATTTTCTTAAATTGTCTACCTGTCCATAACGTAGGTTTTTTATGTCGATAAATCCCCTTCCTCCTTCCTTTCTGCTTAATGTGAATCTTTCTGTTGCTGAATGTATGTGATGTATTCTATATTTGTGGCATTGTGATCATGTAAGTGTACTGAGTGCTTCTAGGTCTGTGTTACTCCATTTCACTGCTTCAAATGAGTAGGTCAATATTGGTATAGCAAAAGTATTTATAGCTTTTGTCTTGTTTCTTGCTGTCAATTCTGTTTTCATATTTTTGTTAGTCTTTGTCTATATTTTTCTTTTAGTTCTTCTTTAATATTTGTATTATCTATTCCTATTTTTTTGTCTGTATCCTAGATATTTATAGGCATCTGTTTTTTCCATCGCTTCTATGCAGTCGCTGTGGTTATCCAATATGTAATATTCTTGTTTAGTGTGTTTTCCCTTGACTATGTTATTTTTCTTACATTTGTCTGTTCTAAAAGCCACTTTATATCATTGCCGAATACTTCTGTTATCTTTAGTAATTGGTTGAGTTGTTGATTTGTTGCTGCCAGTAGCTTTAGATCATCCATGTGTAGCAAATGTGTGATTTTGTGTTGGTATGTTCCAGTAATATTGTATCCATAATTTGTATTATTTAGCATGTTGGATAGTGGGTTCAGAGCAATGCAGAACCAGAAAGGGCTTAATGATTCCCCTTGGTATATTCCACGCTTAATCTGTATTGGCTGTGATGTGATATTATTTGAATTTGTTTGGATATTTAGTGTGGTTTTCCAATTTTTCATTACTATGTTTAGGAACTGTATCAATTTAGGATGTACTTTGTATATTTCCAATATTTGTAGTAACTATGAGTGGGGTACACTATCAAAAGCTTTTTGGTAATCAATGTATGTACAGTGTAGCGACCTTTGATTAGTTTTAGCTTGATATGTCACCTCTGCATCTATTATCAGTTGCTCTATACATCCTCGTGCTCCTTTGCAGCAGCCTTTTTGTTCTTCATTTATAATTTTGTTCTGTGCTGTATGTGTCATTAATTTCTGTGTAATGACTGAAGTTAATATTTTGTAGGCATGTTATGGGGTGATATTTTGCTGGGTTTGCTGTGTCTGCTTGATCTTTAGGTTTCAGGTAAGTTATTCCTTGTGTAAGTGTATCAGGGATGTGTATGGGTCTGCAATGTAACTGTTAAATAATTTATGGTTAAAATAGAAGGAAACATTCCACGTAGGAATAATATACCTAAAAACAAAGATGATGTGACTTACCAAATGAAGGTGCTGGCAGGTCGACAGACACACAAACGAACACAAACATACACACAAAATTCTAGCTTTCGCAACCAATGGTTGCCTCGTCAGGAAAGAGGGAAGGAGAGCGAAAGACGAAAGGATTTGGGTTTTAAGGGAGAGGGTAAGGAGTCATTCCAATCCCGGGAGCGGAAAGACTTACCTTAGGGGGGAAAAAAGTATGGGTATGAGCATATATAGGCGGGATAAAATTGTATAGTAGATTACGGTAAAAGGGGAAGGTGAATACAAAGTGAGACTACTGGTAAAAACAGAAAGAGAAAATAAAGAGAAAATAAGACTACAGGAAAGATTTCGAAATGCAACAGCGACAATAACAAACGTAATTGTTGGGTTCAAATTAATGATATGGTTAAAATAGAAGGAAACATTCCACGTAGGAAACATATACCTAAAAACAAAGATGATGTGACTTACCAAATGAAGGTGCTGGCAGGTCGACAGACACACAAACGAACACACACATACACACAAAATTCTAGCTTTCGCAACCAATGGTTGCCTCATCAGGAAAGAGGGAAGGAGAGGGAAAGACGAAAGGATTTGGGTTTTAAGGGAGAGGGTAAGGAGTCATTCCAATCCCGGGAGCAGAAAGACTTACCTTAGGGGGAAAAAAGTACGGGTATGAGCATATATAGGCGGGATAAAATTGTATAGTAGATTACGGTAAAAGGGGAAGGTGAATACCAAGTGAGACTACTGGTAAAAACAGAAAGAGAAAATAAAGAGAAAATCTCCTTCCCTCTTTCCCGACGAGGCAACCATTGGTTGCGAAAGCTAGAATTTTGTGTGTATGTTTGTGTTCGTTTGTATGTCTGTCGACCTGCCAGCACCTTCATTTGGTAAGTCACATCATCTTTGTTTTTAGGTATATTTTTCCTACGTGGAATGTTTCCTTCTATTTTAACCATATCATTAATTTGAACCCAACAATTACGTTTGTTATTGTCGCTGTTGCATTTCGAAATCTTTCCTGTCATCTTATTTTCTCTTTATTTTCTCTTTCTGTTTTTACCAGTGGTCTCACTTTGTATTCACCTTCCCCTTTTACCATAATCTACTATACAATTTTATCCCGCCTATATATGCTCATACCCGTACTTTTTTCCCCCTAAGGTACGTCTTTCCGCTCCCGGGATTGGAATGACTCCTTACCCTCTCCCTTAAAACCCAAATCCTTTCGTCTTTCCCTCTCCTTCCCTCTTTCCTGACGAGGCAACCATTGGTTGCGAAAGCTAGAATTTTGTGTGTATGTTTGTGTGTCTGTCGACCTGCCAGCACCTTCATTTGGTAAGTCACATCATCTTTGTTTTTAGGTGTATTTTTCCTACGTGGAATGTTTCCTTCTATTTTAACCATATCATTAATTTGAACCCAACAATTACGTTTGTTATTGTCGCTGTTGCATTTCGAAATCTTTCCTGTCGTCTTATTTTCTCTTTCTGTTTTTACCAGTAGTCTCACTTTGTATTCACCTTCCCCTTTTACCATAATCTACTATACAATTTTATCCCGCCTATATATGCTCATACCCGTACTTTTTTCCCCCTAAGGTACGTCTTTCAGCTCCCGGGATTGGAATGACTCCTTACCCTCTCCCTCAAAACCCAAATCCTATCGTCTTTCCCTCTCCTTCCCTCTTTCCTGACGAGGCAACCATTGGTTGCGAAAGCTAGAATTTTGTGTGTATGTTTGTGTTCGTTTGTGTGTCTGTCGACCTGCCAGCACCTTCATTTGGTAAGTCACATCATCTTTGTTTTTAGGTATGTTAAATAATTTAGTTAGATGTGAATGTGTTGAGGTGAACTACTTTAGCCAGAAATTTGCTATTTTATCTTTTCCAGGGGCTTTCCAATTGTGCATAGAATTAATTGCTCGGGTGACTTCACGTTGCAAAATTATCACTTCAGGCATTTGTGGTATCATCTTGTATGTGTCTGTTTCTGCTTGTATCCACCGTGCATGCCTGTTATGTTGTACCGGGTTTGACCATATGTTGCTCCCGAAGTGTTCCATGTCTGTTATGTTTGGTGGATTGTCTATTTTAATGTGTGTGTTATCTATTGTCTGGTAAAATTTCTTTTGGTTTGTGTTGAATGTTTGGTTTTGTTTCCTTCTATTTTCACTTTTTTTGAATCTTCTAAGTCGTTTGGCCAATGCTTGTAATTTCTACTTCTTTTCATCTAATTGCTCTATCACTTCTTGTTGTGAGATTTTACCTAACCTTTTTTGTGTTTTGTCTGATATTTTATTTCTTATAAATTGTGTTAGCTGTCCGATGTCTTGTCTCAGTTTTTCTATTCTGATATGTAGCCTGTGCTGCCATGCTGCTTTTGTGGGTTTCTTCTGTGTGTTGGTTGGTTCTGATCTCTGCCTCGTATTATTATTATTATTTCTTTCTTCCTTTATTATTATTATTATCATTATTATTATTATCACCACAAATTTATAGGCATGGGACGGCAATTTTCCACTTACCTGTATTATTATTATTATTATTATTATTATTATTATTATCATGAATTTACAGGCATGAGATGGCAAAATGATCAAGTAACAGTTCTCACATGTATCTACACTAATGCCTTTTCTATAGAGAAGTGACTACGCTTATCTGGGAATCGGACGGTGTGTCTCCTGTTTAATTTATTCTGGATATCTGATGAAACAGTCTACAAGACGCTTCATGTACAATGCCTTGGGAAGCCTGCAGCTCACATGGCACATTTACTGGCTGTTGCCCTCTGCATCTGGCCCAGGACAGCTGTAGGCTCTTCCCCTGACTTGAGCATAAATAATGATGTAGTCTTGACTAAATCAATCTTATCTTCATTTGCAGCAGGTGCTCAAAATGATGTCTCTCTATGGCAAAAATAGACTGACATCATCTCAACACATTCCCAAACATATGATGAATTTCGGCTGTCAAAGTCTTCTGGTATACGGGGACTGTTTGCACATACCTTATCTTTTAACATTCCCCAAAGCTAAAAATCACAGGGATTTAGACTGGAGAACAAGGAGGCCAGTCAAATATCCTGTCATTAAAAACACTTCTTACTACTGTCGCTGGAGGAATGTCAGTGGGTGGTCTTGCACTGGCCTGCATGAAATAACCCTAGGTCTTTTCGTTGGGTGTTAGTTCTCTAAAAAAGGATACAGTATATCATTCGAACACCAGAGACACTCCTGATCATGGCAAAAGATTTATCCAATAATATGTCTTGTACTAACTGCACATCACAATCTTGCTTTCACATCATGCAGAAGCTGTTGATATGACCGATGAGTCCACGAATTTATGTACCATGGGGGGAGGGGGGGGGGGAGGGGGGGGGGGAAGAAGAAGAAAAAGAAAGGGAGAGCATTTCAGGATCAACCTTTTAATCATGTACAAATTGTAACAGCCAGTTGCAATAACGCAAAGGAATCTCAATTAGTCAAGGCACTACTGTTATTTTGTGTGGTTTCAGTTGAAGTTTTGTGCACAGCTCTGAGAGCAGGTGCTACCAATATACCAGTCATAAGTGCTAAACAGCGCACCGATTTTCTCAGACTTCTTTCCCAGGCTCTTCTGCCTCGTCAAATTCATTTTCAGTTAATACTCTGCGTTCTGCAGACCTTTTTTTTTTGTCTAACACAGTCCAGTCTATTGAAATTTCTTCACTGATGTATGTACCACTGGCTCACTGGGAACGCACAGAACACGAAATTTTTGTACGAATGCAAGCCGACATTCCATAAAATATTCTGTTTTGTATAAATGTACACAAAAAAACTCATTGATCCTTCGCGTGTTAAATAACGAATGGAAACTTGACAAAAAACTCAAAAGAAAACACGTGTGCATTCAATTGCAGAGTACAGGAGTCAAGTGCACAGTGTTACTGTCGAGGATCGAGCACAGTGACACACAGGTAGCGGGAGCCCCAAACTCAGCACAGGGTCGTATGTGAAACTCTCATGGGAGGCATGTGCGGCCATCCTGTGGTAGACGGAAGGGGCAATGGCTGATAAATCTGCTATGTGAGTTGCAGGCTTCCCCAAGCATCGTACGTGAAACAGCTGGTAGTTTCTATACCACATACTTCCTGTTGAATTGTTTGAACAGATTATCATGCTCCAACTACGCTAGTGATTCATTTAATTTCAAACACCCACTCTCCCCTTTATTTCTGTCACAATACAGTAAAATTCTTCTTTATAATACAGACTTCTGATACACTCCTGCCATCTATACATCCATTCATTTGCCCCTAATAAAAGCTTTCCTCCTGCACCTAGTAACTTAACACTAATATGTAAATGCCACCCCATCCCCCACCACCAAAACGGGATAGAGTTGAGGAACCAGTTTTCTGAAATGTATTATACATGGTGCCTCTCCAGAGAATCATCAGGTGCCACCTATCTTAGTGTCACAAATACTCTTATTTGCCCATATGCTACAACAACCTAAAGTTAGTGCAATACACTATTTTAACTTATTTAAATAATGTAGGGGAGATTTTGTTTACAATGAAAACAAAAATTACTTTCTCTGTTAACAATGGAACACATCCAAGCCCAATTTTCAATTGTAGCTGACTCCAGCAACACACCACAAAAACTAAATGGAAAATATAACAGCAAATGTAAGATTTTTATATGATTACCTGTTGGCTACTTCAGGTGCGAAGGAGTCAAGCAACTGATGATACCACTGTAATTGCCTTTCCTGTGACTGGAGCATGTCTGTAAGGCTTACACCAGGAGGGAGGAGGTTGGTATAATCACCCTGTGGGCGATTAAAGCAAAATATTTAAAATATGGTAGTGACTATATGTCAATATAACTACTATCCTAAATCACATAAGCATGCTAGAATACTTTTAAGTAAGCATATTTCTTTTATACTTTACCTGTGCCAACTGTCGTTCAGGAAAGTGAACATTTTGCAGAAACTGTATTTGCTCAGGCTTATCTGCTACGGATCGTCCTCCTAACAGATCTATTCCTGGAATTGTTGTGGTAGTTGGTGCAGACAAATTTGCTGCTGCTGCAGGATCTCCCAATCCCAGATTTGATGGACGCAAGAAATTGGCAGCAGGAATTACGCAACCAGGTCCACACTCGTCTGGTGCTGACTGAGGACCAGGTCGAACTTGTCTTTTCCTAGGTAGCAATGTTGGCGCAGATGGAGACATCAATGGAATGCTTAATGCCCAAGGGTTTAGAGGAGGCGGAAGAGTGCCTGTGCTTTGTGCCACGGGAAACACTGAAGGAGGTGGCCTCAAAGGGAAAAATCCTGGAGCAGCCGAAATACCGGGTGGAGGAGCTGGAGGTTGTGCCTGCTGATTATAATAGTACACAGCTGCAGGATGTACATGGTACGGTACATATGGTGGGGGTGGAATAGCTGTGATTGGGGGAGGCTGGGCAGGAATTCGAACAAAAGGCTGGGGAGGCGAATTAAATGGCCCCAATAGTGTTGGGAGCCTTATATATGACTCAGCCTGATACTGCCGTGGCACAAACTCCGGTGCAAGTGGATTTAATGTATATGTCTTCTTCAATTCAACTGTGTCCAGCTGACTCCGCAAATGTGCCCATGTTATACCAAAGAGGCTCTTATTTTGGTTACATATTTCTATAAAACGCTCCCATACTTTCCTAAAAGAAGATAGAAAGGAAGTCTTAATAATTTGCTTATTACAATGTAGTATAAACACGGCAAGTTTACATTGTGACTATGCAAGGGTAATGACTGAGAAAGTTATATCCAATTTATTAACTCATTGTCACTGTCATATAAAGAGGTAAATATAAGACAAATAAGTTTGAGATGGTTTCAAATTATTTTCTGTGATAATTATTTCAAAATGTGTAGTTGCGAAATGTGTCACAAGTTATTTGTACCAACCTTGATGATCTATGCTAATAAATCACTCATACTGCAGTACAGACAAAAAAACCAGCAGTTTAAAATCATTGGGATGAACAGAGCCTATTCTATTCTGATTTACAATATGAGCAAACACAGTCATTGATTGCATTAGAGCTCTAAAGTGGGTGTTCCCTGGATGGTAGCAGAGTGTTTATAGCGTTTATATTATCTTCCTTTTCATCCTCAACCATAACTAAAGTCAAGATATCAATTCCCATAAAACCCTACTGGCACAGACATTTAAGAACCCCCCCCCCCCCCCAAAAAAAAAAAAAAATAATATAATAATAATGAGGATGCTGATGCATAATTAAAATTGAAATCTATATGCCGCCTTAATACAAAATCTGTAGAAGAACTGCAGGCAATCTCAAATTCCAAGGTCTTGATTTGTTCTGGGAACTATGCGCATATAGAAAGATGAGTGTGAACTTAAAATAAGAGAGTGTATGTTGCAGATGCTTCACAGACCCAAATGTTTTTGTGGCTGCTGTGTGTGCTTGTGCATGCATGCATGCATGCATGCGTATTCATTACTTACCATGGTTACACACTATGTGAATCAACTGCATGTATTCACATATTATAACCACTTGCTGGACATGTTAACAGGATGAAATCCATCAACAAATGTGTGAGACGCTTATCAGCATTATGACAATAACAAACCTGTGTTCACGCATGCCAATTTCCAAAGTACTGAGAGGCAATGAACTGAAGTAGGTGCAATTATAAACCAGTTGCTTTGACAACATGACAGTGAATGCAAGAAGTAATGAATGGATGCTGAGTACAAGTGATAGGGTCTCAAAGTGAAGTTTTCTTCATGATTTGTGTACACCATCCAGTACAAAGAGATGGAAATGCAAAAAGTATCTCCAACACTGGTTGCCACAACAGTGACCTATGAACCACAAAGCTGCACGAGTGACAGTTGGTTAGACAATAATAAAACATGTTGATAGCGTAAATGGACATTACTTCCTATCTGTTGTCACAAATTGTTATGAGATGGATTCTGTTTTTCAATTTTGAAATGAAATACTATCTAAAACAATGGAAGTACATTGATTAAACACTACTGAATAAATTTTGTATGGGCACTTAAACAGAGAAAGTAATGGACACATATTATGACATAAAAGTGCGTCTCCTCAGCTGAGTGGTCAGCATGTCTAACTTCCACGCAGCGGGCCTGGATTTGACACCCAGTCGGGTGGGGGGATTTTCTCTACTCAGAGTCTGAACGTTGTGTTGCCCCCGATACAATTTCATAATCACTGACACGCATGTCGCACTATGTGGTGTCAACTGACAGAAGTTGCAACTTGGTGGCCGAACCTTCCCAGGTGGGGACTCCCGGCCATCAATGCCATATGATCATTTCAAGATACAACTTGTGTAATGACAACCTATTGTGTTCTAATTGGCACTACAGTAATGTCTGCTACATACGAGAAAGTATAATAAGTAGAGTTCCTTACAGCACTGTAAGCAAAATGTTGAAATTTTCTTTTTGGCTCAAAACAATATTTTCACCATTACCAGTGTAACTCACTGATGGAACAATTTTGATGTGCTGTTAATGGCTGCTTATATACAAGCCACATTGATCTCAAATCTGCAGTTTCTCCAAACCTTTCAACAGCAGTTTATCAGAAAAAAAAACTACTAGACTGGACACCCTAAAGTCTCCTTACATTGGAAAACATCACGATAAAGTATACAAAATGTTTTTGGGATACATAGCACGGAATTTGATTCACAGTGAACTGCAAAGTCAAAAAGTTAAATTAAACAATGAGAAATCAAAATTTACAATGTAGGAAAAGATAGACTGCTACTAACTGTAAAGAAGACACACAAAGTTGCAGACAGGCACAGTTAAAAGACTCTTACATAACGCTTTTCTCCACAGCCTTCATCAACAAAAGAAACACACACCATTCACACACACAAGCAAGCTCACCTTATCCACACATGACTGCAATTCTGTCAGCTTGGGTCGGAATGCAACTATCAGGTAGGATGCAAGTAGCAACCTGTAGGGGGCGGGTAAGGGGAAGGGATGGTAGTGTATGGGTGGAGGGAGAGACGAATGCTGTCTGGCGGAGTGTGCAAGGACTACAATGCCAACAGGTGAAGTGTGAGAAGGTTGTGAGGAGGGGGTGGAAACTGTTGGGTGGAGGGTGTGGGGACAGTATGTTACTGCAGGTTGAAGCCGTAACTTTCCTACAACCTTCTGATACTTCACCTGCTGGCATTCTAGTACCTGCACGCTCTGCCAGACAGCTTTCGTCCCCCCCCCCCCCCCCCCCCCCCGTACATTACTTTCCCTTCCCCTTCTCTGCCCCCACCAGATTGCTGCTTGCTTCCTATGTGACAGTTGCATTTTGACCCAAGCTGTCAGAGTTTGCCATCATGTGTGCATAAGGTGTGCTTGCTTGTGTGTATAAAAAGTGTGTGTTACTCTTTTGCTGGTGAAGACTGGCCAAAAGCTTCATGTAAGTGTCTGTGCCCATCTGCAAGTTAACATGTCTTTTTTATGGTAAGTAGCAAACTAACTTTTCATACATTGTTGATATTCCTACCTGGGGTTCCCATTGTTAGAAATCAAAATTTCATTGAGCAAAGAATTTATTTATTTTCAGTACCAAGCCTAACTTCAGATGGCAACAGGCCAAGAGCAAAGAGAGAGGCAATCCGAATTGATCATCCGATACTATAATTCGCCAAAATATTGTTCCGATATCTACAGTCGTTTATGAAATACAAGGAATTTTGTGAATATTTCACTCTGGCTTTTTCACTAGCATGTGATTTCGTGACAAAGCACTTTACATACAATCCATTTTCTCGAGATCAATGATGGTTAGCAATACCATTCCAAATTAGAAGAATAATTCAATATGTTAGCTATATTTCGTACACAGCAACATGTGGCCTAACATATACTCATCACAGTTACGTAGCAACCTCTATTTTTTAATGCAAACCTTCCAAAATTTTTGCAGTAGTTTACTTATCCTGAAATATCAGAATAACAATGGCCATTAACGGAATGGTAAAGCTGACAAATGAGACTATAATATGTGTGAGAATCATTTTATTAACAAATAGTTTCTTTACAATCGTTTGAGAAAGATCACAGATTGACCAGCGGGTACATGACATTCTGTTTGGTCTTGAGGGTTAAATGGCTTTGCCTGAGTGTTCCTGTTCAACAGGCTGTTACATCATACACCAAAAATGAGTCCTGACAGGCCAGAGCATGTAGCATTCAGGAAACCTTACAAGGCCTCACAAGGAAAATAGTACAGGAGCTATCACAGGAAACATGCACAGCTCCCTGCAGAGCAATTGGGTAACAGATGACAGAGTCTGCAAGGGAGCTGTCATATGATCTGGCAAGTAAGCTTTTGGTGAATCTTACTCTGTGTGAGGCAAGCTTTACAATAGAGGCTGCAACAGGAGCTTACAGGCTGAAAACAGGAAATCTTTAGGATTTCCGGAATCACACACTAGTACAACATATGTGGTAACATAGGAATAGCAACAACGCAATAATGTCCAGCTGCTTACAAAAATATTTCTCTGTAACCATATGAAGTAAGGGCTGTGGAAGAAAGAATCAAGATACCATTCATGTGATAGTCTGGTTTATTGAAGGGTTGAAAACAGGCGAAGGTCCTGGAGCTGGGCAGTCTTGACCAGAGAGTGCAATCTATCTAGGAAAGCTGGCTGAGGTATTCATGAAGCCCTTGGGAGGCTAGGAGAAAGCAACAACAGGTTAAGCCTCCTGTGCATCCCTTGTAACTCTGTAATTAGTGGTAGAACAAGCTGATAGACTGGACAGGTCAGGGGAAATAACTCCATTTTTTGAGTCAGAAATTGTCTTAACCATCATTACAGCAATAATAAAACCCATGTAGGTGGACCAGGAGGCAACAAGTAGAATATTGGATTAAAATCCAAAAACAAAAACATGGAAAGCTAATGATTGTGAAATCATGTTTTGACCATCATGTTTTAAAAGTTGTGCAATTCTGGGCTAGAACAGGGACTGAATGCCTGGTAGGTCTAATGACATGCCATGTAAATTTCAGAAAATACCTGTACATGATGGGGACACAGAAACAACTCCCTAAGTGCACACTATGTCACTCAGGGGAAGAAACCACAAAAAATTTAATCCTCCAACTCTAAGCACTCGAAGCCAGAACACAATATATTTGTGTCATTAATTTCTGGAGAAACTGAGACTAACAAAGACCTAGTAAAGGGTCTCCTACTACTTTACTGACTGCCTTTACTACAATGTCAGGGAGAGATACCGCACAATAAACTCTGTTTTGATGTGGGCAACTGGTGCTAAGACTACTTTTATTTTGTCTCATTGGCTAAATCAAATCAGTTTGTGCAGAGTTTATTGTGCAGTTGATTTTTCATTTTGTCATGTCAGAATCCAAATTGGTAAGAAGAACATAATAGCTGTCTACAAAACTTACACTCTGTTATTGACCCCTACATTTGCACTTTGCAAGGAGCAGGAACATGGTGAATCAGAATCATTTCCGATTTTGATGCCTTTCTTTCATGGGTGGTTGTTGGTAAGGAGGATTGTAGGCATCTCTCAGTATAGCATGTCACCTTCAGGTGTACAATCTGTTCAAAATATTCTGGAACAGTCATAATTTCATGCTAACGGTGTGTTGGAGCGAAATGCAGTTGGCATCCCTGTACACACCTGTGTTCAATGTGTAACTCAGAAAGTCTCATTGTTGTAGTCTGTTAGTTATTATTCAGTGCTATATTCAGTAGACTGTTGTATCACACAATTCGCAAATTTCGAGATGGTAGAGTTAGAAGAGCAATACATCTCCATTAAATATTGTGTGAAACTCAGGAAAATCTTTACAGATACATACTAAATGGTGCAGGAAGCCATGGTGATGAGTGCTTAAGCCATACTTGGTGTTGTGAGTGGTTCACATGTTTAAATATGGCCTGGTGGAAACTAAAGATGATCCTCATTCAGGACACCCTTTGATACCTACCAACAATGCTCACGTCAGGAACATCAACAAAATTTTGTGTGCCAATCGAAGACTGACTGTCCATGAAATTGCAGAAGAATGTAACATTTCAGTTGGATCATGTCATGAAATCCTGACACAGCATCTTGGAATGCATTGCGTTGCCACCAAGTTCGTCCCATGGCTCATGAGTCAAGACCAGAAAGACCTTCACCTCATAATCTGTAAAGAGCTTTTGTATCATACAATGAGAACGTGATGTTCCTTAAAAGAGTATCATAACTGGTGATGAGACACGGGTCTATGGTTATGATGTTGAGATCAAGGTTCAATCTTGACAATGGGTTGGGGAAGATTCTCCAAGAGTGAAAACAACTTGTCAGGTCAGGTCAAATGTCAAAGCCATGTTTTCTTTGACTGAAGGATTAGTTCATCAGGAATTTGTGCCACAGGGACAAACTGTTGATTGACGGTACTATCGGAATGTGTTGCGATGCCTGCGAGAAAATGCGAGAAGGAAACTACCTGAAATGTGGTGAGACAAATCATGGCTCTTCATGATAATACACCCACACATTCATCCCTGTTGGTACATGACTACTGCATAAAAAATGAAATAATTGTGCTGCCTCATCCTCCATACTCTCCAGACCTGGCCCCTGTGGGGTTTTTTTATTTCCAAAGCTGAAAACCCCACTGAAAGGCCTAGGATTTGCAATTACATATGAGGTAAAAGAAAATTCGCAATTTGCATGATCCAGCAAGAGCCACACCAAGACGGCTTCCGGAAGTGGAAGCGGCATTGGGAGTGGTGTATCATTTGCGGAGTGGAGCATTTCAAAGGAGGCTATGCACAATAAGCAATAGGTAAACAAAACAACACAGTTATGAACCATGTAGCTCTTCTCTGAATCCTCTCTACCTCTTTCATTAATACAACTTCATAAAGGTCTCAAACTGGCGGTAAATTTAAATAATTTCTCAAATGAGAGCTTCGTAAGCCGGTCTCCACTGCAAGGGAATTACGGTCTTAAAAACACCTTCAATAAACCTCAAACAATGGAAAGTCCAGGTTGGTATATCAACAATATAATGAAAATGATAGATTGCTACTCACCATAAAAAGGACATGGTGAACTGCAGACACGCATGATGAAAAGACTATTATGTATAATCTTCCAGCCAAAGCCTTCTTCAGAAAATAAAAACGCACATACATTAACACAAGCAAGCGTACCTGCTTCAGCCAGAATGGCCTTAGCGGTTGGAGATAGCGGTCTTGTGTGTGTGTGTGTGTGTGTGTGTGTGTGTGTGTGTGTGTGTGTGTGTGTGTGTGCGTGCACACGCGAGCACACTTGTTTGTGTGAATGTATGTGCACTTTTGTGGCTGTAGTTGCTGGAGATAGGGGTCATTTGGTCATTCGCGTGTGAGGTATGCTTGCTTGTGTGAATCTGTGTGCATTTTTCTTTTCTGAAGAAGGCTTTAGTTGAAACTTATATGTACCAGTCTTTTCATTGTGTGTGTTTGCAACTCAACATGTTACCTTTACAGTGAGTAGCAACCTACCTTTTTCATAATATTGGTCAATAAATGTCAGTATGGCATCCCCCTTTCCCCACAGCTAGATTTACAAGGTCATCACGGCACCCATCACTCTGAACAGATACTCAGATACTTCTTTAGTTGTAATACACTCCTGGAAATGGAAAAAAGAACACATTGACACCGGTGTGTCAGACCCACCATACTTGCTCCGGACACTGCGAGAGGGCTGTACAAGCAATGATCACACGCACGGCACAGCGGACATACCAGGAACCGCGGTGTTGGCCGTCGAATGGCGCTAGCTGCGCAGCATTTGTGCACTGCCGCCGTCAGTGTCAGCCAGTTTGCCGTGGCATACGGAGCTCCATCGCAGTCTTTAACACTGGTAGCATGCCACGACAGCATGGACGTGAACCGTATGTGCAGTTGACGGACTTTGAGCGAGGGCGTATAGTGGGCATGCGGGAGGCCGGGTGGACGTACCGCCGAATTGCTCAACACGTGGGGCGTGAGGTCTCCACAGTACATCGATGTTGTCGCCAGTGGTCGGCGGAAGGTGCACGTGCCCGTCGACCTGGGACCGGACCGCAGCGACGCACGGATGCACGCCAAGACCGTAGGATCCTACGCAGTGCCGTAGGGGACCGCACCGCCACTTCCCAGCAAATTAGGGACACTGTTGCTCCTGGGGTATCGGCGAGGACCATTCGCAACCGTCTCCATGAAGCTGGGCTACGGTCCCACACACCGTTAGGCCGTCTTCCGCTCACGCCCCAACATCGTGCAGCCCGCCTCCAGTGGTGTCGCGACAGGCATGAATGGAGGGACAAATGGAGACGTGTTGTCTTCAGCGATGAGAGTCGCTTCTGCCTTGGTGCCAATGATGGTCGTATGCGTGTTTGGCGCCGTGCAGGTGAGCACCACAATCAGGACTGCATACGACCGAGGCACACAGGGCCAACACCCGGCATCATGGTGTGGGGAGCGATCTCCTACACTGGCCGTACACCACTGGTGACCGTCGAGGGGACACTGAATAGTGCACGGTACATCCAAACCGTCATCGAACCCATCGTTCTACCATTCCTAGACCGGCAAGGGAACTTGCTGTTCCAACAGGACAATGCACGTCCGCATGTATCCCGTGCCACCCAACGTGCTCTAGAAGGTGTAAGTCAACTACCCTGGCCAGCAAGATCTCCGGATCTGTCCCCCATTGAGCATGTTTGGGACTGGATGAAGCGTCGTCTCACGCGGTCTGCACGTCCAGCACGAACGCTGGTCCAACTGAGGCGCCAGGTGGAAATGGCATGGCAAGCCGTTCCACAGGACTACATCCAGCATCTCTACGATCGTCTCCATGGGAGAATAGCAGTCTGCATTGCTGCGAAAGGTGGATATACACTGTGCTAGTGCCGACATTGTGCATGCTCTGTTGCCTGTGTCTATGTGCCTGTGGTTCTGTCAGTGTGATCATGTGATGTATCTGACCCCAGGAATGTGTCAATAAAGTTTCCCCTTCCTGGGACAATGAATTCACGGTGTTCTTATTTCAATTTCCAGGAGTGTAGATTCTGGTGACTGATTGGGGATCATATAGTCAAACAATTCTTTCATCTATTTAAATGCATAACATTATATTTTTTATCTTTAGGGCCAGCTTCCAGACTTTTCATGAAGTTAAGTGTGAACCATTTCCAAATCTCCATGCATTTCATAACCACTTCCTTACGAGAAAAACTCTGTAAAAAACTGCATTATTTGTAACAGCTTCAGAGAGATACAAATCTACCATGTCATTTATAGGTCTAATGTTGGAGCCCCATTTTATTTTAAAGTTTGCCAGGTGCTACATTTGTCTGTCTAAGGAAACTAACCTGCATCTTCCAATGGAGCAAAGAGCGACAGGATCTCCAACAACTGCTACGAGGCTCTGAGCCCGTGTTATCGCAGTGTTAAGTAGCTTTGAATTGGATAAAAATCCATAGTCCATTTCACTCGTTGAACCTTTTGTTCCTGACAAACAAGTACGGCGTGTCCGCACTGTACTCAGGAAAATGGCTCTAAATTGTTTGCCTGCAAATAGATATTCAAATAAATAAAATAAGTTTAATATATCTGCAGCTTTAACACATACATCAGACATAAGGAATGTTTTAAAAAAAATGAGAAATTGCTCCTAATCCCAGAAATCTATTGAGACCACTTTCCATTGAGCCATTGGCACGACAGCGCTACACACATATATATTAACATTGCTTTGGGAAATGTTGCTGCTTTTGAAAGGGTGCTCACACTTGCCCACCAGTAACTTTTCTCCAACATCCAAAGATCTAGAAGAAATTAAACTGGGACTGTGTTCATTCCATATCTCCCTCACCTTCTAACACTCCTCAAAGCAACACAAATAAAAACTTATCTTTCTCTTGTAAACATATTTTTTGTACAAAGCTCATTGTCAACATCAGTACTAACTAATTATTATTATTATTATTTTGATGCAAACAATGAACAAACATACTCCCTTAGACTGCCTGAGCAATTTCTAATCATATGTTCTGCACAATTTCAAAAATATAAGAAAAGTATTGAAGACAGAAGCTAACAGCTGATCTGTTATGTGTGCTTGTGCAGCTTGGAGAAAGAGCTGTCCACAAAATGTAAGGTTTGAATTCAACTTCCAGTGCCATACATAGTTTCAGTCTGAGAGGAAGTTTAAGTCTGTGTGTTCATTATAACAAGAGATTCAGAATAAATGTATTGCTCGTAACTCACTCAGAGAATATGAGTAGACAACAAACTGTTCATCCACTTCAGAGTTCAAATTTATGTGACACTATAATCAAATTTAATTTGCCCTGTTATTACACAGGAGCCACCAATGGCTTCAACTGGCAGCTAACATCCCTCTCCTATTCATAACCAGCTTCCCAACGCACGTTATGAAGTGTGTCCCACACCAACTAATCTAAGCATCTGTGAGAGTCATGCAAAGATGCAGTGACATGCAAATCTGATTGTTGGCTGGTTGCTTGGTTTGGAGTGAAGGGTCTAAGTTCCAAGGTAATGTGTCTCTTCATCCATTAAGTCGTAAAATCAAGAGTGATTGTCAAAGGAAGGAGGTGAAAGGCAAATACTGGAAAACCGAAGTGTAATTAAAACAGATATATACACACACGCACACACGCGCGTGCGCACACACACACACACACACACACACACACACACACACACACAAAAAAAACAGAGATAAAAGCCCAGAAAAAAGACATCACAGACAAGTCATCAAAAGATCGGTCAAGACAAGGCATTAAAACTGAGAAATGAAAAAGGACAAAGAGAATAAAAAGATAGGAAGAGACGAGGCCAGGCCGTGCCACTGAGCAAGGGCCATTGAGGGACCCCTGGGGAGCAGGCGAAACGGGGGGGATGAGGGCGGGGACAGTGTGCAGGAGACGGGTGGCCCTGACCAACCACTCAGGCAGTCAATGAGGTCAAGAAGCCTTACCTTACAGAGATGAATAGAAACCACCTTTGCAGGCAAAATGTAACACCAGGTCAACTGCTTTGGAGTTGTCTGCGAGCACCAGAGGCTGTGTGTCCCAAAGATTAAGATTCTACCTCAAAGCAGTAAGATTAGGCAGTCTATGAGTAAGTGGGGCAGTGTCAGGCGAGCTACGCTTTGGCACTGAGGGTATCCTCATGTCAGAGAATGTGGTGATGGGTCAGCCACCTGTGGCCAATGTGGAGTCAACAGATGACAGTGGATTTCCTGTGGGAAGCGTGCAAGAAAGACTGACACATGGTCATGGTCTCCTTAATTGTCCACAGTTAGTTTGGGAAGATCAGGGCACACCATTCTGAGTTTTAAACTTCCAATGAGGTACAGACAACCAAAGGTCCAGTTCTGGGACCCCAATTTCCAGTATTGGCATCTAGGTGGCTAGCTTTGCAACCCAGTCAGCTCCTTCATTGCCCACAATTCCAACATGACAGGGGTTTTAAAAGAAAACAAGAAAACAACTGGCCGTCAGAAACAGATCATGCATAGCTGTAACCAGTGGGTAACGAGAGTAGCACTGGTCCATAGCCTGAAGGCTGCTAATGGAGTCACTACAGAACAAACACGACTAAGGGCTAGTTTAATGGCCATCAATTCAGCAGTGAAGACACTGCAGCTTTTTTGTAGAGTGTGGAGTTCACTGTACCGTGCATGTGTGTATGCACAGCTTGTTCGTCTGTCGATTGTTGAGCCATCGGTGAATACCACTTCTGAACCAGGATACATCTCAAGGGTGGCCAAGAAAAAGCGGAGAAAAACTGTGGGGTCAAAGGAATCTTTTTGACTAATAGATACTTTGAGACAAATCAGAGGTTGGGGAACAAGCCATGGAGGCAGATGCGCTGTCTCCCTGACCAGAGGCAACAGTGGAGGAAGTTGCCATACCGAACAGAGACACTACAGGTGTACAACAATTGTAAACCCAGTTTTGGGTCGCTGTTGTGGGAGTAGAACTCACTTCTGGGGAAAAGGACACAGTAGCTGGGATGGTTAGCAAAGCTACTAATGCATATAGTATAATTCAGCATTCAGAAGCTGTCATTAGCGCCCGATAAGTAATGGAGGGACTTCAGCCTTGACCAGCAGGCTGTTCAAAGGACTAGTTCGGAAGGCCCCTGTCGCAAGTCACACCCCACAATCATGAATGGGGTCCAGTATGCACAATGCTGAGGGTGATGCAGAACCTTATGCAAGGCTCCCATAATAAAAACGGGACCGTATAAGTGTCGGGAATCTAAGGCCAGTCCCAAAAAGCAGTTTATCTCAACTATAAGAAGTTACTCATTGTCTAGGTAAAGCTCTGGGTGTGGGTGGACAGTATAATTGTGACAGAAGTGCATGAGACTAGACTCGGCAGCTGAAAACTAAAAGCCATTGGTGAGAGTCCATGACTGTGCCTTCCGTACAGCACCCTGTATGTGATACTCAGCAACACCCATGCTACAGGAGCAATAATAAAAGCAAAAATAGTTGGTAAATAAGAAGGGCGATACCAAAGAGCACACAGCTGCTGCTAGACCATTGATAGTCACCAGAAGAGGGGGCACTCAGTATGGAGCCCTGCAGGACCCCATTCTCTTGGATAAGGGGGTTAGTAAGTGAAGCACCCACTTGAACCCACAACATACGATGCGACCAAAAGTTCTTGACAAAAATCAGGAGTGGTTTCCAGAGAGCCCACTAATGTAATATGTAAGGATGTGGTGATCCCATGTCGTGTCAAGCCTTCTGTAGGTGAGATGCTGACAATGTGCAATGGTCATCAGGATGCTGGACTCCAGCTGAACCAAATTATCAGCAGTGGAGTGCCCTTTGCAAAAAACTCCTGAGATGCAGCCAAAAGGCCACGACACTCACGGAGCCAATACAGTCACTTGTTCACCATGTGTTCGAGGGGATTCTTAGCTGGTTTCAGTACCGGAACTATCACACTTTCTCGTCACTGAGATGGGAACTCAACCTTGTTCCAGATACAATTCAAGAGGGCAACAATGTGATGCTAACAAAACGCTGAGAGATGCTTCAGCATTTGGTAGTGTATGTGGTCTGGTCCTAGGGCCATGTCAGGGCAATGGGATAAAACATTGGAGAGTTCCCATTCACTGAATGCAGCATTATATGGCTCCAGGTGGTGGGTAGTAAAAGGTGAGTGCATGCGCTCCACCCGCTGTTTTATGAGCCGAAAAGGGGGGAGTGGGGTGGGAGTAGTGCTCAGGCATAGATCCATGAGCATAATGCTCAGCAAAATGTTCGGCAACAGTGTCTGGATCAGTACGACTGGCACCATCTATGGGGATACTTGGTATTCCGGCAGGGGATTGGAAGCCAGATAGGTGTCTGATACCTGTGATGGAGAGGTACTTGATCCACTGGTGGAAACGTACCATTCCCAGGATTTTTGCTTTCGTCATTTTACGAATTGCCTGCCTACAATTTCCAACAGTGTCATCGATCTCTGGGCTCCACCAGCGTCCTGTCTTCCAAGGAGGGAGGT
The DNA here is from genome assembly GCF_023864275.1 of Schistocerca cancellata. Classification (NCBI taxonomy): domain Eukaryota; kingdom Metazoa; phylum Arthropoda; class Insecta; order Orthoptera; family Acrididae; genus Schistocerca; species Schistocerca cancellata. Next base: position 743,700,357 of record NC_064628.1, on the reverse strand, counting down.
TAGATGCCAAAAGAATAGCTGCTGTAGTATGCTGAACAGCTGCATCAATACTGCCTTGTGATGGGGAGCTAAGGACGACAGCAGAGGTGAACCCATCCCAGTCAGCATTACAGAGAACCCATCTGGGCTGGCATCTGGGCATCAATGACATGGGAGGGACAGGAAGATCAGGAAGTGGTCACTACCACACAGGTCATCATGAACTGTCCAGTGGATCGATGCTGGAAGACCAGGCCTGCAAAAGGAAATATGAATAAGTTCTGTGTGCCACACTGACGTGTGTGGGGGCACCAGAGTTCAAGAGGCAAAGATCAAGCTGTGCTGATAAATTGCAGCCCACAAAGTTACCCAAGACTAGGAAATATGGGGGGAGCTGAAAAAGTAATGCAGAGAGTAAATCGTGGGACATGGCATTATTGGGAGGAAGATAAACATTACACATGACAAAATCCTGGTGTACCCTTACCCAAACAATCACAACCTCCAAAGGTGTATCAAGAGGTACAATGCCACTATATACGGAGTCCAGAACATATGTACAAGCTCCATCCAATACGCTTTCATAGTTGGTACAGTTCTTAAAATAAGACTGGTAGCCACGAAGGGCAGGGATCTGAGTTGCTGGAAACCATGTTTCATGGATGGTAATACAGAATGCTGACTGCCAGCAGCCTGTGGTTCCTTCAGCCACCGGCTGGCACCTGACCATGGACTAGCAGAAACTGTGGAAGGGAGAGTCCAGAGGGACCTTTTCCTAGGTAGAGGAGCAAAAGGAGGATAAGATGCCTCTGGCTGGGGGATGAGGACCAGTGTCCCTGGCAGTTGGGGAGCCAGTGCTCCTGAGCTGGGTACGGTAGAAGCTCCAGAAGGGGCCCCATCACCTGGGGTGCAGGCGTTAGCAGTTGGCTCTGATGACACACTGTAAGAGGCACTGCTGAGGAAAGCACCGTCGACAGAAAAGGTGATGATGATGTGACTGTAACTTACAACTGTGTCAGAATTTGTATGGGATTAAGACCCTCATACTTTTTATGTCTTCTTGATATGTAAGCTTGTCCAGTGTCTTTTATTCCCCAACTTTCTTCTCATACTTAAAAATAGAACAATCTGATGAGCAGGGAGAATGGAGCTCGCCACAATTTACACAGATGGGGGGACAGGTACAGGGAATGTTTGCATGCAACAGACAACTACAATCCTTGCAGTCAGGAGTAGCGGTGCAACAGGAAGACAGGCGCAAACCTCATACACTTGCAATGTGTTACAGGAGGAGGAACATTGGGGTTTAATGTCAAATCAGTAGATCATCTTGACCTTCTCAGGTAACATATCAACCTTGAAAGCCAAGATAAAGGCCCCAGTAGCAACTGTTTCCCCTAGGTTCCCTATGGACACAACAGATGAAGTGCACACCTTGTTGCTCTAATTTGGCCTGCAGTTCATCAGACTGAAAAAGATCATGGTGAAAGATAACACCCACGAATGTACTGAGACACTTGTGAGGAAGGACAGTCAGGGGAGTGTCAACCAATTTTACACAAGAGAGCAGCACATGTGACTAAGCAGGAGATGATGCTTTAATCAGGAGGGAACTGCTCTTCATCTTAGATATGGCTGCAACTTCCCCATATTTGTCTTTGATGTGTTTGATAAACAATAACGGATTTGCAGCCAGAAAGGTGTCCCCATCGGTTCTGGTACAGACTTTGTATTGGGGAGAGTATTTTTCTCCTTGTCATTTAGTCCTACGTTCCTTACACGTCGTGGCCAGGGAAGGGAATATGTTGGGATCTTATTTTGTTGCATCATATGAGGCCTTTCCATTTGAAGGGACTGCTAGGGCCATGTGACCACCAGCAGGAGAAAGTTTGTCACTTCATGTGTGAACTATCCATCATGACGCCACACACTCCAGACACGGGCTCTCCCCTTGGGCATCACCCAGCCGCAGCATTGGCTACCTAGCCACTAATCCACTGATTGGAGTGATGGTGCCTCTGTCATGACAGGCATACGTGGGGAAAGTACAGCACAAGCACCATCAGTGTGATTCCTGTGTGGTCAGGAGGCTACTACCTGACAGGTAACTGATGACCCCCCCTACAATGGGATGGCCAACACGCAGAGTTTTGGGCATACTATGACAACAAAAAGGAAGGCTGCCATGGTGGAAGGGCACAGAGGTGGGGCATACACCATAGTGGGTGACCTTCTGTGCACAGCCATGCACTTCCGTAAAATTTGGAAAAGATGGCAGGTCAAACCCAATAATGGGGGGCCATATAATAGTTAACAGAAGGAGACTATAGCACTGGGAATGAAATTGGATATGAAGACCAAAATCTTGAACACAGTCCAAGGACCATCCAACAGAGTCAAAGGATGTATGAGATGGCCAAAGTATAGGTTTGCAGCACAGAAATAGAACATAGTGCTGTAAAACCTGAGGCCCTGTGGTAGTTAAGCACATACACACGAGTATTGAGCCCCCTGTGGGGTTGCAAAACTGAGATTTTGTTTTTGCACGTGTATCAATTTATGAGAAATGGACATGTGGAAAGAATAAACTTGCATATGAATAACTGAACACTGTTAGAGGCAAGAAACCCTAATTTTTATTAATACTGTTAAACTAGATCATACATCTGTATGTCTGGAGCTGCCAATACAATCAACTGCAGCCAACAGCTGCGCCTAGTTCTCAAGGGTGCAGTCACTGCCAGCCGCCCTCACGAGAATGGTGCACATCTATCGGCACCTAGATCCCCCACATGCATTCCCTCCTGCTGTGACCGACATCTTGTTCACATTGATGAAGTCAAGACCGGATCACTGGATACACTGCCACGACTCAAATGCCATCCAGCTGCTGACATTCCCGACCACACCCAACACTGCTCATTTCCCGCACCTTTGTCTTGGTGCAGCCACGACCGGCTTCCCTTTCCAGGGTAGCACTACATCTTAACTGCTGCAAGTGTGCAGTCTGGAGCCCCACTGTTGTTCCCCAGCTCCACTACAGCCGAACACTATGCTCTCCTCTCAAGGTTGAACCCGACACTGCCCATCAACATGCACCACCTCTTATGGCCAACACAACCATGGCCAACATCCTCCTCTGAGGACTGCACTGCGCTACTTGCCTCTGCTTTGCTTCTCACAACATATATGCTTCTCTGTGGTGTAGATTGTTTTCATCCTCCTACATATCCCACAGCAATAGCCATACACTGTCCCTGGTCACCATTCGGCCAGTTTCTTTCCACACTCATACGCACGCTGTGGCGATCGCCTCCCTGAAACACTGGGTCTCCCTTCGGCTCACGTTTTTTCTGTGCTGCTGTGTTTGTTCCAGCTATGTCCTTCCTGCTGACCTGTGGCCTCTCTTCAGCCAGTTTTTTGCCGTGCGCTAGTGCACTTCACTTTACTCCTTTTGCCTTTTCCATTCATTTTTGAGGCAACTCTCTGCCCTCCGGGTTATAACCAACATTGCTGCACTCCTAACGTGCACCTTCGCGATCCCAACAAGTACTGATGTGCTCGTACCGTGCACCAACACACAACCAACACGTACCAAGGTGCCGCTACTGTGCACCAATGCACTCCCAAAACATACAGATGTATTCCTACAGCACAACCAACACATACCGACACACAACTATACATTATTGCACTCCTCACACATACTACCATTTTTCTCCCATGTCTTTCACACTCTTGCCACACCCACACTAACCCTACTTTCTCTCCACTAGCAACCACTACCCACAGGTTTTGTCAGCACCTGACAACACCGAGCCTGTCAGCACCACTGTACTCCTGGCACTCACACTGATCCAGCCCAGTTTCCCAGTGCCACCAGCTCACACTGACACCATGTCTGTCACCGGCACCATTGCTCTTACTGAGTCTGCACTGGTCAAACCCAGTCTCCCAGTGTCTCCAGCACCCTGCACTACTGCCACCACCACTTCTTTCGCTTTTGGCACTTTCACAACTCATGCCCTGGCACCACCTGGTCATTAGGACTGCCTCCGTAGGCCTCTGGCCTGATCATACATGTCTGTACTGTGATGTCACTAACTCTCATACGTTTTCTATTTGCAGTACTGCCCAATTTGTCCATGCCCTTGGTAGCAACTGTTTCACAAATCTCTGGTCCCAGGTTCGTACGACTGGGTCACTGCAACCCCAAGTACCCCACCCTCTTGTACAACCCCATCACCTGGAAGAAGCAATGCTCCATGGATGTCCAAGAGCACCACTCTTCCTTTCCAGCTTCGCTGTGACTCATCACAGAAGAACGGATTCATGATCTGTGGTTTTCATCGAGACTCCTTCGCCACCTCTTCCTTGAAGGGGAAGGGGTTTGGTATAATAGCTGTAGGCTGACTGTGTTTCCAACATAACATCTTTGCCCTGCAAGTTGCTTACCCTTCACCCGCAGGCAACTCTCCTCCGGAAACTATTTACTAATAACACAAGGACATCACACACTATGGATACATTAGGTGTACAAACAGCCTGTCAATATATCGTTTGTTACAAGCTCCATCAGGGGCACCAGCCACACTTTCGAGCAGCGCGTGCACCAAGAAACTGATGGTACTGCTATCAAGGAAACAAGTAGCATCCCCATGACACACGGTCATAGACATATTTCTGGCCGTTGGATACTTAAGGAGAACTGCAAACTCTGGTGATAGCATTCAGCAGCTCACTTAGTTCCAGGCCAAGAGCTGGCTACGCTCGTAGCTCATCAATCGGAACTCTTCAAGACCACCCTGGACGCACTGCTCTACAGCATACTGTCCCCACACTGCTTCACAGTATTCAGCACAATGCAGCCCCGTGGATGCTGCTCTACAGCTGTGCAGGATTAGGACTATGTATCATGCCATAAACTTTATTTATGTTACTTTCAATTGATCACGAATGATATTTCAGTTGTTATTAGAACTAAACTTATCCATGTATTTCTTCCGTGAATAAAGCAGATACTCATCAATTAATAAAGTGTGCAACACCCACAATAGGTATCAAGGACAAACGCTTGTTATAAGAGTGATTGACTTTAAAATGGTAGAAAAAGGCCATGCGTCACTGGCTACTTAAGATTTGACAATTTTGTATAATTCTTCATTCAGAGCTACCATTGTTTTGCAATCTCCCTAGATTGGTAATGAACACTTGAAGAATTGGTAGAATTAGTGTAAAATGGAACTAGAGTACACAAATATACTATGAAACAACTGTCAACATTCACCAAGGCTGCGGAATGTGCCTCTGCATCATCTTTTATAAAAGGCTGGCAAAAAATACAGTGCAGATAGTGCACTTCCAATTCTTCCAATTAAAGCCTAGGGAGCACCGAACTAAAGACAACAAATAATAAATCCTATAAACCTAGTCATCAACAACGTTATTACATATTTTATTTTAATCATACCTTGGACATTGAGAACACGTTCCACTGAAATACCACCCATTCTCCTTTTTCGTAGTTCCGACCGAATTCTAAAAACTTGATCAGCATAAGGTGTCATTATTCCAATACTCTGATCATCCATTTTCCCCCATGCAGTAGGCCACTTTTTGCGCAGTTCACAGACACGTTCAACAACTTCATACACCTGTAAAGTTTATGATTTCATTTTACTAATCATACATCTGTTATTTCACAGTTCTTGAGCTTTTCCAGCTGAAACAGAGATCTATGCATGCTGTTTACCTCAGAGTTGTTATAGAAAGCAGTTGAATTCTGATCTTGAATATCTTCTCCTCGAGTTGTAAAAAAAGTAAGTGGATAAAACTTTTCATGTCTTGGTTGCTTTCCACTGCTGACCAATTTTTGCTCATAAAATAACTCTGATGTGAACTGAAACACAAAATAAAACTTTTTTTTTTACTTTGTCATTGTAAGATATTAACACTCATCACAATCCCCACATTAATACCTACAAAATTTCAATGTGCATAGTAAAATATTACACAAACTACAGTTATCATCAGCTTTCTCTACACAAAAATGAAACTACAGCATTCAAATAATGTAAAAAAACTTAAACACAAAATAACACATTTTTTCTCAGATGTAATATACATGTATTACCTGTATAATAGCCTCATGAGCACGGTAATTTTCACACAGAAGGATTTTGCAAGGAAAACTTGCAGGATAATGATCATACAGCCTTTCTAATAAAGATACATGAAGATTACGCTCCTTGGCAAAATCGGAGAACAGCTCTGGACTTAACTGAAAACCAGAAGAATAAATTCAATAACACCATGAACTACAATTAGTACAAAATGATGGAACACAGTTCACCACTGTAACTAGACGCTAATTTGACATAGCCTACTCCTCTTGAGGGACTGTCAATCTTTATGAACCCAACAGAAATCTACAACAGTGTCATATGCCCTCAGTCCACGAGATACAGCTAAGACTGAAATTTAGACTAGGATGTTAGTATACAGCCCAGTGACCAAAGAGATTATACCATTGCTTCTCGTGTCCTTCATAACCAAATAATGGAGATGAAATTTATTTCCACCACCAGGATATTAACTGGCTGTATGCAAGTTGTATGTCACTGCAAAAATGTGTTTTGATGACCTTGGTTACAAAAGTGAAAAATCCAGAGAAAGTTTTCATTCAAAAACCTACAGCTTGTTGCCTTTTCCATTCTATTGTAACACTAGGTCTGTAAATATGAATAATGCGACCACTTTAAGGGGGGTAGGACGTCAAGCGGGCCAACTTGCAGCAGGAGAGGCACCACAGGACATATTAATTTCCACTGTGTATACTTTTACAAATACATTCATAAAACTTTGTCAGCATGATCAGGAAGGATTCAGAATTCACACTCATTGCAGTGGAAGTTCGAAAACATAAAGTAGTAATTTTTTTTTTTACATGTGAAATTTCATCATTTTTTTTCACTTACTAATGGCAGCATTTGTTGCTATAGGTACACTTTATTTCATAAGTAAGAGAGATTCTTCAATGAATTTTGCACAGCATACAAACCATACTTAAAGGTGTATGAAACTCTAGAATTTCCCAAATCTATTAAAAACTGTGGTAAAAATTGAGGTAATTAACTATAAAATTTGTTTTTTTTTTCTAAACATGAAGTTTAAAATATAACAGTTCATTTGTTTTTTTCATAAATTAAACAAATTCTAGAGTTTCATACACCTGTGAGTATGGTATGTATGCTGTGCAAAATTCATCGAAGAATCTCTCTAACTTATGAAGAAAAGTGTACCTATAGCAACAAATGCAGCCATTAGTAAGTGAAAAAATGATGAAATTTCGCATGTAAAAAAAATTTATTTTGTTATGTTTTCGAACTTCCACTGCAATGGGTGTGAATCCTGAATCCTTAAGCCTGGTGATGCTGACAAAGTTTTATGAATTTATTTGTAACAGTATAGACACTGGAAATTAAAATGTCCTGCGATGCCTCTCCTGCTCCAAATCGGCCCGTTTGATGTACTACCCCCCTTAACACAATGCCGAAAATGATAATTTTTGTCAGGACATGTATTCATACTTATAAAAACATACGTTCACACTGTACTGAAAAATCATTTGGGAGAACTATACAATTACAAGGAGACAGAAAAGCTGGACAATACTTATATTCAGGGGCAAAGTTCCAGTACTGCCCAAGATATGTTTTAAAAGAGCTATTCCTAGATAAAACAGAAATCTGGATTCCACATATTGAAAGTTTACCTGCATATGGTCTCCAGCCAATACAATACGAGTTTCTGAACTGGCCAAAGCCAGTGGCATTATTGCTTCACATTCCATTGCTTGCGCTGCTTCATCAAGAAGAATGTGAGAGAAATGACCTGAAAACAAAGTCATCAATTAATTAAATAAGACATTAAGACAGGTATGTTTTTATTTATAAATGCTCATTAATAGTGTTGAGGGACCCAGTGTATGATAAAAATTGTTTGTCGAACTTGCTCCTATACATTCACAGATTTCTCAAACAAGTCCATGCATGGTCCAACAAGTCCATCATTTTAACATCACTTTTGATGTAGATACTGTTTGTGTACGCTGTACCTTGACACTAGTGGGAAGGTTACAAATGAAGAGAAAACATTTTCAGCATGACTCTCGTACTGGGTTTAAGCAAGAAGAAGAAGAAGAAGAAGAAGAAGAAGAAGACTGGACCAGGGAATGGCTTAAAATGAGAAATATATACTTGAAAACCTGTTCAAGGAAATGTTACACTCAGAATCTGATGGTTACATCAACTTTCTTCCAAAGGGCAGTGTAACTTTTAATACCATGTTTAGATTTGCTTCACCCCCACATTGGAAAAGACATGTACGCAAAATTTATTTTCTTCTACTTGGTTGTGTCCTGACAGTTCACTAAAATAATAAATTACGTGAACTTACAGCCCATATCATCCTGGGAAGAACTGGGGAGCTCCTTTTTTAAATTTATTTTACTGCATTCCCATTTTATGTTGTGTGTAGAACACTGACTTTCTTCTTACTTTCTCCCTATGTCATAATTAGTGGAATAGATGAAACACTTCTGCCACTCTAGAAATTTCTGTGCTATTTTCTTTTTATCCTTGACCGTAGTTTTAATAGATGAGGAAACTCAGGATACTGTGAGATAAATGGTAATAAAACTCTTCATCAATAAATATATGTGACGAAAAATTACACAAACAATGTCCGCCATCATCTTGTCAAATTTTCCATCATTCAAAATTACTCTTGAATAACATTCTCCATTTAAATTTACCATCATTTCGACTGAGAGCTTTCCAATGGCCATTGGATGCCAGCCAGTGGGAGCAGTATAGTCTTATAGGAGACATTCACCTGGACCTCCATTGGACCTGTGGTAGTAATCGAAGGCACGGCGACAGCTGTGGACTGTGTGAACATTATTATGGTCACCTGTAACCTCATATGCTTGATGTCTTCCTCAACAGCGATGGCATCTTCCAGCAGGGTAACTGTCCATGTTACAAGGCCAAAATCATGCTGCAATGGTACGAGGCACAAACTTGCCATCATCCATTTTCTAGATACTTTTATTTGATGCTCAGTGCCTAGGCATCAACTTCCTAAGGCAGTACAACACAATTCCATTAAAATAGTTGCTTTGAAGATATTAAGACTTCCAAGTGCAGTTAAGTACAAAGCATTTTTAGATTATTAACAGTCACCAGTAGTTGAGCACTTAATGTAAAAGTCTTATAATCAAGGTCATTGGATCGATTCAGATTAGTAGCAGCTTTAATCTCAATTCTATGTTTATTAACAAATGGAAATGTTAATTAACAAATACTGAACCATAATTTTTAATAAAAATAACTTTTCAGTTTTCATTATGGACTGTATGAAGGTAAATTAAAATTTGAAACAGACATACGTAATGCCCTATTGTTAAATGAGGAGAAAATTATACACTGATTGGCCTAAACATTATAACAATCGACCTACTATCGGTATAAACCCGTCCAGGTGATGGCTGCAGTACCTGGTGAGGAATGACTGCTAGTCAGGCATTCAAATGATCCATGTAATATCTGTGAACATGCTGTCTGTGTGTAGAATGGGGAAGGTTCGCGATCTTTCCAAGTCTGACCAACGAAAGATTGCGATGGCCCGAAGACTTGGCACAAGCATTTTGGTAACTGAACAACTTTTATGGCGTTCAAGGAGTGCTGTGTTGCATGTCTTCAACACATGGCAAAACCAAAGTGAAACCTGGAGTTGGGCAGCTACCCCTCATTACAGATGTTGTACTTCGTAGGCTGGGCAGACTGGTAAAACAAGACAGGTGGCGGGCGAACTGACGCAGAACTAACATCAGACGTTACTGGGCAAAGTACAACTGTGTCTGAACGCACAGTGCACCGAACACTCCTAACTAGGGACCTCCACATCCAACAACCAGTGCATGTGCCAATGTTAACATCACAACATCGGCAACTACAACTGATACGTGACATTGCTGAAGTAGAAGAGCACTGCATGGTCTGATGAATCCCGATGCTTTCTTCACCATGCCGATGGGAGGGTGCAAATCCGTCTTCTTCCAGATGAACAGCTCCTTGATACCTGTACTGCGGGACGGAGACAAGCTGGCGGCACCTCCATTACGCCCTGGGGAACATTCACTTGGGCATCCGTGGGTACAGTGGAGCTTGTGGGCACCATAACAGCCAAGGAGTATTGTAAACTGGTTAGAGACCATGTACACCGCTTCATGACACTCATGTTTCCAAACACCAGTGGCATTTTTCAACAAGATAATGTGCAATGTCACAAGGCCAGGAGTGTGATGGATTGGTTGAGGACATAGTGGTGAGTTTCAATTGATGTGATGGATCCCCCAACTCACCAGATGTGAACCCGATGGAACACATCTGGGAGGTGACTGAATGTAGCATCAGAGCTCATCAGTTCCCTCCCGAGAATTTACGGGAATTAGGTGACTTGTGTGTGTGTGTTTGTGTGCAGATGTGGTGCCAACTACCTCCAGTGACCAACCAGGCCTCACTGCTTCCATGCCATGATGTGTCATCGCTATTATCCATATCAAAGGTGGACATACTGGCTGATAGACAGGTGGTCATAATGTTCTGGCTGATCAATGTATATATCAACAATACTGTTCAGTCTCTACCTAGGAATAATAAAATATTTTCTTTTCTTTTTTACAATTCATATTTTTGAACCAAATTTTAATTCACTGTAAAATTCCCAGTCAGTCCTACGATTTTTGTCCATCACTTGTCACTTCTTTCATCTCCAGCAATGTTTCTTAAGGTGAAAACACCAAGTTATGCTGTGTTTAATAGTCCACTTAAACCGCTGGCCCCATACAACTGGCTGCATAGTCAGTTCAGAGATTAGACAATGGCAATAGGATACCACCTCCAATAGGACCATGCCTGGTACACCTAAGTATTGTTCATACCAATCTCTGGGTTGATAACAGCTATACTTATTTGTTAACCAACATTTCCATTTGTCAATAAACATGTAATTTAAATAAAAATAAGAAAGACTGTTATGTGTCGACAGAAGTGCCGACACAGTGTTATTTTGAAGGGGCCGAATAGGCACGCTATAAGCTCACCCAGAATATCGTGAAGTCTGATACAGGATGCTCAATGAATGCTAATAAGAAAAGTACGTTGCTTTGGGAATACTTAACTTTAATCCATCCTTTTGGTATACATCGTTTATGGTGAATACAAGTAAGACTCTCTCCAGATGTGGTTAACTGCGCCTTGCTAGGTCGTAGCTATGGACTTAGCTGAAGGCTATTCTAACTGTCTCTCGGCAAATGAGAGGAAGGCTTCGTACGTCTAGTCGCTAGCAATGTCGTCCGTACAACTGGGGCGAGTGCTAGTCCGTCTTTCTAGACCTGCCATGTGGTGGCGCTAGGTCTGCAAGTACTGACAGTGGCGACACGCGGGTCCGACATGTACTAATGGACCGCGGCCGATTTAAGCTACCACCTAGCAAGTGTGGTGTCTGGCGGTGACACCACAAAGACATTGCTGCCAGCAGGAATGAAACCAGTACATTCATGACTACAAGTGCTCTCAGTTACCGGCAACTATATTAATAAGGTAAAATTTTTTTGTACTTTAACAGCATTAAGAAATCTTCTCATATTTGAAAGTTTTCTTTCTTAGCACTGCATTATTTTGCTTTAAGAAAATGATGTTGAGGCACTGAGCTACAAATCCAATAATTACTGTATGCAGAAAATCAAAGAGGGCCAAGACCACTGAATATTTATGGGGCACTGGAGGACAATGGTTACTAAAGTTAATAAAACAATAAAGGAGGCTATGAGAGTATTTTTTCTACAAAGAGCAGATACATAGTTGTTAGCATCCCACTTAAGACAATGGATGGACATAATTTAGTTCCAGTATGATGGACATAGCAGAATGATGGGCAAAGTTTACACAATTGTAAATAATACTCTGGAGAAATATGTACTAAGTGAAGCATCACTCGTGCGAAAGTCAGATTGCTCTTTAGTCCTAATCCAACAGATATTACATAGGGCTGCACTAAAATTGGCTAATTCTAAGTGTTATTAACTTAATAGCATTTTGTTTTGAGTTGAATCAAAAATGACTAATTCTGATGATAGTGGTCACACGGCTGTTGGTGGAATTTATTCAAATTTGAGTGTTGTAGACCTTAACAGGCTAACAGCACTTAATAAGAATGATCCTGTAAATTCAATTGCAAGTGACAATTCAGGTCCAAATTTCCAATGTGTGGGCACAAGATTTGGTTATAAGTAACACTGTGGCTAATGAAGTGCATGGAAGTAATATGCTGATAATACAACTTCTGTGACAAATGAGGACAGAAAATATAGTAATGAGGACAGAAATTACACATTAAAGTCAGGTAATGAGGGAAGGAAACCAGACAACTGATTAAAAATCAGAGGCTCATATTCAAGCATGAAAAGACTTCAAAGGGAAGATTAAGGAAGTCAGACATGGAAGTCTGAGGACAGTGTCAGGAGATAGAAATGACTGTGGCTGGTATAGAACAACATGATTCTAAATTAGAAACAAATAATCAGGAACCAGATAAGTTACCATACATACAAAAAACATGCAGTTCACTTATTTATACAGATTTAATTTGCATGAAAGATAGCGCAACAATACAAAAAAAATCGTAACGCCAAGTGTAGTACAAAGATTGTTACTCACAATCTTACAAACTGAGGTCATTTTAAAGAATTCTACCTCCGTAAACATGTTCACCTGGTTGATGCCATGAAGCTGTAAGAACTGCCTTTTCATGTATTCTGCGTGAAGTTGAAAAAACTGGTATGTGTATACAACACACGAGTACTGATGCACAAACATAGGGAAATTGTTTTCCTAATAAATATGCAACATTTGAATTGTTTGCCCAAACAATATAGAAACCAACATTTGTCAGAAGTATGTTAAAGTTTGAATAGTGTTGTACCTGACACCCAGCATTTGCTCATTAAATTGTTTCCACCTCATGGTATTTTTAATCCCATTGTCGAACTACAAAATTCTGTATTGAGACGAACAACATTGCATGTGAAGGCATCATGCGCGGCGCACTAGAATGCTGTGGCAACAAACAGAGTGCAAAAGCATTTTAATAAAGAAAGTATCCATGAAGTAAACATTTGTTAGTAGAAAGACAATAAACACAAGGCACTCAGTGACAATAGATGTCCTTATATATTGAGGAGCATTGGTCCCATACCAGCTAATCTGCCACCTAATGGGGTGAGTAGAACAATGCTGTAACTACTACTCATAATGACAAAAGTTTTTCATAATTCACATAGCCAAAAAGTTGTATATGTTTAAGAATTTGCGAGTTATAATATAATAGTGTAACACTAAGTAAGAACTGTAATGTTTTGAACATAATTCCTATTTTTGTATGGTATTCATTCAAACATAAAGTTTGCAGATTTTGTGGAAGATATTCAAAATATTATGAATGAAATCTCAATCTTTTGCAGGAAAAAGACTGCCACAGTCAGTTTTCATACAGACGTTTATTGGAAAATGTTAAGGTGCAGATCTCAGAGATTTTACACATTTGATTATGACAACCAAATACAATTTTTGGCTTTCCTGTTCACTGTTATGACTGATGTGGAGAGTTGAAGAACAGAAGAGTGTGTATCATTGCCACTGTTTATTTGCCTTTAGAAATTGATAAGAAACACATCTGTCAAAAGATACTATGTAATATTTCATGTACTACAGTTAACAGTACAAATTTTGATCGACAAACGAAAGAACACTTCACTCCTCAAAGACAAATAAGGAAAGTATTCCAACAGGCCTCACTGAATCCCAGATCATGACAGAGACTTAGTAAAGAAACACAATAAATACTTTCAAAGCAAGAAAGGCACTACTCCAGGTGCAACAATGTTAGTCTCTATTTAGGAGGAGATCCGAGCATGTATATAATGTATGTCCTTTCCAGGAGACATACCCTGAACTAAATATTAGTGAAAGTATGTACAGAGATTACAGAGATATTTTCAGAAGTGATTTTAAATTTAAATTTGATATTCCAAGGTCGGAATATAGCGACAAACATTTTATGCGAGTGGTTAGTGCAGACCCTGCCGAAAGAATTATAAAAGCTGAAATGGAACACAAAATTCATCGAGTGAGAGCCAAAGCAGCGTACAAATCACTTGCTGCTGATACCAGAAAGGCAAAACAACAGCTAGTAATGTCACTTGGTGTGTTGATCTTCAGCAGGTATTCTTCTGTTCACAGATGGATCATTCTTCCGAGTTTTATAAGCAGCAGTATTCTTGTTAAAACGTATCAATACAGAATACTGGTAGTAACATTGTTTTCATGCAGAGACCTCTCTGTGTTTTCTGAAGTATGATCTTACACATTTCAATACATTTCATAATGATGAAGTGTGGTATGCGTACTGTAAGACCTTCAGTACACACACCATCAGATTATTTGACTTGTCGCTCTAACGAAGTAGGCGAGTGTCAGCAATATGTCTCGTGGTCTTATCGTGGCGTGTTTATCTTCTGCCGTTAGGTCAGACGATAGAAATGCCACTTGCGTGCTTAGAGTAGCAGATTGATGGTGACCAATTTTAAACATAACTTGATTAATTTTCAAACACATTTATTAAAATAATAACCAGCATAAAAATTACTTAACTTGGTTCTGGATGCTATTTACAATTGACAATCTGAAATTCCTTTGGTCTTGGTACGTTAATCTTATTCTCATATATCTCTGATACTTGACAAAGTGTCTATACATTTCTCTTCATGGCTATGTACAGGAATATGATAATCCTATTAGGCGCAGACTGAAACTTGACTACAGACTAATGCATACTGATGCAGACTAATGCAGACTGACTAATCGGAAGTCTGTACACTCGTTATAATACCTTGAGCGTTCAGGTATCACTGCGTGAGGTTCTACATTAGCAGCAATCTCACTGGCTGCGTTACATATTAATACACGGATCGGCGGAAGCAGAATTTGGTCCATCTTTATGGCAGCGCCATCTCGTAGTGCAGAGACGAACGAGCGCTGCGCCTGCGCTGTTGTGCTTAACGGGGCATGCTCTAGTGGGAAAGTTGTGTACGTGCTGACTACGCGGAACTATGTACACAACATGAAGTCTGAAATATGGCAATCTGGTCCAACCACTGCAATGAGCAGACCAACAACTGGTAGATGATTTCTCTTTTTCCAGAATCTGATCTTCATTATTTATTTCACTGCTTGCACCAGAAATTTCTCATTAGAGCACTTAGTTTCCTATAATATGATAATGATTTTGAACTCACGGAGAGAAACAAAAGATGTATATCATCCAAACGAATGTAAGCCAGCTATTGCCAATGCCAAGAATAATGAATTCCTTGTCTGCAAGATGGAACCAAAGGAATTCAGGGATATTAGTGCACTAAACCAAGGGCTGCATACATGCTCATTCAAAATAACTGAGTATGCCTGGCCACAAATTTCATGTGATGACCCTACTACACTAAAAGGAAGAAAAGATCATAAAATCCTGCAACTGTGGGTTTGTCCAATCACTGCAAAGAAGGTGAGAGGTATCAGGAAAAGATATGTACTGTCTGCTGATATTTCAGCTTTCGTATGTTCTATGATAAACTATTGCCAAAAATTCCAAGAAGAATGACTTACTTGACGTATGCCAGAATATCCCAGTCGAAAAATAGAACTTCTAAGCAACTACCAAGTAAACAGTGGATTTACACATCTTTCTCGAAAAATCCACTGACTGAAAACTGAAAATGAAATGCTGAATGTCCATATTTAGTGTAATTGCAACAGCAACGGCATTAAATTTTTCAGTATCTTCTGCTGCTGCTTGTGCAGATTTGGAATGCAACAAACATTATGCGTTTTGACCTGTGTTGTTGAATTTTCTCAAATAAGATGTTTGCTTCCGCAGTAAGTAAGACAAAAGAAAACAATGTGTTTTGCCAGCTTAACACTATAAATGTGCAGATACAATGCTGTTGATCCAATAAAATTAAAAATTACTGGTTACTCACAGATAACATAATCATTTGTGTAATAACTATCACAAAAATATGCAGAATGGTGTTTCACATCATAGACTCTGTCTTCATCAAGAAAGCCAAAATAGGTACCCATAAAACAGTTTCTCTCTCTCTCTCTCTCTCTCTCTCTCTCTCTCTCTCTCTCTCTCACACACACACACACACACACACATACACACACAAAGTTGATCGAAATATTTTGGAGGTGAGGAAACTCTTCCAGAGGAAAACAACATAGATGTCCTGGACAGTTTTAATGCACCGGCATCTGTCTTTAAAACAGGGATTACACAACAGAGTAATCAGTTCCATTTGCACAAGCACAAGCACAAGGGTACTTTCAACTGAATTGGCAAACGGTCAAGAAAGCAGCTCAAAAACATGTGAGACTGATAGTGGTCTCAAGATGTTTAGAAAACTATCCTTGTAATTCTTTTGAGGCCATTATAAATTCTTCAAAACTCGCATCTTCTTTAATGGCAGTGAGCTTAGGTATCAGGACTGTGTCTCTTGTCAGAATTTGTCCCTTCTACAAGGTGACTTTTTTAATGCATCCCAATCCAATCAGAAATAAGCTGTTTCCCACTTTGCAGTGTTTTGCTATGGGTAGTGTGCAGTCAAGTCCACCTAAAATGCGACATCTGCAATCCATTCTGGATATTCTAATTTTAGTTCCTGCACTCCTTTTTCCCTCGTAAATGCAACAATAGCAGGTTTTAAATAAAAAAAACATCATTCCCAGCATGCCCCTTCACTTAACCAAGGCACTTTAAAGTAATATAAAGTGTCCATAATCTTTGTATTTTGAATGAAACAATCCATACTGGCTGTAAAATACTTTTAACCTACATACAGTCACCATTCCAATACAGGTTGTTAAATAGCATCTCTGCGACTACACTTCAAGTATTGCTATATGATACTTTTTTCAGTAACCCTTTATTCTTCAGATCATTGTTAAGAATTAACCATAAAAATGTTTCTTTGTAACTTTTGTACAGGTCACCTGAGAATGGGTCTTCAATTGATGCGAAACCAGTTGTAACTTTCATTGTATTTTACAGCCAGTGCAGATCATTTCATTCTAAATGTGTGGAATTTAGTTGCAGTTGCCCACAACCTAAAATAACTTTTTAACCTTTGTCCAGTTTCATTGACAACTGCTGTAATTTCACACGCTCCATGCCTTCAAATATAGCACAAAACACTTCTTGATCTACAGAAAAATTAAGCCCATCTGTCGATTGTTGAAATATTTTGTTCTTTCACTGTCAACTAAATCATTAGATTCTTTCTGCATGCTGCTGCAAAGTCATTTTACAACAAAACTGCAATACCTGTGAATTGGGAGTCTGCATTATAGATAATAAGAATTTTTGTCCCTTTCTTCTGTCGCTACCATTCATTTTTAAAGCCTTGTGACTATAGACTGTTAGATTGGCTCTTTCTGGGCAGCTAGTGGAACTGTGAACTTCCTTTTGTACCATGAACAAACAGCGAGGGGTAAACAGTGCTGACACCAGAGGGGTAAACAGTGCTGACACCACAATTCTGCTAAACTGAAGAGAGTCATGCCGATCAAAACATATCGCACTGCAACACTAAATAAAATGTTGCGCTGCACCAGGTAGTTCTGAGAAGGACCAAGTAAAGTCAAGACAGGTTGAACTTCAATTCACACGCAGCCCCCACATAGTGGGGCATGCCTTGGGCAGCCTTGCCACAGAGCGTTACATATTTTTTTTCCCCTCTAAACAATTATGGAAGGAAATATGCAACAATGAGAAGTTCCTTGTACAAATACTGTGAGCAAAATACCTTTCTCAGTGATGTCCCAGATATATGGTGCCGGGGATAAAACTTGTGTCTTTTCATAAATCATATGATGTCCTGTATTCAGGCAGTGTTCCGCAATTGCCGACTTTTCCAGTTGACGAACACGTGTATGACGCAATTGCGGAACAAGTCATATGATTTATGAAAAGACGCAAGTTTTACCCCCAGCATCATCTTTCTGGGACTGCATTACTAAGGAAGCAATACATATCCGTACAGCCGATAATCACAAACAAGGATGCAGGATTTCAACTCGGCACAGCCTGGAACCCTGCATTAGCTGCTATTAAATCACAATGCGAAAATCAAGATTCTTCGACAACAGGCCCGTCATAACACTGGTCAGTACACCCGTTGGTGAGTAACGTCTGGTCACACTGTTGACAAACGCAGTGTACAGTGCACGTGCGGGAGAGCCGCTCTGCAATTTTCGACAGAGGGAGTTTGAATAGGGTAAGTCACTACGCATGCGTGATTTCCACGGCTGCGCATTCTTCACGCAAGTGTTCTAAAAATGGTGCATTGGTGTGCGGATACCATCAGTCGTACCTAGCAATGAGCACAGTTGAACCACCTGAAGATGTCTGACAGTTGCTCCACGGAAATATTGTAGAATTTGCACAACGTGATCCAGCGGCAAACCTGTTAAGACTATTTACAAAAAAATGATTGTTGGAAGGACTGTCTCAGCATATAAGAAAGTCAAACCAACCTTTGGTGAAATTAAAGGCAAGGGTGGTAATATTAAGAGTGCAACAGGAATTCCATTGTTAAATGCAGTGGAGAGAGCGGATAGGTAGAATGAGTACACTGAAGGCCTCTATGAGGGGGAAGATTTGTCTGATGTGATAGAAGAAGGAACAGGAGTCAATTTAGGAGAGAGAGGATCCAGTATTAGAATCAGAATTTAACAGAGCTTTGATGGACTTAAGACCAAATAAGGCAGAAGAGACGGATAACATTCCATCACAATTTCTAAAATCATTGAGGGAGTGGTAACAAAATGACTCTTCATGTTGGTGTGTAGAATGTATGAGTCTGGTGACATACCATCTGACTTTTGTTTCATCTACACAATTCCAAAGACTGCAAGACCTGACAAGTGTGAGAATTGTTGTATAATCAGCTTAACACCTCATGCATCCAAGTTGTTGACAATAACATACAGAAGAATGGAAAAGAAAATTGAGGATGTGCTAGAAACAATCAGTTAGGCTTTAGGAAAGGCAAAGGCAGCAGAGATGCAATTCTAATGTTGCAGTTGATAATGGAAACAAGACTAAAGAAAAATCAAGACACGTTCATAGGATTTGTTGACCTGGAACAAGCATTTGACAATGTAAAATGGTGCAAGATGTTTGAAATCCTGAGAAAAATAAGGGTAAGCTTTAGGAAGACATGGGTATTACACATTGTGCATAAGAGCCAAGAGGAAATAATAAGAGTGGACAACCAAGAACAAAGTGCTCGGATTAGAAAGGGTGTAAGACAAGGATGCAGACTTCCGCCCCCACTGTTCAATTTCTATACGGAAGAAGAAATGACAGGAATAAAAGAATTGTTCAGGAGTGGAATTAAAATTCAAGGTGAAAGGATATCAATGTTACAATTCGCTGATGACATTGCTATCCTGACTGAAATTGAAGAAGAATTACATGGTCTCCTGAAAGGAATGAACAGTCTAATGAGTACAGAATACAGATTGAGAGTAAACCAAAGAAAGAAAAAAGTAATGAGAAGAAGCAGAAATGAGAACTACAACAAACTTAACATCAGGATTGATGGTCACAAAGTAGATGAAGTTGAGGAATTCTACTACCTAGGCAGCAAAATAGGCAATGATGGATGGAGAAAGGACACCAAAAGCAGACTAGCATTGGTAATAAGGGCATTCCTGGTGAAGAGAAGTCTACTAGTATCAAACATAGGCCTTAATTTGAGGAAGAAATTTCTGAGAATGTACCTTTGGAGTAAAGCACTGTATGGTAGTGAAACATGGACTGTGGCAGAAATGGAACAGAAGAGGATCGAAGCATTAGAGGTGTGGTGCTACAGACAAATGCTGAAAATTAGGTGGACTGATAATGTGAGGAATGAGGTGGTTCTGTGCAGAATCGGAGAGCAAAGGAGTATATGAAAAACACTGACAAGGAGAATGGACAGGATGATAGGACATCTGTTAAGACATCTGAGAATGACTTCCATGATACTAGAGGAAGATATAAAGGGCAAAAACTGTAGAAGAAGACAGAGATCGGAATAAATCGAGCAAATAATTGAGGACGTAGGTTGCAAGTGCTATTCTGAGATGAAAAGGTTGGCACAGGAGAAGAATTCATTATGGGCCACATCAAACTGAGTGATGACTTTAAAAAAAATATCAGGGAAAGAATCTGGGGCACCAGATGCTGCATCAACAATCCGTGTGAATGTGTTATGCTAGAAAATCGTCGTTACAGTGTGGTTCAGAAGTAGTTGTTTGGAACGTGGTGAATAAACACAGGGCAGAAGAAAAACAATGGAAACAGAGAAGAGTAATGCTACAGAGAAGAGTAACAAAGAGAAACATCAGAGGGTTGCAGGATGGAAGAAAAGCCATTCGGCAAAATCAAGAACTGGAATTTCCATGTAGGAATATCAACAGTGTAGGAAAAGACAGATAGCTACTTACTGTAAAGAATACATGTAAAGTCACAGACAGGCACAATTAAAAGACACTTCCACAAAGCTTTTGGGCATAGCCTTCACCAATAAAAGAGAAACAGAGAGACACGCACCGTTCATACACACAAGCAAGCACTCCTCATGCAAACATGACTGCCAACTCCAACAGCTCAGGCCCGAACGCAACTATCACATGGGATGGCGGCAGCAATCTGGAGGGGACGGGGAAGGGCAAGGGGTAGTGTACAGGTGCAGGGACAGAGGAACAGATGGGGAGACAAAGGAACACAGTCTGGCACAGTACTTTAGAGAAGAGAAATTTGTTTGCACACAATCACTAATAATAGCCTTTATTCTTGATAACTGGTTTTGGTAACCAATGTTACCATCTGACTGATGCATCACATGTCAAAATTAAAATCACTATATACATAATTATTCTCCATATACACAGGTCTCATGTCACTCACAACAGAGCACATCATCAGAGCCAGGGCACTGCTAGACTGTTACATAAATGCCAATTCAAGACAGAGAGCACTTTTAGCACTATTTAAAAAAAAAATATGCAATGACTAGTCCATCGAGATCTGAAGATAGTAACACTGAATACTGAAACTGGTTATCAAGAATAAAAACTATTATTAGTGATCCTGGCAAAGTAGTTTACCTTCTATAGTGTGTTATCACAGATCACCCTTTGCAACTCAACAAAATTTAAAAAAATTATGAAGTGGCAGTGAAGCCATTATTTTGTCTGGACTCATAATTTCTACCCCCCCCCCCCCCCTCCCCTCAAAAAATAAATAAATAAATAGTTTACCTGCTGCAAGAAAATGATATTTGGTTTGTGGGGTGCTCAACTGCACGGTCTTCAACGTCCGTACAAAAATTTATTTACAGTCCAATTTTTTCCACAGTCCAATCTAGCTACTGTCACAAATGATGAGGATGATGATGAAATGATGAGGACAACACAAACACCAGGGGGAGAAAATCCCCAACCCGATTGGACATCGAACCCAGGACCCTGTGATCCAGAGGTAGCAATGCTAGGCACTAGAGTGCAAGAAAATGCTGACTCCTTCACACACACTTTGACACGAGGAATCTTCATAACTCAAGATTAGTTTGCATGTGACAATATAAATTGTGTAGTAGGCTTTATCTAAAATACAAAACCTGCAAGTGTTTTACAGTGTAGTGCAAGATTATAATACGTAATTGGATAAACTTTTGACAGCAATGTAATTAAATTGGATGACCTTTTGAAGGTAATATAATTAACTGTATGAAATAATTTTTAGAAGTGTGTAGCACCCTTGTGTATTACCCACTTCTTCGCTTTATCTTTCAATTTTATCTTAATGATAATTTGTTTCTGTTGACATCCTTACATCATAAAATTTCCTTAAGCATATTTTTTATCAAATTAATTAAGTTGATCTATCATTTTGCTTTACTAAAATAGTTCACATGATGTTTACTTTCATTCATGTTGAACAGTGTCATCCTAATTACATGACTGTTTAATTTAGCTAACACATTTATGACAAATTTTCACTTCACTGTGTCACATATATAGATCGAGTTCAATGAGTCATCTATTATAAATAGATGACTTTGTATACATTATTTAATAGTTATCTGTCTCTGTTTCACATCTTTTGCTAAGTTATAATGTTCACATTAAAGAAACAGGCATATAGGTTTAGAACTGCTCGAACGAGCTGCGTAACTACAGTCTTTTTGCATATGCCGCTATCAATCATCATCAGTTTTTTGCAAATGACAGTGCTTCAATTAAATAGATGTTGATGTTAAGAGGTTATAATTGCATTTGTGATACACTATCAACAAACATATACACAGTTTATTTTCACATGTCTTCCCTATGATTACATTACAATATTTGATATTATTGTGTTTTTTACATTTAAAATTCTCTTCTTTTTGCATTCTCTTACTGGCATTTATTTGACTTCACACTAAAATCTTACGTTGTCCACAACTTTTCAAAATATAAATAGTTTTTTTGTGACTAGGGGCATGTAAGAGCCATGTACTGTTGTACATAGTACTTCTATGTAATTCATTTTGTATTTTTTATTCTTTCACATGGAGTCTGGCTGTCGGTGGCAGGTACATGATAGCAGACCAAATAATATATAGCTGTTGAAAGAATAAGAAAAATATATTGCTGATTGCCACCAATGAACTATATAGAAGCAGTGTTAAAGGTGCCTTTGTTCGTAGTACTTGAAGATTAACTGTAGTGCTGTGAAGTCGTGGACAAAAGTTGTAGTAGTACTCAGATCTGATGCGACAATCAGTATCTGAATAAAGTATGAAAGGCACACAAGGACATGTAACATAGGATTCTTAGGAATAACGTTCCACTTTTATCCACTTAGGCCAATGAGAGTTGTTCATGATAAGTGAAAATATAGCTTAGTTAGTTGTTAAGAGTAGAACATCCCACTGGGCATGCTCTAATTTCATGTATGTGCAGACAAAGTGTAAGTCACATCAGCTATGGATGTCGGGAAGTTGTGATGGCGAATAACCCTCTCCACCTGCTGTGGCAGAACACTAGTTCTCTGGACATTTTGGCTTTATGGTGTCTTGCAGGTCAAGGAGCAAAAAGAAAAGTGCAAGAATGTAAATGATAATAATAAACAACTGAATAACTGTTATAAGAACTCTCTCTCTCTCTCTCTCTCTCTCTCTCTCTCTCTCTCTCTCTCTCAACTGATATTGTCAAAGACACACATATGTGATAGTCTATTATGAGCTATGAAGTAAAAGAGATCTGTTCACACATCACTGTGATTAAGCTGTGGCCGAAAAACACTGAGGGTAAAATACAAAAGAGATAACGCTACACTGTTAATGTCATTTAGTACCTTGGACAGCTCTCTTCCAGCAACTCGCATTGCGACAATGGGAAGTAGTACGACAGTACAGGTCTATGGCACTGCATAGGAGGACCAGGAAAGGAATTAACTTTGAGAACGGTGATCACAAATTAAATTCAAGGCGATGGTACACACACACACACACACACACACACACACACACACACACACACAGAGAGAGAGATATCAGGCGAGAGATCATGCGTGGAGTACAGTTCAATACCAACCGCACAACACAACATTTAGTGCTCTAAGCACAGGATGTGAAAAAGAGGTGCTAAAGAAGGGAACTGTTGCTGAAATAAGAAGAGTTTTAAATGAATAATAGAAGACAATACATTGCCCAAATGGCTCTGAGCACTATGGGACTCAACTGCTGAGGTCATTAGTCCCCTATAACTTAGAACTAGTTAAACCTAACTAAGCTAAGGACATCACACACATCCATGCCTGAGGCAGGATTCGAACCTGCGACCGTAGCGGTCTCGCGGTTCAATGTACAAGTACACATTCTATTAGTACTAAAACTTAATTGTCTGTGAAATCTCAATGTTAATTTCATGTTTAATGTAGTTTTTAAATGACATTGTCCTTCTGTTGTGTTTCCAGTTGACATTTTCACTATTCTGTAATCTCAGTGATTATTTGTGTAAATTTAAAGTAGCACTACATTGCCTACATGTTTCTGAGTTCCCCATGTAAATTGTTTGTATTCTCTGTATGTGAAGTTACTATATTCATCAATGAACAATTTTTTTAAAAATGATATTTGTTAAGAAAAATGACTTGTCCTATATCATGTGTACTTTGTACAATATGTGATCCACAGGATAAATAAATAAATACAAATATAATACAAACTGCAGCACCTAGAACCGCACGGCCACTTTAGCCGGCCATTGCCCAGAGCAACTTAAGTAAGCAGAGATGAAGATATAAGTGAGCACATGCTGCAGTGTCACCCGAAGTAATAAGTGTGTTTAAGAAGTAATTTTCATTTGGTGAAAACCAAAGATTTTTGAATTGCTACAAGGAATTGGATAAAGGAAAATAACTGACCACAGCAACAAGGTCAACAGCGAGATATGTTTGTGTATTTCAGCAAAAGCTTTTGAGTCAAAAAGCATCCCTCAGTGATACAGAAAAATTCTGCATGTTACCTTCGAAGCTATGAGTACAGCAACAACAATCAATGGCATCTCAATGGTGGTCAACCAATGGGACAACTGTGCAGTAGCTGATCAGCTGACTATGCAGCAACTGCACAGTGGCTCATCATGACATCACATTGCCCATATATGACACATCAGCAATGCATGGCAATCAGCACTCCAAGTTATTAGGCGAGTTGTACCGAACCCAGAACTGAGTTCTTGTGTGCTTTGTTTGTGTTTAAACTCCAAAAGAGTTTAATTGGTGAAGAAGGGTAAATAAAAACTGATGTTATTGAAGGGCTTTTAAAACTAATTTTCTTTTATAACCGTGGAAACCAATGTAATGTGTTATTTGGGAAATTTGAGGATAAGACGGCCATGATTGAAATCACTGAAAGGAACAGGCCTAAACTACTGTGTCCCAGTGAGCTTACTAAAGACTACAATGATTGAAAATATAATTATGAAAATTATGTAACCCATAACGATTATTCAACAACAGATTTATGGTTTGAATGTGATGTATATCACAGAGGCAGGTTTACTAGCACAAATGTTAAAATACATACTGGTTTTAAGTTTGACTGTAGTCAGCACATGAATACGAACACACAGAATAATGGATTATTTAATTGTGAATGCATGGTACATCAGATGTTGTGTCAACTACTGTTACTTGAAACAGCAGAGCTTGGTGATGATGCAGTCCTTGTTGAGATAGACATCCTACATAATGTAGATGCAGGGTGTTCACTAACAATACATTTATTGCTTAATCCAACAGGCAGTGTTAAAGACACATGCTGTATCTGTTCTCCCAACTTGGGAGGAGGTTATAATAATTGCCCTAGAGAACATCACTGATCATTAGTAATGTGATGTCTCTCATATGACTTAGCACAAGACAGTACAAACTTTATTCACTTGCTGAGAGTGTATAATTATATTTAGTTATATGAATATAATAGAGGGAAACATTCCACGTGGGAAAAATATATTTAAAAAGAAAGATGATGAGACTTACCGAACAAAAGCGCTGGCAGGTCGATAGACACACAAACAAACACAAACATACACACAAAATTCTAGCTTTCGCAACCAACGGTTGCCTCGTCAGGAAAGAGGGAAGGAGAAGGAAAGACAAAAGGATATGGGTTTTAAGGGAGAGGGTAAGGAGTCATTCCAATCCCGGGAGCGGAAAGACTTACCTTAGTGGGAAAAAAGGACAGGTATACACTCGCACACACACACATATCCATCCACACATACACAGACACAAGCAGACATTTACAAATGTCTGCTTGTGTCTGTGTATGTGTGGATGGATATGTGTGTGTGTGCGAGTGTATACCTGTCCTTTTTTCCCACTAAGGTAAGTCTTTCCGCTCCCGGGATTGGAATGACTCCTTACCCTCTCCCTTAAAACCCATATCCTTTTGTCTTTCCTTCTCCTTCCCTCTTTCCTGACGAGGCAACCGTTGGTTGCGAAAGCTAGAATTTTGTGTGTATGTTTGTGTTTGTTTGTGTGTCTATCGACCTGCCAGCGCTTTTGTTCGGTAAGTCTCATCATCTTTCTTTTTAATTATATTTAGTTATGTTTATTACATTAGTATCTTATTGATTAATTCTACTGTTTACCCACAGCTCTACAGCTTCATTACTTATTTATTAAATGGTTGGTAAACACTATTGGAGTGTTTTTTAAGCTGCATGACAAATAAAGTAAGCAGCACTTTCAGTCGTTCCAGAGTTTCAGCTGTTTGGTTAAGTGAATGAAAGATGATCAATGGAGTTGCGAGCATAACACCTGAACACTGTGTAATCTCCGGAGTGTATTGATTACATCGTATTATTATAATTCAAATACACTGCCAGAAAAAATTAGTACACCTGGATAGATCATGTCCATTTTGATCCAGTGATGGCATATGCCACCTGAGGGATAGTAGATGCACTGATAATGGCTTCAACATCTGACAACAGATAGCACAGTGGCATAGCTATAGAACACTTTCTGTGTCTATCCTTAAAAAAAGGCAATGCTCACGGCCACATGGCTCAGTGTGTGCAAATATATGAAGCAAGCAGGCAACCATGCCACTGAAATCCACTCGTGCGTACTACAGCCAACTGTACGAATTTAAAAGGAGTCAAATTGTGGCCTTCTGAATGGCAGGATGGTCCTTTAGGAGAATTGCCACCCAAGTTGGGCAGGCTGTGTCAGTTGCACAATGATGCTGGTATCAGTGGCCACGTGAACATTCTCACATCCATAGATAAGATTCTCGATGTACAGGCAGCACAGTCAACTACCAGGATTGTCATATCGTAAGGGCAGCAGTGGCAGATCATACCACTATCACAGCACAGATAAGAGGGCTTGTGACTCCACACACATCAACACAAACTGTTGCAAAGTGGGACTACGGGCACACGCACCTCTAGGCTGTCTTCCGCCCATGCCACAGCATTGATGTGCACAGCTCAACTGGTGCTGTCAGAGGATCACCTGGAAGATGAAATGGCATGCCACAGTCTTCAGCAATGAAAGCAGATTCTGCCTGCATGCAAGTGATGGTCATTTATGCTAATGATGTAGACCTGGTGGCACTGACTTATAAAGTGCATTCAGTAAAGACATACTAGCCTCACCCCAGGCCTTATGGTCTGGAGTGCGATAAGCTACTACTCCCATTCACCTTTGGTGTTTCTGGTGAGGATGCTAACCAACATTCAGAACATGCACAATGCTTTTAGACCCACTCTTTTGCCATTCTCAAACAGGAAGGTGATGTATTGTTCTAACAGGATAATGCTCGCCCAAGCTCTGCCTGTGAAATTCAATGTGCTCTGCAAGATGTGTAGCAACTTCCCTGGTCAGCACGATCTCCAGACTTGTCTCCAATGAAGTACATGTGAGATATGAAGGCACTAGAAGTGACTCATGCAACTCGTCAACCAACTCTTATGGAATTACAAGAACAGGTCAAGCAGGTGTGGAATAATATATCCCAGGACAGTATTTGCCACTTGTACAATCGACTGGATGCCGGAGTCAGTGCCCACATCTAGACGCCCTTGGAGGCTACACCACATAATAATATGGGTATTTCAGTGTGGGTTTATACCTAGTACCTCAGAACCGTTTGTGCTATTGATCTATAAATGTGATCATTTCATGTACTTCATATACAATGTAGCAACAATAAATATTGAGTGAATTACAAACTTCTAAAAGAGTATAATAATTTTTTTCTGATAGGAATAAAGGAAGAGGCTAGTAATTTTTCCCAGAATATTGCAGACCATTTAAATTAGTGGGTACACCTTATCAAAAGGCAGTATACAGAGGAACTTCTATTTCACATTCTCTGATTTTATGTTTTTCGTGATTCTATGTCATAAATTCATAGCCCCTGTGGAAAACCCATAAGATCAATACTAAAAATTCCCTGATTTTACATTTCTTCCTAGTAATGTTTACCCTGATTCTAAGTTCTTGCTGACGTCTCACTTGACTTTGTGCCGTTTTCTTCCTATTGACATTTGACGTGACTGAACAACTTATGAGTGGCACAAAAGACACATGGTTCGCAGCACAGGTGGTAACGGAGTTAATGGTATATTTTACGCTGTTAAGGAGATGGGAGACGTGAGATAGGAAACGCTGCCATAATCTATTATTGGTGTTGCCAATACAACTTGCAACATTTAGCTTCACCACATAATTATGATAAACTACTGCTTGGTTGCAACGGTAATGGGGGGGGGGGAGGTTGATGTGAAGTATTCCAGACCAAGCCAATACGTGATGAAGAGGCCTAGGCACCACCTTTTCTTGTGCCACTTGTAACTCAGTCTCATCTTTTTCCGTGAATTTCTGATGTACTGTATTCAGCAACAGCACCAATGAGCAACATTTTAAATTCAAACCCTGAGCCTTGAAGAATATGTTCGGCTACAATTGAGGGAACGTTGCCGATTATTGGCTGGTGACTTGTTAAGTCACCCAATAGTCAGTGCAGCCACCACACCACACTCGCCAACTGGATGTGTGGACGGGGAGTGGCCCTTCAACAATGGGAGTACAGCTAGGGGTGAAAGCATTTTGTGAAGTGCTGAAAATACACTTTTCATGCAGATGATGTGCTATGATGGAGATGCCATACGGAAATATAACAAGGGTTTTGCGATAGCATATTTTAAGACCTTCCTGTTCGTTTCACACTACACACTACAGATCATAAAGATTGGCAGCAGAGATAGAGGGCATGAAGTGAAACTGTAGCACCTGAGCTTTCTTTCAAATTTACATTTTACACAGTGTACAGAAATTCACTGAGATGCCTTCTAATAAGGTTGTGATGTCAATTGGGGAAGTAAACTCATTTTTTCACGTCTCTGTTTCTCTCATCAAGCCTAAAATAACACTTTAATGGTGGTGAGCATATGAGTACAGCTCACAAGAGAAGCATTAAGCAATAACAGCAAAGGTGATAGAAAAGTATGTCACTAAGCAGATGTCCACAGTTATGGTTTAACCACTTAGCTGCTGTGATGTTTTTGGTTTAATTCGACATGTTCGTCAATTTTTGCTTTTTTTTTTTCTGGGTGAGTACAAAGCATGATCTCTCAAAAATGCATGTTTTGAACTTATAATTTGTGGTCATAGCATGCCTGACAATAGCTCGATTATCTTGTACCCAGACACGAATTTCAATTTTTTGATGAGTTTTTACTTGCTGTTATATGTCTGCGATTTTTCAAGAACTGATGAAATTCATTATTACAAATTATTGTATAAACATTGTATTGTACATTTAATTTCCTTTACTTAGAAAGATTTTATACAAATTATTGGACAGGTTTGCGATTTTTAATCATATATGCCAATTACACAAGTTTTTGCTGTTATGTTTGGGGTTTTAACATTTTCCTAAATTCTGCATTGTCCTTAGTTTTGCATTTTTTAAAGTTTGGAGTGTGTGAAAATGTAAAATAGGGGTTTCGCTGTATTTAGTAGCCTTATACACTGGTCAAGGGAAGGGCTTATACAACACTGATATTTCAAAGAAATTCAAATCCCTAGGAGAATCTGCGGGCTTTGCACATTCGTCATGTTGACGTCTGTTAAATGTCTGAATTAACTGTGTCACTATTTCACGTTGCGTTTTCTCTGAAATAGTTTCCTTTACTCTTGCTATTTTGTGATCCTTAATTCTAATGTATCTATCACTGTCCTATGCTAATTTTAGTTGTTGAATGACATGTTGCAGAAGTACTTAACATAATTCTCTTGCAACTACAAGAAACACACATGATGATACAGAACCCACTACAGTTATCGTGTATGACAAGCGAATCAGGATGTACATGACACGTAATATATATTAGAGGTAAGGAGATTTCTTACTTTACCTATGTTTGACATATTATAGTTGAGTTTCCATGACTTTTATAAGGGAAGTTATCCACCAAGACAGTACCAATGTCAGGAGACAAGAGGCAATAGACAGATTTACTTATAATGATGACTGCTTGACAAATTACAAATGTGCTGTTACTCCATACCACGCATGTTTACAACAGGGGCCTGTACAGGTGAAACCAAGACAAGTCCATTCTGTATGGTGTGCTGACCACAATCCATCCTCCAGTGTCTTGGTGACGAAACCATCAGGGAGCGGATTCTGATGACAGTCTGTCTTTGGGGGTTCTATTTTTTTTTCCTCCCTTCGATCCTAACAAACTCATTCTTAAATTTCTTTTTATTAAATCTCTGACTGGATTACCTTTTTCCACATTCATACATTTCTATTGCTGAAACCCTTGTTTCTCACAGACCATATTATGTTAATTACAACCTACTAATATAACATAGCATGGGGCAGAAACACATGTATGATGACAAAACACACATACTGTTAACTGACACAGATGATATATTTGTATTAATACATACGTTAGCCACTTCACCACAACAGGGGGAAGTAAGGGAACGGAAACCATTACCCAAGTGAAGGTAGGTATGACAGACTAACATATAAATAAAGGTAAAGCAGTAGTTCAATGAAAAAATTGTTTGGTAGATGGTTGGTTGGTTGTTTGGGGAAGGAGACCAGACAGCGTGGTTATCGGTCTCATCGGATTAGGGAAGGATAGGGAAGGAAGTCGGCCGTGCCCTTTCAGAGGAACCATCCCGGCATTTGCCGGAGTGATTTAGGGAAATCACGGAAAACCTAAATCAGGATGGCCGGACGGGGGTTGTTGGGTAGATGTATGTGAGCCTTAATTACTTCTTTAAAAAACAGCAATAAAGAACTGAATAAAAGATGAATAGCGAATGTAATACAGGAGACAAGTTATCCCTGAAGATAGAGTACTACTATACAAATGAGTTGAACAAATGCAATAAAAAGGCAACAGTTATGAATATATTATTTCTATTAAACTGAAATCAATGAATTGATGAGATATTAAGTAGATGTGTCATACCTTATAGGTAAAGAAGAATAACTACAGCTTAAGGGCAAACTTAAAAGTTATTATCAGTAGAACCTGTCATGAGGTTTTGAATATATAGTGCAAGCATGCGTCTCAAGAAGTGAAGAATGGTCTATGTTATCATTAAGATATTCAACTGCAGGATTTTTTTTGTGTGAGTGGAATGTGACCACTGTGGTAATAGAGAAAGCAAACTCATGTAATTTAGCAGTCACCAGTAGATTCTGGGAGATCAGTAATTAACAAGTGGTATGCAGGCATAATTGAATTATAACACTGCAAGGAGAAGAAATCAAAGTTACAAAAGAAGGAGCTAGAAAAAATAGATTTGGAGTAATTGGGTAGAGTCAAAATACTACAGAGAAACTTCATCATTAGAATGAATAAAGAAAAGGGGTTGGAGGCTGTGAATACTGTTAAAGATTCAAGGCAGGGTGTGCCCAATTTTGGGTATGTATTGGAGATTAAAGCATAGGAGAAACAATGGAAGGTGTGAGTGCAGTTCTTACAGAGGTATGAAGTTCTACATTCTGCTGAAGTGTTCTCCAAAATAGTTGATGTATAATAGATGTACCTGGACACTGATGATTACTTTTATTTTTGTTTCCACACATATTGACATACCACAAAGCTGACAGCTGAAGTTGTTAAGAGGGTTTTAGTTTAACATGTCGGCACATAACTCCTTACCATAAAGATTAATTTTATCTTTTTTTCCTAACCCAATAAATCTGACAACTTATGCTCTTATGATTAATGATGAAAAAGCACAAAACAACTGTTTCATCTGAGATAAATAGATCTCTTATTTTCTGATATTCTTCACTATAAAAAAGGAAACAATGTACATGGAAATCCCATACAACGAGAGCAACAAAATGCAAAAGGGAAAAATTATTTACCAGAATCTAGGATGTGATGAATGAGGAAATGGTCAGTTGAACATGCCTGAATATTCCTGATGAAGTATTTAGGTATGATTCGATCCTTTGTCTCACTGAACCTGTTTAACTGATGGCACTTCATCAAAAATAGAAATGGATTTTGTTTTAAAATACTTTAAGCAATGAAAAGAACGATAATAAAAACAAACCTGTTACTATTTAAAGAATATTTTGTTGCTATGAAATGTTGTGATTGATTAAGTATGTTGAGCTACATGACATCTTGTGATCTGAGATGCAACTTGGGATTCTTAGGAATAACGTATTCCACTTTTATCCTCTAAAAGACCAATGAAAGATATTAACGAGAAGTGATCATTGTTTGGTGTGCTTGAAGTGAAAGGGATTAAGCTGGAAGGTCATCAATCCCTTCATCCATTAAGTGGGAAACCAGGAGGAGCCGTCAAAGGAAGGAGGTGAAAGGCAAATCCTGGAAAGGCTACATGTAACTAAAATAAAAATGACCCACACACAAAAGCCCAGAGAAAAGACAGCACACACTAGTCATTAAAAGGTCAGCCAAGACAAGGTATGAAAACCAAGAAATGAAAAAGAATAAAGAAAATAAAAAGGTGGGGAGGGTAGAGACCAGGCTGGGTGGGCCATCCAATAAGTGCTGCCAAGGAACCCTGAGGGGGGAGGGATGGGGGGAGGGTGGCCAGAGAGGGGTGATTCATCAAACCTTCAAGCAGTACAGGGATGCATAGAAACCACCTTCATGGGAAAAATGTAATACCATGCCAACTGAGTTGACATCGTCTGCAAGTACCAGAGACAGTGTGTCAGGAAGATTAAAATTCCACTTCAATGCAGCCAAATTAGGGCAGTCTACAAGTAATTAATTAATTAATTAATTAATTAATTAATTCATTTATTTATTGCCAAATTATAGACCTGTTACCTGATGTTTTAAAACAGGTCATACATCTTACAATTTTTGTTTTTCATCTTTTTTTCAATTTTCTTTTGTTTTATCTGCAATCTTTTACAAAGAATAATACTTTTCAAAATAACAATACTGCAAGGTTCAAATATAAATAAAATTTACAAGTAAGGTTGCCACCATCAGGTGGGCTCTGCTTCGGGAGTGAGGGGGATCCTCATGTCTGAGAATGTGGCCACCGGTCCGCCAAGTGTGGCCAATGAGAAGTCTACAGACAACAGTGGATTCCCTGCACGAAGCATGCTGGCAGGACTGCCACATGGTCATCATCTCCTTAATTGTCCTCAGTTTGTTTGGGAAAATCATGATAGACAATTCTGAGTTCTAGACTTCCAGCAATCAATGACGTCTAAACAATCGAAGGTCCAGTTCTGGATCCCCACTTCCAGAACCAGCATCCTGGTGGCTAGCTTGGCTAACCATCAGTTCATCCGTTTCCCGAAATCCCAACATGACTGGTGCTCCCAATGGAAACAACTGGCCAGCCAGCTTGATGAAGGTCTGAGACAAGATCCTGGATAGCTGTAACAAGTGGGTGAGGAGAGTAGCACCGGTCTATAGTCTGAAGACTGCTACAAGGGTCACAACAGATTAGGATACTCTTGCCATTGCAAGGATGAACATGGCTAAGGGCTAATTTAATGGTCATGAATTCAGCAGTGAAGACAGTGCAGCCATTTGGCAGAGAGTGGAGTTCACTGCACTGTGCATCAGTGTATGCAAAGTCTGTTTGTCCTTCGACTGTCGAACCATTGACGAAAATTGCTTCCAAACCCAGATACTCTCAAGAACAGCCAAGAGCTGATGGTGAAAAATAGTGGAGTCAACAGAATCTTTTGGGCTGAAGGAGATTTCGACGCAAGTCAAATATTGGGGTGAAGCCCACGGGGGCAGATGTGAAGTCTCCCTCAACACAGGCAACAGTGGAAAAAGTTGCAGTCCTGAACAGAGACACTGAAGGTGTACAGCAATTGCAAATCCAGTTCTGGGTCACTGCTGTAGGAGATGGAGCTCCCTTCCAGTGAAAAGGACACAGTAGTTGCAATGTTCAGGGAAGCTACAAACGTACATAGCTTAATTCCGCAGCTCTTGTTGATGCCTGATAGATAATGGAGGGACTCCAGCCTTGACTAACAAGCAGTTCACAGGACTAGTTTGGAAGGCTCCTGCTGCAAGCTGCACCCCACAATAATGAATGGGGTCCAGTATCCAAATTGCTGAGGGTGATACTGAACCATATGCAAGACTCCAATAATCAAGACAGGACTGAACCAGGGCATTGCAGAGCCACTAAAGGGCAGAGCGCTCTGCACCCCAGTTAGTGTTACTGAGGCAGCGAAGAGTACCGAGGTGTCATCGGCACTTTTGCTCAAGTTGGTGAAGGTAGGGAAGCCACATCAGCTGGGAATCGAAGACCTGTCCCAGAAAGGGTGGGTCTAAACTACAAGAAGTAGCTGATCCTCTAGGAAAAGCTCTGCATGTGGGTGGGCAGTACGACGATGAAAGAAGTGCATGACACGAGTCTTGGCAGCTGAAAACCGAAAGCCATGGGACAGAGCCCATGACTGCACCTTTAGTATGGCACCCTGTAGGAGACACCCAGCAACATGCATACTAGAGGAGCAATAATAAAAGCAAAAATCATTGGCATAAGCATGATGACACCAAAAACCCCACATCAACCGCTAGATTATTAATGGCGCCACCATAAAGAAGGGGACACTAAATACAGAGCCCCTGCGAAATGCTGTTATCTTGGATATAGGGGGTACTGACTGAAGAAACTACTTGAACCCGGAATGTACAATGTGACAAGAAGTTCTTGACGAAAAGTGGAAGTGGACACTGGAGAGTCCACTCGTGTATCGCAGTAATGATGTGGTGATGCCATGTCATGTCATAAACGACCTACAGGACGAAAAAACAATGAGGTGCTGATGACGTGCAAAGGTCATCCTGATGGTGGACTCCAGGTGAACCAAATTATCAGCAATGGAGTGGCCTTGCGAGAAATGCCATGAGATGCGTCCACAAGACCCCGAGACTCAAGGAGCCAACACAGCCGCTTGCTCACCATCCATTCAAGCAACTTACACAGAATATCAGTAAGATTGATTGTGCAATAACTGCCCATTTCTAGGGGGTTCTTACCTGGTTCAGTACTGGTACTATGCACTTTCTCGCCACTGAGATGGGAACTCACCCTAGTTCTAGATCCGATTAAAGAGGGCAAGGATGTGACGCTGACAATCCACTGCGAGATGTTTCAGCATTTGGTTTGGGTGCGGTCAGGCCCTGGGGCCGTATCAGAGCAACTGACTAGGGAACTGGAGAGTTCCCATTCATTGAATGGAGCATTATATTGCTCCAGGTGGCAGGCAGTAAAGGTAAGCATATTCACTCCTCCTGCTGTTTTACGAGCCAAAATGCGGGTTCACAGTTCTCAGACACATATGTAATCATGTGCTGCCACTGGTTGAGATGTCAGGGGATCCACTGACATGACATAGGTTCTGTGGCACTTTGCCTTGGGAGATCTGGTGCCTCAGTGGCCACTGGGATCTCCACCTTGGGCACAGAAGGAGTACATGCAGTGTGCAGTGGTGTGGGGGCCACTGAAGTTTTCTTTGTCTTAGTAGACTACTAGTTGTCCTTCTCAGAAGTTGAGCACTGAGAGGGTTTCCCTGAATTGGTTTCAGGGACAGAGGAAGAACAAGAAGACCGATGGCCACCAGGCTGTGGTTCCTTCAGCCACAGGCTGGCATCTGGCTGTGGACCAGCAGGAACAGTGGAAGAAAGCATCCCATGGGGATTCTTCGTAGCTGGAGAAGCTGGAGGAGGATGAGCTGCCTCTGGCTGGGGGATGGGGACCACATTTACAATTTGAGCAATCTGGTGAGCAGGGAGAATGGAGCCCACTGCAGTTTACACAGATGACGGGAGGGGAACAAGGAAGGCTCGCATACAACAGACATCCACAACCCATGCGGATGGGGTAGCAGCTCAATGGGAAAACCGGTATCCGAACTTCGTACACTTTAAGCATCTTATAGGAGGAGGAACATTGAGTTTCACATCACACCAGTAGATCATCACCGTGATGTTTTCAGGCACTGTATCAACCTCCAAAGCCGAGATGAAGATCTCGGTAGCAACTCTGTTTTTCCTTGGTTTCCTATGGACATGAGGGATGAAGTGCACACTCCGTCGCTCTAAGTTGGCCCGCAGCTCATCATCAGACTGAAAAAGATCATGGTGCAAGATGATGCTCTGGATCGTATTGAGATTCTTGTAAGGTGTGACAGTCACGGGAATGTCACCCACCTTTTCAAAAGAGAGCCGCGTCTGTGACTGGGCAGGAGAAGACACTTTAATCAGCGAGGAATCCTTCCTCATCTTAGAAGTGGCTGCAACTTCCCCACATGTCTTCAATGTGTTTGATGAAGAGTAAAGGATTTTTAGCCAAAAAGGTGTCTCCATCGCATACTCCTGGTACAGACCAGGTATTTGGGGGAGCATTTTTCCCCTAGTCGTTTAGTCCTACATTCCTCCCATGGTGTGGCCATGGAAGGGAACGTATTGGGATCATATTTCCTTGCCCCATATCAGGCCTTTTCATTTGAAGAGACTGCTGGGGCCATGTGACCACCAATGGGAGAAAGTTTAAGTTACTTCATGTGTGAACTACCTGCCATGGTGCCACCCACTCTGAATGGGGATTCTCCCCATGGGTGCCATCCAGCCACACCAATGGTTATCTGGCCATTAATCCATTGCCAGGAGTTTCTGTGCCCCAGTCATGATAGGCATAAACTACAGGGAATACCTGTGGAGTGGGCAGTGCAGGCACCACAGTGCAATCCTGGTGGGGGGGGGGGGCGGGCTGCACTAAGTGCAACAAGTACTTGACGAATAGCCCCGCTCCCCTCCCTGCCTCACAACAGGATGGCTACTGTACTGGGTTTTGGGCATACTATGTACTATGACAAGAGGAAGGAAAGATGCCAGGGGGGAAAGGCACAGAGACGGTGCATACAACACAGTGGGCAACCTTTACTCCACAACATGCACTTCTGTAAAATTTGGAAAAGATGCCAGGTCAACCACAATAATGGGGACCATATAACTGTTTATGGGAGATGAAACGAGAAATGAAGATAAAAATCGTGAACCGGACCCAAGCAGGATCTGCCCCAAAAGGACCATCCAACAAAGTCAGAGGAGGTAAGAGATAGTCAAAGTTTAGGTATGCAGCAAAGAAAAAGAGAGCAACACTCCAAGGGCAGGGGCTCTGTGGTAACCAAGCATATACTCACCAAAGAGTGGTGACCCTGTGGGTGGGTGGGGGTGAGACATGGAAAAGTAGTTTAGTTAGTTGTTAAGTGTAGAACATCCTGCTGTGCATGCTCTCATTTTATGTATGCACAGAAAAAGTGTAAGATCCGTGAGCTCTGGCAAGGTCTGATGAAGAATAAACCTCTCCACCTGCTGTGGCAGAGAGCTTGTCCTTTGGACATCACAGCCTTACCATGCCTTGGAGGTCAAGGAGCAAACAGACTCATTCAAGAATGTAAATGATAATAAGCAAACTAAAGAATGACTATGAGAACTGTCTCCCTCTTGACTGCTAATGTCAAAGCAAGAAACATGTCTGTAATGGTCTATAACAAGCTACAGAATAAGAGAGACCTGTTCACCCATCACTGTACTTAAGTTGTAGACAAAAAAACACTGAGCATAAAATACAGAAGAGATAACATTACATTGTTTATGCCATTTAGTAGTTTGGACAGACTGGAGATCTGCTACAAGGGGAAGAAGTCCAACAGTACAGTTCCATGCCACTGCATAGCTGGACCATGAAATGAATTAACTTCGAGAATGGTGACCAGAAATAAAATATCTCTGGAATAGAACAGTGCACAGTACAACAATGCAGAACCTCTAAGTCAAACTACATGACAGTTTTACTGGAAAAGGATGTGTCACACTGCAGTGCGGTGCCACTCAGGCTGTATAACAGTTCTGAGTTGACAGAGTTTTGTAGCACAATGAGGCCAGGGGGAGGGTACTATATACATGACCATCTTCTACTGAATCCAGCATATTACTACGGTATTCAAGAAATGACTGTGAAAAAGATTTGTGACTTTCAAAATTACAATGGACTGAAGAAGTAAGTCAATAGGTTAAAATATAGCTTTTAGAAAGTCTGTGTGTGTTTCAGGTTTAATTCCATTGCAAATCTGCTGAATAACCACTGCAACAGCAGATCTAATTGGCATGTCAATGTATAGCTGAAATTTCTATTTCAATTAATTATCAGTTATTGGTTTAAAAAATGACTGATTCCATAATGAGACAATCTTTTCCAAGAGCACTTAATATAAACAAGTAAATGAATCTACACACATCAAATTATACAACAAAAATCTGCAGGAAGGTTACAGCTCCAACTACATTATATCAAGAGAGTAGAAATTTCACAATTGAAAAAAATGGGTGAAGAGGGGTTAGTCACAGTGATTCCATTTCAAGAGTGTTTTTTCTGACATCTTGAAAGAGGTTTAAATAGCAAGAGAAAAGTCAGATGACAATGCCAGGAAACAAGCAGGGTATATTTTGAAACTTAAGGATGAAGAATGTGATACACAGAGAAGAATGGATGAGGCCTTGCTCATACTGCAGATGAAAAATGGCTTATAATTTTGCTGCTATGCATTAAGAACATACTTTTATTTTTTGTTTTCTGACATTATTAAATATTCCAGTCTCTGGGAACCAAGGACAGAACCTACACAGATCAACAAAAGTGTTGCATCACCTGAATACGTCATACAGGCATGTTGTTCCTGGGACTGTTCCTGTTCCAGTCAGAAGGTTACCCTTCACATTATGTACACACGCACGTGCACATGCACACACAGTTAGCATCAGCACTACCTGCTGGCAGATTTCTGTACTCTAATGGACTGCAGCATTTCAGTTGAAATTAAGGTACCAGTAGGGACACATTAGACACATCTGTAGACCAGTAGAGTGAACATCCATCATACCACAAAGGACAATCACGACCACTGATTTTGTACACAATATCATGTTACGTGCAGAAGACTTGTCAACTACGGAAGTTGCTCGCAGTGCGCACCAGAGTCAAAGTGATGTGCTGTGGACACAGAATCAGTTCCATATGACAGGTAGTGTTGAAGACTTGCATTGCACAGGCTGTCTGCTTTCGAAAGGTGCAAAGGATGACAAATATCTATGACTTCATGAGCCAAAGGAACAGTCGACTGAGTGCTCTAGAACTGAATTCAGCATTCAAAGGGGCTGCAGGACATCAAGCATCACATCACAGACGAATGCTCAACGTGTATCTCCAAGTATGTATGTATGTATGTACGACTATGGCAAGCATCCTACTGTATACCACAACACCACTGATTCCATTAATGATGGGCAAGAAGACATGCACAATGGATGCCCAAGGATTTGTGGCAGGTCTCATTTATGGGCGAAACCGTGATCTGCTTGTACTCCAAAGCCGAGATGAAGATCTCGGTAGCAACTCTGTCTTTCCTTGGTTCCCTATGGACATGAGGGATGAAGTACACACTCCATCGCTCTAAGTTGGCCCGCAGCTCATCATCAGACTGCAAAAGATCATGGTGAAAGATTATGCCCTGGACCGTATTGACATTCTTGTAAGGTGTGACAGTCACAGGAATG
The DNA here is from genome assembly GCF_023864275.1 of Schistocerca cancellata. Classification (NCBI taxonomy): domain Eukaryota; kingdom Metazoa; phylum Arthropoda; class Insecta; order Orthoptera; family Acrididae; genus Schistocerca; species Schistocerca cancellata. The sequence continues at coordinate 743,660,521 of NC_064628.1, read as the reverse complement.
TGTTTGGAGACAAACCATTAATATTAAACACCTCTGACACGGCATCCCACTTTTGCGACAAGGTAGTGGTCGATTGATGTTTTTGGTTATATTTTGTGGGACCACTGCATACCTCTTGTGGTTATTGAGGACACTGTTATTGCTCTACAATACAGGGACCAGATTCTGCAAGCATTAGTGGGACATTATTGCACACATTTTGGTGATAATTTCATATTGACGGATGCTAAATCGCATGTCCGTTGTGCTGTTCTAATGAACAAATTCTGTCAGCATGCTAGGATCACCAGAGTGGAGTGGCTTGCCCTTCCCTGGACGTAAACCCAATTGAAATGTGGGGGCCTGATTCCAATGATCTGTTTTTGGACATTGACAGTGACTATGCACTGTGCGATTTATACATAACAGCCACTGAAGAGTGGGAAAATGTGGACCAGAGCTGGCATGATCAACTCATTGATGGTATGCCACAACAGATTCATGTCTGCATCCAAAGAAGTGAGTGTTCCACAAAGTAATTAGATTACTCAGGAGTGCTGAGAAAAATCCTCAACAGTAGAAATACGATATTGTTGTTATACAAACAACCATTTTTTTTATTTGATGATCTGGACACACTGCACATGAATGTATATGCATGTCTCAAAGCCAATTTTTCTTTTCTGTACCATAAATTTTAAAATAAAAGGGTGATGCAAAACTTCTGTTGATGTGTGTTCATCTACACCTAAAGAATGATATTTTCACTCTGCAGCATAATGTGTGCTGATATGAAACTTCCTGTCAGATTAAAACTGTGCGCCGGACCGAAACTCGAACTCAGGACCTTTGCCTTTCGCAGGCAAGTGCTCTACCATCTGAGCTACCCAAGCACGACTCATGCCCCGTCCTCACAGCTTCACTTCTGGAAGGTAGGAGATGAGGTACTGGCAGAAGTGAAGCTGTGAGGACGGGGCACGAGCCGTGCTTGGGTAGCTCAGATGGTAGAGCACTTGTCCATGAAAGGCAAAAGTCCCGAGTTCGAGTCTCGGTCACAGTTTTAATCTGCCAGGAAGTTTCATCTACATCTATACTCTGTAAACCACTGTGATGTGCTTGGTACGGGTACTTCCCAAGATACCATTTATTAAGATTTTTGCCCATTCCATTCACATATGTAGTGTGGGAAGAACAATTGCTTAATTGTCTCTATCCACACTATAATTAGTCTAATCTCGTTTTCCCGAGCCCTATGGGATGGGAGTAATACATATAGTGTTGTAATATTCTCCTACATTCATCACTCAAAGCTGATTCTAGAAACTTCTAAACAGACTTTCACGGGATAGTTTGTGTCTATTTTCAAATGTATGTAGGCTGTATGCAATCTGATACTAAAATGCAGACTTTCACGGCCGGAAATATCATGTCCATTATAATTATCCGGACCGTTAAGCCGTGGTCGGTTGATGAAGGGGGACCCCCTTGAAGATCCGCGGGCGGAGACAAAACGTTGGGAATCGACACAGAATTCATCAACCGGCCACGGCATAACAGCCCGGATAATTATAATGGACATGTATGCAATCTACTTTTTAGACTGATTATATGTCCCAGTATTCTATCAATAAATCAATGCCTGTCACCTACTTTACCTACAATGGGTATTATGCGATTATTCCATTTCATATCACCACAAGTTGTTACACCCAGGTATGTATTTGTACAAATAGATGATTACAGCTGTGACTCATAGAATGCTAAGTCTTTTTTTTTCCCTCCTCCACATTTTGTCACATATACAACTTTACATTTCTGAACATGTAAAGGAAATTGCCAGTCTTTGTACCACTTTGAAATCTTATAGAGATTTGACTGAATATTAGTGCAGATCTTTTTTTTAGACAATACTTAACTATAGACAACTGTATCATCTGTGAAAAGTCTTAAGTTGCTATTAGTGTTGTCCGCAGTGTCATTAATACTCAACGTAAACAGCAAGGGTCCAAACAAACTTCCCTGGGGCATACCTGAATTTACTTCTGCATCTGTCAGTGACTCCATCCAATATAATATGCTGAGCCCTCCCCCTCAAAAAATTCGCAATTCAGTCGCAAATCTCACTTGCTAACCGATACAATTACAGTTTTGATGACAAACATATGTGTGGCAGTGAGTCAAATACCTTTCAGAAGTCAATAAACACTGCACCTATCTTCATCTTGATCCATGGCTTTCAAGATGTCATATGAGAAAAGAGCAAATTGGGTTTCACATCAACAATATTTTCAGAAGCCATGCTAGTTAGTATGGAGGAGGTAATTGTGTCCAAGATACTTCATAACATTCGTCAAAGGTACCTCATTATATCTGAACTCAAAATATGTTCTAAGATCCTACAACAAAATGACATCAAGGACACTGGATGGTAGTTTTGTGAATTACATCGATTTCCCTTCTTGTAGATGGGTGTGACCTGCACCTTCTTCCAACCAATGGGCAAAGTTTTTTTGTTCAAGGTATCATCATATATTATTGTTAAAAGAGGGGCTAAACACAACCACAAATTTGGTATAATATCTGCCTGAAGATATAAAAATCCAATCAAGGGCAAGCAGCTAGAAGATTCTGAACCAATCACAGGTATTACTTGGCTTGTGAAGTCTGGGAAGAGTATATCTCAATATATCTCTCTTGAAGCTTTTTCACACTGAGGTGGTATCCACTGGGTCTGTAGATGCTTTCTTCACTGTTATCAAGTGCAATTTTTTCACTAAACAGCTACCAAAATCTATTTATTTGCAAAAATAAAAATATTTCCTTTATTTAACTTCTCTCACATAGAATAGAAAGTATATGAAATATAACCATACCAAAGAATTTCTAACCACTGTTTCAACTCACCTTTTGGCAAACCTAATGTTGATAGGTACATTGAGATACTCAGAGTTACAACAATAACCCTGTGCTTCATAATATCCTCTCTTGTGGGAATACGAAATGATTTCACTCCTCCTTTAACATCTATTAGACAATACTGAGAAAAGAGAAAAAATGTATCAGTGTGAATGTCACTTTTAAGTTTAGTAAGTAGCATTGTATGTAATATTTACCTTCTGCACAACCTGGTTTACAGTTGCAACCCATCTTTTGTGGTAATAGATTCTTAAAGGTCTTGCATATTCATTACCAGCCTCCACATATGGATGAAGATAATCTTTGATGTAAAGGTCCGCTGCACTAAAAAAATAATGGTACTTCAGCAACAGAAATTACTTTATTCAAAAGAAATACCTTTTTTCTGTAAAGTATGTGTACTGCCTTCATCATGTTGTCCAAATTTGTTCACTCACCATGGAAATAATAATGTGGAACAACTAAATAATGCCAATACTAAATTGGTAACTGACTTACTTAATAACAAATAGTAAATATCAGAGACACACAAAACAAAGAAATGACAAAAGTCAAAATACCTAAAGCCCTCAGTAATCATGAAACAGAAAATACTAAAGTAAAAATCAAGTATGAGTAGGTATAGCAATCCCACACTGACTCAACATGTGACAGCAACTCTGTAGACAAATATAATAATTTCTTGGAATTATGGGAACAAGACCTTTATTCAAGAACTGTGACAAGGTGGTAATTTTATTTAATCACAAAATTTCTAGATTTTTCAAGGCTATATCCCAAATTTTCCAGCAACAATATTTGTTTTATGTGAAAACAAGTTTTTCCTAACTAGTTATTATGGCCTTTTTCTTGCCACATCACTTAGTGATTGTTCCAAGTTCAGTTTGGATTTATGTTTCACCAACAATTCTGTAAGTGATAAGCTCTTGCTGCCACTGGAAATTCCTTTATTGTGACTGTCTGTCAAAAATTATGCACTATGCTGTGTCACTGTGCAATAACATTAGATAAATGAGAAATCCTCGATAGAACATGTTTCAAACTGTTGTCACTGGAATGTTATATCAATATACTTCGATAGCAACAATGCATTAGTTTCAAATCAGATGCACGTCATGCTATGTTTATTGTTAAATTGAAGAATGGCCCTGTAAAAAAGATATCAAAGTACTACTTTGCATTGCAATTTGTAAAAATGGAACTGAAATTTGAATATTATTAAAATGTGAGCTAAAAACACATATGTTCAACTATAGATCTGTATTTATATTTTTTATAGAACTGAAAAACCCACTTTCTTGTTTGTGCAAATGAGGAATTCACAGCTACGTGACAAATTCTCCTGTACTTTACACTTCTTGTCACATTCACAATTCTGCAATGGGGAGATGTAGAGCACACAGATAATAAAAAGGATTGAGGCCAATAACCACACCAGAGGTGGTCTCAAAGAAGAATCCCAGAACAATTTGTAATAAAATGACTCCAAACATTTCTTTCCATCAATGAACACTTCAGCTCCCCCTAGAACTTCTCAGAATTCCCTAAATATTTCAAAGTACCACAAGGTTACCCGGCTTTTCCAGTAAATTCAATTTCCCTGCATATTTTCAATTTTTCAGGTTTTCCAGACCAGTCACCAGCCTCTGAGATGAAAGGGGGGAGATGGAAACATAAAGAGACTATCATAGGGGGAACATGACACTAAATTACTCAATGGAAACGCAAAACATCTGCATACCATACAGCATTATTATTCAAAAATTCTTTAAGATCATATGATGGTGAAAGGAAAAGGAAAAAAAATGAGAAAAGATAGGAATCTAAATGCAAGAACATGCATACAAATGCAGTCCTGAATTTTGCAGAGTATTACTCTAACAAAGATTGACGTATTATTTAGGAATTAAGGAGACAACTCGCCTAAAGGCAGAAGTTCTGCGTCGTCAATAAATAGACACACAAAAGATGCTTTACTTTGCTAGCTTTTGGAACGGAATTCTTTTCTCAAGCTGTAAACACACACACACACACACACACACACACACACACACACACACACACACACACACCTGTCTACCTATATTGTGTTCATTCGACTGCCAGCTCTTTCCTGGTCCAGTGAGTGTACTGGGGTGAGGTGGGGGTTCATTGTGGGGTGGGGTGGGGTAAGGGATGGAGGGAGGTGGGAGGCAGGGAGGGGGTTCGGGAGTGGAAGCATCTAGTGGCTCCCCACTCTCCCACGAGCTGCTAGACCTAGACACTTCCCTCCCCCCCCCCCAACCCTCACCCTGCCTCCCGCCTCTCTCCATCCTTCACCCCACCCCACACTGCACCCCCACCTCATCCCTGTTCAATCACCGTGGGCCAGGAAAGAGCTGGCAGTCGAATATGAGCAAAATGTACGGAGACAGCCCTGTGTGTGTGTGTGTGTGTGTGTGTGTGTGTGTGTGTAATTCCATTCCAAAAACTAGCAAAATAAATCTCTGTACCTTTTGCGTGTTTATCTGTTGACGACACAGTGCTTCTGCCTTTAGCTGAGTCATCTCCTTTATTCCCAAATAATTAGTTATTCTCAACCAGAATTTTCCTTACATTATTATCTAACCTAGATTGGCTTGTTCCAGATACACATCGAAACTACTGAAAAAAAAATTATTTTCTTATGAGACACCAAAACCAACTCCATTACAGCAGTGAAAGTAGAGAAGTAACATCTTTAAAAAGAAAAAAAAAGAAATGTATACCTGACCCAGATGTTAGCACCATGTAAGGACACTAGCCTAAGGTTACAGATGAAGAAGACTAATGAGTTCAATAGCTGCCGAAAATAACAATCTCAATGGCATAAACAATGGAAGAATCTTCTTTCCCGATTGTGGAAGCAATGTCATCAGTATCAGCACAATGCAAAGGACACCTGTCCACGTCAACTGGGAGGTGACAATATTCTGTGGCACTGTCAACTTGGACCACAGTAAAACTGCAATGTGGAGGACAACAGGATAGCACCACATTATTTCCTAAATATGGCAACCATGGAAGTCAAAGATCTATTGGAAGTGTCAAAATAACTAAGAAATAAGACACTTTAAGCACATCAGCCGATAGAGTGGTCTCGTGCTGGTTCACCAACTATAGGAAACAATTCCAAAAAAGGGAACTCAAAAACTAATGACAGCATTTTCTGCAACACAAGTAGTCTACTGTCTCTCGATTTTATACATTGAGGAACTGCCATTATTGCTGATGCACACTGTCTAACAATAAAGAAACTGTGGTAACATTTCAAAACTGGATTTGTGCTCTTCCATGCCAGATTTTACAAGGCTGAGGAAATGTGGCAACTCTCATGATACACTGCTTGAAAATAAAATGGAAGCACCCACAAGACATGGTCCAATGACAATATAACTTCATTTAATACATGCCATCAGTGGGTATGTAAATGATTAGAGCTGCAATTCTCTGTGACAGGTAGAGCAGCCACCAGAGTACATTATTGTCGTTTGTGTTTAGTTTGTTACCTGGCTTGGTAGGGTATAGAAGGGGCGTTAACAGCATCAGATGTTGAGTGGTCACTGTGAAGAGCATGGAGATGCAGCACACTTGTGAGAGACAGCATTATAAGTGCCTGACAAAATTTTGAGAGAGTTCTCATTGTGTGTCTCAATTTGATCACCGGGTCGATTCGGTAATATTCAAATTTGTGAGGTATCACAGTGACAGTGGCCTGATGTCAGACTGCAAACGTATGTGATGGAGGGCATAATCGTCATCAGGGTTCCAGTTGACCATATCTGACCACCACAAGGAAGGATCACTATATTGTGCACCAAGCAAATCAAAAGCTCTTCACATCTGTGCCTGTAATTCAAGAACAAGTAATGGACTCTGTGCAACATTCTGTCTCATCCCACACTGTTGGTCAGAGACTAGCAGCAGCCAAACTAGGGAATTACCTTCGAAAGCATAAGCTACTGTTAACACCACAACATGAAAAGCTGCATTTGGAATGCTTCTGTGGCTGGGAAGTGTGCACTGCCGATGAATGCCATCGCACTGTAGTCAGTGATGAATTGCAGTTCTGTACTACTGCAGAAGGTGATCATCACTGAGCATGGTGACCACTTGGAATGGGGCCCAATTCTTCCAATGTTTTGAAGAGGCACAGAGGCGTTACATCTGGTGTCGTGGTGTGGGGAGCCATAAGGTATGACTTGAGGTCACAGCTGGCAGTGACTGAGGGAACTCTGACGGCACGAAAGTATATAAAGACATCCTGCACCCTCATGTGTTTCCTCTAATATGATAGTACCATGGGCCATTTTTCAACAGTAGAACACTTGTCCACACAACATGGCTCAATGAACATTGTACATGATACTGTACACTCAAGGCCACCAAGATCCCAATTCATACCCTTTAGAACATGTGAGAGACCAACTGACATCAATGCCATCCCAGTACCAGTATCTAGGATATTAAAGACCACGAAGAGAGACATTGGTTTTGTAACACTCTTGCCAACCAAATCAGTGCAAGCCAGAGAGGGTGCATCATCATACAGATTAGTGAGCAAATACTGCCAATCACTTTAATCACTGAAATTAATCATTGCAATATCATCATATACTCTCTCAGACTGAAGTTTCAATTTGTTTCTTCCTCTCCTGGGTGCTTTAATACAATCTCCTCCACAATGATCAATTGCCAGACAAATAAAAAGTCTTAAGATGGTCTCAGTCGTCATGTTTTGACACTCACAGCACTTTCTGAACTACTCTCCTGTATGCATATGTATGCCTTCTTGCACTCATTCAAAGCACTTGGTAAGGTCTTCACAAGGCAGGCATCTTCTAGGAAGTTCTTTAACCACACATTATATCCAAAGAAACTCAAATCAACACTTGCTGATCCCCCTCTCCATTCTGACAAACAGGTAGATACTGAGTAAAGCTTGATCAAAACTGTAAGGTGGTTGGCCATTTCTCCTCAATGCCTCTACTGAATCTACAGACACAAATTCCTCTTGCCCTTATCCCCATCAATGCACATCATTCATTTACTGCATACCCCGTTTTTTAATTTGCTAGGTGGGTCTCTTCTGCGGAGTCTGAAAGGTACAGCCAATAATTCATTTCAAGACTGAATTGGTACAGGCATACCTCATTACTAATCATTATATTGAACACACTGCCTTTTACCACTTGGAACAATTTTTCTACCTTCTGCAGATAGAATATGGAGTAGACAGAAATGAATCCATTAGAAGCATTAGAAATTCAGTATTACAGGAGACTGCTGAGGACTTGATATATTGATCAAGTATATTCAATAAAGAACATAACTGATTAAAGTGACAGAATAGAACAGTTATTCACACATCATTACAAGACTCATTGTTGAAAACTGTAGTTTAAGTGTTGATGAAAGGAAAGAATCACAGCAGTATTGCTACCTACAAATACTGAAGGCAGATTGTTGAGGATGATGGATGCTGCAGTTACGCAGAAATGAAGAATATAGCTGCAGGTAACAGGGCTAAACAACTACATCAAACCAACCTTACTGCTGACAACTAAAACAACAGAATTTATCTCAGGAGTTATACAGTGTAGTAGCTTGGTATACAATGGGTAATATTTGACTGTGCATCTTTATAACCTGAGAGTTCTCATGTATGAACTTATAAAACACAAGCAATGTGATATTAAAGGTGCATTAAATTTGTTGAAAGGTGCAGCAAGGATGGTCTTACTACACATATACCGTATTTTATGGACTATTAGATGTTACGAGCTATAAGACACATCTTAATTTTTGAGCAATTTTTTTAAACATTTTTACCATTTATATTATTAGATTGCAAGGCCAGACTAAAACAATTCTTAGTTCATAAAACGAAACTGATCTTTAATATACATGAAAACATCATCTGAACTTTCTTCTTCCTCCTCTTCCCGTACAAGGTTGTCTTCACTTCCTCCGAGAGCATTATTTATGTCACACTTCTTGAAAGATTTAACAATAATGTCTTATCTCACTCTAGACCATGACTGTTTAATCCGCTGACACACTTATTTGATTGTAAGTAATTTTAAAACTCCCATCAGTGTGAATTCATGTTGTGTTTCATCCATTTGTTTCATTCCTCTCTCATACACATTTTAAATGGTTTATTTATTGAGGCATTGAGAGGTTGCAATTGTGAAGCAAGTCTTTCCAGAATAACAGCAAGCTCTGTACTTTCCTCTCTCAATTTATCTTTCACACGATTTTCCAAATTACTACTAAACTGATCTGGCACAAGACAAGAACTCTTCTTCAACAAAGACCTTTCCTTCTCTCCCACACTCTGTTAATCCACAGTTTCATATCAGCCTCATCCATCCAACCTTCTCATATACATGAGCAACAACTGGCAATATTTCAGAAGGTTTTGGCATTGTTTCATGCTTTAAAATGATCACTGGGTGCCATCAGCACAGCATGAAAGGACAACAGTGTAGTGCATTTTTTCACGTCCACCTGTTTTCATAGTTACAGTTTTAACACCTTTCACGGCAACAGTTCCGTTACTCAGCACAAAAAAAATGTCAGAGGCGTTTCGTCCTTATTCGCTATTTGGCTTAGTTCGACACTGGTTTTCCTTCGATGTTGAATAATAAAGCAATGGAAAGATGATATTTTCTCTTCATACTCTTGTGGCATTTTCTGAGAAATTTTGGTTTTCTTTCACATGCTAAGCCCTTGACACATCATAAACCTATAGCACCAGCCAATTCCACCCTCAAAGTCTGTCAAGTTCCACTGTAGCACTAGTTTAGGAGTGTGTATTTGAATCATTTTTGTATTAATTCCAACGCCATTTCGATGGTGTCCTTGAATCCGTTTCAATACGTCATCTCCTAGTTTGGATCATTTTGCACTCAGTCCTTTATTTGCACATTTAGTCTTCCTCACTTTTTTCAGTTCTTCTTTACTAGGCCATCAATCGCGAATCTTTTTTTTCTGTTGGTGAAGGCCCAAAATGCCGCTCAGTTTGTGTTTAATGTTTCAAACAGATTTTCATTCAGACCTACGTAAAATAGTAAAAATCATCAAATGAAAATGTTTCAATTTCACTGCCGTTTCTGTCTAATTACAACATGCACAGAGAAACAATTGAAAGGCTCGTGGTCCATCCAGATGACAACATACTCTTCTTTGTATAAGCTATAATTTTCATTTTATAGACCGCATCATATGAATACCTTTTATTTTTTCCACTATGAAACTAGCTACCAACAAAAATATTGTACTGTTACTGATAACACAAAGAACTTTCAAGTTCACTGGCACTGTAGACTCCAATGAAGCACCACAGGCTATACATTGTTCTGCTTTGGGATGGGAGGGAGACAGTGTCAGCAAGCTTGTGAATCCCCACATATTTGTCGCATTGGTGCACTGCTACTGCCACTTGGATCCAATGCTGTCAAATAAGAGACAGGTCATTTTAAGACCAGCAGGAATTTTAAATCAAACACTGGACATTTCTATATTAATATCAAGTATAAGATGCACCTGAATTTGAGGCAATTTTGTAAAGAAAAAAGTGCATCTTATAGTCCATAAATACGGTACAACACTGACAATCTCCCTGACATGCATCTCTCCTAACCTGTTGCCCATTCCTTTGTCTTACCTCTTCCATTATATCTTCTGTCCACCCCCCCCCCCCCTCCCTCTCTCTCTCTCTCTCTCTCTCTCTCTCTCCCACCCCCCTTTCATCCCTCTCCCTATTTTCTCTCCCTCTTCATCTCAGCCTTCCTCTCATTCTCCCCTTCTCTCCATCACTCTATAATTAAAGGCTCTGTGAACTCCTATGACCTTGTTGTTCACTCACTCATCTGTCAAAAGACTTGCCTCACTCTACCGTGCTACCCTTTGCTTGCCTTTTGTGTCCTCCCCTACTTTCTCTCCACTGCCATCAGGCCAGGCAACTGTTATCAATAATTAATCTCACCAGAGCTGCACGAGTGTACATTTGGGTGTCTTGTGTGGTATTGTGTGTGTCTCCTACATAAAATAGTAAAAGTCGTCAAATGGGAATGTTTCAATTTCAGTTCCACTGTCGTTTCAGTCTAATTATAACATGCATGTAGAAACAAATGAAAGACTGGTGGCCCATCCAGATTACAACATACTCTTTTCACAACTTTTTGCTCTTTATGTTTTAAATGTAAAATGGGTGCCTTTTTATGACCCTCAGAGAAATGGGAACACAGTACTTCATTGCAGTGAAAGAAAGAGATGAGAAATATTCCGACAACAATAAATGTGGTTAATGTGGGCAAACAGCAGCTTGAGTTAATCATGTAGAGACTAGAGAGCCAATTCCTCCTGGAAACAACTGAAGTAGTGCTCAAAGGAAATATAAAATTGAAAGATTTTCAAAGCGAAGCAAGTACGAAAGTACTACTGAAAAAGTGATCCAAGGTAACTTGGTGCAGACAATTCTTTACAAAAGGATACTGAGAGCGTTATCCTTCTTTGACATACAATTTTGTTTCAGACCACTACTTCCTTGATAAATATTACAAGCAAAGGCGTCATGGAAGGGAAATCAGAAAGAAACCGCAGAAAACAATTGGCAAGAATAAAATAAAATAACACAATAGTATTGGGAGAAGAAGACCAAGGCAAAATCAGAGACCAAGGAAAGAAGAAAAATAAAGCTTGGATGAGGACTTACTCCACAAAAGGAAGAAACTTATGAGAAAGAATAGAAAAAGCAGTGGCCAAGAAGACGAACAAAAGTATATTTCCATCAAGTTGTGGAGTACTAATGTCACACAGTAATATGACATTAATACAAGAATTGAACAACCAAATAAATCTCCCATAAAATAATTTTTTCATTCACAAATAAAACAACAGTTGTGTTTCAACATTTCTATATGGCATCCTTTCTGTAATATGTGCTTATTCAGCAGTGTTACTTGACAGTCTTTGTGGAGCTTGTCAGTTTAGGGGACAAGAAATGACAGGTTGAAACTGTGCATCAACTGTTCAACTGAGCATAGAAAATCAACACAAGTGAAAAATTTTGCAAAGTTTCTGTTACATAATAAACAGTATCTGTATTTAATAAGGTACATGCACATTATCCTGTAGTTCTCTTTAAGACAAGAGCAAGAGTTATTGTCTCCACCTTACTGCTAAATTTGTTGCTTATAACAAGAAAGGAGCCCATGAGTATATTACCCAATGAACATTAGTAGCCATAAGCTTTAGTAACGAAGAAGAGCCTAAGTGACTGTTAAGGGACTGCTTTCACTCATTTGATAGAATGTATTACAAATTGAAGAAATAAATAATAGAAATCAACATCTGTAGCACATCAGGGTATCCCAGGAGGAATCAATATTCCGGGATATGACAGGTACATTCATTTGAAGCAAAAAAACTTCATGTGGTTTCCAAGATAGAACACATTTAATGTACATTTGTTTTTAAACTAGTGGCTCACATGTATGTCTTACCCGCCCAACACCTTCGACATTTTATTCTATCCCATCTTGCCTCATTACTTTCAATATCTTTGCTTGGAATGTCTTTCTCCCATTAAACTAGCAGGTTATGAGCAAAGTAGTGTGAGAGATTAGGCATATATCACGAAGAAGCATTGTTTAACTGTGTTTGTACGCTTGCTGCCTAAAATGTCCCAAATTTACAATAATGAAGAATATGCAGTTAGGAAATATGTTCACAGCTTCTGCCATGATAGTGCTCCTACTGCTGTCAAAGAATAATGTCAGTGCTTTCCAATGAGTCGAATTCTTGATCATAGAGTGTTTACCAAAATTTCAAGCACACTGTGTGAAAGGGTATTCTACCATTTATCCATTTTTCTTCTGGGCGTGTAGTTCAACAACTTGTGCAGCAACAGCAACACATTGTTGAAATGACACACGGTAACTTTCTGCGTGTATCAATGTCCCATGAACAAGTGTACGATGAACACTAAATGCAGAAAGCTTGTACCCATTTCATGTAGAGCAAGTTCACAATCTTGGTATTGGCGATAATGCTACACGACTTGAATTGCCATTGGTTCAAAGACAACTGTCATTTGCTTTCATTAATACTATTCACTGATGAAGAGATGTTTACATGGAATGGAATTTACAAGTTCATTTTTCGATCAATGTTTCATGTGGTATGATTGGTAATACGTTGATAGATCCAGTCATTTCAGAAGAGCAAATTACTAGTATTGTTTGAAAAATTCATTAGCTGAGCACCTTGAGGAAATTCTCCTGCCCCTTCAGACTGCAATGTGCTTCCAGGATGACAGGGTCCCTCCACATTTTACCAGACGTATGAGGGAACATCCCAACTGCATCTACCTTAATCACCAGACTGGTTGTGGTAGTAAAATTAACTGGCCACCCAGATCACCAGACCTTATGCCATCAGATTTTTGTTTATGGAATTGGATTAAGTCCAAGGTGTACAAACAGAAGGTGAATATGCAAGATGAGCTGCTTGGTCATGTCACTGATGCAGCTGAACACATTAGAAAAGGTGCAGAGGCACTCTGACAGGCAACACAACGTGTTCTCCCATGAGTGCACCAATGTGTGGAAGTTGATAGTGGGCTATTCAAACATTTATTGTGCAGAGTACAACAGCTGTAGTGTAATATGTATGATAATGTTTAGAGGCTAATGTGTTAAAAATACTTATTTTTCAACTGATACTTAGTACAATACATGTTGTAATGTTTTCAAACTGTTATATGTGTGTGAACTTGACAATGCATTGAATAATACAGAAAAAAAATAACAATGCAGATTAAATGTTTTCTGTCCTAGAAACCATTTGGAAAAGGACATTTGTCCATACGAAGTTTTTTTGCTTCAAATGAGCACTTCTGTCAGATCCCCGAATACTGATCAATCTTTCTGAGACCTTCTACACCTGTATGCTGCAGCATGAAAACAGAAATTTTCAGCCCTATTTGCATGAACAAAGTGCATTTCAAAATTATTACATTTGCAGCAGTGTTTGGAACTGCTGGTTTTACTGCATCAAACAGACTGAACCAAGATTTGTTACAGTTTACATACATTCAGCTACATGAAGAAAAATGTAATGCTGGAGAAAAAGCAATAAATGGAACTGAATATTGTTATTAACTATAAATGACCTCAGTACGGCTGATGCTACTACAGGGACCACAAGTCAGATGTTCTGTTAAAGATAGACTTTCAATAGAAAATGTAGGAACAACAAACTGGATAGAAGATCACAATAATGGGAGACTTAAATGGACATGTGGGCTATTTGGAAGTACTAATAGTTGAAGGCTGGGAAAGAGAAAGGAGGAAGGGCAAAAATTGTTAGACATCTGTGAAAGGGGTGAGCTACCAGTCAGTAACACCTAGTTTAAGAAAAGGAAGTCACAAGGTATCACGGTACTGACATGATTTGTCAAGTAACTCAGTGATAAACTACATAATACATGACCAGCACACACGTCAAGATAATACCTTCCAAAGCCCTAAGCAGTGATCACTTTCTTTTAGTGGTGAAGCTGTGTAAAAAGGAAAAAGAGGGCAGAACAACAGAAAAGAATGATAAGAGTGTGGAAATTGAAAGAAGCAAAATTTAAATAATTTCAGAAAATATTAAAGAACGACACACTGTGGAATGCAATGCAGTCAGTAGACGAAGAGAAAGAAAGATCCACAACAATTATGGTGGAAACAGGACAAAAATTGTGTGTAAAAACCATTAATAAGAAAAAGTGGAAAGAAACACCCTGGTGGAAATATAGAGTAAGGAAGTAGGTTGCAAAGAAAAATAAAGCTTCCCATATACGATTTCAGGACAGATCAGAAGAAGCACAAAAAAATACACAGCATAGCAAAGAGACTGATAGCAGCAGAAAAGAGGAAATGGATGGAATAGTGGACAAAAATTATGAAAAAGGACAGTGAGAGGAGTACAAAGGTCCTCTATGGAATAGGTTATGCCTAAGAAGAGAGACCTGATGGAAAGTGTCAGGATGATCAATAGTGAATGAAAGGAAGTTGAGAAGGTACAAAAATCGAGGAGATGTGGAAGGGATATGTTGAAGAGTTACTAAACACCAATGGAAATACGGAAGAGGAAAGTCGTGAGCCAGGGAATGTAGAGGATGTCAAGCTGGACATAATTTGGACAGAAATGGAGAAATGACAGAGACAATCAAAGGATGAAATGCACCTGCACTGAATGAGAAAGTATGGATATGATGGAGCACAGTGGGTGCATCACGTCACGAGAACAGCATAGAAAGAATAAGAGGACATGTGAACACTAGAAAAGGGAGTCATAGTGCCAATTTTCAAGAGGGGTTTGCAGGAAACTTCATCAAAATTATAAAGGAGTTATTCTTATGCTGCCAAAGTATTTGAGAACATTCTGTAAAACACAGTATACAACGTGGTAGGAGGCAACAGCAGATCCAATTTTTAATGTAAGGCAGCATTAAGACACGCACTACAAATATGGTAAGAATATAATAATGGTGTTACTGGACACTGAGAAAGCATATGACAGTGTGAAGAAAGCAACATCTTTACAGAAGCAGAAAATGGGAATTCGAAGGTCGACTGTGAGAACGAAAAAAATGTATCGAGGAAATCAGTTGTGTAAAATTAAGAGAATAGAGACCGGTTTGAAGAGAAAAATGGGCTCAAGCAAGTGACTGCACTATCCTCCCTAGTTTTCGTCAGCATTGCGGAAAGGTAACGATGGGCAGTAGCACAAATAGGATACGAAAATAAGAAAGGAACGGCACGGGGAAATGGAGACAGAGAGCTAAGAGAAAGTTTAAATGTGTGGGAGGAAGTGGCGGGTCAGTACGGATCAAAATTTGTCGCGAAGAAGTGCGAAATGACAGTGACAGGACTAAGAGGAAAGTAGCAATAGATGTAACTATTAGAGGACACGTACTAAAATAGTGAAAATATCAAGTACCTGGAAAGCATAATAGAAGATAGCAGGAGGAATGATAAGGAGGTAAGTGCACGGGGTAGTCAACCACGTAGATTTCTGCCCTGTGTCCGAAGCCCGGTGTGGAGCAGGGATGTACTGCCAAAACGTAAGTGCCGTATCGACGTATTGTGTTCCAATACTAATGTATGCATCAGAAATGTGGGTAACGAAGTAAAGCAAATTAGCAGCATACAGGCTTACGAGATGAAATTTCAAAGAAGCAGAATGGGGTGTACTGGAAGGGATAGAGTAAGGAATGAGTAACCTAGAAGAAGACCAAGAGACAGGATCACTGGAGAGAAGGAGCGTGGCATGGTGGTGTGAGGTCAGAATAGATCGAGATGCTTATGTTCTTAAAAGATCCAGCACGTGTCTGAAAACTGTTAGTGGTACACTCATGTAGTGTGTCCTGGTACATTTCACTGTTTATTAACCTCACAAGTCACAGTCTATTACATGGGCACTTGTTCTTTGCAGTTTACACACACACACACACACACACACACACACACACACACACACACACACACAGAGAGAGAGAGAGAGAGAGAGAGAGAGAGAGAGAGAGAGAGAGAGAGAGAGAGAGAGAGTGTGTTTCACCACCTTCCACATGTAGAGGTTCTGAAAGTACAATATAGAGGGATTTTGTAATTTGTCTGGAGACAT
Source organism: Schistocerca cancellata (assembly GCF_023864275.1). Taxonomy (NCBI): domain Eukaryota; kingdom Metazoa; phylum Arthropoda; class Insecta; order Orthoptera; family Acrididae; genus Schistocerca; species Schistocerca cancellata. The sequence continues at coordinate 743,643,925 of NC_064628.1, read as the reverse complement.
TTTGTTACTATTTCGTTCTTTCAGTTATTTCGTAAGTGAAGAACATAACTGAGCAAGAGTAAAATCTCTATATCAAGAAGAATTAATTTATTTCATAATGTTAAGTACTAAGTGATATATTTTACATGTACTAACAAAAACAATCAATTATTGACAAAATTATTTAATTGTATATCTAAAAACAAAGATATTTGGGATGTGTGTGTGTGTGTGTGTGTGTGTGTGTGTGTGTGTGTGTGTGTGTGTGCGCGTGCGCGCGAGTGTATACCTGTCCTTTTTTCCCCCTAAGGTAAGTCTTTCCGCTCCCGGGATTGGAATGACTCCTTACCCTCTCCCTTAAAACCCACATCCTTTCGTCTTTCCCTCTCCTTCCCTCTTTCCTGATGAAGCAACCGTTGGTTGCGAAAGCTTGAATTTTGTGTGTGTTTATGTGTTTGTTTGTGTGTCTATCAACCTGCCAGGGCTTTCGTTTGGTAAGTCACATCATCTTTGATTTTAGATATATTTTTCCCACGTGGAATGTTTGCCTCTATTATATTCAAATTATTTAATTAGATAGATTTGTTGTAATAGGCAAGCTTTCAGAGCCAGTGGCTCCTTCTTCAGGTAGAAGGAAGAGGGGTGAAGGAAAAGGACTGAAGAGGTCTGGAAAAAGGGGTAGATTTTGGGAAAGTCACCCAGAACTGCGGGTACTTACCGTACAGGAAGAGAAGGGGAGACTTTTCCTTTCCTTCTCATCCCGTATGTTAGATCTACCCCTTTTCCTAGACCTCTCCAGTTCTTCTCCTTCACCCCTCTTCCTTCTGCTTGAAGACCTAATTAAATAATTTTACATCTACTATATAAGTAAACAGCCAATAAAGGTACTGAGTGGTAAATGCAAAAACCATGCCTAACAGTATTCTCTTGGCTGTCTAATGACACACAAAGGAGACAAGTGTCACAACATTTGCTATATCTACAGGCAGTAGACAGAATAATGTAACAAATGTCTGGTAATTATGAAAAAAGACAATGCAGCATTTACTTTTATTGGTTCTGTAAAAAAATTATAATTGATACTAACACAGCTGAAGATGGTCACAAGTTATATGTAGGATTATTTAGTTGCTGTAACTGATATCTGCTCATTTGAGTGAATGCTGACTTTTTTTAATCGAGTAGACTGCTCCGTACCATCTTTAAACTGCTTTATATATAGAACAATGGCAAATAACTTGTACGTGTAAGTGAGGAGTTATTGTCTTCTCTCAGTTGTTCATATAGAACAATTAGCCTGATTCTGATTCATGTAAAATAACTAGCCTGATTCTGACTTGCAGATGCAGTTCACACAATTTCACTTAGATGGCATTCAACCTTTACTAATTAAATTGTACAGAAATCAGATATGTGTTTACACTGATTGTCTTACAATCATCAAATTCAATTGTAAATTAAAGTAATGGACTGGAAGGCTAGCAAGCAGTGACAAGTACATGCTGGCTTACACTTTGCATCCTCCCTCCCCCCCCCCCCCTCTCTCTCTCTGTCTCTCTATGTGTGGGGGGGGGAGGGAGGGAGGGAAGTGGATGGGGGGGGGGGCATGCTTCCACGTGCACTGATACAATTAATGAATATGAAACTGCTTATAATACTCTGCAACTGAACAAAGTGAGGAAAGAAAGGCAAGCTGTAAAAATAATGCAAACATACCTGTTAGAATGTGTACAGACTAGGATGTGTGTACCCGATTGCAAAAGTAAATGCTTGATGGCTTGTGCTAAAGTGTAAGTCTTCCCAGTGCCAAAGGGCCCTGAAAAGAATAATGATTTCAGAAATATTTCCAAAGACAAAGCAACAAATTTTATATTAAGCTTTTCGCTGCCAAAGACGTGCTCTACACACACTATGCTGAAGCTGGCTTTTGTTACAGCTGTACTGCTTGCCAAACGCTGGTTCCCGTTCAGAGAAAAGGTGTTCTAGCTGCTACAAAGTACTTATCATATGATTTTAAGCCTATTACTAGCTCAAAAGTCTGATTTTTGCACATTTTATAGTTTGACATCTTTGCTTGATAAATGGTTCAAATGGCTCTGAGCACTATGGGATTTAACGCCAGAGGTCATCAATCCCCTAGAACTTAGAAGTACTTAAACCTAACTAACCTAAGGACATCACACACATCCATGCCCGAGACAGGATTCAAACCTGCGACCGTAGCAGTCGCGCGGTTCCGGACTGAAGCGCCTAGAACTGCTCGGCCATGGCGGCTGGCTTTGCTTGCTTGATAAATGACTGAATTACTTTTCATTATACATCACAGTTACTGTACTACATCAAATTACATAAAACACAGTGCAAAATTTTTAAGATTCTGCAGAGGTAAAAATGCATTGTGTAAATGTTGCAAATGGTTGATTTTAGCTCATACATTGCAGTGAATGCAATGTAGATAAGATATCGAAATTTTATTTAAAATTGAGAGCACAACAGTATCCCATTTCGCTTGAGTTATTGGGTTTTATATTAACAGATGGCTGTGCGTGACACACCCATTCACACCCTTGCACATCACAAATTGAAGGGTTATCAAACATCAGATCTCAAACAATTCAAGATATCAAAATGAGTTTTCCTACAAATGACAGTGATGTGTTCACATCGAGGTAATAGAATCTATCTCCTCTGGTTCAAAGACTATGTAAGCTAGCCAGTACCAATTTTGTCTTGCACTGGCTGGGTATATAGCGGATGTCCGAGGCAAGCAGTGAGGCGGACGGAACTGAGTAACCAGGAGGCACAACTGTCGTGCACTGTGGCTGGAGCACAGTGTGCAAGAGAGGCGAGTGACAGCTGGACTGACTTCGTGTTAAAACCGGACGTTGATCTGCTCTCCGGCCCTCAGACGTTGGTTATGGGGCTCCGTTTCCATCTGCTGGAGTTTCAGTCTTACTGATAATCTTCCTAGTGAGCATCATTCCAACGACAACTGTGGTTATCACAAAAATTGCGCAGGCTCATTCGTCATATAAAAACGTTCTCACTTCAGATTCAGATTATGATACTGGTGCTGCTCATTACTTGTCGTTAATTAATATTCGACTAAGCCGGGACACGCTAATTGGTTGTGAAAGAGGCATTTTGGTTTTCGTATGTTTATATCAGTGAATGTTCTTTTCATTAGTTAAAGAGAGATGTGTAAAAGTTAAGGTTTTTTACTCATAATTAAGTTGCGGGGTTGTTTTCTTAATTGTATGGCCACTATTTTATTGTGTTTTATTTGCATGTTAAAGACTGCAACGTATGTATAAGGCCGTGGGTAGAAATGTTTCTAATAGCAGATTTCTGTGTGTTCTAGAAGGCTTTCTTGTTCTGGTTTCAATGTTTATGTACCTTGGCCCGGAGAAGTACGCAGGTCGTGTGGGTCCGTTCGGAGAGCAAGAAGAGCGTGTGTGCAGAGCAGGACTGTAAAATTCTAAATTGTATTTTCTTCCTGTAATTTAGCACTCTTACTGAGCTATAATTGTCTGAGTAGCTTATGCTTAAATGTGTGGTAGTTAAGCTTGCAGAAATTTTGCTTTGTTCAAGGTTTGCTAAGATAATGTTGAACGTTCAATAATTTTATTAATTGGGTAAATATTTTTTTTAATGCAATTATGCTTGTGTCTTTTTAATGTTGAGTTTTTTTTAGTGTATTTTATTTAATGGAAAGGTAAACTTTAGCCTGGTTGTGAGGCGAGTTTCTTTCTGAGTTCACTTTGAAAGCCTTTGCTTAAATTTTTGGTATTACTGAAATGGTTTAAAGAGAATTCGATAGTGATCGTATTTATTTCAAAATTTGTTTGCTAAAAAATAACGAGTGTAATGAATGTAACTTGTACAGTATATTTTTTTGAGTACCAAGGGATGTGAACATGTGCTGAGGAACTATACAATAATAAAATTTATTATATGTGCAAACTTGGGACTAGTCTTTCCTTAATCAAAAGTGAGAATCTGTTCTAAAGTTTTTAAGTCATCGGTACAGACAGGATGCAATGAGGCATATATCTTGCATGCTAAATACTCTGAACTCTTTTCTTCATTGAGATATGGAAATAAATCATCCGCAGCAGTGAGAGGTCAGTAACTAAGGATGCACACAGATGCCATATCACTGCAGGAAAACCCAAGTGGCCAACATACACACATCCACCCCATTTGGGAAATGGTGCAGGGAACGTGTATACGTGACCAAAGCAGCGAAAGGCAGCCAAAGTGACTGACTGGAAAGTCTTAAGACCCACTTTTAATATGGGCCTTAAGTGGGGTTATCAAACACAAATCAAAAGGTGATGATTACACATTTTCACATTTTTGTATACCACATAGTTGCGCATTTCACATGCTTCTTGATGAACTTTATAGCTTCTTGTCAATTTCTACAGCTATCACTGCTGGGAGGCATTTTTTGAGAGATTCAACGGAATATTAGAACATATGTGAACATATTTCTCTCATAACACTATATTAACTGATTTATTACAATTCAAAGTTCGGCAATGAAAATCATTATCTGTATCAAAACTAAACAGCTAGTAACTATTTTTACCTATTGCCTTTCATCAGACTATACAACCATGTCAGGAATGAATGCCTTTGTAAAATGTCACACATTTACTTACCTATGATGAGAATTGGTGGCAGTGCGTAGGTGACTGGTGTTGTGATGGCAACAATAGCTTCCTTTTGCTTCAAGTTCAGTTTTGGGTCAAGAATATCACTCCATTGCCTAAGGAAGGGAAAAAAATTACACTCTCAAATATTAGGCATACATAAGCGTAAAAGTGATGACTTTATCTCATTATCCCAGTTTTTGCAACTGTTAATTCCTCCCTGACAGAGGAAAGTGGGATAGAATCAGAAAGTTAGGGAAAGGAGTCACTGAGACTGCAGAATGGGGGCCCACCTGTAGTGAAGGCAAGGATAGCATTTTCCACATTTCTTCAATGAACAGCACAACAAATTGAACTGTTCATATCACATTTAATACATTTTTATTTATGAGTAATGTTATATCCACAAGCTATAACCACATAATCTCTATTTTGCCCCTCTTCTGGGCAGAAAAAACCATTTTTCTCATTTCAATGTTTTTGATGGTATACAAATAAAATTTTCTTTTGTAAAAATTTAGGGCTGCAACATCATTTAAAACTTCTTAATTATGTCACAAAAAATCCAATATTTTGTTTTTAGGTAATCTCTTGGGCTGTACTATTATATGAAGTACAGGTTAATGGAATCTAAAACTTCCAGGAGAGAGGGTTGGGTGTGGGGGTGGGGAATATGAGTGAGAATTTTTAAAAGGGAACAATTAAAACTTTGAATCAACTCACACTGAGACATACTTATCAATGTTATTTTAAAAGGCTTTGTTAGTTATGATTATTGCATTAAATGCTCAATAAAATAACTGTAATGACCAAAAAACGAAAGGCTGCCAGAGAAAGAAAACAAAATCCACCAAGTATGAATATTAGCTATAAGTCTTGTAACTAAGGTAGAGGAAAACAGTGCAAGATGCTTTCGTCAGTTCAAAAAAGGTCACAAGCACTGAGACATCACCGATTTCCACTGCACCAATTGCGAATTTGAGGTCCTCAAATACCAAACAAGGCTCAGTTCATGAGTTTCAGTGAGCAAGGGTGCCCTTGGGTGGATGAGCCTAAAGAAAAGACTGTAAGTAAGCTGTCAGTCTCAGTTAACTTCGTGCAGTAAGAAGGACTTGCAAAGCCTGTCTGGATGTACCTCTATACAGGGTTCCAACATGCATTTGTCTACCTGTACCTATGTCTGTCACGTACACTGTGACTAGAACTTGAATCTCAAGAATTAGTTAGAAAAATAGAATCTAGCACTACTGTGCCCAATTTTCAGCTAATAATATTATGAAAACGATAGGTGCTACTCACAATGTAGTGGAGATGCTTAGTTGCAGATTGGCACGACAAAATAACTGTCAGAGAGGGAGCTTCCGGCCAACAAGGCCTTTGTCAAAAATAACCACCACCACCCACACACACACACACACACACACACACACACACACAACCATGATCTCTGTCATGTATCAGTCGTGTGTGAGTTGTGCGCACGCGTGTGTGTGTGTGTGTGTGTGTGTGTGTGTGTGTGTGTGTGTTTTGTCTAATTTACAAAAAGACTTTGTTGGCTGAAAACTCACTCTCTGACAGTCTTTTTGCTGTGCACAACTGTGACTCAGCATCTCCTCTATATGGTGCGTAGCAACTATCATTTTCATAGTACTGTTACATTCGATCCTGGATTTTCCATTGTTCAGTTCTCAACTAAGTTACAGGCCAGGACAGTCATTTATTCTGGTAAGTGATTGGAGAATATAGTAAATCTCAACTATGTTTTTGTAAATAAGTATCTGTGTTCTTCAGCATGTTCCTTGCAAACACATGAAAAAGCAATAAATGAAGCAGACTAGTATGCCAATCCTGAATGTCTGAGTGTGTGCTTCTAAATGTAGGTAGGTCACAACACACGTTGGGTTATGACGTAACCAGTAATAATGACTGTGTCATCTTTTGTAAATTATAGTCAGTGAAAGTAACTAATTCCAAGACTTATGTTGCAATTTTAGTCACTGAATATTCCAAGGCACAGAAATGAAGATCTGAAAACTTAACCATATAGCCTGGGAAATTATGTCCCATACACTGTATATGCGAAGGCTTCCTACAGCAAAATCTTTCATTTTCTAAATATTTCACTATTTGAAATAATGTTTCTTACTTCATAGTATCTACATGTGCACTTGTCACTAAAAGAATAAAAGAACAAGTTGCCATCAACATGATTTTTCTTCCTTTTTCAAAATCAGATCGCAAGTATTAAAAAAAAAAAAAAAAACCATTCTTATTACTTTCCATGTTATTGCAAAATTACACCACTACATCATATCAAGAATGGAAAAGATACCAAATAGCCATTGCCTTTGAATCTTTCGTTAATTTACTAAAACCTCTGCTGTAGCTCAGAAGAGTAGGGTGGGGTCGGAATGGGGAGGCGGGGTGGGGGGTGGCCGGCAGCATGACATAATCATTTTCAAATCATGAGCAACACTTCCCATATGTTAATTTTTTGTCACAATTAGATAGTTATTTGGCAGTAAAAGGATAACAACAGATGCACACGTAAGCAATAATCATACACAGTAAATTTATAACAACATAATCTGGACTTAAATTCAGCATTTTAATCACTTTTATGCAAAACCAAAACTAGAATGTAAGTAAAATATTTGTTAACCTCTGAGGTGTCCATGGTATGCTTGGCTCCAGGTAAGTATCTGGGAAGATAATCCGGAAGTCTGACATTTTATCAACAGCATAATGCCACTCACAGTATGGTATACGATTCAGTTGAAATTGCACATCAGCTCTCAGATCAGTATCTGGTCTCAACTGAAGAGATCCAACAGTGTCAGCCGACAAACGCAAATAAATGATATTTTTTCCCTTATCTTCAACAAGTGCCTCATACACCACTCTGAGTTTGTTCACAGCTGCTCGGTCTCTGTCTTCTGCCATTGCAGACTGACCTTTGTTTTTATCTGTAAACATAAAACTTAAATTACTACAATTTTTGATAATTGGTGACGGCATAAAGTATGGAAAGTATTAACATATGTAAAGAATCTGACAGTTATAGTTTCCTTCATTATGTAGCTATTTTGTTCGATATGATATAGAGCCCTTATTGAGTGTTTTGTAGTCACTGCTTATAATCACGCATTGTAAACAGTCAATGGCTTATTGCAAAACAAATGTTAACAGAATTAGAGTAAAGCAATGCATCATTTTGTGAGGTGTACTCAAGTAGGTCACATGAAGGAATATCGATTACACCATGCAGATGTCTGGATTTAAATCCAAGTTTGGTACACAGCTTTCATCAGTCACCGAGATTCAACATGATGCATACTGCAGTACAAGAGATAGACACAAAGCCATAACTATGACCTCGAAAAATGAAGTTGTGTAATAATAAATTGATTATTGGTAGATACAAGGTGTGATCAGAAAGTAATGGGAATTTTTGTTTTTAATCAACATCATCATTACCTTTGTACCCTCAAAGTAACCCCCCTCAGATAGAATACACTTGTGCAGTGCTCTTTCCAAACCTGGATGCATTTCTGGAATTAACTTTTCATTATAGTATTCAGCTCCATCAGCAATTTTGTTTTTATCTCGTCAATGATGACAAAACAACATCCTATCATGGTTCTCTTCAGCTTGGGAACAGAAAGAAGTCGCAGGGGCCCACGTCTGGCAATATAGTGGCTAGGCAACATAACAGTTCTGCTTTTTGTCGAAAAATTACAAACAAGCATTGAGATGTGAGTAGGAGCATTATCAAGAAGCAATTTCCATGAGTGGTTTTGCCACAATTCTGATTGCTTTTTTCGGATAGCTTCACACAAATGACAGATAACTTCCAGGTAGCATTCCTTATTGACAGTACAACCAGACGACAGGAACTCATTATGCACTATGCCATAGTAAATTGGGGGGGGGGGGGGGGGGGGGGGGAAGCCCAGTGAGAAGAACCGTGACATGTGATCGAACTTGTGGAATTGTTTTCAGTCTTCCCTCTTCAGGCAGTTTCCATTGGGACAATTGGGCCTTGGTTTAGGCATCATACCCATATATCCATGTTTTGTCACCTATTATAATCTTCTTTATAAGTTCATGAACATTGTTGAATTCATTCAGCAATTCCTGAGCAATGTCTAAGTGATGTCATTTTTGGTCAAAATTCAATGATTTTAACAAGCTTTGGTGCTATACATTTCACGTCCAAAACATCCGAAAAATATTGCTAGGCCTGAGCCAAAGGATGTGCCAAGATTATCAGTAACCCCTGTGATGGTGATTTAGCAATTTTCCAGAAGCATCCTCTTTACTCCTTTGCATTGTCGCCAGTAATTGTTGTGCTGAGCTGTCCATGGTGGTGGTTATCTTCAACGCCTTCTCGACCCTCTTTGAAACATTTATACCACTTGTAACTTCTTGTCTTACTCAAAGTAGAGTCAGCAAAAGCCACAGTCAACATTTTGAATGTGATGGTGTGCTACATTCAATTTTTCAAGCAAAATTTACTGAACATTCATTGATCCATCTTTTCCAAAAGTAAAAATTTGCCAAGCACTTAAAAACGTGTAACCTTTTCGAGTGTCAACAATAAACTAATTACCTAAAACAGCTCAAAATGCAAACATACATAAGGGAACATGTGTACCAACAAGTTAATTTTTTTTAAGCTCGTATGGATAACGCCCAAGAAATTAAAAAGTTCCTGATACTTTTTCATCATGTCTCATACATACAGTATCTGCACATTCTTTTACACAATGAAATCCACACCACAGTACTGCTAAAGTAGCCAAAACAAAATGGTGGAGCCCAATGACAAGATGGAGATGGGCTGCACCATATTGTTTTTGCTACTCTAGCAGTATGCTACAATACTGTGGTGCTGGGATTTCATTGTATACCAGGACTGCAGAAATGTACCTGCAAAGTTAAAAAAGAAGCTAATTATGTAACTATTTTTTCGTGGGGATGATTAAAAATTAGTGATTACTCTTGCAATATGTGGAATATTACTATCCAAAATATAATTATTTAGTTGCAATGAGTATGTGAATAGATATTACTGTTAATTATCAGAGACAGACAGAAGTTGAAATATGTTGATACATTGCCAAATTCTGAAAATATATGATCGGGTCATTTTCATCAGATACCAGAAGCTAGACCAAAATGAAAATTTAGTTCAGACTTTAGTTTGAATTAGAAATAGGCACACTTCTGTAGGTATGCATAAATTTTCTCTTTTAAATATGAAATTACCGAGCTTTTTAGTAGCTTCAACAATACGGGAGAAACTCAAACCATTCCCCCCCCCCCCTACATTGAATGAAGCAATAGCAATATTAGACCATGTAGAATTGAAACATATAACCTAACTTAATATACCAAAATTTCTACTGTTACTATGAATAGTCAAGAAGCCTGTGTTTAAAAATTGGGTCTCTAAAGCAAGAATGTCAACAGAAGACCAACAGGCCCCACAATACATTTCCAGTGTAACATTGGTGTTCAGTGCCTTCTGGTTCAACAGGTAAGTTTCAGGTCTTTACTGTGGCCTTTTTACAGATAATATCAATAAATTGAAATTACCAGACTCAGTATGAGGCAAGACAACTTCAAACTTAAATATAAAGGTAAAATCTGTGGTGCTCAGTTCGCGAAAGGGCTTTTGGCCTGACTGCAGGTATACTGCAGCCTTTCATTTGCTGCTATACTAGGAGGAGGCGGAGGAGGAGGAGGAGGAGGGAGGAGGGAGGTAAGCCCATCACTGCAGTAACTTTTTACCCCAAGGAAGATCCCTGTACCTAGTTGGGTAGCAGGCCAAGAGGACCTGGGATCGCACTGGAGGCACCCGAGGACCGACTGGGCTGGAGTGTAGTGCTCCAGAAGTTTCAAATTTAATAATGATAAATATTCCCAACATTTTTTTCCAAATAACACACATAAATAGTCCTACATCTGAGACATGTATATGTTACACAAACTGTTTAACATATTGACATATTCCAGATAATACAGATCTGCTGTGCATGTGATGCATGCAACAAGAAACAAACTAGCTTAAATTTGCTCTGAAATAGTAAGAGGCTGTATTGATCAATTGCAAGGCCTTACGGACTTGACATTTAATATTTTACAATTATAGTGGCTCTACTATATTGGTGTGATGGTGGGCTCCGTTATATTTAATGACATGCTTCCTAAAGAAATGGAAGTCTGATATTTTACGTCCCACCGATTCAGACAGAAAAAATTTGCGAAAACAACCTGAAAAATATTATGAAATTAGCAGCTTTAGGGAAATAATGCAAAATCAGCGATTTTTACAAGATATCATGAAATTTTTATTTCCCCAATACAAAAACGTTACAGTATGAATCTGAGGATCGCAGTTCACTAATATTCATAACTTATAGTTATTAACTATTAAAATTGCATTTCAACTTCTAATCTCCTCTAGGTCAAGGTTTATGTATTGTATAAAATGACAGCTCAATTCTGCCGAATGAAACTTGACATGTCGACGAAAAAGGCACCAAATTTTGCACACAAAAAAAGGGGGTGGGGGGGGGGGGGGTAGGTGGCAGAAAAGGAACACCAAATGTGGCAAAACGTAATACTTAAATTGGGAAAAAACAGCTGGGGGGGGGGGGGGGAGATTATGCTGAATTTGACAAGAAAAATGGCAACAAATTCTGCAAAAAAAATAATATCAAATTTGTCAAGAGACACCGGATTTTGCAAAAATAGCAACAAAACTGGCAAAAATAGTGATGAACCTGGCAAGAATAACAACAAATCTGACCAAAAACAACAAAATTTGCCAAAAAATATTACCGAATTCGGTTGTAAATAAAACAATTTTTTCCTTTCCCTACCTGTCAATGGTGGGATACCTGGAGACTGAGATGAAATCATGATTGGGCAAAAATGGTACAGTAAAAACTGCTGCCTTTTCTATGGAATTATCCTTGCATTTACTTGGGTGGAAATTATCCTTGCATTTACTTGGGATAACTGCAGAGAGGACTGAACCCTATTTCTCTCAAATACAAGTCCTGAGCCAAAACCACTATATCACCTTATTCTATAATTCTACATGAACAAAAATGTTCAACTGTAAGGAAGACTTATATGGAGAGAGAATATTTTTCAGGTTCAGTGGTTGGTTGCTACTATTAAAATAATTTACATTCATATTTAAAAATTATGTAATTTATATCACAAATCCATTTTGGCACTCCACACCAAGACAAAAATAGGACTAACTTACAAGCTACCACTTTTTTCTGTTCAAAAAACTCCGAAACATTAATAATTTCATGCCAATAGTGTGTCAGAGCAAAATGCAGTTGGAATCCCTGCACATGCCAGTGTTTAATGTGTTACTGCCTGAAGTTCCATTGTTGTTTGTCAATGAGTTATTGTTCATTACTGTATTGAATAGAACGTTGTGTGGCATAATTTGAGAATTATGAGATCGCAGAGATAGAGGAGCAATGAGTCCGTATTAAATTTTGCATGAAACTCACAAACATCTTTACAGAGACACACTAAATGATGCAGGCAGCCTATGGTGATCAGTGGTTAAGTCATACTCAGTGTTACGAATGGTTGGTACAGTTTAAAAATGGCCAGACAAAAGTTAAAATTGACCCTCAGTCAGGAAGCCTTCAACATCTACTGATGGCGCTCATGTCAGGAACATCAACGAAATTATGTGTGCCAATCAAGGACTGACTGTCCGAGAAATTACAGAAGAATGTAACATTTCAGTTGGATCACGTCATGAAATCATAACACAGCTTCATGTTGCCACCAAGTTCATCCCATAGCTCATGAGTCAAGACCAGAAAGACCTACACCTTGCAATCTGTGAAGAGCTTCTGGACTGGACTGCACAAACGAGGACCAGATATTTCTTAAAAGAATCATAACTGGTGATGAGACTTGGGTATATGGTTATGACGTTGACACCCAAGGTTCAATCTTCACAATGTGTCGGGAAAGGTTCTCCAAGAGCAACACAAACTCATACAGTCAGGTCAAATGTCAAAGATATGCTAATGGTTTTCTTTAACACTGAAGAATTAATTCATCATGAATTCGTGCAACAGGGGACATGTTGCGATGCCTGCAAGAAAATGTGAGAAGGAAACGACCTGAAAATGTGATACAATGCGAGGCTCTTGCACCACAATAATGCACCCGCAAGTTCATCCCTGTTGCTACATGACCATTGCACAAAAAAATGAAATCAGTGCTGCCTCGTCCCTCCGGACTCTCCAGGTCTTGCCCCCTGCAGACTTTTTTTTTTTTTAATTTCCGAAGTTGAAAACCCCGTTGAAAGGACAAAGATTTGCAACAATAGACAAGATTTTAAAAAAATGTTCGTAGGCGGTGCTTCGCGCGATCGAGTAAAAGGAGTACCAAGACCAGAAGTAGAAACTGCAGTGGGAGCGGTGTATCAATTGTGGAGGTGAGTATTTTGTAGGAAACCATGCACAATAAATAAAAGATAAGTGTAGAAAAATTGTGTGGACAAAGCTGTGGAATTTTTTGAAAAAACCTCATATACTCTGTCCCAAATACAACCATAAGACACTCGAACACCAGCACTGACAGTGTCTAATACTCGTTGGTTGCTCAATGTGATAGTAGTGAAGGAGAGGAAAGTAGTACTGCAACTAGGCAGATATGAGATCAAGGCGTATGCGCGAACACGGAAAAAAAATTACCAGATTTTCCACTTAAAAATACACTTTATCCCCAGTGAAAACACACTTTTTCCGGTTAACTGACAGGATACTTTCAAAAGACCTTTGGTGTATAGCAACTTGTATGCTGCATATTTTCATATCACAAAAGTATAAATTCGAATTCCATCCAACAAAGCATGTTAGTTTCTAAAGCATTGAAATTGAGACTGCAATGTGCTGTTGTAGACCAATCATAACTCACGTCACGTGATCTTGCCAGCGGATGACAGCATATATTCAGAGCTTAGGACATGCAATGTGGTGAGCCAATGGCAACACACAAATGGAAAAGTAGTAGTTTAAATTAATATACACTGCATAGCAGCAAGAAAGCTACACTTTCACATGTAATATTGGTAATTTTTGTGTGTGTTACCCATTAAGATACGCCACACAAATGCGCCAGTAAAATTTTTAAATGATGAATAATTGATTGGTCTTCTGGGCTCAAAATTCTTCTAAGTGGTTGGTCCTTAAAGTGTTAAGTTTTAAATGAAAGTCAAATGCTCTGTGATTTAAGAAATTCATCCAGCATTCTCACACGTAACATAATTCATCTTGTGTAAATGGAAATTTATTTTGAAAGTAACGCTTTTCAAACCACCCATTCATGACATTTTCCTGCAAACTGTTAGAAATAGGTTTGTTTCAGCAGCTGCCAGAGAGCGTCAGAAAATAGCAGTTACTGCGTGTGCACAGCTAGGAGATGCAGAAAGCCCACATGTTGGTACATATGAAGCATTAACTTACATTACATTATAAAAGAAAGAGGACATCAGAGGTTACTCCAAGAGTATCGGAATTTCGTAAACCATACTAAAATGCATAATTCAGCTTAAAGTGCACATTTGTATGTCCGGATTCACATTAAAGTAGGCCCCAATCTGATATTAAGCTTCTCAGTGTGGTTTTCAGGATGTAGATTTTTATTGGAGTACAAGTATTGTAGTATCGCATGTTAGTTTCTTTATTATGGCATAATGCCATAGATGCCAAAAGATGAAAATGTGCACTTCAAATTCAATGAACAGTTGAGCCTAACCAATAGTGTGGATGTCGTTCCAAATAATCTGACTGCCTCAGAGGGAAAGATTAATAAAAGCCAAATTTCTTTAGCCAACCGACAAAAGTAACTTTATTGTTCTGGAAGGCACTTAATGCTTGTCAGCCAAAAACATGGAAATAAAATAAAATTAGAAAACTGAAACTAATAACATATTCCAGCCTTCCGTAATTATGTGAATGTTATTTTAATTCACTTGGTAACTCCTGGCCTCAGAAATCGATTTTGTTTTCATTTGACTGAGAGTTTGAAAGGAAGAGGAAACAGCAAAATCACTAACAGTCACACATCAAGTAGCCAGCAGCAGGAGAAGATACAGCTCACGCGAGACTCAACTGTGAATGCGCATGAGCCAGCTGGCATGGCCTCGAATGAACTTAATGCAAATGATTGCGACGTCACACTCATTGGAAGCAGTTCGTTGTTATGACATACTACATAGTCTTCGCCCTAAGGCCTTCGACACATTTTACTGATGGCAAATGCTGGTGTGTGCACTGTATTTTGTTGTTGTAAATGGCACATTCCGTTTGCAGCTTAAGTTTTCTTTTTGTTCTCACTCATGTATTACTGCAGCATTATTGCTCTGCATTTGTGGAAAACAGCAATATTCTTTGTTAGAGTATCAGTTCTTAACGGTCAAAATTACAAAAATTTAACTTTTACTAAGACACTGAAAAATTCCCGAAATTCTCAAAAATTCCCAGATTTTTCCCAGTTTTCTCCAGGATGAAAAAATACCCAGGTTTTGCCTGGATTTCCCGGTTGCTCCAAGGCATATGCACCCCTTGAGATGTAGCTAGCAAGGAGGGTTGGAAATGTAATGAGAGTAACGAGAGGGGAAGATGGTTGGCTCTCAGGAGCAGTAGCAAAATGAGGACTGTGAAAGGTGACAATCTCATTACACACACACACACACACACACACACACACACACACACAGAGAGAGAGAGAGAGAGAGAGAGAGAGTGGAGAGGGGGGGGGGGGGGGGGGGAGTGTTAAGTGACGAGGGACTTCCTAGTTGCATTTGCAAATGTGCAACCTGCTGTCTCCATAAGATCATGCTGTCTCTTGGACAGTATCAAATGTCAATGACAAGGACATCTATTTGAAACTCCCCAACTTGGTTGTACTTCTATATATCAGACTGGTATTCTATCAATGTGCGTATGACAATAAGCATGTAAGTTGTGTTAGAGACTACATACACTGAAACACCAATTTCCTGCTGATATTTCCACTACCCTCATATCAGAGATGCAAAAGTTTACAAAATAATCATTGACTTTCTAAGGGATTATGACTCACACTTATGAGTTCTGTATGTATAAAGTTACATTTGATTTACCTGCAAATATTGTAATATGATGTTGTCTTCCTTCCCCTCCAACCTTTCTGTCAGAAGGAGCCACTGGCTCCAAAAGCTTGCACAGTTCCTTAACCATTATGTATGTTTTCTCCTGCCGCCACTTGGTGAGTAGATTTATCTATGCGATTATATTATATTTTCAAATACAGACTAATTTCACTGATATGTGTTGCGACAGTGCCACGACATTTAACAGTGCCGCCACGACAGTACGCGCAAACGGCGATAGAGGCGCTCCGCAACTCGGCTGAGCGCGGGAGCACCACCTAGCTACGAACAGCGCTGGACGCATGTCACGGCACTGCAGTCGAATGAGAGATACTGAGTTGTTATCGTGTAACCAGCTATTGTTTCTAAGTGAGTGTGTTTGAATATCCACGCAATTATTGGTGATTAAAGGTTATAACACTTTTTGGCGACAAGGTCGGATATCTTCACTGCGTTGTGGATTTGTGTGTTCGTGACGGGGCAGACATGGAACAGCTTATGCAAGCGCTCATTGAACAACAAACACAGCTGACAGCTGCTATTCAGGCACAACAAACACAGCTGACGGCTGCTATTCAGACGCTGTCGACGTCACTTACTCATAGTCTGTCATCCCCTTCTCCGCCTCCATTCCCTCCTTACGATGAGGCCGCTGAAGACTGGGAGGATTATGAGAAGCATTTGCGGCAACACTTCTTGGCTTTCGGCGTTGTCAACGCTCCTATGTGTAAGTCGTTATTTCTATCTTGGATTTCCTCACGGATCTATCAGCTGCTATCTCAGTTAGCCCCTCTGCGGGAACCTGCCTCCCTGTCCTTCCAAGAAATGTGTGACTTATTGTCTAACTATTACCACAAAAACACCCACGTCGTTGCCGCCCGCGTGGCGTTCTACCGGTGTCGTAAACAGCCCCATCAATCTTACCGGGCTTGGGCGGCGGAACTACACGGTCTGAGTAGGAAATGTCAGTTTGTCACGGACACTCATCGTGCGTCTTATGCTGATTCAATGGTTAGGGATGCTATTCTACGGCTTCCTCCTGATAAAGAAGTTAGGCAACGTGCCCTACAACTGCCAAACCCGTCGTTGTCAGAAGTTCTAAGCATCGCTCAATCCTTTGAAGTGTCTCACGCTGCTGGCGCGCAAATAGACACATGGTGATGTAGGCACTGTACAGTCAACTTTCTACATGGACAATTTGCCTGTTTCACAGGAGAACGAAGATGTGGCGGCGGTTCACTCGCGTAAATGATGTCGCGTTGGGCCGCAACGCTCGCAGCGACAACAGCAACCACAGAAGCATGTTCGTTCCGCACTTCCTTCTTGTCCACGTTGTTTCGTACAGCATGACAGGGCCACGTGTCCAAAATGTTGGGGCACGTGTAATTCATGTAGGAAAAAAGGCCACATTGCTTCCGTGTGTCAGTCCCCTAAAGTTCCTGTCGACGAGGACGAGGCATCGGACATGGATGTTAACTGTGTTCTTTCTCAAACAAATAAGTTGTTTGTTACTGTTCATGTTCTGGATAAAGACATTTGCATGCAAGTGGACACTGGCTCTGCAGTAACTCTCATTAATTCTCGCACGTATTTGGAGTTGGACTCCCCTCCCTTGTCTCCAGTTACGCGAAATCTGAGAACTTATAATAAACAGAAAATTCCTATCATTGGCCAGTTTGATGCTTCCACTGCCTACAAGTCTGTTGTTAGGCCCCCCACGTTTTATGTGGTGGATCATGCGAGCATTGAAAACCTGTTCGGTTATGATGCTTTCCAGTTGTTCGGGTTCTCCATTGATGAAGATGTGCACCTCATATCTGAGGATATTCCATATCACCAGCTGGATGGATTGTGTTCTGAATTTTCGTCCGTGTTTTCTGCTGGTCTGGGTCGTGCCAAGGATTTTGAAGCCCACATTACTCTTAAACCTAAGTTTTTCCAGGCACACCCTATTCCGGTGGCATTGCGTGCACCTGTCAAGGCTGAGATAGACAGGTTAACAGCTTCAGGGATTCTCCTTCCTGTTACCTCCAGCGAATGGGCATCGCCAATTGTGGTGGTTTCTAAACCAAATGGGAGTCTGCGATTGTGTGGTGATTTTAAAGCCACCGTCAATGCTCACAACCTCATTGACACTTATCCTCTCCCCCGTCCTGAGGAGTTATTTACCAAGCTCGCTGGGGGCCAGTTCTTTTCCAAACTTGAGTTATCGGAGGCGTATCATCAGTTGCCGTTGGATGCTTCTTCCAAGGAATTTCTCGTCATCAACACTCCTTGTGGGTTGTATCAGTACCAGCGGTTACCATTTGGCGTCGCTAGCGAGCCGGCCATTTTTCAGCGGTTTTTGGAACAGCTCACGGCTTCCGTTCCCGGCTGCATAAACTATCTGGATGACATTGTTGTCACGGGGGCCTCCACTGAGGAGTACCTTTGCAATTTGCGTTCACTGTATCGGGTTTTGCATTCGGCTGGGTTGAAGTGCAATCTGGACAAGTCACAGTTCTTCCAACCCTCCATTGTGTATCTTGGTTTCCACTTGTCCCGTGAGGGTATACGTCCTCTACGTCAGCACGTTGCGGCCATTAACGCTCTACCCCGGCCGTCTACGGTCAAAGAACTTCAGGCGTTTCTAGGCAAGCTTGCTTATTATCACAAATTCATTCCATCCGCAGTGGTGGTAGCTCATCCTCTGCATCAGCTGTTACGCAAAAATGTCCCTTTCTGATGGTCCGATGAGTGTGAGCAGGCTTTTGTCCGCCTGAAGGCTCATTTGCAGTCGGCGCCTTGTCTTGCCACATTCCGTCTGGGTCAGCACTTGGTTCTAGCGACTGACGCGTCACAGTATGGCCTAGGGGCTGTTCTCGCCCATTGGTATGAGGATGGGTCGGAACAACCCATCGCCTATGCTTCCAAGACCCTCAACGATGCGCAACGGCGTTACTCTCAAATCTAAAAGGAGGCGCTTGCTATCATTTATGCTCTAAAAAAGTTCAGCGTTTTTTTTGTATGGTTCTAAGTTTCACCTCATCACCGACCACAAGCCGCTGGTCTCTCCGTTCAGCCCATCGGCGTTGCTTCCGGATAAGGCAGCTCACCGCCTGCAACGTTGGGCAAGTATATTGTCTCGTTTTCACTATGAGATTCACTATCGCCCCACGGCCCGGCACGCCAACGCTGACGCATTGTCGCGATTGCCGACGGGGCCCCGACCCGGTTTTCAATCGTGATGAACTACTCTGTTTCCACATTGATGAGGAAGAACGTCATGCGGTCGAGAGTTTTCCACTTACAGCTTCGCAGGTCACGTCGGCTACTGCGCGGGACCCGGTCCTGCATCAGGTGATCGGTTTTGTTCAACGGGGTTGGCCGGACAGGACCAAGGGCCGGGCATCGGATCCCCTTCGCAACTATCATGCCTTGCGCCTTCGTCTGTCTGTTCGTGATGGTGGTGTTGTTCTGGCCACGGATGCCGCATCTCCACGGGTCGTGGTGCCAGCCTCTCTTCACAAAGATGTTCTCAAACTGTTGCATGAAGGCCATTGGGGAATTTCTCGGACTAAGTCCCTGGCCCGCAGGCACGTTTATTGGCCCGGTATTGATTCGGACATCGCCCACATGGTTGCTGCGTGTGGTCAGTGTGCTCAACAACTGGCTGCACCTCGTACAATGCCCTCTCCGTGGCCTGATCCGGCGCAGCCATGGGAACGGGTGCATGCTGACTTTGCTGGCCCCTTCCTCGGTACTTATTGGCTACTGTTGATTGACGCCTTCTCGAAGTTTCCGTTTGTTGTTCGATGTCCGTCGCCCACCACTGCGGCGACGACGCTGGCTTTGTCCAAAATCTTTGCGCTAGAAGGTCTTCCATCCACGATCGTCACGGACAATGGCCCTCAGTTCTCTTCGCAGGCTTTCCGTGATTTTTGTACTGGACAAGGGATTCATCATGTTACAGCACCGCCCTTCCATCCGCAATCGAATGGGTAGGTCGAGTGCCTTGTCCGCACTTCCAAAAGCCAGATGAAAAAATTACTTAGTGATTTTTCCACAGATGACGCTCTGCTGCAATTTCGGAGTTCTTATCGCTTCACGCCTCTGGGTGATCGCAGCCCTGTTGAACTCTTGCATGGCTACCAACCGCGTCCTCTACTGCACCTGCTTCACCCTGTCAGGCCTTGTGCTGTGTCCCCTAGTGCGGGAAAATACTCAATGGGTGCCTACGTGTGGGCACGGGGGTATGGATCTCGCCCTAAATGGATTCCGGGGGTGGTCAAGGCTCTTCGCGGCCACCGACTTTGTGAAATACGTACGGACGACGGCATGATTGTTCGCCATTACAACCAGATGCGCCCACGAGTGGTGGCCACGCCGGTGCCACCGCCCCTTCCTTTCGCCTCCACCAGCCCGAGAAGCCCGTCCTGCCGCTGCTGCCGATCAACCGTACGTGTTGATGCAGCCGACGATGCTACCGTTTCCGAGTACGCTGGAACCGGCCCCAGTCGCGACGCCGCCTTCTCCGGGACCCATCTCGCTGGAGCACACCCCCAGGTCTACGACACCTATGGATGCTGCTCTGGAGTTTTCACCCATCATCTCGTCCAGGAGGCACGTTCCACACACGAGCTTCCATCCTGGACATTTTCGACCATACTCTCGTGTATCTCCACGGGATCTTCTCGGGGCCTCACAAGAGGCCATGGATGTCTCCGCACTGTCCATGTCTCCAAGGAAGTGAGCGTTTTTTTTTTTTGTTTTTCAAGGGGGGAAAAGTGTTGTGACAGTGCCATGACATTTAACAGTGCCGCCACGACAGTACGCGAAAACGGCGATAGAGGCGCTCCGAAACTCGGCTGAGCGCGGGAGCACCACCTAGCTATGAACGGCGCCGGCCGCATGTCACGGCACGGCAGTCGAATGAGAGATACTGAATTGTTATCATGTAACCAGCTATTGTTTCTAAGTGAATGTGTCTGAATATCCACACAATTATTGGTGATTAAAGGTTATAACAATATGTATTCATAGTATGTGCATCACATTTTAGTAGAATTACATTAAAAATTGCTTGCATCACTCAATCACACCAATGATTTTAACATCTGCTTCAGTATCATAGCATTTGCATCCTCCTGCCCCTCCCCCGCCACCTTCTCTGAACTATGTATATGGGAACAATGATCATTCCAATGTATTCCCCTTTCTTAAAACCAGTTTCCACAATTTCCCACACAATTACTCCTCTGACTAAACCTTGTATTCCCTTCTCTCTCTCTCTCTCTCTCTCTCTCTCTCTCCCTCCCCCCCTCCCCTCCCTCCAAATCTGAGGCAACCACTTTTTTCCATTCTCATCTGCTATTGCCCCAGATAGCAACCAGTGCCGCATTAAACCCATGCATCTTATCGCTTCCCGTTTAACACATACCTTCTTTCATTTGTGTTTATCATGTACATAAAAAAAATATTATCTAACTTTATAAACTGAATGTTTATTTTGTTTTTAGGCAAAACATGTTTTGTCTCTTCACATTGGCATCGACAGTCGTCAACAAAATTAAAAATAAATCTTTTCATACAGATATTTTGTTTTGACACACAGCACATTTAAAGTGTCTTACTATTTACAATTTAATTTCAGTGTGCTGCTGGGAAACACTATTCATCTCCAATGAAATATGTACAATATAATAATTATCTTTTATTTTATACACTACTGATGGTAACTAATACGAATATGTGAAACAAGTTTTGTTGAAACCAAAACAAAAATTTAGTTGAAATAGAGAGATAGTATTTGTTCGTATCTCCATGATAAACATAATTGAAGCAGCAACTGAGGAAGAATGGCTGCAAGTATTAACAACACTTCTTTGTTCTCCACTCAAACCTGTCAGCCAGAGTTGCCACAACTGCAGGCAGATGCATTACAGTGTTACGTCACTGTATGAAGGAAAGCGTGTACTTCAAATACAAAAAATGTAGCTTCATAGCTAGTAAAGTCACTGTACTGTTAGGGCTTGAGAAGAATTGCCTATGCAGACTAAAGCAGTACACATTCAAAAATCTTGAGGGATAGCTAGAAGCCTGAAAGAATCTAGAGCTGCTATTTATTTCTCTTGTCAATCAAAACAATTATTTCTAAAATTCAAAATTTGTATATAAAATATAACACCAACCACAAAAATACAAACCACAAAAACACAAACCACAAAAAGAAAATATTTGTTAATACAGGAAACAGAAAATAAAAGGTATTCTCTCTGTCTCCCTCATCACTTCACACACAGAACAACCCATCTGGACTGTTACTGTACAGCTGATGCTTTTGCAAGTGAGACATTAACTGAGGTTAGTATTATGACTGCCTGTACTTGATCACCTTGCAGCAGCAAGTAAAAATTTTATCCTTGAACTCCATACTTCAGTCTATCACAAACAGTGAACACTGAAAGACTTTTAAAATAATATAATCACATAAAAACTATTATAAATATTACCTGATCCAGTTACAGAGAGCAGTACTGTGGTGCAGTTATTCAGAATCAGTCGTCCAGCAGATGTGTCCTCAGAAACATCTTTTCCAAGGTTCAAAACAGCAAATAATTCTCCAGGCCGTGCATACTTAGCTGTACTTGCTGATGTACCACTAGGAGCAAGCAAATAGCAACTTGCCAAGTGAAGCTTCGCTGTCAAATTGTATAATGCCACCTAGAATGTCATCATGAAACAAAATATCATAAATTCACAAATAATATAAAAGAGGTATTTGTTACTGCAGAAAAGACTAATTTTATTTAAAAGAAATAATGTTTAAATTTATAATTTATTTAAAAGAAATAAAATGTAACAGCATGAGATCATTTAGGTTTAACAACATCATGTGAAACAGGAGATACCAAGATACCAAGGAACAATTAGAGCATGAGATGGCAGAATGCAAAAGCAAGATAACAATACACAATGAAAATGTATGGACATGCATAAAAAACACACAAGAGACTTACAACACATGTGAACGAAAACAATGAAGATACTTAATATAAGTATGACCCCCCCCCCTTTTATGAACCACGAACCCTGGAATTGGTGAGGAGACCTGCGTGCCTCAGCAATACAGAATACAGATACCGTATTTACTCGAATCTAAGCCGCACTCGAATCTAAGCCGCACCTGAAAAATAAGACTCGAAATCAAGGAAAAAAAAAAATTTCCCGAATCTAAACCGCACCTGAAATTTGAGACTCAAAATTCAAGGGGAGAGAAACATTTTAGGCCGCACCTCCAAATCAAAACAAAGTTGGTCCATTGTAATATGAGACACAATTTAGGTTGAATGAATGACGATACAGCTACAGTAGTTTGGTTCGAGTCATAAACTTAGCAGTTAAGCTATACCAGGTAGCCATTGCTGTGTGTCAGGCGCTCCGTCCGGATTTATACGGGTACCCTTCCTTTTTCACGTGCTTCACCTGGTTTGAATTGATTGCTTGTTTTTCTTTGATCTGATAAGTGCCGTTCTCTTTGTTA
Organism: Schistocerca cancellata; assembly: GCF_023864275.1. NCBI lineage: Eukaryota > Metazoa > Arthropoda > Insecta > Orthoptera > Acrididae > Schistocerca > Schistocerca cancellata. Next base: position 743,620,575 of record NC_064628.1, on the reverse strand, counting down.
TAGATGTTTACATCACTCTAAGCTGAAAATGCATTATTGGACTGTGTCATGCATTGTTTGTCGCATTTTGATAATGAGTGTTTACGACCTGTTGCCGCTCGCGGCATGTCTTGCTGTTGTGCGCGCTACCGCCGCTTTCAATTTTAAAAAAAAGAGGGGAGAGAGAGAGAGAGAGAGAGAGAGAGAGAGAGAGAGAGAGAGAGAGAGAGAGGAATCGTCTCATTAGCGAAACAATGACAAGAGACTGTTATTTGTTGTTACTTACACTGCTGCTTTCTTTGATAATAATCAACAGGAACCAAATAATAGACTGCATGTGATAGAAGATGTGAAGGAGAGTTTAGCGAAAATTTTTCTTCGTTTGAACATCTTTGCAGACGCCTCTTTAGTACATTACATTCTGCACAGAAATTACAGTCATCGTAGATTTAAAAATCTAGTCAGTTGCCGTGCTTCATATCTGACTGTATCACTATTCGGCATAAGAATAATACGAATATAAACATGGCATGATATGTATATTCTTCCGCGTTTGCTGTTGTCTCACTCTAGTTTCGTAGTTTATTAGGCAGACAGGATTTAAATGAGATAGCAGCAAACACGAAAGAATATGTGGCAAAATGTTTATATTCGTATTATTCTGATGGTGAAGAGAATACTGCATGTGATTCACAATTCATAAAAGTTTGTATTAGCAACCATCTCTTGTCACAAGTATGAAAAAATTCCGAACGTAGAGTTGGCCATATTAACAAACATCCCAAAGAGTCTTGCCAGTCGGATTTTCGTAGTACACTGAAAGGCTGCTACATTCGAAGATGAACAATACGGAATTTGTATTTACTTCATTGGATAATGTATGAAAGTGCAGTGGTCGAAACTCAGGGCGGAGAAAAAATCTCTTCTTCCACCTTAATTTATTTACTGACGCAGAGGTTTTGGCGCCAGTATTTTATCTTTGTGCCTGCAAAGCATGCCTCTGTAGCACTACATATATTCGACGGCAGCAGTTAATTGTGGCGGCACCTATCAACATTTTACAGAACTTCCGGTTACTTTGCACTCTATTCTAAGCCGCAAGCGGTTTTTGGATTACAAAAACCGGAAAAAAGTGCGGCTTAGATTCGAGTAAATACGGTAGTCGTTCCATAGGTGCAACCACAACAGATGGGTATTTGTTGAAAGGCCAGACAAATGTGTGGTCCCTGAAGAGGTGCAGCAGCCTTTTCAGTAGCTGCAGGGGCAGCAGTCTGGATGACTGACTGATGTGGCCTTCTAACATCAACCAAAACGCCCTGCTGTGCCGGTACTGTGAACGGCTGAAAGCAAGGGGAAACTACAGCCATAATTTCTGCTGAAAGCATGCAGGTCTACCGTATGGTTACATGACGATGGCATCATCTTGGGTAAAATATTCCAAAGGTAAAATAGCCCCCCCATTACAATCTCTGGGTGGGGACTACTCATGAGGATGTCGTTATCAGGAGAAATAAAACAGGCATTATATAGATCGGAGTGTGGAATGTCAGATTCCTTGATCGGGCAGGTAGGTTAGAAAACTTAAAAAGGGAAATGGATAGAGTAAAGTTAGGTACAGTGGAAATTAGTGAAGTTCGGTGCCAGGAGGAACAGCACTTTGGGTCAGGTGAATACAGGGTCATTAATACAAAATCAAATAGGGGTAATGCAGGAGTATGTTTAATAATGAGTAAAAAGATAGGATGCGGATAAGCTAGTACGAACAGCACAGTGAACACAGCATTGCAGCCAAGATAGACATGAAGCCCACATCCACCATGGTAGTCCTAGTTTATATGACAACTAGCTCTTGAGGAAATGTATGTTAAGATAAAAGAAATTATTTAGACAGTTAAGGGAGCTAAAAATTTAATAGGCAAGGGGGACTGGAATTCGATATTAGGAAAAAGAAGAGAAGAAAAAGCAGTAAGTGAAAATGGACTGGGCAAAAGGTGTGAAAGAGGAATCCACCTGGTGGAATTTTGGATGGAGCATAATTTAATCATAGCTAACACTTGCTTTAAGACTCACGAGAGAAGGCTGTATATGCGGAAGACACCTGGAAACACCAGAAGGTATTAAGATTGATTATATTATAGCAAAACATAGATTTTGGAACCAGGTTTTAAATTGTAAGACATTTCCTGGGGCAGATGTGGACCATAATTTATTAGTTATGAACTGCAGATTAAAACTGAAGAAATTGCAAAAAGGCAGGAATTTAAGGAGATGGGACCTGGAAAAACTTGGAAGAACCAGTGGTTGTAGAGGATTTCAGAGGGAGCACTGGGGAACGATTGACAAGAACAGAGGAAAGAAATATGTCAGAAGAAGAATTTTATAGTTAACAGTGCAGTCACAAACCCAGAAGAATTTTATTCACCAAGAATGGGTAGCTTTGAAAGGTGAAATAGTGAAGGAACCAGACTCTCTAATATGTAAAAAGACGAGTTCTAGTAGAAATCCTTGGGAGCAGAAATCCTTGGGTAACACAAGAGATATTGAATTTAGTCGATGAAAGGAGAAAATATAAAAATGCAATAAATGAAGTGGGTGAAAGGGAATACAAATGTCTAAAAAGAGAAATCGACAGGAAGTGCAAATTGGCTAAGCAGGAACGGCTAGAGGACAAATGTTATGATGTAGAAGCATATATTACAAGGGGTAAGATACATACTGCCTACAGGAAAATTAATGACAGCTTCAGAGAAAAGACAACCACCTGTACGACTAGCAAGAGCTAATATGGGAAACCAGTCCTAAGCAAAGAAGGGAAATCAGAAAGGTGAAGGAGTATATATAGAGTCAATACAAGGGAGATGTAGTTGAACGCAATATTAATTAAATGGAAGAGGGCATAGAGGAAGATGGATATGAAACTGCATAAAGAATTTGACAAATCACTGAAAGACTTCAGTCGAAACGAGGTCTCAGGAGTAGACAAAATTCATTAGAGCTACTGATAGCCTTGGGAGAGCCAGCCAAGACAAAACTAGTGAGAAAGATGTATGAGATACGTGAAATAACCTCAGACTTCAAGAAGAATATAATAATCCCAATTCCAAAGAAAGCAGGTGCTGACAGGTGTAAAAATTATTGAACTATCAGTTTAATAAGCCACAGCTGCAAAACACTATCATGAATCCTTTACAAAAGGATGGAAAAACGTAGAAGCCGACCTCGGGGAAGATCAGTTTGTATTCCAGAGAAATGTAGGAACACGCGAGGCAACACTGACCCTCGAACTTCTCATAGAAAATAGGTTGAGGAAAGGCAAACCTACGTTTATAGCACCTGTAGACTTAGAGAAAGCTTTCGACACTGTTGCCTGGAACACACTCCTTCAAATTCTCAGGGTGGCAGAGCTAAAATACAGGGAACAAAAGGCTATTTATAATTCATACAGAAACCCGATGACAGCTGTAAGAGCTGAAGGGCACAAAAGGGAAGCACTGGCTGAGAAGCGAGTGAGACAGGGTTGTAGCATATCCCCGATATTATTCAATCTCTATACTGAGCAAGCAGTAAACAAAACAAAAGAAATATTTGGATTAGGAATTAAGGTCCAGGGAGAAGAAATAAAAACTGTGAAGTTTGCCAATGACATTGTAATTCTGTCAGAGACAGCAAAGGCTTGGAACAGCAGCTGAATGGAATGAACAGTATCTTGAAACAAGGATATAAGATAAACATCAACAAGAGCAAAATGAGGATAATGAAATGTAGTTGAATTAAATCAGGTGATGCTGAAGGAATTAGGTTAGGAAATGAGACTCTTAAAGTAGTAAATGAGTTTTGCTATTTGGGAAGCAAAATAAAGGATGACGTTCGAAATAGCGAGGATATAAAAGGTAGACTGGCAGCGGCAAGAAAAGCTTTTCTGAAGAAGAGAAATTTGTTAACAATGAGTATAGATTTTATTTCTGAAAGTATTTGTATGGAGTGTTTGGAAGTGACACATGGACAATAAACAACTTAGACAAGAAGAGAATAGAAGCTTTTGAAATGTGGTGCTACAGAAGAATGCTGAAGATTAGATGGGTCAATCACATAACTAATGAGGAGATACTGAATATAAATGGAGAGAAGAGAAATTTGTGGTACAACCTGAATAAAATAAGGGATTGGTTGGTACGACACATTTCTGAGACATCAAGGAATCACCAACTAAATACTGGAGGGAGCGTGGGGGTTAAAATTCATAGAGGGAGACCAAGGAATGAATACAGTAAGCAGATTCAGAGGGATGTAGGTTGCAGATGAAGAGGCTTGCACAGGATAGAATAACATGGAGAGCTGCATCACGCCAGTCTCTGGACTGAAGACCACAACACCACCCCATGAGATTCAAATAAAAAACTTTACCCATGGGCATACTTTAAAAACTGATAATTGTACTAATTTCTGACTGTCACTCCCACTCCAGCAATGGTATGTATCAACCAGCAATTTATCTACAGAAGAGTGGTTGCCTGTGTTCATTTTCTACATGTTGCTTCTATTTGAAATTTATGTAACTATATTAAAATAGAATAAAAATACAAACACAAAAAACATGAAAATATGGCAATACAATCAAACAAATAAGTCAATGCTTCATATTTCAGTAGTTTTTTTTATGTTGCTATCATGGACTGTGGTCTGAAGATTAGTTTGATGTATCTCCACACTAGATTATCCTGTGCAAACCTCTTCAGCTCCAAATATTTCTTGCAGCTTATATCCATTTGAACCTGCTAACTGTATACATCCTTGGCTCTCCCTCTACAATTTTTACCTCTCACACTCCCATACAATACCACACTGACAATTCCTCAGAATGTGTCCTATCAGCCAATTCAGTCTTTTGGTCACATTGTGGCATACATATCTTTGTTCTCCAATCTGATTCAATAATTTCTCATTAGTTACACAACCTATCATCTAATCTTCAGGATTCTTCTGTAACACCACTTTTCAAAAGCTTCTGTTCTCCTTTTGTATGAGTGGCTTATCGCCCATATATCACTCCTGCACAACGGTATACTCCAGCCAAATATCTACAGAAAAAACTTCCCAACACTTACATTTATATTCGATATTAACAAGTTCTTTTTTTTCCCAGAAATACCTTCCTTGCTATACCCAGTTTCCATTTAATATTATCACTTACAAAGTGTAGGTGTGGTATTATAAGGTCATAAGAGGATACCCTGTTAGACATAAGCTAGGTGAGGGCAAACTCTTTGCAGTAAGAAAAACCTTTGAGTGACCTGCCTATTTCTACTCTCCTAATAAAAACACTTTCTCATGTGTGTTTCCATAAAAGGGAATCTGAAGTTCCACAATATGTTTAGCCTCCAATGCCACAAAACTGAGAGAGAGAGAGAGAGAGAGAGAGAGAGAGGGGGCGGGTGGCAGGTGGAGGAGGATTTGTCAGTTCTCCCAAGAAGAGCTTTGCCTGGAACCTTTGCTGTTAATCACCATTTCTGATGTGCCTACTCCTGCTCTATTTGGAAAGTTCTGATTTATCTTCATACAGGTTCTCTGTGTATGTCAAGATAAAGATCTGTTATGTAATCTAATCTTTCCATATGACGAAAAACTTCTCATTATGGAGACCACGTAAACTGCAGCAAAATCGTAATTTCTGCAGTCTATGTCCGTATTTAGAAAACACCACCAATAGTTTTATTGCAATGATGTTACACCTATAACCTGTCACTGTCTTATAAGCTTTCTCTGAATATACAGACATAGCTTTACCTTTTTTCATTGTATGTTTTAAAATAAGTCTTAGGTTCAGTATTGATTCGCATGTTCCTACGTTTCTGTGGAACCCAAACAGATCTTTCACAAGGACTTTGTAAATAATTCATGTTAGTATTTTGTAACCACGACTTTTTAAATGGATGGTTCAGTTAATATTCACACCGATCAGCATGCACCTACTTAAGAATTAGTATTATTATATTCTTCTTTAAGTCTGGTTTGCCAGTCTCTGATAGAAATACTATGTCAACGGCAAACCTTATACCGTATTTACTCGAATCTAAGACGCACTCGAATCTAAGCCGCACCTGAAAAATGAGCCTCGAAATCGAGGAAAAAAATTTTCCCGAATCTAAGCCGCACCTGAAATTTGAGACTCGAAATTCAAGGGGAGAGAAAAGTTTTAGGCCGCACCTCCAAATCAAAACAAAGTTGGTCCATTGTAATACGAGACACAATTTAGGTCGAATGAATGACGATACAGCTACAGGAGTTTGGTTCGAGTCGTAAGCTTAACAGTTAAGTTTTACCAGGTAGCCATTGCTATACGTCAGGCGCTCCGTCCGTATTTATACGGGTACCCTTCCTTTTCACGTGCTTCGTCTGGTTTGAATTGATTGCTTATTTTGCTTTGATCTGATAAGTGCCGTTTTCTTTGTTATAGGTGTTAACGTCACTCTGAGCTGAAAATGCATTATCATGCATTGTTTGTCTCATTCTGATAGTGCGTGTTTACGGCCTGTCGCCACGCGCGGCATGGCTTGCTTTTGTGCACACTACCGCCGCTTACAATTAAAAAAAAAGAAAAGAGAGGAATCGTCTCGCTAGCGAAACAATGGCAAGAGACTGCTATTTGTTGTTACTTACACTGCTTTCTTTGATAATGACCAACAAGAACCAAATAATAGACTGCATATGATAGAATATGTTCTGAACGAGAGTTAGGCGAAAATTTTTCTCCGTTTGAAAATCTTTGCGGCCGCTTCTCTAGTACGTCAAATTCTGCACAGGAATTAGTCATCTTAGATTTAAAAATCTAATCAGTTGCCGTGCTTAATTTCTGACTGTATCACTATTAGGCATAAGAAAAATACGAATGTAAACATGACACGATACGTATATTCTTCCGCGTTTGCTGTTGTCTCACTCTAGTTTCATAGTTTATTAGGCAGATAGGATTTAAATGAAATAGCAGCAAACACGAAAGAATACGTGGCATAATGTTTACATTCATATTATTCTTATGGTGAAGAGAATACTGCATGTGATTCACATTTCGTCAGGTTCCTATTAGCAACCACCTCTTCTCACAGGTAGTAAAAAATTCAACACGTAGAGTTGGCCATATTGACAAACATCCCAAACAGTCTTGCCAGTCGGATTTTCGTTGTACATTGAAATTCTGCTACATTCGAAGATGAACAATACGGAATTTGTATTTACTTCGTTGGATAATGTACGAAAATGCAGTGGTCGAAACTCGGGGAGGAGAAAAAAGGTCGTCTTCCACCTTTTTTTTTTTTAATTTATTTACTGACGCAGAGATTTTGGCGCCAGTATTTATCTCTGTGCGTACAAAGCATGCCCTTGTAGCGCTACATATATTCGACGGCAGAAGTTAGTTGTGGCGGCACCTACCAACATTTTTCAGAACTTCCGCTTGCTTTGCACTCGATTCTAAGCCGCAGGCGGTTTTTTGGATTACAAAAACCGGAAAAAAAGTGCGGCTTAGATTCGAGTAAATACGGTAGTTTTTATTTTTTCCTCTTCTTTGACACATACCACGTGGGATACTTTTGTCATAACTGGTTCTCCCAAGGATCTCAAGAGTTCTGAGGGAATGTAGTTTGCTGCAGGTGCCTTGTTTTGACTTATGTCTTTCAGTGCTCTGTTAAATTCTTTTTGCGATGTTAGTTCTCCCATCTCTTCATTTACTTCCTCTTCTCTAATACTGTCTTCAAGTTCATTTCCCTTGCATAGATCTTTTAAACATTTCTGCCATCTTTCAGCCTAATCTTCTTGGCTTACAAGGGAAACTCCCCACTGAAACCCCCTTAGATTTAGTGGTAAGATGGCCCACAGGATAGTCCGTCAAAAACTGAACACAGATCAAGCATGAGAACAGGAAGAAATTGTACTAAACTGTGAAAAAAAGCAAAATGGAAACAGTGAATGGTCCAAGAATAAGGAGTGCAATAAAGAGCAACCTTCGATAGCAATGACGTCATCAGTAAGTGGTCATGGTGTTGGGAATGCCAAACGGGCAAGCCACATTCGAAGCTCCCTCGTGAGATTTATTTTTTATTTTTAATTTCTCACAACATTATGAACTGCCTGTCCGCTCACTGCAGTGTTTGCTCTTTTTTTGTAGTCTTAGCAGTTGTCATACTATACACTGGTTATAGAATATGAGTCATGTGGTAAGAATACATTACCGTCACAAGTAAGCATGGTGAATAGTGAGAGCAGGTGAGATACCACATAGACATCCCACAGAAATGAAAACAACACATAAACAGGTGTGAACTATGTTAAAAACAAAGGAATTCGAGAGTAAAAATTTCCAAAACAGAATGCAGCTTTAAAAGTGTTAAAATGTGTGTTTTGATAGAGCACATAGAAACTATGTGATTGTGAAACTGTTGCATTCATCTGTTGCAGCTTATGTGACGAACTATTATGTTTTAACTTACCAAACGAGAAAGCGTTGGTATGTTGATAGACACAATAAAAAACACAAACACACACACAAATATTCAAGCTATTCGCAACCCCTGGTTGCTTCATCAGGAAAGAGGGAAGGAGAGGGAAAGACGAAAGGATGTGGGATTTAAGGGAGAGGGTAAGGAGTCATTCCAATCCCGGGAGTGGAAAGACTTACCTTAGGGGGGAAAAAGTACAGGTATACACTCACAAACAAACAAACACACACACAAACAAACACACACACACACACACACACACACACAACTTTTTATATATAGTTTTTATCTATTTTTTTCCCACGTGGAATGTTTCCAACTATTATAAACTATTATGTTTTCATCATTTCCTTGGATCACATTCACATTCATATGAACACCTATAGTGGGCAAGAAGCCATATCTCACTCACCAGTCATACAAATTAGGTGTTTCGATAAGGGATTCCTATCATAAGACACACATACTGTCATTAGTGTCATGTTTGACACACCAGACCTGTTTTTCAGTGGAGAATTCGGTTGACTTATTGCTATGTCATCAAACATTTGCAGTTCTCATTCTAAAGCTACTTCCTTTTGGCTGCTAATAGAATAGTTGTGCAGAATCAACTGTCATAGGTCCCTACCTGACACCTCGCTGTCATTACAACATGATACAGACACAAATTTTAAAAAAAGCGAAGAAGAAGAAGAAGAAGAAGAAGAAGAAGCAGAAGAAGGTTTGAACACAGCTCCGCCATTTGGCAGTCCAACACCATAACCACTTAACCAGGACACCATTTCTCTTAGGAACTGTTCTATCTTGCACTTATTATTCTTGGACCATTTCTATTTTGCCTTTTTTTTCTTCTTCTTCACAATCCAGTACACATTCTTCCTCTTTTCATGTTTGATCTGTGTTCAGTTTTTGACAGGCTGTCCACTGGGCCCTCTTACCACGAACACTGAGGCAGCTGTGGTGAGTTTATCTTGTTAGTACTGGCTTGTTATCTGACCTCTTGATATTCATACAGCTCCTCCTCTTTTCTCCAGAGATTTCGAGCAGGCTTCTACACCTTTGTATTTCTCCTCTAGATATGCCTGCTTTGCCATTTTGCACTTTCTGTCAATCTCATTTCCTTGAGGCATCTGTATTCTTTTGTGCCTGCTTCATCTGCAATACTTTTTTGTATTTTCTCATTTTGTCAATTATATTCAGTGTCTCTTCCATAGCCCAATGATTTCTACTGGGTCTTTTGTTCTTGCCAGTGCCCCATCAACATTACATTTTTATCTCACTTAATGAACTGTATGATTTCATTTATCTCATGATACATTTTTCTTCAATCTTTGTCATCCAAAGGCCTTATATACAACTGACACACAGAGCTTACTGCTTATAATTTGTATTGCTGTGGTGGGTTTTTGGCTTTGTATTTATCTTTACTATGAAAATGTGTTCAGTATGATGTTCATGGTACTACATACACAATTCTATTTTCTTATTCATTATTAGTCCCAATCCTGCATTTCTCTGATTTAGTGTTGATAACCCAGTACTCAATGGTGAGAATTCCTATTCTACCTCCCACTGCACTTCATTAATTCGACTTACATCAACTTCAATCTATCCATTTCTCTTTTCAAATTCTCTAATTTACCTAACCAAGTATAAGTTTCTAATATTCCACACCACAATCTGTAAAATCACAGAGTTTATCTCATCTGATGACAATATTCTTCTGAGTAGTCCCAACAATGAGACTTTACTGATCAGCATTTGTAAAATAACTGCCATGAGCTCTCAAGTAGTAGCTTGTATAGGCAGCAGAAAACATGCCAGGAAACAGGTCATCTTTTGCACATTTGGTGCCTCACACTGCAAAACACTAGAAAATGTACAACAACACTTTTCTGCATACTGTAGATGTATTGGGGTAGGGGTGGAGGGTGCCTTTTGTCTTCCACAAATATGGTATCGCATGGTATTCTGAGCTGGTGGGGTTACGTTATACAAATGGTAAAGCACTCTAAACTGAAAATTTTGAAATAAGGAACAAGCTGATGGAATTTCAGACATGCATTTCACGTATGTGCACAAGGATGAAATATCAACAAAGTTTTTTACGTGCAGGAGTCATCCTAATAGGAAGAAATATATCACATTGAAATGGAACTTATAAGAAACTTGGTCATTTAAGCTACACAGAGCTGGCCAAGATTCTCAATACCCAGCTTTTCACACAGTAGAAATCTGAGGAGCTGGTGTTGGATTGTGTGGGAGAAGATTCTTCAATAGACAGCCATTAACTTCCCATGAAGTTCACAGTTTGAAGAACACAGTATGGAGATTACTGGCGGAACAGAAATTACATCTTTATCATAAACAATGTGTGTAGGTAATTAGGCGAATTGATTTTAAACCTCGAGTTCAGTTCTGTCAATGAATTATGTTGTAATACAAACACTGAGAGTAGGGTAGCACTACAAAGTGTTACTAAGTGTTCAAGTTTTTCTACAGTGTGCTAGTTGTTTATGTCAAACAGAAATTTATCATTCGTGTCAGACCATTAGTTCCTCAACTTGCAGTACTCAGTTTAAGATTCTTTGCCATTTGTGTAATTTTCATCTTGAAGGTTTGGAAAACTGCTTATCTACTCTCAGCTGCAATGTAGAGCCATTCCATTCCTTTTGTACATTAAAAAGAAAACAAAACAACTCTAAGCAAAAATAACTGATATTTTTTTATAAAAATATCTAACACTCTTATCATGCTTCTAAGACCTGCCAAGATCTAGATTGTAACAGCAGCTCACCAGTATATTAGGTTGTTTCAAAGCAACACAATGTATTTAACATATTCTAATATAGAATCCTTTTTAAAATTAGTACTGACGACAAACCTGCTCATAGCGTGCCATTTCCTCGACACACAGCAGTTCATGCATGCGTGCTCTGTAATTGTTTCGTGTTAACTTCTTTTCAGTTAATGTTGACTGTGTTATAGTGAACGTATCAGCCCGGGGGCTAGGATATGCGCTCAATAAATCTCGTTCACGCTCACCATCATCGGAAGGAACACTGTCTCCATCATCATGTTCATCATTATTATTTCCTGATGGATGTTCAAATTTTATTATCGTGGAATTGCTGGAATCCCAGCGCTCTGCAGACTTCAGTACAATTTCGTGTCGTACTTCACGTACTCTATCAACATCCGTTACTGGTACAACATCAACACATAGATGACGCACCAACACTGGCTCACCCCCTAGGTCAAATACAACAGACTGCCGAAATGTGCCATAAATATCAGTGGCAAACGCAATAATGATACTATGCTCCAGCTGTTGAAAATCATTGTTGTCTGGCAAAGGCCCTGCCGTCCATTCTTGATCATTTGTGGGTACCCACTCCCCAACTTGCTTCCCATCTCTTTCCTTAGTTGAAATATTCCTGAAAATAAATAAAAAGCACATTTTATGAAAGAAAATGTCATATTAATAAATGAACAATGCCTTGTACATTTCCTAGTAACGTACTAAAAATTTTCTGCATAATAAAATCAACTGCTTTATATGAGACTATCTAGGATTTTTTCATACATAGCTACTGTTTTAAGTATACTTGAGACACCAACCTGATGGAGAAATGATTTCGATGGGCATCTTGCAGCAGGGCAATGACATGGAGCCTTTGGCTTGTGTGGAGCACAAATTTCCACTCTTTATGACTAACTTTTGATGAAATAGTTGTGATAAGATCTGCTGAACAACTATCTTCCACTCCTTCCAACTTTTCCCGCATAACTTTCTCAGGGCTTGGTGCTTGTATCCACCTGAAACAGTAGTAACATTTTCTATGTAAGTGATATCACATATGTACTGCAACACACCTTCAGAAATTTTGTATATTTGATTAGTTAATTAAGAAAAGTAAAAATTGAAGAATTTCATGTTACAAAAGTTTCAATATATCCTTCATAGTACAATGTGAACAATTACGACAAAATAGCCGAAATGGTCATATGCACAGACATCAGCAACACATTTTTTTTAGACTTATTAAAGCTTAAATACAAATAAATTAAGATATTAAAACACATGGTGGTGATGTCAGGCATGTTAGTGATGACCAGCAGATTTTTCAGAGCAAGACACAACTGATGAGCAGAAAACTCTTAATACTGTACACAGTCACTTCAGCTATAGTTATTAGAGCTTTACAATGAAAACATCCACAAAGCACCAAGCATTTAAATGCTAAGGCTGTTTCAAATTGGTAAGAGGAAAATTAGTAGATGCAATCAAAAATATCTATTTGCTCTTCACTACGCATTTAGAGGTCCATTTAAGGGGGAGGAGATTATGATTTCATTGACGACAGGTCATTAGAGACTCAGCACAAACTTGAATTAGAGAAGGATGGTGAATGAAAGTGGCTGTGCACTTTCAAAGGAACCATCCCGGCATTTGCCTTAAGCAATTTAGGGAAATAATGGAAAACCTAAATCAGGATGGCCGGACACAGATTTGAACTGTCATCCTCCCAAATGCAACCCCAGCATGCTAACCACTGCACTACCATGGTTGGTGAGGGCCATTCAAGAATTCAAATGAAAGTATAGCAGGATCATTCTGAATCTACATCTTGTCACAAGGAATTATGAAATAAATAAATGTAACCTGATGGAAAGTCACTCCCGAAATGCGTAGTGAAAAACAATTAAAAAGTTATAAGCAAAAATTGTTATTTGATGTAAACCTAAGAAGCCAAGGAATAAATAAAACATCAAACACATTCTCTGTAGGGGAATTTAGCACACCTGAAAGGAAACAAAAGACTATGGCTGTGAATGAAAAGCAGATAACTGTCATGCACACGAGTATCTGTGGATCTTGACTTTTTGAAGACCACTGCAGAAGATGAAGACCACTGCAGAAGATAAGACTGACTTACGTCACTGAGATACGAGGAATTTAGGAAATAAAAAGAACATTTGTTGTTACTCATTACTAATTGTACAACATATACTACACAGTTTTAACAAAGATCTGATTTAGTTAAGGAGAAATGTCTACAAACTGATGTATGTAGCACCACAAGGAATTCCTGATGTATTAGGAACAAACAGTAAAACATAATGAAGTTGTGGCAAAAGCACTGAAGTTGATGGATCTACACAGAAAATGATTGGAAGCAGGAAGTGATTGGCAGCATCCTAGTGATTTCTATTTGAATATGTACTGTTATATTCTGTGTGACATTTATTTATAGATCTTTTTCTGTTCTTGCTTTGTTCGTCTTATTTCAACTCACCAAGGCACTAACAGCAGCAGAAAATGCTTCCACTGTTTTCCATTGCCAGGAAAGTCATCAGATGATTGAAGAGGGATAATGCTATGATAGAAAAACAACTGAACACTTTTAACATTTGCTGCATCACCATCACATTTTTAATATTCTCGCTGCTTCTCACTATCACTGACAGACTCAGTTACAACCCATTTTTAAATTGTATTTATATAAAGTTTTGTAGCTTAGAGCAAAGTTTGTAGGAGAAAATAATCACCAACCCACTAAATCTCTATTATGTATCTCTACAAAAAGCCACAGTGTATTACTGTTACTTCTCATTTCTTCACATCCATAACAGGCATTTATCATTAAACCAAACTGATTCATAGGAGACAAAGGCTTGATTCTGAAGCAGCACTCTCCTGAGATCATAACAAATGAAACGGTCATCCAAAAGTGCTCTACAAGTGCAATTTTTTGTGCCCTAAAATGCTAACAATTACTGTGGTCCTATTACAGTATCCCAAATTTTATGCAAGCAAGTTCTGAGTTCCTCAATGACACAGAAGCCTTTGATATAAAGATCAACTGACAATTCTGACAGCAATCAATCAAACTGTTGTCACCTGTTTTAACTTTTTATGCAATTGATATGCTTCATTATGAAATACCATTTTTTGATGTGAAAAAGACTACTAATCATTTGTCATGTTCCAGAGCTGGATTCTTTTACTGAAACATGACACTATCTCAAAAATTATCAGAGAAACACAAATTCTTTCTTGTTCTTTTAGTTTTAACATTCTTAAAAATTGTATTCCTCCATAGTAAAACTGCAAGAATGCTGACTGAGCACAAACTTAGGGGTTTTCAACTTCTTGTGATATGTTGGATATCTTGGTAGTACTGTTTATAGGTGCATTTACCTCAGTGAACTATTTTAAAGGTGCGCCACTTTTTCGTTGTTGCATCTGTAGCATGGAGCAATGATATTACTTTAACTATTTTTGTTTTATGTTTATGTGCTTGTCTTCTCTAACAACTCATTCAAATAAATCAACACTGTCAAATACCAAGCACGAATCAAATAAAAACCAAAATGAGTATATTATTTTACATGTTCTCTGCTGTACATAAATGGCAGAAAGCAGTACCTTTTTCATCATAATTTCCATCACATTCAATGCAAGTTTGCAAATACTAATAAAGTGCTTGAGTTCCCATAGGAAAAAAAGTGCACTTGCACTTCATATGGCATACTTCCTTTTCAGAACGGAACTCCTTGCCACCCAGCCCTTCTCAGAGTGGTCCAAAACTATGGAAATTGATTGGAGAAGAGTTTCGCAAGTAAGGTTTACACAGAAGCCACACCAAATACAAGTAATATGATCATCACAATATTTGCACTGGGCAATGCATAAAAGTCTACATTGTTTACTTTGATTGCAAGCCAAAGGAAAATTTTCACAAGGTGCAAGTATGAAGCACTAGAGACAGGAGTCCCTCACAACACATACTGTTCCTCAGTTATGCTTTCTTTGCCCAAATTTAGGTCAGCATAACTTCTCTTGCTGGTGGTTGAGTTCAGAACGTCTTTGTTTTGGTTGGCATGCAACAGCGTCATTCTTTATTTGTTCTCTTCACTACCGATTAGTGGTAGTGCACCCAGGTTTTTTCCTCAAGGTACACAGCACCTTTACCTAATTGACAAAGATGATCATGTGTTCTGGAATGAACTTGTCTGTGATTCTGTACAACAGCTCCTATTGAACGCCCATCCTGCAGAGACTTATGAAACTGTAGCACATCAAAAACCATATGTTATGCTGAGCCATGACTAACACTTACAGTTGCTGCCATGTGACACAGTATCAGTTAGTGGCTTTCAATCATAATGACTTTAACCCTCGAGTGGGCATGCCTGGGTACAGAGTGCACCAACCACAAATGAAGTGGTTTTGGACATTTTCATTGTTGTTTCACAATTGCAAGCCGATATTCCTTCATTATTGCTTCAGCTAAAACAGTGATAAATTGTGTTGTTGCTCAAAGTGAGCAGCAGTAACAGAAAATACAAAGTGAGCTAGATGAGGAAAAAATTTACAGTCTGTGCAAGAAAATGACCCAGATTACGAGCTAGGAGCAGAATTCCACAATAGGCAGTTTTCTGCAAGATAATTAGTAATCAAACAAATGAAGTGGTTTTGGACATTTTCATTGTTGTTTCACAATTGCAAGCCGATATTCCTTCATTATTGCTTCAGCTAAAACAGTGATAAATTGTGTTGTTGCTCAAAGTGAGCAGCAGTAACAGAAAATACAAAGTGAGCTAGATGAGGAAAAAATTTACAGTCTGTGCAAGAAAATGACCCAGATTACGAGCTAGGAGCAGAATTCCACAATAGGCAGTTTTCTGCAAGATAATTAGTAATCAAATAAGTGGTTGGCTTGGATCTGATGGAATTGCACTATTTAATGGTTCAAGTGGGTCATTACTGCCTCAGTAACACCTGTCTGTGTGGCAACAGAGTGATTTAATGAAAGTTTATTTCATTATTGTTAAACACGACAATGCTTTGGCTCATATTATGTAACTTTATTTTAACATTGTTTAATTAAACAAAGTTTAAACTGTGATTTTGCTTGCACATGTCTACCTTGGCAATCTAAAGCCAGCTACTCTTTACATGTGTACAAAGTAATCAGCGCACCCGCTCGTGTTATGAAAGCTGCGCACCTGCTCGAGGGTTAACAGTTGCAATGTTTTCTGGAATTACAGTGCAATATGCTATCCCGATCAGGAGTCTCAGCCGTGGATGTCTCATAATTTGTGAACTTCTAAGTCTATAAATAGGCTTGCAGCTGTAACAATCATGCATCAACATACTGGAGTTTCATATGTTATTTTAACAAAGTTTTTTTACCCATGTGTTTATTTATTTTGTCATTTATGACATACCTGACACTGATGCACACTGTCAGTGACAGATTATAGTAAAGAATAACACAAATGTGGTATGTATTAGCATGAGTTATAAACAAATACAGTGGAATCCCTATTTTACATTTTCGTGCAGTCAGACTTTAAAACACAAATTTGAGAAAAATGCGGCAATCAAGGAAAATATTAAAACCCCTCAAAATATAGGAAAAAACACATGTAATATGCATATATGATTAAAAATCGCAATAATTTCCAACAATTTGTATAAAATCTCTGTAAGTGAAGGAAATTAAATGCACAATACAATACTCATACAATAATTTGTGGTAATGAATTTCATCAGTTCTTAAAAAGTCACAGATGTGTAACAGCAAGTACAAACTCATCAAAAAATTTAAACTGGTTTCTGGGTTCATGGTAATCAAGCTATTTTTGGACATGCTATGACCACAAATTAAAAGTTCAAAACACACATTTTTTGAGACATCACCCTTTGTGCTCACCCAGAAAAAAGCAAAAACTGATGAATGTGTAGAATTAAACCAAAAGTGGTTAAACTACACTCCTGGAAATGGAAAAAAGAACACATTGACACCGGTGTGTCAGACCCACCATACTTGCTCCGGACACTGCGAGAGGGCTGTACTAGCAATGATCACACGCACGGCACAGCGGACACACCAGGAACCGCGGTGTTGGCCGTCGAATGGCGCTAGCTGCGCAGCATTTGTGCACCGCTGCCGTCAGTGTCAGCCAGTTTGCCGTGGCATACGGAGCTCCATCGCAGTCTTTAACACTGGCAGCATGCCGCGACAGCGTGGACGTGAACTGTATGTGCAGTTGACAGACTTTGAGTGAGGGCGTATAGTGGGCATGCGGGAGGCCGGGTGGACGTACCGCCGAATTGCTCAACACGTGGGGCGTGAGGTCTCCACAGTACATCAATGTTGTCGCCAGTGGTCGGCGGAAGGTGCACGTGCCCGTCGACCTGGGACCGGACCGCAGCGACGCACGGATGCACGCCAAGACCGTAGGATCCTACGCAGTGCCATAGGGGACCGCATCGCCACTTCCCAGCAAATTAGGGACACTGTTGCTCCTGGGGTATCGGCGAGGACTATTCGCAACCGTCTCCATGAAGCTGGGCTACGGTCCCCCACACCGTTAGGCCGTCTTCCGCTCACGCCCCAACATCGTGCAGCCCGCCTCCAGTGGTGTCACGACAGGCGTGAATGGAGGGACGAATGGAGACGTGTCGTCTTCAGCGATGAGAGTCGCTTCTGCCTTGGTGCCAATGATGGTCGTATGCATGTTTGGCGCCGTGCAGGTGAGCGCCACAATCAGGACTGCATACGACCGAGGCACACAGGGCCAACACCCGGCATCATGGTGTGGGGAGCGATCTCCTACACTGACCGTACACCACTGGTGATCATCGAGGGGACACTGAATAGTGCACGGTACATCCAAACCGTCATCGAACCCATCATTCTACCATTCCTAGACCGGCAAGGGAACTTGCTGTTCCAACAGGACAATGCACGTCCGCATGTATCCCGTGCCACCCAACGTGCTCTAGAAGGTGTAAGTCAACTACCCTGGCCAGCAAGATCTCCGGATCTGTCCCCCATTGAGCATGTTTGGGACTGGATGAAGCGTCGTCTCACGCGGTCTGCACGTCCAGCACGAACGCAGGTCCAACTGAGGTGCCAGGTGGAAATGGCATGGCAAGCCGTTCCACAGGACTACATCCAGCATCTCTACGATCGTCTCCATGGGAGAATAGCAGCCTGCATTGCTGCGAAAGGTGGATATACACTGTACTAGTGCCGACATTGTGCATGCTCTGTTGCCTGTGTCTATGTGCCTGTGGTTCTGTCAGTGTGATCATGTGATGTATCTGACCCCAGGAATGTGTCAATAAAGTTTCCCCTTCCTGGGACAATGAATTCACGGTGTTCTTATTTCAATTTCCAGGAGTGTATAACTGTGGACATCTGCTTAATGACATACTTTATTATCACCACTGCTTTTATTGCTTAATGCTTCTCTTATGAGCTGCACTTCATATGCTCACCACCATTAAAGTGTTATTTTAGGCGTGAAGAGAGAAACAGAGACATGAAAAAATGAGTTTACTTCCCCAACTGACATCACAACCTGTGAATTGTTCTACACTGTGGAAAATGTAAATTTGAAAGAAAGTTCAGGTGCAACAGTTTTGCTTCATGCCCTCTATCTCTGCTGCCAATCTTTATGATCTGCAGTATGTGGTGTGAACAGGAAAGTCTTTAAAATGTACTATCGCAAAACCCTTGTTCTATTTCCAAATGACACCTCCATCATAGCACATAATCATCTGCACAAAAAGTATATTTTCGGCACTTCACAAAATGCTTTCATCCCTACCTTTACTCCCGTTGTTGAAGGGCCACTCCCCGTTCACACATCCAGTTGGCAAGTATGCTGTGGTGACTCCACTGGCTATTGGGTGACTTAACAATTCACCAGCCAATAACTGTTCACTAGACGGAAATGGGCGACAATTATAACTGAGCATATTCTTCGAGACTCTGGGTTTGAATTTTAACGATTGATACTGTTGCTGAACACACTACATCAGAATTACATGCAAAAAGATAAGACCAAGTTACAGGTGGCACAAGGAAAGGTGGTGGCTGCCCCCTTCATCACGTATTGGCTCGGTCTGGAACACTTTGTATAGAGTGTCCATTACCGCTGCAACCAAGCAGTAGTTGTATCATAATTGCGTGGTGAAGCTAAGTATTGCAAGTTGTATTAGCAACATCGATCATAGATTAATGCAGCATTTCCTCTCTCACAACCCCACCCTCACAATGGCCTAAAATATTCCCATAACTCCATAACAACCCATGGTGTGAACCATCTGTCTTTTGAACCATTTGTAACTCGTTCAGTCACATCAAATGTCAGTAGCAAGAAAACAGGACAAAGTCAAGTAAGAAGTTAGAACTGAGGTAAACTGTACTAGAAAGAAATGTAAAATCGGGGAATTTTTAGCACTGATCTTATGGGTTTTTCAAAGGGGCTACATGTTTATGGTGTAGAACCACGAACATAAAATCATAGAACTTAAAATCAAAGTTCACTGTAACTGAATGATTGATTGAGAGGGGTTATGGGACCAGACGGAGAGGTCATCAGTCCCACAATTGTAAATTTACTCACAGAAAAGAGAGGCTCAATTGAAAGTGGAAGGATCCAGTCAGAGAAGACAAATTATGAAATAAAGATGTTAAAACACACACAGAAGACATAAATGAGTAGACAAAACATAAAAACTGGAAAAAAGTGTGATCTTTCCACGGGGAAGTGGACCGAAAAGACACAAAGAGTGGTCACAACCACGACCACTCTGCCCCTGCTCCAGGAGTAAAGCAAAATCTTATATCTGAAAATAAAAACCACTTTCGCAGAGGAAAGCGAATTGCCTGCTAATATTAAAATTAAGGAATCTCGAAGACTACATATGAAAGAAAATATTGGGTCAGCCTGGTATGACCAACGCACAGACGGCATTATCAGCGGATGGCTTCTGAGAGGAGCAGAAGGAAGAGTGCCAAACTGTAGTAGTCTCCTTGATTGTGCGGAGTTTATTCCTGATAGCAGTAGTGCACCAGATGTCATTCGACTTTTGGACAAAGAGAGATTTTATGGAGATGGGATGGTCAGGGAATTGTCGAATGGCAATCACATAAGAAACCAGGAGTTGGCTCCATTGTATCCGTAGATGGGGAATCCTCACTTCTGCAAGGAGAATGTCAATGGGGCTAATGCGAAAGGCTCCAATAGCCAGGTGTACTGCATAATGGTGAACAGGGTAAAGTATTTTCAGAGTGGAAGGAGCCACTGAGCCATAAACCTGACTACCATAATCTAGTCTGGATAAGACCAGAGCACGGTAAAGCTGGAGAAGAGCACCACAGTCTGTACCCCATTATGTGAGGGCCAGACGGCAGAGAGCATTATTAAGCTTATGTATGCATATAGTCTTCAGGTGACAAATATGGGGCGGCCACATTAGCTTTTTTATCAAAAATAAGGCCCAAGGAACAGAACTTTGCTAAAACATCTAGGAGCTGGTCGCCTAATTAAGTTATGAATCGGGGTGTACTACGGGTCAATTACAAAAAACCATAACGCAAATTTTGGAGGGAAAAAACTGAAAGCCAAAGCATACAGCCCATGCAGAGGCCCATCGGATGGCACTTTGGAGCCAGTGCTCAGCAGATGCTACTGAGTGGGAGCTGCACCAGATGCAAAAATTGTCGGCATACAATGCTGGAGTAACCAGATGCCCAAGAGAGGCTACAAGCTCATTGATGACTACGAGGAAGAGTGTGATGACGGGGTCAAACTGTGTCTTATGCCTTATGGAGGTTGAAGGAGAACGCGACAAGGTGATGATGGTCAGTAAGAGCCCATCAGGTTGCTCTTTCAAATCTGAGAAAATGGTCAGTTGGAGATCGTCCTGTCCAGAAGCCAAATTGATATTGGGACAAAATGCCCTGAAATTCATGTACCCAACAAAATCGGAAGCTAACCATCCTCTCAAGCGGTGTACAAAGTATGTTTGTCAGGCTAATCGGGCAATAGCTGTCAAGAAATGTTGGGTTATTCCCGGCCTTACAGACGTGGACAACTATAAGGGGCAACCAAAAAGAAATGAGCCGCAGGCATAATTGCAGAAACCGTACCTGTATGTTAGAAGTATTGACCCTGGCTGTTGAGACACTTGTCTCACTGTAACACAAGGCGATGAATGGCTGTCTCATAAAATTCCCGGGCCTGCGATGTTAACCAGTTGTGCATGTACAGCTGGACGTTTTCATCCGAGGTGATTCGTTTGCTCCTCAGCGCCTTGTTATGGGGACCAAAAATGGCGTAATCACAGGGAGAGAGGTCCAGACTGTATGGAAGGTGACCGAGAACCTTCCATTTGAATTTCTGCAGGAATGCCATGACTGTGTTGGCCATATGAGGCCATGCATTGTCGTAGAGCAGAATGACCCCACAGGTGAGATTGCCTGGTCGTTTTGATTTGATCGCTTGGCGAAGGGTGGTCCAGGTTTGTGAGTAACACTGGGCATTCACTGTTGTCCCGTGCTGCAGAAAGTGAATCAGAAGCGGGCCATCTTGATCAAATAAGAACGTCAGCAGAAACTTTCCTGCACTCGTGTGGATGGCCTTGGCTTCCCCCCACTATCGTTTCCAGGTTGGTAGGAAGGGGGTCCAGTCACTAAAGACATCAGCATGAACCAAAGCGCAGACTCCTCCAAATGCTATCTCGGAGCCAGCATGGTTCCAACACAATGCCCAATAACCATGAAATGTTGGAGAGTTGTCATCACAGAGGTGTGTTTCTTGAAGAACAAGACAGAACACAGAATAGGAAGAAAGGAGGCATTGTATTTCCAGTAGGTGATGATAGTATCCGTTGCAATTACACTGGATTACCATGTGGTGAGAGGCCAGATTAGACATAAAGAAGCAGAGGGGAGGTCAGAGGTCATGTACTCAGCCATTGTTTGTCACACAGACAAGGACTGGGTGACATCCATACGTAAAATTTCAGACTCAGGTTGCGAGGGGGAAGATGGCATCTCTAGGGACACTGGGGGAGGGAGGAGCCTTGTCCTGGGACTTATGTTGCTTCTTCTTCTCTTTCAGAGGTGGAGGAGGGCCGGGCACAGAGGGAGAATAGGCATCTTCAAGATCCAGAACCGAAAGAAAGTTGGCAACCTTGGGACACACATATGGTGTGTCTCACGGTGAGCTGTGGTAGTAGGCTTCCAGCCTGAGAGACGCCAGATGGAGGGGTCCTGAGAGGGAGGGGAGCCCCATCACACTGGCAGGTGCCGAGGAAGGGGTGCACTTCTTTGGTGAGGGAGGGGGAGTGGCTCCCAGAGATGGGGGGGGGGAGGTCCTGGGAACTGCAAGGGAGGGGGAGGGGGAAGTGGAGGGGAGAAGGGGATGGAGCTGAGGTAAGGAAGACGTAGAATGGGAAAGGATGTAACAGAGGCAAAAGTTGAAGAAAGCAACACTCCATGGAGTCAATCATACTTTTGGCAAGTGTCAGCAAGATAGGCAATCCAGGGACTTGTACTCTTGGATCTTCTTTTCTTTCTTGTAAGCAGGGCAATTTGGTGAGTCTGGAGAGTGGCGGTCATGACAACTGACACACATGGGTGGCGGAACAAAGGGGCTTCCGTCATGGATTTCGTGTCCCCAGACACCACACAAAGGGTCCGCTGTACAGAGGGAAGACATATGCCCAAAATGCAAGCACCGAAAGCACCTCATGAGTGGTGGGATGTATGGCTTCGCATCACATCTGTGGCACATAACCTTGATATTCTCTGGGAGGGTATTTCCCTCAAAAGCCAGAACGAAGGCACAAGTTTCGTGCAGTTACCTTTACAACCCTTCTGCCACACTGAACGCCGCATCACTCCATATTAGCCCAGAGTTCCTCATCAGTTTGCAGAATGAGGTCCCTATGAAAAATCACTCCCTGGACCACATTCAGATAGCAACAGACACTGGAACATTACCAACACAACCATATGCAAGAAGAGCTGCAGATTGCGTGGCAGAAGAAGCTTGATCGACAGGAAGCACAACTGCATCCTACTGAGATACTCCAATTCACCAAACTTGTCCTCAACTCCACATAAAACAATGACTTAATGGTGGTGAATGTGTCCCCCTCCGTCCTAGTGCAGACAAGGTAGCAGGGAAAGAGTTTCATCCCAAGACAGTGAGCCTGGCCCTCCTCCCAGGGTGTAGACAGGAAAGTGAAGGCAGCTGGGTCACATGAAGCAGCATTCAATGGTCCAGCACCATTTGTAGGGATGGCCACTTGAGAACAGTCAGATTTTTGCAGCTTTATACGCTTCATGCACCAAGTATCCGTGCTGATACAACCCACTCCAATCAGGGGCTCTCACCATGGGCACCATCCAGCCACAGCGAGAATTGCCTGGCATGGCGGCCATTGCCAGAAATTCCGATGCTCCAGGAAGACAAGCAACCACACCCTGGCATACATGGGGAACGAACTGCTCTGGTATCAGTAGTGTGATCCCTGTGGCATCATGAGGCTCAGCCAGATGGGTACATAACGGCCCCACTGCACGGACTGGCTACAAGTGCTGGTGATCTAGCAGGTTGGGAGGAGGCTATGGTGGGGAAGGAAAGGGGCGAGAGAGAAAGCCACACCGTAGACACTAGGAAGGGAGTTCAAATGGCTCACCCTAAAAACAGAAAATTTAGAAATGGAGGTCAAATATGAAGTGGGGACCTAAACGCCAAAAAGGACGAAAGAATAGGCAGGTAAGGAACAAAATTACAAGCAATACAGGGAACTAGGTCGATAGCCAGGACGACATAAATCAGAACACCGAGAGGGGGGAAGGAGGAGACAATGGGGAAGGAGCAAGGATAGGGAGGGAGGGGCAGGGTGGAGGAAATGCAGCCAGGCTGAAACAGCACATCTGGAAGAAAGGATATAGCAAAGGCCTAGGATTGTTCTGAGAGAACATTTTTCTACTCTATCAACTGCAAACTAGCCATAAATTTCCATGACTGCAAATTCTCCATGAAAGTGTACATAAATGTGATCTTACAATTACCCTGAGACAGGACTTTTGTTGTGTTGCTTCTCATTAAGGTCCTTCCCAGTAGAAACAAATTTAGGTTTCCTTATCCTACATCCACTTTGTTGTTCAGCATTCTGTAGATTTTCATAACACTATATTATTATCTCAATTTGCTCTACATATTGTTTAGTAATTAGAGACTTGTGTCTAAGCTACCGGCATTTCATATGAATCTGCAACATGGAATGTGTCTCATCTGCTCGTAATTCAGACATAACAGCAAACACTAACTTTGGGTGCTAGTATACACAAAGCAAAATTAAGAATATTCACAACTTATCAACCAATACCTAATGCAATATAGTTATTTCAGGAAGGCACAGGATACATAAAATAAGGCATGAAACAAGTGAAATAAAGTTTTTACCACATTATCAATGATCTGGCCATTGGTGATGGAGCACAAGTTCGTAACAGACAAAGAGAGGGAACAAAAGCATTCACCTCTTTTTCAGGAGTGCCATCTTAACAGTCATCTTAAGGGTAGTTAGAATGGAAAACATTTTTTTTTTCACATTTTCGGATTTTTATCTCATTATAAAATTTGCAATTTTCCAAATATAATGATATATATCACTTATAAACTCACATGGGAAGTATTTTATTTATTTATTTTTTAAATATGATTCTACACCGGTTGAAAATGTTAAAATTTTTATGTGGATTACTTCAAGATCTAATAAAATCGGTAACTTTTTATATAGAAGGCTGTGGATTACTGTGTTATAATGGTTAAATTACGTGTTTGTATTGGTAGCACTATCAAAAACAGTATCGTATCATTTCATAGTGTAAACACTCGTTGTATGTCGAAGTGCTAATGCTTTTCCGAGGAAAAGTGACGAATAGATTGGTATATCTCTCAAAAAGTAAAGTATGGTGCCAAAATGAAGAGTTTTCAAGAAACACAGGTTTCATGGTAATAGATTTTCGAATAAATGGAAACACTGTGTTCAACATGTGGCGTGTGAAGTTACAGACAATGAAATACAGGCAAACTCATCAGTCTCTAGAGAAACACCCATTAGTGCTTCGAAGATTAAAAAAGCGTTGTGATAGACAGTTTTTTCAAAATGAAAGTGATGTAAATGGTAGGTTAGGTTATATTCTGATAGATTTATACATCCTAAAAAGGTTGTTAGATGAAGGTGTGTGTTGTAAAATATGTGGAGGGACAATTAGTTTACATGAAAACTGAGGTATCAAATGGACTAGCCAGGAAACTTATCATTAATTGTGCCAGTTGTAAATATACTCATTCATTTTGGAATTCTGATTAACGTAAAGATAATTATTTTGAAGTAGCCTAAATGTTAGGTGGTTTTAATGATTGAGAGCCATTGGCAAAGGACACACTGCAGCAGAAACCATGTGTGCCATGATGAATATGCCACACCCACCTTGTAAAATGGACAAGTATGCAGGATTTATTGAAGCTGCTGTGGAATCTGTTGCATGTGAGCCAATGAATGGTGCTGGAAATGAAGCTGTTGAAATAAATGATGGTATGACTGACATACCAGTAGTGTTTGATGGCACCTAGCAGAAGCACAGCTACAGTTCTAAGAATTCTGTTGCTACAGTGATCAGTGTGGATTCTGGAAAGGTAATAGATTTCCAGATTTTAACCAAACACTGTTATAAGTGTAAATCAGGGAATGAAGAAGGGAATATCTGTGACGGAACAAGTGGTGGTATGGAGGCCTCTGCAGCTATTTAGTCAATTTGTGAATGAAAGGGGGGAATGTAGTAGCCACTCAGCCTTATGGTGAGAAGGTTATCACAAACTGGAATGTGTTGGTCATGCCCAGAAGAGGATGGGCACCAGCCTGAGGAAATAGAAAAAAAGTCTGAGAGACAAGAGACTTTCTGATGGTAAAACCGTAAGAGGCATGCCGACAGACAAAATGATTGATGAATTCCAGCAGTATTATTGGATGACCATTAGAACTAATACTGAGGATTTGTTGAAAATAGAGCAGGCAATATGGGCTAACTTCTTCCACATGCTGTCAACTGATGAAAAATCAGTACACCACCTTTGCCCTCCCGAACACGATTCATGGTGCAATTATCGCAATGCCCAGTACTCAAACAGTTCATGCAGCCATAAACATTCCATCCCAGCAGCAGTCATGGATATCATAAAACTCATTTACAGAGACCTGGCAAATCCTGAATTACTGATGAAGTGTGTGCAAGGTCAGACTCAAAATCCCAATGAGTCGTTCATTAATTTTATATGGACTCCCTTACCAAAAAATGTTTTTGTTGGAATGAAGACACTAAAGTGGGGGTTCAGTGATGCTGTTATTGCTTTTAATGATGGCAACATTGGTGGGGTGAAAGTGCTACAGCATATGGGAATTAGTCCTACAGCAAACTGCATCAGAGAACTTGAACGGATGGATAAGGTTCACATTGATAGAGCAGAGTATGCAGCACAGTTGGCCACTAAGGAGTCCAGAAAGAAGAAAAAACTTGGAAAAAGGTCAAGAGGATGATATACAGTATGGTGACTAAAAATACAAAAAAAAAATTAAGCATATATTAAGTGAGTTACAGTCTCTTGAAACTTTAGAAGCCGTTCCTGAAAATTTACATTTTCTGTTCCATTTTTCTCTAAATCTCAGAAACCACTTCGAGTAGAGTATTCAAATTTTCTGGGAGTAATAACATACATATCCTGAGACTACTGAACTAAAAGAAGATCATAATGATATGTATAATTAAAATATTGTATTTCCGAAAGCAGTGGCTGAAACACAATTACTGTAATTCAGTAGACTCAGAACATACAGTTTAATGTCCTGTAAAAGTTTCATGTCAATGGCTACAGTGGTTCCTGAAATACAGGGAAGCCAAGTAACTAAATTTAACACTGTCGGGATAGGGCGTTCCAATTCGCCTTAATCGATTAAAGGAAACACTGAGAAACCTAAACCTAAATATCAGAGCACAGACTTTAATTCTCATCCTCCTAAACGCGAGTCCAGTATCTTAAATATAGCACTGTCTTTCTCAGTTGAATAAGAAACGCAATACACTGTGCTGTCAAGAAGTGTATCCCTGTAATGTCATATGAAAATAAAAACAACACTGTGCGTAAAATGTAGAAATTTAACACAATAAAGGTACTTTGAGAAATAATGGAGTGTTACAATTAAAGAGAATCAGCAATAGTGAAATTAAAAGGTAGAATTCGAAACAGGGGAAGAAGCCAGTTTTAGAGGAAATGGCAGACCCAATATGTTACGTGCTTGATTATTTGGATCCACTTTAATAGAGGCTGTGGGTAGAGAAGCTTTTTGTATGTAATCCACATTTTAAAATACAGATAAGGTTGCAGAAAGAGTGGATAAAGCAAGTGGACAATGCAGTGGATGCAGGAAAAGAATTGGGAGACATAGCGACAGTCTGATTACCTGTAGAAACTCGCTTAAACATAAACAAAATTAGTTTCCCATCAAAGATGACCCACTAACTTACCAAATATTACTGGTGGTCCTTTGGACTCATCCAATGTAACTTAACTGCTGCACACACTCTGGAATATTTAAAAAAAATGACATAACTGTTTTGTGTCTGGTAGTACAATAGTGTCTCCACTGTTGTGATCACTGCTCTGAACTTTGTTGTAGTTGCACACTAAGTGTAAAGAAAGGATCATGTATCTTAAGAAGAAACAGTCTGTCAGTAGATCAACACAAAAATGGTAACCAGAGAGATACAAATTTCACAACTTGCGTATTGAAATTATCCAGATTAATTTGATATGTTATCAAAATTTTAATTTCATATTGAGCTATTTCGTCAAGTCACACTAGGCTTCATAAAGAAAGGCCTGTATGAAGAAATAAGTTGAAATCAAGTTTTTGTGAGCTTACTGTGCAGAACATTCACTGACTAACAAAGAACTGCCAATCTATTTGGTTTTAAATTTTTGGGTACACTGCATTAAACAATTAAATAATGGCAATGAACCCACACAATAGCACAGAAAGAAAGTAGTTTGAAGTGTCACAGCTGAAGTAGTATAATCAATCTGTATCCAACATTGCTAATATGTGCAGACGTTTCTCAGTTAAGAAATAAAACACAAGTATCTTCACTCTACTGATAGAGACCTGTGACAAATGACACGATTTCTTCTCTCATACAGAAACATGCGAAAGGTGGTCATGATTCAGCTTACAAAAATAGACTCCTATGATATTTTGCAGCATAAATCTGCCATGATAAAGCACACAGAAAAAATTTATAAGCAAAGAAATACATATGAACTACATTAATTCAGGACATCATACCTCTCGAGTAATTGCTCTGTATATGATTTTCCAAAAAGTTCCTTCTCACAGGCTCGTTGTATCTTCATCCGTCGATATTCAAACCGCTCCCGCCATTCAGCCAGTTCATCGGCAGAATGAGCTTCCACACACTGGTTACCATAGCGGCAGTGTGTGCCACTTTCACATAAACTATAAGTATCAGCTGTAAAACCACGTGGGGGTGGGCGAAACTGCCAGTCTCTCCCTTCATCTGACATGATAACCGTTTGATGTGCAGGTGTCTGGCAATGAGCACGCAGTGCAGCTCGATCAGGGAAATTGAGACAGCAATAACTACAAGCCGTTTTCTGGTCATTGCTGTTTTCTTTATTGACTGCCGAGGGCACTAAGACATAAAAAACAACAAAAACCTTAATTTTAATGGTTCTGAGCACCTGTTGAAAAATAAGACACCAAAAAGAAATATTTTGTTATTTAAAGTTTTTTTTTATTTTATTCTGATAAACAAACAGCACTAAGCATGAGAGAGCCACACAAATGACATTATTCCCCCACCCATGCCAAATAGTGTGTGTGTGTGTGTGTGTGTGTGTGTGTGTGTGTGTGTGTGTGTGTGTAATAAAAGTTCAATGGCTAAAGCAGTCAACAAACAAACCTAGTTTATGTGCTTGTCTACTCTCAACACTGTGAGTGGCAGTCTTCCCTTGTAGAACTGTTTATAGTTCAAGAAGAAGAAGGTAAGGAGGAGCAGCAAAATTTAATGAGTCATCAAAAAGGTTGTCATTACACACTGAGTGCATGTTCATTTTGGACAATGATGATGAATAAAATGCATGGTTGACATTTGCTCAGGATTTTACATTTTTGCACAATCTATTGCAAACACACTGATGCACACAGCCAACAAGCAGATACTGTTTAGCATATTTTCTTTTGCTTTTACTCTCCATAACTGATTTCCAAAATCTCTTCTGCATATAGGGTGTTTCAGAAAAGGTTGTGTCCTCTACAACTTACAAAATAATAAGCGCAAGGAATATTTATTTAGAGTGAATCTAGAAAATGTTACTCACTCTGTGGAGTTGTGATCATGGCTTATTTAGTTATTTTCTTAAGTGTTACAGTAATGAGTTCTAATTTTTTAAACAAAACATTAGAACTGTGAATATTCAAAATTTTGGGGGTAGATACACCATGCTGTACATACATAATTGGCTGTGCTTGAATGGATGTTCTGGTGGGGGACATACATTTACATGGGGTGTTCAAACGAATGCCTATTTTCCTGAATATACAACTCAACTTGCTTTCTACATTGCCTATGGATGAGAGAGCAGTAAGTTTCCTTGATGTGCTGTTTGAAGTCATCTGGAGTTGTTTACATGTGCATTCTTTCCTGTCTTGTACATGACAGCATAAGAGCACAGTCTAAAATCAAACTGAACATGTGTTACATTTGTTATGACACTGGCCTCAGATTCAAGAGATGGAGGCCCATGCCCTGTGCTTCAATTTAGATTTTCCTAAAGCAATTCAGGCAATGTCAGAATGGTTCCTCCACCAAGACCACAGCCAATCACCTGTAGCCTACTCATTAACCCTTTAACTGCTCTGGACGTGTTAACGCGTGCGCCTTTGTACCTGTCCCTGTGTGCTCTGAACGTGTTTACGCGCTCCACCAGTTGTTCTACCTGGTACTCTGAATATGTGTATGCGTAGAGACTGTAACAGTTCTAGATATTTTGTTAGAGTTTTCTTTTATTGAAAGATAATTGCTTTATGACTACAATGGTATCCTCCCTTTGGACACATCTGTTAAAGTTCTTTTACTGTTGCCTTTAGATTTTTTTTTTATAATTTACAGAATTTTTTTTTTTTTTTTTCAAAATGCCAATCGAGAAAAGTTAGATTTTTTCTGTTGATTAGTACCATGTAGTACTATATTCTCTGTAAAGAAGAGCTTCCACTTTTCAGTTGGACAGGTTTTATTTTAAAAAAATCATTTTAACTTTCAAGGGTAATGTATGTCTCCACTGAAGTTGTTTAATTACTTTGTTACAATGTTTATTTCTATTGTCTTTGTTTCAGTTATTTCTTATCACTTCCTTTGTTGCAGTTACTTCTTTTCACTTTCATTGTCGCTGATATTTCTTACACTTTGTTGTAGTTTCTTGCCAGTTTCTTTGTCGTCTTAGTTCATTGCAGGTTTCTGTATTGTTAATTGTTCAGTGCTAATTTGTTTACTGATGAGGCTGCTGAGAAATCCGAGACCATCCTGCGAGTTCTGTGTTTTCGTGAGGAATTTGCCAGTTGACACAGTTGCAGGGTGTTTTGTGAAAAGGACTGTTTGAAATGTCTTCTGACTGGGGCCACACAAGAGTGAAATGTGCTGACTATTTGCATATCCATAGAAGAGTGATATATAAGACAAACAAAAAAAAACTGACTTTTTTCATGTTGGGAATAAGTTCTCATTTGAAGACTGTTTCAAAGTGAAGATGTTTCCAGTGGCAACTTTTTGGGTTCTAAATGTTTTGACAGAATAACAACAATGATAGTATCTGAACAAGGTGAAGCCTCCCATTGTGCAGATGATACAGATTTTGCATCAATAGAGGAAGAATTAAATACCCTGAATCAGTCAACTACAGAGGTAGGTGTTAGTCCTTGTGATGGTGTAAGAAGCCTGCTGAAGCACCACGCTACAAAACATAATCTCTCCAGGCCAAATACAGCTGTGATTCAGAATGCTGACAATTTTACGAGAGTCATGAAATCTTACACATGCACAGTGTCCTCATTCTTTTGTCCAAAGAGGAAATTGAAGAATTCCATGAGCAGAAAAAAGAAGACTGGTCCAAACAAACTACTCCTGCGAAAGCAATTCAGAAGACACCTTTTTGGACTCAAAGTGATGGGCAAACTCATATTGCATACACTTTAAATGGCAAGAAAGAAGAAATTTTGTTTGTTCGGCCAACACCTCAGAAACAGCATGATAATATTCAGCTTTACAACCTGATAAGGGGGAGGTTTGTTGTGTGTGTGTATGACTGTGACTGGTGGATTGCAGAGATTATAGACTCCAGTTATGAGTTAACGAAATTGTAGTGAACTTTATGCTACCACATGGACCAGTTGCTGGATATAGGTTTCCTGCTGAAGGACAGCAGCAATGTCATCAGTGCTCACTTCCTGTTCACAATGTTTTGAAGATTGTAAGTGTTCCAGTTCCTATTGGTTCAACAGGAAGGCTTCACTATCTCAATGGAAGATACTGAAGCAGTGGAACACATTGACTGGCATTTTTCAGTACAAAACAGAATGCACAGAAGTTGTATAAATTGAAACATTTATGCCTTTGGACCTTTCAAATACATTTTGGAACCATTTAAAATGTTTAAAAAATGAGTCTCTGTCACTCATTTTTCGAAACTAAAGTCATGTTAAATAAGGCTAGGTTTTGATTTTTATGAGCCTGTTATGTGATGATAAAACATGTTTTATGTATGGCAAAAAATTCAATTTTTCATAAGACCTGTTCAATATAAAAGTGGAAGCTCTCCTTTTCTGGGAATGTAGAACTATATGGTACTAATCAACAGGGAAAAAAAAATCAAAAGCAAAATTTTATGGACTGGCATTGATTAAAAAAAATTTTCCATAAATTATAAAGAAGTTCAGAACACTATAGTAAAAGAACTTTGACAGATAAATCCAAATGGAGGATTTCTTTGTAACCATAAAGGAATTACCTTTCAAAAAAACCAAATTATCTAGAACTGTCCTTTCTCCCTTCTGTCCACAAGCAAATGGAAAAGGAGCAAAAGCTACTAGCACTGGTACAATATACCCTCTGCTAAGAACAGTACAGTAGTTTGTGGAGAATATACATGTATAGATTATATATGTATGATTTGAATATTGCAGTTCAACAATGAAAAATATTCTTTGTAATTAGAATGATAAGAATAAATTTTTTAAATTTTGCTTCTTTCTATATTGTCTGAATTTCATCTCTCCTTCGTTTCTTGAATATATTTAATAATGAATTAAGTTAAGAAAAGTAACCAGTGACAAGCTGAAAATTTGAACTGGTCTACGAGTTATGCTTTGACAGTATAACTGATGGCACACAGCCGACAAATTGCAGAAATCCGGGTTCAAATCTTGGTCTGGCACACAGTACAAATTGAATGATGAACCAGATAAACACTGTACGTCAAAGTTTTTTTGCCAAACTCTTTGACTGGCTATATGCTGAGGATAGAGATAACTGCACGGTAAATGCCACAGGAGCTAGTGGTTATGGTACTTTTCTATGGACTGCCCATGAACTACACTGTCTGACAAAAAAAAAGTGAAGCACCCATGTGGGAAGGAAGAAATGAAATTTCATGAATTGAGAGGCATGTGGTGTTATTTCAGTGATTACAAAATCAAGTCAAATATACAAAGAACTTGACAGTACTAGCTTGCCTATCATTATGACACACCACATTCTCTAGCCTGAATGCATGCACTGGTTAGGAAGGTTGTCATAAAGGAAGGCTGTCATAAAGCCATTGTACCCTCTCCCAAGGCAATTTACTGTTGAAAATTGGCACAATACTGTTAAATGAGAGGTAACATACAAGGACGCAGGACACCTGTGACATTTTGTTGTGGCATCAGAGTTCCTTCAATCACTGTCAGCCATGACCAAAGTCACAAATAATGGATCCCACACCATGACACAAGTAGTAACACCACTCTGCCTCTCCAAAACATTGGAATAACCAGGTCTCACCCCAAGCCACAGTTGTACTTGCCGAAAACCATCACATCCGGTAATGCTGAATCATGATTCATTACCAAACTCAATTCATCAGCAGTCCATGCTTCCCAATCATGGCATTAATCCAAACAATGCCATTCGTGGTGTCGTGTTAATGGCAGCTTATGCATGGAACAGAATTCCCTAATCCGGTTTGCTGCTAGTCTCCTGACTAATGGTGCGGGATGATGCAGAATGTAGCAGGATGTCGATTACTTGGCCTCAGATCACAGGCATGAATGTGAAGGGGTTATGATGTGCTTGGTACAGAAGAGAGAGATTCTTCTTTGTGGTGGTCAGACATGGTCAACTGGAACCTTACCACCAAGTATGCCAGCCATCAAATCCGCATGTAGTCCAACATTATGCCTCTGTCATAACCAAATGCCTCAAAAATCTGGATATTGCATGATTCAACCAGCTGGCCATCCAGAGATCCACAATGGTCCCCTTTCAAACTCCATCAGGTGCTGATAACGCTGTCTCAAGAGACATTGTCCACGTCCTTCGCATGTATCACTCAACATTTGAAGCTGTTCAAGCTTCTTACATACCCTATAAGACATGGTAACAACACTAAACACAAATAACACAATGGTCCCTTTTCAAACTCTATCAGGTGCTGATAACGCTGCCTCACAAAACTTCATCCATGTCCTTCACATTGATCACTCAACATTTGAAGCTATTCAAGCTTCTTCCATACCCTACAAGACATGGTAACAACACTAAACACAAAAAACACTGTCACATACTGGTAGCTGTTCTACCTGCCACAGGGAATTGCAACTCTAATAATTTAAATACCTGCTGATGGAGTGCACTTCTGCAAAGTTACGCTGATATCTGTCCAAGACTTTTGATTGCTTCACTTTTTTGTCACGCAGATTATTTCACCAAATCTTATAATGAATATATGACCATTACTATCTGTTAATGATGTGTTCCATTGCACAAATTTAAGATGACACAATGCATAACTCGCACTACGAGACAAAAAAAGACAGGGGGAAAAACATTTTTGCAGTAGAAGAATCAGCTCTGCCTGGAACAAAGTCACACACAAGAGATGTTTAGATGTATCAACATGTCATGCTAATCTAGCAATGGATATCAAAGCAACTGAAAGAAGATCTAGTTATGAAAATGAAATCAGTGTAATATGGGGTTATAGTTTCCATACACTAATATGAAAAGCACTTTTTGATGACTAGGTATTGATTTTTCAATTGAATGCAGTTCAAATGGAGGGAATAACATCTCTCGATTTTCTGCGATTGGCATTGCTAACACTGTTTCAGAAGTGTACAGCCTGCAATTTCCTTGTAGATATAAGAAATTATTTTGCAGCAAAGGCAACTAAATTCAAGAAACTCATCATTTCCAGTCTTAGCTTAGCCCAAGCACCAAATATACTTGATGGTAGGCAGTTTTCTGGAAAAATACCAGTTACTGAAAAACAACTTCACCAAATGTGGCTGCAAAGTTTGTGACAGTTTCAGTATGAGCAAGAAGGAAAAGTGTTCCAAAAAGTAAAATGTATCATACAGTATTTTCAAATTATGCTTAAGAGCTGTTTGCATGATGTGCTCAAAGGGGCAATTCGGAATCCCCATCAAGTATAATTCATGTCTGTGTAAAATCTGTGAATATTCTCAACTTTTGTATCCATAAATGTGGAATTGTTTCTTAAATGAACAAACTTAAGCATATATTTGAAATGAACGACAGCTAGCAACTCTATCTCAGAGCAGTGCTAGCACTTCTTTTGCAACAAGATATCAGCTAACAGAGACAACGTACTTGTGACATGCTTTTGTCTCAATGTGAGCAAGGTGTCGAAAAGAGAACAAAAATATAATAGAACACTGACAATACTCAGTTTTGTTCTTTATAATTTTTTGGAGTGCACGTCGTAGTGAGAGTTTAAGTGTGAGATGGTGAAGTCAACAAATGTGAGCAAAGTACAGTATGATGTCTGGGTTATGTTGAAATATTGTCACAGAAGAAGCTGAGTAGCAGTGCGGTGTAGTGGTTATGATGCTAAACTGTTGCATGGAGGGTCGTGAGTTCAAAATTCAACTGAACTGTACAATTTTAATTTCTATATTCAGTTCGAGTACATTCTAGAAGTATCCACAAACATCAAGACTCATTGTACTGGAATGTTCTGTAGCTCTATGTATACTGTATGTGTTCTGGCCAGAGGTAGTTCACTCCGTGCTCTTGTATGTGCAAGTGCTTAATAAACCTTTGTTAAGTGAAGTTAGTGTTCGTCATTCATCTAATTACACCTTTTTCTATATGACATTATTCTGGTGGAGATGCTGGGTATCGGAACTTGTGATAGCACGCATTATCGACAACACAGTGGCTCCCATCAGGCCACGACAGAGCTGCTGTTTACGTGGCGAGAAACCCGAGTTTGAGCCATATTCAACACATCACAATCTATTGGAGACAGGAGAAGAAGAGGACATTACAATGACAGCAACTGTGTGCCACCACACGAGACATCCTTCCTCGTTCTCTGATGACGATGGCCAAGATCCAAACAAGTGGCTGAAGGAATATGAGCGTATAGCCAAATTTAACAAATGGGATGACACCGTGTGTTTGGCTAACATATTTTTTACTTGGAGGGAACTGCCAAGCAATAGTATGATAACAATAAGGAGAAGTTTACAAGCTGGGAAGTATTCCAGGCCGAACTGAGCAAGTATTTCGGCGACACCCAATGACAAAAGTGCAAGGCTGAAGATAAATTAAAATGCAAGGCACACCGTCCAGGAGAAACTACAGCATACTACATTCAAGACGTCTTGGAGCTGTATAAAATAGTAGATTCTAGAATGAAGGAGGAAGATAAGGTTGCACATCTCATGAAGGGTGTTGCTGAGGACATGTATCAAGCCCTACTCCTGAAGGAGGTTTTGACAGCAGACGACTTCATAAAATGGTGCCAGTATATCAAGACAATGCATCAAAAAAGAATTACATGCAAGAAGTTTGGACAGCTTCCAAATGTACTATCTGTGTCTGTGATGGAGGAAGCAACTGATTTCATAAATGTTCTTCGTCAGATAGTGATAGAGGAAGTTCAGAAGGCACTTGGATTGCATGGCGAGCAAAAAACCGAGACGCTTCAAGAAGTCACAGACACTGAACCCAATCTCTCATCCTTCATTTCCCTTTAAAACGGTGAAAAAGTCAAAACCCAGGTGAAGTTACGTTTCTACAATGCCGCATGAGGAACCTGTTTAGGCACCAAGGAAGACTGACGTCTGGAGGACCCAGGATAACCAGCCAGTATGTTTCCACTGTGGACGACCGGGACATGTGGTGCGCTATTGTCAAGAAAGGCGGCAGATATTTGATGATGCCCATGCCAGAAGACAGCAGACCAATCTTAGCCGACGCCAACTCTGGAACAATGAAGGTGAACAAGAAGATGTGGGTCAGGACGACTTAGGTCATCATTGCTGCAAGCTAGCAGCTGGAGAGGACCCTCCCCAACACGCCGATCAAGGTCTCCATCGCCGTTTAGAAGCTCCAGCCAATCACCTAGCCATCGCAACCTGGAAAACTAAAGGGTGCGACCTTCCTTGGAGGTGAGGCCACTGAAGAGAAAAATCCTCCACTGCCGATCACTACAAAAATGATAGTAAACTATGTTAATATCCTCCTGGATGGCCGATCAGTCCAAGATCTTGTGGACTCTGGAGCAAAAGAAATCAAAATACTTGGACACCTTGTGTCAAATGAAGGTG
Source organism: Schistocerca cancellata (assembly GCF_023864275.1). Taxonomy (NCBI): domain Eukaryota; kingdom Metazoa; phylum Arthropoda; class Insecta; order Orthoptera; family Acrididae; genus Schistocerca; species Schistocerca cancellata. The sequence goes on along the minus strand of NC_064628.1, from coordinate 743,583,303 downwards.
TGTGGCCAGACCCAGAAAAGGTGAGATCTATAACGGAATTTCCTATTCCTAAAAGTATTAGAGATGTGAGAAGCTTCCTCTGATTATGTTCTTAACACCGTTGTTTTACTAAAGACTTTTGTAGCAAAGCCAGGCCATTCCAAGAGTTGTTAAAAGCTGATGCTAAATTTATCTGGGGTGGTGCTCAACAAGATTATTTCAATGTGCTGCAAAAAGCTCTGACGACTGACCCTGTACTTGGTCTGTATGATGAGAGAGCACCTACAGAACTACACACAGATGCCAGTGGGTATGGGATAGGTGCTGTTCTGGTGCAAAGTTCCAGTGGAAAAGACTAGGTTATAGCCTATGCTTCTAGGACACTTACAAAAGTCAAGAGAAACTACTCAACTACAGAAAGAAAATGTCTTGCTGTGATCTGGGTCATGTGCAAATTTCGAAAGTATCTCTATGGAAGGCAATTCACAGTTGTTACAGACCGTCATTCACTTTGTTGGTTGACAGGTCTTAAGGATCCTAAAGGACGACTCGCCAGGTGGCCATTACGTCTTCAAGAGTATGACATTACCATAGTGTACAAAAGTGGAAGAAAACACCAAGATGCCGATTGCCTCTCAAGAAACCCTGTGCAAGATGATCAAGGCTTCGATGAAGATAGTGATCTCTCTGCTGAGCAGAAGAAGGACGCCAAGATATCTTGAATTATGGTTGCCTTAAATTGGTCAGAGGATGTGAAAGGACAATTTACGGCAGTTAATGGCTTACTTTGCAAGAAAAACTTTGATCCATTTGGAAAGAGATGGCTACCAGTGATTCCTAAACACATGCGCTTAGATATTCAACAGAAATTCCATAACACACCTAAGGCGAGACATTTAGGATTTATTAAGACATACGATAGAATCCGCAAGAGATTTTTCTGGCCAGGTTTATTTAGGAGTGTCCATCACCATATGTCGCACCGTCAAGAGTGCCAGAGGAGAAAGGCAGTTCCTCAGAAACCACCTGGCCGACTCATACCAATTCCACCAGCCGACCGCCTTTGCAGCGTGTTGGGATTGACCTCCTCAGATGATTTCCAACATCTGCTAGTGGCAATAGATGGATTATTGTTTGCACTGATTATGTGACATGTTATGCCATTACAAAAGCCATGAAAACAGCTGAAGTATCTGAGGTAGCCAAATTCATTGTGGAAGACATTGTATTAAAACACGGTACCCCAAGATCATTAATTACAGATTGATGGAAAGTTTTTCAATCTAATCTTGTGACAAGAGATAAACCGTCGGTTCAACATTACTCATTACATGACAACTGCCTACCATCCGCAAACTAGCGGGCTTACTGAACTCCTTAATAAGACCTTAGCCGACATGCTGTCAATGTTCGTCAATGTGCAACTGGGATGAGATGCTACCTTTCGTGACGTTTGCCTACAACACCGCCAAACAAGACACAAAAGGATTTACGCCATTTTTCCTGGTGCATGGGCGTGAGGCGACTACGACGATGGACACTGTGTTTCCGTTGCATCCTGATGACGTGGATGATGACTACATTGGCTAGGTGTTAACCAGAGCTGAGGAAGCTCGGCAGTTAGGTCTACTCCACACGCTGCAGGCTCAAGAGAATTATCACCACAGGTATGACACAAGCCACCGTCCCGTTGTCTACCAGCCTGGTGACCTCGTCTGGATCTTCACTTCTGTTCGGAAGACTGGTCTCTCTGATAAGCTCCTCAGGTGCTATTTTCGACCTTATAAGGTTGTAAGACAGTTGTCTGATGTTACTTATGAAGTTGAAGATTTCGACCCCCACAGGTACGGTCCACGTCCTTCGAATGAAGCCCTATAAGGATCCTGCAACCCAGGGTAAATTTGAAGCTCCAGTGACAGACAACAAGTGGAAAGGTGACGAAGAGCATAGCAGCAAAGGAAGTTCTAAGAAGATCACTGCCAGGACAAACATCAGTCATCGGGAGTCGGAGGATGAAGGGCCGATGACTTGTTCCCGGACTAGGAGGACATAACACCGAGACGCTGCTCTCTTAAGGAGGGAGCAATGTCGCAGAAGAAGCTGAGTAGCATTGTGGTGTATGATACTAAACTGTTGCATGGATGGTCGTGAGTTCAAAACTCAACTGAACTGTACAATTTTAATTTCTATATTCGGTTCGAGTACATTCTAGAAGTATCCACAAATTGTACTGGAATGTTCTGTAGCTGTTTATATACTGTATGTGTTCTGGCCAGAAGCAGTTCGCTCTATACTCTTGTATGTGCATGCATTGAATAAACCTTTGTTAAGTGAAGTTAGTGTTAGTCATTCATCTAATTACACCTTCTTCTATGTGACAATATGACAGTTTGGCTATGTATGTAAAAGCCAGTCAAATGTGATTTAAAAAGTGTTAAATGGCATACTTCACAATTTTTTTGAGAGTTATTCTACTTTAGTTTGGATTATGACATGTGTAATGCCACAATGATGCACACTGGACGCAATGTTGTCACTGTTTCTGCAACTTCATATGCTCCAACCACCCAACATGTCACCAAATGCTTTACTCATACTTTTAGTATTTTTCTTATATTACAATTTTAATTTCTTAGAGTACTATGACTGATAAAGACTTTGATTCAGTATTATAAGCAGTCATGAAATAATCTCTGTGTATTCTAAAATGATTTTTATATTAGCTGTGCTGATCTGCGAACTTAACCACCCCCCATAAATCTCACAACTTATTTTGACACAGTAACTTAATTTAATGGCAGGTAATACCCGAGTGCAGCTCTTTCTATTTTAATGCAAATAACCCAATTAACAACTGTGTGATTGATTCATTCACACACACACACACACACACACACACACACACACACAGAGAGAGAGGAGGGGGGGGGGGGGTTAAAATTTACACCTTATTTTGTTCCATTTCAACCATGGGCTGAAAGGTGTAAGAAACAACAAACATACAATAATTTTGACCAAACTAGCTAACAAGGATCTGTGTATTTAATTATCATTTTTCAGAACTTTTTAAATAATGAAACAGGTAGACTACTGCATCAATATTAAACACACAACACCTAGACAAATGACAGCTGTGAGCACAAACAAACACAAACTTGGACCACCACGAGGAACGGAACAGTGTAGGGGATCAACATCTCTCCCCCCCCAACATGCCTTGAAACCTACATTTAAGCTTCTGTGCAAGCAGAACTGACACAAGGTGCTGGTGATTGAAGATACTTTTTCAGGTAGCGGGAGTAGTACTCAAATCCTGAGATGGACGCATAGTAGCCTCTTCAGCAATTTTAAAACAAGGAAAGGAAGCATTGGCAATGTACAACACAAACTATTCGGTAATGCCTAGTGCAACTGCTTGATGAGAGTGGCCGTGCCATAAATTTAGTAGTAAAGGCCCATCCAACATCAGTAATTTAGGCAACCACTGTTCAGACCCATATGTTAAATATTACCATATTAAAGTATCTGTACAATATCTAGTTCGTGTATGTCATACACAAAAGACAAAAATTATTCTAAAGGTTATATTTTTCTAATTCTTATTGGCCATGTGTGTGCAAATGGAGATAGGACTGAACAATGACAACATTTGGTTTGGTGCATAGGTTGCGGTTTTGGACTGACCTGTAGCACACCCTATAGTCTAGTTTGGTTGGAAGGTAACTGACTGTGAGTAGTCGAAGACAGAAAATGTGAATAAGATGTTTTAGTAGTGGGGATCGATTAGTTGTAGCTTAGTTCAAGGCTTAGGTTAGTCTGAAATGTAACAGTTTGGTTGATAATTAATAACGATAACAAACATGACACGATAATATCTGTATTTTTATTACACATATTTTATGCAAACCAGGTTTCTATATGTGGTTTGTTCCCCCAGTTTGATGGTGTTATGGCTGACAGTAGATGGGTGGTATTGCTGCATTACATAGTTTCTCACATCAAATTGTACAGTAGACGACAACTAGTAAGTGCTCTGTTCATCAAACTGAAATATGGGATGAAGAGGAGGGTCACTGGAAGTGTCCGATTCCACCTGTCTCCTTTGACCCATGACATAATGGTGTTAAGGTGTGTGAAGTCACTACAGTGTGGAGTTTCCGAGTTGGTTGTCTTTGCAGATGTCATGTTGTTCTATTTGATGGTGCCGTCTGGTGGTGGATGTGGATGTAGTGAGTTTAACTGTGGTATTGGGTTCATTTGAGTTTTTCTTGTCATCATGGTAACGTGGTTTTGAATTTAGGTAGTTGATTTGATTACATGGGTTGTGGAAGTGTTTTCAGTGAGTTATTACGGTATTTTCTTGTTCGCATGTTTGACATTTTTTTTTTTAAATTCCCCCTTTGTTGGGTATGGATATAACAGGTAAGTTCATGAGTATATCATTACGTTCCGAGATGAGTTTCTGCACATGTATGTTAGGTTTCACATTTGTGGCAATAACATGATGTTGATGAGAGTCCCAGTGGCTCAGGCCACTCACTGTGTGTATGTGTGTGTGTGTGTGTGTGTGTGTGTGTGTGTGTGTGTGTGTGCGCGCGCGCGCGTGTGTGTGTGTGTGAGGGCACACACTCGTGTGTGGTGGCCAATGTAGGTGGTATTACCAGATGCTTTTTTTGGAAAGTAATTTTTATTTTGGTTTTATTTTACGGTAATCGTGATGTTTTGTGTGTTGCATATTTATGGTAGTTCGCTTGTGTTTTAATTGGGGAAGTGAATAGGGGGTATTTGAGTTTTTGGGGTTGGGGCCCACTTTTCAGAATTGTAGGTGATTGGGTTTTTTTTATGTTGGTGTAGCAGAATGCTGTGAATTAATTTTTTTGTATATTATTTGTTTTGGTGTGGTGCAGGGTTCTTTTATTGTTGTATATTTGGCTTTTACCTGCCCTAACTCCCCATTTTTCCATGGTCGTCCCATTAGTTACCCCCCCCCCCCCTTTTCGAGATGTTACTGTGTCATTTTAAATTTTGTTCACGTTTGTTGACGTGTGTATGTAGTGATGTTACTGTCATCTTGTATACCCTGAAAGTAGTCATTACCATCCTACTGATGACATTATGAGCCACAGCAGACGAGTGGAATCAGATGCTTCCATAATGTCAGAATATTCGATACTAGTTATTGGCTTTGACAAGTGAGAACTGAGACAATTGTTGTAAACAACATGACAATTCCTAAATGAAATTTTTGCTCTGCAGCCGAGTGTGCATTGATATGTAACTTCCTCGCAGATTAAAACTGTGTGCCAGATTGAGACACAAACTCAGGACCTTTGCCTTTCGCTGGTAAGTGCTCTACAGACTGAGCTACTCAAGACTAACTCAAGATCTGTCCTCAATGCTTTACAGCCACCATCTCCTACCTTCCAACTTCAGATCGTGACTTCGTCCAACACCAGTTAATGTGCCAAGAAGTTTCATATCAGTGTACACTCCGCTGCAGAATGATAATTTCCTTCTGGTGACATTCCCCAGGCTGTGGCTAAGCCATTTCTCCGCAATACTCTTCCTTCCAGGAGTTCTAGTCTTGCGAGTTTCAGAGGAGAGCTTGTGTGAAGTTTGGAAAGTAGGAGATAAGGTATTGGTGGATGTACAGCTGTTAGGACAGGTCGTGAGTCATGCTTGGGTAGCTCAGACAACAGAACCCTTGTCCACGAAAGGCAAACATCCCGAGGTCGAGTCTTGGCCCAGCACACAGTTTTAATCTGCCAAGAAGTTTCAACATGACAATTGTAAAGTGACATCAGTAGCATTTTCCCCCTCAAATGGACTAAGCTACAGATTAGACTGTCATCATAACCAGGGTTTTTCTTTAACATATGTTGGCTTTGTTCACTCACAACTAAACTGTCACCTTCCAATCCAATCTAGATCTTTGGCTAAGCTACAGATCAGAAACGTTATCACAACGGATATTTTGGTTTCGTATTTCTGGGCTTAGTGAACTAATAACAAGAATATAAAAATATGCACCAAAAGGTGATGTCACAGCAGCCATTAACATTACATCACCGGTCAAACTTGACTTGATATCAAATGTTCCTCTCAGCCCTAAATACTTAAGCATATTGAAAGCAGAATCCTAAAACTTTAAAGTTATATGTTTTCACCCTTGCCATTCTTTCAGTAGGCCTAAACAATCTTCATATGACAATGAAACTTTCCGGTCAAAACCGGTATGCATGTGACATCATATGCTACCAATATGTTCCAAAAAGTCGCATATAAAAGTGAAGAGTTTCCGAGCATCAAACCTTGGGTTCTATTGGTGATAGGACGGAAGGATCAAGGTTTTTGGACAGACCTTGAGGTAAGGAACATTTTTATAGAAGGATAGTCTTACTCTAACCATCCTACAGCGCAAGGCAACAATTTTAATATTACACTCTTCTTCCAGATTATGCAAATGGAGCCAATTGGTTGGTTATTTTTGCATGGCTGCAATTTTCACAATATGTTCTTAAGATCTTTATCCATTTCTGAGATACAGAGGTTCGATGTTACCCTCCCCATACACATAAAATATAAACATAAAATGCAGTATACATTGAAAACATGTGATGCACATGGAGAAATATTCTGTAAAATGTCTCCTATAATGAGGAGTATTTTGGGAACCCCATGGTGCAAGACTAAAGCACACAAAAAATGTTTGTGCACATAAAATCCAGTCAGAGGTGTAAAACTGGCTTTCATTATTCTGATTTCACATACGTAAACTACCTAAATTTAAAGTTTTTTTCATATAAGTGACACGTCCTACTGTAGCAGGGAAAAGAAGAAAACAAGCAGAGTTCCTATTGGAGTACAAAAAAGGTGAATATGCTCCTTTTTCTAAGATTCTGACTGAAAAGTAGGGTACCAGCTGCCTCAGTCCTCAGCGTTTTCAGGGCCTAAAAATCTTCCCAAAAACTAAGTGTAAGAAAAAACACAAGGTTATGCACCATATAATTAAGTAAATCACAATAACAATACATAATTCCATAATAGGGCAATTATAAATTAACTGCACTACATAATAAAGTGAATGGCCAATGGAACCAAGAATTAAACAGGTAAATTGATAATCAACGTGGGTTGTTAATAAAATAGTTACAAAGCTTGACATATATATGTTTGTGTGTGTTAATAAAGTCTGTTGCTTACTTAGTGTTCATTCTAATACTAAATGTAGCTCATTTGTCACACACTCAAATGACTCCTGAGCAACATAATAAAATCCTTTAACTTTACGTCATTTCACAACACTAGTTTTAAATTTATTTACTTGCACTGGTAGGCGTTTTCAGGTAATTTGCTGAAGTAGAGAGAGCTATGACATTTGTAGCTTTTATGGCTCTTTGCCAGCCCAATGTATGGGAAATTGGATGTCCATTTCTTGTGTTGTGGTCATGAATTACCCACCTTTGGTCAAATTTACTTAGGTTTTCTTTAACAAAGACAAGGCAGCTGTAGATATACAGGCTAGGTACTATCATTATATTTAGTTGTTTGAAATGATCTATATACGATTCACAGAGTTAAAAGTCCAGTGATGCTGCTGACAGCCTTCATTTGCCATGCAAGCACATTTTTAAGCCTATGAGACTAACTCAACTCCTTTTAAAAATGTGTATTAAATCAGTTACATTTGAACAATAATCTTCTCTAATACAAATAGGATTTGTTACCTGTAAAAAGGACTTAGTCAAGAGAACAAGATTAAATCAAGAGAAATATATTTTCTGCTCATAATAAAAACATAAATCTATACATACCTTTATTAATTTGTTGAGACTGAGTTGATGATCTGGCACATTCTGTAGGCAAAACTTCCACTGTTTGCTTTCCCCTTAAAGGTTCCAAAGTAAACGCAGGTACCAAACCATCTTGTACAACAGGATGCTGTTCACTTGATTCAGCTAAAAGTTCTACGGGATGTTTCCTGCTTCTTCGCTGTCGATCAACCACTTCCAATCCAGGCCAATTTTCAATTTTTGTTTCTACACTGGACTCTGGCTCCAATCTTTGTTGAGGCGGTACATGTTTGTGATTATTTGTTTTCTGGCCCTTCACCATCTGAAGCACAATCCGAATGCGTTCCAAGACTTTCGCTGCTTCTTGAAGGCTTGGTCCTCCTGTACTTGAGTCTACCCATTCTCTTGCTGCTGTTTCGGCTTCAGAAAATTTATGCAAGGAAAACAATGCATGTACCAAACGACGTCTCGCTCTTGCTCCATTGTGATTTACAGTATCGGTATCAGACGTGAGTTTGATTATATGTCGGCAGTCTGAAACAGTTAATTCATGCAACCCGAGTTCCACACAACATTCGGAGCGTGCTAGAAGAAACGATACAACTTTTTCTTTTGGAGTGCCTTTGTTCAGCGCTGAAAGCAAAAGTTGATCAAAAAGTTCCTTAGCATTAAACCAGTCTTTCCGACGTACGTACTCATGAGCCTGTAGCTCTGGATCATTCATATCTGACGCTAAAGGCCTAGCATTTGCCATACGAGTATCTTCTTAAACATCCCGTAACATGACAAAAGCGGTAAGATCAAATTAAGGCAGTAAATCCGCTGTCATAAATTTCAGTGTGTAATTATTTCTTGCGGATAACACAAACGTATACATTTTACACATTTTTTACTCCAAACAACACCAAATTAGTCACTGTGTGCCACCCACCATATCATCAAACCGAACCTTACCGCCATCTTGATCATATATACACTGATTCTCAAATACAAACTTGCCAAAGATAATCAGAGACAAAGTAGACATCTACACGCTAGTTTTGCATCTTCCCCTTCTACATATGCATTACAAAAAACTAAAAATCAATACCCATTAGTCATTGCTAGACTGACGCAAAATGCACATTGTTTGTTCTGTTCCATGCGTTACAGAGAATATTGATAGTACACGTAAAACTACGGGAGCAAGAAAGTACATGTCCCCATAGTCTACAGTACCAAAGATAAAATGTAAATATATTCAGATGAATACAATATGCTCTTCAGAGATCTTGTGCCAGTACGACTACAAACAAAGTAGATATTTATGTTTTCGTTCAACGTAGCATAACATCTCTGATGTATGTTTTGTATATAGTTGATATAGTTTATTGTTATGGCACTTCATTTGTTCACACTCTTCTATATTGCTGTGTCAATCTGTTTTATTTATCCAACGAGTGCGTTCGTTTATGCAGGACTAACTGTGGAAGAGCTTTTCAGTAGCTGGCTCGGTAGCGAGTTTGAAAATTTTGTTTTGTACCATATTCGACGTTCATCTATAACTATACTTTCCCACTCACTTTTACCGTTAGGTATGCGGTATTTGTCAATTTGCAACTGCCAAATCTCACTTTACATTGAGTAAATGTTTCTATTTTTTTTATTAGGTTATCTGGTGGGTTTATGTCTGTTTATCACTGAAGACCTGCATATGTTATTCTTTGAAGGAGGATACTTGTGGAACATTTTTGTAATTGCATCAGTACTGCTACCTATAGCAACAGCATGTATTATATGGACGTGGTGGAAAGACAACTGGAAACGACATCCAATTTGCCAGACGCTGAGGTTATTTGCTACCGAAAATACAGCCTGGGAATCTGTAGCATCAGATATAAACTTGGAATTTAGAAGGTATTCAACAATCTTAATGTTAACGTATAATATCATCGCTACACAGTGCAATCGTATACAATAATTTCTGATTGCTGACTATGACAAATATAGTGGCGATCTAAGGCCTCTTATAAAATGCTATAAACTACTGCCCGCCTTTAGAAGAAACTCGCAAAGGATCACCTTGAATGAAGTATATGTGGCAATGGGTTCTAAATTTAATTCATTTCTAAGTAAATTTATCTCTGCCATAACCTTTGTTTCCCCATAGAAACTGCATTATAGCACAAGTAGTAGAAACCTTGAGTAGCAAAGTCATTATCATGAAGCAGAAAGTCAAAACTGTACAAAATGGTCATAATAAGCACAGATGTCAAATTGCTTTCAGATTGTATAAGATATTTATCTTTTTTGACAAGTGTTATGTATATAAAAAAAGATTAACATGTCATATCAGAGATTTACAATTCTGAAAATAAAATAAAAACAATATGAAGTGTAGTTAAAAGGAAAACAGGAAACTCCATCAGGGAACAAGATGATCTTGTATTTAAAGATATGATTAAATGGCCCATGACCCTAAACTTAAAACAAGTCTAACAATCAAGAGCACCCGTTTTATAACGGAAATACGGAAGCGTCCGATCCCACCCGTCGGCTTTGACCCATGACGTCACAAATATGGCGGAAACGACCATAAACGACAATTCCAATATGGCGGATATAAAATCGTTGCATACGTATCATAAAGACGAAAATACATCAAAAAACAAACACACACACGTTTCACAAAAAGCCTAACGACTAACGGGGCAAGCGTGGGAAATTGGGGGTTTTTGGGTGGGGAGAAACTAAATATAAACAAATGTAGCCACCCGCCCCCATACAAAACGACGAAAAAAATCGGCATCACAAAACTCACCAAATACCACAAAATACAATATTATCTGGAATCGGACACTTCCCTTGACCTATATAGATCTAGAGCAGCTCCCGATCCCATAAATTGGGATCGAACACTTCCCTTGACCTATATAGCTCAACAGCAGCTCCCGATCCCATTTCCCAATACAAAAATCAAAATGCACCGCCAAACATTACGAATAAACACTTCCCTTGACCTACATAGATCTACAGCAGCTCCCGATCCCATAAATTGGGATCGAACACTTCCCTTGACCTATATAGCTCAACAGCAGCTCCCGATCCCATCTCCCATTACAAAAACCAACATAATCCACCAAACATTGAGATTGAACACTTCCCTCCAACTATATAGCTCAACAGCAGCTCCCAATCCCATAAATTAGGATCGACCACTACCCATGACCTATGTAACTCAAAAACATCTCCCAATACCAATACCAACCTTCACAGCCACAAATTTCAATGAAACACTTCCCTATACCCCAATACGTAACACATACGCCAAAAACAAAAAAAATGAGAACTTACCACAAGAAAGTTCCAGCCCCACAAACTAGATTTGCCACCGCAAACACACACATAAACCATCGAAAAAATACTAAACCAAAAGAAAAACCCAACCCACCCACACCTCAACCCCCCCCCCCCCGCGACCCCAAAATAAAAAAGCCACAAACAAAAACCAAATGCAACATAAAAAACATCTCAATCACTACAACTCAACAAAAACTTCAACAAAATAGATCCTCCACAACTAAAACAAAAAACAAACACACTCGCCCCCTCCCCCCCTTTAACAAATACTAGACAACAAAATAAACCATCCACCCCACCCTGAGCCACACCCACTCACCCACCCACCTACCCAGACCACCCTAACTAACCACTTTCGACCTATACATTTTACCCACAGCCCTTAAGAAAACCCAAACAATACAATAGCCCTCTAGGACACACTTCTACCAACAGTACTCATCTAAATGAGACTGAAAGTTGGAAGGTGCACCTCTTACCCCTCCCAAGAACTGACTTAACCGCCCCCCACATCCCCTCTATTGTATTAGTACAAGCCCCTGTCTCATAATTCTTAAACTCTAAACTATGGTTCACTACTAAATGATTAAATCCCCTCTCACCCAACCCCATATAAGAAGAAAAAGCATCAGAAACTATTGTGGACCCCAGCTCTATATATTCCTCGATTAACCCCACTAACTCAGCCTTGAACCTCCCTTCCACAACCCTAAAAACACATTCGGAACCCCCACCCCCCGGAACAACAGCCCCCCCACACCCAAAGACCAGCCACAGACTTCCCCCTCCCATACTTCCTTTTCCCAAACTGTGATTCGTCCACCTCCACAACAACCCCATGCCGCCCCCCCCCCCCCCACCTTACCCCTGTACTTAATAAATTCCGCACACTTCATGGCAAAAGGAATACAAATCTAAAACGCTCCTCTCACTCACACCAGTCTCATGCGCGCAAAAACTCTGTGGGGATCTATAACAAAAATAATACGTAACAAGCACAATCTCACGCATGCCCAACCTAGACTTCTCGAACCAGGTACCGCGCCGTATGGAATGCCATATGTCATCTTTGCGACAGCGCCACATATAACCATCCCTGGTCCGAGAGGCCGGAACTTTAACCAATTTCATTGGTTCACGGCACACACCGCACTTCACCACCTCGGCAATTAAGCCAAAAAGCTGTAGGAACTTAATCAGCTCTAAAGCTGTGTCCCCCATCATAGCCCTCAACTGAGAACTATTGATCTTGTCTTTCATATCCATTCCTGAACAAAAAACCACAACCAATTAAACTTAATAACAAAACCACCCGACGTACAGCAATCATCACTACATTAACCTTCAAACAAAACCACAAAACTGTTACCTCACTGATACAAATTCCGCTTCAAAAATACGCAAGCAGCACTCGCCACTGAGCAACAGCAAACTGAGCCCAATACACCAAACAAACGAAAACCCTGAACATACCACCAGAGGGCACAACAAACCACAACACGACGACACCTACAAACAAGCCACACTCACAAACCAAACTCCGCGCCGTAATGACGTCACACACCACAACAACCTTACGTCACGGGTCAAAGCCGACTCGTGAGATCGGATGCTTCTGTCGACGCTTTATAGCTTATGAGGAAAGGGAAAGGCTGGACTTAAGGTATACTGTATTTTAATATTTTGGAAGATGAATAGTGACTTGTAGGTAGCCATAAAAACTGTCATCTCTGACCGTGTTGAAAACCTGTATAATGCAGATTTTCAAATCATTTTCTTGAAAGGAACTCAGCTATCTTCACTACAGGTTTTTCTTTACCTGAGAACTATGGATTGGCCACCCCTCTCCCCCCCCCCCCCCCCCCCTGCCGCAGGTATGGCCACTCCTGCTAACAGTTACTTTGTAAGCAAACTGGGAAAGTTCGTATAGTCAACTCAGAAACGAAAGGTCAATCCAATACATGTACCCCATGCATTCAGTCAGTTCAAGATTTATCATTCCCAGAAGAATATTAAAAATTATATTCTTCTGATTTAGCTACTATACTTGGCCATATGTTTAATTCATCACTTTCACAAGGAACGTATACAGGCAAACTAAAGTATGCTTATTTTCCTTCAAATGAAGGAAGACAGATATTAATAACTATCAAGACATTTTGCTATTGACTACCATCTATAAAATATTTGAAAAGGTGATGTATGTAACAATGGCTGAGTAGGTCTACATCCCAAAATTTAAGATTCTGACTCTGTCACATTTTGGATTGCAGAAGGCCTTCTCTGCTGAACATGCCATCTACTATTTCACTGATCATGCATGAAAATATGAAAAGATTTCAACTCTTTTTGTGGTCTGTCTAAGGCATTTTGTTGCACAACATTATGTTGGAGGAGCCTGAAGGTATATGGGGTCATTCCATGTAAATTCAACCAATTTGAGAAAATGTTCCAGCTGATAGTCTCAGATTTGGCTGAAATTTTGCACACCAATGCTACCAAGTGTGGAACACTCATGTACAAAATTTTAACTTCTCCTGCCAATTAGTTCCAGAATTATGGCTTGTGGAAGAAAGTGGTGTGACCCAGAAATTGCAACTTGCATCTGGCAATCTATCTTCAGACGCAACTTCAGGTTTTAATAACTTTGGAATTATTCCACACAGGCCAGTGAAATTTTTACAACCCAGTAACATCCACTTAGAGAACACACTCTATTAATCAAAACACCAACAACATATTTCTGAGGGAAAGAAAAAATTTTCAAAATGTTATTAAAAATGTAATACTTTAAAAGGTACATATTGTAGGTGCCCTCTATGCCAAATATAATTCACTCAAAAAGGGTATAATTTTTTTGTGGTAAGCTTAATGTGGCCTAAACACACACAGAGCTCATCTTGCCCATATCAGTCACACAAACAGAGTTACATGCACACAAAGATACAAAAATTTGAAAAATCACCTGAAAAACATGGATTTTCTAAGTGTGGTAGCACAAAAGGGACAAGTGATATCCAAGCCAAATTTCAAACACTGCAAACTAGACCATAATATAATATCTGGCAAAATTTAAACTTGTTATTGCAAGGCATTTGTGTACAATAAAAGTTGACAGAGATGTATTTGGTTATGTTTCTTTTAACACAATTTAGCAAGTAATTGTGATGATGCAGACAGCTTGTTTCAGATAAAGCTGCAGCAATTGTTGGGAACCATTAGGCAACAGAAAGTTAAACAATGGTAGTTTTCAGGGACAGAATGAATCATTGTTAGGCAGGAAAAACAAAGGAAACAAGCAATGTGGAAAGTCAGTATGCAGGCAGAAGTGTGTACTAGTGGTGCTTTTGTTCAAACAAGTTGCAGTATTGGTATAGCACAAGCATCTGAATGTCATAAAACAACACATGGAACAAAATGTGGCATTCGCTTTGTACTGTATGATCTGGATGAATTGGACCAAGATTTGTTGCTATGGAGATCCAGGATACACCCTGTGGGCACAAGAAGTACAGTTCCAGGAAACTTTAGTGTTTGTTATCATCATATGAAAGTGTTTCTGGATAAGTATTCTGTCCTACAAAGAAGTTGTTTTGATCAATTTCAGAATCATAAGAAGACAGTGAAGTGCAGCCTCAGAGAAAGTGATATAAAATCAGTATTGAAATTGAATCAGCGCATGGGACTTAACATGAAACCAGGACAAAAGTTATGTTCCAGGTGTGTTACACTGCTAAAAAATGAAAAATATTCTGATAATTTACATGACAGTGACGAAGAGTATCAGCCACCTACAACCTGTGTGGATGAGCAATTAAATACTTCAGTGACTGCTCTTGGTTTGTCTCCCATGAAGACATACAAATTTGGGAAAAGAGACAGGCCCAGCTACAGTAGAAGAAAACTACAAGAAGCTCAAATGGAATTAAAACACAAAATAGCTGACACACTAATGGTGGAAGAGGAAGAACTATCTGCTCCAAAGAACCAGAAATCATGCCAGAAATGTTCTGATTTGGACAAAATTGTGCATGATTTGAAAGAAAAATGTGCCATATCCACATTCCAGAAAAAAAGTACCTATTCTTACCCTTGCACCTTCTAGCTAGTCTATTGACTACACTGCAAAGGAATTCAATGTTTCTACATATATGGTAAAACAAGCTAGAAAAATAAAAGCAACCCAAGGAGTGCTTCTACAACTTCAGCAGGCTCAGGGTAAGCAATTGAGTTCAGAAATAAAGGTGCTAGTGTCGGAGTTTTATGAAAATAATGACTACAGCCGAATAATGCCTGGAAAAAAAAAGACTATGTAATGGTAAAAATGGGAAATGTACATGTACAGATGCAAAAGAGACTGTTGCTATGCAACATATCAGAACTATATGTAGAATTCAAGGAAAATATCCCAATACCAAAGTAGGTTTATCATCTTTTTTCAATCTTCGGACAAAATGGGTTGTGCCTGTAGCTGCAAGGGGCACACACAATGTTTGTGTATGTGAGACCCATCAAAATGCTAAGCTGATGTTTGCTGCTATAAAGGATTCTGGTCTGGATTATAAAGGTGCAATGAAGCTGTTAGTGTGTGACATCAGTTCCTACCAGTGCATGATACACAGGTGTGAAAAGTGTCCTGGTACGGAAAATCTTGCAGAACACATGAATCACAAACTGTATGGTGAACTCCTTATGGATGACAATGAACTTGTTTCTTATAAACAATGGACAGACATGGATCGCAAAAGTCTTGAAACAAAGCAAAGTACAGTGGAAGATTTTGTTGAAATGTGTTGTCAGAAAACGGACAAACTGACCACACACAGCTCCACAGCAACAGCACAGTCGGCTTATCTCCAGTTTTGTAAGGATAATTCGAAACAAGATGAAATTATAGTAATACTATTTTCTGAAAATTATGTATTTGTAGTTCAAGATGCCATCCAAGGATATCATTGGGACAACAGACAAGCAACTCCAGAATGAAATTTTCACTCTGCAGCGGAGTGTGCGCTGATATGAAACTTCCTGGCAAATTAAAACTGTGTGCCCGACCGAGACTCGAACTCGTGACCTTTGCCTTTCGCGGGCAAGTGCTCTACCATCTGCGCTACTGAAGCACGACTCACGTCCAAGTTTGGAAGGTAGGAGACGTGATATTGGCAGAAGTAAAACTGTGAGTACCGGACGTGAGTCGTGCTTTGGTAGCTCAGATGGTAGAGCACTTGCCCGCGAAAGGCAAAGGTCCCGAGTTCGAGTCTCGGTCGGGCACACAGTTTTAATCTGCCGGGAAGTTTCAGACAAGCAACTCTCCAGCCATTTGCGATTTACTATAGAGGTGAATCAGGTGATGTGTCTGTCATGAACGTATGCGTTTTTAGTTACTGTTTAATTCATGATGCCATTGCAGTTCATGCCCACATTCGCACTGTCATGGCATATGTGAAAAACAAGCTGCCTCACATACATTTTGCGAAATACTTCAGTGATGGGGCAGCCAGGCAGTACAAAAACTGTAAAAATCTCAAAAATTTATGCATGCATTACCATGATTTTCAGATTCACACAGAATGGAATTCTTTTGCAACAAGTCATGGTAAAAATGTATGTGATGGTATTGGAGCTACCATTAAGTGCATGGCATCACAAGCTAGTCTGCAGCACCCTAAAGAAGGTCACATTCTAACACCTCTTCAATTATTTACCTGGGCACAGAAAAATATCTCTGGCATACAATCATTCTATGTTTCGGAAGATGAGGTGAAATCAGTCAAAGAGTTGCTAAAAAGCAGACTAGAACACGTAAAAACTGTTGCAGGCACAAGGACCCATCCAGCGGACTCTGACAATGTGCAGATGAGTAGACTGTCCAGTTATAACTATAGGTTCATGCACAACATGTGCCTTCATAGTGTGTCTGACTCAGGATTCAGAAGCAAAAGCAGCAACATACAACCAGGTTGCTATGTTATTGCTGTTTATGATGACAAGTGGTACTTAGGATGTGTTGCAGAGTGCTGTGAAGCAGAAGGTGATGTATTTGTGAACTTCATGGCACCATCAGGATCAGCAAGATCATTTCATTGGCCACGTTTGGCAGACAGGTGTTGGATTCCTTTTGAACATATTCTTATGACAGTTCCAGTTCCTACCACAGTGTCGGGAAGACAGTGCAATTTGCCACTTAATGTACAGAGTACAGTAGCTAAAGTGTGGAAGAACTTCTGTTCGAAGCACAATTGACTGGTTTGTAGCAGTTAAGGTGCAGTAAACATTAATTATAGGATGTGTTAATCTGTCTAAATGTTGTTGCTTAGTGATTAAACAGGTGAGAGGATAAGAAGAGGCAGAACAGTTTACGATATGTTTTTACAAAATTGTGTTGTGGAACAATGGCCACATCACCAAATACATCTGTCAACTTCCATTCTACACAAATGTCTTGCAATAACATGCTGAAATTTTGAGATATATATCATTATGGTCTAATGATGCAGTGTGTGAAATTTGGCTTGGATACCACTTGTCCCTTTTGTGCTATCACAGTTCGAAAATCCATGTTTTTCAGGTAATTTTTCAAATTTTTGTATTTTCGTGTGCATATAACTCAGTTTTTGTGACTGATATGGGCATGATGAGTTCCGAGTAAGTTTAGGCCACATTAAGCTTACCACAAAAAAAATTTATATCCTTTTTGGGTGAATTATATTTGGCATAGAGGGCACCTAGAATATGTACCTTTTAACATATTACATTTTTTTAAATCATATTATGGAATTTTTTATTTTCAATCAGAAATATGTTGTTGGTGTTTTGATTCATGGAATTTGTTCTCTAAATGGATGTTACTGGGTTGTAAAAATTTCACTGGACTGTGTGGAATAGTTCCAAAGTTATTAAGACGTGAAGTTGGGTCTGAAGATAGATTGCCAGATGTGTGTTGCAATTTCCGGGTCACACCACCTTCTTTCTCGAGTCATAATTCTGGAACTAATTGGTAGGGGAAACTAATACTTTGTACACGAGTGTTCCACACATGGTAGAATTAGTGTACTGAATTTCAGTCAAATCTGAGACTATGAGCTGGAGGAGCCCCTGGTTGAACTGATATGGAATGACCCTGTGACTTTCAAGGTACAATGAGTGAGGCATTCATTTCATATTTGACTGATAGGAATCAAATGACCATGTTAGCTATATCATGCAGCTCACATGATGAATCTAAAAGTATTGCTAATGTTCTTGCTGTATATAAATGACTTTCCAATTTATACTGATAAAGCAGAAATAGTTCTCTTTGCTGATGATGCAGGCTTTGTAATCAGGCCCAACAGAGCTGGAACCACAGAAGGACAATAAAAGAAATATTCTATATACATACCCCACAAGCCACCACACAGTACGTGGTGGAGGGTACCACATAGCACTACTAGTCATTTCGTTTCCTGATCCACTTGCAAATAGAGTGAGGGTAAAAGCGTTTATGTATAATCCTCCATATGAGCCTTAATTTCTCTCATCTCATCTCTGTGGTCCTTATGTAAAATGTACACTGGTAGCTGTATAATCATTGTGCAGTCTGCCTCAATACTGGTTCTCTAAATTTCATCAGTAGTGCCTCATGAAAAGAATATTGTCTTCCCTCCAGGGGTTCCCATTGGAGTTCATGAAGCATCTCTGTAGCACTTGCGTGCTGCTCAAACCTAGCCAGTAACAAACCTGGAAGTGTGCTTCATAATTGCTTCATAGTCTTCCTTTCATCCAACCTGGTTGGGATCACAAACACTTGAGCAGTACTCAAGAATGGGTCACAATAACGGTCTTCTGCAGTTAAAGTTAGCAGTCATTTTTTCTAAGTCATCTTGCATAGTCCTACAGTCACTCGATATTAGAGCTTCCCATACAACACAACATCATCAGCACACAGATGTAGATTGCTGCTCACCATTTCTGTCTAATCATTTATACCTACAAAGAGAGTATAATAGTAGTCCTATCCCACTTCCCTTACTCCTGATGGGACCATTGTCTCTGATCAATGCTCACTGTTGAGGACAACATACTCAATTCGATTACTTAAGAAGTCATGGAGCCAGTCACTTATCTGAGAACCTAGTCCATAAACACGTTCTTTTGTCAAAAGTTTCCAGTGGCGCACTGTTTCAAATGTTTTCCGGAAATTTAGGAGTATGGAACCTGCCTGTTGCCCTTCACCCATGGTTCACAGGATATCATGCAAGAAAAGGACAAGCTGAGTTTCACACAAATGATGCTTTCTAAATCCATGGTGATTTGTGGACAGAAGCTTTCCTGTCTCAGGGAAGTTTATTATGTTTGAACTAAGAATGTGTTCGAGAATTCTGCAGCAAAGTGATAAGGATATTGGTCTGTAATTACATGTTTTATGTACAATGGCAGCACTACACACAGTTAGATATATTTAACATGCGGCCCTTTGCTAGTAATTTATGAAGATGCTCATGTTTGCTAAATGAAAGATGTCAGTAAAGGAAAGTATATGCAGTTTGTGCCTTCTTCACAATTTTAATTTCTAACGGAAGCTTTATAAATTTATTGGGCCTAAACCCTATAGAGACTATAATCTGTCTACAAATTTCACTTCATAATTGACAAAATGTTTCACTTTATATACTCTTGTGACTCCAATTTTGAGACTTTCTGACATTGTAGAGGAGAATGGCCAAGAGTCGATAAACTTGAGTTGACCTTTTCCCTGTGCTCACTACTGGCTCTTTCCACATCAAATAAATGCAAATAAATAAATAAACTATAGGTCACTCCACACCAAGTGGACTAGTGAGCCCTACCTGACCATCTCCAATAGCAGTATAATTTTGCACCAGTGCTCCTTGTAGAATGTGTGCAGGCCAGCTATGCTGGCCATCATGAGGTAGGTTTTCTATAATCACTTCAGACAAATGCCAAAATGGTTACTTTATCAAGGCCACAGCAAAACAGCTGTCCTGTCCTTGTGAAGCATACTTATGTTTTGGTGTATATCTATATTTTGAGCTAAGAGTATCAACAATGTAGGAAAAGACAGGCTGCTACTTCCTATAAAGAAGATGTGTTAAGTTGCAGACAGGCACAATTAAAAGATGCTACATAAAGCTTTCAGCCACAGCCTTACTTACAAAGGCTGTGACCGAAAGCTTTATGGAAATGTCTTTTAATTGTGCATGTCTGCTATGTAAGGTGTCTTCTTTACGGTAAGTAGAAATCTGCCTTTTCCTACATTGTTGATTTTCCTACCTGGAGTTTCCATTGTTAAGTTTTGACTTATTGATTCATGTTATGTTATCATGATAATTACTGCATCATTTGGGGATGATCCTTGGATGAATAAAGAGAGAGAAATAAATAAATAAATAATATTAATTGCCCTTCAGAAGTTATGCAGAAAAGTTACGCTTGTTATCAGTTCTAGTAAACTTCAGCATTTATGTGTTAATATTCTGAAAGTTATTGGTATGTAAACATGCTATCCAAAAAATTGTACATAAAATTTGCGCGTACTTTGCTCTACTATTAATAAATATTGTCTCCTTTTTCATTGGAAAGCTCAGGTGTTTTTGTACTACAAAAGGTTTTGTTTGTTTTGAAGACCATCCTAGCTGAAACTAGAACTGTGAAACATTTGCAAACTATCATTTTAACATGTGTATTTTGTACAAGAAATATATAAACATTTGTATTGTATTTACATTCTTTAATCTGGCCATGAAGCACAGCTTTTCCAAAAAATTATAGTTTTTTGCATAACAATCCATTTAATACATTTTTGCTGCAATGTACGTTGTCCTCAGAGAAAGATAAAACCCTACAGTCTGCAATTGATGATGCATGTCAGCACACACAGTGATGCTCAGTTCGTCAGCACACTTGATAGTGGCGACATGTCTGATCGCTGAAATAATGTGTCTGTTCAATGCTGTAGGCGGGCAGTACACCCGAGGACTGTTTGATCTGAAATGGAATAAACCTTCCTGGCAGATTAAAACAGTGTGCCAGACCGAGACTCGAACACGGGACCTTTGCCTTTCACGGGCAAGTGCTCTACCATCTGAGCTACCCATGCACGACTCACACCTCGTCCTCATAGCTTTAGTTCTGCCAGTACCTCGTATCCTACCTTCCCCCAGGCTGTGGCTAAGCCAAGTCTTCGCAATATCCTTTCTTCCAGGAGTGCTAGTTCTGCAAGGTTCGCAGGAGAGCTTCTGTGAAGTTTGGAAGGTAGGAGATGAGGTACTGGCAGAACTAAAGCTGTGAGGTTGGGGTCTGAGTCATGCATGGGTAGCTC
Source organism: Schistocerca cancellata (assembly GCF_023864275.1). Classification (NCBI taxonomy): domain Eukaryota; kingdom Metazoa; phylum Arthropoda; class Insecta; order Orthoptera; family Acrididae; genus Schistocerca; species Schistocerca cancellata. The sequence goes on along the minus strand of NC_064628.1, from coordinate 743,561,871 downwards.
AGATGGTAGAGCAGTTGCCCGCAAAAGGCAAAGGTCGCATGTTCGAGTCTCGGTACAGCACACAGTTTTCATCTGCTAGGAAGTTTCATATCAGCGCACACTCCGCTGCAGAGTGAAAATCTCATTCTTGAAATGAAATGTTTGCAGATCTCCTGTTTCCTTTACTCACATTTCTTTCCCTGATTACAACATTCTGTAATGGCACTTTCCTTTTATTGTTTGACATATTAGTGTTAGGAGGTCATACTGGTCTTTTGCTAAGAGATGAGAAAAGACAGACTTTTCAAGATGCCATACACATTTTGTGAAATCGTGTGGACAAAAGTACAAGAACATTTCATTAGACAAAAAGATACTGAGGTTCATTTATTGTAAGAGCAGCAGTACAAGGATTGCATAAGAAGACAGTAAAATACTGAGCCTTTGAAACCAACAGTGCCATTTTGTGAAGCTCATTTAGGAGAGGAGGAAAGGAAAGGAAATGATAAAGAGATAATGTGGGAGCATGTAAATGTCCCAGGATTGCAGACTAAGAGAGAGAGAGACAGATGGTAGTTAACTTTTGCTCTTCTGTTGTTGTCCTTTTGTTTTGAATCCTGTTCAGGTTTCTGCTTCCATAGTTTACCCTCTTTCAGAGGCACAGAATGAAAGAACTCTGGTTCAGACTATTATTTGCTGTTTTTGATGTGTGTTTTAGGTGCTACCATTTACCTGTTCCTGCCCTTGTGTGGAAACTTCTAATTGCTCCCCTGCTACTAATTTTGATACATCCTACATATAAAGACTACTTACATGTGTGTGGTCCATTCTGTTCTAGTGAGAGCAGCTAAAATGACTAACTCATTCCATTACTTGAATTCTGCAATATGATCCATCCTCTTCCTTTTGAATTTCATGTCTGCTCTCCGCTTCACTGGCTATTGCAGCTATTTTTGTTTTTCTACCTTAAGTGAACTGCAAACTAAAAAAAAACTCATTCACTGAAAAAGATTTGCTTTTTTTAATCACCAGATGCTGCTAACATTATGAATAGATAACATTCATTTTAATATTATTTACTTGAATACACTTTTTCTTATGAATGTTTTTGTTGCAACACCTCTAGCACATAGTAAGACAAATGCAAAGACAGCATAACACAAATTACACAAAAGTGAACATCCACAAGGAAATTCCATAAGATGCAAATAACATACAGTTTCAAATCAGAAAAGGAAGACATACAAGGAAACCTTCCATTATGACCCAAAAATAGGATTCAAAAGCCGTGAAGAAAATTAAACAAGTGAATGAGTGCAGTGCAATTTCTATCCCAGCTTCTGATAACATGAAAGGAGAAGCAGTTGTGATGAGAATGTGAAACAAGGGAAAAAAGTACTGACAGTAATGCCTCAAATATGCCATTCTTAAGCAAAACTGTCGTTCATTCTGTGGAAATGAAAGGATTGAAAAGTATTGTCTACTTGTAATGACTACAATATAACTACCTGTGTTTTGTCAACAAAAGCGGAAAGTGCCTGGTGAATGAGGTTTTAAGTTTTCAGACAACTTAAGACAAAGAGGAACCAAAGTAACAAGAAGATATTACTATAGGGGAATATGGGACAGAATTTCTATGCAGTACTTCACAGTTGGTGCATTTTGCTCATAGTTTATTTTGTGGTTGTTTCACAGTAATGATGACTTCAGGCTATCATAACATTCATATGAGAGTTGTATCAATGTGTAACTGTTAAAACAGACAGCTACATTAAATATTACATTATTTGTGGGTGAATTTGACTCGGTGGGAAATTTCATTTCATCTTGAAGTCTGTTGGAAAGTTTAATAATGCTTTTAAGATAGATCCTGCGCACCTTGCATCAACATGTCTTCTGATACAGTTGCTCATTGGCTCTTGCTTAGCTAAAAATTGAGGGTCGCATAAATAGGGCAAAATCAGAAGGACATTGAGACTAAAAACCATCACCATGGAACAACTTGAAAAAGTTGAATATTGGTTAGGCATTGAATTTAGATGAAATGAGGCTGATGAAATAAATTAAACACTTTGAGATAAAATATGGATCACTGCTTTTATAAGTACTCCCATTTTGAAATTGACCTACAAGTTAACAGATGCCAAATATGTGTCATTGAATATATCTTCAAGCCATTTTAGACTCTTACTGTGATAACTCGAGGTTGCAGTGGGGAGCTTCCTACACCATATACTATTGCCTTTACATTCCTGGTGCAATGTAGCAAGCATTCCCACTAACTGGTGCTATTAAACCATTATTGGAAAAATTTCTAGGCAGACACAGATCAATACCCTTCATCTTGGTTTTAATGAAATAGTTTAGATAAGGCTCACCAGTCTCACCTTGACCCATGAGGTGAGGATAAACAAGTGACCAGTTCTACATCACCATCCTCTCTGTAGCAGTTGGGATTGCTTCACGTAACTTCCAGATTGGTACTACTAATCCGGAAACATGCACCATTTCCAGAATCCACATAACGCCCAACTAGCACCCTTCGACTTCATCAGAAAGCATGGCTAACAAAGGGAACCTGCCATAGGTCGCTCACTGACACAGTGGCTGTGGTGACTTGCTTGGTGAAAAGAGGATGAAAATAACGAGACACTTATTTTATCTTAGGTGCAACATTCAGTAGTTTCTGACAAAATGACAAAGTTTTGATGCTACTTCATCAGTTTGTATACACAGCATTAAACCAAGTGAGTCGGTAGCACAATTTCGAATTTTTGCACTCCATGTTCAAATACAATTGTATGTCTCCCTCCCCCCCCCCTTGTCATTGCGTAATTATGTAACATCAATGACATCAATATTTTTTGTGACATTAAGAAATACATCATATTAAAAATAGATTTTATAGTCATTGATCTTATATATTGAATGGTAATTGGAAAAAAGGATGTTTCATTGTTTGCTTGGATTTCTTTTTTTTTTTTATATATATATACTTTAGGAGAACCAGTGCATACTGTAGGGTGATATGTATGATAAAAACATTCAAAGCATAAAACTTCAGATTGCCACGAGCAGTGTGTGGAGCCGCATATGTGACAGTCACATTTTTTAAAAGTGAGTATCATTAGGAAAAGCAACCTCATTAACATTGCTATATGAGACTGTGGCACTTCTGTGATTTTTTGCCTGTCAGTAAAAGTATATGGCCAAACCAGGCCATAATATAAGGAGGGGTACCTTTGCTCATCCCATGAGACAGCAACTTTGCCCAGAAACTGATTCATAGTTATTTTTTGTGAGCTTTCTGGATTGTATGGCTGTTGCATACGTATTAAGATGCCATTCTGTTAATTGGTGTTAGTCTTGTTGTATTGTAGGAGTTTCCAAGAGCAATTAGGCTGCATCAGCCACTGCCCACTGCTGCTATGCTTGTGTATCACAGGGTTTCCCAAACTGTGTTCCACAGAACACTGGTGTTATTTTTGAAAAAAAAAATGTGATTTAAAAATGAAGTAATCACTGAATAAAACAAGTTTTCACATTTTTTAAAAAGTTAATTAACCTTCAAAATGCTCTGCAGTCTCTACAACTATATCCAATAAAATAAATGGTTCAGGCTCTCCAAGATGCCTAAGAGCAGACCCAAAATCGAGGGAAAGAGGTGGTATTCTGCTAGATAGTGGGTCATGTTGGGATATGGGAAAATGATGCATCTGACAAAAAAAGCATGTAGAGTAGGTGTTGTTTTAGTCTGCTGTCTTCCTATAAGCTGTTGGCTCACTATTGTACAGAAGGATCACATGTCAATGTGAAGAGGAGTGGTTGGAGGTGGTAAACAACAAGCAGTAGTCAATCAGATTTTCCAACTAGCTGTGGCAAACCTCATGTCAGCCACATCAATGGAAGGGAATGATGCCAATCAGATCAAAAATCGGTCACTTTCCATTGACAGAGTTTCCTCTTCCGGTGGGATGGTCCTCCAGTGGAATACGACTTTTTGTACAACAAGTTTTAACTGCAAATGTTTCATAAGTTGACATAAGAACAGTCCTCAGCCAGACTGAAACCCTATCCACCATCCTAGCTTAATACTCATTTTTAAATTGGGTGAAGTTTTGGGCCTCATAGCTAAAATATATTTGGAGCAGATGTCAGTGGCATCAGAGTGGACAGCTTGGCCACTGTTTCTTATTAAGTGGTCAGCTATCCACATATAATAAATAGTTTTATCATTTTATTCCGATGACTCTCATTCCATTAAATAGCATCTCAGCTCCGCATCAGTACATCTGTGAAGAAGCAACTGTGAGTGACAACAATAACACCCTCATTTAATTTTTCTGTTACCCTCTACTTTAAAAAAAGATTGTGCATCCTTTTAAGCATCTTCACTAACTTTTCAAGAAAAAATCTGTGGGCCTTAGTGATACAGCTTTTAGATATATTAAATTCACCACTAATTAGCCCCTCTGCTTGGGATCAGTAAGCTGAGTACATGGCTTAAGGAGAAAAGATAACAACTCACAGAATAATAGACATCTTGATTTGTTGATAGGGACATAAATAAGGATGGAAACTTTGCTAGTTTTTGGATGAATCCATTTTTGAGCTGTAGAGTACACACACACACACACTCTCTCTCTCTCTCTCTCTCTCTCTCTCTCTCTCTCTCTCTCTCTTTCTCTTCTTTATGTGCCTTTCAATGGCTCAGTGCCTCTACTATGCATTGAACTGTTACCTTTACTCCTTAAATTATTTACATTCTGCCGGAACTTTCCATGATCATAGTTTAGTGTTTCATAAGGAGAGTTCTGATAAAAGGACATCATCAGTGATGAACCAAATATTCCACCTGCAAGATGGTAGATGTACAGTACTGATAAGACAAACACCAATTAACAGAATGGCATCTCTACAGCATTAGACATAGTATCATAGCTACCGGAATCCCATTTGTGTCTATCTTTTAAAAGAGAATGCCCATTGTCATAGGGCTCAGTGTGATGCAGATGTGTGTAGGGCAAGCAGGCTCCATACCATTGAGACGCATATTCGCTTCCAACAGTTTGAGAGGGATTAAATTGCGGTCTCTCGAGTGATGGGATGGCGATTTTGGAGAATCGCCATACAAGTCGGACATGCCACACCACTTGTGTAGTGATGCTCGCAGCTGTGGACACATGCACATTCTCACACTCATAGACAAGGTAATGGACATCCAAGCAGCATGGACACCCACCAAGATTGTTGCATTGCAAAAGCAGCAATGGTAGATTGTATTGCTTCCACAGCACATACAAGAGTGTATGTGACTGATGTGAACATGGGCCAGGTGGTAGCAATGGGACTGCAGGTATGCACATCTCTTACCCATTTCCTACTCAAGCCACAGTATCAACAGGCGCAGTAGAGATAAGAAATGCCATGGGTACAAATCTAATGTTGAGGGTTGCATATCTTAGAAATCAAGGTGCCTCTATTACGCCAGTGCTATACCAGTTTCTTTTCTTCCCACTGTACCTTCTGTGAGTATGAAGAGTCTGAGAACCATGACACAGGAGACACTTCCTACTCATTGTCTCATTCTCTCTTACAGAAGCATGCAAGGTTGTAAAGCTGGTCATGACGTGGTGAGGAAGTTGAGTGCATGATCATGCTGTTGTAATGTAGGAATGAGAGGGCAAAATGACCAATTTTCAGGATCAGACCGTCTCTAATGAAGCTATGTTTTGTAAGGCTATGGATTTTGAATGAAATGATCTGCACTGGCTGTAAAATGTGTTTGCCTTCTAAAGATATAACTCCAGTTTCTTACATCCCAAGAATAATGGTCAAAAATACAGACATAGGGAGACTGCAAAACAGGCTAATTTTAATTCATCAGGGATATATAGTATCACTTGTGATGACTATAATGCAATATATATAGGTCAAATGCGAAGAAACTTCCGAACCTGTGTCAGAGAGCACATCAGTGATTCCAGCACAAAGTTGGCACTAAGAGCACATTTGCACAGCACTGGTCACCTTATTACCAACATCCAAAAGAATATACGGGTACTACATTTCGAAAGCGAAGGGGATACCATTAGTATTTTAGAAGAAGTTGAGATTTATCATGCTGTAAAGAGATTATCTAATTCTACTTTGAATTTGCAGACAGATCGGCGACACAAAGGTCTTTTAGCAAATTTTGACTGTCTAAACAGATTGGCTTACTCCCATAACCCAGTTCAAAAGTAAATTGTGTTGTAAATTCATTTTAATAATCAACCACCATTTAGAGAGTACACTTCAGCCTCGCATCCTGTTTTCTTGTAGTGTCATCACAGATTTGGTAACATGACAGAAGTGTGTTTAACAACATAATTGTGGGATCTTCTCTAAATACATGCACATACTCACAGACACATGCATATTTATATACATGGATAGGTTCAAATAAGTCCATCAGACATTTTCTACAGAATACATACAGATAAAAAATTGGCAAATGGGAAGTACTCCGAAAGAACAAAGTCAGCATCAGACCAAGGACAAAGTGGTCAGAAGAAAGAAAAAAAGCATCCACTAATAAAAAAATTTAGAGCAACCTGGAAACTCCGAAGATTGAAACATAATAGCTTCATATGATCTAATAGAGTCCAATTGCATATAATAAAATATATATAACAATACGAAAAGAATAGATTGCTGCTCACCACAGAGAGGAGGCACTGAGTCACAGACAGGAACAATGAAACAGTCTGCTAAACATTTAAGCTTTTGGACTGAAAGGTCCTTCTTCTTAAATAGAAAACACAAGCACATATGGCCACTGTCTCTGGGCACTGGGGCTTGACACGCAATTTTTTTTTCGTTGTTACTTTCTGCAGCTCACCTCCACTATTTGGTGAGTAGCAATCTCTCTTTTTCGTATTATTGTTATTCAATCCTGGACTTTCCATTATTTAATAATATACAGGGTGCCCCAGGAGGAATTATCAGTGTTCAGGGATATGATAGGAACAATGATTTGAAGCAAGTCGAGTAAACATGGGCTTTAAAATGCATGCCTTAAGAGCTATAATCACTTCTTCATCTTCAATACTATGAAACAGATCTCTTCTCCTGCAAGCTCTTTGCTTTCCACATTAAGAGCTATGAGCACTTGTTCAGTAGAAGGGATGTGTTCCACAGAAACAAAGATGAACAAATGTTCATAACTCTCAAGATATGCACTTGGGATCCCATGTTTAATTTACTTATTTTTCTTGTTTTGGTCCATACTAATGCCTCTCAAAATCTCGTTCTTAAGGTGCGCATCTTTGTTCACTGCCAACCAGTCACCATTGTGTTGGTGTATAATAATCATCATACCCAATGGTTGCTAAGGTAGTGGCAGTGCCACAAGTTCTCAGTTATGCTTGTGAACTTGTTTACTCATTCGCAAGTGATGAGTTTACAATTATAATTGGGCAGCGACAGAGACTCCCTGCAGTAGGTGTCAGTACTTTTCTTTCGCAAAAAAAGGGGGCAATATACAGGACAGTTCACTGGCCACAGTTGGCACCTTCCATGTGTTTGTGAAGTAGTTGTGTGTGTAACAACAGTTCTTGATTATGCTACTGACCTTTTTTTAAAAATCCTTCTGTGGTTATGTTAATGTGGGCACACAATGATTTCTGTATTTCCACAGTTTCAGTTAGTGTTCCTGTCCTCACTCTGCAGTTGCCTAGCTTTGTTATTTCGTTCTGCATGAGTGCAGTTCTCAGTCATTGTCGAGTCTGTCTCAGCATGGTGTATGTGTTTCATTTATAACCAAGAATGTTGTTGTTGCTGTCACTTAAATCTGTATTTGATGTTAACAGATTTCATTTCTTCAGAAATCCTTTTCTTACCATTTTCAATCTACATTTTATATGCGTTATTCTGCTTCCCAAATAGCAAAACTCATCTGCTACGTTAAATGTCTCAGTTCCTAATCTAATTTCCTCAACATGATTTGATTGAATTTGACTACATTCCATTATCGTTATTTTGCTTTTGTTGATTTTCTTCTTATATCCTCCTTTCAAGACACTATTTGCTCCATTCAACTGCTTTCCCAAGTCCTTTGCTGTCTTTGACAGAGTTACAATGTAATTGGCAAACCTCAAAGTTTTTTTCTCCTCTCCCTGGACTTTAATTTCTACTCCAGATCTTTCTTTTGCTTCCTTTACTGCTTGCTCAATATACGGATTGAGTGACATCGGGTATAGGCTACAACCCTGTCTCACTCCCTTCTCCGCCACTGCTTCCCTTTCGTGCCCTCCAACTCTTATAACTGCCATTTGGTTTCTGTACAAATTGTAAATAGACTTTCTCTCCCTTTATTTTACCCCCGCCACGTTTAAAATTTGAAAGAGAGTATTCCAGTCAACATTGTCAAAAGCTTTCTCTAAATCTACAGATGTTGTAAATGTAGATTCACCTTTCCTTAACATATCTTTTGTGAGAAGCCATAGGACCAGTATTGCCTCGCATGTTCCTACATTTCTCTGGAATCCAAACTGATCTTCCCCGAGGTTGGCTTCAACCAGTTTTTTCATTCTTCTGTAAAGGATTCATGTTAGTATTAAACAAATAGTTCAATAGTTTTCACACCTGTCAGCACCTGCTTCTTCAAGGATAGAAAATAAATTTTTTTGGGGTGAAACTGAACAAGTTACCTGGAGTCAATAAAACGGTAAACTAATCAAAAAGCTCAGTCTAGCATGTTCTGCTCTTAAAAGTATTTGTAATTGATTTGGCCCAAAGATAAGAAATTTAGCTTATTTGGCCTTTTTCACTCCCTTTTGCCGTATGGAATCATTTCCTTGTGCAGAGCACTAAAAGTAAACAAAGGGTTTATTCACCTGAAACAAGCAGTATGAATATTGTGTGAAGTAAATAAACATGCATCTTCTAGCAGTCTCTTTGTAGATCGTGGAGTTGTTATTCTCACTTCCTGTACATTTACTTCTTAATGGCGTTCATTACTGGTGACAATAAAGTAGTTTCAACAGAACTGTGTTTTGCAAAATCACAGAAACCCTACCAATCCAAAAGTAAATTAAAATGTACACCATTAGCTACTCCTAGCTATTATGCGCAATGTATGTTTTTCACTATACTGTGCTCTTTTCAGGTTAGATAAATTCTGTGTGCAAACAAGTCCCGTGACCAAGGTAGTGGCAACAGACAACTGGGTTTTTTGGGTGCGACCATATGGTATGGACTGTGCCCACCAGAGTGACACAGCCTTGATTGTGTGTAGCAGTGACACTCATCACATTGCTCCTGAAAGTCCTATTGGGACACAATTCTTAAACATTGAAGTTCGTCCTACAAGACAGTTTGTGCCATCATTCACAATAAGGCAAGTAAGAGTTCTAATATATAAGTAAATCACTTTCTGTCATTTGTCATTGCCTTACAGTAACAATGGCTAATACACACTACTTACAAAAACAGTGAAGCATCCAGAAGAAATGGAGGATGTCTGTATAAACACTCCATCAGTATGTCTGTAAATGATGTAGGGTTGAAATTCACTGTGACTGTTAGAATGACCACCAGAGTGTGGTAGTGTTGTTCATGTTTAGTGTTGTTACCAGGTCCGGTAGGATATACAAAGGGTGTGAACAGCATCAGATGTTGAGTGATCATTGTTAAGGACATGCTGCATACTCATGTGAGACAGCATTAGCAGCACTTGACAGAGTTCAAAAGGGGCCTCATTGTAGGTCTACATTTGGCAGACCTGGTCAAATCTTGCAGTATCCAGATTTATGGAGCATCCAGGGCCAGGTCTGGATAGTGGAAAGGATGAGGCAGCAGGATAATTTCATTTTTTGTGCAATAGTCAAACACCAACAGGGACGAATGTGTGAGTGCATTATCATAATGCAAGAGCCATGAATTGTGTCGCCAAATTTCAGGCATTTTCCTTGTCACATTGAATGCAGGCAGTTGCAACACATCCCAATAGTACCATCGATTAACAGTTTGTCCTTGTGGTATGAATTCATGTTGAACTAATCCTTCAAAACGATCAGCATGGCTTTGACATTTGACCTGACCTGAAAAGCTTTTTTGGGCTTGGAGAACCTTTCCCGACCCATTGTAAAGATTAAAATTTGGTCTCAATGTCATAAATGTAGATCCACGTCTCATCACCAGTTATGATTCTCTTAAGGAAAATCTGGTTCTCATTTGCTCACTCCAAGAGCTGTCACAGATTGTGTGGCGAAAGTTGCTTTGACTCATGAGCCATGGGGCAAACTTGGCAGCAACACGATGCATTCCAAGATGCTTTGTCAGGATTTCGTGACATGATCCAACTGAAGGGTTACATTCTCTGCAATCTCTCAGACAGACGGTTTGCGATTGGCACATACAATTTCATTGACATTCCTGCCATGATGGACATGAGTGTTAGGATGTCCTGAATGAGGATCATCTTTAACTTCCGTCCAGCTATTTTTGAACCTTGTGAACCATTTGTAACACTGAGTGGCTTAATCACCCATCACAGGCTTCCTGCATCATTTGGTGTGTCTCTGTAAAGGTTTTCTTGAGTTTCATGCAAAACTTAATGCAGGTGCATTGCTCGCCTATCCATGCCATCGAAATTCGCAAACTGTACAACACAATTTTCTACTCAATGCAGCACTGCACAATAACTAACACACATACAATATTGAAATTCCAGCAGTTACACATTAAACACAGGTGTGTGCAGGAATGGCAACCACATTGTACTTCAACTCATCATTGGCGGAAAATTATGAATGTTCTGTAATTTTTTGAACAGACCTCGTATATTCCCCAATTCGTATTTGCAGTTAGTTATAAGAGTGATTTTTGAATGGAATTTTGGATGAACTGTGCAGTTCACAACCACAGTATTAGAAGTAAAAATGATTTCCAGGTAGAGTATGCATGTCTATGTAAGGTTCAGAATGGAGTTTTATATTCTTGTTTAAAAATCTATAACAGGTTGCATTAGATGGAAAACTGAAAATCCCCAGATATTTAAAAAAAAAATGTTTTCTTAAATGTTGTTGACCAAGGTTGTGATTCAACTTTGATTTAATTTTGATGAGGCCATGTATAGAACACATGAAGAATCAGCTCTTAATTACGTCCTCTCTTTGTGCTGCCTCTTGTATTATTTACATTTTTTCCTACCACATCCTTTTCACTTCCATCAGCCAATTAAATAGTTTCCTACATATTCAAGAATTTGATGTTTTGTTTTCAGCTGCTTTCCTTTGATTATAACTTATGCCTTTACTGCAAATTTTTCACAGGTTGGAATCAACAGACTTCCGTGATTTGCAAGACAAGATTAGTCGTCCAATAACAGTTCTGCAAAATGTTACATTGTTCCGCTCCCTGAGTGATCAGTTCTTAGAAACTTTCCGTGAACTTGTTGCACAGAATCCCCGTCATAGGATTGATGAGGTAAATCAGCTTGATTATTGTTTTCAGAAACTACAGTTAATCACTGTGAAACAGTTCTCTGTAGCCTGGAACATTTTATGTGTGCTCTACCTTGTACTGAGAGTTTGCTGTTAAAATTATGACTGTACAATAATTTTGGAAAATACTTGTTTTCATTGCCTGCAACAGTGGATACAGACAGCACTTCTTAGGTGCACATTAGTACTTTATAAATTACTCACATGTGAATTACTGTTGTCTGTAATAAACACGACTGTTTTGAAGTAGACTGATATTCACTCTTTTGCAGCACATATATAAACCTGAGCTATTGTTTTCACTTTTAGCAACAGGAACTCGAACCTTGTGCTGGCTGTATGCAGATACCATCAAATGTAAAACTTGAAAGACATTGTGAAAATACATCATCACCTGATGCGTGTTCAGTATGTTACTGCCGACCTATGTGGTGTGTGGATTGTATGGGCCGATGGTAAGTCATTTTGTTCCTATGTTTCTTTTCCACTGAGATAGTCATTGCTCTCTCTCTCTCTCTGTCTGTCTGTCTGTCTGTGTGTCTATCTATATCTGTCTCTCCTCTGTGGAGAATGAATGCTCTAGTAATAGCCAGTGACATGTGAGTTTAATAAAGAGTGAAATTTATCACCTAGTGCTATGTAAGTGTAACTTAGAAAGATATCCAGCACAGTGATGATTGGGCATTGCCCATAAAAAAAGTCTTAAAGATGTTTCTAAAATAAATAAAACAGAAAGAATGTGCCTAACATTCAAAAGCCTTTAGTCCGTTGTAGAAACAGAACTTACATACAGATGAGTCAGGATTGTTTGTGCTTTACATTTTGCCTTTTCCATTCTGTGACACAGAAAGGTCTCATGTTTCCACCTGTCATTGAGCGTGTGTAATGCACTGAGGTGTTGAATGAGTAAAGATATAATTTACTTGGAAGATGTGACAAAGGTTCAATCATTTCAAGGACTGCTTAGAAGAGGGAAAGTAAATGAGCATTAACTCTTGAACAGAGCAGTAGAAGCATTTGATGAGGATGAAATGCTAAAAGCAAAAATCAACTAATGTTTACAAGAAGACCAATTTGGATTTAGGAAAGGAAAAGGAACCAGCAAAGCTATAATAGTGCCATGAATGATCTTAGGAAGAAGAATTGAACATTGACCTAGAGAAGGCTTTTCATAGAGTGAACTGGGGGGGGGGGGGGTTACTGTTTGGAAAACTGAATAAAATTGGAATAGACTGGAGAGATAAAGGATTGAGTCTCCATCCACACAAAGACCAGAGTACAGAAACAGGTATCAGTGGCACTAAGAAAGAGGCTAGGCTAATGAAAGGTGTCCAACATGCTGCTCTCTCTCCCCTTGTTTATTTAATTTACTCATAAACAGTGCAATACAAACAATGAAAAGTAACAATAAAGGGATCAAAATCAGTGATAAATAAATGCATTGCATCTGATTTGCTGATGAAATAGTACTCTTAACAGACTGAAAAGAACAGGAACAGTATGTTAAAAATAGTTGCCAACACCTCAGAGAGCCACAAACTGAAAATAAATGCCAACAAGACTAAACTAATGGTGATAGTCAAATTGAAAAGACAAGTAACAGCAAACATTGAGATAGGATGCTAGTGTAAGTAAATGAATTTTGCTAATTTGCAAGTACAATAACAGATGACAACAGAAGTATAGTGGGCATTAAAAGATGAATTGCAGTGGCTAAAAAAACATTCAGAAATGAGAGTAATTTACTAACAAACAAGCACCCTAAATAGAAACAAAAAGAAAATTTATCAGAATGATTATTTGGAGCATTTAAGCTGTGAGAAGGGTGTACTCTGGAGGTAAAAAACAAGAGAGAAAAACAGAAGCAATGAAGATGATAGAGAGAAAAAAAAAACTAAATTATTTGAACACTTAATTCGACATAACAGCTCCATTAAAAACATCTTGGCAGGAAGAAACCTGTGAAAAAATGAAGAAGCAGTTCCAGAATATCCATATTAAAAAGTGTTACCAGTGCCGTGACCTGCAGCAGCAACAGCAACAGCTGTGTTTTACAGAGGGTGAGGGGGAAGAAGGATGGCTACATCAACAAGGCATCACCTTTAGTGTTTTATGACGATGATGACAGTGAGAACAATTGAGAAGGTAAAAAGCCTTAAAGGTGGGCGTAGTGCACTGATCATCATCTTCTGTCAGGCACTTCAAAGGCTAAAACTGTAGCAAATAAACTTGGATGTTTACAGAACTTGGTGCATATATTTGTCTTCTATCACTTTATATTTCCAGTATAGTTTACCACATCATATTTCAACCATACACTGCCATCTTCATATACTAAGTGCTGTTATTACATTATTTTATGTATTCCACACTCATTTCAAATGCATTATTTCTGTTGAGTGTAACAGCTACCCAAGAGGATGAAATATGATCTCTTGCCAGGAAAGTTTAAATAAATTAATTTTCAGAATTTTTTGATGGCAAGTGTGAGCTCTTTGATGGCATGACTCAAGCAAGAACATGCAACACCTCAAAGTTATTCATCATACAGAAGTTTACATTGGGTGGCTGGAGAAGGTCATAGACATTATTAAGCTGTTAAAATGCAGTACTGTACACACTACTGCTATTATGCATAAATATATTGATACTATAGCGGTAAGTTGTGGATGGAATATAAGTAACATCAGGTGTAGAGGTAACCACTTATTGTATACCTGAAGCACTGAGCGATCAGTAAGCACAGAAACAATATTGGTATTGAATTCGTTGCTAAGCATTTGGACTGTGTTTTTCCATGGAACTAACAGACTAACACTCTCTCCTCGGTTAACTTGGACCTCGGTCAACATAACCTCATTCAAACATTAGTCTGTTTGTGTCTGCATCATAAAGTTGTTCTTGATTTAAAATGTCAGTTTACGAGCCTAATTCTCATCATTTGCGGGAGGTGTTGCTGTTTTGTTTCAATATGAATAAAACAGTGGCCGAGTCTCATCGGATGCTCTCAAGTATGTATGGGAAGCATGCTGTTAGTTAAAGAATGTGGCATGAGTGGTTTCAATGCTTCAAGAACGGTGATTTTAATGTCATAGACCGGCATAGTGGTGGAAAAGAGAATGTTTTTGAAGATGCAGAACTGGAGACATTGCTGAGTGAAGACTCATGTCAAACTCAAGAAGAATTGGCACGATTAGGGGGAGTGACACAGCAAGCCAATTCAAAACATCCCATGGCTATGGACATGATTAAGAAAGAAGGACCTTTGGTCCCATGTGAGCTGAAACCAAGAGACATTGAACGGCATTTGTGTGTTTGTGAACAGTTGCTTCAGAGGCAAAAACGGAAGGGATTTCTGCATCACTTTGTGACCAGGGACAAAAAATGGGTTCATTACCATACCCTAAACACAAAAAATCATGGGGATATCCTGACCATGCTTCCATATCGACTGATGAGAGGGAAGGCTCATTGTATGGTGGCCCCCAAGTACATCAGCAATGCGGAAATGCCAGTGAGGCAGTGATAAGGCACTGACTGGTGGGGCATAAGTGACCAGTGTAATTGCCCCAAGTGGGAGACTGATCTTTCTGCAGGTGGCCTCATCAAGGCCTTTAAAGACAGGCCGGTTGAGATGCGCAGTATCACACAATTATGATTGTAGCACTACTATGGCTGGTGCAGATGTAGATATGTCTAGCTACAGGATCATGGATGAAGAAAACAGTTCTGTGGTCACAGCACCGCTATATTGGCACACACAGTGTAGTGAGAAAACTCACATCTTTGACAGGGAAATGCCTGTGGCCAGCCTCTATATGTCGCACAGGATGCCGGGGGTAGTATTAGTGGTTGTAATGGCTCAGTTAGGGGTCGACTACAATACCCTTCCCCTTCCACCCCCACCCTTAAGAGAAGATGATGGCACCACCCCAGCCAAAATGAAAAGAGAGAATAGGGAGAGGAGACACATGGCGGGCGGAGATGGGGCTCTGGTGGATGGAACACTAGGAGTGCCTAAGTGAGTGACGTGGAAAGGATGGATTGTAAGAGCATTGGTAGTCATGGGAATCAAAAGCTTGGCTGATGACAGCCATGGCTACCGGCCAGAGCTCCAAGGCAAGCAGAAAAAACACACAAACAGTATGGGAGGGTTAGGAAGGAGGCCCAAAAACAGCAGAAGGTGTGCCACAGACGGGAGCATGGCAACACCAAGAAAAGGCACCAAAGAAAAGAAAGACAGCACGATGCCCAGCTGCCCATAATAGAGTTGTGAGCTGAAAATGTGATGCGCCTGATAGAGGGTACAATGGGTGTAGGGTGTGGAAATGCTGAAGAGACACAGCAGGCATGGAAGAGCAACAGGAGGGGATGACGACAGGAGTCCAAGACAGCAGAAAACTGCGAGGCACCATCAGCAGGATATCTGCAGCCAATGGGAGACAGGAGCTCGATCATCAGTAGCTACCCAAAACCCAAGAATACCAACAGCCTGAGGAAGCATCGTAGTTTTGTGAAATGACTCATGGAAGGCAGGAGCTTTGCCAATGATGTCTGCCAAAGACTCAAAGTTACCAGCAGGATGTCGGCCAAGCAGTGAGGCATGTGTCAAGTCACCTCTCAAGGCCAGTTGGAAGTCAGCAGAGTGCCCATCAGCTCAGCCAAAAATGGGCAGCCTGCTATGACATTGGTTAGGTGTAGGTTCAAATTATGGCAGCCACCAGAGTTATCACATCAAGAAGCTCAGCCAGGAGGACGTGGCAAAAGCAATGCAATGCCAAGCAACAAAGATGCTGGGGAGTGCTGGAACAACTTGGCACCAATGTGGACGTACGTGTGGCTGCAATATAATATATGTCCATTTGATGTCCCTTATTCATTTTATATAGTATTTGAAAGTAATACCATGGAATGAAAATGTAAAACCATGCTTGCATATCATTCATTCAAAAGTCTCATACAAAATTGCTAATATATTCAGATCACACAACATAAACACTGCTTTCTTAACAGAAAACATCATCATTCATATAAAATTAGATACAGTTAGGATGTACAACATTCTCTGTGGTACCTATCAAGCTCTCTGAGTAAGCAATATGGGAAGTATGCCATGAGTACATCAATGCCAGCTACATCAATAATTACTGAAACTAACCCACAATCATCCAAATAAACACACTGGTCACCAATTTAATATTTAAAGTGGCGAATTATATTTGTTTCTAAACAGTATAAATTATTCAATGTAACATCTGTCATATAACAGATATTGTCAGGCCTGTTGGTATAGTGGTAAAGAATGTACCTGGAAACCGAGGTCATGAGATCAAATCTTGGTTGGACCAAATAAATTTTGGGTCTACCTTTAATCTGGCCTTCACCTCTCCATGATGTGAGGAGCCACAAGAAATGACATGTGATTCAGGTCCCACATCGAAATGTATGTCCCCTTTATGCAGTTGGATAACTGGAGTAGACTAGGGACACACAACCTGCTGAAGTGGTGTCCACGTGTAAGACTTGCATCTGGCCATTGAGCCACATGAAATTATTATTTTGTCATAAATGTTTCTATATAATAGTAATATGAAAAGGATAGATTGCTACTCACCATGTAGAGAAAGCATTGAGCTGCAGACAGCCACAATGAAAAGACTGATAAACATTTAAAGTTTCAGCCTAAAGGCCTTCTTTGAAGCAGAGAAAACACACACACACACACACATACACACACACATCTTACACACACAAACCACATCGGACAAAGACAGTGGTTCATGTGTGTGTCTTGTGCTCTCTGTTTCCGAAGAAGGCCTTTTGGCTGAAAGCTTAAATGTTTAGCAGTCTTTTGATTGTGTCTGTGTGCAAATCATCGCTTCCTCTATTTGGTGAGTAGCAATCTATCCTTTTCATAATATTATTCCATCCTGGACTTTCTATTGTGTGAGGTTCATATATAACAACACCTGTGACCATAATATAGTGTCTTAAAAGCCTGATAATCATTCTGACTTGTTCCAGCCACTCCAGTATAAGCAGCTTTTCAAAGAATAATTGAGTAGCTAAGTGGAAGAAGAGGCCATCCAATTTTGAGTTAGTTTCAAGATGAAACAAGTTTTACTAAATTTTAGTTTTCAGGGTTAACGTAAGTTTTACAGAATTTATTTTTGGAACAGTATGACAAAATTCAACAAGCCTTTTATCTGAAGGTGTACAAACAGCTGCATCAGTATTCTGTGAAATTATGCCTTGTAAATTGAAGGTAGAGTTGTGGGAAAGGGGAAGGGATTACTGATGTCAGATGCATTGGGACACTATACGGAATCAGTGGTGATAAGTGAAAATGTGTACTGGACTGGGATTCGAACCTGGGATCTCCTGCTTACCAGGCAGGTCGTTAACCACTGCACCATCCGGGACAAAATACTATTGCAATGGTGCGGATTATCTCGATACGCCTCAAAGCTGATTCACACTCCCACCGAGCACCACCTGTCCACAGACCCTGTCCATTTTCTCTGTGCTCACTACTCTGAGATTCCCACGGGCTGTCAGATGTACTTGTGCATGCACCCTAAAGTTGGTGGACCCATTGCCCATCTAGGCGAATCAATTATATGAATGCACGGTGTCTGTTCTTTCTGACATCTTCATAAAAACAGACACAACATGAAATCCACAGCTGCGATACATTATATCTAAACTGAAGGTGGAGGTAGGGAGAAAGGAAAGGAAAGGGAAGTGTTACCGATGTCAGCTGCATTGCGACATTATGCAGAATCAGCAGTGATGAGTGAAAACGTGCACCGGACCAGAATTCAAACAAGCATGGGTGTTCCTGCTTAATTGGCAGATGCATTAATCACTGTGCCATCTGGAGTATAGTGTTATTGCAACTGGGTGGACTATCTGGGCACGCCTCATGGCCGATCCACACTTCAGCTGAGCGCCACCTATCTGCAGTTCCCATCCATTTCCTCCGTGCTAGCTACTCTGGCATTCCCACAGGTGGTCAGATGTACTTGTGCATCTACATTGAAGAAGATGGTGCCATTGCTTATCTAGGCAAATGGTCCTTTCAGGCATGCTCAGAGTAGTGAACATATAGGAAATGGACAGGGACTGCAGATAGGTGGCGCTCAGTGGGAGTGCCTAGATAGTCCACGCAGTTGCAATAACACTGTGTCCCAGATGGTGTGAGTGGTTAACATCCCTGCCTAGTAAGCAAGAGACCTCAGATTCGAATCCCAGCCAGGTACACATTTTCACTCATCACTGCTGAGTCTGTGTAATTAGTGATCCCTTTCCTCCCCACCTCCACCTTCACCTTCCGTTTAGATGTAATGTATCACAGTTGCGGGTTCTCTGTGGTGTCTGTTCTTTTGCACATGTCTGAAAGAACAGGCACCGCATAATATTCTTTGCTTATTATCACCTTTCAGATCTCGCGTGTAGAATGGTTAAATGTCATGCCATATGAGGGTTTGTCAACTTAATTTTTTTATACTACGAGGGTGGTTTGTAAAGTTCTCAGAATCACCACAAGAGGCCAGCTTTAGTGCAATGAGTTGTTCACGTGATATTCATTGGACTGCTGCCTGTAAACATGTGCAAGGTCAGTGCTCTCAGAAGACAGCTGTGGTGGTGATGTGGCTCTGTTGTTGTTGCCACATATTGATTTGCAAAGATAGAAAAAATCAAGATTCGAGCAGTGATTCAGTAATCCATAAATAAAGGTATGAAAGCAAAGGACATTCATGCCGATTTCCAGAATACTCTGAATACTCTGCTGCTTCATACTCAACTGTTGCCAAGTGGACAAATGAATTTAAATTTGGTAAGGAGAGCTTAGATGATGATATGCGCAGTGGTCGGGCAAGATGTATCACTACTCCAGAAATCATTCCAAAAGTGCACAAAATGGTCATGGAGGATTGGCAGTTGAATGTGTGCAAAAGGGTGTATCACATTTTAACTGAAGAATTAAAAATGAAAAAAATTATGTGCAAGATAATGAGTCTTGATGCAGGATCAAAAACACATGAGAATGGACATATCAGAACAATGTTTGTCCCGTTTTAGGAGAAATGAACAAGATTTTGTGTGCTGGTTTGTTACCACAAATGAAACTTGCTTTATCATGATGACATGTGAAACATCTGCATTCACTTTATGTTAATGATAATACATGTGGGGCTTTTACATTTCAATTCAAAGTAAACAGTAGCTACCTATTTCATGGTCGAGTCTAACAGCAGCACCCACATCCCACATGAACATTAGCTCAATATTTCATCAGATTAGTAAGTTTAATGTGAACTCTGCCACAAATTTTGCAAGTGTCTGACTCTGGTAATTGAAATCCAGTATTATTTATTTAGCAGCTTTGAATGTACATGTATGAATCAGATCCGAGTACGTATTTGCATTGTCAGTTTTGCAAAATATTAATCACAAACACTATTTGATTGTTATAGGTGTATCAGTTTTTAAATACAATATATATATAATTAAATATTTTGTTTCTACTATACAAGCTACCTACAGACATTTTAATTCTGTTATGCCAAATATAAGTGCATGTCATGAATTTTCTATCTGTCCGCCTAGACACATTTTAATTCCATTACAGCAAATGTCTGTTTCCAATTTTTGCATTTCATACGTATTCACTGACAGAATAGAAAGGTCTCTGTACAAGCAATAGTTTTATTGTTTGCTTAACTTTATCTTTCAAGATGATATTTCAAATATGAAATTGTTTATATCAGGAACAACAGGGTCCTAATATGCTAACCTGTGGTACTCTATGACTTATTTTGTGAATTTTGGTGAATATTTCTTTTCTTTGAATTGTATTTCTACTGTTGTTTTCTGTTTTGCAGTTATGGTTTAATGACACTAGCAGCTGTTCCTCTAATCCTTTAGTGATCAAGTTTCCTTATTAAAGTGTCATGGTCAAAAGCTTTCAATAAGTTGCAAAATGTTTCAAGAGGATTTTGGTGTTGATTGAATCCCACTAAGATTAAATTTATACATTCAAATGCAGCTGAAACTGTTGATTCTTCTTTCTGGAATCGAAACTGTTTACTGTTTATGATGCCATTTCTTTCAAAATATGACATAGACCTAATGTATTTTATTTTTTCAAGAACTTTTGGGAAATGGATAGTATGATAAGTGGTCTGTACTTGTTGAAGCACATTGGATCTCATTTGTTGTATAGTGGTAAGACTATGGTTACTTTCAGTTTATCTGGGAAAGTACCTTCTGTCATATATTAATAACTAGGTGGCAAAATGGTTTGGTCATTTCATTTGACTTGAAAACCTGTTTATGTCAGTGAAGGTTTGATCATCAAATTTCGTTATCACTTTAGCTATCTCCTGCTCTGTTGTAGGATACAAATATATGGCTTCCCAAAAATAACTTTTGTTACTTTGTTTAAGTCTCAGGCATTTGTTGGTAAGATATTTACATGCATGTCAGAAAGAACAGATACTGTTAACAATACTTCAGAATCAATTTTCTCATTGTGAATTCCTTATATGCATATTTCTGTCCCAAATTTCCATATGTCACGCTGTCTGTGTCATATGGTAGTCCACTAAATTCATCACCTAATGCTCACAACGTTACTTGGGTTCCACAACAGAGAGAATAAGACAATGAGAAATCAAGTCCAATATTGTTACTGTTACGTGCCTGCCTAGGCTTGTAATATGTATATGCATTTCTGAAAGAACAGACACTGTTGACGATAAGTAGCTGTATGAAATACTTCAAAATTAACTTGCAAACTGCAAATTTGTTGACATCACCTGTATTAGGTATAGATCTACTACCCAGTATTGGCATTTTAAAATTTGTGCTGGGCCAGGACTCACAAACCCAGATTTCCCATGTATCGTGAGTGGTTGCCTTAATCACTTCAGCTGTTCGTACATGCTCCCCATCACAATGCTTATAGTGCGTTTAAAATAAATTGTGACTTTTGACAGTTCAGCATGGAGTGTGTGGAAGGAAATGTAGTTGCCAGCGTGTGTATCACACATCAGCAGATGACCACAGTATAATGGCAGTCCTGCCGGGCAAGCAACCTGGCAGGGTGACTGCGAGAACAGCAAGGTGGCTGATCTTCGATCTTTCTAAAATGATTTTGACGAAACTATTTGGTAATAGACTCTCATTCTCACACATCATATAGTTGAAGTTGTCAGCTTCATGACAAACCACCCATTGTTTCGCTAATACTCATAGCTATTGTGATACTACTTTAGTAGGTAAATTACTGCAAGAAATTGTTAGTTTGCCGTGAAAAATAGGTGTCGCTATAAATTTGTGTTTGATGCTTGTTAGGTTACATGTTGCTGTGTATTAAATGTAGATAATATATTAAATTACTCTTTACATTTGCCACGAAATTGCTGTCTGTTTCCACCCTTGAGAAAATTCAGTGTACATTAAGTGCTCTGACATGCACTCGTGCATCAGTGAAAAAACTAGAATGAAATATTTATAAATTCCTCATATCCCATAAATGTTTTGAGATATCGAAACAACATTTTGGCAAATGATGATGATTATGAGACTATTTTGTCATATGATTAATTTGCGGAATTTCCATATCTACAGTGATATTCAGGTGACTACAGATTCTTTCAAAGAAATAATATAATGATTGAGGGACATGGTGAAACTAGAACTGCTGTGGGTTTTGTAAAAATATAGGTGAAGAAAATACACATTTACTTTTATACTGAGAATTTGCTGTTTCATAAACTATTGACCTGACTTGCACTCAGTTGTTAGTTTAATGATACATTATTTCAGGATTATGTAGCAATGTTAACTGCATTACAATGTTAGATTAATATTTCTAAACTCTGCTGTGTTTTAACAAGAGAAGCAGTTTTTAATGTGGCAACAGGAGAAGTTACATATTCCTCAAAACTCATCACAGTTCTTCATGAATCAATGTCTCCTCAACAACCTTCTTGGTATTATGGCTAATAACTCAAGATGAGCCCTCTCGTGTAATGTCTGCAGTGGCTTCTTTTATCAGCATTTCAGTCTCAGTGAGTGTAAACTTCTTGCTATTTCTCTGGTACCACACGCCGTAGGTTTTGAATCCACGACAGATGGCATGGACGTCAAAGACCCGTAGAGGTCTCTGCACTGTCGCACCGTAAGTCATGGTGGCGCGCACCTCATGGCCCACGTTTAATGTGAGGGGGCCATGGTGGAAAACGTGGTCTCAGCGACCAATAGCGGAGTCCTTGATCATGTATTTAAGTGCCTGCCTCTCCCTCCAACAGTCAGTGTAACCTTGGTGTGCATCTATCAACATCTCGCCTCAGACAGCGTATTTACATTCTTTGTTCCGTGTACGAGTGGACGTGGTTGATTTGTTAGGCTTTCTTGTGACTCTGTTGTTTATATCTGGTTATTGTTCGTAAGGTTCTTCATTGTTCATGTCCGTCCTCTCCCGTTTGTGTTGTTCACGGGCCACTCCATGGGTCCCGCAGCACTTCCCTTCGCGTCAACCTCGCAACTGGAACGGTCATGGTTACAACAATTTCTTGCCACATTACTTTTCACTTAGGCCCATATACTCGGATTTAAATGAAGATGGCATTTTGTCCATTACTATTGTTGAATTCCAAGGAATGTTTTGCAGCAGAACGTTTTCTTCCCAGCTGGTGAACTTGTTCTTGGATGACTCTTTTATTGCAAATCTCATATTCAGATGTACTGCGCTGTTGTCATTAATGCATTGCCAACACAAATCACTTGTTCACAATACCTGACAACCACAAAACACATCAGTGTCAGAAAATATGACTTTAATACGAGAGCTGACAAATGTCAATGCATCTAATGCATGAAACCACATGGTACTATGTACTCATGGTTTGGCAACAGGGGCACTTTACCAGCCGAACCACTGGTGGCATGGTAGGGAAACCCATTTTTCCATTGGTGTTACCTGGGCAACATCCTCCTCCGGTCAGCCAAACGTCAAGAGTTGCAACTAATTTTAAACACACTATGCATCCTTATATTGTATTCCACTAAATTCATCACTCAGCAGTGTCTATTCTTTCAGACATGCATGTATGACAAGCCTAGCCTGGCACACTATGATAACAACAGTGGTCTCAATCGCTTGTTGTCACATTCTTTCTATTGCAGGAATCCGTGTTATGCTGCAACCATTAGGTGAGGAATTTAGTGGACTATGATATAATGATGTAGACAGTGTATCATATGGAAGTTTGGGTCAGTCTGGAGAGTGTGCATGAATAGCTGAAGTCGTTAAGATGACTGCTCGTGGTAAGTAGGTATCCGGGTTGTATTGTTATGTGTATGTAGGTGAGCAATTTGGCCACGTAGAGTTGGTAGGAGGTGAGATGAATTTTCTTGTGCAGCCCTGGGGCTCAGGGTCTGGCATGGCCACCTCAGCCGAAGTGCCATGTGTGGGCAAGCCACAACAACCGGTACAGGCCAGCCAGATACAAACATGAGCAGCACCACTGGAAATGGGTAAATCTTAAAGCTGGGAATTTGGACAGCTGTTGCTTGCATGACCTTTGTTGAGGAGTCAGTTCCCCAAGAAATGATGGAATGTCAGACAAACTGAAAGATAGCTCTTCAAGGATCTGTAATAATTCACAGTCAAGTATTAAAGCAAACCTGAATACATCTGCAATCTCAGAAAAATGAGATGCATCCAGTGACAACAGCATCTCAATATCTTTAAAACTATTGAAGTTAATATTCACAGCAAATAAACATTTTCACACTGAACGTTTGAATTAACAGCTTTTACAAGCTTCATGTGATTTCAACATATGATATCTCAAATGATAGCATTACACTATAGCTATCATCTCTGAAAGCTATATTTATCGATTTTATTTCTTGATTTATTGTGTTCTTTATATCTTTTTATTATGAAAATGTTTGTCAGAGCATTGTATCCTTCACAATTACACAGAAAATGAATACAGAATGAACACCTCACATTTTGTCATACTGCAGTATTTATATAATGAACAGTTCACTGTTTTGCCAGTAACTTTATTTAAACATTAATTACAATTGATAATGCGAAATCACGGTAATTTAAGAAGTGGTCAGTTGCATGTATTGGCTGACTTTGTCTTTGTAATGATGATGATGAAGAGGTCCCATACTCCGAGGAGCGTAGGGGACGATGCAGGAGACCCACAAAAGAGTGCCAAAAGACGCTTCTGACGAGGAGGACTAAACAATTGTTTTAATTTTTTAAACAGTATTTAATGGAAATATGTTGTCATTTATTGTGAGCACACTTGTGTATTTGTTTTCATTGTGCATGTCCAAAAGAATGGACGCCACATATATATAATTAAATTGAGAACAGCAGTAATCTGTTCAGTGAGGATGTACACCAGACTCAAACTCTTATGGGAATTGGCAAAAAGCTGTGAATAATGAGGATAAGGGGCAAGGTGCACTACATTAGTTGTGTGTGGATAAGTTGAGAATATGTGTGTAACAGAAGTCATGCTAGGATAGTCCATGCAGTTGCGATGACCACTGTGTCCGGGTGGCTTAGTGGTCAGATCATCTGCCTAGTAAACAGGAGACCCAGTTTCAAATCCCAGTCCAGCAGAAATTTTCAACTTTCCCCATTGATTTAAATCAACACTGACTCACAGCCAGTGTTCGTAGTTCCTTTGTGTATGAGTATGAATTTTGTTTGTCAAAATTAGCCATATTCTGGAAGCCATCAACGTTTTCATTCTTAATGTGTAATTATATTTCTTCACACTTCAGTGAACAACTACACAGTTTCCCAACAAAGTCACCAGGAACTACACTACATTTAGTTTTCGTAAGGGCTGTCTTCAGTTCTTCTTTGTTCTTTTCTTGCCTTTTTAAGAACGCTTCTTTTCCTTTTTTTAGGAGTGTTGTGGTCTATCTAATGTAGGATGTGCTCACCTACTTCCTACTTAAGTGGGTGTAGATTTTGTTCCCTTCTAAAGCAGCATGAAACAGACCACATGTCTCTCACTCTAAAAAGTTCATTTAAAGAATAAAAAAAATCTTATAAAGAATTATTTTAATTTTTATTTTATTTGCAATTAATGTATTGTTATTGCATAAACATTTAATGTTATTTGGCAGTGGCTGGAAGATTTTAATAATAATTGTGTGTGGCTCAATGGCAGAGTACAAGTGTTTCCATTGTGTGCCACTTCAGTGATTTGCATGCCCCTGACGTGCCCAAGTTATGCAACCGAGAAAAGAGGTCCCACAGTTTAAGATGGAGTCCAAACCACATGTGGTTCCTGGATACGCAACACTTCATTGAGAGGTTAGATTAAAGGAAGACTGGAAATTTCTGTGTTTTGACCAGCATTAGCTCTACTGCTAGACTGCCAAGCTTGACTTAAATTTTTCTTTACTGGTGTTAAGCTTAGTAGATCGCAGTAAAGGTGAGACTTCCTTCTTGTGCTGTGACCATGATACATGTCATTTGATGCACAGTGTGCTGGCTTGTAAATCGTGAAGCTTATGATTGAATACATCTGTTGGGAAGTAGTGGTAAGAAAGCTGACATTCTTCAAAATACTATAGCAAGAAACTCTTCAGAACACCAAGATACTCTCCACATGATGTGGATAACATTTTAAAAAATTGAAAATTTTCTTTGAAATTGTTACACGACTTCAAAAGGTAGTTGCATAATGCAATATAGAAAGACTCAGAACCCAAAATAAATGTACTTTCTGATACTGACGACTCTGATCTTCAAAACTCTACCAGCACTGAATGTAATTGTGGCCGATCCTTTAAACATCTGGACAATGTGTTGTTTCTAGGTATGTCTAAGTTGCCTAAACATGTGGAACAATATATTTTTCTATCTGGTGCAATATACAGCAGGGACTTCCTGTGTAATTCTGTTTCCAGAATGGAAAATGGATGTAATTTGTTTTGTTCAGTTTTATAAAGAATTTACGTCAAACCAAGTAAGAAACTCTCACCCCAAATTTATTATTATCTGCCTGCAGATCAGTTAAAAATTTAATGTCACCACAAAGCCAAAATGTTTGCAAAGTTAACTTTTTTAGGGCAAGGGTGAGTCATTTATATTTAAGAGTAATGACATATCCCCACAAGTCTGCATGGTACACACACAGTGACCCACACCCCAGTCAACTGTGCAGCATTTATACAAGACTACCTTCTGCTTCTTGTTGTGGAGGTAGGATTTTAACCACTTTCCCACAGATCCTCTGATGCTGTACTGGCACTCTTCATCAAGCAATATTTTTTTGCTTAACACAGACATTTGTCACTGAGAATTTAGTTCCAGCTATGGATATATCCTTTTGAAATCCATATTATCATTTCCTGTCAAACTAGTCAAAATTCCTTGCACTTTTCACATACAGATTGCAGACGGAGGAATGCCTGCCAAATATTTCAGGTACCAGGGAAAAAGGACAGGCCAAAACTAGCAAAACAACCATGACATGTCTGCAGTGCAAACCACTGATGACTTGGTCATCATCTTTTCACCCGTTGATTGTGGTTGCCTTCCAGTAACTGACAATCTTTTGTTCTAAATAACCAATAAAAACATGGGACAAACAGTCACAGGCTATCAAGATTTGTGATAGCATAGACAGCATTACTCTAGGTGGCAACCAATCCACTTACTGACATGGCAACCAGGTATTTATATTGTGGTGGACCATGGCAATCACAAATGCAGAGAAGGTCAACATTCTCAGGCAAAGTTCCATCTAGAATTCACACACACATTGGCACCTTCAACATCAGCACACTAATTCAACATGGAAAATTACACACTCTAGTGTCAGAGTTAAATTGACAAAAATTTCTGATGCTAGCCCTCCAAGAAACCTATTCACCAAAAAAGACACAGTAGAGCTTCAAGTGTAAAACCAAAACAAGATGGTAACAGTGCTCCTCTTCAGGATGTGGCCTTTGTGATACCCAAAAATGTAGTCACCACAGTCAGAAGTCTCTACAATCACTTCGTGACTGTGCACACTAACATAGAAAATGGAAAACTCCAACAAAACATTGTAACCTTCTTGGCCAAACTTGAGGATGTCATTGTGAAAACCTCTACAGAAGATGCAAAGATTCGACTGGGTGACTTCAATATCCAAGTCAGCAAAGAAAGAGAATACAGAAAACTGTAGACCAACATCAGGCCCACAGATCTACATACAAAAACAGCACAAAACTCATTGAAGTAAGTCTACAAAACAACTCAAGGATCAAATTTGCATCTTTGAGAGAGTTTCCCTGGAAACAAAAGACTTGGAGGTCCCTCATACAGGAATATCAAATCAGCCATGAAGTCATTTCCTACCACCGACAGAAATCCACAATGTTCAAATCCACAGAGGGCCACACTTCAAGTCAAATCACTATTTAACGAGGATCAAAGCAATGTTCACCCCAAAGAAAATTGCCAAAAAAAAGAAAACCTTCAAAAATATATCACATGCAAAATCAGAGAAACCAGCCTCAAAGAAGAATGGGAAAAAGAATATGCAAACAAGTGGGAAAATTCAATACCAAAATCACATGAGAGCCCAAAGGATTAATTACTGAAAAAAATTCCAGGTGCCCTTGGTGAAATCCAGAAAGCAAAAATGTGCTTTAAGAATGCAAAGAAACTTTCTGTAAGTATAACAGGAAAAACATGAAAAAGTAAATAATCCTTCTGTGAAATCAGGAAACCATCTGACAGACTGAGAGGTAATACAGGAAGGAACAACTGGACACCATTGAAGAAAATTTTTGCAGTTACAACATGTGAGATTTCTATGGGACTTTTGCAGGAATAGTCTGAGGGCAGACCCCTCAAAAATTTATGTATCAGGAAATCAGGTGGATGGTTCGCCTTGACCAGTCAGGAAAACTGTCAGAAACTTCCACAATATTTTTTCTGAACTGTTTAACTCTACTTTACTCCCTCAAGATTCCCTAAGGAAATCTCAACTTACACCCACACTGAATCCCCACCATACTCACAAGAAGAGAGTCACAGCCATATCCTCAGATTCAAAAATAAGGGAGCTGTAGGAGAAGGTGTTATCACCTGAGAAATACTGAAAAGTGCTGAACAAAATTCCCTCGAAATACGCACCCTCATACACCCACTCCACAAAAAAAGCAACAAAACAAATTTAAATAACTATCAAGGAATCTTCCTTATTCAGTTTACATACAAATTTCTTTCATGAGGCCTCATCCAAAGAGGTCAATAGCAGCTAGATCATAAAACTGAAATTGTATAGAACAAATATTCAGCTTAAAAACAGCATTAAAATACAAAGCAGGAACAGCCTGATCCTATGTTCCTTTGTAGCATATGATACATCGATTGCCAGTCCCCCTTTATCAGACTCAAACAACAAGGACCCAAACTGAAAATGCTAAATCTCATCAAACACTCAGCAATCAATATCCAGAGTAAAATTAATGGGAGAGAAATCAGAACCATTTCTGATTAAAACTGGTGTTTGGCAACACATCACTCTGTCTGCTATCTTCTTTAATCTGGTTTTGGACCAAGTCTTCTGAGTGTATGAAAAAGGAAGAACCAGTACTATTGGAAATCCATACAACTTTGAAGCTGTAAAAATGACATCCAAATTTCTTACCTAGATCTTAAGGACAATCTGGCAATACTAGCAAACACCCAGACAACAGCAGTAAAACAGATACAAACTCTCAAGTAATGCGCTGACAGAGTTGTCCTCCCAATATCTTTCCAGGAAAACCAAGTACATCTGCTCAGAATACCCTAGTCAAAAGCTATTCACAACATATGGACAAATCAAGTAAATCAAATGAGTTCCATACTTCAAGCATTTAGGTAAAATTGTTGAACCTACAAGGAAAGAGAAAAGTCACGAAAAATTTGCATGCAAAAACTTAGGAGAGCTTATAGTAAAACCTACAACATCTAGAACAAAAGATGTATCTTTATACAGACGTAAAACAGGCTCTGTGAACAGTTATCATGCCTGAAGCCTTTTTATACTGGATCAGTTCTTATACTCCACAGAAAATCTGATACAGAAGATATTTTAAAAGAACAACACTAACTTCTAAGAAAGATACTTGGCTCCAAAATAATAACTGAAGAAGTATTTAATGACACAGCAGACATTAGAAAAAGATTGAAATTTTATGGGCATATCCACAGATTCCAAACAGTAAGACTCACTTACAAAATTTTGATCTACATATTATAGGTTGAAGCAGTACCCTGGATCCATAATATCAAAAAGGATTTAGAAAAGGCTCAAATACATCCATCAGCCATTTTCAGCGTAAGCTCATACAGATAAAAAAATTGCAGATGAGATGTGCTGCAAGCGAATGAATTCAGCACAAGCCCATGGATAAACTGGGCTGAAAAAGGAAAAAAACATCCACAGAGAGCAAATGAGAGCTGATTGAAAACTCCAAAGACTGAAACATAATAGCTTTGCGTGATCTGATAGAGTCCAGTCACATGTAATAATGATACTCAAGTAAAACATTTGTGACTCATGGGATACCTCCTGTCACTATGGAACAGAATCATTGTGCCAGTTAAGACACCCCGGCATGTAGAAGCACTAAATATGTGTGCCAGATTGGTGATTAACTGATCTGAGCAGGGTTACAGCTATGTTTGGTACATAGTATGTGTTAAATCTCAAAGTGTCCAAAATTATGTAAGTGCTCCAAGTAAAACAAGAGCTGCGTGAGGCTAGAAAGCTGTATGTCCAATAACATCCTAGCAAAAAATAAGCAACAGTATCACTGCAGTTAAGATCATGAAGTGAGACACTGAATAGGATGTTGTGAGTTACATCCCACCACTAGTGACTTAATGCTCTGTCCACTGTAGTGGGGAGAATGGTCAACAGTGTCATATGAAAAATAACCTAAAGAGAATGTTATAAAAATACTTCTCCTGTATGTTTCAGGCTGTACTGTAATGATTTCCACAATTTTATACAATCAAGAAATGTATGTCACTTGGACAAGATTGAGTTGGGAATTAAACTGTCAAATGTGATAAAGAAAGACCTTGACAAGCATCACAAACTTGCCAAAATCAGTTACCAGTTGTGTATGACCTAATAAAAGGTTGTGCATTCCTCCCCCCTTTCCTAATGTTTGTCCTAGGTTGTTGCAACACTGCCCCATGTGGCATCCCATCATTTCATCCACAGGTTGGTGCAGCCATTATTTAGGCCATATGACCATATTGCACCATGTTCGTGCCTTGTTCTGCACCTGAATGTGATAGAAAATATATGTAGCTGTCCCAAAGTACTAAGGCATTTCTTTTAAATTTAAACAGGTGCAGCAGAATGTTTGAATGTTATAACATCACAAAACATTGAGGTAATGTTTAGTGAAGACTGTGAAAATGAAGCACTGATATATTTTCAGGTTTGCTTCAAGGCAGGATCAGCAGCATCCAGAAACATGGCTGAGTTCAAAGTGCACTTGTCCTCTGTGTCGCAGTACATTTTGTATCCTTGATGTGTGCATGATACAAAAGTGACAATAAAAGTATTTTTGTATGTTTAAGATAAACCAGATTTTTTTTATATTTGTAAT
Source organism: Schistocerca cancellata (assembly GCF_023864275.1). Taxonomy (NCBI): domain Eukaryota; kingdom Metazoa; phylum Arthropoda; class Insecta; order Orthoptera; family Acrididae; genus Schistocerca; species Schistocerca cancellata. The sequence goes on along the minus strand of NC_064628.1, from coordinate 743,530,735 downwards.
TGTGTATCTTCATAATAAAGAATTTTCGTTCCAGATGGTAGTTTCTTTTAATCCTCTCTCTCTCTCTCTCTCTTGATCTCCTCCACCCTCTCTCCCTATCAATCTCATTCTCTCCATTTCTCTTTCCTGTTTCCATTTCTCTGTCCATCCACTCATTCCCTCACTCTGTTCATGCCTTCCTGATCCCTCTGCTTACCCTTCCTCCCCCCCCCCCCCCCCAATCCCTCCCCCCTCCCCCAGTCACTGATAACTTCAGAGTTGAGTGCCTATAAGCTCCAAGCACTTGCACAAACAGACCAGCCCCTCCCCTATCTGTCTCAAAGTTTCACCAGCCATGCCCATCCGCACATATAACTCCTGCAAAATAGATAAAAAAAACATGCCAATCCTTCTGCCACAACACACCTGGCGAACTGGGTAGTCTACACATTGTGTGCTGGAAAACCACTTTTTTACCCCTGACTTTTAGGCTGCCCAGCTAATCAGGTTGACAAGGCAGGCTCATACTACTACAACACAACCTGTCTTGCAAGGCAGCCTATATGTCAAGAGCTGGAGGGGGGAACATTCTTTCCGTATATGTGCACCTATTGGAGTTAGGAGGTTACAAACCACACAGTGCTGATATTCGTGAAGTTTGCTGTTGGTGTGCCAAATTTTGTTGAAATCCATCCAGGGTTTTGGGAGGACATTCCAGACTTACATACATATAGACAATTAAAGGAGTTGTAGACTTCTTTTGTAATCATAAGTTCCTGTACCAGTACACAGGTGAAGGAGATAAGAGGTCAGAAGAACGAAGGGAATTTGTTTAAAGTGTAAGTAATCAACTGAACTGATAGATGGAGCATAAAGGATGCCAGAAGCCATTCGTAAAACATTGACCTCTAACTGAATAGTTTCTTTATTAGAAAAAAGGAAGTTACTCTGTTTGGATAGCTATTTTTTAAAAGATTATAGTTCTCTATTTTTCAATTAGAAAATCACAAATATTTTATTTTTATTTGGAAAACACAAAGTAGGCGAGTAACTACAGCACTAAGGCAATTCAATAGTATATTTGAATCACAAGGACTGCATCTGTTTGTTATTGCCAACAAAAGAAAGTTTAGCCCATCTGGTAGTGATTCTCATGAGAGTAAAATTCTGAAATACTTTCTCTATTTGTGAGTAATTGCACAACCATAAGAAAACATAGGAACAATAATTTTTATGTAACATAACTTTAGTTTATTAGACCAATTACAAAATGTAACTTGTCAAAACTTCTCATTCTGAGTGATGTCATTTTGAAATTTCACTTCTAAGTAAGATGAAAAACTACTCCATGAGATGAAACCAAACTACAGTAGAACACGAGCTAAGCATTTTCATGTGAACATCATAGTCAACATCAGTAGCAGTACTCATGTGATATAACTGTTAGATAAAGATCTATCCTGCACTTTTTCATGCATTATAGCTAGTAGTCATAAGCCTCCATGTTGCTCCTGCATGTTTTCTAATGTCCTCTGCTCACTTTGTGTTAAGTCATTTTGGGACCCAGCAAAGAGCTTTCTTGGGCTATCTACAATCCACTGATACGTCTATATGCCTTCCCTACCTCAATTTTATTTCTATGTGGTCAAAATTACATGACCGATTTATTTGTTTTCCAATCGTTTGTTATCTGATCCATTGATTTGTTTTCCTGTCTTTTATTACCTGATCCGTTTATTTGTAATTCCCAACATTCATTTCTCTATTAGTTTTTGAGCAGTCCATACTTTTTGAAACTTTTTCACATTAAAATGCCACATGTTACTGCCATAAGTAAAACTTTCAATGCAAACAAATTGTAAAATTTCGTTTTCAGACAGATCAGAGGTTTAGATTTCAAAATCATATTCAGCTTAAACATTTCATCCCACTTTTATTGCTTTATTTCTTTCCTGTCCATCTAGTTACAGGATTCAACAGAAAAAACAAGAATACAACAATTTACTGTTGATTCTGTGATTATGTTGTTAATTTATACTAATTTCTTTTCAGTATGTTGGTTATTCATTATTTTAGTCTCATTGTAACTGATATTCAGCTTTACTTTCCAAATTGCACAATACAGATTTTTCATTCCTTTTTTATCCGCACAAGAAGCAGATATTAAAATTACATCAGCAAACAAAGTTGATTCAGTTACATTCATTTAACATGTATTCCTTCTTCTTTCTCCCAGTTTAGGATCTGAAAAATTGCTTTATTGTTTCTGAGACTAGTGGTTTTGAACCTCTGGTCTGACTGTGGCCTGATGAAGTGTAAACAGAGCACGAGGAAAGACTGAATCAGTGCCTTGTTACCCAAGGACTGCTAGGGCAGATTTTGTTGAACTGACTTAGAAAATTTCTCAAAATCAAGGAATCCCAGGCAAAGTGGTCATTCTTACCCATTGCTCTATTCTCCAGTTTTGTATACAAATTAAAATGATTCATTGTACTATATCCACTTCTAAATCCAACTTGTTCCTTTGCCTGGCTGAAGTCTATCACTTTTTCTATGTGGTTGGTTGAAGGAGAGCAAGCTGGAACTCCCATTTGTTTTACTGCAGCTCTACTAATTTTTTTATTTTTTCATTTTTCAATATCCATATATTTTCTAAGTAGTATACAGAATGTAGATACTCAAATATTTCAAAACCTTAGCTATGCTTGTCCCCATTTAAATTCATTATTCAAAGCACTATTTTCAATATACTGATTCCAAAGATGCAGCTAGTTTCATTTTGTGAAATGAAGGAACTGCAGAACAGCAGCTTAGTCCATAATCTATTATTGTACACAATAAGAGAGTGCGTATTAAACAGCTGTGGTGCAGTTTCTTTGTTTTACAAAATAGACATACAGAGCTGTGGTTGCCCCATAAGAAGAACTCTTTATCCAGCTAATTTCACTGGAAAATCTGTTAATCAAACGATATGATTGATTTGAACTTTTGACTATAGTTCAGCTTGGCAATTTTCACGTGAGTTAGTATATACACTCCTGGAAATGGAAAAAAGAACACATTGACACCGGTGTGTCAGACCCACCATACTTGCTCCGGACACTGCGAGAGGGCTGTACAAGCAATGATCACACGCACGGCACAGCGGACACACCAGGAACCGCGGTGTTGGCCGTCGAATGGCGCTAGCTGCGCAGCATTTGTGCACCGCCGCCGTCAGTGTCAGCCAGTTTGGCATGGCATACGGAACTCCATCGCAGTCTTTAACACTGGTAGCATGCCGCGACAGCGTGGACGTGAACCGTATGTGCAGTTGACGGACTTTGAGCGAGGGCGTATAGTGGGCATGCGGGAGGCCGGGTGGACGTACCGCCGAATTGCTCAACACGTGGGGCGTGAGGTCTCCACAGTACATCGATGTTGTCGCCAGTGGTCGGCGGAAGGTGCACGTGCCCGCCGACCTGGGACCGGACCGCAGCGACGCACGGATGCACGCCAAGACCGTAGGATCCTACGCAGTGCCGTAGGGGACCGCACCGCCACTTCCCAGCAAATTAGGGACACTGTTGCTCCTGGGGTATCAGCGAGGACCATTCGCAACCGTCTCCATGAAGCTGGGCTACGGTCCCCCACACCGTTAGGCCGTCTTCCGCTCACGCCCCAACATCGTGCAGCCCGCCTCCAGTGGTGTCGCGACAAGCATGAATGGAGGGACGAATGGAGATGTGTCGTATTCAGTGATGAGAGTCGCTTCTGCCTTGGTGCCAATGATGGTCGTATGCGTGTTTGGCGCCGTGCAGGTGAGCGCCACAATCAGGACTGCATACGACCGAGGCACACAGGGCCAACACCCAGCATCATGGTGTGGGGAGCGATCTCCTACACTGGCCGTACACCACTGGTGATCGTCGAGGGGACACTGAATAGTGCACGGTACATCCAAACCGTCATCGAACCCATCGTTCTACCATTCCTAGACCGGCAAGGGAACTTGCTGTTCCAACAGGACAATGCACGTCCGCATGTATCCCGTGCCACCCAACGTGCTCTAGAAGGTGTAAGTCAACTACCCTGGCCAGCAAGATCTCCGGATCTGTCCCCCATTGAGCATGTTTGGGACTGGATGAAGCGTCGTCTCACGCGGTCTGCACGTCCAGCACGAACGCTGGTCCAACTGAGGCCCCAGGTGGAAATGGCATGGCAAGCCGTTCCACAGGACTACATCCAGCATCTCTATGATCGTCTCCATGGGAGAATAGCAGCCTGCATTGCTGTGAAAGGTGGATATACACTGTACTAGTGCCGACATTGTGCATGCTCTGTTGCCTGTGTCTATGTGCCTGTGGTTCTGTCAGTGTGATCATGTGATGTATCTGACCCCAGGAATGTGTCAATAAAGTTTCCCCTTCCTGGGACAATGAATTCACGGTGTTCTTATTTCAATTTCCAGGAGTGTATTTATGGACTTAGTGACACAATTTATTACAAAAGACTAGCATTCCAACTTTACAGTAATGCATTTCAATTTCTGTGAAACTAATTAACTTACAGAAAAAATCAATTTTTGACAGATAAATAAAAAATCTACTCACCATCAGTGACAGAACACACACATAAAAGAAGATTGTAATTAGGCAAGCTTTTGGAGCAGGTGCCTTCCTCCTCAGGCAGAAGGTTTGAAGGGGAAGGAAGGAGGGTGAAGGAAAAGGACTGGAGAGGTCTAGCAAAAGGGTAGATTTTGAGAAAGTCACCCAGAACCACGGATCAGGGGAAACTTAAAACATGGGATGAGAAGGAAAGACTGCTTTTTGGGGACTACATTGGGTGAGATTTGAAAACCTGAAAGCGTAAAGGTGAAAGACAGAGTAATATGCAGGAGAGAGGTTACTGCTTAAACATCTTGCATGAGTTAATAAAGGTGAAAAGCTAAGTACATTGTACATAACAGAGGTGAGTGGTGAAAAATAGACAGGTAAGACAATGAAAGATGTGGAAAGCTAAAACGGAGTGAAGAAAAGAGTAGCCACTGTGAATAAATGCTGAGATGGAAGAAATTAACGTAAATTAAGGCCAGGTGGGTGGCGAGAACCAAAGACATGTTGTAGCACTGTATCAAAGATACCAACCATTTTCTAGATCGTCTGAAATCTGACCATCCCACTCCCACCAAACACATTGCTTGTTACCATTGATGCTACCTTCCTCTGTACCAATGTCCCCCACGTACATGCTCTGTCTGCTACTGAACGTTTCCGCAGTCAACACCCACCTGATTCCAAACCTATGGCATCCTTTGTACTCAACTTAATCGTCTTTATACTTACCAACAACTGCTTCACCTTTGAGGACCAGACACATAAACAGATCAGGGGTACGGCCATGGGAACCAGGATGGCTCCTTCGTGTGCCAACCTTTTCATGAGTCACTTGGAGGGGGCTTTCTTGGGCGATAAGTCTTCAGCTTTGGTTTGATTTAGGTACATTGATGACATCTTTACCACATGTACTCATGGTGAGGCTGACCTGCTAAAATTTCTGAAATCTCTGAATACCTTCTCCCAATTAAATTTCACGTGGTCGTATTGTGAACCCCTTCCCACTTTCCTTGATGTTGATCTTGTCCTCACCAAAGGCCACATACTTCTAGCCACATTAAACCACAACATGACAATCGTGACCTCAGCACCTGTTTCACTACACACGCCATCTGGATTCTTCCCCCAGACACCAGTTTCTCAGAACTCAACAGGTGGGAACTAGCACTACAAGATGTCCTTGGTTCTCACCACTGACCCGGTCTTAACTTACGTTAATTACGTCCGTCTCAGCATTTCTTCCTTATAACTACTCTTTGCTTCACTCCGTTTTAGTTTTCTACGTCGTCTTACTCATCTATTTTTCACCCCTCCCACCTCTGTTACGTACAATGCACTTATCTTTTCACTCTTATTAACTCATGCATGATGTTTAAGCAGTAATCTCTGTCTGCATACTACCCTGTATTCCACCTCTAAGCTCTCAGATTTTCAAATTGCACTCAATGCAGTCCCCAACAATCACTCTCCTTCTCATCCCGTACGATAGGTCTCCCCGACTCGCGGTTCTGGGTGACTTTCCCAAAATCTACCCCTTTCCCTGGACCTCTCCAGTCCGTTTCCTTCATCCCTCTTACTTCTGCTTCAACCCTTATGCCTGAAGGAGGAACTGTTGGCTCTGAAAGCTTGCCAATTACAACCGTCTTTTATGTATGCATGTTCTGCCGCCACTTGGTGAGTAGATTTTTTATCTGTCCAATTAAATAATTTTGTCAACAATTGATTGATAATTTTGTCAAAAATTAAATAATTTTGTCAATAATTGATTGTTTTCATTGTTACAATGTTTTTAGGGGTAACGTGGAAAAAGGGACATTACCTGGAAATCTGTACAGTTTACATCATTTGCACAGTTTCTAGAAATCACCAGAGGCTGAAAATACCGATACAGTTGTAACATTCTTTTATTAACACATGACCAGTTTCAGGCTCTTATACGCCCATCTTCGGGTGTCATAACTTGGTGCTGTCACTCCAAGTGCTGTGGTGGACGTGTACAAGACGTGGTGTGCTACCAACTAGTGCAAGAGCCCGAAACCGGTCGTGTGTTAATAAAAGAATCTTACAACTGCAGCAGTATTTTCAACCGCTGATATAATACTCAATTGCAGATGTTCCTTCGACAGGATTGTTTTTTCTAGAAATAAGTTTATAGCTATTATACAAGACATCAATCAGTGAGACTGAGAGCTTACTGAACAGTGCAGGTAGACACCGTCACATGGAGATAATTTTAGTGCACATATTTTATGTTATGCAGAGAGGATTGATAACTTGCCATGCAGAGGACCTGGGTTTAATTCCTGGTACTGCCAGCAATTTTTCTTTGGTGGGAGAACTGGAAGTTTCCACTCAGTCTTGTAATTCCAAATGATAGCTACCTGAATGAGAAGCAGTTGCTCCAAGATCTGGGAATCTGACAATGGCCTCAAGAGCAGTGTGCTTGACCACATGCCCCTCCATAATGCATATGAATGAAGCCAAGGACAGAGGATGATATGGTGGCCAGTCAACACTGAATGGTGAATAGAGATGTGGAAATGGAAATGGATTATTAATTGCTTGAATAACTGGAAAAATTGATTGGAAAGAATAATTGCAAAACAAAAATTTGAAAGTAATTTATTAATCTGTGCACAGTCTTGGGTGAACTTTAACTGATAACAATATCAACAGACCTTTAATGTCATTACATTCCAGGTCAATAAACACAATTTGCATTACGTACTGCTGCTTCCAGTAGTGTGCGGTACCAAATAATCACCACAACCATTGAAACTGTTGATATGTCACACGAAGTACAATATTTTCAGTAGAAGTAAACCAAGTTCAATAGATGCCTATCAAATCTGTGTCATTACCTTCCCATTAATTCCATTATGTTTAGTCTTGAGTGTGACACTGTTGAATGCAAGAACGCTCCTCCAGGTACCGCGTGAATTATTATTGTCTGCACCAAACCTCTTGATGCAGGATCTCGGCAGTGAGTAAAATGATGAACAGATAGGATATGAAATTATGACTGTGCAAATAAATATTCCTTTTCTAATAACTTTTTATAATACTTTTAATGAACGGTTAAAATGCACATTTTTAACAATATTCGTACAATGGATCCAAGCACACGTCCTTTCGCTACCACTCCCTGAAACAAAAGGGTGAAGATACATGAATTAATAAATTGAAGAGTGTATTTCTTACTTTGTTTCATACAGATATTTAACGATGTATCAAAACATTATCCTTGTCACAAAACAACTTGTTAATTTACCTTTGGTGGTGCCTTTGGTTTATAACTCATTCAATTTACATATAACTTACGTATAAGAAAAGAAAAAAAAGAAAAATAATATGTTTCAATACAATTGCCTCCCACTGTGCACTGACGTCATATGGAGGTGCACAGTTGCTGAGCTTATTTTTCCTTTTTGAGGTTTGGTAATCCTGGCCGGAATGGGCATAACCTTTATGTTTGGCCATTGTAGTTATCTTGAGTGGTTATCAATTAATATGGACATGTCAGCTTATTTTAACCCATACATATATAAGTTTTCTCTCCTAACAAAGTGCATGCTGTAACCACATAGTCCCATTATTGTCAGTCATCATCTGCACAGTGTTTAGCTTGCGAAGTACACGCACGCAGCCCAATGTCCATTATCGCTACAGTTCGCACTCATATGTACAGTATGAGGCCAGAGGCTTTCACTGCACAAATTTGTGAAGCTCATGTTCAGCGGTGTGTTCATTTGTGAAATCTTCAATGTGGTAACAACTGGTTTCCATATCAGTGGCCTGAGGAATTTGTTTCACCTCGTTGCTCTCACTTATTCTGTGGGGAGCCAGCCATACATCCAACATCTATCGACAAGGTAAGTTCCTTGCTGCTTGTATGACATTGTCGAGCACAAAAAATTCGTGTTACATGAAGTATTGCCATCTTTAGTTTACCACATGCACACCCACATATTGTTTTAACACATGTACATGTAACGCTTTGCAGCCAGGTTTGGCATGTTTTTGCACTTTGTTTTTGAGAGTGTTTCATACAGTTGCAATACATAAATCTCCTGCACTGTCCTTTCTGCATACTGTACACATAACATAATAAAATACAATTACAAAATACACTTATCCTGTTCATTTGCTGAAATGCCATTATCGTCACTCATATGCTTTATAGTCTGTAACATATTCTCTCCCCTTTTTATATGTAGGGTCATTAGTTGTTATTTGGTTTTAGTACATTTTATCAGATTTCTTTTTCATTACATTATTTGATTCCAGTTATATGAGTGCACATTTTACTGGTGTTTGATTATACATGCTTCATATAACATTCGTAAAAAAATAGATTCTGTTTTCATTTATAGCATAAATTGATCAACATTTCATTTCAATTTACAGTAACTTATTGTTAGAGCATATTTATCAATTCAAAAAGAATCAAAGAAGTAAACAATAGTCACCATAATAGACACTATGCACCGCCCATATAACTATGCATGGCCTTGCCTCTCTAGCTTTCTCCAGGAAGGATCTACAGACTATAGGGTTGCGGAAATTCCACAGAAAGGCATTTATGTGCTCAGTTACGTCTCATTAATAGACTTAATGGTGATCCCAAGAACAAAATAATTTGTTGTTTCGAAGCACAACTCAAATCTGATCAAATATTTGTTCATTATTTAAAAGTGCAGCTCAGTATTTACTTGTTATGTTCATTGCATAAAGGGTAACCATTTCATGTGCTGAGGTTTACAGAGTTGTATCATAAATACAATATGTTACATATAATGAGCATAACACAATGTTTACATAAGAAACAAACATGCATAAAAATTTAAATGTAATCCAGGTGTTTGATGCCTTTTTAGGTAGTCAATGCTCACAGTAGTTAGTTTTAGACCCCTTGATTATTTGGTAGTACTCAACCTCAGTTCAGCATCATGATATGTGACATAGTGCAACTTTTTTCTTCTTCACATACTTTTACACTATCACATTCATACATATCATAAACTTATAGCTATATTTACTTGCAGTGCGGTCATTTTTTATGTTTATATGGTACCTAACACTCTACAAGCATTTATCTTTCTTCACTTTAGGACGTGTCACTGCATCGTTCCCTGGAATAAAAAGCTTAATACTAACTTAAAACTAAATCTTCGTAGATAAGTGTATAGTGGCTCAGTGGGTACTAATACTCTCTTCATATATTCAACCATGTATTCATTCACTTCAGTGTGCAGTTGTTTTATCACAAAACATATTTCATGTCATTCCATATAATCTGAAAGGTAAAGTGTATTAGAGGCATGGTGTGGCCTCTTATTGAGTTTGCCACTTATACTGTACTCGCTCGTTTACCTTCGGCAAGACTTTTCTCATCTACCAAGTATAATTAGTGTGTGCACTTTCAGTACTTAAATGTGTGAATTTAGTACATATATAGTAGCATAGCTTAAGTAAATATCTCCTAGTTTAGCATACCTTTCCTGTGTATATAATCCCTTAACTTATCTTTGTGTGTGTGTATTGTGTAGGTAGTCGTAGGTGTAGTAAATCTCTCCCTTAATTTTCTATGCCTGTTTATTCAGTAAGCTTTACAAATGCTAGTGCAGGCTGTAGCTCATCAGGTTTGTTTGTTTTGGAGGTTCCAACGCTTCCAGCTGTGCCTGTCTGGCATGCATGCGCTTGTGGCTTGTTGACCAGCTTGTTTCCCAATGCATATGCGCTGTGTCTCTCTGATACAACTCAGGTCATGGTGAGTTGTTGCAGTGCACGCTACCGTGCATTTCACAAGTTCATTTATTTGTTTACAACTGGGCTACAAGCAAAGCAAAGCACTGTATTTAGACTATTGTCATCATTAGACACATAAAAGTAAAAGTATTCCTCATTACAACCACTCATCATTTATTTACACATTAGATATATAAGAAAAAATTGCAAACAAAAATTTTCCTTAACAACTAACAACATAAATTTTGGAATGTGACCTTTCAGTAGTGTAAATGTAATATTATTATACATTTATACAACTTACAGGGTATACCGCCCTTCTTTCAATATATAAACGTTTTCAAGTCTTTGTGTGGGCAAAGGCCCTTTTCTTTACACGTGTTCATGTGTATCAATGTGTATGCTTCCGGGTAGGGGATTTTAGTAATTATGTATGGTCCAGTGTATAGTAGTTGCCACTTACCGTTCAATTTTTCAATTTTTGTGGATTGGGGATGTGTTCTAAGTAACACCTTTTGTCCTATATAAAATTGTTTTGTATGTTTCAGCTTTCTATCATAAATTCCTTTACTGTATTTAGCCCAGGTTTCAAGGTTGATTACTGCTTGTATTTTATCCTCCAGTGATAACTCCTGTATCGGTATCTTGGGCAAAGGCTTCTCCCACTCACCTACTTGTTTGCAATTGAACATAGCTCATTTGGTGTAAATCCAGTTGATGTATGGGGGAGGTTGTTAACAACTTGTAAGAAGGGAGTGACATATTCAAACCACTTGGTATGTTTACGGGGCATATAGGTCCTCACAACCTGTTGAATTCCTTAAACACCCTTTCTATGGGGGATGCTTCGGGATGAAATTTGGATAGTAAAATGTGTTTGATTTGGTTGGAATCTACAAACTCTTTCCATTTACATCCAACAAACAGTGAGGCATTATCTATTAATATGACTTCTGGTTTTCCTACTCTTACAAAATAAACTTGTTTGATTTGTCTTATGATTGAACTGGCTGTATTGTTTTGTACAGTCTTCAGTTTTACATATTTGGTGAAAATATCATACAAACAAACTATATACTTTACGCCACCCCTACCTCTGGGACAGGGTCCAGCCACACCCACAGATACCTTCTCTAGACTTTTTTTTCTTTTTAGCCACAATGGGTTGTAGTCCAATCTGTTTAGAGCTGTTAGAATGTTTTGTTTTCTGGCAGACAATACACTTTCTTACCACCAGTAGTACTCTTTGTCTAAGGTTGTGGAAATAACAATATTTACCTATTTTGTCAGTGCACTTTGCAGTATTGTATATGGACATGGTAAAATCATCCACATATTCCTCTGGCACACACATGTGCCATTGTTCTTGTTCGGGATGGTTCCTATGGTGCAGAATACTTTTGTGAATAGTGAAAAACCTTTTTAAGTTTTCATCACCGTTTTGCATAAGTTTTGCTCTTACCTTATTCCAGTGTGTGTTTTCCTGGTGTAATTTCTCCATGTGTTTACACATGTGGACATAGCATGGTCAGAGAGTTTTGTCTTCCATTTCCCCTTCCTGCTCTGAAAGATCATTGAATTCCTCTAAGCCTTGTGGTAATCAAGAAAGAGCATCCGCTATTATGTTCTGGTTTCCTTTTATGTACACTACTTCAAAATTGAATTCTTGAAGATACGTACACCACCAGGTTATCCATTGGTGAAGAAATTTACAAGTTAACAAAAATTATAGGGACTGATGGTCACAGTATACTTTTGTATGTTTACCCCAAAGGAAATATCCAAACTTTTTAAATGACCATATTACAGCCAAACCCTCCAACTCCATAACTGAATATCAACGTTCAGCTTCGGATAAGGTGCGGCTGACAAAGCTAATTTCTGTAGGGGCGATTACCATAGGTCTGTGTGAGGTAAGGTTGCCATCTGTGTTGTACTATGAATCCGTTGTTCACTTATTGGTCCGTAAATCTCTATGGCACTACCTGCATATTAACAGTCTTCAGTTGTACTAGTCCCTCTTCTTATATCAAATCTATTGAGTCCAGGACAGAAAGGAAGTATTCGGTGTTGTGTTCCGCGATGGTAATGAGTTTTTCCCTAATGTGGGCAGGTAGACAGCTCTTTAAAATTTTCAGCACATCAACTTGAGACACCGGATTCAGCCAGTATCTGGTTTTATTCAAATATTTTTCAAAATAGGCCCTTAAGCTTTCATGTTTGCTATTGAATGGAGCCTCTCTTGTACAGCCTAAGACCAATATTTATTCAGAAAGGCTCTCTCAAACTGTTCATAGTAATTGCAATGTTCTGCCATGTCTGTAGCCCATAGCAGAAAGTCACCCTGTGTGTATCCTACAACAAATCTAATTTTCTGTGCTTTGGTCCATATACAAGGTAAAACATTTCGATATGCTCTGATAAAGGCCATGGGGTTTATTCTTTTCCCTTCAGAGGTAAATACCAGAAATTGTCAATGCCTAAGTGATCCTTCATTTGCAAGTAATGTTGACAAAGACGCTGTGCTGTGAGTGAGTTGCATATTTATGTTCACTTGTGACATAGCGCATGGCAACTGTGCTTGCTTGACAGTTACAGCTGCTGGCAAGTGTTGTTGCATTCTGCAACCTTCACTATTTTCCTTCGACAGGCTAACCACGTATTGTGGGTAACCAGTGAAAGTATCCATCTTCTCTAAAAGCATGGGTTTGTTATCTGTCAAATGTTGTTTTGTAATGTCAGTAGTTTTAGCAATACTGCCTCGTAACCTTTCCTCTGCTTCCTTTAAACCTGTATCTACATAAATCTTGCACTCTAACACTACCTTTTCAGCAAGGGTGCTGCCCTTGTCCAGCATACCGGCTTCAGCTTGTTCAATTACTTCTTTTACATCTGCATATATCTTATCTCTCCGTTTTTTGGGAAATTGTAACTCTAAACTTAACTGGTCTACTCTTAGACTTAACTTTTGTACTTTTGTAGGTAAGTTTTTGCACACGTCTTGCAGGTCACTGGCTGTGTACATCCCATTTTTTACCGACGCATCCACTTGGGGTTGTATCATCTGAATTCGGGAATATGCTTCACGAGGGTTTTGTAACTCAGCTGCAAGTTGTTCCTGTTTGTCGTCTATGAATAATATTCTTTCCATTAACATATTTATATTGTAGGATATGTTGGTAATTATTTCTTGTTTTAGTTGTTTACGTAGCTCAGTCAACTTCCAGATAGTTCATCAGATAATTCAGTGCGGATAGTTTTGCTCACCTCACTGAACAGTTGACTAATACTATTCCTGAAATCATTAAATGCCTGATTTTGCAATGTAAACTGTTGTCTTGTGTTTTCCTGATGTTTTGTGAACTGCTGTGTCATACCCTTAAGTTGTTGTGTTACACTTTCCTGAAATTCCTGTTGTTTTGTAAACTGTTGTGTTATTTGTTGCAAGAGTTATGTCAAATTGTGTCTCTCACTAGTATTTACATTGTTTTTATGAACTGTCTCTTGCGTTTTTGACTTCGTGAGCAAGTAATCAAAGGAATTTTCGCTGTCGTGTCCTTCAGTCTCACTATTTGAAAAAATGTCTCCTGGTGAGAATTGAGAAATTATCACATTGAGCATCATAAAAGTGACATCATGATTAGTTACATTACCAGTGTCATCATTTATTGATAGTGGGATGCCAACCTTGTTGTTTTGGTTGCCATCGACCAGTTCACAAGTTGGTGCATTACCTTCATCCGTTACAAGCTCGGATTTCCGACATCTTGGCATAATGCATTTTGTAATGAATTTTCAACAATGGCCATTTCCTTTGACTCCATTGTGAATAGTTTTTGACAAAATTATGAATAAAATTTTTCAAAAATGAAATTTTGTCTGTATTGGTATTTCTCAATTATAGTAGATTTAACTGTGTATTAACTAATGAACCTGGTTATTATCTGACACAGTCTTATAGAATTTAAATGAGTCAAGTTGCACTTTACTGATGACTTTGTACAAATTTTCATCTTTTCTGTAGAAATGCACTTTCCGTAAAGGATATTAATAGGAAAGAAAAGAGATTATCTACTGCCAGAGAGACAGCTCCAAGTGTGGCTGTATAAACATACAGTGTAGCAGCTTCCTACCTTTACTGCTGAGATCAGTATTCCCAGCTTGTCTCATCTGTAGGCAGCATTTAATTCCTCCTTCAGTGGTTTTATCACTTCCAATCTCATGGACGTGTAACAAATACAATGGCTTACCTTACTGGCCAAAAGATTTATGTATTTGTGAGTCTTTTTGTTGTGCCTATTTGCAGCTCAGCATCTCTGCTATGCGGTGACCAGCAACTTTGCTTTTCATTATATTGTAAAATACAATGAAACAATAATGTGAATCATTTATCTCAAATATTTTTATTTCAACAATTGAAAGCTCTGTTCATATTTTGCTTGGTGCCGTCCTGTCACAGTCACCATTGAATAGAGATGTGGTAATGGAAATGGATTATTAATTGCTTCAATAACTGGAAAAATAGATTGGAAGGAATTGTTGAAAAAAATTTTTGAAGGTAATTTATGAATCAGTGCACAATCTTGGGTGAACTTAAAGTGATAACAATATCAACAGACCTTTAATATCATTACATTCCATGACAATAAACATAATTTGCATTATGTACTAGAGATGGGTCATTCGTGAACTAACAGGTCCATAGGAATGGTTCATCAAGATGAACGGAATGAGCGAGGAACGAATTCTAGGGAACGGTCTTTCATAGTTCACTTCAGTCGCGGATTTCTACATATAGTTCCCAGGAATGGGAAACAGTCAGTCTGGTTCCTGCAGTGGCATGTCGGCCAGTCTCATTCCAGCCTCGGTCCTGTTCCCATCTGTCTCGGTCTCAGTCGCGGCTTTCTACTTATAGTTCCCGGGAACGGGAAATGGTCAGTCTCGTTCCTGCAACGGCACGCCGGCTAGTCTCGTTCCAGCCTTGGTCCCATTCCCATCTGTCTCGGTCCCAGTCTTAGTCTCATTCAGCCAGACTTCTTCTTCTTCTTCTTCATGTGACCACTTGCTCATAGTTCAGTATCGAGTTGTTCGTTTCATTCGCTGCGCACGCCCATTCTGGAACTGTTTCAAACCTCTTTTGAACTCTGAACTTCTGGTTCTTTTCCAGGTATTCTATTGAGCGTCAATGACTGGTAACTAAAATGTATTTTATAATTACCTATATTACATAAAATTATGTGTTATGTAATACATACACCTTTTCAGGTAACGAAACAGCATATCAGCTTACTTCACTATTTTGATAAACAGCAGAAGGAATACTTGTAAAAAGACAAGAATTTTTTGTTATTACACATACAAAGAAAATCAGCAAGGCACACACGAGTGGCCATTTTCTGTCTTTTTTTGATCCGAGGTAAAAGAGCATGTTCAATTGTTATGGAAGGCAGACCGACTTACAACCAAATGAAGTCCGCACTCCATAATCAAGTGTCTGGTTTAACATTTTGTAAAGAGAATATGATAACTTCTACAATATTATTTCAATGGTACAGGGTGGCGCACGAAAAATCAGCCCTGAATACTAGACTGCTCACTGTCGACTACCAATCGTCATCTATTGTTTTGAAGTTGTTGTTTGCATTAGCTTATTTGTTATTTCTTCACTGCCTAATTATTACAAGTTTACCTATTCTGCTCGTAGTGGTCAACAAATCCTGCGTAATTGGCAAGCAGTCTATACTTGGGGCCGGATTTTCATACACCACCTTATATTATTTCACTGCGATCAGCCACATAACACTACAGTTGGCTAAATGAGAGGTTTTGCAGAATCACAAAAATTACAAGTGTGTGAGAATTCTGTTATGAATAAAAACTCTGTACTCTTGGGCAGAGGCAACTGCCTCCTCTTGGCATCTTCCGTCTTCAGTCATCTATGCTACTAATTTTCAATTTTTCATAAGAACCATATACCAAGCACAAATGAACTGTGAACAAGTAAAAATGGACAGTTCCCAAAAAAGAGTGATCACCAGTGAACAAGTTCCCAAGGATGAATGAGTTTGCCCGTCTCTATTATGTACTGCTGCTTCCAGTAGTGTGTGGTGCCAAATAATCACCACAACCATTGAAATTGTTGATTTGTCACATGAAGCACAATATTTCTAGTACACTACTGGCCATTAAAATTGCTACACCACGAAGATGACATGCTACAGATGTGATATTTAACCGACAGGAAGAAGATGCTGTGATATTCAAATGATTAGCTTTTCAGAGCATTCACACAAGGTTGGCGCCGGTGGCGACACCTACAACGTTCTGACATGAGGAAAGTTTCCAACCAATTTCTCATACACAAACAACAGTTGACCGGCGTTTCCAGGTGAAACATTGTTGTGATGCCTCGTGTAAGGAGGAGAAATGTGTACCGTCAGGTTTCCGACTTTGTTAAAGGTCGGATTGTAGCATATCCCGATTGCGGTTTATAGTATCGTGACACTGCTGCTCGCATTGGTCGAGATCCAATGACTGTTAGCAGAATATGAAATTGGTGGATTCAGGAGGGTAATATGGAATGCCGTGCTGGATCCCAACGGCCTCGTATCACTAGCGGTCGAGACAACAGGCATCTTATCTGCGTGGATGTAACGGATCGTGCAGCCACGTCTCGATCCCTGAGTCAACAGATGGGGACGTTTGCAAGACAACAACCACCTGCGCGAACAGTTCGATGATGTTTGCAGCACCATGGACTATCAGCTCAGAGACCATGGCTGCTGTTACCCTTGACACTGCATCTCAGTCAGGAGCACCTGCGATGGTGTCCTCAACAACGAACCTGGGTGCACGAATGGCAAAACGTCATTTTTTCGGATGAATCCAGGTTCTGTTCACAGCATCATGATGGTCGCATCCGTGTTTGGGGACATCGTGGTGAACGCACATTGGAAGCGTGTATTCGTCATCGTCATACTGGCGTATCACCCGGTGTAATGGTATGGGGTGCCATTGGTTACCCGTCTCGGTCACATCTTGTTCGCATTGACGGCACTTTCAACAGTGGACGTTACATTTCAGATGTGTTATGACCCGTGGCTCTAACCTTCATTCGATCCCTGTGAAACCCTACATTTCAGCAGGATAAGGCACAACCACACATTGCAGGTCCTGTATAGGCCTTTCTGGATACAGAAAATGTTCAACTGCTGCCCTGGCCAGCACATTCTCCAGATCTCTCACCAATTGAAAATGTCTAGTCAATGGTGGCCGAACAACTGGCTTGTCACAATACGCCAGTCACTACTCTTGACGAGCTGTGGCATCGTATTGAAGCTGCGTGGGCAGCTGTACCTGTACACGCCATCCAAACTCTGTTTGACTCAATGCCCCGGCATATCAAGGCCGTTATTACGGCTAGAGGTGGATGTTCTGGGTACTGATTTCTCAGGATCTTTGCACCCAAATTGCGTGAAAGTGTAATCACATGTCAGTTCTAGTGTAATATATTTGTCCAATGAATACCCGTTTATCATCTGCATTTCTTCTTGGTGTAGCAATTTTAATGGCGAGTAGTGTATAAGTAAACGAAGTTCAATAGGTGCCTACCAAGTCTGAGTCATTACTTTCACATTAAATCCATTGTGTTTAGTCTTGAGTGTGAGAATGTTGATGCAGGAATGCTCCTCCAGATATCACGTAAATTATTCTTGTCTGCACCAAACCTCTTGATGCAGGATCTTGGTGACGAGTGAAATGATGAACAGATAGGATTTGAACTTATAACCGTGCGAATAAATATTCCTTTTCTAAAACTTTATATAATACGAACATAATAGAGGGAAACATTCCACGTGGGAAATATATATTTAAAAACAAAGATGATGTGACTTACCGAACGAAAGTGCTGGCAGGTCGATAGACACACAAACAAACACAAACATACACACAAAATTCAAGCTTTCGCAACCAACGGTTGCTTCATCAGGAAAGAGGGAAGGAGAGGGAAAGATGAAAGGATGTGGGTTTTAAGGGAGAGGGTAAGGAGTCATTCCAATCCCGGAAGCGGAAAGACTTACCTTAGGGGGAAAAAAGGACAGGTATACACTCTTTGCCTTTACAAATGTCTGCTTGTGTCTGTGTATGTGCGGATGGATATGTGTGTGTGTGTGTGCGAGTGTATACCTGTCCTTTTTTCCCCCTAAGGTAAGTCTTTCCGCTTCCGGGATTGGAATGACTCCTTACCCTCTCCCTTAAAACCCACATCCTTTCATCTTTCCCTCTCCTTCCCTCTTTCCTGACGAAGCAACCGTTTGTTGCGAAAGCTTGAATTTTGTGTGTATGTTTGTGTTTGTTTGTGTGTCTATCGACCTGCCAGCGCTTTTGTTTGGTAAGTCTCATCATCTTTGTTTTTAGATATATTTTTCCCACGTGGAATGTTTCCCTCTATTATATTCATATCATCTTTGGTTTTAGATGTACTTTATATAATACTTTTGATGAATGATTAAAATACACATTTTTAACAATGCTGGTATGACAGATGCAAGCATACGTCCGTACACTACTACTCCATGAAACAAAAAGAGTGAAGATACATTAATTAATAAATTGAAGAGCATATTTCTTGCTTTTTTATACAAGTATTTAACAAGGTATCAAAACATTATCCTTGCCACAAAAAAAAAAGTCGTTAATTTACCTTTGGTGGTGTCTTTGGCTTATAACTCATTCAGTTTACATATAGCTTAAATATAAGAAGAGAAAAGAAAAGAAAGAAGAATAATATAATTCAATACAATGGTCGCTGCTCAGAGCTCCTCAAGCTGATAAGTTTATATTTAATATTTCTTGTCTGTCTCATTACTTTTGAAGCAGAATAAATCAATTATTTTTCCAGTTTCAAAGAAGTGTCTTCTTCTATAAACAATCTGCAAACAACTGTGCAAGTTCCTTTTGTATTACTTCTACCATTTCCACTGAAAAAAAAAAAAAAAAATCATCTCTGGCTGCCTTTCCCTTCTTACTATCTCAAATGGCTTTGTACACACCTTTCAGGATGTGATTATTTTCATTATTAACTGTCTGTATTTATGATTCTCCTTGAACTATTTGCTCATTAAAGAAATCATGCAGTGTATGCACAATTTTCACTGTGGCAATTAGTGTGTGAGGTGCTATCTTAAATCATGAAATGTAGTATCTATCCAATATAAGTTTTTGTTTGGTCTTCTTAACACTTTTATTGTTTAATTTATTTCTCTTGCCATATTATTATTGTACTTTTTCACATCCTCTGAAAAACATTTTGAAATAGTTTGGTGTAATTCAGTGTATTCTATCATTTTACTACTTTTGATTGCTTGAAACTCTCAGCTTCTCTTTAATAACTGTCTTCCACATACATATCAGTGGAAAATTGTTTCGTTTGTTTACATGTGAAGTCTTTCCATCAATTTTATGTGCATAAGAAATGTTACACAACATATCATCACAATGGCACATCTCAGATTTGTAAGCTAATATGATAATCGAAAATTTAGAACTCTGATAACATTTCACCACATTCTGAAATGATGGATATCCTCATCATGTTTCTTCCCATTTTTCTAAATGTGGTATTCTGCCACCTGTCTAGTCTAAAAAATATCCTTTTGTATCCTTATGCCTCTTCTGCTCTCATCCTCATATTACATAGGTCATATCTGTGTGAAACATCCAATTGCAAGGCTTGTCCCAGTCATCTATCCAGACTAAGCAAAGATGGTGTGCTGGCAAGACACTGGACTCGCAATTTGAATTTCATTGCTGCCATTTAAATTTACTTTTTCTTGATTCCCATAAGTTGCATAAGTCAAATGCTGAGATGGTTCCTTTGAAACAAACAGGACCAGTGTCCTTCCACATCCTTTTCCATCCTGAACTTGTGTCCCAACTCTGATAACCTCATTATTGACAGGATCTTCTCAGAACACTCAGTTCCAGCTTCCTCTGGCATATACTATCCCATTGCAGAAAATTTCATCTCTGAAAGTAGCTATGTTGTCTCTCAACTGTACTGGAACCATTGTACGGCTTCTTAGGTGGACACAACCCACGCCCTTCCATATTGCATCCAAATGACACCATTGGCAAAGGATGACATGACAGCTAGTCAACACTGTAGTCTCCAGGTCCTGATCATGAAGTGATTGTCTTTTTATTTTTCTACATTTTTGTAGTTTTATTGAGCAATCAAAAGTCTAGGATAGAATAACAACAATATGGAAAGGATTGATTGCTACGCAACACACAGAGGTGCCGTTTAATCACAGACAGGCACCATAAAAAAGAATACTAGAAAAATTTCAGATTTTGGGCCAAGTCCTTCTTAAGAAGTAAAAAACTCACTCATATTCACACAACAAAAACTCATATTCACATGGCCACTGCCTCCAGACCTTACAGACTAGAGACATTATCCATCTGTGTGTGAGTTTTTGTTGTGTATACATGTGTGAGTTATCTGCTTCTGAAAAAAGTCTTTGTCCAAATTGTAGCGTTGCTCTTGGGGGGCAAAAAGAAAAAGAATTGTTATTTTATATTTAAAAAAAAAATGTCGAAAAATGAATATTTTGGTGGGCCACTTGGCAACAGAATCAGGGATTTATTACGCTATTATAATAACATACGTTGACCATTAAATACCTGAATAAGAGCAGCATATTGATATATATATTTGAGATCGTTCGGAAGAAACTTTATCATTTCTGTGCATTTTTTATAGTTGCGATGTAGTCATACCCGGATCAACACTAAGGGACCAGAAGATTTATGGACTTTAAAAGAAATGCAACACTACACAAAAAAGTTGGTTCAGAAATAATAGGAAAACGATAATGTTCCTTCTGCCTCATGCTGCGTTCGGCCCATCAGCATGATCGTAATTTCTGATGATGAAGTAACACAGGTTAATTTACGAAAATAAGCACACTTATCTTTAACACATGTTTTTTTTTTTTTTTTTTGTTTTTTTTTTTTTTTTTTTTTTTTTTTATGCTACGTACCTTTTCATATTAAATTACAATAGATGACCATAGTGGTTAAATACTTTATACATAACAGTCAAAATGTCCTCTTGATGCTGTCTGTTCGTAATCAGTTACCAGAAACTACATGTTTTCTGATTGAAAAAAAAAAAGACATTTAGCATTTTCACTCAATATTTTCACATAGAATATAAAATACAGTTGCGGAACGCAGCAAGTCCGCGTCCGCCTCTCATGGAATACAAACAGTAAAAGGTGAGGCGCCAAAAGCCTCATTTGTCTTGAAACAACAGAATTCTTTTTTACACCATTAATCGATACATGTACATAGAGATTTACTGGCACCGCGCAAGAACGGCAAAGATAAAGAATAATAGATTCTGTCGCTGTTATGCAGTGGTTCATTTCTTTTACTTTACAATTGTTCGATAACTTTAGGCCATCAGGCGTTTACTATTGAGCGTATATTGATGTTTGTGAGGCGAAAATTACTAATATTACAAAATGCTGAAATATTTCTAGCATTCTTCCTCATTGTGACTGCCTATGACTCAGCACATCCCCTATGTGGTGAGTAACAATTGATCCCTTCTATTTAGTTTTGTTGATAAAGTTGTAGTTGTGCTATTATTGGAAATCACAGATGTATGCGTCATCACTACCACCACCAACACCACTGAAGTGTTCCATGGTGGGGAAACTCCTACAAGAACATGTGTATATCCAAAACAAAACACCTTTTATTCTTAACGTTCAGTTCTGAATCTTTGAAGCACAAATTGGTAAGCAAAGGTTTATCACTGAACCAAAAACTAACAAGTTGAAGATGGTGTCCACAAAAGGTCCTCTCTGGAAATTTGTTACCAATGAAAAAAACAGTCTCTTCCAATTATTGCCATTAATTAGTCCATGGATCACTACTTTGAATACATATCACTGTCCTGCGGGCAGTCTATTAATAAAGACATCCAGTGAAAAAATTAATCTTTCCTTGACAGATAAGGAGAAATCTGAATTACTGGTCAAAACTAAAGTCCACACTTAAAAGTGCCTTTGTAAACTTAAAGTTCACTACAACAGCCTGAGACAAAACTGCTGATTGGTTTGGCTGAAATCAAACACCAGTGAGATACCACACTTCCAGTAGAAAGGCGCCCTGGCAGGGCGGACTGATGAGGAGTGGGTGGCGCAGCATCTGGCGGTGACCAACTGCATGGTCAGTGAGCTTAAGGGAGCTGACTGTGATGAACCTGTGTGCAGAGCTGCCAGTCTGGCCCTAAATATTCTGGCAACAGATGCACACAGAATTCCTATTGGCAGTGTGACATGTTTGCAGAAGCATAATATAGTGCGGCATTCTTGGCTAATGAAGCCAGTGGTGTGCACGCGTCCTCACCACTTGACTTCCATGCCAAAGGGGCCTTCTTGTACCATTGAAATTTGCCAAAAGCTCACCTTCAACCACTGACCTGGTGCAGGAATCAAGTATTAGGCCATCTGCATGCTGTGCATAGTCTCAAGATGCCAGTCATTATCACCATCATTATTATTGTCACCAACATCATTATGACTTACTTCACATCTACTCAGGATAAGGGCTTCCTTCAGATGTCTCTATGTATTATAAGTCTGCAGTCATCTGTTTTCATGTCAGTATTGCATATTTTCTAATGTCATCTACACATCTGTTAGTTCATCACTAGGCCATTTCTGTTTGCTTGGAATCAAATGAAGAACTTGCTTAGTCTAACTACCATCCATTCATTTGGTTACATGACCTCAACACCTCCTAATCATATATATTCATAAATTCATAAATATATATATTCATAAATATTATGCTCAAGAAGCAAAAAGAAATTTAAATTGGGGCATACTGACTGCAGTAGTACTCTGTGCAAAAAAACGTGAAAAATTTTAATGTGTAGTAGGCCTAAGTATCAAACTGAGCAAAACATCGTTATGTACAACTGACTTAGAGAGTGAAAGTCATATAGTTTGAAACAAATAGCCTTGAAAACAAGATATATAATTTTGCAATATGCTTATGGAGTCATATTCACCCCAGTGATACTAGGAAGCAAACAACAACAGCTGATACAAGAAACTTTAAAGATGGGTATGAAAATAATATTTTCATTGTTGCAGTTGTTATTTCAGATAAACCTGTTCAACATAACATTATTCTTTCTAGCTTCATAAATGCTACAGTCAAGAAATATGCAGTTAAAGCTGAGGACAGACTGACTGCATGGTACTCAGCACAAAAACCATAAATAAATGTTAATGCGTTTTCACCTGGAGGGAGTGTAGTAACCAATTAATACACGAAACCAATCCAAGTAACACAGAAGATCTAAATGATTAATGGAAAATCTCATATAAATATGTGAAACAAATACTAACAAAGAGATAGAGGGGCTGGCCAGTACTTACCTCAGCTCAGTACAGCCGATAGATACACAAAAACAGAACTGAAAATTTACGTTCCTAGCTTTCGGAACAAATGTTCCTTCATCAGGGAGGAGAGATGGGAAAGAAAGGAAAGAAGGGAAAGTAGATTCAGTTATTCACAACCCAGGTTATGAAGCAACAGGGAAAGGAAAACAGGGAGGGTAGCAAGGATGGAGGCATGGTTGTCAGAGGGAAGCCAAAGATATTCTACTGTAAGTACTGTGCCAGCTTCAAACCAAAGAGGATGCATACAGAAGTAAAGAGGTATATAGTATAAAGATAAACACAACTATTCAGGATGAAAAGATGCGTGAATGGCTAAAAAGGAAAGGGAAAGAGGAGAAGACTGAAGAGTAAATGGGAGTGAGGTTGTTTAACGTAGGTTCAGTCCAGGGGGATGGCGGGATGAAAGGATGTGTTGGAGTGGAAGTTCCCATCTCCGCAGTTCAGAGGGACTGGTGTTGGGTGGGAGAAGCCAAATGGCACATACGGTGTAGCAGGTTCCTAGGTCCCTAGAATTATGCTGGAGGGCATGCTCTGCTACTGGGTATTGGGCATCTCCTAGGTGGACAGTTCGTCTGTGTCCGTTCATGCGCTCAGCCAGTTTAGTTGTTGTCATACCGATGTAAAAGGCTGTGCAGTGCAGGCATGTCAGTTGATGAATTACATGTGTAGTTTCACATGTGGCCCTGCCTTTAATTGTGTATGTTTTACCAGTAGCGGGGCTGGAGTAGGTGGTTGTGGGTGGATGCATGGGGCAGGTTTTGCAGCAGGGTCGGTTACATGGGTAGGAACCGCTGAGTAGAGAAGGTGGTCTAGGAATATTGTAGGGTTTAACAAGAATGTTAAGGAGGTTAGGGGGGGTGACGAAAGGCAACTCTGGGTGGTGTGGGGAGAATTTTGTCAAGGGATGATCTCATTTCAGGGGTTGACTTGAGAAAGTCGTATCCCTGGTGGACTAATTTGTTGATGTTTTCGAGGCCAGGATAATATTGGGTGACAAGGGGGATGCTTCTGTGTGGTCTGGGGGTAGGAAATTAGTTGTTGGACGGGGAGGAATGTATTGCTCGGGAGATCTGTTTGTGGACAAGGACTGCAGGATAGTTGCGGGAGAGGAAAGCACTGGTCAGTTTATTGGTGTAATTGTTGAGGGATTCGTCACTGGAGCAGATACGTTTGCCACGAATACCTAGGCTGTAGGGAAGGGAGCATTTGATGTGGAATGGATGGCAGCTATCAAAGTGAAGGTACTGTTGTTTGTTTGTGGGTTTGATATGGACAGAGGTGTGGATGTGAGCTTCAACAAGATGAATGTCAACATCCAGGAAGGTGGCTTGGGTTTTGGAGAAGGACCAGTTGAAATTCAGATTCGAAAAGGAGTTGAGGTTATGGAGGAAATTAAGGAGTGTTTCTTCACCATGAGTGCAGACCACAAAGATGTCATCTATAAACCTATACCCGGCCAGGGGAAGCAGCTGTTGGGTCTTCAGGAAAGCCTCCTCCATGCGGCCCATGAAGAGGTTGGCATAGGATGGAGCCATCCTGGTTCCCATGGCCGTCCCCCTGATTTGTTTGTAGGTCTGGCCCTCAACAGTGAAGTAATTATGGGTGAGGATGAAGTTGGTAAGTGTGATAAGGAACGAGGTTTTTGGAAGATCTTCGGGTGGGTGTTGGGAGAGGTAGTGCTCAAGGGCAGAGAGACCATGGGTATGTGGGATGTTTGTATAAAGGGATGTAGCATCTATGGTGACAAGAAAGGTTTCAGATGTGAGAGGAGTGGGAATGGATTTGAGGTGTTCTAGGAAGTGAATTGTGTCTTTGATGTAGGATGGGAGTCTGTGGGTGATAGGTTGGAGGTGCTGGTCTACCAGAGCTGAGATACGTTCTGTTGGGGCTTTGAAGCCTGCTACAATGGGATGGCCAGGATGGTTCTCTTTGTGGATTTTGGTTAATAGGTAGAAGGTAAGGGTACGTGGCTCACGTGGAGTGAGTAAGTCTATGGAAGCCGTTGCGAGGCCTTGTGAGGGACCTTGGATTTTTAGGATTTTCTGCAGCTCAGTCTGGATGGAGGGAATGGGATCCTGGGTAACAGCTTTGTAGGTTGAGGTGTTGGAGAGTTGACGCAGTCCTTCTGCCACATACTCCACACGGTCAAGTACCACAATTGTAGAGCCTTTATCTGCCAGGAGGATGACAATAGAGCGGTCTATTTTCAGCTCCTTAATGGCATGTGATTCAGCTGGGCTGATGTTGGGGGTTGTCAGGATGTTCTTCAAGAAGGACTGGGAGGCAACACTGGATGTGAGGAATTCCTGAAATGTCTGCAAGGGATGGTTTTGGGGGAGGGGAGGAGGATCCCTTTGAGAAGGCGGTCGGAACTGTTCTAGACAGGGTTCAACACTGGGTCTAGTATTTGGGGGCTGTGTTTGGGTAGTGAAGTGATACTTCCAGTTGAGGTTCCGGGTGAATGAGAGGAGATCTTTAACCGGGGCAGTGTGGTTGAATTTAGGCGGGGGGCTAAAGGTTAAGCCTTTTGATAGAACAGATGTCTCTGGAGGAGAGAGGTATCTGGATGAGAGGTTTAGAACTGAATTGGGACTGGTGATATGTGGCATTTGACTGTGGTTATAGTTGAGATTTGGTCTGTGTGGAGTATGTGCTGGGATGAGGAGATTGAGTAGGGTGGCTGGACTAGGTTTGTTGGCTATGAGGGGGATTTGTTGAAGGTTCTGTTGTGGTTGGTGTTTGTGAGGGATAGGGAGAGGGACCACACTTCTTAGGTGTTGCACTAGCACTGTGGATAGTTTTTTCAGGTGGTGTGTGGCATGGGACTCAAGTTTGCAGCTGGCTTCTAGGATGATGTTCTTGAGTGTGTTCTCGAAGCAAGGGTTTGAGAGGTGGAGGACTTTGAAGAGAGATAGGAGCTGTTGGGACAGGGTAAGAGCTAAGGATTGAAGGTTCTGTAAGTCCAGGAGAGACTGGTGGAAGGAGGAATTGCACCCAAAGATGGGAACTTTTAAGGTAAGCCTTTTAGGGGTAATTCCAAAGGTTAAGCAGGACCGGAGGAAAAGTATGTGGGATTGCAGTTTGGCTACGGTGAATGCATGTTTCCGGAATGAATGTAAATAATGTGGTATAGGATTAGGGTACATAGTGGGTAACTGGTGGGTAGGGAAATTAAATAACTAAAGTTGAAATAGTAATCATAAGAAGGAATAAAACACGGAGGGAAGGACGAGAAAGAAAGAAATTGTGTTGGTAATGTTCAATACCAAAGGAAGACCACTAAATAAGAAAAATACGAAAAAAGTTGACCAGACCAAGCAAGTATGTCCAGATCAGGGGAAAAGAACACACGTTGCTCAAAAACAGAGATAGCGAGTGGCGAAAAAAAGATCGCGCGTGCCGCAAAAAAGTTCACTCGTACCGCAAAAAAGATCACGCGTGCCGCAAAAAAGTTCGCGGGTGGCGCAGAAATGTCCCAAAAAAAATTTTTTTTTGGCTTCCCTCTGACAACCACGCCTCCATCCTTGCTACCCTCCCTGTTTTCCTTTCCCTGTTGCTTCATAACCTGGTTGTGAGTAACTGAATCTACTTTCCCTTCTTCCCTTTCTTTCCCCTCTCTCCTCCCTGATGAAGGAACATTTGTTCCGAAAGCTAGGAACGTAAATTTTCGGTTCTGTTTTTTTGTGTATCTATCAGCTGTACTGAGCTGAGGTAAGTACTGGCCAGCCCCTCTATCTCTTTGTTAGTGTTTGAATCATACAGAAGGTGCAACATAAGTGATACACAGATTAACTGATGTGAGTGATTCAAACTAAAGAAAATGGTGAGGTTAAATAAGTGCTGTTCCATGCATATACAAGTGTGAGTCACTGGTAGACGGCATAGCAGAGACTGTGTCATATGTACACTTCCTACTAGTGGCCTTTAGTGGCCAGTCCACACTGATACAGGTGGCAGTTGATTTAAGTAAGATGTGCGGCGACACTACACTTACTCACTCACATTCACATGCACTGGTAGCTGGACACAGCAGGGAGAAAGTCATATATTTTAAAAATAATAGTTCTGAAAACAAGGGAGATATATATTTCCAATGTGCTTATGAGGCCATATTGACCCCAGTGGTACTAGGACAGTTAACAAATAGCAGAAGCATTGAGTCAGGCAAACTC
Organism: Schistocerca cancellata; assembly: GCF_023864275.1. Classification (NCBI taxonomy): domain Eukaryota; kingdom Metazoa; phylum Arthropoda; class Insecta; order Orthoptera; family Acrididae; genus Schistocerca; species Schistocerca cancellata. The sequence continues at coordinate 743,502,751 of NC_064628.1, read as the reverse complement.
AAGAGAGAAAGAAAACTTGTAACTTTCAAAATAAACCTTTTGATGAGGTAGAGTTCACACACACACACACACACACACACACACACACACACACACAAATACCTGTGCTCCTGCATTGTAGTGGCTGGGCACACGGTATGGTGGTTGGATTGGGATGGGGTGGGGTTTGTGTTGGATTGGGTGGGTACAGGGAGAGAGAGAGAGAGAGAGAGAGAGGGCAGGAAGAGGACTGTAAAACTAAATGGCTAAAAAGGGATTTAAAAGCTGTTCTTCCTGGCTATGAATCCAGTGTTCTAACTATTTTGTCAGCTCCCACATTCCTCATTTCATCACTAATCATGGTGTGAACAAGGGATGAGTGAATATGGGGATGGGTAGCTAGTGGCTCAGAGGAAGGCAGCAGTTTTGCTGGATAGGAATGTGGAAGGGAGGGATGGCAAGTGCATGAGCTAGGCACATGACACACACATTTCATAGCTGGTGAGGTGCAGCACACAATGAGTATGACACAGATTGGCAGGGGTGACGGCAATAATTTGTCCACCCTTTCGATAACCCACTCCCGCCTTGGAGCACCACTGCTTATCAACACCTATCCCACCCACAGTGAACCATCTTTTCAATGCCTCATTGCACTCATACCCTGCCCAGCTGACCTTTTCAATTTTCTACATCCTCCAAAAGTCCTGCTCAACACTCCACGAAATCCAGGACCCAAACAAAACCAAAAACTGTTGTTAACACTTCCAGCAAAATCCTCAGCCCTACAGAATTTTCAGTCCTATCCAAAAGTCTTACCTTCAGCCCCACACCAAAGTTCAACTATGTTGGACTTGTCAAAGGCCTACTCTCCTCCTGATCCCTGCAGTGGTAACATTTCTTTGTTACCAATCCCTCCAATCAAAGTTAGCATAATCCCAATGTTGAACCTTGCTACTTGCACTTCATACACAATTCAACCGTGCTCCTCCTCCCTCCCACCTAATCACCCCATGGTCACCTCCCAAGAATTTCTTACCTCCAACTTGGCTTTGTCAGCCTTCCGAAAGTCCCTTCGTAAGAACACTAAACACTCAAATGAAGAAAGGACAGCCATTTACAACCTTAAAACAGATTCTGAGTGAGTCATACACCCTACAGACAAGGGCTGTACCACTGTTATGATAAATCACAGTGATTACCCAACAGAAGGCTTCCACCAACAGTCTGACTCCTCCAACTACAAGAGCTGTCATAGTAATCCCATCCTAGAAGTCCAACATAACCTCCAATTCCTAATTAAATCCTCTGGCCCATCCCAGATTGAATCCTTGCTCATCACTGTTGATGTCACCTCCATATACACCAACATCCCTCATCCCCCCAGGGGCTCACCACACTGGTGTGTTCATACTTTGCACCTCTCCCCTTTCCATGCTGCATGTCTATCTTCCTGCTGTTCTTTTTCCCCTCCCCTGGGGAATATGTCTTGGCTATTTGCGAAAAAGCATTCTGAAGATTTGGTAGCCTCGTGTAAGAACAGTCCCTCATCTTTGTTTTCCTTCTTTCTTCATTCTCCATCTCCTCCCCTTCTTCCACCTCAGTGTTTGAGGTCTCTCTTTGTTTCTTCTTCTTACCTGTGCACTCCAGATGGCCAGCCCACATGTTTGATGCTTAACAGGTGACTGGGTAACCCTTAATTCCCAGCCCCGGGTCAACAGGTAGGGTTAGCATGCACCCCCTGGTACAGGCCAGGCCCAGGGAGAAATGATTGCCTCAGCTGTTACCTACTCAATTGCCATTTGGTCCCTCTATCTGGAGTTTGGGAGGTGTGACCTGAGGTATGAACAATCACCTAAGGTGGATAAGCCTCCCTCTGAGAGGGTCCCCAGTCAGAAGGAGTGAACCATCAGAGATGCTGGAAATCACGCAGGGTTTTTTCGCAATGAGCCCATCATCTTCATCTCAGTTTACATTTGCTAAATACAGATGGAATGAAGCTTAAGAGTCAATGACTCTCCAAACTGCATCTTGGTTCCTTATGGTGTCACATACAGAGGAAGGCCAATCTTTTGCTACAGTTAATCTATTTATTATCCAGAAAGGTGCTGATGTAATTGCAGGCCCTGTGAAATCCTGCTCTCATTGATGTAATGGAACTTTGCTTCTGGAGACCAGTTGTGATTTTCAATCCCAACACCTGTTTACAGTTTTGATCTTCCACAGCTATCCTTTTCATGTTGAGAACCATTGTTCACTGAATTCTTTGTGTGGTGTTATTTACTCTCAGCTGCTTGATGGTATGACTGAGTGGGAAATGCAACGTTACCTGTCTGATCAGGGTGTATCTGTGATCCATCAAATAATGAAAACAGTTGAAGCAAACACAGTGCCTACACACACCCTTTTCTCACATTTGATCGAGTAGTGTTTCCATAGAAGATTAAGGCAGGCTATGAAGTCATCACAGTCCAACCGTACATTCCAAACCTCATGCTACTAGTGTCAAAATTATAACCACACTTACGTATCCTATGAAAACAAGACCAAATGTGGTACAGATGCTAATGAGGGCAATTACCTGCCTCCTTGTCCCCACTGTATCAATATTAATGGTGATGATGCCACCTCATCCCATGAGTGTCCCATGTATCTTATTGAGTGAGCCATTCAGGAGATCCAGGTGAAGGAAAAGGTACCCTACCCTGTTGCTTGCAAGTTGTTGGCTAGTCGAAAGCCCTGCATTTTATCACCCACAACTTATAGTATCATTCTTATTACACATTGCTCCATGATGGACATGGCCATGCAGACTTGTTACCTCCAATTCAGTACTGCAGTTGTGAAATCACCCCAGTATCATATTTGCTTCCCCATTTCCTTCTTCTACTGCTGCGCAACAAGCAATCAAATCTTTGCCCCTGTTGGCAAAATCACCTGCTCCACTACAGACAGGCCAGAAAGGACAAAAGCAACACTCCTGTGAAGATGGTTTATGTCCCTCCAGCCAAAAAAAGTCTGAGTCACTATTCACCAACTGTAGTGGCTCCAAGAAATCAAACAAAGGAAAAAGTCTTCTCCTTCTCTGACTCGGAGATCCTTTCCAACAGTCTCGCCACCTGGTAACCTCACTCACCTGACTTTAATTTTGCTGGTGTGCACCACCTAGCATTTGTGTGTCATGGAGTCTGCAGGCCAATCCAAGAAGAATGCTGACACCTCCACAGATTTCATGTAACTGGATTCTTCAGCCCATATGCCCTGTAGCAGTGAGTCTTCGAAGGCTGGTACTCGCCTCCCCATTCCTCATTATGACTCTCCTCCAATGGAATGTTCATGGCATTAGATGCAATAAGGAGGAATTACGGCTGCTCCTGAAATATCAGTGTCGGTCCCCCCCCCCCCCCCCCCCCCTCCCTGCCTCCAAGATTACATTTTGTTCCAGTCTCCTTTGTTTCCACCTGAAGATGGCATTCCATCTCGTGAGGAGTCATACTTCTCATTGAAGATGATGTCCATAGCCAAACCGTCTCATTGAACACCGAGCTGCAAGCTGTTGCACTCTACATTTTATTTCCGCATTTCACCTTTTCTCTTGGTAATGTTTATAACCCTTCATCATTTGCTATCACTAGTGCAGATTTACTCCAACTTATTGATCAGCTCCTGCATCCCCTTTTGCTGTTTGGTGACTTTAATGCCCACTATCCCCTTTGGGACTCTTTTAGAACCTATCAGGCAGGTTCCCTCTTGGCTGACATTCTCAGTCAACAGAAGCTCACACGTCTTAACACTGGAGCACCCATGTTCCTTTCAGGCCCCACACACTGCCGATTTGGACCTTTTGTTCTGCACTGCCCAGCTTGCCTGTCATTGTGAGTGGTCTGTTCTCTATCACACATACTCGAGTGCCCATTTTCCATGCGCTATCTGTTTGCTGAATACTAACCCACCTGCATGTAAATCCAATTGGCAGCTTTATAAGGCCAACTGGAGGCTTTAATCCTCCCTCATGACCTTTGATGAACAGCATTTCTGCAGTTGTAATGACCAGGCAGAATACCTTATGAATGTTATCCTTACTGCTGCAGGATGCTCCATACCTCGCACTTCTTCTTTACCGCACCATACCCCAGTCCTCAGGTCAACTCAGACATGCAGTGGTACAATTCACACATGGAAACATACTCTCCACATTTATAACCATCATCCTATAATGGCAAATTGCGTTCATAATGAATAGTTGTGTGTGCAGTTTTATTGCATTCTTCGGCGTCGCAAACAAGTTAGCTGGATTTCCTTTACTAGTTCATTTATCTGATTCACTCCCTCTTCTATTGTGTGGGGCAACCTCTGTCAGCTCACTAGGACCAAGGTTAATTCCCTGATTTCTGGCCTTACCATAGTAGATGATGTCTTTGTGGACCCTATTGCTATCTCCAACACCATGGACCACTATTTTGTAGATATTTTGATCTTCCGTCCCAGAGCCAGACGATGTTCACATTCAGATGTCACAGCACGTTTCTCTTGCGGGCAAACACTTTTCCCTTCATTCATATAGTCTCATTTGGGCAGATGGCATATTTCCCAGATGCTAGCGACAAGCTACTGTCATACCCATACCCGAGCGCAGTAAGGACAAACACCTTCCTTTTAGCTATCACCCCATATCTGTTACCAGCTGTGTTTACAAGGTGATGGAATATATGACTCTTGGCCAGCTATTATGTGGCCACATTTTTTTGATTTGGAGAAAGTGTATGACACCTGTTGGGGGACTGGTATCTTCCGCACTCTATACCTATGGTCTTTCAAGGCTGCCTGCCTCATTTCAATCAGAAATTTTTAAAAGACTGACTTTCAAGGTACATTTGGTTTTGGCCCCATGGACACCTTGATCCAGGAGAACAGGTTGCCTCGAAGTTCTGTCATGAAGGATGTCCTCTTTGCTACAGCCATTAACCCTATTATGGACTGTCTTCTACCAAGCATCTCCAGCTTCCTTTTCATCTATAACTTTGTGATGTATTGCGATTCTCCATGGACTTGTCTCGTTGAGCAGTGTCTTCACCAATATCTTGGTCACCTTTACTTGTGGAGCATCAACAGTGGCTTTCACTTTTCCACTGACAAAACTGTTTGAATGAATTTCTGGCAGCGCAATGGGTTTCCTCAATTGTCTTTGCATCTTGTCCTACGTGTCATAAGTGGTATTTCCTGGGGAGTGGATTGGACTGTGCTCCACCATTTACTCTCATCCCTAGTCCGTTTGAAACTAGACTATGGGTCTTTAAAGTCAGTACCACCATTAGACTGTTGTTTACTTACAGTGTTACATTTACACTTACACAATCATGTTTTCGGCTTCAAAGTGACATTATCAAGTGTTTTAAGTGTTATAAATAGCCTAAGATGGCATACTGTCGTATTAAAATACACTATTAGACACATTCTCTAAGAGTTGATATTTCTGGCAGAGCCTACCACTTTGTTTCATTACTGAGTACACCATCTTGACTGAATGGTGTACTCAGTAATGAAACAAAGCAGCAATCTCTGCCAGAAATATAGACTCTTAGACAATGTGTCTGATAATGTATTTTAATATGACAGTATGCCATCTTAGGCAATTTATAACACTTGAAAACTTGATAATGGCACTTTGAAGCCAAAATCATGATTGTGTAAGTGTAAATGTAACATTGTAAATAAACAACAGTCTAATAGCAGTACTGACTTTAAGGAAATATATTATGACTGTGGCCCCACATTATGAAAAAAAAAAAAAAAATTATTAGACTATGGATGTTTTGTTTATTTTTCTGCACATTCTTCCATCTTACACCATCTGTACACCCTCATCTATCATGGAATGCAGAAGCTGCCGAATTGCCACTATCACATCTGCATGATGTCCTCTTCAGTGGATAAGCATGCTGTTTGTCATCCATGCCTGACCACCCATCCTATGCCCCTTTTTCAATGAGACCATTGACCACCAGTATGGGAGGGTGCCCTCCTTCTCTGTTACCTCCCAGAGTTCACTTTTGGCTACTGATCCAATGCTTAACTTCATGCCACCTGAAGCATTCCCAATGTTACCTTGGCTTTGTGTGGCAGCCCATATTCATCTTGGACTTCATTCCCTCCCCAAGGACATTATTCCGGATTCAACCCATCACTGAAAAGTTTCTCAACCTTTGCTCGCAACTTAGTGATAGCATCTTTATGTATAATGATGGCTCTAAGAAACTGTGTTGGTTGTGCCTTCATCATTGGCACTGACTATTTTCTGTACTGACTTCCAGAACACTGCTTAGTTTTTACAGCAGAGCTTGTCACCCTCTATCAGGACACCCAGTATATCCAGTGAAAAATGCTTTTTAATTGTGTTATATGCTCTGATTCTCTCAGTGCCCTTCAGAGCCTTTGTGTGCTGAACTCAGTCCATTGCTTAGTGCAGTGGGTTCAAGAAAGCTTCCACTTTCTTGCTGTTGAGGGAGCCACCGTGACGTTCATGGGGGCACCAAGTCACATCAGTCTGATAGTAAATGAGGCTGCTGACACTGTTGCCAAGCGTGCAGTTCTCCTACATCATCTGCTAGCTCACCTAAATCCTTCAGATGATCTCCGTGTTGCCATCTGTTGGCAGACTGTGTCACTTTGGCATCACCAGTGGTCTTTTCTTCACGGGAACAAGCTCCAGGGAACTAAACCTCTCTCAATGGCTTGGTTGACCTCCTCTTGGCCCAAGGAGAACTTTTAGCTAAGTTAAGTATTAGGCACTGTCTTTTTTCCCCCACCACTTTTTGTCACCAATCTTTGACGGTTTGCCATTTCCTGACCCAGTGCCCCTTTTTTTAATCACTTAGGTTCCAATGTATATTTGCCATCAGAGTTATTGGCCATTTTAGTGAATGGCACATAGGCTGTTGGTCACGTTTTACATTTTATGCAGCATAGAAATGTGGTGATGGACATTGGTTAGGGACCTCCATTGTCCCTGCAAGATATTTTGTGGATCTTTCTCCAAGGGGAAGTTCTAGTTTCTAGCTCGTTTTCCTTCCATTGACTGGGTTTAATGTAGAGCCACTTTTTAACTTCTTTTACTTATTGGTATTCTAAGCTTATGACAAGGGCACTTACGACTTCAGTTGTTTTGTGCCCTAAAAAAAGAAAAAAAATCCTCATACCTATGATCTTCTCACTATTTGAACACTACTGCCGAAAGTCCTTCATAAACCAAATCCACTACCTCATTCCTCACATCCTCATGCGCAACTACTCTTCCTTTGAGCTCAAGGTATACAAACAGATCCACAGCACAGCCTTGGGCATCTGTATGGCACCTTTATTTGTCACCTTTATTTGGGCCATCTGGAAGGATCCTTCTTAGCCTCCCAAACCCTCAAACCCCTTGTCTGCATCAGTTTCATTGATGATATCAATATGATCTGGGCTCACAACCAAGACACCATGTCCTCATTCCTCCATCTCAACACCTCTCCCCATCCACTTCACCTCATCCTCCTCAACCCAACATGCCACCTTCCTGGACGTTGATCTCTACCTGGCTGATGGCTCCATCCACACCTCTGACTATATTAAACCCCTGAGCACTAACAGTACCTGCATTTTGACAGCTGCCACCAAAAAATCACTTCCATGCAGCCTGGGCACCCAAGAAAAGTGTATCTACAGTAACAAATATCCCCATGCCCAGTATGCTAAAGGTCTCATGAAGGCATTCACATACAGACACTATCCCCACCCCTAATGTGCAGGCAGATTTCCTGTGCCATATCCTCACACACCGTAATCCTCCTCACAAATCAGCTTATAAGGAGCACCATCCTCATCACCCAATATCGCCCTGGACTGGAGCATCATAATCATCACCAGAAATAAGAGACATCCTACTCAAGATCCTTCCCAACCTTCCTATCCCATTGCCCACCCAACCTATACAATATCCTGCTCCATACCTATGCAATTCCCACTCCAGGCCTCTTGCCACAGGGCCATATCCCTGTGGGAGACACAGGTGCAAGACCTGCCCAATTAATCCACGCAGCACTTCCAACTCTAACCTTGTCACAGTCTTATTCTATCTCGTCAGTTACAGGAACACCTGTGAAAGCAGTCATGTCATATAACAACTCTGCTGCAATCACTACGCAGCTTTTATGGTGGCATGACAAGCAACAAAATTAATAGCCACTGCCAAACTTTGGCCAAGAATGAAGTTGACAGTTCAGTGGCACACAACATGCTTAAGTTCAATAGCTACTTCACAACCCCCACCATATGGATCCTTTTGTCCAGCACCAGTCTTTTTGAACTACTCAGGCGAGAGTTACCCTTGCAACACATCCTTCACACCCATAACCCTCCTGGCTCCAATCTCTGCTAACCCAATGTCCTCACAGTCTGTATCCAAAAATTTTCCCTTCCTCTGTCCTGTCACCCCTTCCCAATCTGCACCTCTATGTCATCTTCATCATGTGCCACATCTCACTGGTTTCAGTACTCATGTATCATGTGCCTAGCTCATGTACCTGCCAGAAAACGTGCTGCCTCCCTCCAAGCAGTTAACTACCCATCTCCAACCTCCCTCTCTTCTTGCCCTGTGTATGTGTGTGTGTGTGTGTGTGTGTGTGTGTGTGTACTGCAGCTCATCAACTCATTTATTTCAAAGCTGCAAGTTTTCTTTCTCTTTCCTTTGTGCCTGTAGACAACTCAACACTTCTACTATTTGGAAAGGGGTCTCCTTTACTCCTAAATTATTTACATTCTGCCAGAACTGTCCTTGCTATATTAAAACTATTTAAATTTGCCAAAAAGATCCCATGCTATAGCCACTCTTCTGTTTATTTATTTTCCAGGTCACCCAGTCACTGTATTCAACAAAAGACACAAAAGTGTATTACTGCTTCTATGACTACATTGTTATTATGTATTATTTTTTTTCTTTTCAATGTGTAGGTTATACACTACAACCATTTTAAGGAGTTTTGGCTGAATTTACATATTGATTAGTTTTAATTTATGTTGTAATGAATCACCAAGATACTGCGGGCAGATGTAGCAGTTAACAGTAGCTGTTGTGTGTGGAGATTATGTTTTCATATCTATAATTACATAATAGGAATTAAAGTTTTATTGACTGACATAATGGTGTATTTAGTGTATGTGTCTAACTCTGCCAATTTTCGTCATACAGGCTGTTGTCAGTGATCCATGAATTCGTCTCACTGATACAAATAAAAATATGTACTTTCATTTTTGTTAGCATTAACAGTTCATGTGTAATTTGATTTGTGATAAGTATAAGGGCCAGTCGTTTCATAAACTGCAGTCAAAGCTACACAAGGCGTTTCCACAAAAATGGCCTACAGAACTCAACCTTCTTCTCCCAGAAAGCCCCGCCATGGAATGCAAATGCTAAAACTCCAACTCATGTAACCACCTCCATTGGACTAAGTCCTGCTTTTAGCGCTGTTATATAGCCCATTCACATTTTACCTGATCACTTTGGCCATCATGTCATAAAGTGACATAGTAGCTCAACTGAACAAGGATTAGGGAGGAAATTTATCATGCCTTTGTTGAAGAAAGCAAGCTAGCATTCCCCTGAGTTTGATTTCGAGAAACTAGAGAACAAGATAGTTAGAAAAGGATTTAAAAGCTGCTCTTCCTAGCTATGAAGACAGTGTCTAACTAATTTGTCAGCTATCTCAATCCTGATTTCATCAGTAATTATGGTGTGAAAAAGGGGAAGTGAACAGGAGAGTTCCTCTCCAGCCTTAACATTCCGTTGTACAAACAAAAAGGAGTAATAGTTTGAAAACTTTCATAATTCTGGATGTAGAGCATTTGTATTTAGTACTTCACAGTTGAAGGTAACATTGGAAGAAAGTGCTAGTGCTCAATTTAGTAAGCGTTAGTCTTACACTGAGCAATGTGGTGCAGTGGTTAGCATACTGAACTCACATCCTGATTTAGGTTTCCCATGATTTTCATAACTCACTTTAGGCAAATGCTGGGTAGTTCCTTTGAAAGGGCATGGCAGATTTCCTTCCCCATCCTCCTCTAATCCAGTGGGGCCAATGACCTCACTGTTTGGTCACCTCCCCCAAACCAACCAACCAAACAGCCTTATCATCCTGTCTCTAGTTTTTCTCCACATTACTTTATCCTGCACAAGCCTCTTCACTTCCAAATAACTGCTACAACCTACATTCTTTTGAACCTGGTTATCGTATTTTTCTCTTATTTTCCTCTACAACTTTTACCCCTCACCCTCCCCCCCTTCCTCTTCCAATACTAAACTGGTGATCTCCTGATGTCTCAGAATGTCCTATCAACCGATCCCTTCTTCTGGTAGGTTGTGCCACAAATTTCTTTTCTTCCCAATTCTATTCAGTACCATCTCATTGGTTACATAATCGACCCATCCACTCTTCAGCATTCTTTTGTAGCACCGCATATTAAAAGCTTCTATTCTGTTCTTGTCTGAACTATTTATCATCCATCCATACAAGGCTACACTCAAGACAAATACCTTCAGAAAACGCTTCCTAACACTTTAATCTGGGTTTGATGTTAGCAAATTTTTTTCTTCAGAAGCATTTTCCTTACCATTGCCAGTCTACCTTTTATATCAGCTCTATTTTGGCCATCATCATTTATTGTACAGCCCTAATAGCAAAACTCATCTACTACCTTTTGTGTCTCATTTCCTAATCTGATTTTCTCAGCACTGCTGATTTAATTTGACTATATTCCATTACCCTTATTCTGCTTTTAGTATCATTCATCTTATATCCTCCTTTCAAGGCACTCTTCATTCCCTTCAACTGCTCTTCCAAGTCCTTTGAAGTCTCTGAAATAATTAAAGTGCCATTGGCAAATCTCAAAGCTTTTATTTCTTCTCCCTGAACTTTAGTTGTTTCTAAAAATTTTCTTTGGTTTCCTTTACTGTTTGATCAGTGTACACATTGAATAGTATTGGGGATAGGTTACATCGCTATCTCACTCCCTTTTCAACCACTGCTCCCCATTCATGCCCCTCAACTCTTATAACTGCCATCTAGTTTCTGTACAAGTTGTAAATAGTCTTTTGCTCCCTGTACTTTACCCCTGCTATCTTCAGAATTTCAAAGAGTGTATTCAATTCAACAGTGTCAAAAGCTTTCTCCAAATTTACAAAAGCTATAAATGTAGGTTTGCATTTATTGAACCTGTCTTCTGAGGTAAAGCATATAGTCAGTATTATCTCACTTATTCCTACATTTCTCCGAGTCCAGACTGAACTTCCCTGAAGTCAGCTTTACCAGTTTTTTTCCCCATTCTGCTGTAAATAATCTGTGTTAGTATTTTGCAGCAATGTCTTATTACACTGATAGTTCAGTAGTATTCATACCAGCCAGTACATGCTTTCTTTGGAACTGGAATTACTACTTTCTTCTTGATGTCTGACAGTATTTTGGCTGTCTCAAAATTTTTGCACTAGAGGTGGAATAGTCTTCTACTCCAGGGGCCCTGTTTCAACTTAGGTCTTTCATTGCTCTGCCAAATTCTTCTGACAGTGTCATATCTCCTATCTTATGTTTATCTATATCCTTTTCTCTTTCTCTAATATTGCCTTCAAGTTCATTTGCCTTGTATAGCTCCTCTATATATTCCTTTTATCTTTCAGCTCCCCCTTCTTTGCTTAGTACTAGGTGAGCTCCTGATATTCAAATGGCTTATTTTCTTTTCTCCATTGTCTCTTTATTTTTCCTAGAGGTGCTATCTATCTTTCCCCTAGTTATATAAGCTCTTATATCCTTACACTTGTCCTCCGGCCATTCCTGCTTAGCACTACCTGTCAATCTCATTTTTTAGAAATTTGTATTCCCTTACACCTTCGTCATATGCTGCATTTTCTTCTTCTGTCAAATAAATTCAGTATCTTCTGTAATACTGAAGGATTTCAAGAAGGCTTTGTCTTTTTACCTATTTGATCCTCTGCTGCCTTCTCTATGTCATCTTTCAAAGCTACCCATTCATTTTGTACTATATTGTCCTCCCCTGTTTCATTCAATTGTTGCCTAATATCCTCTCTGGAATGCTCAGCAACCTCTGGTTGTTTTAACATATCCATGTCCCATCTCCTTAATTTCCTACAGCTTTCCAATTTCTTCAGTTTTAATCTGCAATTCATAATTAATAAATCATGGTCAGAGTCCACAATAGCAAGCGCCATGGTTCAACGCACTGAGTTAATTTTTTAAATTTCATTACCAAATACCAAAATTTGATATTTCATATTCAATAATTAATTAAAGCATATGATCTTAATAACTGATGTATCGTGCTGTCACTCATACATACAATTTGGGTTATGCATTTCATCATCTACCTAGATCCTCTTTATTGTCAGAACATTCCCCCTTTGTTCTTGTTCATTCAGTCATTAAAGGAAGCCTGATTTGACTATTATAAAATGAAGTGAGTAGAATATACAATAATTTTTGACATTTATCTAGTGGCAGTTCTTGTCCCCTAAGATACACTCAAGGTTCTTCAAATCAGCAACAAAACAGAAACACATAAAAAGCATTCAGAGGCTAAAATCCTAGAATGTGCAACAGATGATCAAATATCAAATTATCTAATAAAGTATGTGAGTGAGAAAATAACTGTACCACAGCTGGATTAGCAAACTTCTCATGCAGAAAAAGAAAGTTCCACAAAAAATAGAAGTAAGCAAATTACAGCTAGTTACAAGAAAGGTGGCAACGCAATCATAAATCAATAAATTTAATATACAATTGTTTATTGACAGTAGAGTAATTAAATTCCTAGAGAAACATACTCAGGTTTCCAAAAGGCAAACCTGCAGGAGCAATTATTTTTAATCCAATGTAGGTGCATTAGGTAAAAGAAACTTGACATGTGCTATGTTTCTGGATTTTTCTAATGCTTTCAACACAGTGACCCCCACAGCTCCAAAAGAAAAACAAAAAAGTTGTGGTACACTTGGAGATGCAACAGACTGAATAGAATTATTTGTTGGCAGTGTACAGCAGTACATGACCAGAGAGACTGAATGAAGATCTGAAATCAGGACTATAATGAATGGAATCAGGAAAAAAATATCAAAGGCAGTGAGAAGGAACAAAAAATACTTTATGCTAATGACATGAGAGTAATAAGTGTAAGAAAAAATCTGGAAACACTTAAAAGAAGTGCTTCCATGTCAAGAAATACGAAGTGTCATCAAAAAGTATTGAACAGTCTTCTTTCTCAAGTAAACCAATGAAATACAGGAGACTTTCCTCAGTGAAGTGCAGAAAGCATCAGTTGCTGGTAGTTGGCCTATTGGCCTATGATTGAGGATTTGTAATGAGCACTTATTACATTCCATAAAATTGTAAGATGATGGATCAAGTGGAGCAGCGATATTGCATCAAATTTTGCCAAAAGCTTCAATAGGATTTTGGGAATTATGTCATGATCAGCTCGTGGATAAAGGAGTAATACAATGACTTCAAAGATGACTACATGGTAGACAGATGCTCAGCAAGCCAAGTGACAATGTAATTGAGCAAGTGTGTGCTTTGGTCATGGAAGACTGCCATATCACAGTACAAGAACTTGTGACTGAGATAGGGGTGAGTACTGAATTGGTACATTCAGTTTTGACCAATGATTCATGCATGAGGAGAGTGTCCTTGAAATTTGTACTCAAACAACTGGCAATGGAGCTGAAACAACACAGTCCAGAAATCATTAACACAACGTTCCTGTGCTTAGTTAGGCACTCTACTCCCAAAAAATACTCTGTATTATTGTTGAATATTTCCTGTGCTGAAAATTAGCCCTGAAAGAAAAACAAGTTGAGTCAAGAAAAGACATCATGTAGGATACAATGGTCTGCTGATCACCATTCCAAAAGATGAGTTTGAAAATTGTTTCCAACAATGACAGAAGTTCTGAAAGAAGTGTGTGCTTTAGTAAGGCAGCTATTTTGAAAAGAATTAAGATTCTGTACCTCCAAAATCAATAAATGTATTTCTGACAACCGACAGTTCGATATTTTATGAACACACCTTTTAACACAGAGCAGTGACACAGGAATGATGTGTAAAAATGAAGATTTCATATACATATTTATAGATGAAACAAGTCTGGAAGAAATTGCTTCTGCAAAATTTTTAGTAATTACAATACACAATAAGCTCCAATATTTGCTGCAAATAAATAATGTAATATTTCTTATGAAACAATGTACAATGTGCTTCTGTACACAGTTAACCAAGGTCTTTTTCAATCATAGTTATAGTATGGGAAACTTAAGCAGCAATAACATAAAGACAAATTATGTATTACAAGAAAGGCTAGTAGGGTCATTCTAAACAATAATAATAAAAAACAAATTTTCCATTCATGTACATAATTAAAAAATATTTTCACTAATAAAGGATAACACATTATTAGAAAAAATTCAGATACCTAATCTCTCTACAGATTTGCTGGACATTGTTGTCGCAACAAAACATCCCCACATTTTAACAAGAAACAGAAAAAGAACGAAAGGCACAAGAGACGTTTATCTGTCAATGAATCAACTGTCTGTATGAAAATTAATGAATTATGGACTTACTATGAATGTACTGACTTTATCAGCTTCTGAAGTTACCAAAAATATTAAACGTGCAAAGCCCATGTTTAACACCACAATGTCAATTTGCTGGAACCTATCTATATCTAAACCTACATACATATTCCACAACCCCTGTATAGTTCATGTTGGAGGGTACCTTGTACCACTAGTCTTTTCCTTTCCTGTTCTACCTGCAAATAGACGGAGGTGATAAAAGTCATGGGATACCTCCTAATATCATGTCAGACCTCCTTTCACATGGTGTAGTGCACAACGCGACATGGCATGGGCTCATCAAGTTGTTGGAAGTCCCCTGCAGAAATACTGAGCCATACTGGCCTTATAGGCACCCATAACTGTGAAAGTGTTGCTGGGGCAGGATTTTCTGCATGAACAGATGTCTGAATTATGTCACATAAATGTTCAAATGGATTCATGTTGGGTGATCTGGGTGGCCAAACATTCACTCAAATGTTCCAGAACATTCTTCAAACCAATAGCAAACAATTGTGGCTCAGTGACATGGTACATTGTCATGAAGCCCATGAATGGCTGCAAATGGTCTCCAAATAGCTGAACAGAACCATTTCCAGTCAATGATTGGTTCAGTTGTGCCAGGGGATTCAGTCCATTCCAGTAAACACAGCCCACACCGTTATGGAGCTAATGCAAGCTTGAACAGGACCTTATTGACAACTTTGTGTCTATGGATTCATAGCTCTGTGCCACACTCGAATCCTACATCAGCTCTTTTTTTTATCGTTTCTTATTTTTTATTCTGGATGTATCCCAATCTCTGTCTTCATCTCCAGCTTTTACCATCTGCAGCTCCCTGTAGTACCAAGGAAACTAATCCCTGATGCCTTAACTGGTGACCTATCATCCTGTCCCTTCTTCTTGTCAAAGTTTTCCATATGTTCCTTTCCTCACAGATTCTCCAGAGGACCTCTTCATTCCTTACCTTATCTGTCCACCTAATTTTCAACAGTCTTCTCCCTAGCACCACATGTCAAATGCTTGTATCCTCTTCTGTTCCTGTTCTGTCACAGTCCATGTCTCATTGCTGTGCTCCAAACAAACATTCTCAGAAATTTCTTCCCTAAATTAAGACCTATGTTTGATATTAGTAGACTTCTCTTGGCCAGGAATGCTCTTTTCCTAGAGGTAGTCTGCTTTTTATGTCCTCCTTGCTGTGTACATCATGAGTTGTTTTGCTGCCTAGGTAGCAGAATTCCTTAACTTCATCTATTTCGTGTTCACAAATTCTGATTTTAAGATCCTTGCTTTTCTCATTTCTGCTACTTCTCATTACCTTGATTTACTCTCAGGCTATATTCTGTAGTCATAAGGCTGTTCATGCCATTCAGCAGATCCTGTAGTTGTCCTTCAGTTTCACTTATAATAGGAATGTCATCAACAAATCTTAATATTGATATCCCTTCCCCCTGAATTTTAATCTGACTCTTGAACCTTTCCTTTATTTCTGTCATTGCTTCTTCAACATGTAGGTTGAAGAGCAGTGGTGAAAAACTACATCCCTGTCTTACACTTTTTTTAATCTATGCACTTCGTTCTTGGTCTTCCACTCTTATTGTTCTTGCTTGGTTCTTGTACATATTGTACACTACCTGTCTTTCCCCTATAGCTTACTCTTACTCTTGCACTATTTTACACTGTCAAATGATTTTTCAGGTCAACACATCCTTTTTTCTTTAGTCCTGCTTCCATTATCAACCTCAACATTAGGACGGCCTCTCTGGTGCCTTTACCTTTCCTAATGTCAAACTGATCGTTATCTAATAGAATCTCAGTTTTATTTTCCATTATTCTGTATATTATTCTTCTCAGCATGAGCTGTTAAGCTGATTGTGTGATAAATCTCACACTTGTCAGGTCTTGAAATCTTGGAAACTGTGTGGATGATGTTTTGCTGAAAATACAATGGTGTATTGGCACCCTCATACATTCTACACACCAACGTGTTAATCATTTTGTTGCCACTTCCTCTAATGCCTTTAGAAATTCCAAGTGCTTCTATACTCTGATTCTAATACTGGATCCCCTATCTCTTCCCTGTCAGGTGCTGTTTCTTCTTCTGTCATGTCATCAGATAAGATAAGTCCTCCCCATCATGCAGGCCCTCGATGTACTCTTTCCTCCAACCCACTCTCTCCTCTGCATTTAACAGTGGAATTTCCATTGGATTCTTTAATGTTACTGCCCTTACTTTTAATTTCCCCAAAGGTTGTCTTGACTTTTCTATATGCTGAGTCAGTTCTTCCAACAAGCATTTCTTTTTCAATTTCTTGACATATTTCATGTAGCCATTTTGCCTTAGCTTCCCTGCCCTTCCTGTTTGTGTCTTTCCTAAGTGACTTATATTTCTGTATACCTGAATTTCCCTGAACATTTTTGTACTTCCCTCTTTCATCAATCAGCTGAAGTATTTCTTCTTTTACCCATGGGCTTTCCACAGTTATCTTCCTCATACCTACATTTTCTCTCCAAATTCTGTAATTGCCCTTTTTACAGGTGTCCATTCATCTCCAGCTGAACTGCCTACTTAGCTATCCATTATCGCAGTAGCTATAGCCTCAGAGAGCTTCTAGTGTATTCTTCATTCCTTTGTACTTCCATATTCCACTTTTTTGTGCATTATGACTTCCTGACTAGTAACTTAAACTTTAGCATACTCTTTATCATTACCAAATAGTGATCTGATTCTGTGTCTGCCCCTGGGTATGCCTTCCAGTCCAATATCTGATTTTGGAATCTCTGCCAGAGCATGGTGTAATCTAACTGAAATCTTCATGTATCTTCTAGCCTTTTAAAGTATACCTTCTCCTCTTGTGATTCTTGAACAGATTATTCGCTGTTACTAGCTGAAATTTATTGCAGGGCTCAGTCTTTCTCCTCTCACATTCCTAGTACCAAGCCCATGTTCTCCCATAAAGCTTTCTTCTACTCCTTCCCCTACAATCACATTCTGATCCCCCTCCCCCCCCCCCCCCCCATGACTATTAGATTTTTCTCTCCCTTTACATACTGAATTACCCATTCAATATACTCAAATACTTTCTCTATCTCCTTTTGTTGGTCATTTAAACTTTTTCTCATGCTTACCTCCCCCTTGGCAGTCTCCTTCCATCAATCCAAATGGGGGAGCATTCCAGAATCTATTCCCAATGGAGAGATCATAATGACCAATTTCTTTTAATACAGTGGTCTCCACTGTCTTATGCATCCTCATACCATTGATGATTACTGATTCTTTAACCTTCTAGGGCCAGTTCCGCACCCCAAGGGCAAGAGATTGCCCTAAACCTCTGTCCACTGCTCCATCCTCTTTGACAATGTGGTTGGTAGAATGAGGGTGTCTTCTTATGCTGGGAGTCTTTGGCTGCTATTGCTAATGATATTTATTCAAAATTTAAGCAGTGGCAGGGTTTGAACCTGGGACTGAGGAAATTTTGGTTACTAATCAAAGGCACTTCCCCCTAGACCAATGACTGAAATCACAGCTCGTCTGACCAGGCCATGGTTTTCCAGTTGTGTAAGGTCCAACCGAATCCTGAGCTCAGGAGAGGCACTGCAGGCAATTTCATGCTGTTATCAAAGGCACTCACATTGGTTGTCTACAGACATAGCCCATCAATGCCTGCTTTCACTGCACTGCCCCAACGTATACATTTGTCATACATCCCACATTGATTTCTGCAATTATTTCATGCAGTGTTTCTTGTCTCTACACAAATACCACTGCTCTAGGTAATCAAGCAAAGGCCATCGGCCATTGTATGGTCCATGGTGAGAAGTAATGCCTGAAATCTGCTATTCTCAGCACACTCTTGATGCTATGGAACTCAGAATATTGAATTCCCTTAAATGTCCAAACTGGAATGTCCAATGCATCTAGTTCCTATACTATTCCATGTTCAAAGTCTGTTAAATCCTGTTGTGAGCCATAATCACATCAGAAACCTTTTCACATGAATCACATGAGTATAAATGACAGCTCCACCAATGTACTGCTCTACCCTGTGTACATGATGCTACTGCCATCTGTATATGTGAATATCACTAGCCCAAGACTTTTGTCACCTCTGTATACAGCAAGGGAAAAACAACTGTTTGTATGCCTCCTCATGAGCCCAAATTTTTCTTATCTTATCTTCATGGCCCTTACACAAAATGTATGTTGAAAGCAGTAGGATCATTCTGCACACAGCTTCATACGCCAGTTCTCTAAATTTTTGCTGTAGTGTTTCACAAAAAGAACGTCATGTTCACTCCGGTGATTCCCATTTGAGTTAACGAAGCATCTCTGTAACATGTGCATGTGGATCAAACCTACTGGTAACAATTATAACATCTTTCCTGTGAATTGCTTTGCTGTCTTTCCTTAAGGTCAGGGAAAATGCTTTACCAAACTTGAGGAACTTTTTTTTTTTTTTTTTTTTTTTTCACGTATCCAATTCTCAATAAAGTGGCCCTTGTGAAAATGGCTCTGGTACCTATAGAAAACTACAGATGGAGCTAAAACTTGGAAGGAGTTCATTCAGGTCCTTTAGGTACATTCTGTACAAATTTCAACATAATTGAAGGTATTAAAACTGGGAGGATCTTCCAGAGTGGGTCACTCCAAATAGAATGAACCTAACATAAAATATTATGTTTTGTATGTATGTGCTGTAATCACTTGAATGAAAGTGTAAAACCTTAATATACATCTACAGATAAACGGATGTAATATCACTAATGATATTTTTGAATTATTCATTTTAAATTATAACACGTAGGCTAAAGTAAGACAGAAGTAAGCTGATTTCTCCTGTATCAAAAATACACACTCTGTTAATAAAGCAGTCAAATGGGAGAAAATAAAAACCGCACACTCAAAGTCTTAGAATCACTAGAAACAGCATATCATAAGTCATTTAACATTGAGAGACATAAATTGTGATGCTGAAGTTCCTGTTACAACATTTTAATGTCATTTCCTGCTGTATAATCACTAAGCAGGATGGCTTGCAATTGTTATAGGAATCAACCAGACAAAGTGTATCAATAAAATAAGTAGGAGGTCCTACCATGAAAAAATGAGCAATCAGATTATTCTGTGAAGCATATAGATAAACATATTGAAAGGGTAATTCTCAAAGAGTTTTACATTTACATCCAAACACAGTCAATATTCAACTGCAATTATTACCAATAAAAAATAGTTTTGGATTTACTGAGAAACACATCATTGTGACAAACAAAATAAAAGTAATTTTCATACAGGCTATTCATTCTCATTAAGGCTCCGTGTAAATTTCCTTATTACAAAGTAAAAACAAAAATAAATTCCTGGGAGATATAAAATGATAAATAAGAATAATTTCTTTAATAATTTTTTTATTTTATTTTATTTTTATTTATTTATTGATCCATTTGATTCATTACATACTTAAACAGTACATTGAATATAGGACAAGTCAAAATTACGAAAGGAGTAGAAACACACACACACACACACACACACACACACACACACACACACACACACAATGTGGCTTGTCAACTTCTCTTTCCTATTTGATTGCCTGGATTCTGGGATTGAAAACTGTTGTATATTCATAGCAAAAAATATTGTTAAAATTAGCCCAATTTGGTTTAAACAGTATTATTATTTTCTTTGATTTGACATTTACTAATATAAATCCAAAAAATATAGTAGCAGAAAAACAGATGTTGATAATTGTAAGTTGAAAAGTAGGATTGTTTCAAAACAAGAGAGATTCGGTGAATTGACAATTTGATGTATAAACAATCAAAAACAAATGGCCCTGATTTGTGCAAGTATACCGTTATTAATGATAGTCAAACATTACTGTAACATACAGAAATAATTAATAGTAAATCATTGCTCTATTCCTGAATCTGCTTCACTGGCCCACTTATGTTCAACCTGTTTGTAAACAATATTGATGTCAGTGAGAAAGACAAAAAAATACTGTATGCAGATGACATGACACTAATGTACATAGAAAACGCTGGAAAGAAATGTGTTTATGTCAATAAATAGCACAGCTCAGTGGCTTATACAAAATGACCTAATTTCAAAACAGACAATGTTCATGGTGTTCACAAATAAGGAAAAGGAAGAACACGCAGATATATTCATAGATGAAACAAGACTGGAAAAAGTTACCACTATTAAATTTTTGGAGATAATAAGCTCCAATGGAGTCAACATATAGGTGTTATGAAACATCTTGCACATTATGCCAACAAGGAGCTTCTATGTACAGTGTGCCATGCACTATTTGAGCCATACTTACAATATGGATTTACTGTTTGGGGATATTCCAGCAGCAAAAATAAAAAAAAGAATATTTACATTGCAAAAAAGCTGTTAGGACCATCTTGAACAAGAAACAAAGAGACACATGCAAAACTGTTTTCCGTAGTCTAAAAATACTGGCATTTCCATCTCCATACATTTACAAAACAATAATATCATTAATAAAAGGAAATGTAGAACTAGAAAGAAATGCAAATGTTCATACATATGAAACAAGAAATAAAGACAAGCTGAGAAGTATACAATACTGACTGAGGGTTGCTGAAAAAGGTCCTCGATACTCAGGTGTTAAATTCATAAAGTGTCTTCCAAAAAGTTTGCAGTACAATATGAGCAAACAGACATTCCAAAAATTTTTAAAGGATTATTTAATGGATAAATAATTTTATAGTGTAGAAGAGTATATGTATCAATGAATGAAAAATGCTAGCGTTACTGTTATAGAGGTATTCGAACTAATTGAACATATTATTATATGTAGATTTCATGAGAACATGAATAGTGAGGGAAAATGTAAATATGTGTGTAATGTACTCTGTAAATAATTTTCTGGGTCTAAAAAATGGGTATAAATGTATGCAATATTATTATAAATATTGCCACTTTGATGTATTAAATTGTAATAAATAGGTTAAATATTGTAATAAAATAGGTTTAAGTTGTCCTGTATTACAAGTACACACTTGGTACAAAATGTAATCAAATGGGGATAAATAAAAATCAATCTATCACAGAATAAAAACAAAAGTTATGGCATATCGGGGCAGACAACCACTAAGATCTAAAAGAGTCTTGAATAATAAAATCTTCGAGCAAGTAAAACATTTTAAATATTTAGGATGCTACATCATTTACAAATATAACCTTGACATGGACCAAAAATTAAATAAATTTACTTCCATTGAGGAACCAACATAAAAAGTTTACAGAACAAAGCCAAGAAAGAAACCTAGCTGAATTTTTTTAAAGCAGGAGCAGTATGAACTCCTACTCATGAAAGTAAAACTTGAGTGACAACAAGACATGAAGAAAGTAGAATACAGGCTCAAGAAATGAGATTTCTAAGAGGAATGGAGGGATATAGAAGGGAAGATCAAAAAAGAAAAGAAGATGTAATGGAAGACTTAGGAATATACAACCCAAACGAGAAAATAAAGGAAAATAGAGAAAATGGAAGTAACACGTAGACCATATGGGTGGAGAAAGGTTACTGGTAAAGACTCTAAATTATAAATGCACTGTAAGAAGAAATGTAGTAAGACCATTTAGGAGATGGGTATCATAACAGGCAGTTGGGTTAATACATGAAGAGAAGATGAAGAAGAAGAAGCAGCTATGTGGATCATTGTGTTATGTGTGAGTTATTCCTGGCACTCATCTTTATTTCTTTCATATCAAATATACAAAGAGTTAGCAGGGGACAATAAATTGAGAAATGCTTTTGAATAGAAGTTATTTCACTTAAAACTGGAAGTTATTTCATTTAAGTTTTTAAAATATAATTTCATTATTTGTCAGCCATGAAACAAGCATTTTGTCAGTTGAAAAAATATATTCATTTGCTTATATAATATGATGTCATCAATATTTGGATAGAGCATGTACTTTACTGTTGGTCTGGTATTTTTTTCCTCCATAAATTAGTGACATAAATACACTTCTAACATATTTAATATTTAACAAAATATGTTAATGACTCTATGCTTGTGCTTGCCACATTATATTATATTCTGTATGAGTTTTTTCATTTATTTCTATGGAATGATGATGCAATATGTAGACATCATTGTAGCTAAAGCATCTTGTCCTGCAAAGAGGGACTCTTTTGATTCATAGTAGTGGTACCTTTTTTATGCCTTTGGTGTTATCAGTTGAAGCTGAATGTTGTGACTGAGTGCTCAGCTGGCCTACAGATAAAGTCTAGTTTAAACAAAACATGATGAAAGGTCAACTGCTTCAAGCAACAACTGTTTTTCACACTTTTGTCAGGCTTTTACATCTGCCTTCCAAACAGCCAAAAGTGAAGTATGATGCTGTCATTGTAGGAGCAGGTTAAATTACATTTGTTATTTTGTCTTCAAGCACTTTTTCATGTTGCAAACTTGAGATGTCATCATAACATGCAGCATTATGATAGATTTACTTTGTTTTAATGTCTCTAAATGAGGAACCCTATTTTAAGTTTTCAGAAATGGGTCCAATAACAGCAGAGTTTTACATTTTTACATGAATTTGACCAGGTTTTTTTGTGTCAATCTAACACTGAAGTTTTCTTAAAACAAGTAAAACTTTGACATGTAGTTTCTTTTTCATAACAGTTTATAACAATTTCAAGGAAGTATCTGTGTTACATGACATGTGGAAATCACCTAAACATACACCATATGTTATATTTCTGAAGCAATTCTGACTGTATTTGTAAAACATTTGGAGAAAAAATATTAATATAAAACATTGCACTTATAAAGATCAAACAGGTATATTACCAATATAATTTCAAACTGATATGGTAAGTCATAATCAGACAAACTGCTGATTGGCTTTATGTATACTTTATCAGTATTATGTTTTTAGTCAGCTTCTTTTTTAAAAACATAACCTATAAAAGTCCAAACAAAAGACATAATTCATGTGAAAATGTAAAACTCTGAAGTTACTGAATCCATTGCTGGTTATTTATTTTTCACTTCTTACAGCAGTATGGGACGTATACTAAATTTAGGACCCTAAAAGGAAGTTTCTTCAGCATGAATAAGTTACTCTCATTCCACATCCTTTCAACAAGAATGTAAAAATGACCCACAAAACATATTACTAACTAACAAAGACACATTATTTTATCTATTGAAAAACTTAACTTCATTCCACTGCTCAGCTATTTGCACAGTACTGACCAGCATATTTTTCATACAGTGCTCACATGATATAGTAGGAAATAAAATACATACTTTGTCACAGAATGTGATACACTCAATGGTAATGAACCTCTGTAATAACTAGCTGTGGACCACCAGTGCATGACATCATATTGAACAGAATTATTAATGATTTCTCAAAACAGTTAGAGGAACTGGACATTAATATAAACTGATGCAGAACAAATAGAAAAAGGCAAACAGATGGTTTAGGGACAACACATTGATTGTGGATGAAAAATCAAGACACAATTTGCATGAACTACAGCCATATGAGGAACAAACTGGGAACCATTCTAGCAATAGGACTTTGGCAGTGTAAGGTAGACCTATCACCTCAAACCATATTTTTAGGAGTATGAGTCAGTGCACATTTAAGTTGGGAGAAACATACCAAATTATTGTTAAACAGAAATATTAAGTCAGTATTGGTATTTTCTAAGAAAGCTTAAAATTTCTCTAATATTGAAAAAGTGTTATAAACCTACTTTGCACACAGTCATAGCATATTAAGATATGATATAGTGTTTGGGGAGAATCCTAATCTGGCTAAACAATCATTTATAGTCCAAAAGAGAGCAATAAGAATAATCAAAGGGGTTAAACATAATGAATCATGTGAGTATATTTTCAATGAATTTAAAATGTTTACCCTCCTATCTAAATGTATTTAAGAAAGTATACTTTATTTGGTACAGTAGGAATTCTCAGTGTTCAGCAGAAACAAGGAATACAAATGATTTTCATAGGGAAATATTTGCAAAAGACATGTACTGAGAAAGCGCACAGTATTGACACAAAACTGTTCAGTGCATTACCTAAATAAATAAAAAGAGTATCATACTTCAAAAAGAATTAAAAATCATGTTATTTAGAAACAGATTTATAGTTCTGAAAAGTACTTGAATCATTGACATTAAAAATAATGCAGAGTATTTCCTTCATTATAATAAGCTGAAGTGCCCAAGTTAAAAATAACTGTATTTGCAAAAATATAAAAATGTAATAAAAATTATGTCTGTATGCTCATTTTTATTGTGACTGTTGCTGCATGTGTAGCTGCATGTTGTATTGTATTGTATTTTATTGATCCAGGCAATCATAGTATTGTACAGTTGTACAAATGATATTGGACAGGTCAAGAGAGCATATTTACAAGTAATTTTTACAAATTGATTTTTACATTATTTTGTAGCGAGGAAATTATCTATCTTAAACAAAACTGTCAATACAAATCTTAGAATTGTACAGTAAATACAATTGTTGTATAGTAAAGTACAAACAGCCAATACAAATGTAATAGTAAAATAATCCAATATATTTCATAGACATGCACAGTATATAATTTTCAGACCTAACTGAACATTTATTAAATTGTTTACAATTTTAACCCCTTTCAAAAAATGATCAACTGCATAAAAGCATTGGTCCAAGAGATATTTTTTTTAAACTTATGTGTGAAGGCTCTTGGGTTCTTTGTTGCTTTGATTTCATTTGGTAAATTATTATACATTTGTATCCCAACATTTAAAACACTTTTTTGGTAGCAGGTAGTTCTGGACTGAATCATATGTAGGTCAGATTGCTGCGTTGTTGCATAGTTATGAATATTTCCATTGAATTTTAATGTGCAGTCATTGTTTAACAGGCATGACTTGACAAATGAGATGATATTATAAATGTAAGCAGAGGGCAGTGTCATAATGCCATTTGTTTTGAAATGTTGTCTGCATGATTCGTTATGTCTTAGGTCTCATATTATGCGTATTGCCTTTTTTTGCATTTTGAAAATATATCTACCCCCAAGCGAGTTCCCCCAAAATATGATTCCATACTGTAATGTAGAGTGGAAGTAAGCATAATACACATGTATGAGAACAGATTTTTTGACTGATTTTTTGAGTATCCTTAAAATGTAACATACAGTTGATAGCTTTTTTGAGATACAATTTGTGTGAGTCTCCCACTTAAGATTTTCTTCAGGCCATATGCCAAGAAACTTGACAGAGTCCACACACGTAAGCTCTTGGTTATTTAGAATTACATTGGGCATCTCTTGTTTTTGGGATGAGAGTTTGAAGTTGATGTACGTTGTTTTCTGTATATTTATAATCAGTTTGTTCTCATTGAACCATTTGCTGAGTGACGACATAAGCGGCTTAATTTTTTGGTTGTGGATCTCTGTATCAGTACTTGTTATTAGTATACTTGTGTCATTGGCAAATAGTGTGGTATGTTCTGTAGTAAGCTTCGTGCTTATGTCATCAATGTATAGCAGAAACAGCATGGGTCCCAGGATTGAGCCTTGTGGCACACCATATCTGATAGGCATTGTGTCAGAGGAGGGGATGGTACATTGATGAGTGGTTGTATTCTTTTTTTTTTCAAAATTAATTTCAACTTTTTGTAATCTGTTTGACAGGTAAAATTCTAACCATTTGTTTGCAATTGTACAGAATAGTATGTTATTAACTGCATATAATTGTAAAATTATTTCACATACACTTATCTGTGATAAATATGTCATTGTATCAAAGAAAAGTTAAATCAAGAAAACTAATGAATTATGGACTGTACTTACCTTTGGGAAGTGAAATGTTCAGTACTTGTAATGGACGTATATAAAAGTGATAGCACTAACCTAGCTTTCAGAACTATTATTTCTTCCTTTGAGCAGAGAGAGGGATAGGTTGGGGAAGATTAAACAGACAGTGTAGGTCACTCAAGCCCCAGGATGATAATGACCCACTTCTAGCAATTACAAGGGTAGGCCAAATTCCGTGTTATAGTATATAATAAAATATGAGGCTGCCAATAAATTAAATTTAAAACCTATGCTTAAACACACACACACACACACACACACACACACACACACACAGAGAGAGAGAGAGAGAGAGAGAGAGAGAGAGAGAGAGAGAGAGAGAGAGAGACTGAGGGGGGGGGGATGGAGGGAGGGAGGGGGGAGGGAGAGGGAGAGAGAGAGAGAGAGAGAGAGAGAGAGAGAGAGAGAGAGAGAGAGAGAGAGACCTCATGCCTCCTAAAAAGATGATTTTTTTGCGTGCAGATTGAACAGGGGTACATTAAAATACAGTCCCATTTGTGTTGAGCTTTGAGGTTGTTGTGAACATCACGATCTTCGCCTATACATCATTCTAATATAGATGTGTATATTTATAATAATATAGTCTCTTACACAGATTGTTCAGCCAATGAATGTGGAATGAGAATGATGGCATAGTTCACATTATCCAAGTCACAATATTTTGATGGAAGGGAAAGGGGATTTGTGCTCAGGTAAACATTTAATCACAATCAGCATAACTTAGTTCCATCAACAATGCACCATTTTCCAGTTGAACTGGTTTCCTACATAATTCAGTTTTCTTTTAGTTACTGCCCAAATTATTTTGCTTCTGTCAGATTTTAGTAATTTAAAGTCTTGATATCTCTTTGAAGAATATAATATTTTAATTATAATGATACAACCCTGATTTCCATTACTTAATATATTTCACTTAATTAAGCAAACATTTTGTGGTAATTTATAAAACACTGTATAATTTCTTTTAAGATTTTTATATTAGTATCATAAGATACTGCAAAATTCTAGGTATATAGTAAATGAAGTATAAAACACTCAATATTTTCCTCTAAGATTTGTACAGTCATGACATAAGATACGGGAAAATCCTAGGTATAATGTAAACAATGGCATGTGTAAAGACAACATTTCCCCAAATAGTGATAGTTATTAACATATTCCACAGAATGCCCTTTGCAATAAATAAACAAACAAACACACTATTTTTTCATTAAAATAAAACCTTGTCTTGCATGAGTGGTTGAAGCAGTGGTATGATTCACAGGACATAATGGACTTGTATGTGGAGCATATCTACAAAAGGCTGGCTGTAATGTCTGCATTTTAGAGCGGCGGCATGTTGTGGGAGGTGCAGCTGTAACTGAAGAAATCATTCCTGGTTTCAAGTTTTCACGTGCATCCTATGTTCTCAGTCTTTTGAGACCACAAATATACAAGGATCTTCAGCTTGAGGTTTGTATTCAAATACTCACATATCGTTTATAGTAATAAGACTATACTGATATTTGTGGAGACATCCCTGTGCAACATATGAAAAATGGGAGGGGTGCAGAAGTTGCTATTTTCTTTTATATCCAATATTACATAAATGAGCATAGTAAAGCAATTTGGAGATTCTGAAATGCCATTTGCTCATTTTTTTAAATGTATTTGTTGACATACTCCAGTTCTATCAAAGGCTTTTCTTACTTCATCAAAGACAGGGTCAACTGTGAAAAAAACCAACATTGCTGCAACCACTGTGCAGCATTGTACATGATCATGACATCTAGCAAGCTATCTGTCCACACGAGTGTCCACCACTAAGCTGTGGCCAAGGGGCAGTCGGACCACCCACTTGTGAAGCATGCCATGCAACACAGTGTTCTTGAGTTTGCTTCACAGCTCAGGACAACTGGAGTCTTCCTACTACCACACTGTCCCCTCATCGTGCCTGCACTATAGGATCTTTCCCCACACCTCCCCTGCTATCCTGTCCCCTCCCCATATCATGCCTCTTCTGCACCCCTACTACCCACCCCAGCTATCACTTCTCACTGCACAGCACCTAGAGATAACAGTGGCCAGGTGTGTGTGAGTTGTGCTCAGTTAAATACAAACATAAAATTGCATAATTAAACAATGTGATGATAAATGCAGTTTTGGCTAGATAAGGCCAATTAATCCTGCATCACCTGCCCTAGCATACTGACATCAATTGAATTTTTGAAGACACCTTGGACTGTATATTTTACTGTAACACTCTGCTAAACACACATCAGTGAACATCAAAATTATACATATACACTGTGCAGCACAATTAAAGGATCCTTTTTTCAAGATTCTGTAATTGTCTCCCATTGCAGTGCAGAAGTTAGTAATTTGACTCAATTGTGTGTACACCCTTCCTCTGTAGTGGTGCAAAAATGTGGCACCCTATGATTTCACCCTCAGGCTCAGCAATGCTTCAAACAGCACAGTATGTAAACAGGAGAAAAAAAAGGCCAGAGCTCAGAAGTTCATGTGAGGTTTAAGGTGGGTTAGTGATGTCACATTGACACCAAATGTCACCACAGTTCTGCTCAAGGCCACGGCAGATGTGTCACATGATGCGAAGGTTGTCACACCCCCTCTTACCACATTTCACAACTTCTCACAATGCCTGTGTGCTGGAGGTCAGAACCATGATGCCCAGTTTTTAAATCTCACAGTTTTTTTGTGGGTGGCCAAGGAAAACATTTCAGACATGCCATCACTCAGAATCAATGTGAAAAGACCTCAGGGGGTGGCATAAGGGATGCCAGTGAAACCACCCATTACCTTGGGGGTGTTGATACCTACACATTTTGCAGTTGAAAACAACAACAAACAGTTTGATATGCAATAAGATGATGTTCTTGACACCCCCAGGGTGATTCAACTCATCTCTTAGGACATTGTGGAGCCGCAATCCCATTGAACATGATCCGACCCTTTTGAAGTGTAGCATGACCACAGTTTTTGCTCTATACAGGATGGAACCATCAGGGATCTTCTGAAACCATTTGATGAAATTTGAATGCGATCTGAAGCGACAAGGATGTTTCTGCTGTCATATGCCCTCTTGTGGTGTGATCACGGGAGTGGCAGGCAGGGGGGGGGGGGGGGGGGGAGGAGCCGGTGCAGCAGGCACGTACAACATTGAGACATAGTGAATAAAACAACGAAGTTCCCATTGTCTGGCTAGCAGCTTTTCATGTGATGGCCCCTACTTTCTGAGAAAATCAATGTTGAAGTTTTATATGTTAGACTTGTTTCAGCAAAGTGAGCATAGCATAGCATCTAAAGTTCTCGACTGCCACATTGGCAGCACAGGTTTAAATCCTACCTTTGTATGGTTTTTTTCCTTCAAATTCTTCATATGGAATATCATTAAGAAGCAGGTGTCATGCAAAATTATTCAAACATAGTCATTTTTGTCATAAATGTCAGTCATTACAGCAAACTTTCTTCAAATGTGTGTTCTGTTTGTTACTGGATAGATTATAGAATTATTATTACTCACAATCACTTGCTGTTCTAGAACAGAATTGCGGATCATATTTGTTGTAGTAACTGAAACACAAGTTAGTAGAGCACCACACATTTACTGAAAGCTACTGATTTGCAGGCACATGGATTTCTCAGAAGACATAGTGGAAAATACAGTTTGTTTTAACTCAAAATGGATACTATTTTTTTGACTAGCTTTGGTGTGACCCATGCATATTTTATCATCCCTGGGAAAGTTGATGTGCTAAATTGATGCAAAATTAAAGAATCTATTTTTGTGGAATCTTCACTCAAAGTGATGAAGTTGAGAAAAAAGTACACAGACAGTATTTGCACCCATACTGCCAGCATGGTATCCACAAACCTTAGCTGTTGTACTATATGCTTGCTTTGTCAAACATTTGGTAATGTTATAAGTGTAGGAGGTACACATAAAAATTCAGTATTAATTTTCTCGAAAACCACGAGCTGTCACATGAAAATCTGCTAGCTGGGTTTTCTGGACAGGACCTTCTACAACATACGTAAGATTCATCAAAATCCATGATTAACAGCCTGATAATCCCACTGTAAAACTCCCAGTTCAGCAACACCCTCTGTGCCACCCATACACTTTTTTTAAGCTCTTTAAAATTTTCCTATGCAAAAACAACCATTCACCAATTCCTAGGTTCTGGCATGACAGGCATCCCTTTATACACATTTTAGATTTTATATGCAGGTAGTAAGTGCTAGTTCAGTGATGTAGTGCAACTCTGCTGAAGTGTGTCGAAACAGTTGCCTGTCGCACCTGCACCCAGGAATCAGTGAATGGCTGTATCTCTACAGTGACATTTTTAAAGTGCCTGACTAAGCTGCATGGGTGACACTGAGGGTGTTGCTCAATTGGGTGTCTTAGAGGGATTTTTTGCCATTTTATTCATGTACATGTTAATGTTGGAAGCCCACATGAAACACCCTTTGCTGCTTCAGACTAGGGTGTTGGTAAAATATCGATATATCACTATTTTTTCCAAAAAAAATATTGATATATATCAGAGATATTTTTTCACTGATACATCAGTATTGAAATGGTAGTATTGAGTGCCAATATTTTCATTATATATTATATTTTTTTCTCAATTTTTGATAAATATTTGAAGTGCTCTTTTAAAATTGTAGTAGAACATAATTTTAGTTTCACTGTGTGAAGGAGTCTTACTACTTTTTGAGCTTTCATCACATCCAGTCTTTCTCTTTGACTGTGTGAAGCAAATATAGATGGTACAAAGAAGAAGTCTGATTGCCCTGGGGGGTGGTGGTGTGAATGGAATAACAAGATAGCCGATATGAAGAAATAGCACATCAGTTGCATTAAAAAACAATTTCTAATGTACTTCTTCACATCGGCATTCTTCAAAAACAGGTGTTGGAACTGATGAACAAAAATCTAAATGACAAGACTGGTCTTTGCAGCAGACAGAAACATGTGAGAGGAAATGCTGATGTAATTGGCACTCAGCACTACCAACAAAAACTGTAACCTTTATCTTCACCATGTAATTTTGACACTACAACTGTTAGGTCTCTGGCATTTGAAGAAGTGAAAAAACAGGGAAGTTGACATGAAGTGTTCCAGACAAATCTGATTTGTGATGAAACCGAACAATGAACCATCAGACATCTTTTATTGTGCCACTTACCTATAGTTACCACTGTTAGCAAAGTGGTTGTCACCAGGCATGAACGTGCATCCGTTTCCTTTCAATACTTGCTCTAAGGGGGATAAGCAGGCTGCCAGCTTGTTGATGTACAGAATATCTAATAATAAATCAGTACTTAAATATATAGCTCTAAATCTGGCAGTATATTAACAATTTTTCCGCTGGTATGTTAATTTTTTTGCTGTCAATACACTGATATTTTTTTTATATCTTAAGGGCCAATAATGATTTTTTTTAACACTGATTTATTATATTCCTGATATCTTTAAAAATATTGACAGTCCTACTTCAGGCCACATTCAGATTTCATTGAACATTTTGAAAAGTTCCTCATGGTTCCACCCTGTATACCATATCAGAAAGCATGGTTGCTCTACACTCAAAAGGGTCAGATCACTTTCATTGGGAATTGCAACCACCTCAGAGAGGGGTTGAATCATTCACCATTTATAAGCTGCTTTCTGCAGCAAAATGTACCTAGGCATAATTCAGCAATTTTTAGTAATACATATTATCCATAAATTTCTGATGCTCTGTGACAATAAGTATATCAGGGTGCAGATTTCTAATTAGAACATCAAAGCTATGTATTTTCTTCCTAACTCATCTGCTTTTCAATGCAAGATAGATATAGTTCTCCCTTGTGAGCAATGTCCTTTATGGGGTACATATGACTTACGCAGATTGGGACTGTATCATTCAAAATGGCTCGTGTGTGTTGGTGCCCTAAAACAAACCATTGTTGTCCGTTAAAGAAATCACTTCTATGACATGACTTTGCCTGCATTCTTGTCCTTGAGTGAATGACATTTGTTGCAGTATATTGCCTGTTTAGTTTCTTGTACAGTCTATATATAGCACAGAAAGACAGAATTTAATTAGCATGTGATCCACTGTAGGAAGATTATGAGTACACAATGAATGCATATAATTGATAACTGGTTTAGTAACAAACAATTTTTATGTTTAGAATCATGGGCTGAAAGTGTATGAGCGCAATCCAAACTTGTACACACCACTGAGACCAGATTTCTGGAAATCAAACAGTCCTCGATCTCTCACACTTGGTCAAGATGACAGCTATAATAAAGAACAAATTGCTAAATTTTCACATCTTGATGCAGAGGTAAGTTGGTTATTGCCTTCACTTATGTGCACATTGCTACACAAGTGTTATTTCCTTGTTGTTATTTACATACTGGAATAACTAGCAAATAAACTCACAACTCAAAATATCACATCACAAAGTAATGTAACCCTATATAGATATGAAGAATTAATTGTATGCACCACACATCACAGAATGACAGTTGTGATGGGGGAGGTACAAGTGTGCTCCCCTCCCCTCCCATCACACATATAGACATACATGTTGTGACTCGCCGATCATTCAAAGTGCCGCCGCACAATTACGCGCATCCTCTACGTGCGGTGCTGTCTGCCAGCCATGCAGCAGCTGCCCCACCTAAGCAGCCAGCCGAGCAGCAGCCGCTAGACTGGGACTCAGTGCTCATTCAAATGCTAATGTGTACACATGTCTTACTTGTCAACTTACTCTATGACTTATATGTGTTGTGTCGTTCTGAAATATATGTGTTAAACTTGAAGTTATAAAAATTGGTGATGAGGATGGGATTTTTCCTTTTCACCATTGACCCACAGGTTTCCATGGCTACTGTCGAGCAACTAGTGCAAAATCTCCTTGAACAGCAAACACTTCTAACAGCGGCGATTCGCGATTTCGTCGCGATGTCAAATGCGGGGCATTTCTCGTCGTTGGCTATACCTCCTTTTCCTCCTTATGATGAGACAGCGGACGACTGGTCTGATAATGAAAAACGTCTTCAACAGCACTTCTTGGCATTTCATGTCACGGATGAACAACCATGTAAGTCTCTGTTCCTTTCCTGGATTTCACCTCAAATGTATCAGTTGTTGTCGCAATTGGCTCCTTTTGAAGGATCCTGCATCTTTGTCCTTTGCTGAAATGTGCTCACTTCTGTCTGTCTATTTTCAAAAGCAAACGCATGTGGTAGCCTCTCGTGTTGCCCTTTATTGTCATCAAAAACAGCCACATCAATCCTATCGTGCTTGGGCTGCTGAACTTCACGGCCTCAGTCGAAAGTGTCAATTTGTTACTGACATTCACAAAGAATCCTATGCCGATTCCATGGTATGGGATGCTATTATCCGGTCGGCTCCCGACAAAGGGCAACATGCCCTTCAGTTGGCAAATCCGACTCTAGATGAAGTTCTCTCCATTGCGCAGTCTTTTGAAATTTCTCGCGCTGCTGGGGCGCAAATAAGGGCGTGGGGTGATGTCAGGGAAATACAACATCTGTGCACTGTTGACGATGTGTGCAGTGCGTCCCCACTGGTCGACGTGGCCGCAGTGCGCTCCCACGTGCAGCCTCGGCCTAACCGTAAACAACCCACTAAGAAACTGCAGCAAAACCCCCAGCAACTTCCTTCACGCCCGCGGAGTTTTACGAAACATACATGCAAGGATTGTCCCCAACGTTGGACTGTGTGTCACAATTGCAAAAAGAAAGGTCATGTGTTTTCCGTTTGCAAATCCGACCGCATACATGATGTTCATGAACATGACGCTGATTCTGATTCTGTGTTGTCTGTCAATTGTACTTCTTCCCTTTCAGGGAAGTTATTCCTCACTGTCCAAATCCTTGGTCGAGATGTTCACATGCAGGTGGATACTGGTTCTGCTGCCACTATAATTAATTCTCAGACGTATCTTTAATTGGGTTCTCCACTCCTGTCACCTGTCACTCGGCAATTATGGACGTACAATAAATAGAAGATTTCTCTCTTGGGACAGTTTGATGCTGAGGTATCTTATAAATCCATCATTCGCACTGTTCCCATATTTGTGGTCGACCAGAGTAACACGGAGAATCTTTTTGGTTTTGATGCCTTTCGTGTTTTTGGGTTCTCCATAGATGACTCTGTCAGTATCATCTCTGATGCTATTCCTTATGCCCAATTGGATTCCTTGTCGATGACATTTTTGTCCCTTTCTTCTCCTGGGTTAGGCCGTGCAAATGACTTTGAAGCTCATATCACGCTCAAACCCACTGCTCGGCCTAAGTTTTTTCGGGCTCGGCTCATTCCTGTGGCCCTTCGTGATCGGGTAAAACGGGAGATGGATCGTCTCACTACTTCAGGGGTCTTGCTTCCTGTCATTTCCAGTGAGTGGTCCTCTCCTGTCATTGTCGTTGGTGATTTCAAAGCCACTGTAAATGCTCAATGCCTCATCAACACTTACCCTATGCCCCATCCTGAAGAACTGTTTACTAAACTTGCTGGAGGCCAATATTTTTCTAAAATTGACCTGTCAGAAGCTTATCATCAACTTCCTCTTGACGCTGCTTCCCGGCAGTTGCTGGTCCTTAACACGCCTTTCGGCCTCTATCAATACCAATGATTGCCATTCGGAGTTGCTAGCGCCCCTGCTCTCTTTCAGCGGTTCTTGGAACAATTATTGCTCCCTGTCTCTGGGTGTATCAATTACATGGACGATATTGTCGTCACTGGCTCCACCACTGAAGAACATCTTCAAAATCTCCACACACTTTTTCATGTCTTAAAGACTGCCGGTCTTAAGTGTAATCTTCAGAAATCAAAATTTTTTCAGGCATCTATCACGTACTTGGGTTTTCAACTCTCTCGGAATGGTATTCGTCTGCTTCAGCAAACTGTTGCTGCGATCAATGCCCTTCCTCGCCCTACATCTGTTAAGGAACTGCACGCCTTCTTGGGGAAAATAGCATACTATCACATGTTTTTACCATCTGCGGCTTCGGTGGCTCAGCCATTGCATCGCCTGTTGCATAAAAACGTGCCTTTTCACTGGTCCGCGTCATACGATGCGGCTTTCCAGAAATTGAAGACTATGCTGAAGTAGGCCCCATGCGTGGCTACTTATCAACCTGGCCAACATCTTGTTCTTGCCACAGACGCCTCTCAATAAGGGGTCGGTGCAGTCCTTGCGCACCGTTTTTCTGACGGTTCAGAACAGCCCATTGCTTATGCCTCCAAAACGCTCACGGATGCCCAACAAAAGTATTCCCAAATTGAAAAAGAAGCTTTGGCCATTATTTATGCTCTTCATAAGTTTGGTGTTTTTCTCTATGGCTCAAAATTTCACCTTGTTACGGATCACAAACCACTTGTTTCCTTGTTTCATCCATCAACATCACTTCCCGACAAGGCTGCACACCGCCTCCAGTGTTGGGCTCTTTACTTGTCTCGTTTCAATTATGAGATTCATTTCCAGCCAACAGCTCAACATGCAAATGCTGATGCTCTGTCTCGCCTTCCCATGGGTCCTGATCTGGCATTCGACAGGGACGAACTTTTGTGTTTCCACCTGGATGTTGCCAAGCAGCGGGTTGTGGACGGGTTCCCCATCACTGGGGACAGGCTGGTGGCTGCTACGGATTCTGACCCTACCCTCTCCCGGGTTTTACACTGTATTCAGAAGGGTTGGCCAGATCGCCCGTCCGCTAAGACTTCTGATCCATTGCAGAACTACTACGCTTTGCACTACTGCCTCACAGCTAGGGATGGTGTTATCCTCCTTTCCACTGACAATGCTTCGCCGCGTGTTGTGGTACCTGGGGCTTTGCATGCTTTGGTCTTGCGCCTCCTTCACCAAGGGCACTGGGGTGTGTCTCGCACAAAATCTCTGGCGCGCCGTCATGTGTACTGGCCTGGCATCGACTCTGAAATTGCATACATGGTCGCTGCCTGCGGCCCTTGTGCATCACAGGCCGCTGCCCCGAAGTCATCTTTGTCACCGTGGCCTTCGCCTGAGATGCCCTGGGAGCGCATTCATGCTGACTTTGCGGGACCCTTTTTAGGTACTTATTGGCTCCTCGTAATTGACTCCTACTCTAACTTTCCTTTCATTGTCCGTTGCACGTCGCCTACCACCGCGGCAACCATCAGTGCTCTCACCCGCATTTTTTCTTTGGAAGGCCTCCCGTCTACTCTTGTTACTGATAATGGTCTGAAATTTGCCTCTTCCGAATTTGTGTATTTTTGTGCTCATCACTGCGTTATGCATGTCACGGGCCCGTCGTTCCATCCACAATCAAACGGTGAGGCTGAACGGCTGGTCCGCACATTTAAGGCTCAGATGCGGAAACTTCTGACTTCTTCTGCTGCTGATGATGCACTTCTCCAGTTTCTGGCGTCTTACCGTTTAACTCCAATGGGCAACCACAGCCTGGCTGAGCTCTTCCATGGCCTACAGCCCCGCACGCTACTTCATCTTCTGCAGCCTTCCACCTCACGGCCGCAGGTGCCTTCACTTGGCCGGTTCACCGCCGATGACCTCGTCTGGGTACGGGGATATGGCAGGCGGTGAAAATGGAGTCCGGGCCGCATCTTATGACACCGTGGCTGACGCCTGTATGAAATCCAGACAGACACGGGTGTTGCAGTGCGTCATTCGGACCAGCTTCGGCCTCGTGTGCCGGCAACGCCTGTTCTGAATGCCGCTACCCCACCTTCAGCTCTACCTGGCGCTCAGGATCTTGGCATCTCTCAATACTCACAACACACCCCTCTCACCGTCATCGCAATGCCACCACAAGAACGGACGCCACCAGGAGACATGCCCATGCAGGAACTGGATGACCATCCCCTCTCAGAGCCAATCTACTCGCCTCCTCCTCCAACGGTCGCCGACACATCGCCCATGTCTCCTGTTATATCAACTGGACTTGCCGCAATGGGCAGATTGCTGCATGGGGCCCCAACAGATTCGACCCCTATGTCTCCTGTCATCTCGACCTGTTATCATCGAGGACACTTCCGTCCGTATGGAAAGTCTCCTCCTCGAGACTTTACGGCGAGTCAAACAACGCCTATGCATGTTAGCCATCTCCAGGACACCTCCATCAGGACCAGTGCAACAATTTCAAAGGGGGAAAAGTGTTGTGACTCGCCGATTATTCAAAGTGCCGCCGCGCAATTACACGCGTCCTCTACGTGCGGCGCTGTCTGCCAGCCATGCAGCAGCTGCCCCACCTAAGCGGCCAGTCGAGCAGCGGCTGCTAGACTGGGACTCAGTGCTCATTCGAATGCTAATGTGTACACATGTCTCGCTTGTTAACTTACTCTGTGACTTACATGTGTTGTGTCTTTCTGAAATATATGTGTTAAACTTGACGTTATAACAATACACACACTGGTTGTATTTTTAAATATCTAGCAGAGTAAGATGATGCAGTTGTTAAGACACTAATTTCAGAAGATCTGTGGTAGTTTCAAATTCCCATTTACACATCCAGATGTAGCTTTCCCATGGTTTCTCTAAACTACTTATGGCAAAGTTTGCAACCATTCCTCTGAACAAGACTTAACAAGTTTCCTTCCTCATCTGTCCACAGTCTGAGCTCGTGCTTCACATTCAACAAATTCATTGTTAACAGAACCTCACATTCCATCCTTCTTTATTTTGATGTGGATGAGAAAAAGAGATAGCAAGAAGACCTGAAAATGTATTAACAGAGAATGAAATACAATCCAGAACTATTGGTCAAAAAGACATCATCAAATAGATTACACACACACAAGAGATTCTGCAGTTCAGAAAATCAGTCACCCAACAACATCTTGTTATTAAACTATTTCTTCTGATACTGTTGTTACTGTGATTAATAATTCTTCTCATTTTAGTGCCATAGTAGTGCATTTCTTTCCTTCCAAATTACCTTTCTCTCATATTTCTAGTTAAACAAATACTGAATTTTTCAGAAGCACCAGTTGCAGATCTTTGACCAAAATTGTCTAAAACTTTGCTGCTAGATGTATTGATGAAAAACTAATAACCATCACTATTAGGTTGGGAAACACACAAGTTGGTGGTATTAGCTGTTTACATCCCAGCAACGGGAAATATCTTAAGCTTCATAAAACAGTTAGAGACATTTTTGTAGACTTGAATGGAGAATTGTTGTGGAAAATTAAACATTGATTTTTTGTCAGATAGAAGTGGTTTACAATGTTATTAAGTCTGTACACTGAACAAACTGTGAAAGAAACTAAGGAGAAATTTAGCAATGCAATTAAAGTTCAAGGAGAAGAAATGAAAACTTTGATATTTTCGTATGACATTGTAATTCTGTCAGTGATGGCAAAGGACTTTGAAGAGCAGTGGATGGAATGG
The DNA here is from genome assembly GCF_023864275.1 of Schistocerca cancellata. Classification (NCBI taxonomy): domain Eukaryota; kingdom Metazoa; phylum Arthropoda; class Insecta; order Orthoptera; family Acrididae; genus Schistocerca; species Schistocerca cancellata. Next base: position 743,463,839 of record NC_064628.1, on the reverse strand, counting down.
ATGGTGTCTTGAAAAGAGATTATTAGATGAATATCAATAAATAAAACAACACTAATGATTTATTTCTTTCTTTTGTCATCCATTGTCCAGTTTACATTTTATCAATCTCATCAGTGGTTGATACACTGTTTCTTATAAAACACATAACTAATGGACTGTAGATTAATTAAATCAAGCAATGCTAAGAAAATTAGGTTACAAAATGAGACAATAAAAGTAGTAGATGAGTTTTTCCATTCAGGCAGTAAAATAACAGATGACGGCCAAAGTGGCGAGAATATAAAATGTGGATTGACAATAGCAAGAAAATAATTTCTGAAAAAGAGTGATTTTTTAATATCTAATAGAAATTTAAGTGATAGGAAGTCTTTTTTGAAGGTCTTTGTCTCGAGTGTAGCATTGTATGGAAGTGAAATGTGGACAATAACCCACTACTTAAGAAAAGAAGAGATCAGAAGCTTTTGAGATGTGGTGCTACAGATAACGTGGAAGGTTAGATGGGTAGATCAAATTACTAGTGACAATGTACCAAACCAAATTTGGAAAAAAGTTATGACATGGCTTGACTAAAAGAAAGGAATCAGTTGATAGATCATAGACTAAGGCACTATGAAATAGTCCATTTGGTAATGGAGTGAAGTATGCGGGGTGAGGGTTAAAAATTGTAGGGGTAGACCTAGACATGAATACAGCAAGCAGGCTGAAATGGTGTGGGTTGCAATAGTTTTGCAGAGATGAAGAGATTTGCACTGAATAGAGTAGTGTAGGAAGCTGCATCAAACCAGTCTTTGAATTGAAAACCACAAAAACAGTACTAATCAAGGACCACTTCTCTTATCAGCCACCTTGTGTGTCACCTGGTTATTCTCTCTGGTTTTGCCTTGGATTTGCCTCTTCGCTGCTCTTGATCTCATTGCCACCATTGTGGCAACTGCTTTCATAGCACCTCATTATTGTATGGTTGTTTGTCCTTGTCTGGGTTCTGTCGTCTTGTAGTCTGTGTGTTGTGTTTCATTCTCCATCCTGGGTAGCTCCCTCTATTTCTGCATTCATTGATGTGCACACCGGTATCCAGCTACCATGTATACAGCACCACTATAGTCATTGGTGTGCAGTTTTGGGTTATTTGCCACAGTGAATTTCCCAGTGTTAGGTTATTTGTCACAGTAAATTTCCCAGTGATGACTGAAGGACATACTGCAACAGCCGCTGACACTTTGTCTGTAGACTCAACTATCTCCAATTATTTAGAGTTAAAAGTGACAGTAAATGTTTTGTTTTGTTATAATGGCCAATTTTTAACAATTAAATATGTTGAACATCTAGATTCAGTTCATAGAAGGAAACCATGGTATATCCAGTGAGGGGCACACAATCACAGGGAGAAACAAAAAAAACAGTTTCAAGAAAGCTAGAAAATGTAATGGATATTGACTAGTAGCAGGCTACCCTAAGCTATTTGCCACAAAATCTCAAACTTAATTTGCAGTTCAGCACTGTTCTTGCAGCTGAAAATGCCATATAGCTCTGATTGTAAGTTTTAAAAGTTTCTATTACTGTTTTACCTTTGCTTTATGATATTTTTCCATGTGTCATCAGCCAGTGTCAAAAACCACTAAAAATGTGGATATAGAATGTACTAGCATGTATCTGGACATTACATAACAGATAAATAATTTGTACAAGTCTCATGCAAATTATACTCTGTTAAAGACGCAAGTTATAGGTAGTAGTCAATTATTAAAAAATGTTAACATAAGTATTTTGGCGGAAAATTAATATAGTTTTTTCAGTAATTTTGAGTTTTATTTTTTAATAATATGTGCTTCATTTCCTCCCTCCATCACCCTTCAACAAAATAGAGTTGTTTGACTGTACCTCAGATTATGGGTACATTCATGAAAGGAATGTACTGCATCATACAATCATAAACAATGACTCAATCATAGCGACTGGACAAAAATTATGAGAAGACTGCTGGGAAAAGATATATAAATTAGACTGTGCCCACAGAAAATTTAACTCTTTGTTAAACATATTCCTACAGCATATGAATTCTGTTTTCAGTTGAAACACATGTGGATAAAACTAAATGAAGTAGGGACTAGGATGGATAACTCTTGTGATTAAAGTACCTTGTGCTAGGAAGGGAGAGCTGAATTTGATTCAGAAGAAAATATGTAGTCTAGGGTTGAAATTTGATTATGACTAGTAATGTAAAATCCTTCAGTTTTTATTTAAAAAATTAAACACATGTGTTCTGTACAGGAGATAAAACAATCCAAGAATATATCATAAACAGTTTTCATTATTATTAACAAAAGACTGACAAAAATAGTAATACAAATGAAGCAGAATTTCTAGAAATTTTTTGCGGCTAAGATGATGAAATATTTCAGTGACAGCCCCCCAAGTTCAATGGCTACATCTGCACAGGAAAATATCGCATCTGATAGTAAACAACCAAATACAGATGCATTATATTTACTTTTGGCAAACACTGCTTGCACCAGCAATACACATTAGTTTCAAAAAATAAACCCCTAAGATGATTACAAAATTCGTCAGGTCACTCAAATGCAGTATTTCTGCTGGGTATGCCAGTGTTTCCAGCATAGTATTGCAATGTTGTGCGAGCTGCCTTTAAGCTCTCTTTGTACTGAGATGAATTTCCTGAGAGCCTGAAATATTATGTAGCCATCTATAAAACTGGATTGAAGAAAAAAAGTCTAATTAGTTTTTAAGGGAGCAGCCTATGACTGAATACTGACTCATTATTCTGAGCAGTACTTCTCAACTGCCTCCCAGATTGGCTTTTGTAAAGTATTCTTCACAAAGAATGCTATACAAGGTGTCACAAATGAAATCCTGGCAGAGATAATTAAGAGAAATTAATCTGTTGGTATTTTCTGTTACCTTCTCCAAACCTTAGATTGTGTCCCACCTCTTCTGCATGCCAGCAATGAATATCCACTGTGCTTCAGAAATAATAGAAGTACATACCACTGTATATGTATTAGAAATTAATAGAAAATGATCCTGAAGATAAAAAAGTACCAAAATCAAATGATGGAAACTCCAAGTAGGAATATCAACAATGTAGGAAAAGATAGATTGCTACTTCCTGTAAAGATGACACATTAAGTTGCAGACAGGTACAGTTAAAAATACCTACTCATGAGCTTCCGGCCACAGCTTTCATCAGAAATTGAGAAATATGCACCATGCATTCACACAAGCAAGCACACCTTGCATACACATAACTGCCAACTCTGGTAACTTGGGCCAAAAAGCCAAAAAGCCCAAGCTGCTGGGCATTCTTGCCTGAGCTGCTGGAGTTGGCAATTATGTGTGTGAGTGTGTGTGTGTGTGTGTGTGTGTGTGTGTGTGAGGTGTGCTTGCTTGTCTGAATGAATGGTGTGTGTGTTTCTCTTTTCTGTCAAGGCTGGGGGTGAAAGCTTGTGTGTGAGTGTCTGTTAATATTTGCTTGTCTGAAACTTACCATATAATCTAAAAACAAAGAAGATGTGACTTACCAAATGAAAGTGCTGGCAGGTCAATAGACACACAAACAAACACAAACATACACACAAAATTGGGGGTTGGAATGACTCCTTACCCTCTCCCTTAAAACCCACATTCTTTCGTCTTTCCCTCTCCTTTCCTCTTTCCTGACGAAGCAACCGTTGGTTGCGAAAGCTTGAATTTTGTATGTGTATGTTTGTGTTTGTTTGTTTGTCTATCGACCTGCCAGCACTTTCGTTTGGTAAGTCACATCATCTTTGTTTTTAGATATATTTTTCCCACGTGGAATGTTTACCTCTATTATATTCATATCATTACCATATAATCTTTATGATAAGTAGCAATCTGTCTTTTCCTACATTACTAAAAGCTAACAAAAGATCAGAAGTTGCTTGGAAAATTTTTCCCACATAGTTTGTGATTTCTCTTGCAGTACATTCCTGAGGATCATTCCTCATTGAAGGAACTAAAAGACATGAAGTTTGAATGAATGAAAATAATTTTTGAACTTCATCATTGTCCACTAAAATGAAGAAACTTGAATGGTCTAAATTTAAAATAAATGTGGATATTGTAATATTATTATTGTTAAAGTGATTGTCAATGTTTCAGATTTATGCAGAGTATGAGCAGCATTTAATGAAGATTGTGAAGATTGTGGAGCCATTCTTGGACACATCTCCAACAGATATTGGGAAAATATTTAGTGAAAACACGTACATAAAAAAAATTCTGCATGTCCTGTCAACACCAGAGTTAAAAATTGCTGGTAACTTAATACATGCTTTCAAAAATGAGTAGTTTATATTTCTTTAGACTGCAGTTGGAAATCATTCTGGGTGTTCTGTAATCTCAGACTAGCCCCCTAATGCTTTCATTGAATATAGAAGTGTGTGCACTTCAATTGGATGCTAACGCAATTTTCTGTACTGTTATATGTTTCTGTACATCACTCAGCAATCACCTGCAGCTGGATGGATTCTTCCCCTCATTTTCTTATACCTCATAGAGTTATGATAGTATGTTATTAAAACATAAATTTTCTTCAGTATCTAGCCTTGGCACAAACTTGAAAAAGAAACACTTTATGAAGTTCCTAATTATAATTATCTGTTCCTTTATCTCTGGTAGTAGAATATTGTCATTAGAATCACAGAATGAACTTAATAACTTCTTTTATACAGGATGACATTACTAAAACTCAAAAACTGTAGGAATGGGTTCCTGAATGGAAGTGGAGCAAAAAAGATCCTGTGAACATGACTACAGAAATGGACGGTGTGCGTGCAACAACAAATTGTCCTTTAACACAGTACTGAGCTGCATCGCATCCAGATCACAACAGATGTTCAAAGTGGCTTCCATGGGATAGAGTGCATATGTTCACACATCACAACATGGATTTCTGTATTTTGGCTTATGCTGTATTGATGGTCCACTTGCCTAGAGCTTGTCCTATTGTTCGTCTCAATACCCTGTAGACCACAGTTGTCCAATCTGGTGTACACACTGTCCGATGCCTCCCTGAATGTTCACCTGCCTGAAAGGACTCATGATCACACAAATGCCCAAAAAGGGCCTGAAATGTTGGGTGATGTGGTTGGCATCTGTGAGAGTACTAGTTTTGGTATAGCTATTCTGCCTTTCGACCATTTCCATTTGCTTGGCCATACATGAACACCATCTTTGCTTGTTCATGACATGAGTATCAGACCATTCTGCTCCTTACACTGTGTCAATCACACAGCCTGCAACACACAAGGAACTCACAGAATGTGGGCAGAGGAACTTTCATTTGTCAGCGCCATCTACCATGGCAACAATGCATTTCTGGACACATGTCCGTTGAACCTTTTTTTCCCAATTTCCAGTAAGGAAACTGTTGTGTCTAGACAAGACAGCCTAGACACAATGAGAGGAAGCTGAAAGGCACGCGCTTAAACTCACGCAGGCTGGCGTGAGGTCTGAAACAGGATACGTAATGAATGCTATAAAGAAAAGTACGTAGCTTCTGGAATACTTAACTTTAATCCACATTTGTAGAACATCGCTCTTGATGATACATTAATAGAATCTCAATATCAATTGAATATGGCGCCTTGCTAGGTCGTAGCAAATGTATCTGAAGGCTATGCTAACTATCGTCTCGGCAAATGAGAGCGTAGTTGTCAGTGAACAGTTCCTTGCAAAGTCGACTGTACAACTGGGGCGAGTGCTAGGATCTGTCTCTAGACCTGCCGTGTGGCGGCGCTCGGTCTGCAATTACTGACAGTGGCGACACGCGGGTCCGACGTATACTAGCGGACCGCGGCCGATTTAAAAGCTACCACCTAGCAAGTGTGGTGTCTGGCGGTGACACCACAGAAACCATCCCTGAAGTTTGTCGATTTTACTAATGTTCATCCTTTATATCTCTCATCTTCTTCAACACCCCATATAAGGTCATAGGAGCATTTCCCTTCTAGAGCTAAATATTAATGTTCTGAACAAAAATAATCATATTTATGCCTGTATTTCATTGGACGTTTGAAACTCATGGCTTCTGCATGTTAGTCATTTGAGTGTACCCATTAACCATGGAGATTCCAGACAGCTACAAACAGAATACAAGCTATTAGTGACAAAAAGGCAACTTTGTCACACAGGGTAAAAGACAAAATGCATTTGGACTTTTTTTAAAGTGATAAAGACATTTTCTCTTACCACTTCAGGAACGCGCCTCTGTACAAATTCACCCAAGATAAAACAAGATTCTAAATACGCCATTATTGATAAAGTTGATTTGGTGGATGTGAAGATGTTCCCCAAGAGCTAAATATTACAGAAGTTACAAGGGGTGTTTGAAAAGTCCGTGCGAAGCCCGAGAGATGGCACCACCGGCGTGTATTGAGGTTATGTTTAGTTAGTAGCATCTTTGGAAAGAACACAACTAAGTTTCAGCCATATTGGTCTATTTCTTTGTGTTTGGCATTTGTATGAATCAAGGAAGTCGAGTGATTGTCAAAAAAGGACGAAAAAGAATTTCGTATGGTGATTAAACATTACTTTATGAAAGGCAAAACACCACAGGAGACTAAAGAGAAGCTTGATAAACATTACGGTGACTCTGAACCTTCGATTAGAACAGTTTATAAGTGGTATCAACATTTTCAGAGTGGCCATATGGGTACAAATGATGCTGTATGTTCTGGACGCCCTGTGGAGGTTATGACTCCAGAAATCATTGATAAAATCCATGATATGGTGATGAATGACAGAAGAGTTAAGTGCATGAGATTGCTAGTGCTGTGGGCATCTTGAATCAATGGGTACATAATATTTTGCATAAACATTTGGACATGAGAATGCTATCCCCAAGATGGGTTCCGCAATTGCTCACGCTTGAACAAAAATGGAATCATGTGAAGTGTTGTAAGGATGGTTTGCAGCTGTTCAGGAAGAATCTTCAGGAACTTAAGTGTCATTTCGTCACTGTGGATGAAACATCGATACATTACTATACTCCTGAGACCAAAGAAAAATTAAACAATGGGTTACCAAGGGAGAATCTGCACCAAAAAAGGTGAAGACCATTCCTTCGGCCAGAAACGTTATGGCGACTGTCATATGGGATTTGCAAGGGATTATCCTCATTGACTATCTGGAAAAGGGTAAAACTATTACAGATGCATATTATTCATTGTTATTGGAACGTTTGAAGACCGAGCTGAAAGAAAAATGCCAGCGATTGGACCACAAAAAAGTCCTTTTCCATCACGACAATGCACCAGCACACACCTCTGGAGTTGTGGTCGCAAAATTAATGGAAATAGGATTCCAACTCATTTCACATCCCCCCTGTTCTCCAGACATGGCTCCCTCAGACTACTATTTGTTCCCCAATTTGAGGAAATGGCTGGCGGAACAAAGATTTTATTCAAATGAGGAGGTGATGCAGCAACTAATAGCTATTTTGCAGACTTGGACAATTTCTATTATTGGAAGGGATCAATAAATTAGAACAGTGCTGGATGAATTGTGTAAGTCTAAAAGAAGACTGTGTCAAAAATAAAAAGGTTTACCCCAAACACGTAAGTAGTTTTTAATTTTGTACAGACTTTTCAAATGCCTCTCGTACATAAACCTTCCTGCATCTCAAAGGAGCCATAAGTATACACTGAAGGGCTTTTTTTAGGGGTTGGGAGCCATGGGCAGTGATATATTACTTTGATATCTACCACTTAAGGATGGTTCGTTGAAGTATCCAAAATATATCTTTCTGTATTATTAACATGATTGTGGATATCACCTTTTTGAGTTAATGATTATAATTATACCTTTTTTATGATTAAAGGCATTTCATCCAATGAGTTAGGAAATAAGGCTAGATAATATTCACAAATTTCTTTATGTACCAACAATGTTAAGCTGATGTTAAATATGAAAAATCTGAAATGTGGAAAAAAGAAAAAAGGAATTTTGGGGAGGGGGATTCATATTGAATAACAACAAATATGACTATCAAAAAATTCTGTTTATCAATACTTATCACTGTGGAGAACACTTTTTAAAAAAAATCTTTATTCAACTTTGATGCCATCTATAAAGCTGTTGGTTTGAAAAGATTCACATCTGATCATGTTAATGACAGGCCGTTACTTTTTTGAGGTCAGCTGTCATAATTAAAAGTGAATAAGATGTGTTTTAGAAGCTGCATACCTTATTACGCAATCATGCCAACAGGATTGCCATATTCACAACTCTTTTAATTGCATGAGATGCTGCACTGCACCCCACAGAGATTGAGAACGTGCCAACTTTTGGAGAGGACACATTGTTTTACCTTGAAATTTCCTTTTTTCCTTTTTCTAACGCATAAAATGACATTTTTTCTTCTTAGTGTTGCATTTGGACCCAGAGATGAAACATAGATAAGCATACCTACAGTACAACATGACCATTTTTCAGTGTTCCCCTGGATATAATCTTTAATTTAGTCTCAAAATACAGTCACAGGTCTTGCTTGTCCTTGGACGAAAAGTAAACTACCGTTGTCAGCAAGATATGCAACAGGAGATTGGGAGGGGGGGGGGGGGGGGCGGAGTGTCCCTATGGGATTTGGGGATGGATGTCAGCCAGACATATTACAACTATGTATGTGTGTATTGTTGATGAGGCACAAAAGAAGTATCCTGGCAATTGGTGCCAGACTTTGAGTTTTAGACCAGTCTATCTCTGCAACTCCATAAGGGCCAGAAAAACTGGGGATAATTTCTGAAATGTTCTCTAAAGGTTCATCTTTATTTGTAAGAATGAATTTTGCTCCTCAGTTGGAGTAGTGTGAACACTCAAAGATATTTACAAACAGAATGTCGTCAGCATGTTATGCCATTAGAGCCTGCCATCTGTGTGTAACAGACAGCATCTTTTAGTTACATGGTGTTCATATTTACAGATAGTTCTTAACTATGGAACTGTTTTCTGGGGAATAAATGAACAAAACCTGACTTGGTTTTCAGATTTTAACAGAGGGTTAGGCAGCTGTGTGTGGGTGGCAGTTCCCTGCTGAAGATGGAGGCACATGTGCAGTAGAAGAAGATCCTGGTGAGGTTACAGCAACTTATTTATTAATTCTTTATTAATTTATTCAGCCTGGACAAACATTCAGGGGAACCCTCACCTCTGGCACAGTTTGGTGTTCTCACACAATATTCCAGCACTGTAGCAGCCGACAAGATAGTAGCAATGAGAGGTTAACATACACTGCACAGGAGGCAGAGCACTGGGCTAGCATCATTGGTATGCTGGACTGAGTCAAAAATGATGGCCCAGAACCAATTGAGGCTCTCTGCAGTGCAAATTATTGGTAGTATCAACAGGTATTATGGTATGCCACAATGTTGATCAGAGCCTAACTCAGAACCATTGGGTGGAGAGCAGTGGCAGTGGGACTCCAGCATTGGTGGGCTGTCTCGTAGAAGTGCCCGTAGAGTGCTGTCTGCCAGGGCATGGGCAGTCATGCAGAGGGTGGATTCCAGCCAGCAGTGTCCTAGTTATAACAAAGAGTCCAAAACCGTGCTGGACACAGACTGAGTGCAGCTATATTGCCCAGCTGGTCGAACAATGACAGACCAGTTCACTTGGGGTTAAATGCTACACCTCCTTGCTGACTTAGAGGTAATGGCTGTGTATGTGTGTTATACCAAATCATGTGGAACAGAGGCAGTGACTGGTTGTCCTAATTGGCCACGGGTTGGACTCTAGTACTTCCTGGAGAGTGGCCCAGTGATGGTACGCATGTTCTAACACAGTGACAGTCGCTTCCGTTAATCACACAGGTCGGTGACCGGCACTGGCTGTCTCTAACTGTGGCCTGACCCTCTGTGATATTTGTTTCCAAGTACTGTGATAATTTATCCCACTACTAGTTACAGAAAAGAGGATGTAAAAATAATAACGAGAAATAAAAACCAGGTTAATTTTAAAGATCTGTTCAAACCACTGGGGAATTTAACTACCCCTTTGAGTATATTCAATCAGATACATTTTTTATGTCTAATGTGTGAATAAAATAATCATGAAATACAAGCTGATAACAATTTAAACTTCATCTGAAAAAACATTAGTCACAAGGCTGCACTAGTCTTAAGAATTATCAGGGTTTGTACTTAGTTGCCCCGTTCTTCATCTCATCAATTAAAAGAAATGTAAGTTTCATTTCATATCTCATCAATGCAACACTCTTCAGAAATTAAATAGCCACCATGAAGTGAAATATTTCCATACAATAAACATAAGCAACTCATTGACAATAGTTTCTTGCGATGAGTCACTATGTTCTAATTCTGCTTCCCCTTCTCTCTCCATCCCTTCCCACATCGTTACTCACTATGAGCTGGCCATTTGCTCACTACTGAGGCATGAGCATGAGCCAGCTCGCATGAGTAGATCAGAAAAATGGCATGCAGTGTGCTTCCAGCTGTCTGGCCTAATGTGGCAGAAAGTCAAGCAGGATAACAAAAAAAGGCAGGTAGGCTGAAGTTCTGTAAGTTCTCTCTTCTGACCCCAGCTATACCATTCAAAACATCCTTTTTGTACTAAAATGCAATTTTATTGACATTTTCTAACTTCTTACGTAATATGAGCTAGTTAGAATGTTTATCATATACATGCTGCACCCTTCAAAAATGATTTCAGGAAACATGAAATGATCTTCATTATAAAGTATTAAAGTATGATTACACACATGTGAGAAGCCACATTTAACAAAAAAGATGTAACTTATAGGTTTGAGGTTTTAAAAAGTTTTTGATAGATGACTGTTTCCCCCCTTTAGCCCTCTTCCCTGCTGCATTATCTCTCCAATTACACAAACAGAAAATATCAGCTGGCATTGTTTATTCCTGCTTACTAATGTACTACAGTGCCGCCTCAATCATCCTGAACCCTTCCAAATGTGGGATGAGATTTCTCCTGTCATCTAAGTTTGCCTCCTCCTTTAGTGTTACTTCCCTCTGTCACCATTTCCTTGATATCACTGTCAGTTAGTTCATCAATTTCATCATTTGCCACCTATTCTGTGATGTCCTGTACATCAACATCCTCACAGCCCTGTAAATGTTTGAGTAATGAAACTATATCATCATTTCCATCTTTGACTTCAATTTCACACATAGATTAAAAGTTAAAATATCAGCTGTGATTGTGTAAAAGAATTTTCCAAGACTTTACAAGTGATTTGTTTGGAGTCTCTTCTCATGCTTCAGCCAACCATCTTATGACATCTAGCAAGTAAATCCTCCTCAGAATTGTTACACAGTCTTTATTATTATCAACTGCTGGTATCAACAAATTAGAGCAGATGGCAGCAATACTTCTTCTTTAGCATTTTGAGGATGCCCTGGTCCATGAGCTGACAAAGAGCAGTCATAATTGGTGGTAAAAATAATGTTTTGTTTATCTTGATGTGTGAGTTCACTATCAGCACAATGCAAAGATGCATTATCAAGGAGCAGCAGAGCTCTACTCAGCAAATTGTCGTGTTTCGAATATTGTTCTACAGCTGGCATAAATTCATTTTGGAACCAGGTTTTAAAGATTTCTGGATTTATTCATACTTTCTTTTGATGGCAGTAATATAGGGTTACTGAGTCCTGATTTTTCAGGTTTTTGAAAACTGTAGGTTCCTATGATTTCCCTATTAATGTAAGCCTAAGCCTTGGTTGCCAGTTGCATTACTGCAAGCCAAATATTGTGCAACTACTTGCCAGAAAATCTCTCCTCATCAATTAACTTTGAAAGACAATCTTTAACAATGACACAGCCTCTTCATCAGTGGATAAGGCATCTCCACTAATGGTAATCTGGGGATTACCAAATGGTTTTTTCCACTTATCCAGCCATCCGCACTGGTAGTAAATTCTGAATCTTCTCCTTCTCTTTGCTGCTGAAATTGCAATGCTTTTTCCTCCAATGCCAGTGATAGGCAAATCTTTTCCTCTTAAATGTTTTTGCCACAAAAATAAAGCTTGCTTAACTTCTTTATGCTTACTTTTATTCCAGTTCCATTACCTTGGGAGGCACACCACTTTTCTATTTCTGCTTGATTTTTCTTCCAGACTCATACAGTACTTTCTCCTCTCCTAACTCCAATAGTTTGGCTGCTACCCCAGAATCTAGTCAGATTACAGCACATAGTTCCTGATGCATAGTCCCTACAAGTTTTTTTAATCACCCATTTTGGATTCTTTGAAAACACACAAGATGGCACAAAACAAAAATTTAATAATGCAATGCAAACACTTCAATGTGTGATAATGCAACTGAATAAACAAAGAACAGAGATTGTCAACGGAGCTGCTGTCTACATATGTTCACTGTCATTTGTGAACTCGGGAAGAGAGCTTCTAAGTATCATTTGTTGAAGACTGGTTCTTATAATTTGTTCAATATTAACAATACCATATATACCTTATAATTGTGGCACCTGATGTGCTAGAAGCACAAAAGACACATAAAACATTTTGAAAGGCCACACAGCATTATAGCCAGTGCCCACATGCTACAGCTTTGGAAAAGTACAGTACGTACAATAAATGAATCCTGATTTTATGATGGAGAAATATTAGTCTGCTACTAATGAAGTAAGCTGGATAGTACAGAAGCTGGATAGTCACAAGCCAGATAGTCGAGAGCCTACTGTACGTAAGAAAATATTCGACTTAGTTATTTCAGACTGGCCTTCATAAATTCTTCCACTTTAAAGAAGTAATATTTTTCTTTGTCTCTGAATCCTCTTCTATTTGACTTTACACTCCTGGGAACCTTGCTGCCTAGACTGTACTTTAGACTGCCATGTCCTCTACATAACCATTGTTTAATTATGGAAACAGCACTGGAACAACAGGTTTGATGGTAATTAATGTCTTCATTTTTGTAAAATTATGTAATTATTCTCTTCTGCAAAATAAATAGCTCTCTGTGGAGGATGCCCCATAATAGAATGCAGTATGTGAATATCACATGTACAGGTGCAAAGTGTATATAGTTTAGTATTTTGATATCACAGACTTTACTGAGGGTATTAAATGCATAACTCGAACTGCTCATTCTATTTCCTAAGTATTTTATGTATGTCTCACCACACAGTGTAATCTATTCACACTTTAAGAAATTTAGTGGTTACCTCTTGGTTTATAAGTACAGTCCATGGCCAATTTATTAGATACACTACAGTTTTTAAGCAAATTTTGTTTTCTGTCTAACAATTTTTTTTAATACATAAATTGTGATAAAAGAATTATGTGTGGTCTGCTTCATAACTAGGGTGACACAACAAATAAATAAAACATAGTATTTGTTGAAAATATTTTATTTCAATAATTACAACAAAAATTAAAATATTGTGAAAGTGAAAACATTAGTTTTAATATCTTGTTAAGCCACCTTTTGCAGCTATGTGGCCCGTAATACAATGTGGCATGCTGTTGATGCAGGACTGTACCGTGTTCTGCATTTGTGGATGATACCACACATGGATGATCTTCTCTAACAACTGTGTTTTTGTTGTGATGACATCTTTTGCCAATTACCTCTTCATTATTTCCCATACATTTTCTATGGGGTTCATGTCAGGACTATTACCTGGCCAGTCTAACAGACGAATATTTTGTTCCTTGAGAAAGGATTTAACTGACCTGGCTGTGTGACAGGGAGCTCCGCCCTGCATAAAAATAAATGGTTCCCCATTTAGGAACCATTCTCTGAGCTGTGATATTAACCATTTTTGCAGGAGTTCCTTGTACTATTCTTGTCTCATTATGCCTTTACCTATGTAAAGACATCCTGTACCTGTGCCACAGGTGACAGACCAAATCATTACCTTAGTTGCGTGTTTTATGGTCTGAATAATGCAGCTGGGATGAAATTTTTCTCCTGTTCAACAGCGCACATATGAGATTTGTTAGTTAAGATTTCAACAGGCTGAAAAAGACAGGATCACTGTAATCACAGAAATGAATTAGGATTTAGTGACATTGATGGGTGCCCTATTCACTGTGAATAGTATAATGAGCACAGCCATTTATATGAGTGACAGTGCTGGATTCCCAGTTGTGATGTTTTTTATGGACATGAAAGTTTGTTTTTTGTGCACAACTTGATTGCAAAGTTAGCATCAGCAACAGAATGACAAGGGTCAAAGAGATGCAACACAGTGTGGTGCCGACAACCATGTAAGAGTTCTGCTGTTGAAGCGTCATGAGTGGGCGTAGTGCAACAGGTTTTCTTCTTGTGTGAAAGATGGAATTTGGACAGCTGAGTCTTGAAAGTGCAAATGAAATGTTTGGCTTCACCGTTCAATCGAGGAGAGAACATGGTCTTTGGATAAGTTGAGTTCCATTTTGTTGGCAAAATTGTTGAAATTATGACAAAGAAAATTGTAGGCTATTGTCCATAACAATTTTTTGTGGAAAAACTTTTAAGCAAAAGATAGAAGTGAGTGCATTGTTAGTGCTGCCACTAATAGTGCAATGCATTTGAATGACAAAAGTCTTGTGTCCTACATGATAACACCCACTCAGTAACTGATTGTCCCAGGCTGTAGTCAATTGGAATTTATTTTAATTCCTCATAAAATTGCAAAACTACAAAATAAAAATAAAAACTATTGACTATTGACTTAGTGTGCTGCCTGAACTCCACCACAAATTAATGGTTGATAAACAATCAAGATTTTTATTCCCTGCCCTTTGAAAACACTTGAAAGATCATAAGTTCCACAGAAAATCATGACGATTAACTAGTTCACAATAGGAATACGTCTTGCATGTAAACCAAGCGAGGTGGTGTGCAGTGGTTAGCACACTGGACTCACATTCGGGAGGATGACAGTTCAATCTCGCATCCGGCCATCCTGATTTAGGTTTTCCGTGATTACCCTAAATCACTTCAGGCAAATGCTGGGATGGTTCCTTTCAAGGGGAATGGCCAACTTCCTTCCCCATCCTTCCCTAATCCGATGAGACCGATGACCTCGCTGTCTGGTCTCCTCCCCCAAAACAATCCAACCCAACTCTTGCATGTAGTTAGCACTGGCCCCTATTCAGGAAATGAAACAAAGTCTGTTCAGATAGTATAGTGATGGAAACGACTGAGCACAGTTGACAGGTTAGTTTCCACACAAGAATAGCAATATTGGAGCACCAAGTCCACTGGAGGCCAAGTCTGAGGAGGCAAAGTTCCCTGGATGATGGCTGACTGCTCGTTGTGGGTAAGGTGTGATATCCTCCAGATTGGACCAGTGTAGACACTGTGAGGTGTAGATGTTAGTAGTTGCCCTGCTTTGGAATTGCTCACCGTGGCTCAATGGACCGGACTGTCAAAGACCAGCACTGTCCTAAATACATGCCCAGCAGAGTGATGCCCACTCAAAACGTGGGTGGCATGTGATTCACGGAGGCAAAGTAGTGCTTCACATTGTCACGCTGTTGTGCTGGATGCAAACGCTACTGGTCTTGAAGCTGGCACCTCTCATGGCAAATCTAGCACACATGTTTTCATGGTGCCAGCAGGAGCTCCACTTCAAAGAGACTGATGGGTTTCAGACACAGTCCAGCTTGTTATGGTTGATTCGCTGTGTCTGTGATACTGTTGCCATCTGAGTCTGTGATGGGAATGTCTCCTGCAGAGCAGGAGTGTGGGCAGCTTGTGGGCTATTACCTCTAATGTGGGTAGCTGTGGTCACAGACGAAGGCCGTGGTTGCATCATCATCCCCCCATCCCCCTCCCCACCCCCCCTCCCCCTCCCCCTCCCCCGCCTTCTATCCCCGGTGAAAAGAAGGTGGAGCCATCTTGATGTCAGATATCATCCCCCATGAGGGAAAGGATGACAGTGCCACCTTGCAAACTGAGGTCCCAGCATTGAAGTGGCATTATTTTTGCATGTGCAACCATGGAGCCAGGGGAATCCGATAAGTGGCCTGTATAGGTTGTCCAAAGGAACAGCTGTGACTGAACTAAAGGAGGCAAGATGACTCTCTGGTGGATCATGTTGCCATCCAACTGATGAATGTTGTTATATGGACCAAACAGATGTGGCTTAGAGCATGGGCTGCAGACTGACAGACTACATCTTGCAAAGTCTTCTCTCTGAAAGTAATGGAATAATATGAGTTGGATATCATTCACTGAAAAGGGGAAGACTGTCTGGTAGAAGAAGATGAGTGCTCCTAAAGTGCCTGTGACTTTGGAAGGAAAAATTAATTACACAAAACATACTACAGTTAATAACAAAGGGTACATATGTCCACGGTGCAGAGGTCTAGTCTCGGCAAAACCAAATTGGCGGTAGAAGCTAGATCTGGAGCCTGTAGAGAGATGTCTGTAGAAGGGTGAGCCACCCCCAATCCTAAAGCAATGAAATTAGCTTCTCTTTCATATGAAACAAAAATAAATATGGAATCATTTACTCCATGCAGTATTATTGCTGTAAACAAATATCAAGCAAAATATGAGCAACATATTTACAATGCAACTGAAAGAGTGCAATGCGCACAAGTAATCATAATCAGGAACACAATGCATTGAAACTAGCTTTTGTGTCATGTCATATCAGATGATTTTTAGGTTTTGTCCTGTGCTAGATTGCAATTATTATCATTCAGTAATGACCACTTAGTCGAAATTGCAGCATTTGGTTTCACAAATAAATAATTTTACAGTCAAAAGGTGACCATAATGACATTCACAAAATTTTTCATGGCTGCCAACCCCAGCTATGAAAAGTTAATCTTACAGTATTCTGGAAAGGAAAGTTGCTACTCACTACATAGGGGAGATGCTGAGTCACAGATAGGCACAATAAAAAGACTGTCATAAATAAGTTTTTGACCAACAAGGCCTTTGTGAAAAATAGACAACTCACACACACACACACACACACACACACACACACACACACACACACACACACACACCACACACACGCTGCATTTTCCCCACATCTGCTTTCAGAAATAATCTCTGAAAACTGTAAATATTATTCCTGCTATTAAACACTCTCTCTTGTATACAGTCCTCATATTCTCTAATTTCTTTTTTGCAGTTGCTGAATTAGTATCAAGTTCTAGTGCCTTCATTTTCACTGTTTCTTTAATTTAATTTTTATTTTTAAATTATTATTACATGCTTGATTTGGTGCATCCACATTGCAATACTGAGTGTCTGACTGGACACAAAAAATTAGGAGGACTTTGCAAAGTTCTATGAAATCCACAACAGCAGAATGAGAGGTTGCAGAATCCAAGACTGTGACTACAGATGGCCAGATCTGGTCAGGCGGTCAGATGGTGCAGCCATTAGAGTTCTGACAAAACTGGACAGGCATTCAGTGAGACAAAATTCCATGCAACCTGTTATTGTGCCTGACTCAACCAAATCGAATCATCTATAGTGCCCTTACCATAGTGCAGTAAACTATAAATGTCAATCAGTTTGAAAGAAAATTAAAAACATAACTCACTACTAACAGATGTAGCAAATTATTTTCTTTGGTCATACCAAAGCAGTCAAGTAAATGTTAAGCTACCAGTAGGAGATAAACAGAGATTATTTGGTGTAAGTGAGTGGGCAATAGCTTCTTTTAATGAAACTGTTTTCTTTCTAATCTATTTGGTTAAATTTAGCTGGCTTAAGCATTAATCACATTGCTAATTGTTAGCAACACTAATGTAGGAAACATCGATAGAGCTTGCATGTGCAGGTAAATTTGACACTGTAATGGCTGAAAAACTGCTGTTTAGTAATGGCTAGTTAGAAGTTACTTTTAGTGCATCAAAAACTGTAGAAATGATAGAATATGCATGTTTCCAATAATTAACTGTCATGCAGTGATAATAGTTTGATTTCCTAGGGCAACAAAACTAATTACTGTAGTACCATCATAAACAACAGCTGGTATTTACTAAAGTGCTATTATGTAGAGCAGTTAGAGACTTTCATAAATTTAGAGAATAAAAATAACAAATTATATTACTATATGTTATTAAAAGATTTATTCACTTCACATTTGTGTAGCTATGGCAATTGAACCTGTTTTAAGTTCCTGCTGTAATGGCAGTTCAATCATAGTGCAGTTTGCCCACAATGCCTTGACAGAATTCTTAGTGGGGAGCAGAGGAACCAACCTCCTCCCACTGGTTCCAAACACATTGTTAAGGGTGCTACAGACAATCCAATTTTATCCAACGGCTAAGCAGATTTGCTCAGGTCAGGCTCATGTCAGGTCACGTGTAGGGTCCTCATCAGTCAGACAGATTGTTTGTCGGGTCTTGTTGGGTGGACATGCCATCCAGCCACCTGACCAGATCTGGTGGATCGAGTAGCTTATCAGTTCGCTGTGAGCATCATGAGTGATGGCTATAATTGCAGAATGAGACATGATTGTTGCAGTCTTGGAACTCCATAAAAGACCTCAAATGTTTGTGTGATCAAACAGTACTGTAATAAGGGTGCTTAAAATCAGGCACTAGAAAGACTGGCAGCAGAGCAGAAGGCAGTAGAACCTAATGCAAGTGAAGGAACAGAAAAGAATAAATTAGAATATATAAGAGCTGAATACAAAAGGAGACATAAATAAAATGTGTATTGTGTGATTTTTGTGTTTACTAGCATCAATAATATTCATTACATTAGCTATAAATGCTACTCGACTTTTCTGTATTCATGCTAGGTAGGAAAAAGTAAAACTTTTCAAACTGACAGTATCATAATATATGTTCCATCACTGTGGTGCTATAAGAATTTAACTTTCTTAAGTGAAGAGCACACTGTGATTAGAAGTGGTGCAGACATCTGTGGTAATGAAGATGAGGCACATAAAAATTTCATGCTTGTCTCCCACCCTACTTCTAATTTCACCTAGCAAATTTACCATTCTTTTTTGGGAAAGATACACTGCTCACATTATTAAAGTAATCAGTAAATATATTTCTAACATTTTTTTGTATCCTCTGTTTGTTGTCTTTGGGTTGCTGGATTAAACTTTAAAGGTGTATTTTGCTGCCAACATTATGTAGTCAACACAGTTATTTGGAATATACCTTTTGGTGGTCCATCTCAAATTATTATGCAGGAAACAGCATCCTAGGACAATTTTATCTGTATTTTTCCTGTTCAGCATAATTTATTTCTGAAATATTCAGAAGCATACTGTCAAAATTCCAAACACTGCCCACTATTTGTTTTGCTCATGAAAACATTTTATTAAAAATTCTCCTTTTGCACATTAAGTCCTCCTGTGGAAATGATTTCAGGAATTACCTCTGAAAATAATTGTAGTGAAGCTGCAGTGATGAATTTTGGATCTGCATAACTTCTTCAAATAGGCAAGTATCTAAAAGTGGCAACCAGTCTTTCTTCGACACTACCTGCTCCTCTCATGACACTGTTTTGCTTCAAAATGAGCAGAGTCATCTGACATAGCAATGTAATGAAACTGTTGTAGCCTATTCTGAGAAAATTCTAAAAATTGTCACTATCCAGTTTCTTCAATAACCTCACATGACTAATTTGTTTTCATTTCAGTATTAATTTTTTAATGCATATCTTTCTTTTTCTTACATTAGGTGACTCTAGCAGTGCTTTCAGCACAAAGCCAATTCTCATTTATTTTGGCAAAATACAGGTATGGCATTATGGCATATGCATGCATAAAACAAGAGCCAAATGACAAAACCAGGTACTATGTCTGGCAGTCTGGATGGTACACTGGGCTTTATCCAGCCTGCTAGATCAGATCTTCTGTTGGCTACTTTAAGGATGTATTGCTTGATGATCCGTTATGAATGAATCGGGCAACATGTCTAGCACAACTACCACAGAGCACCAAAATATAAGTAGTGCAATGTCCATGTTGTGATTCAGAAGTAGAGAGTAACAGCAGCACTCCTAGAGTCCTAGCTGTGAACTTCAAATATGGGAAAATATGGTTCTAAAATCCTTCCCTTTTTGATAAATGAATATTACATAATATTTTTCATTTATCTGTATGGGGCCTCATAGTCTAGAGGTAATGTGTTTGACAGGAAACATTTTTGTGACCTTACAAAGTAATACATCTTAGATATCTCCATAAAAAACTAACATTAACTACTTCTGATGATGGAAAATCCAGCAGGGCATGTAACAATATTATGGAAAGGAAAGTTGCTACTCACCATATAGCAGAGATACTGAGTAGCAGGTAGGCACAACAGAAAAACTGTCACATATAAGCCTTTGACCAACAAGGCCTTTGTCAAAAATAGATCACACACACACACACACACACACACACACACACACACACACACACAAATGCAACTCATACACAAGACTGCAGTCTCTGGCACTCAGAGTATGACTTCAGCAGCCAGAGACTGCAGTCATATATAAAAACAAAGGTGATGTAACTTACCAAACAAAAGCGTTGGTACGTTGATAGAGACACTAACAAACACAAACACACACACAAAATTCAAGCTTTCGCAACCCACAGTTGCTTCATCAGAAACTCTTTGCCTTTACATAGGCCTGCTTGTGTCTGTATATGTGCGGATGGATATTTGTGTGTGTGCAAGTGTATACCTGTCCCTTTTTCCCCCTAAGGTAAGTCTTTCCGCTCCCGGGATTGGAATGACCCCTTACTCTCTCCCTTAAAACCCGCATCCTTTCGTCTTTCCCTCTCCTTCCCTTTTTCCTGATGAAGCAACCGATATCAATGTTTTCGTTTGGTAAGTTACATCATCTTTTTTTTTAGATATATTTTTCCCACGTGGAATGTTTAAAGATTATGTGACTTACCAAACGAAAGCGCTGGCACATCGATAGACACACAAATAAACACAAACGTACACACAAAATTCTAGCTTTCGCAACCAACGGTTGCTTCATCAGGAAAGAGGGAAGGAGAGGGAAAGACGAAAGGATGTGGGTTTTAAGGGAGAGGGTAAGGAGCCATTCCAATCCCGGGAGCGGAAAGACTTACCTTAGGGGGAAAAAAGGACGGGTGTACACTTGCACACACCATGGACCTTAAAATGGCAACCTGTCTTTTTTAGCACTAACTGCTTTTCTCAAGACACTACTCTATTTCACAAACAATGAAGTCATTAAACATAGCAGTGTTGTTCATTCTCAGATAATTGTAAAAATCATCACCCAGTTTCATCATTAACATCAGATGGGTAACTGATATCTTTTATTAACTACTTTGTAACCCACCTTTTTCTTTTTCTTATATTAGGTGTATCTAGCGGTGTTATTAATTTAGTGCCATTTCACTTCACTTTCCATGCAACAGGAGACAAGATCCATGAGTATGTGTGTTCTTCATGGAAACCGAAAGGTGACTGAGAAAATCAGGCCCTACAGTTGGCAGTCTGGACATGGAAACGGACTTTGACACTGAGCACACCAGATAGTTGTAGTGCACATTAGATGGAAACTTGTTGAATATCTTTGCACCAGAGTACAAAATCGACTGAAGACTAGACAGGAAGATAAAGTTTACATGAAAACTGCGTATTTTTGTGTCTTGTGTTGTGCTTGTGTAGATCACAATTTTACCTGGCACTGATTTTTACTATCAGCAACAAAGCCATTAAGGAGTTGACCTAAATGTATGTGGAGGTGAAAGTAAGAATTCCAAGATCCTTAGAAAAGTTCCTGCAATGTGTAGGCCTATAGGTGTCTTCTTTATTCAATATTTTTATTACTTCTTTCTGCCAAATAAATTCTTCATTTACTATAGGGGCACTAATCTAGTTGCTAATTCCAAGGCCATGAGAAGTGAAAATATGCCAAATGAGCCAACAGCATTAGCCTTATGTCATCACAGCGAGAGATAGTTTTAAGGGCCTTCTGAAATTAGCTAGATCTTTTTAATGTACAAGCTGACTCCATTTTAAATTGTTATTCAATTGTACCTTGAGGAATTTTATGCTGGATATTTCATTTAGAGTATTTTGCAAATTCACTTCTTAAATAGAACATAATAATCATTAAATCATTAAAAAACAGTAACTCTTCTAGTTACGTTAGTATTTCAACCAAATAACCAAAATTTTGTACTGACTTGATAATGCTTTTCTGATTTGCTAGAGTATGCAGTAGTAATACCCAACTATAGAAGCAGAAGTGAGTAAGTGCCCTATAATTATACACCCATATTTTTTGTGAAGTAGCCTGTAACACAATATCAAACTAGTTTTTGGAAATAAACTGTTCAGTTTGGCTCCTGTAAAGGTTTTCTGCTGTAACAGTACTATATAAATTGAAAAACTAAAATGCAGGTGCACTGTAACAAAAAATTTAAAAAATAAAAAAAAAAATTAACCTGTTGGTATTTCTGTGACCTTGATAAGGCTTTTGATTAGATAGATGATAACATTTTACTGTGGAATCTAAAACATTGTGAAATCAAAACCATCTCCCTTACATGGGTAGAGTCAGATAGAGTCATAATGACTAGAAAACAAAGTGCTAAATTAACAAATGATGCCATATGAATTGACTAATGCCGAAGGATGAAAACATTAAATATCGAGTTTCATATGGTTTAGGACTTGGCCAGTGCCTGTTCTTCCCCTGCATGGATGATTTACCAAAATGTCGGAGAACTCTTCAAAAACTATTATGTTTGCTAGTGATATAACTATATTAATGAAGTGTCCAAACATGTCTACATTATGCACATTCCAGATCATAGTGGAACATACTTAAAATTGGTTGAAACCAATCCAAACAGTTAACCCACAAATGGGTGTGCCTATGTATAAAGTGCGCCAATCATAACTCATGTTGTATTTTACCATTCCATTGTTGTTTTACAATTGTAAGCTCATATCTATTCCTTTATTGCTTCAGATAACACAGTGATGCTGTGTTGTCATACGTCCAAGTGAACATCAGTAATATAAAATAAACAGCTTCATAGATGAGAAAAAAAAGTTACGATCTGTACAAGAAAAGACCCACATTATGAGCTAGCAGCACACATACACAACAAGGCAGTTGTCTATGAGATAATTAGTAATCAGCTAAGTTGCTGGATGGGGTGTGATGCAGCTGTGCTGTTTAATGCTTCGAGCAGGTCATGCTGTGTGGTAACACTTGTACTTGCCAACAGACTGATATAATGAAAGTTTATTTTATTATTATTTAATGAAACAGTTCTTTAGCTCATATAATGTAAGTTTATGTTAACATTATTTAATTAAACTGTGATTTGGCTCATACATGATTACCTTGGGATACATGATTACCTTGGTACATAAAGACGACTATTCTTGACATGTGTTTAAAATACATCACACACCCGCTTGTGTTGTGAAAAATGGTGCTCCTGATTGAGGATTAAAAATGGTGTGCAGCTACAAGAAAAAGAGAGATTGACACACACCAAATTAAGCTCTTCTGTGTGAAAATTCTAGACACCCAGAAAACAACATTCTGGGGTAATATCAGTACATGGCTAAGTAAATCAAAAGGCAAAGTGTCATATATTTTGCACTATAAGTCTCATTATTGATCTGCAAATGTGATTTATGTTGTACATTGCTCCATAGTGTAGTTTTCTGAACAATGTTGCTAAGGTCCAAAAAGTATTTATTTATCGAATCATGGCTAAAAAATGTTGTGTAACAAAATTAACAGAACATCTCACAGAAGCATCTTTGGGGGTCTAGGAACTGTTACATTCACATACCACTGCATTTACTCCTTAGTGATATTCATGGTTTATGATAAGAATGTATTTAGTATGAATTATAAAATTCAGTATCCCAGTGTTAGAAGTAGTAATAATTTCCATGTGTACTTCATATCCCTATCTAGGATTCAGAATGGATTTTTATATTCTGCTACATAAGCCCTTAAAAGGTTCCCAATAGATAGCAGGCAGGAAATTAGATATCCCTAAATATTTAGAAATAAAGTTAAATGCCGGCCGCAGTGGTCTAGCGGTTCTGGCGCTGCAGTCCGGAACTGCAGGACTGCTACGGTCGCAGGTTCGAATCCTGCCTCAGGCATGGGTGTGTGTGATGTCCTTAGGTTAGTTGGGTTTAAGTAGTTCTAAGTTCTAGGGGACTTATGACCTAAGATGTTGAGTCCCATAGTGCTCAGAGCCATAAAGTTAAATGAGTTCCTCATGTCTCACTCATTTTATGATTTATCACATAATTTGGACTCTAAATATAAAAAATATATAAATTCCAGTTATCACCCATGTTTATATTAAACATGCTTTATCTTTCTGAATATACACTCCTGGAAATGGAAAAAAGAACACATTGACACCGGTGTGTCAGACCCACCATACTTGCTCCGGACACTGCGAGAGGGCTGTACAAGCAATGATCACACGCACGGCACAGCGGACACGCCAGGAACCGCGGTGTTGGCCGTCGAATGGCACTAGCTGCGCAGCATTTGTGCACCGCCGCCGTCAGTGTCAGCCAGTTTGCCGTGGCATACGGAGCTCCATCGCAGTCTTTAACACTGGTAGCATGCCGCGACAGCGTGGACGTGAACCGTATGTGCAGTTGACGGACTTTGAGCGAGGGCGTATAGTGGGCATGCGGGAGGCCGGGTGGACGTACCGCCGAATTGCTCAACACGTGGGGCGTGAGGTCTCCACAGTACATCGATGTTGTCGCCAGTGGTCGGCGGAAGGTGCACATGCCCGTCGACCTGGGACCGGACCGCAGCGACGCACGGATGCACGCCAAGACCGTAGGATCCTACGTAGTGCCGTAGGGGACCACACCGCCACTTCCCAGCAAATTAGGGACACTGTTGCTCCTGGTGTATCGGCGAGGACCATTCGCAACCGTCTCCATGAAGCTGGGCAACGGTCCCGCACACCGTTAGGCCGTCTTCCGCTCACGCCCCAACATCGTGCAGCCCGCCTCCAGTGGTGTCGCGACAGGCGTGAATGGAGGGACGAATGGAGACGTGTCGTCTTCAGCGATGAGAGTCGCTTCTGCCTTGGTGCCAATGATGGTCGTATGCGTGTTTGACGCCGTGCAGGTGAGCGCCACAATCAGGACTGCATACGACCGAGGCACACAGGGCCAACACCCGGCATCATGGTGTGGGGAGCGATCTCCTACACTGGCCGTACACCACTGGTGATCGTCGAGGGGACACTGAATAGTGCACGGTACATCCAAACCGTCATCGAACCCATCGTTCTACCATTCCTAGACCGGCAAGGGAACTTGCTGTTCCAACAGGACAATGCACGTCCGCATGTATCCCGTGCCACCTAACGTGCTCTAGAAGGTGTAAGTCAACTACCCTGGCCAGCAAGATCTCCGGATCTGTCCCCCATTGAGCATGTTTGGAACTGGATGAAGCGTCGTCTCACGCGGTCTGCACGTCCAGCACGAACGCTGGTCCAACTGAGGCCCCAGGTGGAAATGGCATGGTAAGCCGTTCCACAGGACTACATCCAGCATCTCTACGATCGTCTCCATGGGAGAATAGCAGCCTGCATTGCTGCGAAAGGTGGATATACACTGTACTAGTGCCGACATTGTGCATGCTCTGTTGCCTGTGTCTATGTGCCTGTGGTTCTGTCAGTGTGATCATGTGATGTATCTGACCCCAGGAATGTGTCAATAAAGTTTCCCCTTCCTGGAACAATGAATTCACAGTGTTCTTATTTCAATTTCCAGGAGTGTACATGCAGCTAAAGGTGGCCTCTGAATTCTTTAAAGTCATTTACAAGCTTAGTATAGAGTAATTGGCTCTGGAGAATAGCTTGAAATGAAACAGTACACAAGAAAATATAACTGGTAACGAGCACAACCAGGAAGAAATGCTTCTCATTCTTTGGACATCTAATCAGAACACCAGGAAACATTATTTGTAAGAGAATAATAGAAAAATTGAGGCATTCTCTGGAACAACAACTTTCAGTCCATTAAGTTGTTTTTCTGTGTCCTGCAAATATTTCATCTTTTTGAACAAGTCTTTCTCTTGACAAAATATGATTTCTCTCCAACATACACAAAACCCTCTAAAAACATTTGAACATCATACTACATCAAGTCATTGTTCCACAGACCATTGTAAACAGTATACAAGCAACGTCCACACCACTTCAGTCTGTGTTTCATGTGCATTGTGCAGAGACCTATTTATTAGTGACAGGATATCTTTAACACAGACTAAATTTAAGGGACTATAATAACACATCCAGTACAGAGAGTGATGATGATGTTTGGTTTGTGGGGCGCTCAACTGCGTGGTTATCAGCGCCCGCAAAAGAGTACAGAGAGTGAATATGAGAACCAACTTATTGGAAGAAAACATAACATTCAGAATGGGAAGTGGAAGAAAGAGGTTGTAAATAAGTAGAGAAATTCTGGACAATGTTATGTTTTGCCAAAAACTGGTAAGAAAGACAGTTCTAAGAAATTTGAAGTCAGTAATGATTGCTGTGCAAAGGAATGTTTAGTAAAAATAAACCAAAAAGATCTAGAAGAGAGCCATGAAAGATTTTGGGCTGTAGGTGAAAAGAGGTACATATATTTTAAGTTTAATTGAAAAGAAAAAAGTATGTAGAACATCTGATAAAACTGAATCTGGCCAGAACCATAACTCTTCATATATTTATCATCTAAAATACAACAAGAATAGTACTGTAGTATGTAAATCCATATTACAGAAAGTTTTGCAAGTTACTAAGAGTTAATTGAAAACAGTTTTAAAGGTGTTGAATGATGATACTCTTACAGTAGAAGATAGTATGGGGAAACACAGCAACAGACCACATGAAACAGTAGCAGTTTTACAGGAAATGATCTGATCTCACAATGTCATTCTGCATGACACAAATAACAGTGCGGCCATAATTAACCAAAGTCCATCCATGCACATACAAATGGACAACAAATATAGAAGCTGATACAAGCAAATGGTAAGAACATATTTGAGAGTGAGTGTCTGCTGCAGCTATCATTATGTAGAGCAGGGCTCCAGTATGTGTCATGTTCACAAATCCTGTGACCCACCGCAGGCAGCCTCTGGTGGCTGGCCACTGCAGATGCTGATGGTGGATGATTTGAAGTGTAGTGTGCTGGTGGCCTGATGCCACAGTGAAAATCCAGGTATTTCATACAGGTTTAGAGCACAATGGGACCAGTTTCCTTTCAAACTATCACATTATTGCCAAGGCAAGTCTCAAAGAGAATATTTTGACAACCCTGACTTTAGTGTTGCAAAATTATTCAAATATTTCCAAAATTATTTTTTCCATGAAACTAGTATGAAACTTATTATTAGATATTTAGATAGAATAGTTTGTATTCATTTTGAAAACTGAGAACTGATGTCTATGTGTTTTGCTGGGAATATGAAATTCCTCGTAAAGAGGTAAAGAAAAAGCATCTGAAGTCAACCAAACTTGAAAATACAGATGTGGATCATTAGTACTAGAGTTCAATTACTTGCCCCCGCCTAAGCTGAGCATTAGTGTGCAATTCTTCAAGAGGCTAATGTGGTTTTGTATATTTAATGTTCTGTGTTGAAATGATGAGTCATGCACATTTTAGAGTTTTCTAGAAGGTGCAGCAAACAAAGGTTCAAATTTACAAATTCTATTCATTCCTTTTTATATGATTTCACAAATAGTAAAGTCCAGGATCCAAACAACATTAAGACTTGTACTTCTGTTGGATTTGTGCAGAGGGAAAAATAAAAATATGAGCACATTTGGATTTTGCACATGGCTTTCAGATTCAAAAAAAGTATCCACAAAATATATGTTTCTAGTTAAGGACACTCATACAGTGAGTGCAAATGTAACTTTGGCCTTTTTAAAGAAATGTTCAAAACATTGAGAATGTGTGCCAATATATTACTGTGCTTCAGAGCTGCAGAAAGAATCCAGCAACCACTAAGCAGTAGGGAGAGTGGACATTATTGTGGATTTGGCATTAGCTCTATCACCATACTACAGCAAGAACCCAAAAGGAAATATGCAATTTCGAATACAGAAATATTTTATTTTGAATTATAACAGAAACTCATTTTCAGTCATGTATTCTTATGTAGGAACATTCATTACTTATCAAATAAAAAATAGAATGTTCATTGCCAATACTGAAGACTAAAATCATGATGTTGAATACTTCATATCCAGGGATTACAGATGCAAAGAAAAAAGATATATTTGCACTACTCAAGTTCCTATGAGAATAAAATACAGAATAGCTGAAAACGATTGTAAAAACCTATGCATCAGTAAAATAAAATGAATACCCAGAATGTGAAACAGAAAAAGTATCATTAATAACTGTGAAGATTATTGAAAATCTACTTTGCAAATTAAATATGTTTGTTCAAAAAATATGGCTCTAAGGCCCAAGAACACTATTTTTAGTTTTAACCACCAGTTAATAGTAAAATACAGAATATTTCATTTTATTCTTTGTAAATAATAGAGGGAAACATTCCACGTGGGAAAAATATATCTAAAAAGAAAGATGATGAGACTTACCAAACAAAAGCGCTGGCAGGTCGATAGACACACAAACAAACACAAACGTACACACAAAATTCAAGCTTTCGCAATCAACGGTTGCCTCATCAGGAAAGAGGGAAGGAGAGGGAAAGACGAAAGAATTTGGGTTTTACGGGAGAGGGTAAGGAGTCATTCCAATCCCGGGAGCGGAAAGACTTACCTTAGGGGGAAAAAAGGACAGGCATACACTCGCGCACACACACATATCCATCCGCATATACACAGACACTTTGGGTTTTAAGGGAGAGGGTAAGGAGTCATTCCAATCCCGGGAGCGGAAAGACTTACCTTAGGGGGAAAAAAGGACAGGTATACACTCGCACACACACACATATCCATCCGCATATACACAGACACAAGCAGACGCAGTGTAAGAGGAAGAGCAACATCATTTTTCAATGTAGCTATTTTCCTGATAATACTATGTTTTTCTTCACACACACACAATGTGACATGTGCTGTATTTTGTATGTGTTGTTGTACATAAAGGAATAAACGAAGTGCGCTGTTTGAAGTTATTACAACTAGCTGCATTTGGAACACATATTTATTGTCAACTAAACTGAGCAGTATGACACATGCACAGTCAGACCCATTGATACCTCCATTTCCTAATAAAGAGAACATTATCCATAGGGCATCCACAGAGTCAGTGCCAGTCTTTGAGCTCACACTTAACACTCTTCCTTCCTACAGGACTAAAGGTCAAATACAAAATAATATATATACCAGCTCTGCATTCTAGTTCTGTGAACCCATTCATTGCTGACTGGTCTCCTTGCCATCCCCAGCCAATGCCATCATTTAGGTGCAAGGTGGAGAGTGTGGTGTCAGCATAATGTTCTCTTTGCCATTTATCAACTTCTCAGACATTGGAGCCTCTATTTCTCACTCAAGTATCTCCTTAATTGGCATTGCAAGGCTTAACACACTGTTTTCTATTCCTCTCATCAAGAAAAAATCCCTAGTGGTACTAGGAGCTGATCTTGAGTCCTTTACATGATAAGCAGACACAGTGAAAACTCAGCTACAGAGGTGACTTATTAAAAGTATACATCTGGCTGATAGCACTGAGGAGGACAATGTAGTCTGTAGTCCTGTTGAGTGTCATAAGATCTGTGGCCACTGAGGGGAAGTAGTTGTGTGAAGAGTCCCAGCTTCCTCCTTTCCATCAGGGGTGACCTCAGAGATCAACAAGAAACCAATGACAATTATGAGACACGGGTCAGCATGGGAGTACATGTGATCACAGAGGTGAAGATAGCGTCTGTAACTCTGTAGAAGCAGATATACATTTGTTGGCATACAAATGTACTTGATGTGGCTTATTCTTCTTCTTGTAGGACATGGCAGACTTAGGCAGATCATCATTCTTTAAATATGGTGCTCTTAGGTTGCTTTGTCCCACTATCTTTAGTGTAGCTGTAAATCTGGTCAACGTTTCTCTTGAATTATTGACCTTCATAATCGAGCTCATAATGAAGATGTAGCTCACATAATCATGTGACAAATCTGTCTCTGATTCATATATGGTTTTTTTGACATAAACAGACTACTTGCTTAGGTTAAAAGTTTCAGAATGAAT
This sequence comes from Schistocerca cancellata, assembly GCF_023864275.1. NCBI lineage: Eukaryota > Metazoa > Arthropoda > Insecta > Orthoptera > Acrididae > Schistocerca > Schistocerca cancellata. The sequence goes on along the minus strand of NC_064628.1, from coordinate 743,433,681 downwards.
CAGAGAATATGGCTTATTTTTCCATAATGTTCATTTGTGTGTTAGTACGCCATACAAGTTCTATTCTGGTCTTTATACTCTGACCAAGGAAACACTGAGCAGGTAGTTGTTATGTTGTGCTTTTTGGTGATTTTCTGTGTTGGTGAAGATTTTTTTTAATTTGCTAGTGATGATCCTGGTGTGGTGGACATGGCATAAATAGCAGCCTTAATTTTTGCTTGACCATTTTTGCTGGATTAAAAGGGGGATCTTTCATGATTACCTGAATAGTGAAGAAATTTTAGAGGAGAATATGCATGTCTGTCACACTCACTGCAAGATTTGGAGACATGTTTGATAGCTATTTTGATATGAGGTCAGTAAATGAAGGAACAAACAACGCCCTCAATTTTAATAATCCTTACATGAACTAGATGTTGATCGTTCATAACTGTTTCCCATAGTGTAACTGGAATACCAATACAATGCTTGAACGGTACACAATCAACTACTATTGTACTTCGTTTCTGGTAGCTTGTTTCCAGCACATGCCATTTTTGTTGCTGCCTCCAGAAATTATACAATCATCCACAAATTCTGATTTTTCTGTGCATCTCTAACCCCATATTCTGCTCCTATTAATAGTTGCCTGATTTGTCACAGTAGAAATTTACTGAATTCACCATGAGGTATTTCTTGTTCAATTGTGATGTTGTGACCAGCCCCAAAGATGATGTGACTTACCAAATGAAAGTGCTGGCAGGTCGACAGACACACAAACGAACACAAACATACACACAAAATTCAAGCTTTCGCAACAAACTGTTGCCTCATCAGGAAAGAGGGAAGGAGAGGGAAAGGCGAAAGGATGTGGGTTTTAAGGGAGAGGGTAAGGAGTCATTCCAGTCCCGGGAGCGGAAAGACTTACCTTAGGGGGAAAAAAGGACGGGTACACACTCGCACACACACACATATCCATCCACACATATACAGACACAAGCAGACATATTTAAAGACAAAGAGTTTGGGCAGAGAAATTACATGAATGTGTTTAATAGAAGAATTTTTTTACAATCTGTACAGTTGCCAGTGCCTCCTTGTCTGAATAGGATAACTGTTGTTCAGTAGTCACTAGTACATGGCTCTTAAAAAAATACTTGAAAGAAATGTAAAAAAAATAATTGAATTACCACTGCAGTATGAATATCTTCAAATAGAAACTCATTACTACACAAAATTTTCAAGCAGAACACAGTTCCAGATTCTGATTGCTATTTAAAATCTTTTTCTTCTTTTTCTGCTAACTAGGGTTTCTCCCATTTGTCTGCTTCACACCAAAGAGGTATCGGACCAACTGCTGTCCCATAACTTTGGAGATCATCCACATAGGCATTTCCCTTATAGTCATCCATGTTTACAAATTTTAGCTAGTCTTGTGGGATCCATCCTTTCTACATGATCTTCCAATTTCTTTTCTTTGTTTTCATCCATTTACAGTACCTTCATTGTCACTTCCATTAACTCTTGTTTTATCTTTTTTGTTTCTGTTCTATTTTCTGCTGTATATGTCATAATCGCAAGCACCATTTTTTTATATATTTTTATTTTCTAGTCAGTTGTCATAACCCTTTTTCTCCATACAGTATTTTCCAGGAATCTGGCCACCCTTATTGCCTTTGTCACTTGGTTTTTCACTTCCATGGTTGTCTTTAAAGCTGGTGATAACTGTCCATAGATAGTAACAGCTCATCACTTGTTCAATTGTCACACAATTAGGCTGTGATATTAAACTCTCTAGGTTTCTCCACAATCTGATTTAGAGTGACAATAGCATTAGTTGTGCCCATTTTTAATGCATCATTGCGGTTTTTTTCCTATTTTGAATCCTACAAGAAAATTCTCAGCATTGTTGTGAGACAGATGAAAAGAATAATATATGACAGATATATAAAAAATTCTGAAAGTAAAATGAAAACCATTTGGCATAGTGTAATGAGAGGAACAGCACCAGAGCATACAGTATTGCAAAATTTTGACAATTCTGAAAGCACAGCTGTGTTATTATACGAAAAAAAAATTACAAGTAAATTTAGTTCATATTTCTCACATGTAACAAAAAAATCTCATATGTCAAAATGAACCATGGTTCTTGTTGTTGGTGGGGAGGCTTGCATGTCTCACCAATACAGATAGCCGTACTGTAGATGCAACCACAGTAGAGGGGTAGCAGCCTTTTCTGTAGTACCAGGGCAACAGTCTGGATGATTGACTGATGTGGCCTTGTAACATCACTCAAATAGGCCTTGCTGTACTGGCACTGTGAATGGCTGAAAGCAAAGAGAAACTACAGCCATAATTTTTCCCGAGGGCATGCAGCTTTACTGTATGGTTAAATGATGGTGTTGTCCTCTTGGGTAAAATATTCTGGAGGTAAAATAGTCCCCATCTGGAGCTCTGGGTGGGGACTACTCAGGAGGTTGACCATATCATCAGAAACAAAACTTGAGTTCTGCAGATCAAAGCATAAAATGTAAGATCCCTCAGTCAGGCAGGTAGGTTAGAAAATTTAAAAAGGGAAATGGACAGGTTAAAGTAAGATATAGTGGGAATTAATTAAGTTTGGTGGTAGGAGGAACAAGACATCTGGCCAGGTGAATACAGGGTTATAGATACAAAATCAAATAGGGGCAACGAAGGAGTAGGTTTAATAATGAATAAAAAAAATAGGAAAGTGGATAAGCTACTACGAACAGCATAGTGAATGCATTATTGTAGCCAAGATAGACGCAAAGCCCATGCCTGCCGTGTAGTACAAGTTTATATGCCAACTAGCTACGCAGAAGATGAAAAGATTGAAGATACGATACGTATTATGTGATAAAAGAAAATATTCAGATAGTTAAGGGAGCTAAAAATTTAATAGTCACAGGGACTGGAATACAATAGTAGGAAAAGAAAGAGAAAGAAAAGTAGTAGGTGAATTTGGACTGGGGGTAAGGAATGGAAGACGGAGCCGCCTGGTAGAATTTTTCACAGAGCATAACTTAATCATAGCTAACACTTGGTTTAAGAATATAAGTTCTGCAGAAATTTTTACGAAGTCTCAGACGGTCTTCAGGAAAGATAGATCAGGCAGAATTGGTGGTGAAGTGTTTGTGTCTGTCAGTAGTCTGTTTATCTTGTAGTGAAGTCGAAGTAGATATTCCGTGCGAATTGGTATGGGTGGAGGTTGTACTTAACAGCCGAACTAAGTTAGTAATTGGCTCCTTCTACCGACCCCCAGACTCCAATGATATAGTTGCTGAACAGTTCAGAGAAAATTTGAGTCTCGTAACAAATAAATACCCCACTCATACGGTTATAGTTGGTGGGGACTTCAACCTTCCCTCGATATGTTGGCAAAAATACTTGTTCAAAACCGGTGGTAGGCAGAAAACATCTTCCGAGAATGTCCTAAATGCGTTTTCCGAAAATTATTTCAAGCAGTTAGTCCACGAACCCACACGAATTGTAAATGGTTGCGAAAACACACTTGACCTCTTAGCCACAAACAATCCAGAGCTAATAGAGAGCATCATGACTGATACAGGGATTAGTGATCACAAGGTCGTTGTAGCTAGGCTCAATACCGTTTCTTACAAATCCACCAGAAACAAACACAAAATAATTTTATTTAAAAAAGTGGATAAAGTGTCACTAGAAGCTTTCCTAAGAGAGAATCTCCATTCCTTCCGAACTGACTATTCAAATGTAGACGAGATGTGGCTCAAATTCAAAGATATAGTAGCAACAGCAATTGAGAGATTTATACCTCATAAATTGGTAAGAGATGGAACTGATCCCCGTGGTACATTAAACAGGTTCGAACGCTGTTGCAGAGGCAATGAAAAAAGCATGCGAAGTTCAGAAGAACGCGAAATCTGGAAGATTGGCTAAAATTTACAGATGCGCGAAATTTGGCACAGACTTCAATGCGAGATGCCTTTAATAGGTTCCACAACAAAACATTGTCTCGAAATTTGGTAGAAAATCCGAAGAAATTCTGGTTGTATGTAAAGTACACAAGCGGCAAGACGCAGTCAATACCTTCGCTGCGCAGTGCCGATGGTACTGTTACCGACGATTGTGCCGCTAAAGCGGAGTTATTGAATGCAGTTTTCCAAAATTCCTTCACCAGGGAAGACAAATGGAATATTCCAGAATTTGAAACATGAACAGCTGCTAGCATGAGTTTCTGAGAAGTAGATACCTTAGGGGTTGCGAAGCAACTCAAATCACTTGATACGGACAAGTCTTCAGGTCCAGATTGTATACTAATTAGGTTCCTTTCAGATTACACTGATATAATAGCTTCCTACTTAGCAATCATATACAACCGCTCGCTCACCGATAGATCTGTACCTACAGATTGGAAAATTGCGCAGGCTGCACCAGTGTTTAAGAAGGGTAGTAGGAGTAATCCATCGAACTACAGACCTATATCATTGACGTCGGTTTGCAGTAGGGTTTTGGAGCATATACTGTATTCAAACATAATGAATTACCTCGAGGGGAACGATCTATTGATACGTAATCAGCATGGTTTCAGGAAACATCGTTCTTGTGCAACGCAGCTAGCTCTTTATTCGCACGAAGTAATGGCTGCTATCGACAGGGATCTCAAATTGATTCCATATTTCTAGATTTCTGGAAAGCTTTTGACACCGTTCCTCACAAGCAACTTCTAATCAAGCTGCGGGCCTATGGGGTATCATCTCAGTTGTGCAACTGGATTCGTGATTTCCTGCCAGGAAGGTCGCAGTTCGTAGTAATAGACGGCAAATCATCGAGTAAAACTGAAGTGATATCAGGTGTTCCCCAGGGAAGCGTCCTGGGACCTCTGCTGTTTCTGATCTATATAAATGACCTGGGTGACAATCTGAGCAGTTCTCTTAGGTTGTTTGCAGATGATGCTGTAATTTACCATCTAGTAAGGTCATCCGAAGACCAGTATCAGTTGCAAAGCGATTTAGAAAAAATTGCTGTATGGTGTGGCAGGTGGCAGTTGACGCTAAATAACAATAAGTGTGAGGTGATCCAAAAGATATCCATTGGAATTCAATTACTCGATAAATAGTACAATTCTCAAGGCTGTCAATTCAACTAAGTACCTGGGTGTAAAAATTACGAACAACTTCAGTTGGAAAGACCACATAGATAATATTGTGGGGAAGGTGAGCCAAAGGTTGCATTTCATTGGCAGGACACTTAGAAGATGCAACTAGTCCACTAAAGAGACGGCTTACACTTCACTCGTTCGTCCTCTGTTAGAATATTGCTGCGCGGTGTGGGATCCTTACCAGGTGGGATTGACCGAGGACATCGAAAGGGTGCAAAAAAGGGCAGCTCGTTTTGTATTATTGCGTAATAGGGGAGAGAGTGTGGCAGATATGATACGAGAGTTGGGATGGAAGTCATTAAAGCAAAGACGTTTTTCGTCGCGGCGAGAGCTATTTACGAAATTTCAGTCACCAACTTTCTCTTCCGAATGCGAAAATATTTTGTTGAGCCCAACCTACATAGGTGGGAATGATCATCAAAATAAAATAAGAGAAATCAGAGCTCGAACAGAAAGGTTTAGGTGTTCGTTTTTCCCACGCGTTGTTCGGGAGTGGAATGGTAGGGAGATAGTATGATTGTGATTCGATGAACCCTCTGCCAAGCACTTAAATGGGAATTGCAGAGTAATCATGTAGATGTAGATGTAGAAACAAGGTTGTGTACATGGAAGAGGGCTGGAGACACTGGAAAGTTTCAGATAGATTATGTAATGGTAAGACAGAGATTTAGGAACCAGGTTATCAACTGTAAGACATTTCCAGGGGCAGATGTGGACTCGTACCACAATTTATTGGTTATGAACTGTAGACTAAAACTGAAGAAACTGCAAAAAGGTAGGAATTTATGGAGATGGGACCTGGATAAACTGAAAGAACCAGAGGCTGTAGAGAGGTTTCAGAGAGTGCATTAACAAAAGATTGAAGAGAGACAGTAGAAGAAGAATGGGTAGCTTTGAGGGATGAAATAGTGAAGGCAGCAGAGGATCAAGTAGGTGAAAACATGATGGCCAATAGAAATCCATGGATAATAGAAGAGATACTGAATATAACTGATGAAATGAGAAAATATAAAAATGCAGTAAATGAAGCAGGCAAAAAGGAATACAAACGTCTCAAAAATGACATCAACAGGAAGTGCAAAATGGCTAAGTAGGTATGGCTAGAGGACAAATGTAAGGACATAGAAGCATGTATCACTAGGGGTAAGATAGATACTGCCTACAGGAAAATTAAGGAGACCTTTGGAGAAAAGAGAGCCACATGTATGGATATCAAGATCTCATATGGAAAACCAATCCTAAGCAAAGAAGGGAAAACAGAAAGGTGGAAGGAGTCTATACAAGGGTGATATACCTGAGGGCAATATTATGGAAGTGGAAGAGGATGTAGATGAAGATGAAATGTGAGATATGATACTGTGTGAAGAATTTGACAGAGCACTGAAAGATCTAAGTCCAAATAAGGCCCCAGGAGTAGACAACATCCCATTAGAACTACTTATAGCCTTGGGAGAGCCAGCTGTGACAAAACTCTTCCATCTGGTGAGCAAGATGTATGAGGTGGGCAAAATACCCTCAGACTTCAAGAAAAATATAATAATTCAAATCCCAAAGAAAGCAGGTACTAACAGGTGTGAAAATTACCAAACTATTAGTTTAATAAGTCATGGTTGCAAAATACTAACATGAATTCTTTACAGATGAATGGAGAAACTGGTAGAAGCCAACCTTGGGGAAGATCAGTTTGGATGCCGTAGAAATGTTGGAACATGTGAGGCAATACTGACACTACAACTTACCTTAGAAGATAGGTTAAGGAAAGGCAAACCTATGTTTCTAGTATTTGTAGACTTAGAAAAAGCTTTGGACAATGTTGACTGAAATACTCTCCTTGAAATTCTGTAGGTGGTGGGGGTAAAATACAGGGAGTGAAAGGCTACTTACATATTGCATAGAAACCAGATGGCAGATATAAGAGATGAGGAGCACAAAAGGGAAGCAGTGGTTGAGAGGGGAGTGAGGCAGGCTTGTAGCCTATCTCTGATGTTATTCAATCTGTATATTGAGCAAGCAGTAAAGAAAACAAAAGATAAATATGAATTAAAATCCATGAAGAAGAAATAAAAACTTTGAGGTCCGCTGACGATATTGTAATTCTGTCAGAGAAGAGCAAAGGACCTGGAAGAGCAGCTGAACGGAATGGATACTGTCTTTAAAGGAGGATATAAGATTAACATCAACAAAATCAAAATGAGGATAATGGAATGTAGTTGAATTAAATCAGGTGAGGCTGATGGAATTAGATTAGGAAATGAGACACTTAAAGCAGTAAATGAGTTTTGCTATTTGGGAAGCAAAATAACTGATGAGTGTCAAAGTAGGGAGGATATAAAATGTAGACTGACAATGGCAAGGAAAGCATTTCTGAAGAAGACATTTGTTAACATTGAGTATAGATTTAAGTGTCAGGACGTCTTTTCTGACAATGAAAGAATTTGTATGCAGTGTAGCCACGTACGGAAGTGAAACATGGATGATAACTAGTTTAGACAAGAAGAGAATAGAAGCTTTCAAAATGTGGTGCTACAGAAGAATGCTGAAGATTAGATGGGTAGATAATGTAACTAACGAGGAGGTACTGAATAGGATTGGAGAGAAGAGGAATTTGTGGCACTACTTGACTAGAAGAAGGAATCAGTTGGTAGGATATATTCTGAGGCATCAAGGAATCACCAGTTTAGTATTGGAGGAACCATGGAGAGTAAAATGGAAATGCCGTGTGGCTAGGGCCTCCCGTCTGGTAGACCATTCGCCTGGTGCAAGTCTTTCGAGTTGACACCACTTCAGTGTCATGTGTGTTGAGGGGGATGAAATGATGATGGTAAGGACAACACAACACCCAGTCCCTGAGCAGAGAAAATCTCCAACCCAGCCGGGAATCAAACCCAGGCCATAAGGTATGACATTCCGTCATGCTGACCACTCAGCTACCAGGGGCAGACAGCATGGAGGGTAAAAATTGTAGACAGAGACCAATAGATGAATACACTAAGCAGATTCAGAAGAATATAGGTTGCAGTAGTTATTCAGAGATGAAGAGGCTTGCACAGGATAGAATAGCATGGAGAGCTGCATCAAACCAGTCTCTGGACTGAAGATCACAACAACAACAGTGCCAAAATTCACAGTGTGGCATTAAGAATGAGTCCAGATGTAGGTTAACTGACAGATGTCTCCTCTCCATCCTACCAATGAGAAGGAAATGCTACACACAATTAAGGAACTCTAATTGAAACAATCTTCTGGTACAAACAACGTCACTGACTTCATTATAAATAAATGTGTTCCCTTCTTAGTCAAGCCTCTAGTCAACATCTACACCTATTTTCTATCAGAAAGGATATTCTCAGATAAACTTAAAACAGCTGATGTGAAATCCACCTACAAAAAATGAATAAAACTAACTGTTTCTATCTAAAGGTCTGTATCACTTCTATCTGGAATTTCCAAGATGATGGAGAAAATATTAACTTAAAATATCAATAAACTTCATAGAAAAACTTTCTCACACTCACAGCATGTTTTTCACACATCCAGATCTGCTGTTACTGCCATCTTTCCATTCCTGAATGAAGCTTGAAGTGGGCTTGACAATAAAGAGCACATTTCGGGAATTTTTATAGACCTCGTGAAGCCATCAAAAGGAGTGAGGCTCCAGGTGTTTGTGTGAGTTGTGTTTGCGTGAGCGTGCATATGTGTGTGTATGTGTGTCTGTTGTCTATTGTTGACAAAGACCTTAATGGCTGAAAGCTTTTATTGTGAGAGTCTTTTTGTTGTGCCTATCTGCGACTCAGCACCTCTGCGATATGGTTAATAGCAACTTTCCTTTTCATAATACGAGGGTGGTTTGAAAAGTTCTCGGAATCACCATGAGAGGTAAACACCTGCACAACGAGTTGTTCACATGATATTTACTAGACTATTGCCTGTAAACATGTGCCATATCAGTGCTCTTGGAAGAGAGCTGTGGCGGTGATGTGGCTCTGTTGTTGTTCCCGCATAGTGATTTGCGAAGATGGAAAAAATCGAGATACGAGCAGAGATGAAGAACTTTGCAAAGAAAGGTATGAAAGCAAAGGAAATTCCTGCTGATTTCCAGAATACACTGGGAGACTCTGCTCCTTCATATTCAACTGTTGCCAAGTGGACAAATGAATTTAAATTTGGTCAGGAGAGCTTAGATGATGATCAGTGCAGTGGTGGGCCAAGATGTGTCATTACTCCAGAAATCATTGCAAAATTGCCAATATGGTCTTGGACAATCGCCAATTGGAAGTGTGTGAAATTGCTCATGCTTGCCAATTGTCATCTGAAGGGTATATCACATTTTAACTGAAGAATTAGGAATGAAAAATTATCTGCAAGATGGGTGCTGTAACTCTTGACTTGCGCCCCCACACATGTGGCATCACAATGGCAAAATCACACAAATTAAGGTATGAATTGTTGACTCACCCACCATATTTACCTGATTTGGCTCCCAAAACTGAAAAATTTTCTTGGTGGATGAAGATTCACTTCAAACAAAGAATTGACAGCCAGAGTTGACAACTATTTTGCAGGCCTGGAGGAAACTCATTTTCGAGATGGGATCGAGGCGCAGGAACATCATTGGGCTTCCCTCTGACAACCTCGTCTCCTACCTTCCAAACTTTACAGAAATTCTCCTGTGAACATTGCAGAACTAGCACTCCTGAAAGAAAGGATATTGTGGAGACATGGCTTAGCCACAGCCTGGGGGATGTTTCATATCAGCGCACACTCTGCTGTAGGGTGAAAATCTCATTCTGTAAAGTTTGGAAGGTAGGAGACAAGTTACTGGCAGAAGTAAAGCTGTGAGGATGGGTTGTGAGCCATGTTTGGGTAGCTCAGTTGGTAGAGCACTTGCCCGCGAAAGGCGAAGGTCCCGAGTTCAAGCCTTGGTCCAGCATACAGTTTTAATCTGCCAGGAAGTTTCATATCAGCGCACACTCCACTGCAGGGTGAAAATCTCATTCTGACTTGACTGTGTCAAGCAGGACACTAGTAATGCTGTTTCCAAACATTACAGGTTTGATCTTCCTGCTCATCCACATTAACTTCCATTTTTCCATATTTAAGGCTAGTGTTCATCACACCAACTGCAAATTTTGTCTAAGTCTTTTTTTATCTCCCTAAGGCACTTAACTTCAACACTTTACCATACACTATGGCATCATCAGCAAACAACTGCAGATTTCTGCCTACCCTGTCCGTCAAATCATTTATCTATATAGAGAATAACAGTGGTCCTATCACACTTCCCTGGGGCACTCCTGATGATACACTCATCGCCGAGGACAACATACTGGGTACTACTATTTAACAAGTCTTCAAGCCACTCACATTTCTGTGAACTTATTTGATATTCTCATACCTTCATTTAACAGCGTGCAATGAGGTTCCACGTCAAATGCTTTCCAGAAATCTAGAAATATGGAATCTGCCTGTTGCCCTCCATCCATAGTTGGCAGTATATCACATGAGAAAAGGGTAAGCTGAGTTTCACACAAGTGATGCTTTCTAAAACCATGCTGCTTCATGGACATAAACCTCTCACTTTCAAGAAAGTTTATCATATCGATCTGAGAATATGTTCAACGATTCTACAGCAGACAGAAGTTAGGGATATTGGCCTGTAATTTTGCACGTCCTTTCTTTTACCCTTCTTATATACTAGAGCCATCAGTGTTTTTGTCCAGTCACTTAGGACTTTGTGCTGGGTGATAGATTCATGATAAAAGCAAGCTAAGTAAGGGGCCAATGGCATAGAGTATTCTCTGTAAAATCGAACTGGGATTCCATCCATGCCTGGTGATTTATTTGCTTCCAAATCTTTCAGTTGTTTCTCTACACCAGGGATTCTTATTAAATGATTTCTTGCAAGTAAAATTTAAAGCTTTGGCTTTCATTTTGCTATCCTCAACTGGCACACCAAACTGGTCAACAAGGAAGTGAATGGAAGCCTTAGACCCGCTTAGCAATTTTACGTAAGATCAGAATTTTCTTGGGTTCTTTGCCAGATATTTGGCTAAGGTAGTTGTCGTATTATTCACGCATATCTCTTTTAAAAGACTTGCAAATTTCTACTAACCTTCTCTTGTCATCATTTGTGCATTCCCTTTTGAACCAAAAGTGCAACAGCCTTTGCTTCCTCAGTATCCTCCAAATTTCATTATTAAACCGTGGTGGTTCTTTTCCCTCCTTAATCCACTTACTAGGCACACAACTCTCCAGACCATGATTTACAATCTGCTTAAACTTTGACCATAATTCCTCTACATTCATCGTACTGGAATTAAGTAATGTCAGTGCACTGTCTAAGTGAGATGCTAATAACTGCATACCTACTCTTTCTGGTAGAAACACCCTCCTAGCCTGCTTGACTGATTTATTAACTTTTGTAATCGTAGTTGTTATAATGACATCATGAATGCTAATCCGAGTTTTTATACTGACAATGTCAGTAAGGTCCAGCCTATTTATAGCTACAAGGTATAAGATATTTCCAGTGCATATGGGCTCCAGACAGTTTTCAAAAGTATTTCACATGACTATTTGTCTGTACACTCCACCATGAACCCATAGACATCCCAGTCTATACTCAGCAGGGTAAAGTTGCCTCCAACTAGTATTGACAATCTGGGTATTCATGGACTATTGACCATAGACTTTCTTTGAATGACTCTAGAACTGTCACAGCAGAACCAGGTCACTGGTAAAAACATCCAGCAATTAACTTGGTTTCACCAACACCTGTTATACACCACCAAATGACTTTGATACCATACTCAACTTCAACCTCAACAGGGACAATATTTTTGTAATTTGCAATGAACACTCCCCCTCCTATGACCTCTAATCTGTCTTTCTAATGTACATTCCATGACTCGCTAAATATCTCAGAGCTTTCCGTTTTGGTTTTTAGCCAGTTCTCGGTCCCAAGAATAATTTGAGTGCAAGAACTTCCCTGGAGGGCAGCTAATTTGGGAACTTTATTTGATTACTTTGACAGTCTACTGATCAAATTTTGACCTCAAACTACTGCCTAGCCTAAAAAAACCTTCATATGAACTCCACAAGTACTCGGCTACCCAAGCAGCTGTTTCGTTTGTGTAGTGTACCCCTGACACATCAAGGAGTCCTTCAAATTCCCACACAATAATACAGGTCTAAATATCTGCAATCAAGATTGTCACAGAGTCAATGAAGCTTTTGGTTGAGACCCTCCACTTGGCTCCAAATCAAAGGACTTTGATCAACTCTGGAAATACTGCAAATTGCAAGCTCTGCTTGCACCCTGCACATGAGGCCAGAAGTATTTACCACCTCCACCAGCCACATGTACAAACTAAGGATCACTTCAGAACCCATGCAACAGGAACATTGGTGCCAACATGAGCCACAACTTAGAGATGACTGCACCCTTCACACTCTATAGCCACAGGCAAAGCTACCTGCACATCTTGGATGAGGCTCCCTGGCAGATGTAGCAAATGGAAATAGGCTTTCTTTCCAGCCCTGAATGCTACTTACATAAGGGGCTCTATAATGTGTGTTAACATTGGAGCTCCCAATAACTAGTAACCCCCCCCCTCTTCACATGTGCCTGCTCAGACCCTTCTGAAGGGTCCCCTGCCCACTCACAGGGTGAATGGGTGAGTCCAGGTGCCCAGTCTTAACATTGGTCCTGGATCCAACGTGTAGGGTGCACTAGGAGGTGCTTTGGAGGCAGAGCCTGTGGGCACAACAAGCAACACCTGAGGTGTCCCGTGTAATTCACCACATTCTTCAATACACCTCGAGGCAATAGCCTGCATGTAGCTAAAAGCACATTCAGCTGCTCACGAACTGTGGCCAGCTCTCCCTGTGTCCACATGCAGCATGCGTACATTGTAGCCATCCTAGCAAGACTAACTCAAGAAGTAAACTATAAAAGCAGATAGAATTCTACATACACAACTTGCTACCCTCCTGATGTGTCACCAATGGAAGCTGATGTGTTAATGAGCAATGTAACTGGCTGTTCAGTGAGCAACTATTGTGCTACAGAATGAATGAATTTACACTTACGAAAACACAAAATTAAACCTCTTAAAAAAAATGCACAAAATTTAATAAATATATGCTGAGAAAAACACAGAAAAAGATAAACACTTAACTTGCCACTCTGTAGTGGTACTCATTCATCAGCTGAGAGCTGGAGCCTGACTGACTGGCTCACTAAATGAATAGACAGTTACTTTCAAAACAAAACAAATGAGCAACTACTGTGCTACAGACTGAATGAATTTACACTCACAAGAACACAAAATTAAACCTCTTAAACACAAACACACACATGAAATTTAATAAATATACTATGAGGAAAACACAGAAAAAGATAACACACTTAACTTGCCACTCTGTAGATGTACTTGTATGTTAGCTGAGAGCAGGAGCCTTGTGGATGAAGGAAATGGCATATTCCATATTCCTAGGTTTTCAAAAAGCATTTGACATAGTGCCTGACTGTAGAATGTTAAGAAGGTTTGAGCATATGGAATAGGTTCCCTGATGTGTGAGTAGTTCAAAAGCTTCGTAAGTGACAGAATTCAGTACTTTGTTCCCAACGGTGAGTGTTCATCAGAGATAAGGGTATTCTCAGGAGTGCCCCAGAAAAGTGCAATATGATTGCTAATATTTTCTGCACACATAAATGATCCGACAGACAGGGTGAGCAGAAATCCTTGGTTGTTTGCTGATGATGGTGTGCTGTATGGTAAGATGCTGTCATTGAGTGACTGTAGGAGGATACCGTACAAGATGACTTAAAGTTTCTACTTGGTGTGATGAATGGCAGAATGCTTAAAATGTGAGTTAATTCAAATGAACAGGAAAAAAAGTCCTGTGACATTTGACTACAGCATTAGTTGTGTGCTACTTGACACAGTAAAGCTGATTAAATATCTAGGCATAACATTGCAAAGTGATATGATGTGGAATGAGCATTTGAGGATTGTAGTAGGGAAGGCAGATGGTTGAATTCAGTTTATTGGGAGAATTTTAGGAAAGTGTGGTTCATTTTTAAAGGAGACCACATATAAGATGCTAGTGTAATCATTTCTTGGGTACTGCTCAAGAGCTTGGGATTCTCACCATGTCGGGTTAAAGGAAGGCACTCAAGCAATTCAGAGGTGGGCTGCCAGATTTGTTGCTGCTAGGTTCAGACAACATAAAAGTTACAGAGATGCTTAAGGAACTCAACTGGGAATCCATGGAAGGAAGGTGACATTCTTTTCGAGGAAAACAATTAAGAAAATTTAAAGAGCTCACATTTGAAGATGACTGCAGAATGATTTTACTTCTGCCAATATATAGTTCATGTAAGGACCATGAAGATAAGATCAAAGAAATTAAGGATTGTACAGAGGCATACAGACAGTCACTCTTCCTTCATCCTATTTGCAATAGGAACAGGAAAGGAAATGGCTGGTAGTGGTGCAAGGTACCCTCAGCTGCACACTGTAAGATGGCTTGTGGAGTATGCTTATATATATAGATTTACCAAATGAAAGTGCTGGCAGGTCGACAGACACACAAACATGCACACGAAATTCAAGCTTTCGCAACAAACTGTTGCCTCATCAGGAAAGAGGTAAGGAGAGGGAAAGACGAAAGGATGTGGGTTTTAAGGGAGAGGGTAAGGAGTCATTCCAGTCCCGGGAGCGGAAAGACTTACCTTAGGGGGAAAAAAGGATGGGTATACACTCACACACACACACATATCCATCCACACATATACAGACACAAGCAGACATATTTAAAGACAAAGAGTTCCTGATGAGGCAACAGTTTGTTGTGAAAGCTTGAATTTTGTGTGTATGTTTGTGTTCGTTTGTGTGTCTGTCGACCTGCCAGCACTTTCATTTGGTAAGTCACATCATCTTTGTTTTTAGGTATAATTTTCCTACGTGGAATGTTTCCTTCTATTATACTTATATATATAGATGAAGATTTCAATGAATCTCTTTGTAAATATCAATATGCCACTGAGGAAATTCATTATATTAGGAAAATTTTGTAATACAGTTTCCATGCAGTGTTGTGAAATTGTAGGTACGTTTGTTGCACCATAGACTCACACATTTAGAACAAATTAAAACATTTGTTGGTGTATTCAGTGTTAGTACATGATCAAATTCTTCATCTGCTTTCAAAAACAAAAGGGGCTATCTGAAGTTCTTGAAATCCCTATATGCATTTTCTGTACTATTTACAAGTATCTACAGCTGATGAATATTCTACTTTAAGAGCTTGACAATATCCACAACCACCAAAAAGACCTCACATTACTTTCCATTTCCTCCACCCTCCTCATTTTACCAAACTTGATTCTTTCACAAACCAAGCATTGAACTAGACTCTTTTTCGGACTCTCTTCCTAAAGGTGACTGTACTAAAATGGCAGTATAGTACTAACATTCATCATACCACATTTCATATACTCTATTTTTGTGTATCCTGACCATGCTACAGGATAAATTAAAATGTATTGGAATCCTATCCTTATGCTTATGAATCAACAAATGGCAACCAGAAAATTACTAAAAAAAATTAATCTGCTAACTGGTTTGATATGGACCATCACAAATTCCTCTCCTAAGCCAACCTCTTCATCTTAGAGTAGCACTTGCAACCTACATCCTCAATTCAATTATTTGCTGGATGTATTCCAATCCTGTCTTCCTCTACAGTTTTTACTCTCTACAGCTCTCTCTGTTACCACGTTAGTTATTTCCTGATGTCTTGACAAATATCTTATCATCCTGTCACTTCTACTTGGCAGTGTTTTCCACATATTCCTTCCCTCTCCGATTCTACACAGAAACATCTCATTCCCTACTTTATCAGTCCGCCTAATTTTCACCATTTGTCTATAGTACCAGGTCTCAAATGCTTCAATTCTTCTTCTGTACTGGTTTTCCCACAGTCCTTGTTTCACTACCACACAGTGCTGTGTTCCAAACATACAGTCTCAGAAATTTATTCCACAAATTAAGGCCTATGTCTGATACTAGCAGATTTCTCTTGGCCAGAAATGCCCTTTTTGGCAGCACTAGTCTGCTTTTGATGTCCTCCTTGTTCCATCTGTCATTGGTTATTTTGCTGCCTAGATAGTAGAATTCCTTAACTCCATCTGCTTCATGACCATAAATACTGATATTAACAATGTAGGAAAAGACAGATTGCTACTTACTGTGAAGAAGACATGTCAAGTTGCAGACAAGCACAAATAAAAGACTCAAATACAGCTTTTGGCCACAGCCTTCATCAGTAAAAGAGATGCAAGCGCACACACACACACACACACACACACACACACACACACACACACACACACACAAACCAAGGGTACCTCACGTGCACATGACCACCAACTCCAGCACCTTGGATCAGAAGTAGCAATCTGTCTTTTCCTACATTGTTGATATTCCTACCTGGAGTTTCCATTGTTCAGTTTCTCGCTGTTCTCATTTCTGCTACTTTGCATTACTCCATTCTATTAACTATAAAACATAATGACACAGTTGTTCTTAGCCACATCATTATGCCTTTTGGAGTAAAGTATTCTGCTGCCTGTTCTATTTTCATTCCAAAGGTTTCAGTTTTACACATGTGACAGTTTCAGAATAGTAATCCCTTGAGACAATTATCCAATCAGTTATGCCCATTCACAAGATAAAAGATTATATATATATATATATATATATATATATATATATATATATATATATATATATATATAAAATCTTTTATCTTGTGAATAGACATACATTCTTCCGGCGGACAAGGGTTCCACGACCGTGGTACTTGATCGTCGGGAGTATGTGGCTGAGGGACTGCGTCAGCTTTCGGACAACACCACATACAAAGTTTGCCAAGGTAATCCCATTCCTGATGTCCAGGCAGAGCTTCAAGGAATCCTCAGAACCTTAGGCTCCCTACAAAACCTTTCACCTGACTCCATCAACCTCCTGACCCCACCGACACCCCGCACCCCTACCTTCTACCTTCTTCCTAAAATTCACAAACCCAATCATCCCGGCTGCCCCATTGTAGCTGGTTACCAAGCCCCTTCTATTATATTCATATCATTAATCTGAACCCAACAATCACGTATATATAAAAAGAAAGATGATGAGACTTACCAAACAAAAGCGCTAGCAGGTCGATAGACACACAAACAAACACAAACATACACACAAAATTCAAGCTTTCGCAACCAACGGTTGCCTCTTCAGGAAAGAGGGAAGGAGAGGGAAAGACGAAAGGATTTGGGTTTTAAGGGAGAGGGTAAGGAGTCATTCCAATCCCGGGAACGGAAAGACTTATCTTAGGGGGAAAAAAGGACAGGTATACACTCGCACACACACACATATCCATCCACATATACACAGACACAAGCAGACATATATATATGATGAAGGGAAGAAAAGGTGCCTCAGAATGTATGATCTACCAATACGGGGATTTGAATGGTGCTTCCTCCCTTACAACACCTGTATTTCATGTTCTTTTATTCTGTTTTCTTTCTCCTGAGAAAATAATTTTTATTGACTCTAAGTTTATGTATCCCTGTGCCACTTATTTCTGTTTCTTTTGATGGTAATTTCACATTTATTTTCTCTTGCAAACATTGCTAATATTCAATCTTAACATTCATTTCAAAGAACTCTGAAAGATTTCTTACAACAAGAACTGCATTTTTACTGACTCTTCTTGGTAGTTTTGTCTTTTGTATCACTGATACAAATGAAGAATTAAGGATTATCTAAAAGAATTGTTCCAGTCAAACAATGGAAAATTCAGGATAGAATGTAACAATATTATGAGAAGGAAAGTTGCTACTCACCTTATAGCAGAGATGCTGAGTCTCAGATAGCCACAACAAAAAGACTCGCACAATTATAGCTTTCGGCCATGAAGGCCTTCATCAACAAATGAGACACATACTCGTACACACACACACACACTCATGCAAATGCAACTCACACACATGATTTCAGTCTCAGGAAACTGTGATTTCAGTTGCCTAAGACTGCAGTTGTGTGTGTATGTGTGTCTGTTGTTGACGAAGGCCTTAATGACCAAAAGCTATAATTGTGCGAGTCTTTTCGTTGTGCATATCTGTGACTCAGCATCTCCACTAATTTTTACAGTCAAATCTTCCATTCTCTGAATGAGCCTGACAGAATTTTTTATGTTGTATGAAAATATTATAATTCATTTATCTAAAAACATTAATTATGTTATTTTGATCATTGCTTCAGGAAGACAACTTCTGTCATCTGCCAATGACTTTCCTGCTCTATGGGACTTCATGACAGCTCCTGCTGGTAAAATTTTGTCCCGCTGGTTTGAATCAGAGCCTCTGAAAGCAACTTTAGCAACTGATTCTCTTATTGGATCAATGGTTGGTCCACATACACCTGGAAGTGGGTGAGAACCTTTTCATGTATTTTAATACATTAATGATATTGGTAATATTAACTGATACAAACAAACTATGCATAAAAGTTAGAATTGACAGTAAATGGCACAAACCTAAAGGATGAACATGATTATGTGTAATGTTGTTCCTTTGGCTTCAGCTTATATCACAGTGTGTAACTTACACCATTATTTCCATTTGCAAGATAGAGAGTTCTTCTGTTACGTACAGACAACATATTGAGATGAACTGTGTAAAATATTTCTTGTACAAGTATAGAAGCTCATGCAATATGCCATTCACAGTACAAAAATTGTGGATTTATATTAGAAGTCAATAAGAAAGTCATCCTATTGACGTTTTCTGTAATCTTGCCAAGGCATTTGATTGTGTAAATCATAAAATTCTGTCATAAAATTTAAAATGGTATGGGGTCTTCTCCTTTCCATGAATGAAGACTTATCTTAACAAACGAAAATTTATGGTCACAAGGAAATAAGGTAAACCCAGAGTGGGGGAACATATAAGTGGTGTTCTGCAAGATATGGTGATTGTTCCACTCTGTGCATAGTCTACAGAAATTATGTATCTGGTATGTTGGAGGATTCTTCAGAACCTTTAATGTTTAGTGATGGCACAAGTATATTGATAAAGGGCCCAAACCCTGCCAGGGGAATAATGGAACAGTCTTACACATAAAGCTTTCGGCCACATCCTTCAATCCCTGCAATGGAAGCGCTTCTTTGCCACAAATCCCTTCAACCAAAACTACCCTAATTCCAACATTGAACCCTGCCACTTTAAATTTATACCACCATCCAACTGTGATCCTACTCCCGCCCAACTAACCACCAGTTGGTCACCATCCAGGAATTCCTTACCTCCAACTTAACCTCACCATCCTTCGCCAGGTTCCTTCTTCAGAACTCCAACCTTTCAGTAGAAGAAACAACACCGATACACAACCTCAAACCAAATCCTGACCTACATCCTATCTGCAGACAAAGATTCCACCACTGTTGTTGTGAATCGCAATGACTACCTAGCAGAAGGCCCCCGTCAATTATCTGATCCCCCACCTATAAACTCTGCCAGAGCGATCCCATCCCAGAAATCCAACACAAACGCCAATCCCTGCTTAGAGCCATAGGACCTTGCCAGAAAATCTCCCCTAAATCCATTTCCCTCCTCACCCCTATGACATCCTGCACACTCACCTTCTACAGGCTCTCTAAAATCCACAAACCCAACAATCTCGGATTTCCCATTGTGGCTGGTTATTGTGCCCCCACTGAAAGAATTTCAGCCCTCATTGACAAACACCTCCAATCAGTTGTCCGTAATCTAGCCTCCCATGTCAAAGACAACAACTACTTCCTTCACTGGCTCTCCATCATCCCCACCCCTTTACCTCCTGGATCCCTACTCATCACTGTTGATGCCACACCGACATCCCTCATGCCCATGATATTACAGCTATTGAACACTATCTTTCCCAACATCCTTCAGACTCCAAACCCAATACCTCACTCCTTGTGCTTCTTACTAACTTTATCTAAATGATTAATGGAAAATCTCGTATTAAGATGTGAAACAAATAGTAACAAAGAGATAGAGGGACTGGCCAGTACTTACCTCAGCTCAGTACAGCCGATAGATTCACCATACAGAACAGAAAATTTACATTCCTAGCTTTCGGAACTTTGTTCCTTCATCAGGAAGGAGAGAAGGGAAACAAGGGAAGAAGGGAAAGTGGATTCAGTTACCTACAACCCAGGTTATGAAGCAACAGGGAAAGGTGAACAGGGAGGGTAGCAAGGATGGAGGCATGGTTGTCAGAGGGAAGTCAAAGATATTCTATTGTTAAGTACTGTGCCAGCTTCAAACCAAAGAGGATGCATACAGAAGTAAAGAGGTATATAGTATAAAGATAAACACAACTATTCAGGATGAAAAGATGCGTGAATGGCTAAAGAGGAGAGGGGAAAAGGAGAAGACTGAAGAGTAAATGGGAGTGAGGTTGGTTAATGTAGGTTTGGTCCAGGGGGAGGACGGGATGAAAGGATGTGTTGGAGTGCAAGTTCGCATCTCCGCAGTTCCAAGGGACTGGTGTTGGGTGGGAGAAGCCAAATGGCACGTACGTTGTAGCAGGTTCCTAGGTCCCTAGAATTATGCTGGACGGCATGCTCTGCTACTGGGTATTGGACATCTCCTAGGCGGACAGTTCGTCTGTGCCCGTTCATGCGCTCAGCCAGTTTAGTTGTTGTCATACCGATGTAAAAGGCTGTGCAGTGCAGGCATGGCAGCTGATAAATTACATGTGTAGTTTCACATGTGGCCCTGCCTTGAATTGTGTATGTTTTACCAGTAGTGGGACTGGAGTAGGTGGTTGTGGGGGGATGCATGGGGCAGGTTTTGCAGCGGAGTCGGTTACAGGGGTAGGAACCGCTGGGTAGAGAAGGTGGTCTGGGAATATTGTAGGGTTTGACAAGAATGTTACGGAGGTTAGGGGGGCGACGAAAGGCAACTCTGTGTGGTGTTTGGAGTATATTGTCAAGGGATGATCTCATTTCAGGGCTTGACTTGAGAAAGTCATATCGCTGGTGGAGTAATTTGTTGATGTATTCGAGGCCAGGATAATATTGGGTGACAAGGGGGATGCTTCTGTGTGGTCTGGGGGTAGAAACATTGTTGTTGGATGGGGAGGAATGTATTGCTCTGGAGATCTGTTTGTGGACAAGGTCTGCAGGATAGTTGTGGGAGAAGAAAGCACTGGTCAGGTTATTGGTGTAATTGTTGAGGGATTTGTCACTGGAGCAGATACGTTTGCCACAAATACCTAAGCTGTAAGGAAGGGAGCGTTTTATGTTGAATGGATGGCAGCTATCAAAGTGAAGGTACTGTTGTTTGTTTGTGGGTTTGATATGGACAGAGGTGTGGATGTGAGCTTCAACAAGATGAATGTCAACATCCAGGAAGGTGGCTTGGGTTTTGGAGAAGGACCAGTTGAAATTCAGATTCGTAAAGGAGTTGAGGTTATGGAGGAAATTAAGGAGTGTTTCCTCACCATGAGTCCAGACCACAAAGGTGTCATCTATAAACCTATACCAGGCCAGGGGAAGCAGCTGTTGGGTCTTCAGGAAAGCCTCCTCCATGCGGCCCATGAAGAGGTTGGCATAGGACGGAGCCATCCTGGTACTATGGCCGTTCCCATGATTTGCTTGTAGGTCTGGCCTTCAAAAGTGAAGTAATTATGGGTGATGATGAAGTTGGTAAGTGTGATAAGGAACAAGGTTTTTGGAAGATCTTCAGGTGGGCGTTGGGAGAGGTAGTGTTCAAGGGCAGAGAGACCATCGGTATGTATGAAAGGAGTAGCAGTCTGGTCAAATTTTACACAGACCATTACTTAATCATTGCTACCATTGTTATAAGAACCATGAAAGAAGGTTGAATATGTGGAATGGACATGGATTCACTTGAAGATTTAAGATAAATGTACTGATTTAACAGAAATTTTGGAACCAAGCTTTAAACTACAAAACATGTACAGGCAGATGCACACACTGACCATATTTTATTGGTCACGTACTGCAGATTAAATATGAAGAATTTCCCGAAAGATAGGAAATTAATGCAAACAGACTTGGATAAGTTGAAACACCCAGAGGATCTTGAGAATTTGGTAGGGGACATTAGGTAAATAGTGACTGAAGCAGGGAAAGGGATTACAATAGAAGATGAGAAACAAAATAATGAAGGTAGCAGAGGAACAAATAGCAAAAACAGACAAGGCTGAAATCCTAGGATAACATTTGAGATACTGAATTTTTATTTAATAAAACTAAAAAGTGTGAAGGAAGGAAGCAGTGGCACTTATTATGATTACAAGGAACCACTCTAGTTTAAGGCCAAGTGGTAGGTGAGCTTGTATCATCAAGATCTGTTATTACAATTATGCTACAAAAGTTATCTGCAATTATTGGCATTTTTTGTAGTTTATCTGTAATGACCATGTTACAAGCATTACCTACCACTAAACCATAAATTGATGGTGTTTCTCTGTAATCATAATAATTGTCCCCACCCCATTCCTTCCACATTTGTAAGTTTTATATTTATTGAGCTATTTGCAATTTTTATCTGATCATATATTACTTCTAGGATTTTTTGTTGAAATTTATTTTCTGAGCTTTTTCAATTTCTGTCGCTTCCTGTGTTCAAAATTTAGTATGGAATGTGGCAGCTGTGGCCTTATTAGTATAATGTGAGTGCTTCAGTAACATCTATATACATGTGTAAGTTAAATAATACAATAATAATACAGTGTGAGTGCTTTATTATCATCTACATACATGTGTAAGTTATATAATAGGTGTACATTTTTAATAAGCTTTTTCATATAATGGTTATGCCAGATGTGATAGGCACTACTGTCACTAATGCCACCTACTGGCAAAACTGTTTACCTTGTACCATGGTCACCTGCCTGTGTGAGTTTGGGCACAGATGGTATTATTGAATAGAATAGAAAATGACAAGATACTTTGTATTGATTTTGTACATTTTTCGACTTCACTGCATCGTTGCAGTGTATGCGTTTTAATATCTTATCTTGTACTATATGTTTAATACTACAGATTTGATGATGGAATTCTCCCGAAGCATGTCATGATATAATAAAAAAATTATTTTGGTCTCCATGACATATGTATTACCATTTAGTGCCAAAGGCAGTCACACACCTCCTGGGAGGCTTTTTGTCTAAAGTGATAAAACACTTCCTTTTGAAGATGTCTTATGCAAAAACTACTTCAAAATTGTGAGTATTTATGCTGTGCAACTGTGGAACTCCATTGAAAGCCTTCTGGAAACCAAGAAATTTTCATTTTGATGACTCTGTATGCCACGCAGTCTTCATGTGGGCCTTCTTAACAGTTGTAACTGTCTGCACTCTCTTTCAGTTACATCAGATGCTCATTATCATTCCACAAAACTTGAACTAACTGTTGCTAAAAGTGTTAAATCTTCAAGTTTAACACATATTTCGGACAACACAACAACACATATAAGTCACTGAGTAAGTTGACCTGTGTACAAGTCGGCATTCGATTAAACACTGAGTCGCTGCTCGGCTGGCCGCTTAGGTGGCGCAGCTGCTGCATGGCTGGCAGACAGCGCCGCACGTAGAGGACGTGCGTAATTGCGTGGCGGCACTTTGAATAATCGGCGAGTCACAACACTTTTCCCCCCTTTGAAATCGTTGCACTGGTCTTGATGGAGGTGTCCTGGAGATGGCTAACGTCCATAGGCGTTGTTTGACTCGCCGTAAAGTCTCGAGGAGGAGGCTTCCCGTACGGACGGAAGTGTCCCTGATGATAACGGGTCGAGATGACAGGAGACGTAGGGGTCGAATCTGCTGGGGCCCCATGCACCAATCTGCCCGTTGCGGCAAGTCCAGTTGATATGACAGGAGACATGGGCGATGTGTTGGCGTCCGTTGGAGGAGGAGGCGAGTAGATGTACTCTGACAGAGGATGGTCCTCTGGTTCCTGCATGGGCACGTCTCCTGGTGGCGTCCGTTCTGGTGCTGGCATCTCGATGATGGTGAGAGGGCTGCGTTGTGAGTATTGAGAGATGCCAAGATCCCGAACATCAGTTAGAGCCAAAGGTGGTGTGGCGGCATTTGGAACAGGCGTTGCTGGCGTTGCTGGCACCCGAGGCTGAAGCTGGTCTGAATGACACACTGCAACACCCGTGTCCATCTGGATTTCATACAGGCGTCTGCCATGGTGTCGTAAAATGCAGCCCGTGGTCCATTTTGGCCGCCTGCCATATCCCCGTACCAAGACGAGGTCGTCGTCGGTGAACCGGCCAAGTGAAAGCACCCACGGCCATGAGGTGGGAGGCCGCAGAAGATGAAGTAGCGTGCGGGGCTGTCGGCCATGTAAGAGCTCAGCCGGGCTGCGATCGCCCATCGGCGTGAAACGGTAAGACGCCAGGAACTGGAGAAGCGCATCATCAGCAGCAGAAAAAGTCAGAAGTTTCCGCATCTGAGCCTTAAATGTGCGGACCAGTCGTTCAGCCTCACCGTTGGATTGTGGATGGAGTGGCGGGGCCAGGACATGCGTAACGCTGTGATGAGCACAAAAATCCGCAAAGTTGGAAGAGGCAAATTGCGGACCATTATCAGTAACAAGAGTAGAGGGGAGGCCTTCCAAAAAAAAATGTGGGCGAGAGCACTGGTGGTTGCCGTGGTGGTAAGTGACGTGCAACGGACAATGAAAGGAAAGTTAGAGTAGGCGTCAATTATGAGGGGCCAATAAGTACCTAAAAAGGGTCCCACAAAGTCAGCATGAATGCGCTCCCAGGGCTTCTCAGGCAAAGGCCACGGTGACAAAGATGACTTTGGGGCAGCAGCCTGTGACGCACAATGGCCGCAGGCAGAGTCGATGCCAGGCCAGTACACATGACGGCGTGCCAGAGATTTTGTGCGAGACACACCCCAGTGCCCCTGGTGAAGGAGGCGCAAGATTGAAGCACGCAAAGACGCAGGTACCACAACACGTGGCGAAGCATTGTCAGTGGAGAGGAGGATAACACCATCCCTAGCCGTGAGGCGGTAGCGCAAAGTGTAGTAGTTCCGCAACGGATCAGAAGTCTTAGTGGACGGGCGATCTGGCCAACCCTTCTGAATACAGTGTAAAACCCGGGAGAGGGTAGGGTCAGCAGCCGCCAGCCTGTCCCCAGTGATGGGGAACCCGTCCACAACCCGCTGCTCGGCAACATCCAGGTGGAAACACAAAAGTTCGCCCCTATCGAATGTCAGATCAGGACCCATGGGAAGGCGAGACAGAGCATCAGCATTCGCATGTTGAGCCGTTAGCCGGAAATGAATCTCATAATTGAAACAGGACAAGTAAAGAGCCCAACGCTGGAGGCGGTGTGCAGCCTTGTCGGGAAGTGACATTGATGGATGAAACAAGGAAACAAGTGGTTTGTGATCTGTAACAAGATGAAATTTTGAGCCATAGAGAAAAACACCAAACTTATGAAGAGCATAAATAATGGCCAAAGCTTCTTTCTCAATTTGAGAATACTTCTGTTGGGTATCCGTGAGCGTTTTGGAGGCATAAGCGATGGGTTGTACCGAACCATCAGAAAAACGGTGCGCAAGGACTGCACCGACCCCGTATTGAGAGGCGTCTGTGGCAGGAACAAGATGTTGGCCAGGTCGATAAGTAGCCAGGCACGGGGCCTGTTTCAGCATAGTCTTTAATTTCTGGAAAGCCGCATCACATGACGCGGACCAGTGAAAAGGCACATTTTTATGCAACAGGTGATGCAACGGCTGAGCCACCGACATTGCAGACGGTAAAAACTTGTGATAGTATGCGATTTTCCCCAAGAAGGCCTGCAGTTCCTTAACAGATGTAGGGCGAGGAAGGGCATCGATCACAGCAACAGTGTGTTGAAGCGGTCGAATACCATCCCGAGAGAGTTGAAACTCCAAGTACGTGATAGATGCCTGAAAAATTTTGATTTCTGAAGATTACACTTAAGACCGGCAGTCTTTAAGACATGAAAAAGTGTGCAGAGATTTTGAAGTTGTTCTTCAGTGGTGGAGCCAGTGACAACAATGTCGTCCATGTAATTGATACACCCCGGGACGGGGAGCAATAATTGTTCCAAGAATCGCTGAAAGAGAGCAGGGGCGCTAGCAACCCCGAATGGCAAGCGTTGGTATTGATAGAGGCCGAAAGGCGTGTTAAGGACCAGAAACTGCCGGGAAGCAGCGTCGAGAGGAAGTTGATGATAAGCTTCCGATAGGTCAATTTTAGAAAAATACTGTCCTCCAGCGAGTTTAGTGAACAGTTCTTCAGGACGGGGCATAGGGTAAGTGTCGATGAGGCATTGAGCACTTACAGTGGCTTTGAAATCGCCACAGAGACGAATATCACCATTGGGCTTAGCAACTACAACGACAGGAGAGGACCACTCACTGGAAGTGACAGGAAGCAAGACCCCTGAAGCAGTGAGATGATCCAACTCCCATTTTACCCGATCATGAAGGGCCACACGAATCGGCCGAGCCCGAAAAAACTTAGGCCGAGCAGTGGGTTTGAGTGTGATATGAGCTTCAAAGTCGTTTGCACGGCCTAACCCAGGAGAAAAAAGGGACGAAAATGTCGTCGACAAGGAATCCAGTTGAGCATAAGGAATAGCGTCAGAGACAATATTGACAGAGTCATCTATGGAGAACCCAAAAACGCGAAAGGCATCGAAACCAAAAAGATTTTCTGCGTTGCTCTGGCCGACCACAAATATGGGAACAGTGCGAATGATGGATTTGTAAGATACCTCAGCATTAAACTGTCCCAAGAGAGAAATCTTCTGTTTATTGTACATCCGTAATTGCCGAGTGACAGGGGACAGGAGTGGTGAACCCAGCTGAAGATACGTCTGAGAATTAATTATAGTGGCAGCAGAACCGGTATCCACTTGCATGCGAACATCTCGACCAAGGATTTGGACAGTGAGGAATAACTTCCCTGAAAGGGAAGAAGTGCAATTGACAGACAACACAGAATCAGAATCAGCGTCATGTTCATGAACATCGATTATGCGGTCGGATTTACAAACGGAAGACACATGACCTTTCTTTTTGCAATTGTGACACACAGCCCAACGTTGGGGACAATCCTCGCGTGAATGTTTCGTAAAACACCGCGGACATGAAGGAAGTTGCCGGGAATTTTGCTGCAGTTTCTTAGTGGGTTGTTTACGGCTAGGCCGAGGCTGCGCGTGGGAGCATACTGCGGCCACGTCGGCCGGCGGGGACACGCCGCACGCGTCGTCAACAGCGCACAGAGGTTTTATTTCCCCGACGTCGCCCCACATTTCTATTTGCACCCCAGCAGCGCGAGAAATTTCAAAAGACTGCGCAATGGAGAGAACTTCATCTAGAGTCGGATTCGCCAACTGAAGGGCACGTTGCCGAACTTCTTTGTCGGGCGCCGACCGGATAATAGCATCCCGTACCATGGAATTGGCATAGGATTCTTTGTGAACGTCAGTAACAAATTGACACTTTCGACTGAGGGCGTGAAGTTCAGCAGCCCAAGCGCGATAGGACTGATTTGGTTGTTTTTGACAACGATAAAAGGCAACACGAGAGGCTACCACATGCGTTTGCTTTTGAAAATAGACAGACAGAAGGGAGCACATTTCAGCAAAGGACAAAGACGCAGGATCCTTCAAAGGAACCAATTGCGACAACAACCGATAGATTTGAGGTGAAATCCAGGAAAGGAACAGAGACTTACATGGTTGTTCGTCCGTGACATGAAATGCCAAGAAGCGCTGTGGAAGACATTTTTCATAATCAGACCAGTCTTCCACCGTCTCGTCGTAAGGTGGAAAAGGAGGTACAGCCAACGATGAGAAACGCCCCGCATTTGACGCTGCGATGAAATCGCGAATCGCCGCTGTTAGAAGCATTTGTTGTTCAAGGAGATTTTGCAAGAGCTGCTCGACAGTAGCCATGGAACCCTGTGAGTCAACGGTGAAAAGGAAAAATCCACTACCTCGTCACCAATTGTTAAATCTTCAAGTTTAACACATATTTCGGACAACACAACAACACATATAAGTCACTGAGTAAGTTGACCTGTGTACAAGTCGGCATTCGATTAAACACTGAGTCTCAGTCTAGCGGCCACTGCTCGGCTGGCCGCTTGGGTGGCGCAGCTGCTGCATGGCTGGCAGACAGCGTCGCACGTAGAGGACGTGCGTAATTGCGTGGCGGCACTTTGAATAATCGGCGAGTCACAACAAAAAGTCATCCATTTCTCTTGAATATTCAATATAGAATCTTGCTAAAGAGAAATTAGAACAGATAAAACTTGCTAAAAGCTGAAACTTAGTGCTGAAAAGGAGAAAATACCTATGAGTTGAGAAAGGTATACATTTTACAACATATGAATGGAATGCATAATTGTTCCCATACACCTCACATATCTTTATCTTCTCTCAGAAAGAACCAAAATATATTTCATCTTAAATATATTTCAACATCTTTTATTTATTTATTTCATGTGCATTTAAAAAGAAAATATGCTTCAGCAGCTTTCTGAAAGTCTAAAATTTATTTTGCATTTTAGTTGTTCTTCCCATATTTGATTAAATGGAACCATTTTCTCTCTAAACATACTTTTTACTTGATTTCAAATTTCAAAGGCTTTTTATTTATATCTTATCTCTTAAATATGTATAATTGTCTCTGATATCTTTCCATTTATCAAGAACATCTTACAGTTGAATTTTATTCCTGCAATGAATTATAAGCATTTTATTATTGCTAGGTATGTTTTGATTCATCACATGCTTGGCCAAGTGAATGGGAAAATTGGTGCTTGGGGCTACCCAAGAGGGGGCATGGGAGCTGTCTCAGAGTCTCTGGCATCTGCAGCGAAGTCATATGGTGCTGAAATCTTTACTTCTCAGGTACTATGTAGTGCATTAACACACTGATAATTTCTTAGAATGCTTTTACAATTTTTTTTTTAGTTTTCTATATTATTCTATATAATATATCTAAAAAGAAAGATGATGAGACTTACCAAACAAAAGCACTGGCAGGTCGATAGATACACAAACAAACACAAACATACACACAAAATTCAAGCTTTTGCTACAAACGGTTGCTTCATCAGGAAAGTGGGAAGGAGAGGGAAAGACGAAAGGATGTGGGTTTTAAGGGAGAGGGTAAGGAGTCATTCCAATCCCGGGAACGGAAAGACTTACCTTAGGGGGAAAAAAGGACAGGTATACACTCGCACACACACACATATCCATCCGCATATACACAGACACAAGCAGACATTTGTAAAGGCAAAGAGTTTGGGCAGAGACGTCAGTCGAGGCGGAAGTACAGAGGCAAAGATGTTGTTGAAAGACAGGTGAGGTATGAGCGGCGGCAAATTTAAATTAGAAATTAGCGGAGATTGAGGCCTGGCGGATAGCGAGAAGAGAGGATATGCTGAAGGGCAAGTTCCCATCTCCGGAGTTCTGACAGGTTGGTGTTAGCGGGAAGTATCCAGATAACCCGGACGGTGTAACTTCCTTTCACGCCGATCATCTGCCAGCCTACCTAAAACCTCTTTCCTCATTACCTTAGCCAGCTTCATCCTGACCCTCAACTTCTTCACTTTCGAAGGCCAGACATACCAACAATTAAAGGGAACAGCCGTGGGTACCAGGATGGCCCCCTCGTATGCCAACCTATTCATGGGTCGCTTAGAGGAAGCCTTCTTGGTTACCCAGCCCTGCCAACCCAAAGTTTGGTACAGATTTATTGATGACATTTTCATGATCTGGACTCACAGTGAAGAAGAACTCCAGAATTTCCTCTCCAACCTCAACTCCTTTGGTTCCATCAGATTCACCTGGTCCTACTCTAAATCCCATGTCACTTTCCTTGACGTTGACCTCCACCTGTCCAATGGCCAGCTTCACATGTCCGTCCACATCAAACCCACCAACAAGCAACAGTACCTCCATTATGACAACTGCCACCCATTCCACATCAAACGGTCCCTTCCCTACAGCTTAGGTCTTCATGGCAAATGAATCTGCTCCAGTCCGGAATCCTTGAACCATTACACCAACAACCTGAAAACAGCTTTCGCATCCCGTAACTACCCTCCCGACCTGGTACAGAAGCAAATAACCAGAGCCACTTCCTCATCTCCTCAAACCCGGAACCTCCCACAGAAGAACCCCAAAAGTGCCCCACTTGTGACAGTATACTTTCCGGGACTGGATCAGATTCTGAATGTGGCTCTCCAGCAGGGATATGACTTCCTCAAATCCTGCCCTGAAATGAGATCCATCCTTCATGAAATCCTCCCCACTCCACCTAGAGTGTCTTTCCGCCGTCCACCTAACCTTCATAACTTCTTAGTTCATCCCTATGAAATCCCCAAACCACCCTCTGGCTCCTACCCTTGTAACCACCCCCGGTGTAAAACCTGTCCCATGCACCCTCCCACCACCACCTACTCCAGTCCTGTAACCCAGAAGGTGTACACGATCAAAGGCAGAGCCACGTGTGAAAGCACCCACGTGATTTACCAACTGACCTGCCTACACTGTGAAGCTTTCTATGTGGGAATGACCAGCAACAAACTGTCCATTCGCATGAATGGACACAGGCAGACAGTGTTTGTTGGTAATGAGGATCACCCTGTGGCTAAACATGCCTTGGTGCACGGCCAGCACATCTTGGCACAGTGTTACACCGTCCGGGTTATCTGGATACTTCCCACTAACACCAACCTGTCAGAACTCTGGAGATGGGAACTTGCTCTTTAGCATATCCTCTCTTCTTGCTATCCGCCAGGCCTCAATCTCCGCTAATTTCTAATTTCAATTTGCCGCCGCTCATACCTCACCTGTCTTTCAACAACATCTTTGCCTCTGTACTTCCGCCTCGACTGACATCTCTGACCAAACTCTTTGCCTTTACAAATGTCTGCTTGTGTCTGTGTATATGCGGATGGATATGTGTGTGTGTGCGAGTGTATACCTGTCCTTTTTTCCCCTAAGGTAAGTCTTTCCATTCCCGGGATTGGAATGACTCCTTACCCTCTCCCTTAAAACCTACATCCTTTCGTCTTTCCCTCTCCTTCCCTCTTTCCTGACGAAGCAACCGTTTGTTGTGAAAGCTTGAATTTTGTGTGTATGTTTGTGTTTGTTTGTGTGTCTATCGACCTGCCAGCGCTTTTGTTTGGTAAGTCTCATCATCTTTCTTTTTAGATATATTTTTTCCCACGTGGAATGTTTCCCTCTATTATATTTATTCTGTATAATGGTAGATGTTATGAAATTTTGACCTAGAAATATTCTTACATGTTCTATCTGGTATGCAACAACTTCAGTGATAATGTTTTCTCTGCAAATCAAATGTATCATCTACACTAAATGAATAACACTTTCTTTTCCTTTCTCTAATAATTTTTAAGAACTGCATCATACTAATGCAGTCAGAACATGAATTTTCTATTGGAGAAATATGGCTATTAAATATTTCAGGTGTTTTTTTATCTCTCTTACCTGGTTTCCATTAGTAAAGCAATATTTGGTTTAGTCCTATTTCCCAAATTAAATTTATCAGTGTCGTCTTCAATTTCTTTATTGATTGTTCTATTATGGCATGATCTACTAATGATGGTCAGTCAGTTATTCATGATTTTCTAATTATTTCTTACCTTAAGGTAACCCCTTCCTACTGCAGTGAAGTAACAGTATTTTCCTATCTCACAAAATGTAGAAACATAAATGAAACAGCCACATCATATACACCGCTACCAAACTGAGGCTAACCACATAGCCACTAAAAATGTTGTACACCTCGACACTGACTTTGAAAGCTACTTCAGTACCTATCTTGTGTGATTTGTTTGTTTCCATCCTGGACCATCTCCTCTGGATTATGCAGGTGACAATTGTCCCTCCAGTATATGCTTAGTTCTTGCAGCCCTCCCAAACTAAACCTCAGCTTGTACCCTCTCCAAACACCTAACCTCACCCTTTTGTGTCTTCTTATTTTGCACACCATTTGTCCACTATCTAGACCTTGTGATATATCTCTTTCTGTGCCCCCTTTCCTCCTGCAAATACCCTCCTCCTCCCCCCCCCCCCCTCTCTCTCTCTCTCTCTCTGTGTGTGTGTGTGTGTGTGTGTGTGTGTGTGTGTGTGTGTGTGTGTGTGTGTGTGTGTAATTGTTACCTGTTCAGACCTCATATTTCTGTTGCTGCTGATAGCCATCTATCATCCCTCCTGCCTCCTATTACCTATGCATCTTTTTGTTGCCCTAACATT
Organism: Schistocerca cancellata; assembly: GCF_023864275.1. NCBI lineage: Eukaryota > Metazoa > Arthropoda > Insecta > Orthoptera > Acrididae > Schistocerca > Schistocerca cancellata. The sequence goes on along the minus strand of NC_064628.1, from coordinate 743,401,171 downwards.
TTACCCTTTCTAAGTAGACATATTTCCTTCCTCTCACATCTGTTAGCCTGCACTCCCACCCATAAAGAGTGAGGATCACTTCAGTCACAAGCAAGTGTATTTCAATGTCTATAAGGTTGTGTGTACTTAAACTGAAAACACAGCTGTAGCTCAAAAGCCACTGTGCTATTCAATGTGTCCATGTGCTGCACATCAATCCATTACAGGTGAATGGTGTCTACCTTCATTTTTGCTAATTTTTTGATTGAAGGAAACCAGCATGCACCAGCAGTTTGAAAATCATGTAAACTTTGTTTACCTTGTAGTCTTCTTTTAGCAGTATGTGAGGGAAAAAAGTCACCTTCACACTATCTAATGTATTATACCAACAATTGTAATGGCCTATAATTACTTTGAAAAACCCACTGGTCTTTCATTAACATCATAAAATTGCTGTTTTTATCTAATATTTCAACAGCAACATACAGGCAACTTTACACAGATTACTAGCTGCTGTCTAGGTACTGGTAAAGTTAAAACTCATTTAATGTGAACGTTAGTGTCTACTGTTACTATAAATTCTGCTAAGTTATAGAACAAGCAGATAATAAGCTATACTCTTGTTTTGATTATTTGGGGATTTACAATTTTCTATGTGGTGTCATCCCCTGGCACCTTCTTAAAGATTTTTGTATCAGAATGTAACTTATTTTTCAACCACAGACAGGGATAAAAGAGTAAAGTCATATAGCATGATTGGCTGGAAACCACGAAGGGGCAGGATCAGGCACCTAATTGGAAAGGTCTTTCCTAAGTCTTGTGCACACTAGCATCTAGGTTTGTGTATCTGATCTGAGTAGGTTACTGTAATTTGTGTGTGTGCGCGTGTGTGTGTGTGTGTGTGTGTGTGTGTGTGTGTTAGTGTTTGTACATACTGTAGTGACACATTTGCAATGTGCAATGATGACAGAAGGGAGAGGGTGAAACCTAGTGCACACACATGGCCTTCTCCTCTCAAATAGCACCAATGAGACCACCAAGCTTGACATCCCCAATCGATGGATAGTTCACCATTGGCAGAGTCATATGCCCTCATTCAGTGAGACACTGTGAGGAAGTTTGGAATTTAATCCAGGAAATTGGTGCAAAATCTGGTGATCAGGAATTTTATGCCACAAGCCCACCTCCCCTTTCCTGGAAAGACAAATGGAAAATTGGCAACAGCACAGGATGTACCTAGGTGGTTACCCATCCAATTGCTGCCCATGCCTGGCATAGTTTAACTTTGTTGATATGACAGGAACTCGTATATTCAATGAAGCAAGGCTGTTGGCCAAACAGGGACGAATGGGCTATATGGAAATTATTTCTACTTTTAGTACTGTGGTTGTGAATCCCATATTTTTTCTTATATTCACATCAATATTTATAACAAAAACATATGGGAGTAAATGTATTGGAATAAAGTATGAGACACATATAATCCCTGAAACAGTTTTAGAAAGATGTTTGGATCTAAACTTCACATAACCTTCTTACTGTACATGTCTGTGGAGTAAACATTTTTTAGCTATATTTTACAAGAAGAATATGCCATATTATTGAGTGCAAATAATGCCAGAAATCCTGCCTATATATCAGTATAATGAGAGATATTTCTAAGTGCGTAGTAGGTAGGTTGGACAATATAATGAAAAGGATAGAAAAAGACTGTTGGAAAGGCCTTTGTCAAAAATAGACAGCACACACACACACACACACACACACACACACACACGTGCAAACACAACTCACACACATCTGATCACAGTCTCCGGAGTTGGAGCCAGACTGTGGGGAGCAGCACATTATGGAAGAGACAACCACGTGAGGGTAACGAGGAGGCTGGGGTGGAGAGGGGGAGGAATAGCAGAGTAGGGGTGGGGGACGGGAAAGTGCTGCTAGGAGTGTGCAGGGATAAGGTGGAGAGTAGGGCAGCTGGGTGCAATCAGGTGGTTAGACAGAGAGTGGAAGAGAGTGGGAGGTAGTGGAGAAAGAGAGAAGTAAAAAAGACACGGTGCATTGGTGGAATGAGGACTGTGTAGTGCTGGAATGGGAATGGGCTAGATGGATAAAGACAATAACTAATCTTTGTTAGTGATTGGAATGGGAATGGGCTAGATGGGAAAGAACAATGATTAACCTTCGTTAGGCACTTTCCTTACCCATCTATCCCATGCCCATTCCAGCACTACACAGCACTCATTCCACTAATGCACCCAGTCTTTTTACTTCTTTCCTTTTCTGCTAACCCTCTCCCGCCCTCCCTTCCTCCCCCTCTCTCTTCCCTGCCCACTGTCTAACCTCCTGACTGCACTTACAAGGGAATGGTCAGACTTGTCATGCCGAAACATGTATTGCTTTTTTTAGCACTGTTATTTAACTGTGCAAAAGGTCCGTATGCAAAATTGCAGCTGCTGACATGAACTGGAAGTCACCTAAAAAAAAATCACGAACATGGCTGTGTTTCCTGGTTGGCGCTTGCAGTGACGGCTGACCACCCCTGGAAATGGCGAGTCGCGAGCGTTGTGCGCATGGTCGGTAAGTGCGGCCGTCTTATTGCGGCGTTCACTAAAGAGGAATATCGCTGCACGGTTTTGGTGGAAAGGGGAGCGAATATTCATTTCTGTGGCATGCACGTCCTTTTAATTTCTGGTACGTATTTCGAAACATACCGTCCTGAAACTGGTTAGAGATGTGAAAGATGTTCTGTACATGTTCATCTATACTCCGCAAGCCACTTTATGGTGAACATTCAACCTCCCCTCACAGGTGATGGCGAACCCTGTAAATATTTTGCTGCTTGCCATGGAGATATACCACAGACACCAAATGAAGCAATCAACAGAAAACATGCGTGAAGACTATGTGTTGTACGACATGGTTGTTAAACTTCTAGACGGGCATGTAAATGGCGCAGACATGTGACTAGAAACAACTGAAACACTCGATATTGCAGACTGTGAATCTACAGACGGCGAAGACACCGACGAAAGTTGCACTCATGAAGACTCTTTGAGTGATAGTGCCATGTATCATCATCAATTATCTCCAAAAGTAACGCCAGCAACTACAATTACCTTATCAGACAAAGAAAAAGCGGTGACGTATTGGTTGAACGAAAGTGGTAAGAAATGCCTACGTCTCAGTACTGTTCAAAATAAGTATCGCTTTGTCCGTTCTGAACATGAATTGTATAGATGGAAGTCGCTGGACGACGTAAGAGTCGACTGGAAATTGCGACGGAGATAAATGCGTGACTTTTTGAGCTATTTACCAATGCCAGACAACAGTCATTTAGTGTCAGCAATACAACTTTGCGTGATTGGGCGTTAGAGATTGCTAACGCGATAGGCACTAAAGAATTTACAGCTTCTCAAAGTTGGATTAGTCATTGAAAAGATCACATAAAATTGTGTCAAGAAAAATAACAAAATTTTTATCGAGAAACAGGTCAGAAAATGAAGTTATACAAATCGAAATGATAGAAGCTTTTCTTACGAATGCAAAGAATAAGATTGGTAGTTTTAGTGAATCGTTAGTGTTCAATGCAGATTAGTCAAGTTTTCAAAAAGAAATGTGTGCGAAAATAACACTGTCATTCAAAGGGGAAAAACATATTGAGGCGATTGCGCAGTCCACGACTGCACTCACCCTTTCATACACTATAATACCCATAATTAGTCTGGATGGTTCATTGCTGCCTAAACTATATGTGTGTCTTCAAGAATCAACTGGACGTTTTGGACCATGTGGCAAAAGAACAATGTTCTACGCAAACAATCTTGTGGTAGACGCATCGAAGTCTGGAAAAATGGGAAATGAAAACGTTACACTTTTCATGCGTCATGCTTTTCTTCCGTTCTGCGGGAACAAATCTCTTCTTCTTCTAGATTCGTGGTCAGGTCATAAAGGGTCTGATTCATTAAAAGCTGTATTTCGAGCCCACCCTGAGAAAGAAGTAGAGATACTTCAGATTCCACCCGGCACGACGAACGTAATTCAACCCTTAGACAGAGAATTTTTCCATAAGTGGAAGGCATTTTACAGAATAACAGAGAAAAGTATTGTGTGCAGATCACTGCAATTTCCTGTCTATCACCGTGACAATATTCCCAAGCTGCAATCAGTAGTACATCATCAATTTTACTCCCCACGGTTTCAGAAGTTGATTAAATATGCGTGGCACTCCTTGAAATATACTGATACTATGACTAATTCATTCCTAACACCAGCCCAGTTTGTCTACGGACATCTAACAACGTCTGTGACTGGCAGGGCTGTCATATGTCGTCTTTGTTTGTATGTTCTTGGTGCACAAAAAACCTATTTTTTGAACATTGTATCAATATTACCCATTTTTGCGGTAATTACAAGAAATAAAATTTGGACGTGTTCTAAACCGTATATTTATTTGTGTTTATTTCATAGCTATTTGGAAAGAATGTTGTAGATAACATATCAGCCATATTCATATTTGTCAACTAATGCTTAATTGTCATATGATCGCTTTAATTGGGGGAATCAGCTCTCTCACTGCTGTGGCAAGAGAGCGGCGCGTAGCTAATGCCACCTTGTCCCTAGATGGCGTTGGTATAACGTAGCTAGAGAGGTCAGGGTTGTACAAGAGGCAGTTATAAGCGCGGAAACCATGCGACAATAATGCCTTACTTCATAAAATTATTTACAGACTTCCAGGTCATGTCAGCAGCCAAAATTCTGCATACAGACTTCTTGCAATGTTAACTCACAGTGGTAAAAAAAGCAACACAGGTTTCGACATGACAAGTCTGACCATTCCCTTGTTAGTTGTCTTACTCTCCACCTCCTTTGCACGCTCCCAGCAGTACTTTACAGTCCCCCACCACTACCCTGCTATCCCTCCCCTCCCCTGCCCCAGCCTCCTCCTTACCTCCACCCATTTGCCTCTCCCATAATGTGCTGCTGTTCACAGTCTGGCTCCAGCTGTCAGGGACTGCGGTCGTTTGTGTGAATTTTATTTGCATGAGTGTGTGTGTGTGTGTGTGTGTGTGTGTGTGTGTGTGTGTGTGTGTGTGTGTGTGTGTGTGTGTGCTGTCTATTTTTGACAAAGGCCTGCCTTGCTGGCCAAAAGCTAACTTTCTGACTGTCTTGTTGTTGTGCCTTCCTGCGATTCAGCATCTTCACTATATAGTGAGTAGCAACTATCATTTTCATTATATTGTTACATTCCATCCTGGATTTTTCCATTGTTTGGCAGGTAGATTTGAGCTTTTTGCTAAACTTATCACCATTTGCTGGTGCCTCTTCAGTCTGTTATCAACCTGGATGTCTACTGTTCTAATGCAAGAACACTGTAATTTATTTCACAAGCAGTACACACACATGGAAGACAATTAACAATACATGAGTGGGTGAGAGCCATGCACTCTGTTCTATATAAACTTTAGTGCCAATAGGGGAGTGCAGCCGGCAGGCTGTGGCACACAACTGCTGTCATATTAGCAGGCCAGATGGCCTCTAGTGGCTGAATCACATACAACTATGAAGAGCCCCACACACAAAATTGCTAGTTACAGCACTCTCCTTCCCTTGCAAAAAAGTGAACAATGTGCTCATTTCTATTTCTTCTGTGGTTGGCATAGGTTGTTGAATCATGTGACACGCTGCCACTGGCATGTGGGGTTGGAAGTGGCGTCAGCACAGACAAGTTCGGCCCCCTGTCACCCTGTGAGAGGCCATATGGTATGACAGGCATTACTGACACAGCTTACGGTCCACATTCCATGGAAGGAGGTTGTGGTGAAGGAGGCGGAATAGCTGGCACGGACTGCGATGGGGGTGGCAGGGGCAGAGGCACCAGCTGTGACAACTTGGGACATGGGGTCCTGCTGTGCACCCCCCCCCCCACCCCCCACCCAGCTGAAGGGGGCACATACATGAGAGGAGATAGTTGTGAAGATATCAGCACTGGCAGCGGAGAAGGCAAGGGCATTAGCCATGATGAAGGAGATGGCCAGGTGGACGAAGAGTGTGGGAGTGGCAGAGGTCATAGCTGGTCTACCTATCATGATGCTCTCCTCTCAGCCATGTGGATGACACAGAGGCAACAGCCATGAGTACTCTCAATTACCCGGCAGCCATAACTGTGAACCCAGACAGCTGTGCCACGATAGAAGTGTTGCGGCACCATTTCCAGCAGATGGCCTGATATCTGGGCAGAAGGCTTGGCATCAGCCAAGACAGATGTGGCAGAGTCTGGTACTGACAACCATACAACAACTCTACTGGACTCTTATCACCAACAGGGATGAACCTATAAGAACTGAGTGTCCAGTTTAAAGCTACTTCCAGTGATACATCTAAAACATATTTTTTCATCTGAGTCCTAAATGTTCATACTAGTTATTTTGCTTCCCCATTTGATTGAGAGTGGAAAGGAGGAGCCATTACATGGCGAACACCACTTTTTTTATAAAGATTTTCAGATTCCTGAGATATGGACTGGAGTTGTTACCTATAACTAGCTTGTATGGAAGGCCTTCCATTGCAATAATTTTTGACAAAGTTGAAATGGTTGCTTCCATTGAAGCAGACAGACAACAAACCACATACGGGAACTTAGAATAAGCATCAGTTACAACAAGTCAGTAGAAATTCGAAAACAGCCTCTCAAAATCTACATGAATTTGCTCCCAAGGCTGCCGAGGATCTGGCCATGGTGACAAAGAAGCACATGAGTGTATGTGCCTGATGAGTGGCAAGAACTTGTGCTATTTCCCCATCAATGCCTGGACAAAAAATGAGTCTGCATGCTAATGCTTTTGTACATGATGCACCCCAGTGGTTCAAATGGTGTAAAATAATTTCTCAAAGAATCAGAAGCATGGCCCAGAGGTTTGTCTAGTCACCCATGCTGCACCAAAGAAACAACTTTACTTAGAACAGGATCAGTGGCTGCAATTTTAGTGATAGTAATAGGAAAACCATCAACAACATTTTGAGCTTCCATGTCTAAATGAAGCCATAGTAATTCCTCTTTATCAGACTTTGGAACCCGAACAGTCGGCAAATGCAATAAGGTGTCAGCATTTGCCTATTGTGCCATAGGTCAAAAACGTTTCTCATAACTGTATCACAACAGGAAAAGAGCCCACCACTGTAAGCAATGTGTGACTTTGTATGGCAAGGATGCCAAAGAGCCAAAAATAGATGCCAGTGGTTTGAGTTTGTCATCAACTGAAACTTAGGCCCATATAGAAAAACGTGATTTTTTTTTATAGCATACATAATCAGAAAAGTCTCTTTCTCTATCTGAGATTAATACTGTTGCACTGAATTCAAAAATCTGGAGGCATATGGAGTAGGGTGTTCAGATCCATTTGCATACTTATGAGCAAGTGTGGCACCAAAGCCAAACTGAGACGCGTCCATCGCTAACACATGTGCTGGCCCGGCTGAAGAGGGACCAAGCAAGAGGCTGACTGCAGCCAAAATTTCAACTACATTAATGCCCAGTCACAAGCTGAGGACCAATGGGAAGGAACACCTTAATGTAATAATGCTTGGAGTGGTTGTCTCACAGTAGCAGCATCCAATATGAATTTGTGGTAGTACGCAGCAAGCAACACTTCAAAACCCAAATAAATAATGGATAGTTGAAAAAACTGTGTCTTGTCCAAATTGCAAGTTAAACCTGTAGACTATAAGATTGAAAACAGAGCATGAAGGAACTGCACATGTTCCTTCATAGAGGCACCAGACATTACTGTGTCATCTAAATAGTTTATGCAGTCTGGAACTGATGCAATAAGTTGCTCTAAAAAGCATTGAAAAATAACTGTTGCACTTGCTACAGCAAAAGGCTATCACTGGTATTCATAACAACCATATGGGGTATTGATAACTAGAAGGCTTTTAGCTTCCTCATCAAGCACAGCTCTAAAGATGCCTTTGCCAAAGAAAACTTTGAAAAATTATAGCCTCCCTCCCAATAATTTTTCTATCAGCTCGTCAGGGCTCAGCAAAGAATGGGTACAGTGTCAATAACTGATTGTGGATTTTTTTTAAAAAAAAAAAAAAAAAAAAAAAAAAAACCCACAGTGGAAGTGTATCTTACTGGTATTTTTTTTACTATCTCCAGTGGTTTGACCATTCACTGGAAGAAAAAGGGCAAATAACATTGTTGTTGTTGTTGTGGTGGTGGTCTTCAGTCCAGAGACTGGTTTGATGCAGTCCTCCATGCTACTCTATCCTGCGCAAGTTTCTTCATCTCCAAGTAGCTACTGCAACCTACATCCTTCTGAATCTGCTTAGTGTATTCATCTCTTGGTTTCCCTGTATGGTTTTTACCCTCCATGCTGCCCTCCAATACTAAACTGGTGACCCATTGAGGCCTCAGAACATGTCATACCAACCAATCCCTTCTTCTAGTCAAGTTTTGCCACAAATTCCTCTTCTCCCGTTATACTCAGTACCTCCGTATTAGTTACATTATCTACCCATCTAATCTTCAGCATTCTTCTGTTTCACCACATTTCAAGAGCTTCTATTCTCTTTTTGTCTAAACTAGTTATCATCCATGTTTCACTTCCATACATGGCTACACTCCATACAAATACTTTCAGAAATGGCTTTCTGACCCTTACTTCTCTTCTTCAGAAACGTTTTCCTTGCCATTGCCAGTCTACATTTTATATCCTCTCAACATCGACCATCATCAGTTATTTTGCTCACCAAATAGCAAAACTCATCTACTACTTTAAGTGTCTCATTTCCTAATCTAATTCCCTCAGCATCACCTACTTTAATATGACTACATTTCATTATCCTTGTTTTGCTTTTGTTATATCCTCCTTTCAGGACACGGTCTATTCTGTTCAACTGCTCTTCCAGGTGTTTTGCTGTCTCTGACAGAATTACAGTGTCATCAGCAAACCACATAGTTTATATTTCTTCTCCATGGATTTTAATACCTACTTCAAATTTTTCTTTAGTTTCCTTTACTGCTTGCTCAGTATACTGATTGAATAACATTGGGGATACAACCCTGACTCACTCCCTTCCCAACCAATGCTTCCCTTTCATGCCCTCGGCTCTTATAACTGCCATCTGTTTCTGTACAAATTGTAAATAGCCTTTTGCTCCCTGTATTTGAACCCTGCCACCTTAAGAATTTGAAGGGGAGTATTCCAGTCAACATTGTCAAAAGCCTTCACTAAGTCTACAAATGCTAGAAATGTAGGTTTGCCTTTCCTTAACTTATCTTCTAAGATGTCATAGGGTCATTATTGCCTTAGTCTACAAATGCAAGAAATGTAGGTTTGCCTTTCCTTAACTTATCTTCTAAGATAAGTCCTAGGATCAGTATTGCCACATGTGTTCCAACATTTCTCTGGAATCCAAACTGATCCTCCCTGAGGTCGGCTTCTACCAGTCACAAATAACATTAAGGGTTGAAAATGATCTAATTCTGCTTTTACTTGATCCCCTAAAGTTAATGGTATGGCGTGGGCCTTGAGAAAAGGGTGGCAGGTAGAATGTTTCATTGCATCATGAGCCTGAAATTCTGTTGTTATGGAACTTTATCAGAAACCAAATGAACTTCATCATCAATAGAGATTCCAAACAGTTAAAAGCATCCAAACCAAACAGATTTTCAGTGTAAGCATTGTCCACAACTAGGAATGTTAGTGATCAAACCACAGCCTTGCAAGTCACAAGTGCAGAAAACTGTCCAACAATGGGAATCAGTTGTTTTTTATAACTCAACAGACACTGGAGTCAGAGGGGGCAGAACCCAAATCCACATAAGTCTGAGAATTCACCAATGTCTCTGCTGCACCCATGTCCATCTGCATTCTCAACGGTTAGTTAAACACATGTACTTCAATATATAACTTGCTATGCAACACCGTCACTGCTGATACACTGTTCACAGTCATGTTTGTCTCATCCTCACTCAGATTTGGAAAGGAGTTACATACAGAAATATTGTGTCCTTTCTTGTGGCATCTATTACACATTGCCCAGTGCTTGGGACATGCAGTCCATTTGTGTTGAATGAAGCAGTATGGGCATGAAGGCAGTGGAGCACGAAGGTGTCACTTAAGTGTTGTGGGCAGTTTTTGTCGCAGACAGTGAGTACCTATACAATGCCGAGATATCTCTGGACTGCTGCAAAGGCATCTACATTCCCTAGCAAGCTGACTAAAGGCAGGGAGGGATGATAGGAACTGATTTCTTTAACTTCAGACCAGTCTTCTATCTGATTACTTGCAACCCATGAAACTTCATATTACTAACTTATGTTCAATACTTCTGTAAGTGAAGGATTTTTGCACTCTAGAGCCCACTCTCAAACTTACCTGCCAGAAGCAAAATGTATGATTGCATCATGAACCACCTGACCTGTATAAGATTCCTTGTGAACATTTGTCACAAAATTACAATGGCAGTTAAGTCCATGTAGTTCTTCTGCCCATACTCTGTATGACTGTTTCGGCTGATTTTGGCAGTGATAAAACTCCATACAAGCAGCAATAATGTGAATACATTTACAGTGATAGGTAGAAAGTAACTCACACAGCCGATCAAAAGAAAGGCTTGCAGGTTCTTGTAAGGGGTGATCTGACACAGCAGCTGATACATGCAAGGTGAAATCCATGACCAAAAAAAAGGGCCTTGCACAAGTTTATGTCTGTTACCCGAAATGCTGGAAATGTTGCCACAGGCATGTTTCATAAGCATTACAGTCTACTGCTGCATCATCATATGCAGGGAATGGTGCCAGATATGTTGTTTGTGGGGTCGCAGATTGTGCCATTGTAATCATTAAACTGGAAATAGCAACTGTCAGCACCTGCTGACACAAGTGGTCAGTGGAGCCTTGCATTCCAACCTGTATAGACATTAGTTCCATCAGGAAGCACAGCTGGCAGGCAGTGTGAACTATGAAGAGGCGCACAGACAAAATTAGTAGTTAGAGCACCTACAAATTTTGCACACAGGGATTCATGTAGTGTATGCTCATTGATGTCTGCTTCTAGTATGTGTTAATCTTCTTTGTGATCTAGTTGTGAACCTGTTCTCATTATTCTCGTGGCTGCTTCTGATGTAGATTAGTCATGAACTTTGAGTATGGATATAAAACTGAAACTTCAAGAGGAAGACAGCAAGTGGAATGCATCCAGCAAATAATTGAGGATGTAGGTTGAAAATGCTAGCTTGAGATGAAAAGATCAGCACAGGTGAACACTTACGGTGGGCCGCATGAAACCAGTCAGAAGACTGGCAGGGGGGAAAAAATAAAAGAAACCACTACAGGTTTCTGCAATATTGCTTGTAGTGCATCTTGATTAAACCAAACCCCCTGTATTAAATGGAACTCTTTTCCTGGTACATGTATTTTTGATCCCAAAATTTTGAGATATTTTTCAACCTCCTATGTATCACTTCCTTGATGACCATGAAGATAAAATGAGACTAGTTATAGCATGCACAGAGATATTTAAGCAGTCATTTTTCTATTCTCCATTGCAATTGGAACAGGAAGAAACCCTAACTGTGGTATAATGGTGAGACTCTCTGCCATGCTCTTCACAGTGGTTTGCAACATATGAGTCTAAAGGTAAAAGTTATCCACCCTTTCTCTTGGTATCCACTGTAATTGTTCCTTATTCATAGTGAAGGTAAATGAAAACAGAAGGTCAAAAAAATAAAAAATAAATGAAATGAAGAAAAGAAGAAAGCCCAAATATTGAAGCAGACGGAAAAAGTTTTATGTCTCACAAAATAAAACAAAATCCAAGTGTTGTACTGTAACATCTATGAAATATTTGTAATTGCTCTAACTACACAGTCCAGTCACATTAATGTGACTACCACCTATGTTTGACATTGACATACAATAACCAATCACAGATGGCATTTAACAGCACTAGCAGTGAGGGTCAATGTGGAAAACAGTGCAGTCAGTATCATAATGTGGAAATGGATTTACCTGACATCCAAAAGGACAAGATCATTGACTTTCAAGTCAAGGGTGGAAACATCACTAAAATGGCTAAGTTTGTAAACTATTCATGTACTGTCTTGGCAAAATATACCACGCCTGTCAAAATGGCACTATCCAAAACCAGCACAGCAGCAACCATGATGCAACACAAGCCATAGATGATAGGGGTGAGTGATGGCTATGGAGATATGTATGGTTGAATGGACATGCAACTGTTGAGCAACTGACTGCCCAGATGAACCAGGGGGCTACCAACAGTGTCTCAACAACTGTTCTGCTAATGTTGCTGTGTATGAGCCTCCTCAGCAGGCACCTGGCTTGTGCACCCATGCTGACTGCTGTTCATTGCCAATTGAAGGCTTGATTTGCATGCCATTACCACAACTGGATATCTACTGAGTGGTGACAGGTGGCCTTTACAGATGAATTACATTTTGTGCTCCATCAGTCAGATGCTCATTGCAACATCAGAAGTGTCTAGGCCGGAGGATGGAATTTTACAGTCTAGGGAATGTTTTCATGGCATTACTGGTGATTTTGTCATTCTAGAAGGCACAATGGATCAAGAAAAGTACATTTCTATCCTTGGGAACCATGTTCACCCTTACCTGCAGTTTGGAACAGTGGTGTCTACCAGTAGGATAATTCAACATGTCACACAGCCCCATACTCCCATGGACACCAAACTTTCTGAATTTAAACCCAATCGAGAATCTGTGGGACCACCTGAATCACACTGTATGTGTCATGGATCCTCAACAGAGAGACCTAGAACAGCTGGCCACAGTATTGGAGTTGGCATGGCTCCATATCCCTGTGGGTAACTTCCAAAGTCTCATAGACTCTCCATCTTTCAGCTGTCCAGACAGCAAAAGGTGGTTATTCAGGCTTTTGCCAAGTGATAACATTAATGTGACTGGACAGTGTACATGGTGAATATACTGTACAATCTGACAACCATTCTGCATCTATACACTGCCTATAACTGTGTGTCTCCAATGCACTTTCTGGCTACCCATATGTACCCATCTTCCAACCCCCACTAAAACAGAGTTTTTTATCATACTATCAAAAGACTGCAGTTTCAACAACAAAATTGAAATCAATTAAAATGTAGAAAATATTAAAAACACCTTTATGAGCATGCTTTCACACATATTGAAACTGCATATTTCAGTTAGGTATCACACCAATCAGTTCCTGAGAAATGATTAACTGTATTTTTTCATTTTCTATAATTATGATAAACAAAGGCAACATGAAATGGAAACTGCCTGGGATGTAATTAACTCTGAGAGGGTCAACAAAAAATACACACAAAAACAAATGAAATAGAAAATATGAAAGTGAGTAACATAACAATTACAGACAAAACAAAAATTGACAACATTCTGTATAATAACTACATAGATACACTGGAAAACCTAAAGCACACAAACAATAACCAAGGAGCTCATCAGACCACAGTGAAAGATAAGCCATGCCACTCAGTATTTCTGAAACCAGTATCAAAACAGGAAGTGACAAAGTTATAAAGAAAGCTTAAGAGAAAATAGTGTGCTGGACATGATGAAGTATCAGACTACCTAATCAAGCAGGTGGCTGTGGACATAATTACACCACTGTTGGACATTGTCAACTGCTCATTCCAAGAAGGAATATTTCCTGATCAACTTAATTAATTAAAGTAGTACCAGTATACAAAAATGGAAAAAATGATGAGCCTAATAATTATAGACCAGTATCCTTGTTATCGGGCTTCTCCAAAATATTAGAAATGCTCATGGTCAACAGACTTACTGCTTACCTGGAACAGCATAATACACTAACTCACCAAAGCATGGATACCAGGGAGGGAAATCAACAGAAACAGCAACTGAATCATTAACAGAATTTATTGTACAGGTCTTAGACAACCAGATGGTAGTGTCTGGGTTTTTTCTTGACTTACCTGAAGCACTTGACACAATTAATCATGCAGTCCTACTAAAGAAACTAGAGTATACTGGTATTTGTGGACAAGCAGCAGACTGGATACATCATATCTCAGAAACAGGAGGCAATATGTGACCACTGACTACTCAAACAGATCAGAAGTTATAAGTATTAAGTATGGTGTACCTCAAGGACCTCTTACAAGACCTATCCTCTTCAGTTTATTTGTAAATAATGTACAGGTGTGAAAATGAAAATAAGACACTGTACGCAGATGATATGACTGTGCTAAATTTTTCCAACAACTTAGAAGCAATTGAAAAAAACCCTTTCATGTCAGTCAGTAATACAGCATAATGGCTCATGGACAGTGCATTGATTATTAATCTGAAAAAAAAACTATGAACATGGTTGTCAACATGAAACAAGAGGAAGAACACATAGATTTTTTCTAGGTGAAAAAGATCTGGAAGAAGAAATGTCAGTTAAGTTTTTAGACATAACAATAGAGAGTGAGCTAAATTGGAAGCAGCAGATAAATACTGTATCCAACAAGCTAAGCTCAGTGATACTTGTAATGAAACAATTGGTTCAATACGCACATTAAGACCTCTTGTACACTGTATATCATTGACTCTTTGAACAATACATGCAATATGGTATCACAGTATGGGAGAACTCAACCATCACCAGAATGAAAAGAATATTCACACTTCAGAAGAAGACATTCAAATTATATTGAAAAAGAAGCAATGAGAATCTTGTAGAAACTGTTTCAAAGAACATAATATTTTGATGTTTCTGTTACTGTATATATTCAAGACCATTATGACTGCATGACAAGATGCCACATAACTGGAGACCAGTGAGAGTGTTCATTCTCATAACATGAAGAATAAAAAACAACTATGGTGCATTTCACACAGACTCCAAATTTTTTTTAAAAGGACCTAAATATGCTGGTATAAAATTCATACTGTGAGTGATAAACATCACATAAAATATTAAAAGAAACTAGAATTACAAATTAGTGTAAGAAACTAAGCTACTCATGTACAATATAGGATTCACAAAAATGTATTTTTAGCTCTGGTGTAAATCAGTTAGCATTATGTCACACTCTGTAAACTATTGTATGTTATTTCTGTGAAGCATATTATATGTATATTGTCTAGAAGTAATCAAAATGATGTGTCCTATATTACAAGTACATGTCTGTATAAAAGGTAATTTATGGAACCAAGGAAAATCACAATCACTTTATCTCTCTGTAATGTTATGTGTGCCACATCACTTTGAATCAATCTTCCATTGCCTTTTCATGTGGCGAATTTGAATCTCGTGTTATCATAATAAATTTAAACCATTAATGATCACCTCATGAAGCAGCTAAAACAGTTTTAATAAGGTTACACAGACTTAACTGGAGAATCATTGTGGTGGAGACTTTGATGCTGATTTTTTATCTGATAGTACTGACTGAGGACACCTAGAGTTGTTGATGTCCATATTTGGACTATTTTACACAGTAAAATACCCTACAATGACTGGAGGACACAGTGCAACAGCTTTTGGCAATCTGTTTTGAGACCCAACAACTTACAGTGATTTAGCTGTAAATCAGGAGTCAGTGGTTTATCTGATCAGCATAGTTAGCTGTTAAAAATAAAATTTACTGGTGAGAGAGTTACAGATCATAGAAGAAACTTATTGTATTGCAGAATCATAAACATTGAATTTATGACAGTGCATTGAGAGAAATTATGGGAAGAACTCAGGGAAGAAATTTATAAACCAGACAATGTTGATTGAAAATTTAACTCTCTCTTGAACATATTTCTGTGGTACTTTCAGTTTCCCTCCTAGCCAAATATGGGTGAAACTGAACAGAAGCAAGGATAAGAGGTGGATAAATCATTGGAATATACACTACTGGTCATTAAAATTGCAACACCACGAAGATGACATGCTACAGATGTGAAATTTAACTGACAGGAAGAAGATGCTGTGATATGCAAATGATTAGCTTTTCAGAGCATTCACACAAGGTTGGTGTTGGTGGTGACACCTACAATGTACTGACATGAGGAAAGTTTCCAACCAATTTCTCATACACAAAAAGCAGTTGTCCAGCATTTCCTGGTGAATGATGCCTTGTGTAAGGAGGAGAAATGCGTAACATCACATTTTCGACTTTGATAAAGGTCGGATTGTAGCCTATCACAATTGTGGTTTATCATATCGCAACATTGCTGCTCACGTTGGTCAAGATCCAATGACTTTTAGCAGAATATGGAATCGGTGGGTTCAGGAGGGTAATACAGAATGCCGTGCTGCATCCCAACGGCCTCGTATCACTAGCAGTCAAGATGACAGTCATCTTATCCACATGGCTGTAACGGATCGTGCAGCCATGTCTCGATCCCTGAGTCAACAGATGGGGACGTTTTCAAGACAACAACCATCTGCGCTAACAGTTCGACGATGTTTACAGCTACATGGACTATCAGCTTGGAGACCATGGCTGCGGTTACCCTTGATGCTGCATCACAGACAGGAGCACCTGCGATGGTGTACTCAACGCCGAACCTGGGTGCACGAATGGCAAAACTTCATTTTTTCGGATGAATCCAGGTTCTGTTTACAGCATCAAGATGGTCACATCCGTGTTTGGTGACATCGCGGTGAACACACATTGGAAGCGTGTATTCATCATTGCCATACTGGCGTATCACCAAGCGTGATGGTATGGGGTGCCATTGGTTACACGTCTTGGTCACCTCCTGTTTGCATTGACGGCACTTTGAACAGTGGACGTTACATTTCAGATGTGTTACAACCCGTGGCTCTACCCTTCATTCGATCCCTGTGAAACCCTACATTTCAGCAGGATAATGCACAACCGCATGTTGCAGGTCCTGTAAGGTTCTGTATCCGGAGGATACAGAAAATGTTCAACTGCTGCCCTGGACAGCACATTCTCCAGATCTCTCACCAATTGAAAACGTCTGGTCAATGGTGGCTGAGCAACTGGCTCGTCACAATACGCCAGTCATTACTCTTGATGAACTGTGGTATTGTGTTGAAGCTGCATAGATAGCTGTACCTGTACATGTCATCCAAGCTTTGTTTGACTCAATGCCCAGGCATATCAAGGCCGTTATTACGGCCAGAGGTGGATCTTCTGGGTACTGATTTCTCAGGATCTATGCACCCAAATTGTGTGAAAATGTAATCACATGTCAGTTCTAGTATAATATATTTGTCCAATGAAAACCCGTTTATCATCTGCATTTACTCCTGGTGTAGCAATTTTAATGGCCAGTAGTGCAAGTATGTTGTGCTAGGAAGAGGGAGCTCTATGTAATTCAGAGAACAAACAGTGATCAGGATTTGAAAATCCTTTACTACCAATCAAAAAATAAAACTCTTCTATTACGCTCAAAAATAAAACATTCCAAGAAAAGACAGAAATTATTTGGAACTTTATTAAACAAGAAATAAACAAAATACTGACCCAAATGAAACTGAGCCCCAGAAAATAGCTCTGGCAAAATTAGTGACACTTTCAAATTATTTGCCACTAAACTCAATGATTACTTCATCACGGTGAGAAAATACAGATGCTTCAGATTTACTCTATCCTGTGCAAGCTTCTTCATCTCCCAGTACTTGCTGCAGCCTACATCCTGGTGTAGCAATTTTAATGGCCAGTAGTGCAAGTATGTTGTGCTAGGAAGAGGGAGCTCTATGTAATTCAGAGAACAAACAGTGATCAGGATTTGAAAATCCTTTACTACCAATCAAAAAATAAAACTCTTCTATTATGCTCAAAAATAAAACATTCCAAGAAAAGACAGGAATTATTTGGAACTTTATTAAACAAGAAATAAACAAAATACTGACCCAAATGAAACTGAGCCCCAGAAAATAGCTCTGGCAAAATTAGTGACACTTTCAAATTATTTACCACTAAACTCAATGATTACTTCATCACGGTGAGAAAATACAGATGCTTCAGATTTACTTGTGCAGACACTACATGCATCACTAACAGACATTACTTTAAAAAATACAGCCCCATGGAAGATTACAGAATCCATTAGATCATTAAAAAGTATTGTAGAGATGACATTATGTAACAGCTTAAGCTGCTGTATAATTATTAAATTAAACAGCAGCTTAAAGTGTTAAATTGTGTATTTTCTACAACTTATCAAAGCTGTGGAATATGATCAACAAAAGCATCAGGAAAGTTCCTGCTAGCTACATTCTTGTTTTTAGCAAAATGTTAAAATCTTGATCTGGCTCTATATTGTTGTTGTTGTGGTCTTCAGTCCTGAGACTGGTTTGATGCAACTCTCCATGCTACTCTATCCTGTGCAAGCTTCTTCATCTCCCAGTACTTGCTGCAGCCTACATCCTTCTGAATCTGCTTAGTGTATTCATCTCTTCCTCTCTCTCTTCAATTTTTACCCTCCACATTGCCCTCCAGTACTAAATTGGTGATCCCTCGATGTCTCAGAACATGTCCTACCTGTAGTAACCAAAACCAACAGCGGGAATGCCTCAGACTGCAGATCGGAGCCACCAGGTGGGGAAGTTGCTGGCGGTGGAGCACACACCACCGGGTAAACACAAGGACGAGTTGGACGACAGACCAACGACAACCGACAACAACCGTCAATGACTGACACAACAAGGAAGAGATAAACAACGGAGGCTTGTAGAAACCACAACACCAAACATCAACAGTTAGTCCACTCGGAACCAGAGCCAGGCAAACATCAACAACGAGCAACGACCAGAACGCAGTACCGCTGAGATATAGCCGCAATCCAGAGCGAGTACCAGAACTGACTGGACTAGGGCAGAGCGGGTCCCTGTGTACGAAACAGGAGGGAGTGGCTATTGGCCACTATCTGCACGTTGTGTAGCGGTGGCGCCCTCGTTGCGCAAGAGCCGCTGCGCGGAATAACCGCCGCGGACGCGGAGCCCTCTATGGGCTGACCACGTCCATTCGTTCTGGCACGTGTTCGACTTCCGCGGCGGGAGGTACTAGACTACCAACCGATCCCTTCTTCTAGTCAAGTTGTGCCACAAGCTCCTCTTCTCCCCAATTCTATTCAATACCTCCTCATTAGTTATATGATCTAATCATCTAATCTTCAGCATTCTTCTGAAGCACCACATTTTGAAAGCTTCTATTCTCTCCTTGTCTAAACTATTTATCCTCCACGTTTCACTTCCGTACATGGCTACACTCCATACAAATACTTTCAGAAAAAATTTCCTGACATTTAAATCTATACTCGATGTTAACAAATTTTTCTTCTTCACAAACACTTTCCTTGCCATTGCCAGTCTACATTTTGTATCCTCTCTACTTTGACCATCATCAGTTATTTTGCTCCTCAAATAGCAAAGCTCCTTTACTACCTTAAGTGTCTCATTTCCTAATCTAATTCCCTCAGCCCCACCCAACTTAATTCAACTACATTTCATTATCCTTGTTTTGCTTTTGGTGATGTTCATCTTATACCCTTCTTTCAAGACACTGTCCATTCCATTCAACTGCTCTTCCAACTCCTTTGTTGTCTCTGATAGAATTACAATATCATCGGCGAACCTCAAAGTTTTTATTTCTTCTCCATGGATTTTAATACCTACTCTGAACTTTTCTTTTGTTTCCTTTACTGCTTGCTCAATATACAGATTGAATAACATCGGGGATAGGCTACAGCCCTGTCTCACTCCCTTCCTCTCTACTTTGACCATCATCAGTTATTTTGCTCCTCAAATAGCAAAGCTCCTTTACTACCTTAAGTGTCTCATTTCCTAATCTAATTCCCTCAGCCCCACCCAACTTCCCTTCCCTTTCATACCCCTCGACTCTTATAACTGCCATCTGGTTACAAATTGTAAATAGCCTTTCGCTCCCTGTATTACCACTGCTACCTTCAGAATTTGAAAGAGAGTATTCCAATCAACATTGTCAAAAGCTTTCTCTAAGTCTACAAATGCTAGAAACTTAGGTTTGCCTTTCCTTAATCTTTCTTCTAAGATAAGTCGTAGGGTCAGTATTGCTTCACATGTTCCAACATTTCTACGGAATCCAAACTGATCTTCCCCGAGGTCAGCTTCTATCAGTTTTTCCATTCGTCTGTAAAGAACTCACATTAGTATTTTGCAGCTGTGACTTATTAAACCAGTAGTTCAGTAATTTTCACATCTGTCAACAGCTGCTTTCTTTGGGATTGGAATCATTATATTCTTCTTGAAATCTGAGGGTATTTTGCCTGCCTCATACATCTTGCTCACCAGATGGTAGAGTTTTATCAGGACTGGCTCCCCCAAGGCTGTCAGTAGTTCTAATGGAATGTTGTCTACTCCGGGAGCCTTGTTTCGACTCAGGTCTTTCAGTGCTCTGTTAAACTCTTCACGCAGTATCATATCTCCCATTTCATCTTCATCTACATCCTCTTCCATTTCCATAATATTGCCTTCAAGTACATCGCCCTCTATATACTCCTTCCACCTTTCTGCTTTCCCTTCTTTGCTTAGAACTGGGTTTCCATCAAAGCTCTTGATATTCATGCAAGTGGTTCTCCTTTCTCCAAAGGTCTCTTTAATTTTCGTGTAGGCAGTATCTATCTTACTCCTAGTGAGATAAGCCTCTACATCCTTACATTTGTTCTCTAGCCATCCCTGCTTAGCCATTTTGCACTTCCTGTCGATCTCATTCTTGAGACGTTTGTATTCCTTTTTGACTGCTTCATTTACTGCATTTTTATATTTTCTCCTTTCATCAATTAAATTCAATATTGCTTCTGTTACCCAAGGGTTTCTACTAGCCCTCATCTTTTTACCTATTTGATCCTCTGCTGCCTGTACAACCTCTGGTTCTTTCAGTTTATCCAGGTCCCATCTCCTTAAATTCCCACATTTTTGCAGTTTCTTCAGTTTTAATCTACAGTTCATAACCAATAGATTGTGGTCAGAGTCCACATCTGCCCCTGGAAATGTCTTACAATTTAAAACCTGGTTCCTAAATCTCTGTCTTACCATTATATAATCTATCTGGTATATTCTAGTATCTCCAGGGTTCTTCCATGTATACAACCATCTTTCATGATTCTTGAACCAAGTGTTAGCTATGATTAAGTTATGCTCTGTGCAAAATTCTACCAGGTGGCTTCCTCTTTCATTTCTTAGCCCCAATCCATATTCACCTACTATGTTTCCTTCTCTCCCTTTTCCTACTCTCTAATTCCAGTCACCCATGACTATTAAATTCTCATCTCCCTTCACTACCTGAATAATTTCTTTTATCTCATCATACATTTCATCAATTTCTTCATCATCTGCAGAGCTAGTTGGCATATAAACTTCTACTACTGTAGTAGGTATGGGCTTCATGACTATCTTGGCCACAATAATGTGTTCACTATGCTGTTTGTAGTAGCTTACCCATACTCCTAGTTTTTTATTCATTATTACACCTACTCCTGCATTACCCCTATTTGATTTTGTATTTTTAACCCTGTATTCACCTGACCAAAAGTCTTGTTCCTCCTGCCACTGAACTTCACTAATTTCCACTATATCTAACTTTAACCTATCCATTTCCCTTTTTAAATTTTCTAACCTACGTGCCTGATTAAGCGATCTGACATTCCACACTCCAATCCGTAGAACGCCAGTTTTCTTTCTCCTGATAACGACGTCCTCTTGAGTTGTCCCTACCTGGAGATCCGAATGTGGGACTATTTTACGTCTGGAATATTTTACCCAAGAGGACGCCATCATCATTTAATCATACAGTAAAGCTGCATGCCCTTGGGAAAAATTATGGCTGTAGTTTCCCCTTGCTTTCAGCTGTTCGCAGTACCAGAACAGCAAGGCCATTATGGTTAGTGTTACAAGGCCAGATCAGTCAATCATTCAGACTGTTGCCCCTGCAACTACTAAAAAGGCTGCTGCCCCTCTTCAGGAACCACATGTTTGTCTGGCCTCTCAACAGATACCCGTCCGTCGTGGTTGCACCTATGGTACGGCTATCCATATCGTTGAGGCACGCAAGCCTCCCCACCTATGGCAAGGTCCATGGTTCATGGGACTTTATAGGTACACCCTTAAAATATATTTGTAATAAATCAATGACTTTCAGCATATTTCCTGACCAACTTAAATATTCTATAGTAACACAGATCTACAAAACTGAAGATAAGCAAACCACATCTAATTACATGCCAATGCCACTCCTTCCTAAATTTTCAAAAGTGTTTGAGACACTGACTTAAAACAGAATACTGACAAATTTAACTGAGTGAAACTTCGTTGCCTCCCAATTGGCTTTTGTAAAAGATTCTTTACAGGGAAAGGAATGAAATACCTCATAAATCAAGCACTGTCAGAACATAACAAGACAACTTATCCTGTTGGCATATTCTTGTAACCTTTCCAAAGGTTTTGTTTGTGAGAATAAAAAAATTCTAACTGTCAGATGAAAATGTTACAGCATTCAGCATTATGTACTGTAAATAAAAGTCATTTGCCTTGAAAAATAGTATAATAATCAAATAACATTTAGCTACCCTCCAGGACGGACATGAGTGTTAACACACCACTTCCAGGATCTGGGCAGGCATGCTGGATCCAGATTGAATCCACATGACAAATTAATGATGAGGGTTGTTGTGTAGGCCATCCTGGATGTGGTTTTTAAGCAGTTTCCTATATTCAGTTAGGTAAATTTCAGGCTGGTACCCACGTCCTAACTGATTTACATTATTTGCAACCATTTAGAAAACATTCACGAACTTTCACATGAGTAACACTAAACACAGATAGATGGGATACGCAGATTCTGTCCAAGGGTGTAAAGTGGTGGCGAAAGGAAGGGCATGTGCCCACCGTCTAACATTAACAGTGCCAAATCTAAAACTTAACATGGTGACTCTTTGTCAATATGTAATAAGGACAAAATAAAATGGAGAAGAATCAAATAATATTAGAATACAAATAGCAGGCAAACAGTATCTATATAGTATAACTTTGGAGACAACCCCTTTTCTCAGAGTAGCAGCTTTCTTTCTAATCTACCTGATTAAATTTCTGTAACATAAGTGTGAATAGCACTAAACAGTGTAGTGATAGTTTATTGTTGAGATTCTAACCAAATTAAGTTTCTATAATTTCTTTGCTTTTGTTAATGTCTATCTTAATTTGTACCACATCCCTGAAGGTTCTCCTTCTTGAAGGGATGTATGGCATGTAACAGCAAAACTGCATAATGGTGCTAGAAAATATAAAAAGTGCTGCATTAAAATACACTCCTGGAAATGGAAAAAAGAACACATTGACACCGGTGTGTCAGACCCACCATACTTGCTCTGGACACTGCGAGAGGGCTGTACAAGCAATGATCACATGCACGGCACAGCGGACACACCAGGAACCGCGGTGTTGGCCGTCGAATGGCCCTAGCTGCGCAGTATTTGTGCACCGCCGCCGTCAGTGTCAGCCAGTTTGCCGTGGCATACAGAGCTCCATCGCAGTCTTTAACACTGGTAGCATGCCGCGACAGCGTGGACGTGAACCGTATGTGCAGTTGACGGACTTTGAGCGAGGGCGTATAGTGGGCATGCGGGAGGCCGGGTGGACGTACCGCCGAATTGATCAACACGTGCGGCGTGAGGTCTCCACAGTACATCGATGTTGTCGCCAGTGGTCGGCGGAAGGTGCACGTGCCCGTCGACCTGGGACCGGACCGCAGCGACGCACGGATGCACGCCAAGACCGTAGGATCCTACGCAGTGCCGTAGGGGACCGCACCACCACTTCCCAGCAAATTAGGGACACTGTTGCTCCTGGGGTATCAGCGAGGACCATTCGCAACCGTCTCCATGAAGCTGGGCTACGGTCCCGCACACCGTTAGGCCGTCTTCCGCTCACGCCCCAACATCGTGCAGCCCGCCTCTAGTGGTGTCGCGACAGGCGTGAATGGAGGGACGAATGGAGACGTGTCATCTTCAGCGATGAGAGTCGCTTCTGCCTTGGTGCCAATGATGGTCGTACGCGTGTTTGGCGCCGTGCAGGTGAGCGCCACAATCAGGACTGCATACGACCAAGGCACACAGGGCCAACACCCGGCATCATGGTGTGGGGAGCGATCTCCTACACTGGCCGTACACCACTGGTGATCGTCGAGGGGACACTGAATAGTGCACGGTACATCCAAACGGTCATCGAACCCATCGTTCTACCATTCCTAGACCGGCAAGGGAACTTGCTGTTCCAACAGGACAATGCACGTCCGCATGTATCCCGTGCCACCCAACGTGCTCTAGAAGGTGTAAGTCAACTACCCTGGCCAGCAAGATCTCCGGATCTGTGCCCCATTGAGCATGTTTGGGACTGGATGAAGCGTCGTCTCACGCGGTCTGCACGTCCAGCACGAACGCTGGTCCAACTGAGGTGCCAGGTGGAAATGGCATGGCAAGCCATTCCACAGGACTACACCCAGCATCTCTACGATCGTCTCCATGGGAGAATAGCAGCCTGCATTGCTGCGAAAGGTGGATATACACTGTACTAGTGCCAACATTGTGCATGCTCTGTTGCCTGTGTCTATGTGCCTGTGGTTCTGTCAGTGTGATCATGTGATGTATCTGACCCCAGGAATGTGTCAATAAAGTTTCCCCTTCCTGGGACAATGAATTCACGGTGTTCTTATTTCAATTTCCAGGAGTTTATTTTAAAAGATATGTACTTTACATGATTTGCTATTACTAAGGTTATCTGTTTAGTTAAAAACATTTACAGCATTAGTAATAAACTAAATTATTTGTGTTACTCAATCAGATAATTTATAATTTTTTATCTCATGTAGATAATACACTCCTGGAAATTGAAATAAGAACACCGTTAAGTCATTGTCCCAGGAAGGGGAAACTTTATTGACACATTCCTGGGGTCAGATACATCACATGATCACACTGACAGAACCACAGGCACATAGACACAGGCAACAGAGCATGCACAATGTCGGCACTAGTACAGTGTATATCCACCTTTCGCAGCAATGCAGGCTGCTATTCTCCCATGGAGACGATCGTAGAGATCCTGGATGTAGTCCTGTGGAACGGCTTGCCATGCCATTTCCACCTGGCGCCTCAGTTGGACCAGCGTTCGTGCTGGACGTGCAGACCGCGTGAGACGACGCTTCATCCAGTCCCAAACATGCTCAATGGGGGACAGATCCGGAAATCTTGCTGGCCAGGGTAGTTGACTTACACCTTCTAGAGCACGTTGGGTGGCACGGGATACATGCGGACGTGCATTGTCCTGTTGGAACAGCAAGTTCCCTTGCTGGTCTAGGAATGGTAGAATGATGGGTTCGATGACGGTTTGGATGTACCGTGCACTATTCAGTGTCCCCTCGACGATCACCAGTGGTGTACGGCCAGTGTAGGAGATCGCTCCCCACACCATGATGCCGGGTGTTGGCCCTGTGTGCCTCGGTCGTATGCAGTCCTGATTGTGGCGCTCACCTGCACGGCGCCAAACACGCATACGACCATCATTGGCACCAAGGCAGAAGCGACTCTCATTGCTGAAGACGACATGTCTCCATTCATCCCTCCATTCACGCCTGTCGCGACACCACTGGAGGCGGGCTGCACGATGTTGGGGCGTGAGCGGAAGATGGCCTAACGGTGTGCGGGACCGTAGCCCAGCTTCATGGAGACGGTTGCGAATGGTCCACGCCGATACCCCAGGAGCAACAGTGTCCCTAATTTGCTGGGAAGTGGCGGTGCGGTCCCCTACGGCACTGCGTAGGATCCTACTGTCTTGGCGTGCATCCGTGCGTCGCTGCGGTCCGGTCCTAGGTCGATGGGCACATGCACCTTCCGCCGACCACTGGCGACAACATCGATGTACTGTGGAGACCTCACGCCCCACGTGTTGAGCAATTCGGCGGTACGTCCACCCGGCCTCCCGCATGCCCACTATATGCCCTCGCTCAAAGTCCATCAACTGCACATACGGTTCACGTCCACGCTGTCGCGGCATGCTACTGGTGTTAAAGACTGCGATGGAGCTCTGTATGCCACGGCAAACTGGCTGACACTGACGGCGGCGGTGCACAAATGCTGCGCAGCTAGCGCCATTCGACGGCCAACACCGCGGTTCCTGGTGTGTCCGCTGTGACGTGCGTGTGATCATTGCTTGTACAGCCCTCTCGCAGTGTCCGGAGCAAGTATGGTGGGTCTGACACACCGGTGTCAATGTGTTCTTTTTTCCATTTCCAGGAGTGTATATTCCTGATTTTCATATTTAGGACGATATGGTGGTAATCTTAGTACATCTGTGGTCAAGCTAGTGTTTGCTCTGTTTTATCCACATATGTTCAAAATCTCTTAACCATCTGAGAAAAACAGTTGCAAAATGTGAGGAACAAAAAGCATAATGAAACTGGTAGCAAGATTTTGGCATTCTGAAATGGGTAGATGTGTCATACCATCACCTCACATCCAGTAAGCAATAAAATGGTTCATCATCTTGCTGAATAAGGACAGATTACTAAAACACCAGAAAACGGCAAGCAGTAAAATTATTCTCCATATTGTTATACAAGGATAGACTACAATAATAACTCCCAGAAACATTACACTTTTTGTCAGCTTGGAAGACTCCAAACAATTGATAGTGAGTCTCTGCTGCCCACTGTAGACTCAAAAGCTCCTCTTCATGACATGTTTGTGATATTTCAACACTCTCAACAAATATGTCCATGAGATCATTCTTCATGGATTGACAGCTGTGGCACTATCACCAATCCAGTTAAGAAAACATCATTAGGTAAGGGATAAAACATGTTGGATGCTCCCTCTCTTATATTAATCAAATGCGAGCAATGCCAGTTTGAGAACATTTCTCCACATACGTGACATATTGGTTCACACCCCTTCCTCTACCCTGTCTACAGATATTGCACTTGGTGCCTTTGGTGCCCCTCTCAGCTTCATGCCCCAAGCAGCCACTTGCGTTGCTTGGGCCTTAAACCAGGCCTGACAATGAGAGATATAGTCCATATATTGTTGATATGTATAAAAACCATGGACACACATCAGCTGACTTGAGATAGCACTTGAAAAAACTCTTGCCATGGCAGAGGTTACACAAGTTTGGTGGAAGAGGAGCTACATGGTTACAGTGCAATCAGAGAACTCTGCTTTTTACCCCAAAATTGGTGCTGCCACACAGACAGAACTCCTGACACTTCTCCTAATGTTGAGATGTGAACAGTTTAATAACTGCATTACAATGTTCAACTTATCTCTGTGCACATTTTGTTCTTTTGTAATATACTTGGCCAGTCATTTTTCTCTTATGCTGCTGAGTGAGTAATTTGTACATGTAGTGTTGTTTCTCATATTGGGAGCTCCAGTTTTGTCTGGCATTGTTAGTACAGAAATTTAGTTTTCTCAACAGGTTACCGGCCAAGTCTTAGTTAATGCAGGTCTAACAGTGTGATAGTTAGTGTGTGGAATGCCAAGTGTTTGACATTAATTTCAGCAACTGGAAATCTGGGAATTAAAGCCTGTTCATTGAATTCAAGTTAACTGAGTTTTGTTGAAAGGCTCTGCATGGAAATAGTGAAGTTTATTGAAGGTGACACAGTTGAACAAGGTGCACAGAGGAAGGTTTGATTGTAAGGATATCAGGAAAATGGCAGGCAGAATAACTCACCTTTGATACAATGACTTCACTCAACCACACTGAGTATGCCAAGGACAAAAAGATTGCTTATGATTTGTGAAAATTGTTAACTCAGACTACAAAGTCAAAAGATATAGCCACAAGAATATTAGGAAAAGTATTACAAAAAGCATAGTTGCTACTCACTGTATAGCAGAGATGCTGAGTTGCAGATAGGCAGAACAAAAAGGCAGCACAACTCACACAAACATGACTGCAGTCTCTGGCACTGAGCCACACTGCAAACAGCTTCACGTAGTGGGAGATGCATATGGTGGTGGAGGTAAGGAGGAGGCTGGGGTGGGGAGGGTGGGGGATGGCAAAGTGCTCCTTGTAGGTGCATACAGGGACGAGGTGGAGAGAGGGTAGGGTAGCTAGGTGCAGTAGGGAGGTTAGATGGAGGGTAAGAGGGGGGGGGGGGGATAGTGGAACAGGAGGTGGGTGCGTTGGTGGAACAAAGGACTGCATAGTACTGGAATAGGAACAGAGATCCTTCCCACCAACAAGAGCTTTTCTGAATTGTACAGATGGGGACTCTCCCTCCAATATACCCTATGTTTCCCTAACCCTCCTTTCCTCAGCCTTCATTAATCTTCCTTATCCTATAGCCCCAAACCTGTTCCCTTTCCAGCACTACACAGTCCTCTATTCCACCAATGCACCCACAGTCTTTTTACCTCTCTCCTTTTCCGCTGCGTCTAACTTCCTGATTGCACCTAGCTGCCCTTCCCTCTCTTCACCTCATCCCTGTATGCTCCCACAAGCAGCACTTCGCTGTCCCCCATCCCTATCCTGCTATTCCTCCCCCTCCCTGCCCCAGCATTCTCCTTACCCCAATCACCACGTTGCATCGCCCATCATGTGCAGCTGTTCACTGTGTGGCCTCAGCTGGCAAAGACTGCAAACATGAGTGTGTGTGTGTGTGTGTGTGTGTGTGTGTGTGTGTGTGTGTGTGTGTGTGTGTTTGTGTGTTCTGTCTCCAACAAAGGTCTTTTGGCTGAAAGCTCATTTTCTGACACTCTTTTTGTTGTGCCTATCAGTGACTTACCGTCTCCACTATATGGTGAGTACCAACTGTTCTTTTCAGAATACTGTTACATTCCACCCTGTTTTTTCCATTGTTGAATATTAGGAAAGGGATAGATTGCTACTCACCATAAAGATGATGCAGTGAATTGCAGACAGTGAAAAGACTCTTTCAATCAAAGACTTCATCAGCAAAGAAAACACATGCACACACACACACACACACACACACACACACACACACACACACACACACACATTCAAACAAACAAACACACTTCATGCAAGCATGATTGCTACTACCAGCAGCTCTGACCAGAATATGACTGTCATCTGAATAGTAATCTGCAGTGGGCAGGAAAGAGGGAGGGATAGCATGGTATGGGTGAGAGGAGAATGGAACACAGTCTGGCAGGGTGCGCAGGGAGCAGAGACTGCCAGGCACAGCGTCGGGAGGTGGGATATTGAGGAAAAAGCTTCCACTTCCTATTTTACTCCTATCCCAGGCTTATCTTACCCTATAAAATGCTGGGCCACCTGTAAAAGCAGCCATGTCATGTACCAGCTCTGCTGCAACCATTGCACAGCTTTTTATTTTGTTATGACTACCAACCAGCTGTCCATCAGGATGAATGGCCACTGCCAAACTGTGGCCAAGAGCAAAGTAGACCTTCCTGTGGCACAACATGCAGCCAAACAAAATGTGCTTGATTTCAATGGGAACTGCACAACCCAGCCCATCTGGATCCATCCCTTCATGGGTTGAACCTATGAGAGCCTTCTGTCCCCACATCCTCCACCCAACAGTTGCTGTCCCTTGTGGCATGAGTGTGAATGTGTGTACATTTTCTGTGCCGAAGAAGGCTTTGGCCAAAAGCTATAATGTGTAACAGTTTTTTCCTTGTGCCTTTACAGTGATTAACAATCTATCCTTTTCTTAATATTGTTGATAAACCTGGAATTTCCGTTATTTATTATTGCAAGCAACTTTTACTATGAGAGACTTTGTTAATACTGATATGCTCAAAAAATCACTTATTGAAGTCTGGCTGGTTAGTATGTGATCTGAAAGCAATAGAAACTACTACTGCAGAAACTGATTTTGTATGTAGTTTGCTGCTAAGAATGCTTGCAGAATTTTAAATTATTGTTGCTTTCTTGGAGACTATCAAGCATGCAATTAAACTGTGTTCTGTAAAATATACTATTAGGGAAAGAACCAAAAGATAATGGACTGAAAGGTGTAAAGAGATCATTAAATGAAAGACTGGCTACAGTATCAAGCAACAAACATTACTCAAAGTATGTTTTATGTAAACAATAAATCTCAGACCAAATTCATCTGCTATAGATGTGAAAAATTATGTAATATTAGAGAACAATGTAAAATACTATTACTGCAAATCATAAAAGTAACTGCTCCACAAATGTTGCAGCAAATTTGCCATAACAAGTGGACATTAGGTAAGTAATCTTTTGTAGCTGTTACTGGAAGTTATGCAGATAACAATGTGCAGTATTGTAAATGTAGCATTTTGCATTGATATTCTTCAATAAATGATTCACAGAGTTCTTGCAATATCAGATATCTATGCAGTCTCAAACTATGGATGACTCCCTCTATCATCATCATTGTCAGAAGTTATCCAAAATCCATGTAGTACTTTATTGTTTTGGCCAAATTATGTCATGGGAATGCCATGACATTACAGAATTTTGGTACAATACCAGGGATTATGTCAATATTTATAAAGGAAGAAAATTGGTTACAATGTTTGTTTGTTAAATGGTGAGTGAGTATCTTATTTCTCTGTTACCTTTCAGCATCGAGTGTCCATTTCCATATCAAAACAGTGTCTGGTAGCATACTGAAGTTCATGACTTTTTGGTGTCCTCATGATATAATTTGTCCAAATAAATAAAGTGCTTCACAGCCTAAGTGTTAACTCCTGATGATGACCATGGAGAGGTACTTGTCAAAAGCTTGATATTCAATACATATCTGATGCAAGAAGAACCCTGAGAAGTATTTCTTCAAATGTGCAGTGTTTACCTGGAGGAGTAACAAACTATTTAGTTAATGAATTAGTCCTTCTTACTAATGTAAGGATACTTGAAAGTCCAATTAGAATTAAAGTTGCTAAAGCAGATAAGTTTTTGTTAGCACAGTAGGTTGTGGAAGATGATATTGAAAGCACAGTTTGTGGAAAGAAATTTTGAATGAAAATAGAAGATACCTCTGTTATTATCAAACAACCTTTTGTTCATATGTACTATATAAATGGCTGGTAATTGTTTTAAATGCATGCTTCTAAGGAATTATGGTCTAGCTAATTAGAAATCAAGCTATTTAAGTATTTCAAGATAGGTTTTTGTTCCAATGGTTACAGATTATGTTGTACTGAACAAAATAAAATTGTTTGTGGAAGGGATAGAATTTTTGTAGAAAATAAATTTCTGCCTGTGTTTAAAGGTGGAATCAGTGATGACTCCATTGTAAAGAAGGTCATTGGAATTGATGAGATAGTCCACAATAAAGCAGAATGTCTTGAATATTAGAGGGAATCTAACTCCAACAGAGCTGAACAATCAGATTAAGGAAATCCAGATCTAATGACTTCATAACAAATGTAGAAAAAGAAACTGTGCAATTATTTACCAGAATAATAAGAAAAACTTGATAGCTGCACTATTAGCTTGAACATAAAAATTAGTGTGAGGAAATTATAACATACACCACTACCATTGAATGAAAGAGACTTTAACAGTAAATGATCGTTCAAAGGAAAACGTGACACATGTGGAAATATTGAAACACTCAAGACACATTTAGTTGGCACAAGTTGTTCACATAAAAAATGAAGTGGCTATGAGGAGACCTGTGCACCAGTTGGTTGACTCATTACATTGACTACTTTTTGTATTCTGGTAAACAAACATGACTGTTTTGTGGAACAAATGCATATACAGACTTATTTTCTACATGTTGTTGGTTGGTTTGGGGAAGGAGACCAGACAGCGTGGTCATCGGTCTCATCGGATTAGGGAAGGATGGGGAAGGAAGTCGGCCATGCCCTTTCAGAGGAACCATCCCAGCATTGGCCTGGATTGATTTAGGGAAATCACGGAAAACCTAAATCAGGATGGCCGGACGCGGGATTGAACCGTCGTCCTCCCGAATGCGAGTCCAGTGTCTAACCACTGCGCCACCTCGCTCGGTTTATTTTCTACATGAGAAAGTAGTGAACAAATTTATATGAAAGTTCTGCAAGATGTAAAGAACAAAGAAGAACTAGTTTGTGAAGTTAATAAGGCCATGTACAGACAGAAGTGGGCATGAAGAGTGTGGAATTTTACACGTAATATCTTTAAGAAGGAAAATAGTTTTCAGCAGTCTGCAGCTAATATATGCTTATAGAGTTGGCAACTTTGATGGCACAAATATTTTTATCTGCTAATACACATTGTTAATATTCTGATTGCTGGGAATTCTGAAAAACAAACTTACAGATGCTAAGAATAAACTAAAAATAAATTTCGAAAATGAGTGTACTCAGTGAGTTAAAATCTTTCTTGGGAATTTATATACACAGAAGCAATGGGAATTATTCCTTAATCAATGTACTATACTCCAAATCTCACTGAGAAGATTCAATATAAAAGTCTCAAAACATATTAGATAGCAATGAATGTCAATTCTAGTGAAGGGGTTCACACAGACACTGTTGAAAATAAACCATACAGAAATTCAAATACTTATCTGATTTATGCAATTACAGATGCAAGGCTGGTTAGCAATGAATCAAAATAAAACTGCAGAAAGATATTTGATGATTCTGAAACAAAGGTCCACAACAAGATACATATGACAGGTTTGTGAATTGTTGTATATTGGACTCCGGGAAGACATACATGTATTTCACTATCTTTAACAAAAGCCAATGTGTTGCTTTGACAATAACTGTAACATGCATTCATGAATGCATTTATGAATGCATTTCTTGAAGATTTTACAGTCTCTGTAGAAACTCAAAAAATAATTTTAGAAAATAATAAGTTGTGCATATGCCTGTAAGAAAGACAGCAACACTGATGTCTGAAGCCTGTGTATATTAAGCTCAATTTTACATGTCAATTTAATAACAGCTGGGTGAAAAGTATATCAACTCTTTAAAAAAATGAATAATGTATAAACAAATATTTTGAGTAAACAGTCCAACAGTCTGTTTTAGGTTAGGACTAATGAAACTGGGAGAGAACCAATTTGTGTATCTTTTTGTAATTTCTGTTCAAGATCTTCTAACCACTCATGCTTGTTTCCTACATCATATGTGCCTTTGACCACTCATTTTCCTGTTGTGATGGTAAGCGGGTAATCTGTAAATATGTTTGCAAACCAAGCAATTGTTATGTATCAAACAAGAGCTTCAATTGTTACCTGGGAATAGAAAAACAGAAATTTAGTTCTTATAGCAGCTATGAAATGCCTCATTATCTTATTGGGACTGGATTAATGTCATTGAATGTATCCCTGTTTGGTGTGGTGCTTGATAGAGTAGTTGAGTTGTCACCAACCCCCAATAATATGACCAAACATGTTATTGGTATTTCCAGATACCTCTTAGTTGTTGTTCAGTAGGTGTTATAAGCAGCTGCAGTCACAGGAAAAAATCTTAGCTTGTAAATTTTGACTGGTGCATTTCTGTAATAAAATAATCATATTTTTTGCTCTTGTATACCTGTACATTCATCAGTTTGTTCCATTATGACAGAATTCTTCTTTATATGAAATAACTTTAAAGTGTGTCACAGGATATCATATGGTTAGAAATTAAGCATGTATGAATTTACTGAGACTGAATTAACATTTTTGACTTGACAATTGTTTGCTCCCTTCTTTTCTCTCTATTAAAATTTTTAAGAGGTATATTGCGAGCTTTTGTTATATGCCCCCCTCTCTGCGTTATTAATGCTATCACTAATTTGTTCAAGGTGACCAATTAGACTGCTTCATTCATAAAATATTACATATCCAAAGGAAAAAAGAGAATTATGACTGCTGTCAGTATATTAGATTTTCACAAGGAAAATATGTATGTATGGGAGGAAGGAAAGTGTCAACAATGCTTTTCTTATGGTTCACTTAAGGGCAGATGTCAATTTATGCAAAACTACTGCTGTACTAAGGATCCTCTGGATAACGTATAGAATGATAAATCTGTATAAATTCTCTTAAACTGTGTAGTCTCTTACTAACAGTTTTGAATATTGGTACTACAATCTGCAGCAATATTTTAGCCTTTGAAGAGCTCACTGAAAATATTAAATATGCTCTTCTTGGGACTGTACTGATTGAATCTTTGGTAACATTACCAGTGATATAATACGTAAGACAGATCATTGAAATAAAAATTTATTGCAACATGTATTAATATATTCACATATGGCATGAGAAATAATTAATTATGCACACATGATGTAAATACAATATAATTGCATGCAAAAATTTCAGATACGTTTGCAACATGAAAACTCGTGTCTAACAAATATCTCCATAGGGCACTGTAACACAGATTTTTAAAAAATATCTTGAGTGCAAAATTTACTTTTTCTGTTTATGCTCACAAACAAAAATATTATAACAACTTCACTTCATTCACTGATACACTGAATTTCCAGTTTTCTCTTGCACAAAATTAAAATGAGCTGTGACTTAGCCCTGTGAATCCAATGAACACTGCTACATACGTATATATTATACTTCTTGTGACAGTTGCCATGGAAATCTTCACACCAGACCAATGACAACACAGCCCTGTACATTAAAAATGAATATATCAATAATTTGAGTAGATATTCTTTTTTCTCACATGTGGCATGATTACAGTAAAGATAGTTTGAGACATTTTCACCATTTAGGATAAATGATCACATTCATACTAAGAAATAGGAAACATTTTCACAGACTCCAATGACAAATTACATCCATGTAGAAAATGGAAAAAGCAGTTGAAAAAATAGTTGTTGACCTTCTCTTACATATTCCTTTTTTTTTTCATTTTGTTTTACTGTTAAATATTCTAATTTATTATCACTGTCATTTCAGATTTTAAATTGTCTGTGAAAATGGGATAATTTTCTGTGCAATGTAATAAATAAATTAGATTTTGATGAGATACAGTGTTTCAGACAAGCAGTTGCTAGACCATGCACTAAATATGAATACAATTCAGTAACTCATGGATATAAACTTCCTTAGCATACTTCACTGATGAAAAGCTTTCTCCAAATATGTTTATAATTCATGAGAATTCAGTGAATGTCAAATGAACTTCATCAATGTATGTTTTCCTCATCTAGCTCCTGTCTTGTGGCCTTATCAGCAACAGCACATTAAACTCCTCCTACAGATGCAGGAAAACATGCATGTCAACTGACATGCAGAAGTTGATCCTTGAGTGATAGCTCTAATACCTCTTGTGACTAGTTATTGTACACTCTCATACAACCACCTGTTCATCTCTATCAAAACTCACTCAACTCTGTAAAATCTTAAAAACAATCAGTGCTGTAATTCTGCACAACAATCTATAGCATCTACTAAGGACAAAAAATACACATATGTATATGTGAAAGACTGTGGGTGTAATATATTTTTTGTTCAATTATGTTCTCTGCATCAAGAAATTGGAAGTCTTTCTCAAAGCTAGAGAGCATTGTTATAAACTCACAAAGCAAGGTACTCACATGAAATATAAGTACAGACATGATGTACCATATCTCATTGCTTAGATCCACTTTCAGAGTATTGTCTTACTTTAAGGCAAGCATTGTAGAGAGGTTCATTAAGTTGATGCACCTTTCTGCTCACACTGTATCTGACTACGTATTCTTTTCAGTGTTTCCTGCCTACGTTCTAACTCTTCATTTTTTGAATCATATTCAGAAGCTATATTTGCTATATCTTCAACAACTGATTCCCAATCACTAGGTAAAACATTAGCTTCTTGTTTGGCTGCTTCTACACTTTCTGTTTTTTCTTCAGGGTTGAAAGTCACTTCTTCCAAAGCTGGTCTTCTCTTTTTCTGTTCTTTAAACCGCCCTGATCTTGACACTGATAATCTGCGTCTTGTAGGCTGCTCACTGTTGTCAGATGAGAATGGGGACCATGATTTATCTGTGAAAAAACTTAAGAACTTTCGCCCTGCCATGGTATTGTGTTATGAGCACATATAAAAAATCAAGTTTTTTTTCAGTTTCAGCTTCACTGCAAATGTAGCACACTCATAAACACTTGTGATTACAGTACTGCAACTACTGATGTAACAAGCTGCAGTATATTATCTTGACAGTTTATCTTATCTACCTGCTGTTGCCTGATAAGATTCACTGAGACAAGACACTTGAATCTGTCATTAATATGCAGGGCCTACATCATGGAGGGTCAGATGTCTTGAATATGTTATTTGCAATAGCTCTTCACTTTGAAACCAGTGAAGGCATGAGTGAAAAACAATGTTAAGCTACAATCACACTGTTTTTAATGCATTGTAATAATAGCAAGTAAATAAATTTTTTTCTTAAATTTTCATATGAATGCTTTACCTTTTTTGTCCTTTAAATATCTGCACGACAGCTGCAGTACCTACTGTTTCTTCTTAATCATCACCATGATTTTCTTCTTTTTCTACTTCTACTATTATTGCTGCTGCCACTACTACTACTACTACCACTACTATCACCACCACTGACACTCTCATAGGTAGTAGCATCATCTGCAATACTTTCACATTTTCTTCTAAAATATATATTATATTGTGACCTAAAAGAAATAATTTATCTCTTCTATCTATAATTATAGACTAAATATTAGAAATGAGAGTTTGGTGCTAGCCATACTAATTCAGGCTCATAATCTGCAGAGTAAAGTAGGGAATAAATTTACTTATTATGTTGCGCTTTCACAGAGTGATAAGTACTCTTAAACAAAAATACCATTGATCAATTGATTGATTAAGCAGTTTTGATTATGGTCATATGTCAGTTTTCAGCACAAATCTCAATACGTAAGTGCTTTAATTAACTTCCTTCTTACAATCTCTGCAACATATTAGATGTTGAAAAGGTCTCAAATGACTTTGTATGATCATATATACAATTTTAGTCCAAAAAACTGACATGTGAAAAATGGGTTTCTGTATTTACTGAATTGTGATATGGTGATTCTTCTAAATCAAAATTGTACACTCAGATCAATTAATTTTAAGCTGTTTGTGAGTAAAGGTGTCAAAATACTGTTAGATAACTGTAATATATGGTTAAATTCAGTGTGTTTTCAATGGAAACCAGGAAAACTGTACTAGAACACTTGAGAAGGCCAAGATATCAGATTATCTACAGGAGTTATCTTTGGCTGCCAGTAGAGGATTTGACACCTGCAATATACATAATAATGTAGGGAACAGTTCAATAGTTTTTGTTGAATGCAGCAAACATTGGCATTAAAGAGGTTTAAAACTGAAGACTGCAGATATATCACTATGTGATAAATCAGTAGAGATGTTGTCATAAGTTATTCAGAAGTGAAAGGGAAGCCTTAGAATTCACAAAAGATGTCTAATGTTGGAGATTCTCCAAGTCCATGGCTGGCATTCAGGGCCGTCACAGCAAATATACAACTCCTTTACACTCATCAGTGTATCACAACATGCAACTTTCAGACTGATGGTGCATGCATACATTTTAACTCTCAATAACTTTCCGTATCACTTCATACAGATCATTCTACCAAGAAATACATAACTGGAACATTGTGGATAAAAATTATCAAATGCAGTCATTAAAAATTTTGTATAATGGTAGACTCTACCCATAGCTTTATTATGGTGTGAAACTGTGGGGCTGTGCTGCAAACACACATCTCAGTAAAATATTAATACTGCAGAGAAATGCAATTATCCTGAGGCATTATGATATAGATAGATTATGATACAGATAGATATGGGATCCTTACCAAGTGGGGCCAATAGAGGAAATAGAAAATATCCAAGGAAGAGCACAATGTTTCATTACAGGTGCATTTAATAATCAAGTAAGTTTAATGAAGATACTCAAGCATTTCCAGTGGGAAATGCTGCAAGAAAGGTATTCTGCATCACAGTGTGACTTACTGTTAAAAGTTCCAAGAGCGTACATCCTAAGAATGGCCAAAAATATGGGGTTCAGTCAAAAAGTTTACATTCAAAGGTTGTACAGTCCAGAATTGGTATGCCAAGCAGGTGAAATCACTGTGAGCATTGAGGCAATCATCCCACCAATGCAGCAGGTTGAAGATACCTATTCGGTAAAACACCATATCCTGCTGCATGAGGATGTCCATAAATGCCTGCTGCACATCCTAATACAACAGGAAACTTTGGCCCTTGAAGGTCTTTTTTAAGGGACGAAGGTGTGATAAATACATTGTAAGGGGTCAGGACTAGACGGCAAGTGCTCAAGTATCGACCACTTGAGTTGGCGTAATGGATGAGGCTGGCCTCCCAGAATGACTAGTGTCTTGTGTCTAATTGCAAATAGCATGGAACTTAGTGCACCATTCCACAATGGTGGTTTTCAACAGACATTCTGCACTATGACATTCTTCATTGTCCAGTGGACAGCTACCAGTATTTGTCCCTTGGCAGTCGAGAAACAGATAACAGCATCTTGGTCCTTTTTGGACACATTTGATAATAATGTCATGATAGTACACATTTCCACATTTACCACAAACACATTGGTGCTTTTATATCTATGTTGGAGTCACACTAGGTTGCATACATGCTGCACCAATGCCCTCAAATTGAAACTTTTTGACAGCCCCTTATATAGTACTTCCTCATACATAATCTTGTAAAAATACCTTGAAGATAAACTTAGAGATAGTTGAATCCATACAGAGTACCCTCTGTGACACATTGCAAGCCAGCTTGCGGAGTGTAGATGTAGATACAGATGATTCTTTTATTGAATTTTCTCTCTGACACAATAAGCCATGTTATACATAAATCATTGAGGGTTGAAGTTGGCTCCTCCAAATTTCTGAGTGTTGTGCTTTCCTATTAAGCTTACTACTGAAAATCAGTACATGTGCACATCTCATAATATATGACGATGATTTCAAATGTATTGACAACATCTGAGGAATAGTATCAGTCTTATTGAGTTTGAAATATATAATATACAGTACTTCTTAAGTTTACTATGTTACATAGCACTAACTATTAACATTTTCTAGAGTTAGGTTAGTCACTTTCTTTTGATGTTTCCTAGAAAATTCTGACAACCACTTGTTCTGATTACAGGCTGTGGAAAAAATATTGCTTGACAGTTCAGGTAAAGCAATAGGTGTCGTTACAACAGAAGGAAGAGAGATTTTAGGCAAAATTGTGCTCTCAAATGCAACTCCTCATATTACTTTCTTACAGTTGTTACCATCTGGAG
The DNA here is from genome assembly GCF_023864275.1 of Schistocerca cancellata. Lineage (NCBI taxonomy): Eukaryota > Metazoa > Arthropoda > Insecta > Orthoptera > Acrididae > Schistocerca > Schistocerca cancellata. Next base: position 743,361,948 of record NC_064628.1, on the reverse strand, counting down.
TTTTGCCATCTCAATATGAATCAGCAATTCGAAGCACTGAATACTCATCACCAGTTACAAAAATAAATGGTAAGCTAGACTACAGCCTTTTCTTCTCTGTGTGGCCTAGATGACTACAGATCACTGATTGATGGAACAGTTTGGGTATAAAATTCATGTACAAAAAATTTTATGCTAATACTTATTCTTGAATCATTGTGTTCAGCAGACCTCATGATGAAGAAGAACCTTCAGAATGGGGAACAAATCACTATATAGGTTAAGAACCTGAAGTAGTTATTAGAAAGAGGATTAATGAATTATCTGCCATTATATTGCTGTAACTGTTTGTACCAGCACAGGCTAAACTTAACACAATAAAATTGAGAGGAATCCTGCTACTGTAAAAACAGCTGCTGTTTCTTCAGTCATATTAAACAGTTGTTGTTTATCTCCTACAGCATCCATGGTATAGGGGTGGCCTCTTTGAATAGTAATCAAAAGTCCTCAGTCTCAAGTTCGAACCCTGCCACTGCCTAAATTTTGAATAAAAATCATCAGCAGTGGTGGCTGACGACTTCTGGCTTATTGTTACCCTCACTCCAACAACAGCATTGTCAAAGAAGGCAGAGGAGAAGACTAAGTTTCAGGGCACTCTCTTGTCCTTGAGGTGGGAAACTACCCCTAAGGGTAGAAGAATCAACAATTATCAAGAGCATGGAGATGCAGAAGGCAATGGAAACCACTGTATTAATGACAAGCAATGTAATTGAAAAAAGTGTCATGGTCATCTCTCCATTGGCAAAAGATTCTTCAATACTCCCCCACGTGGATCTCTGAGAGGAACTGCCAAGAGGGAGCTGACCATGAGAGAAAGACTGAATAATCAGTGAAGGAGATGCTGGAGTTGATGTTTTGTGAGATGTGTTTACTTGTGTGTGTGTGTGTGTGTGTGAATGGTGTGTGTGAAATGAAGGCTGTGGCTGAAAGCTATACGTGAGTGTCTTTTAATTGTGCCTGTCTGCAACTTGATGTATCTTCTTTATGGTAAGTAGCAATCTGTCTTTTCCTATGATGTTGATATTCCTACCTGGAGATTCCACTGTTCAATGAGAGAGTAACATTCTATGAGTTGAGGAGTGGAATGTTAGGAGTTTGAACTTGGTATGGAAGTCAGACCATCTGCAAAGGGAAAAGGTCTCAGGCTAGATATAGTGGACATCAGCGAAGTAAAATGGAAAGAGGACAAGGATTTCTGGTCAGATGAATACAGTAATATCAACAGCAGCAGAAAATGGTATTACAGAACTAGGATTCATTATGAATAGGATGATAGGGCAGAGAGTGAGTTTCTATGAACAGTTGAATGATAGGGTTGTTCTCGTCAGAATTGACAGCAAACCAATACTGACAATGACAGCTCAAGTATACATGCTGATGTCGCAAGCAGAAGATGAAGAGAAAATATATGAGGATATTGAACAGCTAATTCAGTATGTAAAGGGAGATGAAAATCTATTGGTCATGGGGGACTGGAATGCAGTTGTAGGGGAAGGAGCAAAAGGAAGGGCTACAGGAGAATATGGGCTTCGTACTAGGAATGAGAAAGGAGAAAGACTAACTGATTTCAGATGGTAATAGTGAATACTCTGTTCAGTAATCACAAGAGGAGGAGGTATATTTGTAAAGGACCAGGGGATACAGGAAGATTTATGTTAGATTACATCATGGTCAGGCAGCAATTCTGAAATCAGATATTAGACTGTAAACACACCCCAGTGGACAGATATAGACTAAGATCAAAATTTGTTAATGATGAAGACTAGGCTGAAGTTTAAGAGACTAGTCAGGAAGAAACAAGGCACAAACAAGTGGGATACAGAAGTACAAAGGAATAAAGAGATACATTTGATGTTATCTGAGGCTATAGATATTGTGATAATGAACAGCTCAGTAGGCAGTCCAGCTGGAGATGAATGGACATCTCTAGAACGGTAATTACAGAGGTGGGAGAGAAAAACATAGATATGATGAAGGAAGCTGTGTAAAGGCCATGGGTAACTGAAGAAATACTTCAGTTGATTGATGAAAGAAGGAAGTACAAAAATGTTCAGGAAAATTCGGGTAAACAGAAATATAAATCACTTAGAAATGAAATAAATAGGAATTGCAGGGAAGCAAAGGCAAAAAGGCTGCATGAAATATGTGAAGAAATTGAAAAAGAAATGATTGTTGTACGGACTGACTCAGCATATATAAAAGTAAACGAAAAAAGAGGAAAATGTAGAACTGAGGAAAATGTTAAAAACACCCAAAATATTAGAAAAACACATGTAATTGGCATATATGATTAAAAATCACAATCCTTGCGAAGGAAATTAAATGTACAACACAATTTTTATACAATAATTTGTGGTAATGAATTTCATCAGTTCTTAAAGAATCACAAATGTGTGAGAGCAAATAAAAACTCATCAAAAAATTAAAATTGGTATCTGCTACAACGTAATCAAGCTGTTTTCTGACATGCTATGACTAAAAATTACACATTCAAAACATGTTTTTGAGAAATTATTGTTTACACTCACCCAGAAAAAAGCAAAAATTGATGAACATGTTGAATTACACCAAAAACAATACAGCAGCTAAGCCGTTAAACCATAACCATAGATGCGGACATCTGCTTAATGACATACTTTGACACCATTGCTATTATTGTTTAATGCTCCTCTTATGAGCTGCACTTCATATGTTCACCACTGTTAAAGTGTTATTTTATACTTGACGAGATAAACGGAGACTGAAAAAATGAGTTTGCTGCCTCAATTGACATTACAAGCTTATTAGAAGTTGGCTCAGTGAATTTTTGTACACTGTGTAAAATGTAAATTTGAAAGAAAGCTCATAATGATGTGCTTCAGTTTCACTTCAAGCCCTCTATCACTGCTGCCAATCTTTACGATCCACAGTGTGCCACATTGTGCCACCACCTGTGGTGCAAAGCATATGCTGTATACATGAGTAATGTATGTAGTTGTTGCAACTGTACATGTCAGATTTGAATGCAAAAGTCTTTAAAATGTACTATCACAAAATGCTTGTACTACTTCTGTGTGACATCTCTGTCATAGCATGTATCATCTGCATGAAAAGTATATTTTTAGCACTTCACAAAATTCTTTCACACCTACTTGAACTCCCGTTGTTGGAGGGTCACTCCCCCTTTCCACACACCCAGTATGTGAGCTCATTTTAAGTGTGTTAGCGTGGTGTGGTGGCTGCACTGGCTGTTGGCTGTCTTAGCAGGTCACCAGCCAATAAGAATTCACTAGCCGGAAATGGGTGACCTTTCTTTTATTATAACCGAGCATAATCTTCAGGACTCATTGTTTGAATTTAAAAGGTTGATGATTGATTTTGTTGCTGAATACAGTACATCAAAAATACACTCCTGGAAATGGAAAAAAGAACACATTGACACCGGTGTGTCAGGCCCACCATACTTGCTCCGGACACTGCGAGAGGGCTGTACAAGCAATGATCACACGCACGGCACAGCGGACACACCAGGAACCGCGGTGTTGGCCGTCGAATGGCGCTAGCTGCACAGCATTTGTGCACCGCCGCCGTCAGTGTCAGCCAGTTTGCCGTGGCATACGGAGCTCCATCGCAGTCTTTAACACTGGTAGCATGCCGCGACAGCGTGGACGTGAACCGTATGTGCAGTTCACGGACTTTGAGCGAGGGCGTATAGTGGGCATGCGGGAGGCCGGGTGGACGTACCGCCGAATTGCTCAACACGTGGGGCGTGAGGTCTCCACAGTACATCGATGTTGTCGCCAGTGGTCGGCGGAAGGTGCACGTGCCCGTCGACCTGGGACCGGACCGCAGCGACACACGGATGCACGCCAAGACTGTAGGATCCTACGCAGTGCCGTAGGGGACCGCACCGCCACTTCCCAGCAAATTAGGGACACTGTTGCTCCTGGGGTATCGGCGAGGACCATTCGCAACCGTCTCCATGAAGCTGGGCTACGGTTCCGCACACCGTTAGGCCGTCTTCCGCTTACGCCCCAACATCGTGCAGCCCGCCTCCAGTGGTGTCGCGACAGGCGTGAATGGAGGGACGAATGGAGACGTGTCGTCTTCAGCGATGAGAGTCGCTTCTGCCTTGGTGCCAATGATGGTCGTATGCGTGTTTGGCGCCGTGCAGGTGAGCGCCACAATCAGGACTGCATACGACCGAGGCACACAGGGCCAACACCCGGCATCATGGTGTGGGGAGCGATCTCCTACACTGGCCGTACACCACTGGTGATCATCGAGGGGACACTGAATAGTGCACGGTACATCCAAACCGTCATCAAACCCATCGTTCTGCCATTCCTAGACCGGCAAGGGAACTTGCTGTTCCAACAGGACAATGCACGTCCGCATGTATCCCGTGCCACCCAACATGCTCTAGAAGGTGTAAGTCAACTACCCTGGCCAGCAAGATCTCCGGATCTGTCCCCCATTGAGCATGTTTGGGACTGGATGAAGCGTCGTCTCATGCGGTCTGCACGTCCAGCACGAACGCTGGTCCAACTGAGGCACCAGGTGGAAATGGCATGGCAAGCCGTTCCACAGGACTACATCCAGCATCTCTACGATCGTCTCCATGGGAGAATATCAGCCTGCATTGCTCCGAAAGGTGGATATACACTGTACTAGTGCCGACATTGTGCATGCTCTGTTGCCTGTGTCTATGTGCCTGTGGTTCTGTCAGTGTGATCATGTGATGTATCTGACCCCAGGAATGTGTCAATAAAGTTTCCCCTTCCTGGGACAATGAATTCACGGTGTTCTTATTTCAATTTCCAGGAGTGTATATGCAAAAAGATGAGACTGAGCTATAAGTGGCACAAGAAAAGGTGTTGCCTGGGCCCTTTCACGTATTGGCTGGGTCCGGAACACTTCGGTCGACTGCCTTGTTTTTCAATTACCACTGCAACCTTGCACTAGTTGTATCATATTTGCACAGTGAAGCTAAACATTGCAAATTGTATTGGTAATACTGATCATGGATTACATCAGCATTTTGTCTCTTACATCTCCCATCTCCAAAATGGCCTAATATATTCCCTTCATTGTGCCACCACCTGTGGTGCAAACCATTGTCTTTTGAGTCACTTATAAGTTGTTCAGTCACATCAAATGTCAATAGGAAGGAAACAGGACAAAGTCAAGCGAGACGTCAAGTAAGAGCTTAGAATTGAGGTAAGCCTTACTAGCAAGAAATGTAAAATCAGGGAATTTTTAGCATTGATCTTATGGGTTTTTCACAGCGGCTATGAATTTATGGTGTAGAATCACGAGAAACTTAAAAGATTTGAGAATATAAAATCAAAGTTTTTCTCTGTATTCACATTGGTATGTAGAATGTATGAGACTGGTGACATACCATCACACTTTCAGAAAAAAATGATCCACACATTTCAGAAGATTGCAAGAGCCAATAAGTGCAAGAATTATCGCACAATTGGCTTAATAACTTACATCCAATTTGCTGAAAAGAATGATATACAGGAAAATGAAAAAGAAAACTGAGTATCTGTTAGATGATGACCAGTTTGGCTTTAGAAAAGGTAAAGGCACCAGAGAGGCATGTCTTATATCGTGTTTGATAATGGAAACAAGACTGAAAAAAAAAATCAAGACACATTCAATGGATTCATCAACCAAGAAAAAGCGTTCAGCAGTGTAAAATAGTGCAAGATATTCAAAATCCTTAGAAACATAGGGGTAAGCTATAGGGAAAGACAGGTAATATGTAGTATGTACAAGAACCAAGACTAGAAGATCAAGAATGAAGTGCTTAGATTAAAAAGGGTGTAAGGCAGGGGTGTTGTTTTTTGCCCCTACAGTTCAGTTTATACATCAAAGAAGCAATGTCAGAAATTAAAGAAAGGTTCAAGAATGGGAATAACATTCAGGAGTAAGGGATATCAATGATAAGAATCGTTGATGACACTGCTATCCTCAGTGGAGGTGAAGAAGAATTACAGGACATGTTGAATGGAATGAAGAGTCTAATGAGTACAGCATATGGACTGAGAGTAAATTGAAGAAAGATCAAAGTAATGAGAATTAACAGAAATAGAACAGTAAGAAACTCAACATCAGAATTGGAGATCATGAAGTAGATGAAGTTAACAAATCGTGCTACCTAGGCAGAAAAATAACCCACAACGGACATAGCGTGGAAGAGTTAAAAACCAGACTATCACTGGAAAATGGGTATTCCTGGAGAAAAGATGTCTACTAATATCAAACATAAGCCTTAATTTGAAGAAGAAATTTCTGAGAACGTACATTTGGAGCACAGCATTGTATGCTAGTAATACATGACCCATGGAAAAACTGGAAAAGAACATAATTGAACCATTTGAGATGTGATGGTACAGAAGAATGTTGAAAATTAGGTGGACTGTTAAGGTTCTCTGCAGAATATGTGAGGAAAGGAACATATGGGAAACACTGACAAGAAGGAGGGACCGGAATGCAAGACATCTGTTAAGAAATCAGGGAACAGCTTCCATGGTATTAGAAGGAGCTGTAGAGGGTAACTGCAGAAGAAGACAGGGATGTAGGCTGAAATTGCTACTCTGAGATGAAAAGTTTGGCACAGGACAGGAATTCATGGTGGACTGCATCAAGCCAGTGAGAAGAATGATGACTCACTGCCTCACAACTTACTGCTCTGTCAGAAATATCAATATCTAAATAACTTAACACTCCTTTTCAATCATGTGTACAGCCCTAACAGAGGTTTTTAGTCTGTACAGAAGCCTGAAATTGGAGTACCAACAACACTGGTTAACTTCAGTGGTCAGTTTTCAAGCATACAAGCTTCCTGAAACTTCCTGGCAGATTAATACTGTGTGCCAAACTGGGCCTCAAACCTAGGAGCCTGATCTCTGCTGAAGAGTGAAGGTTCATTCTGTATACATTCTTCTGGATGTCATAGTCATTCTGATTACTTTTTTGCAGTCAAAACATCTCTTTCTTATGTATAGCTCTGTAGTATGCAAAAATTCTCCTTTAGAATTGTTCACCATATTATTTCCCTGATACCTTAAAAATATTGTGCCCACAGATTTTCCTTTCCTCTTTCACTCAGCATCTGTGTTTTTATTAGCTTCAAAAAACACAAACAATATAAAATGTTCTTGTCTAGAACGTTCTCCATTTGCTAATAAGTGCTTTTTCATCATGCTTTTTACTCGCAGGTGAGACAAAATATTCTTCCTCTCTTAAATTTACTTCAGATGTAATATTTTTTAATCCTATGACATTAACAGTTCATTCAATACTTCTACTTGCATTCTCTTTGCTGAAAACTGTTAATGAATAAACAGGAACTTCAGTGTTTACTATCTTCAATATTCATTTAATGATTGCTGTGATAACACAAAGGCATGATACATTATTGCATTTCATCTCAAGTCACCTTCTTCTTACTTTGCATAAGTAAATTAAATAGTTTTAGAAGGTATTAAGATTTGTAGTCTGAATGTATACACATATTAATTTTGGGTCAACCAAAAATTTCACAAGCCTGTGATATTTCCTTTGTCAGTATTCTCTAAAGCATTACTCTTCTCAGTGTACATCCCTTCCCTTCTTTCCTGTGTTTTTTCATTGCCTACCAAATTGCACATGCTCTGACTTCTGAGCCACACTGTATCAACAATCTCATCTGCACATAACACATGGCTAGGTGATTGTGCAGATTGTTGGTGCAACGTCTAAGGCACCAAATTCTTCCAACCCATAATTTTAATTATTCCCATTGATCACATTTCCTCCCTTATCCTCATGTGCTTCATGTTTTCCACACCTACAAGTGCCACACATACTTGCGAACCTTGTCCAAACCAATCAATTTTCCCCCTTTGTTCCCATGTCCCAATGTAGGCATACTCCTATATTTTATCTGTTCCTTTTCTCCCATGATTTTGTATGTTTTAGGTATTAGTACAGATTTATTATCTATTTGTGGGTATTTTTTTACATATTTGGGCATAGTTTTACATGTCTTTTCTTCCACTCACCTCTCATCACAACCACCTAACACCTTCATTTGCCCATTTCCACATCATTCCCATTTCCCTATGTCATGTCTGCTGCAATGGACCCATGCTCCATCTTTCTGCACCAGTTCAGAAAAGTATCCCTCTCTTGGGGTAATACCCAATCACACATACTATTCCTTAAATGCTACCTAAGCTATGGGATCCCTCCAATGGGCTAACCATAAAAAATCCTTTCTCTGGATCCCACCCCTCCTTTCACAATGTCCTCCAGGCATCTCAGAACTGCTTCTGCTTCCTCTACAAGAGACGGCTACTGTGCAGTCTCTACTATGTATGTCATATCCCTGAAATTGAAACCCTTGCTCTCCAGCACCTGGAGGAGCATCCCAGACACCATCTCCATAAGTTATCCAATCTGCCAACATCCTACTGCTACCTTGGGCAGTCCTATCCTACCCACTGTGTTTTTCTTTGTCAACCCCTCAGAGCACCCAAACCCTTCCTAGCTGATCTTTTCAACTTGCCACATCCCCCCAAAACTCCCTACTAACAGTCCACTAAATCCAGAACCAAAACATTCCTAGAACACTGTTGTTAACCTTTCCATCAAAATCATCTGCCCAAAAGAAGTTTAAATCCTATCCAGAGGCCTCACCTTTAGCACTACACCCAAATTTAATCATGTTGGTCTTGTCAAAGACCCACTCTCTTTCACCCAATCCCTGCAATGTAAACGCTTTTTTGCCATCAATCCAACCAAACAAAACCAACCTATCCCAGTATTGAACAACCCTGCCTCCCCCAGTTCATTGTTGTTGTTGTTGTCTTCAGTCCTGAGACTGGTTTGATGCAGCTCTCCATGCTACTCTATCCCGTGCAAGCTTCTTCATCTCCCAGTACTTACTGCAACCTACATCCTTCTGAATCTGCTTAGTGTATTCATCTCTTGGTCTCCCTCTACGATTTTTACCCTCCACGCTGCCCTCCAATGCTAAATTTGTGATCCCTTGATGCCTTAGAACAGGTCCTACCAACCGATCCCTTCTTCTTGTCAAGTTGTGCCACAAACTCCTCTTCTCCCCAATTCTATTCAATACCTCCTCATTAGTTATGTGATCTACTCATGTAATCTTCAGCATTCTTCTGTAGCACCACATTTTGAAAGCTTCTATTCTCTTCTTGTCCAAACTATTTATCGTCCATGTTTCACTTCCATACATGGCTACACTCCATACAAATACTTTCAGAAACGACTTCCTGACATTTAAATCTATACTCGATGTTAACAAATTTCTCTTCTTCAGAAATGCTTTCCTTGCCATTGCCAGTCTACATTTTATATCCTCTCTACTTCGACCATCATCAGTTATTTTGCTCCCCAAATAGCAAAACTCCTTTACTACTTTGAGAGTCTCACTTCCTAATCTAATTCCCTCAGAATCACCCGACTTAATTCGACATTCCATTATCCTCGTTTTGCTTTTGTTGATGTTCATCTTATATCCTCCTTTTAAGACACTGTCCATTCCGTTCAACTGCTCTTCCAAGTCCTTTGCTGTCTCTGACAGAATTAAAATGTCATCGGCAAACCTCAACGTTTTTATTTCTTCTCCATGGACTTTAATACCTACTCCGAATGTTTCTTTTGTTTCCTTTACTGCTTGCTCAATATACATATTGAATAACATCGGGGACAGGCTACAACCCTGTCTCACTCCCTTCCCAACCACTGCTTCCCTTTCATGTCCCTCAACTCTTATAACTGCCATCTGGTTTCTGTACAAATTGAAAATAGCCTTTCGCTCCCTGTATTTTACCCCTGCCACCTTTAGAATTTGAAAGAGAGTATTCCAGTCAACCTTGTCAAAAGCTTTCTCTAAGTCTACAAATGCTAGAAACCTAGGTTTGCCTTTCCTTAATCTTTCTTCTAAGATAAGTCCCAGTTCATACCACCATGCAATCATTATCCCCCTCCTCCTCTTACCCATCACCCATTGGTCACCTTCCAGGAATTCCTTACCTGCAACTTGCCCTCACTATGCTTCCCCCAGTCCCTTCTGAGAAACACAAACCTTCCAGGGGAAGAAAGGACAGCCACACACAATCTCAAAACAATCTGATCTAATTATTCTACATTCAGACAAAGGTTCCACCACCATTGTTATGAAATGCAGTGGCTAGCTGGCAGAAGGCCTCTGCCAATTATCTAACTCCTCCACCTATAAACTGTGCCAGAGTGATCCTATCCCATAAGTCTAAAAAACCTCCAACCCCTGCTTAAAACCTCAGTCCCTTCCCAAAATCTCCCCTAAATTCATTTTCATTCTCACCCAAATGACACCCTGCACTCCCACCTTCTACATGCTCCCCAACATCCACAAACTGAATTATCCTGGTTGTCCCATTGTACGAGGTGCATTCAAGTTCTAAGCCCTCCGATTTTTTTTCTCTGGACTGGAAAGATAGAAACATGCGCATTGTTTTAAAATGAGGCCGCGTTCATTGTCAATACATCCCAGAGATGGCAGCAACATATGGCAGATGGAATTTTACCGCCAGCGGCGAGAATGAGAACTGTTTTAAATACTTAAAATGGCGACGTTTTCCTTACTTGAACAGCGTGCAATCATTCATTTTCTGAATTTGCGTGGTGTGAAACCAATTGAAATTCATCAACAGTTGAAGGAGACATGTGGTGATGGAGTTATAGATGTGTCGAAAGTGCGTTCGTGGGTGCGACAGTTTAATGAAGGCAGAACATCGTGTGACAACAAACCGAAACAACCTCGGGCTCGCACAAGCCGGTCTGAGGACATGATCGAGAAAGTGGAGAGAATTGTTTTGGGGATCGCCGAATGACTGTTGAACAGATCGCCTCCAGAGTTGGCATTTCTGTGGGTTCTGTGCACACAGTCCTGCATGACGACATGAAAATGCGAAAAGTGTCATCCACGTGGGTGCCACGAATGCTGACGGACGACCACATGGCTGCCCGTGTGGCATGTTGCCAACCAATGTTGACGCGCAACGACAGCATGAATTGGACTTTCTTTTCATCGGTTATGACAATGGATGAGATGTGGATGCCATTTTTCAATCCAGAAACAAAGCACCAGTCAGCTCAATGGAAGCACACAGATTCACCACCACCAAAAAAATTTCGGGTAACCGCCAGTGCTGAAAAAATGATGGTGTCCATGTTCTGGGACAGCGAGGGTGTAATCCTTACCCATTGCATTCCAAAGGGCACTTCGGTAACAGGTGCATCCTACGAAAATGTTTTGAAGAACAAATTCCTTCCTGCACTGCAACAAAAACGTCCGGGAAGGACTGCACGTGTGCTGTTTCACCAAGACAACACACCCGCACATCAAGCTAACATTATGCAACAGTTTCTTCATGATAACAACTTTGAATTGATTCCTCATGCTCCCTACTCACCTGACCTGGTTCCTAGTGACTTTTGGGTTTTTCCAACAATGAAAGACACTCTCCATGGCCGCACATTCACCAGCCGTGCTGCTATTGCCTCAGTGATTTTGCAGTCGTCAAAACAGACTCCTAAAGAAGGCTTTGCCGCTGCCATGGAATCATGGCATAAGCGTTGTGAAAAATGTGTACGTCTGCAGGGCGATTACGTCGAGAAGTAACACCAGTTTCATCGATTTCGGGTGAGTAGTTAATTAGAAAAAATATCGGAGGCCTTAGAACTTGAATGCACCTCGTAACTGGTTAGTGTGTCACCTCTGAAAGAATTTAGTCGCCTCCAATCAATTGCCCAAAATCTAGCCTCCCATGTCAAAGAGACCAACCACTCCCTTTAACAACTCTCTGCGCTCCTCTCACCTTTTCCTTCTGGATCGCTACTTATCACTGTTGGGGGTCAATTCCCTACACATAAACATCCCTCATGCCCATGGTCTTGCCACTATTGAATACCGCCTTTCATAACATCCTTCAGACTCCAAGCCCTTTACCTGATTCCTCATACACCTTACCAACTTAATTCCACCACACAGCTACTTCTCCTTTGAAGGGAAGATATACAAACAAATTTAGCATAGCCATGGGCACTTGTATGGCATACTCCTAGGCCAACCTGTTTATGGGCCATCTAGAGGAAATCTTCCTGGTCTGCCAAAACCCCAAACCCTTAGTCTGGTTCAGGTTCATTGATGATATCTTCATGATCTGGACCCAGGGCAAAGAAACTCTATCCCCATTTCTTCACAGTCTCAACACGTTCCCTTCCATCTGCTTCTCCTCAACCCAGCATGCCACCTTCCTGGATGTTGATCTCCTCCTCTCTTATGGCTCCATCCCCACCTTTGTCCATGTTAAACCCACCAACCACCAACAGTACTTGCATTTCAACAGGTGTCACCCCTTCCACACCAAAAAATTCCTCCCTTGCAGCCCGACCACACTGAGACAGATTATCTGCAGTGACAAGAACTCCTTTACCCAGTATGCTGAAGGTTTCAACAAGGCCTTCACAGACAGGCATTATCCCCCAGACCTAATACACAAACAGATCTCCAGCACCATTTCTCCACACATCCCAAATACCCCTACCAACCCCAAGAACAAACTAAAAAGGAGCACACCCTTTGTCACCCAATACCACCACAGACTGGAACAATTGACCACATCCTTTGTTGGGGCTTTAATTATCTATCATCATGCCATGAAATGAGGGCCATTCTATCAGAGATCATTCCCAACCCTCCTAATGTAGTTCTCCATCACCAGTCCAAACTCCACAACATCCCAGTCTGTTCCTATGTCACTCTCACTCTCAATCCCTTGTTGCTGGGATCATATTCCTGTGAAAGACCCAGGTGCAAGACATGCCCAATCCACCCATCCAGTACTTCCTATTCCGGTCCTGTTACAGGCTTATCCTACCCCCATCAGAGCTTGCAACACCTGTGAAAGCATCCATGTCATATAGGAGCTCCGCTGTAATCACTGTGAACCTTTTTATATTGGTATGACTACCAACCACATGTCCACCAGAACGAACAGCCATCGCCAAACTGTGGCCAAGAGCACGGTAAACTACCTTGTGGCACAACATGCACCTGAAATATTGTGCTTTATTTCAATGGCTGCTTCTCAACTGGGGCCATCTGAATTCAACCCTCCACCACTAGCTTTTCCAAACTGTGTGGATGGGAGTTATCTTTACAACACATTCTCTGCTCCCAAAATTATCTAAGCGTCAACCTTCAGTAAGCTACCATCCCCACATCCCCCACCCAACAGTTTACAATCCCTCTGTTCTATTGTTGTTGTTGTTGTTGTTGTGGTCTTCAGTCCTGAGACTGGTTTGATGCAGCTCTCCATGCTACTCTATCCTGTGCAAGCTTCTTCATCTCCCAGTACTTACTGCAGCCTGCATCCTTCTGAATCTGCTTAGTGCATTCATCTCTTGGAATCCCCCTACGATTTTCACCCTCCACGCTGCCCTCCAATACTAAATTGGTGATCCCTTGATGTCTCAGAACATGTCCTACCAACCGATCCCTTCTTCTAGTCAAGTTGTGCCACAAGTTCCTCTTCTCCCCAATTCTATTCAATACCTCCTCATTAGTTATGTGATCTACCCATCTAATCTTCAGCATTCTTCTGTAGCACCACATTTTGAAAGCTTCTATTCTCTTCTTGTCCAAACTATTTATCGTCCATGTTTCACTTCCATATGTGGCTACACTCCATACAAATACTTTCAGAAACGACTTCCTGACATTTAAATCTATACTTGATGTTAACGAATTTTTCTTCTTCAGAAACGCTTTCCTTGCCATTGCCAGTCTACATTTTATACCCTCTCTACTTTGACCATCATCAGTTATTTTGCTCCCCAAATAGCAAAACTCCTTTACTACTTTAAGTGTCTCATTTCCTAATCTAATTCCCTCAGAATCACCCGACTTAATGTGACTACATTCCATTATCCTCGTTTTGCTTTTGTTGATGTTATACCCTCCTTTCAAGACACTGTCCATTCCATTCAACTGCTCTTCCAACTCCTTTGCTGTCTCTGACAGAATTACAATATCATCAGTGAACCTCAACATTTTTATTTCTTCTCCATGGATTTTAATACCTACTCCAAACTTTTCTTTTGTTTCCTTTATTGCTTGCTCAATATACAGATTGAATAGCATCGGGGATAGACTACAACCCTGTCTCACTCCCTTCCCAACCACTGCTTCCCTTTCATATCCCTCGACTCTTATAACTGCCATCTGGTTTCTGTACAAATTGTAAATAGCCTTTCGCTCCCTGTATTTTAGCCCCGCCACCTTTAGAATTTGAAAGAGAGTATTCCAATCAACATTGTCAAAAGCTTTCTCTAAGTCTACAAACGCTAGAAATGCAGGTTTGCCTTTCCTTAATCTTTCTTCTAAGATAAGTCATAGAGTCAGTATTGCCTCACGTGTTGCAACATTTCTACGGAATCCAAACTGATCTTCCCCGAGGTCGGCTTCTTTCAGTTTTTCCATTCGTCTGTAAAGAATTCGTGTTATTAAACTGATAGTTCAGTAATTTTCACATCTGTCAACACCTGCTTTCTTTGGGATTGGAATCATTATATTCTTCTTGAAGTCTGAGGGTATTTCGCCTGTCTCATACATCTTGCTCACCAGATGATAGAGTTTTGTCAGGACTGGCTCTCCCAAGGCTGTCAGTAGTTCTAATGGAATGTTGTCTACTCCGGGGGCCTTGTTTCAGTTTAGGTCTTTCAGTGCTCTGTCAAACTTTTCACGCAGTATCATATCTCCCATTTTATCTTCAGCTACATCCTCTTCCATTTCCATAATATTGTCCTCAAGTACATCGCCTTTGTATAGACCCTCTATATACTCCTTCCACCTTTTTGCTTTCCCTTCTTTGCTTAGATCTGGGTTTCCATCTGAGCTCTTGGTGTTCATGCAAGTGGTTCGCTTTTCTCCAAAGGTCTCTTTAATTTTCCTGTAGGCAGTATCTATCTTACCCCTAGTGAGATAAGCCTCTACATCCTTACATTTGTCCTCTAACCATCCCTGCTTAGCCATTTTGCACTTCCTGTCGATCTCATTTTTGAGATGTTTGTATTCCTTTTTGCCTGCTTCATTTAATGCATTTTTATATTATCTCCTTTCATCAATTAAATTCAGTATCTCTTCTGTTACCCAAGGATTTCTACTAGCCCTCGTCTTTTTACCTACTTGATCCTCTGCTTCCTTTACTACTTCATCCCTTAGAGCTACCCATTTCTTCTTCTACTGTATTTCTTTCCCCCATTTGTGACAATTGTTCCCTTATGCTCTCCCTGAAACTCTGTACAACCTCTGGTTTAATCAGTTTGTCCAGATCCCATCTCCTTTTGCAGTTTCTTCAGTTTTAATCTACAGTTCATAACCTATAGATTGTGGTCAGAGTCCACATCTGCCCCTGGAAATGTCTTACAATTTAAAACCTGGTTCCTAAATCTCTGTCTTACCTCCTTCCTATTCACATCCTGTCACCCTCACTGTATGCTACTCTCTGCCAATGCCCCTGCCTGTCTTTCCCCATCCCTGCTGCTTTCTTTTTTCCTGCTCTGCTACCGAATTTCTGCCCCCCTCACATCATCCTGCCTCAAGACTCCCAGTGTTGTGCCTAGTGGCAGTCTTGTCATGCCTGCACCTAGTCCCTGCACACTTCACCAGACAGTGCTCTTCTCTCCTCTCCCCCCCCCCCCCCCCCCCCCCACCAACACCCTCCCCTACCCATACAGTGCTACCTCTCCCTCTTTTCTGCCCCACTCCATATTGTTACTTTCATTGACTGTGACTGTTGCATTCTGGTACAAGATGCCAAAGATGGCAAACATGTGTGTGTGAAGTGTACTTGCTTGTATGGATATGTGTGTGTTTATTTTTCTCTGAAGAAGGCTTTGGCCTGAAGTTAATTGTGTAACAGTCTTTTTATTGTGCGTGTCTCTACTCAGAGTGTATCTTTATGGTGACTAGCAATCTATCCGTTTCCTTATGTTGGCAAGTGTGCTAGTAAGTAATTTGACATTGTGTGTTGCATGTGTCAGGTTGTTACTGGAGGAGTTTGTGACAGTTTGTTAGTGAGTTACTTTGATGTTGTGAATTATGACTAGTGGATTCAGTCTTGGGCTTAGAATTATTAGTGCCGTGTGTTTCTTATGGTCAGAAATTTAATATTATTTTCCTTTTTTTTTTCAATCATGGATATAACAACTAAATTTATCTGTAGGTCCTTGCTTGTGGTTAAGGCTGAAGACATTTTGTCTAAAATCAAGTACCTTCAGTTATTTGGACATCTGGATTTATTGCAGAGTACGTCAAGTGTAAGGTATGTGGTGAGGAGATGAAGTTCACCAAAGTTGCTGTGTCTCAGTGCAGGTACCAGTACATGTGGCATTGTTGGTGGGGTAACATCTGGCAGTACATCCATGGGTGTTCCTTGTTCAAGAACTCTAGTTTGGCCATAATGATGACATTTTAGTGAAATGTTGTTCTTGCTATCGGTCATCAACTAAGTCCTGTGCTCATGAGGTGGGTGTTGGTGAGCATTGTGTTTTAGACAGCTTTTTGTTCTTTTAAGGAAGTTTGCTCAGAGTTAGGGGTGCAGGGCGTTGCAGTTGACATATGTGACTGACACTTTGGAAAAACGAGGGGTGGCCCTCAAGTGGATTTGTGGCTGTGAGAGGTTGTTATGTCAGGGACTGGGTGTTCAACACTTGTTTTTGGGTTGTTGAGCAGTAGACAAAATGGATAATAGTAGATTTAATTGAGGATTACATTGAAGGGGATTCACCTACAGTTTCCGATGTGTTTCCTCCTTGTGGGGATTTAGGGAACAGGGGGTATCAACATTTAGTGGTTAATCATTGCATTGAGGTTAATGATTAGGTTACTGGGGCACATAAAACTACAATAGAGGGGACAGAGGGACTGTTAGATCCATGATAGAGAGAAGGAAGAGGCTTCCTTCCACCTCATAGTCTCATTTATATGAGTACTTCTGGCAGAAGAGTGAACGGGATAATTTTTCATTCCTTTCGCTGTTTCTTGAGGGTTGCAGGGAAAACATATAGGATGAAGGTTTTTAGTTGAACAGGTGTTTGATGGCTGATGGGGGCATTCAAATGAATCAAATGGCTCTAAGCACTATGGGACTTAACATCTGAGGTCATCAGTCCCCTAGACTTAGAACTACTTAAACCTAACTAACCTAAGGACATCACACACATCCATGCCCAAGACAGGATTCAAACCTGTGACCGTAGCAGCAGCAGGGTTCCGGACTGAATTGCCTAGAACCACTCGGCCACAGTGGCCAGCACTGGGGCATTGTTGGTGTGGTTTGTGGTGGGGGTAAGAGGTGTTTAGAGCAGTTTAGGTTTTTTATTTGGACTCTTTCTCCCCCCCCCCCCCCCCTTAGGTATGGGTGTTGTTATTTTTTGTTGGTTATATTATGGTTTGGTATTGTGTTTAGCATGGATATTAGTTGGGGGTTGCTGTTTTAAGGGGGGGAGGGGGGGTTGTGAGTGAATTTTGTTTGCTCACACATTAGACTTCATTTTAGTTAGAAGGTTGGATAACAGATCTGATGATTTTAGTCTGTTGGTTTTCAGTATTGTGGGTTTCATTTTAGCCATATAGTTCAATTGAAATTTGTGTTACTAGGTTTTTTGGAGTTGTGTGTGTATTCCTGGTGTCACAGGCTTCATATGAACTATATATGCCAAGCAAAATTTGTGATGCCTATATAGTCTCTAGGCTTCCATGTGACTCATTTTTGGGTTAATATTTGTTCTGGCATTGTGTTGTCATTCATATTGTCATATATTTATATTTTCTCTGGCCAAAACCCCCTACTTAACATGTTTGTCATGTTAGTTACATTCTATTGCCACAGTTAAATATTTTGCTTGTGGTTTATATTTGTTTATGTGTGTAATGGTTTCCATATTATAAACACTTGAAATAGGTGTGTCTGCCATCATGATCATGTCTCAGGCCAAGGGGTGCTATTGTGATCTTCAGATTTGCTACCATTTCTTTACCTATGTTGAGGATTCCTTAGTAGGGATGGTGCTGCAGGTTATGCCGCACAGAAAGTCTTTGACAGATGTGAAAATAATTGCAGGTGTGTCCCAGGGAAATGTGTTGAGATCTTTAATGTTCATATTGGATATTTATGACAAGGTAGACAATAGTAATTTGTGTTTGCAAATGATGTAGTTATCTGTAATGAAGCGATCAGAAAAAAAACTGCAGTCAAATCTTAATAATGTTTCAAAGTGGTGTGTAGATTGGCAACTCACTTTAAGTGTGTAATTGTATACTTCACAAAATGCAAAAATTTTAGTGTGCTGTAATATAAGTCTATCTATAATCTTATTGACCGGTATTCTGCTCTTGGTATCTGCTTGTCCACACTGTCTGCTCTTGTGCCATTATATAGTACAGTGATCAGTTTTTAAATGACAAATACAACACTATACAAGTTAACTTGAAATCTTTTCACATTTATTGGCACCAGTAATATTATGATAATCATCTTAATTTGTGGATTTATATAGTCTGCATATTACAGGTCAGCACATCACTTCCACAACAATTGATCTGACAGAGTGGCAACATTTTTACATTCCATTTTCACTATCGAATTCTAACTAATAAACAACATTATATTAGTTTCAGTATTTAGTCATTACACATAGTAGCTGTTCAATTTGTATATCTGGACAGAAATTATCTTGTAACATGAAGTTTACAATTTGATAACTAATTGCATACTGAACCTCAACATATTTGTACATTTTGACTGATAGTGGCCAAGATGTTGGCACATAGGCCTCTTAATACAGACTCTACACATTTTAATGTGCAACTGACTCCAAGATTTTCATGATGTGAATGAGTACGACAGGCTGATTGAATCATTGTCCTGCTTAAGTACTATGTACTTATAGATGTGCATAAGAATAACATTCAAATTCTGTTGTTATATTTTTTATATCACCATGAAAGAGAGGAAAATCAGAGGACACAAATTATAGTAAGCAAAACAGCAGGTCTGTTTAACTGTGAACTGCGTGATTAGAAAAAAGATACGCTTATAAGTTATTATTTACACTTCCATGTGGGTTGGCAGAGCTCATGAAATGTACGGTAACCAAAAAATGAAATTTTCCAAATTTAATAATCGTATCTGCAAACCATTGTGAAAAGCATGGTAGATAGTAAGTCCCATTTTACCAGTTGTTAGTGCATCTGCCACTGTAGCTGAGTGGGCAGCGTGCCAGCTTGTCACGCCAGGGGAGGAGGGGGGGGGGGGGTTTGGAGCCAGGTTCCAGGTTCAATTCCTGGCTGGGTTGGAGATTTTTTTCGCTCTCAGGGACTGGGTGTTTGTGTCGTCTTCATCATGGTCATTTCATCTTCATTTATGTACAAGTCACCAAAGTGGTGTCACCTCTAAAGACTTGCACCAGGCGATCAGGTCTACCTGCCAGGAGGCCCTTGCCACACAACATTTCATTTCAGTTGTTAGGGCTTTTTCCTGTTCCATTTGCACACAGACTGGGTGAATAATGATCTTAAATGCCTCTATGCATGCTGTAATTAGCCTAATTTTGTATTTGCTATGCCTATGGGAGCAACACATAAGGGATTTTAATGTGTTCCTAGATTCTTGAAACTTTGTAAATAGGTCTTTGCAGGATAACTTGCATCTGTCTTCAAGTGCCTGCCAGTTCAGTTCTTTCAGCATCTTCATGACACTTTCCCATGGATCAAACAAACTTGTGACTCATTTGTGTTGCCCTCCTTATATCCATTCAGTATTACAAAACTAATACATTCTTTTGGTACAAATGGGAATTTTTGGAATCAGAAAAATCTGGGCTACAAAGCTATGGAATTGAATTTCAAAAGTAACCGTTACTTATGATTCAAATATTCTGCAACATGAGTATTTTAAATGTGAGCAGTTTCGCAAATAAAATGGTTTTGGAAAAAGTGGAGAAGGAGGGCTTTCAGGTGAGCCATATAAACAAACAGCTATATGTTCACTGACCTCCAGATGCTCCTTACAAATCTTAAATTATGGACATTTGGCCCAGAGAACAGTGTCACAGAACTACTGAAAAACCTGAACTGGCAGATGCTTAAATACAGATCCTGAGAAAACCTGCTTTCAAAGTTACAAGTAAATGTATTGCATGAGAAATATAGAAATATATCAACTCAATCTTCATTATTCCAGAGACATTTTAACATCTAAAATATCAGTGCTGAGATGCTATTAAAATACAGAGAGCCTCTGTAGTGCTATTTGAGTTTTGGGGGAATACCAAGTGGGCCGAGGCATGACCAGCAATTTGCACTGAGGAGGGATATGTACTAGCGTAGTCTGTGCAGTTATGCAAAGCCACTGTGCAAGGGTGGCATAACAATTAGCACATCTATCTAGTGAGCAGGAGACCCAACTTTGAATCCTGACCTTTGTACAGATTTTCGTTCATCACTTCAGACTACATATATACATCATATGAATGTATTAAATCCCCTATCATTGCTCTCATAGTTGCTGCAAAGACAAGTTAGACTAGTTACTCTGTGCACAGAGCCATTTAAGTAACCATTTTTCCTGTGCTCCTACAGTATTCCCCTGTAAATACATGTGTATGCAGAGTCAAATTTGTTGTCATCTGGCAGCTCTGAACCAATGCAACCATAATTAAAATTTCCTCTCACATTGTGCCAGCGCAGCTTGAGAGACTTCATTACTGCTGCAGTTGAGCTTGTGCTCAAATATTATCAGCTTCAAACAGATCACAATTTTATATATATGAATATGAAATACTTCTTCTGTCAATGGTAACAAGAGATATTGCTTGCCCATGCACCTTGATATCAGACATCAGATTGATGAAATTTTTGACTGTTCTTTAGCCATCTTGTTCTGTCATGATGTTATTTGGCATTGTCACAGCATGTGCATTTATTTGGTGGTCCTCTGCATTACTCCAAAACCGGGAAGCTGCTTGTAAAGGTTACACAATGCCCACACAGCACGGCAACTCATGGTAATACTGCGACTGCCATCCCAGTTTGAAGGCTCACAGCCTCCATCTGTATAAATGTGACATGAAACCAGATGAATAAAAAACCCACACACTGCTTCCTATGTCTAACCACTAAATTATCATACAGTTTAATGATTGCAACCATCATTCATAGAATAAGTAGAAATAGGGTTACACATCACTCTGTGGGAGTGATATGCTACCCCATACTCTATACATGAATGGAATAGAAAGTAAACATAACATAACAAAATATTATGTGAATAAAAAATTTACTTCTTCAAGATAATATGTAGGAACACTGTATCTGTATGGGTTACTAATAGAGAGTAGTAAACAAAAGCACTTTGCTGTGGATAGAGTAAAATCCCCATACTGGGCATTAAAATGTTACGAGCCCACAACAACAATATTCCATGTGTAGACAGAGTAATTTATTGAAAATAGTCTTCATGTCTGGATGATGTGCAAATTCCAAAATATTTCCTTGGAACAACTGTCCAACATCTTCAGGTTGTTGTACCTTGCTGGTGGCTGTACATAGAACATGTGCACGAAGAATGCACAGGCGCGGAAATCATGCATGTGCAATGATCTGCAGATAGATGGCGCCATATTCAAATGCGCTCACAGAGTAGCCCTCCTGCACCATGTGTGCTGTACTACACTATGTCAACTAACACTGCAGCCAGATGCCACTCACTAAGAAAAAAAAGAAAAGAAAAAAAAAGAAACAGGCCAATGTTATGACGGGCCAGTTATCAAAAAAATCTGCAGGTCATTGTGCATGCATTATTTCCATGCCTGTGCATTCTTTGTGCTTGTGTTCTATATACAGAGTGTCAACATGTGGATACCATCAGTTGTACCTAACCACCAGCAAGGTACAATCAC
The DNA here is from genome assembly GCF_023864275.1 of Schistocerca cancellata. Classification (NCBI taxonomy): domain Eukaryota; kingdom Metazoa; phylum Arthropoda; class Insecta; order Orthoptera; family Acrididae; genus Schistocerca; species Schistocerca cancellata. Next base: position 743,339,898 of record NC_064628.1, on the reverse strand, counting down.
CTGAATATGTTGGACAGTTGCTCCGAGGAAATATTGTGGAATTTACACAACATTATCCACCGGCAAACCTGTGAAGACTATTTGCAACATATCCACTGTGAAAGCTTGAATAGTCACAGAGTAGTTTATTGTTTCAAACATAACATTTTTTTAAATAAACCCTGTAAATATTTCATGATGGCATTGATAAGTACAATTCGTGCAAATACCTTTTTTCAACAAAGCCAAACTTTGTGCCTGTGGGAGACCACAGATTTTTTCCAGTGAGTTGTCCAACAGGATGGGTGAAGAGTGTCAAATGTATACCAGTAGCACTGATGCTGGCAGATCAGAGGAAGATGCAAATGATAGTTGCCTTGATTCCAGTTGGTAGTGGCATCCAGATTCACATCCAGCCCACAGAATAGACATGCAGTGACTGCTGATTGCATCATGATCATATCACAAATTAGCATTAATGTTGTGCACAATTTCACATTTGTAACAACCAGCAACCATTTTCTGGAAGCTGTGCTACGAAACAGGGTGGCATTTCCGTGACTTCCTCTCACCCCTCTTCACGAAACAGCATGTTTCTAATATTGTAGTGAGTGTTGCAAGTTGAGGAGTGAATTAATAATGAGAGACAATTCTCATATGACATCATTGACAGTTGTTTGTGAATGTCACTTTGACAGTCATCGACACATAGGATCAATTGTGGTCATCATGCTGTTACGTGAGGAGCCATAAAAAACTATGACTGTACATTTCTGATGGTTAACAAAGCAGGATACATTCTGATCATTATCCAGCCCATTTGTTACCATTACTATATAAAGCCCAGTAGAACAAAGCTTGTACATACACTGTGCAGATTGTACCATGCACATTCCAAGTTTTTTGATTTTGCCAGTGCTTCAAGTACTCCCATTTCCAAAATAACATCATAATGAATGCACGATGTCAGAGTACATGCTTAATAAACTGTGAGATATATTCTACTAACTTCATTCACTGCTCTGGCAGATTGCAGTGGTTTATTGAACATCATGATTTGGGTCAAGAGTAGAGAGGCCAAGGAGAAGGCAGAGGAAGAATCACTCTTCTAATAAAGTCTGGGTAATAGCTGGTGTGTGAGAGAATGCAGAACACGTTACGATGCTCAAAATATGATGAACATAACAGTAAAGGTAAAGCAGACTTATAGTATGTTCGGTTAACACAATCATTATGATTCATGAAGTTTTTCTGGCATAATGAGTATTCCATGGGATTTCATTGTTGCAGCTGACATCTTGCCACGACATTTTGGCTGAATGTAATAGCACAACCATTCCAAGAAAATCACTGCATATCTTTTTAGTGCAGTTGATAACAGGGAAATTAAGGACTTGTGGCCTATAATTTCCATTACGCAATGCCCTCTAGTTAATTTTGTTTGACAATGCCTGTCCTCACACTGATGAGGCGCTGGACAGTGACAATGAGTAGAGTAACCAGCAAATTTTACAGATTTCTTAGAACATTTATGTTATATTCTGCATTCTATGGTGAAAACTTTGGGACCTGCAAATCTCATTGAGAAATGAGTGAGAGAGATACTTACAAAAGTTCTGAGCTGTCTTATGGAGATCACTCCAAATGGATGCAAATTATAAGAGGATACTTCTAAAAGTAAATAACATTTACTTTTCCAGACATTTTTGCTCAAAATAATGTAAAAATCTTATTTTACACCACGTTTTTGTATCTTAGCAGTTTTTCTACATAGTCATCACTCATATTTAAACATCTGTCATTTTCCTCCACAACCTTTCCTATGGCTTCTGCATACCCATTTGCTGCCAGGTTGTTGAACCAGTCACTATCACCCTCTCTCAGTTTCTGGTCATTTCCATAGTGCTTAACACCCAAAAAAATCCTTCCATTTAGAAAAAGATAGTAATCACTGAGGACTAAGGCACGGCTATAATATGGATGTTTGGAAGCTTCCGACTTAAACCACTGAAGCAAATCCTTCATCGATGCATCAGAATGTGGGTGAATGTTATCATGAAGAAGCACGATGCTGTTGGACAACACTTCAAGCTCTTTGTTTTGAACAATTTGGCATATTCAGTGAAATATCTAATGCTATGCCACTGCATTTATGATCTTTCCTCTGAGCATAAATTTGATGAGTAGGCTGCCCTTCTGATACCAAAACACTTTGGCCATAACCTTTTCCATGCTCAGAATTTGTTTGGCTTCTTTTGCTTTTCTCTGTGGTCATGAATGATGTCATCTCGTTCACTGGCACTTTGTTTCTGAACTTTAGTGAAAAATCATGGTCCTGTCTCCAATAACAATGTGGGTCAATAACTCCTCACCACCCTTGTCATGCCTAATAAGAAAAGTCAGCACTGCTCCCATTCAACACTTTTAAAGTTCATCTTTCAAAAGTTGTGGAACCAACATGATCCACACTTTTTGACAGCCCAAATAATGAGTACAATTTGGTAGAGAACTGATAATGAAATTTCAGGAAAGCGCATATTCTGTTTATCAATACAGAATCATCTGTCCTATTTAATTTCTTTTTCAGTCCATGACATGGGTTTGTCGGTCATAACTGAAGGTTGGCCTGGCTGTTTTTCATCATGAATATTCATTTGTATGTAATTAAATCTGATGTATCATTTTCAAACTGAAGCATCAGTCATCATATTTCCATAAATTTCAGTTTTCTGCTTGTAAATTTTGATAGAGTGAACCTTTTTAGCTTTCAGAAACCATAGCACTATATAACTGGTGGGACAGTTAAATCTGCCACACGTTTTAAAGTCAAAGAAATAAAAAGTAAATAACCACTCCTACTCACTGTTAGCATCATACTGTTGCCATCTATTTGGAAGATCTGTGCTGTGACGTAGTGGCAGGGGCTGGGGGAAAGGGGGGGGGGGGGGGGGGGGGGGAATTGTGCAGCTCTTCAAATCAAATTGTTCTTAGTTTTAGAATGACCCTCATACTCTGTTGTCCATGATGGACAAACTAGCTACCAATCTATTAGTACACATAAGATGATGCAATATCTACCTACATAGACACTTCAGACGGCACCATGTACCACTACCAGTTTTTTCCTTTCCTATTACACTTGTAAATGGATTGAGAGAAAAATGACTGTCTATATGCCTCCTTATGAGCCATCTCTTATCTTGTCTTCATACTCCTTATGCAAAATGTGCATTGGTGGTGGTAGAATCATTCTGCAGACAGCTGTGAAGATCAGTTCACTAAATTATTCCCCTTCATCATATTGTTTCTATTTTTTGTTGCGCTGTATATATTAATGGCTGGGCATTTCTGTATCATGTAAATAATGCAATGTTTGCAAGATGTTGGTACTGTCTTTTTAGTGTCTCAGTTACATGATAATAAAAACTACACAACATGAGTCAATATCTCAGCAATTGTCAGGCAATCTGTTTTGGTAGTTTCTGGCAAAACTTGTACAGACATAATAATTTCGTGTATATTTGTAGGTATTAAAATTTTGTACAAAAGACATGAAAGCACTCTATGATTCGTAAAATTGGTAACTTACATCTTATTAATGCAACACTAAGAATCATGTAATATCTCAAGTGTAATTTTTTAAAATATTTATTACATATCTTAATGTTTCTGTTTCTCAGTGATGTCATACACTGAAATGTGTCTGTATTGTTGTAGTGGCACTCAGTCAATTGCCAGAGTTTATCTCAGATCCCAGCACAGTTGGAAATAAGCCAATGCCGTTCCACAGATGCACAATTAATCTTAACTGTGAAAATCTGGACGTTCTCACAAAAGCATATGAAGCAGCAACAAAAGGAAAAATTTCAGAGAGGTTAGCACTGTACCAAAATAATACAAACAAGTTATTTGCTTTAGATTCAGTATTAATACTAACCTTCATAAGTGTGGTTGTGCACATTAAATGTAAATTGGAGAATACAAACTGTGTAGATTTACTAATTTGTTGAGAATGCAGGCATTCCTGGAAAATTTCACTAATGCAATCTTCTTGAGTTATCAGCTAAGTTTCTGTGTTGTCTTGTAGAACTGCTTCAAGTTGCCTGAAGGTGACCTAGGAACAAGGAAGCATTTAGCAGCAGAGAGCCACAGTGGAAGAAGACTGTTATAAGTTATAAGCTATCAGAGAAATTCCTTTTTCAGATATAGAAAAACTCAACTTACACATTTATACATACACAGCTCATGCATACATGAGGCAGCAGTGGCTGTGTGTGTGTGTGTGTGTGTGTGTGTGTGTGTGTGTGTGTGTGTGTGTGAGTGTGTGTGTTTGTTTGTTTTTCCTACATCTGAAGAAGGACTTTCTCTGGCAGCTAATATCTAATAATCTTTTTTGAGTGTGACTGTCTGCCACTCGATGCCACCTTTATGTCACCTCATACTGGTGTTATTCCATTCTGGATTTTCCATTGCTTAAACTTGTTGAAACATTACTTTCAGAAGACATTGCCTCTCATCTAACTCAAAAAGATTTCATTTGGTTATCATTCAATTAGGCTACAGAGACATATATACATAACTACATACACTGGGCAATTCACGATATTCACAGCATGTATGATTATCTTGTTCTATTTGTGCAATTTAATTTATGCCCAAAAATGGAAGAGTTTCCTCTTTAACTGCCTACAAACAAGTTATTTAAATTATCTATCCTCCTGTTTAGCTTTTTTCTGGAATTTCTTTGTTGTATGCTCCTTGAGTTCTATATGGGCATTTTTGCTCCAAAAACTCTTCTCTTTTATGTTTGTAAGCACTGTCAAATCATAATACAGCCATATTTCGCTTGAGTGTTTTGATAATTAAGATTTTTAATCTTTTAGTTTCATATTTAGCTTTTTTAGAATCTTATTTTCAGAACATTCTTTCTGCAATAAAACCTGTGGTGTTTCCATAAATTCCTATTAATAATGGAAATACATGTTATGAAGAAGAAAGAACATGATTACTTACTCAGTGGTCAGAATGAATTCTGTTGGAAGTCTTATTTATGGTCTACATTAAATTGGTTCACTAGTTGCATGAAACATGCTGCCAGATGGATATATACATAAATATGAAATGAGAAAGTCATTTGGCGGTGACTGGTCCTTGTTGTCAACATTGATTCTTTGGGTGTACTGAAAACAACTTATATCAAAAATGTATAGGGTGACACAGAATGAATCTTTCACTCTGCAGCAGAAAATATGCTGTTTTTAAACTTACAAGCAGACCAGAATTGGGTGCTGCACTGGGACTCAAACCCAAAACCCTGCCCATTATGTGCAACACCTCCACTGATTGAGCAATCAAAGTATAATCCATGACCTGCCCCCATAGCCTCACCTCCACCAGCAACCTCACCCGCCCTCCAAACCCACAGGAACTCCCTTGCATCCTTTGACATAAATTATAGAAAATTTGAATTCCTGCAAGAACAATGCCCACCTACTGAGTATCAATTTACTTTTTGAGTGTGATCACTGTGCATGATGGTCTTTTGTCCTTGTAATAGGTATTTAAATTTCTTAAGCATCCATACTATTGCTAATATCTCTTTTTTGAGTTATGCTATAATTCCTTTCAGTATGTGTGAGCATACGGCTTGCAAATGCTATAGGTTTTTGTTCCACTACAACACCCGATAGTGTTTCTTCAAACAGTTGGGCCCCGAGGCCATAATCTGAGGCATATGTCATGAGATGAAACAGTTGGCTACTATCAGAATGCACCAGTAATTTTGCTGACACCAAACTGTCCCTGACAGCTAAGAAATTGGCTGTGCATTCTTTTGTCCATCACCACACTGAATATTGTTTCAATAACTTTGCCATATGTGGCACATTTAGAACTGATTTATTAAAAAAAAATTTGTAAAATTCTGCCATCCCTAAATATACTCAGTTGTTGTTCATTGGATGGTTCCAAACACTTGCGAGTTCTATCTCTCTTACTTGGGTCTGGTCTTATTCCTTCTCTATTTATCAAATGTCCTAAAAATTTAACGTCGGTCCTACTGAATAGAGATTTGAAAATTTCAGTGTATTTTCCTGTGAATATAATGAGATATGAGTTTATCCAATAAGTAAATGTGATCTTCCCAGATTTATGTTATTATCATTATGTCTTCTACGTATACCAAGATATTGTGTTTCAGATCATCTCCAATTGCCTTATCACGAATGCTTATGAAGACCAACACTAAGATGTTCAGTCCAAACAGTAGAACCCTGAACTGATAAGCTCTACCCTCAAACAGAATTGTTGTATATTTGTCTAACATCTTGCATACTCCAATTTGCCAATATCCTAATGTTAAATCCATAGTACTAATGTACTTCGCCCCTGCAAACCTTGTCAACAACTCATCTATCCTGGGCAGTCTGTCTCTTTCTGGTCCTGGTACTCTACTTAATGTTCTTGGGTCAAGTGCTAGTCTGCTGTTCAACTGGTTTCTTAATGACAACCAGTGAGTTATTATAACAACTGTTAGATATTTCTATTATATCCCAATCTATGATCCTATTAATTTCATGTCATGCCATGTCCTTTAACACTACTGATGTCTTGTATGGTCCCACACATAAAGGATCTTGAGGTTTTATCTTTAATGTGCATGTAAAATCTGTAGTTGTTCCTGGTTTCAACGAAAATATCCCTTTCTGACTGGTTAGCAACTGAATAATGTCTATGTTCTCCTGTGCATTAAGTTCTGATGATTTATCAATATTAGCTGCTACATCTTTCACTGATATTGTTCGTACATATGTAGTGCTCACATGTATCTCTGTTTGATATATCACAGTTTCTATTGTGAGCACTACATTCTCTTGACTAGTTTCCGTGCAATCGAATGACAATGATTGTAGTTGCTGATCATCACCATGTGGAAAAGTTGTTATCCCATTTATGTGTGCCAACAGAAAACTGAATTAAGATTTCCACCAGTACTGATTTACTATTTGTCCTGTAATTCCGATTAACTTCACTCTAGTGAACACCAGCCTCAAAAATACATACATCAAATTATAAATCATCAAAAAAATTCTGGTCCACAAAGCAAATTTCACTGCCTGAATTCATAATTACACCTACTGATACCTTGCCTATCATGCCATGTAACTTTGATCAGATGTAATTTTTAGTTACATATTGATACTCATCTAATTAATCATTCATCATCATATTACATTTATTACACCTAATCATATAGGATTTCAGTGACACAATCTCGATTGCAACAGATTCAGAAGATCGAGCCTCTGTTTTGAAGCTTTTCCCTCTGTGTGTTATTGTGAAATTCTCAAGTGTTCTGACCTCTGTCAGGATTACTTTGATTAGAATCTTGATCTATTGCTATGCTGCTTGTTATATTCCTTTTTTGTACTCTTTGTACCATAAACTGGACTTGTCTGCTGTCCTTGATGGTGTTAGTCCGTTGTTGTACCAACATTCCAACTGTCTATCATATCCAGCTGTTCCAAATATTCTAAAAGGCTGTTAACTTTTCCCCAGTCTTTTGCTAAAAATTATCCTATACTCTCACGGCAAGTAGCTGATAATAACTTCTAATAAGTGCTCCTCACAGATTGTATCACTGAGATATTTGGCTTTATGTAGCTGACATTCAACAAAATCTCTGTATCCCATCCATTCATTGCTATTATATCGTTTTGACCCCAATTATTCCCACACTCTAGGATTCCCTTTCAAAATCAATAAGAGACTTTACGTCAGTTTGAGACATGTCACTATACAGATGATGAAACTATACACCTTACTTCATCCCGTAATACCCAGTGAGTTATGGGGTTTAGAAGCAGTGGACTTCTACAGTCTAAAACAAGTCAGGAGACTGGAACATTTATTATTGGATAACAGTACACTATTTATGCCAAGGCAATGTAAGGAGTTCCTAGCATGGGAAAAAGTCAGTCATATCCTTATATCCCAGTACCAACCACAGGCTAACCCCACCAGAAGTGTGATGCAGGAATTAGGATGGCTATGTCGAATGTATTGTGCTGGTAAACTCTCCCAATGGATTTAGATGGTGACTGATTTTGAAAGATTACTGAATGAACTCCTCCAGTTCATTAGCCAGTTAGCACCCACAGAGATTTTATGTGAGCAAATCAGAGGTGAACCTTTGCCAAAATATATCAACTGGCCCAAACAGAATGTGTTGATTACTCCAATATCACAGTCAAATACCAAAAAGACATCAATTAAAGCAAATAACATGAGAAAAAAAGAATTGGGAAAGAACCCCAATAGTGTACAAATTAGAGGGCTTGGTATTAGTAAAGAAGCATAATAGAAGTTCAAAGAATGAAGGACTTACTTCCAAGTTTCAGCATCTCTACAAAGGGATACATAAAATAACACAGGTACCTCAGCCAAAAGAACTGTGCTCACTGACCCGATTACAAGGAAAGGAAAAGGGATGTTTAACGTGCAAGATTTAAAATCCTTTGTTGTCAGTGGGAGATAAATTCTTCATTACATTATGTTAAAATTTAAGGCAAAGTGGAATTCAGTGAAACCCCACAACCTATTTAGGGAAGATTAGGTTAGAGGGTATGATGTCAATTATAGGCAAGGGATATTCAATGACAGTCCATAAGTAAAGGAATGAAGAGATGAGTTACGGAAATTATATAGTAATCAAGTGATGAACTCTTACCTGAGCTGAATGAGATGACGAATATGAAAGTCATGGTTGATATTAACCCATCAGGTGCCTCGTAAAGGAGAATTAAGTACTAATGTTGCAGTTATTAAGAAAAATAGTGAAGTATATGTCAGTAATATGTTAAATGATGACACTATTAGGATCAGAGCAATAATTTTCTGTCGGTTGTTCTTTTAAGACACGGACCTTCTAGACTTTTTTCGTTAGGATATTAATCGAATAAAGGATAATATTATGTTGTCTGCTCAATCAATTTTGATTAAAGGTACTCTATATTGGTATTGACTGGTGCGCATAAAGGAATCATTAGTGGTTGAGAAGGTGTAATCTAAGACTATCAAGAATAGTATCCCCTGGTTTCTATCTGAAAAAGTCTACAGGCCTGTATATCATAGTTCAAATTTCATGAATGGAACCCTTCGATTACAGTAATGATAGTGATAAATGTGACTAACGTAAGTGACCCACCAGGTGTGGATATGTACTAAATGGTGAGAACACTATGAAATAACTGTGTGTCTAAGAACCAGGGGATCTTAGTTGTTGGGGACTTGAGGGATAATGAGCTTATAGAGGCTGTTACATGAAGAGTGGTTTTATGAACATATAGTTGCTGTTTAGAGTAATGTATGATGTAATTGGGGAGAAACAATGTAGTGGAATATGCATATGTTATGAATAAATAAGAAGTAATTAAATAAGTTACAAGATACTTTCACTTATTATCAACAAGTACTTAAGTAGACATGATATATATAAAGCTGAGAGTTGACTCGCAAAAAACTAGGTGTAAGTAATAATAGCTGTAGGTAAAAGAAAATTAGGTTCTGTTCAGATTGGTGTGGTGATGATTTATGTTGGAGACTTTTTTCCTGGAGCACCCAACAGCTGCTTGTGACATCAGAGTAGGCAGAGGATCAGAGTCTGCAGAGCAGTGCAGTGTGACATGGAACTCCATCCATGTTAAAGTTCTTGGATCTTGGGACTTGGTAACTAAGGAGATCTACATACAACATGGAACCAAATCTGACTTGGAACTGTAAGGAGAGTCAGTTCATGTTATTATCTGGTCATATGAACTTATTGTTGATTGAAAGTTAAAGTGATTCGTAATTGGGATAATAAACCCTGTTTTTAAATCTGCCAGCGCCTGTTACTACATAATATTAGTTATTTCACAGGAAAACTCTGGTGGAAGGTGGGGTTCCTCTGAAATCAGCAAGAAGATCACTTCAAGAAGGAGAAAACTCTTGCAATATGCTCACAAACATAAATTGCAGTAATTGAGCTAAAAGTAGCTTTAATATGTTCACTGTGAATAAAGAGCAATGCTTATTCAACAACTAATGATGAACTACTTCCTTTTTAAATTATGAGTTCATGTTTCATGAACTCTTCAACTGAGTAGCAACCTGACTCATTCTGTCAACAGTAATTTATCAACTTCCTTCGTCTTCATAATGTGCAGTAAATCTACAACATTTTTTATCACAGAAAGAATGAACTGGAATTAGGAATCTGTAACAGGCAAATATGAAGAAGTTAAAAGATTAAAATATCCTAGTTATCAGTGCCTAAAAGGAAAATATGGCTGTATTCATATTTGACAGTGATTATAACTAGAAAACAGAAAAGTTATTGAATAAAACATTGTTACAGATCTGAAAAAATATGACAAAGAAGTTACAGAAAGGACACTAAATAATAGCATATATAGTTTAAATTGCTTGTTTTTGGATAGTAAAAAATGAAATCTTACAGTAGTCTACTTTATGGGTGGAAATGAAGCTGCATAAACTCAATAGGGCAATGCTGCATGTTGTGAATAACATAAATTGCCCAACATATAAAATGTGTCCTGTACCCTAATGAAATGATTAACAAATTCATGAAATCTTTTTGAGTTTTCAAATGAGGAGCTCTGAGAGTTTCCTATTCATCATCTCCAGATGACTTGATATATTGATTCAAAACAACTGTGCCACGTGGCTGATAACCCAAGATTTCATCAGTGAAATTTTCCAAAAAAGTCAGCATTCTTGTTAGATCAGTAAATGTATCCTGAGTGATATACCCCTCTTTTCGAACCTCCCATAACCTGACTCTCTTTATTCCTCAAAAGGAAACCAAAAATTTTGAATACTAGAATAGTTGCTTCTATTTTATTTGTGTCTATTTCAACTCCTGGAGGTAAGTACTGGTCAGCTGTTCTGTCTCCCACCAACAAAGGATGGAAGGATGGAGAGAGAGAGAGAGAGAGAGAGAGAGAGAGAGAGAGAAGGAGGGAGGAGGGGGCAGTGGGGGGAAGGGTATGGAGGGGGGGAGACAGAGAGCTTAGTAAAATATTTATGTAATTATTGTTGTTTCTCTTGTACAAATATTTTAATATGTGCAGTACACATTTTCTTAAATGTTCTTTTCTGCAGGTTCATAGTCATTTCCAGATTTAGAATAGTACAACATCTGTTACTGAGAAGGGTTGAAATTGTTGAGACCAAAACTTGGTGTATTATAGTTTCCCTTAACAATGGAAGACATAGCTGTCCTGTACTGTTGGCCGTTACAACATCACTTCACATGTGGCCCCAGTGTAGAGTGACACATGCAGACTGCATTGTGTATTTTGCTGCTAGGAAATTATTTAAATTTGGTGTTGTAGGCTGTAGAAAAGATAGACACAAAGCCCATGCCTACTACAGTAGTACAAGTTTATATGCCAACTAGCTCTGCAGATGATGAAGAAATTGATGAAATGTATAATGAGATAAAAGAAATTATTCAAGTAGTGAAGGGAGACGAAAATTTAATAGTCATGGGTGACTGGAATTCGAGTGTAGGAAAAGGGAGCAAAGGAAACAGAGTAGGTGAATATGGATTGGGGGTAAGAAATGAAAGAGGAAGCCGTCTGGTAGAATTTTGCACAGAGCATAACTTAATCATAGCCAGCACTTGGTTCAAGAATCATAAAAGAAGGTTGTATACATGGAAGAATCCCGGAGATACTAAAAGGTATCAGATAGATTATATAATGGTAAGACAGAGATTTAGGAACCAGGTTTTAAATTGTAAGACATTTCCAGGGGCAGATGTGGACTCTAACCACAATCTATTGGTTATGAACTGCAGATTAAAATTGAAGAAACTGCAAAAAGGTGGGAATATAAGGAGATGGGACCTGGATAAACTGAAAGAACCAGAGGTTGTACAGAGTTTCAGGGAGAGCATAAGGGAACAATTGACAGCAGTGGGGGAAAGAAGTACAGTAGAAGAAGAATGGGTAGCTCTGAGGGATGAAGTAGTGAAGGCAGCAGAGGATCAAGTAGGTAAAAAGACGAGGGCTAGTAGAAATCCTTGGGTAACAGAAGAAATATTGAATTTAATTGATGAAAGGAGAAAATATAAAAATGCAGTAAATGAAGCAGGCAAAAAGGAATACAAACGTGTCAAAAATGAGATCGACAGGAAGTGCAAAATGGCTAAGCAGGCATGGCTAGAGGACAAATGTAAGGATGAAGAGGCTTATCTCACTAGGGGTAAGATAGATACTGCCTACAGGAAAATTAAAGAGACCTTTGGAGAAAAGAGAGCCACTTGCATGAATATCAAGAGCTCAGATGGAAACCCAGTTCTAAGCAAAGAAGGGAAAGCACAAAGGAGTATATAGATGTACTTGAGGACAAAATTATAGAAATGGAAGAGAAGGTAGATGAAGAGGAAATGGGAGAGACGATACTGCGTGAAGAGTTTGACAGAGCACTGAAAGACCTGAGCCGAAACAAGGCCCTGGGAGTAGACAACATTCCATTAGAACTACTGATGGCCTTGGGAGAGCCAGTCCTGACAAAACTCTACCATCTGGTGAGCAAGATGTATGAGACAGGCAAAGTAGCCTCAGATTTCAAGAAGAATATAATGATTCCAATCCCAAAGAAAGCAGGTGTTGACAGATGTGAAAATTACCGAACTATCAGTTTAATAAGTCACAGCTGCAAAATACTAACACGAATTCCTTACAGACGAATGGAAAAACTGGTAAAAGCTGACATCGGGGAAATCCAGTTTGGATTCCATAGAAATATTGGAACACGTGAGGCAATACTGACCTTACGACTTATCTTAGAAGAAAGATCAAGGAAAGTCAAACCTAAGTTTCTAGCATTTGTAGACTTAGAGAAAGCTTTTGACAATGTTGACTGGAACACTCTCTTTCAAATTCTAAAGGTGGCAGGGGTAAAATACAGGGAGTGAAAGGCTATTTACAATTTGTACAGAAACCAGATGGCAGTTATAAGAGTCGAGGGGCATGAAAGGGTAGCAGTGGTTGGGAAGGGAGTGAGACAGGGTTGTAGCCTCTCCCCAATGTTATTCAATCTGTATATTGAGCAAGCAGTAAAGGAAACAAAAGAAAAATTCGCAGTAGGTATTAAAATCCATGGAGAAGAAATAAAAACTTTGAGGTTCGTGGCTGACATTGTAATTCTGTCAGAGACAGCAAAGGACTTGGAAGAGCAGTTGCACGGAATGGACAGTGTCTTGAAAGGAGGATATAAGATGAACAACAACAAAAGCAAAAAGAGGATAATGGAATGTAGTCAAATTAAGTCAGATGATTCTGAGGGAATTAGATTAGGAAATGAGACACTTAAAGTAGTAAAGGAGTTTTGCTATTTGGGGAGCAAAATAACTGATGATGGTCGAAGTAGAGAAGATATAAAATGTAGACTGGCAATGGCAAGGAAAGCGTTTCTGAAGAAGAGAAATTTGTTAACATCGAGTATAGATTTAAGTGTCAGGAAGTCATTTCTGAAAGTATTTGTATGGAGTGTACCCATGTATGGAAGTGAAACATGGACGATAAATAGTTTGGACAGGAAGAGAATAGAAGCTTTCAAAATGTGGTGCTACAGAAGTATGCTGAAGATTAGATGGGTAGATCACATAACTAATGAGGAGGTATTGAATAGAATTGGGGAGAAGAGGAGTTTGTGGCACAACTTAACGAGAAGAAGAGACTGGTTGGCAGGACATGTTCTGAGGCATCAAGGGATCACAAATTTAGCATTGAAGGGCAGCGTGGAGGGTAAATATTGTAGAGGGAGACCAAGAGATGAATACACTAAGCAGATTCAGAAGGATGTAGGTTGTAGTAGGTACTGGGAGATGAAGAAACTTGCACAGGATAGGGTAGCACGGAGAGCTGCATCAAACCAGTCTCAGGACTGAAGACCACAACAACACAACAGGTTGAGCTAGTGTATTCCAGTGGATGCAAAACTCTGAGGCCTTCCTCATGCATACATTCTCATATGGCTCAAGACAAAAATACAGTAAACTCAAACTGATGATGTAATTTGTGCAGAAATATCAAATCCTGAAGAAGATTGATTGCTGTTTAATATTTTTACCAAAAATATGATGCATGGTCCATACAGTGCTATGAAGCCACAATCACCATGCATGATCGACAAAAAAAATGATCAAGAAAGTATCCCAGAGAATTCATTCATGAAACACTGTTGATGATGGCTGTCCTCAATACAGACACTGCATATCAGCTCATGGAGGTTGCACAGCTACTCAGAATGAGAAATTCTGATCTTAAATCGATGATGGATTGATGGTGCCACATTTACCTTCGTTATCAAAAACATTTAAAGTGCATATCAATGTGAAACATTGAAATTACATCAAATCAATAAAGTACATACATGAATATGTCAAAAAAAGACAGTGGTATGGCAGCATTCACGTTGATAACCCTGATGTGTGCACAGACAAAGTTGTTCACTTTCTGACAGCTTGATGTACCAGCAGTAATGAGTCTGTGTGAGGCATACTGAGTTTCCTGATTCACTGCCAGTATCCTAATATTGTTCATCTTAGTGCTCATCTTGAAACTGGAGAAAGAGTCTGTTTTACAGAATAAAACACAAGACATGTTGTTGCTGCACCAGTGTACACAACACTGACTGCATTTTTTTGCACTGTGTGAAGATCTATTTTCTAAAATGTTATTGTACTATACATGGAATGTGACACTGAAAAACTTCTGATGTCTTAAACTAGGCATAAGGATTAAAGGCTGCCAAAATCTGTATTCTTGTGACACATTGGGCCCTATTTAAATAGTACATCCAAATAATGCCAGATGCCCCTATTTGAGGATGCTGCTGATTAATATTCAAGGTCCAACTTCATATGCAAATTTGGGAATGATCAATTACCTAAAATGCCAGACATACAAAGAAGCTTGGCAAAACTTTAATTTGCTGAATAATGACAAACAATGGAAAATTACATTGAAGGACCCCTCTGTCAGCAATCATCTGCAATAAACATAAACATTATTTGCTATCATTTAGACCATGTGTTCACCATCAAACCCCAAAGATCTGTGGAAAAAATTCAGAGAAGACTTGAGCAAACACATTTTGCACTATATTCATACAATTAGCAATGATAATCATCTGGTTTCCAAACTACATTTTCAATGAATGCTGATGAATTGCTTGCATTTTTCAAAGCTAATAAACAATTATTAGTTACAGATCAAAAATTGGCCTATGATACAATTACGAATTCAGTGGTGGCCTGTGGTAGATGCAGTATGTTTTTCCTTGAAGCACCTGGCAGCAGAAGGAAAATGTTCCTTATTGGCTTGCTACTAGCTTAAATTTGCTCTCAAAATGTGATTGCTTTGGCCCTTGCATCATCATGTATTGCATCTACATGATTGGGTAGTGCCCAAATTGGCACTGGATATACAATTTTCCAAAGTTCAAACGTAACATTTCCAAAGATGGAAAAAGTGCTGCAAACTTGCAAATTAATTGTTTCCTGGGATTAATGCACCCTGCAGTGCTCAGTTTCTAAAAGTTTAGGTAGCAAAACACACTTCTTCAATCATATAACCACTCTCCCTCCCCCTCACCATCCACCCATAAAAATCACAAATTTCATTTTTTTTAAATTTGTGGTAAAACTTACAATGAGAAATCATTTTTTACATAATACTGTCCTGAAATTCATGTTTTGGTCAAAGGTAGATTTAATATAAATGACAGGTGCTACCATCTGTCCCAATAGCCATGTCACTTTGCTCTCTGGTTCTGCTTGATACATATGCACAAGTCTGTAATCTTTGTAACTACTGAGTCATGTTTTCAACTGCTGCCAGTTGAAAAGTTCAAAAAGTTTGAGTTGCAATGTAGACGGTTGTTGAATGTGTCTTTAGTATTAATTATTTCTCGTTGATGTTCATGACATAAGAAGTCGCTACGTTGATCACTGAGGTGACTGACAGTCAGAAACAAAAGGCAATACAAACCGATGACAACTTCCGAATGCAGCTCAGCGTATACTACACACACACACACACACACACACACACACACACACACACACACACACACTCTCTCTCTCTCTCTCTCTCTCTCTCTCTCTCTCTCTCTCTCTCTCTCTCTCTCTCTTCACTGGTTCTGATGCAGCAGGAAAGTATGGTTACATTGTAATGTAATAGGTGTGTATCAATGAGTTCAAAAAATATTCTCTTGGAGGTGCTGAACTGCCATTCCAGAGCATTCCAGCAGAAATTGAGCCCCATCACCGTGGCACGTAATAAATTGCTTGAAGTGCTTGGTTAGACTCTTCAAGATCTATGAGCAAATGCAAACTCAATTGGTGGAGCTCTCTTTTTATTTGCAGGCAACTTCAAGCAGACTCAACCCATCAAAATTAACATCAGCTGGTTAATTCAGCACTTGCCTCAAAGCACTGGATCTTTGGAGACATGCAGAGACACATATTAAAGACTAATATGTGCATAAATTTGCTGCACAACACATCAACTATATTTTCAAAGTGGCTACTAGGCATTGATAATGGAAAAATATCAGTTGATCCAGAGACGAAAAAATATCTATCTTTTCCATTGAACTTTCGTGTCATTGCTCCATCCATCACACAATTAATTCAGAGAGTTTTCCCACAAATTTCTTGCAATTACAAAAATCATCAATGGCTTTGTGAACATGCTTTTTTTGCAGCAAAAAAACACCAATGTCAATGCAATCAACTACACAATCTATGAACAAATGTTCACAATGATCCATGCTGTGTACAGCAGAACACAGTTGGTTCCATATTATTCCCTTATACTTTTACTGGCCTAATGATGATAGGATGATGTTTACTAATAATTTTTACCTTAAAGCCATATGTTTGCATTAAAGGATGGATGTTGGCTCACCACGTTACTTCTTATGTTAATCTGAAGATGAACCACAAGGGCAAAACATATAATTGCCAATAAATGGATAGAACAACTACCAACCAATACTGTCTTATTTCAACAAAAAGATCAACATCATGCCTTTCTTACTTGTTTGACCCTTTCTTTGCATGTCCCTTTTCTAATCCATTATATATGGAAACATTTCTATATGTCTTTCTTGCATCCACAGTCCCAGATTTGCACCTGGTGGCCAAAACTGGAGCTAATTTTTTTACCAGTGTGAATTAGTTTTACATTAACAAGTTATAATATCTACCAAGTTTCAATGGCATACAACAATTTCAGCCCATGCTGGACCTCTACGAGGAACTTCATTTGAGTTATAAACACCCGGTATTACAGAATTCTGTAATGAACTATGCTGTAGTCATCGTGATATTACTGTGGAAAGGTCAATGTTCCTTCCATGCATCAGATTTTAAAACATCCATGGGGTACATTATTTTCAGAATAAAACTGCTTTATGTCAATATTGTGTAACATGGATTGAGATGCCTGCTCAGTTCTGTATTCAGAAAGTAATAGTTCTCCATAGTGCACTGTCATGACTGCTTCACAAGGTTGTCATTGAGAAGGGATGCCAACTCACTGCACTCCCAGTTATGAACATTTTGAAGTTTTCATAAGACTGTCTGGACCAACAAGGCACTAGCTTTCTTATAATATCTGGTCCATACAACAAATAGAGCTGATTATGGATTCCAGTCAGCCCTACTTTGTGCATGTTTGAAGCCCATGATCATAGTTGGGCAGGAATAAGTTCGGTGCACACATCTTCAGATGCAAAAATACTATGTGTAACTGGGAAGCATCAACTGACACTTATAAGGGTTACATCCTGAATATCTTTCATATACCTGTTTCCTGTCACAATGCATAGCCAGGCATAACTGGTTGGTGCAAAGAACTTATTTTTATATAACCATAGTATACACTAAATCATGAGAATAAAAAGAACATAGCTAACAGATTTCATATAATAGACTCAGTTAATCTGAGAGTTCAACAGGAATTTAACAACAGTATATACCAAGTGGTGCAAGAGGAAAGGAAATGCCTCTGAATCTCGAGTCAGGAGAGGAAAAAAAAAAAAGGCTGCTTAGAACAAAAAATGGCTCTAAGCACTATGGGACTTAACATCTGAGGTCATCAGTCCCCTAGACTTAGAACTACTTAAACCTAACTAACCTAAGGACATCATACACATTCATGCCCAAGGCAGGATTCAAACTTGCAACCGTAGCAGTAGTGCAGTTCCGGGCTGAAGCAGCTAGAACCACTCGGTGCTTATAATATTTGACTACTGTCATTTCCCATTTTCATATATTTCAATTCTTCTCAGATGCTATTCATGAAGTGTTGGATCTGGTAATTCAGTGGAAAAGATCTTGCACTGTTCAGTGTTGTATACTTCTAATCATGTCAGTGCCATTTCCAAATCATTATAGAAGCTTAGACTCTGAAAAAACACTGTTTCATTTGGTATTTTCATTCCTAGAGTGTAATTTGTCTTTCTTTTGCACTTTCCTTCACTTTCAAAGTGCTTCTGTGTCACAAGCATATAAATTATGTGATGCAGATAACAAAATGTAATTTAATAGTCCAGAAGCTAAGTGTCATATTATGATCTAATAGAAATTTTAAAAAGTTGGGTAGTTTCTAATTTTTTTCTTTCTTTGTCTTAACTATGCAAAGTTTTCAAAATTTTGTCAACTTTAGAATATTTAATGAAGTACCTGTAAATCTGATTCTCTTAAATTGACTAATTTCAATAATTACAAATTGTTTGCAGGCCCTTGATAGAAATGGTGATACCATCAGTTCTTGATGACTCCTTATGTCCAAAAGGCAGCCATGTTTGTCTGCTGTTCACTCAATACACTCCGTATCACCTAGCTAATGGCCAAGTGTGGGACAACACAACAAAGGAGAGATATGCAAAACTGGTAAGGGCTGTTTCACCTACTACTGCTACATCTCAGCAAACACATAGAACTTTGATTGCCTCAGTAATCACATTGTGCCACTCCAGACTCCACTGAAAATATTATGTAGGAAACTGGATCTTGATTTAGAAAATTTTGTGCATTACAAAACAATTTTAAACTGTTCCTAAAAAACAAAACAAAAAAAGTGTTGGATTTTGTAACAGACTGTCAGACAAGAAAGTAAAAGTTCAAGCAGTTGTTTTAACAATTTTTGGTGTTTCTATCAGCCTCATAATCTGAAATACTGTCAACAAGAACCTGGAACTCTATTGTGACTACCTGCTTCCCTTTAATGTTCCCTCTCAATTCTCTCAGCATTCTGCTCTCATCTTTTACGCTTCCTGATTTTAGTTCTTTCTACTATTTTCTTTCAAGTTAAAAATCATACATTCTCTTTTTCCTTCCACAGAGATCAAAACTTCTGTTGCTAACCTAGCCTGGTAAATTACTTTGATGTACATTAGCATCTAAATCTATACTCTGTTGACCACTGTGAAGCACATGACCAATATTGCTTCCAAGTATACACATATTAGGGTTTCTTCTTGTTGCATTCATGAATGGTGAGTGCAAAGAATGACTGCTTAAATGCCTTTGTGCACACTGTAATTAGTCTAATACAGCCTTGATGGTGCCTTTGGGAATAAAAGGTAGGGTGCTGTTTATATTCCTAGATTTATCTTAGTGCTGGTTCTTGGAACTTTCTATGCAAGCTTTCACTGGATAGCTGATGTAAATCTCAAGCTTCTGCTAGTTCAGGTTTCCCATTCACACTCTTTGAGAATCAAACAAACCTATGACTATTTCTGCTGCCCTTCTTTTCACATGTTCAGTGATACAAGGTGCACAAGAGCTTTGTAAACAATCTTCTTTATAGACTGACTTAATTTTCCCAATGTCCTTTCAATGGTTTGAAGTCTGCCACCTGCTTTACCTATGATTAAACTTGTGTGACCACATTATATACCCAAAAATTCTTACATCCAGATATTGGTATTCATTGACTGATTCCAATTGTGCCTCATTGATATTATGGTCATAGGGTACTACATTTTTAATTTCGTAAAATGCACAGCCGTCATTCCTGAACATTTCAAGGAAATTCTCAATCTCTGCACTGCTTTGAAATTTTATCAATATTTGACTCATTACTTGAGCAGCATTTTGCATATACAGCAGAGTCCCATTACTCCAAACCCCGGTAAGCCGAACGTTCGGTTAATCTGAACATGAAAAATGTTAGTCTAAGTATGGAAAACTGTGTGATAAACTGATGTACATACACACTAATTTAGTTTACACAGTACAGTAAACATGTATTAGAAAAACTGGCAAGAAAACATTAGGGTTAAACAATGCAGAACAATGAAGGAAAAGCTGTCAAACTTACTAAAATACAACGGACATTTTATCCCTAATTTTTTAGATGACAAAACCTCAGTCATTGTTTTTTTGGTGTAATGAAGATGTTATATGATGCATAGTTCCACCATCATCTCATAAACATCAAATCAGCAGGTGTAGCAGTGGGCTGTTGCTCCAAATAATGTAACACAAGGTCAAGGGGTTCTGCTGCATCACTGTGAGGCACCAGCTCTCCCTTGTCGCTTTCAGGCTCATTGTCAATTCCGTCATGGTAGTCAACTTCTTCCTGGTCTTGAGTCACAGCAGCAACTAAATCAGCATCAGTAATGTTCTCCACACGTGCCCCATCGCTGTCATCCACTCTAGCTGTCATCCTTCACTAGCTTCTTTACATCCAAGGACTGTTTATCATTTGTAATAGATTTTCCTCTGCATTTTCAACTAAGTTGTTCTGAAATTTAAGAAATGTCCACAGTTTTCACCATGATTTTCTCAGAGTATTTTCTGAATAATTTGCCATGCCTCAGCAGCCCAATAAATAACATCCTTCACATTGGACTTTTTCATTTTTTCCACTAAAGGAATGCTATCATCTTGGATCACCATTCTCAAAAATTGTTTCTGTAAATCAGTTTTAATGTTTGCAGTGAGCCCTAGTCCATCGGCTGTAAAAGTGGTGTAACATTCAGCGACAAAAATTTTGCCACAATTTCTCCATCACATAATACCTCAGTGCTGGGGTTAAATGGCGCATTATCAATCAAAAGGATTGCACGGGGAGACAAATGATTTTCCTCATAAAATCATTGAACAGAGGGAGCAAACTGGCCATGAAACTATTCTCTGAGCAGCTTACCATCCATCCATGCTTTTTTCTGGTTGCAATACCGTATTTACTCGAATATAAGCCGCACTCAAATCTAAGCCGCACCAGAGAAATGAAACTCGAAATCAAGGAAAAAAAATTTCCCGAATCTAAGCCTCACCTGAAATTTGAGACTCGAAATTCAGGGGGAGAGAAAAGTTTTACGCCGCACCTCCAAATCGAAACAAAGTTGGTCCATTGTGATATGAAACACAATTTAGGTCAAATGAATGACGATACAGCTACAGTTGTTTGGTTCGAGTAGTAAACTTAGCAGTTAGCTTTACCAGGTAGCCATTGCTATGCGTCAGGCGTTCCGTCTGTATTTATACGGGTACCCTTCCTTTTTCGCGTGCTTCGTCTGGTTTGAATTGATTGCTTATTTTTCTTTGATCTGATAAGTGCCGTTCTCTTTGTTATAGGTGTTTACGTCACTCTAAGCTGAAAATGCATTACTGTGCTGTGTCATGCATTGTTTGTCGCATTCTGATAATCATTTCTGACTGTATCACTATTAGGCATAAGAATAATACGAATATAAACATGACATGATATGTATATTCTTCTGCCTTTGCTGTTGTCTCACTCTAGTTTCGTAGTTTATTAGGCGGACAGGATTTAAATGAGATAGCAGCAAACACGAAAGAATACATGGCAAAATGTTTATATTCATATTATTCTTATGGTAAAGAGAATACTGCATGTGATTCACAATTCATAATAGTTCCTATTAGCAACCATCTCTTCTCACAGGTAGGAAAAAAATTCAGAAATCAGAATGTAGAGTTGGCCATATTGACAAACATCCCAGACAGTCTTGCCAGTCGGTTTTTCATAGTACATCGAAATGCTGCTAAATTCGAAGATGAACAAAACGGAATTTGTATTTACTTCGTTGGATAATGTATGAAAATGCAGTGGTCGAAGCTCGTGGCGGAGAAAAAAAGCGCGTCTTCCAACTTTTTTAAAAAATTTATTTACTGACGCAGAGGTTTTGGCATCAGTATTTATCTTTGTGCCTGCAAAGCATGGCTGTGTAGCGCTACATATATTCCATGGAGGTAAGAATAAACCTCCATGATATATTCGACGGCAGAAGTTAGTTGTGGCGGCACCTACCAACATTTTTCAGAACTTCCGCTTACTTTGCACTCGATTCTAAGCCGCAGGTGGTTTTTTGGATCACAAAAACCAGAAAAAAAGTGCGGCTTAGATTCGAGTAAATACGGTAATATACGGACAGGGACTTTGTGTTGCAGTTTTCAAAAAGTCTGGGCCTAGCAGATTTGCCGATCAGCATTAAAGGCAGCTTGTGATTACCAGCAGCATTGCTGCGTGCTAATAAAGTCACATGATCTTTGCACATTATAAAACCAGGAACATGGTCTTCTGCTTTTGATGCAAGGCTTTTTGTTGGCAATGCCCTAAAATTAAGGCCAATCTTGTCAGTGTTATAAATTTGTTAGGGAGAATACTTTCCCTCTCTTATCATGTCTGCAAACTCATCCAAGTATTCCTTTGCTGCATCATGGTCAGAAGAAAGCTTCTCTCCAGTAATTGTTAGCTGATGGATTCCATGACATTTTTTGAATCTGTCCAACCAACCTGTACTCACACTAAAAGACTCATCACCCATTCATGAACTTGTTCAGGTAAACAGCCTTCTCCTGAACCAGTGCTCCACTCAAAGGAGTTCCTCTTCCTCTTTCCTGTGTCAACCAAGAGCTTCATCCACTTTCTCGTACTGGGACTGTTTCAAAGTCTGCCGAATTTCAAGTGTTTTTCCCTAAGACGTTGTACAGGCCTGTTCAAGCTTTACTCAGTTCTTCTTCCGATCACAAATGGTTGCTTTACCAACACCTAGTTCAGTTGCCGGTTTAGATACATCCTCACCATTGCCTATCCGCTTCAAAGCATTCAGTTTTTCTTTGAGAGTTAACGTTGTATGTTTCTGTTTACTCATGATGAAAATATGTACACCACTACACCTGAACGAATACAATACAACTGTTACTCATGCCAGTGATAGATAACTAACATAACCAAGCACTTTGTGAGCCAACTGCCAGTGCACTGACCTCAGACACTACAAAGGTCTCAACAATGCACAACAACAAGGGCAGGGAGTAAGAGTGAGCCATCATTCCCACACTTGTTCCCATTTGTTACCATGGTGTACCTACTTATCTGCTTGGTATACTTCATTCTAGAAACTCGTCACCATAATTCCGGCTAATCCAAACAAATCGGTAATCCAAACAAGATCCGGTCCCAATTAGTTCGGATTAATGGGACTCTGCTGTAGTACTACAACACATGTGAAACATCTGAGGTTAGTGTTATTATTGCTTTGCAGGTCATACATGCATATCCAAAATTATGGGAATTACATATAGTATTATTTAGGGCTCTGTACTTGTTTATTATTATTATTAAACCCATTTTTCAACAATTTGAAAGGTAGTGAGAATTAACAATGAAGTATTGTTTGCTGATGACATGTTGTCAGTAAATGTAGAAAGAGATCTGGAAATGATTGAAGGAAGCATCTTTATTTCAATAAATAACACCAAGTGATGGCTCATAAAGAATGTCTCAGTTATGAATCTAAAAAAAGATTATGTTCATCGCACTCACCAGTAAAGAAAAGACAGATCACATGGATATATTTAAACATGATACAATACTAAAAGGTAGCCTTTTAGGAGTTTTGTATATTATGTTAGAGAATAAGCTCCAATGGACACAACATAAGGATAATGTCTACTGTACATTATGCATTGTAATGTTTATTATGTAACAGCTTGCACATTGTGCAGTTAACAACTTCCATGTGAAATAGTCAGTATTCTTTTTGAACCATATTTACAATATAGAATTACAGAATAGGGACTCTCCAACAGCAATAATACAAAAAATTTTTGTTTTGCAAAAAATGGGTATTGTCGTGTTGGAGTAACAAAGTGGATAAACACTCTGGAACACATAATACACTATAGAATGATTAAACAACTCAGTGCCTGCTGCTTCACTCATGTTTGTGTAGTAATTACAACAAAAATAATTTTATAGGCATATATTAGGCATACTGAAAAACTAATATATTAAAGAGCCGATTCTTTTTCTATGCAAGTCTAAGAAAACTGCTTTGTCATGGTGACTGTTAAATACCTTTCTTTGATTCAGTTCACAGATTGCCACACCTTCTAAACTGTACTTCCGACCAGAAAGTGATTCAGTTAGCTGGAGCAAAGGTTTTTGTTTATTCTGCCTTTTGAATTCTCTTGTTTATACTTCCGTGGAAACTTTAATCCCAAACACATGTTTCTCTATTTCTAACTGAGAAGTCACATGTCAGTTTTCATAGAATTAGATTTAAAAATGTTCTAATATAACGAAATATTTTCATAAAAATTTTCATGCTCTCCAGGTTGAATTACCAAAAACAATGAAATACATATTTTATTATTTCTAACTGAGAAGCCAAACACAAGCTTTAGCTTCAAAAATGCTTTCATAACAAAATATTTCCATAAAAACTTTCATGCCCTATTTCATCCACCTTAGGGATTGGATTTCCAAAAAGACTGAAACATCAATTTTCATAGTTCTAGCTTCAAAATTGTTTAATAGTGACTTTTTTCAAAAAGCCTTCCATCCTCTATTTAATCCCCTTAGGGCTGGAATTTCGAAAAATGCCTTCCTAAACAATGTCTACAGCATAAGATCAACAGCCTCTACAAATTTCAAGTTCCTATCCTTCATGGTTTGGCATGGTGCTGATGAGTCAGTGAATCAGTCAGGACATTTCTTTTTATATCTTCTCTGCAACTTCCCTTCCTGTTCCATTACTACTGGTTATCAATACTCATAGCAGTCAGAGCAGCAATAGTGTCCTGTTATTTTCATAAAGCCTCACTGGCATCATGTTGGGTAGATAACACCTCACTACACTATCGTCTGTAAACTCAGTATGAACTGGGGGTAGTGTGAGGATAATCTGAAATGGAGATTTTGAGTGTATGGGCTCAAAACACACATGGACCAGTCACAACTGTTGGCAGTGAGGTGACGCAAATTCAGTGTCCTCTGGTGGCGTCTGTAGCATGACCTGGGAGTTTGTGGCAAGCCTTCTATAGCAGCAACTCATGATGACTGGTTTAATGTTTCTCCTGCGAGATACGAGCACCATGTGACATGCTTTGTGTGGTCAGTGAAGACACCAGCAATATCAAATTCCTTCTCCCTTAATTGCACACTGTCATTGCATAGTATGGGTGTGGACAATGGGAATGATATCTATGCCATGGTGCTGTTGATGGAGTTGGCTGGGACATGATGACAGATCATTCCAACCCACATTCCAACATGCATCTTGCAAAACACCAGACATCTGCCAAGAAACTGAGAACCTCCATCCAACGGCATAGGTGGGTGCAGCATTGGCGCGGCTGAGAATCCTGAAAGCTGTATGGCTGATGCAAGCTCAGTATCCATGACTGATGTCACTGTGAACAGGAAAATATGCTGTGGCTGCAGCAACAGCTGCATAAGTAGCAGCAGCTGCATAGGTGGGCAGGGGTCAACCTCCACAGCAGAGCCATCTGACAATCCATGCACCTGAATGTCAGGCAAAAACAAGGGCTGCTTGGAGAGACAGCAGTTTGTGATGCAGGCATAAATTCTGAAACATGAAAATCTAAGGCAGTAGCACAAAATCATAAAAATGTAGTTGATTTTCGTGCAGTCAGGAGGTGCCTGTTTTGTTGCAAACAGTTTGATGAGCCAGATTTCCAGCTGTCAGGCTTGTTAAGAATACAAGAGAAAACTTCGACCTTTCTGTGGAACTTTGTTGCAAAGTTAGCATCAAAAACACAGTGCCAAAGCTGAAAGAGATGCAGCAGAGTGCAGCAGTAATGACCAGAAAGAATTCTGCTGGTGAAGCATCATAGTGCAATAGGTCCTGAGAAACAACAACAACAAAGCATTTTCCTTTGACTGCAAAGCATAAGGTTTCAACATCTCAGTCTTGAAAGTGTGAATGAAATGTTCGATTTCACCATTTGACTGAGGAGATAATGGTGCTGTTTGGATATGATGAGCCCATTTTGTTGGCAGAGCTGTTGAAATTCTGAAGAAGAAACCTGCGAACCATTTTCTAAATCAACTGTTGATAGCAAACCTTCTAAATAAAAGACAGAAGTGAGAGCTTTTATAGTGCTAGCACTAGTTGTTGAATTCACTGGAATGACAAATTAATATCTACTATATGAATCAATGATAATCAGCCACTGTGTGTTCCAGAAAAGACTGCCAAAATCATTGTGCATGAATTGCCAACGACCGTCAGATCAAGACCAATTGAAAAATTCCAGATACTGTCTGGTTACCCACACATGCATGACAGTGGGCAGTCATCTGTTCTACCTTCTTGTTAAGCATGAGACACATGCAACACTGGCATGGTAGCTGCTTAGTTCAAATTATCGCCCAATGTCCTCTACATAACAGTTCCCAAAAATGTTACTGAAATGATGTAGGAATCATGACTCACATTTGTTCTTTAGGAGTATGCAATAAAATTACACCATTCTGAAGAAAAAGACTGTTGCAATGCACACAGTATTTATGTAATTCTGCATCTGAAACTGATTTCAGATTACAATGCCAAACCATTCAAATGTAATACTTGAGCAATCATAGTGATTGATCAGTGAAGTGCAAGATCTGCCGACAGTCAATGGAAAAAGCGTTCAGTGCATGTGATTCAGACTGATCTATTTGAAGACAAGAAGCTTCTGATGCCTCAAATCCAGATCATTTCCCTTAAGTAAGAAAGCCAGAATGTCTGCTTCTGCATGTTCTGCCATAGGGCAATTAAGAATTTCATACTGGTATTCTGAAAGAAATATTACCAATGTTGCAGCTTCTTTGCTGTGTGATCAGTCATGTCTTTCACCGGATGAAAAAGAGCAGTCACCAAATTGTGATCTGTCACAAGAAAAAATTTTCTACCATGCAGATATTGATAAAATTTCATGACACCATAGACGATAGCCAAGGCTTCCTTTTCCAGCTGACTGTAATTGACTTGGGACTTGTTCAGTGCTTTGCTCATGAAAGCTATTGGTGTTTCTGATATTGTAAGATAAAACTGCTCCCATTCCATGTGAAGATACATCAGTTGCAAGCACTACTGTTTTTGCAGATCTAAATGAATAAAGTAAGGCTGACAAAGCAAAGCATTTTTCAACTTTTGAAGTGACTGTTTGAATTCTCCAGTCCATTGGAAATGAACATTTTAATGCCAGAGGTGGTGCAAGTGAGCAGTAATTTGTGTTGCTTTCAGAATAAATTTGATATACGTAGTAGGTCAGTTTTCCCAGAGCTGCCTGTAGCCCTTATACATTTTTAAGAAAAGGTAATCTTTGTATGGCCTCTGAATACTTTAAATGTGGGACAAATGTTGTGGACTTCAGTGAGATGTCCCACATGTTCAATTTCAGTATCGATAAATGAACACTTCTGTAGAGTAAACTTAAGACTTGCAGTGGTTAAAACTTGAGAAATAGTTTCCTAATTTTTGAGATGCTGTCCCATTGTTTCCAAATAACTTGAATGTGACAGGACTTTCAACATGACTTGTTCAAGAAAGCATTAAATAATGAATGATCAGATATGCTTCCACAAGGAAGATGCTGGTATTGATATAAGTTGATGTGTGTAGTGTGTACTGACCACCATAATTTTCTTCATTTCCTCATCCAGGGGAAGCTGATGGAATGCACTGGCTAAATCAATTTTTGAAAAGAGTTGCCCGCTTAATAAATTATCCATAAGCCCTCTACTACATCCATAAGCCCCTCAATACATAGAAGTGGGAAAGAATCAATGCCCATTTGAGCATTAACTGTTGCTTCAAAGTCAGCACAAAGTCTGATTTCCCCATTCAATTTCTTTGCAATAACTAGAGGAGATGCGCACTCACTTGCAGAAACATGTTTCATGACACTAATTTGTACAAATCTGTGAGTTCAGAAACAACTTCACCAGGAATAGTATGAGGCACTGGATGTGTGCAATTAAACTTTGGTTGACATTGTTTTTGAGTGCAATCTGCACTTGAAATTCTGTGCTTGTCCCAAGGTACAATCAAACAAATATTCAAATATTGATATTTTTCACGCAACTGATGAATGCTGGCATGGAAAAGCTGCATACAATAACATTCACATTCTGCTGAACATCTAATACAAACACATTAAATGCACCCATGCTGAAAATATTGGGACTCAAGCATGATTGAACTACTGTGAATGGCACTGATGAAGTCATATTTTGATATTTTGTTTTCAAAGTGCATGTCCCACAACTGCAAGGTGCAGACATGATTTTTGTAACTGAGGGTGTCCCAGTTGCTCATAAGTAGTTTGATTAATCAGTGTGACTGAAACGCCAGCAGATAACTGAAATGGTATGGATTGTTTGCAAATCTGTAAATAAATGAACAGTCTGCAGTTTATCCTCTGAATATGATTGTCATTTCTGATCTTTGGAAGACTGATTTTATCTGTTTTGTGAGAGACAGAACCATTTGCTGTTTGTCCATGTGAGGACATGATTTGAAATAGTGAATTTTGCACTCTGCACATTGCTTTGCAATGTGTGTGCTTGTGTCTACAGCTCCAGTGACTATTGCCAGGAGGAGCAGGTAAAGATTCAAAATGTGAAATCATATTAACCTTCACTTGATCAAATACAGACTGAAATGGAACAGAGTTTGCTCTGTGCTTCTTTTGCAGGCACTTTTGTTATGTGTGTCCTGACTTGTGTCAGTGTTCCATCTGCCTGAAGAAGAAATTTTTGTGATAATGCATTACATAAGACTTGACACAAGACTTCAGAGTGCGCATATTTGAAGTATAAGTGGCTGGGCACCTCACGCCCTGCTTATGTAATGGCTTGCAGCTTTTATCAACAGTAGTTGTGGTGAGCATTGCAACAAAGGGCACATTTAGGTCAAGTTCCACAAAGTATTTTACTTCCACTGTTTCAATTACTTTAAGTACATCATTGAGACAAGAATAGTGAAGCTTTAGAATCTCAGTTCATATTCTGTTGTCCACAAGGCTCTGAATAATAGTGCTGTGAAGAATTTCATCTTAAAAGGAAGCTACACAATTGGAGTTAAATTTACAGTTCCTAGTCACACCCTTGATCAGTTCCTTGTAAGATTGATTACACTGCATACAAAAAAATTTGAACCGAGCAAAGCTACATGAATGTGCACTTCAAAAAATTCATCTAGCTTCTGAAGAACTTCCTCATAGGGTAGGGTTTAGGGCTCTATTTGAAGGAACAAATTCCTACCCAAATTAAGTAGTTGCATGCCTACCCCTTACAAAAGAAAGAATGTTGTCAGCCACCCGTAATTTTGTATGCTGCGACATGTCTGTCAAGCTGCATGTAGTACTAAATCCAGAAGTCTTGTCTTTAATCAAAAGAGTAGAAGGGAAGAGGTGGGCTTCCACCAGTTTACTTACTCTGTTTAGCAAAGACTGGATTTGTCAGCTCTGAAACTGAATAAGTGGAGTGACTGTTTGCTCTTCAGAAGTTACCACTGTGTACAACATTAAAATCACTTTGTCTGAATAGATATAACAAATTTAGAAACACTGTAATAATGACAATAATAATATAATAATGCAAAAATGGAGCAATATAGACACTTTCTTCTCCTGGCCATATCTAGAAAAGAAAAACTATTATTAGTTCTGCTGAAAATAGATGAATCATTGGTTAGTTCAATATGCAGAGATGTCTTATCCTTTTCCATGCTTCCAAGTGATCACCAATCACAAATTTGTCACCAAAAATGACTGTCACTTCCATTGGTCCAGCGAGGTAAATGAGCTCTCCCAAACACATCAAACAAAACAGAATGATTGAAACATAATGGCATTTATTTACAATACACTCAGTATCAAGGGCACATAAGTTTGTATCCTTAGTCTCTTTGCATCCTGTCTCTTTGTTCCATTAGTACTGGTTATCAGTATTCACTAGCAGTCAGAGTAGCAGCAGCATCTTGCTTGGTTTGTAAAATTTCATTGGCTTCATGTTAGGTTTGTAAGATCTCATTGCACTGTCATCCATATGCTCTGCATGATCTGACAGTAGTCTGAGGATCATCTGAAGGTAATTTTAAGGGGAGCTCTGAATGTGGTGGTGGCTCAAAAAAAGACACCCAGATCAATGAAAATTGCTGGCAGTAAGGTGATCCACTGGAGCTGCGTGTAGCATCACTTGGTGGCCTGTGGTGCGCCCTCTTTAGCAACAGCTCACAGCAGCTGGTTTAAATGTCTTCTGTGGAGATACGAGTGGAGAATGACACACCCCATGCGGCTGATGTACTGTAGATACCATCAATACCACAGTGGGTGTTAGGACCATCTTGAATAAGAAGTACGCTAACTAATGCATAATTGTCTCCAAAAACTAAAAATATTTTAATTTCCATTTACCCTTGCAGAACAAAAGTTTCGTTAATAAAAGATTAGGCATTAATAGAAAAAAATGCATTAGACACCAGCTGTGATGTATACCAAGCAGACTGAGATTTGTTGAAAAAGATTTGCATTTCTCAGTTGTGGATGTGCATTGTTCTGATGGAAAAAGTGCATCACCTTCCTGTCAAAGAGATGTCACAAGACAGAGATAACAGCCTGTGCAATGTAGTGGGCACTGGTTACTTTACCCTGCAGAAACACCAAATGTGACTGTGAGCTGAACTTATAGTCCACCACACCTTGAAGCCTAAAATAGGATGTGTTGTTGCCTGTGAATACACTTTGGAATAGCCAGCTCACCCAGTCTATGCCACACACAGTTACATCCATCACTCACATACAGACAGTTCCTATTCTCATCAGTGAAGAGAGCAGAGTGCCATTCCACTCTCCAGTTAATTCTTCAGGACACTGGAGTAGCCATGCTTGATGCTGCCATGGTGTCAGTGGTAGCCTGGACAGAGACACATGTGATCATAATCCTGCTGTGAGCATATGGTTCCCAATGGTCCCTGATGACTCAACAGGTGCAACATGTGCCCATATTTCATCTCTGGATGATGCCCAGGTGACCACTGCTGCTCGCACAATCCTTTGATCTTGACATATGTATGTACTACATACATGTCCAGAACCCAGTCTACAGGAGTGGGAATTCTCTACAGATGTACTGCAATAGCAGCAATACACAACTGATAAATTGTGCTCAACATGTGCATAAATTTGTTGGTACAACCACCAACTTCCTGAACGCCCACAGTGCAACCTTGTTCAAATGGTTGAAGCTGTTCAACAGGAGTACGTACTCATTGGTGGAGCTTTGTTGTATCCTTGAATGAGTGTTGCAACTCAGTGCAGTTACTGATTGCAGGGTCAAAACAGAGAGTACACAGATAGAGTGTGCACAGACGAGTGTCCCCTGAGGTGCATCTGAGCACTGATGATCATTGCAAATGAATCACTAACACTACATCTCCTCACTATGCCCATTTATACTCTGTTGCCATTGAATACAGTCCTTGATGGTGCTGAATTTTTGTTTTGCATTTTATTAAGAAATTATAGTAAGCTGAGTTGTCCTGTATTATAAGTAAGCACTTTGTGCATAATGTAGTCAAATGAAAATAAATAAAAGTTAATCACTCAGTGTGCAACATGAGCAGCAAGGGTCCCAACAAACTTCCTAGGGGCACAAATGTAGTAACTTCTAAGTCACTCTGTAACTTTCCATTCAAGATAACATGCTCGTTGCTAACAATAAATCCTCAGTGTACGCACAAATTTCATTTTATACTTGATATGATCATAGTTTCACTTAAGAGAGGTGGTGCGGTACAGAGTCAAATGCATTTCAGGGTCAAAAAAAACTATGTCCATCTGACTATCTTGATTCATGGCTTTGCATTAAGCTTGAGCTCACAACATGTTGCAATGTTCTACAACAGATGGGTATCAGTGATAACAGATGATAGTTTTGTGGGTCACTTTTATTACTCTCTTGTATATAGGCATGAACTGTGATTTCCTTAGGGACTGATGACCTCAGCAGTTTGGTCCGTTAGGAATTCAGACGCGCGCGTGCGCGCGCACGCACATACACACACACACACACACACACACACACACACACACACACACACACACACACACACATTTTGAGATTTCTTCCAAAATCTGGGCACAGTTTTTATTCATGGCATCTACAATCATGGTTATGGGAGGGATTAACTAAGCTACAACTTCTGTACGGAATCTCAAAAGGATTCCATTGGAGCTCAGGCCTCATTCAATTGTGTGATTTTAGCTGTTTTTCATTGGCACTGCCACCATTATCTCTGCCTCTCATCTTTACACTGGTGCAAAAATTAAAGTGGGTCAGTAAGCCTTGATCTTCCTGCATAACGGAATATATAAAAAAAAGAGTTCAACATATCTGCCTTTGCTTTGCTACCATCAGTTTCATATCATGAGCCATCCATGAGTGTCTGGATGCTAACTTTTATGACAGTCTTTGAATATAATGTGAATTTCTTTGGGTTTTGCAAGAAGCCTTTCAATAAGACTCAGCTATGATAATCATTGAAAGCGTGTACCAGGAAGATCAGTTTGGATTCCATAGAAATATCAGAACACGTGAGGCAATACTGACCCTACAACTTATCTTAGAAGATAGACTAAGGAATGGCAAACCTATACTTCAAGCATTTGTAAACTTAGAGAAAGCTTTTGACAATGTTGACTGGAATACTCTCTTTCAAATTCTAAAGGTGGCAGGGGTAAAATACAGGGAACAAAAGCCTATTTACAATTTGTACAGAAACCAGATGGCAGTTATAAGAATCAAGGGGCATGAAAGGGAATCAGTGATTGGGAAGGGTTGTAGCCTATCCTCAATGTTATTCAATCTGTATATTGAGCAAGCAGAAAGGAAACAAAAGAAAAATTTGGAGTAGGAATTAAAATCCATGGAGAAGAAATAAAAACTTCGAGATTCGCTGATGACACTGTAATTTTGTCAGAGACAGCAAAGGACCTGGAAGAGCAGTTGAATGGAATGGACAGTGTCTTGAAAGGCAGATATAAGATTAACATCAACAAAAGCAAAATGAGGATAATGGAATGTAGTCAAATTAAATCAGGTGATGCTGAGGGAATTAGATTAGGAAATAAGACACTTAAAGTAGTAGATGAGTTTTGCTATTTGGGGAGCAAAATAACTGATGATGGCTGAAGTAGAGAGGATATAAGATGCAGGCTGGCAATGGCAAGGAAAGCATTTCTGAAGAAGATAAATTTGTTAACATCAAGTATAGATTTAAACGTCAGGAAGTCATTTCTGAAAGTATTTGTGTGGAGTGTAGCCATGTATGGAAGTGAAACATGGACAATAAATAGTTTAGACAAGAATTGAGTAGAAGCTTTCAAAATGTGGTTCTACAGAAGAATGCTGAAGATTAGATGGGTGGACCACATAACTAATGAGGAGGCATTGAACAGAATTGGGGAGAAGAGAAAGCAGTAGATACTGGGAGATGAAGAAGCTTGCACAGGATAGAATACCATGGAGAGCTGCATCAAACCAGTCTATGGACTGAAGACCACAACATCAACAACAACAACAGATGGGGAATGACGACCATCCAGAGGGAAAGTTCATCAGTACAATTACAGATCACATTCAGAAAGTGTTGAGTGAGTATGGTGCGGAAACTACCTTCAGACCAACCAGGAAGATAAAAGAATGTTTATGATCAGCAAAAGATATAAGACATCCTTTGGCTACACCAAGAGTATACAAAATTTCTTGTAGTTGTGGACTGCTTTATAATGGTGTCACAAAAAGAAGTGTTAATACCAGCCTGGTTGAACACAAGAGGAACTGCCACCTGGGACATACAGATAAATCATCCCTAGCAGAACATCTTTACAAAGAGAGTGATTGTGAAATAAAATTCACTGACACAAGTGTCATATCGAAAACATCGCATTGTCATCCCCATATGTCCAGAGAGGCTATTGAGATTTATAAACACCATACCAATTTTGACAAAAATGAGGAAGGTGTTAAATTAGATAAAATTTGGATGTCAACATTGCAATATAAGAATGACAATTAATTACCTTCAATCGAGAATTTTGGCATTACCAGAGATAATCTTGTAGCTGACATCATGTGATGGACTGTGGTTTCCTCTACAGTGCCCATATATTCTGTTGCAGTTCTCCACCTTACCCCTGAAGATGTCTTCTGCAGCCAGAGAGGAAATCTTAGGAGAATGTTTTATACATTGGCCACGGCCTATTAGCTTGAAAGTTTTAAGGGATGACAATTCACTAACTTGTTAATGAGTCTGAATGCAGAAGGATTGTAGCAACAATGTATTATGTTATAAAGGTCCCGATATATTTTGCACTAAATTTCTAAGCAGATAAACAATGTGACTGTAACTGAGTAACTTCCTAGAGCACTGAACAAAACAGGTTGCAATACGTTACTAACCATTCACACACAGCTTCTGTAAACTTCAACACAGATAGTATGTGTGCTTATTAGTGGAATCTGAAAGCATGAAAGCAGTTCTCCGTATACCAGCAGTTAAAGTAAAGAAAAAAAAGTGTGTGTGTGTGTGTGTGTGTGTGGAGGGGGGTGGGGGAGGGGGGCGACCGGAGCTTACAGGTACTGAACACTGAGGTTATCACTGCCCTTACACATATTAAAAGAAACAAATGTGGATAAAATTACTAAAATTGTTGTCAGTCACACAGCTAGGAAGAAACCTATAAAATGACACTCATTCACTCACTCACACTGACCTACAAAATCACTCTGTCTCACAGGCCCTAATGCAACAGAGAAGGGTGAAAGGTGCTATACATGGGATTACAACAGAAGTAAAAACACAGAAGAGTTAAAAGAAAGGCACAGGCAAATGTGACTGGTTGACCACTTACAAAAAACATGGGTGAGCCAGTCACCTTGTTAACACATTAAGAATGTCTCCCAAAAATTTGTGGAAACAAGTTGGACAGATCATAAAACCTTAAAATTCTAACCACATTTATTTCATTGTTACTTAAAACAGAGGGCAGATCTGCTGGCAGATCAGCTGCTATCCTCTGGTCTGAAAATAAAACACAATCTATAAAATGTGGAACACAGTGACATGTGCACCATAAGCACCACACATTGGAGAGTTGCCACACAGTCTTCTTATACTGAACAACAAACAATGGTAACACTGTTGTCAAAAATGAAAGATTAGACAAAAACTTGTGAAAAACATTTCTTTCCCCAGATCATTACACGATGCCCAAAAATGTTCATGCATACTCCGGTTTGAGAAGCTGTGCTGGGGAGACCCTCCCGTTATGAAGTGCTCTATTATGTACAATCTAGCCAGTGCTTTGTCAGCTAATTTTCTAAACTTCAGCCTCAGTTCCTCTACATGCTCCTGTCCAAAGTCAAATGGTTTCTAGTTTCTCTGGTTTAACAAATATGTAAATATTTCTTCTTGCCTCAGATACACTTTGCATGAGAGAAGTTAAAAAAAAAAAATAACATAACAGGTTCTCTGTGAAAGGTTTGTTCAGGAAATTAAAGGGGTACACAAAGTTTTTAAGGTACTGGTACATTTCTGTGTAGTTGCCACAGTTGTCTAAACATTTATTCCATCATAAAGCAATCTGTCAGAACTTACATAAAAGAAATCAGGTCCCAGGTCTAGGAGCCACTTTACAACAACCTCCTAAACATTAGCATTGGTATTGAAGACGTGGCTGGCGAGGAACCTACCTGATGGCCAAAGAGTTGAAATTCACTTTGTTTTTCAAAATATGGGCTGCATGGAAGGTGTACTAATACAGTCTACAGCAAACATGGTACCAAATCACATGTAACTTACACTGTGTGTGTTTGGGCATTGTTGTGCTGCAAGTGTTCCAGTGCGGCAGGCAGCATTCATAGTCTCTGCAAGAGTGAGGAAATCAACCAGCAGCACACCCTGTGTGTCCCAAAAGACTATGTCATAACTTGCTTCATGGATAGTGGTATTTTGTACTTGTTGGTGCTTGCTGGGTGGATGGGGGTCAGCATGACATTCATGTTTCCTTGACTCAGGTTTCACATAATTCAGCAACATTTCATCTCCTGTGACTGTATGGTGGAGGAATGGAACACCCTCCACCTGTAACCACATTAAGTGCTTGAGAAGTGACACTTTTTGCATGGCTTATCATCTGAGAACTGCCCTGACATACAATGATAACAGATCTTCTGGTAGTCCGGTGTGTTTTGCACAATATTTCAACTCTTTGACATGGCACACATTGTCATCTGAGGTAAACATACTTTGTCAGTCTGACAGTTACCCATCTCACATGTCTGTTCTGCCTCTATCAAATTCATGGCATGAAAATAACACCTTTTCTCACAACGTTTCTCTTGTCTGTCAAGTTTCCAGTATCTAGTGATGAATGGCAGCTGGGGGCATTTCCTTCAACAAAAAAAAACATTATTACATTTACACTTCACTTGTCGACCACATACCTGTAACTTGAAAATGTTTTTCTAAGTGCAGTGGCATAGTTGCATGTATCAGGGTGTTTAAAAGCTTTGATAATCTCTTCTATTTAGACGTGGAATTTAATTTTCATGGGGTATATACACACTCATGATAGCTCGTGTTACCTTACTTATTGAACCATTCTCATAATTTGGTAACTGCCTTATGGTCTCCAATACTAACATCAATTTGGACTACCCCATGAGGTCAGGTATATTTGTTGCCATTAGATGTAATGTAATTCCACCATGAATGGGCTTCCAATCAAACTGTTCTAAGGAATTTTCATAGAAGTATTGTTTCACAGCCTGTTTTGCCACACTCACCATGTACAAAACTGTAATGATCCAAATCAGTTGTCAGATGATTAAAGTCTCCTCCAGTGATGACAGTGGGACTGGCGAACACCCTGCTGTAACCCAATACTATTTTCACTAAGAGTACTACAGCCAGCTTTGACTCAAACTAACATATCCACTAGACATCCATCCCCTTCTTTACCTTCTATTACACTACAAAAGAGAGTATTTAGTAATGAGTTTGGGTGAACAGCATAGCTTTCTCTCTCCATAATCTAGTGATTAAATATCAAAGAAGAATTCTGTGGTTGATCTCTACTTTTTCTTTGAACATTGCTTCATACAATTGTTGGATAACGAGTTCTGTTCTCACCCAATAAACATTAAGTAAATGTCAAGTGCTTTTAAGCACAGCAGTCACTGTCACACAAAAACAAGTACTGATTGAAACATCCCATTTGCCTAAAATGATTTAAAGTATATGTAGTAATAGTTCTGTGCACTTATGTTAACAGGTATTCGACAATATTGAGGAATATGCTCCTGGATTCACAAAGAGTGTGATTGGGAAAGAAATTCTGAGTCCCCCAGACATTGAAAATGAGTTTGGACTCACTGGTGGTGTAAGTAACAATCATTTCATAATTATCATTTTGCTTTTCTTGTTGTCATTTTTGTCTTATTCATATCTACATTTTAAAACAGAAAAAATAAAGCAACTCATGCCACACAGTCATTACACCATGGCTTGATGTGTGTTGTGATATTACTTAATAATCGTGTTTGTAACAGAAAAGGAATGGCTCAGATGGGAATAGCTACAGCAGGAATAGCAAGTTGAAAAAATCATAAAAGCTTAAAGACCAAACCTCCAACAGCGTCATTTGGGAGAATAATAAAACAGAAAGAGGAAGTGATTATATGTGTGGTTGAACACTGTGTACATGCTTTTCCAGCCCAATAAACCATTTTTGAGTATCCTACACTATGAGTTTATGAAAATAGTTTAAAGTTTCTTTTGGTTAAAATGAAAATGAAGTAGTAAGAATAAATTATAATTGCAAGTGTATTACAAGAATGTAATGATTTACAGCAATTATTGAATTGTCTTAGACTCATGATACATGAAACTCTTGATTAGATATTTTGATAGCCAGTTGCAGATAAAACAAAACAATGCAAAAACTGAGGCATAAGAAAAATAATAAAAGAGGTAGGTATAAGTATAATAGAGGAAATAAACATTTTCAGAAGGAACTTAAAATGACCTATAGTCATGAGATATGAAACCTTTCCTTGGTCAGTCAACACAGTAGGGAGATTTAAAGAGAAGGCAAAAATGTGATGATAGTAGAACATTCAATACAAGTGACTTACTGGAGGGAAGCATTTTACAACAAGTGCAGGAAATGTCCCAGAATCTGATCTTTCTGCTGTACTTTGTTGGGGAGCAAATGAGGTCGTATAGTCATTACCAGTTTACCTTCAAGTACCATATTAATCAACAGTACAAAAGTACTTTTTTATTGGCATTTCCATTACACTGTTCCCAAAAGTAGAGGTTTTGTTTCTAACAAATAGGAGTAGCTGGTTGAAGAGTAGGCTGTCTATCTCACACATCATGACTTCTGCTCAATCTTTGGTTCATGAGACAAATGTTTTGTGTAATACTTAGTATTCCTCAGTTTAATGCAAACAGGTCTAATTTTTTGTAACGAAAGGAACAGTTTCTAGAATGTAAGCACAAGGCCCTGTTATATATTTTGAGCCCCATGTACAGTGGTGTCTGAGCATAAAGCAAAAAGTGATGCGAAGGAAATTTGAAGTTTTCCTTGTGACGAGTACCATAGCTATGCTTAAAAGCTCCGTTTTAAGCACAGCTATGGTACTTGTCACAAGGAAAACTTCAAATTTTCTTCACATCACTTACAGCTTTATGCATTCCAATGATGTAAACTGTACAATTTTTATTAAAGTGGCTCTTCCCACATTTATTGTGACTACATATGTTATGATCATCAGGTCCAGTTCTCAAGAAAATAAAATAAAATAAAATAAAGCACATAATAATAATAATAATAATAATTTTAACATGTGGGCACCTTCACTGTACTACTCATCAGTATGATATCGACAAAATATTTACAGTGCACATTCATAATCGAGTTACAACACAACCTTAATGTTATTACAGTGGCTTCACCTTATTTAGGCAGTGGACAGAAAATAGCTCTCAATATGTAAAACAAATAATTGAAAGTTCACATTGGCACAATACATAACCAGAGTACGAATTACTGACTTGAAGAAAAAGCTGATAAAAGTTAATACCAGCCACTAGTTCAGTTTAATATATTAGGTAAGTCACATGGATATACTGAGTGTGTGAATACAGATGTATTTGTCCATAGATGTTACCCCTAAGATTTTCGAACTCAGACT
Source organism: Schistocerca cancellata (assembly GCF_023864275.1). NCBI lineage: Eukaryota > Metazoa > Arthropoda > Insecta > Orthoptera > Acrididae > Schistocerca > Schistocerca cancellata. Next base: position 743,300,299 of record NC_064628.1, on the reverse strand, counting down.
TTCAAAGAGATGATAGCAAGTTAGAAGCAGGAGTCAGACTCATTACATAGATTTTACTTGTGTTTAACATGTGGGCACCTTCACTGTACTACTCATCAGTATGATATTGACAAAATATTTACAGTGCACATTCATAATCGAGTTACAACACAACCTTAATGTTGTTATTACAGTGGCTTCACCTTATTTAGGCAGTGGACAGAAAATATTTCTCAATATGTAAAACAAATAATTGAAAGTTCACATTGGCACAATACATAACCAGAGTACAAATTACTGACTTGAAGAAAAAGCTCATAAAAGTTAATACCAGCCACTAGTTCAGTTTAATATATTAGGTAAGTCACATGGATATACTGAGTGTGTGAATACAGATGTATTTGTCCATAGATGTTACCCCTAAGATTTTCGAACTCAGACTTTCAAAGAGATGTTAGCAAGTTAGAAGCAGGAGTCAGACTCATTACATAGATTTTACTTGTGTATCACTAAGGTTTCTGGGGCCAGACATTCACACTGATGTTAGCATGTTAAGAGCAGTATGCAGACTTATTACATAGATGTTATTCATATATCAACTAGCCCAGAACTGCAGGTTTTCTGGTGGTGTTTGCCTATAAAGACTGACATATGAATATTTTAGTATTTCTGAAACTACTTAGGGTTTGAAAAAATGCTAGGTTAGATTTTACCGGTTGGCTGAGCTGTATTTTCCAACAAATAATTTGGTTTATAGAATACGTAGTTGTTAGTAAAGTTAATGTGAATTCTCTAATTACAAGTACTACAGCCATACTTATAATTATTAACAATAATTTAGGCAAGTTCTTAAATAATGGCTTAATTAATTACTGGAGGGTGTTATTCAGTCCAGGAGAATTAGAGCAACAAAAGTATAATGGTAGATGCAAGATTTTAACAAGTACAGTGGCTAAACTTACAATAGAAGTTTTGGGTGTGTTCAGACTTTAATATTAGCTATCTGGTAAATTACTTGAAACACTGTAAATTCTGGATGCTTGTATTTCTAATGAGTAGGGTCAAGATTTCTCAGATTAAGTATTAGCTCAGTCCATATCCCCTACTACATGCTATAGTAATAATTTCAGTTATCAATTACTTTTAATTAACATTAGCAAAAATAAATGGACTATTGGGATCTGCACGTTGAAAACTGTAGTTTGCATAATAAACCTACATGAAGCACAGTCTGACTAATATTTTGAAAGATTCAGGTGCCTGTTATACAAGGTGAACAGTAACAAAACCAACAAACTGCAGGGACCGACTCCTGACTGAAAATGGAGGAAAAACGTCCTGTGAACATGTGTCCAGAAATGCATTGTTGCCACAGTAGATGGCTGATAATGACAGTTCCTCTGATCACATCATGTTTTCCTGGAGTGTTGCAGGCTGTTGACTGACCCAATATACTGCAGTGGTAAGGTTGAGTATTCATGTTGGGAACAAGCCAAGGTTGTGTACGACCAAGGATATGGAAACAGTTGAAAGGCAGCACAGCTATACCAAAACAAGTACCCTCACAGACACCAACTACATCACACAACATTTCAAGCCAGTGATAAGGATAGTAGTGGTTGTCATGCAGGATGCACATAATCGTACACCATGTTGGTGGGCCAGTTGCCTGGAGCTTATACTAGAGTTCGTATAAATATCCTGCAGAACTTGGCCCTCCAGATCTAGTGTATGCACAGTCTACCACCCCCCTGCATGTTTGTCTGCCTGAAAGGACCCATGATCATGCAAATGCCCAAAAAGGAGTTGAAATGTTGTGTGAAGTGGTTGATGTCTGTGAGGGTACTTGTTTTGGTATACCTGTGCTGCCTCTTGACCATTTCCATCTGCTTGGCCATACTCAAAAACCATCTTAGCTTGTTCTCAGCATGAATACTGGACCATTCTGCTGCTTACAGTATGCTGCATCAATCACACACTCCGCAACGTACAAGGAACACACTTCATTTGGTCAGAGGAACTGTCATTCATCAGTGCCATCTACAGTGACAACAATGCATTTCAAGACATGTTTATAGGATCTTCCCTCCTCCATTTCCAGTCACGAACCCATCCATGCAGTTCGTCAATTTTATTGACATTCACTCTGCATAACGGAGAAAGGCTGTTACCAAAAATCTCTGAAAGTTCTTGCCCGATTTGCTTCAAATTTCTACATTCAGATGAAACAATGAAGAAAGTTAATGAAAAATTAAATACCAAACAAACAAAATACTTCATCAGTACAACAAAAAACCAGCCAAAGTTGCAAATTTCACGTTTTTTATTCACTCAGTGACTAGTTCCAGGCCAGGACCCATTTTCAAATAATCGTAATAAAGTCAAAAATGGTCTTTCTGAAAATGCAAAACCCATGTCAAAAATGTGCAAATGAACAGTTACAGGGCTTACAGATAACTATAGCATGCTGGAAGTTCAAAAATACTTCATAGTAAACTGACTGTAATTCCTATCAAGAGTATAAATTATTATAGCAGCTATACCCATCTTGGAGATACTACCATTAGAATTCACTAGATTGGGGATGAGTGAACGCTTGAGAATTTGACAGAAAATGATTGCAAACTATTATTTTTTGCTTGGGTGGTTCAGTGGTTGGGAAGGGAGTAAGACAGGGTTGTAGCCTCTCCCCGATGTTATTCAGTCTGTATATTGAGCAAGCAGTAAAGGAAACAAAAGAAAAGTTCGGAGTAGGTATTAAAATCCATGGAGAAGAAATAAAAACTTTGAGGTTCGCTGATGACATTGTAATTCTGTCAGAGACAGCAAAGGACTTGGAAGAGCAGTTGAACGGAATGGACAGTGTCTTGAAAGGAGGGTATAAGATTAACATCAACAAAAGCAAAACGAGGATAATGGAATGTAGTCAAATTAAGTCGGGTGATGCTGAGGGAATTAGATTAGGAAATGAGACACTTAAAGTAGTAAAGAAGTTTTGCTATTTGGGAAGCAAAATAACTGATGATGGTTGAAGTAGAGAGGATATAAAATGCAGACTGGAAATGGCAAGGAAAGCATTTCTGAAGAAGAAAAATTTGTTAACATCAAGTATAGATTTAAATGTCAGGAAGTCATTTCTGAATGTATTTGTATGGAGTGTAGCCATGTATGGAAGTGAAACATGGACGATAAATAGTTTAGACAAGAAAAGAATAGAAGCTTTCAAAATGTGGTGCTACAGAAGAATGCTGAAGATTAGATGGGTAGATCACATAACTAATGAGGAGGTATTGAATAGAATTGGGGAGAAGAGAAGTTTGTGGCACAACTTGACTAGAAGAAGAGATCGGTTGGTAGGACATATTCTGATATATTGAGGGATCACCAATTTAGTATTGGAGGGCAGCGTGGAGGGTAAAAATCGAAGAGGGAGACCAAGAGATGAATACACTAAGCAGGTTCAGAAGGATGTAGGCTGCAGTAGGTACTGGGAGATGAAGAAGCTTGCACAGGATAGAGTAGCATGGAGAGCTGCATCAAACCAGTCTCAGGATTGAAGACCACAACAACAACAACAACAAAAACATTTTTTGCTTAGTTGACATTGTTACATATGAAATACACCCTGAAGATATTTTACTCTTTTTTTTTCAAAGTTACTTTTATTATTAAAGTCCACAGTGACATACAAACACTAAGGCATGTCATGCATATAGTACCACCAAAAGTCACTAGATCACAGGCTCATCAAAAAATTGAACAGAACCTGAGATTTTCTAAACTGTGATATAGAAACTGCTGAAAATTTTGAGTCATGCTCATACACAGCCCTACTTGACACAGTGAAAACTGAGCTGAAACTTTAGAAAATGAATTTTCCAAAAACACAATGAGATACTTATTGCAAAATGCAAAAATACATGACACAACTAGCTGTATTTTCATACAGGGAAAATAAAAGTTTGTGAGAATTAGTTATTACTAAATATTTGGTTTGAATTGGTGTATGTTTGCAAAAGTCAGAGTCCCATACTCTTATTTTTATGAATGCCAAAGGTGGGGATGTATTCATTTGTAACACTCAGTGATTGAAATATGCCCTTTCATTTAAAGTGATTGCAGTTTCCCATGTGGCTTGCAATTGCTATGAGTATCAATAAGGCACACGGTCAATCACTTTGTGTTGAGGATATTAAACATCCCGTGCACAGCTGGGTATTGCAGCTAGCTAAATATAAAAATATGTTGTTTTCCTTAAGCCATTATGGTTCATTATTTTCATGTCATAATAAATATAGAATTTAAATAAAACTATAGAAAGTTACTAGACCTTACAATTACTAGACCTTACAATTACTAGACTTCTACACTACACCCTCAGCTACCAGCTTCTTCGTTAGTATGACAGAAATGTTTTGTTCTTTAACAGCACTCAGAACCATTATAATCTTCAGAAGCAACTTTCTTTATGTATTTTTGAGAATTACTTTGTACTACTTTAGGAAAATGAAGTCCAGGTACTCTCCTTCAAATCCTGTAAGTAGGAAATTGAAGACAGCCAGTCTGTACAGCCCCCATGTTAGGCCAAAAATATTGAGGTAGAAGCTAAAATCTTCACGTTACTGTCATTCACGAAGTACCAATGATCCATCACTGCTGATCTGTCAGGTTGTAGCAAGTGGGTGTACCATTAATGTTCTGATTTGATACATATCTCATGAACAGTTCAACATTAATTCTCAATGAAAATGTGTGTTCTGTTACTTGGGCTCCAGCTGCATAAAATTAAGATGGAGTCCACACATAGGTAAACTAATAAAGAAAGTCAGTGCAGAATGTTTTGCTCTTAGAAGAATCTCTTAGTGTGTTGCCCTAAAGAAAAGTTTTATTTTGCACATTTGCACTCTCCATCATCTCAAGGAATTATTGGCCACGTCATTACCTACTTTACACATTATTTTTATTGCTGGCTTTCATGGCATAAATGGCTTTATTGACTTCAATAAAATCATTTACGCAGTGGACACCAGCAGTAACAATATTGTGCAAAGTAAATGACCACACATTGTCAACACTTCTTCACAGATCGTGGAATTCTTCTGCTCATTTTCCAGTAAATTTACTTCTTAGTGATTTTCATTTCTGATGACAGAAATCAGTTCCATCTGAATTGTGATCTACACAATCATAAAGCAAGACACAAAAATAATATCAATGTAGAATTTGTCTCCCTGTCTAAAGATATATGTGCAGACACATTTGATGTAAATGTATTCATCAAGCTCCCTTCAAACAGAAAGCAATAATCTGAGAGTCCTCAGAATACTTAAAACATGCAACATTAGCCACTCCTCCTACAAATTATCTGATTATCAGATTCAAGGACTGAAAATTACTTTTAGCTACATGGCACATAGCAGTGTCCATTGTAAAGATTTGTGTGTTGCCTCTATTGTTACAGCTGTAGGTAACAAAGTTATTTAAAAATAACGATGTATGCAAGCAAATATTAAGCTAAAATTAGAAGATGCTCATCAGCTATGTAATATAACTTAAAAAGCTGCAGCTTCTTCAAAAGTAGCGATTTTCCTACAAATTAGTTACATTACATTTAGCTGGCATAACCACAAATAGTACTACGCAGTATATGTTTACAGTTATTATACTGTACTGATTAAGTTTCCACACTTTGTTTTTTTATTAGTGGTTGTATATCTCGATTTGTTTCTCATTCTGCGTGAGATGGTGCAGTGTTTAGCATAGTGGAGTCACATTTGGGAGGATGGTGGTTCAAATCCCTAATCTGGCATCTAGATTTAGGTTTCCCTTAATTTTCCTCAAGCACTTCAGGCAGATGCCAGGATGGTTCCTTCGAAAGGGCATGGTTGATTTCTTTCTCCATTCATTCATTCATTCATTCTCAACAGAATATTCATCTCTAATCTTTCTTCCTTCAATCATTTCTCACCCATGAATGTTCCCCTTCTTGATAGAATCTACAATCAATGAATGAATGAAAATATGAATGAATGAACATATTTTTGTGTTCTTTCTTGAATTCAATGACTGGATGCATAGAAAAATAAATAAAAACAATAATAAAAATTATCCAAAATGCCTTTGGAAAACTACATAGAATTTTCAAAATGAAGTTTGCAATGTGTCTGAAAAGTACAGTCTGAGATCAGTGAGCATTACCAGTTCTGACTTGTGGCAGTGAAACATGGATTTTCAATGTGAAAACCACTTAACAACTGAGGGTTGCTCATTGGCTACTGGAGAGATGCATATTAAGATTTAGTAAGACACACAGAAAAGTAAATAAATGGGTTAGGGAACAGACTGGAGTGGATGATGTGACTATGATATATAGACCAAAAATATTGCTTGCTGGATTCCAAGAGATAAGAAAAATCAATACAATGACAGATCAGTCTGTTCATTCAAAATTCACTGAAAATTTCACCAGTATTCTCATTAACATTTAGTGCTGAAATGCATTCCTTTATTAGAAATTCCACTAACAGAGCTAATATATAAGGAGCATTCAAAAAGAAAGAAGCCAGAGTCTGGAATGTGCAAACCAGTGACAGGAGGGTAATATCGTGGTGTGTGTAATGAGGTGTGGTTCCGACCAGAGAGTGGAAGTTCACAGGCCATCACTAGAGGGCACGTGTACACGTCACATGGCTATACAGAGCTAGCAGCAGCATGCATCAATCATCCAACCCTGCCAGTCGCATTGCAAACAGTGACATGGAGGTGTCAAAAGAAGAGCAAAGAGGTGTTCTTCATTTTCTGACAGTGGAAGGAGTAGGAGGAATGGACATTCATCGATGAATGTCACAAGTGTACAGTGAACATTGGATGTCCCTTGCAAGGGTCAAGGCATGACACAAGCACTTCACGGAAGGGCGAGTGTTGTTAGCCAATGATGCACAGTCTGAAGCACCACACTACATTACGGATGACATCATCCAGCTGGTGGATGCACTCATTACCCAGGACTGCCATGTGACAGTGAAAGCCATGGCCACCATGGTCAGATTGAGTGTGGAAGTGTTCACACCATCAAGAAGGAATGACTGTGTGCCCAATGGGTGCCCCACAGTCTTCAATCACACCAGGAAGCATGTTGAATGGCCCACTGTCTTGCTCATCTGCAGTGGTATGCTCAGGAAGGGAATGCATTCCTGGCACAAGTGGTGGCTGGAGATGAGTCATGGTGTCGTCACTTCAAGCCAGAATCAAAACGACAAAGTCTCCAGTGGAAGCATCCAGGGTCACCACCACCAAAAAAAGCCAAGGCCATCCACATGAGTGCAGGAAAGGTTATGCTGACATTCTTCTTTGACCTAGATGGCCCCCTATTGATTCACTTCCTGTAGCACAGCATTACTTGCAAACCTTGACCACCTTTCGCCAAGCGATCAAATCAAAATGACCAGGCAATCTCACCTGCGGGGTCATTCTGCTTCATGACAATGCAAAGCCTCATATGGCTAACACAGCTGCGGCACTCCTGCAGAAATTCAAATGGGAGGTTCTTGGCCACCCTCCATGCAGTCTGAACCTCTCCCCCTGTGTTTACACCATTTTTGGTCCCCTTAAATAGGCTCTGAGGGGCAAACGATTCACCTCGGATGACAACGTCCAGCTGTATGTGCGGAACTGGTCAACATCGCAGCCCCGGGAATTTTACGAGACAGCTATTCACCGCCTTGTGTCAAAGTGGGACAGGTGTCTCAACAGCCAGGGTCAATACTTCTAACATATAGGTACTGTAATTACGCCTCTGGCTCATTTCTTTTTGAATGCCCCTTATAACATTCAGAAATAAAATTATATAATCTATTAAATAAACTACTCATTACTTTTATGTTAACCATATTGCCATTGACAAGAACATAATTAATATGCTGATTAGATAATTATATGACTTTATTGGAAAAGTCTTGACATGTGATAAGAAACCAGTATATAGAGCAGATTAAATTATATGAATAAGAAGTAGCACATTAAGTAATGCAAAACACTCAACTCTAGAAATAAATCTATTTTTAAAGATTTATATCTCCTGTAATGCAGGCGCCACTGGTGATGGTCATGCAATCAATTCTAGTCCATCAATAATAAATAAAACAATGGAAACTCTGGTAGGAATACCTCAGGCCAAGATGTTGGATTTGGTAGTCACGAGTGCATGAGGTGTGCTTGCTTGTGTGTATGAATGGTGTGTGTCTCTCTTTTACTGATGAATACTGTGGCTGGAAGCCTTATGTAATTGTCTTTTAATTGTCTACAACATAATGTGTCTTCTTTATGGTAAGGAGCAATCTGTCTTTTCCTAGATTTCAAATAATAAATAAAAGGAATCACCATTGACAGCTTAGGTAAAATAACATATTTCCATTTTTTCCTGTTCTCTGCTCTTTTAAACAAAAATGATAAAAAACGACCAATGCTTATTTATCTTTCAGAATATCTTCCATGGGGCATTATCACCAGATCAGTTACTGCTAGGGAGACCAGCCCCCGGAGGAGGTGGGCCCTCTGCACCAGCAGCACCTTTCACTCCTGTGCCACGCTTGCTGCTCTGTGGCAGTGGATCCCACCCAGGAGGAGGCGTAATGGGGGCTGCAGGGCTCATCGCAGCCCACAGTGCTATTCGTCTTCTGAAAAAGTCTTAAACTGATGGATTAAAAGATTTTACAGCTTTTCTGTTGTCATACATGTGGGTCTTGCTTACAGTCAGATACAATGAATAATATTGTGGGGCAGACAAGAACTGAAATACACTGTACATCTGAGACCGTAGAGCTTGAAAACAACTTTTAAATGCTAAGTTGCTAAATCTAGTTGCTCTTAATATCTAGTGTTTCTTGAAGGCTATTTATTTAATGAAAAGCTGAAGACTGAACCTCTATATTGTGTAGAAAATACATTCATTATGCAAAATACATCTGTGTGCAAAACTTTACATATAATGTTATCTTAGGAAAGAAATAACAGAGTTTCAACTTCTTCCACCTTCATATTTCCAATTTCCCAATAGTGCTAGATCATCCAGTGAATTTGTATGTGGAAGCTTAACAATACCTTCACAAGCCATATTATTTCCTAGCAAGTGAAACAAAAACTATTCAAAACTGCCATCCCAATGATAATTAATTCCTCTTATTGTCTATGATTGTATGTTTTCTTTGAAAGTTCATCCTGGTTAAAATCGCTGCACATGTGATAATGCTCAATCAGAAAAAAAAGCAAAGGAAACATATTAACAAGTTTCAAAGGCAAGAGTGCTCTACCAATAGATGACTGTCAATTTGTGAATCATTTTGCCAGCATACAGTAAATCATCACGTGAAAACAAATTATAACTCAAGGTATTGTGATGCTCAATCTAAGACCAACAACATTTATTGAACACAAATAAACATTCAGTAACAACAAATTAAAATCACTACCACTACTACTACTGCTGGTGCTACTACCTACTACTACTACTACTACTACTACTACTACTACTCTGTATGTATATGCATTGAAATTATAGTATTACATAAAGTTCCACTTACAACTTGTGATGGTGGAAGTGACACACTCATCAGCTGAAGCACTGTGCAACAGTGGTGATTGTGATTCACTTGTGGAGAGGAAGTTGGATAACAGCAACTCGGAGTGCATCCACTGGCAGGTGGCCTTGTATCAGCTCATTGTGGATGTTCAGATGACAGAACTGCATTAGTGTTGGCTTTCACACCGCAGTCACACATGGGACAATGTTATGCCTATCAGTAGATCTGCATCTTCCACTTGCAGACCTGTTGGAGTTACTAAATCACCCCAAACCCAGCCCCACCTCAAACCCCCTTGAACTGGCATGTAGGGCCATTACCTACCCAGCCTGTGCAAGGAAGGTGGAGCACCTTGCAAGGATCTGGGTCTTCTAGGAGTGAGGCAGGTCCTGGGTAAGTCCTTCAGCTCTTGGGAAGGAAGAGACAAACCATCATCCTCTGTGACCCAGGAGTAGAGAGACCTACAATGTGTTTGCAATGGTGATGAATGTGGACTCCTCAATGAGGAAGGCCGCAAAATATGCCCCTGATAAACTGATTTTAGAAACACATTTTTGGCCTGAAAATTTTGAAAAAAAAAAAAGTCCATCTGGATGAAGCAGTGGATAAGAATCAGTGTTCTTTTCAGCATTAATGGTTTGCTAAAAGCCTTCACTTGACCAAAGAGAGCTCCCAAGCTTCCTAACCACCACTAACCAGGTTAAATCAATCAATCAATACATAAGAAACAGTGAAGCCCACTGACTGCAGTAAAGTGGGCAACGTAACTACTTGTTGTTTTAGCCTGTCCAATCCAAACTTAAACTCAACCTTAATGGCCAGTAGAATCGGGCGGGCCTTGCAAAATATTAGACTTACTGATGACTATGACAAAGAAGACCTAAAACTGAGCTGCCTTCCCCAAATATGATTCAAACAGCATCACATACGAAGTGTATCAATGGCTGCACAGGGTACTAACAAACCAATATAGTTCACTTCATGATGTAATGAAATTCTAAAGGCTGAACACATATGACCAAAAATGTACTTGGCCAAAGGATCAACCACAATAAAAAGTGACAATATTGAAGACACATGAGAATAAGTCATCATCAACTGCACACCACCTAAGAAAGGCTTCTCATGGTGGCTGTTCATCCACAGTTTTGATTATACCCAGCTGAACAAGGGTGTGCCCACACTAAAGTACACAGACTGGTTAATGACTGAATAGAAAAACCACTGGAATGTCTTGTCCTGTTGAAGGTAACAACATTTTATGATGTGCCAGCACATGATTACTGCCTGAATTTTATTAATTTGAATTGGCTAGGGTCACTGCTTGGCATCACTTTTGAACCAAGTAATATAACAATGGATTCACAGACCGCAAAAAGGCCCATTGATGTTCTGGACATTTGGCTGAAAGTGAAGTTATAGGCATTATTGATTTACTTCTTGAGCTTCGTTGAATGACTGGCACCTGCAACTGCTGCAACATTGAACTAAAGTGCTCAACCAGTTCCCAGCATTGATTCATATGGTCCTGCCATAGCTCAAGAAATGTTTCATGTATGGTAGCACTTGACAAGCTAATACTGGAATCTTCTCATTGCCAATACAGTAAACCTCACTCTAAGGCAAACAACATTTACTGAGCACAAATAAACATTCTGTAGCAACAAATTAAAAGTGTCTTCGTGGATGGATCACTTAGGACCACTCGTAATCAACATTTGTTGGCCTTCCTTTTTGCCCAGTATTCTTTCATACGCAACGAATGGGCTATCTTTCATTGCATAGACCACGTATGTTGGTTAGTTTTTCTGTCTTCTTCCTCAAAACCCAATGGGTTTGTGATTTTTCCGATTTCATTTCTGTCATATAGATTTGGAGACCCTAATTCTCTCAGGTCTTTTTCCGTCTGTTTGTACCAGTTCAGTCTTGTAGTTTTGTTCTTTAAAAATGTATGGATTTTGTGCATCAACCTGTTTGAGTCCATTCTTTCTAAATGCCCCATGAATTGGATTCTTCTCATGTGCATCGTGTCTGTTATTTTGGAGACATTTTTATATATTTCTGCATAGGGTTTTGGATAACGCACACCATCTTTAGTTCTTGGTCCTAGAATTTTCCTCATTCTTTTACATTCTTTCACTTACAATTCCCCTTTTAGTGTTCTGTGTTGAAGATTTGGTGTCTCAGATGCATAGAGAGCTTTGAGTTTAATTACTGTTGTGTAATGTTGTATTTTGCAGTTCCACGAGAGACTCTTTTTGTTGTAAACGTTTTTTGTTAACTGAAAAGCCGTCTCCATTTTCTGGACTCTTGATCTGACAGATTTCTTTTCATTACAATTTTTTGCAATCCATTCACCAAAATATTTAAATTCTTTTACTCAAGAGATGTAGTTATTACCAATTTTGAGATCAGAAGGTGCCTCTTTGATGTCAGTCATAAATTTTGTTTTTTCAAATGAAATTTCTAATCCTATTTTTGCTGCCTGCTCTTGTAATAATTCTAGCTGTTTCTGTGCATCAGTAATGTCTTGTGCAATTATTGCCATGTCATCATCAAATGCTAAACAGTATAATTCTATGCCCTTTACGATTTGGTCCCAGTCTGTGTGCCGGTGCACCTCCTTTTCTCCATTCTCGAACAACTTTTTCAAGAGCACAATTGAAGAGCACTGGGGACAGTCCATCCCCTTGTCATACTCCTGTGTCTATTTCAAATTCTGTGCTCAATTCTCCCATAAATTTTACTTTGAATCTGGTCTCCATAAGTGTTTCTTTTATGATGTTTGTTGTCTTTTGATTTAGTCCAAATTCTGATAATACTTCAAAAAGGGATTCTCCATCTATACTGTCATATAATGTCTATTATTCCACAAAACCAAATAATAATAGTTCTCAGAATGAGATTTTCACTCTGCAGCGGAGTGTGTGCTGATATGAAACTTCCTGGCAGATTAAAACTGTGTGCTGGACCGAGACTTGAACTCAGGACCTTTGCCTTTCACAGGCAAGTGCTCTACCAACTTAGCTACCCAAGCACAACCCACACCCCGTCCTCACAGCTTTACTTCTGCCAGTACCTTGCCTCCTACCTTCCAAACTTTACAGAAGCTCTCCTGTGAACCTTGCAGAACTAGCCCTCCTGAAAGAAAGGATATTGTGGGGACATGGCTTAGCCACAGCCTGGGGGATGTTTCCAGAATGAGATTTTCACTCTGCAGCGGAGTGTGCGCTAATATGAAACTTCCTGGCAGATTAAAACTGTATGCCGGACCGAGACTCGAACTCGGGACCTTTGCCTTTCACAGGCAAGTGCTCTCACCAACTGAGCTACCCAAGCACAACCCACACCCCGTCCTCACAGCTTTACTTCTGCCAGTACCTTGCCTCCTACCTTCCAAACTTTACAGAAGCTCTCCTGTGAACCTTGCAGAATTAACACTGCTGAAACATCCCCCAGGCTGTGGCTAAGCCATGTCTCCACAATATCCTTTCTTTCAGGAGTGCTAGTTCTGCAAGGTTCGCAGGAGAGCTTCTGTAAAGTTTGGAAGGTAGGAGGCGAGGTACTGGCAGAAGTAAAGATGTGAGAATGGGGCGTGGGTTGTGCTTGGGTAGCTCAGTTGGTAGAGCACTTGCCCGTGAAAGGCAAAGGTCCCGAGTTCGAGTCTCGGTCCGGTACACAGTTTTAATCTGCCAGGAGTTTCATATCAGCGCACACTCCGCTGCAGAGTGAAAATCTCATTCTGGAAACATCCCCCAGGCTGTGGCTAAGCCATGTCTCTGCAAAAGAACTTGCAAAACAACTTGCCCCCCTTCTAACAGCCGTGTACCGCAAGTCTCTAGAGGAACGGAAGGTTCCAAATGATTGGAAAAGAGCACAGGTAGTCCCAGTCTTCAAGAAGGGTCGTCGAGCAGATGCGCAAAACTATAGACCTATATCTCTCTTGTAGAATTTTAGAACATGTTTTTTGCTCAGTATCATGTCGTTTTTGGAAACCCTGAAACTACTATGTAGGAATCAACATGGATTCCGGAAACAGCGATCGTGTGAGACCCAACTCGCTTTATTTGTTCATGAGACCCAGAAAATATTAGATACAGGCTCCCAGGTAGATGCTGTTTTTCTTGACTTCCGGAAAGCGTTCGATACAGTTCCGCACTGTCGCCTGATAAACAAAGTAAGAGCCTACGGAATATCAGACCAGCTGTGTGGCTGGATTGAAGAGTTTTTAGCATGTTGTTATCAATGGAGAGACGTCTACAGACGTTAAAGTAACCTCTGGCGTGCACAGGGGAGTGTTATGGGACCATTGCTTTTCACAATATATATAAATGACCTAGTAGATAGTGTCCGAAGTTCCATGCGGCTTTTCGCGGATGATGCTGTAATATACAGAGAAGTTGCAGCATTAGAAAATTGTAGCAAAATGCAGGAAGATCTGCAGCGGATAGACACTTGGTGCAGGGAGTGGCAACTGACCCTTAACATAGACAAATGTAATGTATTGCGAATACATAGAAAGAAGGATCCTTTATTGTATGATTATATGATAGTGGAACAAACACTGGTAGCAGTTACATCTGTAAAATATCTGGGAGTATGCGTGCGGAACTATTTGAAGTGGAATGATCATATAAAATAAATTGTTGGTAAGGCGGGTACCAGGTTGAGATTCATTGGGAGAGTCCTTAGAAAATGTAGTCCATCAACAAAGGAGGTGGCTTACAAAACACTCGTTCGACCTATACTTGAGTATTGCTCATCAGTGTGGGATCTGTACCAGATCGGGTTGACGGAGGAGATAGAGAAGATCCAAAGAAGAGCGGCGCATTTCGTCACAGTTTTATTTGGTAACTGTGATAGCATTACGGAGATGTTTAACAAACTCAAGTGGCAGACTCTGCAAGAGAGGCGCTCTGCATCGTGGTGTAGCTTGCTCGCCAGGTTTCGAGAGGGTGCGTTTCTGGATGAGGTATCGAATATATTGCTTCCCCCTACTTATACCTCCCGAGGAGATCACGAATGTAAAATTAGAGAGATTAGAGCGCGCACGGAGGCTTTCAGACAGTCATTTTTCCCGCGAACCATACGCGACTGGAACAGGAAAGGGAGGTAATGACAGTGGCACGTAAAGTGCCCTCGCCACACACCGTTGGGTGGCTTGCGGAGTATAAATGTAGATGTATATGTAGAATATCCTTTCTTTCAGGAGTGCTAGTTCTGCAAGGTTCACAGGAGAGCTTCTGCAAAGTTTGGAAGGTAGGAGGCGAAGTACTGGCAGAAGTAAAGCTGTGAGGATGGGTCGTGGGTCATGCTTGGGTAGCTCAGTTGGTAGAGCACTTGTCCATGATAGGCAAAGGTCCCGAGTTCGAGTCTCAGTCCGGCACACAGTTTTAATGTGCCAGGAAGTTTAATAATAGTTCTTTATGAAAAGTAATATATGTAATAGTTCCTGATTGAAATTGACATAAGTCCAATCACTACCACATCCACTACTTCATAACCATAAGACTGAAATTACATTAATAAACCAAGTTCTGCTTATTTCTTGTGGTAATGGAAATCCAGCAGCCAGATCACTGTTTTGCACAAGCCTAAATTGGCCCAGGTAAACATCAACAGCAACTGTAGTTGACCCCTAGAAGTGAAGTTGGATATAACAACTGGGAGTGAGTCTGCTATTGGGCAGCTTTATATTACGTTGGAGCATTAGTTCATAGCATTTTCCATAAGTTTAATAAACACAACAGATACAGATAACAGAGACTTTAGTCATCAATAATATGAGGTGCATTCAAGTTCTAAGGCCTCCGATTTTTTTTCTAATTAACTACTCACCCGTAATCAATGAAACTGGAGTTACTTCTCGACGTAATCACCCTGCAGACGTACACATTTTTCACAACGCTGACGCCATGATTCCATGGCAGCGGCGAAGGCTTCTTTAGGAGTCTGTTTTGACCACTGGAAAATCGCTGAGGCAATAGCAGCACGGCTGGTGAATGTGCGGCCACGGAGAGTGTCTTTCATTGTTGGAAAAAAACCAAAAGTCACTAGGAGGCAGGTCAGGTGAGTAGGGAGCATGAGGAATCACTTCAAAGTTGTTATCACGAAGAAACTGTTGCGCAATGTTAGCTCGATGTGCGGGTGCGTTGTCTTGGTGAAACAGCACATGCGCAGCCCTTCCCAGACGTTTTTGTTGCAGTGCAGGAAGGAATTTGTTCTTCAAAACATTTTCGTAGGATGCACCTGTTACCGTAGTACCCTTTGGAACGCAATGGGTAAGGATTATGCCCTCACTGTCCCAGAACATGGACACCATCATTTTTTCAGCACTAGCGGTTACCCAATATTTTTTTGGTGGCAGTGAATCTGTGTGCTTCCATTGAGCTGACTGGTGCTTTGTTTCTGGATTGAAAAATGGCATCCACATCTCCTCCATTGTCACAACTGATGAAAAGAAAGTCCCATTCACGCTGTCGTTGCGTGTCGACATTGCTTGGCAACATGACACACGGGCAGCCATGTGGTCGTCCGTCAGCACTCGTGGCACCCACCTGGATGACACTTTTCGCATTTTCAGGTCGTCATGCAGGATTATGTGCACAGAACCCACAGAAATGCCAACTCTGGAGGCGATCTGTTCAACAGTCATTCGGCGATCCCCAAAACAATTCTCTCCACTTTCTCGATCATGTCCTCAGACCGGCTTGTGCGAGCCCGAGGTTGTTTCGGTTTGTTGTCACATGATGTTCTGCCTTCATTAAACTGTTGCACCCATGAACGCACTTTCGACACATCCATAACTCCATCACCACATGTCTCTTTCAACTGTTGATGAATTTCAATTGGTTTCACACCACGCAAATTCAGAAAACGAATGATTGCACGCTGTTCAAGTAAGGAAAACGTTGCCATTTTAAGTATTTAAAACAGTTCTCATTCTCGCCGCTGGTGGTAAAATTCCATCTGCCGTACGGTGCTGCCATCTCTGGGACGTATTGACAATGAATGCAGTCTCAGTTTAAAACAATGCGCATGTTTCTATCTCTTTCCAGCCCGGAGAAAAAAAATCGGAGGCCTTAGAACTTGAATGCACCTTGTATATTCTCCTTCACTACAACAGTTTGCCAATGCTGGGATAACTTTTCAATGCAGCGATTGTAGAAATCACACGGTTTTTAGGTGAAGAACTCGTTGAGCCATGTTCAGAATGCATTTTCATCTGGAAAGGTAGTTCCTTGAAGGTTGTTCGACAGTGGAAAAAGTGAAAATCTGAGGGTGCAAGGTCAGTTGAATACGTAGGGTGTGAAACGACTTCCCAATCCAACTCCTGTACACTGTTTTTTGTCAGTCTAGCAGAATGCATGCGGGAGTTATCGTGGAGTAGCATCACTTCATGCAGTGTTCCTGGTCGTTGTTTTTGGACTGCCTCTGCATGACATCAGAGTTGTTGACAACAAATGTCAGCACTGATGGTTACACCTCAGGGAAGCAATTTATAGTACACCACACCATCACTGTTCCATCAGATGCATAACATTTGTGGATGCGCTGGTCTTTGTTTGTGAAGCTGCTGCTTTATTTGGTCTCAACCATTTCTTGCTTTTCCTTATATTTGCATAGAGACTCCATTTCTCATTGCCTGTAGGACAGGAATGGTCAGTACTGTTCACGAACCAACTGGTGACAAGCAAGCAGAGATGCACTTATGGTCCCTGCTGATTTTTGTGATTTTGGCTTCAAGCAAGCTGTAATCATACACCCAATTTTTGAACCTTCCTCATTGCACGCAAATGTTGCATGACAGTGGAATGATCACAGTTCATCAAATTTGCCATTTTTTGAGTACACTGATATGATCATTGTGGATTAATGAGTTCAAACGATCTTCATAAAACACTGAAAACTAATGTCAAAACAATCCTCCTTAGAATGAGAAAACAATTTTCTTGCCGTGCTCTGTCCAATGACATTAACACCACACACAGCGCAAATGTTTCTGGCTGCCTCCGCAGCTGTCACCCATCTGTTGAATTCAAACAGAAGAATATGTAAGAAATGTTCCATTTTCTCCACTTGACACTGTTTTCTAGCACTCATAACTCCACTGACTACCTCCAAATGACAAATGTAAACTCAAATAGCAACAATGAACTACAAATAAACAAAAATGCTACCATCTTATGCACCAACCTAATATTTGCTCACAATGGAATTTCACATGATCGGCCCACAATAACGTTAGTTCTCCCACTGAAGGTGCCCTCACCAAATATGGCGAATGTTAGTCATGTCATCTATATCTTTCATTTGCATCTCTGGCAGCATTACCAAATAAGAGACATTCTGAAACTTTTGAGATCCAAATTCCTGTTTTTCTGAAAACTTATCTTGAAAGACTCCATAACATGATTCCCTGAGAAAGTCTTTTCTTAAATAATACTTCACAGACAGGCAAGATACCTCCAAGACTCAAAATTACATTCGCAAAGTAATTGCCTCACTTTTAGGGAAGAAAAATGAATTATTGGGGTGGGAACGAAATGTGGGCTGCGAGTCATGGGACTCCTCAAATGTGTTTTAGAAAGTCTGTGAGTGGTTTGTAGGTATGATGAAATGAGCTCCCACATGCTTTGATCTATGACTGCCTCTCCAAAATTGTTTCCTAAACCTAAGCATGAATAACCTCATATTAAATCCTGTAATTATTCTCCAGTTTGATTATAGTAATGTGTCCTCCATTCTCAGCAAAGAAAATGAACAAGATTATTTCAGCCACACTTGCTGCTTTTCTCTCACTTACTGATTGCCACTTCACCTTTGTTTCAAATTTACGATCTTAAATATCATTACTAATTGACCTAGATTAAATGCATTTAGCATCTACAGGGTGTTTCACAATTCATGTTACACACCTCAAGAGGTTGTACAGGGGACTTAGTAGAACAAGTTTTACATAAGAACCCTTGTCCAGAAATGTCATCCAACAATCCTACAGTGCATCAAAGTTCTAGGTGCCTACACCTGTAAATATATGTATGTACAGGGTGATCCTGGTAAGGGCACCTATACAGGTAATGAACGAATTGAATGTTACAAGCAAAAATTGTTACAATACCTCTACTGTGGAATACATGTAGTGATATTGTTGTTGCGAAGATTGTAGGGTATGCAACTTTTAGAGTCGGTAGTATGGACCGAAACAACAAAAAATGTCAAGTAAATATAGGCTATAAAATGCACACCATAAGAGCTATGTGCACTTGTTCCATAGAGAAGATGTGTTTCACCGTAGTGAAGGTGAACAAATAATCATAGCTCCTCAGATATGCATTTTAGAGTCCATGTTTACTGGACATCTTTTCCTTCTTTTGATTCATACTACCTCCTCTGAAAGTTGTCTACCCTACAGACTTAGCAGCAACAGTACCAGTACATGTATTCCACTGTCAGAGGTATCAGAATGGTTTTCACTTATAACTTTCACTCATTCGTGTCCAGTGGTTACCTCAAATTGATACATTCTACAAAGTTTGTAGCATTATAATGGAATCACCCTACATTCATTTACAACTGCCAGTGCTATAATCTTGATGCTCTGTAGCATCACTGGGTGACATTTCCAGACATGGGTTCCTATGTAAAACTTGTATTAATTCCCCTCTACAGCCTCTAGAAGTGTGTAACATGAATTGTGAGGTCCCTGTATATATTGAAATGCATAAAATAAATTTAATTTCTTAAAAAGAAGGGCACTAAGTGCCTGAAACCAGTTAAGAAATTAAATTTCTTTTATACAGCTGAGGATGGATAAAATATTAGATTTGGCATCTGTTTACTGAATCATAAGCATTAATTAAATGTATTTAGCATCTGTTGACCGAACCAAAAATACTAATCCATTTCCTGGATTAGATGGAATCTATATTATACTACACAGCTAAGGTCACCAATTACAGATGCAGAGACAAGTTGCCTATCTAATGGCTTCCAGGGGCAAAAAATTACATTTTCACTACTTTATATAATTACTGACCAAATTTAAAATGCTGATATAATCTATTCATTAGGGGATGTAATCTTATATCAAAGCATTAACTTAATAAGCCAGTTATTAAAGTTAGAAGCTGTGTACATGGCTTGATGCAGCATAACTCAGAACACACAAATTACTCTTCACCTAGTATCTAAGAACAGGAGCACTTAGCAACTTCCAAAAACCTTCACACATAATTTCACACCTTTTCAAAACTTTTTCTGACTGACACCCTCCACAAAACAATGAAAGGAAAAACGTTCATTGCTAACTACATTTTCACTGTTCATGCAGTGAAACTTCAGCATTGGACACAACATTTTAAGCTTTTACTTCTTTACTACAAACTATTTGCAACACATTTTCCATATAGTATCTACATGTACCACTGAATACGCATGCAAAATTATATCATTGTATGACACATATTTCAGAAGACATGATATCGTGAATACTGAGATGGATGAAAATCTAGCTTTTTAAATATGGGTTTGGGGGGCTACTGATAGCAACTGATTGCAAACCTTCCAGAAATGAATACTGTCATGAGGTCTTAGATATGATCACCAATTGAATCTCAGAAGTACACACAAAATTAACTTTGCAGATCTTCTCTTTCATCATTTCAAAAAATGAAACATGTTTTCTTTTTTATCTGTCAGGATGGGTCCCTGGACCATCTTACATAAATTTCTCTTAGGTGACAATTCATCTAATTAATGAAAGATCACACTGACAGAAAGAGAATTGTCCAATATGAAATAATAAAATATTATTACTCCAAAACATATGGCTGTTGGCAGCTGAATACAAATTGAGCAAGGCAATAGTCTTTCTCCCTTTAGTTCTAACACAATGAAAGTTGCAAAATAAATTTTTGTAGATGCTGCTACTCCATGTCTTCATATAAAATATAACATTCGACCAGAACCTGGTAGTGATACAGATACAAATAAAGGGAAAAAATTCTTACCTATATTAATGGAAAACCATAAATACTGCAATCAGAATCTTACTTCAAATCTAGTACATCTAAAAACCTGTATACACTGCATCCAACCAAACTAATGGACTTTATGTTACTGTCTTTAATACTACTTCATAGCAAACTTGATAAGAAAATGTACACAGTAGTAAATCTGAAATCAAGTCACCAATGCGCAAAGCACACAAGAGGTTCACAATAAACAGTGAGGAAATGTACAGCTGCCTGAAGAGCAAGTAACCTGAGGTAAGTAGTGAAAATGTAAAATGCATGGACCAAATCTTCTAACATATTAAAAGCATATTGTACCCATTCCAATTAAAAATTGCTTATGATGATTATGAAACAAAAGTATGTAAAAATTTGCAAGTTGAGAAGTATACATTCGTTTAAAAAAGGCTATGCAGATATCGTTTGATATTTCTGTGGATAAAAGCTAAGCTAGTTTCCTGTTCATGAGTAGGAGGCAGAGGCCTAATTTTCCAAAGACAGTGCAGAGAAAATATATGTCCATGGACTTGTATTTCCACTCACAGATACACCTGTGATGTGTTTTTATTGTTGTTCTTATCAACAATGAGAGTATTTAAGGTGGGAACAATAGTGTAGGAACAGGGAAGTTAATTTTTGTGATGGTTTCCACTTTTGAACACTACAATTGATGGCTTCCTAGCAGGGAAGTTCCCTAGATGTTTGTAATAAATATTGTATTTCCCTTTGTGATATATAGACATAAATTCCCAGACAGAGCAGGCCTGTGGACAATTTTTGTTACACTTTACAACTAAAATTTCTTGCGAATATCTACAGTCGTCTTTACATAATGGTCTCCTTTTATTGCAGTTCTTTTCTCCATAACATCCGACTTCCTCTCTGGAAACTGTAATATGTCAGTGTGGTGAAATAAGTTAAAAGAAATACCCACCACTGATCAAACCCATTATATTTCAACACCTCCTCCAGCTGCTTTAAATGTGTCTGAATACTGCTGATACAAAATGTCACAGTCCTCAGTTGTTTTCTCACAGAATATACCTCATTTACATTCATAGGTCCGATAATAGTGTTCCTGGATTTGGAGAAAGCATACGAGAGTGTTCCATGGGCTAAAATAAGGGAATGCTTGAGAAAACATAATGTTCCTGCTTCATTAATTAAAGAAAAGTTCAGATACTGTATGAAGGTTGTGAAAGTAGTGTACAAGTGGGAGGTGAAAGATCAAAATACATTAACACAACAAGAGGTGTTCATCAAGGCAGTTCACTTTTCCTGTCACTCTTTACTACATTAAGGAATACAATCATGAAAGAAATTAAGAGTAGTAGAAAATTGAGACCTCAAAGCTTTTGCTTTTGTTGATGACACCACCTTCTGAGGAGAGATGGAAAGGCTGAAGGTTCAGAGAAGACTGGACTACTGAAATAAAAAATTTAAAGAATTAAAGTTGACTGTGAGTAACAGCAAGACTTTGGCAATGAAGATGGGTAACATCATACTGGCAGAAGAGAAGGTTTGATGTGTGAAAAGTTTCAGTTATCTCGGTAGTGTCGCATTAAGTGATGGAAATGCCAAACTAGAAGTTTTAAACAAAGCAATAAAAGGATCCAGGTACTTCCATCAACTATGAAACTTAATCTGGGAAAAAGGAAACCCTTTAAGAGCTAAACAGACCAAGAATAAAGCCTATCTCCTGACAATCATGACACATAGTCTAGACACCTGTGTTATAAATAAGAGAAAACAGTCAGATACAGGCATGTCAAACGAAGTGCCTTAGGTCAGCTCTACAAAAAACCAAGAGAGACAGAGTCATAAATGAATATGTAGAGAGAGAACTGCAGATGACACTGACCATGGTGGAAAAAATTAGCACTGCAAGATTAAACTGGTTAGGTCATGTGAAGTGAATGCACCCAGCTCAAACTCCACATCAATAGCTGCAGATGGAGATACCAGCAAATAGACCTATTGGGTAGCCTACAAAGAGAAGGACATATCAGGTTAATGATCTCAAGAGGAGAGGGGTAGCATGGTATGCACTGGAGTGAGGCAACGTATCCCAGGACAGAAATCAATGGAAGCACACTGTTCACAATGTTCCTAACCAGCTTGCAGGAAGGAAATTCTGATGATGATGATGATGACATTCAGAGGTGTACTGTGATGTCACCGCCAGACACCACACTTGCTAGGTGGTAGCCTTTAAATTGGCCGCGGTCCGCTAGTATACGTCGGACCCGCGTGTCGCCACTATCAGTGATTGCAGACCGAGCGCCGTCACACGGCAGGTCTAGAGAGACTTCCTAGCACTCGCCCCAGTTGTACAGCTGACTTTGCTAGCGATGGTTCACTGACAAATTACGTTCTCATTTGCCGAGACGATAGTTAGCATAGCCTTCAGCTATGTCATTTGCTACGACCTAGCAAGGCACCATTACCAGTTACTATTGATGCTGTAAAACATGTACCGTCAAGAGCGATGTTCACCAATTATGGATTAAAGTTTTAAGTATTCCAGCAGCTACATACTATTTTTGTTAGTCTCATTTACTTGTCCTGTTC
This sequence comes from Schistocerca cancellata, assembly GCF_023864275.1. Taxonomy (NCBI): domain Eukaryota; kingdom Metazoa; phylum Arthropoda; class Insecta; order Orthoptera; family Acrididae; genus Schistocerca; species Schistocerca cancellata. Next base: position 743,277,156 of record NC_064628.1, on the reverse strand, counting down.
CAGACCTCACGCCAGCCTGCGTGAGCTAAAACACGTGCCTTTCGGCTTCCTGTCCTAGTGGGTTGTCTGTCTTGCCAATCCACAAAATCCACAACAGTGTACACTGCATGTTGTCAATTAATCTCAAAAATTACTCTGGGGAGCAACAAAAAAACAAAAGTATTTCTTGGCAGTCAGTATAAGAACAATAAAAAAACTGAAGATAATCACTCCTCTGATGTACAGGGTACACTTGACTGCACATTCACAAGGACAGGGATGTGGGCTGTTGCACAATTCATGCAATGCATCAATATGAGTATAGTTACATACAATAAACAAATGAAACAAAGAATCAATAAAGTTCTTAAAAACACACAAATACAGAGAGAGGGAGACAGGGGGTGGGGGGGGGGGAGAGACAGAGCGATGATGTGCACATATTCTATGACAGGTATTAAAACTTAAAATATAAACAACACTCAATAGCAATAAACAAAAAATTACAGCACAAACATGTCACTGGTCGATCGCTGATCCCAATGCATTGAACTAAGCACTTACCCTTGCAAAATATTAAACCTTAAACCTTTCAGGGTGGAATCCAGACAAGCGACAAAATGCTAAAATATATATCACTGTTGCCTTGTTGGCTGTCCCCTTGCCAGAATATAAATGGATATGACACACAGAATCAAAATGTCCTAAACCACATCCTTGCTGATTTTGAGATTGTGGCATGTAAGCATGCTCCTGACATCTGTTCACATTATGATGAACCAGATTTATCTATATCTATAGCCTGACATTGTTTACACAAACATTCACAAAAAGCAGAATATCCAATTTCTCAGATATTCTTTACCGTATGGGTCCAAAGCACAAAGCATTATCTGCAATTTGTTATTCCTCACCTTCACTCACTTTTCCTCCCACTGTTGCATGACTTTCTATTCAACAATATGGTAGACATTTACAGCCCTTCTAGAGCAGTGGTAGTCAAACTTTTTGCTCAAAAGCCAATATTGACATTTTGGAGTTGCACCTCTCGCCGCATCTTATCACTAATTGGTAACCTACGTTCATTAGTATGTTATTAGCCCCCAAAAGACTAGCTACAGTAAGGGCGTGAGAAGTTGGGGACTGGCATCCAAGTACTGATCTTTAAAAGTTGGCACCATTCGGAACTTGTGCTAAGTGTTATCCATTTCACATTGCTGCCACCCTCGGCAACACTGTTTGTCTGACTAACTGTTATTGTGTTGCTGTGAGCCAGTGAGTAATAACAGTATCTGTATTTATATTTAAATGTATTTTGCAATATGAGACATGATCACACATGTTTACTAAATGTTTTGAATATTATTTTTTTGTTCTCAATGCATTGTATTACAACAGCTTTAATTCCTTCCTATAAATATGTACCACACCTGAAAACCATCATCTCTATAATGTGCATTCACGAATCCATGTTACTTCCATTTGTAACTTATAAGCAGCTCATTGGTACAAGTCGTGCACAGCTGTAAGTGTTCAGTACTGGAAGACAAATGATAAAACATCCCCCTCTGTCACATGCTGCATACCCACACTGACTGCACTACTTTTCTTAGAGATTCCACCAATCTTTCAGCTTTCCTTTGTTTGCTTATAATAGACTTTCCAAATGAGCTCAGATGCTTCTTTTTCCTCGAAAGTTCTCTTTAATTTTCTTATGGGTAGCTCCTACCTTTATCCTAGCCATACATAGTTCTACAAATATACATTTTTCCTTACCTGCTTAGCCATTGTGCATTTTCTATCACACTCATTCTTTAGACGTCTGTATTCCCTTTTGATCTGCTTCATTTTATACTTTCTTTCATCAATTAAAAGTCAATACCTTGTGTGTTATCCAAAGATTTCTACTGGACCTATACTTTTTTGCCTTTTTATGCTTTTTTAAAGGACTTGTAGTCCGGGGTGATATGTTACAATACAGCATCACCGGTCTATTGCGGTCTATCCTTTTTTTTTTTTTTTTAAGGCTCTACTGCCTTCACTATTTATTCTCTCAGAGCTACCCATTCATCTTCTATTGTATGGGAGAAGTTACAAGATGGCGTCTAGTGCGGTTGTGTGTAGTGATCAAGCGAACAAAAGTTACAGTTGTGCCTTAAAAACAGGTGTCTATGGGAATTGTAGTAGTGCAATCGTGAAGCTAAAAGAACGAATTTCAAGTTTACAAAAAACTGTGGACGTTTTAAGATATGACATTTCGCATTTAAGAAACGAAAATGCTGAGCAGCGGAAAGTCCCTCGCAACATGGCGCCAATTGTAAATAATAAGTCGAGTAAAATTTACGAAAATACGTGTTGCGTGTGTAAAAAGTACAACACTTTCAGTGACAGGATGTGCTTAGCTCGCACTAAAATATCCTTTGCGGAAAGGAGACATGCAGAATCGGAGAAATTCCAGTGTGTAGCAACTACATCTAACGAACAAAATCAGAATATTACGCCTAAAACATCTAAAGCTGTGAAAAAAATTGCGAATGATTCCTCGTTACACATTACGACAAGGAACAGGTTTGATGTGCTACAAAAAGATGAAAATTGTGAACAACAAAGCACTGGGGTAAATAAAAACTTCATAGTTCAAGAAAACAGCATAAGTAGCAAGAAACATTCGTACAACAGACACAGCACTAACACAAAAAGTTCACCTAAACACAAAAATGAATAACAGTGTTTGCAGACAGCCATGGGCGATCAGTTGCAGCTAACTTAATGCATCAAAGTCATAATAATTTCGTAATCCAAGGAAATGTTATACCAGGTGCACCATTAACTTCAATACTTGAAAGCTGTAACAACTTACAAGATCTCACAACGAATGACACAGTTATAATCTGGGGTGGCACAAATGATGTAGCCAAAAACGAAGCAGACAAAGCATTAAATGCTATAACATCAGCATTAATTAAGCTTCAGCACACAAATGTAATCATAGTAGGGATACCCCATAGATATGATGTTGAAAGCTGGTCTTGTGTGAATGATGAAACCAGGCGAACAAATAGGAAAATAGTGAAATCTTTCCAAAACATTAAGTTTGTAACAGTCCCTGAGAACAGAGACTGGTACACTTCTCACGGACTACACCTAAATGCTAATGGCAAGGAAGAAATGGCCAGAACTCTACTTGCAGCCATCTCTCCAAAAAATCAACTAAAGCCTGCAATATCACTTGAGTGGAAGGATCCAGATGGAACTGAGCAAATAATACCACAGCAATAAAAAATTACAGTACCAGAAATCAACCACAATGTTGTCAAGAGGACAGTAACGAACAATGGAGTAGGAAGATCAGTTTGCAGGAACAGGATATTCAAAAGTCCATAAACACATTGTGCTCCTAGATCCTCAAGACCAATAAAACCCAGAGTTCAAAGTGACATGTTTTTGTGGGAAAGTAAAGCAACTAACAAATTCCCAGGATTGGGTAAAAACAACTGGTCAAGCCAGCTAGTTAAAACAACAGAAGCTGTTGCATCAACTGCAGGCTCTTCAGCATCACTTACTCAATTAAATGTGGTGGAGTATACAACTCCAGTTACTGCAACACCAGGCAGCTCGGCAACTCCTCGGACTGTACGGAGCAAGAAGGCACCTCAACAGCTACCTTGACAACTAGACAGACAGAAGCCAGGTTGGGTAGTAGATCGAGAAATGCAAGATCGCCAAAGAACAGGAACACTTTTAGTGCCTGGATCCAGAACTTATGTAAGTGAACCAACTCAGTGCATTTTAAAGGAAGATAATCAGAGTGACCAGTTAAAAATACCACTAAGGCTCATGCACCTAAACATACAGTACCTTAGAAATAAGCTTAATATATTACAGGTTTTTGTAAGTGAACAGTCACCTCATACAGTAGTGTTAACTGAGCATGGATTAAAATCTGATGAAATTATTTACTGTAAACTAGAGGGCTACTCCTTAGCAAATAGTTATTGTAGACAGCAACATAAGGATGGTGGTGTGGCAGTTTACATTAGTGAGAATCTTGAGTACAAGAAAATAAACTATCTAGACCAGTACAACAAAGAAGGCTTGATTGAAGTGACAGGCATTGAAGTCCACACCAAAGAGTGTAGAGAGGTTATGAGAAAACATAAAGTTATTGGGATTTACCATCCACCAAAGGCTGATGTAGTTAGCTTCATAGACATATTTAGTAGTTAACTCATATAATCTCATAAATGTAGTAAATAGTGATACCAGGGTAACAAAGTCCATATCTAGCAGAATTGATTACATTATACCATGTAAACATATTAAAGACAGTGTTAGGTGCTGGAATATAAATTTTCACTACTCTGACCACAAATGCCAGCTTGTAGAGTATGTAAACACAAGCATCCCAAAAATGACAAAAGTTATCGAAAATAAAAGAATCCTAAAAGAGGGTAACATCCTTGCCCTAAGAAATAAATTAGCTATAGAGGACTGGGATCTGGTTTACCAGACTGAAGGATCTGAAAACAAATGGGCCAAATTCTATGATACTATGCTAAGACACTTTGACAGATGCTGCACTGTTAAGAAAATACAAAGAGTGTTCACCCATAACCAAAGTCAAAAACCAACAGACTGATACTTCCAGCAAATATGATAAAACTCAGGCAAAACATCCAGGACCTGGATGTGTTACACAAGTCAACAAACCTGCAAGTTTTTAAGGCCAAGTACAACGAAGCCAAGAAAATCTTTAAGAAAGAGCTTTCGAATCTAAGAAAACAGATATACAGCAGTGAAATAGCTCAATCAGACAATATAGCCAAGACCTCATGGAGAATTGTAAATCAATTTTGCAAAGCCACACCGAAGCCAGAAACTGAAATTTTAATTATAAGACATGAAGAGAAACACAATTAAAGATCCTAATAAAGTCTGCAGTGTTTTCAATAAATACTTTATATCTGCAGCTGTTAGTCCAATTAATAACACAGTTGTTAGTAGTGAGATAAAGCTCTGCCCCTTTGAAGAGCCACCTTTTGAAATCAAACAAGTAAGTGAAAAAGAAATAGGCAGGATAATAAATAACCTAAAGAATAAGTTCTCATCTGGATGGGATGGTTTGAGTAGTATCGTGATTAAAAAATGTAATAAGGAATTAGTTAAAATAATCACCCACCTGATAAACTGCAGTATCAGAGAACATACATTTCCAAATGTATTGAAATGGAGCACAGTTAAACCAGTGCATAAAAAAGGATCCAAGGAAGAGGTTTCAAATTTCAGGGCCATATCATTAATACCTGTCTGCAGCAAAGTATTTGAAGTTGTGCTGCTGACACAACTTAGTGACTATTTCTTGAAAAATAAGTTCCTAACAGAGACACAACACAGATTCCGAAAAGATCATAGTACTATCACAGCAATTACAGAATTTCTTCACAAAACGTATGGTGCCCTTGATCAAGAAATGCAAACAGCTGGCATATTTCTAGACCTTACTAAAGCCTTTGACTCTGTAAACCATGAGTTACTTTTAAGTAAACTTGAGTCATACAATGTAAATGCTGCATCCATGCAATTGCTGGCTACATATTTATTTAACTGCATGCAGTGTACAAAGCTGACTTACAAAATCAATAATCAGATCATTAATTTCCACTCCAAATATGAGACAGTCACACAAGGTGTACCCCAGGGCTCAATTTTGGGCCCTTTCCTTTTCCTAGTGTACAAAAATGATATAGAACAACCTTTCAACTCCCAATTGGTAACCTATGCAGACGATACCTCACTGTTTTCTTGGTAAACAAAGTAATGAGTTAACGTTGGTAGCAACTGAGGGACTACAGCAAATAACTACTTATTCCCAAGATCAAGGTTTGAAAGTTAATATCAGTAAATCTCAGTTATTGCCATTTAAACTTACAAACTCACACCAAACCTCTATCAGTAACATAGGTGGAATTGAAGTAGTGGACACAGAAGGCTGCAGAATTCTAGGTATTCACCTAGATGAAAATCTAAGATGGGTAAACCATATCAAATTTTTATGCAATAAAATCAGCAGTTCATTACATCTAATCAGCCAATTATCAAAAGTAGTTCCACATCAGACATTAAAAACAATTTATTATGGAACCATTTTTCCACAGATTAATTACGGGATAGAGATATGGGGCTGTGCTGCCAACATACATATGAAAAGAATATTAACCCTACAGAAAAGAGCAATCAGAATTATCCATGGATTAGGGTATAGAGATTCATGCAGGGAAATCTTTGTTCATCAGAAATACCTCACAGTCTACTCACTGTATCTTTACAAATTAATTATATTTTTTGTGACACATCAAAACAAAGAAACAAAGTGCTCTGATATGCATGCCTATAATACAAGAAATAAAGACTGCTACTACAGACAAAGAACAAAATTAAAAACAACAGACCATAGTCCATGTATTAGTGGTCAAATATGGTACAACAGATTACCGAGCTCTATAAGGTGCCACAAAGGGAACTTATTCAAAGTGAAACTGAAACATTTCTTGATTGACTTTATACTCTTTAAGTGAATATTAATATTAAACTAAAATAAATTATTGTATATATATACGAGGGTTATTCCAAAAGTAAGGTCCGCTCGGTCGCGAAATGGAAACGACTATGAAAATCTGATAAAGCTTTGCACAGATGTGTTGGGTAGTGTCTCTAGTATAACCCCAGTTAGCATCACGTCGCTCTTCTCATTTCTGAGCTCGCAGTGAGTGCGTAAAGATGTCTAGAAAATAGTGTCTGCCGCCAAGTACGAGGGCCTGGTGAGAAATTTCGCCTGAAGCTATGCAGCCAACATTACATAACTGTTGTGCTGTTTCGTCTTCACGACAATTCTCAGCCGCATTCTGCAGGGGCAATGAAGATGCTCCTGCATCGTTTTCAAATGGAAATGTTAGATTACCCACAATACAGTCCGCAATTGTCTCCCCCTGAGTTTCATCTCTGGTCACATGAACCGCTGTCTTTGAAGACAACATTTTGACACAGACAACGAGGTGTAGGCCAGCGTGGAGAATTGGCGGAAAGCACTGGCGGCTGCCTTCTATGATGAGGCTATTGAAAAGTTGGTACAACGCTATGACAAAAGACTAAGTCAGAACGGCGACTACGTAGAGAAGTAGCTGAAAGGTGTAGCTAATTGTTACAAGTAAAACATTTCTGATGTTCACTGTGGTTTCAATTTGGCAATCAATCGGACCTTACTTTTGGAATAACCCTCGTATATATATATATATATTGTACTAAACTTGTAAAAAAATGCTATGATGTTTGCAAAAGACACCAGTTGGTGTCTCCATGCAAAAAAATACAATAAATAAAAATCAATAAATAAATATTTCTCTCTCCTGCTTCATTCATTCATTCCTATATTTCCTTTGAAATGCTCAATGTGCTTTGATTCTTTTAACTTATCCTGGTCCCATCTTCTTAATTTCCTACTTCATGTAATTTATTTGGTTTTAATCAGCTTTTCATAACCAGTAAATTACAGTCGTAGTCCACATGGCACCTGTAAATGTTTAGTGTTGAAAATCTGGTTTCAAATTATCTGTCTTATCATTAAATCTTCTGGTGTCTCCAGATCTCTTCCACAAATACAACCTTCTTTCATGGCTGTGAAATGTGAATTTATAAAAGAAAGATTTAAAAATCAAACTATCAGTGGTTTTGTTTCTAAAATTTGTCAAATTTAAAGCAATTATAGGCCTCCTACAAGATCAAGAATCTTAAAGGAAACAATATTTGCTATAATAGTTTTTGGAAGGTAGTACTAAACAAGTCACAAAAGGACTTTATACCCACAAACAAGTATTGATAAGTTATTCCACAGAACAAGCAGGCTACAAATATTTGTGCAGATACCAAGAGTAAGGAAATGCTTTTGTGTGAGCTGGTGGTTCAATAGCTTCAGTACAGAGACTGGGAATGGGTGTCATCCCAAATGCCCCTTTTCCCATCCTAATTCAATCACAGGGGACCGTGTCCAATACTTTAGTGTATGATCATCTGCAGATAAATACTCTGTGTATCCATAGACAAGCTGATGCCATACAAAGGCTCAGTGACAAGATACAGTTTCTGTCCCCCACCTTCCCACAAAATTCACTTAGAGGTGAATACAACCTACAGATGAAGCCAACAATAAAAATTAAACTTGTATGTCAGTAAATATGAAATTAGCATTTTGGTTGGCAGCAACTTCTGCTTAACTGAAGCAAATTTTTGCAACCTTGAAGTTGCTATCAGTCATGTCCTGTCCTAAGTTTCCGCAAAGGACTGAAAGGTCTTGTAAATTGAAAAAGTTCATGGCATATCCTTGGCTACATTAAGAATAAAAGTGTGACAGTGTTCTCTGTTATGGCTGAATTAGGTTTGTCCACACAGTGAGCAATAGAAAAATCAGAGAAAGAAACAGTTTTAAAAAAATGAGAGTTTCTGTTAATTGGAAAAAAAACCTATGGAAAATTTCAAAATACATGAGAAGAGCCTTTTTTATCTTGAGTCTGCCACAGTTATTCAGAATCATCTTTGATATCCACTGGGTGACCAGAAGGAACTTTACTAGTAATTATCAGTTCATTCAGGCTCCTGTAACAGACAGGAAATGGAAATGCATTCAGATGTCGTGAAACACTCACTGGAAATGTCATGATGCTTCTCAGTCAACAGGAGAATGGTGTAACAGAACTGAAGATCTGGCAGAAGCACCAAGACACTTCATTGGCACTAGCAATGTAAAACGAAATATTTGAAATTATGGCTCACACTACACACAGGGCAGTAAATAAAACTTTCTCCATTTTATGGAATGGTGACAGACTCAATGACAGACATGCCTGGCCAGAGACATTTCACCTTTTTTGTGCAAGTTATGTTGCTCATGAGATGAAATAAAAGGATGTTTTCTGGTTTGATAGTTTTCTGTCCTCCAAGGCACAAATGTGGCAACACATACATCCTTCTAAGACTTTCAACTGGAATTTAGTTTCTGTGCACCCACTGTCTTGATGGTGCAGCTAATAAGTATGGGCACAACAAGGGTGTCGAGGAAATCTTTTCCAAGACCAGCCTCTGCAGTAATCATTGTTTGGCTCCATCACTAAAGGAAATTTCAAGAAGCTATTATCAATTGTGCAATGTCTTGTTAACTGTGAAAAACATCTCAAATGTAATTCTGGATTCCACAAAAAGGAAAGATGTGAATTCAGATATTGAGCTACCACATGGCGTCAACAAGGCAAATCCAAACCCTACAGTTCAATGGCTGACACCAACTTGTCTAACCCAATGAGCTGTGAGGGTAAAATCTGACACATTTCAGGGTCAATTATGATGTGTCCAGAAAACAATGACAGAAGTACTACTCTCACAGTCTAAGCTGACACTTGACAATTGACATGCTAACTGATGGGAGCAACAGTAAAGGATTCTGCTATTTACAGTTGCTCCCATCAGGCACCGCACTGAGTGTCAGCTCGAACTGTGGGGATAGTATCTAATACACAGAGCTCACTTGGAGATGAAAGATAGTCAAGTCTTGTGGTGCTACATGAAGCAGGTTGAACTGTTTGAGACTATTTTTCTATTTTTTATATGACAGTCTATATCAAAGTATTTGGACTACGCAAAGCATTGGCCAAATTTCTAAAGAATTCAGTCTTAATTCAGCTGAAAAGAAGTACCCTGTAGACATTACAAAAGCAGTGCTTCCAAATCTTAGGACTGCAGAAGCATAAAATTTTATTCGTGGTGTAACGTTCCCTGGCAGCACACACACTATTAATAAAATGAAACGACATTTAATTGTACTATGTACGCCACTATGAAGCAATTCGTATGTACTGTAATTGTTTAACAAAAAAAATATTATTTAATTTTGTATAAAGGACATTCGTTATTATTGTAATATTTTCTGTAATAATGTTCTTGATGTATTTATGATTGTAATATCTCTATACTCATAATGTAATTACGAAATATCTTAATATCTGCGATAAAAAAATGTAAAATACAGCTACAGAGGAAAATAATGTTGTAAGATTACAAAGAGACATTCACAATCAGCAAGAGTATAAATACGAATACAAAGTGTGCATTCTTTGTCGTCTTCCTCGAGAGCTGAGAGAGAGAGGAACCTGTGACGTCGCATTTTATGAATGAGTAGACCGTAGATGAAATCAGTGTACTGGCTAACAGGATGGAAAAATTAGAAATTGACACAAGTCAAGCAATAGAGCAGAAAATGTCCGAACAGGCGAAGAAAGTTGAAAACGAATTTACTAAACAATAGACGGGAAGGTGCACGCCGCGATTGAGGCCAAGGATTTGGGCTCGAGCGCGGGAGTGCAGAACCTAAAAAGGGCGATGCACACAGACATTCCGCTGTGGTAGCCGAATGTCAACCGTCGTTTTGCGAAGCTGCACGGCGACGCATAGGCGTGTGTCACGCCAGCCAGGTCCAACAATGATAGGCTTATAAATACAGCAGTGAAAACATGCGACTGCGAGACGGAACAGGCAACCAATGTTAGCGAAACAAACAAATGTCACTCCAAAATAGTGATTGAAGAAAGCCTGATTAAAAACCGACAGTTTCAGATCTTTACAACGGAGAAGAAATCTGTTCACCCTGTAGTATTTATCAAGGGATTTAGAGACATTTTGCCTAGCGTTTGGAGTCATACACAGAAAATACAGTTCGTTATGTCTTACATACAAGGAGATGCTGCATTATGGGCAACCGAAGCAGCTGACAGTTACGACACATATGAGCAATTTGAAAAGGCATTCATGGCCAAATATTGGTCAACATGTATTCAGGAGAGATTACGGAAAGAGGTATATAATCCAGAGCCGTACTCTCCACGATTAGGCAATTTGCGAAAATATTTTGAGAAATACATTAATAAGACGAGCAGATTTCATCCCGGGATTTGATCAGACTTTTGAAATCACACTTGCCGATACACGTAAAGGAAAAACTTATACACATACCGGAGAACGACATGGAACATTTCTTGTCTGTTCTGGACTCAATTGACCTGAATCAGGAGGATGTTAAGGCAGCCTCTGAACAGGCTAGAAGTAACGGAAACGGTTACAGAAATGGTCGAAATAACACGCCTCCACCAAATAATGGAAACGGCGGAGGTAACAAGAGGAAATGAAACAGGCCCACCAAGCAATAGTAGATGGAAAAATGCCAGGGAGCCGTGGAACACCAATACCTATAACGATGCAAACCGAACTTGGCCACAGAACCAGAGGCCCAGTCCGGACCGGCAAAACAGTGAAAGATATGACAATAACCGACCGCCACCACAAAATGTGCCAATTGCGCAACCGTGGCGGCCGACGCAACACAACTTCACATAGTGGAGGTCAGCGACACAGAGCAGCCACACCCATCCACCAGTAATAATCCAACAAACTAGATTCAGCCGAGATACGCTCTCCATCGTCGGCTGAGCTTTGGAGTGAGAGCAGCCCGACACAGAATAAAACATCGGAAATCTGTATCCTCAGGTATAATGACGGGGTACAGATGGGACACGAATTAATAACTGAACCACCCACGTGCATAAAGGAGCACAAAGACAAAGTACAAGCGATAATAGAGATCAAAATTAACAATATTGATGTGCAAGCAATCGTAGATACAGGTGCTACTGTCAGTGTCATGAGTATGGACTTATTCAGAGTACTGGGGAAAGAAAAGCGTATGCTGACTTTTCCTGTGAACAATTGCAAAGTCACTGGAGCCATCAGTGCACAGCGACAAATAATTAAACTCCAAGTGCGGGTAGAGATGTATATAGGGGGAGAAGTCATAGCGTGCTCGTTCCTGGTAGTAAAGGGTTTAAAGGTAGCCTGCATTTTGGGGGTAGATTTTTTGAGAGAAAGGGACGCAGTAATCGACCTTTCTCGGGGAAAATTAAGTACGATGAACACGGGTAGGAGGATAGAATTGTCCATGCTCAGATCTGAAGAGGTACCTGTGCCTAATTGTAATGCTATTAACATAAAATGTAGGAATCAGTGGATACTACAATTAGACAATCATTCTCTAGGACAAAATCTCTATTATCCAGACGTACAAAGTGATCAATTAAAAGCAAATGTGGACGCACTTGTGAACAAAGTATCACAGTCCGAAAATTTGAACTCAATGCAACAGCAAGATTTGGTACAGTTATTATCTAACTATGCAAATGTATTTTCAGAACGACCAGGAATTGTTAAGGGATATCAATACAAAATCGAGGTGAAGCCTCACAAAATGTACTGTCGAGCCTCATACTCCATTCCTTGGTCCAAGAAGGAAATAGTAGCTATCTCTTAGCAGATCCCCAATTAGGGAGAGTACGGGGACTGTATCCGCGTAAGTATGTGAAAATATTCCTACAGTAAATGACTAATAGTCCTATGTGTTATGTGTAAAAAGGTACACCATTCTTTTGGAAATGAATGAACATTAATGATGTGTGATCTGTAGAGATAATGTACTAGTGTAGGAGTATTTAGTTATAAGAATATGATTGACTTTATCTTTTGTTTATGATTATTTATGTTATGTCTTCTTTTTAATTAGTGTTAGCTTAAACATGCTCTAAATGCACTGCACAGATAACCTGGTTAGTGCAATTATTTGTAGTGTTAAATTGTGACAGAGATCAGTCAGGAGGAACATTTTAGTAGTGATCACTTTGTGTACTGCATGATATTCTATATGTGTGTCACACTTGAAATATTTCTTGGTTCAGTCTTTTCTATATATATATATATATATATATATATATATATATATATATATATGTGTGTGTGTGTGTGTGTGTGTGTGTGTGTCTATATGTGTGTCACACTTGAAATATTTCTTGGTTCAGTCTTTTCTATATATATATATATATATATATATATATATATATATATATATATGTGTGTGTGTGTGTGTGTGTGTGTGTGTGTAGCTGTCAGATTGACAGATTCTAACCCAGAGTAATATCAATAATATAAGACCCTGAGAACTTTATTTTCAAACCAGTATTATCAAAGAGAGTAATGCACCCAGTAGTGACCCGAGGGCACCATGGGAGGCAAACTTATTGCAAATTTAAGTAACGCAAAGTTACGCACAAAGAAGCTTCAATCGAAGCATGTGCAGATCGAATCGGTAAAAAGAGCTAGCCTGATACAGTCCAAGTCAATTTTAGCCTACAGAGACTACACTGTAGTTACGTGGGACCTTGCAAGTAAAGTGAGACATAATTTCAAAGGAGTTATTGAACAATATGCCTGAATCCGGCTGGAATGCACAAATAAAATCTACTCGAACATAAATATAGATGATTTTTTGGCAAACTAACACGAAATTTTAATATTTGTTACAATGTACGCAATTATCATACACCTTGGTAAAGAGCGAGCAAAGAAGTTACAAATGTGCTGTTACAAAACATTGCACAACGGACATTGTAACTAACTAAAAAAAAACTTAAACAAAAGTGCAGTATTGTGTGACAGAGACAGACAGTGACTGTTAAAACTGCAGCAATACGTCACGAGGTTGTTTTGAACAAGCAATAAGAAACTGTATGATCGCCGTGTGTGCAAGTGGACAAGGAACTAACATGACATGAACAGTGAGCCGATAACAGACGGTGGACCAAGCTAGTGTCAAACTATAACTTGTACTGTGCGGGTAAAAAAAACTCTTTGTGTGTCAAGGGACGCCAGGAAAGCGCATTGACTACAGAGATACATTTTGTTCTAAGGTGAAAACTTGCGTGTGACTAATGACAAGTCATGACATGGTGAAAAAATATTGTGTGCCCATAAAACGCGTTACTGTGACAACGAAACATTGTGCAAACCAGACTAGTGAAGGCCTACTGAATAATAACTGCCAATAACTGTGTGCGTTCTTTCCCACAGCAGGAAAAATAAGGATAGTACACTGTTTGTGAACTTGATGCATGTTTGCTGGAGCACTGCAAGAAGATGTCTACCTGCACATTTGAATGAGGGAGTATCCTCGACTGTAAGAGAAGTCCTAGCGCACGAGGCGCTTCTCCTTCTGGCATGACGTTTTCGGTAGGGAATTACTTGACTTATGGTTCTGCTTGACTTTTGCCTTTGTGCTTGCTTTTTTTTTTTTTTTTTTAAATGAAAAAGATGAAAGAATAGAGAGAGGGACAGTTAGAGGAATGGAAGACGAACGGCCTAAATGACTGGCCGGTGGTTATAGTGGGTCTCCGCTACGCCTAGTGGTTGCCTAGAGTGTGATCACTTCTGGGCTTGGAGCTGTGATTTCATTGTTTTCCTGACAAATATGTCACCAGGAAGCTTTATCCGTCTCCTACCCGACCGGGCCTCCTCCCACACCCACGATTCTATGACGTCAACCAGGTTGTCCCATTGGGACGGCGTGAATATTGGGTATGAGTTGATGATGGCTAACTCTTCGTCCGTGGCTGCTTCCGCTAGTATGGTACGCCATCTATATGACTGTAGGTCAAGCGGTTGATGGGGGAGGGGAGGCTTAGGCTGGCCGGGTGGGGAGTAGGGGTATGGGAGGTGTGATTTGGGGTACGACCCGCTCTTCAGTGACGAGGCAGTGTACTTGAGGATTTCCTGCACATCGTCGACTCTTGGGAATGGAAGCCGCACCTTCCTCTTCTTCTTTGGTTGCTCGGCTTGCGAGCAGTCAGGAGGCGCGGTTGCACCCTTGCTTGTGGCTGCCCCCTTGGGGTGGGGCAGCCCAGGCGGCACTTCCTCTGTTTCCATGGGCGCGACCTCCAGCATTGCTGCAGGAGGGGGAGCGGTGGTTTGCGTGGCCGCGTTGACCCCCATCGGACGACTCACGGCGGGGGCGGCGGCGGGAACTGGCGGCTTCTTCTTGATAGCCCGCAGCTCCTCGCGCAGCTGTTGGAGCTGGCGATGGACCGCTGCGAGCTCCTCCTTCAGTGCGGCCCTTTCGGCCGCAAAGGCGGCTTGGAAGCCGGCCAGAGCTTCGTCGGTGGCAGCCTCGCGTCGGCGCGGATCGCACCCCACGCCGGAGCGGGGGGGCGGGGCGGCCGTTGAGGCGCTTGGCGTCACCGCAGGGCGTGGTGCGGCGAGTGGACGGCGTGACTCGCGGAGGCGTGTGGCCCGCCGCAGTTCGCGCAGCTGCAAGCCACCCCACGAGGTTTCGTGCAGCTGCGGGTGTCGTGGGCCGCCGCGCACTTTAAGCACACGACGGCGTTCTTACACCCGCGCGCGGTGTGCCCCAGCTGCTGACAGTTGTAGCACTGGAGCATCGTCTCGTTCCGCTGCGATCTTTTGCGCCTTGACTGCCGTTGGCAGCCGCCGGTGAAACCCAACACCTTGATCATGTCTTCTAATGCGGCGGCAATCTGCTTCCCAGTCATGGCGTTGCGTGCGCGGAGACGATGTGCGTCGCAGCGAGTCCAGCAGCGGAATTGGCGAGAGAAGATGTCACACGGGCGAGCTGATATACAACGCGCATCCGGCTACTTCAGCCATGCAGCGGCCGCAGCAGCCCGTAGCAGACCAGATAGCCACACGCCTCTCCGCGCCGTAGCTGTCAACACCGGGGGCGGTGACCTACACGGAGCCAACGCGCCGCTCAACAATCACACCGCACCGCTCGCCAACTACAGCATTATTGACATATTCCAAAATATTTACACAAACTGCATAACATGTCAATGAACTCGATTTTTGACAAACATTGAACACTTATTATGTATACCCGTAAATTGACGAGAGAAAATGAACACTAACAAGTGTAGGAGATGGATTTGTAACACGTAGGTAGTGAGAACATTATGAAAAGTGACGTTGTACTAAATGATTTAAAAAAACTAAGTGATATATCCTAGGACAAGTGACCTTGCAGTATATCGCAAAAATGATAATTACGAGTTGTTAAACACACACAACAAACTTTCGATGAACTGTATGTGACTGTGATATTATGTAACCGTTGATGAGAAACTGCTAAATCCATTCAAAAGAATGACTGTTAAGGAGATAAGATTAATCATGAACCAACTGGGATGGCTGGGCTCTGGCACAGTTTTGCCCAGGTTTCCTGTCTGCCTTCGCCCAAATGGGGGAGCCATGAACATATATAACCCTGGGACTAATTAAAAGAGCCATTCCGTAAAATAAAAAAAAAAAATTGTAAATAGCGTTACTGGCACCATTGTGTCAAAGTATAGAAACTTTTTGCCAAATGCTGCCAGGGGGCAATGTAACGTTCCCTGGCAGCACACACACATTAATAAAATGAAATGACATTTAATTGTACTATGTACGCCACTATGAAGCAATTCGTATGTACTGTAATTGTTTAACAAAAAAAATATTATTTAATTTTGTATAAGGGACATTCGTTATTATTGTAATATTTTCTGTAATAATATTCTTGATGTATTTATGATTGTAATATCTCTATACTCATAATGTAATTACGAAATATGTTAATATCTGCGATAAAAACATGTAAAATGCAGCCACAGAGGAAAATAGTGTTGTAAGATTACAAAGAGACATTCACAATCAGCAAGAGTATAAATAGGAATACATGGTGTGCATTCTTTGTCGTCTTCCTCGAGAGCTGAGAGAGAGAGAGGAACCTGTGAATTTTACGAATGAGTAGACTTCTTTTGTCTGTAATCTGTATCTATCTTTAGCCGCCATTAGAGGAGAAATTACAAAGTAATGTAAGTTTAATTATTGGTGTGGTCTAAATACATTATAATTTATCAAAATTGTGTATTACTAATGTAAATTAGCTTGCCCATGTCATCTATAATATTTCTTTAAAGCATTTTCAGCATTTTTAGCGATTATCGTTGGTGTTGCTGGGCTGCGCCGCGATTCAACGATTTGCAGCGGCGGCACATTTAAAAAATTGTTCCGCTAAAAAAATTAACCAAACCCGTAAATCGGGAGCAGATAAAATTAGCAGTGAATTACGAAATATTTTTCTTTCACAGCGATCCTGAGGCTGACGGAATTTATTACTGGTTTTACATTTGTGCATTCATAGGCGTATAATTAACGTTCGAGTTGTTAATCTGTTGGTTCTTTCAATTTCTAAAGCAAATAACTTAAATGTATAGTGAAGTGTGTTTTGTCAATGATAATTAAACGTTCAGGTCGGCTTGGCAATATTTAACCATTTTATGCTAACAGAGACAGTTCCATAGCTAACGCCGGGAAAGAATTCAGTAAATGTTTAAAAAACCACTGCATTTATAAAATGTGTGCCAAGGCCGAAATACATAAAAAATTTAATTTATACAATTTTCAAATAAATGTTATTAATCAGTTAGTATGAATTTATCAGCTTGAGAGGGTTGCTAAGGTTCACGTAATTTTAAGTGCTTAATTCTGTCTAAATGAATTTTTATTACCACACGTAAATAAGGGGTTCTACAACAAAGTTCGTATTGAAAGAGTAAATAACAAAAATATTTAAATCCATCTTTTTTTTACATAATATATATATATATATATATATATATATATATATATATATATATATATATATATATATATATATATAAAAATATAATTATTATTTCATCAAAGTGGCTGTCAATCCGCAGATGTGAAGCATGTTTTAAGAATGGAAATAATCAGTCATCAGCTGCACAAATTTTTATTAAATCACTTCTTTATTAGTTCTGGGAAATGAATTTGCTGTCCTCAGAAGATCATACAATACATCACAAAGCAGTCATCAAGCAAACTCTGGATGGCAGAGTCCTACAAAAAGTGGGAATACAATAAGAAATTAGAGTTTACCAGGGCTGGATCACAATTAACATCAGATTAATAAAAATAAGTGTACAGTAATAAACCTTCAATAAAATTGTAGATAGTACTGTCAAGCACTTAAAACGTAATATAAAAATGCAAAGATATAAAAAAAACCACAAGCACATGATGTTTAGCACCAACGGACTGATAGTTTGACTAAAAGATTTCACTTACATAAGTAGCAATGAGTGTAGTGTGCTTAAAAGCTTATGGAGACTAGGCACAATGAGGGCACTCATGTATGTAACTTATGACAAACAAAATTGAACATCAATCTTAAAGAAATGAAACACCATTGAGACCTTATGCAACACGCTAATCAAGCGTATAAATTTTTTACACAAAAATGACATAGCTTGTAAAAGAGGTTGAAGGATGAGTACAATGATCAGGTTTATTTAATAATAAGCTGATGTTGGTGCTGCTAGCCAATGGAGAAGCAGTGCTACATTGAACTTCCCAGTACCTTGACATAGAGGCATCCATTGTTTGCTCATTTTTTCCTCAACTTTGTTATCTAGTCAAGATGTCTTAGTACTTGTTAATGTAATTTATTTTTTATATATTTTTAAAATGTGATGGCTAATCAGAATCGCGGGCCTTCTATTTGTATAATGATCTTTTTCCTACGTTATGCCGTTATCTGGCTAAGGTTTTGAGTCGCTAACACAGATGTGCTGTATTGTAGCTAGTATTTATAAGAGCTGTAGGCAGAGGTCCTAAACAGAAAGACAACTTGTAAATAAGCACTGGCACTTCACGCTCGACATTGAGTCAGATGTCTCAGCCATGGCGGGCCCACTTACTTGCGTTGCTGAAGACTCATATCCAGCGGCTGGCCTCTACGTCAAGATATGGAAAGTTCAATGTAAGCCTCTTCTCCATTGGCCCATGGTGGCACCATTAGATGATTATTAAATAAACCTGATCATTGTAGCCATTCTTCAGCCCTTTTTACAAGCTGTCACTTTTGTCTAAAAAAATTATTCACTTGATTAGCATGACATAAGGTCTTAATGGTGTTTCATTTCTTTAAGATTGATGTTCAGTTTCGTTTTATTAATGGTATAGACACAAGCGCCATCATTGTGCCTAGTCTTCATAAGCTTTTAGGTGCACCAGCGCTCGTTGCTTCTTATATGAGTGAAATCTAAGAGTTAAACTATCAGTCTGAGAGCTGGTTTCTCAGGATAAGGTTATGATTGTGGACGGCACCCTAATCAATTCCTCTCGGTTGCACAACAAATAGGTACACTTTATTTACAGAAATTAAAATTTTAAAACAATCTCTTAAAAAAACATAGCACTTTTAAAATAAATCCCTTGCTTTTAAAACAAGTTTGCTCAAAAAAAAAAAAAACAAAAAAAAACCTTACTGTAACACGGCTGAAGGCCTTATCACGAACAAAGTGAAATTATTGCTCCGCTGAAGGCCACACCAACAATAATTAGAAAATTACAAATATCCTTAAAACAAACATCACAATGTAAGGAATCAGGACAAGCGGTTCTCAGCAAGTGTCCACGGGTTGGCCTGGGAAGGTAACTCAAACATAAGGTAAGGTGAGACAGGCAGCCAAGAGTTGTACTCCCGTAACAGGATGGCAATTCAAACCAGAGGCAGCAAGTGCTGCCTGACCGACTAACCAATCTGCCTAACGTCCGATCACCAGTACAACAATGGAATATTTTTAAGGCAAGGGAGCAGAGACAGGCAGTACTAGATCTTCAGAAAACAGCCAAGGCTGAAGGAAACACTAGGACCAAGGTAGACCTTGGCATATGTGCAGTATAATACAAGAGGCTGTCGAACTACATGCCGTGTCGGACAGCATCAACATGATGAGGAAAGGTACACTGCTGGAAAAGTACACTAACCTCCAGGGTAGGTAACTGGGGAGTTAGCAGCCAGAAGGCAGAAAATACTGCTGGTTGCATTTCACTAATAAGAATAATACTACATTCAATGACGAATAACGAACAGAGAAAGATGGCTGCAATATTTCACAGCCTCAGAACACTTCACTCATTGCCGCCAGGTTTAGCGGCCTTGGGAGCAACAACCCACCGACAATGGCGAGGACTCAAAATAGTCGAGGTTGCATTAGCAGTTAACACTTCGCTCAACTTAAATGTCCAGGATTCAGTGTGCAATGAAGTTGACACTCTCGCAGCTAACCCTCCTCGATCTGGCAGCAGGATCACGCCGCCAGCGGCCCTGGCTTGCCATCGCACTGCACGGACCTACTTGCTGCTGCACCCCAACTGAACTGATTTCCATTCACAACCCTCACCAAATCCAGTACGCAGACAGCATTAAAATAACTGCTCATTCAAAACAATAAGATACACACGGATCTGGGAAAACAATTCCAACAACAACTCACAATACCAAAACCAGTTACTGTGAAAGAACATGGGCAAATTATAAGTCGGCACAAACACAGAGAAGCCAGAAGCGGTCGGAAGACCAAATGCACATCGTCTGCTGCGATGACCGATCTAATGACCAACCAACGGTCATCCCCACTCAAGTCAGGCATGGGAAAGATCCCAGTATAAATTGTCGACTGACAACTTATTGCCATGGGGGCACTTCGACGGGCGAACACACACACACACACACACACAGTGAAAATTGCACTACTCGAATATCACGGTCCATTCAACTAAAACTCGCTGAATCTGGTCCTTGATGTGGTCGTGCACTCTCGCGCCCACATCCTTCCACCAGACAGTACATGTGTGTCACCAGCGGTCGGGTGAGTACTGGCTGTCCGGACTTCACTGCTGCTCCATCTCAACTCCCCTCGCTCGACACACGATGACCTGGAAATACTAGAGGCCGCTCCAAAGATGGTACCACAGTTCGTGCTATCGATAAGCACTGGCACTGCCACTAATGGACAGACAAGACGAGCAAATGTAGTGGTGCCAGTGAACGCACTAAGAAAACAAGACGCCACTATTGCTATTACAAGATGCCAAGCTCTGAACGGCATCAACACGAGCCGCACTTGGCTCACAGTCTTTTGGCGATAATCATATGGATCGTGGTTTTTTAATATCTCCACATTTTTTATGTTACTTTCTAATTGCTTGACAGTATGATGTAAAATTTTAAAGAAGGAACATTTATCATCTGTTTATTAGTGTACTCTTATTTTTATTACTCTGCTGTTAATCGTGATCCATCCCTCGTAATAACTAAATTCTTATTTTGTACCCATATTTTTGTGGGACTCATCCAGTGGCTGCTTGATAGTTGCTTTCCAATGTAAGCTTAATCACATGATCTTCCGAGGATGGCAAATTAATTTGCCAAAACTGGTCCAGAAGTTCCTATTCTTAAAATTGAAGAAGCATTTGAGACACTCTTAGAGAAAGCAAAATATTATTCCAAGAACTTAAATCTGGAAGATCTAAAAATTTCTCATGAACAAGAAAAATACCAAGAAGAATGAAACATTGTCTGTTCCTTGAGAACTGTCTCACGAATGAAGATTTAAGAATAGTGTGTTTGAAATTCTTGGCCTCTTTCTGAATGAGATTGATTGATGGTACAGCAAAGGGGATCTAAAGTTACTATCCCATCTCAAAGAATAACTTGTTACACTCTCTTAAACAAATCCTCCAGCTACACTATGTTTGGAAGAGTTAACTGCACTACACAGACAATACACACACACACACAACAGACTTTAACCTACAGAGGCTCCACATAGAGCTCAAAATGCTGTATATCGTTAGAGCTAGTGTACAACCATGTAATGTATCCTCTATTGGAAGACAACTTATTGCTGATCATGGTAGAGTTAAAGAACTGTTTCACAAAGTTATTTGCCTGATGATCCTCATTATGACAGTTCCGCTACTGTCGGCATCCTCTGAGAGGTCATTCAGCACCTTGTGATGACTTAAAACTTGCTTCAGATTAACAATGACACAGCTGATACTCAACTAGCCAGTCCTCCTCCTTGTTCATCAAGACAGTGCTGGGGAAATTTATCTTGTGGTTGTCATGAAACAATAAGTTTCCCAAACTGTGGAAAAGAGAGATATGTTTGGAAATATGAATGCAAAATGGCAATAGAAATGTCAGAAAAAGAGAGAATGAAGAACTTGCGAAAAATATTATTTCCAGTCAAGAATAAACATGTCAATTGGGTTTTGAAATGAAGTAAGGAAATGTACTCATTCTGCACTAAAATAATAAAAAAGACCAGGAAAAGACGTGTTACATTCTATGGACTTCTAGAGAGAATGAACGATGACAGATTAACAATGGGTAAGGATGCAAGACAAAACGGGACACATTCAACAGAGACAAATTTAGACTAGTAGTCAAGAAATTCAAAGATCTTCAGGTAGATAAAACAGTCAGAAAAACAAATGGAGTCAAATGGTCATACAAGATGGAAAAAACTTATTTGGACAAAATTAAAGTGTTTTGAGGTAGAATTAAATAAAAGATAAGTAAATACTTATTATTATTATTATTAATAATAATAATGATAAAGAGGTTTATTGATGGCTGATTGTTACTGTGGTCTACAGTAAATCTGAACTATGGTCCATAAGTTGTCTCAGAGAAAGGTAGAACTACAGTGTTTCCAGCTAGTTGATGCCATTCTCAAAGTTAAAGGAATGAAATTGTTCCCAAAAACAAAAACTACTCTTTCCGAATAAGCCTTGAAGGCCCAACAGTACCGACCAGCCGCCATATCATCCTCAGTCCTTAGGCATCACCAGATGCAGATATGGAGGGGCATGTCGTCAGCAAACCACTCTGCTGGCCTTTGTCAGTTTTCATGACTGGAGCTACTACTTCTCAATAAGATAGCACCTCAATTGGCCTCACACAGGCTGAGAGCAGCCTGTTTGCCTACAGCACTCGGCAGACCCGAACAGTGGCCATCCAAGTGCTAGCCGAGACTGACAATGCATAACTCAGGTAATCTGATGGGAATCAGTGTTACCATTGCAAACAAGGCCATTGGAATTTCAAGAAGCAGGACTTGTACAACTGGGCTCATATTTATGACTTAATATTAATGATTTTTTTCTCTTTCTGCAACAACAAAACATCGACTGCCTAATCCCTTTCTACATATCTATCGATATACATATTTAATTCTCAGTTTTACTGAAGGATGTCTGTTTAATTCACACTAGATGTAATCAGTGAGTAAGATTGCTTGTCTCTTCTTCCCCAACAATCAGTGAATAGGTTTGTTTGCCACCTCCCCCCCCCCTCCCTCCCTGCAATGAGAATAGGTTACCTTGCCCCCCCTCCACACACACACACACACACACACACACACACACTCTCTCTCTCTCTCTCTCTCTCTCTCTTTCTAAGGAAAGGGTTGGTGCACCAATGGCACCATAAAAAGGACAGTAAGTGGAAATATATCTGCAATATAAACTGTGTCATCAAAAAACAGTGCAATATGCTTGGAGCAGTTCTCATAGATACAAACCAAATTCTAAATGACAAACTGCTTATGAAACGATGGTCTACACTTCAATAAATTCAGTTCTGTAACATTCAGTATCGTGTTCACCTATTTCTGCAAAGTAGGTAATCATAAGGGAAACTAAAATGACATTATGTAGGTGAAAAATCAAATACACAGCTGAAAAGGCCATACATAAGCACCATCCTAAAAATGATGGACTGCGGAATATGCTCTCAGAAAGCATTCTACTACATTGAAGTAAATCACAGATAATGATAATACAGTATAATAATGATAATAATAACAATAATACTGTATGGCATTATAGATTATACACATACATATACAATATATTTACAAGATAATGTTTAAATTTGGCAACCAGATAGCAACATCTGGTGTCACTTCCTGCAAGTCTTTCAGACCCCTTTAAAATCATCTTTGCAGTACCTACACCTACATACATCCTCTGTGAAACACTATATGGCGCATGGTGGAAGGTAGCTAGTACTAGTACCAGTCATTTCCATTCCTGTTCCTCTCCCACTCGCAAATGAAGCAAAAGAAAAATGGTTGTCTTTACACTTCTGAACAGGCCCTATTTCTCGTCTCATTTTCGCAGTAAGTTCTGGAGAATCATTTTGCAGCCAGCTGCAAGTGCCGGATAGCTAAATTTTATCAACAGTGTTTTGCAAAAATATCACTGTTTTACCACCAGGGACTTGCATTTGAGTTCACAAAGCAACTCCATAATACTTCCATTCTCATCAGACCTATTGGTAACAAATCTAACAGTATGCCTCTGAATTGCTTCAATGTCTTTCTTTAAGCCGGCATGAATGAGGTGAGAAATTGTTATACCAGCTATAAAGTGGGTATGAGACACCTGAGTCCCTGATAATGAATTTCTGATACTATAATCATATTTTAAGTATTTTTTTACTTGGGACATTAATAATGGTGCCTATTAAACAAGATGAGTACATAAAATACTATGTTTAAGATATAAAACCTTTTTTTGGATGCAATACAAAATTCAAACAAAATTACATTTCTTTGATTAATTACCATAATGATATTACCTTCGCACATAAAAATCACATGCTCCATGCGTATTAGCTTACCGCACTTCAAACAACAATATTTCGTTTTCCTGTCTTTTTCTTTTCTTTTTTTTTTTCATTACAGTCACCACACTTGACCTATCTACCAGACATTTCTTTTGGAACTGGCAATGAAGTTTCTTCCAGTTGATCAGCAATCCTACTTCGAATTTCCCTTGGAAGACATACACCTTCTTGTCTAGTGCGAAGACTGTCATTTATCAGATTCAGATCTAAATTATGAATGAAAGCTCAGCACTTCATGCGTGTTTTGACACCTTTTTCATTTTCTCTGTAGACTGTGACGGCATTTATGGCAGCCATATTGAGTATACCACAAAAAATTATCATAGGCCAACATTTGTTGTTGCAGGCAACCTCATAAGTGGCACTCAGTTCATCTGACACATTGACACCAGCTTTAGTTTCAGTGTAATAAGTAATCATTTCCAGTTTTCTTTTATCATCTGTTGATTGGTCTATGTTTTTATCGTGGTGTAAAGTTGACATGACCAGCACAACTTTATTCTTTTAAGTACATGGGATGCCAATGTAACGTCACTCGGGAACCCAACTTCTGTTCACTTTTTGAAAATCTCAGGTGCACTTGCCTTGTTTTTACAGACTGTGCCAACAGAAGTCAATGAATGTTCTTTCAAGAGATGGATCAGAAGGGGGTAACTAGTAAACCAATTGTCTAATGTCAAATTTCTATTTGTTTTCATTACTGGCTCCACTCAAGTTTACAATATCATATGCTTTATTACTAAGCCGGTAAGATCCTGGTGTTTGTTTTCTCAAGTATACTTCCAGTCTGAGGATATAGAATGTCTTCACATCTACAAGAGCTTATATTTTTATGCAGTATTTGGCTGGTTTGTTTGGCATGTATACACAAAAAGGACACCTTCCTCGGAAAGATAACAGCATCTAATCAATAGTAAGTTTCTCAAACGATATATAGTGTTGTTGAATATTTTCAACAAAATTATCAAAAATATCTTTTATGTCAGTCTTTTCCCTTTCGTCCAGGGTGTTCTTATCATCGAGTCTCAAACATGTTTGGAGAAAGTAAAATCTCTGCAGTGACATTGTGGTTCGAAAGATTGCAACTCCAGTACCATTTGTGCCACAAATCGTTCAAGTTTTGTCTGTTTGAGTAGATTACGCCCGTTATATTTAAAAGTCCCATAAATGCCTTCAAATCCTCCAAAGTTCCATCATTCATGTGGTACTGCTCTTTATTTTCTGGATATTTTCCCTTGATATTCCTTATTTGATTATTTGTGTGTGTACTTATAGTGTTCAACATACTGTTTGTTATAAAAAGACTCCAACATTCAGTCTCTGTTTTGGTGTGTTTTGCAGCACCTTTCATGCCTGGAGGATTGGTAATAATATTTCCTAACGAATACGAACACTTTGCCTAGGACACTCCTTCAACCATTTTGTACCACCTGTGAATGTATAAAAAATCCCATGTACCTCAGGTGACTGACTAGGAGCCGCTAAAACAGATTTCGGCTCTTCCGAATCATCCAAAATACCCTCTTGCTCTGAATCACTTTCTTCACTTCTTTGAGAAACTTTTTCACTCTATTCTGCACTCTCGGAGCCACAGGAACTAGCATTTGAACAGTTTTCTAAAACTTTTTCTAGTAGTTCTTGTAGTTGACATTCATTTTCTTCATAAGACATCTTGAGAAATATAAAATCTAAAAATAAATCAAGGGATACTATAAATAACTACATACCTCATAAACTTGCTGACAGCTCAGAAATGTAACACCGACTATGAGGTCGGGTGTGATGTACCCTGGCCACTTTTGCACACTTGTATCTCCCTCTGATGCTGGGGCAATGATAAACTCAACACTGCGTCTTGACCCTCTCTCTCTTACCTCCAGCAACCATGACAGCAAGATTTGTGTGGCAGCACTTCAAAACACCTCGGGTATGACACACCCGACCTCACTCATGCCGGGTTAATCCGACCTGGTAGGGACCCTAAACACTCCGGAATGGGTCGCAGTAGTGTTCTATATGCAGTATGCTTTGTAGATAAGCTACACTTTTCTAAAATTCTCCCAGTAAACTGAAGTCTACCATTTTCACTCCCTACTACAAACCTTATGTGCTATATCATATCATATTGTTTTGCAACATTACACCTAGATGTGACTACATAGATTTTCCCAGGGTATTAACTGATGATATTTTTCTCAGGTCTGCAGTCAGATAATGTAATCATTCAAACACAACATTTCGACAGTCCATCTGGCAGCCATCTAGGTGAGACTGGAGTACGCTAATCTCACTGGAACTGAATGGTGGCCCCTTTATATATCGTGGAAGACCAACAGCGTGTGTGCCAGAAATTGTCACTGCGGTACTCAAGCACAAGTGATGGTACAGTGTCACAGTGGTGAAAGCTGGTAAAAAACAAATTACTATTGCGTACCACAGTCAATATATTCTGCCGCCTGAGTCAATGACTGTTGTTTCTTAAATGTCAGATAAAACAGGGTTCCAGATCTTACTTAAAGGGTAACCCCTGCCTTTATTTATATAGTTGTCTGTCAATATAATTTTGGTAGCATCCTTTAAAAGACAGGGACAACAGTTTGTGTCTGTGTCCCTCGGTAAGACGGCACTCCATCACCACAGATTTCTCAGGCTGCATCAAATATCTGTGGCGATGGTGCAAAAGTGTTGAATGGTGCAAATAATATGGCCAATGTATGATTTCCCACAATGGGAATGGAGTTTATAAATAATGTGCTTCCTCAGTCCTAGGTCACCTTTCGCCGAGTCATGGAGCATTCTAATCCTGGCTAGCAGACAAAATTCAAATTTTATAATATATCTTTCTAGAATTCAACCTACTGTCAAAGATATGCCCCCAACATATGGCAGAAAAGCCACTGGTCTACATGCATCCTCTTATGGCTCCTGACAGACCTAAACTCTAAGGCACAATGGATCTGTTTTCTGTTTAGCCCTACTGCTTGAACACGAACTTATGAAGATAAAACTCTTGTATCAAGCTTTCTGCATCTGAGATGGCATAAGCTCTCTTTGCCAATGTCGGTGCACTGATATGATGGAGAGCTAATTGTTGCACGCAGATACTGGTCCATGTGAATCGGTCTTCCAAAACTCTGTGTCCCAGAGCCCCCTCTTTCTTGCTGTAGACCAGTCCATCTAGAAATGCACGCTTTCCATCCATTTTGATCTCCATCGTGAACTTGATGCTGGGTTGAAAGCAATTACAATGATCCAGGAATGGTTCAGAGTGTCTATTCCATATGGCCACACCATAAACATGTCACTGATGTACCTCCAAAAACAGGAAGTTTTCGAAATGCCATCCTCAGTGCCCTGTCCTCGAAATAAATTGGTGACTATGGGGGATACCAGAGCCCCAGTCACTTCATCAGTCTTTTCACTGAATAAAAGATATGTCGACATCAGCACATAACAGTAAAGCTATGTCATTTCCATGTCCAATTTTTCACTCGTTAATATCAAGGATTCTACAAGAGAAATCTGGATAAAAAGAGACACTACATCAAAGCTTACAAGCAAATCCAAGGGACCAAGACACAAAGACTCCAACTGCTGGCAAAAAAATCACAAATCTGGAAAAATGACATACACATTTTCCAGTGTGATGATAAGAACAGATGCTAAATACTTTGCCAAGCTGTAAGTGGGTGCACCCACATTGCTCACAATGTGACATAGTAAGAACCCTATTTTGTGAGCATTTGGCAAACATTTACTGGCGGAACAGCAGCACCAGGATGAACTTTATTAAGCACATCATTGTATAACGAAACTTTATTTGTTTAGTTCAGTTGTTGTGCAATATTTGGAACACTTATTCCTTAACAAAAAATTTAAAAAATCCAATGTGCCCACATAATTGACCCGAGAAAAAAGAATCATGGCATTACCTTTGTCCACTCTTAGGATTAATAAATCCAAATCTTCTCTAATGAACCCAATTGCTGCCCTTTCAACAAAGAAGATATTACTCCACCCTGAGCCAAGTATCCAAAACCTCTTCCCCTGACTTGTTTTGCTTAGTTCTCAGGAAAGCTGGACACCACTTGCTCCACTGAATAAATAAATTCAGTGATGGGGAGACTCCTCAGTGTAGGAGAAAAATTTAGGCATCTCTCCAAAACCAATAGTGTGGCATCATCAGTTCTTTACTCATGAGGTTAATCATGATCTGTCACCTGGTATCACCATCTGATGTCACTGGTGGAGAACAAAGATGCTGATTCTTTAAAGATTGCCTACTGACAGTGTTCCTGTGTACCCTCTCTGATACAGTCCACAGTCCAGCCACAATGCACCACTCCTCTTGTGACTCTGTACACCCAGGACAGCAACAACTGAATCGCATTTTCCATTAGGGTTTTGAGTATCTCTCATCCTGCCCTGAAATGAGGCATGTCCTCCCCACCCCTTACCATATGGCTCATATCCCTGCAGTAGACCACAATGTAAGATATGACCGCTACATGCTCCCAGAGCTAACTACTCCACTGTCCTGTCACTGGCATCTTCTACCCCATCAAAGGCAGGGCAACAGGGCTACCTGTTAAAGTGGCCATGTGTCATGTACAAACTTGGCTGCAATCGCTGTATTACACTCTACATGGGCATGACTTCTAACAACCTGTTTGTCCACATGAATTCCACAAGATGGCGCTGTGCTCTCGTCCAAAAGGCAAAAAATAAGCAGTTCGTCGTGTAAAGAATGTGAAAACAGAGTTATGAAAGGTATTTGGTGTGTCAAGTGCAACTACTGGTTACACGAAAAGTGCGCGAAAATAAACTTAAAATACATCAGTGAGGATTTTCCGTGGACGTGTCACGCTTGTTTACGTAACGAAATGGCCGATCTTGCAACTATAGTGGACTCCAAAAATGAAATTATAAAATTACTTCAAAATGACATTCAGGCATTAAAAACTGAAATACTATGTTTAAAGGAAGAAAATTCTAGATTAATACTTGAAAAACAGTGCGATGTGAATGAAATACATAAAACAAAACAGCAACAAGAATTGAAAACCACATGTGAAAGTGCAACTGCAAATGCAAGTAGTGTCACCAAAACTACAAAAAGTAGTCCTAAGGTTAAACAAGCTCAATTTCAGTGTAAAAAGAATGTTAAAATTTACAGAGATAGTCATGCACGCAATATTTCAGATTGTATGTCTAACTCGACCACAGAAAACGTGCGCATTTCATCCTTTATTAAACCTGGGGCGAAGTTTGTTGATGTAACAAGCTCTGTAAACAATGACTGCACCAATTTTACAGAAAGTGATGTCGTTGTTATTATAGCAGGTTCAAACGACGTTTATTGCAATGAGGCCAGCTCATTTATTAAAAAGTGGATTGTTATGTTAATGATGTTGTCCGATACAAATGTGATCTTATCAAATATTCTGGCGAGATTTGATCTGCCCAACTGGTCGTGTGTGAACCGAGAAATCCGATCTACAAATAAAAAATTAAAACATTTCTGCTCCAAGTTAAAAAATGTGAGACTGCTGGACCTTAACAGTTATCAAAGAAGCAGCTTCACTGTACATGGACTACATCTTAATCGTCTGGGTAAGAATACTCTAGCAACTGACATCAACAGAGCTATTGAGGAAACAAAAAGCGATAATTCAAATCTGATACCTTGTACCTCAGATGTCATACACACGAAAGACGGAAGTGATAATTATATATGCCTGCAGAGCAAGCAAACGGAAATAATTCCTCACTGCAGTGTCAAGACTGTTGATTTTTTAGGATAAAAAAGTCCCTCCGTGTTCCCAATTTAGAAACTATCAATTTGTGTGATAATGTTAACCTTGAGAAGGATATATCCTCTCATGATTGTACTAATGTATCATTTTTACATTATTATGTTGAGGGCTTGGGTAACAAAATCGATGTATTTGAGGCCTTAGTTACAGATCTAGCTCCACATGTAATCGTGGTTACAGAGTATCAAAAAGCTAACCATAATATTCAGTATTATAAGTTACAGGAGTATAATCTTACATCGTTTTTTTGTAGAACAGAACATAAAGGAGGGGGTGTTGCTACTTACATAAGGAAATGTAACCTAATAAGGTCTGTAGAAAAAGTATCATGGGTTAAGGATTATTGTATCGAGAAAGACTTTGAAGCAGTGATAATTAAGTTAATGATTGTATCCGTCCCACTTATTGTGGTAGGTATATATCGAGCCCCTTCTGGTAATCTCGAGGTTTTCCTGGAAGCACTGGATAGTGTATTGGGGAAGCTAAGCAAGGGTGGCAATACAGTAAATATTATAATGTTAGGAGACTTTAATATAAACACACTAAGCAACAGCCAGGAATGCAAAGGTTTACAAGACTGCATAAGATCCTATAATATTAAAGATCTACTTGGTCATGTGCCCACTAGAATAACTGAGTCGAGCAGCAGTTCCATAGATCATGTGATGACCAATTATGAAAATGTTGTGTCGGCACAGACTGTAAACGGGCACATATCTGATCATCTAGGACAATTATTAGTGATTGGTTGTCTTAATAAACTTAAACAAAACAAAAAATATGAGAATAGAAGATTATTTTCTGAATACAATATCACCTTGCTAAAGAAAACTTTGGGTCAAGAATCTTGGGAATCAGTTTATAGAGAAAGGGGAGTTGACAGCAAATGGGAAGTATTTGTAAAAATTTTAACTAGATATATTGATGTTACTATCCCGGCAAAGAAGATCAATGTAAATAAAAATAAACCTCCAGTAGTCAAACGTGTAAAACTTGATGAAAAAACGAAAAGACTCAAAGAAGGAATGGAGTGTATGTATAAGCTACACAGAGAAACCAGTCTTGATTCATATAAAGAGGATTATAAAAAATATAAATATGAGTATCGCAAGGAAGTAAGGAGAAGGAAAGTAGAACATATTAGTAAACAGATCCGAAATTCTGACTGTGTCTCAAAGTCGTGCTGGGCAGTAGTTAACGATATGAGGAACACTGATTCAAAAACTAAAATTAATAATATAGAGTTAAGTATACATAATGATAATTTTTCTGATCCTTATATAGTTAGCAATATATTTAATGATTACGTTATAGATGCTACTGAAAATGATACTTGCATGAAACAGGAGAGGCAGTTTAAATATGATAAGGAAAAGGAACGGGACTCTTGTATGCTACCTACAGTAACCATCAAGGATGTAACAGAGCTAATTGACAACCTAAAAAATAAAAGATCAGCTGGATGGGATGAATTCTCTCCTTTTCTACTGAAAAAATGCAAGGGTGAGTTAGCCAGACCATTAGTCCATCTAATAAATTGTGTACTTGAAGAAGGTGTGTTTCCGAAGAAACTGAAACTTGCTTTAGTTAAACCTTTATATAAAAAAGGGGAAAGAAAACAACCACAGAACTACAGACCAGTTGCCTTAACGTCAGTGTTTGGTAAATTAATTGAAAAAATAATGCTAGAAATCCTAATTGAGCACTATAATATGAATAACTTAATAGGAGATTTCCAACACGGCTTTAGAAGTGGTCAGAGCACCATATCTGCAGCAGTACAGTTTGTACACTGTCTGATGGAGAAAATAAATGAGGGTTACGAAACGGCAGGAGTGTTTTTAGATCTTTCCAAAGCGTTTGACAGAGTCCATCATGGCGCTCTTTTAAGTAAACTTGCTTATAATGGTGTCAGTGGGAAACTGTTGCTTTTAATAGAATCTTACCTTAAAGATAGACAACAATGCACAGAAGTTGTGTATGATAATGGAGAGGTAATTGCAAAAAGAAGCTCAAAGATAAGGAACATAAATTTTGGTGTGCCACAAGGCTCTATCTTGGGCCCCTTCTTGTTTATTTGCTACGTGAATGATTTCCCAAAAGTATTAGACACCAGTCATCGTATTACTATGTATGCTGATGACACCTCTGGGGTTTGCTGGGCACGTAGTAATGATGATCTAAATTCAGTGGTACAGAATTTTGTTGAAAAAGCCCAAACACATTTTGAAAAAGAAAACCTGAGGGTCAATATTAACAAAACTAATTTAATTTATTTTAAGACAAGTAGTTCAAATAAAAATACTGTTCTAAATGAGGACATTCAGGAAAATACCTGTTCAGAATGTAAATTTCTGGGGATATATATAGATGACAGACTTTCGTGAAATCAGCAAATAGATCATGTCTGTGGTAAAATAACATCTAGTCTGTATTTACTAAGGAGATTCGTTCAATATTTAGATATTGAAGCAATAAAAATAGCGTATTTTGGGTTGGTGTATCCCCATCTATCTTATGGAATTGTATTGTGGGGTGGGTGTAGCCAATACAATATAAAAAGGGTATTTGTATTGCAGAAAAGAGTAATAAGAAACCTGTTTATTAAGTTTAATATTATGACTATCTATGCAGTATATATGTTTCAATCAATATTATTAGTGAAAAAAGACAAAAAAGTGACAAACAGGAATATGGAAATCCATGATTACAATACAAGACAAAAATTAGACTTTCATATGGTGAGCAGACGATTGAATCTAACAACAAATACCCCATTCATTAAGGGAGCAATATTTTATAATTCTCTGCCAAACAACCTGA
Source organism: Schistocerca cancellata (assembly GCF_023864275.1). Lineage (NCBI taxonomy): Eukaryota > Metazoa > Arthropoda > Insecta > Orthoptera > Acrididae > Schistocerca > Schistocerca cancellata. Next base: position 743,244,057 of record NC_064628.1, on the reverse strand, counting down.
AACAGCTTTCTGGTAGAATTTTTAAAAACGAGTTAAAAAAATGGCTTGTATTGAAGTGCCCATACAGTATGGTGCTGACATGATTTGACCTCAGGAATGCTATATTAAATATACTTAAATGATATTTTACTTAGTAGCATGTAATCTATTTATATTGTGTATCAATAATCTAAATGTAGTTATTATAACATTGCCCATGCATGTTAAATACATGTTTCGAGCTGTAAGATAAATAAATAAATGAATGGCCACCTCCAACTTGTGACTAAGAGACAGCTGGACCACCCAGTTGCTGAGCATCCTATCCAACACCATGTGCGTCACTTTAATGACTGCTTCACAGTCTGTGTCATTTGGATTCTTCCCAACAACACCTACTTTTCGGAACTGTGCAGTTGGAACTCTCTACAACATATACCCCATTACCATAACCCTGCCCCCGTGGCCTTGGCCTCAACCTTCACTAGTCCCTACCTTCCACCTGTGTATCCCCTTCTCTGTCCCCTCTACAGTACGCACATGCCTTCTAACGTGCAAATACACCTACAAGTCATTTCCTCTTCTCTACTACCTGCCCCCCCCCCACCCCCCTAACACACACCCAACTGCAGCACAGCCTCTCCTGATGCTGCACCTAGTAGCCCTATCCTGTCTCAATGTCCCTGCTGCACTCTCCTACAGGCAGCACTAGCAACTTTCCCCATCCCTATCCTGCTATCCCTCCCCCTCCCCACCCAATGTCATCTACCCCTCCTTACGCTCACCACCCACCCTGTTTGATTGCTACTCACATCAGACACAGTCAGGCCTTAGCACCTGGAGACAGTAGCCATATCTGTGTCTCTCTCTCTTTCTCTCTCTCTGTGTGTGTGTGTGTGTGTGTGTGTGAGAGAGAGAGAGAGAGAGAGAGAGAGAGAGAGAGAGAGAGAGAGAGAGCTCTACTTCTCAGGAAAAACTTTGTCCAAAATCTTACATAATTCTAGTATTCTTTTCATTGTGCCTATTGTGCCTGTCTGTGACTCAACACCTCCTTAAATAAAGCCAAAAAAGTTTTCAATATAGTTGAGTACAGTTTAATTTGCACTTGTATAGTTGGCAACTTCAAAATTCCCTCTTTCTCCCTGAAAACAAAAAACAAAAAAATTAAGTTATCTGTCATTTAATTAACTTTCTTTCTCAAATTTCTTTGTCAGCTCTTTCTTCTGTTTAATATATATATATATTTTTTAATAAAAGGACTCTTTTGGTTTCTGTATTTCATCAAGCATGTATTAATACAGTTATATCTCCATCATCTAGGTAGCTGAAGGTGGCAGGGGTAAAATACAGGGAGTGAAAGGCTATTTACAATTTGTACAGAAACCAGATGGCAGTTATAAGAGTCAAGGGGCATGAAAGGGAAGCAGTGATTGGGAAGGGAGTGAGACAGGGTTGTAGCCTGTCCCCGATGTTATTCAATCTGTATATTGAGCAAGCAGTAGAGGAAACAAAAGAAAAATTTGGAGAAGGAATTAAAATCCATGGAGAAGAAATAAATACTTTGAGGTTCACCGATGACACTGTAATTCTGTCAGAGACAGCAAAGGACCTGGAAGAGCAGCTGAACGGAATGGACAGTGTCTTGAAACGAGGATAAAAGATGAACATCAACAAAAGCAAAACGAGGATAATGGAATGTAGTCGAATTAAGTCGGGTGATGCTGAGGGAATTAGATTAGGAAATGAGACACTTAAAGTAGTAAATGAGTTCTTCTATTTGGGAAGCAAAATAACTGATGATGTTCGAAGTAGAGATGATATAAAATGTAGACTGGCAATGGCAAGAAAAGCGTTTCTGAAGAAGAGAAATTTGTTAACATCAAGTATAGATTTAAGTGTCAGGAAGTCGTTTCTGAAAGTATTTGTATGGAGTGTAGCCATGTATGGAAGTGAAACATGGACAATAAATAGTTTAGACAAGAAGACAATAGAAGCTTTCGAAATATGGTGCTACAGAAGAATGCTGAAGTTTAGATGGGTAGATCCCATAACTAACGAGGAGGTATAGAATAGAATTGGAGAGAAGAGAAATTTGTGGCACAACTTGACTAGAAGAAGAGATAGGTTGGTAGGGCATATTCTGAGGCATCAAGGGATCACCTATTTAGTATTGGAGGGCAGCGTGGAGGGTAAAAATCATAGAGGGAGATCAAGAGATGAATACCCTAAACAGATTCCGAAGGATGTAGGTTGCAATTGGTACTGGGAGATGAAGAAGCTTGCACAGGATCGAGTAGCACGGAGAGCTGCATCAAACCTGTCTCTGGACCAAAGACCACAACAACTATAACATCTAGGTAGCTAGGAGATTTCAACCTTGCAATGAGACCAGGTTTCCTTGACTTTTTTTTCTTGTTTTGGTCCATACTACCACCTCCTAAAATATAGAAAGTAAATAACCTGTAGTAGAAGAGTTTTGTTTCACAGTACCAAAGATAAAGAAGCATTTGTAGCTCTTAAGGTATTCATTTTAGAGCACAAGTTTACTATTTTTTTTTGCTTCAAATCACCATTCCTGGAATATCCCTGAATACTGACCATTCCTCTTGGGACAGCCTGTATAGACAGCTCTTTTAATATACAGGGTGTCTCATTTATCTTGACCACCTTACATAACTGTTGGTCCAGATGCAAATTACAAAATGTTTCAAGCAAGTGTTCTTTAGCCGGACGAGGGACATCAATCAGCATGACTGCTTTCATTGTAGCTTTGTTTTTTACAAAGATGTGAACAGCAGTATGAATTTTTTAAATGGCACCCTGTATTTTTTATTCAGTAATTCATTTCCTCTCCTAAAGACCTATTCAAAAATGTATCACTGTGTACCATTCACTGAAACACAACGATATTAATTACATATCACAACATTGATGTTGACACTCCCAGTGCTTATTGCAGGTACTCAGGGAAATGGAACACATCCACGTGCTGACGTTGACAGTTGATAAATGTAAACATAAGTAGAATGCATACCCGTCATTCAGTCAATCATTATCAGTTGGAGAGTTGTGAGAGTAGAATGTACACCAACGACGAGAAGTTAGAAATGCTACTCATCTATGGGGAATGTTAAGTTAGCAGAACAGTAATTGCAATACTGTTTTCTTATGTACGGGTACAGTTTGTTTACCGATGAATGTTCCTTCTCAAACGAAGGACAGGTAAATACAAGGAACATGCATTATTGGTCCAGCGACAACCCACGATGGCTTACCGTATTTACTCGAATCTAAGCCGCACTTTTTTTCCAGTTTTCGTAATCCAAAAAACCGCCTGCGGCTTAGAATCGAGTGCAAAGCAAGCGGAAGTTATGAAAAATGTTGGTACGTGCCGCCACAACTAACTTCTGCCGTCGAATATATGTAGTGCTACAAATACTGGCGCCAAAACCTCTGCGTCAGTAAATAAATTTAAAAAAAAAAGTGGAAGACGAGCTTTTTTTCTCCGCCGCGAGTTTCGACCACTGCATTTTCATACATTATCCAACGAAGTAAATACAAATTCCGTATTGTTCATTCTCGAATGTAGCACAATTTCAGTGTATTACGAAAATCTGACTGGCAAGACTGTTTGGGATGTTTGTCAATATGGCCAACTCTACGTTCTGAATTTTTTCCTATCTGTGAGAAGAGATGGTTGCTAATAGGAACCTGATGAAATATGAATCACATACAGTATTCTCTTCATCATAAGAATAATACGAATATAAACATTTTGCCATGTATTCTTTCGTGTTTGCTGCTATCTCATTTAAATCCTGTCTGCCTAATAAACTACGAAACTAGAGTGAGACAACAGCAAACGCGGAAGAATATACGTATCGTGTCATGTTTATATTCGTATCATTCTTACAGTCAGAAATGAAGCACGGCAAATGACTAGATTTTTAAATCTAAGATGACTCTAATTTCTGTGCAGAATTTGATGTAATAAAGAAGCGGCCGCAAAGATTTTCAAACGGAGAAAAATTTTCGCCTAACTCTCGTTCAGAACATGTTCTATTATACGCAGTCTATTATTTGATTCTTGTTGATCATTATCAAAGAAAGCAGCAGTGTAAGTAACAACAAATAGCAGTCTCTTGCCATTGTTTCGCTAATGAGACGATTCCTCAGCGCGTACAAAAGCAAGCCATGCCGCGTGCCGCGACAGGCCGTAAACACGCACTATCACAATGCGACAAACAATGCATGACACAGTGCAGTAATGCATTTTCAGCTTAGGAGTGACGCAAACACCTATAACAAAGAAAACGGCATTTATCAGATCAAAGAAAATTAGCAATCGATTCAAAACAGACGAAGCACGTGAAAAAGGAAGGGTACCCGTATAAATACGGACGGAGCGCCTGACGCATAGCAATGGCTACGTGGTAAAGCTTAACTGCTAAGCTTACGACGCGAACCAAACTACTGTAGCTGTATCGTCATTCATTCGAACTAAATTGTGTCTCATATTACAATGGACCAACTTCGTTTCGATTTGGAGGTGCGGCCTAAAACTTTTCTCTCCCCTTGAATTTCGAGTCTCAAATTTCAGGTGCGGCTTAGATTCGGGAATTTTTTTTTTCCTTTATTTCGAGTCTCATTTTTCAGGTGCGGCTTAGATTCGAGTGCGGCTTAGATTCGAGTAAATACGGTAGACAGGTGGAACATCTCGCATCACTAAGAGACCAGAATGCTTATGTGTTATCAACACAATGGATGTCCAGCACATAATGCCTTGTGTGCATGTCGTGTTCTGAACAGAACACATCCTGCCAGATGGATTGGTCGAGGACAAACAGTTACTTGGCCTGCTAGGTCTCCTGATTTAAATCCTCTGAACTTTTTTCTTTGGGGAAGCATAAAAGACGTTGTCTATCGCGATATTCCAACAACTCCAGAGGACATGCAGGAATGTATCCTGCTTGCTTGTAATTCTCTTTAGCAGGCAACAGCAGTAAATAATTCTTTCATTCAATGAGTGCACCAGTGTATCGGCGTCCTGGGTCACCGCTTTGAGCACCTTTGAATGTTCTACCATTGGGCAATGGTACAGGAGAGTCAAAGTCAATTTTGTGTTAAGTTTTTACTTAGTTTTCATTTGTTTACTGACAACTCCAGCAAGTGGATGAGTTTGTGATCCCGGCCTCAAAGTCAATGTTGTGTTATATAATTAATAACGTCGTGTTTCAGTGAATGGTACACCATGATACATTTTTGAATAGGTCTTTATGGGAGGAAATGAATTACCGAATAAAAAATACAGGGTGCCATTTAAAAAAGTCATATCGCTGTTCATATCTTTGTATAAAACAAAGCTACAACGAAGTAAATCATGCTGATTGATATCCCCCTGACGGCTAGAGAACATTTGCTTGAAACATTTTGTAATTTGCATCTGGACAAACAGTAATTTAAGTGGTCAAGGTAAAAGGGGCACCCTGTATATATATATTTTCATTTTTACAGACCATTATTGAGTTACACACTCATCTTCAGCAACTGTGTATTTTGAAACTTCCTGGCAGATTAAAACTGTGTGCCCAACCGAGACTCGAACTCGGGACCTTTGCCTTACGCGGGCAAGTGCTCTACCATCTGAGCTACCGAAGCACGACTCACGGCTGGTACTCACAGCTTTACATCTGACAATACCTCGTCTCCTACCTTCCAAACTTTACAGAAGCTCTCCTGCATACCTTGCAGAACTAGCACTCCTGAAAGAAAGGATATTGCGGAGACATGGCTTAGCCACAGCCTGGGGGATGTTTCCAGAATGAGATTTTCACTCTGCAGCGGAGTGTGCGTTGATATGAAACTTCCTGGCAGATTAAAACTGTGTGCCCAACCGAGACTCGAACTCGGGACCTTTGCCTTTCGCAGGCAAGTGCTCTACCATCTGAGCTACCGAAGCACGACTCACTGCCGGTACTCACAGCTTTACATCTGCCAGTACCTCGTCTCCTACCTTCCAAACTTTACAGAAGCTCTCCTGCGTACCTTGCAGAACTAGCACTCCTGAAAGAAAGGATATTGCGGAGACATGGCTTAGCCACAGCCTGGGGGATGTTTCCAGAATGAGATTTTCACTCTGCAGCGGAGTGTGCGCTGATATGAAACTTCCTGGCAGATTGGGCACACAGTTTTAATCTGCCAGGAAGTTTCATATCAGCACACACTCTGCTGCAGAGTGAAAATCTCAACTGTGTATTTTATTTGTACGTCCTCTTTCATAACTGTTTGAGGATGTGCTGTAAACCACATAAAATTATTACAAACATCTCCACAAACATCTTCGAAAAATTACACAAGAGTCTTCATGGAATTCTATTTTCAGCAAATTCTTTTTGCAATAAAAGCTGTGGTGCTTCCAAAAATTCCCATCAATAATGAAAATACACATTACGAAGATAAAGGAACATGATAAATTGTGCTAAAAACAGAAATAGGTCTGTAGGATGTCAATTTTAATACGTAGAATGGTTTTCATTAATTTGCTTCACTGGTAGCATTAACATGATGCCAGCTGGAACCTACATAGCTGTGAAGTGAAGGAGCCATTTAGTGTTATCCAGCCCATGTCGCCTGCACCAATCATCTGGCTGAAATGAAAATAACTTACTAATTCAGGACAAGAATGCCTTCTGCTGAGGATACAATGAACTAATTACAATCTCTTTTACCAGATTTTTATGACAGTAGTTTCTTAAAATGTACCCTCAAAAAAATTAAAACAGAACATTTTTTAAACACTGTTTTTAATAGTTGTATCAAATTTGAACAAAAATCTGAGAGCAATAGAATTACTATCAAACCATGGAAAATTGGTTATGAGTATAACTTTTAAAATATATGTATTCTTTAAATTTTGACACAGTTAGTTACATTATTTCTGTACTATGTAACTTATTCAGTAATTAACAGCTGACATGCTTGCAGGCACGAAATGTTAAGTACATTTGGTTTTAAGTAGTAAGTCAAGACTCCATTACAATGGTTATTATTTTTCATTTTCTTTCCATTAGTTCTGCAGATGGCCACTTACAATAGAAAATAGCCAAATCTGGAAACATGAGAGTAACTGGGCATGGCAATAATTTTTTTTAAACATTCGTCAGTCACAGATTTTTCCTTTGACAATATGCCAATTCTACCAACAATTTCTGTCTATTGCAATAAATGCTTCACACAAGCCCTTTCGTACTGGACTGCAAATCTTGTTTCTTTGTACCTTTCAGGGAACACCCCAAAAGCTCTACGCCAAAGTGCAACCAAAATGTGAACAATTTGAAAGCTCTTAATTCCAGTAAACAATGATTGTTAACTGCCTATCACCAGTCAACCAAACTGTATACCTGGGCAATACAAAACTGGAAATTGCCACAACGTGAGCAGTACGTCAAAACTCATATGCTACAGCTACAGTACGACTTTCGTTTGTTAATAATTAACCTGCACTGGCTGTTTGCTATTAAGAGCCAGGCTCTGCCTTCCAAAAAAAAAAAAAAAAAAAAAAAAACGGACTTAGATATATGGTCTTAAACAGATGACAGCTAGGGTTCAATCTTGCCATTGAGGTCATTAGAAACTGAGCACAAACCTAGATTGAACAGGGTTTTTCTGAAAAGGAACTATCTTGGCATTTGCCTTAAGCAATTTAACGAAACTACAAAAACCTTGATCAGATAGGATTGCAACCCTACACCTTCCAAATGGGAGTTCAGTGCCTTAAACTTTGTAACACCTGGCTTGGTGGATCACAGCCGAACAGGACAAAGAAAATACGTAGCTGTTGAAAACTTACATATCTTTTGTCACTGTTATTTGTGCACTGTTATCTAGAGCAGAATATTGTACGTATTATGTATGTACTGAACTGCCCTTGGATTGTTTCACAATTGACAGAGCCCTTATTTGTGATAACTTTGATTGAACAGACTGCTGAAATTCTGACTCAACAACTGCGGCAGAAGAAGGAGAACCTTTTGCCGCAGATCCTGATGCAGGTGTAGGGACAAGGAGAGTAAAGAGTCGTGTAGCCTCCCCATAGTAATCCAGCTGAGCTAATACAAGGGCTTGCAATGAAGGCTGCAAATAATCTATACGGCGTGAATAAAACTGTGTAACATCTGACAAAAGTGATTTGTGACACACTATAAGTTCCTCTGCAGCTGTCTCGGCAGTCTTTTTCTCACGTTCTAATTTAACAACATTGCTGGCAGTTCGTTCACGTTCTTCAAGGCGGCGCACTTTTGCAGCAGCATTCTTCCATTCTTGTACCAACTGTTCACGGCGATGAAATGTGGCATCAATGTCACTGAAGAAACTTCCGTACTTTTTTAATGGGTCCAAGAACCCCTGTTGACATATTTTAGATAATTCTGGAACATTTTCTACACCCTGTAAAAAATATAAGAGACAATTCAGAGACAAAGTAAAAGTCTTTTCTTGCAATAAAACAACAACTTAATACAAATCTGCAAATAAAACATCTTGCTTACTCCACAACAAGCATACACTTCACTGTAACATCAATAATTTTCAGTTCTCGTCCCTGTTGTGTTACTTAACAGTTTCTCCACTATGTGCTTCGTGCAACATGCAAGAGCTAAATGCTAAATACTTTGGTCGCATTGTGTCACACTACTCTTCCATTGGCTTCACTTTTGTTTTGTGATTGTTTGAAGAAATAAATGGTTGTATGCAAATAGAGTATATTTGCAACAAGCCTCTGTATAATATACATACTCAAGATATTGCCTATATGGGGAATATTTTGAAACAAGGAGTAACAATGTGCAACACCATAGACCTTATACATTTTTCTTGATTCTTGCAAGGAGAGGGCCCCAACGGGGAGATCGATTTTTTGAAATTGTCTATGTGGTGATGTCAGTTAAAATCCCAGATATCACACGCTGCAGCCATTAACCCAGGTGGGCCCTCGTCTGCGAGTAACTGAAGAAAGCAAAATTCAGAATTTTGTGTGACACTCAATAAAGTTAAAAAAATTGTATTCTTTAGTCTGGTTGAGGAGGTATTGAACAGAATTGGGGAGAAGAGGAGTTTGTGGCACAACTTGACTAGAAGAAGGGATCGGTTGGCAGGACATGTTCTAAGGCATCAAGGGATCACCAATTTAGTATTGGAGGGCAGCATGGAGGGTAAAAATTGTAGAGGGAGACCAAGAGATAAATACACTAAGCAGATTCAAAATGATGTAAGTTGCAGTAGGTACTGGGAGATGAAGAAGCTTGCACAGGATAGAGTAGCATGGAGAGCTGCATCAAACCAGTCTCAGGACTGAAGACCACAACAACAACAGTCTGGTTGCGTGGTGTAACAGATAGGGTAATAGCTTCACATGCAAGATGTTGTCGGTTTGAATCTCATCAGAAGGATATATCTTTTTTATTTAATTAATTGGTTTGAAAGTAACGGAGATTTTTAGAATCAAGGAAGGATATATTTTCATGAGCGACATGTTTATGAAAAAACTTAATCAGACTTTCTGTGTACTTGAGGAAGGGTTGCTTATCACAGCAGGCATAAAAAGTTCAATGATATCTGCTACTAAAGTTGGGTGTCCCCCCCCCCCTCCAAAAATCTATGGTGTCAAGTGAGAAAAAGGTTCGTATAAAGCCCCATCCAGGAAGGGGAAATGTTGAGGTTTTGGAAAAAAGAAACATACTGTCTTAGACTTAATTCAAACTCATTATGAAATCACAAGCAAACAATGGGAAAGTTTTCAGTGTTAAACATTGGGAGTCAGTTCTCACAAAATAACAATAAAATTTTACGATGTTCCACTATGTGGCTTTCTAAATAACATATAGAAAAAGAGGAAACAATGAAAAAAGTTATCCAATAATAAGAACTAAGTCATAGAAGTAAAGTGGTGTGTGTATTTGTCACTAAATAATGTGGTGTGTCTAGGGCCTCCTGTCGGGTAGACCGTTCGCCAAGTGCAAGTCTTTCGATTTGACGCCACTTCAGCGACTTGCACATTGATGGGATGAAATGATGATGATTAGGACAACACAACACCCAGTCCCTGAGTGGAGAAAATCTCCATCCCAGCTGGGAATCGAACCTGGCCCCTTAGGATTGACATTCTGTCGCGTTGACCACTCAGCTACCAGAGGCGAACATTTGCCAATTGTGTGGAATAATTGCATTAAGATGACTCATTATCAAAGCATGACAGTACAACTGATACACGCTATCATGTTTGAATACGCATATGACCAAACGACTGAATGAAGCAGCCCTTTGTCCAACATGTCTACGAGTAATGCTCTGTCACTCACATTCATGTAACACAATGAATACTAGTCATTGTAGAAAGATCCTAACTGACATGTATCAGAGATGAGTGTCATGCCTTTCCAATGAAAGTAAGTTTCAAAACAGGAATTGATGTTGTCTGTGAATGCAAGTCCACCTCAGCCAGTTTCACAATGAACAGTACAAAGGGAATTGCATGCAATGTATATTTGGATACAGGTACCTCACAAAAGGTCAGTGTCAGTTCTCACAGCAGTAAAAGCAGCATGTCTTCATTGGGCCAGACAACACGGATCCTGGACAGTAGCTGACTGCTGATGTGTAATGTAATCTGAAGAGTCACGATTTTGCCTCTTTTCAATTGATGTATGGCATTGAGGGCAGTTCAATTATCCTGCAATGTGTGGAGGAAGTAGTGTATGCTGCAGTTTGTTCTGTTATGTTTTGGGAAATATTTGTGTACCATGACTTGGGACTACTCATTCACATAATTGTGAACATGAATCAGAATGTTCATTTCAATATTCTCAGTGACTAAGTGGTGCCAGTCTTTTTAAATCTTTATGATTGGTATGGTGCGCACACTCCAGCCTTCCAAAATGCTACAGCCGTTTTCAGAGGGCAGCTTGCATACCCTCCTGGTTTGACAAACATGCAGGTATCCTACAGCACCTCAACAGGACTACTAAATTACCCAATCTTAATCACACAGTGGATGAGATTGACAATCAACATCCCCACAACTTGGTAACTCTACAGGATGGACATGCCACATCTGAAGAAACTTGTGCGATTATCAAGCCAAGAGGCAACGTCACATTGGTATTAGTGTTATATCTCCTGTTGGTTGTGAAAATGGAGCCTGCATCCATAAGCATGGCTTAAAACGAGCACTCTACCATCCAACCTTGCTATCCTCACATTGCCTAAAGTACCAAATTCTTCTCTCACTGCAAATTTAATTTGCCTTGGCCTCGTGCCTGATCACAGTAGTGGTTGCCAAGAATGATTAAAATCAAGCACAAGAAGAGACAACAAAATTCTACTAAAATGTGTCAACCACGAGCTCAATGAAACATAAATGTTTTTCATAGACTCACTGGGAAACATTTACACGAAGGCTCACTCATTTAATAAATTAGAAAACTATGAAATGAGTGGCAAAAGTGCTATTACCATAAAGAAACTGTTAAGGTACCAGCAGTCAGCCCTGTCAGTAAGGAAGAACAAAACATAGGAAATCATGGAACACGGATCAATATAGAAACAAATGGAGGAGAACAAGAAAAATTCTTTCGAGTTATGGTACCTGGCAGTAGAATATTTAAGATTATCTTAGCAGCAGCATAAATGCCTCAGTGGTTCGAATGCAATCATAATTACAAGTTCCTGTCATAATTCTAATGTATCAATTGTCACAACTAGCTAGCAACAAGCCTGTAAGTGTTTGTGCTCGACAAAACTTCTCAAATCCTGAGGTATTAGTCCCACAGGTAAGCTACAGCAACATGGTGCCTAAGCTGTAGGCTCACGTGGCCTGGAGGCTGACTTTATGAACTGCAGAAGATATGTGTTACCTACAGGATACTAACAAGCAAACTGAGAGTGATCTATAGTTTTGGGTGGCACCAAAAGAATACAGTTGATAGTCCAGAGAGCTGTTACATTTTAGTGCAAACCTATCCAGGTTTATTTTCATAACTTTGGGAAGGTTGCTCACAAGCAAAACTCCCCATCACAGCCCCCTCAGATTTAGTGGTAAGTTGGCTGATTGGATAGCCTGTCAAAAACTGAACAGAGATCAAGTATGAAAACTGGAAGGAGGTGTACTGAACTGTGGAAAAAAGAAGAAAAATAGTAACAGCGAATGGTCCAAATTTAATATGTGCTATTTCGAGGAACATGAATGTCTGCTGTGCCAAGGTTATGTGGTCAAGATGTTGGACTAAAATGGCAAAGATTTGGGTTCCAATCTCACTCGTTCCTTTTTTTTTTTTTCCCCATGAACTTTCCACCCAGACATTGACATGTCTGTTCAATGTATTCGTATTAGTATATGTGCCATGGTGTTTGCAACAGTGACTTGTAACAAAAGGATCTCCAGATGCACATACCCAATATTTGTTCTATGCAGGTATCACATGTTATGCCTCTTGTGTTCCATCTTGGAAGTCTTAACTCCTGACTTCCCTTGTTGTAACATAGTTCACACCCATTTATTTTTTGTTTTCATTTATGTGAGAGGTATATGCAGGATCCTGCCTGCTGTCACTATTCAACACATTTATTTGCAATGGTAATAATGTATATACTTACCATATGAGTCATATTCTGTGGTGATACACAGGTCGCAAAATAAGCTTTCAGGGAACAAGGCCTTTGTAGAAAATAGACAACAGACATTGAGTGTAGTAATGCATTACAAATTTTTTTGACAAAGGCCTTTTTGGCCGAAAGCTTATTTTGTTGTGCCTTTCTGTGCCTCAGCATCTCGGCTATGTGGTGAGTAACAACTACCCTTTTCATAATATTGTTGCATCTCATCCTGGATTAACCATTGTTTGCTATGCTTTAATTACATTAATTATTTATCAAATTCCAGCACCCCAGACAGTATGTCATCATAGCCTGACTAATGTTTTGTCGGGTGTACTTATGTGGATTATTAAACCTACAGGAACTAGGTCCACTGAAAACTTCACAGCCTTGCAGCAATGAAGTTGAAGAACCTCAAATATTAACTATTCCTGCATAACAGACCCGCTTTCTAAACTCTTATTTAATATATCAATGTGTTGGCTTAATTCACATACAATCAGTCTAAATAACATTTGCACAAATGGATATTTCACCTTTTTTATCACTGCAATAATGTGCAAACAAACTAGAAGCTTCATACTCTGATGCACCAAAGTAATCAACCATTTGCATTACGCAAGAATTGCTGTGTGACTTTTATTACACATAAATATCAGTGTGATACATATGGATTCACACAACTACTAAAGAAGTTAAGGTTATATGGACATGAACTATTGTGTCAACTTATGAAATTCAGAAACTTCATATTATGTAACATTTCTTTTATTGTTAAATGGAAAGATCAGAAAAGTGAACTGATATTTAAAACTTTTCCAGGGTACAGACAGTTCTCTGATACTACAGATAAACTGCTGTAAGTTGGTAACTTCCTTCCATGCATGATATTTTGGTGCAGGGCCTTCTGTCCATCCTCAGTTCCACTGTCTCAAACAAATCTGAGGTATAAACCATAAAATATTTTATGGTTCCCATGAACTGACCCAATGTATCGTGAAAAATCTGTGTCAGAACAAAACTGTTTCCCCCCCCCCCCTCTCTCTCTCTATCGCTCTCTCTCTAACAATTAGAAAACTGTTTGCGTTCCACAATTATTTCACATTTTGCTCTATTTTGTGATGCCTGTGCAGTTTACCTTTTCATGCTATCCCTACGTAATAAACCTTACAGCTCCTGCAATTTCCTGTGTTTGTCTGTATAAGGTCAATACCACAAAATGTGAGAGCAATTTTTTTTAAACTTTTTCCATTCAATATAATTAGCCCATAACAAGCCAAGATTAAAATTGTGGTGTAACATTACAAGGAAGTACTTATCAGAAACCGGTAAAAAACCAAATTGAGCACTACATAACTGAGAGATATATAAGATATCATTTCGTTTTTTAAACAATGGAAACTCCATGTAGGAATATCAACAATGTAGGAAAACACAGATGGCTACTTTCTGTAAAAAATACACGTCATGGCACTGGTTCCTTCCTCAGAAAACCAACCTTTCAGTAGAAGAAAGACCAGCCACACACAACCTCAAAACAAATCCTGACTTACATCCTACCTGTGGACAAAGATTCCACCATTGTTGTTATGAATCAAAATGACTACCTAGCATAAGGCCTCCGCCAATTATCCGACTTCTCCACCAAAAAACTCTGCCAAAGTGATCCCATCACAGAAGTCAACACAAACTACAATCTCTGCTTAAAGCATTAGGCCATTCCCAGAACATCTCCCTAGAATCTATTTCCCTCCTCACCCCTATGACACCCCACACACCCATCTTCTACATGCTCCCTAAAATCCCCAAACCCAACAATTCTGGATGCTCCATTGTGGCTGGTCATTGTGCCCCCACTGGAAGAATTTTGGTCCTCAGGGACCACTACCTCCAACAAATTGCCCGTAATCTAGCCTCCCACGTCAAAGACACCAGCCACTTTCCTCACTGACTCTCCACCATCCTCACCCCTTTCCTTCCCTATACACCAACATCCCTTATGCCCATGGTCTTCCCGCTACTGAAAACTACCTTTTCCAATGTCCTTCAGAGTCCAAACCCACTACCTCATTCCTCATACACCTTACTAACTTTATCCTAACCCACAACAACTTCTCATTTGATGGGAAGGCATATAAACAAATCCATGGCACAGCCATGGGCACCCACATAGTACCCTCCTATGCCAACCTTTTTAAGGGTCCCTAGAGGAGACCATTCTAGCCTCCCATAACACCAAACCCCAAGTCTGGTTCAGGTTCACTGATGATATCTTCATGCTCTGGACTCAGGGTTAAGACACCCTATCTCCGTTCCTTCGCAACCTCATTCCGTCTCTCCCATCCACTGCAAGTGGTCCTCCTCAACCCATTGTGCCACCTTCCTACATGTTGACCTTCTCCTCTCTGATGGTTTCATCTGTACCTCTGTCCACATTAAACCCACCAACAGTACCTGCATTTTGACAGTTGTCATCCCTTTCAAACCAAAAAATTCCTCCCGTACAGCCTGGCCTGCAAGGGATAGCATATCTGCAGTGACGAAACTCTCTTGCTCAGTATGTTGAGGGTCTTACCAATGCCTTCACAGACAGGCACTATCTCCCAGACCTAGTCCGCAAACAGATATCCCATGACATTTCCCCTCATACCCCCAGGAAGCAACCACAAGGAAGTGACCCCTTCATCACCAAGTACCGACCCGGACTGGGTTGGGAGTTGTTTGGGGGAAGAGACCAAACTGCAAGGTCATCAGTCTCTTCGGATTAGGGAAGGACAGGGAAGGAAGCCAGCCATGCCTTTTCAAAGGAACCATCCCAGCATTTGCCTGGAGCGATTTAGCGAAATCACTGAAAACCTAAATCAGGATGGCCAGACGCGGGATTGAACCGGTGTCCTCCCGAATGCAACCTGGACTGGCACAACTGAACCACATCCCTCAGCAGGGCTTTGATTACCTATCATCTTGCCCTGAAATGAGGAAGATCCTACCCAAGATATTTCCCACCCGTCCTAAAGTGGTGTTTCATCACTCACCCAACCTCCGCAACATCCTAATCCATCCCTCTGCCACTTCCAATCCCAACCTCTTGCCACAAGGATCACATCCCTGTGAGACCGAGGTGAAAAACCTGCCCAGTACACTGATCCAGCACTTCCTATTCCAGTCCTATCACAGATTTATCCTACCCCAACAGGAGCCAGGCTACCTGCAAAAGCAGCCATCTCATTTACTGGCCCTGTTGCAATCATTGCACAGCTTTTTATATTGGTATGACTACTAACCAGCTGTCCACCAGGATGAACGGACACTCCAAACTGTGGCCAAGAGCAAAGTAGACCACCCTTTGGCACAACATGTAGAGGAACATAGCACATTTGATTTCAGTGGCTGCTTCACTACTCAAGCGATCTGGATCCTACCTTCCACCACCAGCTTTTCTGAACTGTGCAGATGGGAGTTATCCTTACAACACATACTCCACTCTCGTAATTATCCCGGCCTCAACCTATGGTAACATACTGTCCCCACACCCTCCACCCAACAGTTTCCACCCCTTCTGTCCTATCATCTCCTCCCCATTCTCATCTCCAACCTTGTGTATTTGCAGCTCTCTGTCAACATGATCCACCCATTTTTCCCTGCACCTCTCCTTTTTTGCACCTTTTTTTCCCCACCTCCCTGGCCCACAACCTCCTGACACTGCACAGGTTGGCAGTCAACTTCCTACATACTCCACAAGACTGCATTTGTCTCTCTCCCCCCCACCCATACACTACCATCCCTTCCCCACCCCCTCCAGATTGCTGCACGCAATCCCACATGATGTTGCACTCCCGCTAAAGATGCTGGAGTTGGTGGTTGTGCATGCATGAGGTGTGCTTTTGTGTGTGTGTGTGTGTGTGTGTGTGTGTGTGTGTGTGTTTCACAGGTGAAGGCTATGGCTGAAAGCTATGCGAGTGTCTTTTAATTGTGCCTGTCTGTAACTTTTCATTATTTAAGTTTCTTCACATATTCTCTGCTCTGATGGTATGGTTTGGCATGTTTTAAGTGCACAGTTAAAATCATGTTTTATGTGCGCAGTTAAAATAAGAGTCTAACAACAAAGAATAAAAATAAAATTACATGAAATGTATTTGTAGTTGTGGATACTGACAACCACCAACTGTATAATGGAATGACGACAATGAAAATTTGTGCCAGACCGTGACCCGAACCCAGATTTCCTGCCTTATGTGAGTGGCTGCCTTCAACTCATTGCATTGTACTTCTTACCAGGCACTGCAATATAATATTTATCTGTCAATACCATGCAGCAACTTTCAATTAAAATGTCCTCCACCTGTAGAGGAATTACATAATATGTAGTGCAGGTTGTGATGCACGAATGACGACATATGGACATGTGGGTCTGGCCATGGGTCATGTACAGATAGCCAAAGCGGTTAAGAAGATCGCTTGAATAAAGCAGGTCTGAGACCAGATTCAGCATAAATTCTCATTGTTGTCATTCCATTATACAGCTGACGGCTGTCCATATTCACAACCATGAATTATTTGCAACTGTGAATACATTTCATGTATTTCATAACGACTGTAGTCATGCAGTGCCTGTTCCTTTGGAATTGCATGTATGTCCAAAGGAACACTGAATCATACTTCTTAACAACACAGCACTGCAATATCATAAACATAAAATTGATTACTTCAATAGGTTTCTGGTGTTGTATATATCTATGTTCATGGACTGTTATCATTTGACACCTTTCCTTGTGAAAATGTACACTGAAATTGTATGTGTGCACAGTACTGACATGATTACGGGGAAAGATAGATGCTTCCTATTGACAATTAAACAAACCTTTGGGGAAAAAAAAAAAAAAAAAAAAAAAAAAAAAAAAAAAAAAAAAAAAAAAAAAAAAAAAATGAAACAGCTTTACGAATACTAAGAACCATATGGCATGATAGTATCAACAAAAACAGAAAATCTGGAAGGTGGGAGGAATATAGGGAAGGGCAATAAAGGGAAATCAACTTGAGAGCAACAGTATAGACAGAAAGAGCAAACAAATAAATATGAAATGTGAGATATGATACTGCAAGAAGAATTTGAGAGCGCACAATGGCCTAAATTGAAACAAAGCCCTTGGAGAAGATGAAATTCTCTCAGAATTATTGTGATCCTCAGAAGAACCAGTCATGACAAGACTATTTCACCTGGTTTGCAAGTTACAGTGTTAGAATTACTGAGCTATACGAAATAAAATCATCATAACTTCTGGACGGTTTGCATTAGGACATTCAAACTGCACGGTTGGCCATGTGGCATGATGGGAGTTAGTATGAGCAGTGACCGAGTTCAAGCTGAAGACAACCAGTCAAAGTGTGCTAAATATCAATAATTTGATTTGCAAGTTTGAGAAAACGGGTAGTGTTTGTGATGACAGTGTTGGAAATGTCCACTGGCATGGGCCTCGATTGGCCGCCATATTCTCCAGATCTGAACACATGCTACTCCTTTTGTGGGGCTGTAATAAAGACAAAGTGTACAGCAATAACACCAAAACCATTGCCGAGCTAAAAAGAGCCATTCTGGAGCTCATCAACAGCATCGATGTTCAGACACTTCAGCAGGTCATGAAGAATTTTGCTGCTTGTCAGCGCTACATCATCATCAGTGATGACAGGCACATCAAACATGTCATAACCTAATTCTGAATATTTGTAGTGACATTTGCATTTGACTAATGTGTGTGCATGGCGTAGTTCATAACTCATTTACATTTTTTTCATATAGTTCAATAACTGTCACCCTGTATATGAGATAGGCAAAATATCCTGCAGGGAAGTGAGAGGGTGGGGGAATTGGAGGAACAAACCTAAGCATGAATACGGTAAACAGTTCCAAGAGATGTAGATTATAGTAATTATTCAGAGATGAAGGTACTTGCACATGATAGGCTACTGTAGGTAGCTGCATCAACAAAGTCTTTGAGCTCGAAAGCAGAACAATAACATAGTGCCATAGTCTGAAAAGATTATTTGCATTCTTGAAACAGGCATGACTAGATGTAATACATAGACCTATGTCTGATGATTTGTATAGTCATCCAACTGTGAATGTGCAGAAACATTAAGCAATTGAAAATGGAACACACAAGTTATGTCTGCATTTGCTGAATTAGTTTTATTAGTATTTATAAAAAAATTACCTTAACAGTAACAGTATGGTAATCATCAACAATTGTGCGAAATCTTTCATTTTGATGAGACAGTGGACTTGAGCTCAAATCAGCACTAATTTTTTGTTCAGCTTTGCTGAGAGCTCCAGCAATTTCCAAATATTTTTTCATCTCTTTTTGCAATCTTCTTGTGATCTCTTCCAAACTGTAATTAAAGAAAGACCATTAAAATCTCATACAAAAGACTTTTTTTTAATGTAAATCTGCTTGTCTATATGGGTACGTAGAAGTCACAAAGCACACAAAGAAGTCATGAACCACACAACTGCACCAGGTGTCAGTGTGACAAATGGAGCAATGGTGACTCAATGCACGCAATGTTAAATACAGAAATTTCTGAGGTTCATTATACTAAACTACTATGCTTACACAAGATCATCAAAACAACCAACACTGGGTTAAAAATAGTTTTCTTCACTGATAGCCACTGTACGGTAGTAGCAGACATCCTGAGAAATTAATCAACAGATTCTGAAACAACGGGAATCCAGGTGCATAACTGAGAAGTTGATTTTTTTAAAAGAAAAAGCAATAAAAAATGTAAAACCTCTTTAAAATGGCAGTAAGTGTACCATAATTTTTACACAATCAGCCTTCCACAGAGAAGATTTAACTGAAAAATTGGAAAAAAATAAAAACAGCTTTAAATAACAGACAGAAAATTTTATGAGACATTTCCTGCATAGAAATGCAAAGGGAAAGCAAGCAATGAGTCAGGAAGTATTGTAGTAGATTATGGATACACATAACAGAAATACAGTGACAAGCATCAGCATAAATCATAAAATCATCTGCAGGTTGAACAGCACAGCAGCAACAATAAATGGATCAATAACAGAAGGGACCAAAACATCAAGAGTGAAGCAACAGTAAAGAGAAATTTGGAAAGTGAATTAAAGTTAATGGAGAAAAAATTTTAAGTTTGATGTTTGCATTAACAATGTAATTCTGTCAGAGACAGTAAAGGAATAGCACCTGAATGGCTTGGATAGTGTTTTGAAAAAGAGATTATAAGGCGAGAGTCAATAAAAGTATAACAAGTGTTATAGAAAGAAGCTGAATCAAATAAAGTGATGTTGAGGAAATTAGATTAGGAAATGAGATACCAAAATTAGTAGATGAGTTTTTCTGTTTAGGCAACACTGACGACAGCCAAGGTAGGGAAGATACAGATGTGGACTGGCAATAGCAACATATCTGAAAAAGAGAAAATTGTTAACATTGAATATAAATTTCAATATTACGGTCTCTTTTCTGACGATATTTGAGGGACACCAAGGCTTGAGACACCAGTAAGTAGGTTTAAATTAATGTAGATTGCACTACTTATGTATAAATGAAGAGGTATGCACAGGATAAACAATAGTCCATGTCATATAGGAAGGCAACCCAATTTCCAGCCATTCTGCACATTGCCCCATTACTGCTGGCAGCCAGTAAGATGCGTTCTCTTTCCATTCACCTAGCTGCAAATTACTGCTAGATGGCATGAATCTCTCTCCTGTAGGCTGCACTGTTGGCATACTCCAATGTGACCATTTCATTCATTCACAGAGCGACTGCATTATTCACTTAACCACTGGTGATATTTTCTGTAGCAGTGTAGCTGTGAATGTATGAGGGCAAGCCAAAAATTATCTACACTTTTGCCATAACATTTTTTACATTGCGCACGTTGTCTTCTGTCCCCGCACATGTCATTGTTGTACTGTTGTGGTAATGCTGTGACAGTTTGATCTTATTTCCGCCATTGTTCTACCTTCTGTTGCAGATATAGCATGGCAGTTTCATTACAAGTGAGCAACAAAGAGGAACAACAAGTGGTGATCCAATTTCTCTGGTCAGAGGGTGTCAGAGGGGCAAACATTCATTGCAGACTATCATCGTAATGTGGGAGAAGTGCACTATCGCATAAAACTGTGTTTTTGTGGATCGAGAAGTTTAAAAGTGGTCGAACAAGTGTAACACATGAAGAGGGAGTGGGATGGCCATCAAACTCCACTACAGATGACAACATGCAGCAAACTCGAGAGATGGTTCTGGTAAATAGGCGAATCGCTATCAATGAGGTAGCATCCACGTGGAATATCAGCCATGGCTCCGCCCATCACATCATTCACGATGAGCTCAGTTTCCATTAGGTCTGTGCACAGTGGGTACCAAGAAAGCTTACCGACGACCATAAGCTCACCCGTGTTAGGGTATGTCAACACTTACTTGCTTCAACAACAAAGGTGATGCATTTTTGAGCAAAATTGTCATCAGAGATGAAACATGGGTGCATCACTACCAGCCTGAGTCAAAGCACCATAGTATGCCGTGGAAGCACACGTTTGTGCAATTTCTAAATAAATCTATCAAGTGACAGCAATAATCATGAAATGCTCCAAAAGCAGGCAGGTGAGAGCAGTTATTTACCACATTTATAACTTTTAAAAATCTGAATCTAAACGTGGGGCTCGTACTGTTGACATTCTGATAACACAAGAATGGACCACAAAGCATGTAGTGTTGGCAAAGAAACTATACAATGAATTGTAAACAAAAGTGTCACAACTGTAGAAATGTCAGGAGTAGTTGGTTTCAGGTCACCTAGAAGGCACTGAAGTAGCAACAAATCTACAATGCATATGGATGGTTTTGACAAGGATGTTTTACACTCTGTTTCTGAAATGTATATAAATAGCAGATATTCGACCTCACAGAAACTTGTTAGTATTATGCATGAGGATATTGACTTCAAAGGTAACACTTTATCAATAAAAATTTTTTTAAAAGATATTGGTTTTAAATATTTTAATACTTGTTCAACATTGCATTATTACTCTGATGAAACATGGCTGAACCAGAATCATTCCAAGGAAACTGCTGGAAAATGAATGATGGCACTGGCAGTTTTCAAGTTCCCGTAGGAATAGGTCCTCAGATAGCTGTTGTGCCTGCTATTCTTCTTATGGTTTTGTTCCTGAGCGCAAATTTGTACTTAGGTGTAAGAAAAATAACAGTGATCACCATTCGGAAATAAATGCCGTCACTTTCAAGAAGTGTTACACAAAACAGTTCTTGCCATATCTTGCTGCAAGGTCCATCTATGTAATTAACAATGGCAGAAAAGCAAATTTTGTGCTCTGGCTTTAAAATAAAAATATTCTGCACAGTACAAGCCAGACACATGCCAAACTCCTGCAGCTTGCTAATTTATACAACTTACGCTAGAAAACCTATGAACTTAACTTACATGCACATCAATACAGTCTCACACCATACTCCGACTGGATTAATTTGGGCATAGGTTAAAGGTTATGTGGCAGGAAAGAACGAAACGTTCAAGATACAAACACTGAGTCACTTGTGCATGACACCTCACACAATGTCTCTCCTGCTGCTTGAGCAGACTGTGTGTGAATTGGTGAAAAGCTTGAAGATGAGGTCTTTAACAGGGAGGTGAAGACAGATATAACCCTTGAACCTATCTTCATAAATTTACAATCAGATCATTCGGATGCAGTCTCAGATAACAGTGATGATCGTATTATGATGTCAGAATCTGGAACAAAATAAGTAATGACAATTCTTGGTTTTAAGAAATCATTGTTTAAAAAAGTTTGTTTTTCAAAATACCAATTACATAAATAGTGTATGACAACTTCCTAGCCTTCATTGACTGGGAATTAGTAACCCAAGAAGTATGCAAACATTCACTTGTTATGAGTGACATAACTATGATTTTCGACATATTACCCAAGGAGAAGCAGCTATTTAGTTAGTTAGTTTTGAATTTTAAGCTTTTTGCTGCATCTAATGTGCTCTACTAACTCGTGAGAATGTGGCTGGATAAATCCATCAAGAACTCTGATATTTTGACAGGTAACCCCACCTGAAATTTTCAAGGCACAAACTGGAAAAGCCCTTAAAATGATAAGAATGATCATTTGCCAAGATGTCGCTAGTTTTCAATGAACTTGTCAGATGCATTATTCAGAAAGAAGATGGTTAGTTGTTTGCTTGCACATGAATCACAAATACGGTCTCTCACTGTAATGTGGAATAAGTTAGATTACACTCACAATGCCTTTTTTTTTAAGCAAAAAATACGACAATATTTGACCATTTACACAACAGACTTCCGATTTAACCTTTGCCAAGTATAATTCTTTTTTACGCACAGTAATTTACACGTAACTACATTAAAATACACCTGCACAAATGCATTATAAAAGTACGCTGTTTTAAGAAATTCTATGGCGTAGGAATTGTCAAGAAATTCCCATTTATGTTTGAAGTTAATTTTATTATCTGTTAAGACTCTTTACTTCAATCGATAAGCTATCAAAGATTTATTTGGCAAAATACTGTACTCATTGCCATGCCACATTATGGATGACTGATGGTCAGTGTAAAGAATCTCACTTTAATTATTGTAATGATGAGTGTTACTGACATTTCAAATTGCAATTGATCATTGAAAACAAACTTCTTGTAGCAGTCAGTGTCCTGTAAGGCTGTTGCCAGTATGCCTAACTGTTTTATGAGCGGTCTTCAAGAGGTTTCTGGAGTGAACATCACAAATTATCCCTATTACATGGTTCTATGTGACCAACACTTTATTCCTCTTAAAAAGAGTGACCAAAGAATATGATGTCATAACAAAGTAGTGAATGAAAGTAGAAAAAGTCAATCAGCTTTACATTTTCATCTTTAAGTCTACTGTTATCTGTAAAGGAAAAGTTGCAGAGCTTGGTTGATCAAGTCCTTCAACATGTGAATTCCAATTCAGGTTTTCTCAATATGTGATTGTGTATTACATTTTTGCTTTTAATCAATTTTGATGACCTTGTCATTAGACAATCGTTTTTTGAGAAAAATTGGACTTGACGTCTTCACAAAGCAGCAGAAGTTGCTTTCACCTTCCAACATCATGCAAAATACAGCACCGAAACAGTGTTGTCAATCTGTGAAATGAGATCATCAATCTGTGAAATGAGACTTATCTCATGTAGATGATTGATCAAAATCAGTTGCATGTGTTGTTCTCCTCAAAAGTATAATATGATGTACCATAGTCAAATGAACCTGACTGTTGTTCACAGGAACATAAGACTTTATTTGTCCCCTCCCTGTTCCCATGTTTACGCAAACCACTTCCCCTCCACACTTCCCTTGTGCTCCCCCATTTCCAGTGAGCTGCCTTCCTACATGAGAGACTGTAGTGGCAATCTAACCAAGCTCCTGAGTAAAAACAACAACAGCAGCAGCAACAGCAACATCATCCCCCCAGTGCCTAGCTTGTTAAGGTCTATAGCAGACAGATTTTTCAGTGAGTTTGATGTGTTACTAACTGAAACTAAAAACATGTAATAATGTCAGGTAATTTCAATATCAATGCAATAACAGAAAAATCTTGCATTACAAATTTATATGGATTGTTAACAGCTACCATCTACAGGGGTTGGACAAAAACATGGAAACTCCGCAATAAATGCATACTTGAACATAAATGCACATGATAGCCAAGCCTGCAGGTTACGCTATCATATCTGACCACAAATGGCACCTGTACAACATCCTTAATACATTGTAATTATCATTCATTGTCAGAACAGTGTTCTGTGTTTACAAGTACATTATGCCAGAGGCAAGTGAATGCAAATGTGGGCAAATTGTTTGTGCTTGTACACCAGGTGCGTCTGTGAACAAGCGAAACAATGTACTTTGGTTTCAAGAAGCAGTGTATCTAAGATTCATACCATGTACAGGGGAAATGGAAAAACATCATCTGCTAAGTCACAATGCAAACAAAAGTATGTGTTTAGTGATCATGACAGATGGTCATTCAAGAGGGCAGTGGAAAACAAATTAGAGGATGACAGCTGCAAAAGTCACTGCAGAACTGAATGTCACACTCACGAACCCTGTCAACACCAAAACAACTTGAAGGAAGCTGCATAAGCATGGAATTGCAAGGCAAGCTGGAATTCCAAAACCACTCATCAGCAATGCAAATGCTTGTAACAGGAAAATGTGATGCTGAAGCCATGAAACATGGACTACGGAGCAATAGAAGAAAATCATTAAGTCAGATGAGTCTTGTTTCACACTGTTTTCAAATTCTGCACGAGTTTACATGCCGATAATGAAACATGGCAGCCATAGTGGTATTCCATGGGCCCCATGGTTATTGTACAAGGCTGCATTACTGCCAAGGATTATGTGATCGTTTTGGCTGATCAGATCCTTCCCATGGTACAGTGTTTGCTCCCCAATGGTGATGCTGTGTTCCAAGACAAAAAGGCACCTGCCCACAAAGCTCGCATCATCCAGAATTGGTTTTATGAGCTTGAGGATAAACTGTCCCATTCCAGTCACCAAATCTCAGTATTCTTGAGCCTTTCTGGCCTACTTTGAAGAGAAGGGTGTATGATCACTATCCATCTTCACCTTAGTTCCCTGCACTTGCCACTATTTTGCAGGAAAAATGGTGTAAGATTCCCCTGAAAACTGTACAGGGCCTGTATTTATTCATTCTGAGATGACTGGAAGCTGTTTTGAATGTCAGTGGGTTTCCTGCACTGTATTAATCAGGGTAATGTGCTCTTTTTGTGGTGCTGCCACATTTTTTCCACTACTCAAAAAAAAGAGAGAGAGAGAGAAACTGCAACAAACTGTATAATTTTGAACATTATCATGGGAGAAACAAAATGTACAGGCTGTATAATGACATTACTTATCTTTATGGCTTAAGAATGGAGGTAAAAAATGTGGCAGCCAATTGAAATGTGAAAATTTAGTAGTAGAAAAATTGTGGCAGCCAATTGAAATGTGAAAATTTGGTAGTAGAAAAATGACAAGCCAACCCACGGAAACTGAACGTGCTGGAAATTTTCCTAAAGACAAAGGACTGAGACCATATTTGCATGACAAGAAACTTAGAAAAAAGATGGAAAACTATCTGTACAATATTAAGCTAATGTGTAAATAAAGCTTGTTATAAAATTATTAACAGAGGTACACATAAACCCAAATAAAAGCTGAAGTAGGGAAGCGAAAATTAGAGAAGTTGAACAAAAATTACAAAAAATTGGCAGAATTATCAAATGTATAAGAGACACTGACAGTAAGGCTTAGAAACTCTTGGACTTGATTACCTTTGAGCTGGCATGTCTCAAAATAGTGCACAGAAAAACAAAATCCACGATGGCCTTTATGAAACACAGCCTTTTGAAAACCAGACAAAATTGATGAATAAATTTTTGAATCGACTTTGATCTTGGATAACTCTGTAATTATTTGCGAAATCAAGATGCCACCTGCACAGCATTATGACATGTTGTCTGACTGCAAATGGAGGAAAAAACAGCATGAAAAAGTCATTCTATCATAAGATACAAGCTGCCAAACCCTCATCTAAATTTGCCACAACAAGCTGTAAGAGCTACTTTGACAGCAGGCTACAATGAATCTGCTGTACACTGAACAAATGTTCAGCAACTAGGCTACAAGTTGATCCGAATCGAATCATCAAGTTCCTGCCCAGAAGCCCGCTTGGTTCATGAGCAACAGTAAAGCAAACTTTGTGATTTATTCATATCTATCACAAGGTGGAAAAACTGGCCTTTACAAGAGCATGCCTAGTGGCCCCACCATATTACTTACCAGACTGTAATTTGGCATGGCTCCATGTAAGACCCTGTAAAAATTTCATCAAAATTGGAGAGAGTTGGGTGGAAACTGTTAGGTCACTTAAGTTGAGCCGGCCGGAGTGGCCAAGCGGTTCTAGGCGCTACAGTCTGGAACTGCGCGACCGCTACGGTCACAGGTTCGAATCCTGCCTCGGGCATGGATGTGTGTGATGTCCTTAGGTTAGTTAGGTTTAAGTAGTTCTAAGTTCTAGGGGACTGATGACCTCAGAAGTTAAGTCCCGTAGTGCTCAGAGCCATTTTAACATTTTTGAACTTGACATGAAATTACCCAAATTCAATACATAAGGATAATATACTACTCACAAAGGAGGGAGAAGGGGAGGGAAGTAACATATCCACATAAGGCACATGACATTGTTAATTGATACTACAATAAGGCTGTCCACATGCTGGTATTAAAATTTAATACAATGAAAACAAAGATCAATAAAAGAATGCAATAAACGGTACATTTATTGTGAAAGGGGTAAGAATTTTATACAAAAGATTCAAAATATTAGTCACAAAAGCTGCCAAGAGATGACATTGTACAATGTACAACTCTTACCAGCACGCAAAAACAAACTCATTCTCTGCAAGAAATTTTTGCAGTCACATCACAATCTTTTCAACCACTTGCAACAGAGGGGTGTCACAAACGAATAATGAAATTTGACATCACATCTTGTAGTGCGAATAGCTTCGCAACATGCCTCAGTCCACCAAGGGACCGGTATACAGTGTGGTAAACAGGAAGTGCAAGGACAGGAATGTTCTGCAGCGGTAAGGATAATGTTTGTAAGATATACTACCTGGTCATCGCAACTGGGAAAATGCTGTTCGTTGAAGGTCGCCAGGGAGCAGTAAAGCCTCCAGTCGGCCAAAAACTGCCGTTTGGGTGTGCACGTATGTGGGGTGGGAATCAGCAATTGGATGACACACCGGAAATGGTCACTTGAGTAGGTGTCAGAGAGAACGGACAACTCAAGATGATGGGCAAGCTGGGCAGTGGGAATAGGTGTGAGTGGAGTCTGAAAGGAACATGGGTGCTCTCATGTTAAGGTGATTGAGAAGATCAGCCAAGAGGGCACCTCTCTGACAAGTTCTGGGTGAGTCCAAAGGGCATGGTGTGCATTAAAGTCACTAAGTCACTGAGCAACAGAAAGGGGTGACGGAGTTGCCCAATAAGAAGGAAGAAGTCTGCCCTGTTGACACTGAATGATGGAGGCATGTGGACAGTATAAGGGGAAAAGCTTAAGTGAGGAAGGAAAATGCAGACTGCAACAGCTTGAAGCCAGGTAGTCAGGGAGATGGGTTGACTATGATCATCATCCTAGATGAACAGCATGACTCCCCCCATGAGATGGAATGCTGTCCTCAGGAGGAAGGTCAAAGTGGACCAGGAAGGAATGCAAGTGCTCAAAGCAGCCATGAGGACACAATTTTGTTTCCTGGTGGCAGAGTACAAGCACATGCTGCGATTCTAAAAGCAGCTGTAAGTCCTCTTTGTTGGATTGGAGGAGAGTCACGACAAGGAAACAATGAAAGGGTGTCACGCTGGTGGCTGCCAAGGGCCAGTCTTCGAAGACTTGCTGCTACAGGGCACAGAGGCAGGAGGATCCTGCTCCATGAGGTCTACAGAGACATCAAAATTCTCCCTCTATCAGTCTCTGGATTCCAGGGCAGAAAAATGGTTGGCAGTGTGTACTGACATGATGATCTTCCAAGTCGGCGAAGGAGAAGACTGTTTCCCTTTGTTTGACTTCTTGGAGCCTTTCCAGTTGGCAGAGGAAGACTCACGTTTGTTGGCTGGCGGGACATAGGAAGTCTTCGCAGGAGTATTCCTTCTGTCCTTTCCGGTCTGCCGGTTGTGTAGCAGGTGTCTTTGCCCCCATGAGGTGGAAGTTTGGTGGCTTATTGCACAGCTGGAGAAGGAGGCAGGGATGTTACCGTGATGCTGGTCGATTTCACAACCACAGTGCTAACTTTGAGGTCGCGTGTCTGCATAGCCATGTCCTCATGGAGTGAGATGTATCAAGAACAGTACTGTAGGTGCCAGATGGTAGAAGGCACGGTTTCCGAGTAGCCAACAAATTGCAAGCGACCGGGTAAGGCACTTTTTCCTTCACCCAGATCTCCTGGACAGCCCACTCATTGAGATACATGGAACAATCTCAGAAGGACGCAGCATGGTCACCATTGCAGTTGATTCAGCAGGGAGGAGGAGGTGGATAATTGCCCTAGTGAGCATCCCTTCCACAAGTTACACATTTGGCCCGGTGGCGACAGGACTCTCGAGTGTGATTGGAATGATGACACTGGTAGCAGCACATCAGGTTCAGAATTTACAGTCATACTGTGATAACTTTGTAGCCTGCTTTGATCTTTGACAGAAGAACCACTCTATCAAAAGTGAGAAAAAAATGAGTGTGGCCACTAAGGATGCATCTACTGTTTTCATCATCTGATGGACTGAAATGACATCCTGATCAGAGAGGTATGTTTGGGTTTCTGCCTCAGTCAGACCACCAAGCAGCCTAGTGTAAATAACACCTCATGAAGAATTTAGCATTCAATGGGCCTCGACATGAACAGGATAGCCTTGGAGGAGTGAAGCTGCAAGCAGTTGTTGTGCTAGAGAATCAGACATAGTCTCTAATAGCAAAGTGCCATATCGTAAACAAGAGCAGGATTTCACAGGGTCAGCAATTGCATCAACACCTTTCTGAATAATAAATGGATTTACCATAGCAAAAGATAGACCATTTTCATTACAAGACTCCACAAGGAATTGTGGTGCAGCTGGAAGGGCCATTGAATCATTAGCCTCATACCTTTTAAATTTTGTAGACGCAGACTGAAAAGATGTTCAGTTCATTGTGAGAAAATTCCCCTTGATTACCAGCACTCCTTCCAACTGCAGGCCCCCCTCAAAGGGTGTGCACCCACCTTAGGTGATTGTTCACACCTCCCAAACACCTGACAGAGGGACCAATAAGCAATTTAGGAAGGTCGCAGCTCAGGCAATCACCCCTTCCTGGGCCTGGCCTTTACCATGGGGTACATGGGAACCCTATCTGTCAACCCGGGGCTGGGAATTACATGTTACCCAGTCTTCTGTTAAGTGTCATATGCGTGGGCTGGCCTTCAGGAGCACATAGGGAGGAAAAAGAAAAAGGGGAACCTCAAATGTCGAAGCAGAGGTAAGACAGGAGAAGTAAAATGAAAAAAGACAGAAGGAACGAAAGACAGAGGAGAGACTGTTACGATATCGGCGCCTGAATGTGCAGAACACATTTCCAACAACACCCCAGGTATTTTCCCCAAGGGAGAGTAAAAAGAATAGCAAGAGGACAGACGTGCAGCACAGACAGGAAAAGATGCTGCAAGGCCTGGGGCCACATGGTAGCCAAGCACGGACCCGTCAAAAAGCGGCGAGCCCCCTGGGGGCTTCCTGTAATCTGTTCCCCACGGTTCTTACTGGAACTCTTATCTGTATCCTCTTCCCAGATTTCAGCTGAGGTTCTTTCTATGCATCAGAGTCAGTCTAAGACTCCTATGATCCTGTTGTGGTAAACTGCTTCTGGAAGGACATTTGGCTACTCTTCTTGCCACACTACTGTTCTGTCCATCTTGTCACCACTCATTCTGCAGTTGTGGTGCTACAGCCATCTGTATGTCTGATCTTTCAGCATGATGCTCCCATGTCCCTCAAGCCAACAACAGAATCTTTTTCAAAGTCCAAAACATGGTGATAAGCTACAAGTGCATATCTTCTGAGAATGTTGTGTTGCAATTACAAGCTGAAAAGGTTCAGTAAAACGATATGCCCAATAGCCATCATGTACTCACACCATTCATTATCTATAGGAACTGCTTTTTCTGCACTAAATATAATCTCACATAAGGATGAAATTTTAACCATAATATCCCACATGCATGGAAATGATGGAGTATCAGCTTGATAGTGTGTGGTCAAGGTGTTCATGGAGTAACACTTTCCATTTCCATTATCATAAATATTCCCAGAAAACATTTTAACACAAATTTATATTCAATGATCATAAATAAATGGTTTTCTTGTTGTTGCTTGTCTGCATTTTATATAATTTTTATTTTTGCTTTTCCTGCATCAGTTATTTGATATGCAAATAACAAAACTCATCTGATGCTTTTTGTGTCTCCTTTTCTTGCCTAACTCCCTCAACAATGTCTGGTTTCACTAAATACACTCCATTACACGTGTTTTACTCTGTTAATGTTTGTCTTATAATCTCTTTTCAAGGTCCTTTGTCATCCGCACACCTCAAAGTTTTTATTTCTTCTCAAGCTTTTATTCCTTTTCCAAATGGCTCTAAAGGCAAACAAAATAACCAACATTAAAACCAATGTATGTAATAATCTGTAGCAATATGAAATGCAATGGCCACAAAAGTTCAGTTGTAGGTATGGCATATGTGACAGACTTCAGCTGATTGGCAGGATGCTGGAGAAATTGCATATAGTGAATGTGCGAGTGCGCTTACGAAACACTTGTGCATCCCATCTTAGAATACATTGGTAAAGTATGTGGGACTGAACAAAATAGGACTAAGAAAAGGCATCAAATATATGCAAAGAAGGCGGTTCAAATGGTCACAGTTTTGTCTGACCCATGGGGGAGTGTCGCGGAGATACTTTATGACAGATGCTAACTATCCTGCGAAAGCCCACTTAAAAGTTATGAGAATCAGTATTAAGTGAAGAATCTAAATATATTGTTCATCCTCCCATGTATTATTCCTGTAGGGACCACAAAGATGAGAGTCACTGTTCCCACACTCCATACACAATGGGAATGCTCTAATAACAATTATATGTATACCCTCTGCTGTTCACTTCACAGCAGTTTGTAGAACTTTATTTTAGATGTAAAACTGTTTTAGGTGCATAGGAAAATTATTTTCAAGACAGGCTTACAAAAATACATTTGGTAGAATCACAAACATGAACGACTGAGGACAGGTTTCCTTTTTAACAGAACCTGCATCACACAAATAGACAACAATTAACTTTCTAATGATATGTGCAGCACTTCGTGAATTGTGGTTTATCTGTCTCATAATGTACATAACCTAAATTATTTGGTTCAGGTACACGAGACACATCAAACTGCAGGAAATTTCACAATAAACAAAGTATAGTTGATGTTAACGAACATACAATAAAATCTAACACTTAATTCCCCCTTGCTCAAATTATCATTTCATCCTCTATGGATTCTTCTATTGAATAGTAGCATTTCTCCCACAGAATCTGCTGTAGCCTCATTTTTAAAATTTCTAGTTTCATATTAAATATGTTTTTTCCCATTAACTTGTTATACATTGTCATCCCTATGTACCATGGAGTCCGTGCATATAATTTCAACTGGTGTGTGGGTATCATAAAATTATTTTTATTTCTTGTATTACAAGGGTAATCCCAAAAGCAAGGTCTGCTATTTTTTATAAGTACATAGACAATGAATTTTTGTAGACGCTGATCAGTTTCTGTATGCCCGTGTTTTACCAGCTCACCGACATGCCGTTCAGAGAGTTATGAACCTCTTCTTTCACCTCGTCGTCAGCGCTGAATCGCTGGGACCACAATTAATGCTGAACAGGTACTGTGAGACTCTGAAAAAACTCAAACGGGCAATTCAGAACCAGAGAAGAGGAATGTTGAGCAAGGGTGTACACATTCTCCATGACAACGCTTGCCCACACATCGCTCGGCAAACCGTTGCTCTCCTGCAACAGTTTCAGTGGAACATAATCACCCACCCATCCTATAGCACTGACTTGGCACCCAGTGACTATCACCTGTTCCCTAGGTTAAAAGAACATTTGGCTGGAAAGCGATTCAGTTCCAAAAACGAAGTGAAAGAAGAGGTTCATAACTTTCTGAACAGCATGGCGGCGAGCTGGTATGACGTGGGCATACAAAAACTGCCACAGCGTCTACAAAAATGCATCGACAGAAATGGTGATTATGTCAAAAAATAGCTAAATGTTCAAGCTGTAAACTGATGTAAACCATTGTAGAAATAAACAGGTCTATGTACTTATAAAAAAAAATAGCAGACCTTACTTTTGGGATTACCCTCGTATATGTATGGTTAAAATGATTCTCCTCAAATAATTTTTGTCTAGTCTGTAGGAAGATTATAAATTCATAAATATTTGGAGGAAACAGTTATGATTTGTAGTTTCCAAAACAATGGGTGACAAGACTGTTTGCTGTGCAGTACACGTGTATCAGACAATTTTCTTTTGCAGTTTCCGAATCTGAGATACACTACTTGAACTTCCCCAAAAAATTATCCCATATCTAATGACAGATTAAAAATAACTATGATAAGCAATTTTTCGTGTACTCAAATCAGTGGAATTTGCTAGTATTTTCATTGCGAATGCAAAACTGCTCTCAGTTTATTTGATAGGAAGTCAATATGTGTTTCCCAGCTTAAGTTATTGTAACATTTAGTCTCAGGAATTTGACCGTGTCAACTTCTCTCATGGGTTGATTGTTATGTTGTATTTTAAGTGCCATACATTTTGAATGTTTGGTTTTGAAAAGTACCATATGAGTTTTTGCAATGTTCAGTTTCAACCCATGTAACGAGAACCTGTTTTCTAAGGTATTCAGTGTGCTTCAATGGAGCTTGGAATTTTCTCTGCATCATTATCTTCAATGAAAACAGAAGTATTGTCTGCAAACAGAACTCATGAGGAATTTATATTTATGGGTAAATCATTTACATAGAATAGGAACAGGATTGGCCTCAAAATGTAGCCTTGAGGCACACCATGTGATACTGCACTCCATTCAGAATAATAATTCACTGCATTTGAGGTGATAGTTACCCTTTGTTTTCTGTTGTGTAAGTATGACATTAGCCAATTTAGAGCATTGTCCTTAATCCCATACTTTTCTAATTTGTAGATAAGCAAGTCATGGTTCACAGAAGGTACCTGCAACTTTACTCCTCTGATCCAATGAATAGTCTATATTTTCAATAAAGTCATTCACTGCATCCAAAGTGTTTTTTCCTGGTTGAAATCCAAATTGGTTACTTACAATAATATTATTTTTTACAATAAAGTTTTTGACCTAGTTTGCAGCTCCTTTCTCTTACACTTTTGACAGGACTGGAAGAATAGAAATAGGCCGATAGTTTCCCATGTCTTCCCTCGACCCTTTCTTGAACAGAGGTCTGACTTTGGCTCACTTCAAAACATCAGGAAACCATCTCTGTTCAAACGATTGGTTGAATAATTTAGTTAAGGGAGGTGTTACAAGGGTTGCCCAGAAAGTAATGCACTGATTTTTTTTTCTCAGCCGAAAACAATGCTATGAATGCAAAACATTACACATGTATTATTTGAAGTTTCCATCACTTCTGACAGCGTAGCTGCAGGACAGTTTCAAAATGGCGTCTGTAAGTGATGTACATTACAAGCAACATACCGTCATTGAATTTCTCACTGCAGAGAAAGAAACTGTGGGAAATATTCACAAACGCTTGTGCAAAGTCTATCAAGCATCTGCTGTCAACAAAAATACAGTTAGTCGCTGTTCACGGAGGTTGTGGTCATCACAAGGAGGTTCGGCGGAGCTCTATGATTTGCAGCAGTCCAGGAGACCATCCACGGCCATCACATCTGACGTGTTGCAGCATGCTGATGACTTCCACTTGTTTGAGCTATTAAAGGATGCCATTTGTGGAAGACATTTTGGGGATGACGAGGAGGTGATACACACAGTGAAGCACTGGCTCCACCACCAGGACAAGGATTGGTACCAACAGGGCATGCACACCCTAGTTTCGCACTGGAGGAAGATCATCGAATGGGATGGAGATTAGCCATAAAATGGGATGGAGATTATGTGGAAAAATAGGATGCATAGGTAAACCACCATTCTTTTGTGTGTGTAATTATTATTATGTTCAATAAAGATTTGTTGAAGAGGAAAAATGTGGTGCATTACTTTCTGGGCAATCCTCGTATTATGCCAACACTGTTTTAACCACTTTTTTTTTCATTTTTTAATGATAATACACTGAAGTGGCGAAGAAACTGGTAGGAGCATGTGTATTCAAATACACAGATATGTAAACAGGCAGAATAGGGCATTGCAGTCGTTAGATCGGTTACTGCTGCTACAATGGCAGGTTATCAAGATTTAAGTGAGTTTGAACATAGTGATATAGTCGGCGCACGAGTGCTGGAGCACAGCATCTCCGGGGTAGCGACCATTTCACAAGTGTACCATGAATATCAGGATCCAATAAAACATCGAATCTCTGACAGCGCTGTGGCTGGAAAAAAATCCCACAAGAACAGGACCGGCGATGACTGAAGAGAATTATTCAAAATGACAGAAGTGCAACCCTTCCGCAGATTGCTGCAGATTTGTATCCTGAGCCATCAACAAGTTTCATTGTGCGAACCATTCAAAAAAACATGATCAATATGGACTTTCGGAGCCAAAGGCCCACTTGTGTACCCTCGATGATTGCACGACACAAAGCTTTTAGCCTAGCCTGGGCCCGTCAACACCCACATTGGACTGTTTATGACAGGAAACATGTTGCCTGGTCAGAGGAGTCTCGTTTCAAATTGTATTGAGCGAATGGACAAGTACAGGTATGGAGAAACCTCATGAATCCATGGGCCCTGCATGTCAGCAGGGGACTGTTCAAGCTGGTAGAGGCTCTGTTGTGGTGTGGGGTGTGTGCAGTTGGAGTGATATGGGACCTCTGATACTTCTAGATACGACTCTGATAGGTGACAAATGTGTAAGCATCCTGTCTGGTCACCTGCATCTATTCATGTCATTGTGCATTCTGACAGACTTGGGTAAATTCCAGCAAGACAATGTGACACCCCACACGTGCAGGATTGCTACAGAGTGGCTCCAAGAACAGTCTTCTGAGTTTAAACACTTCTGCTGGCCAACAAACTCATTATTCAGCATATCTGGGATGCCTTGCAACATGCTGTTCAGAAGAGATCTCTAGCCCCTCGCACTCTTACTGATTTATGGACAGCCCTGCAGGATTCATGGTGTCAGTTCTCTCCAGCACTACTTCAGACATTAGCCGAATCCATGCCACATCATGTGGCATTTCTGCATGCTCGCGTGGTCCTTAGACGATACTAGGCAGGGGTACCAGCTTTTTGGCTCCTCAGTGTATAACATTTTTCACATCCTTCATTATGAGTTTTTGAATTCTGTAAGATACTCAACTTCTTGGTGGATTCCAAAGGGATTTACTTTACTTTAATCTGATGCTCTGCTACATCAACATCTGACTTTGCAACATTTATAAAGAACTCATTTAAACACTCTGATATTAGAGCCGGGTTTACAATAAAGTTATCATCATCTTTATTCCTTGATACACTCCTGGAAATGGAAAAAAGAACACATTGACACCGGTGTGTCAGACCCACTATACTTGCTCCGGACACTGCGAGAGGGCTGTACAAGCAATGATCACACGCACGGCACAGCGGACACACCAGGAACCGCGGTGTTGGCCGTCGAATGGCGCTAGCTGCGCAGCATTTGTGCACCGCCGCCGTCAGTGTCAGCCAGTTTGCCGTGGCATACGGAGCTCCATCGCAGTCTTTAACACTGGTAGCATGCCGCGACAGCGTGGACGTGAACCGTATGTGCAGTTGACGGACTTTGAGCGAGGGCGTATAGTGGGCATGCGGGAGGCCGGGTGGACGTACCGCCGAATTGCTCAACACGTGGGGCATGAGGTCTCCACAGTACATCGATGTTGTCGCCAGTGGTCGGCGGAAGGTGCACGTGCCCGTCGACCTGGGACCGGACCGCAGCGACGCACGGATGCACGCCAAGACCGTAGGATCCTACGCAGTGCCGTAGGGGACCGCACCGCCACTTCCCAGCAAATTAGGGACACTGTTGCTCCTGGGGTATCGGCGAGGACCATTCGCAACCGTCTCCATGAAGCTGGGCTACGGTCCCGCACACCGTTAGGCTGTCTTCTGCTCACGCCCCAACATCGTGCAGCCCGCCTCCAGTGGTGTCGCGACAGGCGTGAATGGAGGGACGAATGGAGACGTGTCGTCTTCAGCGATGAGAGTCGCTTCTGCCTTGGTGCCAATGATGGTCGTATGCGTATTTGGCGCCGTGCAGGTGAGCGCCACAATCAGGACTGCATACGACCGAGGCACACAGGGCCAACACCTGGCATCATGGTGTGGGGAGTGATCTCCTACACTGGCCGTACACCACTGGTGATCGTCGAGGGGACACTGAATAGTGCACGGTACATCCAAACCGTCATCGAACCCATCGTTCTACCATTCCTAGACCGGCAAGGGAACTTGCTGTTCCAACAGGACAATGCACGTCCGCATGTATCCCGTGCCACCCAACGTGCTCTAGAAGGTGTAAGTCAACTACCCTGGCCAGCAAGATCTCCGGATCTGTCCCCCATTGAGCATGTTTGGGACTGGATGAAGCGTCGTCTCACGCGGTCTGCACGTCCAGCACGAACGCTGGTCCAACTGAGGCGCCAGGTGGAAATGGCATAGCAAGCCGTTCCACAGGACTACATCCAGCATCTCTACGATCGTCTCCATGGGAGAATAGCAGCCTGCATTGCTGCGAAAGGTGGATATACACTGTACTAGTGCCGACATTGTGCATGCTCTGTTGCCTGTGTCTATGTGCCTGTGGTTCTGTCAGTGTGATCATGTGATGTATCTGACCCCAGGAATGTGTCAATAAAGTTTCCCCTTCCTGGGACAATGAATTCACGGTGTTCTTATTTCAATTTCCAGGAGTGTATTTCATTACTACTAACTCTAGCACTTAACTTGGTTTGACAACAGACCACACTGCATTTTTTATGCTGTACAATGAGCTTCTTGTTTGCCATTTGTTTGACTGCCTTCACAACTTTTTTTTTTTTTTAAATATAGCTTTATAATGACTAACATACTCAGTAAAACGTCTGTTTTTTATTATATTTCAGTTCGTTTTGGAGTTACGTCTTCCTGGTACTAGAAATTGTTATACCCCACATTATCCATTTAAGTTTATTAGTTGTTTTGTTGCATGTGGTTCTAAGTGGAAAAATTTCACTAAATATTTCAAGAAAGCTGCTTTCAAAATCGTAATGTTAATATTACTCAAAATAAAGCTGTTTTAAGGCCATTCAACCTCTCTCAACATACTTCTAACTGCAACTGGATTTTTTTCATTGAAGTTCCTTTTCATATGCCTTTTGTTACACGAAATTTCTTTCTTAGTTTTTGGTAGGTAACTGAATAATGCAGAGTGGTCAGAGATTCCTATATCTATGCAAAATTTATAAACATCTTCAAATACATAACTTCTTAGAATATTATCAATATTGGTAGCTGACTGTGCATTTACTCTAGTGGGTTGCATGAAGTTTATTCTGAAGCCAAAGTTTTTTTTATTAAGTCAGTGAATTTGGCCACATCATTGCTTTCAACTACAGTATTAATACTGAAGTCAGGAGCTGTTCCTGTCTTTTTCCTTTTTTCTTAAATGAGTTTTTCAAGCAAGTAATGAAATTTCAACAGAAAGTCTTCAATTGTAGCTTTCTCTGTTATTCTATAAACAGCAACTACTACGACATTTGGGTCCCTCAACTGGAGACAGCAGCTTTCAAATACACACTCTTCATTCAAACGATTCAAATCATTTCTTTTTTCATATTTTATATCAGAATGAGTAAGTATGCAACAGCCTCCTTGTGATTTCTCTCGCCAGTAGAAATTTTCGTGACCAAACCACTAGATCAAAAGATGATTACCACATTACCAGTATTAACGTTTAAACTCAGTAACAAAGATCCAGTAGGAGCTAGGCATGTATCTTACAATAAACTGTCAAACAGGATAGTTTACAAACACAAGCTAAAATGTCATACGATCTCGTACTATTGCTCTAAATGACTTTTAGTTAGAAAAAAAATACAGCGACCGTATGCCTGTCATAGCATACGCTTTGGAAAAAAATGGCATGTTGTCCTTAGGGATTAAGTCATTGTAATTATGATCTTAATATAATAGAGGGAAACATTCCACGTGGGAAAAATATATCTCTGTCCTATCCAAAGGCCTCACCTTCAGCCCCACTCCCCGATTCAAACAAACAGCCCTCGTCAAAGATTTACTGTCCTACACTCGTACTCTCTGCTGGAAGTATCACTTTGCCACGAAGAAGAAAAATGATCCTAATCCTACCCCTAATGATCCAACTCCCAAAGACACTATCCAAATTGAACCCTGCCTGGAACAGTTCCGTCCTCCGTCACAGCAGGACCCACCTCCTCTTCCTCAAAATCACCCTCTCCAAACCTTCCAGGAATTTCTGACTTCCAGCCTTGCCTCTCAATCCTTCTTAAAAAACCTTAATCCTACTCCCAACATCACCACTGCTGAAGCCCAGGCTATCCGTGATCTGAAGGCTGACCGGTCCATCGTCATTCTTCCGGCAGACAAGGGTTCCACGACCGTGGTACTTGATCGTCGGGAGTATGTGGCTGAGGGACTGCGTCAGCTTTCAGACAACACCACATACAAAGTTTGCCAAGGTAATCCCATTCCTGATGTCCAGGCAGAGCTTCAAGGAATCCTCAGAACCTTAGGCCCCCTACAAAACCTTTCACCTGACTCCATCAACCTCCTGACACCACCGACACCCCGCACCCCTACCTTCTACCTTCTTCCTAAAATTCACAAACCCAATCATCCCGGCCGCCCCATTGTAGCTGGTTACCAAGCCCCCACAGAACGTATCTCTGCCTATGTAGATCAACACCTTCAACCCATTACATGCAGTCTCCCATCCTTCATCAAAGACACCAACCACTTTCTCGAACGCCTGGAATCCTTACCCAACCCGTTACCCCCGGAAACCATTCTTGTAACCATTGATGCCACTTCCTTATACACAAATATCCCGCACGTCCGGGGCCTCGCTGCGATGGAGCACTTCCTTTCACGCCGATCACCTGCCACCCTACCTAAAACCTCTTTCCTCATTACCTTAGCCAGCTTCATCCTGACCCACAACTTCTTCACTTTTGAAGACCAGACATACCAACAATTAAAGGGAACAGCCATGGGTACCAGGATGGCCCCTTCGTACGCCAACCTATTCATGGGTCGCTTAGAGGAAGCCTTCTTGGTTACCCAGGCCTGCCAACCCAAAGTTTGGTACAGATTTATTGATGACATCTTCATGATCTGGACTCACAGTGAAGAAGAACTCCAGAATTTCCTCTCCAACCTCAACTCCTTTGGTTCCATCAGATTCACCTGGTCCTACTCCAAATCTCATGCCACTTTCCTTGATGTTGACCTTCACCTGTCCAATGGCCAGCTTCACACGTCCGTCCACATCAAACCCACCAACAAGCAACAGTACCTCCATTACGACAGCTGCCACCCATTCCACATCAAACGGTCCCTTCCCTACAGCCTAGGTCTTCGTGGCAAACGAATCTGCTCCAGTCCGGAATCCCTGAAGCATTACACCAACAACCTGACAACAGCTTTCGCATCCCGCAACTACCCTCCCGACCTGGTACAGAAGCAAATAACCAGAGCCACTTCCTCATCCTCTCAAACCCAGAACCTCCCACAGAAGAACCACAAAAGTGCCCCACTTGTGACAGGATACTTTCCGGGACT
The DNA here is from genome assembly GCF_023864275.1 of Schistocerca cancellata. Lineage (NCBI taxonomy): Eukaryota > Metazoa > Arthropoda > Insecta > Orthoptera > Acrididae > Schistocerca > Schistocerca cancellata. Next base: position 743,203,773 of record NC_064628.1, on the reverse strand, counting down.
GGATCAGATTCTGAATGTGGCTCTCCAGCAGGGATACGACTTCCTCAAATCCTGCCCTGAAATGAGATCCATCCTTCATGAAATCCTCCCCACTTCCGCCGTCCACCTAACCTTCGTAACCTCTTAGTTCATGCCTATGAAATCCCCAAACCACCTTCCCTACCCTCTGGCTCCTACCCTTGTAACCGCCCCCAGTGTAAAACCTGTCCCATGCACCCTCCCACCACCACCTACTCCAGTCCTGTAATCCGAAAGGTGTACACAATCAAAGGCAGAGCCACGTGTGAAAGCACCCACGTGATCTACCAACTGACCTGCCTACACTGTGATGCATTCTATGTGGGAATGACCAGCAACAAACTGTCCATTCGCATGAATGGACACAGGCAGACAGTGTTTGTTGGTAATGAGGATCACCCTGTGGCTAAACATGCCTTGGTGCACGGCCAGCACATCTTGTCGCAGTGTTACACCGTCCGGGTTATCTGGATACTTCCCACTAGCACCAACCTATCCGAACTCCGGAGATGGGAACTTGCACTTCAATATATCCTCTCTTCCCGTTATCCACCAGGCCTCAATCTCTGCTAATTTCAAGTTGACGCCACTCATACCTCACCTGTCATTCAACAACATCTTTGCCTCTGCACTTCTGCCTCGACTGACATCTCTGCCCAAACTCTTTGTCTTTAAATATGTCTGCCTGTGTCTGTATATGTGTGGATGGATATGTGTGTGTGTGTGCGAGTGTATACCCGTCCTTTTTTCCCTCTAAGGTAAGTCTTTCCGCTCCCGGGACTGGAATGACTCCTTACCCTCTCCCTTAAAACCCACATCCTTTCGTCTTTCCCTCTCCTTCCCTCTTTCCTGATGAGCCAACAGTTTGTTGCGAAAGCTTGAATTTTGTGTGTATGTTTGTGTTTGTTTGTGTGTCTATCGACCTGCCAGCGCTTTCTTTTTAGATATAATTATGATCTTATATTTTTATGACATAATCACATGAACATTCCATTAAGCCACAAACAATTTCTATCAGTCATTATCCTCTTCAGGTTTTCAATCAATAAAAAAAGGCAAAGAATCATTAAAGATTCCATCAAATCAGCCAGATAATTATCTACATGGTAAAAGGTTTATATAAAGACACAAAATAAAGATTACAATTATACTGAAAAATGAAGTCAGAAGATGAAAGAAAGATCACAAAGGTGAAAATCGAATACACAAGAAATTAAATGGCTGTTACCACAAACCAGTAAAAATTATTCTAATTATAAGATTCATAAGTCAGACGCAAATACCTTCTTGTTTTCAATTATGCAAATGAAGAACCTATGTGAACACTTTTTTGACTATGTGAATACATGATATATGTATTTCCATTTATGTACCATGACTTGCCCAGTTAGTTGTTTATTCATCCATAGATCACTTACAAAATGATACCAATATATCACCTAATTAGGAATGTAAACAATTTTTAAAGAGCTCATGACAATGGAAAGAGGTTAAAATTATTCATAACAGATCGTGGGCACATGATTTTACAGTCAGATTCACTAAACTATGATAGTTTACTGAATAATGACAGCTGTTTATTATTCTAAACAATCCCTGCATGACCAACAGATTTTTTAACTATCTGAATTTTATTTCCCTGTAGAAAATTATGTTTTGTGCTTTTTCTTTGCTTACTCTCTGTAAATGTAAGTTTAATCTAGTTCTTGTTCTATGATGATGGAAGCTGCTGTTTGTGAGATAGTTACAAATATTGTTCTTGGTGTGCATAATAGACGGGTATATGTAATGACATGGTGCAGTTGGATTCTAACAACTTCACAGCTATTTAAATAAATATATACAGGGGTCTTGATTATTATTTTTAATTATTATGCTTATGGTACATTCAGTAGTTCTAAGGCTATGTCCATGTTTTGTGTATGGGATACCCACAAAATGATTTCATCACTAAAATGTGTATAGGAATAATGTGTAACAATAAGGCATTGTCTGTTAAACACTGATGACAGGACTCAATTTTCTTTGTTAATGTATTTGTGTGTGCACTCCCCTTCAGGTGACCATTGGTATAAATCCCTAAAAATTTTTTGTTTCCTACAGAATCTAAGAAATTTTCATCTCTATTTACAAGGTGTACAGCTTTTCTTCCGCCGTTTTTTCCCCAAAATTTGAGGCTTTAATGAAACAAATTGGTTACATGTTTCATTCAAAGTATTTTCCATCACTGGCCACTAGTTTCTCCCATCTTTCGGGCAGTGTGCGAATCCTGCGTCAAAAAAATTGTTCATCTTTTGAAGCGACCCACAAATCGATCCAATTTGTGACTTCTTCATGAGATCAGAAATGTTGGTTAGCCAGGCCATGCGCCATTGATCTAAACAGGTGATAGCAGAGGGAGCAATGTCTGGAGAATACGGCGCGTGGGGTAGAACTTCCCTTTTTAATGTTTCCAAGTATGTTTTGACCTCTTTTGCAACTTGGGGTTGAGCATTGTCATGCCGCAAAATCACTTTATCACGACTCTCGCTGTATTGCGACCATTTGTCCTTTAATGCTCTGCTCAAATGCATTGAGTTCGATAACAAGCACCTGTGATTTTTCACTTGGTTTTAAAACCTCATAGTACGCGATACCAAGCTGGTCCCACCAAATGCAGAGCATGATCTTGGAGCCGTGAATATTCGGTTTGGCTGTCGACATGGAAGTATGGCGGGGATATCCCCACGATTTTTTGCATTTAGGGTTATCGTAATTAACCCAATTTTCGTCCTTGGTCCCAATGCAATGCAGAAATCCCTTCCGTTTTTGCCTCTGAAACAACTGTTCACAAACACACAAATGCCGTTCAACGTCTCTTGGTTTCAGCTTACAAGGGACCCAAGTTCCTTCTATCTGAGATGTTTTGAAATGGCTTGCTGTGTCACTACCACTAATTGTGCCAATTCTTCTGGAGTTTGACGCAAGTCTTCACTCAGCAAAGTCTCCAATTCTGCAGCTTCAAAAACATTCTCTCTTCCACCACTATCCCAATCTACGACATTAAAATCATACTTCTTGAAGCATTGAAACCACTCACGACACGTTCTTTCACTAATAGCATCCTTACCATACGTACTTGAGAGCATTCAATGAGACTCAGCTGCTGTTTTCTTCATACCGAAACAAAACAGTAACACCTCCCACAAATGATGAGAATTAGGCTTGTAAACTGACATTTCCAATCAAGAATAACTTTATGATGAAAACACAAATTGACTAATGTTTGAATGAGGTTATGTTGACTGAGGTCCAAGCAAACTGCCTGATGTCTGTGATCTGTTTCTTTCGACCGCTACTTACCGTTATCGCCACCTATCAGCAAATGGCGGAAGCAAAGTTGTACACATTGTAATTTTACTGAATTACTTCCCTTCTTTAAGCAACATTAATGCTGTTTGTATTGAGTGTAAGTTTAAGTAAATGCATGATGACCAATCCCTTAGGATTTCATTTGCTATCTATACTAGGAATTCTGATGTTTTATCAGCTAAACGATTTTTCTTCCCCATGTGTAATACCGTTTGGAAAGCCATAGATGTATATAAGCAACAATACCAGCCCTAAGATGCTTCCCTTAGCGACTCCAATGTTAATGTGCTTGGGGTCTGGTAAGTACGTCACTAAAAATTTTGAGTCATCAATAGACAGACTTACAAAAAAATGAAAGCTTTCTAGCTTCCAGACAATTCCCTTAATTATGTAGAGTTCTCTAGCTCATTAAAGGATTCATCTGAAAGCTTTCATTCTTTCTCATACATTCACAGAGGGTGGGATTACTGGTGGTTGGGAGCTCCAAAGCCAGGCAAGTAATGGGGCCCCTTAGGGATATAGCTGCCACAGAAGGGAAGAAATCTAATGTGCACTCTGTGCGCATGCTGGGAGGAGTCATTATGGAAGCCACGAAGAACATAGGGTGCAGCCAACTGCAGGTAGTAGCTCATGTCAGTACCAATGATGTGTCACTTTGGATCTGAAGAGATTCTCTCTGGTTATGGATGGCTGGCTGAAGTGTTGGAGACTGCCAGTCTTGCTTACTAGATGAAAGCAGAGCTCACCATCTGCATCATCATCAACAGGACTGACTGTGGGCGTTTGGTACAGAGCTGAATGGAGGGTCTGAATCAGAGGTTCAGACGGTTTTGTGATCGTATTGGTTGCTGATTTCTCAACTTGTGTCGTAAGCTGAAGGGGTTTCAAGTTCCACTTAAGAGGTCAGTACACACAGCAGGAGGTGTGTGGACTAGGCAGTTTTTTTTTATGTTAGAGGGTTTTGGGAACATTCAGAAAGGGCGTCAGTCTCAAAGGGTGCAGGAGAACTACTGCAGTTGTAAATTCTCACAGCTGTGTTGGGAAAAACCAGAGCTCCAAGCCTTAATAGAAAGCACTGAAGCTTAAATCACTTTAGGTACCGAAACATAGATAGAGCCGGCTGTAAGTTCAGCTGAAATTTTTACAAAGGACCTAACGGTATTCAGAAAGAGTAAATTAAATGATAGTAGTGTGCCTATTGCTGTTAGAAGTACTTTGTCTTATAGCAAAACTGAAGTAGGTAGTTCCTGTGAGTTGCTTTGGGTAGAGATTATACTTGACAACCCGAATACCCTAAATTAATAATTGGTTCCTTTTACAGACCCCTCATTCAGATGATTCAGCTGCTGAACAGCTCAAAGATAACTTGAATATCATCTCCAACAGGTATGCCAATCATTCATTGGTGGTGACTTCAACCTACCATCAATAAGCTGGAAAAAATACATGTTCAAAGCTGATGGTAGGTATAAAATTGTACTAAATGCTTTCTACGAAAATTATTTTGAGCATTTAGTTCACAAGCTCACTATAAGTGTAAATGGTTGCAAAAACATACTTGACCTCTTAGCAACAAACAACCCTGAGGAAGTATGGAGCATTATGACACATACTGGGATTAGTGACCACAGGGTGACTGTAATGAGACTGACCACTGCACTATCCAAATCCACCACAAATAGACAAAATATATCCAAAATTCAAGTGATGCCTTTCCAAGATTTTCTCCATACCTTTCCAATTAACTATGTAAGTGAAAACCACATGTGCCTTAAATTCAAAGAAATAGTATTCTTCAGCAACTGAGAGATATACCAAATAAACTAATAAAAGATGGTTACTCATCCCCCTTGTACACAAAACAGAAGCAATGAAAAAAGCTTGCCAAATTTAAAAAAATATAAAATCTCCAATACTGCTAATGCTTTACTGAAACTAAAAACTTAGCATGGACTTCAATGGGTACACCAGCAGTAACCCACAATCAATAGCTTCACTTCGCAATACCAATAGTAATATTACCAATGACAGCACCAATACAACAGAGTTTTTAAACACAGTTTTCCAAAATTCTTTCACAAAAAAGATGAAGCAAATATTCCTGAATTTGAATCAAGAACACCTGCCAACACAAGTAATTTTGGAGTAGATACCCTTGGTGTATAGTACCTTAAATAACATAATAAAGACACGTCTTCTGGTCCATATAGCATACTAATAACCTTCCTTTCAAAGTAAGCTGATACAACAGTCCCATACTTAGGAATCATATACAACCATTCACTTGACAAAAGATCCAAAGCAAAAGGTTGGAAAGTTGCACAGTTCACACCAGTACCTACTCAAGATAGAAAATCAGAGTAATTATGAATTACAGACCCATATCACTGACTTCAATTTGCAATAGGCTTCTGGAACGCCTATTGTGTTCTTGGAATGCATACTGTGTGCAAAATTATGAATTACTTCGAAGGTAATGCTCTACTGACACAGTAGCACAGATTCAGAAAATATCATTCTTGTGAACCGCAACTAGCTCCTTATTCATACAAAGTAACAAGTGCTACTGACAGAGGATCTCAAACTGATTGCATATTTCTAGATTTGCAGAATGCTTCTGACACCACGCCTCACAAGAGACTTCTAATCAAACTGCATGCCTACAGAGTACCATTTCAGTTGTGTGATTCAATACATGATTTCATGTCAAAAAAGTCGCAGTACATAGTAACTGAGGGAAAACCATAGAGCAAAACAGAAGTGATATCTGGCATTTTCCAAGGAAGTACTATAGGTCTCCCTCCACTTTTCCTGATCAATATAAATGATTTAGGAGACTCTCTGAGCAGCCCTCTTAGATTGTTTACAGATGATGCTGTCATTTATCAACTTCGAAAATCATCAGAAGATCAAAACCATTGCAAAATGACATAGACACAATATCAGTATGGTGCAAGAAGTGGCAATTGTTTCTAAATAAGGAAGTGTGAAATCATCCACATAAATATAGAAAAATATCCATTAAGGCTGTCAATTCAACTACAAACCTTGGAATTACAATTACGAACAACTTAAATTGGAACGATCATATAGATAATGTTGTGGAGAAGGTGAACCAAAGTCTGTGTTTTATTGGCAGAACACTCAAAAGATGTAACAGACCTACTAAAGACACTGACTACAGTACACTCATCCATCCTCTGCTCGAGTGCTGCTGAGTGGTGTGGGATCCTTACCATATAGGATCAACTGAGGCCGTTGAAATAGTCCAAAGCAGGCAGCTCATTTTGTATTATCACTTAATAGGGGAGAGAGTGACATGGATGTGATAAGCAAGTTGGAGGGGCAGTCATTAAAACAAAGGCATTTTTCGTTGCAGTAAGATCTTTTCACAACATGTCTACCACTAACTTTCTCATTTCAATAAGAAAATATTTTCTTGTCACCAACCTACATAGTGAGAAATGATAGTTCTAATGGAATAAGAGAAGACAGGGCTAATACAGAAAGATTTAAGTGTTCATTATTCAAGTAATTTGTTACCCTGTCTTTCACCACGGATTTTATCATTGTTGAGAATGATAAAGGGAGAGAAAAGGACATGTCATTTTCTATATATTTTACATCACCTTCATTTGTTACAGACAGAGCTCTTGCCTGTTTCTGACACTTGGAAAGTTACCTCAGCTGTAAGACTCAAATGGCTAAAACCTATATCAGAGCTAGCAGCAGTCATGGCAGTGTTTCTGTATTGCACTTAGGTTCGCAACACATCAGTTTCATGTAGCCATGGGATGATACTTTTTGACTCTTTTTCCAAGTATGCCACAAATTACAAGATTGTGGTTAAGTTAGGACCTACCAGCATAGCTAAAACTTAAATTAATAAGTTTCATTGTCAAAATATTTATCTCTTTCTTCTGAATGTGTTACAATTTTGGAGATTCGTGTTATACTGATGTGACCACTGGTCTCTCATTGGCTATGTAGACACAACAGCTGAAAAACCCCTTTCCTTTCATAACACCTCATTTCAAGCACTGACAACAATGCAGCACAAAACACTTAAGTATGCCAATGACCCTGATCTAGGCTTTTACCAACTCATATACGCTACAAAAACGAGTATCATTTTTTTCAAAATCCCGTAACTGTCTTCCATTTCAACGCATAAGACTCCTGCTACCTTCCTCTACAGGCTCAGTGACCCTTCAGATATAAAGGTGTCAACAGACGCAAAAAAAAAAAAAAGGCCGCAGCCCAGAGTTTTATGTTAGGTGTAAGGTGCGTTAATGATGTCCCATTGGTACCAACTTTCACCACAATTCTGCCTAACACCATCATGGACGTGTCACCCCATGGGAAGGTCATCACAAACCCTCTTACCCACATTTCACCTCTTCTTTTGATGCTTCCATGATGGAGACCAGAACTGTGACACCCAGTATTGAAATCATGCAGCTTTCTTCCAAACACACCACCACTCCAAATTGTTACAAAAAGCCCCCCCCCCCTCCCCACATTTGGTGTTCAAAAACTAAAGTTCAGTGTCAATGAGCAACAGGATGATGTTCTTGACAGTGTTCGACACTACTAACACCACTTCCTCCCCCATCTGACAATTCAACCCTATTTTAAAGACACTGTGATATTGCAACCCCACTGAACATGATCTGGCCCCTCTGGAGTGTAACGCAACCCCAGTTTTTGCTCTGGTGTACAGTGTGGAATCTCTAGGGACGGTTCAAACCATTCGATGAAATCTGAATGAGACCCAGAACAGCAAAGAGTATTTATGCTTTTCAGGTCTCCTGTAATATACAGGGTTGCAACATTGTCAGACGTGTGAATAACATAGTGAAGGGTCCCTCTAACACCTCCCAGGTTGGCAACACACTAAGTGTGACCCACACAGCTTTGTTGAGCATGTCAAAAATGTCAAATGGGTTGCCTGCTCTCAGGTGCTAGAGCAGACAATCCTAACCAGACAATGCCTGAGGGGAGGCAACACCTTCTACACCCATTAGATGGAGTCCCCTGCCCTGACTGAAAAATATGTGGGAATCAACACCCCAATGGAAGGGATAGTACTATTAACACCCTTTATGCCATCTCCTGAGGGCTTCTTGTCTCGATTGTGAGAGGCGGTGTGTCTGAAAATTTTTTCTTGGCCACCCGTGAGAAAACTAAATGATTTCAATGCTGGGTGTTGCAGATCTGATCTCCACCGCAAAGGTCTCAAAAGGAGGGGCGAAATGTAGGTAAGAGGGGGTGTGACAACCTTCCCATCATGTGATGTGTCCGTGATGGTTTTGGGCAGACTTTTTGTGAAATTTGATACCAATGTGACATCATTAACCCACATGTGTCATAGCCTTGCTGTTTGAAGTGTCACTGGATCCAAGAGTGTCATCACATGGCACCATGCTTTTGTACCATGACAAAGGAAGGTTGTAGGCACCTTTGAGTCATACTGAAAACTTATACTTTGCAATGGGAGACAATCATGAGGTTTTGAAAAAGTGTTACTTTTTTTGCACTGTGTATTATACCAGTTGGCCATCCATTAAGACATAAAGGACTTCTGAACACAATCGTAGAGGGATATGTTGAGCGAAAAAGACCAAGAGGAAAACCACAGCTGAGGTACATGGATCAAATCGTGAAAGATGTGGGATGTAACACCTATAAAGAAATGAAGAGAAAAGTTGAAAGATGCACAGAATGCAGACAAGCTGCCATTGTAGCTGTTGCAAACCAATCCTTGGATTGACCACTACAGAAGAAGATTATACCAGTTAAAGAGGCTTGTATACTGCCAATGCATTCTTTATATTCACAGGCTAGCCCTTCACCTATGCTTGCTGCCTTCTTATTTTATAATTTTTATACTGTTTTCCTGACCTCATACTCTCTGGGACGTTACATCATTGTGCTAGCCACACAATTTTTTTACGGGGACAATATTTAATTTTGTGAATTCTCATTTTGGTGTTATTTCTGCTGTACCTCAAAACCACTCATTCCCAAAATTTGTTATTTTCTATGGATCATTTATCAACATACCCTTGTAATTGTATGATTAAATTATTGTGATTTAGTTTCTTTTTTCCTGTTTCTTGGTTTGCAATCTTCTGCACTGTATTGCTTTTTATCCTCAGTATTTGCTACTGTTTTGTCATTAGCTAATATTTTCTTCCCATAAATCTTTTTGAATCTTTGATAATAGTTTAGATACTCTGGATCACTATGGGTTTATCTTATGGAACAGAGATATTTTGTGGTCTTTCTCATACCTTCTGTTATCTACTTCATTTCACTGGACATTCCTATCGGTGTAGATACTTTTGAAAATAACTATTCAAAGTTTAGTTTAAATATCATACAGAACCTGGGAGGAATTTACATCTGCATTTTTCTGTATATATCTCATCCTGGCTTTGGTTTAATAACTTGACAAGCCTGAATTTTGTGTTTTGAAGGATATCTTTTTTAGACCTGCAGTATGGTGGGCCTATCTAACACAGCTTTTACTTCTTTTAACTGGCATAAATGATCATAAAATCCAAGATCTTTTACATGAACCACATAGTGTTCCTGTGTATATCTGTAACAATGTGACCAATATCAATTACTGATCCTACAGTTTTTGTTATCCTTGTTGCACTGTTGGCCAAAAAAGAGATGCCAAAGCTGTGAACGATGTTTGAGAGACTGCTGCTGCTTTTATCTATGATATTTGTTTACATTTATGTCTCCACATAAGACAGTTTTGTTCTTGGGAATTGAATTTTTGTCCAGAACTTTCATTAATTTAGTTGAAAAAAGTGTCAAGCCTCAGGCATGGGAAAGGGAAATGATTTTGAAAAATTTTGACTCTGACTTGAAGTAATTATTAGTTTTGTAAATTTAAACAGGTTATTTTTGCAGTTTTAAGACATAACAGGTCTGAAACACACAATCTTCTCTTGGATTCATTAATCAGTTGATTCTAAATGATACAATAATAAGTTAACATTTATCTCATGTGTTCAGATTTACTCCATTAGGTCAGGAGCAGACAGAAAGCCGGTCACAAAGTGTCGACTGGGTATGGAGTTATCAGCATGGGTAACTGTAAACCAATATTGTTCTCTAATTTATGAACATTTTCCTGAATGATTATAACAGTATTTTTATCAAATAAAATTAAAACTGAGGAGTAGGCAACATACTCCTTGTCAACATACATAAACAAAACACAAAAATACGTGGATAGCCCTCGAAGAAATCAATGTAATTTTGAAAATGAATTTAATTTCGTATTAACATTTTTGGAGAGATGGTACTGGTAAAACAGCTAAATCATTTCAAGTATACCTTCTTGCTGTGCTTGGAGTATTGACTTATTTCAGTTCACAGGTTTGAAGCCCTTAGCTTTTTATTTCCTGCATCAAAGTTGCATAAGTGTAGTTGACAAATTTTCCTTTCCAAGAAAGAATTCTGACCGTTACAAAGAGTCTTGTTTTAATTGAAGACTGAGTTTGGATAGAATAATCAACCTGATCCCAATCATCTGTGTCAAAAACTTAAAGTTCATAATCAAGCACTGGCAACTGCTCCTGAACTTCAGTCATTGCTCGGTTCTATTTTTCTCTTCTTATTGGTCTTAATCCTCTTTTTTTCCCTGTTCCTTCTCTTCATCTTCTCCCAGGTGGCATAAAACTTTTGTATTTGTTAACACTTTTCCATACTGAAGATGTTGCAAATTAGGATTGACTTTTCTTACGGTGTGAGTGGAATCTGATTTCTTGCCATTTTAGACAGTTTTGCAGAACAAATCTACGAGATTTTTAGAATTGAAAACGGACCTGTCTTTGATAGGTTGAACTATTACATGAGCTAGCCCTACATCATGAATGGGTGAAGGAGGCAGATGGGGTCTGCCCAACAGTGATGTTTCCAGCTAATCGACAAATGAAATGCTGGGAGAGGCAGACTGTGTGCTATGAAGAAAATGTCTGTATTTTTATAAGTCCTTACAGTCAAATAAACCTGGAAAAAAATCCAGCAGTAGGAATCCGTGGTTAATGTTTTCAGATGTTAGTGCAGTTGACAAAATTTGACCAAGGATGTTCACCAACTACTACTACTACTACTACTACTACTACTACTACTACTATTATTATTATTATTTCTTTCCTTTCTCAGACGTTATGTCTGGTTAAAAATGGAAAGTGATGCGAACCTTGATCAAGCGTGACTTCCTTTTAACTGTACAGTATATGTTACATTGCATTTAGGAACTTTCGGGTAATTGAACATGTATCAATAATTACAGATTTCTGTAGTAGTATATTTACGTTTGGATGTAGCTGTATTGTGTTGATGTACTGGTGGATATTGTGTGGTATGACTCTTGTAGTTGATAGTATAATTGGTATGATGTCAACTTTATCCTGATGCCACATGTCTTTGACTTCCTCAGCCAGTTGGATGTATTTTTCAATTTTTTCTCCTGTTTTCTTCTGTATGTTTGTTGTATTGGGTATGGATATTTCGATTAGTTGTGTTAATTTCTTCTTTTTATTGGTGATTATGATGTCAGGTTTGTTATGTGGTGTTGTTTTATCTGTTATAATGGTTCTGTTCCAGTATAATTTGTATTCATCATTCTCCAGTACATTTTGTGGTGCATACGTGTGTGTGGGAACGTGTTGTTTTATTAGTTTATGTTGTGTGGCAAGTTGTTGATGTATTATTTTTGCTACATTGTCATGTCTTCTGGGGTATTCTGTATTTGCTAGTATTGTACATCCACTTGTGATGTGATCTACTGTTTCTATTTGTTGTTTGCAAAGTCTGCATTTATCTGTTGTGGTATTGGGATCTTTAATAATATGCTTGCTGGAGTATCTGCTGTTTATTGTTTGATCCTGTATTGCAATCATGAATCCTTCCGTCTCACTGTATATATTGCCTTTTGTTAGCCATGTGTTGGATGTGTCTTGATTGATGTGTGGCTGTGTTAGATGATACGGGTGCTTGCCATGTAGTGTTTTCTTTTTCCAATTTACTTTCTTCGTATCTGTTGATGTTATGTGATCTAAAGGGTTGTAGAAGTGGTTATGAAATTGCAATGGTGTAGCCGATGTATTTATATGAGTGATTGCTTTGTGTATTTTGCTAGTTTCTGCTCGTTCTAGAAAGAATTTTCTTAAATTGTCTACCTGTCCATAATGTAGGTTTTATATATCTATAAATCCCCTTCCACCTTCCTTTCTGCTTAATGTGAATCTTTCTGTTGCTGAATGTATTCTATATTTGTGGCATTGTGATCGTGTAAGTGTATTGAGTGCTTCTAGGTCTGTGTCACTCCATTTCACTACTCCAAATGAGTAGGTCAATATTGGTATAGCATAAGTATTTATAGCTTTTGTCTTGTTTCTTGCTGTCAATTCTGTTTTCAGTATTTTTGTTAGTCTTTGTCTATATTTTTCTTTTAGTTCTTCTTTAATATTTGTATTGTCTATTCCTATTTTTTGTCTGTATCCTAGATATTTATAGGCATCTGTTTTTTCCATCGCTTCTATGCAGTCATTGTGGTTATCCAATATGTAATCTTCTTGTTTAGTGTGTTTTCCCTTGACTATGCTATTTTTCTTACATTTTTCTGTTCCAAAAGACATATTTATATCATCGCTGAATACTTCTGTTAACTTTAGTAATTGGTTGAGTTGTTGATTTGTTGTTGCCAGTAGTTTTAGGTCATCCATGTATAGCAAATGTGTGATTTTGTGTTGGTATGTTCCAGTAGTATTGTATCCATAATTTGTATAATTCAGGATGTTGGATAGTGGGTTCAGAGCAAGGCAAAACCAGAAAGGACTTAATGAGTCTCCTTGGTATATTCCACACTTAATCTGTATTGGCTGTGATGTGATATTATTTGAATTTGTTTGGATATTAAGAGTGGTATTCCAATTTTTCATTACTATGTTTAGGAACTGTATCAATTCAGGATCTACTTTGTATATTTCCAATATTTGTAGTAACCATGAGTGGGGTACACAATCAAAAGCTTTTTGGTAATCAATGTATGTGTAGTGTAGCGACCTTTGTTTAGTTTTAGCTTGATATGTCACCTCTGCATCTATTATCAGTTGCTCTTTACATCCTCGTGCTCCTTTGCAACAGCCTTTTTGTTCTTCATTTATAATTTTATTTTGTGTTGTATGTGTTATTAATTTCTGTGTAATTACTGAAGTTAATATTTTGTATATTGTTGGTAGGCATGTTACGTGGCAATACTTAGCTGGGTTTGCTGTATCTGCTTGATCTTTAGGTTTCAGATAAGTTATTCCATGTGTAAGTGTATCAGGGAATGTGTATGGGTCTGCAATGTAACTGTTAAATAATTTATATAATAGAGGGAAACATTCCATGTGGGAAAAATATATCTAAAAACAAAGATGATGTGACTTACCAAACGAAAGCGCTGCCACGTCGATAGACACACAAACAAACACAAACATACACACAAAATTCTAGCTTTCACAACCAACGGTTGCTTCGTCAGGAAAGAGGGAAGGAGAGGGAAAGACAAAAGGATTTGGGTTTTAAGGGAGAGGGTAAGGAGTCATTCCAATCCCGGGAGCGGAAAGACTTACCTTTGGGGGAAAAAAGGACGAGTATACACTCGCACACACACACATAGCCATCCACACATATACAGACACAAGCAGACACAATATGTGAAGTTTGATAATTTTATAACTCGTTAGAACTATTTTTTTGAATTTTGATTGAACTGTGTGACAGTGCATTTTTGAACATTCTCTTACAACTGTGCCTCAGTCAGCCGACCTCGGAGTAAGCACTCATGTTAATGGGAGAGGTGGCTACCAAGTTCCGCTACAACTTTTTTTCATTTTATTTTATCAGTTTTCTTCATCATCATTTAGCACTGGACTAAATAAGGGTGTATAATTTTAACCTGCAACAGGAACAGAAATTTTTGAAATAGTGTAATGATGGTAACAGTGAATGTGTTTATTGCACAGCATGGACTGGAGAATTTTTCTGTTGCACATAAAGTAAAAGGTTGTTATTAAAAAGCAAGTGAAAACAGCTAAGCATAGGAGTGCTGTTAATGCTTCTGCTTCACCAAACGTAAGAGATTTTTTTGGTGCTAAAGATGGGAATTTTGACACCTGAAGTGTGCTGATAAAAAGGCTGCATTTTCATGCTACACTGTTAGACATGAATTGTTTCCAAACATCAGACAGGAATGTAAACTAGTTAAAAAAATAAATGACACAAAAATTTTCCTCTGGCTAGAATCAAAACTAAGGCAGTTATTGTTAACATTAGTTCACCATTTATACTTGATAATGTGTTGTGTTCTATGGAAAACAATTATGTAGCAGTAATGATGGATAGCTCAAACAGAAGCAACGGAAAACTTGTTCCGGATTCTGTAAGATATTTCAGTTTGGAGGAAGGAATTAATACTTTTAAGTTTCGATGAAGGCGAAACTGGTCAAATTTTGAGTCTGTACCTTTCAAAGAGTATGAAAAAAATATAAACTCAAAGAAAAGTTGGTTTATTATACTGATAACGCCAACATTAATTCTGGTGGTGTGAAGAGAAAGTGGAATGAAAATCTTTGCACAGACATTACAAGTGATTAAGACAGATGTACATGGCGATTACAATTAAGGTAAATTTTCAAAATGCTGTAGAAATAACACCACTGGTCAGAATGACATCAAATTACAATGGAATATTATCGGAGAGGGCAGAAAATGTATGGCGGAAGAAAAAAAATAGTGTGAAAATGGATCAACATATGACGCTATATATGTCAGAATTCATAAATGAAAACACCCGTCATGTGCACGACCCATTGAAGTTAGTATAAACACGCCGGGTACACAGCTTTTCCTCCTTTCACATCTGTGACATTCGCCATGACTGTCTCAATGGGGGATCACGCTCTGTTTGTAAAGCTGTATTACAAGAATGATGACTGTACACACATCACTCTGCTGAAGTTCCGGACCCTGAAGGGTTTGAAAAATGGAACTGGTTCGATGACTGCCACCAGTCTGGAGAAAATTATTCAGAAATTCGAATAGATGGGTACTTTTGGTGTGCAACCTGGTTGTTGTTGTTGTTGTGGTCTTCAGTCATGAGACTGGTTTGATGCAGCTCTCCATGCTACTCTATCCTGTGCAAGCTTCTTCATCTCCCAGTACTTACTGCAACCTACGTCCTTCTGAATCTGCTTAGTGTATTCATCTCTTGGTCTCCCTCTACGATTTTTACCCTCCACACTGCCCTCCAATGCTAAATTTGTGATCCCTTGATGCCTCAGAACATGTCCTACCAACTGGTCCCTTCTTCTTGTCAAGTTGTGCCACAAACTCCTCTTCTCCCCAATTCTATTCAATACCTCCTCATTAGTTATGTGATCTACCCATCTAATCTTCAGCATTCTTCTGTAGCACCACATTTCGAAAGCTTCTATTCTCTTCTTGTCCAAACTATTTATCGTCCATGTTTCACTTCCATACATGGCTACACTCCATACAAATACTTTCAGAAACGACTTCCTGACACTTAAATCTATACTCGATGTTAACAAATTTCTCTTCTTCAGAAATGCTTTTCTTGCCATTGCCAGTCTACATTTTATATGCTCTCTACTTCGACCATCATCAGTTATTTTGCTCCCCAAATAACAAAACTCCTTTACTACTTTAAGTGTCTCATTTCCTAATCTAATTCCCCCAGCATCACCCGACTTAATTCGACATTCCATTATCCTCGTTTTGCTTTTGTTGATGTTCATCTTATATCTTCCTTTCAAGACACTGTCCATTCCATTCAACTGCTCTTCCAAGTCCTTTGCTGTCTCTGACAGAATTACTATGTCATCGGCGAACCTCAAAGTTTTTATTTCCTCTCCGTGGATTTTAATGCCTACTCCGAATTTTTCTTTTGTTTCCTTTACTGCTTGCTCAATATACAGATTGAATAACATCGGGGACAGGCTACAACCCTGTCTCACTCCCTTCCCAACCCCTGCTTCCCTTTCATGTCCCTCAACTCTTATAACTGCCATCTGGTTTCTGTACAAATTGAAAATAGCCTTTTGCTCCCTGTATTTTACCCCTGCCACCTTTAGAATTTGAAAGAGAGTATTCCAGTCAACATTGTCAAAAGCTTTCACTAAGTCTACAAATGCTAGAAACATAGGTTTGCCTTTCCTTAATCTTTCTTCTAAGGTAAGTTGTAAGGTCAGTATTGCCTCATGTGTTCCAATATTTCTACGGACTCCAAACTGATCTTCCCCAAGGTTGGCCTCTACTAGTTTTTCCATTCGTCTGTAAAGAATTCGCGTTAGTATTTTGCAGCTGTGGCTTATTAAACTGATTGTTCGGTAATTTTCACATCTGTCCACACCTGCTTTCTTTGGGATTGGAATTATTATATTCTTCTTGAAGTCTAAGGGTATTTCGCCTGTCTCATACATCTTGCTCACCGGTAGAGTTTTGTCAGGACTGGCCCTCCCAAGGCCATCAGTAGTTCTAATGGAATGTTGTCGACTCCCGGGGCCTTGTTTCGACTCAGGTCTTTCAGTGCTCTGTCAAACTCTTCACGCAGTATTGTACCTCCCATTTCGTCTTCATCTACATTCTCTTCCATTTGCAGAATGTTGTCCTCAAGTACGTCGCCCTTGTATAGACCCTCTATATACTCCTTCCACCTTTCTGCTTTCCCTTCTTTGCTTAGAACTGGGTTTCCATCTGAGCTCTTGATATTCATACAAGTGGTTCTCTTTTCTCCAAAGGTCTCTTTAATTTTCCTGTAGGCAGTATTTATCTTACCCCTAGTGAGATAAGCCTCTACATCCTTACATTTGTCCTCTAGCCATGCCTGCTTAGCCATTTTGCACTTCCTGTCGATCTCATTTTTGAGACGTTTGTATTCCTTTTTGCCTGCTTCATTTACTACATTTTTATATTTTCTCCTTTCATCAATTAAATTCAGTATCTCTCCTGTTACCCAAGGATGTCTACTAGCCCTCGTCTTTTTACCTACTTATCCTCTGCTTCCTTTACTACTTCATCCCTCAGAGCTACCCATTCTTCTTCTACTGTATTTCTTTCCCCCATTTGTGACAATTGTTCCCTTATGCTCTCCCTGAAACTCTGTACAACCTCTGGTTTAATCAGTTTGTCCAGATCCCATCTCCTTAAATTCCCACCTTTTTGCAGTTTCTTCAGTTTTAATCTACAGTTCATAACAAATAGATTGTGGTCAGAGTCCACATCTGCCCCTGGAAATGTCTTACAATTTAAAACCTGGTTCCTAAATTTCTGTCTTACCATTATATAGTCTATCTGATACCTTCTAGTATTTCCAGGATTCTTCCATGTATACAACCTTCTTTTATGATTCTTGAACCAAGTGTTAGCCATGATTAAGTTATGCTCTGTGCAAAATTCTACCAGACGGCTTCCTCTTTCATTTCTTTCCCCCAATCCATATTCACCTACTATGTTTCCTTCTCTCCCTTTTCCTATTCTCGAATTCCAGTCACCCATGACTATCAAATTTTCGTCTCCCTTCACTACCTGAATAATTTCTTTTATCTCATCATACATTTCATCAATTTCTTCATCATCTGCAGAGCTAGTTGGCATATAAACTTGTACTATTGTAGTAGGTGTGGGCTTCATGTCTATCTTGGCCACAATAATGCGTTCACTATGCTGTTTGTAGTAGCTTACCCGCATTCCTATTTTTTTATTCATTATTAAACCTACTCCTGCATTACCCCTATTTGATTTTTTATTTATAGTCCTGTATTCACCTGACCAAAAGTCTTGTTCCTCCTGCCACCGAACTTCACTAATTCCCACTATATCTAACTTTAACCTATCCATTTCCCTTTTTAAATTTTCTAACCTACCTGCCCGATTAAGGGATCTGACATTCCACGCTCTGATCTGTAGAACGCCAGTTTTCTTTCTCCTGATAACGACGTCCTCCTGAGTAGTCCCCGCCCGGAGATCTGAATGGGGGACTATTTTACCTCTGGAATATTTTACCCAAGAGGACGCCATCATCATTTAACCATACAGTAAAGCTGCATGCCCTCGTGAAAAATTACAGCTGTAGTTTCCCCTTGCTTTCAGCCGTTCGCAGTACCAGCACAGCAAGGCCGTTTTGGTTAGTGTTACAAGGCCAGATCAGTCAATCATCCAGACTGTTGCCCCTGCAACTACTGAAAAGGCTGCTGCCCCTCTTCAGGAATCACACGTTTGTCTGGCCTCTCAACAAATGCCCCTCCGTTGTGGTTGCACCTACGGTACGGCCATCTGTATCGCTGAGGCACGCAAGCCTCCCCACCAATGGCGAGGTCCATGGTTCATGTGGGGGGGGGTGGAGACGGGGGGTGGGGGGGGGGTGGGGGGGGGGGGGGGGTGCAACCTGGTAGAGGGAGGAAATGATTTGATTCGACATCAGCAGAGGCAGTGACCACAAAAATGCAGGAGGAGACGAGTGGTGGTGTGCAAACATGTAATGCACGGAGAATTGCCTGAACATTGGACATATCCGTGAGCATGGTGTGTAAAATCCTATGAAACATCCTTCTTTGCAATCCATTCAAAATTACCCATGTGCATGAGTTGCTTTCTGTTGACCTGCGGGTCAATCCATTTCAAATCACCCAGGCGATATTGCTCAACATTTTTGATTTTCTTGATTTTTTTATCATGACTTCCCTATGGACAGACATTCACAAAATACTGTTTAAAAAAATTTTATAAGTCATAGTTTTTTTCTGGCAGCCGTTTTTACAATGGCGTTTGGGCAAATTTTAGTGGAAATCGACATTTGCGGAAAGTTTAATTGCCATGTTATTTTAAAAGATATCAGAATAATTCAAAAACCAGTGTGCTCAGCATGAAATGAACTTCAGGCATATTTTTTTTCATTTTTCTATCATGCAAGAGTGTCACTCAAACTCTTTCTGTAAAGACTCTGAAAAAATTTATCAATCTTCACTTTTTAAGGCCTTCAATTTTCATGAAAGGAGAGAGACTCACTAATAATATGTTATCTCTGTGTTGTGTACTTACATAACTACCTGCAGTAAAAGTTGCAGTCCTGAGAATGCACTCCTGTTTTTTCTAGAGCTTTTCAAAGCTGGCCAAAACCCTTCTAACGTCAATTTTCGCAGGTCAATATCTAAAAAGGGACTGAATGAAAACAAGTGAAAATTTTACAGAATGTTCTTTATTCTCATGGGACTATCTCACAAAAAAATTATGACTGAGACTCAACTACATTGAGAGTAATAGAGCAGCAAATTTCAGTAAAAATGCTATCCCTCTACATGCTCGTGCAGTGCCAAGTTAGCAAACAAGAGCTTGAAATTATTAGTTGACATTGGTCAAATGATGTTTAAATCATTACATACAATAAATGATCAAATATTTCTACTTTTAAATAACAATGCGCAGAGATAACAACTGGTAAGAGTTCTAATTCTTAAAATTAACGGTACATTTGTTGTACTACACTTGCGTACAGTATACACATAGGCCTCATTATGTTTCTCCAAGTATACAGATTTAAAACTTCAGTTGTAACTACTTGCCAGCTGCAATTTTCATTTGGGAGTTAAACAAACACGATATTTCATTGCATAGTTTATCAGTTATGTTGTGTGCTCTACCAGACACTTTGTGAATTCCATTGGAGTTACTTTTCATACTACTTTCTTTGCAGGACCCAAGACAATAAACAAGTGAATAAGAGTTTTGTAAGTGTAGATCTGAAGCCTCCCATCTTCAACTATTTTCAAGAATAGTAGATTTTTCAAGTATAGAAATGAGTTGTTTTGTGGGTGAACTAATAAGTGAACAGTGCCATAAACAACACTACAAGAAGAAAGTGCATCAAGAATTAATGAGAGGGAGTGACTTGTCAGCTGAAGAACAATGTTTGTTAAAATTAAGAATTTCGAAAGAAATTTCTAATATTTGTTATTACCACAAAGATAAATATTTAGACAAATATAGCCACATTTTTGGTAAAAAGTGTTGTGACCAATTTGGTACTCACAAAAAGCCAGTTAAAAATGGTTTGCGTAAAATACTAGTTGAACATCTAAACAAAAAAAATGTGGATATTAACCTAATTCCTGGACAAGCTCTATGCCCAACTTGTGCATCAAGAATATTTGTAAATAAACCAGTTGAAAAAGTGGCAATTAGTGTTGAGAATGATCCTGAATTTCTTGTTTGCTAACTTCCACTAAAATTTGCCCAACCGCCATTGTAAAATTGCTGCCAGAAAAAAACTATGACTTATAAAAAATTTTAAAACAGTGTTTTGTGAATGTCTGCCTATAGGGAACTCATGATAAAAAAAATCAAGAAAATCAAAAATGTTGAGCAACAAATTTTATTCATATTGGGTGATTTTAAATGGATTGACCCCTGCCAGCAAGAGAGACCTTTGCTTTAGAATTTCTTGCTCGCATAGAAGTGGAAATGATTGGCTGTGGAAGATTTTGTGGACAGACGAAGCCCACTTCCATTTGACAGGCTATGTCAATACACAGAATTGTCGAATATGGGCAACAGAAAATCCACACGCAAATCAGCCAGTACCACTTCATCCTGAAAATGTCACTGTGTGGTGCTGGTTTAAGGCATCATTCATCATAGGGCCATATTTTTTCAAATCGACAGGTGATTCCACCCTGTTACCTGTACCATCACTGGCAAGTGCTATGAGTGTCTTTTGCGCAACCACATCATTCCAGCTCTCTACCAGCATGGATGTATGGATGGGATCATTTTTATGTAAGATGGTGCACCTCTGCACATTGCAAATCCAGATAAGCAGCTGCTGTAGCACCATTTCGGAAATGCTAGAATTATCAGCCATCATTTCCCTACAGCCTGGCCATCCTGATCACCTGATCTTAACTTCTGGCTGTGGACCTATCTGAGAGATGATATGTTCAGTGTTCCAATTGTGAAATTAGCTGCATTGAAGGCACACATTGTGCAACATATACTGAACATGACCCCGGAAACATTATATCAGTTGTGGTACAAGCTATTTCTCGATTTCAACTTGTTGCAGAAAATGGTGAATAGCATATTGAACATGTTTTGTGCCAGTCACATGGAAAGTAATAACCCAATTTGATTTTGATTGATGCTTTTTATGCAGTTTTTGGCCTCAGGACAATTAAAAACCGATGTAATTGATGCTTTTTATGCAATTTTTGGTCTCAGGGAAATTTAAATCTGATCCAATTGTTGCTTTTTGTGCGGTTTTTAGCCTCGGGACAATTAAAAACCGATTTTTCCCATCCAATGTGATATGACCTTGCCACGGTGGATGGGTTTACGTAACTAATAGTACCACACCTGTACACCATACACACAGAGTAGTACTATTTGTTTCATGTCAACGTACAGCTTCGGCATTGTTGTGTGATTCATTTGTCATTTGTAGTCAACCACTATTAAATTATGTTGCTTACAGTGGCATCTACTGCTAGCTTTTGTAACAATTTATCTTTCTTCCGCCATATGTTTGCCCCATTCTTCGATAATATTCCGCTGCGATTTGATCGCATTCTGAGCAGTGGTGTTATTCCTATCATGGTTTGAAAGTTTATCTTTAATTATAATCACCCTGTATTTTGGGAATTTGTAGTTCAGCCTACATAACACACATTACTGAAAATAGGTGCACCTGTTAAAACATATAACTCAATAAATAAAGTTGAAATGTTCCAGTAAACTGTTAGGGCTTTTAAGTAATTCCAAAAATATGTCCTTGGTTGGACCCAAAAAATATGGTCATATGTCCTGGATTGGAAGAATAAAATGGTGAGCCTACACATACATGATCCTCCCCCTTTACAGAAGACATTATTCTTTGCCATCTCATATATGAATAATGTTATATGTTTCTGGATCTCAAACCCAGTGTTCAGCGATTAATATTTCTATAGTTTAAAGATGGAAATTCAGCTCCAAAACGGTGTACAATGATTATTTGTGACTGACACTTTGGCCAACTGTTTTGATGAAACACTGTTAGATCTGTTTGAGTTCCTGTGTTACTTGCCCATGTGGTTTCTTTGAGATTAACATACCTAACAAGAAAGCTTTTTGCTATAATTGAATCAAACATTCATTGTCTGACTAGATAAATTTAGCAGGGCCACATGCTGTAGAGGTTTATTCTAAAAAATGATCTATTCTTCCAACCAATGACAACATGTACGTGATCATATGAGCCCACGATCAAATCACAATGCTTTTTTTCTCACGAAGCCACATCTGTCGATAGTCCCAAATGATTCCAGTGCAGCATGCCCACCCATGCCCACCATCAGCCATAATTAAATATCATCTGCTTTCTGTTGCCCTGCAAATACACTTTATAACGCTATGAAGGCATGGTTCATAATGGCACCATAACAATTCAACTAAGTGCAGCTCTCTTGAATAATATACCCAGTCCCAATCAAAACTATTTCCCGTCTCACCCACTATCACTACCTCTTTACTTGTGAAATCCCTATATAAATGCCTTATAATTCATCTTGTCACTTGGTTCACCTTGCACTAGGTTACAAATTCTACTGACCTGGTACACTGAACCTAACATTTCCCGCAGCTCAGAGTTTACACCTCAGCCACGTCTACTTCCTCAACAGCAATACATTCTTCTTCTTTAAATTTTTCACACTTACATCGCAGTCACTGCTGGTGTCTGCTGCATATTCCATACACCTACATACATTATTATCACAGTGTTCAAAGAACAAATAAATGACGTTCTAGTTTTACCTAATTGAGATGTCAAATTCGTTCACACATTGTTACACGAATACAGGTCAAACTAAATATGCATTAACTAGGAGCAAACAATGCAGTTTTTTGTATACTCTGCTATACGCAATTTTATTAGTTAAATGCGTAAAGTAATTAATGTGTCGGACATACTGCTGCAATCTGTGGAACATGACATCCAGCTCCTTGTCATCAGCTTTACTTATAACTTGTGGAACCCATGTTGGCTTCGTTGTCAAGTAATTTCTCTTCAACGGATTCCTGAAAGACAGTGTATCCGTCATACAACAAGCAATATATACAACAATCATCAACTCCAACAATTCGCATATCAGCTGTTCTGATAAGAATAGTTTCTGCATCATTCTTACCATGTCATTTTCCTATCACTCCTCTGTTCTTTTTTAATACAGCAGCACTTTTCACAACAATGTCAAAAGCTTACGGCACACAACAATCCCTCGATGTCCACCTCACTTCAATGTATGCACTATGCGTCCTTCCCTACTCCAGTTAACTCAATCGAGTCACGGAGCAGGTACAGCAGTATGCGTCGGGGGCTATCCGCAAGTAGTCATTTGTTTTTTTGGGTGCAGCCAACCTTTTACTTAGCTGTGTGTGTTCCCGTCTCGCGGCACCTGCAAACTGATTGCAGCGCGTTGTGTTCTTGATTACAACTTCTTGCGTGTATAGGACCGTTTTAATTGCATTGTTACTTGTATTCTGCCTGATTTTTGTTCATTCGAAGTATTGGGTGCGGTAAATGATTCCATTGCGGCTTTAGTATGAATATTTTATTAGGCCGGTATTACACTGTCAAATTAACTATGACAAAAAAAAGTGATCAAAAGGTTCGTTTAAGCAGCTGCCAGACAGCTTGACGTCCATGCGCAGAGCTGAAAATGCGTATAAGCAATGTCCCTTCCCGCTTCTGGTTAGTGGGAATGTGGCTGTACGGTGTACAATCAGTGGGAGCAAACTGCCAGATTCGCGCCTGCCTCGCTTCACGTGAGTCGAGTTTAGTTTGTGGCGCATTTTTCAATCGTTTCGAACTATTGCAGTTCCCGCTTTCAGCTCTTTCACGTTTACATTTCATTGTTAATAGTAGGGAAAGTATATCAGGTGCTTATCCACCACTATGCCCGGGAATCTATCCAGAAATTGGACGAAAAATGCAACGACCAAACACGGAATTCTACGACGTCGTAGCTGCCCATGGGCAATAAAGCATGCAAATAGCAGAATGCCGAATGGTAGCTGCTGGAACGAACCTAAATATTCATCGTATCTCTATTGACAAAGATCTTTGACATGGCGTAGGCAGGGATATTACAAAATGAAAACGTCATGGAGGTAAAAATATTCTTACCTCCATGGAAACGTAGTGAGAAGGAAAGGTAAACGTCAAATCTTTGTCGCAGGATCCTGACATGACAACTGACACAATAAAACGAAATACATGTCCTAAAACCAACTTCTCAGAAACATCCTTTGGAGAGTGTATTAACAACATTCAAATTCCATAAAAAAGCTTTTTTTTTTTTTACACTACGTAGTGGTTCTCTGAAGACACTTTTCGTTATAAATCAATAAAAGTACAACATTAATGGAGAAATATTGTTTTACGCGATAGAAAAACTTTGCCGATTATTTCGGTGCGTAATGCATACATATATTGCATGTAAATTATCAGAAAATAGGGGGGGGGGGGGGAGCCAATGCGTACCTAATTATAGTAGGGAATGTAAACGCTATTGTATAGCTGTAAAATTCGAAGTTTTGTCTGAGCATACCATACAGTCCACTGACATTCTGGCCACAGACGCAGAACAACAATTTCAGGCCGGTAGGGAGAGGGTCGGATTTAGAACTTTTCCACGAGTAATTGTCGCCGTCATAGGTGTTTTGAAAACAATCAATGTTTACGTCACTATGTTTATACATGTCCAAAGTGTGATCTGTATGAATGAGAGGGTCGGCCCAGCTTTATTGTATGTACATGACTATCGCTTAATCACTAGGTTATGAAAACGACTAGGAAAGAAATCATAATTTTTAAAGCGCCCGCAGAAGACGGGGATAAAAATGGAGAAGATGCTTACAAGGTCACCTTGGAGGAAGCCGGTATCACAGCACATATTGTTCCAGTGTTAACGTTTGAATTCTTTGATTTGGATAGATTGCGTACAAAACTACAATGTCCGGAAGAATACTCAGGTATGCCATGTAAACTAAGAAAGTTACTTGTCACTGTAAATTTCTGATACATGTAAATTAATTTGGTTGTGTGTTACCTCCGATGTGTGGTTAGATTAGCTTCTTGATAATTTTTCACGTTTTAAGGCAAGCAGCATAATCAATTATTAATTGACATTTCGATATCGTAATTGTTTATTTGGTTTGACATTTTGATGATTTACATACACACAAGTGTCTGCACAGTAACATTTGTTGTAGGAGCATGGTCGGTAAAATATTGTGAACTCTAATTATGTGACATTTTCTTTGTGTGTTCAGTCATTTTACTTAAGGCCTTCTGTGTACTGTAAATGCAGGAACATAATGTTAGTTTATGTGCAGAGCAGATTTGCAACTATGTTTAAAGGTACGACTTCGGTATTTCAGTATCTTTACACAGGATGCGTTTTCCTTTACACTTCGGTGTATTATTTGCTCCTAAAGCCATTTTTTGCTTAACGTGGTAGTCTTGTTTTAACGTAGTGTGTAAAGCCCCACTATAAGCTTTAGCCTGTATGTAATTTAGGTCGCGCTGTAAGCTTTGAGTGCAGATATTTAGAGAAGGACTCACAAAGCATAAAGAGTAATGATGTACAACGCAGGAAAAAGACATATTGATTATCAGAAGAAATAATTGTGGAGGGTAAAAGCGTAGAGTCAATGGAACTAATGGATAGTAGCTTTTAAAGGTGTAAAATATCTGACAGTGACAAAGTGAAGAGAATATGAAATGCATGCAGGCATTTTTAATAGCAAGAATATCTTTTGTAACAAAAAAAAGTATGTCCATCTAATATAGACTTTAGTGTCAACAAGCCTTTTTCTGAAAGCATTTGTGCATAGTTCAATCCAGAAATGAAATGTGGATGATATACAATACAGTCAAGAAGACTTGAAGCTTTAGAAATATGGTACTAAAGAAGAATGCTTAAGATTAGCTGACTAGATCAGATTACTACATCTACATCTATACCCTGCAAACCACCTTGAGTTGCATGGCAGATGGTACATCCCACTGTAGCAGTTATTGGGGTTTCTTCCTGTTCCATTCATGCATGGTGCATGGGAATAATGATTGTTTGAATGCCTCTGTGTGTGCAGTAATTATTGTAATCTGATCTTCACAATCCATGTGTGAGCAATATGTAGGGGGTTGTTATATATTCTTAGAGAAATCATTTAAAGCCGGTTCTTGAAACTTCATTAATAGGCTTGCTTGGGACAGTTTACGTCTATTTTCAAGTCTCTTCCAGATCAGTTCCTTTAGTGTCTCTGTGACACGCAAATGAAGAGTTACTGATATCAATTGGGGACAATGATGTAATGGCACAACTTGACTAAAAGAAGGGGTGAAGGAATAGTCGATTTGATAATTTATGAAAGTGGAAAGGGGTGAGCAGAATAATAAAGGAAGATCAAGGATTGACTTCAGTAAGCAGGCTCAAAGGACTGTGAATTAAAATAGTTAGACAATGAGGAAGACACTTGCAGAGGATTGACTAATGTGGAGAGATGTGTTGAACCAAATTGAAGATCAAAACAATAACAACCATTTGATGCAGAATGCAGGCACATAATTTTTGGACCATCAGTTACAAACTGCATTAAAACATAAAGACTGCAGCAGATAACAACATATTGTTATAACATTTTTCATGTTCAGATAAGTTTTATAAGAGGTTTCAGGAACTTGTGAAAGTTTGAAAAATTATTGTGCAAATTGCAATGTATTGCAGGGTTGATATTTACAAGTCCTCGTACGGTTAAAGCAGTTGCTCTCTCTCTGGAAGGGAAGACACCATCATATTTTGGATGGAGAAATGCATATGTCGTAGGTGAAACTACTCGTAATGTTCTACAGAGAGAACTGACAATGGAAGGCAAGGGAAGCAACACTGGACATGCTGTTGCTCTTGCTGAATTTATTCTTTCAGGTATGTTTGTTGACAGTATGACAAGTTGCCTTTATAGATATGTTGCCCCATGAGATAAGTCTCAACGTGTTAGTTCAAACACTACTGATTTTCCCTTCAGAATGTAACCAGAGAAAATATTTGATTTCAGTGACAGCACTTTTTCTCCACTTGTTTCTCAGAAATGCAAGGGACAGAGGGCAACCACCTGCCACTGCTCTACCCCTGTGGAACACTATCAGTAGAACCTGGAGGTGATCGCCTAAGTGGTGCGTTAGCAGTTGGTGGCATCCATTTGGATCCTGTGCCATCATATCGCACTTGTCCGCATCCTGACATTGAACAAAATTTGAGAGCTATAACAAAAAAAGGACTACCAGAAATGGTTGCCTTTTTTAGCCCATCTGGAGTTCGTTTTGCGGTACCTGTGTTTCAGAAACTGGGGATTGACTTGGCTGCACTCAAGGTTTGTTGACATAATTTTTCTTGAAAAAGTGAGTGATTATGTATTAATTTATATAATAGTTGTGTTTGTCTCTAGTGATTATTTCTCCTTGATAAATGAAAAATGTGAATTGCAACTCATTGATTAAATGTGGAGCATTCTTCTGCCATTACATGAAAAATTAAGCACTTGCCATTAATAGAAAAATACTGGGCTTTTTTCATTAATAATGTAACACCTGCAGTAAGATTACAGTATTATGAAAAGAATGGCTTGCTACTCACCTTATAAAGGGGATGTCACCTTATAGAGGAGATGATGTGTTGGCTACAGGCCCTGCAAAAATACAGTAAAATGTGAGCTTTCAGCCAAATGGAGTGCTTCTAAATTAGAAATATAAGGGGAATGGGAGGAGGGGGGGGGGGGGCGAGAGAGAGAGACTAAATAGGTGTGCTGGTGGAATAGAAGGCTGTGTAGTGCTGGAGTGGGTGAATGGAAGGAGATAGGTGGGTGAAGAACAGGCAGGGCTTAGCAAACATTGAGGCCAGAGTGGTTAAGGGAATGTAGGATGTATTACTGGAGAGTTCCCACCTGAGCAATTCAGAAAATCTGATGTTGTTAGTTAGGATCCAGATGGCACAGCCTGTGAAGCAGTCATTGAAGTGAAGCAAGTTATGTTTGGACCACCCAGTTGCTGAACACGCAGCCCTACACAGTGTGCTTTACTTCAGTGAATGCTTTACAGCCTGTGCCATCTGGATCCTTTCTTCCATCACCAGCTTTTCTGAACTGTGTGGGAGGGAACTCTCCCAGCAATATATCCAATGTTCTTATAACACCCCCAGCCTCAACCTTTGCAAGTCCCTTTCCTTTATACGCCTATCTCCTTCCTTGCTCCCACTCAAGCACTACACTCTCTTCTATTCCACTAACAGACTCACTAGTTTCCCCCCGCTGGCTCAACTTGTATCTTTTTTTCCCTCCTCTACTTCTCTCCTTTTCCACTACGTTCCTCCCCCCTCAAACATCCTGACTGCACCTAGCTACCATACCCTGCCCATCACCATGTTTCTGCATGCTCCCACAAACAGCACTACATCCTCCCCCATGACTGTCCTTCTATCCCTTACCCTCCCCGCCCCAGTCTCCTCCTTATCCTCGACACCCGGATTGCTTCTTCCATTGGTGCTTACGTGAATGTGTGTGTGTTATCTGTTAGAACAAGGCCGTTTGGCTAAAAGCTCACATTTAGCCGTCTTTTTGTTATGCATGTCCGTGCCTCAACATCTCCACTGTAGGATGAGTAATAATCTGTTCTTTTCTTGATATTGTCTTTATTCCATCCTGGATTTTACATTTTTTAGTGTTTGCTTAAACTTATTCCATGATTTCTTTAAATGACCTTTGGTGAAAACAAAGATGTTTCTTTCACCAAGTTCATGATCAATGGCTTTCCTCATTCCTCAGTTGAGTGAGAAGTGCATCTCTAATAATAACTTCAGTGTAGACGTCAAATTATATGCTCCATTTCTTCATAATTTTTCCCTATTGTCTTTACATGGCTGCATTACACAGATGTAGCATTTTTAATGCAAAGATGCACTGTATGCTGACTGATTAACTACTTCTTGACTGCAATAATGAGTTTGAGCAGCAATTAGTGCATGCATGCGTACTGCAAAACTTATGTTCAAGTAGCAATTCTGATTATTTTGAACTGTTTTTGTCCAACAGTAACCTCTTTGAGTTGCGAATCATGTCTGGTAGTGGACAGTTGGCAACTGTCAAAATGAGTGTGGGGGTTTTCCTCGAACTACAACTCACTGTCATTTGCACAGCTGGATATCCATTTAATGTTCTGTGGGTGTGCTGTTTAGAATTATCAATTCATCTTCAAATTTTATTTCATGTTGTAGCTAAAGAATAAAAATGTTTGATGTAGCCTATTAAAATCATGAAAAACTTTGAATAAATTGCCGTGATTACAAGCAGAAAAATTAAACTTTTCATTCATTTATATTGACATCTAATTCTGCAGAATTTATAAACAATATAGTAGATTGGTAGTGTTGGTTTTGATATTTAATTACCCATAAGTGAGAGTTCGTTTACATATATTAAATCCGTTTTCTTGCAACAGAAAAGTATAGATTTCCAGAATAACAAGTGTAACACACAGCACCTTTCTAGAGCTCTGCAAGTTCATTCAACTTATTTCATTCCAGCACAGGTATCACTTCCCTTCCTCTATTACTAACTGCATACAAATCCTAACACACAATTCTAGATATTTCACTTGATACCGGTTCTTGAAACTTTGTCACTTAATCTTTCGCAGGACAATTGGCGTCTTTCTCCAGTTGAGGATTTTCAGCATTTCTGTCAGTCTCTTGTGTAAATCATACAAACACATGACCATCTGTCTTCCCTTCTTTGTATACATTCAGTATCCTCTGTCGTTCACGTTTGGTGTGGGTGCCACACACTAGAGACATTTTCTAAGATAGGACGAGTGAAAGTCTCCCTCCTGCTACACCCATGATTGAGACTATACGATAATTCCATTTCATATCCCCTCATGTTGTTACACCCAGGTGCTTGTATGAGTAGACTGATTTCAAATGTGATTTAGTGATACATATTGTCATAGTACTACATCTTTGCAACAATTTGAAATCCTATGAAGATCTGACTGGATTGTCAGGCAAAAAGTGTGAGGCGACTATTAATATTCCCTACCAGGTCATTAATGTGCAATGTGAACAGAAGGGCTCCCAACACACATCCCTGGGGCATGTCTGAAGTTAATCTGCTTCCATTGATGACTCGCATTTCCAGATTACATGCTACATCCTTCCTACCTAGACATTCTCAATCCAGTTGTGATATTTGTTTGATGCCCCACATTATTGAACCGCTGTTAATAATGACTGGTGTGGTATGGAGTTAAATGTACGTTAGAAATCCTTCATCCACCTGATTAGCTTAATGTGAGAAAAGCTTAAGTTGGGTTTATCATGGCTGAGGCTTTCAAAATCAGTGGTGGTGGCACGTGGGAGGTTATTCTGTTCAAAATATCTCATGATGTTTAAGCACAGAATATGTTGTATGATTCTACAACAGATGCATTTCATTAATGTTGGACAGCAGTTTTGAAGATTATTTCTGCTACCCTTCTTGTAAACGGTTGTGACCTGTGCTTTTGTCCAGCCACTATGCATAGTTTTCTGTTTCTGGAATCTACAGTATATTATGATTAATATGGGAGGTAACTGCAGATTCAATGTAAACTTTTGACAGCAATTCTATTGAACCCTAGAGACTTGGCTGTACAGGACTGTCAGGACACTAACTTGGGTACCACTGACAAAATGGATCTGAAGCCATGAAGCTTGGTGATGGTGTAAGTCCTGTAAGGCAATATACTTTTCCAAACAATGTATGACTTGACAGAGATCTTGTCAGTGGTAGCCGGTTGTTGTGTGCCAATGTGCTACAGCACACTGTGAATATTGCACTAAAATTATGCCATTTCTCTTTGAATGCGAGTCATAAATTGCACTAAAATTATATCATTTCTCTTTGATTTTGAGTCAGAAATTGCACTAAAATTACGCCATTTATCTTCAGATGTTTGCTGGTATGCAACAGAAATGAACAAAAATGTGTTGTGTAGTGCTCTCTTCACAATAACTATAATCCAGTGTCAAGTGATGAATGATGGTCAGCCGTGCTACGATCACCTCAAACGAGGGACACAGCTGTCTGATTTCAGGTGTATGCTCTGATGTGGCATCATCCCTTCTGGCAGTGTGAGTGTTACTTTACTCACAGCACCAAGTCAGTATTTTTCTTCGAAACTGCATTTGGTATATTGCACAACTGTACAGCGTGAGGGATTTTTGAGGAACTGTCATCATAACCACACTGAGGCCAAGTAGTTCAACATGCCAATTGGCAATTTGTGGACCTGAGTTTGATTCCTGCTATTACTAACATCCCCTCTCTTAATGTTGAACTATTAATTGTAGAATTTAAATATATTTGAACAATTCAATTTATGCATGGCAAATTAATGTATGCAATTTAGTTATTATAACTACCCTTGTAGGTCAAAAGGCTACTGGCTAGACAGTGGTAAGAAAAGCAAATATTTGAGGAAATTCAGTATGAAAATGCTTTCTCTAGACGATCTGCTAAACAGGCTCTTTTCCAGTAGATCCTTGGAGAAGAAAGTGAAATTTAAAAGAGTTAGGGAGGCCTACTTTGAATGTAAATCTAACAACAGAGGGGTGTCGGATGAAGCTCACTGATTTGACTTACGAATCACTGAAAATGTCACAGCATTTGCAAAATATTTTGATCAGCTTCTTAATTGTAGAGAACCAATCCCTAAGTTTGAATACTCAAACATTCATGAGAATCTAGAAAAACATTTACCCTCAACAATTAAAGAAATTGAAGAAGTTACTAAAATCTGATGAAGCTAGTGGAATACACTCTATTACAGCAGAATTTTTTAAGTTGTCTTTACCAAAAATTAAAAAATAGACTAAAATTAATCTTTGAGAAAATTTGGAAGACAGAGCAATTCCCAAGAGAGTAGAAGGTGGCTTGGTACATTCACTGCATAAGAGATGCAATAAGTAAGATATTAACAATTACAGTGGTATTTCTTTGCAGGCATTTGCATATAACACATTTTCGAAGATTATACTAAACAGAGTAGAAACAACACTGAAGAGTAATTTTGGTGAATATCAAGGTGGTGTAGGAAGGGCAGATCATGTTCTGAACAAATATTTAATTTGGAAGTCAGTCATTTGCCACAGAATTCGAATGATGTTTATTGATTTCCAAACGGCCATTGAGTCCATTGAAAGAAACTATAGATAAAATAAAACTATGTGGGTTGAAGTAGCCTGATATCCCTTTCAAGTTCCTAGAATATTTTGCCTGAGTGGGCAATAGGAAAAAGTAAAATGCTCTCTAAAGCTTAACATGTAGAGTCTGAAGGCCTTTTAAGGAGACGTAACCACGCTGTGGCCGAGTGGTTTAATTCTTGGACTGGCAGTTCAGGAACCTGGGTTCAATTCCCATGGTAATAGGAATATTAAAAAGGGTAGGAAGATTTTTCTGTTTAGAAAAAGTGACGAAAAGCAGATTTCAGAGTACCTGTTGGCTCAACACAAAAGTTTTGTCTCAAGTACAGATAGTGTTGAGGATCAGTGGACAAAGTTCAAAACCGTCGTACATTATGCGTTAGATGAGTATGTGCCAAGCAAGATCGTAAGAGATGGAAAAGAGCCACCGTGGTACAACAACCGAGTTAGAAAACTGCTGCGGAAGCAAAGGGAACTTCACAGCAAACATAAACATAGCCAAAGCCTTGCAGACAAACAAAAATTACGCGAAGCGAAATGTAGTGTGAGGAGGGCTATGCGAGAGGCGTTCAATGAATTCGAAAGTAAAGTTCTATGTACTGACTTGGCAGAAAATCCTAAGAAATTTTGGTCTTATGTCAAAGCGGTAGGTGGATCAAAACAAAATGTCCAGACACTCTGTGACCAAAATGGTACTGAAACAGAGGATGACAGAGTAAAGGCCGAAATACTAAATGTCTTTTTCCAAAGTTGTTTAACAGAGGAAGATTGCACTGTAGTTCCTTCTCTAGATTGTCGCACAGATGACAAAATGGTAGATATCGAAATAGACGACAGAGGGATAGAGAAACAATTAAAATCGCTCAAAAGAGGAAAGGCCTCTGGACCTGATGGGATACCAGTTCAATTTT
The DNA here is from genome assembly GCF_023864275.1 of Schistocerca cancellata. Lineage (NCBI taxonomy): Eukaryota > Metazoa > Arthropoda > Insecta > Orthoptera > Acrididae > Schistocerca > Schistocerca cancellata. Next base: position 743,170,127 of record NC_064628.1, on the reverse strand, counting down.
ACACAAAGTACGCGAAGGAACTTGCCCCCCTTCTTGCAGCGGTGTACCGTAGGTCTCTAGAAGAGCGTAGCGTTCCAAAGGATTGGAAAAGGGCACAGGTCATCCCCGTTTTCAAGAAGGGACGTCGAACAGATGTGCAGAACTATAGACCTATATCTCTAACGTCGATCAGTTGCAGAATTTTGGAACACGTATTGTGTTCGAGTATAATGACTTTTCTGGAGACTAGAAATCTACTCTGTAGGAATCAGCATGGGTTTCGAAAAAGACGGTCATGTGAAACCCAGCTCGCGCTATTCGTCCACGAGACTCAGAGGGTCATAGACACGGGTTCACAGGTAGATGCCGTGTTTCTTGACTTCCGCAAGGCGTTCGATACAGTTCCCCACAGTCGTTTAATGAACAAAGTAAGAGCATATGGACTATCAGACCAATTGTGTGATTGGATTGAGGAGTTCCTAGATAACAGGACGCAGCATGTTATTCTCAATGGAGAGAAGTCTTCCGAAGTAAGAGTGATTTCAGGTGTGCCGCAGGGGAGTGTCATAGGACCGTTGCTATTCACAATATACATAAATGACCTGGTGGATGACATCGGAAGTTCACTGAGGCTTTTTGCAGATGATGCTGTGGTGTACCGAGAGGTTGTAACAATGGAAAATTGTACTGAAATGCAGGAGGATCTGCAGCGAATTGACGCATGGTGCAGGGAATGGCAATTGAATCTCAATGTAGACAAGTGTAATGTGCTGCGAATATACAGAAAGATAGATCCTTTATCATTTAGCTACAAAATAGCAGGTCAGCAACTGGAAGCAGTTAATACCATAAATTATCTGGGAGTACGCATTAGGAGTGATTTAAAATGGAATGATCATATAATGTTGATCGTCGGTAAAGCAGATGCCAGACTGAGATTCATTGGAAGAATCCTAAGGAAATGCAATCCGAAAACAAAGGAAGTAGGTTACAGTACGCTTGTTCGCCCACTGCTTGAATACTGCTCAGCAGTGTGGGATCCGTACCAGATAGGGTTGATAGAAGAGATAGAGAAGATCCAACGGAGAGCAGCGCGCTTCGTTACAGGATCATTTAGTAATCGCGAAAGCGTTACGGAGATGATAGATAAACTCCAGTGGAAGACTCTGCAGGAGAGACGCTCAGTAGCTCGGTACGGGCTTTTATTGAAGTTTCGAGAACATACCTTCACCGAAGAGTCAAGCAGTATATTGCTCCCTCCTACGTATATCTCGCGAAGAGACCATGAGGATAAAATCAGAGAGATTAGAGCCCACACAGAGGCATACCGACAATCCTTCTTTCCACGAACAATACGAGACTGGAATAGAAGGGAGAACCGATAGAGGTACTGAAGGTACCCTCCGCCACACACCATCAGGTGGCTTGCGGAGTATGGATGTAGATGTAGATGTAGATGTTATCAACTCCCCCCTCTTGCAGTGTTAAACTATTGATCATAAAATTTATATACATTTAAACGGTTCAGTTATATGTAAAATTAATATACTGGCAGGAGGCCACCACATTGTAGCAAATTGGTAAAATTTAGCACTAGTTGCAACTGGATCTCAGTTGTAAAAGCCAGCATTATGATTGTTCAGGAAACATTCCATCTTTGAAAAATAGCCCTGTCATCCCTCTGGAAAAGCCAGCCATGCAATAGTTTCTCCATCTGAAAAAGGAGGAAGGAGAATACAGAGGGCGAGGCAAAACTTAATAGTTCAGTGAGGCAGCATGGGTGACGATGCTGTGCAGAAGTAGCTGGGGTGTTTTGGAACAAAAACACACCCTTTGTAGTGATGGGACAACCTACTGCTTTTAACAGTCGATTGACCAAATGAAACTAGTCTCTGCAGCCATGTCAGCTGTGTGAATCATTTTTCACTCACTCTTAGTTTGTAAGTGATTTCAATTACTATTTCAGGTTTTTCAGTTATACATGAACCAAGACTAGGGTTGCCAACTTTTCTGGAAACCAGTGACATATCTTAGTTCAAGGAGAGCTGAATAAAAAGTATATTTCTAAAAATGAAATATTTCCCAAATTTGTGAATTTATTTACCTGAACAGAGATTTTTCATTCTTCTGGGATAAAATATGGGTTTTTGGTTGATGTCAAAAGGGCAACACCCAGCACTACATTGTAAACTTGTGTTTAAATAAAGAACAAATTACTTTTTTATTGACATTTATTGACCCTCCGTCTCTATCTTCCTGTTGGCGTGCACCTCTCACTGATAATTCTCTTTCATAAATGCCGAGGTGATGTGACACAAAGCGTGTAATATACAGTTTTTAAAATTGATTGGTGACTTAATCACTTGCTTTTTGAGTAAATCCTGTCACTTGTTGGAACAGTTATTATTATTATTATTATTATTATTATTATTATTATTTCATGTGAACTATTTGTCACCATTTGTTAATTTTCTTTAATTTATATTGTTTCATAATATTAATCATCCTTTTAGATACTGTGCACCACAGTGAATTTATCTTGAGGATTACTTTTTATCCAGCTGTATATTTCCTTGCATTCCCATACCACTGAGCATTTTGACATTTTGATTCAGACACAGTTTTTGCTATTAGGCAAACACTAATTCACAGACAAAAAAAAAATTGAACTAAAGGCTAGTTAAAGACACTCAGCAAAAATCAAATATCGGAGCGACAATAACAACTCAGAACTAAAAGACATCATAGTCGCCGTTGACTGTATAAAATAAGGCCGAAATTGCAATAGCAACAATAAATATTTTATACAGTCAATGGCGACTATGATGTCTTTTAAGAAATATTATATGACTGTGAATCCCAGCCACGAGAAGTTAATCAAACTCAGAACTACATGCACTACATAAAGTCCGGGAACACTTTCAATTATTTATTGCACAAGAACTAAACATTGTACAGATGTCATACATATTGCATTTTGAAGAGAAACTCTGAAAGCTTTTTTTTCAAACATTCGGTATGCAAACCATGAGTGGGCTTGCAGACATCAATATGCTAATAAAATTCTTGCCATACCTGTCCCAGCATGGCATCGTCAACTGTGGCAGTCACTTCCCATATTCTCTCCCAGAGCTCTGCTAAATCACGTGGTAGAGGCGGTACACACACCAGACCTTTAATGTGTCCCCACAGAAAAAAGTCACACAGAGTGAGATCTGCTGATCGGGAAGGCCATTTCATGAAGCAGCTGTCTTCTTCTGTAGCACGGCTGATCCATCGATGCGGCAGCTCCGTGTTCAGGTACCCACGAACTTCACAATGAAAATGGAGAGGAGCCCCATCCTGCTGAAACAAGAACGGGCATCAGCCATCCTGCAACATGTCCGAGTAGGAGTATCCAGTGACAGTGCTTTTGGTGAAGAAGAATGGCCCGTACAGTTTTCGACGTGACAAGGCACAAAAAACGTTTACCTAATTCAATCCATTCGTGTGGATGCTTTGTATACCAGATTCGACGGTTATGCCTGTTCACTTTCCCATTAGCGTGAAAAGTGGTTTCGTCGCTAAAAATTAGGTGAGCAACGATGCCATCCCCATCCTCATTCAATTGTTGCAACTGTGAACAAAACTCAAAACGCTTGTCTTTGTCTCGTCATTGAGCTTCTGTGCTAGCTTGAATTCAAATGGTTTCATAGACAGCTTCTGTCGCAGGTCTTCCCTCGCTGTCATTAGAGCCATTTCGAGTTCATGGGATGCACAACACACCGTTTGGACTCCTTATGAATGTCTCTCCCAATGTCTCTCCCACGCACTTCACATTCACTTCACTCACTCTGGGACGTCCACTTCTCTTTACCGGGCACAAGCAACCCAGAATGAGATTTTCATTCTGCAGCAGAGTGTGCGCTAATATAAACTTCCTGGCAGATTAAAACTGTGTGCCCGACCAAGACTCGAACTCGGGACCTTTGCCTTTCACGGGCAAGTGCTCTACCATCTGAGCTACCGAAGCACGACTCACGCCCGGTACTCACAGCTTTACTTCTGCCAGTATCTCGTCTCCTACCTTCCAAACTTTACAGAAGCTCTTCTGCGAAACTTGCAGAACTAGCACTCCTGAAAGAAAGGATATTGTGGAGACATGGCTTAGCCACACACAGTTTTAATCTATCAGGAAGTTTCACAAGCAACCCGTCCTCACGAATTTGTTGTGCCAGTGGTAAATGGACTTCCTTGTTGGTGGCTTCTTACCATACTTGGTTCTAAATATCCACTGAACAGCTGTAGCACACTTGTTTTTGTCGAACGCCAACACACAGAAAGCTCACTCCGCACATGAACTCTCCATGTTTGCGACTAGCCCTGGCTATCAGCAAATTACCAAACTATGCTGTGGCGGTATAAATGGGGGAAAAAAAAAACACTTTCATGGTGTCTCTTCAAAATGACGTATGTATGATACCTGTGCAATGTTTGGTTCATGTGCAATAAATAATTGAAAGTGTTCCCGGACTTTATGTTCACACTGTATTTATCTCCCACACAAATAAATAGCTGAATAAGTGATTTAGAGCTCAATTCAAGTGATTTTTAATTAACAGGCATCATCACAGCTTTTCGTTACAGTCAAATGCATACCATTGCTAAAGTTTGGCAATGTTCCTGTCTTCTCCGTGTACTCCCAAGGGAACTTCCCAATTAACTTTGTAATCCAAACAATACTCCAACTTAATTACTTGTGTGTTTATTATATTTGGGACACCTTAATCCTCAGCAGTACATTAATCAGTTTCAATTGATGAAAAGACTTAGTCTATGCAGTACATAATTAAATGAACGTATATACTGCTTACTTTAACTTTAACAATATTATGAAAAAGATGACTGTTACACATTGAGCTTTCAGCCAAACCTTTATTCAGAAAAACACACACACACACACACACACACACACACACACACAAGCAGGCCTCCCCACACACACATGTGACCACTATCTACAGCCATTGAGGCCAGAATGCAACACTCTTGAAAGCTGTTGAGTTGGAAGAATGAATATGTGGTTCATTGGATAGAAAAATTGCATACTTATTTTACTTGAAAAAGAAGAATGAATCATTCATCAGTATGCAAAACTGCAACAGACTTTGTTGATTATTTTCATTTGATTGCTCCTACGGACTAGTTTAACTCAAAAGAAATAAGCGAATAATAATCTAACCAATACATAAAACTACAACTGGCTCGAAACACCCACAAAATAGCAGCCCAAGGTGTTGGAAGTAGCAGTAGGGTCCACTATGACATCATCTGCTATGGTCAGGCTGGAAATTGGGGAACAGACCTTGGTCCCAGAGAGCTTGGCCCACATGACGCAGGAGAGACAGGAACTATTAAAAGAACTAGTAAATGAAATCCAGCTTGCTTTTGTGCTAGCCTGAAGAATGCAGCGACACTGCTCACACAACTGTTTATAACAAATACAGTTTGCCATCATAGGATTATATTTAAAAATGTGGAGAGCAGATGTTCCCATCACTACCCCTTGGACAACCAGCAGCAACATTTTGTCTTGATGGCCTCTAATAAGCTCATTGTGTGATGTCAATAGCTTGTGATGGTTTGCCTCTTACAAGCATAATCTTTTGGCACTTAGCATCACCTTGTACTTTTATGATTGGGTCTTTTTTCTTTTTTGGTGGTGACGAATCCATGTTTCCACTACTTGCTTTGCTGCTTTTTTTGGGCTCATTGTTGTTGAGTGGTTAAAGAAGTCGTCTGGATTTGTCTGAAACAGCTGTAACATTTCCAGTACCCATCAGGTTAGCCAAGAGCGCTAATGGGCTGCTTCCTGGATTCGGGTAGACGCACCAGCCCCGGATCAAATCCGCCCGGTGGATTGACGACGAGGGCTGGTGTACCAGCCAGTCTGGATGTGGTTTTTAGGTGGTTTTCCACATCCCCTTAGGTGAATAGTGGGCTGGTCCCCATATCCCACCTCAGTTACATGACACTCAGACATTTGAAACACTATTTCATGATTTACACTAGACGCAGACAGCTGGGGTACACTGATTCCATCCCAGGGGGCACAGGATGGAGGCAGGAAGGGCATCCGGCCACCCCTTCAAATTAACCATGCCAAATCCGATTGTAACCATGCTGACCCTGCGGAAACTGCAGGACAAGGCACTAGCTAAAGAAGAAGGAGAAGAAGAATAAGAAGAAGCTGTAACATTTCCACTGCTGCCTCGGTGCAGTAGTCATTTAGAACGGCTGTGAGCAGCTGTGGAACACAGCAGGTGGCACCCTTTGTCATATTCAAAATGTCACACAAGATATTGAAAACTAATCCATAACTGATATTCACTTTTTCCGCTGCTAAGTTGACTGTGATTCACCTATCTTTGAGCGTGGCCTCCACTTTTCTTACAGTTCCCAGTTCTTTGCATAGGGATGGTTTGTCACTTAATTCTTCGTCATTGGTCTTGTTTGACCACACTGGTAGCACCTGCACCTGCTTAACAATTGTGTCATGTAACTATTTACTGTTGCTATACACTTCCATCAATTCAGCATGGATTGTTACAGTTTTGTTCCCCTTCAAATGGAGAAAAAAATTACCACACGATACTCCACATTATCAATGGACTGCATCATTTAGTTTTGGCTTCTCTAGTGGCATGGGTAGAGTGTTGTTGCACAGGGATTTGAACATGTACCAGGACTGCATACGTGTACCTGCAAACAGTCAAAAAATGAAATATGTAACTTTATTTTTACGAAGTGATAATCGGACTTCAATGATTACCCATCTACTACCACCCTGCCTTCCTTCTGCATAAGAGCAGAATTTCTCTCTACATCAGTCATTGATCATTTCATGCATTGTCCTCTGCCAAAAGTGCACTTCATTAAGTATTTCTCTGTGTAGAACCCTGTGCTTTGTTTTACATCTATTGTGAAGTTGTTACTGTTTACTCAGGTCCTCTCATCATGAACTGCTGTACTAGGTACATATTTATTGTGTACTTTGTCAGCTATTCCTTTAAACTGGAGTCACAGTTTCTCACGTGCTCCTGTCAATAAGTAAATGTTTGAATTTCCTCTTTGAGATGATATACTTCTGCATCTTTATCTAGGTTAATGAACATGTAATTATTTCTTCTTGGTTTAGTTGTCCTTTGTACTGTGGTAATTATTGTTGCTACAACTGCCTCATCATCACTGATGCCAGTTTGAGGACAAATACAAAGATGTCAAGTCTGTTTGTTGCTATTAAAAATAATATATTGCATTCATGAGTAGGTTTATAAATTATCTGTTCGTAGAAATTTTTGGAAAAGCCATTTAGTATTATTTCGCAGCCTGCCGTGTCTCACCCAACACTTATGAAACTGTAAATATGCCAACTACCAATTAATTGTTGGATGATTAAAGTCTCCTTGTGATGACAGTATGATTAGGCAACATACAGTGATCAGCCAGAACATCATGGCCACCGACCTACTATCGATATAAACCCATCTGGTCGATTGCAGTGTCACCAGGCGAGAAATGACTTCTAGTAAGACAAGTGCATGGTGCATGTAGTATCTGTGAGTGTGTTATCCATGTGTAGAATGGGGAAAGCATGTGATCTATCTGAGTTTGATGGAGATCAGATTGTGATGGCCCAGAGGCTTGGTATGAACATTTTGAAAGGTGCATGATTTGTCAGGTGTTCAGGGAGTGTTGTGGTGCGTGTCTTCAACAAGAGGTGAAACCATTTCCACATGTCACCCGCAGGAGCCTCACCACTCTTTGCTGAGTTCATGCTTGGCTACCAGGGGGCCCCAGCCTTTGTAGCATCTTTTCCCTTATGTGCTGTAAATCTATCCACTTGCTATTCTTTTTCCCCTCCCTTGGGGAACACATGTAGGATATTTTTGGAAATGTGTTCAGCATTTTCAGTAGCCTGACATCAGAATAGTACCTCCACTGTTTTTTAGTTCTTTTTTTCGTTCTTTGTTCCCCTTCTCCCATCCTTCCTCCACTTCAACGTTAGAGATTTTTATTCTTCCTCCCTGTGCACTCCTGACGACTGGCACACACATCTGACATGTAACAGGCGACTGGGTAACGCATAATTCCCAGCCACAGGTTGACAGGTAGGATTCGCATGTATCCCCTGGCACAGGTCAGGGCCAGGGAAGGGTGATTGTCTGAGCTGTTACCTTCTCAAATTGCCAATTGATCCCTCTCTCAGGTGTTCAGGTGGCGTAACCATGTGAGCAATCACCTAAGCCAAGTGAGCCCGCCTCTGACTGGGGGAGAGGGGCAGAGGAGAAGGGGCCTCCAGTTGGAACGAGTGTGCCATCGGATATGCTGGCAGTCATGGAGAATTTTCTCGCAATGAGCCAAACATCATATTCTCAGTCTACGTCTACTAAATGTAAATGGAATGAGGCTAACAATTCAAAGACTCTCCCAGCTGCTCCTCGGTTCCTCATGGTTTACATACTGAAGACAGTCAGTCCTTTGGTATGGTTAATCCATTTATTATTCAGAAAAGTGGTGATGCAATTGCTGGCCCTGTGAAATCCTGCTCTTGTTTACAAAATGGCACTTCGTGGGTTTTGGAGACTACATGTGATTCTCAAGCACAACAACCGCTTGCAGCTGCACTCCACCAAGGCTATCCTGTTCATATCGAGCCCCATTGAACACCAAATCCTTCGCGCAGTGTTATTTACACTAGGCTGCCTGATGGTCTGACCAAGGGAAAAATCCAGACTTTTTCTGATGAGGGTGTCATTGCAATCCGTCGGACAATGAAAAAGGTAGATGCATCCGTAGCACCCACTCACACTCTTTTTCTCACATTTGATAGAGTAGTGCTCCCATCAAAGTTCAAAGCAGGCTTATGAAGTTATCAAAGTCTGAACCCAATGTACTGCTACCAGTGTCATAGTCACAACCACACCAAATGTCCTGTCGACACCTGGCCGAATTTGCAACCTGTAATAGGGATGCTCATATGCACTGTATCTTGTAGTGGCAACAATGCAACCTCCTCACAACCTGGATGAGCGGGCTGTCCAGGAGATCCAGGAGAGGGAAAAAGTGCCTTACCATGTTGCTGCAAGTTGTTGGCTATTTGGAAACTGTGTTTTACCATCTGGCACTTAACAGTATTGTTCTTGCTACATCTCACTCGACAAAGGACGTGGCCATGCAGACACGTTACCTCAAATTCAGCACCTCGGTTGTAAAATTGCCCAGTGTCACAGTAGCATCCCCATCTCCTTTTCCTCCAGCTGTGCAACAAGCCACCAAATTTTCGCCTCACATGACAAACTCACCTGCTACACAAGAAGCAGGCCAGAAAGGACAGTAGGAATGCTCCCGCAGAAACTTTTTAAATCCCTCCAGCCAGCAAACTTCAGAATCATCTAACAACCACAAAGGCTCCAAGAAATCAAACAAAGGCAAATGGTCTTCTCCTTCATTGACATGGAGATTCTCTTCAATGGTGTCGCCATGTGATACCTTCCTTGTCGTTGGTGCACATCACCAATTGTTTTTCTGCCCTGCACTCTGCAGACCGACCAAGGGAAAATGCCAATGCCTCTGTAGATCTCATGGAGCAGGATCCTCCAGCCCCTACACCTTGGGCTGCTATTTTGTGGGTATTTCAGGCTTCACCCACTATCACTGTGCTTTCCTCCATCGGAAAAAAATGGAGAAGGCTCAGGCGATACCCTTCTCTTCCAAGAATTGTGACTGTTAACAATGCCGCATTTACTAGGGGGAAGCTAGATCATATTCTCACTTCATCCCGATCCTTCGCCCCAGGGCCAGACGATGTTCACACTGATTCCTTGAAGAACCTTTCTCTTGCAGGCAAGACTTTCTCCTTCATACATACAATCAAATCTGGGCAGAGGGCACGTTTCCCAGATGCTGGCGTGAAACCACTAAGCCCAGTAAGGATGAACACCTTCCTTCTAGCTACCGCCCCATTTTCTGACAAGCTGTGTTTGCAACGTGATGGAACATATGATTTATGACCAGCTGGTATGGTGGCTGGAATCTTGCAATTTACTAACCACTGCACAGTGCGGATTTCGAGTGTGCCATTCTGCAGTTGACCATCTCATCACTTTGTCAACCCTTGACAGGAATGGTTTTCTGTGGAAATACCAGACTGTGGCCATGTTTTTTGATTTGGAGAAAGCCTACTATGACACCTGCTTGAGGACTGGTATCCTCTGTACTCTCTCACCTGCCCTGTTTCCTTCAGAAATTTTTAAAAGACAGTGTTTTCAAGTTACATGTTGGTTCTGCCCTGTCGGAAACCTTTATCCAGGAAAACTGTGTGCCTCAGGATCCAGTTTGGAGCGTCGCCCTCTTTGCTATCGCCGTTAATCCTGTTATGGCTTTTCTCCTTCCAGGCATCTCAGACGCTCTTTTGGTTAATAATTTTGCCATATGTTGCGTTCTCCATGGACTTGCCTTCTTGAGCAGCGTCTGGAGCGTTGTCTCGATTGTCTTTACTTGTGGAGCATCGACAATGGCTTTCATTTTTCCGCTGAGAAAACCGTTTGTATGAATTTCTGGGAGCATTTTGGGTTTCTTCCACCATCTTTACATCTTGAGCCTGTTGCTCTTCCGTTTGCTGCAACTACCAAATTCCTGGGGCTTATGCTCGATAGAGAACTTTCTTGGTCCTCCCACATATCGTACCTGGCCGCCCGCCATACCTGTCTCTCAATGTCCTACGTGTCCACGGCTGTACTCCCTGGGGAGCGGATCAGACCACCATCCTCCATTTGTACCAATCCCTTGTCTGTTTGAAACTAGACTATGAGTGTTTCATTTATGCATCTGTACGTCCATCCATCTTACACCGTCTCTATACAATCCACCATCGAGGCATCCATTTGGTCACTGGCGCCTTTTACACGAGCCCAGTTGGGAATCTATATACAGAAGCTGCTGAACTACCTCTGTCATACCAATGTAACGTTCTCCTCAGTGGATACACATGCCATTTGTCTGCCATGCCTGGCCACCCATCCTATGCCTCCTTCTTCGATGAATCTCTTGACCGCTAGTATGGTGTACAACCCTCTTCTCTGTTACTTGCTGGAGTTCACTTTTGGCTTTTGCTTTGGCAGCTTAACTTCACACTACCTCCACTTCCCCAATGGATGTGAACACTTCACTACATTGGGTTCATGTGGTGGCCTGTGTTCACCTTGGACTTCATTCGCTTCCTAAGGACACTACTCCAGACTAGCTGTATCACTGTAAGTTTCTTGACCTTCGCAAGGAACTTCACAATAGTACCTATGTGAACACTGATGGCTCTTGAACTGAACATGGTGTCACATGTGCCTTCATCATTGGTACCGACAATTTTTGGTATCGGCTTCCAGAAACTGCCCTGTATTTACAGCAGAGCTCTTCGTGCTGTATCAGGCCACACAGTACATCCAGCGACACAGGCTTTTCAATTGTGTCATTTGCTCCTACTCTCTCAGTGCTCTTCAGAGCCTGTGCGTGCTGTACACTGTCCATCCCATAGTGGAACAGGTTCAGGAAAGCCTTCACATGCTCACTCTTGATGGAGCCACTGTGACGTTTATGTGGGTTCCTGGTCACATCAGTGTGACAGGAAATGAGACCTCTGAGTCTGAGTCTGTTGCCAAGACTCAGCCTGCTGGTTCTTCCATTCTCTTCAATGATCTCTGTGTTGCCATCTGTCAGCAGGTGCTGTTACTTTGGCATCACCACTGGTCTTCCCTTCATGGGAACAAGCTCTGGGGAATTAAACCTCACCCAGCGGCTTGGCTGGCCTCCCCTCGCTGCAAGGAGATCATTTTACCTAGGTTGCGTATCGGGCACTGTCATTTTAGCCATCGCCATTTGTTAAGTGATGAGCCCCCTCCACTTGTGCTCATTGGCATCAACCTTTGACAGTTTGCCATTGCTGGTGGAATGCCCTTTTTTTACCACTTACGTACTAATTTATCTTTGCCATCTGAGTTATCAGCCATTTTACCAATCGACATACAGGTGTCTACCACATTTTACTATGTATCTGTCATAACAATAAGATGAAGGACATTTAATCTTTAGTTCAGGACCTTCATTATCTCTGTGGCTTATTTTGTGGACCTTTCTCCAAAAGAAAGTCCCTGTTTTTATCTGTCTTTCCTTTTGTTGATTGGGCATAATATGTAGGTGCTTTTAACTTCTTTTTCATCTTTGTGTTCTACGGTTCTGACATGGGCGCCTAGTTGTTTTTGTGCCCTAAAACAAAACAAAACAAAATATCCAGACGTCGTGAGGTTGGGCGGCCACCCCTCATTACAGATATCAGATGTCATAGACTGGGCAGGTTGGAAAACAGGGCAGGCAGCAAAGTGTGGCAGAACTAACATCAGACTTTAATGCTGGGCGACTGCAAGTGTCTGAACACACCGTGCACTAAAGACTCCTAACGATGGGTTTGCACAGTTGACAACCTGTGCATGTGCCAGTGTTAACACCATGACATTGGCAACTTTGAGTGAAATGGGCATGTGAGCATCGGCACTAGAAGTTGGCGCAGTGGCAGAGCATTGCATGATCTGATGAATCCCGATACCTTCTTCTATACTGCGGGACAAAGACAAGTTGGCGGCAGCTCCATTATGCTCTGGGGAACATTCACACGGCCATACATGGGTCCAGTGTAGCTCATGTGAGGCACCATGATGGCCGATGAGTATCATACCCTGGTTGCAGACCATGTACACCCCATCACGAGGCTCATCTTTCTCGATGGCAGTGTCATTTTTCAACAAGATAATGTGCCATGTCGCAAGGCCAGCAGTGTGATGGAGTGGTTTGAAGAACACAGTGGCGTTTTCCAATTGATATTCTGCCCCCCTCCCCCCCTCCACACACACACACATCTCGCCAAATCTGAATCTGATCAAATACATCTGGGATGTGATTGAATGTCTCGTCAGAGCTCATCGTCCCCCTCACTGCAATTTATGGGAATTAGGTGACTTGTGTGTGCAGATGTGGTGCCAACTCCATCCAATGACCTACCAAGGCCTCATTGCTTCCCTACCATGATGTGTTGCCACAGTTACAGGGTGACAAGTATTGAAGTACATGAAAAAAATGTAAATTAGTTACAAACTAAGGCAAGCACAGACTTTATTTCCCATGTAAACATCACTACAGATATTTTGATTTATGTTATGATATGTTCGATAAGCCTCCCATCATTGGCGATGATGTGGCGCAGACAAATAGCAAAATTGTGCATCATCCGTTGAAGTATCGGAACATCGATGCTGTCGATGACCTCCTGAATGGCTGTTTCCAGCTCAGCAACAGTTTTGAGTTTATTGCTATACACCTTATTGTTAATATAGCCCCACAAAAAGGAGTCACATTTGTTCAGATCATGAGAATATGGTGGCCAATCGAGGCCCATGCCAGTGGACTTGGGTACCCCAGAGCCAGAACTCGGTCCCAAAGTGCTCCTCCCAGACGTCAAACACTATCCTGCTTCAATGGGGTCGAGCTCCATCTTGCATGAACCACATTTTGTTGAAATCAGGGTTCTTTGGGTAATGGGGATGAAATCATCTTCCAAACCCTTGATGTACTATTCGGTAGTCACTGTGCCATCAAGGAATATCATATTTATTATTCTGTGACTGTACATTACACCCCACACAGTCACTCGTTGAGAGTAAAGAGGCTTCTCGATGGCGAAAAGCAGATTCTCAGTCCCTCAGATGCGCCAGTTTTGCTTTTTGATGAACCCATCCAAATGAAAGTGGGCTTCATTGGTAAACCAAACCATATGCACATACTAATTCCCGTCATGCCCCATGGCCGTGCAGTTTGAAAGTCCTAATGCAAACCGTTCAGAAGCTGCGACGATTTTATTTCATATAGTTCAGTAATTGTCATCCTGTATCTGTGTCTAAGGTGGTCATACCAGATATTAGGTAGGTGGCCATAATGTTGTGGCTCATCAGTGAATGAATTAGTGAGTTGCACTATAAAAGTTTATTCCCACCCCATATAATGATTCTTGACCAAGCAGTCTCACATCCAGCTCCATTTCTATCTTGTTGGATTTGAGTTTGTTTACTGTAATGAACAAAACTCTTCCATTTCGTGTTAGCTTATTCCTTTGGTGTAATTTAAATTTACCCCAAAAATCTTACTGCTGTCCAGGTTTTGGCCAGCATTCTGTGCATAGTATTTTATGAGCTTCTGGCAGTTTTCGGTGATTAAGGGTGGCAGTGAGGTACTGGTGTGCAAGACTCACACTCCCCCTTGGCTATCGAACTTACTTGGAGTTGCTTCGCTGATCTTCTTTTCAGGATAGCCGGCTGCGATGTCCTGCACAGCTCCTTCTCCGAAGATAAGATGCTACTTTCGATCAATTTTTTATGCTTTTAAAATAACTGCTTACACTCGAGAATACTTTGAACTCAACCTCACTGTATTTTCATCACACATAACAGTTTTCATGCAACTGAAATATTTTTTGTAAGCTCGACACCTTCCAGTCTGTCAGAAACTATCACATTCATTTTTCCATTAATACCTTCTACAAATCTCTCCAAGTTTAACAAGACAACTCTCTGGACCTTACGAAGGTAAGAGAATGAATGAATAAGTAATTGTCTCTTCTCTTCTTTCAACAACATTCAAATGTTCACGCAATAATGTTTGATGTCGCACAGAGTAAGGCGCATTTATTCCTTGAGCTGGACATGTAACATCTTAGGCGGGTTCAGCGACCACCTGCCCATGCCGATCATCCATCCAATACATGTCCGTCCTGCACACATGTAATTGTGGTGCAGTAGATACAGTTCTACTTTACCACACTCATTTCTAAAATAACGCATGTTTGAGGTGGTGGAAATACGAGGGCCTTTAGAATTTACCTCGAAATTCTCGAGGCACTACATATCCCTCCCCTTAGCTCGAACACACGATATTTTATACATGTTCGTTATGTACATCAATATTGTATTCATATAATATTACTTTACGTTTCCATCAATTTATGTGACCTTTTTTTTAAGCCATCGGGTTCTTTATATATAGTTCTATTTGCTTTTCCATGTTAATACCATTATAATCATGGACCTTTTGATCAATGTAAACTTTGTAAGGACAAGAATCTTTCTGCTCCATTTCCAATCATAAACTCCAAGTGTGCATTACCCAAGCGTATGCAGTTATTTGCCCTTACTCCGTGTACTACTTTTTCTAAGTATGGACTCATTCATTGCCTTTTACATCTGGAGGAACTCTGGGTAAATAAAGGTGTTCTTTTCAACACTTGTAACTTCACACAAACATAACAATGTGAGTGAAAAAAAGAATTCAAATTCACCAGAATAATGAAACTTCCTGGCAGATTAAAACTGTGTGCTGGACCAAGACTCAAACTCGGGACCTTTACCAGAATAATCTCTACAAAATGTGTGACTTTTGTCACGATACTGCCCTTTTCCTTTGGCACAGTACCTATACCTCACATACAGGTTGATACTATGAAAGCACTTCCTCCTTGCATTTTGGTAGGTACGCCCCTTTAAACAAATTCCTAATATACTATGGTACAGGTCAATCCCCTTCTTGGTGCTCGTGCCCGCACAGAATAGGTCAGCCTTTCTTGTGTGTGCCTACCTGCCCTTTTCCATCCAATCTATGCTGGGTGCATCCTCCTTCTCCTTCCTGAGTGGGCTGCATAGTTCATTGCCCTAGCATACATCTTTATGTATCCCAGAATTTGAATACCTCTTAGAGAAATTAACATCCTACTTCACTCCTTACCACTCGCTTCTCAATACTTTCTTTAACCCTTTAGAGTCCTCCACCATTACTCTTCCACTTGGAAATGTTATTTAATATACACACACACACACACACACACACACACACACACACTCCTACTTAAACTCCGCTTGTCCCATTATCCTACAATTTGTCAGATCTGACATCAGTTCTGTCCACTTAAGTGTACAGTGTAGCATAATGAACCACAATATGTTCCTCCTCCTCTCATGTACACATACTAGTGTAACACAGTCATCATAACCATAAATTCTCTTAGCTCTTTCATATATAAATATACCCCTGTACATACCTTTACGTGATGTGGAACCATGACCTCACATAACCAGGTGCACATACCTATCATTATGTACACACTATTCACCCTCCAACACATGATGGTTCCCTCATTATCTTAAACTGTACTCTTCCTGTTTGTGTCTTTGTGTGTATGCATATGGGTAGTCGTGTAGCCTGATTCTTTGACCAGCTTATGAAAAATAAGTTGAAAGTTGTAGAAAACCACGGAAATTGAGAAAGACTTCAGTGATAGAAGTGGGTGCATATGGACAGAGGGAAAGATAGACTGGTACTCAAAAGAGAAGTAAGAAAGGGAAAAGTAGAAATGGTTGCTAAGATTGAAGAAGAGAAAGAAGTTAGCCCGAAAGACAGGAAACTCTTCCCACCCCCCTTCCCCAGGATCCCCACTACACCGGTACTTGAGTGAGACATCCCAGATGTCATCAAAATCATAATGTCCCTAAAAAATTCAAAATCTGCGGGGTGGGATGAGGTCCCCACTGAAATAATAAAAATAGTCCGTCACAGTATTGCATATCCACTCTCTTTCATAATCAACCAATCTTTTGATGAGTGATGTTTCCTAGATCGATTAAAATACGCAGAAGTTCGGCCCGTACATAAAAAAGGCAAACAAGATGAATTGGGCAACTATAGACCAATCTCACTGTTACCAATTTTCTCAAAAATATTTGAAAGAGCTGCATGTGATCAGATCGAAAATCACAATTCATCTAACAACATTATCTTAGGCAATCAATATGGTTTCAGAAAAGGCCACAGCAGCACAATCCATGCAATAAATGAATTAGTCACAAAAGTCAGCAGATGTCTTGATGATAGAATGTGTGTGTCAGGCATCTTTTGTTACCTGTCCAAAGCCTTCGACACAGTAAATCATGACCTGCTTCTCAAAAAATTGGCATGCTATGGTTTTCAAGGCAAATCTCTTAGCTGGATGTCTTCGTACTTGGAAAACAGAAAACAAAGAGTACTTTTTAACATCAACGGCAAGAAATTTCTCTCTGGCTGGAAAAACACTCAGTTAGGTGTTCCACAAGGTTAAATATTTGGGCCACTGGTTTTTCTGTATTATATTAATGATATGCCATGTCAGGTACAGTCTGATACAATCCTTTATGCAGATGACTCAACAGCTGTAGTCGGTTGTAAAAATGAGGTAGACCTAATTCGTCATATTGAACAAACACTTGGGGAAGTGGAGGCATGGGTCTAAAACAATAACTTGACATTAAATTTTACAAAAACAGAAATTGTTCATTTTACCACAAAACAATCTGCACAGTCTATAAGTGAAATAAGGTATAGGACAAAAAATTAGAGACTGCAGACTGTGTCAAATTCCTTGGCGTGTTAGTCAAGAAAAACCTGTTATGGAGTTACCATGTGGACAACATACTGGGTCGACTGAATAGCCTTGTATATATTATGAATATCTTGTATAGTATTACTGATTTAGCTGTAAGAAAAACTGTATATAATGCATATTTTGTTTCAGTCATTAGGTATAGTATAATTTTCTGGGGGTCTGAAAAAACGAATTTACTTAGAGCTTTTAGACAACAAAAAAGAATCATCCGAGCAATGGTGGGAGCAAAACCAAAGCAACATTGCAAGCCTTTATTTGTAAAACTAGATCTAATGAGCATTCCAAGCATATACATCTAAGAAACTCTCACTTTCACAAAAAGAAACCCACAAATTTTTGAGGGCAACTTCTTCTTGCATCAATATGATACTAGATATAGAACGAGCTACATGTTACCTACCCACCGTTTAAAATCGTGAAAAAACCCTATACTATATGGGCATGAAATTTGTAAATAAAATAAGGAAAGATATGGATGACCCAAATGTAAAAGGTACCAAAAGAGACCTGGAAAAATATCTGAAAGATAAATGTTACTTTATATTTAAAAAGAAAGATGATGAGACTTACCAAACAAAAGCGCTGGCAGGTTGATAGACACACAAACAAACACAAACATACACACAAAATTCTAGCTTTCGCAACCAACGGTTGCCTCGTCAGGAAAGAGGGAAGGAGAGGGTCTGTGTATATGCGGATGGATATGTGTGTGTGTGCGAGTGTATACCTGTCCTTTTTTCCCCCTAAGGTAAGTCTTTCCGCTCCCGGGATTGGAATGACTCCTTACCCTCTCCCTTAAAACCCAAATCCTTGTCTTTCCCTCTCCTTCCCTCTTTCCTGACGAGGCAACCGTTGGTTGCGAAAGCTAGAATTTTGTGTGTATGTTTGTGTTTGTTTGTGTCTCTATCGACCTGCCAGCGCTTTTGTTTGGTAAGTCTCATCATCTTTCTTTTTAAATATATTTTTCCCACGTGGAATGTTTCCCTCTATTATATTCATATAAATGTTACTTTAGTATAGAAGATTTCATGAATGGCAACAATGCATTATAATTGTAATTAAAATACCTCTTTGAAGATTTTACACCATATATATTATTAGTTTATTGTCTATTTTTAGTATTATTATATATGGTGTAAACTGACAAGTCACCTATGTCACAATCTTTGATTGTATAAGGCATGTTATGTGATAATACAAATTGAATTGAATTGAAAAGATCACTTATTACTACCTCCACACAAAGCAGTATGACCTTGATATCAACCATGCTTGTCCACGGCGTCTAGATGATTATGCCCAAGTACTAAACTATATGACAGTGTAAGAAGAATAAAATAGAATACAGGATAGTATAAGACTTGAAGATAATTTGATGTAAGAAAACGAATATGGAAGTAACACCAAACCCAGCTTGGGATCCGATGGTCATCACTCCCCCCGTTAACACAGAATGTTAATGTCCCTGGGGATCCCATGGATCTGCTCTTAACATCACTTGAGCAAGTGCAGACCAGCACTTCTTATTACATTTTGTGTGAAAGTCTCCCCTCAACAAAACAATTACCACTTTACTAGTGAACACTACATTCTGTGAAGCTACCCCCTTCTCTGTCTTATTCTGGATAAGTTTAAATTCCGTCCACAAATCGTCTATGCCTTTTTTAGTATCATCAAGTTCTGAAGCTAAACGTGGTGGAATGTTGTCTGTGTTTACCCTTTCGGCAACTTTCGGTCGATTAATTCCTCTACCTGTTCCTCCAGACTGCGTATATTTATGGTGTCTTTCATTAAAATTTCTCTCTACTGCATCTATGACCCCTGCAATTTGCGATTGGACAATAGTGATCAGTTTGTCTTGTCTTTCAATGGTATCTTTTAAGGTATATAATCTCTGATATGAATATAATAGAGGGAAACATTCCACGTGGGAAAAATATATCTAAAAATAAAGATGATGAGACGTACCAAACAAAAGCGCTGGCAGGTCGATCGACACACAAACAAACACAAACATACACACAAAATTCAAGCTTTCGCAACAAACGGTTGCTTCGTCAGGAAAGAGGGAAGGAGAGGGAAAGACGAAAAGATGTGGGTTTTAAAGGAGAGGGTAAGGAGTCATTCCAATCCCGGGAGCGGAAAGACTTACCTTAGGGGGAAAAAAGGACAGGTATACACCCGCACACACACACATATCCATCCGCACATACACAGACACAAGCAGACATTTGTAAAGGCAAAGAGTTTGGGCAGAGATGTCAGTCGAGGCGGAAGTACAGAGGCAAAGATGTTGTTCAATGACAGGTGAGGTATGAGCGGCGGCAACTTGAAATTAGCGGAGGTTGAGGCCTGGCGGATAGCGAGAAGAGAGGATATGCTGAAGGGCAAGTTCCCATCTCCGGACTTCTGTCAGGTTGGTGTTAGTGGGAAGTATCCAGATCACCCGGACGGTGTAACACTGTGCCAAGATGTGCTGGCCGTGCACCAAGGCATGTTTAGCCACAGGGTGATCCTCATTACCAACAAACACTGTCTGCCTGTGTCCATTCATGCGAATGGACAGTTTGTTGCTGTTTATTCCCACATAGAAGGCTTCACAGTGTAGGCAGGTCAGTTGGTAAATCACGTGGGTGCTTTCACACGTGGCTCTGCCTTTGATCGTGTACACCTTCCGGGTTACAGGACTGGAGTAGGTGGTGGTGGGAGGGTGCATGGGACAGGTTTTACACCAGGGGCGGTTACAAGGGTAGGAGCCAGAGGGTAGGGAAGGTGGTTTGGGGATTTCATAGGGATGAACTAAGAGGTTACGAAGGTTAGGTGGACGGCGGAAAGACACTCTTGGTGGAGTGGGGAGGATTTCATGAAGGATGGATCTCATTTCAGGCCAGGATTTGAGGAAGTCGTATCCCTGCTGGAGAGCCACATTCAGAGTCTGATCCAGTCCCGGAAAGTATCCTGTCACAAGTGGGGCACTTTTGGGGTCCTTCTGTGGGAGGTTCCGTGTTTGAGGAGATGAGGAAGTGGCTCTGGTTATTTGCTTCTGTACCAGGTCGGGAGGGTAGTTGCGGGATGCGAAAGCTGTTGTCAGGTTGTTGGTGTAATGCTTCAGGGATTCCGGACTGGAGCAGATTCGTTTGCCACGAAGACCTAGGCTGTAGGGAAGGGACCGTTTGATGTGGAATGGGTGGCAGCTGTCGTAATGGAGGTACTGTTGCTTGTTGGTGGGTTTGATGTGGACGGACGTGTGAAGCTGGCCATTGGACAGGTGGAGGTCAACGTCAAGGAAAGTGGCATGGGATTTAGAGTAGGACCAGGTGAATCTGATGGAACCAAAGGAGTTGAGGTTGGAGAGGAAATTCTGGAGTTCTTCTTCACTGTGAGTCCAGATCATGAAAATGTCATCAATAAATCTGTACCAAACTTTGGGTTGGCAGGCCTGGGTAACCAAGAAGGCTTCCTCTAAGCGACGCATGAATAGGTTGGCATACGAGGGGGCCATCCTGGTACCCATGGCTGTTCCCTTTAATTTTTGGTATGTCTGGCCTTCGAAAGTGGAGAAGTTGTGGGTCAGGATGAAGCTGGCTTAGGTAATGAGGAAAGAGGTTTTAGGTAGGGTGGCAGGTGATCGGCGTCAAAGGAAGTGCTCCATCGCAGTGAGGCCCTGGACATGCGGAATATTTGTGTATAAGGAAGTGGCATCAATGGTTACAAGGATGGTTTCCGGGGGTAACAGACCGGGTAGGGATTCCAGGCGTTCGAGAAAGTGGTTGGTGTCTTTGATGAAGGATGGGAGACTGCATGTAATGGGTTGAAGGTGTTGATCTACATAGGCAGAGATGCGTTCTGTGGGGGCTTGGTAACCAGCTACAATGGGACGGCCGGGATGATTGGGTTTGTGAATTTTAGGAAGAAGGTAGGGGTGCGGGGTGTTGGTGGGGTCAGGAGGTTGATGGAAACAGGTGAAAGGTTTTGTAGGGGGCCTAAGGTTCTGAGGATTCCTTGAAGCTCCGCCTGGACATCAGGAATGGGATTACCTTGGCAAACTTTGTAAGTAGTGTTGTCTGAAAACTGACGCAGCCCCTCAGCCACATACTCCCGACGATCAAGTACCACGGTCGTGGAACCCTTGTCCGCCGGAAGAATGACGATGGATCGGTCAGCCTTCAGATCACGGATAGCCTGGGCTTCAGCAGTGGTGTCACAACACCTCCACAACGACCCCATTAAGTTTTATTTACATGCCCTCCGCAAACATGCTTTCGCCCTAGCCAGATTACACTCCCATATTTCTCAGCTTCATCCTGACCCACAACTTCTCCACTTTCGAAGGCCAGACATACCAAAAATTAAAGGGAACAGCCATGGGTACCAGGATGGCCCCAACCTATTCATGCGTCGCTTAGAGGAAGCCTCTTTCCTGACGAAGCAACCGTTTGTTGCGAAAGCTTGAATTTTGTGTGTATGTCTGTGTTTTTGTTTGTGTGTCTATCGACATGCCAGCACTTTCGTTTGGTAAGTCACATCATCTTTGATTTTAGAAGTAAATACTCTAGCGTAGTTAGTACCACGAGATAGCATGCATCTACAAAATAACAAAACCATGTATAGAGTTCTATACATGATCACTATGTATAGTGCCTTGTCAACAGTCTATGGCCAGGGGCAAAACTAAGCCGAGAGTGGCTGATACAGTGACTCATCTTACATGTCTTACAAGGTCCAGTAAGCACATCAAGCGATGTGGCACAGTGGTTAGTACACTGGGCTCGTACAGATAATAGTTCTAATCTCCATCTGTCTGCCTATCCAGATTTAGGTTTTCCATGATTTCCATAATTCAGTTAAGCCAAGTGTTGAAATGGTTCTTTTAAATGGGCACAGTTTATTTCCCTCCCCATCCTTCCATAACTAGAACATGTGCTCTATCTTCAATGACCTTAATGAAATGGAAATGTGCTGTCTTCTGTGCAGTGGCTCAAGAAAGATAATTTGGTTGGCCATCTGATCTGATGTTCCATGAAATTGGCAACCATAAGGTTGTTAAAGCATCATTGATCATTTGTTAAATAAATAGTTAAAAAATGTTAGAGATTTCTGCTTACTCCGTACAACAGTAAAATGGTTATGAAGTGCCAAAGTGATCAACAGCAAAATTCAGCATTGAAAAAGAGAATGTAAAATGTGCTAAATACATTTTTACTGTAGAGGGTAATGTTGGATTGCAAACACCCACCATATTTCAATACCTGTATTAGAAAGTATCTTTGGAAGCAGAGAGAGTTGCATGCCAAGTTGAAATAAAGATGAATCCTTGCTGACAAAAGCTGAACAAAGTCGAAACAGACATAATTACAGCTACTTGATAAGTATTCACTGAATTGAGGAGGAGGATCTCATTTTCCAAGTTGTCAAAGAACTCAAAAACATTGTTTTTCTGCATTCCATCTGTCACTGGATCAAAGTCATCTGCTAGCTGATCATTACAGCACAGAAATGGAATATGATGAAAGAACTCAAAAACATTGTTTTTCTGCATTCCCTCTGTCACTGGATCAAAGTCATCTGCTAGCTGATCATTACAACACAGAAATGGAATATGATGAAATACAGACTTATATATAAAATTCTGCTTCCAAAACTGCTTCACTGAGAACACAACACAGTTCCTTGTTTCGATCGTCAGAGGGATGTCAAAATTTAGGACATGGAATTGATTGAGCTTAGAACTGAAAAACTGTAGATATTTTATGGGCAAAAAGCCACTAGACCTTGTGCTCAGCCATAAGATTCTATGCTGAATATGCAGAAGAGCTAGCTTTTTTCTTAGTGGCAGTGTGTTGTAAATTTGTGGAACAAACCAAGTACATTGTTGGAGAAAGGCTCAGATCATTCAAAGTCTTTAAGAAAGGTTGCAGGATAGACATACAGAAACAGAACTTCAGACCCATCTTCATTATACCAGTTTACTACAGGAAGATATGATGGTTTCTTTTCTTTCCCCAAGATCAGGCATTCTCTCTATAGGAATCTATGTGAAGTCTACAGATGCTGATTGTGTGTGGAGGCAAGGTTGATGCTGTGTTTTACATCTTTCAGAAACTGTTATGTATAATTTTGCATCATCACATAGCTATCGTACAAGCAGGAAGACTCTCAGATGATTAGTGTTTGCTGCAAAGACAATTAACCGCCAAAGTAAATAAATTGAATCTAATCCACATAAACAGACAAAAAGACCCAATATTGTTTAACTGCATGATTGGCAATCAGTATTTTAGAGTCAGTCAAGTATCTGTCCAGACTAATTTAAGACAGAATCACTCCACCGATCAAACTGGATTTATCTGTCAAGTTGTAAGGAAGGGTAATTCACCCACAAAGAAGGCTTCTTACAAAGTTCTAAGTTGACCAATTCGTAGGTATTGTTTTTCAGTGTAGGAACCTTATCAGGTTGGACTAACAGATAACAGTGTTTCAGGAGACGTGTGAATAGTCATGAGTTTATTTACACAGAATGAAATGTGAATAGTCATGAGTTTATTTACCCAGAATGAAAGCATAACAGAGATATCCAGTGGGAGATGCTGCAAGGTGATATACATTGTAGAGAGAATTACTCCCAAAATTTCAAGACCACATTTTAATATGTACCAAGAAATATACAACATCCTCCAGAATACATAATTTGTAATGATGAAAAAGAGAAAATCCGAGAAATTTATGCGTATGCAGTGGGATACTGTCAATCCTTCCTGCATACCATCCACAGCTGAAATAGGAAGAGGGGGGGAAAAGATTCTTGTACACTATATGGTGGCTTATAAGAGTACAGGAATACATGTAGGTCTAAAAATGCCTCATCATCATGTCCAGTATTTGTATATCATCTGGATTCTATTCTGAAGTAATGTTAATCATTATGGCTTGTTAGTTACTTCCTAAAATTCGTACTTGAGAGCACCAGTTTTATTCGTAAAGCGCCTTTGGTATGTCACTGCACTGTCCAAAATAGTTCATAATATCTCCAGTGCAGCATTCATTATCTATAGAAGAGAGTGGAGCATCGAATATTGCTTGTTCACACAGTGGAGTGTCCTGTCTGTCCTGTACCCACTGTTATACGGTCTTACCTGACAAGTGGGGTTCAAATCCCTATCAGTCTATCCAGATATATGTTTTTCATGGTTTCCCTAAATGGCTCAACTGCTGCTTCCGTTTGCAGACCGTAACAGAATATCATGTCTGTCATTTCCTGTGTGGAATAATTGACTTCTCCAACACGAGTAAGTGCAGAGATAACATCACAATGTAAAAGCATTTCACAAACTTACTGAAATGCAAACTAGTTCTGTTGGAACTAGTGTATATGCCACATTTATCCAAAACTGTGAATATGGTTACAGTAACAACACTAACAGATGTTCACTAAATGCTGTATCCATGGAAATCAACAGAGGAATTCATCCTCATTTGTTTACTGCATTTTATAGGTGATTTGTAATAGTAAAGAACTTGCAGTTGAAGACATAGGTTTCACATTAGTCAAGACGGACACTTGCTTACAGCTCTCAAGATATGCATTTTAGGGCCAACATTTTGTCTTGTTTTGGTCCAACATGCCACCTTTCAAAATTTGTGATACATTTTTTTAAGCACCCTGTCTACTGTTGAAGGCATGTGTATATTTGAAACATACGCTTCACTGATATTGTCCCATGAGTTTTCCCTTGCCAGTGAGTACTGTACTTACTCTGTGTCATGCAGCAGATAGAAAATCAGCTGGAATATTAATTAAAATAAATGTATTAATTTCTTTTTAGATTGTGGCAATTGGGCCCACTACGGAGGCCTCTCTGAAGACTGCAGGTTTAACTGTGTGGACAACGGCAGAAAAACCAACACCTCAGCACCTAACCAAAGCAATCATAGAACATTTATAACTTGTTGCTCTAATGTGATATTATTATTAGTCAATTTTTTTATCGTTTTACCGCTCATCCAATTTCAGTATGTTGCTGATGTTAATATATTATTGCATAAATTCTTGTTAATTATTTTTGTCTTCAGTTTGTGGGAGAAAGCATTCTTATGTCATTTTTTAAATGAGTATACAATAAAGAACTTGAGAGCTGTTTTAACACCTTGTTACTTGTTGCCAACTGCATTTGTGGTAATTTTCAATAGAAATTTGTGGAAGTACTTTCAACATAACGGTGAATATTTATGCATGAACTTTTGTGTGTGAAGATCCTATAATAAACATTTGAAGAAATTTTTTAAGGGAATGACTGCTGAAAAATATCCTTGTGTGTGTGTGTGTGTGTGTGTGTGTGTGTGTGTGTGTGTGTGTGTGTGTATGTGTGTGTGTGTGTGTGTGTGTGTGGGCGTTTAAGTATACTGCAGGTTGAGAACGAAAGGGGGGAGGGCTAAAGGTAACAATTCATTTATAGATGCATGAGGGATGGTGCTTAAGCACCCATAGATCAGAAAGTTGCATAGGTTTTGAGGTGGTTGCACATAGTAGACTATAAGATAAAGTATGGGGCAAGATGTACAAGGAGGAGTTAGAGAAGTATCTGGGTAACATCGTACCAAAATAAGGGGGAGGGGTATAGATAATGGTAGAGGAGAATACAATATTGGAACAGAAGAAGTATGCGATTGTAAATGATAGCAGAAAAGAATGAGGGCTAGAAAATAGGAAGGGATTTGCCAATCGTCAAGATTTAGTAAGTTTTGACCAGGGGTGGAGGGATGGGAGAATGTTTCTTCGCAGCATAGAGAAGGTTATGGCGCAGGAAGAGAATTCAAATTGTACAGGTGTTGAAGCAGTTGTTAGTGTCATTAGTGTTACAGACTGCAGCATGTTCCACAACTGGGTAGTCGAGTTTTTGAATTGTGGTAGTCAGTCATACAGGGAGACATTTGATAAGTTGTCATACACAATCGCTTTCTGCTCACTTATTACTCACCCTGTGATCTGCAGTTTGAAAACCTGCTTTTGAAATGTATAGTCACCTAGGTTAATGTCCTACGGTAACACCACTGTTGTCTTTGCCATAACACTAAATTGTAATGTTTCTGCAATACATTATGCTTCAATTTATTTTCATTTTATAATATATACTTTGCCTTGCTGATGCACTCTTGATATGTACATCTCAGTTTGCTAACCACTGGTTATCCATCACAGTCATGTGTATTTTATTGTAATGGTGCATGCAGATTTCTGAGCTGACACATTCAAATACAACACATTACCCTCTCCACTATTTTTGTCATTTTATACTCTCTGCACAACCTTATCACAATGATGACTTCTTTAAAAAATTATTTTTAAAATTGTTCTTCCCTATTTTCACTCCCTCTGTTGGGGCACCACTTCTGTGCTTGGCCCCACCATGAACCTTCATTCTACTTTTGCCACTTTAAAAAATTTGCCGTCTCCCTAATGAAACTGAAATTCTCCTCAGCAATTTGTATCTCTCTCAGTGGATTTACTATAAAAATTCCTCTTGTTGTTCGCCATCCATCCATTCACAAAGACCATCTTCTCCTTTTCCAACACTTTGTAACATTTGACCACACTAGTCCTAGGTAATTATGCTAGTGGCCATTTAAGTTGCAACACCATGAAGACGGCATTAAATTGGCATGAAGTGTAGTATGAGCTTATATGTGCAAATAATTAACATTTCAGTGTAAGCACATAAAGTAGGCAAGAGTTGCAAGACCCATTTTCTGTACGTAAAGAATGATTACACGGCAGATTTCTCATTCAGAAATCACATTTGTGCTTTTGAATGTTGATTGTGTGTGAGAAGATTGTCATAGGTTCTGAGAGCTTTTGACATTTATTTTTTAATGTACTAAGGTATGTGAGTCCACCATGCTTAAGAAGAAAGAGAAATGTCTACCAGCTTTAATCTTACACTCCCACATGTCACCATTAAATTTCTTTGTCTTTAAAAGTTTTGAAAGCTTTGAGAGGCGTAAGGTATACAAAACAAAAACTTTTTACGTATTTTCATTTTCTCTTGTTGTTGGCTGCAGTTCTCGTGTCTAGGGGTACATTCTCAAGGCCGAAAATTTTGATTTTGTAGGTTCCTGTTGATGTGAATAATGTTTGAAGATTTGCCTCTTTTACTCTTGAATTTTATTTTTTGCCACATTTTTCAGTATCACACCGATTTTACAATTTCCACTTCAGAACACAAATCCACATTGTTAAAATTATAAATACATCTGTTTCCATGGGAGGCATGCCCACTACCCCCAACATTCTGCAGTACTTACAATATTCCAAAGAGTTTACAAAGCAAAAGAGTTTACAAACTTTCTTGACAAAAGCAGAATTTTTACCATGTTCTATCATTATCTTATAAATGAATCCAGAAGTAAATGTAATAAATTGCATTAGATTGTGCAATTAATAATATGAATTTTAAGTATAACACATATTTCATAATTTCAAATAAAGAATAATTTTAATCATACATGCAGAGTGTAACAAATTAATTTCTTTTTGTACATCTTAGTCTGAAATATAATACATCGTATACAAAACCAAATGAAATTATTTTCAGTGAAACAGATGAGGATGTTCATCTATACTGGATTCGGGATTAATCCTGGTATCAGCTACTTCTAAAAAAAGGTTTTGTTAGAAAAAGGTGTCCCATTACAAAATTTGAAAACAGTATGTTTACAGTATTTTGTGACAGACTATAAGGTTTGCCAGACAGTGTACAAGATGATGCTAGAATATAGATGTACAGAAGTATCTGATACATAAGATATTACAGAAAACATAAGCAAAATATCTACTATACAAGTCATAATCTATACATATATCAGGATATGATATTCAGATTTTCAGATCTGTGGAACATACTGTCACAAGAAAATAATACAAGGTCAAAACTACAACATTACATCACTAAACTATAGAAATAAATACAGAGACATTGTAAATTACTAGAATTATAAATTGTAAGCAACACCCATGCAATCAGGCTTTCAAAATCTTCAAAAGAGAAGAGAAAATTTCAGAGGCTAAGTATACGACAAGTGGGCCAACTCAAAAAACTCACAATGACGGGTACAGACCAGAAGAATATACTCAACCATGAGTATGAATCAGTCAGCGACATGAACCAGAGTGTTTAAGGATATGTTGACTCATGAAAAAACAAAATAATGGAAAAATATTAAAAGAACAAAATAATGGAAAAATATTAGGGCCTAAGTTTCCGATGTGGGGATCAAACCATGTATCCAAACCACACCAGGTACAAATCAGCAAAAAAATGTTTCGACGCAACAAAATTAATAAAGCTCATAATCATGTCAATAAGTTCAATTATGCAAAGAGTAATTGTAAGAATCATCCAGCCTTAATCAATAGTTGTATGCTCTCCTTGAGCACACACAGTCGCGATGACCAGGGGTACCCAAAACAGAGATAAGCATGAATCTGTCCACAACTCAAGTTCAAATCAGATACAATATTGCAATACTCAGGATAAATACAGGTAAACAGAGTCATGGTTATCTTTGAAGGATGACACAATGCAGTAGCTTGAGAATTGAAAGCAGGCATGTATACATCTTGTTATATTGTCTATACGTGTAAATGTCTTCCACGCTATTTGCCAATTATCTATACAACCAACCTACGTACACCGAGACCTAGAAGATTCATTTACAACTGATTTAAAAAATACATACTGATTGAAAGTTACATAATGTTCTGGAAAGTCAATCCCCCTACTCGAAAAAACATGCATTTATGTTGAATAACACTGTCTGCAATCTTGGCTAACAATTCACAAATATCAGACACAATGCAGATTTAGTTGATGGATGCGCATACATTACCGAGCACTTATGATCTTTTGTAAGTCAATTGGTCAGCAGGGTACAGCCATACAGCTGTGTGGTCTGTGTGGTGAGTGAATCCGCCCGCATCTTTCAGCTTCCTCCTTAAGAGTTCTTATCACACACTCCGACGGATAAGTAACGTCCTGTCTAGCATTCATATCAAATCTTGAAACATTATTTTGTGTACTAAATACGCTGTTCTATACATTCTTCACATCAGACGAGATATGCTCCCCTTAGTCATTTTTCTAAGTCAATTACATGGGATTTATGTCAGGTGTGATTAAAAAGTGTTCACATATGAAACATTAATATTCAGAGTTAAATGCAATGAAAAGAAATGGATTATTAAGGTATTACTCACAGATATGCTCAGATACTATTCCTAATTTTTGCAGTACAAATTATGAACACTGTCCCATTTTAAAATTGCAAAAAGATCTTCTCATTTAGTCTCATGGCATATATGTATCAAATTCTAAAGCACAAATCTATTACAGAACATAATTATATAGTCTAGCACAGATTTTTAACTCAGTCAATAGATAAAATAGAACTTTAAAATTCACATCATCTTACCTACTAAATAAATGACAATAGGAAAAAAATAGATACTTGTGGATCATGTCTATATGCTTTCAGCTCAGTGATATTGCATAATCCAAATAACTTCTTAGATTTAGGATACACAAGCCTGTATGCACTAGGATGTGAATTGCCATGAATTTCAAATGATCCAATATAAGTATCGGAAAATTTCTTTATCTCAGATGTCAACACTTTAGATTTCTCTCTGGCTTTCACCAACCCAAAATCTCCTCCCTCCACCTTAGAAAATCTACTTTTTCCCATCATGTATCTGCTTTCTCCTACCCCCCTGTTTTTTCATCATCTCCCTAACACATTCTTCCCTCTCTTGCGGTGACAGAATTTTACATAGAGGAAACTCAACATTATCAGAAATAAAGTAGCTCATCTGCTATTAAACATGGTTGCAAATGGTGAAAAACCTGTTGAAGAATGTTGTAAGCTGTTCATAATATCCTCAAAATCACTGACATAATCTATCCAACTGGTATGATTTTACTACAATGTGCTCTAAACAGTCTTCCAATCTCTTTCGTATATCTTTCTGCAGGTTTCTTGAAGGATGGTACTCCAAGGTTAAAATATGCCTTATTTTTGTGTGATCAACAAAATCTTTCCAAGCTTGTGATGTAAACTGAGAACCATTATCAGATAAGGTTGTTTTAGGATTACCCACCTGATGAAAATATGTGTTTTCAAACTTAGAGATGATTTGCTTACTGGTAGCTTTCTTGAGAGGAAACAGCTTTATGAAGTTCGAAAATACATCAACCACCACAAAAATATAACAAAATTCATTCTTAGATTTAGGTAAGGGTCCATAAACATCCACAGACATGAGATCTAGGTTACTATTAGGCAGTATGCTTTGCATTTGGCCTCTACTAGTTTGGTTACCTTCACTCTTTGACATCTGTCACAGCTGGCAATCTTCTTCTTGACTTTCCTTCCTATGTTTTAAAATATATGTTTTCCTGATTCTTCTGTTAGCAAATGGTGGATCCACAATGACAACTCTCATGTGTATAAGTAATTAAAGTATCAATATACTGTTCCGGCCAACATAGTTTCCAATCCTGTGAGTCAGTCGTATGTCTCTTGAATAAAATACTCTTGTGTACCTTATAATACAGTTCTGTCTTTTCTTCTCCTTTCTTACCCAACATGCTCTTAACCAATTTCCAATTTTGATCATGATTTTGATATCTGCAGATGTGTTTGCAAATTTTCAAGAATTCTTCTTCCTCTTTCACAGCTCTCAAGTACATAATTTTAAACTTATTCTCTCCTTCTCCAAAGCTGTTAGATGATTTACTGCCTAAAGGTGCCTAGGCAAAGCGTCATCAACTACATTGTTCATGCACTTAATGTATCTGATTTTATAATTGAACTGCTGTGAAAACAAGGCCCAATGAGTAATTCTGTTATGGTACAGCTTACACACCTGAAGGTAACATAATGCTTTGTGATCAGTATAGATGATGACTTTGTGACCTAGCAAATAATTTTTAAATTTGTTGAAAACCCAATATACAGCCAAATTTACAGTGTATGTCTTTTCGTGTTTCTGCAATACTCTACTAGCATATGCAAGAGATCTGTGTTCAATAACACCAACAATTTCATTCTCTTGAAATAAATGAACACCCAACACATCACTACTGTCTGTCATAAAACAAAAAGGAAGAGACAAATCTGGTCTGAACAATATCTGACTTTGATACAACTGTCATTTGATCTCATCGAAAGCATCCTGACACTCCTGATTCCAATCCCAAACAGTATTCTTCAAAAGTTCATACAAGCATGGAGCAATCAAAGCTGGGCTGTTACAAAGTTTTCTATAAAATCCTGTTAGCCCAAAAAATGATTTAAGCTGTTTTTTGTTGTGAGGAGTAGGAAAATTAGCAATAGCAGCAAGTTTCTCTTTATCTGGTGCAATTCCTTTTTCAGATATAACATGTCCTAAAAATTTAACTTCTTCCACACCAAATTTACACTTACCTATTTTCAAAGTCATGCCTCCTGATTCTAATTTTGAAAACACATCTCTTAACAGATTCAAATGTTGTTCCCAAGTCTTTTCTGTGGCCAGAATGTTATCAACATACACAATTAATTTTGAATGCACTTCACTTCCTAAGACAGAATCCAGAGCTCTTATGAATTAAGCTACCAATACATTTAGCCCAAATTGCACCACATATTATTGAAAACACTTACCTCCATACAAAAATGCTGTATACTTTCTAGAATTAATTTCAAGTGGGATCTGGTGAAATCCAGAGATCAAGTCCAAACTACTCATGTATTTTACTTAACCAAATTCTGTCTGATGAGAAATTTATTAAGATGTCTAGAGTTCAAAACAATTCTCACTCGATCATTTATCTTACTTACCACAACTAAAGGATTATTGTAAGCATTCCTATTTCTCTCAATTACACACCATGTTTCCATTTTCTGAATTTCTTTCTCTATGTCTTTCCTTTTCGAAAATGGTATATTATGTGGCTTGAGAAGGGAAGGTTGATGATCTCTATGGTAAAGCATACACTGATAGCCTTTCACTTTTCCTGGTTTTTCACTAATCATGTTTTTAAACTCCAATAACGAATTCCTAAGTTGTTCCTTTTGTAGGTCATTAAGAGTTGTAGCTTCCCTTGCTTTAGAATCTACTACACTTTCAAAATCTTGATCCTCAATCTCATCAAAAACTAATATCATCATCAACCACCTGGTACTCACCTTGGTTCACAATGTTTTGCAGATAGTTACAACTTTTCCCACAGTTTAAAATATAGAAATTAGTTGTCACATAAGTATTACTTTTAGTTTCCAAAATAAACAATTCTTTAGCACTCCATCCAAAACAAGCCTCAACTTTCACTATCCAATCCATATCGAGAATTATATTTTCTTCCAGACTAGGGATCGGTAAGCATCCATGTTCAAAGGTTTTGCCCTCTATACTAAACGTTAATAGTTCCTGAGATTTTACCAATTTGCTTTGCTTACCTGTAACTCCTCTTATCTTTAGACCTACAATGGGCATTTCCACAAAATTCTAACTATACTGGATCTTGTCTCTAAATTGTTCAGATATACCACAAATTGGGCTACCTGCATTAAACAGTTCCCTTCCCATTGATCAACCTTGATCTTAATGTAAGGACATCCAAAATCTGAATCATCATCTCTGTTATTAGGCACTTCATGTAAAAGATAACTTTCAGTTTCATTAAATGCTACATCCACACTGTTTTTCCAAGGTTTTATCAATTTTACTGGTATCATAGCATTACTTTGGTTACACGTGCTGTCAGGTGAAGATTGAATGCACTGAATGGGTTCCATAGCACAACTAACATCACTTATTACAGAAGGAACACAAAATATATTAGTCAAAATTACATTTCCTACTGACATCATCTTTCACTTCATTCCACTAATTTGGATACAAATTTTAACTAACCACAGCTAACTTACTCCAGATTGCACATTTATCTACATTATCATCAATTTGGTCCCAAACAAATTTCAAAAAGTTTTCACCTTTATTCTCTAGGCTTACAGATAACACACCTTTACTGTTTGGGTCACTGCTCTGCATGAAATTAATGAAAAACTGCTTTGACTGGACTGGTATTTCATGACTCTCGCTTATATCATCATAAACATCACTTACTAACAAAGAGATAGAGGGGCTGGCCAGTACTTACCTCAGCTCAGTACAGCCGATAGATACACATAAAACACAACCGAAAATTTACATTCCTAGCTTTCGGAACAAATGTTCCTTCATCAGGGAGGAGAGAGGGGAAAGAAAGGGAAGAAGGGAAAGGAGATTCAGTTACTCACAACCCAGGCTATGAAGCAACAGGGAAGGAAAATAGGGAGGGTAGCAAGGATGGAGGCATGGTTGTCAGAGGGAAGCCAAAGATATTCTACTGTAAGTACTGTGCCAGCTTCAAACCAAAGAGGATGCATACAGAAGTAAAGAGGTATATAGTATAAAGATAAACACAACTATGTAGGATGAAAAGATGCGTGAATGGCTAAAGAGGAAAGGGAAAGAGGAGAAGACTGAAGAGTAAATGGGAGTGAGGTTGTTTAACGTAGGTTCAGTCCAGGGGGATGGCGAGATGAAAGGATGTGCTGGAGTGCAAGTTCCCATCTCCGCAGTTCAGAGGGACTGGTGTTGGGTGGGAGAAGCCAAATGGCACATACGGTGTAGCAGGTTCCTAGGTCCCTAGAATTATGCTGGAGGGCATGCTCCAACCTTCAACAAACCCCTCTCATAGCCAACAAACCTAGCCTAGCCACCCTACTTAATCTCCCCATCCCAGCACATACCCCACACAGACCAAATCTCAACTATAACCACAGTCAAATGCCACATATCACTAATCCCAATTCAGTCCTAAACCTCTCATCCAGATCCCTCTCTCCTCCAGAGACATCTGTTCTATCAAAAGGCTTAACCTTTAGCCCCACGCCTAAATTCAACCACACTGCCCTGGTTAAAGATCTCCTCTCATTCACCCGGAACCTCAACTGGAAATATCACTTCACTACCCAAACACAGCCCCCAAATATTAGACCCAGTGTTGAACCCTGTCTAGAACAGTTCCGACTGCCTTCCCAAAGGGATCCTCCTCCCCTCCCCCAAAACCATCCCTTGCAGACATTTCAGGATTTCCTCACATTCAGTGTTGCCTCCCAGTCCTTCTTGAAGAACATCCCGACAACCCCCAACATCACCCCAGCTGAATCCCGTGCCATTAAGGAGCTGAAAATAGACCGCTCTATTGTCATCCTCCCGGCGGATAAAGGCTCCACAACTGTCGTACTTGACCGTGTGGAGTATGTGGCAGAAGGACTGCGTCAACTCTCCGACACCTCAACCTACAAAGCTGTTACCCAGGATCCCATTCCCTCCATCCAGACTGAGCTGCAAAAAATCCTAAAAATCCAAGGTCCCTCACAAGGCCTCACAACGGCTTCCATAGACTTACTCATTCCACCTGAGCCACGTACCCCTACCTTCTACCTATTACCCAAAATCTACAAAGAGAACCATCCTGGCCGTCCCATTGTAGCAGGCTTCAAAGCCCCAACCGAACGTATCTCAGCTCTGGTAGACCAGCACCTCCAACCTATCACCCGCAGACTCCCATCCTACATCAAAGACACAAACCACTTCCTAGAACGCCTCAAATCCATTCCCACTCCTCTCCCACCTGAAACCTTTCTTGTCACCATAGATGCTACATCCCTTTACACAAACATCCCACATACCCATGGTCTCTCTGCCCTTGAGCACTACCTCTCCCAACGCCCACTCGAAGATCTTCCAAAAACCTCGTTCCTTATCACACTTACCAACTTCATTCTCACCCATAACTACTTCACTTTTGAAGGCCAGACCTACAAACAAATCAGGGGAACGGCCATGGGAACCAGGATGGCTCCGTCCTATGCCAACCTCTTCGTGGGCCGCATGGAGGAGGCTTTCCTGAAGACCCAACAGCTGCTTCCCCTGGCCTGGTATAGGTTTATAGATGACATCTTTGTGGTCTGGACTCATGGTGAAGAAACACTCCTTAATTTCCTCCATAACCTCAACTCCTTTTCGAATCTGAATTTCACCTGGTCCTTCTCCAAAACCCAAGCCACCTTCCTGGATGTTGACCTTCATCTTGTTGAAGCTCACATCCACACCTCTGTCCATATCAAACCCACAAACAAACAACAGTACCTCCACTTCGATAGCTGCCATCCATTCCACATCAAACGCTCCCTTCCCTACAGCCTAGGTATTCGTGGCAAACGCATCTGCTCCAGTGATGAATCCCTCAACAATTACACCAATAACCTGACCAGTGCTTTCCTCTCCCGCAACTATCCTGCAGACCTTGTCCACAAACAGATCTCCCGAGCAATACATTCCTCCCCGTCCAACAACAATGTTCCTACCCCCAGACCACACAGAAGCATCCCCCTTGTCACCCAATATTATCCTGGCCTCGAAAACATCAACAAATTACTCCGCCAGGGATATGACTTTCTCAAGTCAACCCCTGAAATGAGATCATCCCTTGACAAAATTCTCCCCACACCACCCAGAGTTGCCTTTCGTCGCCCCCCTAACCTCCGTAACATCCTTGTTAAACCCTACAATATTCCCAGACTACCTTCTCTACCCAGCGGTTCCTACCCCTGTAACCGACCCCGCTGCAAAACCTGCCCCATGCATCCCCCCACAACCACCTACTCCAGCCCCGCTACTGGTAAAACATACATAATTCAAGGCAGGGCCACGTGTGAAACTACACATGTCATTTATCAACTGACATGCCTGCACTGCACAGCCTTTTACATCGGCATGACAACAACTAAACTGGCTGAGCGCATGAACGGACACAGACGAACTGTCCGCTTAGGAGATGCCCAATACCCAGTAGCGGAGCATGCCCTCCAGCATAATTCTAGGGACCTAGGAACCTGCTACACCGTATGTGCCATTTGGCTTCTCCCACCCAACACCAGTCCCTCTGAACTGCGGAGATGGGAACTTGCACTCCAACACATCCTTTCATCTCGCCATCCCCCTGGACTGAACCTACGTTAAACAACCTCACTCCCATTTACTCTTCAGTCTTCTCCTCTTTCCCTTTCCTCTTTAGCCATTCACGCATCTTTTCATCCTACATAGTTGTGTTTATCTTTATACTATATACCTCTTTACTTCTGTATGCATCCTCTTTGGTTTGAAGCTGGCACAGTACTTACAGTAGAATATCTTTGGCTTCCCTCTGACAACCATGCCTCCATCCTTGCTACCCTCCCTATTTTCCTTCCCTGTTGCTTCATAGCCTGGGTTGTGAGTAACTGAATCTCCTTTCCCTTCTTCCCTTTCTTTCCCCTCTCTCCTCCCTGATGAAGGAACATTTGTTCCGAAAGCTAGGAATGTAAATTTTTGGTTCTGTTTTATGTGTATCTATCGGCTGTACTGAGCTGAGGTAAGTACTGGCCAGCCCCTCTATCTCTTTGTTAGTATTTGTTTCAATCTTTATATGAGATTTTCCATTAATCATTTAGATCACCTATATGGTCCACATCCTTCATTGTTTTGTCCCTTTTGTTAGCTATCACTTACGTCTGTCATCTTAACACTTTCTCTTCTTCAGTGTTTTATATATACATAAATAAATATTTTCGTCACCAACTGTGCTAGTTTCATCTTCCTCCTATTATCTTGTTCTGTTTATAGTCCTCTTTTTTTTATTTATTGATTTATTGATTCAACATTCCATAGTTTTAACGTTCGTTATTCGCTGTTTCCCAGCCAACAATCTCTTCCACACCTACCAGTATCATCCATTTCCGTCGATTTCTTGTTGCTGGCGATATTTTTGTGGCATTGGCTATCTTTCTCTGCCACAAGAAAAAAAAATTTTTTGGGGCATTTCTGCGCCACCCGCGATCTTTTTTGCGGCACTCGCGATCTTTTTTGCAGCACGCGCGATCTTTTTTGTGACACGCGCGATCGCTTTTGCGGCACGCGCGATCGGTTTTGCGGCTTGCGCGATCGGTTTTGCGGCACGCGCGATCTTTTTTCGCCACTCGCTATCTCTGTTTTTGAGTAACGTGTGTCCTTTTCCCCTGATCTGGACATACTTGCTTGGTCTGGTCAACTTTTTCCATATTTTTCTTATTTAGTGGTCTTCCTTTGGTATTGAACATTACCAACACAATTTCTTTCTTTCTCGTCCTTCCCTCCCCGTTTTATTCCTTCTTATGAATACTATTTCAACTTCAGTTATTTAATTTCACTACCCACCAGTTACCCACTATGTACCCTAATCCTATACCACATTATTTACAGTCATTCCGGAAACATGCATTCACCATAGCCAAACTGCAATCCCACATACTTTTCCTCCGGTCCTGCTTAACCTTTGGAATTATCCCTAAAGGGCTTACCTTAAAAGTTCCCATCTCCGGGTGCAATTCCTCCTTCCACCAGTCTCTCCTGGACTTCCAGAACCTTCAATCCTTAGCCCTTACCCAACTTGTCCTGAATCTCTACACTACTTCATGTAACCACCACTCCCAACAGCTTTTATCTCTCTTCAAAGTCCTTCACCTCTCAAACCCTTGCTTGGAGAACACACTCAGGAACATCATCCTAGAAGCCAGCTGCAAACTTGAGTTCCATGCCACACACCACCTGAAAAAACTATCCACAGTGCTAGTGCAACACCTAAGAAGTGGGGTCCCTCTCCCTATCCCTCACAAACACCAACCACAACAGAACCTTCAACAAACCCCTCTCATAGCCAACAAACCTAGCCTAGCCACCCTACTCAATCTCCCCATCCCAGCACATACCCCACACAGACCAAATCTCAACTATAACCACAGTCAAATGCCACATATCACTAGTCCCAATTCAGTCCTAAACCTCTCATCCAGATCCCTCTCTCCTCCAGAGACATCTGTTCTATCAAAAGGCTTAACCTTTAGCCCCACGCCTAAATTCAACCACACTGCCCTGGTTAAAGATCTCCTCTCATTCACCCGGAACCTCAACTGGAAATATCACTTCACTACCCAAACACAGCCCCCAAATACTAGACCCAGTGTTGAACCCTGTCTAGAACAGTTCCGACTGCCTTCCCAAAGGGATCCTTCTCCCCTCCCCCAAAACCATCCCTTGCAGACATTTCAGGAATTCCTCACATCCAGTGTTGCCTCCCAGTCCTTCTTGAAGAACATCCCGACAACCCCCAACATCACCCCAGCTGAATCCCGTGCCATTAAGGAGCTGAAAATAGACCGCTCTATTGTCATCCTCCCGGCGGATAAAGGCTCCACAACTGTCGTACTTGACCGTGTGGAGTATGTGGCAGAAGGACTGCGTCAACTCTCCGACACCTCAACCTACAAAGCTGTTACCCAGGATCCCATTCCCTCCATCCAGACTGAGCTGCAAAAAATCCTAAAAATCCAAGGTCCCTCACAAGGCCTCACAATGGCTTCCATAGACTTACTCATTCCACCTGAGCCACGTACCCCTACCTTCTACCTATTACCCAAAATCCACAAAGAGAACCATCCTGGCCGTCCCATTGTAGCAGGCTTCAAAGCCCCAACCGAACGTATCTCAGCTCTGGTAGACCAGCACCTCCAACCTATCACCCGCAGACTCCCATCCTACATCAAAGACACAAACCACTTCCTAGAACGCCTCAAATCCATTCCCACTCCTCTCCCACCTGAAACCTTTCTTGTCACCATAGATGCTACATCCCTTTACACAAACATCCCACATACCCATGGTCTCTCTGCCCTTGAGCACTACCTCTCCCAACGCCCACTCGAAGATCTTCCAAAAACCTCGTTCCTTATCACACTTACCAACTTCATTCTCACCCATAACTACTTCACTTTTGAAGGCCAGACCTACAAACAAATCAGGGGAACGGCCATGGGAACCAGGATGGCTCCGTCCTATGCCAACCTCTTCGTGGGCCGCATGGAGGAGGCTTTCCTGAAGACCCAACAGCTGCTTCCCCTGGCCTGGTATAGGTTTATAGATGACATCTTTGTGGTCTGGACTCATGGTGAAGAAACACTCCTTAATTTCCTCCATAACCTCAACTCCTTTTCGAATCTGAATTTCACCTGGTCCTTCTCCAAAACCCAAGCCACCTTCCTGGATGTTGACCTTCATCTTGTTGAAGCTCACATCCACACCTCTGTCCATATCAAACCCACAAACAAACAACAGTACCTCCACTTCGATAGCTGCCATCCATTCCACATCAAACGCTCCCTTCCCTACAGCCTAGGTATTCGTGGCAAACGCATCTGCTCCAGTGATGAATCCCTCAACAATTACACCAATAACCTGACCAGTGCTTTCCTCTCCCGCAACTATCCTGCAGACCTTGTCCACAAACAGATCTCCCGAGCAATACATTCCTCCCCGTCCAACAACAATGTTCCTACCCCCAGACCACACAGAAGCATCCCCCTTGTCACCCAATATTATCCTGGCCTCGAAAACATCAACAAATTACTCCGCCAGGGATATGACTTTCTCAAGTCAACCCCTGAAATGAGATCATCCCTTGACAAAATTCTCCCCACACCACCCAGAGTTGCCTTTCGTCGCCCCCCTAACCTCCGTAACATCCTTGTTAAACCCTACAATATTCCCAGACTACCTTCTCTACCCAGCGGTTCCTACCCCTGTAACCGACCCCGCTGCAAAACCTGCCCCATGCATCCCCCCACAACCACCTACTCCAGCCCCGCTACTGGTAAAACATACATAATTCAAGGCAGGGCCACGTGTGAAACTACACATGTCATTTATCAACTGACATGCCTGCACTGCACAGCCTTTTACATCGGCATGACAACAACTAAACTGGCTGAGCGCATGAACGGACACAGACGAACTGTCCGCTTAGGAGATGCCCAATACCCAGTAGCGGAGCATGCCCTCCAGCATAATTCTAGGGACCTAGGAACCTGCTACACCGTATGTGCCATTTGGCTTCTCCCACCCAACACCAGTCCCTCTGAACTGCGGAGATGGGAACTTGCACTCCAACACATCCTTTCATCTCGCCATCCCCCTGGACTGAACCTACGTTAAACAACCTCACTCCCATTTACTCTTCAGTCTTCTCCTCTTTCCCTTTCCTCTTTAGCCATTCACGCATCTTTTCATCCTACATAGTTGTGTTTATCTTTATACTATATACCTCTTTACTTCTGTATGCATCCTCTTTGGTTTGAAGCTGGCACAGTACTTACAGTAGAATATCTTTGGCTTCCCTCTGACAACCATGCCTCCATCCTTGCTACCCTCCCTATTTTCCTTCCCTGTTGCTTCATAGCCTGGGTTGTGAGTAACTGAATCTCCTTTCCCTTCTTCCCTTTCTTTCCCCTCTCTCCTCCCTGATGAAGGAACATTTGTTCCGAAAGCTAGGAATGTAAATTTTTGGTTCTGTTTTATGTGTATCTATCGGCTGTACTGAGCTGAGGTAAGTACTGGCCAGCCCCTCTATCTCTTTGTTAGTATTTGTTTCAATCTTTATATGAGATTTTCCATTAATCATTTAGATCACCTATATGGTCCACATCCTTCATTGTTTTGTCCCTTTTGTTAGCTATCACTTACGTCTGTCATCTTAACACTTTCTCTTCTTCAGTGTTTTATATATACATAAATAAATATTTTCGTCACCAACTGTGCTAGTTTCATCTTCCTCCTATTATCTTGTTCTGTTTATAGTCCTCTTTTTTTTATTTATTGATTTATTGATTCAACATTCCATAGTTTTAACGTTCGTTATTCGCTGTTTCCCAGCCAACAATCTCTTCCACACCTACCAGTATCATCCATTTCCGTCGATTTCTTGTTGCTGGCGATATTTTTGTGGCATTGGCTATCTTTCTCTGCCACAAGAAAAAAAAATTTTTTGGGGCATTTCTGCGCCACCCGCGATCTTTTTTGCGGCACTCGCGATCTTTTTTGCAGCACGCGCGATCTTTTTTGTGACACGCGCGATCGCTTTTGCGGCACGCGCGATCGGTTTTGCGGCTTGCGCGATCGGTTTTGCGGCACGCGCGATCTTTTTTCGCCACTCGCTATCTCTGTTTTTGAGTAACGTGTGTCCTTTTCCCCTGATCTGGACATACTTGCTTGGTCTGGTCAACTTTTTCCATATTTTTCTTATTTAGTGGTCTTCCTTTGGTATTGAACATTACCAACACAATTTCTTTCTTTCTCGTCCTTCCCTCCCCGTTTTATTCCTTCTTATGAATACTATTTCAACTTCAGTTATTTAATTTCACTACCCACCAGTTACCCACTATGTACCCTAATCCTATACCACATTATTTACAGTCATTCCGGAAACATGCATTCACCATAGCCAAACTGCAATCCCACATACTTTTCCTCCGGTCCTGCTTAACCTTTGGAATTATCCCTAAAGGGCTTACCTTAAAAGTTCCCATCTCCGGGTGCAATTCCTCCTTCCACCAGTCTCTCCTGGACTTCCAGAACCTTCAATCCTTAGCCCTTACCCAACTTGTCCTGAATCTCTACACTACTTCATGTAACCACCACTCCCAACAGCTTTTATCTCTCTTCAAAGTCCTTCACCTCTCAAACCCTTGCTTGGAGAACACACTCAGGAACATCATCCTAGAAGCCAGCTGCAAACTTGAGTTCCATGCCACACACCACCTGAAAAAACTATCCACAGTGCTAGTGCAACACCTAAGAAGTGGGGTCCCTCTCCCTATCCCTCACAAACACCAACCACAACAGAACCTTCAACAAACCCCTCTCATAGCCAACAAACCTAGCCTAGCCACCCTACTCAATCTCCCCATCCCAGCACATACCCCACACAGACCAAATCTCAACTATAACCACAGTCAAATGCCACATATCACTAGTCCCAATTCAGTCCTAAACCTCTCATCCAGATCCCTCT
Source organism: Schistocerca cancellata (assembly GCF_023864275.1). Classification (NCBI taxonomy): domain Eukaryota; kingdom Metazoa; phylum Arthropoda; class Insecta; order Orthoptera; family Acrididae; genus Schistocerca; species Schistocerca cancellata. Next base: position 743,127,596 of record NC_064628.1, on the reverse strand, counting down.
CTCCTCCAGAGACATCTGTTCTATCAAAAGGCTTAACCTTTAGCCCCACGCCTAAATTCAACCACACTGCCCTGGTTAAAGATCTCCTCTCATTCACCCGGAACCTCAACTGGAAATATCACTTCACTACCCAAACACAGCCCCCAAATACTAGACCCAGTGTTGAACCCTGTCTAGAACAGTTCCGACTGCCTTCCCAAAGGGATCCTCCTCCCCTCCCCCAAAACCATCCCTTGCAGACATTTCAGGAATTCCTCACATCCAGTGTTGCCTCCCAGTCCTTCTTGAAGAACATCCCGACAACCCCCAACAGCACCCCAGCTGAATCCCGTGCCATTAAGGAGCTGAAAATAGACCGCTCTATTGTCATCCTCCCGGCGGATAAAGGCTCCACAACTGTCGTACTTGACCGTGTGGAGTATGTGGCAGAAGGACTGCGTCAACTCTCCGACACCTCAACCTACAAAGCTGTTACCCAGGATCCCATTCCCTCCATCCAGACTGAGCTGCAAAAAATCCTAAAAATCCAAGGTCCCTCACAAGGCCTCACAATGGCTTCCATAGACTTACTCATTCCACCTGAGCCACGTACCCCTACCTTCTACCTATTACCCAAAATCCACAAAGAGAACCATCCTGGCCGTCCCATTGTAGCAGGCTTCAAAGCCCCAACCGAACGTATCTCAGCTCTGGTAGACCAGCACCTCCAACCTATCACCCGCAGACTCCCATCCTACATCAAAGACACAAACCACTTCCTAGAACGCCTCAAATCCATTCCCACTCCTCTCCCACCTGAAACCTTTCTTGTCACCATAGATGCTACATCCCTTTACACAAACATCCCACATACCCATGGTCTCTCTGCCCTTGAGCACTACCTCTCCCAATGCCCACTCGAAGATCTTCCAAAAACCTCGTTCCTTATCACACTTACCAACTTCATTCTCACCCATAACTACTTCACTTTTGAAGGCCAGACCTACAAACAAATCAGGGGAACGGCCATGGGAACCAGGATGGCTCCGTCCTATGCCAACCTCTTCGTGGGCCGCATGGAGGAGGCTTTCCTGAAGACCCAACAGCTGCTTCCCCTGGCCTGGTATAGGTTTATAGATGACATCTTTGTGGTCTGGACTCATGGTGAAGAAACACTCCTTAATTTCCTCCATAACCTCAACTCCTTTTCGAATCTGAATTTCACCTGGTCCTTCTCCAAAACCCAAGCCACCTTCCTGGATGTTGACCTTCATCTTGTTGAAGCTCACATCCACACCTCTGTCCATATCAAACCCACAAACAAACAACAGTACCTCCACTTCGATAGCTGCCATCCATTCCACATCAAACGCTCCCTTCCCTACAGCCTAGGTATTCGTGGCAAACGCATCTGCTCCAGTGATGAATCCCTCAACAATTACACCAATAACCTGACCAGTGCTTTCCTCTCCCGCAACTATCCTGCAGACCTTGTCCACAAACAGATCTCCCGAGCAATACATTCCTCCCCGTCCAACAACAATGTTCCTACCCCCAGACCACACAGAAGCATCCCCCTTGTCACCCAATATTATCCTGGCCTCGAAAACATCAACAAATTACTCTGCCAGGGATATGACTTTCTCAAGTCAACCCCTGAAATGAGATCATCCCTTGACAAAATTCTCCCCACACCACCCAGAGTTGCCTTTCGTCGCCCCCCTAACCTCCGTAACATCCTTGTTAAACCCTACAATATTCTCAGACTACCTTCTCTACCCAGCGGTTCCTACCCCTGTAACCGACCCCGCTGCAAAACCTGCCCCATGCATCCCCCCACAACCACCTACTCCAGCACCGCTACTGGTAAAACATACACAATTCAAGGCAGGGCCACGTGTGAAACTACACATGTCATTTATCAACTGACATGCCTGCACTGCACAGCCTTTTACATCGGCATGACAACAACTAAACTGGCTGAGCGCATGAACGGACACAGACGAACTGTCCGCTTAGGAGATGCCCAATACCCAGTAGCGGAGCATGCCCTCCAGCATAATTCTAGGGACCTAGGAACCTGCTACACCGTATGTGCCATTTGGCTTCTCCCACCCAACACCAGTCCCTCTGAACTGCGGAGATGGGAACTTGCACTCCAACACATCCTTTCATCTCGCCATCCCCCTGGACTGAACCTACGTTAAACAACCTCACTCCCATTTACTCTTCAGTCTTCTCCTCTTTCCCTTTCCTCTTTAGCCATTCACGCATCTTTTCATCCTACATAGTTGTGTTTATCTTTATACTATATACCTCTTTACTTCTGTATGCATCCTCTTTGGTTTGAAGCTGGCACAGTACTTACAGTAGAATATCTTTGGCTTCCCTCTGACAACCATGCCTCCATCCTTGCTACCCTCCCTATTTTCCTTCCCTGTTGCTTCATAGCCTGGGTTGTGAGTAACTGAATCTCCTTTCCCTTCTTCCCTTTCTTTCCCCTCTCTCCTCCCTGATGAAGGAACATTTGTTCCGAAAGCTAGGAATGTAAATTTTTGGTTCTGTTTTATGTGTATCTATCGGCTGTACTGAGCTGAGGTAAGTACTGGCCAGCCCCTCTATCTCTTTGTTAGTATTTGTTTCACATCTTTATATGAGATTTTCCATTAATCATTTAAACATCACTTACCTCATCTGTATTCGCAAATAACTCTGAAACTTCATTATTCTTAAACTCCACAAAACCTGATCATCATCATATTCTTCCAACATTACTTCATCAACATCATTAGCAACAAAAGTCTCAGCACCATTAAAGTTACACACCTCACCTACATTCATTTGCAAGAAGCTGCCAGCCTCAGACTTACCAACCTCAGTTATTTCACACGTCTCATTCACATCTACATCAAAAATACCACCTAATTCAGATCCAATGCAGTCAAAACCTGTTTTACATGCATCAATAATGCTGTTTTCTGACCAAGGGAAGTAATCAGTAGAACACGCTGCATCAAAATTCTCATTACTCCCACATTCTGGTTTGTGATTAGTACCTACATCACTATAATTAAACATAGTATTCCAAAACTTTTGATCAAAACATAAACGAGAATCCAATATTCCTTCTGTCCAACTTCAGATACTTGTGCCTCATTATTAGTACTGTTATTATTGTCTAATTGTAAGTGTAAATTGGAGGTCCTGTACTTGTTGTGTTTCCTCACCCCAAAACTGTGAACCTTCATTGAAGCGGACTGCCATTTCTCAAGTAGTTACCTCTATGATTGTTTCTCCTATTAAATTGACCATGATTATCCCCATTATTCCTGTTCTGCTGATGTTCAAAGTTTCTGTCTCTATTACCATGTTGATCCTGATAGAAGTTACCACTAGCTCTGTCTCTGTAGTTATTACCATTTTGATCTCTATCATTTCAATTGTTATTGTACATGCTTCTTTCCATTGCCCTATCTAGCCTGTCAACATATCGTAAAAATTGTTCAAGACAATCATCAGGTCCATGTACTAAAAAACATTGCAATCTCTCTGGTAATCTTCTTTTGAATGCATCAATCAATGTCATTTTGTCAAATGGTTTTTCAAGGTGTCTTAATTTCTTAATTTGATTCTTACAAAACTCTTTCAGGGTACCATCTCTATTCCTATAATTAGGACCATTCAGAAATTCACTTTTAATTCTCCCTTGGTCAGCTTCTGACCAAAATTTATTTAAAAAACTTTTTTCGAAACTTTGCTATGTCTCCCACTGACTTACATTTAGATTTACCCAAGACAGAGCTTCACCTTCAAAACATCTTTTAATAAATTTAATTTTTTGGTCATCACTCATGCCTGACACAAAACTATCTCTACAGTGGTGTAGAAAATCCACTGGATGTAAATTGTGTGATGAAAAACTTTTGATTGGAATGTTGGACTACGCAATACCATTATCTGAATATAGATTGTTGTGAATGCAATTTTCCTAAACTACTGAAATTTTTTAATCTAAAACATTTACATTAGTTAGCATACTGTTTTCAGCATTTAAAATTTTTTGATCTAAGCTACTAAAGTTCTGTTCCGTTTTTCCTCTACGACCTTTTGCTGAACTCTTGATGTCATTAACATTCTTCTCCTGTCATGCAGATTCATTTACTAGATCATTTTCCAAAACAATAAATTTACTTGGGAGAAGACATCAACTTTTTCATTCACACCTTTTAATCCATGTGATAGCCCATTTTTTATTTCCCAAACCTGATTACTAAGTTGGTCTATTTGGTATTGTATCCTGTCCATTTTACCATTGTTTTCAGTTTTCAGGTCATTTAATTGTCCTTGTAGTGAAGTAAATTTTCCACTTAACTGATCATTAACAGCACGAAATTTGCTATTGTTATCTGTCTTTATCTCAGTTAACTGATATTCACTGCACAAAATTTGTTTTTATTATCCGTCTTCATTTTTTCTAATTTTGCTAAAATCAACTCAAAACATTGGTTTCCAAGGTTTATTTGCTGACTAGACTTTCACTTGGTTCAGACATGTTTTGGCTGGGTCATACAGCTTACACTTCATCACCACTACCCTTACCTCTGTTCATTTTCCTAGCAATCTCACGAGTCCACAAAAAAAAAAAAAAAAAAAAAAAAGGTTTGTCCTTAGCTTTTTTTTCTTATTGATGTCCATCATCGTAGCTGTAAAGCCCTCTTTCAATTGATCTGGTTCGTCATTGTTGATAGTATCTCATCACTAATGACATGACTTTGTTGGACAGTCCTCGGGTCTTCTTTTGTTGCGTGATTGGGACTTCAATCTTTGTTGTTGTTGTTCTTCTGCAACAGGCAAAACTTCATTATCAGTCAACAGATCCTGGCTGAGCACCCCCACTTGTAATCTTACCCTCCCTCATATCACCATTAAATTTCTCTGTCTCTAAAAGTTTCGAAAGCTTCAAGAGACATAAGATGTACAAAAGAAAATATTTTTACTTATCTTCATTTTCTCTTGGTGTTGGCTGCAGTTCTCACGTCTGGGGGTACATTCTTGAAGCTGAAATTTTGATTTTGTAGGTTCCTGTTGATCTGAATAATATTTGAAGATTTGCTTCTTTTACTCTTGAATTTTATTTTTTGTCACATTATTCAATATCACACCAGCTTTACAATTTCTACTTCAGAATACAAATCCCCATTGTTAAAATTGTAACTACATCTGTTTCCATCAGAGGCATGCCCACTATCCCCAACATTCTGCGGTACTGACAATATTCCAAAGAGTTTACAGCCTTTCTTGACAAAAGTAGAATCTTTACCATGTTATGTCATTACCTTATAAATGAATCCAGAAATAAATTTAATAATTTGCATTAGATTGTGCAATTAATAATATGAATTCTAAGTATGCCACATATTTTGTAATTTAAATAAAGAATAATTTTAACCATACATATAGGGTGTAACAAATTAATATCTTTTTGTACATTTTAATCTGAAATATAATACCTCGTATACAAAAGCAAATTAAATCCTTTCAGTGAAACAACTGAGAATGTTCACCTATACCAGATTTGGGATTAATCCTGGTATCAGCTACTTCTAAAAAAAATGTTCTGTTAGAAAAAGGTGCCCCATTACACAGCACATGTCAGAATTCAATGGCAGCACAATCGTCACTGCAGTTTGTTGTTCCAAAATATTGCTGGTCTCGGTGGTCAGGTGTCACAACTGTCATGTGAATATGGAACCAATGGGTTAAAATGACTGTTGAATCTTATGCAGTTGGTGGATTCAAAGGGTCATACTGAACCCCATGCAGGATCTCAATGATGTTGCAGCGTAACAAGCGATGGCATAACGATCAAGAATGGAAGAGCAGAGAGGGCTGTGAGACGACGTCATGCTGACGAACCCCTCTCTAGGATGACACCAAGACAGGTGCTTCCTCTACACGAAGAGAATATGAGCGCTGCACTGTCTAGCCGCGGATGGAGTGGAAGAAGAGCCGTCATACAAATGCTGCAGCAGTGAATTAGGAACTGTATTGTTTTGCTTGCATTGAAACTGTATATACCGAAGGACATTGATTATTTGCATGTTGCCACTTGCTTGTTACACACCTTTGTGAATACCAAAGTTATGTATAGTCAATTTAACTTAGTGTTAAACTCTGTTAATAAGATTTTCTTGAAGTGTTGTCTAGCAATCCGAAAAAGCAGCTTCCTATGCACCTTATATTAGATGAGTGGGCAGAATAAAAAAATTGGTTCCAGGCTACTAGCAGCTGAGAAGACCGACATATTGTTCATTCGGCCTTGTAGGATAAACAGCCACGTCACGTACATTGAGTCACTAAATGAACTTGTTTGCAGAAAGACATATATCCATCCATACAGTGTGAAAACGTCTAGAGCACTAAACACTGTCAGCATGGTAACCATTTTTGCGGGTCCGTTCGGTTATGTCAGCAGACAGGTGCACAAATTGTGGCATGCCCGTTACCAACATTAGTCTGAGGAGTACCACCATGTCATATTTTCAGATGAGTCCCAGTTCTTTTTTTAGTTTCATGACATACCTATCCCTGTGTGGATGCTCTGAGGATAATAAAAGATTGCCAGACTGCATCTGTCACCATCATCATCGTCATACGGGTTCAGCGCCTGGCGTGATCATATGGTATGTCATGGGGTACACAGTGCAGTCAGCTCTGGTTCACATAACTGGTAGTTTGGACAGCAGGCTTTACATTTCTGACAAGTTAAGGTTAGTGGGTGTGCCTTATTGTAGAAGGCTCTGTGATGTTGTCTTTCAATGTCAGTTTGCAAAACCGCATAATGTCCTGACCTATTTCAGTACAAAGGATGTCCAACTTTTTCCCTGGCCAGTACATCTACTGATATCACACCCACCAAAAACATTTGTTCGTGAGTTGCCAAGGGCAGCATGCACCACTCACCAGCCACTACGATTGATGGACTCTTACTTGGAATTGAAGCAACGTGGAACGATGTACCAGTGTGTCAACCAAGCTCACTTTGATTCGATGCTTGGCTGGGTTAGAGCCATTTTGGCTGTCATAGGTGACAGGTTTGTGTAATAAATTTCGCATCCTATACATCCCCAAATCACCTGCAAATGGTATCCTGTATTCTTCCTATTAAACTATATACACACAAGAAATAAGATTGTGTTATTTGTTTTCCTTTCTGATGTTGAAATTTTAATTGCCAGCAATGTATGTTGTTTGACACACAATTTACCGTTCACAATAATCTGATCAAGTAAGTGTCCATATCAGCAACACATTATTCATCTTCAAGTAAGTGGATGACTTTCCTCATCCAGAATGAAATTTTCACTCTGCAGCGGAGTGTGCGCTGATATGAAACTTCCTGGCAGATGAAAACTGTGTGCCCGACCGAGACTCGAACTCGGGACCTTTGCCTTTCGCGGGCAAGTGCTCTACCGACTGAGCTACCAAAGCACGCCTCACATCCGGTCCTCACAGCTTTACTTCTGCCAGTATCTCGTCTCCTACCTTCCAAACTTTACAGAAGCTCTCCTGCGAACCTTGCAGAACTAGCACTCCTTTCCTCATGTTTTTATTTACAGGTATGTTAAATTGTCCTCACACTGGATGTGTTTCACATCATGAAGCAATCCACACGTGGTATCGAGTGTTGCTATACACTCTGAAATGACGTGTTACAATACATATCATGGAACGTGGTCCTTATCGTGAATTGCGACCACAGCAGTCTCCAGTAGCAGTCGTCAGCTGCATCTGGAACCTAATCACACAGTTTATTTATGAAAATGGACACACCAAAAACATTGCTTTAACACTGTTAGCAATCATCAAAGAAGAGTGGAGAAAACTGTGAAGAAGAATCTGGGCTCGATGATGGCTTCAACAGTGAATTGTTGGTAAGAGATACTACATAGGCTGCACAATGATGGAATTCCTCACTGTGATGTCACCAGCTTCTCATCCACTAACATTTTCATATCCCATGAGAGAACACATTTACAGTTTGAAGCATTTGTTAAAAATAAAATACAGCACATTCACTTAATGTGCCATTAAACCCTCTGAAAAAAAAACACTTTTTACATTCCCCAGCAGAGAATTCATATTCATATGCATAACACTGGTTTTTGTAATTCTGGCTATTAGGTCCTACTACGGTCAAATTTTACTGACTGCTAAAATTTACCCAAATGCTTCATACAGTGTAAACAACTTGAAGCATGCAAAAGGGAATACAAACAATAGAAAATGAGATTGACAGTGAGCGCAAAATGGCTAAGCAGGAATGGATAGAGGACAAATGTAAGGATTTAGAAGCATATTCCACTAGGAGAAGGATAGATGCCACATGCAGGAAAATTAGAGGCTTTTGGAGAAAAGAGAAGCAGGTGTATGAATATCAAGAGCTCAAATGGAAATCAATCCTAAGCAGACTTCTTTGCTGAAAGGTGGAAGGAGTCTATAGAGGATTATACCAGGGAAATGAACTTCAAGGCAATATTATAGAAAGTAAGAGGATGTAGATGAAGATTAGATGGGAGACACTGTGAGAAAAATTTGACATAGCACTGAAACAAGGTCACAGGAGCAGACCATTCCATCAGAACTACTGATAGCCCTGGAAGAATCAGCCATGACAAAACTCTTCCATCTGGCACGCGAGATGTATGAGTCAGGCGAAATACCTTCAGATTTCAAGAAGAATGTAATAACTCCAATTCCAAAGAAAGCAGTTGTGAGAGATGTCAAAATTACTGAACTATTAGTTTAATAAGTCATGGTTACAAAATACCAACATGAATGCTTTGCAGAAGAATGGAAAAACAGGTAGCATCTGACACTGGAGAAGATCAGTTTGGATTCCAGAGAAATGTAGGAACGTGCAAGGCAATATGAAACCTATGGCTTATCTTGGAAGGTAGGTTAAGGAAAGGCAAACCTACATTAAAGCACTTGTAGACTTACAGTTTTAGACAACTTTGGGTGAAAACACTCTTTAAAATTCTGAAGATAGCATGGATAAGATACAGGAGAGAAAGGCTATTTACAATCTGTACAGAAACCAGACTGCAATTATAAGAGTTAAAGGACACAAAAGGAAAGCACTGTTTGAGAATTGAGGATAGTAGCGTAACCCTGACGTTATTCAATCTGTACATTGAGCAAGCAGTAAAGGAAACCAAAGAAAAATTGGGAACAGGAATTAAAGTTCAAGGAGAAGAAACAAAAACTGTGAAGTTTGTCAATGACATTTTAATTCTGTCGAGAACAGCAAATTCTTGGAAGAGCACTGAACAGAATGGAAAGTGCCTTGAAAGGAGGATATAAGATGAACTTCAGCAAAAACAAAACAAGGATAATGGAATGAAGTCTAATTAAATCATACGATGCTGAGGGATTTAGATTAGGAAATGGGACTCAGAAAGTAACAGATGAGTTTTGGTATTTGGTCAGCAAAATTACTGATGATGTCTGGTGTAGAGAAGATATAAAATGCAGAATGGGAATGGCAAGAAAAGCATATCTGGAAAAAAGAAACTTGTTGATGTAGAATATAGACTTAAATGTTAGGAAATCTCTTCTGGAGTTTTTTGTCTGGAGTGTAGCCATGTATGGGAGGGAAACATGGATGCTAAACAGTTTAGATAAGAAGAGAGTTGAAGCTTTTGAAATGTGCTACAGAAGTATGCTGAAAATTATATGGATAGATCAAGTAAGTAATGAAGGGGTACTGAATAGAATTGGAGAGACAAGAAACCTGTGGCACAACTTGACTAAAAGAATGATCAGTTGACAGGACACATTCTGAGACCTCAAAGTATCACCACTTTAATATTGGAGGGAAGAGAGGGGGTTAAAAATCATGGGGAGTGACCAAGAAATGAATACACTAAGCAGATTCAGAAGGATGCAGATTGCAGTAGTTATTCAGACATGAAGAGGCTTACACAGGATAGGGTAGCATGGAGAGCTGCATCAAGCCAGTCTTCAGACTGAAGACCACAACACCAAGTTTCCAAGATGTGAGAAATTCTTTCAAGGGAATTGTCAGTCTTGTCATGTCAAAACCTTTGGCAATGTTCTTGCTTCTTGTACTTAACACCAGGTAAAATCCATATACACAATTTTCGCAACTGACATTACCTGGAAATTACTGAAAAACAGTTATAAGGCATGCTGTTTTTCACATAGTTCCTGCACTTGAATTGATTGGTGTACTGTTCTAGATTCTTTTGTTGTCTGGTGTGGTGCTTGGAGTATACACGATTAAATATAAGGTTTCCAACATGTCAGCATTAATTTTATTACTTGTTGCTATTGCAAAAATGTGAAATAGTGATGCAATGTTGCAAATATATATGTTTTCGTGCACTGTGACATACAGTTAAGGATGACATCAGAAGCCCTGCAAGATACATCAGAAATTTTTAGACAAAATTGGTCCGCAGTTAGGAATGAATCTGGCCAAATGTCAGTATGTTTTGGAGAGTCTGACACATATATAATCAGATTTTGAAACTGAGTAGAGAAAAACAGACAGTGTACTACTAATTATAACGTGAGAATATTGGACCCTCTACACAAATGATCTTCCACTGACTTTAAAGGGCACTTCAAAACCTGTAATATTTTACTGATGATGCAAGCATACTTGCATCATACATTCAACCCTAGCATGCAGAGCGCAAACAGTAGCAGGGCAGTCCTACAAGTGGTTCACTGCTAAGAAGTAGAGGCCCCAAGGAATGTGATCGACTTTTTGAAATCATCTGTACTCTGAAGTGTAACAATAATAGAAATTCATGGATGGAAAAAATACGTAAACAGATGAAAGGCTACCACTTACCAAAAGAAGACTGGCGCATGGTGTACAGAAACGTGGAACAGAAAACAGGCAATACTAGCATTCGAGCTCTTGCTGCTTTTCTAGTAAGAGTACATACATTCACACACACAACCACAAAGACACCCAAAGCTAAGCAAGTCTGATGGTGGTGAGACGATTATGGAATATCAATTATTGCAAGCAGTTGCCTGGGTAGAGTGTAGGGAAGGATGAATGAGGCAAGTAGTGGGTAGTGTGAAGTAGGTCTTTCATCAGATGACTTAGCAACTGCATAACAAGACAAAAGGAGTTCAGAGGGAGGGCATATAAGGGGTAGAGAGAGGGAGAGGGAAAAGAGGAAAAGAGAGGAAGGTGGTGTTGAAGAGAGAGAGAGTAAGGCAGATGGGTGGAAAAACAGGGTGAGAGGAGAGAGAAGGGGGTGGGGTCAAAGAGAATGAGAGAGAGAGAGCCCATATGAGGCCAGAGAGAGTGTCTGCATGAGTTATGGAGGTGGAGAGGGGGGGGGGGGGGGGGGGGAGCAAGACTGGTGGTTGAAGCAGTATGTGATATGGATGGGGACAGAAGAGGAAAGGTAATGTGAGGTCTTACGGACTATGTAGATTCTGGAAGAATCCTTCCTATCCAGTCAATGCCTAAAGCCCCTTGCCTGGTTCAGATTCACTGCTGACGTTTTCGTGATCTGGACTCATGGCAGGAACGACCTTAGCTCCTTCCTCCATAACCTTAATACCTACTCCAAAATCCACTCCACCTGGTCTTTCTCAAATTAACTAGCTACCTTTCTAGATGCTAATCTCTGCCTCTCAGGTGGCTCCATAAATATGCCTGTTCATATAAAGCACATCGACCATCAGCAGTACCTCCACTTTGACAGCTGTTGCCTGTTACATGTCAAAAAGTCTCCTCCTTATAGCCATGCCACACATGGATGCCATATCTGCAATGGACAGCAGGAGTTGTTGAAATATACTGATAGCCTTACCAGAATCTTTATTGACAGACAATATCCTATTCAGTGCATCCATAAACAGATCTCCCATGCCATCTCCTCCTCTGATACCAGTAACCCCTATTAAGCAGCCGCCAAGTAGCACTCCTCTAATCACCCAGTAATACCCTGACCATGAGACGCTCAACTACATCCTTCACCAAGGCTTTGACTACCTCTCATCATGTGCTCTGGGATAAAGAATATCCTAACCAAAATCGTATCCATATCCCCCAAAGTAGTGTCCCACCACCCATTGAACCTACAGAATATCCTTGTCCATCACTACTCCAATCTGTCTCCCAATCCTGTACCTCATGGATCATTCCCTAATGGTCAACTCAGGTGCAAGACCTGTCCCATACATCCACCCATCACCTCTTAGTGCAATCCAGTCACAGTCTTCTCCTATTGATAAAAGGCACACCCACATGTGAAAGATGCCATGTTATGTATTAGTTATGCTGCAGTTTATGTACAGCATTCTGTGTGGACATGACAAGCAACCAACTGTCCACTCACATTAATGACCACTGCCAAAATGTGGCAAACTGCAAACTTGACCATCCAGTTGCTGAACATGCTGTGCACCACGACACTAATGCTTCATTAGATGGGCCATTTGGATACACCCTTCCAGCACAAGTTTCTCAGAATTACGCTGATGGGAATTGTCTCTCCAGCATATCCTGCACTCTCACAATCCCCTGGTACAACCCCACCCATGGGAACCTCTCTTTGTAAGTTTTAATCTCACAAAGACCCTTATTATTCCAACTTAAACAAGCAATACGGATCTATTAGCACAAGAAGTAAACAAAAATTGTTGTACATTGATTGAAGGACAGTGTGTAAATTTCCTAACGATTTAGCACTGAATAAAAGTTAAAATGGAGTCAACAATTGGATATATTAATGAAGCATTTCAGTTGAGTGTACTTGTATTATGCCCGTAGAATCATTTCCCATTGTGTTGGCATATTTTACACTCTGTACATTTTCACTTCCTGTTTCATGGAATTATCCTCTAGGCCAGGTGTACCAATTTCTTTGGCTCTTCAGTGTATATTGTGTGTCAGAGCCTCCTTTTTATTTTTACATAATACAGTATTAGCCTGAATGATTCATCTGGCTTCAAAGCACTGTTTACTGAGAAGACAAGTAATACACGAAAATGTATGTACACTTACTAAGTTTAAAAAATCCCACCTTATGACCCACATGCACACTAGATGGCAGGCCTGTGAAGCCACTGCAGAAGATGGAACCAATGCAAAAGAAGATTTTCCATCTGTTGGAAAATATGAATTGCCACAATGTGGAAATGTGGGACGCCAAATGGCCACATGCCTGTATGGAGTTGGAACGGGATTCACCAAAAGTGAATGTGTTTTGTGCCGTATCAAAGACAAATGTGTGTGGCACCTTTTCCGTCATTGAGCCAACGGTGACAATTTCCATGTACCTATGTATGTTACATTTGTTGTTGTTTCCACAACTGACTGCAGACTTCTCGACTTTCATTTTTCAATAGGACGGGGCTTCACCTCAATGAGGCATAATTGTTTGCACCTTTCTCAACAGAGAAGTGCCACACCGTTGGATAGGACATGCTCAACCGGGTTCCCATGGCCCTTCAGATAGCGACATCTCCTGTTGTGTGGTTTCTTCCTGAGGGTTTAGGGTTAAGGACAAATTTTGTGTACCCCAGTGCCAACAAAGCTGCAAGAACTGCAGGAATGCAGCACTGTTGCCATGATGGACATTTACAGAAACATGCTGATGAACGTATGGATGGAACTGTTACCATTTGGATGTGTGCAGAATTACCAAGGGTGCAATCACAGAACATTTGTAGAAGGCACCAGAAACTTGGTGAGTGTCTCTACCCCTTACTGTAACACCCATCTTTGTACATCATACTGTTGCAAATAAAACATGCTTTCAAAATTATCCTTACTTTGTGATTCATCACAGTGTGATAACCTACAGTTATCTTGCTTTCTTTCTCTATGTTGACCCATTATTTTAGTTTTTGGGTATCTGGATAATTTCTTTCTTATTCAAGGGTTCAAAACCCACACTTTGTATTAGGTTGGTGCATAAGTTCGTAGTGTTTTTCCATAAGTTTAATAAACACAACATATATACATAACAGAGACCTTCATCAACTATAATATATTCTCCTTCTCTATTTATAACAGTCTGCCAATGCTCGGGTAACTTTTCAATTCCACGACAGTGGACAACACAAGGTTTGAGGCAAAGAACTCTTTGAGCCATGTTCAGAGTGCATTTGCATCCAGAACAGGAGTTCATTGAAGGTTGTTCAATAGAGAGCAGAAAAGCTGAAGATCTGAGGGGAGAATTCAAATGAATAAGGTTGGTGTGGAATTACTTCCCGAGGCAACTTCTGTAGAGTGTCAGTCTAGCAGAAGGGGGGATGATGTTATCGTGGAGTAGCATCACTTCACGCAGTCTCCTTGGTTGCTGTTCGTGGATTGTATCTGCAAGACACCTCGATTGTTGACAACAGATGTCAACTGTGATGGTTACACCTTATAGAAGCAATTCATAGTACACCACACCATCGCTGTTCCACCAGATGCATAGCATTATCTTTTGCGGATGCATAAAGATCTTCATTCAGGGAGTTGCTGCTTTGTTTGGGATCAACCATTCTTTCTTTTCTTTATGTTAGCATAAAGACACCATTTCTCATTACCGGTAATGATACAGGACAGGAATGGTCAGTGTTGTTCACAAGCCAATTGATGATGAGCAGGCAGAGATGCACATACGGCTGACCACCGATTTTTGTGATTTTGGCTTAAGAGTATGCGGCATACAAACACCCAGTTTTTGAACCTTTCCCATCGCATGTAAATATCGCATGATGATGAAATGATCACAATTCATCGCATCTGCCAGTTCTCAAGTTCACTGATGTGGATCATTGTGGATTAGTGCATTTAAACAATCTTCATCTTTCCTGAACATGGAGAGTCACTATGTCAAAACGATCCTCCTTAAAACGACAAAGACATTTTCTTGCCACGCTCTATCCAATGGCATTATCCCCATACATGGTGCAAATGTTTCTGGCTGCTTTCAAGGCTGTCACCCTTCTTCTGAATTCAAACAGAAGAATATGTCAGACATGTTCTGATTTCTCCACTTGGCACTCCATTTCCTAGTGTCCGCAGCTCCACTCACTGTCTCTGAATGACAAAATGTTAACTCAGATAACAACACTGAACTGAAAATAAAAATGACAATCAATAAATAAGCCCACAGCAACTGGAATACCAACATGCAAAATAAATATGCTTCGATTTTACGCTTGCCTAGTATTATGTGGATACTATTTCACACACTATGTAACATCACCTCGTTTTTTAAATTCACTTGAGAAATATCACTATCTACAGACATAAACTGAATTATTATTTATCTTTGTGCTTTGTTCCTGTTTCTATACTTGTCATTTACTACAGTCTTTCATTTATGAGTTGCTTTCTGTTCTTCCTCTCCTCTCATAGTATGTCTATAAGACTGTTTATAACTACTGGCCCTGATTATTTCACTTACCTGTCTATGGTGCAATTATTGTAGGGTGGACAAATTTTTATAATGTAGCTAAATCTCACAATTTTAACTATTCCCTTCATCTGATGCTAATAACAGATAGCTCACAAATTTATAAAACAGCATGAGTTAGTCTGTCTGTGATAAGCTGTCAGAATGCACATAATGTATTTTTCATTCTGGAACACAGTGATTTTGATAAATTGTCACTGCAGTTACTACTTTATCTGTGAAGTAAATATTTCTGAAAGTGCAAAGTTTGTGAACCAGTACTTGTTAGTACCAATAATAATTAATGATTCTTCGAATCAATGAGTCTTTAAAACTGTGATGCTTCAAATATATTGCATTACTGCAAATAACTAACATGGAAACTGTTGAAATGACATATGCTGTTTTTAAAAGAAGTGAAGAGGAGCTAGAAAAGTACAAACTGGCACATATTACACAATGGAGTAACTGCCAGAATCTTGTCTAACAAGGGGAGGGTCTGACACCTGAGTCATCAATTTTGATCAAGTTTTGCAAGCACATTCTATATTCAAAATAAAGACACATGTTTCTGCTTTTTGCTAGACATTCCCTAGTTTTTGAAGAAAATCAAGGTCAAAGCTGATGACGGAAAATCATATTCTGAATGTTATACATCAAAAGATCACCTAAAAACAAACATTTTTTTTAATAATACAATATGGGGTCCAAAGTTAATCATGTTTGAGTAATTTACATTTTTGTGCTTTAAGGCTACAACCTACATTGGATATCTGTTATTCAAAATGTTCTTGCATAACTTGATCAAAATCAGTGACCCACATGTCAGACCCCCATCTTGTAAGACATCACTTCATGACTCCCTATTCCAGGTGAGCTCTGAAAGCACAAGTCAGGGCTGTACCTATTACACTCCTGGAAATGGAAAAAAGAACACATTGACACCGGTGTGTCAGACCCACCATACTTGCTCCAGACACTGCGAGAGGGCTGTACAAGCAATGATCACACGCACGGCACAGCGGACACACCAGGAACCGCGGTGTTGGCCGTCGAATGGCGCTAGCTGCGCAGCATTTGTGCACCGCCGCCGTCAGTGTCAGCCAGTTTGCCGTGGCATACGGAGCTCCATCGCAGTCTTTAACACTGGTAGCATGCCGCGACAGCGTGGACGTGAACCGTATGTGCAGTTGATGGACTTTGAGCGAGGGCGTATAGTGGGCATGCGGGAGGCCGGGTGGACGTACCGCCGAATTGCTCAACACGTGGGGCGTGAGGTCTCCACAGTACATCGATGTTGTCGCCAGTGGTCGGCGGAAGGTGCACGTGCCCGTCGACCTGGGACCGGACCGCAGCGACGCACGAATGCACGCCAAGACCGTAGGATCCTACGCAGTGCCGTAGGAGACCGCACCGCCACTTCCCAGCAAATTAGGGACACTGTTGCTCCTGGGGTATCGGCAAGGACCATTCGCAACCGTCTCCATGAAGCTGGGCTACGGTCCCGCACACCGTTAGGCCGTCTTCCGCTCACACCCCAACATCGTGCAGCCCGCCTCCAGTGGTGTCGCGACAGGCGTGAATGGAGGGACGAATGGAGACGTGTCGTCTTCAGCGATGAGAGTCGCTTCTGCCTTGGTGCCAATGATGGTCGTATGCGTGTTTGGCGCCGTGCAGGTGAGCGCCACAGTCAGGACTGCATACGACCGAGGCACACAGGGCCAACACCCGGCATCAGGGTGTGGGGAGCGATCTCCTACACTGGCCGTACACCACTGGTGATCGTCGAGGGGACACTGAATAGTGCACGGTACATCCAAACCGTCATCGAACCCATCGTTCTACCATTCCTAGACCGGCAAGGGAACTTGCTGTTCCAACAGGACAATGCACATCCGCATGCATCCCGTGCCACCCAACGTGCTCTAGAAGGTGTAAGTCAACTACCCTGGCCAACAAGATCTACGGATCTGTCCCCCATTGAGCATGTTTGGGACTGGATGAAGCGTCGTCTCACGCGGTCTGCACGTCCAGCACGAACGCTGGTCCAACTGAGGTGCCAGGTGGAAATGGCATGGCAAGCAGTTCCACAGGACTACATCCAGCATCTCTACGATCGTCTCCATAGGAGAATAGCAGCCTGCATTGCAGCGAAAGGTGGATATACACTGTACTAGTGCCAACATTGTGCATGCTCTGTTGCCTGTGTCTATGTGCCTGTGGTTCTGTCAGTGTGATCATGTGATGTATCTGACCCCAGGAATGTGTCAATAAAGTTTCCCCTTCCTGGGACAATGAATTCACGGTGTTCTTATTTCAATTTCCAGGTGTGTATAATAAATGTCTATTAGCACCAAATACTTCCAATTATGCAGCAGAAGTGGAACTGAACTCCCACTGTTGTGCAAGGATCTGACTGTTCTGGTAAGCTCAAATTCTCTGTGTACTGAAAGGCCATAAGTTTGCATATTGGTCATATGAAAACATCTTGCAATTATTGCTGGAAGAATGGCACCTGACAGTATATAGTATGGTTTGTAGATGCATCTGTGGATTTTCCAAGATTGTTTAGCATCATGAAAGGCATTATTACTTTATTTGGTTCTGAATGCATTCATGTATATCAGAGAACTCACAAACACACTGCCAGAAAAAAGAATTAGCACACCTGGGAAGACGATGTTGATTTTGATCCAATGACAGCGTATGCCACCTGGGGGATAGTAGATGTACTGATAATGGTTTAAACATAATCCACCAACCGACTGCATTGTGGCATAGGTACCCGAGTGCCATCTGTTTGCTCACAGCCTGAAAGCACAGTGTGGTGCAAATGTGTGAAGCAAGCAGGCAACCTCGCCATGGCAATGCATTCATGCTTCCAACAGCCCACTGGGTGAGACTGAAACGGGTCAAATCGTGGCCTTCCAAGTGGCGGCATGGTCCTTTCAGAGAACTGTCACACAAGTTGGACATGCTGCGTCAATTGTGCAATAATGTATCAGTGGTCACGTGAACATCCTCACTTCTGTAGATGGGGTTCTGGACACCCATGCAGCACAGACACTCACCAGGATCTGTATGAGCAGCGGTCGCAGACCATACAGCTACCACAGTAGAGATAAGAGGGCTTACAAGCCCAAATGTGTCAACATGAACTGTTGCTAACTGGTCATTAATAGTGGGACTACAGGCATGCACACCTCTAGCCATCTTCCATTCATGCCACAACATTGATGTGCACAGCTTGACTGGTGCTGTCAGAGGATCACTTGTAAGATGACATGATGCACCATGGTCTTATGCAATGAAAGTAGATTCTGGCTGCACACAAGTGATGGTTGCTCATGTGTACAACATAGATCAGTTGAGCACTGTCTCCTTAGAATGCATTCGTCCAAGACACATGGCCCCAATCCAGACCTTATGGTCTTGGGTGCAATAAGCTACAACTCTTGTTCGCCTTTGGTTTTTCTGGAGGGGATACTAACCAATGCCCAGCACATGAAAAATGTTGTTGGACCCATCCTTTTGCCATTCTTGCAACAGGAAGGCTGTTCCAAAAGCATAAAGCTTGTCTACACACTGCTTGTGAAACTCAATGCACTCTGCAAGATGTGCAGCAACTTCCCTGGCCAGCATGATCCCCGGACTTGTCTCCAATCGATCACATGTGGTATGTAATGAGACAACAAGTGACTTGTGTGTCTCGTCAAATAATAATTCCTACAGAACTAAGCGAGCCGGTCAAGCATACATGGCATAATTTACCCCACGGCAGTATGTGCTATTTGTAAAATTCACTGGATGCCAGAGTCTGCACCTGCATTGCTGCCTGTAGAGGCTACATCACGTACTAATGTGGGTACTTCACCATAGGTATAGACCTGGTATCTCAGAACCGCTTGTGCTACTGATATGTAAATGTACTCATTTCACATGCTCCATATTCACTGTTGCAACAATAAATTTTGAGTGAACTGGAAACCTTTAAAAGGGTTTACTAAATTTTTTTCCCAGCACATGTAGACTGTTTTCTCTGAAGATCCACCAGCTAGATACCGTCACAATCTCTCTTCAATTCTGAGTGTATGCAGCAACCTACATCCACTTGATGGATCTAGAGAATAAGTTCTGTCAGACAAAACTGCACATAAAAGAGAATATGGTCTATTATATTTGGATGAAATTATTTTGTTGCATAGAGATAATTCTCATTGGATAGGAAGATGAGTGCCATGTGCTCTAAAATTAACTTAATGGTGGAGCTCAGAGGAGAGAAACCAAACCATATACTTTTCGGAACTTGCAATTACTAACAATGACAGGTGGTACACAGGAAACAAGAAATATAGGGGTGATCATAACTGCAAAGTTGTGTCTTCTAAGAAGGTTCTTCAAATGTATGATGTACACAGTCTTGAAGTTACTATTGAATGAGGACGGGATTAAGCAAGAACTTGGCAATTACGTAGTGCAATGGGTACAGGAGAAATGATAGTAGCAAGATGTGCAGCTTCAATAAAGCTAATATCAGCATACACTTTCAAACTAGAAAAATAAAATTAGGGAAAAAGGTGACAAATACACTGGCTCAAGATATAAACTGTAGCAACTGCAATAAATTTTATATAAGCACAAACCACGAGGAATTTCACTACAAGATTTAGAAAGCACTCCTACGATGGGAGCAATAGTGCTTAAACTATCCACTAAAAATGCAAAAGTAGAAAACAGAGTAAAAATGAGCATGCCTTAAATACACTGGAGGACTTTGAATTTTTACCCATAAAAACAAAGAACCTAAAAAAATTTTAAATGAATAGAGTGAGTTTATTGCTAATTGCTTTTTTGAAATTTTTCAGGACTTGTTCAGTGACATGTTCTGGCTGTGACATGTTATCCTGGAATTCGCTGAGCCACACCTTGTGTCAGCTGCATAAGCAGCATTCGCACTGGCTGCAGGACAACCGACCATTCTTTTGATAATAAATTACTGATACTGCTGTGAGATGGAACTACCTTTCCAAAATGTGTTAATTTATCAATCAAATGCTGAGATCTCTCAGTGTAATTAATTAATGTGTGTGCCTTTGGATGTACAGCTGTGTTTTTGATTCTATTTACATATATTATTTTGATGACCAACCCACTCATCGTCTTCATGTGCTGTGTTGTTGTTTACTTGCTGCCTGGGCCCCAACCAGGCTGGGATGTATTGCTGGTTCACACCACTATTTATAGCTGAATTCAACTCCCAGCACATGCTTTGATGCCCATTTGTCAGAACCTGTACTGTTACTAGATTAAACACACATTCTCTTAACATTTTCCACCTCTTACGGATGAAATAGCTAGTACCGTTTATTAACCCTTTGAATGTCAAGATCACGATTTATGATAAGTGCTGTCAGACTGCCAATTCGGCAATACTCTGTTTAGCTTTGCTTAGCTCATAAAATTCACCCCTAGATGGTGCTAGCGTGCTCAATATTGACACACTACATTTTGATTTACATACATGTTGATAATTATTGACTTTTGAGCTTTGATGCAGTGGAATACTAATGATAGTTCACTCTGCTGCTGTGTTATTCATTTGTCATCATGCTTCGTAGCAGTTTACATTTTGTTATTTCATCTGACGTTGTCATTTTTGAGCAGTATTGTTATTTAATACTGTGTCTCTGCTGGTTTTCTTTAAGTTAGAGTTTGTTCATTCCATCTACCTTAGTGCCTTTTTTAATTTATTTTCATCTCTTAAAGAGTCCAATGCCTGATCCAATCAGAGGACTTACTAGCAATGACATTCATGAGTTATTGGAAAATACTAGTGATACAGAGTATTTTAGTGAAAATAGCAGCAGTGCAGAAAGTGACAGTGACTTTCCTGTTGGTTTATTGATTGACAGTGAAGACAAAATGGATGAGCACAGTACACTGAAGTAATTGCAACTGAAACACTACAGCTGCTATCACACTCATTTTGAGGTAAAAGAGTTTATAAGATGCTTCCTGAATATGGGGCTCAACAAAAGACCTATATTGTTTTCATACTGGAGCACAAAACATCTCTGGCATTTCCATGAATTGGCAAAACATTCTTCTCCTAAACATATGGCTTTGGAGAAACAGGACCCTATACATCAGACAGACTGTAATATTTTACCCAATTATAGTAATTATTCTCTCTGTAAATAATATGAAAATTGTCAGTTTTCTTGTATTATTTTATGCAGAAATTTCTATACGTTTTATGAAACAGAACAGAACAGAATAGAATTTTTTATTCGCCTTTTAATATTTTTCATACAATGGGCTTCTTCAAAGCTTACAGTGGCACATAGTGAGCTTTCTTTAAATCAAGTGTAGTGTTAATTATATAGAAACAAAACCAAATTTATTTTAAAAAATATTATTTATTTTGTCACTTAATAAACAATTTAAGTGATGAAATATGACAATCTGGGTATACCAAAATAAACTGCATACTTTTGTGGGTAAGTGGTATTTTTTCATATTTTTAAATAAGATCGCATGACATATGGCAATTTAAATGGAACACAGCATGGCAGTATAAAAGTGTATGACATTTTTAGAACTCGCCACAGAAAAGGGCTGACTGCAAAAGGATTAAAATCTCATAGTTAATGCACCACATATTTATATTATTTATTGTAACTGACAGTGAACTTCTTTTTACAGAATCCAAGTTTTGGTGGGTGAATTTGACTGATAATGTATATATAATGTTTTACATTAGTATATAACTTATTCCTTAATTACATATCTGATTATGGAAGTCGCTGAAATCTCATAATCAATGAAAGTATATTTAGTGATCTAGACGCAATTATTTGTAAAAATACCAGTATAAATGATACAGGAAAGAGAGCTCATTCCACATTAGTAAGAAGAGAGAGAATTCCTGTGTATGTGTCACAGTACGACCTCCTCAAGGAGTTGCTGTCTCTCAGATTTTATTGATTCTGCCAGAAAAAAAGTGTAAGAGTTGTCTGTGTTAACCAAAGTGCACCCACTTACACACACTATTCAGGGTCCTTGAACCTATCCAGTTGACTATAAAGCAATTATGAAAAGCACGATCGGTATGAAAAACCACTGAAAAAGCAGTTTCTGAACTTTTAGTAGTGATATCAACAGCTTTGACAGGCTCCAGCTGATTGCTGCTTTCCAACCCATCTATAAGTGGAAAAAATGGAACAGCAATTAGAGGAAACATGGGGCATTACATCTATGCCATAGGTCCTCAGCTGTTCTCACCACCAGGATGGGGGTTATATAGCCTCACTGGGCTTTCGCCACATTTACATGTTATGCTCCTAATGATGGCAACCATTTGCAGCCCAAGCAATTTTCATACTCCACGGCAATCAGAATGAAATAGAGATAAATAGCTAGCACTATTGTGAGACCTTGTAGCCTCATCCTTCCTATTCCTTCCACCTGGAATCTTCAGAAAATGCTGCAGGATACTGAACTCACCATCTTGCCTTTAAATTTGTAATATGTTTCATATTTTAATTAATATGCTTGGAAATTAAACATATTGGATTAAAAATATGACTGTTAGATTTTAGAGATATAATGCAAATACATTTATCTTTGGTACATGATTTGTGAACAAGTTGTAGATAGTATTTTTTTCTCCTGTATCTGAACCTTGATAACTCTTTTGAATCCACAAATGCTATAAATAGTAGTTTGTCTTTCTTCAACCTACCTTCAGAATGAAACTGATCTTCCCCTGTATCTGCTCCTACAAGTTGTTCCATTCTTCTATAGATTATTTAAGTTAGTATTTTTTAATAATGATGTATAACATTGCTGGTTTGGTAATAACCACACACATATATTCTTTGGTTTAGGGATTATTATATTCTTCTCAAAAGCCACAAGTATTTCACCTACAGACAATTGTGCTTTAACAACTCAATCATTTCTGTACCAACAACCTTAAATATGAAACGGTTTTGAGGTAGTGTTGCTGGCTTATGTTATGAGTAGCTTTAACATTCAAGTTCAGTAACAGGGTGTAACATTAATTCAAACATAATTTATTCAGGAAGAAAAAAGATGTTTATTCTTTCTCAAAAATATACTTGGCATACAAAAATCTCATCCTCAAAGTCTGTAGGCACTCTCTTAATTTAATTTTATTCCATTTTCATAACATGTGAGTACACGCGCACACGCACACACGCGCACACACACACACACACACACACACACACACACACACACACACACACACACTGGAATGTAGTGGATTCCACACCAAGAAACAACTATCTCATTGTCATACCTAAAGCACAAGCACTATACCTCCATGAGTTTTGCTTGAATAATTTGGAAGTAAAAGTAATTTGGGAGAAAAAAATCTCATCTGGAATTTGGACATATACCTGTTCTTCATCTTTATGAATACTATAGAGATCCTAAACATGCTTTTCCCTCTTGCTCAGTGGAATCGCATACTACTGAAAGTTGTTAAAAACCACTGAAAATAATCTGGATTATTATTATTATTTTTTTTTTTAAGACACATATAACTTGAAACTGACCATATACAAAAAGTCCATCTTTCTGTTAAGTTGAATTATAGGAAGAAGTTTTTCTTGTTACATGATGAATAGTTTCTGTCAATACAACTGTATCAACTATTTCTAATACGATTTGTAGCTTTGAAGCTGACAACAAAGTAACTGCACAATGGATAACTTTTTACTATGTTCACACAATTTCTCTAGACCTCACGGCTTCTTCAAGCCAAACTGACTGAAATCAACACAGTTTTCACATCTGTCACACGAAAAACATATTCTGTTCACACGAAAGACATATTCTGTTCTAGTTCTTCTATTCTATTTCCTAAATGAAATCACTGCCAGTGTCATTTACAGTCAATATGAAAAATAAAGCATGGGGCCCCATTTGTCTTAGTGTCAGCAGCAAACTAACACCACAGAACCAACACAAATAAATATGGTTCAATATTACTTTTTCCCCCTCTAAGGAACACATAAATCTCCATATAGGTTCAAATTTTTTGTTCATATTGTGACAATGAACAAGTTTTTTAGAGCAATGTTTTATTTTTAAGCAGAAGGTGATTTAAGTGGAAATCACAAAATGGTAATTTATAGTTTCTGGCTTTATTTCATAAATTCCTTATTTGGAATGTCTGACAAAGGCTAAGTATCCATTCATTCGAACTACAATCATGGTCAAAATATGAGACCTTTCTTCACGTAAAATTGTGCACAATGGAATTAAAAGAAAAGGTTCTTTTGAAGAAATAAGAATTTTAAATTTTCTCAGTACTGAAAAACTACTATAATTTTCTTCAAAAGCCTGTTTTTATGACACATTGACATATATTTACATAACAAGATATTTAGCAAAAATTGTTTTTGTTAATTTGTAGAACTGAGATTTTATTACATTTAATTTACTGAGAACATATAAAAACATCTTCAGACACATACTGTGAGCATAAAATAGCATACAATCTTTACAGCATAAAATCTTCACAGTCATTAATTACTATGCTGACAAGTGACAGGCTTCATCAGCAATGGACGGATTATAAAACTGCATTAATACTGCACAGCTAAAAATAATGATAAAATTTTCTTCTATACTAAATAACTAAAGAACTTATAAAAATAAAGTGTCATTTGAAAAAATAGCTGCCTGATACAGGTTCAAATCTAAAGTGGTTGGTAACAGCCATTTTTGAGTAAAAAAAAAAAAGAGAAGGATAGATCATCCTCATGCCTTTAAACCAAAGGCTATAATTTCAGATCAAAACAAATTTTGCATTCATTATTGAATATTAAACTAACATGAACATTATAACACTCTAACAATCTTCCCCTCAAATCAATATTTAATTAGGTAATGCTTTTGATCCCATAGGTACAAGAGGGAAGATTGTAGAGCCAGTATCCACAATAAAATGTAAATGCAATATAAAAATTGTAACTAAATAAATATTTCTACGGATAAAATCATCACATTATTTAATCATAAAAACCAACACTAAAAATATATCAACATGTACGTAAATAGTGGACAATGGACAGGAGTACTCTAAATTATCTCTACGGAGGGAATTAATGGTATAAGTTCTCACCCATCAAACTGTTATTCAGATTGAATACTTAAGAAGGAAACAGGAATGTAACAGTAATCTTGTGTGATGTTGAAATGAAGTTCTTAAATACGAAATGGGTGAACAAACAGTCCTCAAATATTCACAGCTATAAAAGCACTTTTCTTCAGTTGTATGTGTTCAATTACAACAGACATATCATAATATGATACACATTAGATTACATTACACTAATTGATTTTCTTTAAAGCTCTCTTTTACATGTACATGTACCACATACTCCATAGCAATACCATGTGCCACACACTCCATAGCAATAACAATTCAGGCATCCAATAAAAGCCTGAGAACAAGTAGCCCTGAGCAGCAGTTTAATCAATTTTTGATGACAATGGTTTACAGTTGACACATATACTTTTATAGGAAAACAGTTTCCTACAACTATTTTACATGTCCAATGAATGGCTAGCAGATTGGTATACAGATATCTCTGTAATTAGCACCTAGCACAAGTGTATGCTTGAAAAGCCACAGGTTTGTCAATGTGGATGATTTTCAGTTCTTATAACATGATGATCACCGTATATGGAAAGTAGTAATATTTATATTCCAGTGAGTAATGCATTTGTTACAGAGTAGTCAGTGTCAAGGCTGATGGCCTTCATAAGAAAAAATGTTTTCGCACACCCAGTCCAATTTATATTGGTGTAACTTCCACAGATACTGGCTCATATAGACACAACAGATCAAAACAAAAATAATCTTATGAAGTTCTGAAAAGGTTGATGTTTTGGTGAAGATGTACAATATAAAATATAAAAAATAACAAGCCCAGTGAGTGTCTCAAGCAGAATCCAAAATAGATGTAATCCCTGCTGGAAAGACAGTATATGAATGCCTTCCAAGTCCATTATAAACAATCCCAATGCTGTGAGAATTCCACTGAAAAGAATTGTTTTGGAGAAATGATGTACTCAGTGGAATATCTCCCTCTCTCGTGGAGGTTTTACACAAGAGTAAGGAAGGAAATTGTAGACAAATAATAAAAAAGTAAAAGGTAAGATCTGTGACTGGGCTACTGGCCTGACTGTGGGTACATTACAGACTTTCTTCTCCCTGACACTAGGAGGGGGAGGATGGCAGGCTCACTGTCACAGCCGCCTTTTAATTCCTAGGAAAGATCAGCAGTACTTATCTGATAGCAAGCTCGAGTGGACATGGGCTCATCCGGTAGGTACCAGAAAGAGGGAAAATCCTGACCCCTATCTGGGATTGCACCCACTAGGCCACCAAAGCCACTAGAATAGGTCATATAGGTCATTTTTTCATTTTGTGGCAAAGCTTTCATTTCATTGGATGCCTCAACTGAGTAATTGCCATGCCTGGCACTAGCAGCAAAAAATTTGCTCTTTGAAATTATAATCGAGCCAGAAGTAAAGCAAATATTGCTGATAAGAAAGACAGATACGCTGTTGCTGCTCCTGCCTGACAGTCAACAATTCTTCGGGCACGAAGGAAGTCATCTCCCAAGTAATCACCGTAATTACGTTGCGAAGGTGGCACAACTTGTAATAATTGTGCTGCATCTTGAAATATGAGATCACTGTATGGAGGTGGTGACTGGAACATGCTAAAACTGCAATGCAGAAAAGAAATGACTATAAAATACACAATATAATTTATTGTTTTTACTGTTACAGCAATACACAATGTCATAATTTTCAAACACATTTTTAGGTCTATCTCAATAATACCAAGCTTGCAATCAAGTTAATGTTATCATTTTCCACGCATGTTGACAGATTCCCTAGATGTCTTCCCTGGGTGTGTTGAATGTGGATATTGGTTGCTTCCTGTTTTAACTCTAACCACAGCTGTGTAGCAGTTTAAACAGCAAGCAACCAAGATTTATGTTCGACCTGCCAAGGGAAACTCGTGCACCACAAACTTGGAAATTTGAAGATTATAATTTTTTCAAGAAATACAGGAAGCCTTTACATTGTCTCTAATATACATAAAATTACACTTCAATGGCTGCATGTGCTGACTACTTTTCTGGGTAAAGTTAGCTGTAGGAGCCCCTCTCTCTCAGGAAGACTAAATCTAGACCTTTGTCTTAATTCCTATAGATAACATTTAAAGTAAAAAAAGTTGATAAGCACAGGTGTCAACAAAAAGAAATGACAGGTTTCAGAAGATGGTGGTTTCAGGCTTTATCTAAAGATATTTTACATATGGCAATGGACAAAGACAAAAGTGTCATACAGACTGCCAATATCTAGCCATGAATCAGCATTTACATATGAGACAAAGCTCAATTGCTTATCCTATTTCACAACAATTTTCTTTGCTGAAGTTTTATTTGATAGCATAGATTTTGCATTTAAAAGGGAAGCAAAGAATTAAAAACGAGAAGCTTGAAATCGAAATGGGGAAAATGAAAAAACACTGTTTTCAGAAACACAGAAGAATCACCCCTGAACCTGAACATTATTTTTGCTTAACTACATTTACAAAATAATATTGAAACTTATTTTCTAAATTAAAGACATATACCATGTTTGGACACTACATTTTCAGTCTCAGAATGCTGCCATGGAAGTAATACTTAAATTAACCCTTCTGCACCTACCAGAATGATAGAAAATCATGTGGTTTATAAAACGGGTACAGAGAAATCTACATATCAAGCAGTAACAGATGGAAACATGTTAAGCGGACATAAAACTGTAAACTTTCAAAACGAGTATCCTTCTAGGTAGAATTTCTTATGTCCTTCAGCTTTCCAAGTTTTCTTTCTTCCAACCTTTGCATCTCCCACTATCCTTCTGGCAGGAGAAGAAAAGGCTGTAAGAAGAGAGTCTTGGAAAGCATAAAGAAATAGGAAGAATCACCTGCGGAATGGGTCAGGAGAGACTTACTAGACTCTGTCAATAATGTAAACATTTTAGTCTCACTGCTTTCACACACAATGTGTGTGCTATGGACATCGAACTGCTAGTACTCAGATCGGTATGCAAAATACCCTTATTACAGTTATGAGTTTGCATTGCAACCATCTCGTGCATCTGTAAGCAAACAGAAGTATTAAGAACAGTGTCACATAATGTAGTATAGTTAGCCCCTATGCTTGTGTAAAGCTGCCTAAATGCCATATTCATAATGGCTAATGTGCTACCTGACCTTCCACTTGTTGCAAACTTAATGTTTGAAAAAAAAACACAAAATGGGACGACTGCTTTCACAACTGTTCTTAGTTGCCAAAACAAAGCAAGGAACTTATTATCTTCTTCTTATCCAAATTTAACACATTTGATAAATTGAGCTCAACTCAAAGATGGCCTTTCAGTTACAAAGACATTCTGTGGGATAATGTTCACTTGTTCACAGCTCTGTGGTGACAATTCTTTATTTTTATGTGTGATTATAGATCATTTCAATGGGTATGAAAATAACTAAATAATCTCTCCATACTAACCTTTTACAGTGCTCTTTAATACCTCTATGTTATTGCACACAAGAGAAAGGCAACAGACCTCTAATTGTTGTCATATTTCTCAAAGATTTGATGTTATAAACAAAAACTGAATAAAAATGCTATACTTACGTGAATTCATCTGGGTCCTTGCGACCATAGAATTGCTGGGCATATATGAACAAGTTGATGAAGGCATTAATTTCTGTTTCATTGTAAGCATCTCTGCCTCTTGCTACAATTGCATTAGCTTTCACTTTTCCCAAGTTGCACCGCTCATATTCATGCATACTTGCTCGGGTACCTAAAGCAAAACAAATATGACTGATGTGTACCCTACATTATGCACTGGCTGCCAGTTGTACCAGAGTGTTATACAGAGAATGAGATAAAAAATACTTATATGTAAAAGGTTAAATTGATTTCACATGTTACTCCACAATATATCAATTATACATCACCACCAAGGAAATGTGTATAAATGCCTTTAGCATCTTAGCAACATTTTAGAAATAGAGGGAAAGCAGAAAAAGTCTTCCTTCTCTCTCTCTCTCTCTCTCTCTCTCTCTCTCACACACACACACACACACACACACACACACACACACACACACACACACAAATAATTAGAACTGTCTACACCAATCACTTAACTGAAAGCATCAATAAGCAGAAGGCATCATTTTGAATATAGTTTAGTAATAAAAAATACGATGTATGCAAACACAAAAAGTACAGTGGACAATGTATTTAGAGTTGTTGAAAACAAATGATGTAGAATACTGAGAACTGCATAAATGAAATCACTGTTAACATATCATTGATTTCACATGTTACTCTACTATATATCAATTATACATCATTACCAAGGAAATGTGTATAAACACCATTACCATCATTTTAGGAATAAATAGAGGGAAAGCAGAAAAAGTCTTCCTCCCTTCTCTCTCTCTGACATTCTAACCAACATTTTTTCAAAGTGAGTTGGACTTGGAATAGCACTGTATTTGATGTTCTGCATCTGCTGGTTAGATTGTTTCTACCTCAATTTATTTTTAGTGCCTTTGTCGAACTAAAATTTTTTTTGTTATGGTGGATAATGTTGTACAGCATTATGAATGAAACACTGAATGCTGTGGTAATGAGTGGAGAGCAAAAGTCCTTGAATAAAGGAAGGAACTCCAAAGTTCATATTTGTGAGTGGAAGGACAATAAATATGAGGCACTGTGGATTAGGAGATGCCTCTATATATCAAGGAACAATGGCCCTGTTTCTGGAAAATTGCCACCTGATGTGATTGGAACAACATTGTACCTGTTACTCGTAATGGAAAAAAGGTTTTCATAATTCATGTAGCAAGATAGACGTACGAGGTGTGTGACAAAAGTAATGAGACTGACAACACTCCAAGCAATCTAGCAACACTATGTTGCTCCACTTGTGTAGACTGGTGTTTTCATCCCCTCCAGATGTTCAGTCCGAGTTTCAGCTCCATATAACCATCATGTGATTTTTAAGAGTGCCATCAGGGAATTCATGTTTTTGCTGTGGGCCATGAAAATGAAACAGCGGAATTTAGAGCAACGTTATGCAATCAAGTTTTGTGTTAAACTTGGGGCAACTGCAACTGTGACTTTGAAATTGGCCTGTGGGAAACATTCCGTATCACAAGTACATGTTTTTCGCTGGCACAAATTGTTTTTGGAAGGCTGAGAACACACTGAAGCTGAACCTCGCTCAGGGCGACCTTCAATTTCAAAAACAGAAGAAAACGTTGAATGTGTACATGCTCTTGTGAGATCAGACAATGTTTAACAATAAGGATGATGAGTGACCTGTTAAAGCTTAAACCCTCCAAATACATCAAACTTTGACCAAAGATTTGCATGTGCGAAAGGTCTATGCCAAAATGGTGCTGCAAAAGCAGAAGCAGGTCACTCAAAGAAATATGTTTATTGATCTTCTTGAGAGGAATAGCAATGACCATTAATGGTTCAATAATTTGATCACAGGTGATGAATCATGGATTTTTGAGTACAATCATAAGAAAGCGGCAATGTGAGGAGTGGCACACTGCCAACCAACTTCAACCAGAAAAAGCTCGAATGAGCAGATCAAATATCAAAACAATGCTGATTTGCTTTTTTGACAGTAGGGGTATCGTGCATAAAGATTTTGTTTCTCCAGGACAAGCTGCCACGTCTCTGTTGGTCCATCATGGCCAGGGGACATCAGCTGGTAAGTAATTGTCAATGAGAATAAAACTCACAAGAGGGGATCTGAGGGATCTTAGCACACTACGGCGAGGGTTGCACAGAGGCTCATCCAAAATAATGTAGTCTAGCTGGCTACAAATTTCACCTGATGATCATACTACGCTAAGGGAAAGAAAAATGCATAATATACTACAACTGTGGCTATGTCCAAGTGTTGCACAGAAGCTGAGAGGTACTGAGAAAATAAATCCATCACTAGTTATTTTTAGTTTTCCTGAGTTTGTGATAATCGTTTTGCCAATCAAAAGCAGCAGGATGAAAGGTTTACTTGACATGTGTCAGCATATCTAAGCTGACAAACAGGATTTCTATCAGCAACTACCAAGTGAATAGTGGATTTGCACTTCTGCCTTGCAAAAACCTACTGACTAAGGACTGAAAACGTTATGCTGAATGCACATGTTTAATGTAACTGCAACAGGAATAGTGTTGAATTTATCAATGTCTTCTGCTGCTACTTGTGCAGATTTGGACTGCAATAAACAGGATGTGTTTTGACCTGTGATTTTGCCTTTTCTCAAAATATATTTTCTACTTCCGCAATTAATTACAAAGAAAAACCAGTGTGGCTCAGCAGCACAACAGTGTAACCGTACAGTTACAATGGTGTTCATCAAGGAAAATTAAAACAGTTACATTTTTTCAATGATAACAAAACAGCTATATTTTTCAATGATAACATCAGCGTTTATGCAATAACTATTTCACAAATATGCAGAATATCATTTTATCTCACATACACTGCCTGCATCAAGAAAGTTCAATAGGTAACCATTAAACAGGGTGCCCAGTGCTGACACTAAGTGTCGGTTTGTTTTGTATGAAGCAGAATTTTATGTGCCCATTTGACTAAGTGGTCCCAAATTAGTGTAGTGTGACACTCATTTCACTGATCTGTGTTAACAGTGACAGTAAAAGCTGAAGAATAATACATACTCCAGCAGTGATAATATTGCCCAGGCTCATGCTGACTACTACTGCCATGCAGCAGCATTGCTCAGTAACTGCTGCTAAAGTACTGGTTTTTCTTTGTGTTTTACTGTTCCTGTTAATACATACTGATAAAACAAATATCACATTAGACTAATTTAGCACTACTCAATTGAATGGACACTTAAAATTCCACCTAAAAATCATTTTGACACCCTGTATAAGTGTGAAAGAAATACAGGGCGAGTCAAAAGTCCTAGGACACCTTCATAAGTTGGAAGATTAAAGGGATAATTGCAATGAAATGATGGGAACATAGGTTTGACGTGGGGCTGCAACTTTTGGAGTGAATGTCATTCATGGCCACCATCTTGAAATCCACCATTTTGGATTCAAGTAATTTTTTTAAAATGGGAAGGGTGGTGTAAGACACGTCAAATAACACTCGCATGAGCTCTGGAATTGAGTGGTGAAATTTGTTTTTGTTTATCTTGTACAGTTTTCAAGTTATTAATGCTCAAAGTTACCTTGACACTGACTCATGTCTCTCTTTGTTCCAGGTGATCCTGACACGTGAACAGAAGATCGAAATCATCCTTATATCAGGGAGAACGCAGCTATTGAACATAGCAGCTGACTACAACAGATGGCACCCAGACGGAGAACCGGTATCGTACAGCATGATGGCTCACGTGATCACCAAATTCGGGGAGACGGGCTATGTTCACGATAGGGCACATAGTGGGCGACCAAGGACTGCCACCAATGAGGAAACTGCAACTGCTGTTGTTGCGTCGTTTGTGAAAAATCCTAAATGAAGTACCCGTTGTGTGACCCTAGCATGTGGAATAAATCAAACCTCCATTGGCCGGACATTGCACACCAATAAGTGGCATCCTTACAAGCTGCAGATGCAACATCTACTTAACAAGGATGACCCTGATCGCCGGTTGGAGATCTGCCTGTGGGCTACTGAACAACACGAATTGGATCCTTCATTTGCCAAGGTCATACTATTTAGCGACGAGGCGTATTTCACTTTGAATGGGGAGGTTAATCGACATAATTGTCGATACTGGAGTGACACAAATCCGAACTGGGTTACCTCAGTTCAAGAACATAGTCCAGTAAAGGTGATGGTGTGGTGAGGTGTGGCATATGGGACACCTGCATCATTGGGCCATTTATCATATACAACACCTTAACTGCACCACAGTATCTGATGCAGCTGCAGGACCTTGTGTTCCCTTCCACAATGAATGCTGACGGCATTTTCCCATCTCATTTTCAGCAAGATGGAAGATGGAGCCCCTCCACACTATGGCATTGGTGTCCGTGAATGGTTGGAGGAACAACTGCCAGGGAAGTGGATTGGTCACTGTGGTCCTGTGGAGTGGCCGCCCAGATCCCGTTACTTAACACCCCCTGATTTTTATCTATGGGGACATCTTCAGCAGATAATGTATGCTGAGAGCATCCGTGATTTGAGACACCTGGAGGAACACATGCAACACGCCTGTGACCAAATTGTAGGAGACACTCTCCTCCATGTGCAGTCAGAGTGGTTGCAGCAACTACAGTTGTGCATTGCACGGGATGGACAACATGTAGAACATGGGTTGTAGCAGTCAGTATGAAGGTAATTTCCCAACTTTCAACATTAATAACCTCTACACTGTACAAGATAGACAAAACCAAGTTACACCACTAAATTCCAGATCTCAAGTGAGTGTTATTTGATGTGCCATACACCCCCCTTCCCATTAAAAAAAAAATATTTGAATCCAAAATGGCAGATTTCAAGATGGCGGCCATGAATGATGTTCACTCCAAAAGTTGCGGCCCCACATCAAACCTAGGTTCCCATATCACATTTCAATTTTCCCTTTGATCTTCCAACTTATGAAGGTGTCCAAGGACTTTGACTCACCCTGTATATGTAACTGCCTCCTAAAATCATGTTTCAGTTTTCTGCTATTATCAGGAAAGTACAAGCAATATTACACGGTATCCATCATGAATACTTATTTAGCTGCAAAAATATATTTTCCTCCTACCAACTATTACAAAATTAACATGCATTTCGCACAGTTTCTTCCTATTTCAATGTCATGTGAAGTACGGAAATTTGTTGTGGATTATTATACAAGAGGTAGTCATAAAATAATCTCAATGATTTTTGCCTATAGGCATTGATACTCACAAGATATAAATTATAGGAACTCAAAGACCTTTGAGGATGGTTTAATTTCACGTGTGAAGTCGGATAATGAATGACAAAAGGAATATTTCCTTGTGTGATATAATTACAAATTAACAACTTTCTGATGTTTTTACTTCCTTTACCTGTACTGTGAAATATTGCTTCTTGCCACATTTCATGTTTCTATGTCGTTGGGAAGTACCCTATAGGTTTTAATGAGAGAGTCTGTGAGTATCAAGAAATGTAACAAATGGCCATATCTTTTGATTACATTGATGCAGATGCTTAACTTTTTTACATCACCAAAGGACCACAGACTTCAGTATGTGGCATACATTTCAGCTTGATACATTCAACCATTCCTGACAAAAAGGGGTCTTAACTGGGGACAGAAAGACTGTCTGATAACAAATGACAAAAAAATTGCTTTCTTGAGGTAAAATTAAAAATTAACATTTTCAGATCTTTTCCTTTGGTTGTAGTGTGAAACCTTGCTTCTTTGCTAGTTTTATGATTCTACATCAACAAGAAGTACTGTAAATATGCGACAAAAATGATTGCACTGACTTACTCAACGTTTTTACACCACTAAAGACCATAGACCTATTTATGTGACATAAATTTCAGCTTGATATGTCTACCCATTCCTGATGAAAAGGGTTTTTAACAGTCAGTCAGTCAGACAGACAACAAAATGATCCTATGTGGATGCCATTTCTACTGTTTGAGGTACGGGACCATTAAAATTAAATTGTGTGATTAATTATTTGTTTGTCTGCAGGTATATGTCTGCACGCCTGGTATAGATGGCTAAGAAGACATCTCAACTGACCTGAGAAAGCAGCAATATTTCCACTGCTATCAGAAATTAATTACTACACAATACTTCCTGTGCTCAATAGATTGTGTCATTTTGTTTGGGATGCCTCTAAGTGTCATGCAATGTGCTGTGCACAGGGATTTTAATGTGTATCAAGACTGCAAACAAACAAATATTTAATTATGTAACTTTTTCTAGGTGATAATTAAAACTCATATATGAGAGTAATTTGTGATCTGTGGAGTTCAACATTCCATCAAATCCATACAGTGTAATGTAAAAATTCTGACACTGAATTACAAGATTATGGAAAAACACTGCAAGAAGAGACAATCACTCACCCCACAGAAGAAGTGGTGAAAGATTGGTGCAGGCTTTCCTCACACTATGTTTTGTATTCCATTTAAGATATTTTTTACAGTTTTAAGTTCATATATTTTAAGAAAACAAACTTACACAAGTGAGTGAAAAAATTGAGTGTTGGCTTCAAAGTATAATGAGTATAGAGGCAAAGGACAATAGGAAAGTTTGCAATAAATTATAAATTATTAAACCATTTAATATTATTTTCCACTACAGCTCAACATTGTTTCCCATTCTTATCAGTTCACTATTTAATATTAGAAAGACTACTACAGATCAAGACAGTCAAAGGTGGTAGTGATGGTGGTATTAGTTGTAGTTGTAGTAGTAGTAGTGGTAGTAGTAGTAGTGGAGGTGGTTGTTGTGTTCGGCCCAAGGATTGGTTTGATACAGCTCTCCATAGTAGTTTATATTGTGTAAGCCTTTTCATCTCTGAATAACCAACAACTGTAGCCCATATAAACTTGAACCTGCCTATTGTAGTTACATCTTCATCTCCTTCTTTCAGTCACTTTGTGTCATACATTTCTTCTCTTTCCAACTCAATTCACTATCTCTTCACTAATTATCCAATCCACTCATCTAACCTTCAGTATTTTTCTCTAGCACTACATTTCAATAGCTTTTATTCTTTTTTTGTCTGCACGTTTATAATCCAAAGTTTGCTTCCACGTAATGCTTCACTCCAGAAAAAGACTTCCTAAATCTTAAGTTTCCATTAGATGTTAAAATATTTGTCTTTTTCAGAAATAATTTTCTTGCAATAGTCAGTTTGCATTTTATATCTTCTCTGCTTCAGTCATCATCATTTACTTCAGTCCAAGTAGCAAAACTCATCTACAATTCTTTTAGTTTCTCGTTTCCTTACCTAGTTTCCTACGCACTGCCCGATTTATTCAACTACACTCCATTCTCTTTACTTTCCTTTATTTTACTTTATATGTATCATATATAGATATTAATCTACTTCTATATTTTTGAGACCCTGAAGTGTGTGCACAAAAATTAAGAATCACACAGGAAGAGAGACTTTTCAAGAATAGTTCTTACCATCTGGACACAGGAGTTCAAAATCATCAGTGAGAGTATTGCGAGCCCACCATTCTCTGCGCTTGCCATCAGTGTTTTCCATTACAGTTGTGTGTTTCACAAAGGCAACATCTCCACCCCCTTCAACCAAGCAGCGGAAAGCTCCTGTAATTAAGATAGAGACCTGCTGTTCAAATTTTCATATCATTCTGTAAAACATATCACATCATCTGATACAAACACAATACAATGACAACAATAAAGTTTAACACGAAAATTGAGACATTTGTGATACCATGGTAAAACCATAATTGTAGACATACATTATTTTCTGGTCGTAACATGTAATTTTACATGCCATGGCAATGTCAACGAAGTACAAATTACAGCATTATTTGTGCACACAGAAGTTTTTTTTATGCTAGTCTACAATTAATACTTGTAACGGAGCAATAATTCACTTCAGAGTGGACAGCTGGTTTTACATGCACTTTACAACTGCACTTATTTCTAGCACATGATGGTTGCTTACACCGTTATTCATGTTAAATCCAAGTTACACAAACATTTGTGGATAAGTCACTGCTTTTTAACAATATTTCCAGGCAACATCTTAAGATCAATTGGCAGAGCTCTGCTGTAATCATTGCACAGCTTTCTGTATTGGTATGATTACCAACCACCAGTCAACCATGATAAATGGCCACCACCAAACTGGTGAAAAGGAAAATGAGCCACCCTGTGACGTAACATGTCACCGAACATAACATGCTTGATATTACTGGCTGCTTCACAACCTGGGTCATCTGAATCCTCCCCTGCACCGCCAGCTTTTCTGAACTGCTCATATGGGACATTCTACACTCCCAAAACCATC
Source organism: Schistocerca cancellata (assembly GCF_023864275.1). NCBI lineage: Eukaryota > Metazoa > Arthropoda > Insecta > Orthoptera > Acrididae > Schistocerca > Schistocerca cancellata. The sequence continues at coordinate 743,090,053 of NC_064628.1, read as the reverse complement.
CTGGCCTCAACCTATGATAACCTAGTGTCATTATGCCCTCCACCCAACAGTTTCTGACCCCTCTATCCTATAACCTCCTTCCAGCTCATGTCCCCTCACTCTCAATGTGTGCCGCTCCCTGCCAAGGCAACCACCAGTCTTTTCCGCTCTCTGCACCTCGCCTTTTCCACTCCCTCACCCAAGGCCTCCAAACACTGCCCCTGGCAGCCTTGTCCTGCCAAGTTCTAATCCCTGCATGCTTCACTAGACAGCACTCTTCTCTCCCCGACCTGCACTATGTTACCCCTTCGCCTTTGCTGCTCAAATCCTGATAGCCACTTTCATTCAACTCAAGTGTTGCTGTCAGACCAGAGCGGCAGTAGATACTCTTGTGTGTGAGGTGTGCCTGCTTGTGTGAATGAGTGTGTGTTTTACTTTCCTTTCTGAAGAAGGATGTGGCCAAAAACTTTGTGCGTAACAGTCTTTTTGTTGTACCTGTGTCATCTTTATAGTGGGTAGCAATCTATCCTTTTCATAACTGTTGATATTCCAGCCTGGACTTTCCACTGTTTGATTTAGTTTGATATCTTAGCTTGACAAAGGACTGAATTTCTTTTTGTTATTCATCACAGTTACTGCGCTAAATCAAATTAAGTAAAGCATTGCACAAAATTTTATAGAGCTTGCAGAGGTAAAAATGCATTGCCTAAACTTTGTGTATGGTTGATTTTAGGACATATGAGGTGCTACCCAAAATTTTAGAGACTGGTGCTGCCATCTGTTGAAAACCTTACCTTTCGACTAATGGTCACCATCACCCTAGGAGTAGTTCCCATCCGCACGTACACACCGGTCCCAGCACTTCTGCCACTGGTCAAATGTTTTCTGGAAGTCCTGTTCTTTGAGAGTGTTTATCACCGCCAGCGTTGCTTCCTGAATCCTCTCTAGAGTGTTGAACCAACGAAGGCCTTTCAACTTGAGTTTCAGTTTTGGGAATAGCACGAAGTCGCAAAGTGTCAAATCTGGCGAGTACGGTGGGTGGGGTACAACCGCTATGTTGTTTTTTGCCAAAAAGGTCATGGTGAGCAAGGATGTGAGCCAGAGCGCATTGTCACGATGCAGCAGCCAGTTCCTTGGCGCTAAAGTTCGGGCCGTCGGCGGCACATGTTTTCATGGAGCCATCGTGAAACATCACAGTAGATGCGGAATTCCGTGTCTGGTTGGGTGGGACGAATTCTTTGTACACAATTCGCTTGGTATAAACAAAACGATGATCATGCTCTTCACCTGTCTCACTTTTTTGGGTCTTGGAAAGCCTGGGCTCTTCCACCGGGACAATTGTTGCTTTGTCTCTGGAACATAACCGTAAATCCAGCTCTCGTCACCGGTGATATTCCCGAGATTCGCACAGAATCGCTGTTCTGTTCGCAGATCCATCGTAAAATCGCCACACACCAAACACAGAGTATTACGGAAATCACTGTGGACACGCAACACGTCCTCCCAGCTGAATGCTACTCCACACACTGACTCGTCAGATATGCAGCTCTCGCCACGTAGCAGTGCAAAGCTCTACTACTCCAACTTTCCAGATGGCAGCACCAGCTCTGAAAATTTTGGATTTCGCCTCGTACATCGTTGTGTATGAAATGTAGATAACGTACGGAAATTTTATTTCAAATTGAGAGAAGAACGATATCGCATTTTGTTCTAGAATTATTGTTCTTACATTCAGTGGACGGTTTCATGTAGTGTGCCCAGTTCTGTCCATGAGGACTTGCTGCCTGCTGTGAAACATTTAACATCCAATTTTAAGAAAACTATTCCATGAAAAGAGGAAGGAGGAAATAAGATTCTAAAACTAAGGCACGATGTTGTACATGTGCCACACCCAAAGAACTAAATTCTACATGAGACACGCAATACTTCCCTTGCACATAGATTCCTTTGATACCTACAAGAAAGGTAAGATTTCAGTTGTATGTACTACAGTGAAATGATTATGGATGATAGTTTTCTAAACTTAATTCCTGGCATTATACCTTACTAAGACTAAAACTATCATGTATCTATCGAAAGTATCAACAAGTTAAAAAATAAAGCTAATAAATATTCACAAGAGATCTTTTTTTCTTTCATTTAAAATTAATGTTAGGTTTACACTGAAAATTAAAAACTGGAAATAGCCAAATGGAATACAAACAAATCACAATAAAATGCTGTTCAGTATTAATGCAAAGTGCCACTGAGTAATTCTCCTCAAAAGTGAACGGCAGGAAACACACTTACCAAAATGGCCTAAGTTGATACACAGCAGTGCAGCCACACAAGTGAGCTGCAGCATTTTCAGCCCTATAATTTTAGTGTCGAGTCATGTTACTAACAAAGCAAGGCCAAGAAAGTGCTAAATGTTGAAGGTGATACATTTTAAAACTCGACAAAAATGTCAGCTCCAACTTCTAGTACAGTACTCTCTTCCCATCTGGTGCACTGGGATTCACTCTAATTACAATAAAACATGCCTGTGCGTAACATACTTTTGCAAGTTGCAATAAGGATAGTTAATGCATGGACAAAATGAGTACTGCTGTGGTAATTAATTTGTATGTGGAGAAGAAAAGAATCTATATACATGTCCGAAAGAACAGATACCATCGGTGACCATGCAGCTCGTTGGAATGAAATTACAATGAAATGAACACCCTTAGCTGCTTACATGCGTTGACATACGTCAACGAGGACAGATGAAAATGTGTACCCAGACCAAGGACTCAAACCCGGGATCTCCTGCTTACATGGCAGATGCTCTATCCATCTGAACCACCGAGGATAGCGCGACTGCAGGGATTTATCTCTGGCATGCCTCCAACGAAACCCACATTCTCAATGTATTGTCCCGCACTACATTCGTAGTGCCACCACCCATTATACTCATTACTCGCGGCACGATATATACTCAATAGTACGTAATAATACGTAACCCACTTCCAACCCATAACCAAAAATTTTTTTTTTTTCCGCTTTCAACACTACCGCTGCTATAAAATCCACCGTTTTCAGTTCACAAACAGTTCCTTTCAGCTATTAAACAACCTTTTCGGCTAGTTTTAATATCTTTTGCTTCATTTCCATTTCCGTTTTTCTCACATCATCGATCATTTTTAGCCGCTCCCCACAGGTTTTAACGTCATTATTTCTTCATCAGACAATTGTTAGCTTCATTTCCATAATCTGCCACCACCAAACCACCCTTTTAATACATCCTCACGTAGTTTTTTCGAAATTTTCCCGTATTTCTCCACCCTTTAACGTGTTTTGGCGGCAACACAACCACCTAACCTTTATGCACATCATTATCTACCTACACAAGTTCACCACAGGATCAACATAGCCCAGCTCTAACCAACCCTTTTTCGCCTTTTTTCACACCAGATCTCCATTTGCTTTCTAGTTTTACCTTTATCTCTCCCCATATATTTTTATATTTATTTTCATTTTCATTTCAGCCTCGTGTTCCACTTTCCACCTTCCAGTACCATGTCACCCTCACAACACCTCCACAACGAGCCCATTAAGTTTTATTTACATTCCCTCCGCAAACATGCCTTCGCCCTAACCAGATTACACTCCCATATTTTATTTTCTCAGGCTTGTCTGACATTTGGCATCACCCCCAAAGGCCTCACACTTTAAGGTCCCATCTCTGGCTGCAACCCTTCTTTCCATCAGTCCCTATACCAGTTCCAAACCGAACAATCCATTGCCCTCACCCACCTAATCCTTCACCTACACATCCACTCAGTCAATCAACACACCCATCAACTCCTGTCCCTAATAAAAGTCCTCAATCTTTCCTCCCCCACATCCACACCGGTTGTTCAGAGCATCCTCCTACAGGCCAACCGCAAATTAGAACAGCATGCCACCCTCCACCTTAAAAAACTATCCAATCTCCTGGTTTCCCACCTCCGGAAAGGCAACTCACTCACCCTTCACAACCTTTCCAGCAAACCTCAACCTCCTCTCATTGCACACAAACCCAGTCTCTCCCATCTACTCAATCTCCCACTTCCAGCTCCACTCCCTCCAAAACCTCAAAATTCCAATCAACACAATCTGGAACCACAACACCCCAATTCAGTAGTTAACCTCTCCTCCAAACCTCTCTCCCAATCCGAAACCTCTATCCTATCCAAAGGCCTCACCTTCAGCCCCACTCCCAGATTTAACCAAACAGCCCTTGTCAAAGATTTACTGTCCTACACCCGTACTCTCTGCTGGAAATATCACTTTGCCACGAAGAAAAATGATCCTAATCCTACTCCTAATGATCCAACTCCCCAAGATACTATCCAAATTGAACCATGCCTGGAACAGTTCCGTCCTCCGTCACAGCAGGACCCACTTCCTCTTCCTCAAAATCACCCTCTCCTAACCTTCCAGGAATTTCTGACTTCCAGCCTTGCCTCACAATCCTTCTTAAAAAACCTTAATCCTACTCCCAACATCACCACTGCTGAAGCCCAGGCTATCCGTGATCTGAAGGCTGACCGATCCATCGTCATTCTTCCAGCGGACAAGGGTTCCACGACTGTGGTACTTGATCGTCGGGAGTATGTGGCTGAGGGACTGCGTCAGCTTTCAGACAACACTACTTACAAAGTTTGCCATGGTAATCCCATTCCTGATGTCCAGGCGGAGCTTCAAGGAATCCTCAGAACCTTAGGCCCCCTACAAAACCTTTCACCTGACTCCATCAACCTCCTGACCCCACCAACACCCCGCACCCCTACCTTCTTCCCAAAATTCACAAACCCAATCATCCCGGCCGTCCCATTGTAGCTGGTTACCAAGCCCCCACAGAACGCATCTCTGCCTACGTAGATCAACACCTTCAACCCATTACATGCAGTCTCCCATCCTTCATCAAAGACACCAACCACTTTCTCGAATGCCTGGAATCCCTACCCAGTCTGTTACCCCCGGAAACCATCCTTGTAACCATTGATGCCACTTCCTTATACACAAATATTCCGCATGTCCAGGGCCTCGCAGCGATGGAGCACTTCCTTTCACGCCGATCACCTGCCGCCCTACCTAAAACCTCTTTCCTCATTACCTTAGCCAGCTTCATCCTGACCCACAACTTCTTCACTTTTGAAGGCCAGATATACCAACAATTAAAGGGAACAGCCATGGGTACCAGGATGGCCCCCTCGTACGCCAACCTATTCATGGGTCGCTTAGAGGAAGCCTTCTTGGTTACCCAGGCCTGCCAACCCAAAGTTTGGTACAGATTTATTGATGACATTTTCATGATCTGGACTCACAGTGAAGAAGAACTCCAGAATTTCCTCTCTAACCTCAACTCCTTTGGTTCCATCAGATTCACCTGGTCCTACTCTAAATCCCATGCCATTTTCCTTGACGTTGACCTCCACCTGTCCAATGGCCAGCTTCACACGTCCGTCCACATCAAACCCACCAACAAGCAACAGTACCTCCATTATGACAGCTGCCACCCATTCCACATCAAACGGTCCCTTCCCTACAGCCTAGGTCTTCGTGGCAAACGAATCTGCTCCAGTCCGGAATCCTTGAACCATTACACCAACAACCTGAAAACAGCTTTTGCATCCCGTAACTACCCTCCCAACCTGGTACAGAAGCAAATAACCAGAGCCACTTCCTCATCTCCTCAAACCCGGAACCTTCCACAGAAGAACCCCAAAAGTGCCCCACTTGTGACAGGATACTTTCCGGGACTGGATCAGATTCTGAATGTGGCTCTCCAGCAGGGATACGACTTCCTCAAATCCTGCCCTGAAATGAGATCCATCCTTCATGAAATCCTCCCCACTCCACCAAGAGTGTCTTTCCGCTGTCCACCTAACCTTCATAACCTCTTAGTTCATCCCTATGAAATCCCCAAACCACCTTCCCTACCCTCTGGCTCCTACCCCTGTAACCGTCCCCGGTGTAAAACCTGTCCCATGCACCCTCCCACCACCACCTATTCCAGTCCTGTAACCCGGAAGGTGTACACGATCAAAGGCAGAGCCACGTGTGAAAGCGCCCACGTGATTTACTAACTGACCTGCCTACACTGTGAAGCGTTCTATGTGGGAATGACCAGCAACAAACTGTCCATTCGCATGAATGGACACAGGCAGACAGTGTTTGTTGGTAATGAGGATCACCCTGTAGCTAAACATGCCTTGGTGCACGGCCAGCACATCTTGGCACAGTGTTACACCGTCCGGGTGATCTGGATACTTCCCACTAACACCAACCTGACAGAAGTCCGGAGATGGGAACTTGCCCTTCAGCATATCCTCTCTTCTCGCTATCCGCCAGGCCTCAACCTCCGCTAATTTCAAGTTGCCGCCGCTCATACCTCACCTGTCATTGAACAACATCTTTGCCTCTGTACTTCCGCCTCGACTGACATCTCTGCCCAAACTCTTTGCCTTTACAAATGTCTGCTTGTGTCTGTGTATGTGTGGATGGATATGTGTGTGTGTGTGTGTGCGCGAGTGTATACCTGTCCTTTTTTCCCCCTAAGGTAAGTCTTTCCGCTCCCGGGATTGGAATGACTCCTTACCCTCTCCCTTAAAACCCATATCCTTTTGTCTTTCCTTCTCCTTCGCTCTTTCCTGACGAGGCAACCGTTGGTTGCGAAAGCTAGAATTTTGTGTGTATGTTTGTGTGTCTATCGACCTGCCAGCGCTTTTGTTTGGTAAGTCTCATCATCTTTCTTTATATATATATATATATATATACATATATATATATATATATATATATAATAGAGGGAAACATTCCACGTGGGAAAAATATATTTAAAAAGAAAGATGATGAGACTTACCAAACAAAAGCGCTGGCAGGTCGATAGACACACAAACAAACACAAACATACACACAAAATCTAGCTTTCGCAACCAACGGTTGCCTCGTCAGGAAAGAGGGAAGGAGAAGGAAAGACAAAAGGATATGGGTTTTAAGGGAGAGGGTAAGGAGTCATTCCAATCCCGGGAGCGGAAAGACTTACCTTAGGGGGAAAAAAGGACAGGTATACACTCGCACACACACACATATCCATCCATACATACATACAAGACACAAGCAGACATTTGTAAAGGCAAAGAGTTTCAGATTATGGAAATGAAGCAACAATTGTCTGATGAAGAAATAATGACGTTAAAACCTGTGAGAAGCGGCTAAAAATGATCGATGATGTGAGAAAAACGGAACTGGAAATAGAGCAAAATATATTAAAACTAGCCGAAAAGGTTGTTTAATAGCTGAAAGGAACTGTTTGTGAACTGGAAACGGTGGATTTTATAGCAGCGGTAGTGTTGAAAGCGGAAAAAAAAATTTTGGTTATGGTTTGGAAGTGGGTTACGTATTATTACGTATTATTGAGTATATATCGGCGGGATAAAATTGTATACTGGATTACGGTAAAAAAAGGAGAAGGTGAATAGAAAGTAAAACTGCTGGCAAAAACAGAAGGAGGAAATAAGATGACAGAAAAGACTACGAAATGTAACAGTGACAATAACAATAACAATAACAAACGTGATTGTTGGGTTCAAATTAATGATATGAATATAATAGAGGGAAACATTCCACGTGGGAAAAATATATTTAAAAAGAAAGATGATGAGACTTACCAAACAAAAGCGCTGGCAGGTCGATAGACACACAAACAAACACAAACATACACACAAAATCTAGCTTTCGCAACCAACGGTTGCCTCGTCAGGAAAGAGGGAAGGAGAAGGAAAGACAAAAGGATATGGGTTTTAAGGGAGAGGGTAAGGAGTCATTCCAATCCCGGGAGCGGAAAGACTTACCTTAGGGGGAAAAAAGGACAGGTATACACTCGCACACACACACATATCCATCCATACATACATACAAGACACAAGCAGACATTTGTAAAGGCAAAGAGTTTCAACTCTTTGCCTTTACAAATGTCTGCTTGTGTCTTGTATGTATGTATGGATGGATATGTGTGTGTGTGCGCGAGTGTATACCTGTCCTTTTTTCCCCCTAAGGTAAGTCTTTCCGCTCCCGGGATTGGAATGACTCCTTACCCTCTCCCTTAAAACCCATATCCTTTTGTCTTTCCTTCTCCTTCCCTCTTTCCTGACGAGGCAACCGTTGGTTGCGAAAGCTAGATTTTGTGTGTATGTTTGTGTTTGTTTGTGTGTCTATCGACCTGCCAGCGCTTTTGTTTGGTAAGTCTCATCATCTTTCTTTTTAAATATATATATATATATATATATATATATATATATATATATATATATATATATATATATATATATATATAATAGAAGGAAACATTCCACGAAGGAAAAATATACCTAAAAACAAAGATGATGTGACTTACCAAATGAAAGTGCTGGCACGTCGACAGACACACAAACGAACACAAACATACACACAAAATTCAAGCTTTCGCAACAAACTGTTGCCTCATCAGGAAAGAGGGAAGGAGAGGGAAAGACGAAAGGATATGGGTTTTAAGGGAGAGGGTAAGGAGTCATTCCAATCCCGGGAGCGGAAAGACTTACCTTAGGGGGAAAAAAGGACAGGTATACACACACACACACACACATATCCATCCATGTGTGCGAGTGTATACCCGTCCTTTTTTCCCCCTAAGGTAAGTCTTTCCGCTCCTGGGACTGGAATGACTCCTTACCCTCTCCCTTAAAACCCACATCCTTTCGTCTTTCCCTCTCCTTCCCTCTTTCCTGATGAGGCAACAGTTTGTTGCGAAAGCTTGAATTTTGTGTGTATGTTTGTGTTCGTTTGTGTGTCTGTCGACCTGCCAGCACTTTCATTTGGTAAGTCACATCATCTTTGTTTTTAGGTATATATCACTAACAAACACACAAAATTCAAGCTTTCGCAACATAACGGTTGCTTCGTCAGGAAAGAGGGAAGGAGAGGGAAAGACGAAAGGATGTGGGTTTTAAGGGAGAGGGTAAGGAGTCATTCCAATCCCGGGAGCGGAAAGACTTACCTTAGGGGGAAAAAAGGACAGGTATACACTCGCACACACACACATATCCATCCGCACATACACAGACACAAGCAGACATTTGTAAAGGCAAAGAGTTTGGGCAGATATATATATATATATATATATATGGTATCTGTTGTCCGAATGAACAGATACTATCGATGACCATGCTGCTCGTTGGAATGAAATTACAATGAAATGAACACCCTTAGCTGCTTACAGGCACTGACATACATCAACGGGGACAGATGAAAATGTGTGCCCCGACCGGGAATCAAACCCGGGATCTCCTGTTTACATGGCAGATGCTCTATCCATGTGAGCCACTGAGGATAGCGTGACTGCAGGGATTTTCACCTGACCCCGTTGACGTATGTCAATGCCTGTAAGCAGCTAAGGGTGTTCATTTCATTGTAATTCCAGAAAAGAATCTGTGGCTTTCTGGGAATTGTTATAAGATGTTTGCTGGGGTATATTACAGACATTAATATTCAGATAAAATAGACAAAGTTTGCAAAAAATATGATTTACTATTATCAGTTTTGCTCATAAAATGTGAACGTCATCAGATAATCTTTGCCCTGGTGGCAACACTTTCAGAAGTGGTTTTAACCCCTATGTTTTTATACCAGGGCACTGAATCTCTGATGACACTAGCATGTATCAAGCAAATCAAGTAATAGTGAACCAACTTGTGCGAGACCTGTGACTGTTTTACCTGGATATTAATTACAACAGTCACCATGTCCGCTGCAGGCAATTCCTGTGCTTTTTAATGCTACAGACATATTCAAATTGTGATCAGGGATGGGTAATGGGAGGTGGAGGGAGGAGGGGGAGGGGAAGGGGGAGGGGAAGGAGGGGGAGGAGGGGGAGGAATTGCAAGATGTTGCTGGCAGCTGGTAACTGACATTGTGCACTGGAGTGCAAGAGAAATTCCAGAAAAAGATTGGAGACACTGTCTGGTACTTTTCTGCAGAGGCTTAATCCTTTCTTGGCTGCTAACAGCAGATACACCACCCCTGTCCCGGTAATATTTGTCCATGAATAGTGATAAAACCAAACAAAACTATGTCATAAATTGAATACTAGCATAAGGGCCACCTCTTGCACTGTCTGCCTCCTGCAGAGACATATGATTAGTACAACAAAATTATTGATTTCTCAGATTCTAAATCACTCTCTCATAGTAGGACATTATCTGACAATTCAAATGCCTTGAACTGCAGTTACTGAACTGGAAAAGAAGTGAAGTGGTGCAGGAGGAACATCTGATTACTTTGGTGTTGCTGAAGAACAAATTGAGAATTTAGCTGAGATACTGAACTGAGTCTAATGAATGGCCAGATGTTAAAAAATATCGTTCAGGGTCTGAAAAGCATAAAATATTGCCACATCAGAAAATGTCACTCCACGTCTGTGACAGGACTAACATGTGGGGTAGTCCTGCCACAGACCCACCAAAGGCAGGGCCGCCTGTGAAAGCACCCATGTGGTATACCAACTTAGCTGCAACCACTGTGCAGCTTTTTATAAGGTGTGTTCAAAAGGGTCTGAACTTTTGAAATAGCAGAGGGAGTTTGCTGTGGCTACTGAGCACACCTAGTGGCAGGTTTAGACAACAGACTGGCATTAGCATTGAAGTGAACATGTGCACCAGCTTTTCGTCAGACTAACAAAGTGACAACGTAAGAACTTGAAGAACAACATGTTTGTGTGAAGTTTGCTATGAATTTGACAAACTTTTACAGACCTGATTGCTTAATCAAGCAAATGGGGAAGAATGTCAGTCGGTATGTATACCAGGCCTGGAAAACTTTCCACATCAGCAGATAACGACAATGTCGAGAAAGTTCATTCTGTAATTCGTGGATAGTGTTGTTTAACTGTTTGAGCAGCTACTCACAAAATGGGAATCAGTGTAGGATCATGCTATGAAATTGTGAAAGAGAAACTTGTGATACTTTGTGTCAGTGTATACAGGGACAAGGAAAAAAAAATTGACGGTTTTTTCCCGGATTTCCCAGTTAGAAATACATTTTCCCCTGGGTGAGAGTGTATTTTCCCTTATCAATCCTTTGAATGGTTATGGTTTTATACACGGACATACAGTTTCCCGGCACTTTAGAAAATGAAACTCAGGAAAAGAGACACGTTTTGGAAATATCTTTGATGTGCAGCAACATCTACACTGCGTATTTTCGTATTCTGACAGCACACATTGGAATTCCACCAAACACCGCCTGTTACTTTCCAAAACATTGAAATCGAGATTTCGATGTGCTTTTGTAAGCCGTTCATGGCTTATGTCATGTGATCTCGTCAGCCGATGACAGCGGATATTCAGCATACAACATGTGATGTAGTCAGCCAACAGCAACATCACTGTTGAGTAGCACGAACACACAAACAGGAAAAGTTAATAGTTTAAAGTGTTGCTACAAGAAAAGCAAAGCTTTCACATATAATACTGGTCTCAAGCTGCAACAGAAGCTAAGCTTTCACATATACTGTTGATCTTTTTTGCGCGTGTTACACTTTAAGATATATCACACAAATGTGCCAGTAAAATTTTTAATAATGACATATATGTCTGATCTTCACGGTTCGAAATTCTTCTGAATGGCTTGTCATCAAAGAATTAATTTTTAAATGAGAGTCAAACGCTCTGTGATTTAATAAAGTCATGGTACATTCTTGCACATAGCTTAACTTACGTAAAAGGATATTTACTTTGAAAGTAACGCTTTTCAAACCACCATTCGCAATATTTTCCCGCGACCTGTTAGAAATAGATTCATATCAGCAGTTGCCAGAGCGCACAGATAACAGGCGACACCGCGCTTGGGTAGCTATCATGACATAGGAAGTCCGTATGTACGAACATGTAAAACATTGAAAGATCATACATTGTCATAAAAGAAACAAGACATTAAAGGATACTGCAAGAGCATCAGAATTTCGTGAACCATATTAAAATGTGCACATTCGCATGTCCAGATTCCCAATGAAACAGACCTCGACCTGATATTAAGCTTTTCAGTGTGGTTTTCGGGATGTAAATTTTCTTGGAGCACCGATACTGTATTAAATCATGCTTGGGTCTTTATTATGGCATAATGCCGTATGTGCTAGAAAATGGGAACGTGCACTTGAAATGCAACGAACTGTTGAAACTAGGCAGTACTGTGGAATTATACATTTCGTTTCAAATACATTGACTGCCTCTGCAGAAAAGGTTAACAAAAGCCTAATTTCTTTCGCAAACAGACAAAAATAACTTCATTGTTCCACAAGGTGATTAATGCTTGACTGTCAGAAAGGTGGAAATACAATAAAATCTGAAACTAATGACATATTTCAGCCTTCCGTAATTATGTGAATGTGTTTTAATTCACTTGATAGCTCCCAGCCACAGATATCCGTTTTGTTTTCATTTGACGTGAGAGTAAACGAAGGGGAAACAGCAAAATCACTAAATGTAAACACGGATCATGTGGAGTCTACGCACTATAGCTCAGACTGCTCTGCGCATCAGCCCCGAATCTACGACATTTGCGAACCGGGTCAATATTTTAAAAAAAATCGAATTTTCAAAATACGTTAATCTTGTAGCGCATATCTTTCTGAAAAGTCTGAAACATAAAACATATGTATTCGAGGAAATGTAATTCATATTATTTGGTCTTAAGTATGCCAAAGTGCAGTGCTACGCCTCTTCATAAAGCATTTTTCTACCGTACGTCCAAACTATAATCAGGAGAGTGGAAATTGAAATGTCCTGTGGTGTCTCTCCTGCTCCCAGTCGGCCGGTTTGACAGCATGTCCCTCCTTAAAAAAAATCTCACAATTAATAGCGGATGGGTTTATTTGTAATCGAGAGAACAAGAAGTCTTCACAAAATCTGAACTCTTTATTGCATAATAGCTAATAATTTGCTGTTTTGCATGACATAAAATTAAATATAGGATATATAAAACCAATACTGACAAGAGATAAGCAAGAAATTACACATTTCTTCAAACCTTAGCTCCTAGCATTTTTTCCTCTTTAATCTTGCGACAGCTTTACATGGCGTGCTTTCCTTTCTGCGAAAGAATCTATTACCTCATCAAAGTTCGTCAAACGTTTTGCTACATGAAAAATCAAAATGTCATTATCTAATACTGAAAAAGCTATTAATACAAATAATACCCAAGACTGGTGTGGTTTCTCGATCTGATTACATCTATTTTGTCACTGTCTGCTAGATAAAACAAAATAGGCCTTTCTAATATATGTTTCTGAAAGTATTTGTATGGAGTGTATCCATGTATGGAAGTGAAATAATGGACGATAACTAGAACAGAATAGAAGCTTTTGAAATGTGGTGCTACAGAAGAATGCTTAAGATTAGATGGGTAGATCATATAACTAATGAGGAGGTATTGAATAGGATTGGGGAGAAGAGAAGTTTGTGGCACAGCTTGACTAGAAGGAGGGATCGGTTGGTAGGACGTGTTCTGAGGCATCAAGGGATCACCAATTTAGTATTGGAGGGCAGCGAGGAGGGTAAAAATCGTAGAGGGAGACTAGAGATGAATACACTAAACAGATTCAGAAGGATGTAGGTTGCAGTAGGTACTGGGAGATGAAGCAGCTTGCACAGGATGGAGTAGCGTGGAGAGCTGCATCAAACCAGTCTCAGGACTGAAGACCACAACAACAACAACAACAACAACAACATGGCAGCAATTTTGTAACACACCAAATAAACGAGACTGTTTCGGCACAAATGGCCATTTTTATAACATGACAGAATATAATCCAATAAGTACCCATATCAAATGTCTATTAGGCCTACTACAAGCAAAAAGCTTTATGTTAGGAAATAGTTTCACATTTCATTCATACGCACCAGCTTCTCAAGCATGAGATCGAAAAGTAGTATTACAAAATTTTTACATAAATTTGGAATCGTCTTATTCTTCCGTAATTTGTGTGATGTCCCCGTTTCTTCTCCTTCCTAGTTCTAACAAACAATCTTGTCATCGCCAATTCTGTAGCTATTGCTGCCACTGTCAAAATCTGTTCGCCGATTAACTTCACTAACCCTGCCAGAATCACATGTTTAGTTATCCCGCGATTATTTTCTGGTTAGGCATTATTATGTGTTCGAACAACACGTTTTCCGCATTACTTCCATGCGGCTGCTAGCCCGGGACTGTACTACTGGTCCTTACCAGTGTAGCAATCTAGCCAGGATTTCGCAAGTAATTATAACAACACTGATCATTCGCAAACCCAATCAACCACACAATCAGACAGTGATTGGCATTCATTCGTTCGGCTTTACTCCCTCAGCTCGTATGGCCCTGTCCCCTTTTGTCCACGAAAAGTTTATTTCTAGATGCAACGAGGATTCTCCTGACAGAGACATCACGTACACTATGCATGCATTCAAAAGTCAACTTATGATTCAGTCAGAAATCAACTTAAAATGTGTTCAACAATGTTCAAAAACTAACAGGGAACCGTTTCAAAATGATATGAATAATTGATAGGCAAACATGCGCTAGATATGCTACGAGCTTTGTGAAACAAGTCTTTTTTACTCAAGAATATGAATTTGGCACCCCCTTTCCCTGGTAGCATCTAGATGCTTGCAGCGACTGCTTGCTCAGCCAACAGCCACATTCCTGTTTCCAGAAGCGGGAGAATCTACTACTCAAATGTGACTCAACTGCGCATGCGTATGAGCCTGTACGTAACTGCTAAAACAAATCAAATGTAAACAATTGCAACTTCACGCTCATTGGAGGCAATTTGTTATTGTGAAGTACTGCACAGTCTTCCTAAAACCTCTCTCACATTTTCAATTGGCAGACGCTTGCATGATCACTCTGTGTAGTTGTTGTATATGGCGCATTTCCTTTGCAAATTTAAGTTATTTTCGGTTTTTTTCTCTCATTTATGTTTTATTGTTGAAGTAGTATTCTGCAGTAGCGGCATACAGTAATATCCTTTGTTAGAGTATCAGTTCTTACCAGTGAAAAATACAAAAATTTAACTGAAAACTAAAACAATGAAAAATTCCCGGAATTCTAAAAATATCCCGGGTTTTCCCTGTTTTCTTCCGGATGAAAAAATTCCCGGGTTTTCCCGGTTCTCCCAGGTTGTATACACCCTGAACATTAGTGCTGCATTTGTTGACTGATGATCAGACAAGATCAATGTTGAAACTGCCAGGAACTGAGGGCCACTGCAAATGGCAATGACAACTTCCATAAAAACATATACAAGTAAACGTGGCGAGACATGTTTGAGGCTATAACATCGAAACAAAGGTGCAGTGTTTCCACTGCATGGGCATAGGGTCTCCTTGTCCAAAATAAGCAGGAATTGGTCAATTATCAAGGTGATGTTTGCTGTGGTTTTTGATTGCAAATGGAATTTGTACCACCTGGTCAGATGGAAAACAAGGAAATCTACAAGGGAATTTTGGGGGGTTTGAGGGATGCTGCACACAAGAAAAGGTCTGAATTGTGGAGAAACCAGACTTGGATGTTGCATCACGACAATATGCTAGCAGGAGTATTATTCCATGCCCGCAGCTATCTGGCAAAATATCAGATGGCCTTGTAAGCCAAAAACCGGTTAACACAATAAAAGTAATATTGTAGAACAAAAAAAAACTGGTACTTTTCATTTATTATCAGACTCCTGTTATGCCTGCCTCACCCACTTTGTTCTCCGGACCTAGCCCCAGCAGGTTTTTTCCTGTTGGGAATGTTGTACTGATAGTGGGGGGTGGGGGAGGGGGGAGGGAGGGGGATTACTTTGAGGAGAATCTTTGAGTCTTTCCACTGATGCCAGCTTTTTTGAATTGTACGGGTGGGAACTCTCCCAGTAACAAATACTTCATTCTAAGTCCTCTGGCCTCAATCTTTGCTGGGTCCTGTCATCCATCCAGCTCTATAAATTCCCTGCTTCTACGCTGGCCTCACATGTCTTGCAATCCCGCCAGCTCACATGCATAGTCCTTTCTCATTCTCTCCCTTTTTTTTTTACCTCCATCACACCTGCCCAATGCTGTTTATAGCAGTCCACCATCCTGTCCCCATGTCTTTGCACATTCCCACAAAATCTTTCCCCGCCCGTACTCTGCTATTCCTCCCAATTCTCACATCATGACTCTTCTGTACTCCCAGTACACATCTCAGTGGAGGTTGCTGCTCACTGCAGTCAGGCCTAAGTGCCAGGAGACGACAGAGAACGTATGTGCGTAAATGCCTCTGCAGTCAGTGCTTCGTGTCTATGTGATCTCTCGGGTTTTCTCAGTGTAGTTAATTAATAGTGAGCTTCCGAGTGTTCTGTAAGCTGTTTTTTTTCCATTTTATTCACAATATTTCAATTACTGACACAGCCATCTTCTTCAGGTGCTGCAAGTTTCACTGTTACGTATACTTGCTGCCTGGACTCCAATCAAACTATGAACTATTGTTGGTCACTTGCCGCTATTTATAGCCAAATTTGATTCCCAAACCCCTCTATGACCTATGATGCTGTTTTGTTTTTTAAAGCTTGCACTGATATTACATGAAACACAAATTCTCTTAGCTTTTTCCACCACTGGTCGATATATTGGCCAGTAGGATTTTAATAAATTGAGTGGTGGATCCCATGTCCGTGTCCTCTCCGGGGGACACCACCTTGACGAAGCACTGTCCGTGCGGGTGGTAGAGGACCTACTGCCGGAAAGGCCTCAGCGGGTGGATCAGACTAAGTGTGTCCCACAATGTCCCATCTTCCCTATCCACTCCTAGTCCTACCCAACTCCCTGACCCAACCCAAGGTGTGATGCGATCCGTGGCAAGGGGTGCATGGCACATGGAAAGATGTGATGCAAATCGAGCCTAAGGGATAACGGGCAACCTACCTGAGTAAGTAGCCTTACACAGTACGGGGTATTCGTGGTGTGGACCTTGTAGATCCCCAATTCTTGTGGGACCAATATGGACACGACTAAAGAAAACAAAGAGAAACAAACTTAGGGGCAAATGGAGACCTCACATATCCAAACATCTGGGTCAGTACTGATGGAAGGCATTCCCACTACTGAATCAGGGTCTAGACCTAAGCCAGAAGTGGGAACTGTAACCGAGAAGCTAGACCAGATTAAGATCAAAGGCTTGTCTGGAGCCCAGAGGAGGAAACTACTCAGGGAACAGAGGAAAAAGGAAGGGAAAGAATGGCTTCCTAAAGACAAATGGAAGGAATTAAAGGGACTTGAACCTAAGACCCCCAGGAAGAAACTGAATCAGGTTGAAGGGGATACACATACCCCCACTAGATCAGAGACAGACACATACCCCCACTAGATCAGAGACAGGTAGCAAACGGATAAGGGAGGAATCAAAGACTCTCTCCTCCCTGGATAAGCAAGTTCAGGAAAAAACAAAGGCAAGAAATAGGGAAACAGACCTACAGTACAGCAGTCTCTGTTTTTAGGATGGCACTTATCCAGGAAGGCTATCCACTGGTGGCCATCAAGTCACAAGCAGGAGGAATTGGTAGAGATAGCCCTCTTTGAAAAGATTGCGGGGGATGCTGGCCCAGGACCCAACTTCAGCAGGGTTTATCTAGATTATGGTGTCCTCATTTTTGTCTGTGGGGCGTTGCACATGGTGGTATGGCTCAAACACAAGGTGCCCATGATATCACCGTGGGAAGCTGCGAAGCTGCTGGTTAAGACGGCAGCGGAGCTTCTTAAGGCTGCAAAGATATTAATATGGGTACCAAAGATCCTTAAGGAAGTCTCTCGTAAAACTCTGTTCAGAACAATAGGGACCCAGAACCCAAAAGCCTCGACAGAAGACTGGAGAGTGATCAACCAGACGGTTGCACCAGAAGGACGAACTCTGGTAGTGGAGGTCGGAGAGAAGTAACTGAAGGCAATGCAGAAGGAGGACCTGAAATTGTTTTTAGGGTTCTCGCAGGTCACCATCAGGGTTATCAAAGGCGGCAGCAAGACGGAGACTGGAGGTGCTGCAGATTAATCTGTAGCACAGTAAAGGGGCCTCTGCTGCCCTGAGTCGCTGTCTTGGGAGGCAGGAGGTGGACATGGCCCTCATAAAAGAAACCTATTTATATAAAGCGGGTATATGGGCCTCGGTGGCACTGGAGGTAGGCTGATTTATGCTAGAAATGTAAGAAACTCCTGAACATGCATCTATGTAAGAAATGGAATTTCTTTCAGGCCAATGATGAATTTCTGCTCCAGGGACTTAGTGTCCGTTAAAATGCAGCAATGTGAGGTAGGTATCATATGGGAAATTGTCTTGGCCTCAGCATACCTTCC
This sequence comes from Schistocerca cancellata, assembly GCF_023864275.1. NCBI lineage: Eukaryota > Metazoa > Arthropoda > Insecta > Orthoptera > Acrididae > Schistocerca > Schistocerca cancellata. Next base: position 743,071,694 of record NC_064628.1, on the reverse strand, counting down.
TTACGAAGTCAGCTCTCCTCCTCCCTTGGAGGTGAGGAGATCAGTAGAGACTTGCCATCGGCAGGGTGACCAACTGCTGGTGGGATGCGACGCCAATGCCCATAACCTAGTGGGGGGCAGCAAGAACACCAATAGTAGAGGTGAGTACCTTCTTGAATTTCTTTTAACTAACAACTTAAAGGTCCTGAATAGGGGCAATGAACCTACATTCAGGAATAGCAGAAGGGAAGAAGTAATTGACATAACCTTTGGTTCCATGACGATGGGCAGCTATGTCAAACAATGGCATGTGGTGATGGAGCCATCTTCATCAGACCACATGCACATTAAATTCAAGGTTGAAATGGGAATCAGACATACCATGCATGACCTATAGGAATCCCAGGAAAATAGACTGGAAAACATATAGGAGGGCCCTCGGTTTAAGTTTATCGGAAATTAAAACCACGATAAAGAATCTATTAGACTTTGAGGAAGTAGCAGAGGCTGTTACCTCTGCCATAGTGATCTCGTATCAGGACAACTGCACAATCACCAAGAAGTGCACAAATAGGAGTGTGCCTTGGTGAAATAACAATTTGGAAATGCAAAGAAAACAGGTACGGAGACTGTTAAATATTGCAAAACATAAAGGACAATGGCCTAAATATCGTGAGGACCTCGTTAACTACAATCTATCAATCAATCAGACAAGCAAAGAAGGCATCCTGGAAGGCATTCTGTGAGGAAGAGGAGAGCATGGCTGCAAAAGCCAGACTTCACAAGATTCTCACTAGAGTACCAACCAATCCAGGAGGTACATTGAGTAAGGAGGATGGGGAACATACAAAGACAGTACATGAGACGCTGGAACTGCTCCTCAAAACTCACTTTCCTCAGTATGTTCTGCCGGACAACACAGACCAGAATGTGATCCCCGAGAGACAATGGTTCTCGGGCATTCGAAGAGAGGGCTGGGAATTGGCCAAGGAGTGTGTGAACTTTAACAAAATCCAATGGGCGGTGGGAACATTCCAACTGTTCTAGTCACATGGCCCAGACGGAATTTTTCCAGCTCTCCCGCAACATGCAGGAAGGAAGCTCAAAAGAGTCCTATGCAGGCTATTCAGGGTTAGCCTAGCACTAGCTATCATTCCCAATGCTTGGACGGCAGTGAAGGTTGCTTTCATTCCAACGCCAGAGAGAATTGATGACACCAAGGCTAAGGATATTTGACCAATCAGTCTGTCCTCCGCCATTCTCAAAACATTGGAAAAACTCGTTAATGTATATGTTGGGGAGAGGAGGCTAGGTAGGGCCCCTCTACATTCAAACCAACGTGCATATCAACCAGGTAAATCGTGTGAGACAGATCTCCACCAACTCATCGGGAAGGTGGAGAAAGCACTTCACTTCCAAGAAACAGCCTTCTGTATCTTCCTGGATATCAAGGGACCTTCAGTAACACGACCTTCGTTTCCATGGCAAGGGCAGCAGAGGTGCATGACCTGGGGACCAGGGCCATGCTTAGTGGAAGGTAGGTAGAGGCTACTATGATGAATTAAAAGATGGTAATTAACACCACTAGAGGCTGCCCACAAGGAGGAGTTTTGTCCCCTATGTTGTGGAAACTAGTGGTGAACGAAATCAATGAGGAACTAGGTTCCAGACAATGCTTCTGCCAGGGATACGCAGGTGACCTTGTCATAGTAATACTTAGCAAATTTACTTACACAGTTAGAAATATGGCACAAAGAGGATTGGACATTGTGCAAAATTGGTACAATAGAAAGATCTGAGGGTTAATCCTAAGAAGTCTTTTGTGGTGCCATTTACAAAGAGACATATTCAACACTCAAGTTGGAATCTAAAGCTCTTCGATGAAACTACCTGTGAAGAGGATAGTGAAATATCTAGAGGTAACCTTAGACGAGAAGCTAATGTGGGCCCCTCACATTAAAAGCATCTGCTCCAAGGCAAAAAGAACTCTAGTGAGTACTAGAAGGTCTTGTGGCAAAAACTGGGGCCTAAGCCCTTGGGGTATGGACTGGATATACACCACAGAGATTAGACCAAGGATTTCCTAAGGGGTTTGTAGTGTGGTGGAAGAAGGTAGAACAGTGGGTTGCAGCTAAGGGGCTTGCTAAGGTGCAGAGATTGGCCTGCTTAGCCATAACAGTTGGAATTAGCAGCACACCAACTGCTGGAATGGAAGCCATGTTGGACATGCCTCCACTACACCTTTGGGTCAAGGTGGAGGCAGCAGCTGGGGCACACAGACTTAAAACTGGCAAAAACTGGGTTTCATTCAGATGGCTGGGGAAATGCCTGTTGACTATATAACAACTCCTAACTGCTTGACAGCCCTTATGTGTGGAGGAGAATATGCGTGGATGCAACAAGGATCGTAGCATCTACATCTATCAAGACAGTCAGGCAGCCCTGATATTATTGGGAGTTCCTGCAACAAGATCTACAATTATTGCAGACTGCCACAGGGCTCTGGTGGAAATAGGGGGAAGCAATAGGGTAAACCTAGTGTGGGTCCCTGGCCACTCAGGGATCTGTGGCAATGAAAAAGCAAACTGATTGGTGAGGATAGGGGCAACAGCTCCATTTATTGGACCGGATTCTGTCCTGACAATAACCAAGGCTATGATCAAATTAGACTACAGAACTGGCTTAGGAAACAACATGTAGGATACTGGACCAAGGTCCATACACAAAAACACGGCAAGGTAACGATGCCCAAGCTGTGTTTTAAAAGAAGCTCTGTAATCCTGGGATTGAACAGCAAAGAGATCAAACTCATGACTGGACTGATGACCGGCCATGGTAATTTCAAAAAACACCTACACACAATGGGTATAACAGCAGAGGACCCTAAATGTAGGATCTGTGATAAGGGTGAAGAAACTGCATCGCACTGAATCTTCGAATGCATGGCACTGGAAAGTAAAAGATACAGAATCTTTGGGACAACTACACCTGAAGAAATTGTGTCTAACAAAAAACTGGTAGAGGGACTCCTTGCACTATTTAAGGGCACTGGTTGGCTTTACTAGATATACAGGGAGTGATACCACACAATAAACTTAGTGTCGCTGCAGGCAGTAGCGAGTTAGACCTAAACTGTTTTAGCTTCCCTGTTAAAATCAAATCAAATCTAATCAATCTCATGTCCTATTTAAATTGAAACTGTCGTCCCTGTTCATTAGGTTTTCTGACATCTTAATTTTGATATACTTCTTAATTATGCTGTCCTAGATACTTGATGTATGCCCCACAATACTTGTCTCATTGTACTTCATTTCACAATTATATTCAACTTAGTGCTCGGCAATGCTGATTTGTTTGGTTGTTTTAATTGGGTATACCGCAGATGTTCCATGCATCTCTCCTCGACTGTTCTGATAGTCTGCCGCATGTGAGACATGCCACATTCACATGGAATGCTTTATACATCACACTTTCAGAAACAACTTGACAGAATACTCAGAAGCACACTATTAATTCAGTTCACATTTTTCCATATTTTTAAGGAAGTATAAAAGTAATGGAACAAGTCATATTTTGTTTTGTTAAATATAAAAAGGTGAAAAACGACATAATTCAAGTACCAAAATGGAGTAATATGTGGGAATACGTGTGAACATACCTGTGTGACCATAGTAGTCCTCCGATGCATCCCTTCGGCAATTTCTGAAACTGACTCCATGGCAAAGATGGCACATGTTTTCATATGGAAGAGCTGTGTTATATTCCTTGCTAAGTGCACCTGGAACACATGACTTCCCAAAGTATTCTGCTGCTGCTCGGATGGAATTACAACCATAGCTACGCATCCAGCCATTGGAAATTAGATACGCCAGAGGTACAACCCATCCAGCTCCTGTGTTAATACCCGTATGGCAAGTATATTTTCCTGGTGAAAATAACATATATTCAGTACAAATTATACATAACATAATGTGCCAAAAATCATATTCTATCAAATAATTTATGCAACCAATTTTCCACACAATTTCCAGTACCCAGCATTGTTGATAAGGACAATCATTTTACTTTTAATTTGTAGTCATGGACTGTATGAAGCTAACAGCCAGATGGAAGCAGCAATTAATCTGGTGCCGTCAACAAAATGAAAACCTTCTCAGTATCCTCATGCAAATTATTTTACTGCTGAGTTCCTACTGCAACAAGTATTGTACAAGGGGTGATCAAAAAGTTTCTGTCTGAAGGTCACTCTAACCCCCTTACCCGCTTGTCAGTGCTTATATACCAAATCGGAGTCATGTTGGCTTGTATATATGCTGCAGTAACGCACTCAAATGGAAACTCTTTGATAGCCCCTTATAGAATCTAACGCTTCCACAGTTTGATTACAACTTGCTCTGCTTCTGTAGTATCAGAAGTTGAACATTTAAGCAGTTTGAGAAGTGTCTCTGAATAACAAAGCAGAATATCTCCACACAGACTGAAGCCTGAGAGACATTTGGATAGTTCAGTTCATAAGAGCATTCTATATAAACAAAAGTTCAGCATTTAAGTCTCAGTCTGGCACACCCTTTTTATCTGTCATGCAACACTGTTTTAGGCATGTAACATTATAAAGCACCAATACAAATAGTATAATTCTACAAAAACAGAAGTTATGTCAAAACTGATCCAATGAAGTGAATCGCTGCAATTAAGGAAGATCTTAAAGTAGCCAGTATAACTCAGGCAAACATTACACATGGAAAAACATTCAGGCAAAAAATATTTGATTGGAAAGTTGGTCAGAGGGAAATTCGAAGAAGGATTGGAACACCGTGGTCTGATGAAAGAAAGAGACTTCATTCTGAAAGGATGAAACAAATTTGGACACAACAGAAGGCCAACAATCAAAAGTGACATTGACTGAATGTACTTTGTGTGATCCTATTGGACCCATGCATAAATAATAATACTGATACTAATAATAATAAGATGTCTATAAATATCTAGGATACAGGTAAAAAATAGGAACAGATAATACAAATATTAAAGAAGAACTAAAAGAAAAATATAGACAAAGACTAACAAAAATACTGAAAACAGAATTGACAGCAAGAAACAAGACAAAAGCTATAAATACTTATGCTATACCAATATTGACCTACTCATTTGGAGTAGTAAAATGGAGTAACACAGACCTAGAAGCACTCAATACACTTACACGATCACAGTGCCACAAATATAGAATACATCACATACATTCAGCAACAGAAAGATTCACATTAAGCAGAAAGGAAGGGGATTTATTGACATAAAAAACCTACATTATGGACATAATAGAGGGAAACATTCCACGTGGGAAAAATATATTTAAAAAGAAAGATGATGAGACTTACCAAACAAAAGCGCTGGCAGGTCGATAGACACACAAACAAACACAAACATACACACAAAATCTAGCTTTCGCAACCACCAATGGTTGCCTCGTCAGGAAAGAGGGAAGGAGAGGGAAAGACAAAAGGATTTGGGTTTTAAGGGAGAGGGTAAGGAGTCATTCCAATCCCGGGAGCGGAAAGACTTACCTTAGGGGGGAAAAAAGGACAGGTATACACTCGCACACACACACATATCCATCCTCATATACATTTGTCTGCTTGTGTCTGTGTATATGAGGATGGATATGTGTGTGTGTGCGAGTGTATACCTGTCCTTTTTTCCCCCTAAGGTAAGTCTTTCCGCTCCCGGGATTGGAATGACTCCTTACCCTCTCCCTTAAAACCCAAATCCTTTTGTCTTTCCCTCTCCTTCCCTCTTTCCTGACGAGGCAACCATTGGTGGTTGCGAAAGCTAGATTTTGTGTGTATGTGTGTGTATGTGTGTGTATGTTTGTGTTTGTTTGTGTGTCTATCGACCTGCCAGCGCCTACATTATGGACAGTTAGACAATTTAAGAAAATTCTTTCTAGAACGAGCAGAAACTAGCAAAATACACAAAGCAATCACTCATATAAATACATCGGCTACACCACTGCAATTTCATAACCACTTCTACAACCCTCTAGATCACATAACATCAACAGATACGAAGAAAGTAAATTGGAAAAAGAAAACACTACATGGCAAGCACCTGTATCATCTAACACAGCCACACATCTATCAAGACGCATCCAACACATGGCTAAGAAAAGGCAATATATACAGTGAGACAGAAGGATTCATGATTGCAATACAGGATCAAACAATAAACACCAGATATTACAGCAAGCATATTATTAGAGATCCCAATACCACAACAGATAAATGCAGACTTTGCAAACAACAAATAGAAACAGTAGATCACATCACAAGTGGATGTACAATACTAGCAAATACATAATACCCCAGAAGACATGACAATGTAGCAAAAATAATACATCAACAGCTTGCCTTACAACATAAACTTATAAAACAACACGTTCCCACATACAAGTATGCACCATAAAATGTACTGGAGAATGATGAATACAAATTATACTGGAACAGAACCATTATAACAGATAAAACAACACCACATAACAAAACTGACATCATACTCACCAATAAAAAGAAGAAATTAACACAACTAATCGAAATATCCATACCCAATACAACAAATATACAAAAGAAAACAGGAGAAAAAATTGAAAAATACATCCAACTGGCTGAGGAAGTCAAGGACATGTGGCATCAGGATAAAGTTGACATTATACCAATTATACTATCAACTACAGGAGTCACACCACACAATAGCCACCACTACATCAATGCAATACAGCTACATCCAAACTTATATATACAACTACAGAAATCCGTAATTATTGATACATGTTCAATCACCCGAAAGTTCCTAAATGCAATATAACATATACCGTACAGTTAAAAGGAAGTCACGCTTGATCAAGGTCCGCGTCACTTTCCATTTTTGACGAGACATAACATCTGAGAAAAGAAATAAATAATAATAATGTGCCAATGCTAACAAAATATTTTTATCAGTGATAGATTTTAAGACATTCTTCAGGAAAATGAACAAGATGTTCTTTATCAATCAAGAGCAACAACAAGATTCACATTTTTTTCTGCTGTTGACACTGCACTTTGCATTTTTCTACTGGGTAACACTTCTGTATCTTTTATGAGTTAGCATATTCGTTGCTATTGTTGTTGTTGTTTGTTTGTTTGTGGCACCCAACACCATGGCCACACTCTTACAAAACAGCATATTTATACCGAAATTAAGGCCTGTGTACAAGTTTTCTCACTTGTGAGTGTCAATTTATTACATACTGACAAAGGCATGAATTTTGCTTCTAAAACATAGAGATGTTTGTTCATGTTTCACCTCTTTGAAAGTAAGAGAGATTTGCCTTATGTAGGTACCAATGCTTATAACAACTTATTATATTACGTTAAGAGGACCATTCACAATCTCATTTACAGATCTCAAAACTTGTGCATGGCGTATATTAGAAATTGCTTGTTCCATCAGCAAACGACAAGACCATGAAACTATCTGACATATCAAGGACTAGCACCCTTTGGATAAAGGATCTGGTAGAGAATGGCTTAACAAAGACTAAATATTGTTTTCAGAACAAATCTTTCATTCTGTAATAAAGAGTACGCTTTTTTCTAAAAAAACTTATGGGACTAAAACGAAGTGTTAAGCAAACTTCAAGCTCAGTATTATGGTTTTTGTAGGCAAAGCTCTAATGAACCAATGCACTTTAGCAAGACAGCACAAAATGAACAAGGACTTCATATTTTATCTATTTGTAACGGATAACAAACAACTGACAAAGAAATTTGAAGAGGTCTGTATATCTCAATAATCTCTGCATTCAGTCATCTTCAGAGCCTGACTAAGTTAACTGTCACTCCAAATTTTGGTTTCCTTGCTGACACATCTTGCATCCAACTTATCACTGCCGTGTCTAGGAGCCTGCTCCAGCCCAACACTTTCAATTTCAGATGTACACCTATCAGCACTAAATAGCTTTTTTTTTTTTTACTCATTCATACTTCAAGTACATGTCCGAGTTCCCTTTTGTCTCTATTCTTAATATTTTTCTAATATTAAAAAGATAATCAGTTCTCTTCCTATGTTTCACTGCAGTTTTCATTAAGTCTGCATTTTTCTGGGGCTTCAAATCAGTTCTATAATTCGTTCATCGTAAGAATATACCTGATATAAACAAACACAAACACGATGATTGGTCAGAAGCTGTAGCACACGTACATTGGTCTTGTTATGCTCTTGGAAGTAGGTCCTACTTATGTATTAGGTATCTTATTACTAAGTTACATTAACTGAAACTTTTAAGATCTTCAAATGTATGAATGACCATCAACGGTTTTCTTAATCACGCTTTAGCTATATAGTTTTTATTTAAAAAATCGTATACAGTCACAACCTTTGCAGCATTGTGCTCTGATTGTCGTGCTGTTAATGCACAGTATAAAAATGGCTGAAGCTGTTTTTGTGTTCCGTAGTGAAACACACTACGTGGAAAACGGTAAAAAATGCTGAGAAATAGGCTGTTCTTAATTTTTTTCATAAATTTATGGAGATAATTGACTTTGTAGTTTTCCCAGTCTTGTATATACTGCAGTATGAGACACGTTGATCATGTAGCGCAGTTGGTAGCGTAATAGAAAAATACAAATGTGGTTATTCATGCGGTGGTTCAAATCTCCCTAACATCATGTTTTTTTCTCCTTCAATTTGAAATACCTACATCTCATAATTATAACACTCATCATCATTTTTACAAATAATGCAAGTCTTCATGTTTCTAATCACATATTGGAAATGAAATTCCTGTTTCAATTTCAAATAAAAATTCTTAACTACCCATGTTCTATGAAAGACTGCTCGTTAAAGCTGTTTCAATTAAAAAACATAACAATTTAATTTTTTAAGGCCAAAATGAAAAACCAAATCCTCCTTATTTGGACTTTGTTCATAGTTTTATGCCACAGAGGTAGATAAGTATCCTAGAAACATGAAAAACAATCATTTCAACTGCATCGAGCACATCATACATATGATGCCTTTTTACATTTGCTACAGTACCATTACAATATGAACCCAACAGAACTGATCTGGAGCCAAGCTGCGGGATTTGGCCTGAGAAGTAACCAATACTGTTAAGCTGCCATACGTACTGGAACTTATGCACCCAGCTTTTTCACATGTCACTGCCGAATGCTGGTGGGATACAGAACAGCTCATCATAAAAGGAGAAGAGAAACGCTCTGCCTGGTTGGCTTCGTGGATTCTGTTGTTAACAGACTCATTATCAACGTAGCAGGTGACACTTCCAGAACTGAAATGTATTCTCGGATTTGGATAAGGAAGGAGCTAAGAGATTACCAGATTACCTTCAGTGGCTTCAATATTTAACTATACCTTGAAATCCTTCAATACTCTCTTACGTTACACACAGCTTATGCAGAAAAATTACACTGTGGTTAAGTGGGGAATTTTCATCATTCTTGTTTTTAATTACAATAGTATGTTAGCTATAAACAATAACGTGTTGTAGTTTTCTTCTAGTCATCTAAGAAGCTTATTGTGGAAGATTTGCAGTGTATTATTTCATTCTGCTTAAAAATTAAATGACATTTGAAGCTGTATTGCTCCTCTGCTCGTCTCTTTTTACGTTTAAACTGCAGCTGGCCACATCACTGCAGGCTAGCTGTAACAGGTAACTGGCCAGTGCTGTCCAAGTCAAATGCACCAGTAAAGCTGTTGTCCCATATTATCGTTAAGGCACAGCACAAAACGTACCCTTATTATTGTACTTGACAGTACTCGAGACAGCTTGGCTGCAGTCCCACGTAAACGGAAATCCAATGGGGTTCCAGCAAATGCGGAAGAATACACAGTGCAATGTTTACATCGGGTTTATTCTTATGATGAACGAATCATAGTACTTGGTCTTTGGGGTCCATACTTCACTGCAATACATGAGAGTTGGTAGATGTAAACAACTGATGAAAATATGGAGCCTACTGGACAGTCCTTAAGTGAGTTAGTAAAATCCAGTCAATGGAACATTCACTTGTATGAGAAGTGCATGGTTATGAGAGTGAGCTGAATGACATACATACTCTTTAACTTAGCCGTAGAGTGGCTCAAGAATATATGTAAAATTGTATAGCACTATGAGAATATATGTAAGGAATACTGTAAATCAGTGTACAGCTATAGAAATTTGTAGTTAATACATTATGTGACGACTGGCTTTGTAAATGCTGAATGAGTACATAAATAAATAACAGGAGAGAGGGGATTGACATATTTTGCAGAAATTCATCTCAGTCTGCATTGGCAGATTTTCACCAATATTCTTCTGACAGCGCCACACATCTGTGAGAAACTAGCTAGCTTCCTCTAATACCTCAGTTGAACTCATAACTGATACAATTTTAATTAAAGATGAAGGAGCGCTTTTGAAGAACTGAGATAGCTGTCTCAGATAGCAACATCTTAGAGCTCATAGCAGCTAAGAGACCCGAATTTTTGAATCACTTAACATAGAAGAGAGCAACAGTAATCACAAGATTATGATAGGATGGAAGACTATGGGTGTTACAAGGAATGTTGAGAAAGGTAGGGAAATATTTTTGCTTAGCAAGGTTTATGGGATACAAACCGCAGCGTATCTGAATTGTCAGCACCAAACATTCAGCTCTGAGAATGAAGATGTCGAGCACAATTGTGCAAAATTCAGAAGCATTGTACAGTTTGCCTTAGACAAGGTTTCTGACACTAAAAATCTTCTCTATAAGAATAAATGTGTATTCTGCCACCAAACATCTAGCAAAACTTGATTTGCTCTGTTCATTCATGAGATCTACAAAAACGTAGACAGTGGCACCAAGGGTGATTCCACATTCTTTGACTGAAGGAAGGCATTCAATAAAGTTCTGCAGTGTCTGTTACTGAGCAAAGATGTACTGAATAAAATTTACACATACAATCAGGACTTACTTGTTGATACAACTCAGCCCATCATTCATATGAGAACAAAATCAACAGATGTAAAGGTAATTTCAGGAGCATCCACAGGAGTATGACACGACAATATATAATCAATACCTAGTGGATTACAGAGGCCTCATGAGGATATTGACACACCTATTGCCTATACGAAGGTTGCAGTGCCACTGAAAACCAGGAAGACACTCAGAGGACGGATAATTATAGATGCTGGGGTGGTAATTAAGTCTGAACATAAGTAAAATAACATATTGTACACAGACAAAGGGATCCACCACTGTTCAGTTACACTACTGGCTACAAATCACTGGAAACAGTAACGACTGTAAAATACCTGTGACCTAGCAAGCTGAAGTGGAATGAACACATAATAAGAAGGAAAAGCAGGTGCCAGGTTCCAATTCATCCATGAAAGAAATAGCTTACAAACCAATTGTTTGACCAAGTCTTGAGTATTAATCCTACGTCTGAAATCCTTACCAGGTTGGATTAATACATGACACAAAGATTGAATGGAAATGATATGTTTTGTAACAGGATTATTCAATCAGTGTGAAAATGTTATGGAAATGCTTAACACTTTCTATCATGTCTCACGAAATCACAATGATGATAAGATCAGAGACATTAGAGCTCATCGTTTGTGAATGGGGGAAAGAGCAGTAGTACCAAAATTACCCTCCTCCACACACCGTAAGTTGGTAGGTGGAGCACAGATATAGATGCAGAAGAGAAAAAAGCTAACAAATTAACACATGAACTAGTATAAAGCCCACATTTTCTTGAGTACTGGTGAATTGTAAGGAATTTAACTATGACATTGATACTGTCTAAAGTTCCCAGTGGTATACAGCATTTTAATCCCCATGTAAATGTTCAAAGTTTGTAAACATCTCCAGAACCTGAAACTACTATAATATTGAATTTCACACCACACTGGTTTATTCTAGTTAAGTAAGCTACAGGGTCAATTTATGTTGTATTTGCTCCTTCTTATTATTAGCTATTTTATGATTAAAATTTACACACACAACAAAAAAGAGTAACTGAACCAAGTGTAAACAAAAAAATTACAACTACTAATGCGTCTACAATAACAAAATGTGCTGTATTAACATGCACTAAAATATGCAAATAACTGACTACCAATCCTTAACAAAGTATTCACTTCACAAACTTGAGACAACTTACAGGTATTGAACAGCTAGAACAATCACCACCCACAGGATAAGAAGAAGTATCATTAAAACTTACAGCTGTTTAAGTGTTAGAATGACCAAACATACATTTTCAAGGCTAAAAATACACTTTTCACCTTCCTTCTGTAGTTATATTGAACTGCCTTAGTTTGATGTGATTAGTGAGGGTTACACACACACCTCAATCAGTTATAACAATATAACCATTTTGGTCAATGCGCTAATGAAAGCAAATAAAATTTATGAGTAAAAGTAACAGAATTTCATTATTTAAGTACTATGTATGATTGGAATCAGAACTAGTATTTGTTACACAGTTCTTAGTTTGTGAGTTGTAGGTCTCATGACAATGAGTGTTTTTTTTAATCATGTTTTCCACTTCTTAAATGTTCATTCATGCTTGGTGCCAGAAAGTTTGTAATGTTCATCTATATTGAAACAGTTTATTCTACACTTCTGAAATCCACTGCCATAGCCAGAGCCAGGAACAAACAAAACATCAGAAAAATCTGAACACTGTTAACAATTCAGTGTTACCTTTCAAATATGTGATTTCTGTGCTAGGGTCTTGTTCTTTCGCCACAGCAACAGCATAATACTCGGGAGCACCCAAATTATATACTTCAGATAAAAATGGAACAAGCCCATAATTGAGACCAGCAGTATAAACATCTCCTGCATCAAAAACGGCAACATCTGCTATCCTGCAAAACATAAATCATGGTGTTACAAGCCATAAACAAAGCAATCATATTTTAATGGTAAAGTTCAAACATCATAAAATACTTTCTCATGTAATATCACTTCCCATTTACTCATTCTTCCTCAATTCATTACAGCCATTAAATAGTTTTACTTCTTTTGATTTGCATATTACTTTCTTAGCTGATTTTCTTGCTCGTGACTTAAAACAGTCTGGAGGGGAAAACAAAACATCCATCACAGGATGTGTACACAATGTGTAAGTATATCGTATTTGATAATGCTTAGCTGCTATGATCTACATTTTCTTCCCCTCCCCTACTGGTAGTTGTTTTTGCAATGCCATCAGGAGTAAGAGCACTGTCATTGCACGGAATAACAATGCTGGTTTTTTTGAGTTAGTTGTGTGGTTGCATTGAAGCAGTAAGTCTGTGAAGTGCATTCATATGATACAGTCGTCATACAGGACATGTGCTTAACAAAATCACTATTATTGTGCAAAGATAGGAATACTGATGGGCAATATTTTAAGTGTGTGATGTATGGTGCTGTGTATGGACTGTTCACCTGACAGATCCGCAACCTCTCTCACACCTCTGGCACATGAGCAGCCTAACCTGGAAGGGACCACATCAGCAGACAGACAAACAATTGCGCACACCGGCCAGTAGGAGGCATACCTTATTGCTTCTGTGGGCCACAATATTGCAAATAGTTCCTTTAGTACTGCTGTGCTACCTGGGTATTTTGGCCAGGGCAGAGCCATTCCAACCAGACTTCCATTGGGTTTCTGGGTCAGGGGCAGACTGCACCTCCAGTTCTTCAGAGTCTCATTGGAAACTTAGCAATCTGCAATGCTGTGCCATGTGTCAGCCACCTCTGACAGAGGGAGTCACTACGTGTCTTTCACCACTATCACTGGGATGTGGCCACCATTTCAGGGACTGAGAGGACTTTTGGTATTGGCTGTCAACCTTACCTCATGTTATATTCTTTCACGATCAAGTGAATTTCATTTTTGATTGGGGCCGTCAGCCAAAGTTCAGAATTATGTAAATTCACTGCATGTCACAAACCTTTACAGACAGTCATTAAGGTAACATTTTTTCCAAGGAGGAGTCTTTTTGATTTTTGTTCTACATTGTTTATCTGGCCAGTATTCTTAGTGGGCCTCAATTGGCCCAAGACTTATCATCCAGCAAATTATTGTGAAGAGAGAGAATTTGTTGGGATTCGCGGAAATTTTAGCTGAGGCATGCATGTACAACCATAATTACCATGAGCGAAGAGGAAGCTTAAAATATTTACCTCAGAACTTTGCAACCATGAATGATTTATTTAGGACAGGAAACTCATGTAAGTTAATTTTGATGAACTGCTAAATCCATGTCTCTTGTAACGAACTTATATGAGTGGGGGACAGAATAGTGACCTCTAAACTTATTTTAAAAAATGTATGTGACTGACTTATTAGGAACCTTAACTCATGTTTCCAGCATATAATGAATAACAGTGAAACTTTTCTTATTCCCAAATATTTCCATCAGATGTTACAGAATTTTGATTTCGATACAAACTGTGATCGTATATGTCCTATTTGTTTGGGGCATACAGGCATACAGTCACTCTTAGAGACAAATGCAATTAATAATGAATGTGTAGCACAAGGTAACTTGTTTGACATTTAAACTTTGATCATTGTAAATACAGGTGGGAAGCTTACAAATTCTAGAGCAATTTTCTGTATTTGGCAGTCAGGATTAAAACTAATTTGTACCATGCAGAGGAAAAGGAAAAAAACCCTACTCATCAAAGTCATATAAGGTGAGACAGATATAACGCTATACTGAGCAACCAACTAATGACCATATGAAATAAGGTTGCAGCAATACTAGAGATATTCTGTTTCACTGTTTTCTCTCTTACCCAGATGCTATTGCCTGCATACAATGGATTTGGCTATGTCCCTTGTAGCAGACCATCTCTGGTTTCAATAGCTGAGCTTTCAGTGCAATCTGAAAGAAAATTAACATTATTTAATGTACATCAAATAAGTGACTGAATAGAAAAAACACAAATAACGAAATAAAAATAACAAACATTAATTTCTGTAAAGGCCACTGAGAAATATGCATAACGCATACTGGGCAACATTTATTTCAGCACACAACAGCTAGACACATTGCACTTGAAATGAAATGAAACATTTCTGAAACAAGAATCCAAATAAAATTGATTTACTCATTGTCTTTGTGTGCTACTGAATAAAATATCGCTGTTCATCCATGGGAGGCAAATAAAAAACAACAGCAACTCTGTCAACGGCCACAGTGGCAATATACTTCTATAACACATGGCTACAGCTATGAACCAGACTGAAAGAAATTACAGGTCATACAGTCTGATGATAGCTACAATGTCCAGTAGGCCTATAGTTCACATTTCAGTTTGCCTATAGGTCATATTTCTGTTACAGTACTGACAGGCATTTACAAATATTCCAAAAATAAATAAATAAAATATTTGAAGCCGGAAGAATGCAAAATCTGTGTGTTTATGAGCAGTAAAGCATTGTGAAATGCTACTATTAATATTGCAAAAAAACTACACACAGATACTCAGTTACTTGCCACACAATCTAAGAGGTACGTGAGCTCTGATATATTAGCGAGATGATTACAGCCTTAAAAAGATATGGAGATAAGTTTCAAATTCTTTAAGCAAGAGACTAAAGAGGCTCACAAACTATTTACAGTTAGATGTACATCCAGATTCTGTAAACACTGTGAGATACATAGCACTGGGTACTTCCCATTTCATTGTGTATCAGGATTTCTAACTGTTTCCTTTTTGTACAGAGCATGAGAAGAATAACTGCTCAAATGGCTGTAATTAGTATAATCTTGTCCTTACGATTTCTGTGGAAGAAGTTCATAAACAATTTATGTAAGGGGCTCAAGAGGAATTGAAATAGATAACACTTTGACTGCCAGCCACGCAAACCTTGCCATTTGTTAGAATGCCGTCGGCCGGAGTGGCCGAGCGGTTCTAGGCGCTACAGTCTGGAACCGCACGACCGCTACGGTCGAAGGTTCGAATCCTGCCTCAGGCATGGATGTGTGTGATGTCCTTAGGTTCGTTAGGTTTAAGTAGTTCTAAGTTCTAGGGGAGTGATGACCACAGCAGTTAAGTCCCATAGTGCTCAGGGCCATTTGAACCATTTTTTGTTAGAATGCCCGCCATTTCTAGGCTGTTTTAGAAACTACATGCCTCTCATAACACAATGCAGATTGATAAAACTTGTAAATATATCTGATTTGATATTTCTATCTAAAAACAAAGACGATGAGACTTACCAAACAAAAGCGCTGGCAGGTCGATAGACCTCCCGGGATTGGAATGACTCCTTACCCTCTCCCTTAAAACCCACATCCTTTCGTCTTTCCCTCTCCTTCCCTCCTTCCTGATGAAGCAACGGTTTGTTGCGAAAGCTTGAATTTTGTGTGTATGTTTGTGTTTGTTTGTGTGTCTATCGACCTGCCAGCGCTTTTGTTTGGTAAGTCTCATCATCTTTGTTTTTAGATATATTTTTCCCACGTGGAATGTTTCCCTCTATTATCTTGATTTGATATTTAAAAATGGGAGAAATTGTACCCTATCAAATGACAGGTTTGGCAGTCTATTGAAACTTTTGTGTCCTGTCAACTGACAGAATTGGCAATCAAATTAGAAGAGACCCATTTGGCAGAATTGGCAATCAAAGTATAAGAGACTGATTTCCAGTGGGATTGAAAAAACTAAGGGGAATGCACACACCCATCAATGAGTGGATGCTGATCAAAGAAACAATAGTCTCAGAACAGAGCCCACAGATGAAAAGGCAGAGCTGAATAATTAAGCCAAGGATTAAAAATAAGGCTCAGTTAATAATAAGAAAAGGTACTTGAGGTTAGCACTAGATTCAAGTATTCAAACAGTGTAATAATGGTTAACATTAAGTGGTATAGTTATTGGGTTTGAAAATACACAAAACCTTATGGGAAATGGCAAAATTAGAATTAGAGGAAGCTGAGAAGGTAACATTTCAAGCAGTAGGCTATCATTTAAAGGCTCATTATACGAAGTGCAAAAACTTCAACTTAAAAATTTGCTTACAAGGTGAAATTTCAATAAATTGAAACAAACTCTTAAAACTGACATCATCATCTAGTGGCATAAAAGTAAAGTAAAATTATTATAAAACTCAGCACTGGCAACCGCTCATCTACAGCTGACTGATGTGTGGGACAAATATATATGTAACAGCACAGAAAATTTTGCTGTGTTATAAAATGTTTCCAGTTTAATTACATACTGCTATAGACATGCAAATGGCACCCAGTGAGTATTATACAGGCACAGAGAGGGGTGTGTGTGTGTGTGTGTGTGTGTGTGTGTGTGTGTGTGTGTGTGTACTGGGTATTATACAGGTGCAGAGGTGTGTGTGTGTGTGTGTGTGTGTGTGTGTGTGTGTGTGTGTGTGTACTGGAAAAAGAGCAATAGCAGAAACGCTAATGAAATTCTCAGTACAGTCACATGCCACACACCAATCAGCCACAGACAAGTCGTTACCTATTCCCATTTTTGTTTGTTGTTTTCATTTTGAAATTTGATCATCTTTATAATGTATTTTTATTTCCAATACATACCCTCATTTTCACACATTTGTCCAGTTCAGCTTCAGATGTAACGCAAAGTCTCATTTGTGCCACTGGACATTTTCGTACCCCGAGAATCATATTCATCGACAGGTCAGAGAGATAGCCTTTATATGTCTGGGATGATTCTTTTATGTCAAAGAGGTTTTCTGTCTCATCCTAGAGAAATTTAAATCTTGCATGAGGACCACATACATAAGAGAGAATAATATTTTTACCAACAAATGAAATTACATCACAATGTTAATACTGATCCTATGACTGCAAATTTTTTAAAACTAAGTTATCTATTTCACATTTTTATTTGATTTGCAAAAGAAGAGAGATACAGACCACTCTATCAAAGAAACATAAAAACTACAATTCTCCAACTGAAAAACATCTACATAGTTAACTTTTCTACTGTACTGTTGAATAAAGAATTGTTGAATTGTAACGTCAATTGATTAATTTATTCACTGTGTTCTATAGATCCTCTCTAGAAAAAGAATCTTAAGGGCTGTAGAATGAGTTAAGATACACATTAAAAAAGAGAAGCAAACCATAGAAACTGAATCTGCACTCTGCATTAACAAACTATCACTATTCTGCTTAACTCTATTTGTGATTACTCCAGGTAAGCGTAATCCAGTAAATTCGAAGAAAACAGCACTTCAGAAAAAGTCACTGCTTCCATAGTTACCCTAAATATCAGCTGTTTATCTCTTACAGCCAGCGTAATATATACTTTTACATATATATTTACAAAGAAATATCTACTCGCACATGTATCAACTGAGGTCTATTCACAACACAATACTACTTGTCATGCAAGTTCACAGTGACCACTGCTATTTGGGGAAATTAGATAATTTGTTGAAAGAACTACTGATGAGGTATGTTATTAACATTCTTTTGTATTAGTCATTAGAGCCAGTTTCTTGATCTACATTAGATGGAAGCTTTCAGACCCCCTTTGCAACAACAGAGCATATATTTCCACTTTGAACCTTACAAAAGAGGGCAAAGCCTATACGATACTCATTTTTGTGTCCTGCACTGTGAGTGTATGAATCCCTTTTCAACTGAAATGACATTAATTGTCAGCAACAAAAAGCATTAAGGGGTAAATTTACTGAGAGATGAGAGTATGAATTCCTAGACCTTAGAGAAACCTCCACAAGATGTGAAGTTATCCACACAATATTCTAGCTGCTGTCTTCTGATGCATAAATACTAGGGTATAAATACTAGGGTGGTTTGAAAAGTTCTCGGAACAGAATAGAAAAAAGTACTTACATCACTGAAACTTTTTATTTTATTTTTCAATGTAGTCTCCTTTTAGATTAACGCGCTTGGTCCAACAACGTTCCAGTGCCTTGATCTCAAAAATGAGTTTTCTCCGGGCCTACAAAATAGTTATCAACTCCAGCTATTAATTCTTTGTTTGAAGTGAATCTTCGTCCACCAAGAAAATTTTCGGTTTTGGGAAGAGATGGAAGTCTAACGGAGCCATATCAGGTGAATAAGGTGGGCGTGGCAACAATTCATACCTTAGTTGGTGTAATCTTGTCACTGCAATGGCACGTGTGTAAGATGACTTCTTTTTCGCTAAACCTGGCCTTTCTTCGTGTATCTTTTGTTGTATTTCGTCTAGGAGGTTAGCATAGTATTCTCCAGTAATTGTGTGCCCAGTGGGGAGAGAATCTACAAACAGAATCCCCTTTGCATCCCAGTACACTGATGCCATGATCTTTCCCACCAAAGGAATTGTCTTTGCTTTCTTTGGTGGTGAAGACTCAGCATGTTTCCACCACTTTGACTGTTGTTTTGTCTCTGGAGTATAGTAGTGCACCCATGTTTCATCTGTGGTCACAAACCAGCGCAAAAAAATCTTGTTCGTTTCTACTAAAACGGGCCTAACATTGTTCTGATATGTCCATTCTCAGGCGTTTCTGATCCAGTGCCAAGAGTCGCGGCACCCATCTTGCAGATAATGTTTTCATTTCTAATTCTTCAGTTAAAATGTGATGTAACCTTTCAGATGACACTCGCAAGTGTTAGCAATTTCACACACTCTCAATCAGTGATTCTCCGTGATCATTTTGTACACTTTTGCAAGGATTTCTGGAGTAGTGACACATCTTGGCTGACCACTGCGCGGTTTATCATCTAAGCTCTCCTGACCAAATTTAAATTCATTTGTCCACTTGGCAACGGTTGAATATGGAGCAGAGTGTCCCAGTGTATTCTGGAAATTGGCATGAATGTCCTTTGCTTTATGAAGTACTTAATCAGTGCTCAAATCTCGATTTTTTCCATCTTCGCAAATCACTATGCGGGAACAACAACAGAGCCATGCCACCGCCACAGCTCTCTTCCAAGAGCACTGACATGGCACATGTTTACAGGAAACAGTCCAATGAATATCACATGAACAACTCATTACGCTAGCACTGACGTCTCTCGGTGATTCTGAGAACTTTTCAAACCACCCTGGTACTTTATTTACTGTCAGTGGACTGCTGCAGAAAACAGTTCTGCTAGACAACAATGAGTAAAAATAAGCAAAAATAAATCAGCCATCTAACTTTTAGTTCCAATACAATGAGAGATGATTATAACAGTAAAACATGCTGAATTTACCTCCTTGATTAGGTTACCTACATGTTGACCCCACTTCACCTTTTATCGTTTTGGACCTCAAGCAATTTTATTCCCGATGCTGTATTTAGTGAGAGACCATTATTATCTGCTTCTAGTGCTAAGATGCCTTTCCCTATTGTTTGAAACTGCATTATATGAGTCGTTGTGAGATTAATACTTAAACTGTTTGCAAGAATGAGTTGTAGGCCTGTTCAGTTAATATTTAAGCTTTGTCCAGTAACGTTGAGTTTGCACTCTTGATTAGCGTACTTATGCCATTAGCAAACATTGCCATTTTAGAATCGCCTTCAAAATCACTAGACGAATGTTAATGTAAATTACTGACCAGAGAGCACATGTTACTGCTCCTTGTGGGACCCCACATATGTCGTTACTCCATCTGAGTTCAGTTCCATTTCTGTGACACACCCTGTCCATGGAACTATCTGCTTTCTGTGTGACATTCTGCTCACCGAGTAAAGCATTTCTCTGCGACAATTTAGAAGGGCCTATGTCTGAACAGCCAGACTGAAACTGAATATCCTTCATTGGGAATTGATAAAAAGCACAAGCTGCATTTAACAACGTTGCAGTAGAAAGATAATGTTTCTCAGTCCATTATGAATTTTTGTTAACATACACTCCTGGAAATTGAAATAAGAACACCGTGAATTCATTGTCCCAGGAAGGGGAAACTTTACTGACACATTCCTGGGGTCAGATACATCACATGATCACACTGACAGAACCACAGGCACATAGACACAGGCAACAGAGCATGCACAATGTCGGCACTAGTACAGTGTATATCCACCTTTCGCAGCAATGCAGGCTGCTATTCTCCCATGGAGACGATCGTAGAGATGCTGGATGTAGTCCTGTGGAACGGCTTGCCATGCCATTTCCACCTGGCGCCTCAGTTGGACCAGCGTTCGTGCTGGACGTGCAGACTGCGTGAGACGACGCTTCATCCAGTCCCAAACATGCTCAATGGGGGACAGATCCGGAGATCTTGCTGGCCAGGGTAGTTGACTTACACCTTCTAGAGCACGTTGGGTGGCACGGGATACATGCGGATGTGCATTGTCCTGTTGGAACAGCAAGTTCCCTTGCCGGTCTAGGAATGGTAGAACGATGGGTTCGATGACGGTTTGGATGTACCGTGCACTATTCAGTGTCCCCTCGACGATCACCAGTGGTGTACGGCCAGTGTAGGAGATCGCTCCCGACACCATGATGCCGGGTGTTGGCCCTGTGTGCCTCGGTCGTATGCAGTCCTGATTGTGGCGCTCACCTGCACAGCGCCAAACACGCATACGACCATCATTGGCACCAAGGCAGAAGCGACTCTCATCGCTGAAGACGACACGTCTCCATTCGTCCCTCCATTCACGCCTGTCGCGACACCACTGGAGGCGGGCTGCACGATGTTGGGGCGTGAGCGGAAGACGGCCTAACGGTGTGCGGGACCGTAGCCCAGCTTCATGGAGACGGTTGCAAATGGTCCTCGCCGATACCCCAGGAGCAACAGTGTCCCTAATTTGCTGGGAAGTGGCGGTGCGGTCCCCTACGGCACTGCGTAGGATCCTACGGTCTTGGCGTGCATCCGTGCGTCGCTGCGGTCCGGTCCCAGGTCAACGGGCACGTGCACCTTCCGCCGACCACTGGCGACAACATCGATGTACTGTGGAGACCTCACGCCCCACGTGTTGAGCAATTCGGCGGTACGTCCACCCGGCCTCCCGCATGCCCACTATACGCCCTCGCTCAAAGTCCGTCAACTGCACATACGGTTCACGTCCACGCTGTCGCGGCATGCTACCAGTATTAAAGACTGCGATGGAGCTCCGTATGCCACGGCAAACTGGCTGACACTGACGGCGGCGGTGCACAAATGCTGCGCAGCTAGCGCCATTCGACGGCCAACACCGCGGTTCCTGGTGTGTCCGCTGTGCCGTGCGTGTGATCATTGCTTGTACAGCCCTCTCGCAGTGTCCGGAGCAAGTATGGTGGGTCTGACACACCGGTGTCAATGTGTTCTGTTTTCCATTTCCAGGAGTGTATATCTAGCATTTCACTGCAGTGACATAGATGAATCTCAAGTCTCAACCAGTGTTGGTGGCATGAGAAACATTAATGTGTCTCTAATATACTGGTCTCCTTTATTAATAAAAAATTAGTACTCCACTCTTGAACTTGAATAGGGAAGGTGCTATACTATGGTAGCCTTAACTATAAATTGCAGTAGTTTAAAAGAAAAATGCCTTTCGCATGCTGTACATTAACTTTATTTTACTTGTGTACCCAGACACATTTTGCCTTATTTACAGGGCACCTTCAGTGGATGTCCGATCAACATAGAATTCACTATTAGTTGCAATGCTATGTTTTGAAAACAGAGTGACCACAAGAAAAACTACAAGCTTTCAACCAGTTTTCCACATGAACTACTGCAATTTATTTTCAGCTGTAGCAAAAAAATGGCCACCACAAGAATCTATAGAAATTTGTTAAGCTACAACTATTTGACAAATGGATTGATGTCTTTTTTATTTACTCTATTAGTTTAAACTTCTTACCTCCATCTAGCCCCACCCACCCTGCCTTTCTGTTCTTTCCCCATCTTTTTATCAGCCTTCCTCCTAGTTCTTAATTGCACTATTCACACCACTTCTCATTTAACACATTTATCAGTCACTCTGTCCTCTTATCAGCTATAAGCATAGTGCTTACAGTGTAGCATCTTTGACTTCCTGCACTCTCTGATGTTATGCTCTCATCATCTTTGCCTCCTTTTCTACTACAACAGGTGGGTCCCTTTCAACATTTGCAAACTAAACATTGCTCCTCCCAGTCAAAAGAACTAACAGTGCAAAATGCTAGTAACTGTTTTTTTTTTCAGTTTTAAATGATTATCAGCAGTACTAAAAGTTCACAGCCACCGTACCTGGTAATGGGTTAAAATGGTAAAAATTATTATTGTACTGTACTTCCATTAATTTAACTTAACCTCAGGAACTGGCGTGAGCTGTTACATAAACTACTCTGCAGTACTCGTGGCTGGGTCTCACGATATTACGCTGAGCTAGGGATGCCACCACAGTATTGCTGAGTGATACATGCCAACTTTCTGCCTCAAACCCACCAATGCAAGAACCGGGTGCCATCACATGAGATACGCAAGAGGGTTGGCGAGGTGGTAGTTGCAACAGCGGGTTTCTCTCTTGCCTGCCAGCTTCCTTACTATCTGGACGTGTCCACCAGTTCTTCCTATTGAGGGCGAAATGCTCTTTCCGTACCACCTGAGGTTCACTCCGCGGCCATAGCCAGTTTCCATGAGCATTGTAACCCTTAGTCATAGTTCTTGGGAATAAAACCTATCTTTTCCATGAATCCTGGCATTTATCATTTTACATGTAGGAAAAATCCCTGGATGCCCACCTGTTACTATCCTAACTTGCACAGCCATGTTGTCTTTTAGATATTTTAAACATACTATTTTTCTCAATTTGGAATGTCCGTTTTCTTATGACATGCTCTCTGGAATTACATACATTACTTCTCCCCAGCTGAACAGTGTAAGTCTTTATGATAATGTTCAATGATGGATTTCATTTTCGTAACAGCAAATTGTTTTTGGAAGGGATATGCGCACTCAAATTTATTAAATATATAAGCCTTTCATAGACACTGTTTACAACCATGGCAGTCTATGCACAAGGACACTTATAAAACACTGATTAACTGTAACTATGAACTGTCCTCACACTACATCATCGAAGTCTACATCTGGACTCCCTCAGTCACCAAACAATGTATGATGTAGATTATGTAGAGAACCAATATGCTTTACTCTTTGTTCTAATTATGGGTGTCACACAGAACGAACAGTGTAAACCTAAATTTCTCTAATCTTATTGTCATTGCTCTGATATCCTGTAACTCCAGTGATATGGTGACAGACTCTGAAGTGGTGGTGATATTATGTGTGTGGCAAATAGTTCTGCTTTTGGCTGTTGGGACTCCTGGGATCACAGGGAACACGCAAATGACAAGGGGTTGGCCACTGGACTGCTACAGGAAAGAAATACTCAGTCCGCCAGGTAGACTGGATGTTTATATCTTGTCTCTGAAGCATTATTTACACAGGTTCACAAATACCACTGTTACCTAATTTTTTATGGACACTGACTTTGGTTTGGAACTCTAGCTGTATGGCATTGTATAAAATTAATCTGGCTTGAGCTCACATTACTTGCAGTCTTAATGTTCACTGTCTACTGTATTTTCAACCAAAAACTTAGTGTCAGTCTCGGTATCCAGATGTTATGAGGTATGCGGCAGTAACCTGTCACATTTCTCAGGTTATGGTACAAAAACAGTAATGAGGAATTCAAGCCCTTGAGTGTTACTAGAGCATTACAGACACAAAATTTATTTAATTATGGCGACAACAGCAAATGCTGCAAAAGCAACAACAGCAAATTCAGAGACAGTTCGAGATCCTACAGAAACAGCAGAGCTGCCTGCTGAAAAGTATACCAAGGTAAAAGAAAATCCTGCCAATAGTAGTAACACCACTAGCATGTATGTCATCAGTGTCAGCAGCTATATTTCTAGCATCATCTTCTTTATTATTATTAATTATATATTTTTTATTTTTTTTTAAATAAAAACTTGGAATACATATCTCCAATAGTTTCTGCTGCTTTGCAAGGCTAGTAATATTTCTGATGTTCACATTCAATCTGCTATGTACTGCCTTCTAGAAGTCAAATTTACAAGATGGTTCATAAATTACAACCACTTGCAGAACCTTGTAGCTTGTTGTTCAACATCTTATGTAGTTTGCTGTCTAATCATTTCAAGACGGGCATGTAGTGGCTGCTAGATTAAGTTTCAAATGAGAATTAAGTATAGCTTTTTCCAGCCAAAGTTTCTTTAGCTTGGCCACTTACCAGCAGTGGGTTGGGCAAAATTTTACCGGTGTGCTACAATTTAGTGCCCTATAGCCTTTGATTTACTAAGGCAGCAATTATAGCTAAATTGAATATGTTAATTTTATGTACATAAGGAATTTAATAATAATAATAATAATAATAATAATAATAATAATAACAACAATAATAATATGGTAGCAGGGGGAATCGAACCTGAGCCAATGAACTGCCAGTCGATATACTTGACCACTACACTACCGGGCAAGTACATAAATTGTTGCTCGAAAATCACTCATAGTCTACACATGAATCTTTAGATGATGATGATGATGATGATGATTGGTTTGTGGGGTGCTCAACTGCATGGTCATCAGCACCCATACAAAGTCCCAATTTTTACACAGTCCATTTTTTGTCACAATCCAATCTAGTCACAGACACAAATGATGATGATGATGATGAAATGATGAGGACAACACAAACACCCAGTACCTGGGCAGAGAAAATCCGCAACCTTGCCAGGAATTGAACCCGGGACCCCATGATCCAGAGGCAGCAACTCTAGCCACTAGACCACAAGCTGCGGTCATAAATTTTTAGAGAATAATATATATAAGGGAAAAGATAGATTGCTACTAACCTTGAAGAGGACACATTAAGTTGCAGACAGGCATAACGAACAGATTACCGAAATGACACGTCATGGGATACCTCCGAATATTGCTTCAGACCTTCTGCCTGGTGTAGTGCAGCAACTGACGTGACATGGATTCAACAAATCATAGGAAGCCCCTGCAGAAATACTGAGCCATGCTGTCTCTACAGCCAGCCATAATTGTGAAAGTGTTGTCAGCATAGGATTTTGTGAACTAACTGACCTCCCAATTATGTCTCATAAATGTTCATTGGAATTCATGTTGGGGAATCTGGTTGCCAAAATATTTGCTCGGATTGTCCAGAATGTTCTTCATACCAATCTTGAACAATTGTGGTCTGGTGATATGGCATACTGTCATTCATAAAAGTTCCATATTTGTTTGGGGACATGAAATCCATGACTGGCTGCAAATGGTCTCCAAGTAGCCAAATGCAAACATTTCCAGTCAGATTCCCCCTGCCTTCTTCTGAAAAGGAAATACACACATGCACACGTTCTTACACACAAGCAAGCAAATCTCAAGCACACATGACTGCCACCTCTGGCAGATTGGTCTGGAGCGTAACTGGATCAGTCCTTTCCACATAAACATAGCCTACACCAGCACCAACTCGCATAGTGTCTCGTTGAAAACTTGGGTCCATGGCTTTGTGGAGTCTGCGCTACACCTAAACCTACCATCAATTCTTACCAACTGAAACTGGAATTGATCTGACCAGGCCACAGTTTTGGTTGGTTTAAGGATTAAAGGGACCAAACTGCAGAGGTCATCGGTCCCAGGCCACAGTTTTCCAGACTTCTAGGGTCCATGTTATATGGTCATGAGCCCAGGACAGGTGCTGCAGACGATGCCGTGTTGTTAGCAAAGGCACTCATGTCAGTCATCTGCTGCTATAGCCCATTAACATCAAATTTCGCCGCACTGTTCAAATGGATATATTCAGCATATGTCCCACATTGATTTTTTCAATTATTTCGTGCAATGTTGCTTGTCAGTTACCACTGACAACACTACGCAAATGCTGCTGCTCTCAGTCATTAAGTGAAGGCCGTTGGCCACTGCGTTGTATGTGATGAGAGGTAATGCCTGAAATATGGTGTTCTCGGCACCCTCTCAACACTGTTGATCTTGGAATACTGAATTCCCTAATGACTTCCGAAATAAAATGTCCCAAGCGTCTCATTCCAACTACCATTCCACATTTGAAGTCTGTTAATTCCCTTCGTGCAGCCATAACCATGTTGAAATCTTTTCACTTGAATCGCCTGAATGCAAAGGACTGCTCCGCAAATACACTGCTCTTTTATACCTCGTGTATGCGATACTACTGTCACCTGCGCAAGTGTATATCACTATCCCATGATTTTTGTCATCTCAGTGTACTACACATTAACCTTTCTGTCAAAGCCTTCTTCTGAAAAGGAAATACACACATGCACACAGCCTTTCACACAAGCAAGCAAATCTGAAGGACACATGACTGCCACCTCTGGCAGCTTGGACTGGAGCACAACTGTCACACTGGACAAAAGCTGCAATCTGGAGGGGTGGGGGTGGGAAGGTTGGGTTTGGGGTGGGGAAGAAGATCACTGCCTGGCAGGGTGTGCAGGGACTAGATGAAGGATGATGATGACAAGACTCCCACTATGTGTAGCATTGGGAGGCTGTGGAGCAGGGAGTTGGGGAGGGAGGGTGATGGGGGAACCGAAAAGGAGAGGAGCAGGAAAGGGGAAAGACAGGGAGGTGTGTTGCCAGGGGGCGGTGCACAATAATGGTGAGGAGAAGTGAATAAGAAGGGGTTGGGGTGAGAGAACAGAGGGGGCAGAAATGTTGGGTGGAAAGCATGGGGACAGTGGGTTACTGTACAGTGAGACCAGGAAAATTCCATGAGCTGTTGTAAGAATAACTCTCATCTGCTAAGTTCAGGAAAGCTTATGGTGGAGGGGAGAATCCAGGTGGCCTGGGTTTTGTAAAGCAGCCACTCAAATCAAGCATGTTGTGTTCAGCTGCACAGGGTGGTCTACTTTGCTCTTGGCCTCAGTTTGGTGGTGGCTGTTGATCCTGGTGGACAACTGGTTGGTAGTCATACCAAAATAAAAAGTTGTGCAATCATTAAGCAGAGCTGTTATGTGACATGCCTGCTTCCTGCTTTCACATGTAGCCCAGCCTCTGATGGGGTACAGCAAACCTGTGACAGAGTGGAAAAGGAAGTGCTTGATAGACGGACTGGGCAGGTCTTGCAGCTGGGTCTTCCGCAGGATTATGATCGCCGCATCAAGGTGTTCTGATTGATGGTTGCGTAGGGATAGACCAGGATGTTGTGTATGTCATGTGGGCGATGGAACACCACTTTAGGAGGGGTGGAAAGTATCTTGGATAGAATGTTCCTCATTTCAGGGCAGGATGATAGGTAATCAAAGCCTTGACAAAGGATGTGGTTCCCAGTCTGAGTTGGTATTGGATAACAAAGGGGGCACTTCTACATCCCTATTCACATCCCCTCACCATCTTCGTGTGCCGCCCTCTGCCGTTACACCCATCCGTCTTTCCCCTCCTCTGCTCCTCTCCCTTTCCACTCCCCACCCACCCACACACCCTCCCTCCCCCAATCTTCCTGCCCAACAGCCTCCAAATTGCTGCATTCAGTCAATGGGACAGTTGCACTTCAGTCTGAGCAGCCAGAGATGGTAGTTATACGTGCGTGAGGTGTGCTTGTTTGTGCGAATAAGTGTGTGTGTGTGTTTCCTTTTCCAAAGAAGGCTTTAGCCAAAAGCTTAATGTGGTAACAGTCTTCTTCTTGTGTCTGTCTGCAACTCGATGTGTCACCTTCACAGTGAGTAGGAATCCATCATCTTCCTTATATCGTTGATATTCCAACCTGGAGTTTCCACTGGTTTAAATCTTTAGACAGCATTTTACCTTTTCAACTCAGACAAAATATTCAATGAACTTGAATGGGGCATCTACCTGCTTCTACTCACAAAATTTGAGCCAAATTGATGAACCTTGTCCCGCGAAATCCTGTTGTGAGATTTATATTTAAAGTAGATCTACTTAATTCTTTACGTCTCACTTTCTCCTTAAAAGATCTACTGGAAATGGGTCTCTTTAGGACATCATCTAAAGAAAACACTTTCGTACCAAATTACCTGATATAATTGCCTTTTTTTTTTATCACCATCAATGACCTTTTGACTTAGAAGGATAGTAATCCTAACTAAATAGAGGATATTACTTTTATGCATATAAACTCAACTGTTTGAATATATTTAAATTTTATAATTAATCATTTAATATTGTGAGGAATAACATAAAATTTAAAAAAAAGGGGGAATTATGGCAGCAACAGGAATCAAATCTGAGCCAACGAACTGCCGATCAGTGTGCACGACCACTTGGCCATGACACTGTTACGTCAGTGCTCCTGAAAAATCTCTCACAATCTACACTTGCACAATACATTACACCTACTTTCACAGGAAAACGCTGACCTGGTGCTTTTGGTAACTCAGCACTTATAGTGCTGGAAGGAATGATGTCACATCACAGTATACACAGTTGAAAATAGACAGATGCATTACTTGCATGAGTTGATCATAGCATGGATGACAATCATTTCAGCACTCAACATTGGTTTATAGTTATCCAGAGAGATCACTATAAAACATGTTTTCATGGTTTTTCCCCCCATATCAACAGGCATTCAAAGAGAAATTGTGTAATTTTAGTGCAATTTATAGCTCCCATTCAGAGACAATTTAAAGGTGATATCTGGCTTGCATTAAAAGAGAAATGGCATAATTTTACTGTAACATTTACTGCATGTTGTAGCACATTAACACATGAAACCAACCACCTCTGCCACATACTGCGCAAAGACAGTCTCGGGCACATGTCAAAGCAATTCAAATTCTCCCTGCACCTATCTGAAAAAGTTCCAGTCGTTTGCTCAGCAGCGTGTAACAACCAACTGCATGCAAATAACAACAGTCCAAGCGAACTACAGCTAAGTAGAAAAAAGTGTGGTTATTGATGGCATTTGCACCTTGATTTCAGCTTGATGAAAATATTATGGATCACTACGGGGAACAGACTATGAGGTGCCTAAAGACATTGAACCACTTTCCTCAGTTATGTAAGTCCCACCTCCACCAGAAGAACACATTAATGAGATCCTGACCACACTAACAAGTGCCAAGAGCCATTGGCAGGGTTGCCCACTTCTTGTAACCCCTACGTCATTTATCCTGTTTCCACACTAGGCAGTTGTTTTACATTGACATATAATCTAACAAGTATCCTTGAGTTTGAGCTCTATATTAAGTAATTTGTTTGCTTTTTAGTTTTGCAATCCTCCATCTATATGTATCTCATCTACCTTGCACATCATTTACTTATTAAAGTGCTTGCCTTGTGGTGTCTTATGTCTTATAATCTTCAAGTTTTTCTCCCAACAGTTGAATGTCTGTTAATAACTGTGAGGCGACCAGGAATCAGCTTCCAGTCACACTTGCAATACCCAAATATTTTCTGACTGCTTTCATTCAACGCTTTGTCTCACTGATGATATTATAGACTTACTGTCTATGATTCCTTTCTACATGTTCACTGCATCAAAAAGTTTAGATAGTTCACTGGCATGTATTCTACTTATGACAGTCAAAAATGGTTAACTGGATATTTAGTACAGTACTGCATGAACATTTGTTCCTGTTACTTGGCTAATTGTATGTGTTATAAAGCTACTGCCAATAAATTGAAATACATGACTGGTGAATTTATGTGCAACTCTCTCCTTCTTTCTCAGAAGCATTCAATAATTTTGATACTTGATGCAACTGTCTTGACAGAAAAAATTGGGTATTACAGTTGGCTCACCTTTCCTCTCTATTATCAGCCAGATTATTTTATATTCTAAAGTAGTATCACATCACTAATTATAACTGTTATGTTTTACAATAAAAATAACCTGTCATCATCGTTCGCTTTCACCAATTCTTTCCAATACACACTTCATTCAAAATGAAATATTAACTAGCTACTTATTTCTGTCTTCAGCAAACTTTCTATTTGGAGCACTACGTAGCAGCTCTATTAATTCTTCCGCAGTTAAAGACGACCAGGTTTACGTTCTCTCTTTTTATCAGCAAGAATGTGTATTTTATTCTGTAAACAGATGAACTACTCGTCTCTGTGGGGTTAACTACAAGGACCTAAGAGAGATTTTGTGAAACTAAACAACACTTATATGTACACCATGCATACTCTGCTAATCAAATAACTGGTTTCTGCAAATAGAACAAATCTGATCTATTCACAACACCCTTCAGTTCTCCACTTGCAAGTACAGGTTAAGTAATCAACATCAAAGTTTGCCACATAATTGACAGAGCCTCTAATTTTACCTCTACAAGACTTTGTACAGGACGACAAATGACTCTGGGACCAATGAAACAAATCCCAATATGTATATTCAGCCCATAAGTGAGTCACTACTTCTGTCAAACAATGAAAGGTACTGAGAATGGTTTACGAGACAATAAAATTAATTAAAGTTATGTGTATGTCTGTAGTAGGTTTAATAATGAATAAAAAAATAGGAGTGCGGGTAAGCTACTACAAACAGCATAGTGAACGTATTATAGTGGCCAAGATAGACACGAAGCCCATGCCTACTACAGCAGTACAAGTTTATATGCCAACTAGCTCTGCAGATGACGAAGAAATTGAAGAAATGTATGATGAGAGAAAAGAAATTATTCAGGTAGTGAAGGGAGACGAAAATTTAATAGTCTTGGGTGACTGGAATTCGACAGTAGGAAAAGGGAGAGAAGGAAACATAGTAGGTGAATATGGATTGAGGCTAAGAAATGAAAGAGGAAGCCGTCTGGTAGAATTTTGCACAGAGCATAACTTAATCATACCTAACACTTGGTTCAAGAATCATAAAAGAAGGTTGTATACATGGAAGAATCCTGGAGATACTAAAAGGTATCAGATAGATTATATAATGGTAAGACAGAGATTTAGGAACCAGGTTTTAAATTGAAGGACATTTCCAGAGGGCAGATGTGGACTCTGACCACAATCTATTGGTTATGAACTGTAGATTAAAACTGAAGAAATTGCAAAAAGGTGGGAATTTAAGGAGATGGGACCGGGATAAACTGAAAGAACCAGAGGTTGTACAGAGTTTCAAGGAGAGCATAAGGGAACAATTGACAGGAATGGAGGAAAGAAATACGGTAGAAGACGAATGGGTAGCATCGACAGGAAGTGCAAAATGGCTAAGCAGGGATGGCTAGAGGACAAATGTAAGGATGTAGAGGCTTATCTCACTAGGAGTAAGATAGATACAGCCTACAGGAAAATTAAAGAGACCTTTGGAGAAAAGAGAGCCACTTGTATGAATATCAAGGGCTCAGATGGAACCCAGTTCGCAAAGAGGGGAAAGCAGAAAGGTGGAAGGAGTATATAGAGGGTCTATACAAGAGCGACGTACTTGAGGACAATATTCTGGAAATTGAAGAGAATGTAGATGAAGACGAAATGGGAGATACAATACTGTGTGAAGAGTTTGACAGAGCACTGAAAGACCTGAGTCGAAACAAGGCCCCGGGAGTAGACAACATTCCATTAGAACTACTGACGGCCTTGGGAGAACCAGTCCTGACAAAACTCTACCATCTGGTGAGCAAGATGTATGAGACAGGCAAAATACCCTCAGACTTCAAGAAGAATATAATAATTCCAATCCCAAAGAAAGCAAGTGTTGACAGTTGTGAAAATTACCGAACTATCAGTTTAATAAGTCACAGCTGCAAAATACTAACGCGAATTCTTTACAGACGAATGGAAAAACTGGTAGAAGCCGACCTCGGGGAAGATCAGTTCGGATTCCGTACAAATGTTGGAACACGTGAGGCAATACTGACCTTACGACTTATCTTAGAAGGAAGATTAAGGAAAGGCAAATCTACGTTTCTAGCATTTGTAGATTTAGAGAAAGCTTTTGACAATGTTGACTGGAATACTCTCTCTCAAATTCTAAAGGTGGCAGGGGTAAAATACAGAGAGTGAAAGGCTATTTACAATTTGTACAGAAACCAGATGGCAGTTATAAGAGTCGAGGGGCATGAAAGGGAAGTAGTGGTTGGGAAGGGAGTGAGACTGGGTTGTAGCCTCTCCCCAATGTTATTCAATCTGTATATTGAGCAATCAGTAAAGGAAACAAAAGAAAAATTTGGAGTAGGTATTAAAATACAGGGAGAAGAAATATAAACTTTGAGGTTTGCTGATGACATTGTAATTCTGTCAGAGACAGCAAAGGACTTGGAAGAGCTGTTGAACGGAATGGACAGTGTCTTGAAAGGAGGATATAAGATGAACATCAACAAAAGCAAAACAAGGATAATGGAATGTAGTCGAATTAAGTCGGGTGATGCTGATCGAATTAGATTAGGAAATGAGACACTTAAAGTAGTAAAGGAGTTTTGCTATTTGGGGAGCAAAATAACTGATGATGGTCAAAGTAGAGGGGATATAAAATGTAGACTGGCGATGGCAAGGAAAGTGTTTCTGAAGAAGAGAAATTTGTTAACATCGAGTATAGACTTGAGTGTCAGGAAGTCGTTTCTGAAAGTATTTGTATGGAGTGTAGCCATGTATGGAAGTGAAACATGGACAATAAATAGTTTGGACAAAAAGAGAATAGAAGCTTTTGAAATGTGGTGCTACAGAAGAATGTTGAAGATTAGGTGGTAGATCACGTAACTAATGAGGAGGTATTGAATAGGATTGGGGAGAAGAGAAGTTTGTGGCACAGTTTGACTAGAAGGAGGGATCGGTTGGTAGGACATGTCCTGAGGCATCGAGGGATCACAAATTTAGCACTGGAGGGCAGTGTGGAGGGTAAAAATCGTAGAGGGAGACCAAGAGATGAATACACTAAGCAGATTCAGAAGGATGTAGGTTGCAGTAGGTACTGGGAGAAGAAGGAGCTTGCACAGGATAGATTAGCATGGAGAGCTGCATCAAGCCAGTTGGTTGGTTTGGGGAAGGAGACCAGACAGCGTGGTCATCGGTCTCATCGGATTAGGGAAGGATTGGGAAGAAAGTCGGCCGTGCCCTTTCAGAGGAACCATCCCGGCATTTGCCTGGAGTGATTCAGGGAAATCACGGAAAACCTAAATCAGGATGGCCGGACGCAGGATTGAATCGTCGTCCTCCCGAATGCGAGTCCAGTGTCTAACCACTGCGCCACCCCGCTCGGTGATCAAACCAGTCTCAAGACTGAAGACCACAACAACAACACAACAACATGTCTTTTCTAAGTTCTTACTTAATCACATGATGCCTTTAAATGTACTGTACTGGTCATTACAGCCTGCACCACTCAGCATTACTTACATTTCAAATGTTCTTATCTCTATTTCACATTTAGATTTTATATTAATTACAGAAATTTTGTATTGAACATGACCATTACCTGAAACAGCAGATTATGTGACACAAAACTCTCATTGCCTGGACTAAAGAACAGCTGAAATGATTCAATTGGAACAGCCTCAGTTGATGTCACATCATTAGTTGTTCCAAAAAATCCATTTTGATTTGTAGTACTGGAAGTTGGTCTTGCCACTGGCTTTTTACCATACAGCTGAACAGCTTTCTGAAATATCAAACTAAATGTTAGAGAATTAACTTCTATATCATCTAACAACGGAGAACAGTGTCATTTATGCTAAATACAATAGTTTTTGAAATCAACAACACATGACCAAGTATCAGAATTATTTGAAAAGACAAAATACAGCCAATCAAGCTCATTGAGTGTAAGGTACATCGTATATAGCACGCCAGCTAAGGAACTATATCAGTGTAAAGATAATTTTAAATACTGTATTTACTCAAGTATAATATGACCCTGAGTATAAAAAAAATGCCTCTTTTTCTTGAGGGCCTCCTTGAAAAGATTGTAATTTTAATGTACTCTCACTAATATTTTATATTTAACATACTCCATCTAATCAACATTACAAACTGTTTAACTGACAGAAGGTATCTGCTTCTCATACACTGAATGTCTACTTTTTGGTAATAGGCAGAGAAATAAAATAAATAAAAAGAAATAAAAATTTCTTCAAATTACTGCAACCAGCTGCCTTTTGTTTTGTTCTCAATTTATTTCTTAATATCCCATTACCGGTTTGGAACCGCTTAGCGATTCATCATCAGATTGTACATACTTTTAATTGTTTGCAGCAGCGTGGGAGTCATGTAGAATGATTAGTATCCGTTGGTTGGATGCCGGTGTACACAGTATTCTGGAAAACATATGTAATGTAATACATTTTCAAAATGGCTCAAATGGCTCTGAGCACTATGGGACTCAACTGCTGAGGTCATTAGTCCCCTAGAACTTAGAACTAGTTAAACCTAACTAACCTAAGGACATCACAAACATCCATGCCCGAGGCAGGATTCGAACCTGCGACCGTAGCGGTCTTGCGATTCCAGACTGCAGCACCTTTAACCGCACGGCCACTTCGGCCGGCAATACATTTTCCAATGATGTTAATTGTACTGCACTTTACACACTTAGCCACAGGTAACACATTCCAAATGCTTTACAAAATGTTATTTATGTTTTGTGAAGCATGTGGAAAGTGTTGCATGTGGAAAGTATTACCTGTGGCTCAGTGTGTTAAGTGCAGTACAATTAACATCACTGGAAAACATTCAATATGTTTTCCAGAATACTATGTACACCAACATCCAATCAATGGATACTAATCACTCTACACGACTCCCACACTGCTGCAAACAATTAATATATGTACCATCTGATGACGCATCGCTAGGTGGTTCCAAACTGGTAACGAAATACTAAAAAATAAATTGATGAACACAACAAAAAGGCGACTGGTGGCAGTAATTTGAAGAAACCTTTACTCATCACAGTTGCCATGTTCCTCACCCACAATAGATAAAGTTTTATAGAAAGAAATAGTTTATGCCAATTTTTATCTTCACTTTTTTACTTACTATCTTAATCCAGTCATCTGTGGTATCACTATTTTTAATCATAGTCATAATCAATTATGATAATCAATCATCATCACTGGTAACCTTATCCTCATTTGTAAGCTGTACATAGACAGTGGGTTGATGGTTTCACCAAAGCAATGAGAGGTGAGGAAACAGTCAATGTATTTCTATGTGTGAGTAGCAATGAAATATATAATCTTGGTTGACACAAATATTTCACTGTTTCTTCCAAATATTATGATGATGTGGTTATACTGGGACTTTTTCCTTAATAAAGAGTGGATTTTGTATTTATACTGATGCAAGAATGTGGTCAAATTCCTTCATATCTTGTGTCCAAGCATGACATTACCCACTGCTCTTTCATTGGCTCCACAAAACCAGCTGCGGACACATCATCTTTCATTCCTAACATACATCACAGTGAACAATAACAACTTACTGCACAAAACACATACATATGTCAGTTGTCCCTATCTAGACTTCTATGGTCTCTTGCAGAAATTTGTACTACTGATGAGTGTTGGTCCAATTTTCAAGTTGATTCAATTCTGACTACAAATGGATTCAAGGAAACTGAGATTTAAATGTGGATGGTGTTCATAAAAAGCTATACATTTCTGTGATTGGCAGCACAATGAAATATGCTGCCTGCTTCCTGCTCTCCTCCTCACATTCGTCTTATGGTCAGAAAAGCTTATGCCACTGTTCCCACTCCCAGCCACCCAAATTTTCAAATTAAATCTGGTGTGACCACAGATGCTAAAGCTTCATCTGTAAATGTACAATACCTATACTAATCTATTACACAATGTAAAATGTTGAGCTGAGCAGCAATAGTTTAATGTGAAAATGCTAGACAACCATGTACTTTTCAAATGACGAATTTGGGAAAAAGTTTCATCTTATGATTGGGTAAATATGGTACATATCGCTCTCTAATCTGAACAGTTACACAGTTTCTGCTAACAGCATTGAAGGTGCACAAATTGCTGTATTACTGTACTGCTCCAGGAAGATTTAAGTAATTAGTTGCAGAAATTAATTTAATGGACACATTCAAATGGAAATGAACAACCCATTATAAAATACTGAAGTCTGATGTTCTGAACGGGCTATGTTTAAGTTACATGCAAAGCACAGGAAGGTGCTAAGTCGCATATGTAGATGACTGATTCACACAGCAGGCTTTTCAAATACGTAACTCAGTGTCATGTGCACAAAACACTTCCTATAATTAGTACTTAAGATGATCCTGGAGAGTGACAATGTAGCTTTGAAAAATGTATTGTCTAAGTTTAAATCTTGTCACCTCAGTTTTGGATAAATGTGGATGTAGAACATGTGAAAGGGGTTAGTGGGATGTAATGTTGGGGTCGGTGAGGGTGTTTTATTTGGGGTGGAGTCGATATCACCCAGTAAGAAAGAAGTTTCTGTAATACAATGATGCAGTGATGAATACATAATTTTAATCTGTGGTACATGACAAGTAACTCCAAGCATTAAGATTACTAGAAACATAAATGGTTGGGACAAATACTGGAGGCAACATATTAGAAAAAATTAAGCCAAATAGAAAAATGCCTCATATTTTGAATGAACATGGAGAACACAGAAATATGATGATAACCACTGCAATTTGTTTAACACTAGGGAAAAGTCTGTACCCCACAGTCAGACCATGAGAAGACAATTATACCACATGATTTAAACTCATCTGATGGACAATGAGTGCCATGGGATGAGGGGGGGCTCCTTCTCATGTTGCGTTATAACACTGTTGGCTCATGTGTCACTTATGATTTATTATTACCTACCACTTTATTTTGATTGTGTAGTAAGTCTATCATTCTCCAAGCACATCACAGGTGACTCTTCCAATCTCACAAAACAAAAATCTAAATGAAAGAGATTTAAGAAAATGTCAACATAGCACTTCAAGCCATCAATGAACATGCATTCCAAAAAAGAAAGAAATGTTGTGAATGCTGTAACCAATGGGAGGAAAGGTGCCTTACTTCAAACATAATAAAGTAAGCAGTAAAACATTTATAGCACAACTTCAGATCTTTTTAAACACTCTTCATATAGTAGAACACATCCAGGTATGGCATGATGAATGAGAGGAGGAGTGTTCACGTACTGTTAACAACAAATGCTACTAGACTAAGAAATTACTACAAAACCATAGTTACCAGACATTGTTCTACTTAGTTTAAAGGGGTTGAACATCTGACTTAATTGGTTTTTAATGTAATTTTGGCTAAAATTTTTCCTTGGTTTACACACACCTTCTGTTTTTTTACCTGCAATGAATTATGTTTTAAACAAATCCTGCTGTGTCAGCTTGTACCCCATGTGTGCCTCCTTTCTGGCTTTCTCCATTCCTCCTAATTACATATGTAATGATGACCAACTGAAAGAATCACAAATTTATACCTGGCTCATTTGGAAGAACTGAAAAATTTACATCCCTTCAAATTTTTTTTTTTTATTTTTATTCCTATAGCCCATGCTTCGTACCTCACTTAAAATGTATTGCCTATGGGTGTTGATTCAATCAAATTATGGCTTTTTAGTATAACTTCCTTAATACAGCTAATGAACACAGGACATTCAATACATAACACTTTCCCTCATTTCTGCATTTATGTTCTCACTTCAAATGAGATGTTCTACTGATTGTAATCTTGATTTTAATACACGCTATAGCACATGTATGTCACTGTACAAGGGGTATGCAGAAAGTAGTAGACATTTTGAAATAAAAAATTGATATGGGAAAACTAAATTTTAATAAACACATTTTAAAGGTACATGCTTAACTTATTTTTCTACATAACCACCATCCAAAGCGAAGCACTTATCATACTGCAGCACAAATTTTTCAGTTACATCTCTGTAGAAATCTTCCAACTGTGATTGCAACCACCAGTGTGTAATGGCACACAGTTCAGCGTTGGTATCAACGAGTTGCATAGCAAGCCATGTCTTCACTGTTGGAAAGAGGTGGTAGTCACTTGGTGCCAAATCTGGACTGTGTAGTGGATGATCATATACCTCTCAGCCAAACCCCATAGGAGTTCTCTAGTACGACTGGCCGTGTGTGACAGTGTGTTGTCGTGCAAAATCAAAACTTTTGCGCTACATTTTCCCCAAAACTTGTTCTGTATTGCACATCTTAACTTTGTCAGTGTTTCAAACATTTCAATTGGTATGCAGTTTTTTGCCAACAAAGACCTAATCACATATTTTTTTGCAGTGCACATTTTCACATGTCACAGAAAGCAAAATAACAGAGAAACAGACCATAAGCTACCACCATTGGATGGGTACCAAGTGTAGGAACGTTACGGCACCAAGATGGTGGCAGTAGCCCTGCCCCCGCCACAATAGACCAAAATTTCTGTTACTTTTTGGATAGCCCTTATGAAACACAATTAACTCAGGAAAGCTTAATACTTCATGAAGTGCCATTTCAACAAATCAACATGTGAGACAAGAAGCTATGCAGTCTCTCTAAGTTTGTAGCAACACTACAAGAATATCACTTACTTTTAGAAACTTTTGGTAACGATATCGCATGTCCACATTTTTTGCTGATGTGGTAACCACAGCATTTGTTGGCGATCTCCCCCAGTTGCAGTTTGCGTATTCATCAAGTGTTCTGTGACTTCCATCACGACACAATAATTCAAAATCTGTTCTCAGTACCCCAGCTGGAAAAAAAACAACAAATCTAATAATGCAGCCCCAGGTACAGTTTTGTTTGCCAACTAACTAATACAATGATGTTATACAGTCCAGTTCAGAGATGAAAATTGATACGACAATGAAAGAACTGGCCACTCTGCTTGTCAGTTTCATTTCATTTCCCTTCCGCATTGTTCAAGCAAGCCTGTTATGAAGCTGCAAATATATTAAATATATTTGCTCAAAAATAATAAGAATTAAATTCTGTTCAGGATACTTGCACAGCCTATGTCACACAAAACACAATGCCATGATTTTTGCTTCCAGAAATTCAATATATGGGAAAATTATTTTAAATATGCATGCTGACATAAATACTGTTCTGACAATCTTTTTACACTTCAACAATGCAGCCATGAAGCAATTTGTGCAACTGAGATGAGCCATATATTGTGCAATTCAATTATAAAATTCAAGCCTTCAAATAATTCACACTCTATGAGCATGGGCAAGATATATTTGCTATGACATTTTCTGAGAATGCAATAGTAATATTATTGGCCCAATAAGCAACTGCAAAAATTTATTCATAAAACTGCTGTGGAAGACTAATCCTCTACAGATGTGTGCTGTTATCAAATTTGAAGGAATCCTGGAATGTAACAAAATCTCCCCCTCCCCCCCACCCCAAAAAAAAGGAAAAAAAACATGTTACTCAGGTTCATAATCAACATTTTTCTTTGCAGTGTGGTCTTAAGAGATCCCATTTCAGAGCAATAATTCCAGTAGTTTACTTATGTGGGCCATTCCTCCAATACTTTTAGCTGCATTGTTAAGTCTGTCTACATCAAACAGAGCATTATGAGTGTGCTGTTTGGCACAGTCACATCAAGTAAATATCTATGCTTAACCCTGTAAATCCATATGAAATGGAACAAGCATGTAAGGGGAGTAGTAGGAAACAGAAATGATCAGCTTCCATTTATTGGTACAATTTTAGGAAGATAAGGTTCATCTGCAAAGTAGGCAACTTATACAACACTAGTGTAACTGATTCTTGAGTGCTATTTGAGTGTTTAGGATTCCCACCAGGTCAAACTGAAGAAAAACATCAAAGCAGTTCAGAAGCAGGATGCTAGATTTGTTACCAGTAGGTCCAATCAACTTATGAGTGTTATGAAGATGCTTTATCAACTCTGATGGGAATCCCTGGAGAGAAGACAACATTCTTTTTGTGAAACACTGTTGAGAAAACTTAGAGAACTGCCACTTGAAGTTGGCCAGAGAATGGTTCTACTGAATTTTGAGTAAGAATCACAAAGATTAAAAAAAACTTATGGCCACCATGGAGGCATATAAACAGTCGTTTTTCCTTTGCTCTATTTGTGAGTGGAACAGAAAAGGAAATAAACAGTAGCAGTACAAGATACCCAGTGGCTTTCGAGTATGTATGTAGATATAGGTTTCTAGTAACATCTTTTTCTTTAAAGCTTGGCACTGTGTGCTGTGAAACAAAGTCATCTGAATATCAGCAAACTCTTCTAATCTATAAAGTAAGTTTGAAAAGGAGGGGCAGGTCACAGAAGACCTCAGGTTGAGAGATATCCACCTGTTGTGAAGACACTGAAGGGTAGAGATGAAAGAAGAAGCATTAGAGAGTGTAGGACAACAAATAAAGTACAGGAGTAAGGACTATGTCTGTTTCTTTCTGGAGATGATAGAAGGACAGGGAAATGGATTGAGAGGAAGAGAAATTATGACTTGAATAAATATTGCAGTTAACAAAATGGCTCCCAGCACTATGGGACTTAACATCTGAGGTCATCAGTCCCCTAGAACTTAGAACTACTTAAACCTAACTAACTTAAGGACACCACACACATCCATGCCCGAGGCAGGATTCGAACCTGCGACTGTAGTGGTCACGCGGTTCCAGACTGAAGCGCCTAGAACCGCACGGCCACACCGGCTGGCATTGCAGTTAACAACTAGGAGGTAAGTGGAAAGGGAAGAAAAGGAAAAACTGAAAAGAAAGAGAGAGAGAGAAAACAGAAACAAATAACACAGTAAGTAATGAAATCCTATCCACGACGAAAAGGGGAGGATTTTAAGAGACGCTAAGGAAGGGTGGATTGATGTAAATATATGCTGGAAAGCAAGTTCCAATCTCCAGGGCTTGAGGCACTGAACTCACTGAAATACTTTTTTTTCCACTGATCACCGAAAAACCCAACTCAGCAACAACTCTATGCAAAGCTGGGTATTGCATTGTGTTTACTACACAAAAACTTTAGAAATCTCTTTTTCACCATTTTTTTACACTATTTAACTCATAATATGTACAAAATTTAACATCTCTCTCCCCTGCAAAAAACTCTCAAATAGAATTCTGAAATTTACATATGACGTAGATCTACATAGTGTGTCTAATCATGCAATAAATCTGTTTTTAATTATAGCCAGAGTTAAGGTAGTTGTTCAAATAGATACATTTTTTGCAGTGGGAATAGTTTACTACTTGAGAAAAGGCAGCAAGCACAACACTTTACACAGCAGAGTTGGTAGCACAATGGAAGCCATCAACGCCAGGTTCTGGTAGGTGTATTGCTGGCGAGAACAGTCCAACCCGAAAGATATCAAATTCCTACAAATTAAATTGGGCTGTAGTACTGTGTGTGAGCATTCAAACACGCTCCAAGCTGTGTATGCAATGTCTCCAAAGCAGACAGATCCTTAGTGGGGATCATTCCAGTATAAAAAGTTGTGCAGTGAACACAAGTTATTTGGTGAACAACATGCAAGATTTTACATGTTTCTCTGCCTTTCTTTGAGGTTGTAAGATTCATTAGTGGTGGGGCTGGAGTAACTGGTAATGGACTGGAACATAGGGCAGGTTTTACAGTGACAACAGTTGTCGCAAGGATAGGAACCTTGGGTGGGACTAATGGTCTGGGCCCGTCATATGTTTTGACAAGGATGTTATGATGGTTTGGAGGACAATGGAGGATGACAGTAGGTTGTGTGGGTAGTATATTAGTGAGAAACTGTCCCATTTCTGGGATATACAGTATCAAGCCAGGTGGCAAAGCTTCTCAGTGTTGAGTAATGCATCATCTAGGTGGACAATAAAAGGCTGGCATAAGATGAGCCCATCTTGATTTGCACCACAGCCCCCTAGATTTGACTGTAGGTCTGGCCCTTAAATGTTAAATAGTTATGAGTAAGGATGGGGTTGGATAGGGTCATGATAAACAATGTTTTATGGAGACATTCAGATGGATGGAGTTGGATAGGGTCATGATAAACAATGTTTTATGGAGACATTCAGATGGGCACAAGGGGAGATAGTGATCTATTGCTGAGGGGAGGACTTGAGATGTTCCAGAAACTGCTTAGCATGGTAGGTTGAATGTGCTGCTCTACAAAGGCTCTGATGCATTCAGTAC
Organism: Schistocerca cancellata; assembly: GCF_023864275.1. NCBI lineage: Eukaryota > Metazoa > Arthropoda > Insecta > Orthoptera > Acrididae > Schistocerca > Schistocerca cancellata. The sequence continues at coordinate 743,028,700 of NC_064628.1, read as the reverse complement.
AGGCTTTGAAGTCTGCTACAATGGGATAGCAGAAATTTATGTTTCGATGTACATTGGGGAAGCAGGAAGAAGGCAGTAGTGGATCAGGAAGGGTAAGGGGGCTCTATGGAGGCTCAAGTGAGGCACCTAGCTTCTAGGATTTCCTGTAGCATAGTGTGGATTGATATGTTTCATGTTATTCCAATTTACTGTCTTTGACCTCCAACTCTCTTTGATGTAATCTTTTCTAACCTAGCCACCAATCCTTTCTAAGAAACGAACTAACAGTTCTAACAGCTACATGTAGTATCTATCAGACACACTTAGAATTTTGTTCCCAGAAAGTATGTATTAGCCAGATATTTTGTCCCCTTGTGACTCCAACATTTTTTCATGTAAATTTTCGTCCTGATGTACTCTTCCAATCTAAATACACTTGTGTCCAAAATAAAAGCAGTAACCACTACTTCCCCATCCTGCCTCTCCGACGGACACCATTTTGACGAAGCACTGTCCGTGCACTTGGAGAGGCTTGCATGTCCGCGTAAAGCTGAGAGCTATGTCGAAGGTAGAGGACCTACTGCCAGAAAGACCTCAGCTGATGGATCAGAGTAAGAGTGTCCCACAATATCCCATCTTCCCTACTCACTCCTAGTCCTACCCAACTCCTTGAACCAACCCAAGGTGTGATGCAATCCGTGCCAAAGGGTCCATGGCACATGGGAAGATGTGTCACAAATGGAGCCTCAGGGATACCGGGCAACCTCCCTGCGTAAGTAGCCTTACACCGTGCGGGGTATTCGTGGTGTCGACCTTGTAGATCCCCAAATCTTGTGGGACCAATATGGACATAATTACAGAAAACGAAGAAAAACAAACTCAGGGGCAAATGGAGACCTCACATATCCAAACATCGAGGTCAGTACTGATGGAAGGCATTGCCACTACTGAATCAGGGTCTAGACCTAAGCCAGAAGTGGGAACTGTAACCGAGAAGCTAGACCAGATTAAGATCAAAGGCTTGTCTGGGGCTCAGAGGAGGAAACTACTCAGGGAATAGAGGAAAAGGAAGGGAAAGAATGGCTTCCTAAAAACAAGTAGAGGGAATTAAAGGGACGTGAACCTAAGACCCCCCAGGAAGAAACGTCTCAGGTTGAAGGGGATACGCAGACCTCCACAACATCAAAGACAGGTAGCAATCAGATAAGGGAGGCATCAAAGACTCCCTGCTCCCTGGATAAGCAAGTTCAGAAAAAAACAAAGGCAAGAAATAGGGAAACAGATCTACAGTACAGCAGTCTCGGTTTTTAGGATGGCACTTATCCAGGAAGGCTATCCACTGGTGGCCATCAAGTCACAAACAGGGGAATTGGTAGAGATGGCCCTCTTTGAAAAGATTGGGGGGGACACTGGCCCAGGAACCAACTTCAGGAGGAGCTATCTAGATTGTGGTGTCCCCATTTTTGTCTTGAGGGGGTGCACACAGTGGAATGGCTCAAGGACAAGGTGCCCATGATATCCCCGTGAGAAGATGTGAAGCTGCTGGTTAAGATGGCAGCAGAGCTTCTTAAGACCGCGCAGATCTCAATATGGGTAACAAAGATCCTTAAGGAAGTCTCTCCTAAGATTCTGTTCGGGAAAATAGGAGCCCAGACCCAAAAGTCTCGACAAAAGACTGGAGAGTGATCAACCAGAAGGTTGCACCGGAAGGACGAACCCGGGTGGTTGAGCTCAGAGAGAAGTCCTGAAGGCGATGCGGGAGGAGTACCTGAAATTGTTTTTAGGGTTCTTGCATGTCACCATCAGGGTTCTCAGAGACCTTAAAGATGGCAGCAAGGCAGAAACTGGACGCGCTGCAGATTAATCTGCAGCACAGTAAAGGGTGCCACTGTTACCCTGAGTCACTGCCTGGGGAGGCAGGAAGTGGACGTGGCCCGGATACAAGACCCATATTCGTATAAAGATAGTGTATCGGGCCTCAGTGGGACTGCAGGTAAGCTGATTTATGCTAGAAATGTAAGAAACTCCAGAACATGTATCTATGTAAGAAATGGAATTTATTTCATGCCAATGATGAATTTCTGCTCCAGGGACTTAGTGAACATTAGAAGGCAGCAGTGTGAGGAAGGTATCACGAGCGAAATTGTTTTGGCCTCAGCATACCTTCCTTACGAAGACAGCTCTCCTCCTCCCTTGGAGGTGAGGAGACTGGTAGAGATTTGCCATCGGCAAGGTGACTAACTGCTGGTGGGATGGGACGGCAATGCCCACAACCTAGTGTGGGGCAGCAAGAACACCAACAGTAGAGGTGAGTACCTTCTTGAATTTCTTTTAGCTAACAACTTAGAGGTTCTGAATAGGGGCAATTACCCTACATTCAGGAATAGCAGAAGAGAAGAAGTAATTGACATCATCTTTGGTTCCATGATGATGGGCAGCTATGTCAAACAATGGCATGTGTTGATGGAGCCATCTTCATCGGACCACATGCACATTAAATTCAAGGTTGAAATGGGCATCAGACAGACCACAATCTATAGGAATCCCAGGAAAACAGACTGGGAGACATATAGGAGGGACCTTGATTTAGGCTTATCAGAAATTAAAGCCTCAATAAGGAATCCAGAAGAATTTGAGGAAGTAGCAGAGGCTTTTAACTCTGCCATAGTGACCTCATATCAGGACAACTGCACAATCACCAAGAAGTGCACAAATAGGAGTGTGCCTTGGTGAAATAACAATTTGGAAATGCAAAGAAAACAGGTACGGAGGCTGTTAAATATTGCAAAACATAAAGGACAATGGCCTAAATATCATGAGGACCTCGTTAACTACAACCTTGCAATCAATCAGACAAGCAAAGAAGGCATCCTGGAAGGCATTCTGTGAGGAAGAGGAGAGCATGGCTGCAAAAGCCAGACTTCACAAGATTCTCACTAGAGTACCAACCAATCCAGGAGGTACATTGAGTAAGGAGGATGGGGAACATACAAAGACAGTACATGAGACGCTGGAACTGCTCCTCAAAACTCACTTTCCTCAGTATGTTCTGCCGGACTACACAGACCAGAATGTGATCCCCGAGAGACAATGGTTCTCAGGCACTCGAAGAGAGGACTGGGAATCAGCCGAGGAGTGTGTGAACTTTTATAAAATCTAATAGGTGCCGGGAACATACCAACCATTCAAGTCACCTGGCCCAGATGGAATTTTTCCAGCTCTCCTGCAACATGCAGGAGAGTAGTTCATAAGAGTCCTATGCAGACTATTCAGGGTTAGCCTAGCACTAGCTATCATTCCCAATGCATGGAGTGAAGTGAAGGTTGTCTTCATTCCATAGCCAGGGAGAATTTATCATACCAAGGCCAAGGACATGAAACCAATCAGTCCATCCTCCTTCATTCTCAAAACAGTGGTAAAACTGGTTAATGTATTTGTTGGGGAGAGGAGGCTAAGTAGGGCCCCTCTACATTTAAACCAACACGCATATCAACCAGGTAAATCATGTGAGACAGCTCGCCACCAACTCGTTGGGAAGGTGGAGAAAGCACTTCACTTCCAAGAAATAGCCCTCTGCATCTTCCTGGATATCGAGGGGGCCTTCAGTAACACGACCTTCATTTCCATGGCAAGGGCAGCAGAGATGCATGACCTGGGGACCACCATATGCAAGTGGACCAGGGCCATGCTTAGTGAAAGGTAGGTAGAGGCTATTATGATGAATTAAAAGATGGTAATTAACAACACTAGAGGCTGCCCACAAGTAGTAGTTTTGTCCCCTATGTTGTGGAAACTAGTGGTGAACGAAATCAATGAGAAACTAAGTTCCAGACAATGCTTCTGCCAAGGATACGCAGATGACCTTGTCATAGTAATACTTAGCAAATTTACTTACACAGTTAGAAATATGGCACAAGGAGGATTGGACATCGTGCAAAATTGGTACAATAAAAAGATCTGAGGGTTAATCCTAAGAAGTCTGATGTGGTGCCATTTACAAAGAGACATATTCAACACTCAAGTTGGAATCTAAAGCTCTTCGATGAAACTCTACCTGTGAAGAGGATAGTGAAATATCTAGAGGTAACCTTAGACGAGAAGCTAATGTGGGCCCCTCACATTAAAAGCATCTGCTCCAAGGCAAAAAGAACTCTAGTGAGTACTAGAAGGTCTTGTGGCAAAAACTGGGGCCTAAGCCCTTGGGGTATGGACTGGATATACACCACAGAGATTAGACCAAGGATTTCCTATGGGTTTGTAGTGTGGTGGAAGAAAGTAGAACAGTGGGTTGCAGCTAAGGGGCTTGCTAAGGTGCAGAGATTGGCCTGCTTAGCCATAACAGTTGGAATTAGCAGCACACCAACTGCTGGAATGGAAGCCATGTTGGACATGCCTCCACTACACCTTTGGGTCAAGGTGGAGGCAGCAGCTGGGGCACACAGACTTAAAACTGGCAAAAACTGGGTTTCATTCAGATGGCTGGGGAAATGCCTGCTGACTATATAATAACCCCAACTGCTTTGACAAGCCTTACAATATAATAATTGGAAGCAGGGAGCAATGGGAAAAAATAGCTCGACATCGTATGAGGGACATCATTTGGTTCATCGATGGGTCGAAAATAGACCAAGGCATTGGGGGCAAGGGTGTACAGGGTTCAGCCAAGACAGGAGGGCATCATCTCTCTAGGAAAACTGCCCTCTATATTCCAAGCTGAAATTACTGCAATCAGGGCATGTGTGGAGGAGAATATGCGTAGGTGCTACAAGGACCGTAGCATCTACATCTATTCAGACAGCCAGGTAGCTCTGAAATCATTCGCAGTTCCTGCAACAAGATCTAAGAATGTTGCAGAATGCCACAGGGCTCTGGTGGAGCTATGGGGAAGCAATAGGGTAAAGCTAATGTGGGTCCTTGGCCACTCAGGGATCTGTGGCAATGAACAAGGTGACAGATTGACTAGAATGGAGGCAACAACTCCATTTACTGGACCGGAACATTTCCTGACAATCACCAAGGCTATGATCAAATTAGAACTACGGAACTGGCTTAGGAAACAGAATGTAGGATATTGGATGAAGGTCCATAAACAAAAACATGGTAAGGTAATGATGCCCAAGCCATGTTTTAAAAGAAGCTCTGTAATCCTGGGATTGAACAGGAAAGAGATCAAACTCGTGACTGGACTGATGACCGGCCATGGGAATTTCAAAAAACACCTTCACACAATGGGTACAATGGAAGAGGATCCCCAATGTAGGATCTGTGATGAAGGTGAAGAAACTGCATCACACCCAATCTACAAATGCATGGCAGTGGAGAGCAAAAGATACAGAATCTTCGGGTCATCGGAATCTGAAGGAATTGTGTCTAACAAAAAACTGGTAGAGGGACACCTTGCACTATTTGAGGGCACTGGTTGGCTTTACTAGATATGCAGGGAGCGATACCACACAATAAACTTAGTGTTGCTGCAGGCATTAGCGGGTTAGGCCTAAACTGTTTTAGCTTCCCCGTTAAAATCAAATCAAATCAAATCAATCCCCATCCTGTGTCTAATTCACAATATAATCATACAAACTGTCAACATATGTCCGTAGAATAGTGTTCTGCAGGGAAGATGGCATTCCGGTCCATGGACAACCATGCCATTGCTGATGCCAGCGCACCTGTCCATCAGGGTAGTGTTTGTTGGCTAGTTTCACATCCACAATCGCTGTATACATAGTCACAGATGGTGCAGCATGGCACAGAGAAGACGCCTACCAGGCACACTGCGGTGGAGGGCTACAGTAAGAATGGAAGCAGGACAGTTGGAAACTGATGTGGCCTGATAGCTTATTGCGAATAATTCTCTTGTTTCTTGGATGTGGAAACAGTTTATAGAGACCTAAACTGAATCCCAAAGACCAGAGCAGGGCTAACCATGTGTGACATCAGAAATGGAAGGCCAGTAATTGGCTTTTAGGGCATGGTGGTACACCCTTAGTACAGCAAGGCAACTGGCATTTGACCTTGTAGCATTCACTGGACGTGTTGTATTGAGGTAAAGGGTGTACAGAAGGCATCGGCAGAGTGGCCTTTATTGTCGGAGACCTGCTGTTGTTTATCTCTGACATGTCTTCACAGAAGGAATGTCTGGAGTGGAGTCGTCAACATGCCACCTTAACAGTCAAACAGTGGGCCAACATTCTTTTCACAGAGAAGTCCTGATTTGGTACGGAGATTGATTCTCAACGGATTCAGATCTGGAGGGAACATGGAATATAATTTCGGGAAGGAGACCAAGGAGGACCCATAATTGTGCTAACAGGAATTACGCTGACCACACAAATACCTCTTCCGGAAATCATACAGGTGAATTGGCGAAGTTTAATTGCTGTCAGGTATTGTGATGAGATATTCAGACCTCATGTGCGGTTGTTGATTGACGATAATGCTTGACCTCATACAGCACAGGTGGCTGAAGTTTTCTTGGAGACCAAAGATAATGCACACATGGCATAGCCAGCTCACTCTCTTATTTGAATCTCATATAGCATGTCTGGGTTGCACTAAGGCGATGGGTTGCATCAGCATTCATCAACCACTCTCCAAGAGTTGCGAACAGCTCTGCGAAGAATGGGCATTATTGCCTCAACATGAGATTGGTGACATCAGTCACAGCATGTCCCATTGTTGTCAGGCCTGTATTGCTATCACAGGTGTAATACATCATACTGAGCACATTAAACAGTTGTCTGCATGTGTGTTCAAATCAGTTATGTTGGAAAAAACGAACTTTTTGTCTTCCATTATGCATCTTGCAGTTGTTTACGTTCTGTATTCTTTACAATGTTTCCACTTTACTACCACCAGTTTATATTGTTTTGTGGGAAAATAAAAGAAACCTTGAAAAATTTCCATTTGCTGCTTTAATTTTGGACACTAGTGTATATACTACCATGTTCTAACCACAATAAATACTCTACATCCTCAACAAAAATGTAAGATTGCTGTATTCATGCAAGACTTCAACAAGTACAATCAAAGCAATATCGATATATAAGTACTGACGATGAATTTCAAATATTCAGAATACAAGTTCCATCTTGGATTACCACAAATAAGACAGGAAAAAGGAGTTTTGTCCAAGAGCCACAGATTACCAATAAAAGGCTGGTGTATTGTGTAGAATGTAGTGGAACTCAGATAATGACATTCAGAACAAAATTCAGATTGTAAGAAGAACACCATGAGAAGGTGTGAAACAAATATGAGTAGGCAGCTGATCCATTATTAGGAAAAGGCAATAAAGCAAAAGACTCAACATTCAGAAAAAAGGAAACAGAAAGTATGTATGACAGATAACAGAAAGGTTGAAGAATGCTCATAGAGAAAAAAAATTAATATCTGAAGAGATTGTAAGAATATTTCATGTGAAACAAATGAATGAGAAACAAAGTTGCAAGAGTGACAGATTGAAACAGTGTGAAATATTTTGTCAAAAGTGAAATAATTCTAACATAAATATGGAAAGGATAGATTGCTACTCACCACAAGTGGAGGCATTGAGTCACAGACAGGACTACTAATATATTAAAACTTAACAGATAACAACCTCCTTCTGCAAATGGTAGTGGTAAGGAGTGATGAGAAGGGCGTTATTCCATCCAAGACTTTTCTTCTTCCTCCTCCTCCTCCTCGCCTTCTTCTTCAATTCCCTAACACTTTCCAGTGTCGGAGTAGCCTCACTCTATCCATTTCTTCCATTCCATTCCATTTTCACACAATCTTTTCTTTACATGATTGTTTTTCCAGGCCTTTTGTCGCAGTTTCTTGACTCTGTCCTCCCTTGCACATGCATTTCAAATACTTGTTTAGCTTTTTATTTCCTCTCCTGTTCTCTTAACATGCTCACACCGTCTCAACTGAGCTTCTCAACCACCACATGCACTGGTTTCTTTTGCCCAGTCTCTTCTCATATTCTTTCATTTCTAACTCAATCTATTCTTATCTTTCCTACTACTTTCCTCATAAACTTCATATCTATGACAGTAATCCCACTTACACATTTCTCTTGTAGTGCCAATCTCTCTTTCACTGTAACTGCTGCATAACTGCACTGTAAATTATTATACTTATCTCTTACTTCCCTAGTATTGTGTTATTCATCTGATAGTACCTCGAGACTGCTTTCTTAATTCTATTTAGTACCTCTTGTTCTATTCTCCCATCATTACTTAGTACGGTGCTAAGATATTCGTAACTGTCATTTTGCCAAGAGGCTTTCATTACAGAGTATATTGAGTTGTTCTTCCTGCCTGTTCTGTTTTGAAACCCACATTGCTTGTATTGGTGTTCACTAACATTCTCTTCCCCTTCATATCATTTCACACCGGAGTGTCAGCCACCAACACTATATCATCTGCACAGAGCAATGTTTGCAGATACGTTAGACATAGTCTCCACATTCCATGGTTTGTTGTATGGGTTCCCTCTTGCTTGTTTTTGCTACTTCATCTAGAAAGATATTAAAGAATAAGGGTGTGAGGCTACCACCTTACCTGATTCCTTTCTCCATGGGGAATTCTCTTGAGCTTTCACCACCTATATGAAACATTCCTTCTGGTTTTTCATAAGCACTCTCCATGGCATTCATAAACTTAATTTGTACCCTCTTTGCTACAAGTGATTCCCACACATACTGCCTTGGTACAGTCAAATGCAGCTTTAAAATCGAGAAACGATTGATAAAGGTCACAGTTCTTGGCTATGCTTTTGTCCACAACTGTTCTTATAGTGTAGATGTGGTCCTGGGTCCATTGCCCTGGCATAAAAGCAGTCTGCTCCTCTCCAATATCCTCTACCACAGCCCATCTCAGTCGCCTTTCTAATATACCAGTATATGCTCTATAGACAACTGATGACGTATAGATAGCTCTGTAATTACCACTGTCATAACACTTCCCCTTCTTATGCAACAGTATGACAAAAGTTCTTCCGTTCCTCAGGGATACTAATCTCCCCCCACACTCTCTGGATCTGCTTAATGGGCTTCTCTACCACAACTACTTCACCATTCTTGATTAGTTCCAGAGCTATCCCATTAAGGTCTGAAGTCTTCCTTATTCTAACTTAGTTAACTGCCATTTCTACTCCTGTTCCTCTATCTCTCCTTCAGTTCCTGGGTCTTGTGTAATTTCATACTGTCTTAAGATAATTTCTTCTGCTTCTCCTCATTCAGTTTTTTTGGACTTTTCTTCCTAGTGTCTTCTCCACGCTTCAAGTACGGCTGCTTTCTCTGGCACTAGCTTACCCCCATCCTTAATTGTCCTTGTTTGCTTCCCATATTTCCCTCTTAAAGCTGTTTTGGTTTTCCAGAAGCTCCTTATGCTGCTCTCTCTTGCCTTGCCTGAACCATGTTCTCCAATTCCTCTTGAGTTTTCCTTTTAGGTTCCTTCACTACTTGTTTCATTTCATTTCTTCTTTCCCTATACTCTGCCCTTTCTTCTTCCATATAAGATGCTATATGTATCTTTTCCAGGTTTCCTTCTTATCCTTTAACACCTGTTTCACTTCCTCATTCCACCAAATTTTCTTCCTTGTATGTGCTATCCCACTTACAAATAAATCTAACTGCAAGCTCTTTGACTTCACATTTCTGGAGGAGGTAGAATGAACCGGGTGGGGAAGGTCGGGTAAATATGGGCTCTAAAATGCATACCTTAACAGCCATGGCTACTTGTTCAGTAGAAGAGATGTGTTTCACAGCTCTTAAGGTATGCATTTTAGAGCCCATGTTGACTAGAATTTTTTTTCTTGTTTTCGTCCATAGTACCACTTCTGAAATTCACCTTTCCTATAATCTCAGCAACAACAGTACCGGTGAATTTGTTCCACTATCAGAGGTGACGAACAATTCTCATTTACAACTTACGACTTGGTTGTTTCCAGACCAGTGTCCCTTACCTCAAGTTGATACATTTATCCTTCTACATCATCCCTGAAGGTTTGTAACACTGTCACGGAAATCACCCGCTATACTACTTCCACCTTTCCCTTTTTTGCTTAGTAATGGTTTTCTACCTGAGCATCTCATCATTTGCTGTGCTAGTTAGCACATAAACTCTCACTCCAGTGGTGGTTGTTGGTGTCAGGTTTATCTTGGCTATGATAATGCAATCATTATGCTGTCATTGCAGTTTATCTGCATTCCTATTTTCTTATTCATTATTAGACCTACTCCTACATTACCACAATTTGACTCTGTATTTAAAATGCTGTACTCACCTGACCAGAAGTCCTACTCATCCTGTCACTGAACTGCATAAATCCCCACTATATCTAACTTCATTATGTCCATTCCCCTTTCATAAGGGGCAGTAAAATGAAATCGAGACAGATGGAAAATGTACGTAAACTGTTTATTATTGCAAAAATAATCACCATAACTGTTAATACGTTTATCCTGCTGTGACACATATTTCATGAAAAAATCTTTTCCGTTGCCTATGGGATCATAATGTTATCCAGGTATGCATTTCTTCATCCGCAGAAATTGATCACAATGAATGTCTTTTTCAGGGTTCCAAAAATATGAAAATTGCAGGGGAGAGATTGGGACTGTATGGAGGATGTGTAAGGGCTTTCCGGAGAAACATCTGCAGTGTAGTGAAACAACAGGCATGCCAGCTCCGAGAAAGTTGTAATGATCTTTTTTGTCGACTGTAAGGGCCGGCTGCTCAATGACTTGCAGCTTAAAGACATTGTGAACAACAATAAAAAACAATCAACACTCAATAACCACTCAAATTATCATAAAAATTATAACAATTAAAAAAGTCAAGGACGACTAGGTGTTTCCAAAAGCTGCATAGCTGAATTCTCGAGGTTTCCATACTATTGGATTAATTTTTGGATGATATCGTCCCTTGTACTACTAAATAGACGTTAGTTAATTTTTATGCTTTTTATTCCTGTTCACGTTATTTCTTTTCCCCTGGTTTTGTCTAGGCCTGGCTCATTCAGCAGTCATGCTTTGTGCAATTTTGATAAACATCTTTTGGGTGTACTCATCTTTATTAAGACAAGCCAGCAGTGCAGTTTGACTCTTAACCTTCATAAGTTCCCAAATGTTGGGATTCTGTAATTCTCCATGTACATTATGAAGATATAATTACTGTGAGTATTTGTCATTGTTTTTTGTTGAATGTCAAGATTATCTACAATTCTATATTTCTACCATTTCACACAGTGATTTGTATTCTTGGCAGATAAACCCGGATACGTGTGTGCTCAAAAGTGAAACCAGTAGTTGCGAATAAAGCACCTTCATACAGCTATGCAGCTTTTGGAAACACCTAATCATTCTTGGCTTTTCAACTGTTATAATTTTATGATAATTTCAATGGTTACTTTCTGTCATTACTGCATCCGAACTGGTACTCAAACAATCATTCTTTCCACACTCCATAAGTGAATGAAACAGAAAGAAACCCTAATAATTGGTGCAGTGGGATGTACCCTCCACCATGCACCTCACGGTGGTTTGCTGAGCATAGATGTAGATGTTGAGTGTTTTGTATTGTTATTTAGTTTCTGAAACACTATGCCGCAATTCATGTACAGGGGTACAAGGACACTTTGGAAAAATTGAAGCACACCATCCAGATCAAATGCTCATGAATGCTGACAGACGGTATCACTAGGTTGTAGGATACTGCCCACCACACACTGCTGGGGTTGTTTCAAATACAATGCACAAGTTGCACTGCGAAGCTCTCACACAGTTATGATCTCTGATGTCTTATCATGACGTTTCCACTGATCTGCTTTGGACGAAGGGATGCATGCCTGGGTAAAATCAAGGTTCCGCAGGCAACTGCGAATATTTTTCCATGAAGGTACTGACCATCTTGTCTCTCAGTGAGATAAATGTATTTACAGTTAGGGAGATTACTTTTGAGATAATAAGCAGTTTATGTACTTTTTTCTATCTGTCTCATTCTCATTTGACTGCCCATTATAAATTTTCTAACCTACCTGCCTGATTAAGTGAGCTAACATTCCACACACTGACCTGTAGAATGCCTGTTAACTTTTTCCTGATGACATCATCCTGAATAGTCTCCCACTTGGAGATCAGAATGGTGGACCATTTTACCTCAAGAATATGTTACCCAAGAAGTTGGCATCAACCATACAGCAGAGCTGCATACTCTCAGGAAAAATAATGGATTTAGTTTTCCCTGGCTTTCAGCCATTCGCAGTAACAACGAAGCAAGGTTACGCTGGCTCATGTTACACGGCCATATCAGACAGTCATTCAGATTGTTACTGCTGCAGTTATTGTAAAGCCTGCTACCGCTCTTCAGGAAATATGTTTGTCTGGCCTCTCCACACATAATTCTCTGTTGTGGTTGCATCTAAAGTACAGTAATCTGTTTCGTTGTGGCACACAAGCCACCTCATCTCAACCAGACCAAGTTTCATGAAATGGGCCATCTCCCTTCACTCTCTGTCTACTTTTCATCTTTTGATGCTCTCATATCACAAACGACATTTCTTTCTTAATTTGTCATTTAGCCAACTTGGATGTTCGTCAGTTGTACAAGTCAAAATGCATTTCCCTCAATTCCCAAAGTTCAATTACATTCTCTTTACACTGAAAAAACACTTACTCATTTATATTTGGAATGGTAAATTTCTGCCCTTCACTGAGTACATTCACAGAGACCTACTGATCACCACATGATAAATATTCACAAATGAAAAACTTATTTCAATTCTCATTTAACACCAAATAAACAACCCAATTATTACACTGATAATCAGCTCAGTTTTCACAAGTATGAAATCCCAATCTGAATACTTCCTCACTAACAGAATCATTAAAATTACTGTTTATTTGACATTTCTCAAGTTGTGCTCATGTTGCCACAGTGACTGTCAGCGGCACCTCATCTGAGACTTGGACAACTGAGAGTGGGCTGCTAACATAGGCAGAATGCTCTTCTGCCCACTGCACACTATTTGCATCCATCACACTATGGAAACCCTAGAAGTGAGGTTTGTTGTGTCTCATTAGCAATGGTGGAGAGCCTGCGCAGGACATTGCAAGCTCTTACTGAAGTGCAAATACTAAGTGTCAGCTGACAAATCATTTTTATAAGATTATAAATTAATGAAGAAATGCAACAAAAACTTCTGAATGAAGACTGCTGAATTTATGTTTGAACCTAAGTGCTCCTTAACATCAATCTTATTAATTATCCCATCTTGCTCAATCAGGAGAGGTAGTATTTTGCAAACCACTCAGAATCTGTTCAGTGTGTGCTATCTTTTAGATAACCCTGGAGGTTTCAAGTATCATTACTCATATGAAGCACAGTTAATAAGAACAAGAAGGTTGAAGTTTAATGTTCCATTGATGTCAAGGTAATCAGAGACAGAGCACAAGCTTTGGTTGAGAAAGGATGGGGAAGGAAATTGGGCATGTCCTTCTCAAAGGAACCACCACGACATCTGCTGTTGGAAACCACAAAAAATCTTAATCTGGTGGCCAGATGGGGATCTGAACTGATGTCCTCCTGATTACAATTCCACACAGTGTACAAGAAAATAATTTACTAACCAAAATTTGATCCAGTACCCAGCATCGAGTCCACTGTTGTATGTTTTAAAAAAGCAATATCACCAGCTTCAAGAAGGCACTGGAAGGCACCCTCAGAGTCAGCATATGGATCAGCACTTGTGCAACGTTGCCCAGGAACTGTACTAGCACAAAGCTGACACAGCTGGTCAGAGTTATCACCTGGAAAACAAAACAAAAACAGTGATGATTTAAGGCAACACTTTGATATCTGTACAATTACATGGTACATTATCCAACTCTTACTTACTTTGTAAACTTAACAATTTCAGATGACACTTACAGTATTATTTAAACAAAAGGACCTGCATATTAAGAGAGGGGCTTAAATAGAACTTAATGCTCATGACAGAAAAACTAAATGCTACATGGAGATCAAACTTAGATCTTTGTTTTTTGCCGATAAAATGCCATTGACAGCTACCGAAGAATGTCTCAGTGACTGGTGACAAACAAGCTACATCTTGATACCTGTTTTCAAATCCCCATGCAAAATAGAGGAACATCTCTGGGCGAAAGCACACTTCTTTATGGAGAGTGGCTCAACAATGCAGTGATCCATGCTGTAAATATTGCTTATACTGCTTACATGGCTGTGGTTGACTGTGCATGTAAACTCCAAATAAGAAGTCAATAATCGTAGCTTTGGACATAATATAAGATAGTTAAATGGAAAACAGTTGTCAATTAGCAGAATGCAAAACTGGTAATCAATCTGAGAAAATGGTAAATGGAATTACACTTAAAGGAGTCATATGTACTGTATAAGAGAACAAAGAGTACAAGCTACAAGAGATATTATAAATAGGGAAGATAAAAGATATCTGATAATAAAAAATTACATGTGAGTCAGCAGTGCACTACATAAAAGAAATGACAAATCTTCTGAAATATCAATTAGAAAGAAGCTGTTCAAAAATCAAATACAATTCAGGAAGGTAGGAAAGTTATAAACACGCATATATAAGCAAACAAATGAAGTATAAAACATGGAAAGATGTGAGTAAATGGAACAAAAAATAAGTAACCAAAATTTTTAAACAGTAAGAAAAACTAATCTGCAACTTTTGGTAAGATGCAAACTATATCTCTTATTAATTTCCAATCTGTTCTATTCTGCCATCACTCTTTGGCTTAGATTCACTAGCATATTTCTGATCCATTCTTCCTGCAAAACGGTTCTGCTAATTTTCCAACAATCATCACACCTTAGTTTGTCAAACATCATTTTACATTTTTTTTCCTTTTTCCAATTATGTTCAGGTTCTACATGAGCTTTTCAAGTACTGGAAAAAAAACTGGGTGGAATACAAACAATGCAATGAGCTATGACACCATTTGCTATATACTGGAAGAAGTGAGCAGCAGATAGGAACACAAAAAAGAATTAGTTCAGCATAAAAAATGCATTCTTCTTCCAAATGTCACTGTGCTATTGGATTGACTTGGTAAGGAGTTGTGTTGGGTGGAGGAGGTGAGATGAACAAGGAGAAGGCATGGGAAAGGTAGAGGAAAAGGCTATGAGAAGGAAGGACAGGACGGGAAATGGCTAAGAATACTGCATCAGAGAGTTTTCTGCTGTGCAAACAGGGAGTTTTACACAAGGTGATATAGGGAGTGGGTATGCAGTAAGAATAGGTCATGAAAAGACTGGTGGGAAAGGAAACCACTGAGAGAATAGTGTTGAAAAAGTTCACAGATCCAAAGAATTAAGAGTCAATGTAAATAGATGAGGCAAGAGTGAATACTACTACCTTTCATTTTATGCTGAGACAAGGAACATCTGCCCAAAGTCTTTATAATCCATTCCAAAGTAATATTTAGCTATTCATTCAACTAGCCCAATCTTATGCCACTAAAACTTCCAGCACTTTGACACATGAATCATATCCAAATGACAGTTCCAGATGAAAAACATGTCCCATATATTGCCCAACATATCTTATTCCATCAAAGGCAAGGCCATCTGTGAAAGCAGTTTTGTCATACACCAACTCCACTGTCACCCATGATCTGCCTTTTATGTGGACTTTACCATTAACCAGCAGGCCACCTGCACACCACCAAATTGAGGTCCACAGCAAAGGCTAATTACTCAGTGATAAGAGCATGCCAAGAATACAAAACAGTTCACTTTAACATCTACTAAGCAACCCATGACATGTGCGTTCTCTGTCTAACCCAGACTTCTCTGAATTGCGTAGGTGAGAAGTGTCCATTCAACACGTCTTCCGCCTTTGCTAAAAAAAAAACGTATTCTATACTAAGGTCTGCCACATTCCCTACCACCTAGCCCACAGAAATAAGCTGCTTATTACTCAGTACTTCACTCAGGATTTTTATTTTTAATTCAACTTATGATCCTAAGAGTCTAAAAAACATCTTCCACAGTGTCCAACAACACCTATCTTGACCATCACCACGTGCATCACTTTACTATATTTGCTCAAACTACATTAACCTTTCTCCAGTACTGAATTCCTAACCACTGGCCATCCCTTTTCTTTGCCACTTCCCCTCTCTTGCTTCTCCCTTGCTACATTTTTCCCATATCACCTAATATAGCTCATCACGTCTCCCAACACTTGCAATGGGAGTGACGGTGTAAAGTACACTTACATGTGACTGGATAGAGAATGCACTACAGGGAGAGCTGTAACATATATTTCCTTGGTGGCAGTTAAAAGGAAGAGAAATAAGTAATTTAACATAGCAGCACATAATTATGAATTAGCCTAGGGACAGACATGTTACAAACCTGCTGGTACAATGTGCTTAGTAATTCAACACACATCATAATACATTTAATCTTTTCAGAATATTCAGTCACTGTTGTTTTAGATTTCTATGCCATCTCCAATTTTATTCCTTCAATGTATCACACCCTAGTGGCTATACAGCACCATTACTATTTGAAGGGTCATTGACCATAAAATACCACTGTGACTTCCACATAAAAAGTAGAAGTGAACATTCAATTGGACCTGCAGGTTTGACATGTAGATCGTGAAATACTTAAATGACATGACGCGATGAGTAATTGGACACTTTGCCTTCAAACGGTGTGAGAGCAGTTTCCCCAGTAAATCCATCCATAAAATAGGAATTCATTAACAAGTTCAATATTGTGACATCAATAGGCTATCTACAATGACTGGCAGACACATGCTATTTAAGACTGAAAGTATTATTATTTCACAAAAGTACATAACGTTACCTCTTACTACATTAACAGTGATAACAGAATTAAGTCACAAGAGGGGTAAGTCTCAGCTTCCCTAGAAATATCATTTGTTTCTTTAAGAAAAACGAATGTGGTTTCTAAACAGAGATCGGTTCTACCTTGCATATACATAGTCTCTGAATTTTCTTTAAGGCTTGTTAATTAATCATTACACACTATTCATAATATAATAGTTTTTAACAAGGAGAAAGTTCTTCATATAAAAAAGTTTTTAATAAGTATAATTTACACCCTGGCAACTGTATACAAGCATGAAGCTTCATCCTAGTACTTCAGCAGCATCAGCAGTACCGAATAATAGTGAAGCTAAACAGACAAAATATTGTATCAGCATGACATTCACAACCAGCTGCATCTTTAGTTACTGTCTGGTATTTTCAGTTCTCTTTATATCTAGTCAAATCAAGGGCTGGAAAACTTTTTCTTGCACCTGATGTGTACATTGCCCAGCAGAGCAGATCAATAAGGCAGGTTGATACTGTTACCACACAACACATCTGTTATGCATGGTAGCACGTGGCAGCGGCTGAAAAAATACATTTCTGCCCAATACTCCACTCCTATTGGAGCTAGGAGATTCCAGACATACCCAAATATATGCTGCTTGATACAGAGTGTCCCAGCTAACTCTAGCACCACATATTTCTGAAATGAAACAAAATGTGAAAAATGCAACTGGCCAGGATGCATCTACACCAGGGGCTCACACAACAGGCACAAATACACAATCCATATATGTAAACAAACATCACTTTCAACACAAAAGTTACTTTTTTTAAAAATTGCACATCTATATTTTTCTATCGAAATGAAAACTGGAGGTACAATAAGTGACGTCTGACTTGTTTTCACTGTTCTAAACCTCACACCTTCTTAAATATGTAGACTTTAAAGTATGGCAATGGCACCACAGTTTTACTGTAATTCACTGAGCAAGAGTTGCCTACAGCAGGCTCTAAGACAGTGCTGGCAATCCACATTATGGCATCACGGCAGAAACTGTGGCATTATCACCAATTGTACCTCTAGTTTTCATATCAGTGGAAAGAAGGTACATGTGTCAGTTAAAAAAAGTGCTGAAAGTAATGTTTGTTTGTTATTTGTAGGGAAAGCGCTTTCCTGCCCATTGTGTGAGCCCCCGACATGGCTGCATCCCTGGTCAATTGCATTTTTCACAATTTGTTTCATTTCACATGAGGTGGCAAAGATAGGTGGGGCATCCTGGATGTGTGTAACCTTTTCCCCACTGCTTCACTCACATAGGCATTTGATATATATATTGCCACATATCTCCTCCTCCCCCTCTCACTGACCATATATTCCTCTCCCTCACTTTGTCTATATCCTTTTCCACCTCTCTCAGACCATATCATCCTCCTCCTCATCTTCCTTTTCCACCTGCCCAGTACTCTCTACATTTTCCACTTGCCTCCTGCATCTCCCCATCTGTCCAGATCTTCCTCATCTCTCTCTCTCTCTCTCTCTCTCTCTCTCTCTCTCTCTCTCTCTCTCTCTCTCTGTCCATCTCCTTCAGCCCTCTTTCCTTACCTATTTCCTCCTCCCCAACTCTCCCTATTCATCCCATCCTGAGTCCTCTCTCTATCCACCTCCTCCTCCCCCTCTAATTGTCTCCTCCTCCTCTGTCTGTCCATCTCTTCTCTATCCATCTCAACCTTCCTCTCAGCTGTGCCCATCTGCACTTGTAGCCCTTGCCAACACAGGTTGATAAAGCAGGCCAATACTACACCCACAACACCTCTGTTGTGCAGGGCAGCCTACACATCAGCTGTTTGAAAACTGTTTCCCAGTCCCTGACAAATAGGCTGCCATGCAAACCAGGTCAATGAAGTAAGCCGACACTACTACAACCCAACATGCCTGTTGCGCAGCACATCCTACACATCAGGGTCTGGAAAACTGTGGAGTTTTCTTTTTGTGTGGTTAATTTGGTTGATATCGAGAACCCAGAAAAATATACGTGCCACTTCACATACATACACTATACTTTTCCCTGCAGCTTCACTCGCATCTGTGATTTGATACGTATATTGCAGACATCTCCTCCTCCTCCTCTCTCTCTGTGTTCACCTTTTCCTCCCTCCCATCTCTCTGCCCTCCTCATCCTTCTAAATCAACTCCTTCCCATTCCTTATCTCCTTCTCCTCCCCTTCTCTTTTTCCATATCCTCCACCCCTCTCTATGAAGTCATCATCCCCCCCCCCCCTCATTCTGTCCATATCCTCTTCCCCCCACTCTGTCAATACTCTCCTGCCCCTCTTCCTTTTCCACCTGTCCACTACCCTTCTACACATTGCACCCACCTCCTGCATCTCACCCTGTTCAATGTATATCCTTTCCCCTCCTCTCTCTGTCTGTCACCACTTCGCCTAACTCACTCTCCTTCTCCTGCATCCCCTATCTCCGAACATCTCTTCCCCTCTCATTTCTCAGTCCAGCTCATTCTCTCCCTCTCTCACAATCCATCTCCTGTCTCCTCTTTGCATTCATTTAACTGGTAGCTCTTTATTTGGATCTATTAGAAGCAAAATTCTTCACTTCTACACAATCAGAGACTCCTGCATGATTTATAGCAGTTTTATAAATATGAGTTGCAGTCTTCCTTGTTCTATCTTTCCTTATAACATTCAAGTAATCTGTCACGCAATGTTCTGATTTTCTGATTAATATTCTGTTGCATGTACTTTGGACAGCCCTTAAAAAAATTTACGGTAAACACTTGGTTAGATATACCTGAAATCACTTTACGTCGTTTTTGTAAACTGCCGTCTAGTAGTCAATGAATGCATTGTAAACAAGCATGATATATTCTCTGTAATATCTATTAGTTGTGCTACGTTGAACAGTCAGTGGAATGTCTCTATATGTGTAAGCCATTTTTAATGTCTTTTTGAACTGTTTGCACTATCACAAATACATGCCACTGAATTATGTTAGCATATATTTTGCAGATCCTGTAATTTATAGTTTTCATTCTTTATATTTTTTCAATTCTGGGCATAAAAAAGCTACATTCTGTTTCGCAGGTGGATATCTGCAAGTCCAACAACAGCTTAAGATGCTCACCCATCAAATTTTAAAATTCAATTGCGCACATTTCAGCAATTCAGATTTTCTGTCATTATATCATTGAGTTTATTTTCAAATGTTGAGAAAAATTATCATTTGGTCTACATAAATATTTCTGTATAGTTGCATTCCCCAGTCCTACGTGGTCTCCACTCTTGCGAGTCCAGAGATCTGTAAAATACTGTGGCCACTCCTTCTGTAGAATTGGGTCAGCGGTGAGCTTATCTTTCCTATTTAGAGCAAATGTCCTAGTATGTGGTACATTCTTTCTTGCCTGCCATGAGCACCTCAACTCTGTCTTTTGCTATGGCCTTCTTTTCCTAACTTATCTAGAGAGAAAATATTTTATCCTTGGTGTTCTTTAACTGTTGTAAATCAACTTCTCTAGCTTGCTTAACTGGATTTGGTTGCAATAGCTCATAAAGTAACAAAGACTATTATATTATCACAGAGGAAAAATGATGAAATTCCTCAAAAGACAGTCAAGTGATGTGAAGTAAGTATTTCTACTACCAAGTGCTCCACTCTCAATTTCTTTCATAAAAAAACTTGCAAATCACATATAGAACAATGACACAGATGAGGTTTAAAATGTAACCCTCCGAAAGAGAATAACTTCCATATTAACTTACCAATCGGATTATATTTATCTATCAAAGAATTCACAGCACAACTTGGGCCAAAAAAGTTTATGGCTGATTTCACATGATTATTGCAATCTATCACTTCCATTCCACCTTCTCTCATAAGCTGAAAATAAAACCATCACTGTTATGTAACAGAAAACCAAAGAATTGCAATACAAACAGAGCTACTCACATGTAAACATGGTTACAGTTACCTAATGTAAAATACAGTGATTATGTCTCTAGCAGTATGATACAATAAACTTCTTTGTAAACTCTGTTCAATGATAATGAAGCAACAGGAGAAAAGAATATGTAATAATACAGAAGTTAGTACACTTAGAAAAATGTCAAATCAAGATGCAGAGCATGCATCAAAGGAATATCAGGAAGGAACAGCCGAGGTTAAAACAGCCAACAACTGGAAAAGATGAGGATCTGAAAGGAAAGACAATCAATACGTAGGAATAATTTGATAGAAAATAAATATAAAATAGTACAAGTTTGTAGGTATCCATGGGAAGTGTCACTTTGATTAAATAATGTTGGATATTTGGCTACGTCATTACAAAACAGTAAAGCAACTAATTGCTGATGTTTCTACCAACTTTGCAGCAGTCCTTTACAGGGTGCTTAACTATAGTAAATGTAGTTAACCGCCCTATAAGGGCAACTGCATAGTAGGTTGAAATGTCAGCAATTAGTTGTTTAGTGTTTTATAATGACGTGGCCTAATACCCAAAATAATTTTATTCAATCGTAAAACACAGTTCTGAATAACAAATTATTTAGGAATAGAGGAGATGACTCACTGAAAGCCAGAAGTTCTGCATCATCAACAGAAACACAACAGAGCCTCACTCTGCTAGCATTCACATTGAAATTCGTTTCTCAAGCTGTAAGAGAAAAACACACACGCACGCGCACCCGCACCCGCACCGGCACTCGCACGCGCGCACACGCACACACGCACTATCGGGTGGGGGATGTGGGGACAGTGAGTAACCCTAGGTTTAGGTTAGGGAGGTTTTGTGATCGAAGGATGTGTTTTATGGATAGCTCTCATCTGCGCAGCTCAGAAAAGCTCTGGTGGTGGGGAGGATCCAGATGGCATGGGTTGTGAAGCAGCCACTGAAATCTCGCATGTTGTGCCACTGGGTGGTGCAACTTGCCTTTGGCAACAGTTTGACAATGGCCATTCATTCTGGTTGATAGCTGGTTGGTTGCCATATCAATGTTAAACACTGTGCAGTGGTGGCAGCAGAGCTAGTATAATAACATGGCTGCTTTCACAAGTGGTCCAGCCTCTGATAGGGTAGGATAAGGCTGTGATGGGACTGGAGTAGGAGGTGCTTAGTGGGTGGATAGAGCAGGTCTTGGATCTGGGTCTTCCACAAGGGTATGATTCCTGTGGCACTGTGGCAGGGGATTGGGGGTGGGAGTAGCATAGGCACGGAATAAAGTGTTGTGGAGGTTGGATGAGTGGTGAAACACCACTCTGGGTGGAGATGGAAGTATCTTGGGTAGGAAAGCCCTGACAAAGGACATGGTTCAGTCATTCCAGTCCCGAGTTGTATTGGGTGACACTTCTTTGTGGTTGGTTTTTGGGATGGATGTGAGGATATGGCACAGGAGATCGGTTTGTTTATTAGGTCTGCGCGGGAGGGGGGATTGCCTGTCTGTGAATCCTTTGTGAGGCCTTTAACATACAGAGTGAGGGAGTTCTCATCATTGCAGATGCATATGCCATGGGTGGCCAGGCTGTGTGTGGGGATATGGCACAGGAGATCAGTTTGTTTATTAGGTCTGTGGGGGGGAGGGGGGGGGGGGATTGCCTGTCTGTGAAGCCTTTGTGAGGCCTTTAACATACAGGGTGAGGGAGTTCTCATCATTGCAGATGCATATGCCATGGGTGGCCAGGCTTTATGGGAGTGACTTTTTAGCGTGGAAGGAGTAGCAGCTGTCGAAGTGCAGGTACTGTTGGTGATTGGTGGGTTTGATGTGGACTGAGGTGTGCATTGGGCCATCTGAGAGGAGAAGATAGGTAGGCATCTAGGAAGGTGGCATGATGGGTGGAGGAGGACGAGGTGAACTGGATGGGAGAGACAGTGTTGAGGCTGTGGAGGAATGAGAATAAGGTGTCCTGGTCTTGAGTCCAGATTATAGAGATATCATCAATAAACCTGAACCAGATTCCAAACCTACCATTTCATTCCTTGTACATCTAACCAACTACATTCTAATGCATAACTATTTCAGTTTTGAAGGTAAGGTATATAAACAAATTTGTAGCAGAGCCATGAGCACCCATCCTGCCAACCTCTTCAGGGGCCACCAAGAGGAAACATTTCCAGCTTCCCAAAACCCAAAACCTTGGCCCGGTTCATGTTTACAGACAACATCTTTATAATCTGGACTCAAGGCCAGGACACCTTATACTCATTCCTCCACAATCTCAACACCTTCTCTCCCACCCACTTCACCTGGCCCTCCTCCAACCATCGTGCCACCTTTCTAGATGCTGATCTCCTCCTCTCAAATGGTTCCAACCACACCTCAGTCCACAACAAACCTACCAAAAACCAGCAGTACCTGCAGTTTGACAGCTGTCACCCCTTCCACACCAAAAAATAACTCCCATACAGCCTGGCCACCTGTGGTAGACGCAGCTGCAGTGATGAGAACCCCCTTGCCCTCTATGCTGAAGGCCTCACAAAGGCCTTCGCAGATAGACAATACCCCCAGATCTAATACACAAACAGATCTCCTGTGCCATACCCCCACACACACCTGATTCTCACATCCATCCCAAGAATAAGCCACAAAGAAGTGTCCCCCTTGTCACCCGATAGAAACTGGGACTGAAATGACTGAACAATATCCTTTGTCAGGGTTTTGATTATCTATCATCATGCCCTGAAATGAGGGACATCCTACCCAAGATGTCTCCATCTCCTCCCAGAGTGGTGTTCCACCAGCCACCTAACCTCCACAACATTCTACTCCATCTTTATGCTACTCCTACCCCCAATCCCCTGCCACAGGAATCATACTCTTGTGGAAGACCCAGATCCAAGACCTACCCTATCCACCCACCGAGCACCTCCTACTGCAGTCCTGTCACAGACTTATCCTACCCCATCAGAGGCTGGGCCACCTGTGAAAGCAGCCACATTATATACCAGCTCTACTGCAACCACTGTACAGTGTTTTACATTGGTATGACAACTAACCAGCTGTCAACCATAATGAATGGCCACCGTCAAACTGTTGTCAAAAGCAAGGTGCAACACTCAGTGGCACAACATGCAGTAGAGCATAACATGCTAAATTTCAATGGCTGCTTCACAACCCATGCCATCTGAATCCTCCCCACCACCACCACCTTCTCTGAGCTGTGCAGATGGGAGCTATCCTCACGGTAAATCCTTTACTCCTGTAACCTCCCTGGCCTAAACCTAAGGTAACTCACAATACCACCACCCAATAATATATATATTAGCCACTTCCTCATCTCCTCAAACCCAGAACCTCCCACAGAAGAACCACAAAAGTGCCCCACTTGTGACAGGATACTTTCCGGGACTGGATCAGATTCTGAATGTGGCTCTCCAGCAGGGATATGACTTCCTCAAATCCTGCCCTGAAATGAGATCCATCCTTCATGAAATCCTCCCCACTCCACCAAGAGTGTCTTTCCGCCGTCCACCTAACCTTCGTAACCTCTTAGTACATCCCTATGAAATCCCCAAACCACCTTCCCTACCCTCTGGCTCCTACCCTTGTAACCGCCCCCGGTGTAAAACCTGTCCCATGCACCCTCCCACCACCACCTACTCCAGTCCTGTAACCCGGAAGGTGTACACAATCAAAGGCAGAGCCACGTGTGAAAGCACCCACGTGATCTACCAACTGACCTGCCTACACTGTGATGCATTCTATGTGGGAATGACCAGCAACAAACTGTCCATTCGCATGAATGGACACAGGCAGACAGTGTTTGTTGGTAATGAGGATCACCCTGTGGCTAAACATGCCTTGGTGCACGACCAGCACATCTTGGCGCAGTGTTACACCGTCCGGGTTATCTGGATACTTCCTACTAACACCAACCTATCCGAACTCCGGAGATGGGAACTTGCTCTTCAATATATCCTCTCTTCCCGTTATCCACCAGGCCTCAATCTCCGCTAATTTCAAGTTGCCGCCACTCATACCTCACCTGTCATTCAACAACATCTTTGCCTCTGCACTTCTGCCTCGACTGACATCTCTGCCCAAACTCTTTGTCTTTAAATATGTCTGCTTGTGTCTATATGTGTGGATGGATATGTGTGTGTGTGCGAGTGTATACCCGTCCTTTTTTCCCCATAAGGTAAGTCTTTCCGCTCCCGGGACTGGAATGACTCCTTACCCTCTCCCTTAAAACCCACATCCTTTCGTCTTTCCCTCTCCTTCCCTCTTTCCTGATGAGGCAACAGTTTGTTGCGAAAGCTTGAATTTTGTGTGTATGTTTGTGTTCGTTTGTGTGTCTGTCGACCTGCCAGCACTTTCATTTGGTAAGTCACATCATCTTTGTTTTTATGTATATTTTTCCTTCATGGAATGTTTCCTTCTATTATAACCATATCATTAATTTGAACCCAACAATTACGTTTATTATTGTCGCCTTTGCATTTCGAAATCTTTCCTATCGTCTTATTTCTCTTTTTTCTCTTCATTTTCTCTTTCTGTTTTTAGCAGTAGTTTCACTTTGTATTCACCTTCCCCTTTTACCGTAATCTACTATACAATTTTATCCCGCCTATATATGCTCAACAATACGTAACCCACTTCCCTACCATAACCAAAAAATTTTATTCTCCGCTTTCAACACTACCGCTGCTATAATATCCACCGTTTCTAGTTCAATAACAGCTGCTTTCACGTATTTAACAACCATTTCGGCTAGTTCTAATAACTTTAACTTTATTTCCACTTCCGTTTTTCGCACATCACTGATCATTTTAGCCGCTCCCCACAGGTTTTAACGTCATTATTTCTACAATTGTTAGCCCCATTTTCGTAATCTTTCACCACAACACCACTCCTTTAATACGTTTTTTCGAAATTTTCTCGAAATTTTCCCGAATTTCTCCGTCTTTTAACGTGATTTAGCGGCAACACAACTACCTAACCTTTTTGCACATCGCTGTCTAGCAACCCAAGTTCACCACAGGATCAACTTAACCAACACTTTTTCGCCTTTTTTCATACCAGATCTCCAATTGCTTTCTAGTTCGCCTTCACCTCTTCCCATATATTTCTATCTTTCTTTTTCATTTCAACCTCATGTTAAACTTTCCACCTTCTAATACCATGTCACCCTCACAACACCCCCACAACGACCCCATTAAGTTTTATTTACATTCCCTCCGCAAACATGCCTTCACCCTAGCCAGATTACGCTCACATATTTTATTTTCTCAGGCTTGTCTGACATTTGGCATAACCTCCAAAGGCCTCACACTTAAAGTTCCCATCTCTGGCTGCAACCCTTCTTTCCATCAGTCCCTATACCAGTTCCAAACTGAACAATCCATTGCCCTCACCCACCTAATCCTTCACCTACACATCAACTCAGCCAATGAACACACCCGTCAACTCCTATCCTTAATAAAAGTCCTCAATCTTTCCTCTCCCACATCCACACCGGCTATTCAGAGCATCCTCCTACAGGCCAACCGCCAATTAGAACAGCATGCCACCCTTCACCTCAAAAAACTATCCAATCTCCTCGTTTCCCACCTCCAGAAAGGCAACTCACTCACCCTTCACAACCTTTCCAGCAAACCTCAACCACCTCTCATTGCACACAAACCCAGTCTCTCCCATCTACTCAATCTCCCACTTCCAGCTCCACTCCCTCCAAAACCTCAAAATTCCGATCAACACAATCTGGCACCACAACACCCTAATTCAGTAGTTAACCTTTCCTCCAAACCTCTCTCCCAATCCGAAACCTCTGTCCTATCCAAAGGCCTCACCTTCAGCCCCACTCCCAGATTCAACCAAACAGCCCTCGTCAAAGATTTACTGTCCTACACCCGTACTCTCTGCTGGAAATATCACTTTGCCACGAAGAAAAATGATCCTAATCCTACTCCTAATGATCCAACTCCCCAAGATACTATCCAAATTGAACCATGCCTGGAACAGTTCCGTCCTCCGTCACAGCAGGACCCACTTCCTCTTCCTCAAAATCACCCTCTCCTAACCTTCCAGGAATTTCTGACTTCCAGCCTTGCCTCACAATCCTTCTTAAAAAACCTTAATCCTACTCCCAACATCACCACTGCTGAAGCCCAGGCTATCCGTGATCTGAAGGCTGACCGGTCCATCGTCATTCTTCCGGCGGACAAGGGTTCCACGACCGTGGTACTTGATCGTCGGGAGTATGTGGCTGAGGGGCTGCGTCAGTTTTCAGACAACACTACTTACAAAGTTTGCCAAGGTAATCCCATTCCTGATGTCCAGGCGGAGCTTCAAGGAATCCTCAGAACCTTAGGCCCCCTACAAAACCTTTCAGCTGACTCCATCAACCTCCTGACCCCACCAACACCCCGCACCCCTACCTTCTACCTTCTTCCTAAAATTCACAAACCCAATCATCCCGGCCGCCCCATTGTAGCTGGTTACCAAGCCCCCACAGAACGTATCTCTGCCTACGTAGATCAACACCTTCAACCCATTACATGCAGTCTCCCATCCTTCATCAAAGACACCAACCACTTTCTCGAACGCCTGGAATCCTTACCCAATCCGTTACCCCCAGAAACCATCCTTGTAACCATTGATGCCACTTCCTTATACACAAATATCCCGCACGTCCAGGGCCTCGCTGCGATGGAGCACTTCCTTTCACGCCGATCACCTGCCACCCTACCTAAAACCTCTTTCCTCATTACCTTAGCCAGCTTCATCCTGACCCACAACTTCTTCACTTTTGAAAACCAGACATACCAACAATTAAAGGGAACAGCCATGGGTACCAGGATGGCCCCCTCGTATGCCAACCTATTCATGGGTCGCTTAGAGGAAGCCTTCTTGGTTACCCAGGCCTGCCAACCCAAAGTTTGGTACAGATTTATTGATGACATCTTCATGATCTGGACTCACAGTGAAGAAGAACTCCAGAATTTCCTCTCCAACCTCAACTCCTTTGGTTCCATCAGATTCACCTGGTCCTACTCCAAATCCCATGCCACTTTCCTCGATGTTGACCTTCACCTGTCCAATGGCCAGCTTCACACGTCTGTCCACATCAAACCCACCAACAAGCAACAGTACCTCCATTATGACAGCTGCCACCCATTCCACATCAAACGGTCCCTTCCCAACAGCCTAGGTCTTCGTGGCAAACGAATCTGCTCCAGTCCGGAATCCCTGAAGCATTACACCAACAACCTGACAACAGCTTTCGCATCCCGCAACTACCCTCCCGACCTGGTAAAGAAGCAAATAAACAGAGCCACTTCCTCATCCTCTCAAACCCAGAACCTCCCACAGAAGAACCACAAAAGTGCCCCACTTGTGGCAGGATACTTTCCGGGACTGGATCAGATTCTGAATGTGGCTCTCCAGCAGGGATATGACTTCCTCAAATCCTGCCCTGAAATGAGATCCATCCTTCATGAAATCCTCCCCACTCCACCAAGAGTGTCTTTCCGCCGTCCACCTAACCTTCGTAACCTCTTAGTACATCCCTATGAAATCCCCAAACCACCTTCCCTACCCTCTGGCTCCTACCCTTGTAACCGCCCCCGGTGTAAAACCTGTCCCATGCACCCTCCCACCACCACCTACTCCAGTCCTGTAACCCGGGAAGGTGTACACAATCAAAGGCAGAGCCACGTGTGAAAGCACCCACGTGATCTACCAACTGACCTGCCTACACTGTGATGCATTCTATGTGGGAATGACCAGCAACAAACTGTCCATTCGCATGAATGGACACAGGCAGACAGTGTTTGTTGGTAATGAGGATCACCCTGTGGCTAAACATGCCTTGGTGCACGACCAGCACATCTTGGCGCAGTGTTACACCGTCCGGGTTATCTGGATACTTCCTACTAACACCAACCTATCCGAACTCCGGAGATGGGAACTTGCTCTTCAATATATCCTCTCTTCCCGTTATCCACCAGGCCTCAATCTCCGCTAATTTCAAGTTGCCGCCACTCATACCTCACCTGTCATTCAACAACATCTTTGCCTCTGCACTTCTGCCTCGACTGACATCTCTGCCCAAACTCTTTGTCTTTAAATATGTCTGCTTGTGTCTGTATATGTGTGGATGGATATGTGTGTGTGTGCGAGTGTATACCCGTCCTTTTTTCCCCATAAGGTAAGTCTTTCCGCTCCCGGGACTGGAATGACTCCTTACCCTCTCCCTTAAAACCCACATCCTTTCGTCTTTCCCTCTCCTTCCCTCTTTCCTGATGAGGCAACAGTTTGTTGCGAAAGCTTGAATTTTGTGTGTATGTTTGTGTGTCTGTCGACCTGCCAGCACTTTCATTTGTTTATATATATATATATATATATATATATATATATATATATATATATAAAATAGAGGGAAACATTCCACGTGGGAAAAATATATTTAAAAAGAAAGATGATGAGACTTACCAAACAAAAGCGCTGGCAGGTCGATAGACACACAAACAAACACAAACATACACACAAAATCTAGCTTTCGCAACCAACGGTTGCCTCGTCAGGAAAGAGGGAAGGAGAAGGAAAGACAAAAGGATATGGGTTTTAAGGGAGAGGGTAAGGAGTCATTCCAATCCCGGGAGCGGAAAGACTTACCTTGTCTGCTTGTGTCTTGTATGTGTGGATGGATATGTGTGTGTGTGCGAGCAATACCTGTCCTTTTCTCCCCCTAAGGTAAGTCTTTCCGCTCCCGGGATTGGAATGACTCCTTACCCTCTCCCTTAAAACCCATATCCTTTTGTCTTTCCTTCTCCTTCCCTCTTTCCTGA
The DNA here is from genome assembly GCF_023864275.1 of Schistocerca cancellata. Taxonomy (NCBI): domain Eukaryota; kingdom Metazoa; phylum Arthropoda; class Insecta; order Orthoptera; family Acrididae; genus Schistocerca; species Schistocerca cancellata. The sequence continues at coordinate 742,999,105 of NC_064628.1, read as the reverse complement.
CGAGGCAACCGTTGGTTGCGAAAGCTAGATTTTGTGTGTATGTTTATGTGTCTATCGACCTGCCAGCGCTTTTGTTTGGTAAGTCTCATCATCTTTCTTTTTATATATATATATATATATATATATATATATATATATATATATATATATATATATATATATGTGTGTGTGTGTGTGTGTGTGTGTGTGTGTGTGTGTGTGTGTGTTGTCTCTTCTATGGCTTGAGAAAGGAATTTCATTCCAGAAGTTAGCAAAGTACAGCTCTGTACCTTTTGCTTGTGTGTCTGTCGACAACATAGCACTTCTGCCTTTCAGTGAGTCGTCTCCTTTATCCTAAATAATTTGTTATTTTCAAATAGAACTTTCTGTACATTAAAATACAGTCCTGTAAGATAAACTGGATGATCCCATGCCAAATGGTCTAGTTTTTAGAGAAATTCGGCAGTTGACTTTACGATTTTGTTCAAGTTTGCTGAGCAGGTTTGCTAAATGACAAAGGAAGGTATACAAATTTCTAGGCCTCACATTTCAATACTATGAGAGATGTAGCCTTTTTAGTGAGATACAAGAGTTTAAAAATAATTGATTTTTGCAGTAAACCTTTTTCCTTCAAATATATATATAGCACCAAAAGTAAAACACCAAGTTCACAAAAAGAAGAGCTCACTCAACCAACAATGTGAAGAGAATAAGTTTGAGAAACTCTGGAGAAATTTTGTACTAATTAAATTTATTGACAACTTTTGTATTATTTTGAGCAAAAATAATGAATCAAACGACATGAAACTTACAGAATGAACAGAATGCAAACTTTTCGACCATCTTTCCATTTTTGCAACTTTACAATAATTATTCCGTGAAATGAAGTACTTCAAACATGGTCCAAAATTTTAAAATGTCACTGCAGTATTTTGTCACCTATCACTCAAGAAGCTTCTTCTCACACAGTATTGAAATTTGTGGGCTAGAAATGTCTGGATCCTAAGACATTTGACTTGGACATGGAATTTTATACATAAACCTAAAACTGAATTCTTAATGTTACATGCAGTTACATTGCAGACAACCCTTATGACTGTGAAATTGGCACTAACATGCACTAATAGACCTAAGAGTTTAAAATATAATCAAATGCTCAGACATTTCTGAGATGTGGAAGCCACATTAAAAAGTGCAAAATATTTTATGATTAACCAACTCTCTGGGTTATTAACTTTTTCTTAAATAATTGGACAACCAAATTATTTAACACATGAAATAAGAGTTAGAAACAGAAATTAATTATACAGACATGGGCAAACACTACTAACACAATACTCAATTAAGTGCTAAAATCTTCCAAAACAACTGTTATTAACTACTGACTTTTGATCAATGTATGAGGCGAATGGCAGTAATCTATACACTGACATTTGGATACCAGGATAGTAGTTACATAGACATCACATACAAATAGTATGACGAACAAACATTTTTAGCTTTTTTATTTTATACTCACAGTATAAACAGGTATAACCCAGCCTGCCATCGTTCCAACACTCCCAAAGCAGGCACGCTTGCCACGTAGAGCATTCAGACTGTGCACATCAGACATGTTCCCACGTTTCATCACAGCCACAGCATAGTAGAATAACTGACCATCTGCAGAAGTACACATTTTTAATTGTGTAAAATTGTGTTAATAAATTGCTTCCCTCATTTAAGGATTGGATGAAAAGTGTAATACTGCTTAGAATGGGTAAATGACTAAGAAACACTTTACTTGTATCACTGCTTTAATTGATTTTTAATCAAGATTGTGTGCTTGTTCTGCACTGCTATTTATTTGTATTCTCAATAGATCTGGGCATGGTAATTTATTAATACAAAGTTATATGAAAATGTTTATCTCTAAATACCCTCAACACCCCAAACACACTAAACAAGAGATACCAATAGTGTTACTTTACAACACAACTGGGCTATATACATAGGCAGTTTTCTGGAGAAAGGAAAAATGAAGGGAGTGGGAGGGGGAAGGGGGGTGGGAGGGAAGGAGGGAGATCATTATGAATTGCATCCAATTCAACTGAATACACATCACCAACTCTAGCTTTTACAGGGAAATTTGTATTCTAATTACAACTGCAGGACAAAGAAATTCTTACACAAAAGGTAACAGTATTTGCCTTCCATGAAGCAAGAATTAAAATGCAAGCCATGACAAGTACCAACATATTCTCACAACTGTAACAAAATGCTAAACAATGGTAAAAACATACAACAAGTGAGGGAGTAACAATCTTTTATTTAATAACTGATTGGTTGGTTGGTTTGGGGAAGGAGACCAGACAGCGTGGAGCGTGGTCATCGGTCTCATCGGATTAGGGAAGGATTGGGAAGGAAGTCGGCCGTGCCCTTTCAGAGGAACCATCCCGGCATTTGCCTGGAGTGATTTAGGGAAACCACGGAAAACCTAAATCAGGATGGCCGGACTCGGGATTGAACCGTCGTCCTTCCGAATGCGAGTCCAGTGTCTAACCACTGCGCCACCCCGCTCGGTTTTAATAGCTGAAAAGGCATAACTTTAGTCTTTAACATTATAACTGACAAAGAAACAGCATTTTCTGCTGCACACTCACTACATATGCTGAACTGCCAGTCAAAGTTCATCAGATAAAAGGATGGGAATTATTACATACACAGACTACAATTGAAATGTAAATCAGAACATGTAATAAAGGAAGACTAATGCAAACAAACTACAGAAAAAATCAGAAACTAGTATCTATGCCTTCAAAATATGTCACTAAACTGTGCTCACCTTCACTGTGTTACATTTTTCAGCTTCCCCAATAGAGTTCAGCTTCTAATACGTCCAAATCCATGTCATTTGCAAGTCAAAAATAAAGGAATAAAGAAAATGAAAAAAGGAATGAATTTCTCTGAATAATTCTGAGAACTCAAAGAGTATTGGAACAAAATTTAACAATTCTGATTTTAGAAATAAGCAACAGCAACACTATTTGGCCTCTACAAAAACTTGCAATAAGAGCACACAATGACCACTACAGGTTTCATCCTTTACAGTCACATAATTTTCCATCCATATACACCCAACATTTTCTTTCACAGATCTTCACAATAAGATTAGTACCAGCTGATACAGCTATTGCACCATGTTGGCTTATGGATAAATCATCTTCACATTGGCAAGTTGTGATCATGGCACTTTCTAATGTAAACAACCACACAAAGTTGGTGAAAATGGTCAGACATATGGTTCAGGAGAAGAGTTTAAATATAAAGTAACCTCAGTCAAAACTGGACTGCCTTTATGAATCTACAGGCTCATAAATCAGAAAAATAAATAAAATGACAGGCAGGTGACATGCCTCAAAGGGCCATTTGAAGCTTAGACTATGCATGCACTGCCACTTTATGGCTGAAAATGTTGTCAACACAGGAAGTTTCCCACCAAATTGGTTTATACCATGGACACATCGTCTGAACATTTGACTACTATCATTAGGCAGAAATATTAATGATCAATCTTGTAGGGTCACCACTGTTAACAACACAGGCTGTTCATCACTGTACAAATTATGGCTTGTTTGTATTATGCAGACACTTTATGAGGAGTGTGAGAAAAGTATCTACAAAAGCTTTTTTTTTTCCAAACAATAATATTGTCCCCTACAAAGTAGTTCCCTTCAGCAGCTATACATCGGTGGCATACTCATTGTTCCCAGTCTTAGCAGCAGTGTTAAAAGGCTCCAACTGGTAGGACCTTGAAAGTGTCCGTCACATTCCTTTGAATGTTCTTCTTTTGAGTGTCATTTTAAGACTTTTTCAATTTTAGGAAAAGAAGTAAGTCACATGGTTTCCTATCAAGTGAATGTGTGTGTGTGTGGGGGGGGGGGGGGGATGATGGAGGTGGTAGTGTGACACGGGGCGTTGTCGTGATGCAGATCAACTTGACTGCAATGTCTAGTCTCATTCGATTCACCCTTTTCCTGGGGCTTTCAAGGACATCTTAGCAAAACACTTGGTAGACAGGTTGTCCCAGAGGAACAAATTCTTTATGCACATCACCCTACTATACTGTCAAAAAAGCAAATCAGAATTGTTTTGACCTATGGTTTGCTCGTTTGTGCTTTTTTTGGTGGAGGAAATGTCTCAGTGTGCCAGCACTCAAAAATCCAGGATCCATCAGCTGTGATCACATGAATGAACCATTTGGGGTCACTGGCAATCCTCTCACGAAGATCAACACACGCATTTCTTCAACTGCCCTTGTGCTCAGTTGTGAAGTTTTTTGGCGCCATTTTGGCACAAACCTTTTGGCAAAATCCGATGTATAGTGAAAGTGTTTTAAGTTTAACGGGCCACCCATCATTCTTATTGTTAAATGTCGGTCTGATTTCACAAGAGATCACACATGTTCAACATTTTCTGAAGTTGAAGGCCCCCCTGATTGAGGTTCATCTTCAACGTGCTCTCAGCCTTCCAAAAAGGATTTGTACCAGCAAAAAATTTGTGCTCTTGATAATGAATCTTCCCCACAAGCTGTTTCAACATTTCAAAGGTCACACTCGCAAATTCCCCTAGTTTAACAGAAAACCTGATGGCATAAGATTACTCTAAATTCCACAGTTCCACAACATAAACATGACTTCACTGATGACACTAAAAAATCACATTCTGGCTGTATGGAGCTGAAACTCAGACTAAGCATCTGGAAAGCATGAACACACTGATCTACACAAGTAAAAGAACACAGCACTGCCAGCTCACTCACAGTTTTATCACTGTCATTACTTTTTTCACACACTTCCTACAGTGGCACTTTTAAGTGCGGGGGGAGGGGGGGGGAGTGGGAGGGGGAAGGAGAGAGGTGTTCTGAACAATATTTGCATGAGACACCGATAGAGTGTGAACTACCACATTTATAGTGCTACCAACCTCAGCAAACAATTGTACTGTAGCTGTTACTGAATCCTTTGTGTTGTGGCTTCCTGGTTGTTTCCTTTCCTTATTTTGAAGTAGGTGAAGAGACTAATCCTAGTCCATCACAGGGCTCGAGTGCAAACCTGACAACACTAGGTGGGATTGGCGATCACTGTGAGTGTTATGTTCGTCCTCCTTTCACAGGAGCACAGAACACAGATATAAGCTTCTAGCCATGCAAGAGGGAGGTGGGTCTTGTTTCTCCACTCTGCTCTCACCCCTCAGGCGCTGTAAGTTCTCTTTTGTCTATACTTGTGGCTGATTTCCACATTATAACATCTGCACTCTATCCTGAGGAGAATTTAACAGAATTGCATGTTGCCTTTCCAGAGGCAACTGGGAGAGATATTCTATCCAGAAAGTATATAATGGTCTCTGTACAAACAATTTGGTCTCTGGGCACCCAGGCACTCATTACGAACAACAATTCAAATCCCCCCCTCCCTCCCTTGGCGACATAGTGTACAAAGAACTGTGCTACAGAACATTTGAAATGGAACCTTGATGAATAACATTGGGTTCCTTCACCAACAAGTTCAGGATTTGTCAGACTCTTATGATCATCATAGCAGAGCATTGAGAGAGTCAGGTACCAAAGCACATCTTAGGCAGGCAGTCCCACAGGTTCAGAGGCGGGTGAGCCAGTCGTGTTTTAGTCAGGTGTCAAGTATAGATGAGGGCAGTGCAGTATCGGACCAGGATTATTCAATCTATTGTCCAGACCTACAGTCAACATCACAGTGTATCTAAGGCCACACACATTCACAACAGATATGCAAGTGGTGCACAACTTTTTCAAACTATTTATCAAAGCATTCACTAAATCCAAATAAAGAATAAAATTTTAGTTTATGATTCACATTCAATAGTTAACACAAGGTTATAACAATCAAAATAATTCTTGGAGTAAATCATTAATATGTCTGTCATATTCGTAGTGTGAATATACCACGTGGAGAAGTAATAAGTCAATAGCAAAATTGTGATTATATTACTTGTGTGTGATATTATATGACACTTTCCTTCCTTCATAAGATAAACAATGCACTCTGCAGAGAAATGATGGATTCAGTATGAAGTTTTTTTTATCGAACAGGTACAAGTATCATGAACAACAGATTGAAAAAAAGCTCATCCCATGTTTTGCAGATTGTGTAAATGGCATTGACACCAACATGTACTGTCTGAGAAAGCAAACCGAAGACCTGGCCAGGGTGACATCACCGTCATGTTTATGCCCAAGAAACAGACAGGGGGAAGTAGAAATAAGCATACAAGCCAGCGTCCATAGAAGTGCTGCACTGTCACATGCTGTCTTGCCTAAAACGCCCAGTTAGAACGGGAACAGGGTGTACAGTATATTCACTTCATCTGAGCTGCACACAGCAGTTCATTATGAATATCCATGTAGTAACAACAACAACAACTATTATTATTATTATTATTATTATTATTATTATTATTAAAGCCTTGGACATCATCAGTTTTTGCACATTTACAAAAATGTCATGCCATACATACAAGGTGGGGCAGAATGGACTCACTAGTTTCAAATAATCACTGAAAGCATGTAAGTGCAGTAGTGGAGTGGGAGTAGTGGCGTTACATGGAGGAAATGATGCCACTTTCAGCAGTCACCATGCCGTGGTCTGGTGAGCACTGAGGCTTTGTTGTAGAAACATTATTTAAAAACAATGATAGTGTGGTGGTGATGCAGAGGGCTTTTCATAGGCGGTTTGGTTCGAACCATCATGACAGAATTCCTGATGTTAAAACCATTAGGAAATAATTTACTAGTGTTAAGACAACAGGATGTGCAGTTCCTAGAAAACCAGCTGTCTGACCTAAAAGCGTGAGAACACCTGAAAATGTCGTGGTAGTGCCAGTGTCCACTGAACTGTCTCCATTGTGCTCTGTATGGAAACATGCTTCTGCTCTTGGAATATCGTTCAGAACGGTAAGACGAATTTTACACTCCTACAAGTTGATGGTTGTTCAAGAACTTAGTAAAGAAGGCTGAGTAAAATGTACCAATGCTTGCAGTGCAATCTTAGCCTCTTTGCAACCTGACACTACTCTGTGGTCTAGTGATGAAGCGCATTTTCACCTATCCGACTCAGTAAATGAGCAAAATTTTTGTTACTGGGCAAGTGAAAACAATCGTGAACTTAATCAAATACCTCTGCACAGCCCTGTGTCCTCCAGAGGCTTTACTGTGTCATACTTTTTGTTAAGCTTGAGGTACAACTGTTAATGTGAATTCTGTGCACTATTGTGAGATGGTGGAGAAATTTTTACTCTCCAAAATGGAAGAGTATGGTGAGGAGTATGACACAGAAGCCTTTTGGTTTCTTACTCCCCATCGTTCATGCCAAATTCTGCAAGAACAGTTCCCGGCCTCCTGATCTCCTTACAAGGAGATGTTCCATGGACCCCCTTCGCTCCCCAGATTTGAGCCCCTTTGATTTTTTTGTTTGGGGATACTGTAAAAAGTTTGACCACAGACATTGGAAGCTCTTAAGAAGGCAATTGTAGATGTCATGGCCGGAATAATGCAAGATATGCTGGGAGTCCATTCTGCTCCACATTGTACAATGAATACATACACCAAGTTTCACATTATATACTACTATACATTTACCACCATTAATATTCTGAAGTGTACAAAACTAGAACCATCGATTATCAAGTTCAGAAATCTTTGAGCGAGTATAAACATTTTCAGTAAACAACTGTGGTATCCTATTACAGAACTGTCTTCCCACTTCAAGTGGACTGCAATCTGTAGCTTTATTGTCAGTGCCCTATGATAATCACAGCTGGTGTGTGTATCTTACTTATGAATATGTCTGTTCATTCTGGTCAATTTATCATCCTCTTTTACAAACAAGATAGTCTTAAGGACATATAAGAATACACAGTCAGTAAATTATAATTTTTGACGTAGTCCCTGAAGGACTGGCATTTACTTGTATCAGCAATTATCCTAGCTGCTCTCTTGTAAAGCCTGAATATCCTATCCTCGTAGATTGTGGGTGCCCCACCCCAAATTTCAATCCAACATTGCAAATTCAAGTGAATTAATCCATAGTGCACTTGTTTAATGACAGCATGATTTATTATACTTGAGAAACATAGTAGTAAGTAAATACTGCAGCTAACCTTTTTACAGATGCAGCAGACATGCTTTTTCCAGGTAAGATGTTCGTCAGTCATAATGCCTAAGAACTTATGTTTATTGGATGTTTCAAATGTAGACAGTAATTCAGTATTGAGAGTGGTTATAATTCAAAAACAATTTCATTACACATTTTCGTCCTTATTCAATGTAAGTTTATTTATTATATAAACGAAAATAATCAATTTTTCCTTCTCATCCTGGCCGATAAGTCTCTCCTGACCTGGCGTTCTGGGCAAGTTTTCCGAAGTCTACCCCTGTTCCAACACCTCAACAGTCCTTTTCCTTCACCCCACTTCCTTCCCCTTCAACCCTTCTGACAGAATAAGGAGCCACGGGTTCTGAGAGCTTTAAAACTTTTTATATGTGCATTCTCCTGCCACCACTTGGCAAGTTTACTCATTGTTAGATATTCTGAGATCAGTTCAGTGTTATCTTAAGTACTTTGTAATGCGAGCTGATCAGTATGGCCCCAGTTTATAGATGATGTATCATCTCAATAGTTCATTAGCTTTGAGTTTTCTGGCTATGTTATGTCATTAATATACACATGAAACAAAAATGGCCCGAGAATACTTCCCTTGGGGACTCCACTGTTGAGAGTTTTGTATGCTGATTTTACTTTCTTTCTTATAACACAGTTTAGTACATTGTCTTGTATATCAGAGGAAACCAACTTAAGATGTTTAGTGCTACTCCTCTTATACCTTAAGTTTCTAATTTGGCTAATAGTATGACATGATTCACAGTATCAAAGGCCTCAGGCAAATCTTGAAAAATCCCAATGACTTTGTTTCCTTTTTCCAGTCTGTTTAGCAGTTCATGGAAGAAAGCTGCTAATGCTGTTATTGTGGGTATCCCTTTTAGAAACACAGGTTGAGTTGTTTAATAGGCTGTATTTACGGAAGAAAGATTCCATTTGGTCTAGAATTAATCTTTCGAGCAACTTGCCAACTGTTGAACTCAATGAAACTGGCCCGTAATTATTTATGTCAATGGTTGCACCATTTTTAAGCAGTGGTCATATCTCAGTAATTTTTAAAAGTTCAGGAGATCTCTCGGCCAATTGAACAGTTTATTAAATGTGTTATTGGTTTCATTAACTCATCTTTGCATTCGTCAAGTAATGTAGATGATATGTCAACCCAGCCACTATATGTTTCCATTTTGAATTTTGATATTATTTTCATTGCCTCATATTCTGTTACATCCCTCATGAAAAATGAATTACTCATTGTAACTGCATTTATTTGTAGTGTTTGTTATATTTCTTCTTTACATACCTCACTACAGTGTTTCATGTAGCCCTCACACACTGTCTTTGGCTCACTCATCAACAATCCATTTTCTTCTAGTGCTATGTTACTGCATCTTGGATGCAGAAGATGTGAGTCAGGTGTCATTCTGGTTGGTAACGAATTTATATGGATACTGTTGTAGCGATGTAACAAGTCAGAATACCTACAGTAATATACACACATCAAAAAAAGTTTTGTATCACTTTGGATCCGAGAGTTGCAGAACCTGTACAGAAAACTAGAATATAGATCAACATAAACATCATTTCCACCCTTTTTATTGCTCATGAAAACCACACATCGCACATTGTACTACCATACAGCGAGATCTTCAGTGTTGGTGGTCCAGATTTCTGTACACACCGGTACCTCAAATACCTAGTAGCACACACTCTTGCATTGATGCATGTCTGTATTCAGCGTGGCACACTACCTACAAGTTCATCAAGGCACTGTTGGTCCAGATTGTCCCACTCCTCAATGGCGATTCGTCGTAGATCCCTGAGAGTGGTTGGTGGGTCACATCATCCATAAACAACACTTTTCAATCTATAACAGGCATGTTTGATAGGGTTCATGACAGGAGAACATGCTGGCTACTCTAGTTGAGCAATAGCATTATTCTGAAGGAAGTCATTCAGAAGATGTGCATGATGGGGACGCGAATTGTCGTCCATGAAGATGAATGCCTCGTCAATATGCTGCCAATATGGTTGCACTATCAGTCGGAGGATGGCATTCACATATTGTACAGCCATTATGGCGCCTTCCATGACCACCATCGGCGTATGTTGGCCCCACATAATGCCACCCAAAAACAGCAAGGAACCTCCACCTTATTGCACTTGCTGTACAGCGTGTCTAAGGAGCTCAGCCTGACCGTTTGCCTCCAAACACGTCTCAGACAATTGTCTGGTTAAAGGCATATGCGACACTCATCGGTTAAAAGAACATGAAGCCAATCCTGAGTGGTCCATTAGGCATGTTGTTGAGCCCATATGTACCATTACTGCATGGTGTGGTTGCGAAGATGGACCTCGCCACAGATGTCAGGAGTGAAGTTGCGCATCATGCAGCCTACTGCGCACAGTTTGAGTCGTAACACGACGTCCTGTGGCTGCATGAAAAGCATTATTCAACATGGTGGCATTGCTATCAAGTTTCCTCCGAGCCATAATTCATAGGTAGCAGTCACCCACAGTAGCAGTAGCTCTTGGGCGGCCTGAGCAAGGCAAGTCATCGACAGTTCCTGTCTCTCTGTGTCTCCTCCATGTACGAACAACATCGCTTTGGTTCACTCCAAGACACCTGGACATTTCCCTCGTTGAGAGCCCTTCCTGGCACAAAGTAACAATGCGGACGCGATCAAACTGTGGTATTGACTGTCTAGGCATGGTTGAACTACAAACAACACGAGCCATGTACCTACTTGCTGGTGGAATGACTGGGACCTCCGTCTAATAGGTGCTGCTGATGCATAGTTGTTACATATTTGGGCAGGTTTAGTGACATCTCTGAACAATCAAAGAGAATGTGTCTGTGATACAATATCCACAGTCAAAGTCTATTTTCAGGAGGTCTGGGAACCAGGGTGATGCAAAACTTTTTTCGATGTGTGTATGTAATAGCTTAAAGATATATGTTCACTTCTCCTATTATTATAATCTGTTTTCTGTTTGTTGATAGTTTATTGAGAAGTTGTTCTAAACAGCAGGAGAATTCCTCTACATCACTGTTTGGTGATCTACGAAGGTCCACAATTATTAAACCGTGATTGGCTAGGTTTATTTTTTACTGCTGCTGATTCAAAGGACATCTCCACAGCAAGTTCATGCTCAATGTTTATACACTGGACATTATTTCTGACATAGATGCCTACACCATTACTCTTGGGTAGATCTCTACAATATGCACTCACAATTCTGTCATTGTCTGACTTAAAACTAAGAATCTCTTTGGTCTTGCATACAAATTCATTCACAGTATATAAGTACAGTTTATTTTCTCCTGTAAATTCATCGATTTGTTCTATTTTACTGGTGATGTACTTGACGTTCTGGAACAATATTTTACATTTTTTGTCTTCTTTGGCGCTGTCTGCAGGTGTTCTGCCTTCTTGTGTGCACACTGAATGCTGATTTACACTAACAAAGTGACTTCAAATTCACTCGCAAACAAACTATTTTCACATATTAAGCTACTGATTTCTGTAACGAATTCACTTAATTTTTCACACAAAAACTGCTTACCCTCATAGTTCAATGAACATTTTTCATATCTTCAATATAATAATTTAATTCTTGCATTTGTTTTTCTTATTTCTTTGTTCACATACAAACTATACATTAAATCATGAGAATGTGGATTGGTAGCAACAGTAATGTTTTTTTAATTTGTCTTGAGTCAAACCTCCAACACAAATATCAACTTCATTACACTGGCGACAAAATCATTGTAATACAAAATTTTGCCTTCTAAATCTATCTCTACTATGATGTTTTTTGTTCATGCTCCTGGCTTCTGCTAACTTGGACATTATGGCTTATGCTTTGTACAGAATCGGCTAACTTTCTTCCATGACTATAAGTGAGTGAAAGTACTTTGCACTTCGCTGTGGATTTCTGAGTTGAGATGTCATTTCCTTCACATTGCTTACAAGGTTTATTAACCTTGTTAACAGTCTTTTTTCCATCTCATTCTATACACTCTCTACCTTTAGTTACTGTAGATTGATTTCTGTTGTATTCTTCTTTTGTGGACTGGTTTTTTCTTTCGTTCACACTCTGTTTACGAAGTTCATCATCCTTACTGCAATCATAACTATTTGTTGAAATACAGAGCACCTGCTTTTATCTTTGAACATAATTTAATTTGTTGAGTTTGTTACCAGTCTGGTATATGTACCTATCATGGTGAAGTCACTACCTTCCTCAACTGTGTCATCTGCTTTTTCAATTGGAGGACAACAATATGACTTTTTGCTTCAGTCCACACCAACTGATGTTGTTATAGTCTCAGTTTCAGTCTCAGTTTCCTCGTCCATCAAGAAACATCATCCCCAATAGTCATCACATACTTTTTCACCTGAGATGACACTTCTTTCAAGTCACAATAGCAAAAGCATTAGCTATTATTTTCTGCAACTCCAAGATCAAGATGCTCGATTGATTACAATTACAGACCTTATTCTTTGCAAGATTCTAGACACTTTCAGTGGGATTTAGGTCTGGATGGTATGGCAGCAGGCTAAGTGGAAAAGTCCTTCTTTTTTAATTCTCGAACTTGGTATGATACGGAGCTTTTGAAACACTACTTCTAGGGGGTAATTCTGCAGTAAGTTGGATATCACTGCACTTTTTTTAAAAAACTTTTGCTGTCCATTTCTGAATGATAGCATGAAGTTTTGCTTTAAGAGTCATATACCAAATGTGAATCCACAATGAAAACCAAGCAAAACAGATAAACATTGACTATCACTTTTATTTAGCAATATTCCTTGCATAATATCACTTAAAAAGCATTTATTCACAGTGTTACTTGTATGAAACCGCATATTGTTTATTAAACCATAAGCTGGTTGAATTGAAATGCTTAATTTTTAGCAAAAATCTAATTTAGTATACCCTTGTTGCAACTGTGCCCTCTCATTTGTGTATGATGACTCACTTATTCCGAGACTGATTAAACCCAAAGATAGACCAGTTGTTCTCAGAGAACCCTCGCTAGCCTTAAATTTCAATTCTGCACGAAGAACTTCGTGAAGTTTATACAAAGTTCATATCACAAAAATTGCTGACTAACATCACATTTAACCATAATGACAATGGCACATTTACTGTGTGCACTTGGTTCTTCTTATTCAGGCTGGATTCATGAATTCCACTTGCCCATGAATTCCACTTGCCCTCATGACCCTTCTTTCCTTATTTGCAAACCATTGATTTACAGGTATGACATACTTAAATTTTCCTTGAGACATATGAACTTCTATCATTATAATTGATTTACAATTTACTCAATTTTAATATATTGCCTGCAATTGCCATATCGCCTTTTTCATCAGCATTGTCTCTTATTCCTCCATATCATTAACAAATTTAATTGTGCCTGCCCACTAAGACACAATCCATGGTCAGTTTGAGGTCTTTCACAACAAGGCAACTTCATTCACTAACCTGAGCTAGAAAGAGGCTAGTCACATGACCAATATAGTTCCAGGTAGCACAGCACACGATTCACTTTGTTGAGTTATACTGAGAATGAACTGACAATGTCATCTGCAGCAATGAAAAAAGATCTCTGATGGTGCTTTACAAGCAATGGCGAGAGAAATATCATCGCTCAATAACTAGAACAGAGCAATGTGTTTAAGTTATGAGAAAATTTCTAAAAATACAATCTCTACACGACATAGTACGGATATAAATACTGACAGCTTAACTCCTTCTCACTGTCCACATATAATTTTTTTTATTTATTTTGGCTTGTAGTTTTTAAATTCTGAATGTAAGGGCAAGATATGATCCGTTGCTGTAGTCGGACAGGTACTTGTAATAAAAATGACTATAACTACTGGCATTAAATCATAGTTTATGGCAATTGACAAGCAGGAAGTTAGAGGTGACTTATTAAGGAGAATAATAACTATTTAGTCTTTTTTTATGATATTTTTATCTCAAACCAAATGTATTTATTGCTTCTGGCTATTATCAATTTATTTAAAAGATAAAAAGCTTCAACTTCTGGCATATTGCTTGCTAATCAATGTACTATACGTCTGCAGATGTATCAGGTTGTTGTAAGGCAGCATCATCTGGCATGGCTATACCACAGTTTGTCTTATGGTATAACCATGCCAGAAGCTGCTGCCCTATGATGACCTCATGCACATGCAGATGTATGATGCATTGATTACTGTGCTGTGCACCTAAAGATATTGCTGGTCGGCAGCCATACCGCAGTGATCCTGTGTCCCAGGCACAATTGGCACGGCTGTGTCCCCAACCTTCATATGATACTACCTTTCTGCAATTTTTTTCTATTTACCAAACATTATAATTTTATTAGTACATTTAATAAAAATGAAGCATTATTGAAAAATATTACAAATAACAAATTAAATGTATGATTTATAGTATATGCATTACAAACTGCATACAGTATAAACTTGCTACATGGTGCATATGTGCACAAGAGGGGGGCGAGGGGGGGGGGGGGGGGATAAAAAAAAAATCCCAAATTTTTCCCGGATTTCCCAGTTAAAAACACACTTTTTCCCATGTGAAAATACACTTCTTCCAAGGTGAAAAATACACTTCTCCATGACAAGTGACAGTATACTTTCCCTCAGAGCTGTAAAAATATCAATCCTTTGAATGGTACAGGTTTTATACACCAGCATGGAACTCCAGAGAACGAAAAAACTCAGAAAAAAATTGGAAAGATCTGTGATATGCAGCAACATTTACACTGCATATTTTCATACTACGATATGCTGCATATTTTCGTATTCATATAACAAAAATATAGATTTGAATTCCACTAAACACAGCATGTTAGTTTCCAAAGCACTGAAATCCAGATTGGAAAGTGCTTTCGTAAGCCAACCATAGCTTATGTCATATGATCTCACCAGCCAATGATAGCAGATATTCAGAGCATAGGAAACTTGATGTAGCCAGCCAGTGGCAACATCACTGTTAAGTAGTGTGAACACACAAGTAGGAAAAGTTAATGGTTTAAATTAAATTACACAGTGTAGCTTCCACGTATAAAATTGTCTTTTTTGCATGTCTTACACTTTACGATACATCACACAAATGTGGCAGTAAAATTTTAGATGATGACATTAATGTTTGGTCTTCTATGCTCGGAAGTCTTCTAAGTGGCCGGTCATCAATGTGTTTAAGTTTTAAATGAGAGTCAAATACTCCGTGATTTAATAAATTCATTGCACATTCACACATGTAACAAAATTCATCTCGCGTAAAGGGAAATTTACTTTGAAACCAACAAAAACAACTTCACTGCTCTGGAAGGTGATTAATGCTGGTCTGCCAAAAATGTTGAATAAAAGAAAATAAGAAAATTGAAACTAATAACATATGTTAGCCTTCCGTAATTATACAAATGCATTTTAATTCAATTGATAGCTCTCATCCACAGAAATCTGTTTTGTTTTTATTTGGTGTTAGAAGTATATACAAAGGGAAAACAGCTAAATGACTAAACGTAAACACAGCTTACGTGGAGACTAACCCCCTCCCCACTACAACCTAGACTGCTACGCGCATGCGCGAATCTGGAAGCTTGTGCGCGCCAAGTTTTTTTTTCGGGTAGCATCTGGTTGTTTGTTGCTACTGCTGATACAGCTAAAAGCCACACTTCAAGTAGTCAAAAGCAGGAGAAGCTACTGCCCATACGCAACTCAACTGTGCATGCCCGTGAGCAACTGCTCAAATGAACTTCGTGTAGACAGTTGTGATGTCACACTCGTTGGCAACAGTTTATTGTTACAAAGTCCATACTCTTCGACCTAAATACTTTGTCACATTTTGCTGTTTATCAGTTCTTACCAGTCAAAATACAAAAAATTAGCTGAAGACTGAAACAATGAAAAATTCCCAGGTTTTCCCCAGTTTTCTCCCGGATGAAAGAATTCCCAGGTTTTTCCCAGATGTCCCCTGTGCTAAAAAAAATATAAACTAAAACAAAATCTTAATCTTATTGTTTATGACAGCTGTCGTACATTGTTTTTAGTATGATGTACCATAAAGAACATTTTATCCTATGTCACTGGAGTCTCCTTCTCACATACTGCTTTGTATGATTACTTAGGTTTTTGTTGCAGCCGTACTGCTGTCATACAGCCAGTGTGGCCCAACAACCACAAAATAAACCCACTAATTAATGGCACGTTTAATGTGCAATAGAGCTGTCCTCCTCACTGCATATGCAAACTACTTGTCAACAAGGGCAAAACTAGCAAGCACAGCGAAACAGATTATCCTGTGCAATCTAATACATGAATTACATGTGTTAAATGTTTAACACAGTGACTGATAAAGAAACATAGTCTTTGTTTCAATGTGTGTCAGAGATTCTTTCGTGCTAGAATAACAACAAAATAATTAATACATAAGTAAGGTCTATTTCCAGTGATCTCACGGCACACGACGCTTGAGCAATACAGCCAATGACCAATGACAGAGTATAACTTTGTTTACAGGAGGGTTCAGCTTAAATGAACTGAGTACAGCTGCCCAAAATTGCAACAACTAACAACTCTCATAATATTAATCAGCTACATAAGGCTTATTCTTGAATTATTTTTATTTATACAGCATATCCCACCAACTGAAACTATGGAACAGCAAAAGCACTGGTTGAAGGGGCAAGTAAATTATATATCCCTACTATATCGTTACAGTCTATCCTGGATTTTCCATTGTTTGATACATCCCTACAACTTTTTTTGCTTGCCTCCTATGTCATCACATATTACTCCAGTCCTCAGTTGGCAAAAATCTGCAAAAAACGTACATCTTCAGTCAAACAGCAAACTGGCTTCTGTACCAGCTTGCTGACCATAGTGAAGTATCAGAGCAAACTCCATTACTGAGCAAGAGAGTGCTGTATAGGTGACAGCTGTGTGAAGCAAACACAATGTCGTCATATAAAGAAAGTGACAGATGTTAGGTAGTAGCTATTTCTTTATGATGATGCTTGGGAGAAATGACACAATCAAAATGAAACATAGATAACAGCACGTGTTTAGTCGCAGGTCAAGGGAAACACATTTTCTCATATGCAGAAGATAGGAATATGAAGATTAGGAGCACTCATGTACTTGGTTGGTTGGATGATTAAAGGGAACAAACTACTAGTACATCAGTTCCTTTTTCCTCAAAAGGGCAGATCTACATAATTGTAAAACACACATAGACTACCGTACAAAACCCAGGGGAGGAAAAAGCCAAGGTCAACAATGGTGAGATACGGGGAAAAAAAGAAGAAAGGGAGACAAGAGGCAGAAAGGCAGGCAGCAAGGTGCCCCATTGGGGAGCAGCCCGAACTCTCTGAAGGCAGAGTGCAATGAAGGGACATACATCCCCCAGCCCCCGCCACTTACCAGAGATATGCCACTCAGAGATTGCCTAGGAAAGACTAGCGACACGGACAGGGCAAGAGAAGCAATGCAACAAAAGATGAACAAGTCCAACAGACCAAGCGAGAGGACGGAAGAAGAATAAAAGAGCAGGTAGGGTGAGGACCGGACTGGATCGCAAAGCTCAGACAGCTGCAGCTGTCTAGGCAGAGAGGCCGAAAAGATTAAGTGTCTCTCCCTTAAAGAGAGTGGTAAAAGCTCCCCTTCACAAATAAAACATAGAAGTCAACCACTGAGACATCATCTCCTAACACCAAGTGTAACGAGCCAGGGAGACCAAGAGTCCACTGCAGGGCTGCTAGGTTGGGACCATCCAACAAGTTGTGCATCACTGTCAAATGGGAATCACAACGACAGAGGGTTGTGTCCTCACGACAGAGGCGATGACCATGAGTCAGCCAGATAAGGCTGATGCAGAGCCAGGAAAGGACAGAAGAGTCCTTGTGAGAGACCTGCATGGAAGACCTCCACAAATATGTAGTATCCTTTATCACCCACAGTTTGTTTGGTGAAGGCAGAGCGAACCATTTGTATGCCAGATTGGTAAAACTTGATGGCGTAATACCGATCGGTCTGTTTCCAAAATACCAATCTCAAGAGACTGTTTACTAGTAGCCAGTTTGACCAGGCTATCAGCGAGCTCATTCCCTGGGATCCCAAAGCGACCTGGGATCCAGATAAAGTTCACTGAGTGTCCACATTTTTCGAGGGCATATAGGGAATCCTAGATAGCAATGACCAATGGATGGTGAGGGTAATACTGGTTGAGAGCTTGCAAACTGTTTAAGGAGTCACTACAGATGAGAAAAGACCCACCGGTGTAGGTGCGGATATGCTCAAGAGCACGAGAGATGGCTACCAATTCCACAGTGAAAACACTACAGCCATCCGGCAAGGAATGCATTACCGTATGTCCCATGCGAGTATAACGAAAGCCCACGTGACCAGAAACCATCAAGCCATCAAAATAGACTGCTTCTAAACCCCAGAATGAGCCAAGTATGGAGAGAAATTGGTGGCGGAGGCCCTCTGGAGGGACCGAGTCTTTCGGACCTTGTGATAGGTGAAGATGAAACTCTGGCCAAGGGATGCACCTCGGAGGTGTACAAGAGTACGCCCTAAGGAGATGTGAAAGAGGAAACAACTGGAGTTCACAGAGGAGGAACCGGACATGAATCGCTATTGTAATATCCGATCTGGTATGGCGTTGTGGGAGGTGGATTTCCATGTTTGGAGAGATAAGATGGTAGTTTAGATGCTTAGGGGAGCTGTGAATGTGGGTAGCATAACTGACATGCTGTTGTTTGCACTTAATTCACAATGGACGGACTCCAGTCTCCACGAGCAAGCTATTCACCACACTGGTTTGAAATGCTCCTCTCACAAGTCGAACCCCACAATGGTGTATCGGATTCAGTATCCACAATGCAGTGATGCCGAACTGTATACCAGACTCACATAATCAAGACAGGATTTATCAGGGGTTTGTAAAGCTGCAGAACAGTTGTGCAATCTCCACTTGAGCTTGTGTTACTCAGATATTGAAGCTGTAGGCAGCACTTCCACTTAAGCTGACAAAGTTGGGGAATCCACATCAATCAAAAATAGTAGATCAGTCCCAAAAAGTGATAAGTCTCCACCACATAAGGTAGTTGGTCGTGGAGGTAAAGTTCTGGTTGTAGTTGAATGGGACGATGTTGACAGAAGTGCATGATATGATAGATTGGATGTAGGAAGCACCAACTCGAACCTGGAAAGTACGGTGCGACAGGAAGTTCTGGATAAAAATCGGAAGTGGAGCCCAGAGACCCCACTTGTGTAAGACAGCATGGATGTTGTGTCCCCATGTGGTGTCATAAGCCTTTTGCAAGTCAAAGACAGTTTTAAGGTGTTGACACTGGGCCAAAGCTGTTCAGATAGCAGATGCCAGGTAAATCAGATCATCAGTAGGGGAACGGCCTTGGTGAAAACCACCCTGAGACAAAGCCAGAAGGTCCTGAGACTCAAGGAGCCAACACAGCTGCAGGCTCACCATTCGTTCAAGCAACATATAGAGAAGACTGGTGAGACTATTAGGTGATAACTGTCCATCTCTAGAGGGTGCTTACCTGGTTTCAGCTCTAGGACAATGATGGGAATTTGTCCTTGCTCCAGATGCGGTAAAGATGGCAAGGGTATGATGCCTACAATCCAATAGCAGGTGCTTGGTCGTTTGGTTGTGGATGTCATCTGGGCCTGGGTAGTGCGTTAGGACACTGATGAATTCTCACTCAAGGAATGAAGCACTATATGGCTCCAGAAGGCGTGCAGTAAAAGACAACTGCTTTCACCCCAACCGCTGTTTTAGTACATGAAAGGCATGTTGACGAATCTCAGATGCTGGGGCTCAAACATAATGCAGGGCAAAATGTTCGCAATGGCATCTGAGTCAGTGTAGACAGTCAGATCTTAGCCCAAACCTGTGAAGGAGAGGAACATGGTCCCATGGTTGAAACATACCATTCCCAATATTCTCGCTTCCGTTGCTTTTAGGTGGTGGATCCAGGCATGGAAAAGCTAAAAGGCAATGAGGTGGTCCATTGATTAGTGCCGCTTATAGCACTGGAGAGCCCATCTATTATCTCTAATGGCCTCTGCGATATCTGATGACCACCAAGGTACTGTCTTCTGTCTGAGCAGACCCGAGGAAATGGGGATCATCACATCAGCTGCCAAAAGGATGGCTGGGGTTATATTCTGGACTGTTTCATCAGTATCTCCATGTGGCAGGGAATCAAGGGTGACAGCAGAGCCAAAAGCACCCAAGTCGGCACTGGAAAACCCACCTGGGCAGGCGTCCAAGAGAGTGCCACAGTGATAAGAAGTGGTCACTACCACACTAGTCATCATGGACTCTCCAGTGGATGGATGGGAGATGACAAGGGCTGCAAGTGAAAAGGTCAATGGCTGAGAAAGTTCAGGGCATCACAGTGACTTGAGTGGGGTACCAGTATTCAAGAGGAAAAGGTCAAGTTGTGCCAGGAAGTTTTTGAGGTCTTTACAGTGGCCAGTGATCATTGTTCCACCCTACAAAGGCTTACAGGCATTGAAATCACCCAGGATTAGAAGGAGCTGAGAAACCAATGCAAACAATATGTTAGACACTTCACCACCAGGAGGGACGTAAACATCGCAGATGGTAATATCCTGAAACGCTCTTACCTGAACAGTCACAGACTCCAAAGTTGTCTTAACAGGCACAAGACTGCTATATAGAGTGCCCAGAATGTATGTGCAAACTCCACACAATGACACCCTGTCATGGGTAGCATGATTCTTAAAATATCTTCAGTAACCAAGAAGGGCCGGGGTCAGTGTTGCTGGCAACTATGTCTCCGGAAGGGCAAAGAAGAGTGCAGTGGAAGTGTTTAAATGATGAATAGCTCAGCTAGGTGCTGGAAAAACCACTACAGTTCAACTGGAGAATAATGTTGTCAATGTACTATGAGGCCACGAAGGGACCTAGGAGGGAGGTTATGCCTTAAGGTTACCTGCTGCCACTGGTTAAGGGGTTATGGTGTCAATATATACATAGGTCCCAGACTACGTGGTGTGGTGTGGTGTGGTGTGGTGTGAACTGGGGCCTCAGGGGCCACTGGAATCTCCCCCTCAGCCACAGAAGAGGAACAGGTGGGATCTGATGGCATGGGGGCCATCGAAATGTCCTTGTTCTTGGAAGATTTTTTCTTGTCTGTCCTCTCCTTAGAGGATTTCAATGATTGCAAGGGCTTCTCTGAATCAGTTTCAGGTAAAGAGGATGACTGTGAAGGCCTGCAACCAGCAGCCCGTGGCTCCTTCAGCTACTGGCTGGTGTCTAGTTGTACACTGGCAGAAACCTTGGAAGTAAGTGCCAAAAGGGCAAGAGGAGCCCGAGGAAGGCAATTTGTCTCCAGCTGGGAGGTGGGGACCAATATCTCTAGTGGGTGGGAAGTTACCAATCCCAAAGCAGATGTGGGGGCAGCAGCAAGATGGGAGCCCCCAAATATGGGGGTGGGGGTTCAGGGAGGGGGGTGCGGGTGCACAGGCATGGTAAAACGACCCTGAGGGCCTTGTATTCTTGTATCTTCTTCTCTCTCTGAGAAACAGTGGAATCTGGTGAGCATGAAGAATGGGGCTTTCAGTTGACACAGGTGGGGGGAGGGGCCCAAGGGGCATTTGCATGCAGCACTCGTCTATAGTCTCAACAGATGAGGCTAGCATTGCATTGTGAAGACATGTGCCTGAATTTCAAGCACTTGAAGCACTGCATGGAGAGTGAGGGTGGGGGTTGGGGGGGTTGGGGGGTGGAGCAGGATGTATGGTTTCACGTCACCTCAGTATACCATCACCTTGACCTTTTAACACAATGAACGGTCCTTAAAGGCCAAGACGAAGACACTGATAATGATCCTATTGTCCTTTGGCCCCCTATGTACATGACAGACAAAGCGAACACCACATCGCTCCAAGTTGATGCGTAGTTCATCAAAAGACTGTGAGAGCAAATGTCTGTGGAAAATGATGCACTGAACTGTACTGTGACTTTTATAGGGAGTGACAGTCACCGGTACATCACCTAGCTCATTACAAGCGAGCAGTGCCCATGACTCGGCACGAGATGCTGTTTTGATAAAAATTGACGCACTCTTCATTTTAGAGATGGCTGAAACTTCCTCAAACTTGTCCTCTATAGTTCCTACAAAGAATAAAGGCTTCGTAGCCAAGACGGAATCCCCATAAGTCCTCGTGCAAACTAAGTATTGGGGAAGTATTTCTCTGCTTGCCCCTTAGCCCTACGTTCCTCCCAAGGCACAGCTAGAAAAGGGAACATTTTAGGGCCATATCTCTCTGCATTAACCCTTTGACTGCTGGAGGCACACCACTTGCTTGGCACCCTGTGTGCTGCAGCCTGGAGCATAATCCAGCTACCTGTACTTGTGCCCATTCCTCAAGCCGCTGCCTGGACCGGAGCAATCCGCATTGCCCCACACGTCCCTGTGCTGAATATTTCTGGAGTGATAATGACTCCAGACGAAGCACTGTGCACTCTCACAGCTGATACAAAATAAATGCTCTAACTACATAGTTTCTCTGCAGATGAATTACCGCAGAATCAGATTGAATCGTTAAACTATTTTCCATTACTAAGAATTATATCTTTCTTGTAGTTTTTTACACGATTTTTATAGCTTATGTTGAAAGTGACGGGATTCGTTAGATTTACCCCAATAGTTTAATATTTATTCTTGCATACCCGTTTATAACATCTGCATTTCTCCATGGGTTCCTCACTGTACTAACTCAAGAATGAATCAAATAAGCCATAGATTACAGATTACTGTATGTTGTTTTTCTTGTTCAAAATGTCATATTACGTCATTTATAGGAGAAAGCAATACACAGATCATATTTCAGATTGCACTACAACATCGGAATTTTCTGTGAGCAATGGCAAGAACAAATTTTATTTCACTTCATTAAATTCATTTTCTGATTCATTTGCAAATTTCAAATGGTTTAGTATTTGTTTCTGAGAATACAACAAACTGAGTGCTTAGTCATCCGCAGTCAGATTCTTTACCCGTAATAGGTACACTGTGTAAAGTTTTCCATCCAAGCACAGATGCAGCTGTCCTTAGCAGTGTGTGTGTGTGTGTGTGTGTGTGTGTGTGTGTGTGTGTGTGTGTGTGTAAATTTGAATTACAAAAAAAACAAATAATAAAAAGAGGCTGCATGCCGCGAGATTCGATCCGGCAACCTTCGGATTACAAACCCGAGCGCTTACCGCTGCGCCACGACGCTGTAGGAAATTGTTAATCGTAGAGAGTATTTCACTGCAACGGTTTCTTTTAACTGTCGATTTTCTCGACAACGGCTGAGAAGTGCATCTTGGTGCCTTGCCACATTACACCTCTGGCCATGAGCTTTTATTATGCGCAGTATGAATCGAATCTGAGTTTCACAATTGGCGGCCTCCCCTTGTCACTGTCTACTGCCTATCACCATGTCTAAAGAAAGGCTTGCACCTCAATATTCTGAAGTTAGTGAAATGTTGAAAAAATATCAGTGTCTTTTTTGATCATCTCTTTCCAACTATTCCTTCCTTTTGAGGTATGATACACAGTTGTTTCTATAAATGCACTTGGGCACACAAAACAACAAATTCTGCTGCACAGAGGGAGAAAATAGGTGTCACTTCATTTACCAATCAAGTATTATTTGCTGAAAAGTTTGATTAAAATGCATGTGCTAATTCTACACATTGTATGTAGTTTCTCTAATTAAATTAATCTGTCATATGATAATATTATAAGAGGTGTTCGAAAAGAAATGAGCCGGAGTCTGGAATGCACAAACCGGTGACAGGAGGGTAATATTGTGGCGTGTGTAACGAGGTGTGGTTCCACCCAGAGCATGGAAGTTCACAGCCCATCACTAGAGGGCACATATGCACGTCACGTTAGTATACAGAGTAGCAGCAGCATTTGACAAGTGTCCAACGCTGCCAGTCACATTGCAAACAGTGACACGGAGGTGGCAACAGAAGAGCAAAGAGGTGGCATTCGATTCCTGACAGCGGATGGAGTAGGAGGAATGGACATTCATCGACAAATGTCACATGTGTACGGTGAACACTGCATGTCCCTTGCAAGAGTCAAGGTGTGGCACAAGCACTTAGGGGAAGGACGGGTGTCATTAGCCAATGATGCACAGTCTGGAGCACCACACTGCATTAACCATGACATCGTCCAGCTGGTGGATGCACTCATTACCCAGGATCGTCGAGTAATGGTAAAGCCGTGGCGGCCGTGGTCAGGTTGAGTGTTGGAAGTGTTCACACCATCAAGCAGGAACGACTGCACATGGACAAAGTGTGTGCCCAATGGGTGCCCCACAGTCTTCAACCACACCATGAAGCAAGTCAAATAGCCCACTGTCCCGCTCATCTGCAGCGCTATGCTTGGAAAGGGAATGCATTCCTGGCACGAGTGGTGGCTGGAGATGAGTCATGGTGTCATCACTTTGAACCACAATCAAAACGACAATGTCTCCAGTGGAAGCAGCCAGGGTCACCACTACCAAAAACGACCACGGCCATCCACATGAGTGCAGGAAAGGTTATGCTGACATTCTTCTTTAACCTAGATGGACCCCTTCTGATCCACGTCCTGCAGCACGGGACAACAGTGAATGCCCAGCATTACTCACAAACCTTGACCACCCTTCACCAAGCGATCAAATCAAAATGACCAGGCAATCTCACCCGTGGGGTCATTCTGCCCCACAACAACGCAAAGCCTCAAATGGCCAACAAAGTCACAGCACTCCTGCAGAAATTCAAATGGGAGGTTCTCGGCTACCCTCCATACAGCTGGACCTCTCTCCCTGTGATTACGCCATTTCTGTTCCCCTTAAAGAAGGCTCTGAGGGGCAAACAATATCACTCCAGACGATTACGTCCATGTGTATGTGCACAACTGGTCAACATGGCAGTCACGGGAATTTTATGAGACAGCCATTCACCACCTTGTGTCACAGTGGGACAAGTGTCTCAACAGCCAGGGTCAATACTTCTAACATACAGGTACTGGATTCTGTAATTATGCCTTCAGCTCATTTCTTTTTGAACGCCCCTTATATTTTATTCACACAATTAGCAGAAATCAGAGCAGAACTTTTATACTAGGCAACTCAATCAATATGTAGCAACACCTCACTTAAACAAGTTTGTTTCTGGATACAATACTGCAACATATTACAAAAATTCAAGAAAAGCTTACAAGTGTCTTCACACAGTAACATCATGTTTTAAAAGTAATATGTTCAATATCACAAACCTTTATGAACTTCTTGCATTATAGGAACAAGACTATGATACCGGCCACCAATGAAGACTTCACCTGCATCAAGACTAATAATATCTGCCTTTTCTTCATCCAACAGTGTCATACACTCCTCTCTGCTAAAAGCCTGGAAGAAATGTTCAGACATGTAAATCCAGTCTTTATTTGTAACACAATGCTGTATACTGTGGTATTAAGACTAGTGAGTTTCACTGTAACACTCAAAAAGACAAGGTTTAAGACAAATGAAATGATGCACTACCTATCAAATATATGTTGCCACTACTGGTAGAATGGGGGACATATTTGTGGCAGAGGAAGTGTTACCAAGATTCTGAAAGCTTAATGGTGTACTTGGTATTTAGGGATGTGCAATAGAAATGATTACTGTGGTGATCAATATTAAATTTGGTGGATTTTTTAAAAAGGGGAAAGAAAGAGAGCTCAAACCATGACTGAGTCACTATTCCTTTTACTCTGTGATCACAACTTCTGGAATACCATCATTGCAACAGAAACTCTTGTCCTCAAAAGTCAGAACAGCATTTCTAGTACTATCTGAGGAACCTGTCCCAGCTACTCCTGTCTTATGCACATGTGGGATTACCTATAGGCAAGAAATAGCCTACTACCCTGATCCAACATCCCTCCATCCCTGCCCCCAATCAACTCCTCATAGTTCCCTAGCCTGTCTTGCTGACTTAATCCACCTTCCACATCCCCGTAACTTCCTCCACTGTCTATGAAGCACACTGTTCTTGAACACCCATCCCATAACACTATTGTTTACCTTTCTGTCAGACATTGACAGAACCCCCGCAGACATCACAGTACTTTCTAAAGGTCTCACCATTTTCCCAAACCTAAGTTCAACCATGCTTTACTTGTTAAGGACCTTACTCCCTTTACCCATTCTCTGCTGTGGAAACATTGCTTCACAATGCACCCCACTGGCAACACTCAACCAAAACCCACATAAAATCTTGTTTTAAAACAGTTCCAACCTACTTCTAACTGCGATCCTCCTTTCCTTCAATCCATTCATTCCCTGGTAATCTTTAAGGACTTCCTTAATTCTAACTTAACCTTACCTTTCTTTCCTAAATCCCTCCCCAATGAGTGTAAATCATTCCTATGAAACACACTGTTATCCTCAACCAAAGACCAATCCAGATCTTATCATCCTTCCTGCAAACAACGCCTCCACCTCAGTGTTCATGAATCGCAGTGGCTGTGCGGCTGTGGGTCTCTGCCAACTTTCTGATATCTCTGCACACAAACTTACGGCAATGATCCTATCCCAGAAGTCCAATAAGAGCTTCAAGCAGCTCCTTCCCAAAATCTGACACCTGAAACTATCTCCCTCCTCACACCAACACCTCCCTCCCCCCTCACTCTTATCTTTTACCCACTCCACAAATCCAACCCCACAGGTCTCCTATTGGTCGTCCCATTGTGGCAGGGTGCTATGCTCCCACAGATCAAATCTCTGCCTTTGTCGACAAACATCTCCAAACTTAAGTCCGTAATCTCCCATCTCACAGTCAAGACACTACTCACTTCCTTCAACACCTTTTCAAAGTTCCTCTCCATTACCACCAGGCTCACTGTTGGTCATTGTGGATGTGACATGCTTATACACCAACAACCTCCATGCCCACAGCCTTTCCCAATGTCATCCTAATACCAAACTCACCACCTCTTTCTAATCTTCCTAGCCAATTACATTCGACCAACAATTGATTCACATTCGAAAGCCAAATTTGTAGTACTGCCATGGGTACTTGCAGAGCGCCATTCTATACCAACTTATTGATGGGCCATCTGCAGAACTCCTTCCTATCCAGTCAACCAGATAAGAGGTTTCAACCTCTTATCTGTTTCAGATTTACTGATAGCATTTTAATGATCTACACTTGCGGCAAGGTCAATGTTTGCTCTTTTCTCTATAACATCAACACCTACTCCCAAATCAGATTCACCCTGACCTTCCCAGCACAAGCCACCTTCCTAGATGTTGATGTGCACCTCTCAGATGACTCCAAGAATATATCTGTTCATATGAAGTGGAGCAGCCACTGACAGTACCTCCACTTTGTCAGCTATCACC
Organism: Schistocerca cancellata; assembly: GCF_023864275.1. Classification (NCBI taxonomy): domain Eukaryota; kingdom Metazoa; phylum Arthropoda; class Insecta; order Orthoptera; family Acrididae; genus Schistocerca; species Schistocerca cancellata. The sequence continues at coordinate 742,971,501 of NC_064628.1, read as the reverse complement.
CGCTCCATCTCAAAAAGTCTCTTTCGCACAGCCTTGCCACATATGGAAACTACACCTGCTGTGGAAAGCAGGAGTTGTCGAAATATATCAATAACCTTACCTAAGCCTTTACTGACAGACAATATATTATCCAGCACATCCCGAAGCATTTCTCCTGGGAAAGCTCCTCCTTTAACACCTGTAAACCAGTTAATCAGCCACTGACCAGCACATCTCTGATCATCCAGTATCACTCTGCACTTAAAAGTGCTCAGTCACATCCTTCACCACGGCTTCGAGTACCTATCATCCCGCACCCTGAGATGTGGGATATCCTACCCAAAAATCCTGTCTATATTACCCAAAGCAGTGTTGTAACACCCACCCAACCTAAAGAATATCTTTGTCCATCCTTATTCCAGTACTGCTCCCAATCGTGCATCATATGGGTCATTCCCTGGTGTAAGACCTGTCCCATGCCCCATCCCACCATCTCCCACTGCAGTCAACAGGCATTTCCTAAGGCAGCCATGTTGTATACTAGCTATGCTGCAATTACTGTATAGCATTCAATTGGCATGACAAGAAACCAATCGTCTATTCGCATAACTAGCCACCACCAAACTGTGGCTAACTGCTGACTTGACCATCAGCTGCTGAACATGCTGCACACCAGAACAAATATGACTTCCAACCACAGGGATATTTCTGATCAGCAAAAGTTTCTCAGAACTACACAGTTGGGAAATGTCTTTCCAAAATATCCTGTGCTCTCACAATCCACTTGGCCTAAATCTGCACTAACCTGTTTCCCACTGCCTATCCTTATCTACTTCCTTTTCTGTTCTGTCCACACCACTCCTTCCCTATGCAGATCATGTACTTCCTTCTCCCACCACCATTACTACTACTACTCCACCCACACCCATGCAGGTATCCTCTCTCTCTCTCTCTCTCTCTCGACCCCCCACCACACCTCTCTCCCCCTTTTCCACCCCTCTGCCTTTCTCTCTCTATCACCACCTTCTTGTCCTTTACATCCTTCCTTCCCCTCCTCCCTTGTTATACATCTTTTATATGCTCTACCACCTGAACTCCTTTCATGTTGTTGAGCAGTCACTGAGTCATCTGTCCAAAAACATGCCTCGCACTATCCCACTACCTCCTCCTTCCATCGTGCATCCTTTCCCACACATTCCCACCTACATTAGCCCACGCCACTGCTCCTAATAACTAATAATCGATAATAAGTCTCTCCGAAGCTGCAGGAGTGTTCATGTGTGTGAATGTGTGTACTTCTGGTAGAAAAAAGAGCGAGAGCTCAAAAGCAAGTGTGAATACCATTTTATTTTACATGTATCTATGTGCCACACATCAGTCTGCTATAGGTGTGTATTTGCCTTTCATTCAAGAATTTCTCTTATTGTTATAAAAAAAAGAGAGAGAAAGAGAAACAGAAGTAGTGCACATTAATAGGATATTACATAGACAGGATACAGTGTTGGGGAGAGAAAAAAAAAAGTAAGCGTCTCCAACAGAAGTGACCTAGACACCTGTTGCAACTGACACAGCAATCTCTTATACACATATTTGGAAAGGTCAAATATTAATGCTAATATTAATCAACATGCTATAGCATTCACGTAAAAATATAGTGTTGCATTACACATAAATAATGTAACTGTAATTGATCTGATTGATGTGGAGTGCATAGCTAACAAGATAATGCGGCGGCAGTATCTTCACATTTGTGAGAAGCAAAGACGAGCTAGCCAACATAGAGATGATGTAGAATAACCAGCAACCACACAACAGGAAGCCCCTTTGTCACAATGATCTACGTAAATTATTAACCACAATAAAAAATCTTCTTTGTAAGAACTCTCAGTGGAAAAATAAATTGAAGAAGACTTACTATTCATCTACAGTGATGTCATGTTGCATTCATCAATGACAGGTAAAGCTGTTATCAATCTGAAGACTGGTCTGAACACTGTAGCACTTTACTAGGTTACTCCGAATCTTGAGCTGACTCACCCAGTTAGCTACAGAGTGACCTACAGTCTGTGGACTCCAAACCATGCTGACAACACCACATTTGCTTCACACAGGACCCATCACTACTCAACGTAAATCATGAATTTTTAGGTGGAAATACACTGTGACTTATTTTTGTTCAAAGTTAATAATAATTTTGAGGTGCCTCTACTTAAAAGTTTGTGAAACTGGTACAAACAACTTTACTATGCAGAATTATAGCAAGTACTACAAATAATAATACTACAGGTGTAATTAAAACTTTGTCAATTAATTTACAGATGCCAATTCATCAAAAAGTGATGAATTTATTTACATCTTTCTAAGCAAAAGAACGTAAAGATAACATTATTTTAAGTTCTATTAAAACTTTCTTGTCTGTCTGAACATAATAATATACAAAACTACTACACAGATTTTTAGAGGTTTCACTGGCAACTTTAGTTAAACTAGGGACACCATATAGGTTATATTTGGTCAAAATTGGATTATAGAAAAAAGGAATTATACATAAAACCAATGGACCAATTTCAACTAAACTTGGTCTTACTGTCAGGAGAGAACCGCTGTAGGGATAGAACCACCTATCTATCAAAGGGTTCAGAGTGGGGTTGAATAAGAAGTGGATGCCATGAATAATGAATACTCAGATTTTATTCATCCAGTATTTGAAAACGAGATCACTTAGTGACTTGCAATAAACTTTACATCTAAACATGTAACTTCCAATTCTTACATAACATTTTCTCACTGACCCTCCCTCCGTGTAATGATGAAAGGAAAAGTTAACTACTTTTTCGTTGTTCATTTTTGATCAGCCATGATGTTTTAATTATTTATTACTTCTCCACTACTAACTGTATTTGTAACATATTTTGCACACAGTGCTCACATACACCTCTGAATTTACCTACAAAATTATATCATTGTACAACAGATCATGCAGGATATATAATGTGAAAAACAGTGAGATGCATGAAAAACTGTTGTATCATGCATGACATTTGAATTTATTATTGTGAACCTGCTGAACCAATTTTGATAAAATTTGGTGAGGAGATAGCTTGAACCCTGAGGCAGAACATAGGGTACTTTAGGAAGTGTATAATACAACACACTTATTGATTTGAAGAATATTATGTGAATTACAGAAAAATATTTAGTCTTTGAAAAAGTCTTTTTGATTTTTGAACTTTATGTTGTGAAGCTGCTTTTCTGGTTGATATGTGCTACTTTATATGATTCAAAGTAATGAGTATACTGCTTACTTGAAAGGCAGCAAGTCCTTTGGGCTCACCTTTTTTTCATTTTATTTGTTCATTTCAAGTCGGCACATGCAATTAGAGCACTTGTATCAAGTTAGGATGACACTGTGACAGATATGATGTTTATTAAAGAGGGCTGACAGTCGTTGTGTACTAAGTTCATTGCTAGTTAATTGCATGGTGTGTGTTTGAGGTGGCAGGGCTAAGTTTATATTTCGATGGGCAGTTACACTGGCAGCTGGGCAAAGGCAAGCTTTTTGGGGATTAATGGTGAAAAGGCCACTTTACTGGCAGTGTGGAGAATGAGGATGATACATGACTGCAGGTATAGCGACTGGGCCTGAAAGCCTTGGCCACTGCTTTCACACAGGAGAACATATGCTGGCGGACATAGCCTGAGCAGCACATGGTCCCCTTGCCATGGCCAAAGAAGAGTTCTCATTCTCAGTAGATCATAGTACATTGTCTCAGAGCCTTGTGACAGTTTTTACAATTTCTTCAGCCAAGGCACGACGGACTGACACCCCGATAACTGTTCTCTGTTGATGAAAGTGCATTCTTCAGATTCTGCAGGAATCCAACAGTTGTTGTTGTCTTCCTGAAAGACACCATGAGAATTGTAACAGGCATCCTGAGTTCAAACCCACTACCTTGGCTGTCTGCTCTCAGTAGCAACGCCCCACCACATTTGAGAAGACTAGAAGCAGCAACCTGCGAACGGGAAAAGATTAATAATGTAAAGGTTTCCCAAAGGCTTCCCGCAAAGGAAATACTGCTCAACCCACCCTGCACAGGTCTCAAATCAAGAAAACCATTCTGGACAGCTTGAGAATGTGATCCATACAAGACTGAAGATGTGTGGAAGGAGACATGGAAAAACAACACAAGCATACTTCCCCACAGCCTCCAAGACCCTATATGCATACCAGGCTTCTAACAACCTAGAAGTACCTGGTGTGCTCTCAACAGAATCCGAGGTGGACATGGAAGAACTAAGTCCTTCACACACAAATTGGGACTCTCAGACTCCCCGATGTGTGACTGCGGAGCAGCAGAACAAGTCTGTTGAACACATTGTAGAGGAATGTTCCAATAGATGTTTTAGTGGAGGCTGGAGCGACATAATAAATGCCTCACCAAAAGCACTGGATTGGATGCACTCTCTGGGAATCAGTTTGTGATGTAATTAGTGACCATAACCTTGTACATTCCTTTTGTTATATATAATACTTCTTTTGCAGTATGTAAATATTGGTGTAAATTGCATGTGTATTTCCATACGATAAATAATAACAATAATAATAATTCAAAATAGTTGGTGCTGCAGTTGTTAGACCAAAGAAGCTCGATGTGCTAAATATCATGCAGCACAGCAAGTCAATAAACTGTCTTATTGCTACTTCCATCATTGCAGTAAATTTTATATTCCTAGTTCCTCTCCTCGTGTCTACTACTTACTCGAACCCTGAAAAACTCTGGGAGATGCAATGACACATTATGTGGAAAAAAAAACTGACTTGAAATGATGCCTTGCACAGAATGATGTATGTCCCGTACTCTAATACAGTAAACTATAATTGCACTTTAAAGGTTACTATCAATTCTATCTAAAAGCTTTCACCCCTACAGTCTTGGTAGCCATGGTAAACACATAGGCCAAGAAAATGATTCATTGCAAAATGATGCAAAACTGCAGATAATTGTAGCCAGGTTGAATGTGTCATTTCACACTACATTTTCCATCTTGTGTTTCTCTCACATTTAGATCTGCCAAGTGTGAACCTCAGGTTCTTGTTTGTTTGGACTCCAACCAAACATGGGCATGAAGGAGATTAGAAAATAAATATAAAGAATAACACACAGTTAAAGCAAAGATATGAGTGTGTTATTCTTGTTATTTAAGTAAACTGAATAATTATTTATAACATTTATCTTAAAAATTTCAATTTAGTTGTAAAAGAATTTGGTTTAGAATCTAATTTACATTACCCTGTGCAATCTCTTTGCTCCTGTCTCTTTACTTTTACCATCCATGTACCACACAGGAGGAGAGAGAAATAATATCTACACACCCTCCAGCATAAATCATGTATGGTGTCGTCTGAAGGCGCACTTTATTAAAATGCAGCACATGAAGTTCTCATGCAGAATAAGAAAACATGTTTAAGACTTTATGTTAGACATGAGTTCCTTGATTTCAGAGCAATATGATTTAAAAACTAATACTTACTTGAACACAGTCAAGTTTCATTAAATCTGGACCAAACAGGGCTTTGTCCCTGTCAACTGCATCAGCAAACTGCTTGCACTTCCTTTGTTCAGCTGAACTTGTAGTACACCAAGTCATCTTCTCCAGCATATCAATATCCGGATGCCCTTAAAAATTGTTATTAAGATGTCAGCTAAAAGGAGCAGTACATTTATAGGTTACAGAACAATATCACAGTTTCCAATAGCGTAATGAGAAATTCAGAATTGAAAGAAGAGTAATGCAAAAACAGTCCACATCATCAAAGCTATTCACAGTAGTTCCATAAGATGTTTATCAGACTGTTAACTGAAAAAAGAGAAGAAATAGATCACTGTACTGTTTGCCTCTAGCACACATAGTTTTCAACAAGTAATGAAAGATCCAAACAGAACAAATTTACAAAATGGTTCAAATGGCTCTGAGCACTATGGGACTTTTTAACAGCTGAGGTCATCAGTCCCCTAGAACTTAGAACTACTTAAACCTAACTAACCTAAGGACATCACACACATCCATGCCCGAGACAGGATTCGAACCTGCGACCGTAGCGGTCGCGTGGTTCCAGACTGAAGCGCCTAGAACCGCTCGGCCATCACAGCCGGCCAACAAATTTACAAGTAGGGCTGAGAAAGAATAATATGCTTTATAATCAACATACCAAACAGGAAATAGTATAAATTAACAGTGGAAGCATAGAATCAGATGATAAGAGATTTTGTATCAGGGAAGTTGAAGGCAATAACGGGATGGGCAGAAAAAGAATCAAGCAGAAGAGTAAAAACGGCTTGGAGAACTTTTAGCATACTAAATAGTGTTTTCAAAACTAAGCTTCCGATGTTTCTGAAAATCACAATTCATAATAAGTTTGTATTATCAGTATTTACCTATGGCATTGCCACACAGACAATGTGAAAATCAACCAAAAACTGTGGGCAGTTCATCAGGCAACAATATGAATAGATATAGCTGAAGACTGTAGCGCAAGGGGAAGTCAAAATGAGGCTTTCATCTGTAAATGGATGTCAGGTAGTAACAATTAGACACAATTTTTGTTAGTTTCAAATAAATCTAAATCTGTGGTGGGAGGTGTTGAACAACTACTAGAACTGGGATAACATGAGGTAATACATGAGGAACATAGTGTCTAAACATTTCAACAGCATACTGACAACTATTGGTACAGCACCTCAAATGCTAACCCCTTTATCAGCTACCTATAGGAAACTTTCCTTGCTACCAAAAATACTGAAAACTTTGTATGGGTCAGGTCCACCATTAAACAACAACCAAGTGTTATCAGAATGAGATTTTCACTCTGCAGTGGAGTGTGCGCTGATATGAAACTTCCTGGCAGATTAAAACTGTGTGCCGGACTGAGACTCAAACTCGGGACCTTTCCCTTTCGCGGGCAAGTGCTCTACCAACTGAGCTACACAAGCATGACTCACGCCCCGTCCTCACAGCTTTACTTCTGCCAGTACCTCGTCTCCTACCTTCCAAACTTTACAGAAGCTCTCCTGCGAACCCGAGTTCGAGTCTCGGTTCGGCACACAGTTTTAATCTGCCAGGAAGTTTCATATCAGCGCACACTCCACTGCAGAGTGAAAATCTCATTCTGGGAACATCCCCCAGGCTGTGGCTAAGTCATGTCTCCGCAATATCCTTTCTTTCAGGAGTGCTAGTTCTGCTAGGTTCGCAGGAGTAATTTCAGCATCTCTCTTGTTCATGTATTTGGACAGTTTCTTAGAATACTCACGTTTTTGGACTATTAACTACTCTCCTGTAATTAGGTTTGTAGAGATCCTTACAGGTTACAGATTCTTCCAGTTGCTTGACACACTGCTACTGTTATAATGCATTACTTACGAAATTTCAGTTCCAACAAACACTTCCAGACGTTGCTCTACACAACATAGTTAAATTAAGATAACTCGGTTTGTGACGAGCAATATGCACCTTTCATTCTGCACACATTACACAAAATGGGGATTGTGTTAAATTTTCAAGTTTATACACAGTTTTTATTGGTATTTGAAATGCAATACACTGCATGACTCCTTGGGGAGTAGAAATATAGATATAAATTTTAATATTGAACACCAGGTGTGCACCTGCCACACTATACTAAACATCAGACCTAACAACTGACATGTACTGTTGGATCTGCTTCACTGTAGCATTCTGCTTCCACCAATAACAGCTGGTGATCACTATTTGTAGGGCTTGCATGGACATAAACTATTCAATGGATACATGACAGAACTTCCTGGTGTCAAATGGATGGGTTGCATCAATGAAAACAATCTGAAACTAAATTTAAAAAGTCAGCAACGTGTTTAGATGTAGTATCCCGAGAGCATCTTAGTCGCCTAAATTGCCACAATTACACACAATCAAGGTCCCACCTGAAAAGCACCCTGCGGTAATTGGCGTCACATATTCTTATGAATGAGTGCCCTCTTTGTATGGAACTGAGAAAATATTAGTAGTGAATTTATAAAGAGCCTGCTAATTCGCTGCACCTCTTGGATGCAACCCCACATATCCAGTGTGGAAAAGGATCCATCCACTTGTTGGGTGTCATTATGTGGAAAAACTGGTCATTGTTGTTAACACAAATTAAGTGCTGAGCAATAGAGAAACTTTACCTACGAAACTATAATTGAGAATGGGCAAGATACAAACGGTCCAAATCATGTTGTACTGTACATGACAGAAGGACTCTATTCTGACTCAGGAAGCAACAAGGTTCATTTGACATGACACAAAGGCGGAATTTAGAAGAATGGCACTGATGTTGTTGCATGCTTTGTGTGCCATGAATTATTATACTAACTGACGGAGGATTACAGTTCATTTTCTCAGTATGTGACATCAACAAGATGCCCCTCCAGATACAGGCAGTACAGAGCTTTCTTGGTATGAATAGATAACAAGTGGCATAACAATACTTCAAAAGAAAACTTTTACAGAAATATTTGACATAAAAGTTTCACAGTTTTAAAGAAAACGACAAGTTTCTTAACATGTAGAGGCTTACCCTGCGTGTATGCGTTGCAGCATATCATACTCCCCGTAACGACGAAAACCACAGAAATTAGGCGTAAACTACAAGACATTTTTAAACACACTCAATAAAACAAATGCACATAAAAAATTAAACACATCCAAACAGTAACACCCACTAGTACGTCACATCACACAGTACCCGCCCTGAAATGATTACCAACAGAACAATTCCCTGACCAGAGATCATAATACCTATCAAAACCACTTGTGTCTACGGACAGCAAACCTTGGTGCCTATCGGGTGATCCGATGGTCTGCGCTCGGCTGACTTCGGATTTGCACTTTGCATCTCGTAGCGTTTTTCTAGTGGCAGGCAGCGAAAGCATACTGTATTGTCCTGTGCACTGTTTGCGTGTTTTGGTTATTGTGCGTAGTTTAGGTTAATATAACTATCATTTCGAAAATGGAAAAATATAGTCGCAGTTTGTGCACTTCCACAAAGGGCACTAATAAAAGCTTATATCGCCAAATTCTCCAACGTCCAGGCATGATAGATAAAATATTCGTAAAAATTAACAGTAGTTATAACCTATTTTTCACTCTAGGGGAATCAAAATCACCTGAGAATCTGGGAAAAATAAGTTTCTGTTTAACGTGCATGGCCTTTCTGCAGATTACATTTGAAGGCTTTCATATAGACTGTCTCACTTGCATGTATACAATTTAAATATCTCATTTCTGAGACCTTTATAAGCTTACGAATCGTATCAAAGAAACGTACTGTCACCTAATTTATCCTTGTTCTCACCATAAAAATGTGCTCTGACAATTTGCTTTACTTTTTTAACACATTGTCATTAGCAGTGACAATTTTCATTTGCTTTTTATTTATCGGCAAAATACTAATGGCTATCGGACTATGTAGGCAGTTTATATTGTACTAAAGCGATCTTAATAATCCTAAATTTCTGAAACATCTGGCAATTCCTTCATGCAAAACGTCTTAAACAAGAAAGCCTCTACATAACTCCTACTGAGACTATGCACTCTAGAAACTGTTCGCACATTTTCCAAAGTATTTCAAGCACATATAAAAAGTGCATAAACACTGGTATCCCATAGATCTGGCTCTAATAATAGACTTTTTTATCTAATTAGCTTAAATCAAAAAATCTGCCAGCTATTTCTGATTCTCCATTCCAGTTCAGTACATTTATAAAATACCACCGCCAGGATTGTGAAAGCTTATAGCTAAAACAGTCTTTGTACTATTGGCAAAATCAGTCCACTGAAAGGAATGTTATATATAGCTACTCGTTAACTCCTGTAGTTGGGTATGAACCTCTCGAGAGAAGTACATAAAGCACCGCTACTTAAAGTTCATATTCATCTCCAGGTTAGTGAAAGAAATCAGTGTCGATGATATCTGCACAGACATCGACGATAAACTCTGGATACAGACTGATCTATTAGCAGAGTCCTCTATACTAAGAGATAATAGAATTACAGTAGTTAGTTAATGCAATAAGAATGGGAACACTTTTCCATGAAAAATTCCTCGTAATTTGGGGAGAATATAAACTTAACTTCATTTTTAATTGGGAGTTATATTTTCGAGGACATTTTTTTGAAGTAATCTGTAGGTCCTAAAAGCAGCATATGCAGCTCAGGTACTGCGACACATTGTGATGATAGTAGTAGATGTAGTTGTAGTAGTAGTTTATTTATCCAGCGACAATGTACATTGTGTGGATTTCGTCAAAGAACACAATATAACAAAAATAAGGTAAGGGTGTACAGTTTCCTACATAACACAATGGTTCATTGTACCCATCACAATATTTTTGGGCAACACAACTTTGATTACTGTAATAATATAAAAGTATGAGAAGGATCTTTTACATGAAATACATTAGAAGTAAATAACTGATTTAACACTTTTGTTCAGATCGTTTCACAAAATACATTACAAGTAAATATTTGATTTAACACTTTTGTTCAGAAAACGTAACACTGAGGCTGTGGCAGTCATTTGATTCATGGTACTATCAACATATAGTAAATGAATGTAGTTACTTTCTACATGGTTACTGCAGATATTCATTTATACTATAATAGCAGTTGGTCATTAAGAATTTAACTATTGTTTCCTTGAATGTAGACAATGTTTTTATTTCTTTTAGCCGAGTTGACAGTTTGTTGTACAAAATAGTTCCCTGAATGTTGGTTTGTTTTTGTGTTAAACCTTGTTTACTCTTTCATGTGGATGTCATTGCACATTCTTGTATTGTATGAGTGAAGATGTGAGTTGGTTTTATAATTATCAATGTCAATTTTTATATTAACAACACTTTTTTCTTATATAGAGGCATGGTAGAAGATTTAGGTGTTGTAATAACTGTTTGGAAGGTGTTAACCGTTTACTGTTTGAAATTATTCTAACAGCTCCTTTTTCTAAGGTGAAGATGGTTTTCATGTTTGCCTTATTATGACCCCAGAGGGTAAGGCCATAGGTGATAGCAGAATGGACGTAAGCAAAGTAGACAGTTCTGCTACGCTCTCTACTACACACAGTACTAATTATGCGTAATGCAAAGCAAGCAGAGCTTAACTTGTTAGTGATCTTGCCAGTCTCAATTTTTATTAATCTGCACACCTAAGAATTTTGTGGCAGCTACCCTTTCAATTTGTTTAGTTTGAATTTTGAGGTTCACATCATGATGAGGCTTTTTTTCCTGTAATGTATGTAATTAGTTTTTGAAATATTGAAGGTTAGCCTGTTCTGTTCAAACCAGTTTTGTATGCATTCCAAAACTCTGGTTGCAGATGTTGGCTATACCCTATTTATGTCTGGTACAACAATATTTGTGTCATCAGCAAACAAAGTTATGTGTGTACCACTGATTGGGATCTTGATATCATTAATATATATAAGAAATAAGAGAGGTTCTAGAACTATGCCCTGAGGTACTACATGTCCAATCTGTACACAATGCATTGGTTTTTATTGTTTGCTGAGGTAATTTGCACTACCTGTTTTCTATTGTGGAGATATGTCAGATACCATTTTAATGCAACTCCTCGTATACCTGTAGCTTCTAGTTTGTCTAGCAAGACATCATGATCAACTGTACTGAACGCTTTCGATAAGTCCAAGTTTATTGCTACTGTACTGTTATTTCTGTCAAGTGCTATTACAATATTTTTGATGAATTGGGTAAGTGCTTTTTCTGTACTCATGCCTTTGTGTAAACCAAGTTGATTTATAGACAAGAGATTGAATTTTTCGAGGTAATTTGTAATTATATTTTTCATGACAGTCTCTATTATTTTTGAAAATACAGAGAACAAAGCTATTGGTCTATAGTTTCCCACTTCACATATGTTACCCTTTTTATACAATGGTTTTATTTTTGAAATTTTTAATCTTTGTGGGAACGCCCCTTCTGTTAATGATATGTTTATAATATGTGAAAGTGGTTTTGCAATGACACTAGCGCATTTAACTATGACTGAACCTGGCACCTCATCAATGCCAACGGACATTTTATTCTTCATTGTTTTTATCATCTTAAGAACATCTAATTTATTTGTGGGACATAGCAATATCGAATTACCACTTTGCTCTCTTTGAACTGCGATACTACTATTACTAGCAAAATTTTTATTCAGATTGAGTGGAGTGTTTATGAAATAGTCATTGATGTAATTTGCTAGAGTACCATTTCTGAGTAACACACCACGATCATCTTTTAATACAATGTCATCTTGCCTTTTAACACTTTTGTTTGCTTCCTTTTTTACTATATTCCACAAGGCTTTCGACTTGTTTGCTATCCCTATGATTACTTTGTCATTGTGCATTGTCTTGGCTGTTTTAATTACTTACTTATACATTTTCTTATATGTCTTAGCATATTCTTTAAGGTGTTCATCTTGGTTGCCTTTTCTCAGTTGACTGAGAAGTTTTAGCTTTTGATTGGATACTCTGATAGCCGGTGTTATCCCTGGCTGCTGTTTCTTGGCATGAGATTAATTCGTGTCAGTTTTTTTTTTGGAAAACACATCTCAGATGTGGACATGAAAGTATTATAAAATGCATTGAACGATTCATCAATTGATGATTTTGAGTATTCATCAGGTTTGTTTTGCTAACGACTGGATAAAAATAGTAACCTTCTCTAGGTAGAAGTGCCTTTTATATTCCCTCAGGTACAGAAGAATTTATCCATGTTACTACTGTGTTGTCTTCTGAAAGACCTAAGTTTACGTTTTGTGCCTCAGTAACATCATTCTCAATATTTGTAAAGATATTATCTAAAAGGGATGAAGATGACTCATTGTGACAATTTACACGAAATTAAAAACTTTAGTAATTAACAATTTTGAATTTCGCGTGAAATAAACCAAACATTTACTTGTCCTAAAGGCGAACATAAGCTTTCGCTGTTTGCCACCAGGAAGCGCTATGACCTGCAGATACAAGGCTGGCCGAGCGCTACCGATCGGCTCACCCGATCGGCAGCAAGATTTGCTGGCTCTGGATGCAAGTGTCAAAAGCGTGCTTTCGAAGCATGAGCAACTAAAATGAGTACAGTACAGCTGGCGTTCGGCTGAAATAGACCAGTTAAATATTGCGCGAACATGCTCATTCAGGCTGCGTTATAGGTTAATCTGTTACTACCTTCATTTGAAATACACATCCGTTGGCATCGCCAACTGACAACCAAATTATAAACTTCCAAACTAACCTAGAACTTGTGTTACGTTACAGATCAGTCTGTCACAACAACCAAATAAATTGATTTCAACCGAACGCCAGTAGTGCTGTACTTATTTTAGCGACTCATTTGGAAGACTTCTGCATATATATCTATACTCTGCAAACCTCCATGAGGTGCATGGCAGAGGGCACGTCTTATTTTACAAGTTATTAGGGTTTCTTCCTGTTCCATTCACTTCTGGAGCGCGGTAAGAATGATTGATTGAATGCCTCTGTGGAAGCACTAATTATTCTAACTTTAACCTCACAATCCCTATGTGCCTGATACATAGAGGTTTGTAGTATATCCCTAGAGGAATCACTTAACGCCAGTTCTTGAAACTTTGCTAATAGACTTTCTCACACAGCGCGAAATGCTTCATACACAGAGAGAAACTTAAAATGAAGCACATGGTTGATGTTTATCAGACTTTGTGGAGACTTTCATTGCCCTACTGGTGTTAAATGATTAAACTTTCACTCCCATCGTATGTTCTGTTCCTCTCTGAACATCATGTAACGACAGGGATGGAAAAGTTAAATAGCAGGGACAATAAAATTGCATCATTTTCGTGTAGAGTTAACATGGGAAGGAGTTGCAACAAACATAAAAGTTGGATACAATGTGAACAATATTAAGAGAAATAGTTCTTGTGTTGATCAGAACCTAGAAGCACATGATTGAGAGTTTTTACTCCAAAATACTTCTCTGATAATGGTAACAGTCTGCAGATTGCGTGTACCAAACTGGTAGCTACTTATGAGAAATTTAGATGCATTATTGAGCTTTCTGTCCAAACAGAAGAAATAGTTAGTAATTTCTGAAGATTTCAAAGTCGATTTCTTAAAAGATATGAACAGGAGAAAGTAGTAGAATTGTTATTTAGGTGTGTCAATCTATCTTCAGTAGTCAATTTTCCAACTCATGTGCAGCAAAATGTAGGACACTGGTGGATAGCATTATTATAGACAGTGCTCAGGCTGAAAAAATTTAATATGTACCCATCTGCTAATGCACTACCTGGTCACGATGCACAATTAACAGAAATAAACAGTATGACACCAGCCATAGGCAGGTGAGCCACTCCAGCTTGTTTTCTGAGCTGTTATATCTTTGGTTACTGGTGCAATCTGTTTTCCTGTTGCACCACCTGGTGGCGCTTCAGTCTTCTTGTAGTTAGCTCTTTGGTTAGAGGGAGTTGGAGGAAGGTTTTCGATGGACGGTGGGGCAGTGAGAGAGAGAAGGGTATGATGAACAGTTAGCACGTGATTATGGGGCCTGTTCGGCTGTTGCTCGTCCAAGTGGTACAGGGCCATGTTGGTGTGGAGATCTGGGCTGTGCCCTGTTGTGCCTTATTGACTCTCTGGATTTCAGTGTGACTGTATGCTGAAGTGGGCATCATGATGATGTTTATTTTCCGATAACCGCCCGCCCCACCTTATAATTGGGTAAGGTACTTCTGTTTATGGATTTTGGCAGATGTGCCCCAGTGCTGAACTTGTTCCTGTTAGGCTGGTTTGCTCGCTGTTCTCCGTCACTCCGTATTCAAACTACTAAACTGCCCCCCTCTCTGTGTGAATTCCCTTTATGGATGATATATATAAGTGTATTTAAACTGTGTTTTCCTTTTTGTTGCAATCTATTCAGCATTTCAGTGATCTTTGTCATTATTGCTTGTGCATGGAATTAATTTATCGTATTATATTCCAGGGCACCACATATATTAGTGACCACTGAAGTTGAATATCGAGTCTGAGCCTTAAGGTGGCAAATTCTTGTCTGCCTAACTTGTGTGTGAACTGTAGTTCAGGGGTGGTCATGGTAAGCAAATGCCAGCACGCAATAATTGGTGGCTCGTTTTTTGCACTAACATTGGAAGGTCTTGATGAGATCCAGCACTTCTCTTAAAAGAAGGATTTTATTGTTTACTGTTGCATATTTTATTACTACTGTGATCTCGTGGTTAGGTATTAGCACTCAAGCATTTCTTGCTACTTTACGCAAGTAAATTTTTTGGGTATCTTGTTAACAGTCGGCTGCTTGATCAAATTAATTGTTATGTTTGGCCATTAGTGTTAAACGATTAACCAGTTAATCACCTTTGTTTTAATCATGCAGTAGCTCTTAGATTTTGGACCATTTTTGGTGTGAGGTTTGCATCTGATATTCTTGTGTTGGGCCTTGAGAATTCACTTATTTTTGATTGTCAGTCTTGCTTGAATTATATACCTGTTTGTTTGCCTCTGGCTTCCCAAGTTATTTGTAGCGTTGGTGCCATTGGTCTCAGTGCGTTATCCACTATCCACAGATTCAGTGGGCCTGACTAGTCCACATCGACTGTGTGCATGGGTGCGGCATGGTTACATGGGTGTGGTATGGTTTCCATCTCCTGTCTTGTGGTAGCCACTGAGGCAGCGCGTCCTCCTCACTTACTACAGCATCTCTCTATAAGTTAAGTTCTTAATGTTTATGTCATTTGGACCTAAGTTTCAATCAAAGTGTCTGATATTCTAAGCCATCCTAAACAATCCTTGTCTCTGCCAGCCTGGCCTTGTCTTGTTATTACTGCCTTAAAATTTGCTGTGATTTGAAGATCTTTCAATCCTTTAATTGTGGATTGCTGAATCTGTAATTTTAAAATTGTTATTATCTTTCTGTTCTAAAATTGCTAGTTCCTAAAGGGCGCTCCAAATCTTTTTATTGCAATACTAAACCTGTAATTTTTAAAATATTGTTGCCTTTCCTGTTTGAAAAACTGCTTGTGGTGAAGAGACTCTCCAGATTGGTGGATACTGAACATATATATCTTAAAAAATTTTATACCATTACGGTTTGAGAAAGTGCTACTGGCTAAGGAGCTTCAGATTGTCAAATGCTGAACTTGTAAAATCTTGAATATTGTTACCTTCCTTTCAAATAACTTCCAGGAATTCAGCCAAGTAATACTTACAGTGATCGCCGATATTTCAATGGGAGAACACCCCGCTATTTTCAAGGCAAACTGCAAGGGTCAGGCGACATACAAGCAAACTTAAAACCTTGGTTCTCGGACTGATGCAGGAAAGATAACACACACACTGAACACTAGTGCCACCAATGATGACAAAAGTCAAAGATGTCGATAGGGAGACTACGAACTCGCAGGTGAGGTAGCATTGACTCTGTCCCTCTGTTTTTTGACAAGGGAGAGAGCCGGATTCCAAACAGAGTTTAAACAAAAACCTTCATCAATGTTAACGAGTTTTCTCGCTAATTTAATCTCAACTGCCTCCTTAATAACACTGTCCCAATAGCTGGTCGTGTATGACAATATCTCGGTGTTATTATATAACACGGGGTGACCAGTATCCAAGCAATTTTTGCAATAGCAGATCTACTTGGCTGCTGTAATCTTGTGAGCCATTTATGCTCAGTACTTCGGTCCTCCATGGTCCTAATAGTTTGATCAATATATGCCATGCCGCATCTACAAGGAATGCGATATACATCCGCCTTGTATAGACCAAGATCATCCTTCACAGAACTCAAAAGCACTCTAATTTTAGATGGAAGTCGGAAAACACATTTTACATCTTATTTCCATGAAATACGACCGGTCTTCTTGGAAGTGTTTCCTACGTAAGGCAAAAAGGCAGTATACTTAGGTGTCGACTCAGAATTATCATCAGTCACCCGATGGGCAATTGGTCGATAGCACAAAGCACATTCAGTTATTCAGAGCCTTCACGTACGCCTCTGAATTGATGGTTGAGCCTCTTGGCATCACATCCACGAGAAGAACTCCATCACAATCCCAGAATACACTCACTATGACTTTTCAGGCAGACGGGGTTGTCTTGCATTTCTTCTTTTGTGGTAAATGAGGAAAATGCCACTCCGGCACAAAGTGCTGCACCTAGCTTTCATCTTCCACAACGATACGTGACAGAAAAGCCTCTCCATGGGCCTCAAAATGCTCCAATAATTCTAATGAAATGGCCTTTCTTTGAATTTTGTGGTCCTCTGTGAGCATTCGTGGAGCCGATCTTGAGCACCTCTTTGAATATCCAAGAGTCGTGTTCATTGCAGACGCACTTTTGATGCGCCGGTCGGCACGAATAATGTCATCTGCACGATTCAGCATGTCTGGACCAGTGGCTGTGACAAGACATCCGAGCATGGCTGATCATGGAGCTCTGTTTCTGCATTTCCTGAGGCTGTAACTGTCTTTACCCTCGCCCAGCTGTACTTCTATCAACTGCAGCATCGACACACACTGCACACAAATGTTTATGGATGTTCACCACGGTTCCTTTTGCTGCACACAAGAATTCAATAACAGCACGCTGCTTGTAACGTGAGTCGTATGTAGACGCCATGTTGACGCTATACTACGGCTCTGCCATCTGTCAAAAAGGATCGAAACTTCACTGGTGCTCAGAACAAACATCAAATGTGAAGCACCAACAAGGACGTTTGTCTATCTATATCAATGGCTTTTTTTTTAAAAAATGAGGGGCATTTCTTATTGAATGACCCTAGTAAATTATTACATCAAAAGGCGCCTTCAAGTTATTTTTTAATCATTATACTTAACTTGTAAAATTTTTCTAAATAAGAGCCACCTTCCTTGTTTGAAGGTTATAATCTAATCAGCGGTTCTCAAATTGTTGTTGTAATGCTCTTTCTGTAGTTGTAGAGAAGACATATTTGGCTCCTTGAAATTTTATGAGTGCCTAAAGAGCTCCTGAGCTCTATTTTTATGAATATTGAATTTGTTATTTTAAAGAGCCATTATGCCCTGTAAAAAAAATTCAGCTGCTACAAGGGGTACTTAAACTGCCTTGTGCAACTTTTGTTAACTTGCCTTAAACTTTCTGTTCTGTCAGGGCTTCTGTATTGAAAATTTAGTTTTTCTGTAAAGAAAAACATACACTGTAAAAACGTAATACAGCAGGAAAACCACACCATGTTGTAAGAAGGTATGAATACACAATTTTATGTGCTCTTCCAAAATGTGTAATTACAATTTAGAAACTAATATTTATATTTATTTTAAGAGTAAAGAACATTCCTTATGTTTAACAGCCATAATAACAAAAAAACCACTAATTATGCTCAAGTACAGTGAAACATGTCTACGGCAAAAAACGATATTGTGTTCTGCTAAAGGCAGACCCCATTCAATAACATACGTTATTAGTATTTCTGGTTTATCACCCTCAAATCTGTCTTAAACAGTTAGTATTGATTTGTAAGTTATTGTTGTTTTCAGTATATCTTGTTAAGTAAATGATTGACAACTGTTAGGAAGCAACAAATGATTCACCCTCCACCTTCCTCCCACCCATTAGTTGTTGTCATATCCTGGGGCATCCACTGAGTGCAGTGGTAGCAGAGCGTGGTCGTTCTCCTATTAGAAGTCATTTTTTGCTGGTTAATTCGTATATTGTGTCTAATATATTATAATTGTTTCACATGAAGGTTGGCATGACGGAGATCAGGGCTTGTGTTGGTTATCTTACTTCTGACAGGAGCAACTTCAATATGATACCTAACTTAGGCAATAAGAGGTCGTGGTGGGGGGCCTGGGGGAGGGGGGGTGTCCATGAACTTGTGGCTCGATTACGTGGCGTCCAGTCGACATTACCATGGGCACCATTGGCGAGACAGGTGTCGCAATTTCTAGTTGATGTTCTGTCTTAGAAGAACTCGGCTAAAATCTTATGTTCCTTAGAGACTGTAAACCGACCCTCAAATAATTATTAAGAATACAATCTCAACTTTGTCTCTGGAACAATCGTTGGCTGATTCGGGGGGAGGGGGGGCTCTAGTTTAGTCAGTCGCAGCAGGAGGCAGCTGATAAGTTACAGGTCGAGGTTCAGAAATTATTAGTTTCCACTAGTACGTTGCGATAGTAAGAGGTAGTCGTTGATGCTCAGGCCGCAGTTTCGGCTCTGACCAATGCAGATCTGGGGATCCGTTCAAAACCAAAGCTCATGTTGCCTCCACCTTTGCCAAATTGTCCAACCCGATTGTGTATCTGCTGAAGGACGTATCAGTGCTGTCAGTTGACAGTTAACTCAGGTAGAACGTATATTATCGTTAATTGTCTGTTTCGAATTTCATGCTGACACTCTTCAGGTACCTTAAGTGATTTTTTAGCTGAGGTCCTCCAAAGTTGGGATAGTCTGATTTGAGATGGTGTATTATCAAAGAGAAGCTGTCACCGTGTGTTCGCATTGAATTAGAATGTACACATTATTGGCGCATTCAGGATTTGAATGAGGCTTTGTTTTACTTATATAGAGCGCGTTCACACTGCAGTTTTTGACCTAGAGAAGACAGTTGCGGAACAAGAGGTCATTTCTACCATTTTAGAAGGGATGAAGCGCGACGACAGGAAATTTTTGGCAGTAAACCCACCAGGATTAAACCAGTTAGTCAGTTCGACTGTGGCGTTAAGGTTTGCTGATGAACCTTTTATTTTAAATCTCCTCCTTCAGAAAAGATAGCGCTGTTTCATGCCGTTCTACGGGTGGTAACAATTCTGTCCAGCTGTAGGAATCGGAATTTGGCGTCAGTCCTTTGGGACAGACGAGAATTGTTAAATGTTTTGTGGGAATTTCCTAATGTCTTGAGTGATAGACTCAGTGATACTAATTTCATCCAGTACAAAGTCCGTCTTACTGACAAATGCCTTCCCGCCTCTCCCCATTCAAGATGGCTTGTCTTTGGGACAAGATAAATCATATGATTCACCAGGATGTCATTAGACCCTTCACACTGCCATATGCCTCCACAATATTTTTGGTTCCTTAGGGTGCAAACAATGATTACAGGCTGATGGATGTAGGATCATGTGTTGGGGGATTTAAAGTTTCGCTGCATGTATAACTTCTTAGGTGATGTGTTCATTTATAATCAGTCGTTCACCGAAGATCTTGAACATCTTCGTCAGGTTTCGGTACGATTGCGGAAGGCTTGCCTGACCGTTAAACCACCGAAGGTCAATTTGGCAAGTTGCCAAGTTTCCTTTTTGGGGCACTTGGTGTCCGGTGACGGAATTAGAGCTGACCAAGAATGCACGGGTGACCTAAGCAACTTTCCCGCTCCTATTTTATTTACTAGTCAAGTTCTGTAGGACCAAATTGAGGAGCAAATCTCCAAGGTCATGAAACGTATCAGTACATGAAATTACAACATAAACGTAATAATAGATAAAAATAAATGTTCATGAACCTTAAAAAAAGTCAGTCCATAAGTAAACGCTGTCAGCAATACAATAAAAATCAGCTTTATTTTTCAAGTAACTCCTGGACAGTATTGATGGAATGATCCATGAGGAAACTCTTCAGTTCCGATTTGAAAGCACGTGGACTACTGCTAAGATTTTTGAATTCGAGTGGCAGCTTATTGAAAATGGATGCAACAGTATACTGCACACCTTTTTGCTCAAGAGTTAAGAGTTAAGAGTTAAGAGTTAAGGAAGTCCGGTCCAAATGCAGGTTTCATTTCTGTCGAGTATTAACCAAGTGAATGCTGCTTATTCTTGGGAATAAACTAATATAGGTAACAAGAAACAACAATAAGGAATATACATTTCGAGAGGTCAATGTCAAAATACCCAGACTCGTGAACAGAGGTCGACAAGAGGTTCGTGAACTCACACAATTTATTGCCCAAGCCGCTCGTTTCTGAGCCAAAAATATCCTTTTAGAATGGGAAGAGTTACCCCAAAATATAATACCATACGACAATAGCGAATGAAAATAAGCAAAGTAGACTAATTTTCGTGTCAAATGATCACTCACTTCTGATACCGTTTGAATAGTAAAAATGGCAGTATTAAGTCTTTGAACAAGATCTTGAACATGGGCTTTCCACGACAGCTTACTATCTATCTGAACACTTAGAAATTTGAACTGTTCAGTTTCACTTATTATATGCCCATTCTGTGAAATTAAAACATCGGGTTTTGTTGAATTGTGTGTTAGAAACTGTAAAAACCGAGTCTTACTGAGATTTAGCGTTAGTTTATTTTCTACAAGCCATGAGGTCATGTACTGCAGTATTTGAAACCGAGCCAGCAAACAGAAGTATTTTAGAGTTACCCGTAATACTAGAGGGCATATCATTTATATAATTAAGGAACAAAGTGGCCCCAACACTGATCCCTGGGGCACCCCCCCCACCCCCGCCCCCTCCCCCGCCCCCGCCCCCGCTTGATAGTACCCAACTCAGATCCCACATCAGAGCCGTTATCAACATTGTCAATAATGAATTTTTGCTGCCTGTTGCTAAAGTAAGAGGTGAACCAATTGTGAGCTACTGCTCGTATTCCGTAATGATCCAACTTCTGGAGCAATATTTTGTGATCAATACAATCAAATGCCTTAGTTAAATCAAAAAATTTGCCAAGCGTTTGAAAACTTTTATGTAACCCATCCAGTACCTCATAGAGAAAAGAGAATACAGTATTTTCAGTTGTTAAACGACTTCTAAAGCCGAACCGTACATTTGATAGCAAATCTTGTGATATAAAATGATCAAATAGCCTTACATACATAGCCTTTTCAATGACTTTTGCAAACACTGATGGCATAGAAATAGGTCTACAATTATCTGCATTATCCCTTTCTCCCTTTTAAAAAAGCGGATTTACTACTGAGTACTTTAATCGCTCAGGAAACTGACCATTCCTAAAGGAAAAATTACAAATATGGTTAAATACAGGGCTAACATGTGCAGCACAGTACTTTAATATTCTGCTAGACACTCCATCATAACCATGAGAGTCCTTAGTCTTCAGTGATTTAATTATTGACTCAATCTCCATCTTGTCTGTATCACAGAGGAGTATTTCAGACATCAATCTTGGAAAGGTATTTGCCAAGAAAGTTATATGATTTCCTGTAGAAACTAAATTTTTATTTAATTCACCAGGAATGCTCAGAAAATGATTGTTAAAAACTGTACATATTTCTGATTTATCAGAAACAGAAATATTTTTACTGCGAACTGACTTTATATCATCGACCTTGTGCTGCTGACCAGTCACTTCCTTCACAACTGACCGCATAGTTTTAATTTTATCCTGTGAATTAGCTATTCTATTTGCATACCACATACTCTTTGCCTTCCTAATAACATTTTAAGCAACTTACAATACTATTTGTAATGGGCTACTGTAGCTCGATTATGACTACTTCCATTTTGATATACTTCCAGCTTTGTTCTACATGATATCCTTACCCCACTAGTCAGCCACCTGGGCTGCCCATTACTGCTAGTACCCTGTTTAGAATATTCTAATGGAAAACCACTCTCAAAGAGCATGAGAAATATGTTAAGGAAAGCATTGTATTTATCACTATGTTATCGGCACTATAAACATCCTGCCACTCGGGTTCCTTGACAAGGTTTAAAAAACTCTGTATTGCTGTTGGATTAACTTTCCTACACAGTTTGTAATTAAATATGACATTGATTTGAGTACAAAAGCCTCTTAGTGTTAAAATTTGAGCATCATGGTCTGAAAGGCCATTCACACTTTTACTACCAGAATGCCCATCTAGTAATGAAAAATGAATAAAAATATTGTCTATGGCTGTGCTACTGTTCCCCTGCACCCTAGTTGGAAAAAACACAGTTTGCATCATATCATATGAATTTACGAGATCTACCAACATCCTTTTTCTTGCACCATCATATACAAAATTTATATTGAAGTCACCACATATAACTAGTTTCTGGTACTTCCTACAAAGTGAATCAAGAACCCTCTCTAGCTTGAGCAGAAATGCTGTGAAGTCGGAGTTAGGGGACCTATGAACAACAACAACTAGAAGTTTAGTTTCACTGAATTCAACTACCGCTGCACACCATTCAAATATCTGCTCAATGCAGTGTCGTGAAATGTCTGTGGACTCAAATGGAATACTGTTTTTTACGTAGAGATCCACTCCCCCACTCCACAAGGAACTCCTCTAGAAACAGCCAGCTAATCTGTAGCCTGGTAAAGGAAGCCTCTGAATTTTCAAATTATTTAAGTGGTGCTCTGATGTACCAATAATTTTATAGTCAACATCTATATGCAGTTCACTAACTTTATCTCTAGTTCCTCTTACATTTTGATGAAATATGCTAATTCCTTCTCTACTTGGAAACATTTCATCCTCAGGAGGTGAGGCCTTATTTAGAGGGACTTCCTGTAAATAGGTATACCAATCAGCTGACTTCAATCTAAAAAAGGTGCAGCTCTAACACCAGCTACTACAGGAATTTTTCCATGAGTGACACCACCACCACCCACTACAATGCCACCTATAATCCGATCTAATGATAGACCCAACTGGCACCACTGAGATGTGACCTATTCCCTCTGCCATCAGCACCCTTCCCAGCCCCACGTTAACGCGCCTAACAGCTTCATTAAGGTGAGGTCGATCATGACGCTGCAACAGTTGCAGGAAATGCACATTAGTGCCACCAGTTTGAGTACCTATCTTTACTAGGTCACCACCTACATCATACTCCCTGTCCCTATCGAGACTGTTCCCTGCTCCACCCACTATCACTACCTGATCCTCCTTCATAAAATTCTTACATAACTCCCCTATGCTGTCAGTCACCTGCGCCAACCCTGCACTAGGCTTCACAATGCTGGTGACCTGGTACTCACTCCCCAACACTTCCTGCAACTGCTGGCCCACACCTCTACTGTGGGAGCTACCTAGCAGCAGAACCTTCTTCTTTCTGCTAGACTTTGCGACTAACCTAGGCCTCCTAATTGCTGAGAACTGCTGCATGTTCCCTGAACCAGATGGCGGCCATGACGTCAGCTGATGATGCAAGTACCGTTATCCAAGATGTTGGTTTTTGTCGGGAAAGTTCCACGCCCCCCCCCCCCCCCCCCTGCAGAAAAATGGCAGGAAGTTCAAACTGCAACAGGAAATGCACCACACCACGGTTATCTCTACTAAGCAAAGAAAATCGCGGGTAGATAGACCACTTGGGCTATCTCCATTAACGTAAGTAACCCGACCGCCACTTCCTCCTATGAACTGGAGCCAAGTTTGAATTTTGGCGGTAAAAAAAGGTCACTTGGGGTTTCGGTGCTAATCTAAAAACTGGCATGAAAGAAAGGACACTTGTACTAACCTCAGTCACCTGACCGCCACCTCCTCCTAAGAATTCGTGGGAAAAGGACTTGGACATAAGTCTTTATTTAAACAGTTACAACCAGTACAGCCATCTGGTGTGTTCACCACAAGGTTCAGAGCTCAATTGACTTAGTACAAATCGCCACCACCAGAGGGTGCTCTCATCTGTGAAGTAATCCAAGATGCCAGCAAACAGCACGTTTAGCATGAGGTCTGGACTCCAACTGCCTTAGTATACAGCGCCACCAGGAGAAGGCGCTACCATGACGTCAGGTGATGACGCAAGTACCGTTATCCAAGATGGCGTCAAACAGTGTGTTCCATGGAGGTAAGAATAGAGGGAGACGCCGTGACGTCACAGCTGTGAAGCTATGTGAAGCCGAGGGTAGCCATCTCAATCTGACCAAAACATTGCTGCTGTAAGCTTGTGTGCATAGGCTTGTCGCTCGCTTTTGGAAGGATTTTGCGCTATTATGGCGACTTGTGCGGTGTTCGCATGTACGAATCGTTCTGATTGTGATGCGCAATCGAAGGGAATAACATTTCATGTGTAAATTGTCTCGTTAAGTGTGATTTTACAACTTCATTGTGAATGAACGTGTGCTACATCGGTACTTGTACTATAGCGTGTTTTTCTCCTGTATGATTTTAGATTTCCTAAAAATGAAAGTCGGAAAGCTCTGTGGGAGAATGCCATGAGGAGGAAGAATTGGCGTGCGTCTAAATGGAGCACTATATGTTCTCAGCATTTCCGAGAAGAGGACATAGACCGAACTTCTCTTTCAACAGTAAGGCTCCGAGTAAATGCTGTACCATCAGTTTTCCCTAGACACCCAAAACATTTGCAAAAGGTATGTTAATTCAAAGAATTAAATTCTTAGTTTTCAAGTTCACGTTTCAGTATAATACATATGTATCATCGATAATCGAAGTGTTGAGTAACTCACTTTGTCTTCATCATGTACCAAATTAAAAGCTAACACTACATTAACTGGCGTAAAGTATAGGCCTAAACAGGACACTGTGTGGTGGTAATGAACAGTGTTTCCCAGTAGTGTAACATAACTGAAATGTCCCAGTACATATTAAAAACAAGATGTATTTATGGGGCTTTGGAGGGAGGGTATAGCTAACTTAGTTTTCAGTTTCTATTATTTAGTTTGTGATACACGTTTATTACTGAATTAACAAAATTGTATCGTTTACATGGAAGGCTAGCTATTCGTAATATTACATTAAAAACTATTTTTAATCAGAAGAAACGCGGAATTTCGCCTTTACGAGATTTTATTTTAAACAAAAACTTTGAAACAACCAATCTGATGACGTTACATGCGTATATGGTGCAATTAGCGACTGTAATACACGCAGCACTATAGCACACTGGCAATGTTTTGGTCAGAGTGTCATGGCAGCGAGCCACGCCCCCATGGCTTCAAAACGTAGTAGGGCTGGGAAACGAAGCGCCATCTCCCCTTATTCTTACCTCCATGGTGTGTTCACCACTAGGTCTGGACCTAGCACACAGTACCACCAGCAGAGGGCACTGTCATCCCTTTCATGAGGTAATCCAAGATGGTGGGGGGAAATGGCGGGAAAACGACTCTGGACACAAGTCTTTATTTTGCAAGCAGTCTCTCCACCATGACCTCTAGACTGCAACTGACCTAGTACACAGTACTGCCATCAGATGGTGTTGTCATCCCTCTTGTGATGTAATCCAGATGGTGGTCTGTAGGGGGAAAATGGCGCCAAAATTACTCAACCTGCACTGGGCTGCTGTATAGAGTAAGGAAGGAGTGCACTCTATTTATTTTGGAACATATTATTTAGGGATCGAGTACATTTATCACACTGATACAAAACACTAACCCTGATGTGCTTGGGGCCATGTCACACAGCCCACAGACCTGTAAACTACTTCTAAACAACGCTCTCAAGACATGCAAACAACTCCTAAATTAAAGAAATACTTTCAGTACACACTGGCAAACTCATCCTAAATAATGCAGCACAGTGATGTGTAGACACGCTCAGTACTCCTAAACTGTCCAAATAACACATAACGCAGCCTACAGACCTACTTGCAAAATAATGCAATCAACACACACAAGCCCTCTCTGCCATCCCCGATCCCCTCATGAAGTGATGCATCCGTCAGCTGTCAAACTACACACAGATGCCCTCATGCACGAGGCAGCGACAACCCTTTCATACTCGACACCAGAGAAATTCCTATAGCAATACATGTTCACCTAGACGCTGATGATGACACGATCGGACAGGAGCGTAGACTTATTTGCAGAGCGCAGCCGCCCCAAGCTGAACCGAGCGCGCGTGTGGTCGAACCGCAGGCGCTCCAGGGGGCGAATACATCTGCGAGCCGCCTCCGGACACAGAGGAAAGTTGTCTCTATTTTCAAGAATACAGTCACTGTTATACCGACATCACAGAACTCCAAGGCGCGTTCAAGTCTGTCTTTTACTCGAGACACGTCAAGGCAGCACTTGTCTTTAGCGCTGATGACAGAACAGCACAGGCTGCTTTCCCCCTAGCGTTTGTAACGGACCATGCGTGACATGTTCAGCTGTGCGTACCCGCCCCAGCATGGCTCACACCTCGCCTCGCCGCGAAACGTCTGCGTGGCGACTCGCCGTCTAAAATGTTCTCAATGTTATTCTTACGTCACATGGATTTGTTAAAAATAACAGCCAAGTCGACCTCTTCGGAATTGTATAGTGTCCCAGAAATAGGTAACACTCGCTTTCTTGATTTCACAGCTTGTATGCATTGAAATTCTTACCCTAACAGAACCTGTTTACGAAAATAACGCCGAATGCAGTCTTCCTCGCGGATCTAACGTGATAGCCTTCCCACTCTCAACATACGCAAATGTTCTCACCGCTATGTAGAGACTCCTATATCCCAGCAGAAAGGATGTAAATGAATCGAGCGTTATCATTGGCTCTTATTGAAGTTACCTGCCGGTATTGAAGCACTATCCACCTTTTCTTTCTGGGACTTTCAGAGGTAAAATTATTTTGCGCAGATCGCTAAATTGCATGGACAGTTAAACCTGCAAAGTTGTCTACAGATCTTCAAATACATACGAGACTCACAAGAATATTGGAAGCCAGGAAGTTATTTACCATTGTAACTACAATTAAATATTACGATTGCTGTTACAGTCTGACACCAATCGATGTACAGGTAATGTCTCCTCTTGACAACTGGGCTTCTGGAACGAATCTCAGCATCTATACCGCATATAATTTTCCACGTAAAAAATCTCTCTCATACCCCCGCTGTTATTGATGTGCTGAATCTAAACGTCCCTCACGATAGGACACACAGTCATCCTCTCTAGTCATGCCATAACATGAACCATAGTAACTTTACAATGCAATATATACACATTTTACACAATATAAGCCACAGTAACTTTACAGTACAATATATACACATTTTACACAAACAGTGAAGTTATCTTTTAAATTTGTACAGCACTCGAAAAAATTATTGTATGCCTACACTGACACCAGCTATATATCACGATGCTCCCCCTCCTAGGAAAGCACTGTCAGCCGTTTCTTTGTTTCTACACACGAGACTTTCAGCGGCAATAAACTATTTTACATTGATCACCATATCAATCTGACAACTAAACCTCGCAAAGTGCCATACATATCGTCAAATACGGGAAGATTCTTTCTCATTTACGCTGTTCTCCCACCAAGGACAGGAGATTGAATATTAGTCTGCAAAACCGATCTCCAAAGCGGCAGTATCTCAGCACTAGGGCATCTACACCTGACGGGCGCCCACTGCACCTCAGAACCGTTCTACAAATTCAGGATCGTTTCCCCTCAGCACAAACGCCTTACTGTTTCTGCTTCCTTGCTTGCTTGCTTTTCTACGCACATCTCCAGACTCAAGGATTGCAAGAACACATGTATTTCGCATGGTTGGCCATAATATTATACCATTTCCGCCTGTACTTCTCGGTATCAAGCACTAGGCGGCATCCTGCCGATCGCTAGCGCAACATACGAGGTGCATTCTAGTTCTAAGGCCGCCGATTTTTTTTTTCTCCGGACTGGAAAGAGATAGAAACATGCGCATTGTTTTAAAATGAGGCCACGTTCATTGTCAATATGTCCCAGAGATGGCAGAACCGTACGGCAAATGGAATTTTACCGCCAGCGGCGAGAATGAGAACTGTTTTAAATACTTAAAATGGCGACGTTTTCCTTACTTGAACAGCGTGCAATCATTCGTTTTCTGAATTTTCGTGGTGTGAAACCAATTGAAATTCATCGACAGTTGAAGGAGACATGTGGTGATGGAGTTATGGATGTGTCGAAAGTGCGTCCATGGGTGTGACAGTTTAATAAGGCAGAACATCGTGTGACAACAAACCACAACGACCTCGGGCTCGCACAAGCCGGTCTCACGACATGATCGAGAAAGTGGAGAGAATTGTTTTGGGGGATCGCCGAATGACTGTTGAACAGATCGCCCCCAGAGTTGGCATTTCTGTGAGTTCTGTGCACACAATCCTGCATGACGACCTGAAAATGCGAAAAGTGTCATCCAGGTGGGTGCCACGAATGCTGACGGACGACCACATGGCTGCCCGTGTGGCATGTTGCCAAGCAATGTTGACGCGCAACGACAGCATGAATGGGACTTTCTTTTCGTCGGTTGTGACAATGGATGAGACGTGGATGCCATTTTTCAATCCAGAAACAAAGCGCCAGTCAGCTCAATGGAAGCACACAGATTCACTGCCACCAAAAAAATTTCGGGTAACCGCCAGTGCTGAAAAAATGATGGTGTCCATGTTCTGGGACAGCGAGGGCGTAATCCTTACCCATTTGCGTTCCAAAGGGCACTACGGTAACAGGTGCATCCTACGAAAATGTTTTGAAGAACAAATTCCTTCCTGCACTGCAACAAAAACGTCCGAGAAGGGCTGCCCGTGTGCTGTTTCACCAAGACAACGCACCCGCACATCGAGCTAACGTTACGCAACAGTTTCTTCGTGATAACAACTTTGAAGTGATTCCTCATGCTCCCTACTCACCTGACCTGGCTCCTAGTGACTTTTGGCTTTTTCCAACAATGAAAGACACTCTCCGTGGCTGCACATTCACCAGCTGTGCTGCTATTGCCTCAGCGATTTTCCAGTGGTCAAAATATATTCCTAAAGAAGCCTTCGCCGCTGCCATGGAATCATGGCGTCAGCGTTGTGAAAAATGTGTACGTCTGCAGGGCGATTACGTCGAGAAGTAACGCCAGTTTCATCTTTTTCGGGTGAGTAGTTAATTAGAAAAAAAATCGGAGGCCTTAGAACTTGAATGCACCTCGTAATTCCAAAGATATAGGCTGGAAATCAAGACATAGTTTCTAAAAACAAGAAAGCAAATAAGAAAATGAAGAAGTTGGCTGATTTGGGCTGCTGATTTCTTTGGTATGTATTTCATTCACTTCTGTTGTTAGTCACTTAATTTTCCTTGCTTCCTTCGTGTGATGACATTATTTTGTTAGCACCTTGTTCACTGACAGATTGTTTGAAAATTATTCAAATATTTGGTATTGCTCAAAATGTAATGCAATCAGCTCATTATAATGTTTTCACCATATTTCTCCCATTATTTGGCAGTTGCTTGTCCCACATAGAATAATATAAAGACGAAGGTCCTACTTGTGGCAACAGGCGACAATGACAAACACAGTAGGCCTACAGAATGATAAATGAGCTCTCGATTGCTTTTGCATGTAGAGGTACATGTCTGCGCTTCTTATGTGTGAATTTGTGTGTTTATATTCTTTTGATATTAATGTGGTAAGTTACAATTCTATCCAATGTCACAAGTGTTCCTTCACGAAAGTGTTGCAGCTTGCCACTCGATTCATGGTTTTTGTCCATACTTGCACTCATTTTAGAATCATTTTTAGAAACATATATGCCTTCTGATACTACACAAACCATTGGAGGCAAGAAAATAACTCAAATATTTCGTAAATCACGTAGGAAATGGATGCAAAACAAACATTATGCTTACGACACGTCCGACGTTCACCTTACTCGTCGCTTGGAGCACTAGTGTCGCTCCATCTGACAAACGGTAACAACTTTTACAACAGTGAGTGTCACGACTGTTATGTTAGACTGTGGTTAATATCTTGCAAGTATAGAACTAGATGTGAACAAAACTGTCGTTGTTGTAGTGGTGGTTTACAGTTTTCTGTTTTGTGTGGATACTGCATTAGTAGTTCATGTAGCAGATCCAGTATTCCAGATTTCCATGATGATGAGAATGAAGATGAACCTTCTGTGCAGGAGTCCATTATCTATTAGTGAGAAAGATGATTTAGGTGTTTAAGATGTGATTCATGTTTTAATAGCAAATTTATGAGACTATTGGAAAAGATTTCACTCTCATCTTTTTCCTCCTATTCACTGCATAGAGGCCTTTGGTGTACAAAGGGTATTGTGTGACCCAAGAATAAAGGATGTTTTTCCACATGCAAGTCCAAGCTGGTCTGGTATTTACAGATGAGAGAAAAGGTGTTTGTCTCTCCAACATGTTCAAGCCTGACTCTTAGACATAAGTTACCAGTCTGAACCCACTGGACGCATAAACATGTTTTTGACCTGCCTGCTGATTTACTTGCAGTTTAATTGTATTAAATTTCAGTTCAATTCAATTCGAATTGAGTTCAGTTTCAATTCTAATTCAGTTCAATTCAAAATCAGAGCACACATTCTTTACATTTAAAAACGTTGCTAGTCTATCTGTTCAAAGTTTAAACAATTCCTCTCTGACATCACTCTAAGTCTGGATCTGCCCATTTGTTTTGTGCTGGAAAAAATAGGAATGTTTAAATCTCCAACACTTCACACGATGTGAGAGGGGGAGACCACTTTGTACTACCCCTGCACCACCGTCCGTGGTAACTGACTACGTTCGTGTGTGCCATGTGGTGAGCCACAGGTGCTGTGAGATCCCAATGGGCTACCTCCACTACTGCCTCCAGTGTGCTCGGGTCAGTCAGCTGTCACTCAGCTGCCAGCTCTGATGTAGAGCTAGTGCTAAGTGTATCTGATGTTAAGTGTAATCATATTTCAATACACTTTTAATGAAATATAAAGGCATCCTTTCTGGTAGAAAGGGTATACACAATTCAGATGTACCTGCCTACTGAGAAACTGACAGGGCAGATGTGTGCGTCTGCCTCAGTAAAGAAGTTGAAGTGTAAATGCATCCATCCTGTATATATATATATATATATATATAGGGTGGTCCATTGATAGTGACTGGACCAAATATCTCACGAAATAAGCATCAAACGAAAAAGCTACGAAGAACGAAACTCGTCTAGCTTTAAGGGGGAAACCAGATGGCGCTATAGTTGGCCCGCTAGATGGCGCTGCCATAGGTCAAACGGATATCAACTGCCTTTTTAAAATAAGAAACCCCATTTTTATTACATATTCGTGTAGTTCATAAAGAAATATGAATGTTTTAGTTGGACCACTTTTTTCACTTTGTGAAAACGTATAAGTACACGGTATCACGTAACATTCCGCCGGTGCGGACGGTATTTGCTTTGTGATACATTACCCATGTTAAAATGGACCATTTACCAACTGCGGAAAAGGTCGATATGGTGTTGATGTATGACTATTGTGATCAAAATGTGCAACGTGCGTGCGCTATGTATGCTGCTAGGTATCCTGGACGACATCATCCAAGTGTCCGGACCGCTCGCCGGATACGTTATTTAAGGAAACAGGAAGTGTTCAGCCACATGTGAAACGTCAACCACGACCTGCAACAAATAATGATGTCCAAGTAGGTGTTTTAGCTGTTGTCGCGGCTAATCCGCACATCAGTAGCAGACAAATTGCGCGAGAATCGGGAATGTCAATAACGTCGGTATTGAGAATGCTAAATCAACATCGATTGCACCTGTACCATATTTCTATGCACCAGGAATTGCATGACGACGACTTTGAATGTCGTGTACTGTTCTGCCACTGGGCACGAGAGAAATTACGGGACCATGACAGATTTTTTTGCACGCGTTCTATTTAGCGACGAAGCGTCATTCACCAAGAGCGGTAACGTAAACTGGCATAATATGCACTACTGGGCAACGGAAAATCGACGATCGCTGCGACAAGTCGAACATCAGCAACCTTGGCGGGTTAATGTATGGTGCGGCATTAAGGGAGGAAGGATAAGTGGCGCCGATTTTATCGATGGCAATCTAAATGGTGCAATTTATGCTGATTTCCTACTTAATGTTCTACCGATGTTACTACAAGATGTTTCACTGCATGACAGAACATTGCTAGGGTGCGTTTGTAGCGGTACTGAATAGCATATTTCATGACAGGTGGATTGGTCGCCGAAGCACCATACCATGTCCCGCACGTTCACCGGATATGACGTCCCCGAATTTCTTTCTGTGGGGGAAGCTGAAGGATATTTGCTTTTGTGATCCACCGACAACGCCTGACAACATGTGTCAGCGCATTGTCAATGCATGTGCCAACATTACGGAAGGCGAACTACTCGCTGTTGAGACGAATGTCGTCACAAGTATTGCCAAATGCATTGAGGATGACGGACATTATTTTGAGCGTTTATTGCATTAATGTGGTATTTACAGGTAATCACGCTGTAACAGCATGCGTTCTCAGAAATGATAAGTTCACAAAGGTACATGTATCACATTGGAACAACCGAAATAAAATGTTCTAACGTACCTACATTCTGTATTGTAATTTAAAAACCTACCTATTACCAACTTTCATCTAAAATTGTGAGCCATATGTTTGTGACTATTGCAGCGCCATCTATCACAAAGCGAAAAAAGTGGTCCAACTAAAACATTCATATTCCTTTACGTACTACACGTATATGTAATAAAAATGGGGGTTCCTATTTAAAAAAACGCAGTTGACATCCGTTTGACCTATGACAGCGCCATCTAGCGGGCCAACCATAGCGCCATCTGGTTTTTCCCTTAAAGCTAGACAAATTTCGTTCTTTGTAGTTTTTTCGTTTGACGCTTATTTCGTGAGATATTTGGCCCGGTCACGATCAATGGACCACCCTGTATATATATGAGTTTATCGAACTAGATTTGTTTATTCGTCAAAATAGATTTCTGATAATATATTTTTACAAAAACATGTAAACTACAGGTTGGACTAATTCATCTTCATATAACATACACTAACGGAAAAAAAATTGCAACACCAAGAAGGAATTGTGCGACATAAACGAAAGTTGGCTGTTTCTAGATCTGAAAGTTGATGTCTACTCAGCTTTCTAGCTGGTCACATAAGAGTGGCGCTAGTAGCGCCACTGTGAGGATACAAATCAGGTTTGCTTTAAATACACGCTGTAATGATCGTGAGCGTGAGCGTGAGATTGGACACAGTGAGTTAATGTTAGTCAGGAACGCCTTAAAGCGACAAAGACGCCATTATCAACATCTCACTGTGTTTGAATTAAGTCGTGTAATAGGGCTACGAGAAGCTGGATGCTCCTTCTGCGGTACTGCAGAAAGAAACATAGCCACTGTACGTGACTGCTGGTCGTGAGAATGTACCATCGCAAGAAGACCACGATCCAGATGGCCATGTGGCACTATCAGGAGGGAATACCACTATGTTTTTGGTGTACGATTCTGACACATCGAAATGAATCTGCAGCAGCAATTTCAACACTAGTTGCCACCATAGTGCCAAAACCAAGTGTTACACACAGGCTGTTTCAAGGACAGCTCTGAGCCAGATGCCCTGTAGCATGCAGTCCACTGACCACAAACCACCTCTATTTGTGAGATCAGTGGTGTCAAGTGAGAGGTGGAGAGTGGAGGTCTATTGTGTTTCCTGATGAAAGGTGGTTTTCTCCTTGTGCCAGTGATGGCCATGTGTTGGTTAGAAAGAGGGCAGCTGAGGCCCTGCAACCAACTTGCCTGTATGCTAGACACACTGGACCTACATCTGGAATTATGGTCTGGGCTGTGATTTCGAATGATGGCAGGAGCAGTCGCTTGGTTATCCCTTGCAATCTGACTGCAAATTTGTACATCAGTCTGGTGATTCGATCTGTTGTGCTGCCATTCATGAATAAAATTCCATATCGTGCTTTCCAACAGTATGACACAGTCCACATACAGCTGTTGTAACCCAATATACTCTACAGATTATCAACATGTTGTCTAGGCCTGCTGAATCACCAGATCTGTCTCCAATCGAGCACATATGGGACATCATTGTATGACAGATCTAGGGTCATCCACAACTAGATTAACCATCCCTGTATTGACCAACCAAGTGCAATAGGCATGGAATTCCATCCCACAAACTGACATCTGGCACATGTAGAATACAATGCATCCATGTTAACTTGCTTGCATTCAACATTCTGGCGGTTACAGTGGTTGCTAATGTACCAGCATTTCACATTGCATTGGCATATCTTTCGTATACATTAACCTGTGAGCTCACAATGTTCATCACTTAAATACGAGGGTCAGTCAAAAAGTAATGCCTCCTATTTTTTTTTCTACGTTTAATTGTCAGGAAATTTAAATGCAATTATATAGGTTGAAAACCACAACATTGAGGATCATTTTGTCATTTTTCAATGTAATCTCCGCCCATCTCTACAGTTTTGGTCCATCTTTCAACAAGGGCATGTATCCCAGCACGGTAAAAATCACAGCTCTGCTTCCTAAGCCATTGACGCACGGATGTTTTGACGGCCTCCTCATCTTCAAAATGAATCCCACGATGAGCTTCTTTTAGTGGCCCGAACAGATGGAAGTCTGATGGTGCCAGGTCAGGGCTGTATGGGGGATGAGGCAAAACTTCCCATCCAATTTTGACAATCTCGTCAGAGGTGTGACGACTGGTGTGTGGTCTTGCATTGTCATGCAAAAGAAGAACATCTGCCATTGATTTTGTTGGGCGAACTCGCTGAAGACGTGCTTTAAGTTTGTTGAGGGTTGTGACGTATTGAACAGAATTTATTGTGCATCCCTGCTCCAAAAAATCAACCAGAATCACACCCTCTGTATCCCAGAAAACTGTGCGATCGGCAGGGAAAGTTATGGCAACAGTTTTGAATTTTTTCTTCCTCGGCGAGCTTGTGTGACGCCACTCCATTGACTGCCTCTTTGATTCGGGTTCAAAAAAATGCACCCATGTTTCGTCCCCGGTCACAATTTTTTTCAGAAACTCATCTCCCTCCAAACGGAAGCGCTGCAAGTGTTGGGAGGCTATTGTTTTCCTTGCCTCTTTATTCTGATCGGTTAACATTCTTGGAACCCACCGTGCACAAACTTTTGAGTACCCCAATTGTTTAATAATCGTGATCATACTGCCTTTACTAAGAGAAATAATGCGACACACTTCATCTGCAGTCACCCGACGGTCACCACGAATGATGTCATCAACTTGCTGAATGTTGTGTGGAGTCACTGCACTCACCGGCCTGCCGCTCCGCTTTTCGTCAGTCAACGGTGTTTGCCCTTCAGCTTCCTTACAACGACGAACCCATCGTCTAACAGTGCTGACATCCACTGTCACAACACCATACACCTTCTTCAGTCTTTCATGAATGCGTATGGGCGTTTCACCTTCTGCATTCAAGAATTCAATCACACAACGCTGTCTCAAACGAACATCGATGTCGGCCATCTTACAAACTTCTGCTGTGCTGCCACCTGTTGACACAGAAAGTTACTACTGCAGTGGATTGCAGAAGAAGGTTTGAGGAATGGCGCCAAATTCAAATTTTTCACTTAACTTAATTTCTTTAAGTAGAAAAAAAATGGGAGGCATTACTTTTTGACCGACCCTCGTATGTTACCTAGACAAATATATTACAAAAATTTCATTACTCTGTATTAATTATTGTTTGGTGCTGTGATTTCTTTTCTGTCTGTGTGTATGTTTCAACATATAAAACACACAATTTGCCTCTTGTACTGAATTTTTACATATACTTGTTTCAGCAAAGAAAAATCGGCGTCAAAAATGTTATATACAATATTTTAAAAAAAAATTTGTTCTTCCAGCAGCTTTGAATGGTCGTAGCACAGTTTATAAAATTGTTGTTCAGTTGACAGACTGATACATTTTATGCACTTTAACTACACTTGACATGAAATATTTTCTTACAATTCCCCTGGAAGAAATAGCACTAAACTAAGTGTGATCTTTTTGGTATGGACGACAGCAGTGAAATTTAATCTGTTGTACAGACAATACACACATTTTGAACAAACGAAACTCACTCACACATATAGTGCAGTAAACCAAATTCACAGTATGCTCTCACACACATAGTGTGCAAAAATTAACGTAACTCGCACCCATAGTGTACAAAAACAAACTAATTCACTTGCATACTCAGTATACAATCACACATATGCACTCACAGGTATATGCACCTATGTACACCATATTAAGAGGGTCATACTATTCCAAATTCATGCACGCTTTTTCACCATATATACAACACACATTCATATCATCACTCAAGCGAATATTGTGCATACAGTAGATTTCCGATCCTGTCAGCACAGATGGCCCATTTGTCATCATGTTGCGACAGGCCAATTCTCAGTTGTGATACAGTGTGCATCTCATTTCTTCATGAATGAATACTGAATTGTTGCACCATATGTGGAGTGGGAGATGGAGCGTTGCCGCCGCCGCCACGCAGGCATTTCAAGTAGTCTTCAACTGTGAGAACCACTGATGCAGCACACCACACATTCAGGCTGTCTGAGGATGGCAACTATCTGTACGGTACATTACCAAATGGAGACCTACAAACTCCATAATAAGTGGCCCATTTGGCTCGTCTTTCATCATGCCAATACCCTTGTTTTTTTCAGGTGTTACACCACAAGGATTATCAGTCACATACCCAGACATTTTGAACCCATTGAATGACACTTTATTACTTCATACAGACTGCAACCCTTTGCCTAATAGATGCTCTCCATATCCATATAAGGTAACTTTGGGTCTGCAAATTGAGTTTTTCAGACTCAATGGAACTGGTACATGTGGAGTTTAGACACATCTGATATATACATAACACACATAAACAGGATTTGCGAACTTAATCGAAACCTTAGCTGTCTCCAGATTGGCGTAATCTTGTTGAAGATTGTGGCGATATAATCTGCTGTGCCATAATGCATCTCCCAGTGGATCTTTGTTACCAAACAGGTAAGCAAGATGCCATCTCCAAGAGCATCTTGAATCATTGACAATAATAATTCTGTGCAGCATACCTGAACATCTTCATCTTCATTGTCAGATTTGTTGGAAAGACTACTGCCGATTGATAGTTAACTGGCACTAGACCCCAAAGACATGGCCCAATTGGAGGTAGTAGCGCTGCTGCTCATTGTGGTACTGACAGCATCGCTGCTGCTCAAGATGGGCCAGTTGTGTGCTGTGTCATGGCCGACATCGCTACTGGCCAGGGAGGTTGGGGTGCAGCTGCCAGCACTGTTGTTACAGCTTGTAACAGGCTGGCCACATGCAGTGTTGTGGCTGCAGATGCATTGCAGGCGCCAGTTCTTATGACAGTAGTAGTGTTGGCGATAGGGCCGACAGCTCCAGTTTGTCAAGGATTTCTGAAACATCACAACACTCTGCAGGTATCAAAAAATCTTCACACACACACACACACACACACACACACACACACACACACACATACATACAGGTGTAGAGATGGATATATGCTTACATAGAAATTCTACCTCATTCAATTGGACTCGCATTCGGGAGGATGACGGTTCAATCCCGCGTCCCGCCATCCTGATTTTGGTTTTCCGTGATTTCCCTAAATCGCTCCAGGCAAATGTCAGGATGGTTCCTTTGAAAGGGCATGGCCGACTTCCTTCCCTGTCCTTCCCTAATCCGATGAGACCGATGACCTCGCTGTTTGGTCTCTTCCCCCAAACAACCCCAAACCCCAATCATTTGATTGAATCAAGGGTGCATATCAAGCTAGCCATTCAGTTGCTTCAAGAGCTCATTATTCTGAACTGTAGTTCTCCTCATCAGTGGCAATGTGAGTGTGGGTGATATGTATAGTACCTCCAATGCATTGATCATTTGTGATAGAAACCAGTGCAGAAGTTTATGAGTGTCACACACACACATACACACACACACAGGTGCACATGCATAAAAGAATTGCTTGTCTCGAAGTTCTGTGTCATCATCATCAGAATATTATAGCTGGCTAACAAGAATCCACCAACCCGTAACAAAATGCATGGCTTGCTGCGTTGGGTCTTTAGAATAATGATGCTTTATTAAGTGCAAATGAAAACGACAGCACTCGATATGTATACACCTACACATATGCAGAAAAAACAGTGATTTATTACTTACCATCGGTAAGGTCTAGGATGGCATGGCCCACATCTCAATACCTAGGTTAATGTTTAATTGCCAGTTGTGTGATGCTGGTGATGCTGAAAAAGATGTGGGTGCCATCAAGGGCGTCGACTTCGCAATATTTCTGTGGGTGCATATCAGTGGCGGTATGTAGTATATGTTTTTGAGGGCCTCACGATATTTTTAAAATGATTACCTTACATTTATAATCTTTTATGAATACTGCCTGTGTCATAAAGATGTGTGCTGTGATAAAGTAAAATATACTGGTACTATAAGCATATGCTGAGACTGCCATAGGTCAGTTTCTAACACAGCTCACTTAAAAGCAACAGAAGTGAGATAAAACTCACGTTCAAATGTACTTGGATGAACCCACAGACCCAATGTACACAATACGGGCCTGCCTGCAAAACTAAAGATCGTGATCCTCTGACATAACAAGTATAATCTATCATTATCTAACGTAATTTTCATTACAGCAAGTAGAATAGAAATTTGATGGAGTGTGCTAAAAAATCGCATTTCATATAAACAAAGATATCATTCATTTATTACATTCAAAGTATTAAACAAAAATTGTTAAAACTGATAAATGTTATTAAAAATTAAACATATTATCATGATGGACAGTCATTATCAATAAGGATAGTTCTAACTGCTGTTTGATCGGTTTGTACTTATCAGACCTCACTGTACTCACCTTGACTTCTAGTGGAAATTGGAAGATGTGGCGTAATTCCTGTGATGGAAGGTATTGATTATTTCACTGGCATCAATAGATCACTTTGGATACTGTGGAGGTTGAGTTCACTAACTGTGTCTTATGTCATAGTAATCCACAAATAGTTCCTTATAAGTATGAACTTCAAAAACAAACTTTCAACCAAAGAAACAGCAATGGGAACAGATAAAAGCAGGTAAAACATTATTCATTAATCCAGAATCTATAGCTTCAACTGAATTCTCTGTTATAGTTTTGTTAGTCAACTATTGAGGTTAATGAGGCTATTTTTTCAGAGCTTTTTGGGATTGGGAACTTTCTGGATAAATCCTTCTCATATCTATTTTGGAGAATTGTTGCTGCATTATGAATCTCTTCATTGGAAACAGAGTTAATAAATTTTGGGAAAATAATTTTGAAGAAATGGTTAATATTATGTTTACCCTCAAATTTGCTCTTTTACTTGGCTACAACGATGTCCACACAGCTATTAAACAGTCCCATTTCTTTGCCAAAGATATAGCCAATGATATTGCTTCTTAAACATTGTGTCGATAGCAAGATAAATTATCAGCAGCATCTGAACTTGAAAACACGCTTTATCAAGCTCTACCTTTTTTGAGTGCATAACTTGAGACGCTAAATCGTATGGCTTTAATAGCAGCGCTATCTGAAAAATGAGTTCACATTTCTGTATTTGGTTTTTCGAAACATCAATGCCTTCTACAGACTGGTACCTCGAAGACAAAAGCGTTGGGTCAAGCTTTTTTAAGGTACAAGAAGATATCAAAAGTTCCCTTCTTTTTTTCTATGACTGACGGAAAGATACGTTTCTGCTGAGTCATAGTAGGACCCGACTTCTTGAATTCCACAGTTATGTGCTAGAGTTAAAGCATGCATGCACAATGCACATGTTTTGCATTTTTTGTCTTTGTTGCATTCTCGTTCTGATAGCTTTGTGTATGCCTGACATATTGGTACAACCATCATAGCGCTGACGACAGCATTTAGTTAAAAAGTCCCTTTTTATCTATTGCACTTAATATTTCCTTTTCTGTTCCTAATGCACTTTGATCTTTCATTTCACAGAAACTTAAAAAGCTTTCATATATCTTCCCATCACAAGGCTTTCCACTGTAACATATCAACATATCTGAGTTAACTGATCTCTTTTTGTAATGTCCTATATTGCATGTGTAAGAATAGAAAATAATGAGGCAGCGTTAATGTTATTAATATTTTCTTTTTCAACTGAATGGGATATAACATTTTGAATTGAAGGTCTAAGGTATTTTTGCATATAGGCTTATTTTGGTATATTTCTTAGATTGCATAATACCAGATTGTGATTTGAGAGATGTTTGATGGTTTCTAGAAAGTTTCCACTGTTTGATTTTTCTAATTTCTCCCTACGTCCCGGAAAAGCTATATTACTGGATTCCAGTGTTACCAGCATATTCACAGGAAGCTCAAGCACTT
Source organism: Schistocerca cancellata (assembly GCF_023864275.1). NCBI lineage: Eukaryota > Metazoa > Arthropoda > Insecta > Orthoptera > Acrididae > Schistocerca > Schistocerca cancellata. Next base: position 742,930,386 of record NC_064628.1, on the reverse strand, counting down.
ATTTCCACATGTTCTCACTTTTCCTTAGTTATGAATACATACCGGTGTCAACTGTATTTTTCTTACACCATGAATTGAATACAACACGTCTTCAGATTTGCGTATAGTTCTGTGTCACACTATACATCTGGTTAGCCACCTCCAACCTCGAACCACTTTGCTCCAAGCTGAAGGATTTTATCAAGCAAAGAACTTTTCAGTTTCATCATCCACCTGATAATCTGTATGGTAAGTTGATTAGTTTGCAATGTTAACAGGCCTAATTACATTTCTGGCGATTTTTCTATCATCTTCTTTTTAGCCTTGATAATTGCATTTGTAACTTTACACTTCAGAATAGCACTCATTTGTGACAATGCAAACTTCTGTAACTGATGTGCTAAACTCAGTAGACTGCCCTTTATGACACCATTACTTCTTACTGGGTAATAGACAGTGTTGCGGAATACAGATACAAAATAAGTTCAATATTCAGAAAATATGCATTATACAGTCTCTGGTACACTAAACACCAAGAATGGATAATTTTCTATCTAAATGTGATAATTTGGTATACTTTTTCATTGTTGTAATTTTTTGTAATAACTAACATGCACCACACTTTTATGAGGTCCGAGGAACATACTGCAACCGAAGTGGTATGAGAGGCAGCAAGGACAAGCATTGTTTACATACTTTGTGCTAAACTCAAGTTAGCATCGACTGATTCCTAAGAAACCGTGTTGATCTGACCATTTCTATGCATTTAACATTATTGTTTATTGTATACATATTTCTGTGTTCATATTTGTATATATTTTATTTTTTATTTTAATTTGAATTCTTAATAAAATAACAATAATATTTTACTTTCTACAGGTCGCTAAAGTACCAGGGAGAGCTGCATTGCAGACCCTAACATTACAGCCTTGCACACCCACTCAGAATGTACGTTTCTGAGGTCTGCTCAGCCTGAAATGTGTACTGGAGACAGCCCTGGATCCAAAGCGACTCACTGACCACGAATCAATTCACACAAAGGCATCTGTGACAGGCAATGGTCCACATGGGCTGTCGCATTAGTGGGTTTGGATTATAGGGGTAAGTTACTGTAACGAATATTCTCAAAATTTATAATTATTACTTTCATTTATGCATTCTGTACTAAATTATTGGTCTTTATTCAACTTTTAATTTACTCACAAAATGTCATTAGGTCTGTGTCAGGTATTGTACACTTTAAACAACTCATGTGCACAGTGATTGCAAGAGGCAACGATGGTATCAACGCATTACTAAAAGAAAATTACACTTTCATACAAATTAAAATCAAAAATCTTCATAAATCAGATAGTTTTAATTTACTGGAGAAAGAACAATCCAAATATTTATTTGTGAACAGGACTACAAAATAACTCACTTTATGTACCAAATAATAATCATGATATACTAACCTTCAGTACAAAACACTTTCCTTCTTAGGTGATTTGCACACGTGAATTTGTTGGTTGTTTTGATAATTAAATATTTTTAGTCACTGTTTTATGAGCATGCAAAATTGACAAGTCATTCCTATCTTTTTGTGTCATTGTTGACAGCAAAAACGTTTTCAATTGTCTAAGTGTTGAAAACGATCGCTCAGAGGTACGAGAAGTAATAGGTGTAGTTAAAATCATCCGAACAAACTTCACAATTTCTGTGAGCATTTCAAGCACGGGACCACTGTTTTCTCTGCTTAAAATATTTGTAATGTCTTACAAGTTGACTACTCCTTCTTTCTTTGTTCTGCACACACCTAGAAACATGTCCCCATGCCATGTTAACGTGTCTTGATCAAATTCTGCCCCATAGAACTGCAGGATTCGATCAGCATCAGTTTGACCGATAACAAAAGCTTCAAGTTGTGAAATAAGTCCCAGAACCTTTGAGTCAAATCTACGATTTAGCCACATCAATTATTTCAAAAAACATTCGTCTTGTACATTTTCTCTGGCATTTGATAGTGTGAGTGTCACTATCTTCATCGAAGCGTTTTGGTATCTTCCTTTTTCTGGGCAAAACTAGTTGATCTATGATACGTTGCTCCCTTTTCCCAATGGTTTTATTTCGCAACTCAAAAAATATATCTCTTTGTGAAGCTCAACTTGCAGCTGAGGTTTCCACCAATGTTTTCATTTCACAGTATTACAATGATTTCTTCTGAGAAGAAGAATGAAGTTGATCAATCTTGCCGAAAACCGAAATTAATATTTCCAGAGAAATAAGAAATCTGAATTGGCGGCAGGTTTGAAAAATATCCACAAGTCTCCTCACTGACTTCACTTTTTTCTTCTGGCAGATCTTCCAACAATTTCGGGAGAACGTCGTAATTACTTTCCAACGATTTTAGTGATTGTACCCTGAGATGCCACCTCGTAGGACAGAAGGGTCGCAGAGTCAGTCGGTGAACATTTTTCACAATACCATCTTCGTTGTCTTCTTGTAGCGATTGAAACACTGCTTGCCTCTTTCCCGAATGTCTTACAAATGATACTAATTTACAAAAAATCACCTGATAGTCTCGCACATAATTGATACTTTGAATCGCATCTTGTACCTCCAAATTCAAATTATGCGCCGAGCAATGAACAAATATAGCTCTCAGCTCCAACTGCGTAATCCTACTTAGTAATCCTGTTAAATGTCAGTTGATATTGGTCGCGTCATCATAACATTGAACATGGCAGTATTGTATGTCGTGAGATTAACGTCTTCTAACATCCTGGACGACGTCAAACGATATCCTAGAACAGGTTGAAGCTACCGCATGAAGCCTATAAAAACTTCTTATAGTTAAAGTTTTTATTGACGTACCTAAACATATGGACAGTTGTTCCTTCACTAATATTTCGGAAGTATCATCTATAACAAGAGAAAAAATAGTGCCTCCTTAATAGATACGACAATGTTTTGCTGTGCATCGCTGGATAATAACGAGACAGTTTCATTCAATACATCATGAGAAACTCACTTATATGAAATCGCTGCAGCCAAGATTCCAAGCCAGGAAAATCTTCTGCTCTAAGTAGTAGCAGCAGATGAATATTTGATGCTTCATCGGTGGGACTACGAATTGTTGTTCTTTGCTAACTTAAAAACTGGAGGTACGTTATTATCTTTAGAATCGCTTTGCGTGCATTTTTCATACTTCGAATTTAAGTGTTGAGATAAGGGATGACACATTAGTACTTCGTTTCATAGTTACAAGAGTAGTAACGGACGAATGGTTAAGTGTACATCCATGAATTCTGAAACATTCAGTTGCCTTTTGCCACGGGGAAATACACTTCGAACAAATGCATTGCACGAATCCCTGACTGCAGAAGTAGCAGTTGCCGACAGAAGCTCTATATTAGAATCAAAAGTGTTTTTACACACACTAAAGAACACTTTGTCCAATTCTTTGTCATAATAAATCCAAGTAAATGTGTTTTTCCATCCTTCACGGTATGACCAGCCTTATGGTTTCTTGACTCTTCTTGCTGATGTACTACAGAAAGTGGTAGAAGACACATTCTTAGGTTCCTTATTTTTTGGCTGAAAATGCTTTTCACTATTCTCGGTGTTTGTCATATCCATCTATGACGATGACGACAAACGTATGACGAATTTATCCATAGCGTCTGACGAATTTATCCGTAGCGAGTAGGAAACTGTTCGAATTCGAAAGTATGTATAGAAGCAATAGTCAATATTGTGTTTCAGCTCTCCATAGGCGTCCAGTAACCGCCTAACGTTTGAAAATTGCGAAAAGTTTTGTCTAGCGAAAAGTTTTTGGTTTATGCATCCGGTCAGTAGACCCTCTTCTTTGTACTATACTCCATTCGTCATAAGAATAAACCCGATGTAAACAAAAACAAACGCGATGATTGGTCAGAAGCCATAGCACATGTACACTGGTATTGTTATACTTTTGGAAGTAGGTCCTACTTATGTACTAGATATATTATTACTAAGTTACATTAAATAAAACTTACAGATATTCAAATGTATTAACAGCCATCAACATGTTTCTTAATTATGCTTTAGCTACGTAGTTCTTATTTGAAAAATCGTGTAGTCACAGCCTCTGCAGCGCTATGCCCTGATCGTCGCGATGTTCATGTGTATTATAAAAATGGCTGAGGCTGCTTCCTGTACCGTAGTGAAACACGCATGTGGAACATGGTTAGAAAATGCCGAGAAGTAGGTTGTTCTTAATGTTTTTCATAAAATTACAGAGATAGTCAGCACTGAAGTTTTCCAAAGGAGTGTATAGTTTCAGTTGAGACATACATACACACTGCACGTGTAGCGGAATCAGTGGCGTATTTGACTGAAAATCAGTTCATGGTTTGCTGTTTCAACTCTCTTCTTAGTCGTTGTTTTTTTTCCTTGTTCAATTTGAAATACCTACGTCAGGTAATTGTAAAATTCATCATCATTTTTTCTGAATAATGCACGTCTTCTTGTTTATAATTACATATTGCACAAGAAGTTCCTGTTATCATTTCAAATATAAGTTCTTAATATCGATATTTTGTGAAAGACTGTTAATAAATGTTGCTTAAATTAAGGAAACATAACATTTTAATTAAGGCCAAAATTAAAAACCAAACACTCTTTATTAGGACTTTGTCCGTCGTTTTATACCACAGATGCAGATAAGTGTCGTAGAAACACGGAAGATAACCACTTTCACAGCACCGAGCACACCATACAAATGCTGCGTTTTTACATTTTCCATTATACCATTACAATAGAAACAGAAATGATCTGGAGCAAAGTTACGGGATTTGGACCTAGAAGTAACAAGACTTTTAAGCTACCAGACTTACTGGAACTAACGCACGCTGGTTTCTTGTGTGTCACTGCTGAACGCTAGCGGGATATATAATCCATTCATCATAAGAATAAACATGTTGTAAACATTGAACTATGTATTCTTCGGCGTTTGCTGGAACCTCATTGGATTTCCGTTTCACGTGGGACTGCAGCCAAGATGTGTCGAGTACCGTCACGTACGATAATAAGGGTACGTTTTGTGCTGTGCGTCAAGCGCACATCAACTTATCGATAATATGGGACAACAGCTTTACCGGCGCATTGAACTTGTACGGCACTGGCCGGTCAGTTGAGAGAAGCTAGCCTGCAGTGATGTGACCAGCTGCAGTTCACAAGTAAAGAGAAACGAGCAGGGGGGCAATACCGCTTCGAATGTCATTTAATTTTTAAGCAGAATGAAATAATACACTCCTTAGACGACTGGACGAAAATCGCAACATGTTATCGTTTTTAGCTAACATAGTATTGTAATTATAAACAAGGATGATGAAAATTCCTAGCATAACCACGCGATAATTTTTTTCTGCATAAGCTGTGTGTAACGCAAGAAAGCATTGAAGGATTTAAATATTGAAGCCACTGAAGGTATTACTTACAGTCAGTCGTCTGGTAATCTCTTAGCTCCTTCCTTATCCGAATCCGAGAAATACAATTCAGTTCCTCCATAGTTAGAGTACAGGTTTTGCAGGCGTGTGCTGGAAAACTGTCAGTGATGGTGTGCAGAGAGATACGTCTGATGGCAGTGATATACTATTTCAGATCTGCAGAGATCAGCTTCAGATGGACAATTGCTGATTTATTTAAACAGTAATTAAATTGCTGGAAAATACACTCCTGGAAATGGAAAAAAGAACACATTGACACCGGTGTGTCAGACCCACCATACTTGCTCCGGACACTGCGAGAGGGCTGTACAAGCAATGATCACACGCACGGCACAGCGGACACACCAGGAACCGCGGTGTTGGCCGTCGAATGGCGCTAGCTGCGCAGCATTTGTGCACCGCCGCCGTCAGTGTCAGCCAGTTTGACGTGGCATACGGAGCTCCATCGCAGTCTTTACCACTGGTAGCATGCCGCGACAGCGTGGACGTGAACCGTATGTGCAGTTGACGGACTTTGAGCGAGGGCGTATAGTGGGCATGCGGGAGGCCGGGTGGACGTACCTCCGAATTGCTCAACACGTGGGGCGTGAGGTCTCCACAGTACATCGATGTTGTCGCCAGTGGTCGGCGGAAGGTGCACGTGCCCGTCGACCTGGGACCGGACCGCAGCGACGCACGGATGCACGCCAAGACCGTAGGATCCTACGCAGTGCCGTAGGGGACCGCACCGCCACTTCCCAGCAAATTAGGGACACTGTTGCTCCTGGGGTATCGGCGAGGACCATTCGCAACCGTCTCCATGAAGCTGGGCTACGGTCCCGCACACCGTTAGGCCGTCTTCCGCTCACGCCCCAACATCGTGCAGCCCGCCTCCAGTGGTGTCGCGACAGGCGTGAATGGAGGGACGAATGGAGACGTGTCGTCTTCAGCGATGAGAGTCGCTTCTGCCTTGGTGCCAATGATGGTCGTATGCGTGTTTGGCGCCGTGCAGGTGAGCGCCACAATCAGGACTGCATACGACCGAGGCACACAGGGCCAACACCCGGCATCATGGTGTGGGGAGCGATCTCCTACACTGGCCGTACACCACTGGTGATCGTCGAGGGGACACTGAATAGTGCACGGTACATCCAAACCGTCATCGAATCCATCGTTCTACCATTCCTAGACCGGCAAGGGAACTTGCTGTTCCAACAGGACAATGCACGTCCGCATGTATCCCGTGCCACCCAACGTGCCCTAGAAGGTGTAAGTCAACTACCCTCGCCAGCAAGATCTCCGGATCTGTCCCCCATTGAGCATGTTTGGGACTGGATGAAGCGTCGTCTCACGCGGTCTGCACGTCCAGCACGAACGCTGGTCCAACTGAGGCGCCAGGTGGAAATGGCATGGCAAGCCGTTCCACAGGACTACATCCAGCATCTCTACGATCGTCTCCATGGGAGAATAGCAGCCTGCATTGCTGCGAAAGGTGGATATACACTGTACTAGTGCCGACATTGTGCATGCTCTGTTGCCTGTGTCTATGTGCCTGTGGTTCTGTCAGTGTGATCATGTGATGTATCTGACCCCAGGAATGTGTCAATAAAGTTTCCCATTCCTGGGACAATGAATTCACGATGTTCTTATTTCAATTTCCAGGAGTGTATATTCAATTGACGAGATGTTGGTATTGGATACAGAGGAGCTTGATAACTGTATTACCTGTAGGCATATATATGAGGCCTGCATCCACAACTTGATACTTGATGATTGGAAGGATAATGGATGAGCACAGGGGCAATACTTTTCAGCAAATAACGTGATGCAGCAGTTTGGACTGAGCATGTATTTCGCAACTCATAGTGGCTACTGCCTGTGTTGGAGCTGTTCCTGTTTCTTAAAATGGCCGGTCAGTCCACAGTGCAGGAGAAAACTCCGTCCTATTCCATTACTCCAGACTGAATGGACCAGATATGCGCGTATAGATGTATGGGGCTCAACTGAGGTCACGGAACTGCCTCCTACCGATCTACAAGTGTATAGCAACTGAGAAACTTGTACACATATACGTGGTAAGAAGGGATAGGACAGAAAACTATCACTGAAGTGTAGGGAGAGTAACTCCTACCAATCGACAAGTGTATAGCTGCTGAGGAACTTGAAAGCACACATACATACATGATAAGAAGGGACAGGGCAATAAACTATTACTGAAGCGCAGGAAGGTTAATACATGCTATCACATCTGACGTAAAATGCTTCACTGCTCTAATTACACATCGAAATTATTGTAAAAAGAGGCCACCACTCGTTAACAATTGATCATAATGCAACACACGCACTGTAATGTGTAATAACACAACTACCACAAAAACCGACCCGAAAAGATCTCGCCAGGAGAAAGAGGCGGCAGCTACATGTGTGTTGTGTTCGATGTGTGGTAACTGACTTATCAGCTCAGAATCAGTCTTACCTCCTCTCCTACCTCCCCTCTTTCCTCCATAGTTAGGGTACAGGTTTTCCAGGCCTGTGCTGGAAAACTGTCAGTGATGGTGTGCAAAGACATACGTCTGCTAACAGCGATATACTGTTTCAGATCTGCAGAAATCAGCTACAGATGGACAAAATGAACAAAAAGAGGACGCTTACTGTGTGATGCATCTAATTAATACTAAAAGTAATTACAATGATATACACTTAATAAAGAATATTTAGCACAAGTAGTGTATTGAAACTTTAGATTTCTTGGTGACATACAAGATTTCATGAACTACTACATAAGGGAAAGATGCCATCTCATCTTCTTGTGATGGCATGTCTTTTTGATCTTATTGCTTAGCTCTTTTCTTGTCATCCACTCATTGCTCTGTATACCATTTGATGTATAGAGGCTTGCTGCCTATTCATGTAAGTTAAATTACCGTTATGTAATAATTATGAGAGTGAATTTTAAAAATTTGTTCTTGGTGTGAATAGGAAACCTTTTCCTCTCCTTATGATTTACGTAAATGTCGCTAGTGCTTTGTATGGGTGGAAATTTGTGTCGTATTTTAATTTAATTCCCCCAAACTAGCTTAAAATTATTTTTCTTTCAATTATCGCGCTCTATATTCTGAACAACCTGCATTTTAAAATGATTTATGCAGTCTGATTTTCAGTAAACATAGTACAGTTATCTTTGATTGTTGAAAACTTATCTTTATATAAAATCACACTAGCAGAAGCTTGAATTAACTTTCGATTGAGCCTGACGAAGTAATGTTACAGAATTAAAAGAATTTTCCATTTATTTTGAACCAGAAAGAATAATATTTAATATCTATACTAGAGATCATTTTTGGTAGCCCAAAATATATCTATGATCTCAGAATAATAATGCCTAATATCACGATATTTTGACTTTTACGTAAAGTGCAATTTGCATCACTAAATGTAGGAAAAGAAGTTCATAATAATAATAGTATTTATCCTCGTTTTCCAAATAATTGTTTAGGGAGACACAGGGTGACAATTACCGAACAATACGAAAAAAAAACGTAAACTAGTTACAAACTACGGCGTGCATACACGTTATTCAACATGTAAGCGTCACGAAAGATACTTTATTTAGATTTAGGTTATGACATGCTCGATATGCCTGCCGTCAATAGTGATGATGTGGCATAGACGAATAGTGAAATCGTGCATGACCTGTTGAAGTGTCGGAAAATCGATACTGTTGATGACCTCCTGAATGGCTGTTTTGTGCTCAGCAATGGTTTTGTCTTTAATACAGCCCCACAGAAAGGAGTCGCATTCACACCCCGAGAATACGGCAGTCAATCAAGCTCCATGCCAGTGGCCTCTGGGTACACCAGAGGTCCCCAAAGTACTCCTTCAGGACATCAAACACTCTCCTGTTACCACATCTTGTCGAAATCAGGTTCACTTTGGATAATGGGGATAAAATGATCTTCCAAAACTTTTACATACCGTTTGGTAGTCACCGTGCCATCAAGGAATATCGCACCGATTATTCCGTGATTGGACATTGGACACCACACACTGACCCGTTGAGAGTGAAGAGACTTCTCGATCGCGAAATGCGGATTCTCAGTCCACCAAATGCCCCAGTTTTACTTATTAACGAGTCCATCCAAATGATAGTGGGCTTCATCGCTAAACCAAACAACACATGAGCATACTGATTCTCGTTATGCCCCGTGGCCAACCGTGCAGTTCGAACGTCCTGACGCAAAGCGTTCAGAAGTTATGACGATTTCATTTCATGTAGTTCAGTTATAGCCACCATGTACTTTCTCAATTTCCCATAATAGAATCAGGTAGGGTTTGCTTTACCTGCAAGCCGTTAAACGTATTTCTCGAAAAGACTGACCTCCCTGGAACAATATCTCGGAGAGACTGATCCCGTTGGAAGAATAGCAAATATACCTGAATATTCGTCATGAATGATGAAGTGAAAGATCAACAGCAGTGTGCTTCAAATGTTCTGGATGTGCTGGCATTGTCTGGAAGTGGTCCTCGGCTAAGTAAATGTTGGAAAAAATTTACACTGGTCAAAACTACTCATTGATATTTCTAGCTGCTGACTACACAGCAAAAGCGTGCGCAGCAGCAGGGCCCGAAACAATGGCGGCGACAGGTGCCAAGGACGCGTGCGGAGCTGATGGGTCTGCGTCCACGGCGCCGCCCTGTGATCAACGCCTCAACTGTTGGGTGATGACACCTACAGCTGGATAACCGCACAGGCATGTACGTTGTGTTTTACTTTGTTTTTGTGCGCAAAAACTACTAAGGTAGAACACGAAGACGAACAAGGAGTTAAAAGCGACTACACGTTAAGTCCAATCGACAGAAAGAAAGACAGCTAAAAACAGGGACTCCCTCTTGGAGAAAGGGCCATAAAATACGCTATAAAGACAACCGAGGCCTTGAACTAAAGATGAAATGTCCTTCGCCGTATTGCTAAGACGGATAAAAAGTAAAATGCTGTCGACAGCCCGTGAGTCGTTCACTGACACGGCCGGTAACTCAGAGGGCAAACGTAAATTAGGATTTAAGTTGTCAAATAAAGGGCATTCCGTTAGGAAATGGCGAACCGTCAAAGCTTGTGGACAATGAGCACAAAGTGGTTGGAGATCACGTGTGGTGCGGAAGATCGCAGTTAGGCGGACCGCAACTCTCGCAATAAAAACTTCGAAAACACAGCCCACCTATTCTGCCAGTGTACAGCTCTGGTTCTCTAAACGATGCTCTCTGGCGACTTCGTCCTATTCCACTGCATCTAGGGATCACGGAAAATTAGTTCACAACACAGCCTTCTAAAACCTCATCCACTAGGAAAATCTCTAAAATTACAGCTCTGATAACTGAATTAGCAAAAAATTTTGGTGCTCCAAACACACAGATAACGGTGCCACGACAGACGGAAAATGCACCAGGAAGATCTTCTAAAACAACCACCACTCTAAATTGTCGTAAGAAATCATGACCTGCCCTCCAAATTGTCCAAATTGTCATGAAACACTCCCCCCCCCCCTACTTTCGGATAATTATACACAATGTTAATACCTGAAATCGAGAAAAATATTGAAAAAAAATCATGAAAATCAATGTAAAAAAACCTCAGCCAGAACAGTGTAGGCAGCTACAAGTGTTCACCTAGGTGTCAGAGGACCAACTAGAAAAGTTCATAATTCGACCGGTAGAGCGTGCTGGGAGAAGCAATCTCCTAGAGAGCCTGTATAGGGAGAGAGTGGCCAACCGGACGATACGGCGGCCATTTTTCTGCCAAACTGCGGGCGGGACATTTGAATGGTCAGTAGTGGAGTAGTGGAGTACACACTCACCGAATCAAAAGCACAAGACAATATGGCGAAATCATTCATTAAATGCCTTTCTTTACAGCTATAATACACTCTTAGTAGACTACTACGTACATTACAGGAAAATTTGATACAGTGGCTGTAAAAATTATTCGGTACTTGCATTTATCTCCTTTAAAGTTCGTTTACTAGACATATTGCAATGAAAGTAAAGTAAATAAAAATATAGTGTATAGCATTTGTTTTGTATCGGAAGTGCATAATGCTAAAGATTTAACGTACCTGTATTACATCAGATGAATGAAAGTCGTAAGCAGTTGTTTACTTGTGACATGCAAAAAGTGTGAGACGTATTAGTACTTCTTGTCACGTCTTCAAACATTTTGCATGCCACAAGTAAACAACTGCTTACGACTTTCTTCCTCTCGTAGATAACAAACGAAAAGATCGCAAACGATAATTACGTACTAAAAACGATATACAACTAAATCGAATATGCGTGCACAACGCATAACTAGTCTCTCAATAATTCAAATACCTTTTAATCGTTTCCAAAAGTTCTCTGAACTTCAATTCAACTCAAAAGCACGGCAAACATAAGAAGCGCGAGAGACGTTTGGCAGAAAATTGGCGCCAAAGCTAATCAACAAATCACGGGCAACTCACCTATAGCCACTCTCTCTGTATACAGGCTCTCTACAATCTCCCATCCTTCTCTCTCCCTCCCCTCCCCTACCCTCGCGCTGGTTTCACTGGCCTGCTCGCCAGCCGCAATTTGCTGCTGGTGGTAAAAAAGAGGCAGTGGACCGATAGCACCGCAAACATCAGAGGTGTTCACTGGATCGAAGAGCACCAGCAAATCTTTGCTACTTCAGATCCTCTGAAAAAATATTACAGCTGGCGGCCGACAGGAAGCGTTTCAATTATGGTCTTAATCGGTTGGAGCGGAGATAACCATGGTACAGTTGGAATAGGTCCCGTCAAAGCAAGGCGACTCGTCCTTGGGCCCAGTGCGCTGCCTGACAGGAGAGGGTGCTTTCGTAGCTGACCCAGGGGGTGAGAATCTGGCTTTGGCCGGTATTACACTATCAAATTTCTTTGTCAAATATCTTTGTCCAATATCTTTATCAAAGATATTTGATGGTGTAATAGGGAACTTTGTCAAACGTCGTCCAATATTTGATCAAATCTAGGGCCTCTCTGCAGATTTGATCAAGGAAGTCGCTTGTCTTCTGTTCACTGCAATGTGAACATGGAGCGCTAGCATCTCTGCAGCATTCTGTCGTCTGTAGTGTTTTTATAAATATTGCCGGTAAATATACAATTGGTGTGTGCCGACAACTACAAAATTAATAGAGATGTATGAGGCTGATGAGGCGCTTTACAACGTGAGGCACGCTGAATACAAAAATAGATTAACGAGATTGGAGACCTTACCTGACCTGACCTGACATAACCTAACCTAACCCAACCTCTCCTGTAGCAAGGAATCGGAGTGTTACAGTGAGCCTGTCTTCTGCAGATCTAGCAGTTCTTAAGTGAATATTGTGCTTTCTGATATGATTATACACTTCATTGAGCACATACAGAAATGTATGCTCATCCATTCTTAAGTAATTGATGTACGACTTGACGTCCTCCACTATAAGCTCACGTAACAAGTTTTGTTGAATGCTTTTATCGTGCCGTCGTAAAACCCACGGCTTCACCCAGGTATGTTTCCTCCCCCCCCCCCCCCGCCCCGCTTTTATTCCGCATGCGCACATAGTGCAATTGTGGTACATGAAACTGCTGCGGTTATTAACAAGTTGTTGTTGTCAGCCATCTTGATCTTTGACGAAACATATGATGACACATGACAGTGTAATACCCCTTCTAGCGCTACGTCAAAAATCTTTGTCAAATACATTTGACGGAATATTTGATCACATCTTTGATCAAATCTTTGACAAAGAAATTTCATAGTGTAATACCGGCCTTTCCCAGGCCGTTGGCCCTCGCAGTTGTCGGAAGCGATCCAGGCTGACCTCAAATACGGCCCACCAGCGCGTGCCCAAAAAACACACAGTCTCTCTCCCCCTCTCTCTCTCTCTCTCTCTCTCTCTCTCTCTCCCACACATACACACACTCGATCACAGCAGAATGCCCTCGCTATTTCGCGACATCCAACCGAGTAGAAACTGAACACACCCAGAGCTGTCAAGGGATTCTAGACATTTAATAGTTTGTGGTTATTCCTCGGTTGTGAAGCGAAGCACGTTACCTCCCCACGCCATACCGATCAAAATAAGGTTAATGCAGGTAGCTGAATCTCTTTCTATCTTTTGAGAATTGCTATTGTTTTAACATCACAGTGATTGCGATATTTATATCATCCCCAGGCTGTACTCTCATCAATAGTTTCTCGGTGTATTATTCATACACAAAACGCCTGTAATATCGTTTAAATGTCTGGATTGCTATGGACAGGTATCTGTGACAAAATTTGCGAGTAGGTGTTATCGTGGAGTAACACTGCTGCACGCTCAATTTCTAGCCGTTTTTCCTAGACTGCATCTGTGGGATGCCTCAGGTGTTGACAATAAAGATCAGCAGTGACGCTTACAGTGCATGGAAGCAAATTGTAGTACACCACACCGTCAATGTTTCACCAGATGCGTAACATTATCTTTGTGGATGTCCGCAGGTCTTTACACTGAGAGTTGCTGCTTTGTTTGTGCTCAATCGTTACTTTCTCTTCTCCTATGCTAGTATAGAGACACCGTTTCTTGTTACCAGTAACGATACAGGGCAGAAATGGTTGGTGTTGCCCACGAGCCTATTGTTGGCGAGCTGGCAGTGATGCACATGTAACTAATTACCTGCTCACTTCGTGATTTTGACTTAGAGCACACCATTCACCCGATTTTTGAACCCATGCTGCATTCAAATGTTGCACAATAGTGGAATGATCGAAGTTCATTACAAAAGTTAGTTCTCTAGTACCCTGATGTGTATGAATGTGGGTCAATGCGCTAAACGATCTTCATCAAAACGCAGCGAGCCAGTAATGTCGGACAACAAAACCATTTTCTTACCATGCTCTGTCCAACGGCATTATCACTATACACACTAGAATTTTTTTGTATAAAAAAATAGTTGCCTCCGCTGCTGTTAGTTCTCTATTGATCTGATTTACAGCTAATGGTGATGAAATGTCCGAACAATTTTCGAAGATGGAACACCAAGTTTTACGTATTACAGGGAAAGCCATTCAATTGTTTGCTAGGGTTTGAATTGATCTGTTAAACATGCTTGGATAGTTAAATTGATACTATCATTCTTCTTCCTCAATAAAATGGCCTGTATCGATTCCCTACACAGCATACTGTCAAGCAATTTCAATTAAGTTATACATCAATCCCATTTCCATTTACGACGATAGTGCTTGATTGCTGAAGGATTCTAGTGGTTGCAATAGTTCACTTGTGCCTGGAGGCAAAACTTCATTTGATAACAACAGCATCGACGAAAAAAAATTTTTTTACATTGCTGCTGAATCTACTTAATAAATCTTTTATGGATATCGGTAATCTTAGTTTCTGTGTTATGCTTACTAGAGACATTACCAAGTTACTTTCATTTAGGTTTGCCGGCCGCGGTGGTCTAGCGGTTCTGGCGCTGCAGTCCGGAACCGCGGGACTGCTACGGTCGCAGGTTCGAATCCTGCCTCGGGCATGGGTGTGTGTGATGTCCTTAGGTTAGTTAGGTTTAAGTAGTTCTAAGTTCTAGGGAACTTATGACCTAAGATGTTGAGTCCCATAGTCCTCAGAGCCATTTGATCCATTTTGATCATTTAGGTTTAACATTCGATGTTCTATATCATGTTCCTAGTTTTGTACCATAGCTAATGTCTTTTGGTTGTGTATAAACCTCTGTGCTCGGTAACATCTGTGGTGTGTTTAACCGAAGCAATGTCTCCTGATACTGGGTACCCTTTGTTTTATACTGCATACACTTAGTATTGCTTACTGCTCTTTGCAGTTAAAGGAACCGATCACTGCATGTAAGATTAGTGGTAAATATGATTCTGTCTGACTCGTTATGAACCGGTATCTGCGGTGGAGATTAGTAATACTCAGAGCAAAATTCGTGGCTTAATTCAGTACACAGCTGATGTTGTGATCTTTTTTTTTTACATATCCACTAGCCCCCCCCTCCCCCCCCCCTCCCCCCCCCCCCAATGAACCATGGACCTTGCCGTTGGTGGGGTGGCTTGCGTGCCCCAGCGATACAGATAGCCATACCGTAGGTGCAACCATAACGTAGGGGTATCTGTTGAGAGCCTTTTCAGCAGTTGCAGGGCAACAGTCTAGATGATTGACTGATCTGGCCTTGTAACACTAACCAAAACTGCCTTGCTGTGCTGGTACTGCAAACGGATGAAAGAAAGAGGAAACTATAGCCGTAATTTTTCCCGAGGTCATGCAGCTTTACGGTATGGTTAAATGATGATGGCGTCCTCTTGGGTAAAATATTCCGTAGGTAAAATAGTCCCCCATTCGGATCTCCGGGCGGGGACTACTCAAGAGGACGTCGTTATCAGGAGAAAGAAAACTGGCTTTCTACGGAACGGGGCGTGGAATGTCAGGTC
The DNA here is from genome assembly GCF_023864275.1 of Schistocerca cancellata. Taxonomy (NCBI): domain Eukaryota; kingdom Metazoa; phylum Arthropoda; class Insecta; order Orthoptera; family Acrididae; genus Schistocerca; species Schistocerca cancellata. The sequence goes on along the minus strand of NC_064628.1, from coordinate 742,914,499 downwards.
CCTCAATCGGGCAGGTAGGTTAGAAAATTTAAAAAGGGAAATGGATAGGTTAAAGTTAGATATAGTAGGAATTAGTGAAGTTCGGTGGCAGGAGGAACAAGACTTTTGGTCAGGCGAATACAGGGTTATAAATACAAAATCAAATAGGGGTGATGCAGGAGTAAGTTTAATTATGATAAAAAAACAGGAGTGCGGGTAAGCTACTACAAACAGCATAGTGAACACATTATTGTGGCCAAGATAGACATGAAGCCCACGCCTACTACAGTAGCACAAGTTTATATGCCAACTAGCTCTGCAGATGACGAAGAAATTGATGAAATGTATGACGAGATAAAAGAAATTATTCATATAGTGAAGGGACATGAAAATTTAATAGTCATGGGTGACTGGAATTCGGTAGTGGGAAAAGGGAGAGAAGGAAACGTAGTAGGTGAATATGGATGGGGGGTGAGAAATGAAAGAGGAAGCCGCCTGGTAGAATTTTGCACAGAGCATACCTTAATCATAGCTAACATTTGGTTAAAAAATCATAAAAGAAGGTTGTATACATGGAAGAAGCCTAGAAATACTGACAGGTTTCAGATAGGTTACATAATGGTAAGACAGAGGTTTAGGAACCAGGTTTTCAGTTGTAAGACATTTCCAGGGGCAGATGAGGACTCTGACCACAATCTATTGGTTATGAACTGTAGATTAAAAGTGAAGAAACCGCAAAAAGGTGGAAATTTAAGGAGATGGGACCTGAATAATCTGACTAAACCAGAAGTTGTACTTTCAGGTAGAGAATAAGGGAACAATTGACAGGAATGGGGGAAATAAATACAGTAGAAGAAGAATGAGTAGCTTTCAGGGATGCAATAGTGATGGCAGTAAATGAAGCAGGCAAAAAGGAAAACTAACGTATTAAAAATAAGATCGACAGAAAATGCAAAAATGGCTAAGCAGGGATGGCTAGAAGATAAATGGAAGGATATTGAGGCTTATCTCACTAGGGGTATGATAGATACTGCCTACAAGAAAATTAAAGAGACCTTTGGAGAAAAGAGAACCACTTGTATGAATATCAAGAGATGGAAACCCAGTTCTAAGCAAAGAAGGGAAAGCAGAAAGGTGGACGGTGTATATAGAGTGTCTATACAAGGGCGATGTGATTGAGGACAATATTATGGAAATGGAAGAGGATGTAGCTGAAGATGAAATGAGAGACACGATACTACGTGAAGAGTTTGACAGAGCACTGAAAGACCTAAGCCGAAACAAGGTCCCGGGAGTAGACAACATCCTATTAGAACTATTGAAAGGCCCTGGAGAGCCAGCCCTGACAAAACTCTACCACCCAGTGAGCACGATGTATGAGACAGGCGAAATTCCCTCAGATTTCAAGAAGAATGTAATAATTCCAATCCCAAAGAAAGTAGGTGTTGACAGATGTGAAAATTACCGAACTATCAGTTTCATAAGTCACAGCTGCAAAATACTAACACAAATTCTTTACAGACGAATGGAAAAACTGGTAGAAGCCGCCCTCGGGGAAGATCAGTTTGGATTCTGTAGAAATGTTGGAATACGTGAGGCAATATTGACCCTACGATTTATCTTAGAAAATAGATTAAGGAAAGGCAAATCTACGTTTCTAGCATTTGTAGACTTAGAGAAAGCTTTTGACAGTATTGACTGGAATACTCTCTTTCAAAATCTGAAAGTGGCAGTGGTAAAATACAGGGAGCGTAAGGCTATTTACAATTTGTACAGCTACCAGATGGCAGTTATAAGAGTCGAGGGGCATGAAAGGGAAGCAGTGGTTGGGAAGGGAGTGAGACAGGATTGTAGCCTCTCCCCGATGTTATTCAATCTGTATATTGAGCAAGCAGTGAAGGAAACAAAAGAAAAATTCGGAGTAGGTGTTAAAATCTATGGAGAACAAATAAAAATTTTGAGGTTCACCGATGACATTGTAATTCTGTCAGAGACAGCAAAGGACTTGGAAGAGCAGTTGAACGGAATGGACAGTGTCTTGAAAGGAAGACATAAGATGAACATCAACGAAAGGAAAACGAGGATAATGGAATGTAGTCGAATTAAATCGGGCGATGCTGAGGGAATTAGATTAGGAAATGAGACACTTAAAGTAGTAAAGGAGTTTTGCTATTTGGGGAGCAAAATAACTGATGATGGTCGAAGTAGAGAGGATATAAAAATGTAGACTGGCAATGGGAAGGAAAGCATTTCTGAAGAAGAGAAATTTGTTAACATCGAGTATAGATTTAAGTGTCAGGTAATAGTTTCTGAAAGTATTTGTATGGTGTGTGGCCATGTATGGAAGTGAAACGTGGACGATAAATAGTTTGGACAAGAAGAGAATAGAAGCTTTCGAAATGTGGTGCTACAGAAGAATGTTGAAGATTAGATGGGTAGAATACATAACTAATGAGGAAGTATTGAATAGAATTGGGGAGAAGAGGAGTTTGTGGCACAACTTGACTAGAAGAAGAGATCGGTTGGTAGGACATGTTCTGAGGCATCAGGGGATCACCAATCTAGTATTGAAGGGCAGAGTGGACGGTAAAAATCGTAGAGGGAGACCAAGAGATGAATACACTAAGCAAATTCAGAAGGATGTAGGTTGCAGTAGCTACTGGGAGATGAAGAAGCTTGAACAGAATAGAGTAGCATGGAGAGCTGTATCAAACCAGTCTCAGGACTGAAGACCACACAACAACATCCACTAGTTGACAGCCTTGAATTTGCCATCGTCACCAACCACAGATGGACGAGATACAGAGGTGGTATTACAACCCAGTGATGGGGAGAGGGATGACGTTGAATTTATATGTGAATAATCAAAATACACTCCTGGAAATGGAAAAAAGAACACATTGACACCGGTGTGTCAGACCCACCATACTTGCTCCGGACACTGCGAGAGGGCTGTACAAGCAATGATCACACGCACGGCACAGCGGACACACCAGGAACCGCGGTGTTGGCCGTCGAATGGCGCTAGCTGCGCAGCATTTGTGCACCGCCGCCGTCAGTGTCAGCCAGTTTGCCGTGGCATACGGAGCTCCATCGCAGTCTTTAACACTGGTAGCATGCCGCGACAGCGTGGACGTGAACCGTATGTGCAGTTGACTGGATGAAGCGTCGTCTCACGCGGTCTGCACGTCCAGCACGAACGCTGGTCCAACTGAGGCGCCAGGTGGAAATGGCATGGGAAGCCGTTCCACAGGACTACATCCAGCATCTCTACGATCGTCTCCATGGGAGAATAGCAGCCTGCATTGCTGCGAAAGGTGGATATACACTGTACTAGTGCCGACATTGTGCATGCTCTGTTGCCTGTGTCTATGTGCCTGTGGTTCTGTCAGTGTGATCATGTGATGTATCTGACCCCAGGAATGTGTCAATAAAGTTTTCCCTTCCTGGGACAATGAATTCACGGTGTTCTTATTTCAATTTCCAGGAGTGTAGATTATATAAATATGATTTTCTTTTGTGTGGAAAAAAACGGTATTTGTATCACACACACACTCTCCCCCCCCTCCCCCTCCCTCTCTCACTCTTTTACACACCTATCATCTTCTGCAAGAACAGTCACTTACTACAATGTCCTTGTGTATGTGTGTGTGTGTGTGTGTGTGTGTGTGTGTGTGTGTGTGTGTACTCCTCCTATAAACGTCCAACTATTAAAAACACAAAACCAGGACGATAATAAAAAAGCGGTAATGTTTCCATCCACTTTTCAATTCGAAAACGTTCAATGTTAATGTCTGTAAATAAATTCTCTTGCATGTAGCTATTACACATATTTGAGACGCATGAAATATCAACACGGAACAGCTCTTTTGCATACAGGCAAAAATAGGCGGTCATTTTTACGTCCGATGGAAAGCTACCACTAAATATGCACGTATTGGCAGACAAGAGCAAGGCATTTCAATAGATCTATACTGGAAGAAGCCCAATAATTCGTTCTCGTGTTTTTTGATACACTGTTTTACACCCCCATACATACTCTATTGTCACTTATGTGTAAAACATTCACACCGAAGGCTACACTTCACAAGATCAGCTGTTCTCACATCACGAGACAGAGGCGGTGCTTTTTACTGACAAAATGTAGAAGACAGAAACTCGATGAATTTGGATCGCATTTAATCGCACGTTCCGTTTTCGGGGAGACATCATTTGACTGCTTACAATAGTTTGGTGACTCGTGCAACTTCTGCTGTCATAGTATAGATTCACCAAAAAGACTGATGTTACCCACACCACACGAGGATCCTGGAACAGACTGATTGCCAGTCTCCAACCAGTGAAGCGCTTCGTCTCATTGCTCCCCTGATTATTTTAAGTGTGTATTCAAATCAGCAGCTTACATTGTGCAATGGGGACTAAATGACAGTAAACGCAATCGTTATGGAGCCTAAAGTTTGATAACATTCCGGTCTTTTACACGGACAGAGGAGTTCAGTGTTTCCAAACACCCAGTTTCGTTTACAGTTGGGTTGGGGTTGTTTGTGGGAAGAGAGCAAACTGCGAGGTCATCGGTCTCGTCGGATCGGGGAAGGACGGGCAAGGAAGTCGGCCGTGCCCTTTCAGAGGAACCATCCCGGCATTTGTCTGGAGCGATTTAGGGAAATCACGGAAAACCTAAATCAGGATGGCTGGACGCGGGATTGAACCGTCGTCCTCCCGTTTACAGTAGTTCGCCCTTATACATGCTGTAAAGCCGAGAGAAGACCGTATTTTTATTGTGTGTGTGTGTGTGTGTGTGTGTGTGTGTGTGCGTGCGTGCGTGAATGCATGTATTTGTATTCAGTGTGTGTATGCGTGTGTGTGTGTGTGCGTGTGTGTGTGTATATTTACACTAAATATCTACATAAATTTCGTGCACATGCATGCTACGCTATTTGACGAGACTTGGTAACTAAATCTGCATTTCCAACGAGAATGTTAAAGTTTTGATGGCATTCATAACCCTTTATCCCGCCATGTGCTACGAAATAACATACACACAACAAAAACGTTTTGCATCACCCTGGTTCCCAGAGCTCGTGAAGATAGACGTTGACTGTGGATATTGTGTCACAGACATACTCCCTTTGACTGTTCAGAGATGTCACTAAACCTGCCCAAAGATGTAAACAACCATGCATGAGCAGCGCCTATTAGATGGAGGGGGTCCGACAGCCGATCAGTTCCGGCCATTCCACTAGGAAGGAAGTACACGGCTCGTGTTGTCTGCAGTTCAATCATGCCTAGACGGTCAATACCGTGGTTCGATGGCGTCCGCATTGTTACTTTGTGCCAGGAAGGGCTCTCAACAAGGGAAGTGTACAGGCGTCTTAGAGTGAACCAAAGCGAGTTCTTTGGGCATGGAGCAGATACAGAGAGACAGGAACTGTCGATGACATGCCTCCCTCTGGCCTTCCAATGGCTGCTACTGCAATGGATGACCACTACTTACGGATTATGGCTCGGAGGAACCCTGACAGCAACGCCACCATTTTGAATAATGCTTCCCTTTAAGCCACAGGACGTCGTGTTAAGACTCAAATTGTGCCCAGTAGGCAGCATGATGCGCAGCTTCACTCCCGACGTCCATGGCGAGGTCCATCTTTGCAACCACGACACCATGCAGCGCAGTACAGATGGGCCCAATAACATGCCGAATAGACTGCTCAGGATTGGCATCACGTTCTCTTCACAGATGAGTGTCGCATATTCCTTCAACCAGACAATCGTCAGAGACATGTTTGGAGGCAACCATGTCAGGCTGAACGCCTTAGACACACCGTCCAGCGAGTGGAGCCAGGTGCAGGTTCTCTGCCAACGTACGCCGCTGTTGGTCATGGAAAGCACCGTAACGGCTGTACGATACGTGAATGCCATCCTCTGACCGACAGTGCAACCATATCGGCAGCATATTTGCGAGGCATTCGTCTTCATGGACGACAATTCGCGCCCCATCGTGCACATCTTGTGAATGGCTTCAGGGTAACGACATCGCTCGACTAGAGTGGCCATCATGTTCTCCAGACATGACCCCTATCGAACATGCCTGGGATAGATTGAAAAGGGCTGTTTATGAGCGATGTGGCCCACCAACCACTCTGAGGGATATACGCCGAACCGCCGTTGAGGAGTGGGACAGTCTGTACCAACAGTGCCTTGATGAACTTTTGCATAGTATGCCACGACGAATACAGGCATGCATCAACGCAGGGGGACGTGCTACTGGGTATTAGAGGTGCTGGTGTGTACAGAAATCTGGACCACAGCCTCTGATGGTCTCGTTGCATGGTGGTACAACATGCAATGTGTTGTTTTCATGAGCAATAAAAAGGACGGAAATGATGTTTATGTTGATCCCTGTTCCAATTTTCTGTACAGGTTCCGGAAGTCTCGGAACCGAGGATATAAAAAACTTTTTTTGATGTGTCTATATTTTCCAACCACATTTTCGTTTACTATAGTGCACGGTTATAAGCGATGGAGAGACGTGTCGTAATGTTCAGAAAATACGTATTTTCACCATATGTTGATGTTTGAGCTAGATACTGATGTACATTTCAGAGTGCTTGGAGGGATGAAAGAACTGAGGAGGGGTGTATCATGGCACTTGGTAGCCATCTTCCAGTGGTGTTAAAAGTTTGGCACCATATGCACGTGGTTGTGATCTCTGCACGCTTCCCATGTGACACAGGTGCCAGTCGTAGCAGCCTACCACTCGCTGCATGCCGACTCTCCCCTCAGCAAAGGGCTTACCGTCCACCAATGTCTGCCTGCGACGGCCCTCTCGGACAATGCTGGAGAGGCGCCACGCACTCAGCCAAAACAGCCGTGTCTCCTCATCTTTTTATGTGATACATTTTAATTAGCTATGAGGGGAGGGGAATATTGTTGAGTCAGATGGAAGTTTCATGTGTGTTGTAGCTTCGCGAAATGATAGCGTATTATGTGACAGGAATTCTGGAGTAGGTTTTCCACCACCCAGGAATGTGCTTGAGTTCCACAAACAGGATGCCCTGGAATAAAGCTGTTGTAGCCAGCTCTAAAAAATCTTGTTCTGAACAGTCAGCAGGTGCTGAGTCCTATCTTTATTCCATCATGAGAGGTTTCAGTGGATCGGAAACGCTATATCACTGCCAAAACAAAACCACTGCCTCATAGTTATCGCCAGCAACAATTTATAATAGGCAAGGAGACTAGAGAAACCAGAGGGTGGTTTAGGGGAGGGGAGGGAGGGAGGAGAATGGGAGGTTGCTTCTTCCAGCGCCTTCTACCGATCGAATTGTGAACTTACCTAGCTGGTCCTCTGACACCTACGTGAACACTTACAGCTACCTCCACTGTTCTGGCTGAAGGTTTTCAATACAGTGGTTTTTCGTGATTTTTTCCGATGCTCTGCTCGATTTCAGGTATTAGCATTGTGTATAATGATTGAAAGTAGGAGGATGGGAGGTGTTTCATGATGATCTGGAGGGCCGGTGATGGTTTCTTACGACAATTTAGAGTGGTAGTTGTTTTAGATCTTCCCGATACAATTTCAGTCAGTTGTGGCACCGTGATCTGTATGTTTGGAGCACCAAGGTTTTCTGCCAGTTCAGTTGTAAGATCTTAGAAGGCTGCATTGTGAACTAATTCTCCGCGAGCCCTCTTGGAGCGTGAAATAGGACGAAATCGCAATAGAGCATCGTTTAGAGAACCAGGGCTGTAGACTGTTTGGCGGAATAGGTGGACGGTGTTTGCGAAGTTTTTTATTACGAGAATTGCGGTACGAAAACGAGGTTTTCTGGAAGCGGATATTGGAGTCCGCCTAAGTGCGAGTTTGTGCACCTTACATGCCTGTGCTGTTAGCCAGCTGCTAGCTGCAGGTGTCACTCACACGACAAAAATGGAAATGATCGTATGGTATTGTTCACCGGGAGACCCCATTCGGGGGACGGCTGCCGTATTGTAGTACTCTTTAGTTGACGCCCCTTCGGCGACTTGCGAGTCAATGATGATAAAGGACACACAACACCCAGTATCCTGCCGTGAATCGAACCCAGGCCCGGGCGTGGTAGGCGGTAACGCTACCGCTACGCTACGGAGGCGGAAACTCACACGACAGTTAAGACATCGCTCGCAGGTCGCCGTTGTGGACACGGTCTCGACAGCTCCACACACTTTCGCAGTACAATCTTTGCAGACGATCCGTAAGCATGTTTAGGCTTAGCCCATCTCTAATATGCAGGAAAACGTCCTGGGCTGTGACTTAGATATTGAAAAATCTGAAATAAGAAAAATATACAATGTCTACATCAAAAAATGCAAGAAGATGTTTAAACATTATAAGAATGGTGATCAACAGGTCAGTTTGCTATCCAAAACATTGATTTTTGTAAATAATGTAGCCAGTATATTGTTGAAATAAAATAACGATACTTAAAAATTTGTCATTTTCTTTTATGTGTGTTTAGAGTCTGTCTCGATAGCTGAGTGGTCAGCGTGATGGATTGCCGTCGTATGGGCCGAGGTTCGATTCCCGGCTGGGTCGGAGATTTACTCCGCTCAGGGACTGGGTGTTGTGTTGTCTTCATCATCATTTCATCCCCATCCGGCCCGCAGGTCGCCCAATGTGGTGTCGAATGTAATAAGACCTGCATCAAGGCGGCTGGACCTGTCCTGCTAGGGGCCTCCCGACCAGTGACACCAAACGCACGTTTCCATTTCCATGTGTATTTAGAAAATATCTTTCATTTTTTTTATAAATGTGAGTGTGATAGTTTGTGAATATTGGATAAAAATAATATTATTACTGCACTCAAGTAAGGTCAAAGAATTAACCATTCAGTGCTGTATGCTATGTACATAGCCATCATCATAACAAATTGATGTAGAGTGTGGTTTAATTTTCTATGGTGAGTTCAAAGCAACTCTGACAACATAATGTGCATATTTCTTTTTCAGAACTGTATGTGCCCAGAACCATGACTACAAAGTAGGTTTTTTACCAGGAGTATAGTACTAATTTTCTACATTCAAAGATGCTGGTAATAAAAGATTTGCCATTGTAGCTGTGAACAGAATGATTAATATATGTGATGAAACTATATGGGATATGGTATTTCTGTTATTTGATACATGATGAGGATTTGTACATAAGAAAGTATTACTGAGTAACACGTTTGCAGTTTCATAAATATAATGAAACTAAAAATAGTGAAAATAATGCAACACTGGTAGTATGTTTGGATTCCAGTACTGGCAACATAAATACAGGGCGCACATAAAGTCTGGGAACACTTTCAATTATTTAATTCCAAAGAACCAAACATTGTACCACGAACATGGCGAGTTCGGTGCAGAGCGAGCTTTGTGTGTGTTGGAGTTCGACAAAACCAAGTGTGCTACAGCTGTTCAGCGGGTGTTTAGAACCAAATACAGTAAGAAGCCTCCAACAAGGAATGCCATTTACCACTGGCACAACAAATTCGTGACGATGGGTTGCTTGTGTCCGGCAAAGAGAAGTGGATGTCCCAGTGTGAGTGAAGTGAATGTGAAGCGTGTACGAGAGACATTCATAAGGAGTCCAAAGAAATCGGTCCATCGTGCATCCCATGAAATGGAAATGGCTCCAATGACAGTGTGAAAAGTTCTGCGACAGAAGCTGTCTATGAAACCATCCGAATTGGAACTAGTGCAGGAGCTCAATGACGTCGACAAAGACAAGCGTTTTGAGTTTTGTTTGCAGTTGCAACAATTGAATGAGGATGGGGATGGCATTGTTGTTCGCTTAATTTTTGTGACGAAGCCACTTTTCACACTAATGGGAAAGTGAACAGGCATAATTGCCGAATCTGGGGTACAAAGCATCCACACAAATGCGCGATTCCCCCAAAGTTAAATGTTATTTGTGCCTTGTCACATCGGAAACCTGTACGAGCCATTCTTCTTCGCCGAGAGCACTGTCACTGGATATTCCTACTTGGACATGTTGCAGCAATGGCTGATGCCTTAAATGCAATCTGACTCTCTGTTCATCTTTCAGCAGGATGGGACTCCACCACATTTTCATCATGAAGTTCGTGGGTACCTGAACACGGAGCTGCTGCATTGATGGATCAGCCGTGCTACATAAGGGGACAGCTGTTTCATGAAATGGCCTCCCCGATCATCAGATCTCACTCCATGTGACTTTTTTCTGTGGGGACACATTAAAGATCTGGTGTATGTACTGCCTCTACCACGTGACGTAGCAGAGCTCCGGAAGAGAATACGGGAAGGGACTACCGCAATCGATGATGCCATGCTGGGATGGGTATGGCAAGATTTCAATTACCGTATTGACGCCTGCCGGGCCACTCATGGTTCGCATATCGAATGTTTGTAAAAAAACGTTCAGAGTTTCTCTTCAGAATGCAATACATACGACATCTGTAGAATGTTTAGTTCTTGTGCAATAAACAATTCAAAGTGTTCCTAGACTTTATGTACACCCTGTACACTTTAACACGTCTCCAGTAGTTTTGATAACGGAATTAATAAAGGTTTCTCATGGATGTGTAATTTCAGTTTGATTGCAAGATTTAATGAATGAACATGAGCATCTGATCACCAACTATTTGTCAGTGTCTGTTCGTACACTTGCACGCCATAACTCTAAAAATTTGGTATGGAATAAGTTTAATATTTCATCTTTTCATCTTACTTAACTATTGTGCAGTGCATGTTGAAAATATTAGCTTACAAATAAGTCTTCATGTCATTGTAAATAGCATCCAACACATGACACAAGAATTTTGAAATAATACTTTTGGGGATGTATCATACATTCTGGAGAAGTGATAGGTGTCAACTATCAAAGTCTCACTTGTAGTTTTACTCAAGTCAGTAATGGATCTGTTTTGGGAGTACTGGATTTTAACAAAGCTAGGGATACAGCTCAACAAGTAATCCTTACTAGAAATTTGCTTTTGTCATGTGAAAATGGTTCACAAATGGATCTTCAATTTGCAAGCCATACTTCCTTTATAAATTCATTTGATACCCTGTGTTATTTTTACATAAAATCCATTTCCAAATCCAACATTTATACTTTCTTTTCCTGTTATACGAGCCTTGTTTCAGCACTAATGTGGTAGTCTGAATGACAACACCAACATCCATCCAAATAATCTCAGCTTCACCGTTTTGAAGTAGGTGCCACAAGAATTTTGAAAGAAGCAGCCACTTGCTACAGCGTCACTTTAGTTGCATTTGAAAAACTGGCATAATCAAGATTAGAAGTTTTGGGTGCCAGATGTACCTGCAGACACACCACTCTTATAAGAGTTTAGCACTTTACCTTTTTCAATGATGTACGCATTTGTTCCTTATTGTTATTTCATCATCCTCAGCCCTTATGGGTGGGGGCTGGCTGTCGGCTGTACAATATTCTGTCCTTCAGCCACGAGTATTTTAAAATTATAGCAATGATGAGAAAGAATATTAGGCCTGTTCTTTAGTAAAAAATCAAGTGATGGACAGCTAAAATTCTGGAATATATACATTTCAAAAGCACATCCCTGAATTGTGAAATTCGTCTTAGAAAATGCCCTGGAGAGTGGCAATTCCATTTAAAATCTGAAGGACTTGCACTAGGAGAGAAGTATTTAGAGAGGAAATAATATGTCTCATAGAGCTGAGGGGTGTGGGTAGAAAAGGTAGGGTCTATTAGGAAACTAGGGAGGTGAAGGCCAGTCTCGAAGTGGATAGTGGGAAGACAGAAGGTGGTGCAGACAGGTGAGGAGTAGTTTCATGTGTGAAAAGGGTAGGGGTAACAAGAGAAAAGGGATGGGAATGGATGGAGAGGGAAAAACAGAGAAGAGCCCTGTTATGGAGTGGGATAGGTGGAGAAGAGTTAAATTTGATAGGAGGGGTAAATACCAAAGTGGATCTCATTGACTGAGAAAGGGAATTGTTTGAGGTCGACTGGGAAAGGATATGGAATGTGTGTAGGTGTAGGGACGATGGACTATGTTTGTAATGGTGTGGCAGCATACCAAGACTGGTCATCAGAGAGCAGACAATGGGATTATTGGAATCTAGTTTACGGAGAATATAGAACATGTGCAGGTGTTCAGTGTGGTTGAGTGGATGTGTAGGGGTGGGAATTTAAGGAGATGGTGGACCTTTAAGTTGAGAATGTAGGTCTCACGGGTAGCGTGCCAGCGTTAAGTCCCTGCAGTCGCACTATCCTCTGTGCCTTTAGTGGCTCAGATGGATGGAGCGTCTGCCGTGTAAGCAGGAGATCCCAGGTTCGAGTCCCGGTCGGGAACACATTTTCAACTGTCCCTTTTGATGGATATCAACGCCTGCCAGCAGCTAATGGTATTGATTTAATTGTAAATTCATTCTAGAGAGCTGCACGGTCACCAATGACATCTGTTCTTTCGTACATGTTCGAAAGAACAGATGCCACCTTCATATTGTTAAAGGCTAACCGACTGATGACCTTCATCAGTGCAGATGCACACGAATCGCCTAAACTCTTACGGGATTCGGTGGATTGTCTGCCGCGAATAATGGGTATAACTGCAGGGGCACTACGAATGTATTGTGCAGACTATAAGTCGAGAATGTGGGTCTCACGAGGAGCGTGCCAGCGGTAAGTCCCTGCAGTCGCACTATCCTCTGTGGCCTCGGTGGCTCAGATGGATGGAGTGTCTGCCATGTAAGCAGGAGATCCCATGTTGGAGTTCCGGTTGGGGCAGACATTTTCAACTGTCCCCGTTGATGTATATCAACGCCTGTCAGCAGAACAGATGCCACCTTCATATCGTTAAAGGTTAACCGGCTGATGACCTTCTTCAGTGCGGATGCACACGAATTCCCTGAACTCTTACGGGACTTGGTGGATTGTCTGCCACGAGTAATGGGTGTAATAGCAGGGGCATTTAAATGTTGTGTGTGGACTATAAGTTGAGAATGTGGGTCTCATGGGGAGCGTGCTGGCGATAAGTCCCTGCAGTCGCACTATCCTCTGTGCCCTCAGTGGCTCAGATGGATGGAGCGTCTGCCAAGTAAGTAGGAGATCCTGGGTTCGAGTCCCATTTGGTGCACACATTTTCAACTGTCCCTGTTGATGTGTATCAACGCCTGCCAGCACCTAATGGTATTGATTAATTGTAATTTCATTCTAGAGAGTTGCACGGTCACCAATGGCATCAGTTCTTTCGGACATGTCCAGATGCCATCTTCATAAAGTGAACATGGGCCGCCACACGAAGCCAAGGTGGTGAAGGGTTCACACCCAATTGAAAAGTGGCAGGTAGCGTGAAGTTAAGCTGTCAGAGCGATAGCCGAAAGTGAACTCCACTAGATAACAGAGAAGAGGAACTCATCTCATACTGGCGATCAAAGGAGTTACTGAAGGAGGTATAATATGGATGGCCACGCATGGTAGACAAATGGCATCAGTATTTTCCGAGGAGAAATTCACGGCAGTATGACAGCGGTAGTTCGGCAGCTTCTGCATACAGACTCTCAGCTGGGCTAGGGTAACAGGTACCAGTGCCCAAACGGTTGCCACGATGGTGGATAGTATTCAGACGGCGTAAGAGGAACGGATGAGCAGATGCATAAACGAAACACCCATATTCTTGCTTCGGATGGACAAGGTACGAGTACAAATGGAGGAGAGTGGTCTGATTCGCTCTCCAGGAAATTCCGCTAAGGGGCTGCATACAATGGGCAGCCAGGTAAGACACATGGGTGGTCAAAGAAGGTTTCCTATCTAACATGAGCCCCAGGAATTTCGTAGTTTCAACGAACGAAAGAACAATAGGTACAGACGTAAAGACGGTGGAAGAAACCAAATGCATCGCCAGAAATTCATACAAACAGTTTTGTAAGTGGAAAAGCAAGTACCATAGTTCAAAAATGGTTGAAATGGTTCTGAGCACTATAGGACGTAACTGCTGTGCTCAGGAGTCCTCTAGAACTTAGAACTACTTAAACCTAACTGACCTAAGGACCGCCTAGAACCGCTCGGCCACTACGGCCGGCAAGTACCATAGTCTATGCTCAATGAGTAAATGTCATCGAGACATCGCTGAAGACAGCACTCAAGGAGACATGTCTGTGGAGAACTGCAATAGATGGCAAAATCGTCAATGAAAAGGAAACTGGAAATGTCTGGCGGGAGACAGGCCAGTGTAGGGTTAAAGGCGATAACGAAGAGGACAACGCTCTGGAGGGAACCCTGAGGCATACCATTTTCCTGGATAAAGGTGTCTGACAAGGCACAACCCACACGTACCTTGAAAACTTGATCTTTTAAAAATTCCTGAAGGAAATAGGGCTTGCGACCATCAAAGTCCCACTTGTAGGGAATATGGAGGATAACAGTCCTCCAACAGGTGTCGTAGGCTTTCTCCAAATCGAAAAACACGGCCACAGTCTGGGATTTCAGCAGAAAACCATTCATGACATGAGCTGACAAAGCGACGAGATGGTCAACTGCAGAATGGCGCACTCGAAATCCACATTGTGCATTGGTTAGTAAATTCTTAGACTCGAGCCAGCATACCAGCCAGGCATGAATCATATGTTCCATCACCTTGCAAACACAGCTGGTGAGATAAAAGGGGCGGTAGATAGAAGGAAGGTTTTTATACTTGCTGGGCTTAGGTATGGGTATTACAGTGGCTTCACGTCAGCACCTGGGAAACGTGCCCTCTGCCCAGATTCGACTGCACGTACGAAGGAGAAAGTGCTTTGCCACAAGAGAAAGGTTCTGCAATAACACCGTCCGACCCTGGAGCGGACGATTCGGCTGAAGTGAGAGCATGATCCAGCTCCCTCATAGTAAAGGCGGCATTGTTGCACTCACGATTCTGAGAAGAGAATAGTATCGCCCAAGCCTCCTCCACACGTTTCCGTCAGAGAAAGGCAAGGTGATACCGGGTGGAGCTCGAAATCTCCGCAGATAGTAGCCGAAGGTGTTGAAGACAGTAATAGGGTCCACTATGACATCATCTTCAACTGTCAGGCTGTAAATTGGGGAATGGACCTTGGTTCCACACAGCCGTCGGAAGTTGGCCCACACGACGGAAGATAGAATGGAACTGTTAAAAGAACTAGTAAAGGAAATCCAGCTAGCATTTTTTCTATCCCTAATAACACAACGACAAGCATTTGTAACGAATGCAGTCTGATGACGGCTAAAAACGCGCAGAGCACACGGGAGGTAGTCGCTCGAGTATGTCTCAGAGAGAACTGACCACCCGAGGCGATGGGCAAGCTGGGCAGTGCAGAATGAGAGGTTCAAATGGCAATAGGTGTGCATGGTGTCTGAAAGGAACGTGGGTGCTCTGGTGCTAAGGCAGATGAGGCTAAGTTTATTGAGAAGATCAACCAAGAAATCATCTCTCTAACAGGTTGTGGGTGATCCCCAAAGGAGATGGTGTACATTAAAGTCACCGAGCAGCAGAAGGTGATGAGGGAGTTGCCCAATAAACTGGAGGAATCCTGTCCTTCAAACGACGGAGGTACAAAGGGAAAAGGTGAAATGAGGAAGGAAAATGAGGATTGCAATAGCTTGCAGCTGAGTAACCAGATAGAGGGGTTGACTATGAACGTCATCCCGGATGAGCAGCGTGACTTCCCATGACATGGAATGCCGTCCTTGAGGAGACGGTCAAAGTGGACCAGGAAGAAATACGAGAGGTCAAAGTGACCGTGAGGATGCAATTTTTTTATTGGAGGCAGAGAACAAGCGGACAATGCGATTCCAAGAGCATCCATAAGTCCTCTCTGTTGGATCTAAAGCAGCGAATATTTCATTGGAGGAGAGTCATGATGAGGAAAGGGTAGGAGGGAAAGAATGAAGAGGCGTCAACTCGGCGGCTGCCGAATGCCAGCCTTCGAAGACTCACTCCTACAGGTCGCAAAGGCTGGCCGATCCCGCTCCACGAGATCTGCAGAGGCGTCAGCATTCTCCCTCTGTCAGTTTGTGGACTCCAGAACAGAAAAACGGTTGGCGGTGCGCACTGGCGACAGTGATGTTGACTGGGAGAGATTATCACGTGGCGACACCGTCTCAGAGGTGTCGAAGGAGAAGACCAGTTGCCTTTGTTTGATTTCTTAGAGCCTTTCTGGTTAAGAGCAAGTCTCAGACTATGTTGGCTGGAGGCACATAAGCAGTCTTCACGGGAGTATTCTTTTTATCCTTTCTGGCCTGCTGGTTGTGTAACACCCTTCGCCACGTGAGGCGAAAGTTTGGCGGCTTGTTGCACTGCTAGAGGAGGAGACAGCGATGCTACCATAACAATGGGCGATTTTACAATGGCGGTGCTGAATTTGAGGTCGCATGTCTGCGTGGCCATGTTCTTCGTGGAGGAAGATGTAGCATGAATAGTACTGTAAGTGCCGGATGGTAGAATGCAGGGTTTCCAACTAGCCAAGGCACTTTTTCCTTTACCCAGATCACCTGACAGCCCACCCCGCTCATCGAGATACAAGGGGCAGTCTCGGGAGGACGCTGCATGGTCGCCATTGCAATTAATACAGCAGGGAGAGGGAGGCAGACAGTTGCTCATGTGATCATCCCTACCACATATTACACATTTGGCTGGGAGTCAACAGGACATTCGAGTGTAGTTGTGACGATAACACCAGTAGCAGTGCATCGGGTTCGAAATGTACACTCTGATTGCGATAACTTCATAGTCTGCTTTGACCTTTGATTGAAGCGCTACACAACCAAACATGAGAAAAAGAGTGCTTGTGGATTAAGGATGCATCAACCTTTTTCATCACCTGATGGACTGCAATTACACCCTGGTCAGAGAGGTAAGTTTGGATTTCCCCCAAGATCAGATCATCGAGCAGTCTAGTGTAAATAACACCATGGGAAGAATTTAGCATTCGATGGGCCTCGATACACACAGGATAGCCATGGACCGAAGCTGCAAGCAGTAGTAGTGCTTGAGAATCAGAATTAGTCTCTGAAAGCGAAGTGTCATTGCATAAACGAGAGCGGATTTCACAGGGCTGGCAATTACACCAACACCTTTCTGAATAATAAAACGGATTTATTGTGGCAAAAGATTGACTGTCTTCAGTAAGTGAAACCACGAGGAACCATGGTGCAGCTGGAAGGTCTTTCAATAGTTATACTCATTCTCTTTACGTTTAGCAGATGTTGACTATGAAGAAGATGATTGGTTATTGCGAGAAAATGCTCCTTGATTGCCAACATCGCCGATAATGCACTCCTTCCAGCTACGGGTCCACCTTAGCTAATTGTTCATACCTCAGGTCACACATCTGAAACACCTGACAGAGGAACCTGTCAGCAATTTAGTAAGGTAGCAGCTCAGGCAATCACCCCTCCCTGGGCCTGGCCTATACTGGTATACTGGGGGAGGGGGGGGGGGAGGTACGTGAAAACCCTACCTGTCGACCCGGGGCTGGGAATTACGCGTTACCCAGTCACCTGTTACACACCGGATGCGTGGGCAGGGCCTTCAGGAGCGCAGAGGAAGGAACAAGAAAAAGAGGAACTTCAAACGCCGAAGTTGAGGTAGGGTAGGAGAAGGGGAACGAAAAAAGAAAAAAACGAACAATAAACAGTGGAGAGACGGTTCTGATGTTGGTTACTGAAAATGTAGAACACATTCCCAAAAACATCCCAGACATGATTCCCAAGGGAGGGGAATAAGAATAGCAAGAGGACAGACTTGCAGCACAAAAGGGAAAACATGATGCAAAGGCTGGGGCGCTGTGGTAGCCAAGCATGAATGCACCATAGAGCAGCGAGCCCCCTGAGTGGGGGAAAATCAGTTGAGGTTTAGTCCAATATATTTTTTGTGGTATTAGTTAATTGTATAGGATGGTAGTAAATGTTGAGGTAAAAGTCATGAGGACTGAAGGTGCAATTGGTTTGTCCTATACTTATAGCCTGGGTTTTGGGCAGGTTGATCTTGAGGAGCCATTGGTTACACCAGGAGGTAAACTGATTGAGGTGGATTTGGGAGGATCGTTCGGATTTCTGGAGACTGGGGTAGAGAGCAAGGAAAACGATGTTATCAGCATACTGAAGGAGGTGGGCTAGTGGAGGTGGTTTGGGCATGTCAGCAGTGTAGAAGAGAGAAAGGGGAGGACAGAATGTAGCATGGGTCATTCCTGGTGCGGAATTGGGGTAGTGTTAATAATGACAAAGGATAGGCGATTAGATAGGAAGGATGCAGTGAGGTCGACATAGTTAATGGGAAGTGAATATGTCTGGAATCTGAAAAGGAGAGCCAGAGGTTGTCATAGACCCTCTAGATTGAGGCAGACAAAAACAGAGGATTTATGAAAGCTGAGCTGGTGGGGTAGGAGATGGGTGAAATGCAGGAGCTGGTCATCAGGAGAAATTCAAACAGAAGTCACACTGGTTATCGAGAAAGAGCTAGTGTTAGGTCAGGTGTTGATGGATGCGTTGAGAGGGCTGGAGGGCATGGATTCAAGGAGTTTTCTAAACACGGAGATGAGACATGGTGTGGGTTTTCCATAGTTGAAGATAGTGTTACGCCTGAGGATAGTATCCCAACGGACAGTAATACGTCGCTCAGATTCTACCTTGGCACCTCTCGGAACTGAACCAGCTATATCAATGAATGACCAGTAGACTGCCAGCTAGGGGAAAGTGCTGAGCGAGTTACAGCAGACACTGAAACTATTGCAGCATGGGGAGAACGACGTAGCGCCCAAGCCTGTGAGCGAAGCATAATGGCATCATGGAAGCAAAGAAATACTGTCATACTAATGAAAAGGCAACGTCCTGTAAGGATGCGTAGGTTACAATGCAACAACAAGTATCCAGGTGCCGAACCACCAGAAAAGAGCCTCTGAAAAGTGAAGTTGTGAAAGTCTGAAGCCACTAGGAGAGCTGACTGCCAGGGAAAACCAGGACACATGAAGTCATTGCCATTTTCATTGCCACACAGGAAGTATCAACTTAAATACCTTACCCTATTTAACGTATACTTCTGATAGGTGAGCGTGGATTGCTGGCTGCCCAGCACATGGTCTCAGACGTTGTGGCATTTGCATCTATCCAGTGAGGGGGAGGCTGTGGATCGACTATTGCATACCTAGATGTCTTAGATCATCTATGGAGCCGTTAGTTCAGGTGGAAAGACACTGCTACTGCCAGATGCACTGCCAAATCTGAGGAAATGCAGACGGGGCACAGAGGCTACTATCACCCTGCAAGCCTGCTGGAGGCTTGATCTACTTGGCCAGAACATTGTCCATCATCCATCTTCGAGAGGGAGGGCAACTGCTGCTGTTCATCCCGTTCCTAAGGCCAACATTGATGTTGCCAGCTACTTTGCCTTAATTCGAGGCTGATAGCTGACTCCTCCGAGCGGGAAACTACTTCAGGTGGACCTGGGGAGGTGATTCCTGAGTGCAAATCTTCAATGTCAATGAGAGCGCTTTGGAGATTGGTACACAGAGTATGAGGCCGCTGGCGTCCAGGGGTCGACGGCCTCCCCATGACGTAACTGCTGCCTCTTTACACTTCACTGTGCTATTGGAACTGTAAGTCGAGCACATAAAAGCCCTATTCTGCTGAGGACGCCGCCACTCTGTCAGCCTGGGTTTGATGAGGCACTTTGAATGACAATCCTGTATGGCTGCTTAATGAATGTGTTATTGCCAATGATATTTTCTTGGTGCTCTCAAGTGTGGCTATGTCCTTGTCACTGCATCCCACATGGCTCTCTCTCAATGACTAGGAGTCTGGGAATGGATCTTGTAATAGTAGTGAAGAGAACAGTAGTATAATGGATTGCAAGAGTGAGTAGAAAGGAGAGGGGACATCCTATTATGTATCAACAGATAGTGCAGTCATGACTGGGGAAAGTGTTGTGCTTTTTTTGAAGTTCTTTATTTATGTCATATGCTGTGACTGGTGTATTTAATTCTGATTGTGATATGTTGTCTATGTATTGGAAGCTGGGAGGAAAGGGTGGGATGGCAGTGTTCAAGCGTTTATGGTTGGTAGGGGACAGGGAGTACTCAAAATGGGGTTCATCAGGGATAGAGAAGTTATCGGAGAAATAGGATGCAAAGCTTTGCTCAGGCTGTTGGGTGGTTGTGAAGAAGTAGGTTGTGAAGGATGGGGTACTGCCAGTGAGTCGATGAAATGCTTTACAGTTCTTGGAAGTTGTAGTGTTGACTTTGGTGCATGTCTGGCGCCAGTCCCAATGTTGATTTTAATAAATTACAGATGTCTTTTTGTATTTGATTGTGGTGTGTGGATGTTCCTCATCATGTCTCTGCAAGAAGGAGTGCTACAAGTGATGTGATTCTTAGAGAAGGTATGGGGCTTGTGGAGAGAAGGTGGGACTATGAGAATATATGGTCTTGATAGGAATGTGGGTGAGTATAGCGAAAGACCAAGTTTGCTCTGGAAAGCACGTGACATGAGAGATTCGTCTGGTTGCTGCAAGGTCAGGGGTGTCTTTCAATCTGACTTTCTATGGATTCCCAGTAGGTATTCCAGTTGGCTTGGAGGTCATCTTGGAGAACTTTTGGATGGAGATTTGAATAGAGTACATGGGGGTGAGCCAATGTGTAGAAGACAGTGAGGACAACAGGTTGATTGTTACTTCCAATTGGACCAATGTTCTGCTGTAACGCATCCAAGGAGATTGGGAGAAATTAGGACAATCGCTCCAGTGGTGTTTGGTGTGTCTTTTGGCGTTACCTTCGACGCCGCTAACTCAAAATGCACCTATTCTCAACGAGTTATCGTCAGCGCAACCTCTGTGTTCCAATGGCTTCTGCAGTGTCCAGCTCGGCCTCCCTGTGAACAGCAAGAGGCTGCAGAAAATAACAACAGGGATATCTCCAGACATGCATCTTTTGTTGCTACTAAAACAACTTTGATAGAAAATACAATTACATTTACAGCTATAATAAAAATGATTTGAAGAATAAAACTAAAAAAAAAATCAAGTAATTCGTAAGGGCAAAAAATTTGAAAGGATATTCTAATCTTAACAAACAACAATTCATCAATCTCATTGAAAATAATAATGTTAATATTAATCATGAAAGCTAAACCAATGATAATTTTTTTTCAAAATCTTCTGCTAGATAAATATCATGGAATTAAAAACTGCCATAAAATTTATCTGTTTATAACTCCATATCTCTATTATAACGAATTTAAAACTAAAACAATTAATAGAAAACTTTCAGCTTTTAAATCTAGAATAATAATCTATGAAATTAATAATAACGATAATATTTTGGAACCAAAAAAATATTCAACAAAATACAGAAGAAATAGTTACTAAGTTTAAAAATATTGTGATGTTAAGGAGAATATTTAAAGTTAATATGACATTTTATCATAGTTTCAAGAAACAGAAAGAAGTACAAGAATTTAGTTTTAAAACAAAAAACCAAGTTTTATTAACACCAATAGATTTTGAAAGCTGTTATTAAAGATCATCAAATAAATAGTTAACTGAAATGGAAGAAATGCACAGGAAAAAGTCAAGTTTGGCTTTATGTTCTACAAATAATTTAGTATGATATGTTAATTAGTAAAAATTCATTTATTGGTTGTTCATATATCGATTTACCAACAGAAATTAAAGATAGTAAAACTGTAATTAATATTACAATAACGACCAAAAATGCTTTACATATAAAAACATCTGCTTTATATCGAACAGACGCTAAGGTAGAAAGAGTTAATAATTGTAAATATAAAAGTCCTGAAATACATGAAATTTTTGAAAAAGAAAAAAATTAATTTTCGTGTAGAATTTATAGACACTGGAAAATCTGAAAGGAAATCAAATATTGCAATTAATGTTTCCCTTATGATAGATATTATCTTTACAAAACCAAAAATAAACGAGAAAAATGTGTTAACCACCATTTAGGTTGGGATGAAAATAAACGAAATTGTTGTTGGATAAGAAGCTTCTCTAGATTAATTAGTACCCAAACAACTATTCGAAAGTGAAAAATTTATCCTCATGACAAACATTTAATATTTTTTAACTGTGACTAAAAATTAGTAACCACACAAATGATTGTAAGGAACAAAAGAAGTAAAAATAAATATGCCTGTACAAGGAGATAAAAATTAAGTTTAAAAATAACAATCATTCATTAAGTATACATTTTGTAATTTATGTCAGAAATTTATTACTAATTATTAGTATTTGTCAGCGAAACTCTGATAAATCTTATAGTAATGCATGTCAAAACATTTACCATTTTCTTTCAGCTATTCTGCAAAATTTTCTAATGGAGGTTATAAACCCTTGTAATACATGTTACTATTGACACCCTAAAAAATTGTAGAAATGTTGAAACAAGAATCTGTAGAAATTTAAGCAATATATAAAGATGTTCCAATAAGAATGACAAATGAAAACAAAACAAATTTAAAAATTCGGAAACTTGTCTTATATGTGAAGAGAAATGTACTGTTATAGAGAAAACACTAAGAGATGATTGTTATTTAATAATAAAATTTTGAGGGGAGGCCCACAAGGATTGAAATGTTAGCTATGAAAATCCTCCTTTTATTCCATTTTATATTCATAATTTAACAAATAATGATGATCATTTGTTTATAAGGAATTAGGAGTATATAGTGTTGAAATAACTACCAAAAATTTCTTTCTTTCAGAAACGTAATGGCAAAATATTATAACTTTAAGACTTATCGACCCATTTAGATTTTTATCATCAAGTGTCGGAAAATTATCTTCTATTCTTAAAAAAGAACAATTTAGAGAAAAATCAAAATATATTGAAGATGAGATATTAGATATAATTATTAAAAAGAAAATGCATTGTGAAGAAAAATTAAAATAAAAATTACCTAAGAAGGAATGTTTTATCCCAAACTTAACAAATCACATATTTTTGATGATGATTATTATCAAGTGAAATTAGTTTGGGAAATAATTAATACTAAAAATTTAGAAGAATACACGAAATTATAATACATCCTATGTTTTAATATTAGCAGACGCTTTTGAAAATTTTAGAGATACTACTATTAAATCTTACAAACTCGATCCAGCTTGGTATTATACAGCTCCACATTTATCTTAAAGGTCTATGTTAAACACGAATAAAATTACATTAGATTTAATAGTCAATTACGCCATGATTTTAATGTTTGAAAGATGAATTTGGGAAGATATTTCCAAAAGAATTTATAGCTAAAGCCAATAATATACAAAAAACTTAATTCTAAAAAAGAATAAAATTATTTAGATCCCAATTATTTAGATCCCTAAATACAGATTTATGTGGTTGGGCAGTCTCAACCTTTACCATACAGTGGTTTCGAATGATTAAATCCAAAATATTTTAATTCTAAAGATATAAAAGAAATATTATAATTATTAATATGGCTGTTTTTTTGAAAGTGATTTGGAATAACCAAAGGAGGTACACGATTTACAAAAAAGTTTACTCTAGCCTAGAAGAAGGAAATAAATTATCAACAATGTTAAAATAAAAAAGAACACATGTTTTACAAGACTTAAACCATGTCTATGTCATGTATTAAAATGAACAAAAAATCACAGAGTCTGAAAATTCAATCAAGTATATTGTGTTTAACACAGAAACGAACAAAAAGACAACTAATGTTTCTGAAAAGGATTTTTATAAGTTTATAAATACTTCTGTTTGTGATCAAATGACAGACAAAATAATAAAATAGTAACATATCCTAAAAATATACAAAACATATTTGTAAATCAAATTATCGGAATACAACATTTTCTGAAAATTTAGTAGCAATCCAAATGAAAGGAACAAGAACATAATTATATTAACAAGTTATATTGGAATTAGTATTTTATACTTTTCGAAAATAATAATGTATGATTCTCATAATGTTACAAAACCAAAATTGGAGAAAATAATGGTTTTGTAATATGGATACTGATTTCTTTATATGTGATATAAGATCTGATGTTTTTATATTTTCACATAAAACCAGTTTTAAACGGATTTGATACAAGTGATTATTCTAAGCATAATATTTATAGTCTACCTCCAGCAAATGAAACAGTTTACAATATTTAAAGAAGAAAACTGGAAAAATTACATTAGAACACATTATTTTAAAATCTTTAATGATCATACACAGAGTAGAAGACAAAGATTTTGAAATATCTTAAGGGGTGAAAAATATGAAGTGAAGAATTGAAATACTTTCAATGATTACAAGAAAAGTGTAAACAGTAAAATAAAACCGAAAAATGGGTTTTATTATGTCTTGCACACGCAAATTTTATGCTGTTGAATGTAATAAAATTGTTTTAGGTGCCAACATCAATAGACGAGATACATTAGAAAATGGGATAGATACTTTACTAGAAGGAGATAACAAATTAAAGAATTAAATCTGAAATAAATATTAAATTATAAAAAATAAATATTTAAAGAACAGGCAATTAAAATTTTTAAAAAGTTTAAATACATGCATATGATGGTTTTTAAGAAATTTTTATTTTTTGAATTACACGTGAGATTTCAGAATTCAAAGAATGTAAAATAAAATTAATTATGATCATTTTTAATAGTTTTAATGCTAAGCGTATTTAGGGTATGTTTTCCAGGCCATTCTAGAAACATATTTTTCACAAATATATTCAACATTTCCACAATATTATTGTTTATATTTTTTGTAAGAAGCATTGGCACACACTTTATGAACATTATTGTTACAATTTCATTATTTTTGGAGGTCCATAGCTGCATTTCAGAATATACCTTTAGAGGAGTATGTTTCTTATTCCAATTATTAACAATTTCTTTTACATGTTTTAAATTATTTTTTGTATCTCTTCATTTTTATACAATCAATACAACTAATTACAGAGAGCAAATTCTATTTTCTATTTTCAGTATCTTTATTAATTCCTTTGCACAGAGGACAAACACATGTATACATGTTTAGACATATACATATTTTTACTATATATATATATATATATATATATATATATATATATATATATATATATATATATATATATATATATATAAATGAAACAGAATGAAATATTAAAGAACTAATGGAAATAAAATTATTTGAAAAAATTTAAACCCCTCCAATTATGAGGACTTAATATGTAACAAAGTCTATATTACTCCTTACACTCCTGAATATCTTCATAAATCAAATATAACAAGGGACATGACTGCGTTCATAAAGAAATAAGGAAGATTTAGTATATAAAATTAAGTTTTTGTTTACATTAATTTTTAATGACTTAAAAATTTTGAAACTATAAAAAATTATCTTTGCCATAATTTGTTTATAACGTTAATTGTTCTTCTGTATATCTGTTCCTCTGATTAAAATAATTTATATAAAAATAAATATTATTATTTAGTGGTTCTTTCATCCTAAGGTATAATTTAAAAGAATTTCGTTCATAGTCTTTAATTAATAATTATTCGAAATTGCTGTTGTGGTCTTCAGTCCAGAGACTGGTTTGATGCAGTTCTCCATGCTACCCTACTCTGTGCAAGCTTCTTCATCTCCCAGTACCTACTGCAACCTACATTAGTGTATTCATCTCTTGGTCTCCCTCTACGATTTTTACCCTCCACACTGCCCTCCAATACCAAATTAGTGAGCCCTGGATGTCTCAGAATATTTACTACCAAACGATCCCTTCTTCTAGTCAAGTTGTGCCACAAATTTCTCTTCTCCCCAATTCTATTCAATACCTCCTCATTAGTTATGTGCTCTACCCATCTAATTTTCAGCATTCTTCTGTTGCACCACATTTCGAAAGTTTCTATTCTCTTCTTGTCTAAACTATTTATCGTCCATTTTTCACTTCCATACATGGCTACACTCCACACATATACTTTCAGAAAAGACTTTCAGACCTTTAAATCTATACTCAATGTTATCAAAATTCCCCTTCTTCAGAATCCCTTTCCATGCCATTACCAGTCTACATTTTATATTTTACTTTGTTAGTTATTTTGTTCCCCAAATAGCAAAACTCAATTACTACTTTAAGTGTCTCATATCCTAATCTAATTCCTTCACCATTACCCGATTTAATTCGACTACATTCCTTTATCCTCGGTTTGCTTTTGTTGATGTTCATCTTATACCCTCCTTTCAAGACACTGTAAATTCCGTTCAACTGCTCTTCCAGGTCCTTTGCTGTCTCTGACACAATTATAATGCCATCGGCGAACGTCAAAGCATTTATTTCTTCTCCATGGATTTTAATTCCTACTCCGAATTTTTCTTTTTTTTCCTTCACTGCTTGCTCAGTATTTAGATTGAATAACATTGGGGATAGGCTATAACCCTGTCTCACTCCCTTCCCAACCACTGCTTCCCTTTCATGATCCTCCACTCTTATAACTGAAATCTGGTATCTGTACAAATTGTAAATAGCATTTTACTCCCTGTATTTTACCACTGCCTCCTTCAGAATTTGAAAGAGAGTATTCCAGTAAACATTGTCATAAGCTTTCTCTAAGTCTACAAATGCTAGAAACGTAGGTTCGAATGTCCTTAATCTATTTTCTAAGATAAGTCATAGAGTCAGTGTTGCCTCATATGTTCCAACATTTGTACAGAATCCAAATTGATCTTTCTGAGGTACGCTTCTACCAGTTTTTCCATTCATCTGTAAAGAAATATTGTTAGCAATTTGCAGCCATGACTTACTTAACTGATAGTTTGGTCATTTTTACATCTGTCAACGCCTGCTTTCTTTGGGATTGGAATTATTATATTCTTCTTGAAGTCTGGGGGTATTTCGCCTGTCTCATTCATCTTGCCCACCAGATGGTAGAGTTTTGTTAGGGCTGGCTCTCCCAAGGCTATCAATAGTTCTAGTGGCATGTTGTCGACTCCAGGGTCCTTGTTTCGACTTAGGTCTTTTAGTGCTCTGTCGAATTATACATGCACTATCGTATCTCCCATTTCATCTTAACCTGTGTCCTCTTCCATTACCATAATATCGCCCTGAAGTACATCGCCCTCTACATGGACCCTCTACTTACTCCTTCCACCCTTCTGCTTTCCCTTCTTTGCTCAGAATTGATTTTACATCTGAGCTCTTGATGTTCATGAAAGTGATTCTCTATTCTCCAAAGGTCTCTCTTTTATTTTCCTGTAGGCAAAGTCTATCTTATCCCTAGTGATATATGCCTCTACATCCTTACATTTGTCCACTAACCATCATTGCTTAGCCATTTTGCACTTCCTGTTGATCTCAGTTTTGAGATGTTTGTATTCCTTTTTGCCTGCTTCATTTACTGCATTTTTATATTTTCTCCTTTCATTAATTAAATTCAATATTTCTTCCATTACCCAAGGATTTCTACTAGGCCTCGTCTTTTTACCTACATGATCCTCTGCTGCCTTTACTATTTCATCTCTCAAAGCTACCCATTCTTCATCTACTGTATTTCTTCCCCCCATTCTTGTCAATCGTTCCCTAATGCTCTCCCTGGAACTCTCTACAACATCTGGTTTAGTAAGTTTATCCAGCTCCCATGTCCTTAAATTCCAACCTTTTTGCAGTCTCTTCAGTTTTAATCTAATACTCATAACAAATAGATTGTGGTCAGAGTCCACATCTGCTCCTTTGATAAATACAGTATGTGGTTGTTCTTTTAAAAGAGGGATCATTTGTGGCTACCTTATATCATTATATATATTTCTATATTTAGTTCTTATAGAATTACTTATGGCATTATCTTTTCCTTTAAACCCAGGTTCATTACTTTTATCAACAATGAAAAATTGTTTATAGATTTGTTGTCTTGTTTACCTTGATTTATAGATTTGTTGTTTTATATATCTAGAATTTTCACCATTTAATAAATAAAAGAATTAGAAAAATCATAATAATTTGCATAAATGATGATTTTTATATTGTAATTTTTTCTTTATTTCCTAACTATTATGTGAATTATGAAAACCAAGCGATTTACCAAAAACTTATCAGCTTTATTTTTAAACATTTTTCTACAGAAAATTTAACTGGAAAATACGTTTTTGTAGTTCTTGTTCATATAAGTTTCCTTGTATCTCTTATCTAATAAAATTTTTTAGTTCGAGTGTAACTAATTTAGTGTAAATAACACTCAGTTTCAAAATTTTTTGTTGCCCAATTGGCTGTGTATCCTAATCAGAAACTTCTTTTCTTTATTTATTTCTACTGTATCTCTCATTTTATATTTTGGTTTATTATTAGATACAACAGTGCCTGTCTTATAATTTTTCCATTAACTTCTATTAGTATCATTATTGCTGTTGAATAAATTGTATTATTATTATTGTTATTATTATTATTATTATTACCTTGAAGAGCAAGTTTTGACACTCTTAACCTTTCAATAACAAGTACTTTCAATTCTGTAAATGTTGAATAATGATTAATATATTTTTAAAAAGTTCTTGAAAATCTTTCCATTAACAATTCGAAGTATTTCTGGTTCTTGAAGCTAAAATTCTTTAAAAGTTCCTAAAACTTTTTTACTTGTTTTACCTCTAATTGGAATAGCCTAGAGAAATTTTGCAAAAATTTCAATAAAAGTCTATAAATATTTATGTCTTTATTGATTTCTGAAATTCCTTTTAAATATCAACTAGATTGGCTTGTCATAAATTATCTACACTGAAGGAAACGATAATTCTTTTAAAATTTTTTGTAAGTGTTTTATGTAATATATTAATAATTTCTTCATAAATATTAGACATCCATATTAAGCAAGCTGCAGCTCATGTAGTATTCTTCTACCATCTCCTACAATTTTTTAACAAATTTACTTCTTTAATAATACAAATTGTACAAAGACCTTCAATTGTTTGTCTCCAATTTTAATTTGTTACCATTTTAGGCTGATACGTTTTAGTTTTTCTACATGTAAAACATCAGATTTGATTATCCACTAATATACATTAAAATTTAATAATTTACTCTTGTCTTCAATTGATCTAAAACAATTCACCAGAGAAAATTGTTTTAAACTTGCTGGAAAACATTTAACAGAATAGTTTAATTCGACTATTAGAAAACTTGATTTATGATTTATTTTTATTGATACAGGGGCAGCCTTAGTAACTTAATTTAATGTCAACCACATTAAAAGATAATTTTTAATTACATTTTGGGCTCTTTTATATCTACCAGTCTCCAACCTTTAAAATCAGTGTCAGTCTCAAATGATATAAAAATTTTGGCTAATTGTTTGTGACAATGTTTTATTACGTTTTTCTATTCTTGGATCACAATTTCTAATTTTTGAATTTTTACTAATTCTTTATTAAAAAGTGATTGTAATGTTAGGGTTTTTTTTCTAATTTTGGTTCTAATGATTGAAAATTTTCCAATTATTATTAGTATTTCATTATAATTCATTTTTATATTACAGTCAAAGATGTTTATTTATCACATTCAAAAATCATTAAATTTATTTTTATTTGATAATAGTTATCACACAATTTTCCACAAACGACCACAAACAAATTCACTACAATTTGTATTTTGTCAGCATTGTAATTTTCCCAAATCATTTACTAGGTTGGTCATTATCTTTCCACCATTTCAATGAAAAACAATTTTTGCATTTTTCGCTTTATAACAACAAATCCAATGAGTACCTCTCTTTGTCATAAATATCTAAATTTACTATTCCAGATCAAAAATTTTAAAGCTGATTAGCAACATCTAATGCAGCACCAGCTGAAGGAAGGTTAGCCTACAGCCAGTCTTACAACTGTGTCCAGATGATTCATTAATTGTAATAACATCTCTAAATATTTAATTCCTTAGCAAGGTTTTCTATATCAAAGTTTGATTATTATTTTTTATATTTTTTAATTATTTTGGAAAATTTTGGAAAATTTTTTGTAGTTTTTCAGTCTGGTTTGTTCCTTCTCATTATTAAATTATAACTCCTTTTTCTTCTAATTCCTTATCACCTTTCTTCTTATCTATTACAACTTGGGTACTGTTGCAGCTCCTCTAGCTAATGTACCAGCAGCAGTTAAATATGTTATTGCCACCAATAACGAAGGAAGAAAACTTCCTCCATTCTTTGTTAATCCAGAGCCATCTTTGCTTTTGTTAGATATTCTACACAGTTTTTCACAACAAAAATCCCTAATGTTATGAGTCAAGTGCTACCTGTTATATTATCTATCTTGCTTTTTTGAACATCAGTTAAAAATTATCAATGCTTGGTTACTGGCTTTAATTTGAATTGCTTTTGGTTTAATTTTGACACTTAGTAGCGAAGAAGATTCGATACAAAATTATTCGTTAAATAGATAAAAATTTAAGAATGAACTTAATAAACCCCAACCATTATCACTAACGCTTATACCTAATTTTCTCTTACCAAACATTATTTCTCTATCTGCAGTAGCCGCAAGGTTTTCTCCTACTGAAAAATCTTCAGCATACATTCTTTCTTTTGCATTAACTGAAATTCTTTATCTGTTTCATCTTTTTATAATTCTTTATTATCACTAATTATAACCAGGAAAATGAAATTATAATGGTAATTAATTAATTAATATGTTAAGTAAATCATTCCCATATTTTCAGATTTCCAAAAAATATGAGGTAAATTACTCAAAAATCTAAGTAAATATGGAATTCCTTTAGGATCATTGAAAATGAAACCATTTAATTTATTTGTTATCGTTTTGGTATTCCTACTTTTTAGTTGTGACTACCTTCTTTCTAGCCAATTCATCTCCATGACTAACTGCCAATCTATCGATTAAATCTCACACAACAATCATACATATGTATATTCCATTGCTTTTATTGTATATTTTTAATTAACCCTTTAGCAATTTCCTCATCTAAAACTCGAGTTTAAATTTACTGATAATTTTGGAAAATAAACTGACAATTTTAATTATCAATTTTTTTGTATTTAATGCTCATACTTGATTTTATTTTATTTCGTTCCTTTTCAGTATAAAATGCTTTTGAATGAAAAATACCCACATAAATTAATAAATCAAAAGAAGTAAATTTTTCATCCAAATCATCCTTAGTAATCAGTTTTAAAGTTAAAAGATTCATTAGTCCATCAGTTCTATCACCAACTGTTTATTTATTTCCAACAAATTGCAATGGTCATTTACCAACAAATTTAAATGTGCTAGCAGGTCTTAAACCAAAAGTTTGACCTTCAACACAGTTAAAACACTGAAAAGCCAAAGAAACTGGTACATCTGTCTAATATCGTTTAGGGCTCCCACGAACACAAAGAAGTGCCGCAACACAATGTGGCATGGACCCTACTAATATCTGAAGTAGTGCTGGAGGGAATTGACACCACGAATCCTACAGAGCTGTCCATAAATCCGTAATGGTATGAGGGGATGGAGGTCTCTTCTCAACAGCACATTGCTAGGCATCCCAGACATGCTCAATAATGTTCATGTCTGAGAAGTTTGGTGGCCAATGGAAGTGTTTAAACTAGAAAACTGTTCCTGGAGCCACTCTGTAGCAGTTCTGGACGTGTGGGTTGTTTAATTGTCCTGCTGCAATTGCCCAAGCCCGTTGGAATGCACAATGGACATGAATGGATGCAGGTTCAAAATGGTTCAAATGGCTCAGTGCATTATGGGACTTAACGTCTGAGATCACGAGTCCCCTAGAATTTAGAACTACTTACACCTAACTAACCTAAGGACATCACACACATCCATGCCCAAAGCAGGATTCGAACCTGCAACCGTAGCGGTCTCGTGGATGCAGGTGATCAGACAAGATGCTTATGTAAGTGTCACCTGTCAGAATCTTATCTAAATGTATCAGCGGTCCCACATCATTCCAACTGCAAACGCCCCACACTGCTACAGAGCCTCCACTAGCTTGAACAGTCCCCTGCTAACATGCAGTGTGCATGGATTCATGAAGTTGTCTCCATATCTATACGTGTCCATCCACTCGATACCATTTCAATGTAGACTCGTCTGACCAGGCAACACGTTTCCAGTCATCAATAGTCCAATGTCGGTGTTGATGGCCCCAGCAAGGCGTAAAGCTTTGTGTTGCGCAGTCATCAAGGGTACACTAGGGGGCCTTTAGCTCCAAAAGCCCATTTCGATTATGTTTCATTCAATGATTCCAATGCTGACACTTGTTGATGGCCCAGCATTGAAATTTGCAGCACTTTGCAGAAGGGTTGCACTTCTGTCATATTAAACGATTATCTTTAGTCGTCATTGGACCTTTTCTAGGAGAATCTTTTTTCAGCCAAAGTGATGTCGGAGATTTGATGTTTTACCGGATTCCTGATGTTTGCAGTACACCCATTAAATGGTCGTACAGGAAAATCCCCACTTTATCACTGCCCCAGAGATGCTCTATTCCATTACTCATGTGCCGACTGTAACATCACGTTCAAACTTCCTCAAATCTTGATAATGTGGCGTTGTAGCAGCAGTAACCGATATGAAAACTGTGACAGATACTTGTGGTCTTACATAGGGGTTGCCAACTGCAGCGCCATATTCTGCCTGTTTACATGTCTCTGAATTAGAATGTGCATGCCTATTCCGTTTCTTTGGCACTTCTTGGATTCTTTCACATATATTGTTTTTTTAACATTTTCTTGCTCTTCATCAAAACATTTTTTTCTTTTTTTAATTTCTACTTCTTTATTTTCTTCGGTGGCTTTCAGTACATTGTCACCTAAACCTATGATTCCTTCTTTTACCGTTTTTATCAAGGCTATAACAGGTTGATCTTTTTAAATTTTCTGTATTCTGTTCCTGGTTGTTTCTCCCAGTTTCTTAAACTCTTATTTTCATTCTTCCTTTTTCCTTCTATTTCATCTAGCATTTTAACAACCTCTGGTTCATATTTTGTCAACATTTATTAAAGAAAAAACATTAATTGTCTGTGTTTTATGTGCTTATATAATGTCAGTGTTTTACATTCTTGTTTAAACGTTTATGTTTCTCAATTATGTCTAACATTTATGTGTAATTTGCTGTTCGACATCTGTATTTCCCTTCATTGGATTTTCTGGTCATATCTATCAAAAAGCATCTGCGCTCATCAAATTTTACATCACCAACTTCAAACACATGTTAAATATGGTTTTAAATTTATATGGTCCTCTCTAAAAACAATTTAAAAATTTAAATTATCTCATACTAATTGTTTTGGTATTTTAGAATATGCCTCAGCTAAATAAAAACAACCTCTTCATTTTGGCGCCCTCTAGTAAAATATTCTCTAACTACATCCTGATTTTTGAGAATAAAATCAATGAATACTGTAACTGAATTATTTTTGCATTCACCTAACAGTATAATTCCAACATTATTTGCAATGAATGTAGTAATATTCCCATAAATTTTATCTCCAATTTCTTTTGACATTATTATAGATTCTGAGAATTTATACTTTTAGTATAAATAAATAATTTTATCCCAATTTAACCTTAATAACGGGAAGACAAAAAGTAAGAAAAATTAAGTACCTTATCCTTCACAATTATATTTGGTAGGTTTTTTAAAGATTATAAGGAAATTATGTGTAAGGATATTTTATTGTAATTTTTATTTTGCACTGTAGCGTAAAATATTTCATTTTTAGCTGGGTTGATTATCATTAAACAGTGTTGAAGATGTGACCACACTTCCCAAGGAAGGAAAAATGGTTGTAGAATCGATGAAACTCCATGTTCCTGTGGTTAAAAATGAACCAGAATATTCACTAAAGCTAGAGCAAAAATACTGGTAAAACCAAAGATTCACACATCTTTCTTTGAAACTGAAACCTTAGAAATTTCTTGATTAAAAGGAAAGGGAAGTTTGAGTTAGATATAACTAACTCCTATAGTTCTGTTGACTTTGGTTATCCATAATTCAGCTTTGTTGTTTCCTAAACAAATCTAAAAAATAATCAGTTAATTGAGTCTTCTTTATTTCATCAGGTAAAATTACAAATTATCTATATAAAGAACAAAAGAAATGAAGTTTCCCCCCAAGAATTGTGGAATCCAGATACTCCAACAATTATCTGAAATCATATGATACTTTCCGAGACTTGTAAATGAGTAACACAATTAAATAGCGATGTTCATGTAAATCCATACAATTTCATAACAAATTATCCCACCTATGTATTAATATGTCTAGGAGAATGAATGTGTTAGCTAAGCAAAAACCGCTTTAAATTCATGTGCTAATTTTTGGTAACAGAATCCCTGATGATACTTCAGCTTATATAATTTTCTATGGGAAAAGGAATTTTTCTTCTGATTCTCAACACAGAATTCCAACTGAAAAAATTTAGGTAAAATTCTGTTGTAAGAATTTAAAAATTGTATTATAACTATTATAAAATGTTATTATTTTCTGTATAGCCCCTTTTCTGTAGATTATACTAGCTTTTTGAATTTTTAAAATCGGTGATATTAGCCTGAGAAATTAACGAAAATCATTCTGCTAAACTGAGCATCTATTTTGTGAATGAGCTGGTAATATTACGGCCAACTAAAGCAGTTTTCTGAGTGTGAGTGGCACAGGAAATGAGATACATATAACACCACAGCTATATATATGAAATTAGAGCGCCATATATTGTCTTGTGCAAACAGCCCAGCGCTAATGTAAGTGGATTCAAATCATGGAATGTTCCTTAGCTGCATTTGTTAATCGAATCCTGCTCAAAGACAGGGTACTTTTAAATAACCCTGGATAGTATATCCCAAGTGTTTATCCACATGAGGCATGAGTTTTTCAAAAAAAAAAAAACTGTTTTAGTGGCAAATTTTTAACTATTTTTTCCTTAAAAGTAGCCAAAACTAGGTAGCTGAAAGTAAAGTGAAGTAATTTTTAAAAATAAAAATTGTGATGAAGCTTAAATTATTTTTTTAAAACTTTGTCACATTTTTAATTTTAAAAAATCTAAATAAATTTTTCTATATATTAATAAAACGATCACCAATGATGAGCTACATTACTGAAGAACTGTTAAGTGAGCTTAATAGTTTCAGTAATGGCTCTACAGAAGGGTTTATTAAATCAATAGAATTGAGGAAAGAATAAACCTTACAGTTTCAAAATCTTTACAATGATACTCACTTTAAGTATGCTCTGCAAAAACTGAAATATTTGCATCCAACGAAAGGTTTGAAGGTAACATATGAAAGGGCTGGAAATTTTTATTTCTTAGATTGTATTGTAGATATGCACTGAGTTGGTGACTCTGAAAATCATAAGTCCACATCAAGCTATATAATTAGATTATTTGAAAATGTTGTATTTTGGAAATCTAAGAAACAAAGAAGTATATAAGATGTCTGTTCTTTTGGACATGTCCAATAGAAAAGACATGATACAAAGGAATTAAAGACATCAGCTGCTAGTGGGCATTGATTTATATCAATGGGGCAAGTTGAAAATTTGTGCTGGACTGGGATTCGAACACAAGTCCGCTCTTTACTAGGCAGTTGTGCTGATCACTACACCATCCAGAAACAGTAGTAACCACAACTGCATAGACTATCCTAGCATGCCTCCTGTCAGACTCAAATTCTCAACTTATACTGCACACTCCTGATGTAGTGCCTCTGCTCATAAGCCTCATACTCGCAGCATCTCACCAATTCCCATAAGAGTTTGAGCTTAGTGTGCATCTAAACTGAATAGATCATTGGTCATCATCTCAGTTACGTATGTGATGTCTGTTCTTTTGGACATGTCCAAAAGAACAGACACCAATTTCATCCAGCAGCCACTATGAATCAAAACACAAAATAAGTAAAGACATTAACTGTCAGCAGCCTTGATTAATATGAATGAGGCAAGTTGAAAATTTATGCTGGGCTGGGGTTCAAACATAGGTCACCAGCTTTCTAGGCAGATCTGCCGATCATTAAACTATGCTGATGTGGTCACCGCAACAGCATGGACTGCCCTAGCATGCCTCCTGTCAGAACCATCGCCTTTAGTGCAGATGCACACACCAAGCTCGAACTCTTACAGAGATAGTCATGATGCTGTGAGTAATGAGGCTAATGAACAGGGGCACTACCTCAGTAGTGTGTGGTAAAAATTGAGAATTTGGCAATGACAGGAGGTGTGCTAGGGTGGTCCATGCAGTTATGGTGGCCACTGTGTCTGGATGGTGTAGCAGACAGCAAATCTGCTTAGCAAGCAGGAGAGACAGGTTCGAATACAGGTCTAGCACAAATTTTCAATTTGCCCCATTGATATTAATCAGTACCCACTGGTGACTAATATCTTTAATTCCTTTGTGTCTTGAAAGAAAGAAATGTTACAAAATCTTTGCTTTTGCTGAGTTTCAAGCATCATCAAAAGCTGTCACTGAGATTAAGTCAATTCTAGATCTTCTAAATAATTTTGATTCAAAGTCTGACAAGACTGTTAAAGTATATGAAGACCAGTCAGAGGCAGACAGTATTGCTAGATATGGGAACCTTACTAAAAATTCAAAGTAATTTGAAGTACACTACTATTTTGTGAATGAATATTATATGAATGGAACTATAGACACTCATAAAGTAGATTCAGAAAGCAATGTAGCAGACATTTTTACCAAATGTTTGAGTAAATATAAATTTGTAAAATTTTTGAAAATGTTGAATGTAAGTTGATTGTAATATAAATGTAAGGAGATGTGGTTGAAATGTGGTACATTTATATTTTTACTGCACAACAGTTGATACATTACTTCCATGCCATGAATGTGTTCATTGTGTATTTGAACTTATCTTGTCTAAATAACTATTCTCAACTCTTCTTATTTTAGCATGTGCGATAAATAACCACAATCTGGGATGTATTCCCATGTAGTATCCACAATTTCAATCAATACTTGACCTCTTAAACTTCTGTTTCTGTAACACTTCTTTGTAATTTTATGAACAAGATTGCTCCTCATACAGTTCAAATAGCAGTGAACCACACGACAACAACAACAACAACAACAACAACAAGACACAACTAAAAATAAGAACAACAACAACACAGAACACAACACACAATGCAGAACACAGAACACATAATTACTAATATGAAAATCAGAATACAGCGATGGTGCTTCGACATTCAGTCATGAGGTGGCAACTGAACGGAGTGTGATGAAACGGAAGTGGCGTAACAAAGTAAAGCGACTTTTAGCATCTAGTGGAATGGCTAAATGTGACGTCACTCGAGTAGCACCACAGGAATCTTGGAGTTTTAATATGCAACTTCGGTGACGCCACTCGAGTAGTGACCAAGGGGCGCCATTTTCATTGCATGTAGAAACCTAGTTATGTTGGGAAGGCAGACAAAAATTGCTCTCTGTGATTACAACACTGAAGTGGAGATGATGCAAACTACCTATATTTGTTCCAAAGAGCATATATATCTATGGGGTTAGTATAGCCTATTGTGCATGTTCTTAATATCAAACCAGGCTACAGTTAGAGTCACAAACGATGTAGGTCGAGATTAAACTCATTTTGCGCACTTACGTCACGCATTCTCCAACAGCCAATGAACGTCAGTAGTGTTCTGGGCGCTCCGCTGTGAATGTCATACCCACTGCGAGCATTAAACGCGGTCGTAGCTAGTTATCTTGTGAACTTTTATTCCATTTGTTGCAAGTTTTCATGGCTCATGGTAGTGGGAACCGACAGATTCTACACAAGTAAGTGAGAGACACAATGTGCAGGATGCATGCTTACATCAAGTGCAAAGCGCATGTATGCATGAATGCAACTGTCACTTGGAAATGGCAGCAATGCATTCCCTGATCGTTTCTCGATCTGCGCGAAGTGCCATCTATGGATTGAACTATAAGTCACGTCATTCCAGGACGACGCTGCTTGTCTACAATTTGTGATAATAGCGAATATTTTCCCTGTTTTATATACGTTTGTGCACGTCTGAGTTTTAGTAACAGCTGTAGCACAGTATTGTCGTTGGTACAAATGTGAAGAGAAGTGTGTGAAAGGAGGACAGTTACTTTTCAGAGGTAAGGACAATAAACGTATAATTGTAAATGTCATTGATATGAGCACTTTATGTGTTGAAAAAAGTCGAGGCACCATATTAAAAAGTCTTGTATTTTAGTGATAACTTCTGTGATAGTATGGGCATGAATTTATGAGAAAAGTGTTACATAAGTTTGCAACTGTGTTTGAGTAAACTGCCAGTCTATGTGTACATATTGGTGCTATGTTAAAATGCAGATAAAATTGATACAGGCCAGCGATCAATTTCCTCGAATTTATACAGGTTCTCAAAACGTTGTGTCTATCTAAGTATTTCTGCATGAGACTGTTTCCGATAGAGTGTCACTGTAATATAATGAGTTACAACCAGTGCTTTTTTTCTAAAAAAAGTTTGAGGGTACTCCGACATTGGATATAAATGCAGCGAAAATTACTTATAACTGACGTATGGGATACCACCCGTCTGCTTTTAGCCATGACGTCATCAACATGATCATGGGAGCGGGACCGTCGAGACATCTATCGGTAGCTCTGCGTTTGAGCGTACGCATATCCGTTTAGTAGTACCATCGCAAACTATTAGCGGGCGAGGGCACTATATGATTGTCGAACTGGCTGCCAGCGATTCAGCTGTCGAGAACGGTTGCCGCAGCTTCGAAATGCTTGAAACAGGCAATGACATCGCTTTTCCCACCAAAAACTGCACTGGTATCGTTCGTATTGTGATTACCAACACGAAAAAGTGAAATAAAAAATCTACGTCCGTGAAATAAATCTTTGGCACTCTTCCAAGTTCTCAACATCGTAAAAAAATTACTTTGTTGACGAAAAAGTTAAGGGGTACGCATCCCCCAGCGTTCCCCGAGAAAAACAGGACTGGTTACAACAGACCGGAGAATAGCAATCAATGCAATAAAAAACGCATAAAAGGTTTGTTGACTGTCACTTCTTTTATTACTCCACTATTCGAACATCAATCTTGTATATTTCTTTTTTATGTCTTGTGTATGGCTTTACTTTTCTGATGAGAGGCAAAAAAGTATTATACTTATATGGATATGGTGTCTGTTCTTTCGGGCATGTCTGAAAGAACAGACACCATTGATGACCTGCAGCCATCTAGAACGAAATTAGAATCATGTATTAATACATTCAGCTGCTGACGGGGGTTGATATATATCAACGGGGATAGGTGAAAATGTGAGCCCTTACCGGATCTCCTGCTTACATGGCAGACACGCTATCCATCTGAGCCACCGAGGCCATAGAGGGTAGTGTGACTGCAGGGATTATCCCACTCACGCCTCCCACAAGACCCACATTCTCACCATATATGTCCACACACTACATTCATAGTGTCCCTACCCAACACACTCATTACTCGTGGAAGACATTCTTTCCAAGTCCCGTAAAAGTTCGGGTAATATGTGTGCATCTGCACAGAAGAAGAAGGTCATGGCTGGTATTGCCAGAACTATATACTTGTGTGGATATGGTGTCTGTTCTTTCAGACATGTCCGAAGTCTAGATCGTTTCCAACTAGAAGGTGGTTCCGTTCCTAACGGCTCGAGGTTCGGAGCCACACCTTCCAACTCGCGAAAACGGCCAGCAGGCGGTGCTGTCGCCCAGACCTAAAGTGCAGAGGAAGATGGCACAAATGTGTGAATCAGTGTATCGCCGGCGAGCCACGTGGCTCATGGCCAAATTCAATTTCTGGTATCAAATCGTTAAGATGTCTATAAAATGCGTGTACAGAGTTTCATGGTACTTCTGAAGGTGATCTGAATGTATGAGTAATAACACTCAAAACACGTCAAGCGGTGCGGGCTAAAATGCGCTGGCCCAAAATCACGTGAGTTGATCCGGAGATGTTGCGGCCAGAATTCTCGTTCTGCGCGTCCGAATGCTCATTCCACAGAATTTTATACCTTATGGTTGGTTTACGGGAAAACCGACTACTAGCGGAACACGAGTGAGCACCGCCGCATGCGACCCCAACCCCGCCGAACGTTGTTTGTTGGCGCTCGTTTACCCTCTATGGAAGTTTTCTCCTTCATAGATGCTCGTTCGCTAGCTTCGTTTTGGTGCAGACCAAGCTGTAAATGCGTCTTTGTGTGCTGTAATTAGTCTCGTAGTATCTTCGCAGGCTCTATGGGACAATTATTGAACAGCACAACAAATAACAGTACAGTCTCGCAAGTACAGAACACCTTTTCTGCTCTTCGTTGATCCATTATGGATCGTGGGACAACGGCTGGTATGAACTTCTTGATGCAATAATTTACCAACTGCCGTATGATTTGTAGAAGTTTATTTTATTTTGTGAACTTCTATGTGCTACCAGTTTCGGCATTACATTGATGCCATCTTCAGGCCCCACTCGTCATAGTCGTAAAATCGCTATACACGGAAGTAGCCATATAACTGGATCCGCGAATCAACCGTCCTGCAACGGCTCTTAGTGGCCAGGCGACACATAAATAAAATAAACTTCTACAAATCATAGGGCTGTTGGTAAATTATTGCAGCAAGGAAAAGCTTTTCTGCTAGTCTGCATTTTTGTTTACAACCATTTTGGCACAGCTAATTCCATTTAATGCCGCGTATATACCGGTTGATCCAAAAGTCAGTATAATTTTGAAAACTTAATAAACCATGGAATAATATAGATAGAGAGGTAAAAATTGACACACATGCTTGGAATGACATGGGGTTTTATTAGAACCAAAAAAAAAGTATTGCTAGACGCATGAAAGATCTCTTACACGCGTCGTTTGGTGATGATCGTATGCTCAGCCGCCATTTTCGTCATGCTTGGCCTCCCAGGACCCCAGACCTCAGTCCATGCGATTATTGGCTTTGGGGTTACCTGAAGTCGCAAGTGTATTGTGATCGACCGACATCTCTAGGGATGCTGAAAGACAACATCCGACGCCAATGCCTCACCATAACTCCGGACATGCTTTACAGTGCTGTTCACAACATTATTCCTCGACTACAGCTATTGTTGAGGAATGATGGTGGACATATTGAGCATTTCCTGTAAAGAACGTCATCTTTGCTTTGTCTTACTTTGTTATGCTAATTATTGCTATTCTGATCAGATGAAGCGCCATCTGCCGGACATTTTTTGAACGTTTGTATTTTTTTGGTTCTAATAAAACCCCATGTCATTCCAAGCATGTGTGTCATCTCCGGCAGTAATTCGCTAGAATACCGCCCTTCGATTGTGCCATTCCAGCACTAATTGAAGCGATAGGTTTTGCAGGTGCCAGCCAGCAAGCAAGCCAGGCAGCCAGCCAGCCCAACAGCGGTCCAACCAGCCAGCAGTGGTCCAGGCTGCAGCCAGCAGCGGTCCTGCCAGCAGCCAGCAGTGGTCCCAGCCAGCAGCGGTCCAGCCAGTGGCAGCAGCAGCAGCGGCAGCAGCGGCGGCGACCCAGTCCGTGGCAGCAGCAGCTGCGGTGTTCCAGCCAGCAGTCGCCAACGCCAGCGCCGGCAGCATGGGACTTCGGCGTCCGTCTTCGTCCGTCCCCGGTTTTCCTCTCTCGTTTTCCATCCTGTACCGTCTTAGTTTCTACCTGTCGTCATGTCAGCCCCCACCACCACATCTGCCACTACTACCACCACTGCCATAGTTTACACTTCGCCCTCCGCCGCCGCCACCACCATTACATGGTGTGCCCAATCGCCCCCCGTCTGTCCATCCCTCCTCTTCTAATTCTCCCTTCACCCTCACTCTTTGTCGCCCCCTCCCCAGCTCCTTCCTCCCGCTCCTCTACCTCTGATCCCTTCCCCTCACTCCCCCAGCCTGTCACTGCAGCTCCAGCTAGGGTAGTGGCCTGACGGGCCACTGCCCATGCCCCGCTCTCGCCGACGCCGTCACCGTCACCATCATCGCTGTCACTGTCACCTTCACCATCTCCATCTCCGGCGCCGACTACTGCATCCACGCTGGGACCTGCCGCTTCCCACCACCTCCCTGTAGCTCCTGTACCTCATATCACCACCCACCCTTCCGCCGCCCTTAAACGCCCTAGTGGCACCCCCACCTCCTCTGCTCCCAAGAAGGCCCCACCCTGTCCTCTTCCCCCCCCCCCAGGATGCCATGGATGTCTCCCCACCTGTCCCTGCTGCTCCGCCTCCTCCTCCTCCCCCCCTCTTTATACAAATAGCTCCTCTCCCATCCTGATCCTTCCCTTCTCGAGGCTCGGAACCTCTCCCACCTCCTCCGCCAACACTTCCCTGGTGCCCCCATCTCACTCCTCACTCCCGCCTCCCCATCACCTGGTTTGGCCCCAACGCCTCCCTCACCCCAGCTCCATCTCCATCTCCCACCCACCAACCCCAACCCCCGCGTTGCCAGCCGACCCTCACCACCGTGATCACTCGACTTAGTCCGGCGATCACACAGGAGGATGTGTTGGCAGAGCTCAAGGCGCATCCCTCACTGGAGGTGTGGGTGGTCCGCCGCATTTTTAACTCCGCCGGCCCCACCCGCCTTATGTGGGTTTTCTCCGAGGACGCCCTCTCCATTGACCGTCTCCTGAAGGAGGGTGCCCTCGTCTTCAACCAGCGATATAAGGTCGACCTCTCCCGTTCCCCTCTTCAATCCTTTCTCTGCCAGAGGTGTCTGCGCTACAACGCACACCCAACAGCTGAGTACCGCGAGGCCCCCACCGGCCCGCATTGCAAGCAAGCGCACTTCCTTCAGCAGTGCCCTAACCTTCAGTCCCCTCCCTCCTGTAATACCTGCAATCTCCCCCATCCCACCTACTCCCAAAAATGTAAAGCCCCACCCCCTCCGACCACTCCTGAACTCACCGTCCCTGTCCGCCCTCTGGACGCCCCCACCCCTCCTGGAAATTCCCTTCGTCCCCCCCCCCCACCGCTGAGGACATCATCAGGTTCCTCACCATTGTCCTGCAACACATCCACCCCTTCCAGCGCCCTCACACCCTCCAACAGGTCTCCTTCGCCGCCCGTTCCGTCTTCCACCTAAAAATGTATGCCACCTACTCCCCTAACCAGGCCCATTTCACCTTCTCCCGTCTCGACACCCTCGTCTAAATCCCTGTCATGGCGCGACAGCACCGTATCCTGTTCAACAACAGCCGTTCCCTTCCCGCCAACAAGAACCTCTTCATGCACACCCTTGCAACCCACCGCATGGATGCCTTCCTCCTCAATGAAACCTTCCTCCAGCCCCACCACACCTTCCACACTTCGACCTACCTTCTCCACCACTCCGATAATCCCCTCCCGATTGCGCGTGGCGGAGTTGCCATTGGTCACCACCGCCAGATCCCGGTTCGGCTCCAACCTATCCTTCCCGACCCCACCGAACACCTGATGCTTAGTCTCTTCTTCCCCGGCCTTACCGTCACCTGCGCCACCATCTATGTCCGCCCTAACGCCCCTATTCCTTTGGACTTAATCTCCCACATTGATTGTACCTTCTCCTCCTACGTGGTCGCCGCCGACCTCAACATCCATAGTCGTTCTGCCACACAGTTACAGCGGTGGCATGGGTTCCTCTCCACCCTCCAAGGCGACCTCATCCCCACTCCACAGCACACCCGCCCTGAATCCAACTCCACTCCCGATGTCATCCTCTCCTCCCCCAACCTCCTTGGCCGCATAGTGGAGGATGTCCTGGACCCCGTTGGTAGTGACCATCCCCCTGTCCTCACCGTTTCAGATGGTCGTCGCCCCCACCCCGACCCTCGTAATGACCCTCCCCCAAAGTATGTCCATGATTATTCCCGTGCTAACTGGAATGCCTACCGGGATACCCTCTCCACCCAGGTCGAAGGCCACCCCTTCACCTACCACCACGCTGACGATGTTACCCATGCCGCCTCCTTTCTCCAGCAGACCTTGTCTGAGGACATGGAGGCCCATGTCCCATCGTCCTACCTTACCCCCACAGGCCGTCCTCCTCCTCCGTGAATCCCGCCGTCTCTACCGTGCCTACCTCCACACATGTGACCGAGACACACTCTGACGCCACCGGCAGCTCCAGTGACATATCCGAAACTTCCTCACGGCTAAGAAACGCTGGGACTGGTGACAGACATGCATCCATTTAAATGCTACCCTACCTATAAACTCGTCGAAGTTCTGGTCAGCCTTCCATTGCCTACTGGAACTAAACCCTCCCCCTACTATCCTCTTCTCCATGATGACCACCCTTTCCCTGACACCCTTAGCAAGGCCAATCACCTTGCCTCCTACCTTTCTGATGTCTTTTCCATCCCCAACGATCCCCAGTTCGATTACTCCCTCTTTCCGGATGTCCGCGATCGAACTGACACCTCTGTCCCTCCCCTCGCACCTGGTTTCCAGTACTTGGACAACAATGCACACACAGAACTCAATGTCCCTATCACTACACAGGATCTCATTGCTACACTCCGCACAAAACGCAA
The DNA here is from genome assembly GCF_023864275.1 of Schistocerca cancellata. NCBI lineage: Eukaryota > Metazoa > Arthropoda > Insecta > Orthoptera > Acrididae > Schistocerca > Schistocerca cancellata. Next base: position 742,870,052 of record NC_064628.1, on the reverse strand, counting down.
CACCGTTGTGTCACCTACCTCCACCTTCGTGAAGCTCCTGTCTCTTTCCTCTCCACCCGGGCCAGGCTCTACAATGTAGTCCTGTCCACCGGCTACTACCCCAACCTGTGGAAAACCTCCCGTATCCTGATGTTCCTTAAACCCGGTAAACTGCCGTCCGCCATCTCCTCCTACCGTCCCATCAGCCTTACCTTGGTCTTCAGCAGGGTCCTGGAATCCATCCTCACCCGACACATCCACCAGCATCTCCACCAGCACCGCCTCCTTCCTGTTACCCAGTGTGGCTTTCGGCTGTCCTGCTTTTCCGATGACCTCCTCCTCCACCTGACTCATCTCCTTTCCGAACAGCTTAATTCCCGTTGCTCCGCAATCTTCCTCTCCCTGGACCTCGAACATGCCTATGACCGCATATGGCATTCCAGTCTCCTCTTCAAGCTCCAAACCTTCGCCCTTCCCATTAACTATGTCCATCTGATCGATTCCTTTCTCTCCCACCGTCCTTCCTACGTCACCATCCATAACACGGATTCCTACACATTTTTTCCCTCCGCTGGTGTGTCCCAAGGCTCCGTCCTCTCCCCCCTTCTGTACCTTTTGTATACGGCGGACATACCGCATCCGTCACCCCCCCGTCCACCTTCTCCAGTTTGCCGATGACACCGCCTTCCTTGCCCTTGCCCCCACCCTGCAGCGTTCCCAACACCTTCTCCAATCCCATCTTGACCAGTTCACCTCTTGGTGCAACCAGTGGTTGCTCAAGGTCAATCACTCCAAAACCCATGCAATCATTGTAGGCAAAACCACCCCTTTCTTCCTCCTCCTCGATTTCTATCTAACCATCTATGGCTGTCCTATCGCCCTCTCCCCCACCCTTAAGTACCTTGGCGTCACCCTCGACCGTCACCTCTCCTGGACGCCCCATCTCCAGACAATCCAAGCCAAGGCACGCTCCCGACTCCGTCTCCTCAAGCTCCTTTCCAGCCATACATGGGGTCTCGACCCCTCCACCATAATCCACACCTATAAATCCCTCACCCGCCCTATCCTCTGTTACGCCCATCCTTCCTGGATCTCTGCCCCCCCTACCTTTTACAACTCCCTTCAGATCCTTGAACGCCATGCTCTCCGCCTCGCCTATCGCATCTGTCTCCCCTCCCCCATGCGGATGCTGTACGACCTCATTCCGTTCCCCCACCTCCTCCTTTTCCTTGAAAGGATACGGATCCTCTAGACCTCCCGTAAACTCGATCCTCCTCACCCGCTTGTCTACCCCATCCTTTTCCAGCCCCGCCCGCTGCCGCACCTGTATTCCCACGTCCCACCTGCTCTCCATCTCTCCACCCTCCTTACCCTCTCCCGAGGTGGCTTCCGCCAGCTCTCCCTCCCTGATGATGCCCTCCTCCCCTCCATCTACCCCTCCTACCAACTTTGATCCTCCCTCCCTCTTCCTGTGTTTGTTACTTTGGACACCCTCCCTCCTTCTCTCCTCCCTTTCCCCCCACTCCTCCCCTGGGCTTCCCTTCCCCTGTCCCTCTACTCCTCCTCCCATCTCCTCTGCCATTGGCATCCTTGTTTCTCCCCTCCCCCCCCCCTCACCCTTCTTTCACTCTTGGCAGGTCCCCGGACTCGCACACAAAAAAATGGTTCAAATGGCTCTGAGCACTATGGGACTTAACTACTGAGGTCATCAGTCCCCTAGAACTTAGAACTACTTAAACCTAACTAACCTAAGGACATCACACACATCCATGCCCGAGGCAGGATTCGAACCTGCGACCGTAGCGGTACTCGCACACATTACGTGGACATTCGCGCTCCGGAGATAATCGCCATCAGTGTCTCGGGTGTGCCGTCGTGTTTTGTGTTCAGTGTTCACCATCGCACTCCATCGTTCACCTATGCCATTGACAATTTCAGTGTTTGTGCGTCGTGTCAACAGTTTGTAGTGTGAATTGTCGTCGAGTGTGAACGGCTCCGTGTTTTTGTACTTATGTGTCTACTGTTTTATTACCCGCCAGTATGTAACTTATGTGTTTTTTCTCATTGTCTATTCTATGGCTGAAGAGCAGCGTAGAATGCTGCTGACAGCCTGCCTGTTGTACAGGTTTTAAAATAACAATAAAGAAAAAAAAAAAACAAGCATGTGTGTCAATTTGTACCTCTCTATCTACATTATTCCGTGATTTATTCAGTTTTCAAATTTATACCGACTTTTTGATCACCCAGTATTAGTGTAGCATGCTTTTTAAGAATTAATTTTTTTTATGTTGTTTCAATTCTTGTTCTGCTTACACATTCTTTAAGTTCCTCTTTTTATGACAGAATTTCCAGAAAATGATTCGAAACATTTGTTGGAGAGTGAATGGTTCACCTCTCGTACGTCCAAGTTTGGGAGCTTTCTATACAAAAAGTCTACAGTGTGATACAGCCTTTCCAGTCTAACAGTTTTTAACGGAACCCAGTAGTATAAACTGCACAAAATTTCTTTTTGGAGGACAGGGTACAATACATTTTGTTTTCTCAGTCCATCTCATTGTATAGGAGCGTACTGGTAACAAGTGTTACTCAAAGTGACACCAGTCGTAGCTATTAATAAGAGATATGTAATACGCTGGCCGTTGGTTCTTGTTGAACTCCGTGGCTGTGTTTGATATACTGTGGGCTGTTGGTGGAGAAGGCAGCCAGCCATAATAACATTTAATTACACCAAAACCGCATATTGCAACAGAGCTATAACTAAATATTTTGAAATATTATACTAAGTTTTATTGGGCATTATGTTTTATTACAAAAACTTTCAATATTACAGTGGAGATGCAAGGTTATTACAACAAACACGATTTAATAAAGATAACTGTTATTTACTGCTGGTAAGTTTACATTCCACTCTTAAAGAAATCCTTCATTTAACCTGGAACCTGTCTCGCATTTGCTAAACGTGAATGTACGAGGGCAGTTCAATAAGTAATGCAACACATTTTTTTTCTGAAACAGGGGTTGTTTTATTCAGCATTGAAATACACCAGGTTATTCCCCAATCTTTTAGCTACACAACACTATTTTTCAACGTAATCTCCATTCAATGCTACGGCCTTACGCCACCTTGACATGAGGGCCTGTATGCCTGCACGGTACCATTCCAATGGTCGACATCGTACTGCATCAATAACTTCTTCATCATCTGCGTAGTGCCTCCCACGGATTGCGTCCTTCATTGGGCCAAACATATGGAAATCCGACGTTGCGAGATCGGGGCTGTAGGGTGCATAAGGAAGAACAGTCCACTGAAGTTTTGTGAGCTCCTCTCGGGTGCGAAGACTTGTGTGAGGTCTTGCGTTGTCATGAAGAAGGAGAAGTTCGTTCAGATTTTTGTGCCTATGAACACGCTACAGTCGTTTCTTCAATTTCTGAAAAGTAGCACAATACACTTCAGAGTTGATCGTTTGACCATGGGGAAGGACATCGAACAGAATAACCCCTTCAGCGTCCCAGAAGACTGTAACCATGACTTTACCGGCTGAGGGTATGGCTTTAAACTTTTTCTTGGTAGGGGAGTGGGTGTGGCGCCACTCCATTGATTGCCGTTTTGTTTCAGGTTCGAAGTGATGAACCCATGTTTCATCACCTGTAACAATCTTTGACAAGAAATTGTCACCCTCAGCCACATGACGAGCAAGCAATTCCGCACAGATGGTTCTCCTTTGCTCTTTATGGTGTTCGGTTAGACAACGAGGGACCCAGCGGGAACAAACCTTTGAATATCCCAACTGGTGAACAATTGTGACAGCACTACCAACAGAGATGTCAAGTTGAGCACTGAGTTGTTTGATGGTGATCCGTCGATCATCTCGAATGAGTGTGTTCGCACGCTCCGCCATTGCAGGAGTCACAGCTGTGCACGGCCGGCCCGCACGCGGGAGATCAGACAGTCTTGCTTGACCTTGCGGCGATGATGACACACGCTTTGTCCAACGACTCACCGTGCTTTTGTCCACTGCCAGATCACCGTAGACATTCTGCAAGCGCCTATGAATATCTGAGATGCCCTGGTTTTCCGCCAAAAGAAACTCGATCACTGCCCGTTGTTTGCAACGCACATCCGTTACAGACGCCATTTTAACAGCTCCGTACAGCGCTGCCACCTGTCGGAAGTCAATGAAACTATACGAGACGACGCGGGAATGTTTGAAAATATTCCACAAGAAATTTCCGGTTTTATTCAACCAAAATTGGCCGAGAAAAAAATGTGTTGCAATACTTATTGAACTGCCCTCGTAGAAAAGGAAAAGGGATATTGTCACAAATTGTCGCAACAGCTTGTATTTCATTATATATTGTGTGTTATCAGCCGATAATTCCATATGTTTGTACGAAATCAGATCTGCTTCATACTACTTAAAAACTAGCAAATATTTCATTATCTTCCGGTACACCAGAAGAAAAAGATCGGCACCTGGCTGAACCACGCGGCACAGCCAACAGTTGTTTACTATAACTGTCAACTCCAGTGACGTCAGAGGTGTGGTACGCATGCAAACAGTTGCGTGAGCAAACCGGGTTATTTGGAAGTGGTACTGTGAAGTTTTGTGTTGTGTGAGTGTGTATTTGTAAGTAAGGAAATGTCGGGAGAATTTAAAACGAACCTATTTCGTGAAGCAGCAAAGATTGGAGCGCAGAAGCATCCGAGAAAGAATACAAAAACTGTTGGGTATGGAACAGCTGGCTTTAGGAACAAGTGGGTATTTCATTACTCGACCTGCGTTAATGTCCCAATTTATTTCCATACGTAGTCTTGTCACTAACAACAAGTGCCGCTATAGAAATTCATGTGTTAATGTACATTACAGATTGATGTATTGGTATATAGGTTAATTGAATAAGGTACGGTTCTATCATAAAAACTGTTATCTGAGCAACTCTGATCGTTTATTGCCACACCCAAAACAGGTGTAAGGTCGATCTTGTTTTCAATGTACTTTGTCCATGAATACGTATCTCCCTAATGCCGTTGAGAAACTTATTCCATGTAGTTCGTGTCTCGTACCAGTTTATTGAGGTTTCCTTCACCCAACAGCTGTGGGCATTAAATTCCCTTATATCCTAACCCATAATTTATAACGTTCGCTTTCCAGTTGTACGAAGGAAATCAATCATATTATGATGACAAAACTAACCTATCAGAGACCATGTAATACCAGTCACCAAATTCTCTCTCTTAAGACATAATAATACACAATATTTTGATGTCATGTGCCCACATGATGTGTAAGGTGTTTGTACCAAGTGGGAAGTTAGGAGACATCACACTTAAAATGTTAAAAAGTCGTTTGCCATCACTACGTCTGGCAAATCTTCATATGCAGAACAATCCTAGTGCAATATGTTTCAAGTTAAACTATATTTAGAAACTGTGATTTTCTGTATTAACTGTTTTGCTACTGGTAAGATGGACGAAAGTATCTTCTTTCATCCCAGCACGTTGACTTACATATAATACTGAAGTAATAGTGGAGCATGAAAGCTTCTGAGTATGCAAAATTCTTTCCCAAATGAATTATAATTGAAACTAGGTTTCTACTTCTGTTGAGATCTCGGCAAACCATTGTATTAAATCAAATATGAATTAATTCTTGTGCCGTGAAGTCCAGTCAAAGAAGGGAAAAAGGGAAAAATTTTGTGTAGTCTCAAATCCTTGTACAGTCGTAATAGAGAGGATAATGAACAACATAGGGAGGGGCGTGGCATTTGTAGGTCACACACTAATGTTTTTCTTGCAGAAATATTTCCCAGTACAACATTAAAGTACTGAAATTTCACACAACACATGTTGCATTCATTTTTTATTCAGGACTAATAGTTACCATGATGTGAGGAGTGGAAAAATCACAGATTATCAGCAATAATGGTTTTAATGCTGTACAGTTGATGTTTATTGTTAAATGAAGCGACTTAAGTACAAATATAAATAGTGTGTAACACATCTAAGTGGGGTATAACTGTATTAAAACTGTGTTCCTGTGGTACAACAAAGTGGAAAGGGGTGGAGGTGGAGAGTTGAAGTGTGAAGGAAGGAAGGTCACTGGATTATTGCCATGCATTTCCCTCCTTTGTAGGTCTGCGAACTGAAATGTGACCAGGCAATTCCCAATTCTCTCTACCACACTACATCACAAAAGGCAACTACAGAGTGTTTCACAAAGTTATACTGATACTGCTGCAGCTCGCCTTATGAATTACTGGTGATGCAGTGTGCAGACATGCCTGGGAATGCTAATTTTTCACAAAATGCGTTAATGCTACATATAATACAGGTAGGAATTACCCGTAATACTAACACAAGCAGGACAGAAGGAGAGAATCTATGTAAATCTGTTCACATTGTTCTACATTGCTAGAGGGTGAACTTATTCTTAGCCATCGTGTATGGCAGCCATAGAATTCTTCTAGGAAAAACTACTCCTCCCCACTAGGAGCACTACTTGCTTTTCAGTTTACAGATGGACTACACATCCCTCAGCATTTCCTGTTCAGTTCTCTCATGTGAGTGTGCAAAACAATGTCACTAAGCTCAGGTTTATATAGTGAAGCTATTTTCAATTTAATTGCAGGCTAGAGCTGCCTACTGTCTACGACACTGAAGAACCTGCCCAAGTGTAACATGTCAATATGTATGCAACCATACGATCATTTCATTTCAACCCCTATTTCATTGTCTCTGCTATCAGTGCTGGAATGCTCTTCACAGTGTGAGTGGTAGCAAATGCAGCATCTGAGACTCAGCTTTCCCAACATCTGAAGAGGCCCAGAGGCACAAACTGGGTCAGTGTTATGAAGTTCCATACAGCAGATTACTGTTCTACATTTGAATGTAAGCAGTCCTATTCTATCACACATACTGATACCAACCCTGCAAGATATACTGCGGAGGTGCACCAATTGACTACAGCACATTTACATTGCTTTACAGTATGCTGTCAACAACAGACAGTAACAAGATGCAACATTTACCAATCCGATTCCTTTTCCACCAACACTATGCAGGTTACTGACATCTTCACACGTAGTTCATTTAACAGTTGCAAATAAGTACTCACTTAATAAACTGAAAGTAACTTCACCATACAAACAGAAGCTCACTGAGGATATACAGTTTGCTTGTAAACTGAAAAGAGAGTAGCACTCATGGTGGGGAAAGTCATCTTTCCTGGTAAATGTACAGGATCATTAAGAATCAATTTCCCATCTAGCAGTGTAGAACACAGTGCTTAGATTTATTTAGAATCCATTCACGTGTAGTTTCTCTTTTGTTAGTGTTAATGCATTTTGTAGAAAATAAACATCCCATGGTCTGCAGCTTGTGGTCTCACAGTAGCGTTCTCACTTCCCAAGCCGGGGGTCCTGGGTTCGATTCCCGGTGGGGTCAGGGATTGTCACCTGCCTCGAAATGTTGTCTTCATCATCATCATCATCATCATCACCATTATTCATCATTCATCCCCATTACGCTCAGAGGAAGGCAATGGCAAACCACCTCCGCTAGGACCTTGCCTAGTACACTAGTGAAGGTCTCCTGCGTCGTCCCCTATGCTCTGTCAAGGAGTATGGGACTTCATCACTCAGCCATGTCTGCACCCTACCTTGCCAGCGAGCTGCAAAAGGGTCGGTATAACTTTATGAAACACCCTGTAGTGGCTTTCTGTGATGTAAAGAGGTGGTGGGGAATTACCTGTTCACTCTTCAGTTCACAGACCTACAAAGAAGAGAAGTATCTGCTCACAATCTAGTAATCTGCCTTCCCTCACCTGTTTGCTTTCTAACCCCTCCAGCCTGTCACGCCACCAGAACACAATTTATCCCTTAATACAGTTCTACTAGACTTGTGAGTGATACACGCGTAATATTTGTTCCTAATCACTTCATTTAACAAAAATTGTCAGTTTCATATAATTAAAACGCTTCATTTTAATAACCTGCAATTTTTCTATCCCCTGCAATATGTGGAAACCATTAGTCTTAGGAAAAAAAATGAATAGGACATTTTTTGTAAAACTTTTAAAGCAGATTAATGTTGCACTGGGAAACATTTTCGTTAGAATAGGGCTTTTCAAGATGTTCAAGAAAAACAAAGTTACCTTTAAACACCCCCCCCCCCTCCCCCTTGCTAACTCCCTACGAGTCAGTATTTTTAGTATGTTGTGCATGACACATACCACTTACAAAAATTTGCAACTTTTATAGTAGTTGCGACACTATACTCACATCTAAATAAAGCAGGGTTCAGTTTGGCCACACAAATATAGGTTTTTTGTGATTTCCCTAAATCGTGTTAAGACACATTTTAGGATGATACTTTGAAAATTACATTACCATTTTCCATTCCTATTCATGTTCGATTGGAGCTTGTCACCAGTTTCTAGATATTATTACTATTGATAGTGTGTTAATCCTAGTCTTCCTTTGTTTGTTTCTTTCCTCTGGGAATCTTTCCAGCCATGGCAGGCTGTGAACCTTGCAGAACTAGCACTTCTGTAAGCAAGGTTCGCAGGAGAGCTTCTGTGAAGTTTGGAAGCTAGGGGATGAGGTACTGGCAGAATAGAAGCTGTGAGGACGGGTTGTGCTTGATTAGCTCAGTCGGTATAGCACATGTCCGTAAAAGGCAAAGGTCCTGAGTTCGAGTCCTGGTCTGGCACACAGTTTTAATGTGTCAGGAAGTTTCATATCAGTGCACACTTCACTGTAGAGTGTAATTTCATTTGGGAATCCTTTTACTGTCTGGGCTACTCATGCATGAACTGTGACCATTCTTCTTAGCTTCCTATTTTCCAAGTGCCACAGAAGGTCTCCTTTGTACCTTGGAGTACTAAAAGCAGTGACTGACGAGATTCTAGGGTTGAGTCCTGGCCTGGCATACAATTTTAATCTACCACAAGTTTCTAAACAGCACACACTCTGCTACACAGTAAAATATTCATGCTGCAGTGTTTAATTTGTGTGTCACAGAAGCAGATTTGTGTCAAAATAACACATCAATTCATTAAACAGACAGTGGCAGAGATTTTTTGCAACATTGCCCTCAGTGAAGACTCTAACATGTCATTCTCTCTTTTTTCCATTTACATCAACACTTCAGTATGCAATTTCCCATTTTGTTTATGGAAACTGGATTCTTCATTGTCTGGTGCCTGTGAGACATCTGATCATGAAAAAACTTCAATGAAACATGTTATGGCATTACAGAAGCACCCAATTCTGCTACAATAGTTATTGAAGGCAGTGAGCATTGCTTTCTTGACTGATGAATGCGTTTCATTCAACATCTCTCCATCTATAGCCCTACATTTTGTTTTACCTATTACACAGTAATCTCTGTTTCTTTAAAAGTTTCTCTTCAGTGACTGGATACTATGGAGGATCCCTCTCATTATGAACTGCAAACAATCTAAGAGGACTGCACAGATTGTCTCCTAAGTCATTTACATGGATTAGGAAGAGCAGAGGGCCTATAAAACTTCCTTGGGAAATTCGAGATCATGAATCCAGTCACACAACTGAGACAGTTTTCCACAGGCAACCAATTTGATTGAAAGTTGCTTGTGAGGAGCAGTACCAAAAAGCTTTCTGGAAATTTAGAAGCAGAGACTCAATTTGAGAATCCCTATTGATAGTACTCATTACTCAGGGTGTTTCACAAGAACAATATTTTCTGAATCCATGCTGATTGCTTGTCAGTAGGATATTTTGTATGAGGTTATTCATAATGTTTGAACACAATATATGCTCCAAAATCATGCAAATAGACGTCAGTGATATGGGTGTGTAATTCAGCAGATTACTCCTATTTTCTTGCTTGAGTATTTGTGTGACCTGTGCAACTTTCCTGTCTTTAGGCTTGACTCTTTCATTGAGTGAGCAGTTGTGTATGGGTGCTAAGTACGAGCTACTATATCAGCATACTCTGAAAGGAGCTGATTGGTATACAATCTGGACCAGAAGACTTGCCTTTATTAAGTGATTTAAGAGGCTACAGCACACCAAGGATATCTACTTCTAAGTTATGTTGTGGAAAACCATGTTTATTAACTTCTCTTTATTGGCACTGTCACTGGTAACATTACCATTCCTATTGTGCAGTGAAGGAATTGGTTGTGTCCTGCCACTGGTATACTTAATATACAACCAGGATATCTTTGCCCCCTGCGGTATTGGGGTCTAGAATAGACGTGTGGTTAATCTGTGCATATCATAAGAGGTGACTAATAGGAGTGTTTTTGTTTGGTCATGTTTTTACCTTGGTATTTTGACTATTCTTTCTACTTCTGAAGGTTTTTGCTCTTTTCACTTTTTTTACACTTTTTAAGTTCGGCGCAACGGCTGGAGAGACCTCTAGTGGTAATCAAGGTCCATGCTGTCTGGTGCGGATTCGAAACCCAGGACGCTCGATACCAGAGACACTGTATGATAGAGAGCCGTGTGCAAGGAAGGCCAGCAGGCAGTGCTCAATAAGGTGTTTCGAGGCCAGGAAATGAGGACGGTAATTACTGTAAGCAGACACTTCAGTGAAGTGTGCTGCAAACATTGGGCAGTATAAGAGGAAGAGTGCAGATGTTACCACTGACAAGGGTGCCACAAACTGCCATGAGTAATGGAATGGCTGCAAACATGGCAGAGTTTAGTCCTTACCTGGTATGATGGGGTGTGGGATTGCGTGGATGATACATATTACTCCTAACACTCCTGCTTCCTTTTCTTTACTAAAAACTGCACTTTCGTCTAGAGTCTCTTGAATGCTATTAAATTATCCATACTGTGATGGTGCTTGTGCCGTTGAAGTGCCCTGCAGTATTCCCCGATAACTGTGGCTATATCTTCAGACTACGATGGCACAAGCAGCCACCAGGAAGAGTTGGAGGAGTAGGGTTTCATTGCTGTTGCAGCATGAATAATAGTGTTGATGGTATTTTGCACCACTTTGTCAGTATCTGTCGTATGACTGGCTGCAAAAGTGGCTGTAGAGGAGAAAGCCTGCCAGTCAGTTTTCTGAAGCAACCGACATGGAACATGTTCCAGATGTCTGTGGGTGGAGAGGGAGAGAACAATAGGAAAATGATCACTGTTACAAAGATCACCATGGATGCACCATTGAATCAGGGGTAAAATACATGGGCTGCAAACTGTGAACCACACTGAAGTGTGTTTAAGTTCCAGTGTTGAGTAGGCAGATGTCCAATTCTGAAAGGAGACACACCAATGGCCACAGCCTCTACTGCAGTGGTATGGGGCACCTACTCACTGGAAGTATCATAGCGTATGAGGGTACAGATCTTATCAGACGCTCTCTCAATATTTCTGCGATTAGTAAGGTTTTTAGTTTTCAAGAGCAAGGAAGTGCTATGCCAATTACAGAGCAATTAGCCATTAAATGATGGAGTTTGGTCAGATGGCGATAGCAGCAATTACAGTTCCATTGAAGGAGCACTGGAGTCAGGTCTGGGAAAGTGACGAATAGAAAGGATGGGTGTGATTACTTTGCTACCAGGTTATAGTCTATCTGATTGTGTGATCCGTCAGTGTGCATAGGCTCAACCTCTGTAGGGACGAGAATCATAAAATCCAAAGCCTCAGGAAGCAGTTTATCTATCTGCATATCCTTCTTTGGTGAGACTTTGATTTCTGTGAAGGTTTCCCCATTTTATATTCCAGGAGCAAAGAGGCCTGTACTTTTCTGCACCCAACAACCTGTGGCTGCTGTTCCTTGTCTTGAGAGGGGGGCACCTTGACAGGTGTCCTTGTCCCTGATGACGCCATAGGACAACTAGGCATCTCTGACCACACCAACAGTGGGGGAACCACCAGTAATATAGGAGTAGGTTGAGAGAGCTGACATTCCCTTCCCCAACTGTAGAGCAGGCCCTGGAATATGACCAGGGCCAAGAGGTGCCGTGAGAGAACTGTCATCGCAGGAAGTATGGACTGTGACACAACATTTGCAAACTTTGAGTACATATTGGTGAGATGAAGTCTTTCAAACTTTTTCTTTGCATTTTGATAGACAGGCAGTCAAGCGTTTTATACTCTTGCACTTTCTTCTCCCTCTTGAACACTGAACACTGTGGTGAACCAGGAGGGTGTGGTTTTGGACAGTTGAAACACTGAGGTGGTTGGTCCACAAGGGTTGCCCTCTCGTGACATCCATATACGTGCCCTACAGACAGCCCATTTAGAACAACAGGAGGACATGTGTCCCAACCTTCGGCACCTAAAACATCAGAGAAGACAAATAGGGCATGACATCACACCTATAAACCTGACTTTAGCCTTCTCAGACAAAATGTTGCCTTTGAAGGTTAGCATAAAAGCTCCAGTGTCCACTCTATTATCATTTGGTCCCCTCTGGAAGCGCAGAACAAAATGGACTCCACACTGTGCCAGATTAGTATGCAGCTCTCCATCAGTTAGTAGTGCTAGATCCCAATGGAAGATAACACCTTGAATTCTACTGAGCTTGATATGAGCAGAAATGGTGACTGGTATATCTCCTTTCTTGACACAGGTCTGATGTCTCCTTTACTGGTTGGCACACAATATTTGATCAGAAAAGCTCCATTTTTCATTTTCTTTATTGCAACAACCTCCCCAAAACTGATCTTCAATGTTTTAATTGGAAAACAGTGGCTTCGTTTTAGCAAAAGATCTACCATCAGTTCAGGAGCAAACCAAGAACTCGGCAAATTGTCCACTTCCATTTCTCCTCACCTGGCTCTCATCATCTTGAGGCACAGTTAAAGACAGAAATGCAATAGGATTGTAAACCTCTCCACTAAATCTCTTTTCCTGGCTGTTGAGACAGCAGTGGACAGTTATTGCACCACAGTAAGGTGCCCTTCCTCAATTTCTGTACAAATTGGAATGTGGAAGTCAAACCCAAAAAGGGAACCAGAATTTAAAAATCCAAAAAATGTGGGCGAAAAAGCATTCAAAAAGAGCGAAAACCTTCAGAGGTAGAAGGAATAATCAAAATACCGAGATAAAAACATGACCAAATAGAAAGACTCCTATCACTCGCCTCTTACGACATGCAAATTATAGCCGCAGGTCTATTCTAGCTCCCGACACTGCGGGGAGGGGGCAAAGATATTCTGGTTGTATATGAAGTATACCATTTGCAGGAAACATCAATAAGATTGATCCATTTCATCATGGCTCATTTCCCCAACGCCACTCACTTTGATTGGAGGTTCTCCGCATGGGCGCCACCCTGCCGAGGCAAAGACCTCCTGGCACAGTAGCCATTGCCCCTGGCCCGCGTATAATGTGAGGGTGCCACAATTGAGCACGTGATCCCAGTGGCCAATAGCAACATACTATATCAGGTATTTAAGTGCCTGCCTCTCACTCCGCAGGCAGTCTGATATTTGCGTTAGTCTATCGACATCTCGCCTACAGACAGTGTGTTTACTTGGTTTCCGTGTACGAGTGGACGTTGTGGATTCGTCAGTTTTCGCTTGTGACCCCATTGTTATTTGCATGTTGTTGTTTGTTAGGTCTTGCTCGGTCGTCCGTCGTTGCTTGTGTCTGTCCTTCCCCGTTCGTTTTGTTTGTTGACGGGCCGCTCCCATTTGGTCCCGCCGTGCTTTCGTTCTCGGCAACCCCACGACCGGAACGGTCGCAGTTACAATAGTGTCCCTTTAAGCGAACATGGGAGCCCTACAGTGTTTTGGCCAAGTGTTGAGATACGACCCCTGGACCTGATAAAGTCCACACCCAAATGCTCAAACATCTTCGTGCCGACATCATGAAAAATATCCTTAGGCTTTTTAATTCTATATGACAGGAAGGATAATTTCCCTCTCAATGATGGGAAGGTATCCCCGTTCTGAAACTGGGAAAGGACCCACATATTTTAACTAACTACCGGCTAATCATTCTGATGAATGGGATGTGTGAGCTATTTGAATGAATGGTTAGCCGCTATCTACGTTGGTACCTTGAAGCTCGAGGACATATGTCACAATTCCATAGTGACTTTTGGACTTTCCGGTCCACCACAGATCAGTTGGTTCACATGGAATCTGCAGTGCACAATGCTTTCATGCATCACCAACATCTGATTGCTATGTTCTTTGACCTACAGAAAGCATATGATTCCACCTGGTGACATAACATCTTATGTTCATTTCATGAGTGGGTTTCAGGGGCAGTTTTCTCATTTTTATCCAGAATTTCCTCTCTCTCTGACTTTTTCAGGTCTGGATAGGTTCTACTCTCAGTAACCAATGTGTATTGTGAACTTGAGTCCCTCATGGATCGATTCTGAGTGGAATGTTATTTGCTATCACCAATGCTGTGGGCCCAACAGTTTCTCCTTTGCTGTATGTGGATGATTTTTGCCTGTACTGTGCCTCTGCAACACTGCACATCACTGAGCATCAACTTCAGGGGCTGTCTGGAGAGTACATGACTGGACCTGAATCTCAGTTGTCAATTTTCTCATGCAAAATAATGAGTTGTGCATTTTTGGTGACTCCGGAATGTGTACCTGCATTCAGAAATTTATTTTGATGACCAATTACTTGAAGTCATTGCAACTTTTTAATTCTTAGGTATTTTATTTGACAACAAGCTAACTTGGCTGTCACATGTTCTCTGGTTGAAAGCAACATGTACGAAGAAGCTAAATGCTCTCTGTTTTCTTAGTAACTCCTTGTGGAGGTGGACCGCATAGTTCTTCTGAGATTTTACAAAGCACTGATTTTACCCCATGTGGGCTAAGGATGTATTGCCTATGAGTTGGCAGCACCATCCATACTGAGCTTGGTGGACCCTGTTCACCACACTGGTGTGCGTTTGGCAACAGGGGCCTTCCGTACGAGCGCTGACAGCCTCCTGACGGAAGCCAGTGACCCACTTCTGCGATTTAGATGACAGCAGCTTCTGGCAAATTATGCAGTCACAATCTATCAGATGCCTACTCACGCATATCACTCATTCTGTTTCATAACCAACAGTTCAAATTGTTTTGGCCTCAAGAAGGATGCTGATCTTACCCTTCTTCGACACCTGTTTGTTCGATCCTCCGTGACTATTCTAATTTGGTATGCATCTACATGGGTGGATTGAAAGTCAATGACAGCATTAGTTATGCTATTGCACGTGCAGTGGGACATGAGAAGCACTCTCTGCCGAGTGTCAGCAATGTATGCACTACAGAATTGGTTGCCATATCTGAGGCTTTGCGGTACATCAAATTCCTGGCCATGACAAACTTTGATCTGTAGCAATTCCATGAGCTGCTTAAAAGACATATCCCTACTCTATCCCAAAAATCTTTTGGTTGCTAACATCAAGGATCTATTGGTTGACCTCTGCAGCTCTGGAAAGATAGTGACCTCCACATGGACATGGAGCCACATAAGCATTCCAGGAAAAGGATTCCCTGACTGTCTAGCTAAAGACGCAACTGCAGAAAATCAGATTGACATCGAAATGCTGGGCACCAACATACGATTACAGCTTCGATGCAATGTTTTGAGGGTCTGGGAATTGGAATGGCAGGCTACTACGACCCAAAACAAGTTGAGAGCATGGCATACATCATTCCAAGCCTCTTGGAAAGATGCCATTATGTTGTGCCGACTATGCGTTGCCCACACAAAACTCACCCGCAAGTACTTTCTGTGTTCGGAGGATCCTCTTCACTGGAGCTGAAGTAGTCCACTGACAACAGTGCATCTTCTTGTTGAGTGCATTCTGCTGGCCACTCTGTGACACACTCTCAGCTTGCCTTCGTTACTACCTCAGATGCTTACAAATGCTGGAACAACCACTACCAAAGTGTTACATTTCGTGAAGGAGAGTGGATTTTACACTAAACTATAATACTCCTCTACTTTCAGTCCCCCCAGGGGATGCACAACTCTTTTGTGGATACGTGTGTGGCAAGCATGGGGCCCTGAGCTAGTGCAGTTCTCCTTCCTTTCCGGGCTGCCCTACCCCCCTTCCCCATCCCTCCTCATCGCCAGTCCTCCCCCCCCCCCCTCCCCCCGCCTCCCTTACGTCCCCTTCACACTCCCTCTTCTTGGGAGTAATGTATCGAGCCTTCGTCCAGAGACAGAAGTTTGAAAACTCCTGGATCCTGTTTCCTTTGTTTTTTCTCCATCCTCATGCTTTCTTCCTCTACTGGTCTTTCCCTATGTTCACTCTATGGCTCTGTTAAGGACATTGTTTACCATTTCTTCTGTTGCTGCATGTATGCACATTATTATTGGAGTGATTACAGTATTCTGCGAAAAGAACTATCTCTGCTTGTTTTATATTAGATGGAAGATCATTCACATATATGAAGAACAATGGTGGACCTAAGATTGAGCCTTGGAGAACTGCATATGTGATTTCTCCCTTGATTACATTGATTGAATTACTAAGTATAACTTTCTGCATTCTTTTAGTTAGATACAACATTATCCATCAATTCAATGAAACTACAGTTTATCTAGGAGAATACTGTGACTCATGCAGTCAGATGCCTTAGACAGGACACAGAAAACACTAACTAGCATTATTCTATTGTTTAATTCTTGTATGATTTGATGAGTGAACATGTAAATGGTATTCTCAATAGAACAACTCTTCTTAAATCCAAATTGTGATTTGCTGAGGATATTATTTTGCTTGGCTTAGATACTGTTCTAGAATAGGTCACCTTCTCCAAAACTTTGGAAAATGATGTCAGCAGTGGAACAGCTTGGTAATTATTGACAGCTTTCCTATCACCTTTCTTTTAGGTTCAAGAGGCTGTAGATTGCAGTAGTTATGCAAAGTTGAAAACACTTGCACCGGATAGACTAGTGTGGAGAGCTGCATCAAACTGGTTTTCATACTGGAAACAACAACAACAGCAACAATGATAACAGATCTGTTTCTCCTACAGGTTTAGACATGCTGCCAATATCTCTTGAACTCCTTCAAATGTGATTTTATCTCTCCATCTGAGTCCCACTCTGTTTTCTGGGTTCTTGTTACACTCTGAATTCGTTGGTAGTTTTGTACGATGTTTCTGAATACAACCTTTTCGCAGCTTTGTTTTCTGGTGTATTAGTTTGTTGTGGATCCTCTTTAGGGTTTTGTAAACATCACAGATTTTTTTTCTTTGGGATTATGAAGTCCAGGTCTTCTCATTAAGCTAGTCCATTCTGTATATGTGCCAACAAACAGTGTTGTTTCTTTTTAAGTGATGTTTTTGGTGTACAATTCTTTATTGAGTCTTAATTATATCTTTCCATTTAACCATCTGGGAACCCCATTTTATTATTACTTTTTCAATGATTTGTGTTCCTTTTTAATCAGTCAGTTGATTGATCCCTTAGTGCTCATAGTCAAGGTTTCTGATATGTGGATTCCTATTGTTTTGAAAACTTCCTATGTATCTTATCTTTCTAATATTGACTCAAGTGCTAAGTGCTTCATGTTGTATAAGTTATTTGTCAGATGACAGTCCCAGTTTAATTTTATTTAATATTCTATTATTGATTGCTTCCTGCTCCAGCCCTTTTTCTGGAACCAGTCCATCTATATATCTGACTTTATTGCCCCATTCAGTTTATCTCTGGTCAATATTGTTTCAGTTTGATTCATTATTGAAGTTTGAAATATATTTGTTGTGATATTTAAGGAAACCTGTAGACTTACTCTTTCATCTGCTTCCTTGTGTCACTGAAGCATTTTAAATTCTGACTAGGTATTGTTACTTAAGACTTCTATGTAGATGTATACTGTTTTGGCTTTGGGTCCAGCCTAAGTTGATCCTCTGTGTGTTGACTCAGTATTTAATGCCAGTCTTCAATAACATTTTCCAAAACGCAACTGAAGAGAAGTGAAGAAAATTTATCACTTTGTCTGCTAGTCTTGATCTCAAATGCTCCTGAGATATTTTTTGTGAATGTCACATTTGATGCAGTGTTCATGCAGATCTCTTGTATTAGGTTCCTGGATGTGTCACCCTCTCCATACTCTTCCAAAATATTAAATACTTATCCTCAGTTTATTGAGTCATACACTTTCTTGAAATTAACAAATATAAGCCTCTGCCCTCATTAAAGCTGCCAGAAGAAAAAGAGGGGGGAATTAGACACATAGTTTGAGCTTTAAGTGCTCTGAATGATCATGAACATCTATGTATTTCTTATTATGCACTTTTGTTGGAGAGTCATCGGGAGTTGTAGAAGTAACTTCAGGTGTGTCCCAGAAAAGTGTGATGGGACCATTGCTGCATATATTGTACAATAGTCACCTGGCACACAATGTTAAGACATTTTGCAGATGATGCTGTTATCTATAATGAAGCAGTGTATGAAACGGTATACAGATATTCATTTTGATGACATTTCAGAATGATACAAAGATTTGCAACTCAGCTTAAATGTTCAGAAATGTAAAACAGTGCACTTTACAAAATGCAAAAACATAGTACCCCATGACTGCAATATCAGTAAGTCACATTTGGAATCAGTTACTTCACCCAGAAATGAAATTGCTGACAAATACTCATGCAACCCATCCTAGAATATATTTCAAGTGTGTGTGACTCATACCATATAGGTGTAGTTGGGGACGTTGAATGTATATCACTCAGCATGAATGATAACATGTTTGTTAGACACAAGGTAGAGAGTCGTGGAAACTCTGAATAACCTGAACTGGTAGTTGCTTGAAGATGACACCAACTATCCTGCAAAAACCATTTTAACAATGTACCAAAAACCAGTGTTAAGTGAGGAATCTGGTAATATAAGACAACTGCCTATGTGTTGCTTTCATAGTGACTGCGGAGATACACTTAGGTTAATAATGCACGCATAGCCAGTGCTCTATATGCAAATGGAATGGGATGAATTGCTAATACATGGTACAATCTGAAGCACCCATGCCGTGCACTTCAGTGGCTTCCAGATTATGGATGTAGATGTAGCTCGAGATATAGACCTTTGGTTCTTGTCTTTTTATCCTCCTTTATACTATGTATTACGCACACAGCATTTCTTGGTAAAACTGAAATTCGTCCAGTGGAATCCCTGTCTGTGCCTGTATTGTTTCACCCTCATGTTTTTTGTACCTTTGCCTTTTTCTTCCCCATCTTGGCTTTGAGTGGGCGATGTCTGTGGGGCATTTTTCTATTTATAATTCTCTTAATACCTTCCCTGTCTTAGCCAGAATTATCTGTTTCCAGAACTTGATATTATTCTCTCGTCCAACTTAACTCCAGACAAAAATGACCACAAAGAGAGAGAGAGAGAGAGAGAGAGAGAGAGAGAGAGAGAGAGAGAGAGAATGCATGCATGAGTGCAGCACATTCATAGGATGATATTATTCCTGAACAATGATACACTACAAGTATTTTTTTTTGTTTTTTGTTATTGGTTTAGAGGGATGCGTGTGTGACAAAGCCAATACTGCTGAAGCAGATGTGTATTTTGCACAGTGGGTCAAACTGAAGTGCTCCCTTCTCTTGCAGTAATATGATCAGGTTTCTTCTTCTGGTATATCTATCAGTATTCTTTTTATACTTAAAAAACACATTGAGTGAGTGTGGTTATGTAGAAAATCTTTGTGTTAGCAAAATTTCCAGTGATTGTACCATGTACTTTAGATACTTGCAACCTGTCCTGTAATTTTGTGTGTGTTGCTGTGTTTCAGATCCACAATAATCTTATATATTGTCATATTCTTTTGTGGCTATTTTCTGTAGACTATGAATTAGCTGTTTATAATAATCCTACATCTTCTTTCTTTCTGCTCCGTAGTAACATTTTTAGATTTGTATTCTGTAATTTTCATGACCAAGGGGAACAACACATTATGATTGTTGTGCCCAAGTAGCTGATAACAGTGGAACTTTATTGAGTATGATAAACAAAATACTATAAACAGAATCCTAGAACGTGAGTTGACACTACTCAGTTCAGTCTGATAGTTAACTGCTGAAGCACTGCAATGTCCTAGCAGGTAAGCACTGACATTGCACAGGAATGTCCTAGCAATTCATAACTGACATTGCGCAAAGTTTTTCGTCCATGTCCAGTGAGACAGTGAGCTCTGAGATGAAGTCCTGCAAAGCAATGAGCTGTGGTGGACTCCAACTGATGGACTGCTAAGGATGGCTAATTTAGAGCAGGGAGTACAGAGGACACTCAGTGGAGGAAATCTGACTGATGGACGTCTAGGCGCAGACGACATAGAGCCGAGAGCATAGAGCACACTTGGTGAAAGAACTCCAATTGAGAAACTACTAAGTGCATTCGGCGTAAAGCCCGGAGTGTGAAATGCCCGCAGAACAGTTGGATGGTGACCTGAATTCTCATATAGCAGAAGGATAATGATGGAGGCAAGTGACTCAGGGAAGTGAATTCTTGCAACAGTGGCAGTGCTGTTTAGGGCAATTCTTAAGCCTCTGGCAGCAAGGCTAGTGCCACACCGTACCATGGCAGCTGGTGGATGTTTAGTTATAAACGACTCGATTCGAAATGACCTGATTTATTTGTGTGTTGCTGCAGATTGTTTTCGTCTGAGCTCCAGAGGAAGTCTTGTTAGTGGGACGAGCTGAGGCATCCTGCAGTACTCAACCATGTGTGGTTTCTACATCTAAATCTACATCCATACTCCGCAAGCCACCTGACGGTGTGTGGCGTAGGGTAGCTTGAGTACCTCTATCGGTTCTCCCTTCTATTCCAGTCTCGTATTGTTCGTGGAAAGAAGGATTGTCGGTATGCCTCTGTGTGGGCTCTAATCTCTCTGATTTTATCCTCATGGTCTCTTCGCAAGATATACGTAGGAGGGAGCAATATACTGCTTGACTCTTCGGTGAAGGTATGTTCTCGAAACTTTGACAAAAGCCCGTACCGAGCTACTGAGCATCTCTCCTGCAGAGTCTTCCACTGGAGTTTATCTATCATCTCCGTAACGCTTTCGCTATTACTAAATGATCCTGTAACGAAGCACGCTGCTCTCCGTTGGATCTTCTCTATGTCTTGTATCAACCCTATCTGGTACGGATCCCACACTGCTGAGCAGTATTCAAGCAGTGGGTGAACAAGCGTACTGTACCCTACTTCCTTTGTTTTCGGATTGCATTTCCTTAGGATTCTTCCAATGAATCTCAGTCTGGCATCTGCTTTACCGACGATCAACATTATATGATCATTCCATTTTAAATCACTCCTAATGCGTACTCCCAGATAATTTATGGTATTAACTGCTTCCAGTTGCTGACCTGCTATTTTGTAGCTAAATGATAAAGGATCTATCTTTCTGTGTATTCGCAGCACATTACACTTGTCTACATTGAGATTCAATTGCCATTCCCTGCACCATGCGTCAATTCGCTGCAGATCCTCCTGCATTTCAGTACAATTTTCCATTGTTACAACCACTCAATACACCACAGCATCATCTGCAAAAAGCCTCGGTGAACTTCCGATGTTATCCACCAGGTCATTTATGTATATTGTGAATAGCAACGGTCCTATGACACTCCCCTGCGGCACGCCTGAAATCACTCTTACTTCGGAAGACTTCTCTCCATTGAGAATGACATGCTGCGTCCTGTTATCTAGGAACTCCTCAATCCAATCACACAATTGGTCTGATAGTCCATATGCTCTTACTTTGTTCATTAAACGACTGTGGGGAGCTGTATCGAACGCCTTGCGGAAGTCAAGAAACACGGCATCTACCTGTGAACCCGTGTCTATGGCCCTCTGAGTCTCTGAGTCTCGTGGACAAATAGCGTGAGCTGGGTTTCACATGACCGTCTTTTTCGAAACCCATGCTGATTCCTTCAGTGTAGATTTCTAGTCTCCAGAAAAGCCATTATACTCGAACATAATACGTGTTCCAAAATTCTACAACTGATCGACGTTAGAGATATAGGTCTATAGTTCTGCACATCTGTTCAACGTCCCTTCTTGAAAACGGGGATGACCTGTGCCCTTTTCCAATCCTTTGGAATGCTACGCTCTTCTAGAGACCTACGGTACACCGCTGCAAGAAGGGGGGCAAGTTCCTTTGCATACTCTGTGTGAAATTGAACTGGTATCCCATCGGGTCCAAAGGCCTTTCCTCTTTTGAGCGATTTTAATTGTTTCTCTATCCCTCTGTCGTCTATTTCGATATCTACTATTTTGTCATCTGTGCGACAATCTAGAGAAGGAACTACAGTGCAATCTTCCTCTGTGAAACAACTTTGGAAAAAGACATTTAGTATTTCGGCCTTTAGTCTGTCATCCTCTGTTTCAGTACCATTTTGGTCACAGAGTGTCTGGACATTTTGTTTTGATCCACCTACCGCTTTGACTTAAGACCAAAATTTCTTAGGATTTTCTGCCAAGTCAGTACATAGAACTTTACTTTCGAATTCATTGAACGCCTCTCGCATAGCCCTCCTCACACTACATTTCGCTTCGCGTAATTTTTGGTTGTCTGCAAGGCTTTGGCTATGTTTATGTTTGCTGTGAAGTTCCCTTTGCTTCCGCAGCAGTTTTCTAACTCGGTTGTTGTACCACGATGGCTCTTTTCCATCTCTTACGTTCTTGCTTTTCACATACTCATCTAACGCATAATGTAAGACGGTTTTGAACTTTGTCCACTGATCCTCAACACTATCTGTACTTGAGACAAAACTTTTGTGTTGAGCCAACAGGTACTCTGAAATCTGCTTTTTGTCACTTTTTCTAAACAGAAAAATCTTCCTACCCTTTTTAATATTCCTATTTATGGCTGAAATCATCGATGCAGTAACCACTTTATGATCGCTGATTCCCTGTTCTGCGTTAACTTTTTCAAATACACTCCTGGAAATTGAAATAAGAACACCGTGAATTCATTGTCCCAGGAAGGGGAAACTTTATTGACACATTCCTGGGGTCAGATACATCACATGATCACACTGACAGAACCACAGGCACATAGACACAGGCAACAGAGCATGCAAAATGTCGGCACTAGTACAGTGTATATCCACCTTTCGCAGCAATGCAGGCTGCTATTCTCCCATGGAGACGATCGTAGAGATGCTGGATGTAGTCCTGTGGAACGGCTTGCCAAGCCATTTCCACCTGGCGCCTCAGTTGGACCAGCGTTCATGCTGGACGTGCAGACCACGTGAGACGACGCTTCATCCAGTCCCAAACATGCTCAATGGGGGACAGATCCGGAGATCTTGCTGGCCAGGGTAGTTGACTTACACCTTCTAGAGCACGTTGGGTGGCACGGGATACATGCGGACGTGCATTGTCCTGTTGGAACAGCAAGTTCCCTTGCCGGTCTAGGAATGGTAGAACGATGGGTTCGATGACGGTTTGGATGTACCGTGCACTATTCACTGTCCCCTCGACGATCATCAGTGGTGTACGGCCAGTGTAGGAGATCGCTCCCCACACCATGATGCCGGGTGTTGGCCCTGTGTGCCTCGGTCGTATGCAGTCCTGATTGTGGCGCTCACCTGCACGGCGCCAAACACACATACGACCATCATTGGCACCAAGGCAGAAGCGACTCTCATCGCTGAAGACGACACGTCTCCATTCGTCCCTCCATTCACGCCTGTCGCGACACCACTGGAGGCGGGCTGCACGATGTTGGGGCGTGAGCGGAAGACGGCCTAACGGTGTGCGGGACCGTAGCCCAGCTTCATGGAGACGGTTGCGAATGGTCCTCGCCGATACCCCAGGAGCAACAGTGTCCCTAATTTGCTGGGAAGTGGCAGTGCGGTCCCCTACGGCACTGCGTAGGATCCTACGGTCTTGGCGTGCATCCGTGCGTCGCTGCGGTCCGGTCCCAGGTCGACGGGCACGTGCACCTTCCGCCGACCACTGGCGACAACATCGATGTACTGTGGAGACCTCGCGCCCCACGTGTTGAGCAATTCGGCGGTACGTCCACCCGGCCTCCCGCATGCCCACTATACGCCCTCGCTCAAAGTCCGTCAACTGCACATACGGTTCACGTCCACGCTGTCGCGGCATGCTACCAGTGTTAAAGACTGCGATGGAGCTCCGTATGCCACGGCAAACTGGCTGACACTGACGGCGGCGGTGCACAAATGCTGCGCAGCTAGCGCCATTCGACGGCCAACACCGCGGTTCCTGGTGTGTCCGCTGTGCCGTGCGTGTGATCATTGCTTGTACAGCCCTCTCGCAGTGTCCGGAGCAAGTATGGTGGGTCTGACACACCGGTGTCAATGTGTTCTTTTTTCCATTTCCAGGAGTGTAGTTCGGGTCTGTTTGTCACCAGAAGGTCTAATATGTTATCGCCACGAGTCGGTTCTCTGTTTAACTGCTCAAGGTAGTTTTCAGATAAAGCACTTAAAAAAATTTCACTGGATTCTTTGTCCCTGCCACCCGTTATGAACGTTTGAGTCTCCCAGTCTATATCCGGCAAATTAAAATCTCCACCCAGAACTATAACATGGTGGGGAAATCTACTCGAAATATTTTCCAAATTATCCTTCAGGTGCTCAGCCACAACAGCTGCTGAGCCCGGTGTCAGCAGGGAATACAGCATTCCTTATTCCTCCCCCCTCTCCCTGCCCCCAAGAGAAGAGATAGAATAGCATCTTGAAGATGATGATGCTGTTGGAGGAAGGAGCCAGTCGATGGGACGGGTGCTCACAATGGCGAATGCCAGTGAATGGTAGTGGGGAATTGTGCCAAATGACTTGATTGGATCTGTGACTAATGGTGTGTGGTGCTGGTGCATCCTGGCTATGGTGCATCATGGTGCTAGTGTGGAAACTGTGCAAGAGAATGAGGGGGGTTGCCAGTCTATGAGGAAGGATAGCAGGATGCCAGGAAAAACATGGAGACCCCGCGGAGTAGTGCAGCAAGGGACCCAATGAGAAGGGGTTGTGGTCGGGCATAGCCAGAGGTTGATGGCCTGCGATACCAGACTGGAATTGTGTAGAGTCTGCAGTGTGATGCCGGAGGCAGTGCTGCTGCCAAAGACGATGCTGCCATGTGGCAATGGCGTCTGGCAGCGGTGGAGATGGGTCCGGCGAGACTGTTCTGGAAAGGGCTATTGCTGCAAAAAGATGCCACTGGAGGAACAGAAAAGGAAAGGAAATCACATGTGAGTGTGGAGTAGAGAAAATTTGGAAAGATACTGCACACGACAGGTGGGGAAAGGCCATGAGGTGGCAGGTGCACTGAAGGCTTTGAGTATGAAGATAAGAATAGGAAGGCCAGAAGGTGTTGAGGATGCCAAAAAGTGTATAAGATGTTGAGGAACAGCTTGGAGACCACCAGAAAATTTGTTATGTGCAAGTGAACACTGAGAGTGCGAGGAGGAAGAGGATGGATGGGCAGTGAGGAAGATGCCACAGATATAGAGTGTGCACTGGAGCATTAAAATTGGCATAAGATATATTGAATTGCAAGTGGGCTTAGGACAGGGATAGAAGATCAGTACCTCAGTGAAGGAACTGAATAATGCCATATGTGAAATCATCGGAGTTAGCAAGGAGGTAACTTAATAGAGGCAGCGGGTTTTGACAGCACACATGTGATACAGAAAAAACCAGCAACATACTGAAATAGTGCCCAGATATTGAAGGTTACTCTGAGTAAGCTCAAAGCAAAAAATAATGCACACTGTGGGGACGTAATCTCTAAGCCAAGTCTCCTGATGGCCATTGTAGTGGAGATGAGAATGTCGAATCTTCAATAGTTGGTGCAGCAGACACTGACTAAATGTTGAAATCTTTGATCCTCATTACCATTGTTGGGACAAGGAGGGTGCAAATGTCGATTTGATCATCATTGATATTATAGTGGGACAAGGAGGGAGCAAATGATGATCCTTATCACCATTGTAGTTGGACAAGGAGAGAGCAAATGGTGAGCCTTGTTGCCATGGTAGTGTGGGACAGTCTTAAAGCAAACATTTATCGTCTTCGCCATTGCAGTATGACAGTGAGGGAACAAACAGTGATCGTCATCAGTACTGTACTGTTTCTTGCAGTGTCAATTGGTGCTATGGGGTTCAGTTTGATAGTTAATCATCGAAGCACTGGAACATTCCAGCAAGCAAGCACTACTGTTGCACCGAAACATCCTACTAGGTAATCACCGAGATTGTGCAGAGATGTACATATTTAATGAAGCCCTTGGTGATATTGTCTCATAGGGTGGTGAGTTCAGAAACAAAGTCCCACAAAGTGATGCGCTACAGTGGGCTCCGATTGCAGGACCACAAATTGCAGCCAGTGTAGAGCGTGGAGTATAGAGGGTGCTCACTGGTAGAACTCTGATTGATGAACCACCAGGGACAACGATCGTAGAGCCAGGAGTATAGAATGCTCTCAATGAAAGAACTCCTATTGAGGGACCACCGTGTGTGGTTGACATAAAGCTTGAAGTGTGAACTGACTGCAGAGTGCTCGGGTTGTGACCTAAATACTCACCTGCAAGGAGGATACCAGTAAAGGCATGTGACTCACAGGAGTGAGGTAGTGCCACGATGGCAGTGAGACTGATGCTGTATGGCTCTGTTGTGACTGCTGGAGGGTCGGTTGTCAACAACCCAGTGTACTTGTGTGTTGCTGCGGGTTGTTTTCATCTGAGCTGCAGAAGCAGCGTTGTAAGCGGGCCAGAGCTTTGGCAACCCTCAGTACATGAGTGTGGGGTTGGTGGCTGTGGTGCCAGGGGATACAGCACATTCACACATGTTAACATAAATCTTGACATTGTGATGAGTGAAATGAAAGCTTCCAACTTTGTGTATGGAGTTGGTAAGTGAAGTGAGCAATCCATTTTTCATTCCCTGTGCTCTGTATGACATGCAGCAAGCAGTTTTGTTAGTGAATCTTCTCACATGCTGTTTTATCAGCTTTAGTTGTAACTGATTTTTCATTACTGCTGCCAGCATTATTGTATATAAATATTCCTCTGTTGCTTTGTTCATTTTTTATTTGATAAATGATAGAACTTGTGCTAAAAGCCCCCTCTGTGTAGTTTCTTTAATTTGCTCTTATCTCCTTATTGATACAGCAAAGTAACATTTGTCATGTTAAATGATTCTCAAGCATACATAAGCTTTTTGTCTATTTTTTTTTCTTTTTTTAGAGCCGAGGTCCTGGACCATGTGATGTACAGAGTGGGATTATTAGCAGTTTTAAGATCAAAGACGAAAGGAGGTAAGATTATCGGCTTAAAGTTTTCACCTGTTGGCCACTGATATGGTACAGTTGAAACATGCAGTTTCCATATTAAAATTTTTATTTATTTTTTAACTGGATTATTTTACAGTGGTATTGAATTTGTTATTGTAAGTAAATCATTCAAAATAACACACACACAGAATATACAAGTACACTTTTAAGAGGACAAGATTGATGTTGGCTGTGGCCTTGGTGAGAGAACCGAAAGCTTCCCTGGTACTGATTTAGATTGAGTTGTGAGGAATGATGGAAGTTTTCTTTTCATATGTGTGAGTGGCATTTACAACTGGTAAAGAAAAGAAACAACCAAGCAAATGAAGTTTCCTTATTTGCTAATGGCAGTTCTCAGAAAAAATATATATATAAAAAATATTTTTTATTTATTAGTTGAATAGCTGTGGAGGCTTAAGGCATATGGTTAAACATTGGTATTGTCAAAAATCAGCCAAGATTGATGAGTCTGATGGGAGTCCTTTTTTATATTGGAATGGAAAAGAAGGTAGGTCAGGCTCATTTTTAAAAACACTCAAAAGACAGATATACAATTTTGATTTGATATTGCAGAGAAAAATTTGTGAAAAAGTTCTGCAACATCATTTTTATTCAGCATTGACAAGTCTCTGTAAAAATCAGTTTGCATTTCAGAAGCAATAATAATGAAAGACTTATGTTGCTCTCTACATATCTCAAGTTGAGGAGGGATATAAATAGAAATGATTCAACTAGTGACTTTTCTCCAGATTTTGAAAATTATTTGCTACATAGAAGTAATACACTCTCACAGAAAATATTTTGACTTGCAACCAAAATGATTTCTTTCCTGACATGGCATCACTAATACTCTTACAGAAAATATTTTGACTTGCAACCAAGGTGATATCTTTCCTGATATAATGTCACCAAACGATGAGAACAAACCATTTAAGAGGCCATATGATCTTGAAAGTAACACAAAACTGTTGAGTTTTACTCAGCATTTCATTCTTAATCTGGAAAAATGGCAGATGTTCTAGTATCTTTGTGTGTAACCCAAGGATTATAGGACCATTACCATTCCCCCCTGCGTGTTAGAGTAGGCCCGAGGTATTCCTGCCTGTCGTAAGAGGCAACCAAAAGGAGTCTCACACTTTTTGGCCCTACGAGTTCAGGTCCGATTCTATGGTTTGACCTGCCACTTTCAAAATTCTACAGAGGTGCGGGCCATATGGGGAAGGATGCCTTACGCGGTGCATGAGTGCCCTTAGATTTGATCTCCTGAATCTCTTGTCATGGCTCTGCATCTCCACCTGCGATTCAACTATTTGGGTGAGGACACTTTCCAGGGTATGTCATCTTCTTCCATTATCTCCTGTCCTCTTTCGCCTCCATGACAATATTGGATTTCTCTGCACCCAATATCCAGCACGGTAGCCAGTCCGTTGTGGTGGGGCCGTCTTGTACCCATTGGATGGTAGCCCCCTGACAACACAGGGATCGCACTGCTGATGCCTGAGCTGTAAACTCCCCACGTATGCCAAGGAGTAGATGCCTGTCTCCCTGGGTCATCAGGACTCCCAGCAACAGCCATCATGCCAGTTGGCCTTTGCTGTGGCTGGGTGGCACCCGCGGGAAGAGCTCCTGATCAGAGTGGGTGTCATCAGGGCGGATGACCTGCAATGAAGCGCACTAAGTCATCTCTTGCTGGTGACTGTATGACACCAGCAGCCTCTAAGAAGGGCAAGATAGAATACAATGTTGACAGGTATGACCCTAAATCGGTGCCCTCCTTCGCTACACCATGGGAGGAATGTAGAGCTACAGAATGGAGAGAGCCATTTTCGCCTAGGTTTTTAGTCTGTAGCAGAACCGATGGGGTCTCTTTTCTACTGATGAAGCCTCAATTTTTTGTTGAACACCTTGAGGATAAGTTTGGAGAAGTGACAGCGTTGTTCAAGCTGCAAAACAGTGCAGTCTTGATTCAGACAGCATCCCCAGCCCAGTCCCGAGTGTTACTCGCCTGTGACAAGCTGGGTGATATTCCTGTTTCTGTCACTCCCCAAAAAGCCTCAACATGGTCCAGGGGTTATTTTCCATTGTGACCTCCTCTTGAAATCTGACGACAAGCTCCGCGCCAATTTAGAAGGGCGGGGTGTTCATTTCACCCAGCGTCCCCCCTGCGGGTCCAGGGTAAGAATAGGCCCGATGTATTCCTGCCTGCCATAAGAGGCGACTAAAAGGAGTTTCAACCATTTCGGCCTTCCATGCGATGGTCCCCCTTGGGGTTTGACCTCCATTTTTCAAAATTCTACAGAAGTATGAGCCTTTTGGGGAAGGACGCCTTATGTGGTGTATCACTGGTCCTCAGTGCACTAAGACATTGGCACTCAACATTGCAACAGCGTTGTAACCACACCCACTATTCCTCAAATTGGGCCTCAACGCCTGATGGGTTGCACAAGTTCCGCCCATAGTGCGTTCCCATCTGAACCTACGATCATGATGGACTTTCCATGGCACCCGAAATCCAGCATGGTAGCCAGCCCGTTGTGGTGGGGTCGTCATGTACCCTCTAGGTTGTAGCCCCCTGACAACACAGGGATCGTACTGCCGATACCTGAGCTGCACCCTCCCCACGTCGGCCAAGGAGTAGATGCCCGTCTCCTTGGGGCATCAGGACTCACGGCAATGGTCATCCTGCCAGGTGGCCCTTGCTGAGACTGGGTGGCGCCCGTGGGGAGAGCCCCTGGTCGGAATGGGTGGTATCGGGGCGGACGTTTCACAGATGAAACATCAACATGTATCAGGTCGCTCTGCAGCCGATTCTTTTAAAAAGAAAGGTACTGTCTCTGGTTCTGGTTCTCCTGCCCTTTCCCCCTTGGCCACTCCTTGGGAGGAAGGACAGGCCCGCCGGCTTGGGGCGAAGTACTTCTCCCGCTATTTAGTCTGTTCTCGGACTGATGGGGGGACGTTTGCCACCTCCAAGCCCATGTTCTTTGTCCAGCACAACGAGGACATCTTCGTGGAAATCGAGGCTCTCAGTAAAATGCGTTCGGGGTCCGTTCTTATAAAGACCACCTTCGCCACACAGACGGCGGCGCTCCAGGCGTGCGACCGACCAGGGGACATCCCAGTGTCCATTGTCCCGCATCTGGCACTGAATAGGACGCAGGGGGTTATTTTTCATCGGGACCTCCTGCTGCAATCTGATGAGGAGCTCAGGGCCAACCTGGAGCGCCGAGGCGTGCATTTCGTCTGGCGAGTCCAGCGTGGCCCCAAAGACCGTCGCATCGACACCAGGGCCTTTATCCTCGCCTTTGAGGGGGTCGTTCTCCCGGAGAAGGTAAAGGTGATGTGCTACCGGTGCGACGTGCGACCTTACGTTCCGCCTCCTATGCGCTGCTTTCGGTGTTTGCACTTTGGGCATATGTCGTCACGGTGTGAGGCTGAGCCCCTTTGTGGCGATTGTGGACGTCCTCTTCGTGAGCAACATACATGCGGCTGTCGGGCATTAAGGCCCACTCCTCGGTACCTGGCCTGACTTCAGGTAATGAGGTCCTTGTTGATCCTGTGGATATCTCCAATGCCTTCGGCCGCTTTTTCACGGAGGTTTCAAGCTCCGCCCATTACCACCCTGCCTTCCTTCGCAAGAAAGCGGCAGAAGAGGCTCGGCGACCTTCCTTCCACTCGCTGAATCTGGAAAATTATAATGCCCCCTTTACTATGCGGGAACTCGAACGTGCACTTGTACTGTCCCGGTCCTCTGCTCTGGGGCCAGATGACATTCACGTTCAGATGCTGGCACACCTTTCTCCGGCAGGCAAAAGCTTCCTTCTTCGTACCTACAATCGCGTCTGGACCGAAGGTCAAGTCCCCATGCGTTGGCGTGAAGCCGTTGTTGTTCCTATACCCAAACCCGGGAAGGATAGACACCTTCCTTCTAGTTACTTCCCCATTTCTCTTACAAGCTGTGTCAGTAAGGTGATGGAGCGCATGGTTAATGCTCGGTTAGTTTGGATACTTGAATCTCGACGGCTACTTACCAATGCTCAATGCGGCTTTTGTCGCCGCCGCTCCGCTGTTGACCACCTTGTGACCTTGTCGACATTCATCATGAAAAACTTTTTGCGAAAGCGTCCAACGGTCGCCGTGTTCTTCGATTTGGAGGAGGATTATGATACCTGTTGGAGAGGAGATATCTTCCGCACTATGCACAGGTGGGGTCTACGCGGTCGCCTGCCCCTTTTTATTGATTCCTTTTTAACAGATCGAAAGTTTAGGGTACGTGTGGGTTCCGTATTGTCCGACGTCTTCCTCCAGGAGAACGAAGTGCCTCAGGGCTCCGTCTTGAGCGTAGCCCTTTTTGCCATAGCAATCAATCCAATTATGGATTGCATTCCACCTAATGTCTCAGGCTCTCTTTTTGTCGATGACTTCGCGATCTACTGCAGTGCCCAGCGAACATGCCTCCTGGAGCGCTGCCTTCAGCGTTGTCTAGACAGCCTATACTCATAGAGTGTGGCAAATGGCTTCCGGTTCTCTGAAGAGAAGACGGTTTGCATCAACTTTTGGCGATATAAAGCGTTCCTTCCGCCATCCTTACATCTCGGTCCTGTTGTTCTCCCATTCGTGGAAACAACTAAGTTTCTAGGGCTCACACTGGACAGGAAACTTTGTTGGTCTCCGCACGTCTCTTATTTGGCTGCCCGTTGTACACGTTCCCTTAATGTCCTCAGAGTTCTTAGTGGTTCATCTTGGGGAGCGGATCGCACTGTCCTGCTTCGTTTGTTTCGGTCCATAGTCCGATCAAAGCTGGATTATGGGAGCCTCGTCTGCTCGGCCACCCCTCTTACGCCATCTCAACTCCATCCAGCATAGGGGGTTAAGTCTTGCGACTGGAGCTTTCTACACTAGTCCCATCGAGAGTCTTTATGCTGAAGTTGCCGAATTACCATTGACCTACCGGCGCGACGTACTGCTTTGTCGGTATGCCTGCCGGCTGTTGTCAATGCCCGACCACCCCTCTTATCAGTCCTTCGCCGATTCTCTCGACCGTCAATATGGGTTGTATGTGTCTGCCCTGTGCCCCCTGGAGTCCACTTTCGTCGCCTGCTTCGACAATTGGATTTTGCCCTCCCTCCCACCTTCAGAGAGGGTGAGAGCCCAACACCACCTTGGCTCCAGGATCCGGTTCATATTTATCTCGACCTCAACTCGCTCCCGAAGGAGGGTACTCCAGCTGCAGTGTATTGCTCACGGTTTGTCGAACTTTGTGCGCGACTTGCCAGTCATACCTTTATTTACACTGATGGCTCCAAAACCGATGATGGTGTCGGCTGTGCCTTTGTCGTCGGGGCCGTCACCTTTAAATACCGGCTCCTCGACCAGTGTTCCAGCTTTACGGCCGAGCTTTTTGCTCTCCATCAAGCTGTTCAGTATGCCCGCCACCACCGCCATTCATCGTATATACTCTGCTCTGATTCACTCAGTGCTCTTCAGAGCCTTGGAGCTCCGTATCCGGTCCATCTCTCGGTGCAACGGATCCAGCAGTCCCTCCATTCGGGTGCTGATGATAGCTCTCCTTTCTGTGGGTTCCCGGCCATGTAGGAGTGCCTGGGAATGAGGCTGCTGATGTGCAGCCAAGGCTGCAGTCCTCCTGCCTCGGCCAGCCTCCCATTGTGTCCCATCATCTGACGTTAGTGGGGTTGTTTGTAAGAGGCTTGTGTCCTTGTGGTGGGATACTTGGTCCTCACTTCAAGGAAACAAGCTCCGGGCAGTAAAACCGTTCCCAACTGCTTGGACAACCTCCTCCCGACCATCTCGGCGAGAAGAGGTCCTTCTGACCAGGTTGCGGATTGGGCATTGCCGGTTTAGCCACCGCTACCTGCTCTCCGGTGACCAGCCCCGCAGTGCCCTTGTGGTCATGAATTAACAGTGTGTCATGTTTTATTGTCGTGTCCCCGTTTTAGTCAATCTCGTGTTGTCCTGTCCCTGCCATCTACTTTACAGGATATTTTAGCGGATGACGCTCGAGCAGCTGCTCGTGTTCTTCGTTTCATTACTTTGACTGGATTGTCCAAAGACATCTAACTCTTTCACTTATTTTATCTGCATCTTTGTAAGAACTTTTTGGTGTCATCCCCTCCCCCACCTTTGAGTTTTACTAGATTCTATGTGCTCTATTCTATGTGCTCTAACAATTGTGACTGGGCGTTAATGACCTCAGTAGTTGAGCGCCCTTAACCCCCCCCCCCTCTCCCCCCCCAAAAAAAAAAAAAAAAAAAGTGCACCACCTCCCACGAGCCTCAACTGTGGAGAGTACCACTCCCCCTGCTCGCCAGACTGCCCAGTACTCCAAAACAAGCAGAAGATTATGGACTACAAGACCCTGGACTGGTTGGCTTGCACAGAGGCTAAACATAAATTCGAAAGATTACACCCGATTTGGTTGACATCGACATACGTTGCAGTTACATCACCATCGCCGTCCCAAGTGTCAGTGATTCATCACTCTGTGTCACGAGCAGTGGGCCCTCTGGGCCACCAGATGTATATCTGCCCTCTTGGTGGTAGGGGGCAAATCTTCCTCTGTTGCTCCCAAAGCACCTACTTTGGGAGCAAGGCTTCCGAAAATACAAGGGACATCGGTCCCCTCCCCCCTGCTGGAATATCAACAGCCTCCTCTTGCTCCTTTCGTGCAGAAGAGGTCCCTTGAGGCCCTCTCTTCCAAGGTATCCACTAATGCCATGGTGGACACTCACCTGCGGCTCAAGGAGCCAAAAGCTGCTGGATGAAGAGCTTCACTGTCTTCCTCTGTGCATGAAGCTGCTTCAGAGAAATCTTCCCAGCAAGCCCCTTAAGAGAAGCGAGAGAGCAAGCAAACTAAATAGTAGTCTGCTAAGAAACAGAACCCTCTGGTGGCCCCAACACCACCACTGCAATGTGGACCCTTCCCATCATGGCTATAAGGGATATTACAGGAACTGTAGCAACTATAATAGTGTAAGGTGGCATTTGTGTGTATGTCCTGAACTCATTATGTAGTGAACCTGTGCCCCTTCAAACCCGTCTTGAAGCTGTGGCTGTCAGTATAAGGATGACACAGGAAATAACTGTCTGCAAACATATATCTTCCTCCAGATGGTGCAGTACTCTTGAACGCATTGGCTGCACTAATTGATCAACTCCCTAAACCTTTCCTACTTTTGAGAGATTTTATCGCTCATAACCCCTTGTGGGGAGGCACAGTTCTTACTGGCCAAGGCAGAGATGTCAAAAATTTACTGTCACTACTCTACCTCTGCCTCTTAAGTACTGGGGCTGCCACACATTACAGTGTGGCACATGGCACATATTCGGCCATTGGTCTCTCAGTTTGCAGTCCTGGCCTTCTCCCATCTATCCACTGGAGAGTACATGACGACCTGTGCTGTAGTGACCACTTCCCCATCTTCCCGTCACTGCCCTCGCGTTAGGCCCACAGAGCCTGCCCAGATGGGCTTTGAACAAAGCGGACTGGGAAACTTTCACCTCTGTTGTCACTGCTGAATCTCCCTCACACAGTAACATCGATATGGTGGTTGAGCAGGTAACCACAACGATTGTTTCTGTGGCGGAAAATGCTATCCCTCATTCTTTAGGGTTCCCCTTGGTGAAAGTCAGTCCCCTGGTGGTTGCCAGAAGTCACTGAGACAATTAAGGAGTGTTGGCGAGCTCTACAGCGGCATAAGTGGCACCCTTCCCTGGAGCACCTCATAGCCTTTAAACGGCTGCGTGCCCGCATTCGCTGGCTTATCAGAAAGTGGAAACAGGAGTGTTGGGAGAGATGCATGTCGACCATTGGGTGCCATAGGTCACCTTCCCAAGATTGGGCAAAGATCAAATGAGTTTTTGGGTACCAGACCCCAACAGGTGTTAACATAAATGGCGTGCTATCTACCGACGAAAACGCAATTTCTGAGCACTTTGCTCATGCCTTTGTGTTGGAGAATTACCTCCCAGCCTTTTGCACTCTCAAACGGTGCATGGTAGAGATAGTCCTCTCAATCACTACATGCCACAGTGGACCCCATGACGCCCCATTTACAGAGTGCGAGCGCCTCAGTGCCCTTGCACATTGCCCCAACACAGCTCCTGGGCCTGATCGGATCCACGGTCAGACGATTAAACATCTCTCATCTGACTACAAGAAACATCTCCTTGTGATATTCAACTGGATCTGGTGTGATGGCGTCTTTCCATCACACTGGCGGGAGAGCACCATCATACCAGTGCTCAAACTTGGCTAAAACCCGCTTGATGTGGATAGCTATCGGCCCATCAGCCTCACCAACGTTACGTTTTTTGTAAGCTGCTGGAACATATGGTGTGTCGGTGGTTGGATTGGGTCGGGTCCTGGAGTCACATGGCCTACTGGCTCCATGTCAGGGTGACTCCCACCAGGGTCATTCTACCACAAATAATCTTGTGTCCCTCGAGTCTGTCATCTGAAAAGTTTTTGCCAGACGCCAACATCTTGTTGCCATCTTTTTTGATTTACGAAAAGTGTATGACACCACCTGGTGACATCATATCCTTGGCACATTATACAGAGGCCTGCTCCCGATTTTTATCCAGAATTTCCTGTCACTTTGTACTTTCCGTGTCCAAGTTGGTGCCTTCCATAGTTACCCCCCATATCCAGGAGAATGGGGTCTCGCAGGGCTCTGTATTAAGTGTATCTCTATTCGTAGTGACCATTAACGGTCTAGCAGCAGCTGTAGGAATGTCTGTCTCACCCTTTCTGTATGCAGATGATTCTGCATTTTGTAGTGCTTCACCAGTACTGGTGTTGTTGTGTGGCACCTACAGGGAGCCATCCACAATGCACAGTCATGGGCTATAGCACACAGCTTTCAGTTTTCGGCCGCAAAATGATGTGTTAAGCACTTCTGTTGGCATTGTACCGTTCACCTAGAACCAGAACTTTACCTTACTGATGATCCCCTCTCTATCGATTTTTAGGACTGGTATTCGATGCCCAATTGACTTGGCTTCCTCACCTTCGTCAGCCTAAGCGGAAGTGCTGGCAGCACCTCAATGCCCTCCGCTGCCTGACCAACACCAACTGCTGTGCAGATCACTGCACGCTGCTGCAGCTCTACAGAGCCCTTGTCCAATCCCAAATTGACTATGGGAGTATGGTTTATGGTTCAGCAGCGCCTTGAACATTGCATTTACTCAACCCTGTGCACCACTGTGGGGTTAGATTGGCGACAGGAGCTTTTTGGGTGAGTCCGGTGACCAGCGTACTGATGGAGGCTGGTGTCCGTCCATTACAGATCAGACGTGTGCAACTGCTCACCAGCTATGCAGCACACATTCATAGTTCCCCTGCACATCCGAATAACGGTCTGCTTTTCCCGCCTGTGGCAGTCCATCTCCCACATTGGTGGGCCAGATCGGGGCCAACGATTGCGGTTCACGTACGATCCCTTCTCTCCGAGCTGGATTCCTTCCATTTACCACCTCTGCTTGTGGCTCGTTCACGTACGCCTCCATGGTGTACACCTCGGCCGCAGCTTCATCTGGACCTTTTGCATGGCCCTAAGGACTCCGTTAACCCTGCCACTCTTCACTGTCACTTACTCTCGATTATTGACGGGTTCCAGGGCTTTGAAGTGGTTTACACTGATGGCTCAATGGCTGATGGTCACGTAGGCTTTGCATATGTTCATGGAGGACACATTGAGCAGCACTCCTTGCCAGTTGGCTGCAGTGTTTTCACTGCAGAGCTGGCAGCCATATGTCGTGCTCTTGAGTACATCTGCTCATGCCCTGGAGAGTCATTTCTCCTGTGTACTGACTCATTGAGCAGCCTGCAAGCTATTGACCAGTGCTACCCTCGCCACCCTCTTGTAGTGTCCATTCAGGAGTCCACCTATGCCCCGGAACAGTCCCGCTGCTCCGTGGTGTTTGCGTGGACCCCAGTATTCGTCGGAATCCCTGGCAACGAACTTGCCGACAGGCTGGCCAAACAGGTGATGCAGAAACTGCTTCTGGAGATAGGCATCTCCTAAGCTGACCTGCGTTCTGTCTTACACCACAAGGTTTTCCGGCTTTGGGAGATGGAATGGCATAACAGCAAGCATAACAAACTGCGTGTCATTAAGGAGACTATGAATGTGTGGAAGTCTTCCATGCGCGCTTCTCGCAGGGAATCAGTTGTCCTCTGCCGGCTCCGCATTGGCCATACGTGGCTAACGCATGGATACCTACTCCGTTGCGAGGACCCACCTCAGTGTCACTGTGCCTCCCAAATGACAGTTGTCCACCTATTGCTGGACTGCCGACTTTTAGCCGCTCTGTGGCAAACTTTTAACTTTCCCAGCACCCTGCCTTCGGTGTTGGGCGACAATGCCTCCACAGCAGGTTTAGTTTTATGTTTTATCCATGAGAGTGGGTTTTATACTTCTATGTAGGTTTTAGCGCATGTTCTTTGTCCCTCTGTGTCTTCCACCTTAGTGCTTTTAGGGTGGACATTTTAGTGTGTTACAGAGTGGCTGGCTTTCCCTTTTTATTCTCGTGGTTGGCCAGCCACTATAATCTGCTTTCATGTTTTACTCTCTTCTGTTTCTACTGTCTGTTTTCTTGTCCTCTTTTGTTCCTTTTAGTGTCTGTTGCCTTCCCTTTGTTCTTGTGGCTTTTCCTTTCTTTTTGTTTTGTGTTATATGTTTCGTTCGTTTTATTCTCAAACTAGTGGCACTGTTTTATTAGGAACAAGGGACCGATGACCTCGTAGTTTGGTCCCTTCTCCTGCCTTTAAATCAATGAACCAACCAACAGAGCCCTTGTTAAATCCCGCCTTGACTATGAGTGTCTCATTTATGGTTCGGCGGAGCCCTCAGCGTTGTGTTACTTGACCCAGTGCACCACTGTGGCGTTCGACTAGTGACGTGAGCTTTTAGGATGAGTCCAGTGACCAGCATCCTTGCGGAGGCTGCTCACCAATTACGTTGCACATGTTCATAGTTCTCTTGCACATCCAAATTACCGTCTCCTTTTCCCACCTATGGTGGTTCACCTCCCACATCAGCGACCCAGGTCTGGGCTTATAATTGCAGTTCGCATCTGATCCCTTCTATCTGAATTGGAGACCTTGCCTTTACCACCTACGCTTGAGGTCCAAACATGTACACCTCCATGGTGTACACCTAGTCCGCAGCTTCGCCTGGACCTTTCACATGGCCAAAGGACTCATTTCACCCTGCAGCTCACCGCTGTCACGTCATCTTGATTCTTGACATGTACCGAGGCCATGAAGTCATTTACACCGACAGCTTGAGAGCTGATGGTCATGTTGGCTTCGTGTATGTCCATGGATGGCATATTGAACAGTATTCCTTGCCCGATGGTTGCAGTGTTTTCACTGCAGAGCTGGTGGCTATATCTCGTGCTCTTGAGCACATCCATTCATGCCCTGGGGAGTTGTTTCTTCTATGTACTGACTCCTTGAGCAGCCTACAAGCTGCTGAGTAGTGCTATCCTCGTCATCCTTTGGTAGCAAACCACCCAGGAGTTCATCTGTGCCATGGAATGGTCCGGTTGTTCAGTGGTGTCTGTGTGGACCCCAGGACACATCAGAATCCCAGGCAATGAACTTGCTGACAATCTGGCCAGACAGGCTACACAGAAACCGCTTACGGAGATCGACATTCCAATAACTGACCTACATTCATTTGTACGTCGCCAGGTTTTTTGGCTTTGGGAGACGGAATGGCATAGTCTCAGTATGCACAACAAACTACGTGCCATTCAGGAGACTACGAATGTGTGGCAGTCCTTTGTGCAGGCCTCTAGCAGGGACTCTGTGGTTCTCTGCCGGATCCACATTGGCCACGCTTGGGCGACCCATTGCTACCTCCTGTGCTGTTAAGACCTGTGTCAGTGTTGATGCAGCACCCGGTTGACAGTGGCCAATATTCTGGTGCACTGTCCCACTTTGACTGTCCTGCGACAAATTGTTCGTGTACCGGACTCACTGCTGCTAATTTTATCTGACAGCACCTTATCGGATGATTTAGTTTTACATTTTATTCGTGATGGTGGCTTTTATTATTACCATTAATGATAAATGACAACTCACAAAACCAGAAAATTGAGGTACAGGAAGGCCTGCAAAGGGTCAGCATTTCTTGCAGGCACTGGCAGTTGACCCTCAATATTAAGGAATGAATGTAATATATGCCACATGAATAGGCAGAAAAACTCAGTATTGTTAGATTACAGAATTGGTGAGCAATGCATGGAAACAGTCACAACTGTTAAATATCTAGAGGTGTGTGTCCAGAGTTATTTGAAGTGAATTGACCTTATAAAACCAGTTGTAGGAAAGGTAGATGTCAGACTGAGGTTCACTAAAAAAGTTGCAAGGAAATGTAGTTTACAGATGATGAAGGTAGCTTGCAAATATTTTGTTCAACTGATTCTTGAGTATTGCTCATCACTATGATAATAAGCAGGTTTCTCCACCTGTTTATGTGGAATATAGTGCATTTATTAATGTTGAGAGTAAACTGCCAGTTTCTGAATCAAATGTCCAGTCCAGTAGTATTAATAAAGAAAATCTAAAGAACAGCTGTATCTGTAGTCACTAGTTACTTTAGTAAGTACAACAGTGTTATGGAAGTTGTCCTCCAACTACAGTGACATGACAGACACCATAAGACTGGAACAGTGGATCATGGAAACAATTACTGATAACATCCTGAGAGTGATTTTGTTATAACTTCAAGTTGAACAAATATATTTCAAGGAAGACGCAATACATGAAAGTCACAGATAAAGTAAACAGAGTAAGACGTGTGTACACTTTAACAGTCAAATCATAACTGAGTCCAAGTCTAGTGGCCACTGGATGGCTGGCTGCTTAGGTGGCGCTGCTGCTGCATGGCTGGCAGACAGTGTCGCATGTAGAGGACACGCGTAACTGTGCGGCGGCACTTTGAAAGATCCACGAGTCACAACACTTTTCCCCCCTTTGAAGTTTTTGCACAGGTCTTGATGGAGGTGGCCTGTAGATTGCTAACGTCCATAGGTGTTGTTTGACTGGCCGTAAAGTCTCGAGGAGGCGGCTTCCCGTACGGACGGAAGTGTCCCCGATGATAATGGGTCGAGATGACAGGAGATGTGGGGGTCGAATCTGCTGGGGCCCCGTGCACCAATCTGCCCGTTGCATCAAGTGCGGTTGTTATAACAGGAGACATGGGCGATGTGCCTGTGTCCGTAGGAGAAGGAGGCAAGTAGAGTTGCTCTGACAGATGATGGTCATCTGGTTCCTGCATGGGCACGTCTCCTGGTGGCGTCAGTTCTTGTGCTGGCACCGATATGATGGTGAGAGGATTGCATTGTGAGTAATGAGAGATTCCAGAATCCCGAGCGTCAGGTTGAGCCGAAGGTGGTGTAGCGGCATCCGGAACAGGCGTTGCCGGCACACGAGGCCGAAGCTGGTCTGAATGACGCACTGCAACACCCGTGTCCATCTGGATTTCATACAGGCGTTGGCCACGGTGTCGTAAGATGCGGCCAGGACTCCATTTTGGCCGCCTGCCATATCCCCGTACCCATACGAGGTCGTCGGCGGTGAACCGGCCAAGCAAAGGCACCCGTGGCCATGAGGTGGAAGGCCGCAAGAGATGAAGTAGCATGCGGGGCTGTCGGCCATGTAAGAGCTCAGCTGGGCTGTGGTCGCCCATGGGGGTGAAACGGTAACAAGCCAGAAACAGGAGAAGCGCATCATCAGCAGCAGAAGAAGTCAGGAGTTTCCTCATCTGAGCCTTAAATGTGCGGACCAATCGTTCAGCCTCATCGTTTGACTGTGGATGGAACGGAGGGGCCGTGACATGCATGACGCTGTGACGGGCACAAAAATCCGCAAAATCGGAAGAGGCAAATTGCGGACCATTATCAGTAACAAGAGTAGAAGGAAGGTCTTCCAAAGAGAAAATGCGAGCTAGAGCATTGGCGGTTGCCACGGTGGTAGGCGACGTGCAACGGACAATGAAAGGAAAGTTATAGTAGGCGTCAATAACGAGAAGCCAATAAGTAACTAAAAAAGGTCCCACGAAGTCAGCATGAATATGCTCCCAGGGCTTCTCAGGCGAAGGCCAAGGTGACAAAGATGACTTCGGGGCGGCGGCCTGTGACGCACAAGGGCCGCAGGCAGCGACCATGTGTGTGATTTCAGAGTCGATACCAGGCCAGTACACATGATGACGCGCCAGAGATTTTGTGCGAGAGACGTCCCAGTGCCCTTGGTGAAGGAGGCGCAAGACCGAAGCACGCAAAGACGCAGGTACCACAACACGCGGCAAAGCATTTTCGGTGGAAAGGAGGATAACACCATTCCTAGCCGTGAGGCGGTAATGCAAAGCATAGTAGTTCCGCAACGGATCAGAAGTCTTAGCAGATGGACGATCTGGCCAACCCTTCTGAATACAGCATAACACCCAGGAGAGGGTAGGGTCAGAACCCATAGCAGCCGCCAGCCTGTCCCCAGTGATGGGGAACCCGTCCACAACCCGCTGCTTGGCAACATCCAGATTTAAACACAAAAGTTTGTCCCTATCAAATGCCAGATCAGGATCCATGGGAAGGCGAGACAGTGCATCAGCATTCGCATGTTGAGCCGTCGGCCGGAAATGAATCTCATAATTGAAACAAGACAAGTAAAGAGCCCAACGCTGGAGGCGGTGTGCAGCCTTGTCGGGAAGTGACATTGATGGATGAAACAAGGAAACAAGCGGTTTGTGATCTGTAAAAAGATGAAATTTGGATCCATAGAGAAAAACACCAAACTTACAAAGAGCATAAATAGTGACCAAAGCTCCTTTTTCAATTTGAGAATACTTTTGTTGGGCATCCGTGAGCGTTTTGGAGGCATAAGCAATGGGTTGTTCAGAACCGTCAGAAAAACGGTGTGCAAGGACTGCACCAACCCCGTATTGAGAGGTGTCCATGGCAAGAACAAGATGTTAGCCAGGTCGATAAGTAGCCAGGCACGGGGCCTGTTTCAGCATAGTCTTCAATTTCTGGAAAGCCGCATCGCATGACGCGGGCCAGTGAAAAGGCACATTTTTATGCAACAGGCGATGCAACAGCTGAGCCACCGAAGCAGCAGATGGTAAAAACTTGTGATAGTATGCTATTTTCCCCAAGAAGGCCTGCAGTTTCTTAACAGATGTAGGGCGAGGAAGGGCATCGATCACAGTGACAGTTTGCTGAAGCGCACGAATACCATCCCGAGAGAGTTGACACCCCAAGTACGTGATAGAGGCCTGAAAAAATTTTGATTTTTGAAGATTACACTTCAGACCAGCAGTCTGTAAGACATGAAAAAGTGTGCGGAGAGTTTGAAGATGTTCCTCAGTGGTGGAGCCAGTGACAACAACAGGAGAGGACCACTCACTGGAAGTGACAGGAAGCAAGACCCCTGAAGCAGTGAGACGATCCAGCTCCCATTTGACCTGATCACGAAGGGCCACAGGAATGGGCCGAGCCCTAAAAAACTTAGGCCGAGCAGTGGGTTTGAGCGTGATATGAGTTTCAAAGTCGTTTGCACGGCCTAACCCAGGAGAAAAAAGGGACGAAAATGTTGTCGACAAGGAATCCAGTTGAGCATAAGGAATAGCATGAGAGACGATATTGACAGAGTCATCTATGGCGAACCCAAAAACGCAAAAGGCATTGAAACCAAAAAGATTCTCTGCGTTACTATGGTCGACCACAAATGTGGGAATAGTGCGAACAACAGATTTGTACGATACCTCAGCATCAAATTGTCCCAAGAGAGTCCGTAATTGCCTAGTGACAGGTGACAGGGTTGGAGAACCCAACTGAAGATACGTCTGAGAATTGATGATAGTGGCAGCAGAACCAGTATCCACCTGCATGCGAACACCTCGACCAAGTATTTGGACAGTGAGGAATAACTTCCCTGAAAGGGAAGAAGTACAATTGACAGACAACACAGAATCAGA
Source organism: Schistocerca cancellata (assembly GCF_023864275.1). NCBI lineage: Eukaryota > Metazoa > Arthropoda > Insecta > Orthoptera > Acrididae > Schistocerca > Schistocerca cancellata. Next base: position 742,826,855 of record NC_064628.1, on the reverse strand, counting down.
GTCATGTTCATGAACCTCATGTATGCGGATGGATTTGCAAACGGATGACACATGACCCTTTTTTTTACATTTGTGACACGCGACCTAACATTGTGGACAATCTTCTCGTGAATGTTTCGTAAACCACCGCGGACATGAAGGAAGTTGCTGTGGGTTTTGCTGCAGTTCTTAGAGGATTGTTTATGGTTAGGCCGAGGCTGTGCTTGGGAGCGTACTGTAGCCATGTCGGCTGATGGGGACACGCCATGCGCTTCGTCAACATCGCACAGAGGTTGTATTTCCCTGACGTCACCCCATGCCTCTATTTGCGCTCCAGTGGCGCGAGAAATTTCAAAAGACTGAGCAATGGGTAGGACTTCATCTAGAGTCGGATTTGCCAACTGAAGGGCACGTAGCCTAACTTATTTGTCGGGCTCCAATCGGATAATAGCATCCCGTACCATGGAATCGGCGTAGGATTCTTTGTGAGCTTCAGTAACAAATTGACACTTTCTACTGAGGCCGTGAAGTTCAGCAGCCCAAGCGCGATAGGATTGATTCCGTTGTTTTTGACAACAATAAAAGGCAACACGAGAGGCTACCACATGCATTTGCTTTTGAAAATAGACGGGCAGATGTGAGCACATTTCAGCAAAGGACAAAGACATAGGATCTTTCAAAGGAGCCAATTGCGACAACAACCGATACATTTGAGGTGAAGTCCGTGAAAGGAACAGAGACTTACATGTTTGTTCGTCTGCTACATGAAATGCCAAGAAGTGCTGTCGAAGACATTTTTCGTAATCAGACCAGTCTTCCGCCATCTCGTCGTAAGGAGGGAAAGGAGGTAGAGACGATGACAAGAGACCCCGCATTTGATGCCGCGACAAAATCACAAATTGCATTTGTGAGAAGCATTTGCTGTTCCATGAGACCTTGCAATAGTTGCTCTAAAGTAGCCATGGAAACATGTGGGTCAACGATGGAAAAGAAAAATCACTACCTCGTCGCCAATTGTTATAACTTCCAAGTTGAACAAATATATTTCAAGGAAGATGCAATACATGAAAGTCACAGATCAAGTAAATAGAGTAAGAAGTGTGTACACTCTAACAGTTAAATCATAACTGAGTCCAAGTCCAGCGGCCGCTGGCTGGCTGGCTGGCTGCTTAGGTGGCGCTGCTGCTCCATGGCTGGCAGATAACGCCACATGTAGAGGATGCGCGTAACTGCGTGGCGGCACTTTGAAAGATCGGCGAGTCACAACAGATTTTCCAAAAAGTTTTGAGAAACTTATTATGTTCTCCCATATATATCTCATGAAATGGCTGTAATGATAAAAATCAGAAACATTTGAGTTCGTAAGATACTCTTACTGACAGTTATTTATCTCATGCACTACTTGCAAATAGGAAAGGGGGTGGTTGGTATAAAAACTGTCGTTCATCCCACAGTATAAAGTGTGACTTGTAGAGTATAAATGTATGTTGTTGAACTTTGCACATATATTCATCATACCATATACTCCGCTAAAGACTAACAGATTATCTCCGTTGTAGCCCAGTGTAAGGATTTGCCATTGGCTAAACATAAGCATAATGTAAAAAATGTATGCAGAGAAGTAGAAGTGTAAGTGGCAAACATGACAAATAAGTGTTCATTCATATGGTGCTTGGAAATATACATTCAAATGAGAGAAATTGAAATGCCAAATTCCACTAGTGGGGATGGCAAATGGCAAATTACTTTCACAAAGAACTGTAACTTCTTTTCTGATGTGTGTTACTGATATGGAGGTTCAGATTTGGTATTTTGTAATTTGTGAATCGCACAAGTATCAATGGAAAATATGAGGAATGAACTGAATATAAATTTGCTTGTGGGGTAGTAAGTGAAATCAGCCCATGACTTGCAGAAATCATCTGTCACTTACTTCAACATATTATGATGCATTGTGTTTATGACATACAGCAAAAGTGAAAGTGATACTTTGTGATGACAAGACTATAAAATTATCACTGAAACCAAATGTTTTAATTTGTATGCTATCCTACCTTGATACAAAGAAATTGAACTGCTCACATTACTAAGCAACTATTTTTCATAGCATATATGTGCAACTCTGTTCATTAATTTTTAAAATTTTCTTTTCACCTTGAACTGTCTGTATGTTGTGACAAGTTTCATAAAAATCTGGGAAATGATCACTGTAATCAATATAGAGTGCAAAAAATAAAATAAAATAAAAAAAAACAAAAAACTATGTACACAAAATTTTAACATATTTAGAGGATATAAAAGGAAAAAAAATTGTTGTTATTGTTGTGGTCTTCAGTCGAGAGACTGGTTTGATGCAGCCCTCCATGCAAACTTTCTCTCCAAGTAACTACTGCAACCTACATCCATCTGATTCTGCTTAGTGTATTCATCTCTTGGTCACTCTCTATTATTTCTAACTCCCTCTCTTCCCTCCAACATTAAAGTGGTGATCCTTTGATGTATCAGAATGTATCCTGTCAACCGATCCATTCTTTAGTCAAGTTGTGTCACAAATTTCCTGTCTCAGTTACACGATCTATCCATATAATTTTCAGCATACTTCTGTAGCACCACATTTCAAAAGCTTCAACTCTCTTCTTATCTAAACTGTTAAGCAATTATATTTCCCTTCCATACATGGCTACACTCCAGACAAATACCTCCAGAAGAGATTTCCTAATATTTAAGTCTATATTCTGTGTCCTTTGCTGTCTCTCACAGAATTACAATGTCATCAGCAAACTGCAGAGTTATTTCTCCTCCATGGATTTTAATTTCTACTCCAAATTTTTCTTTTGTTTCCTTTACTGCATGCTCAATATTTTTTTATATGACAAAAATGTCACAGGTGCGCTGTTTCCTCACTAGGGGTCCTTGAACATTTTGATGCTTGTAGCTATATGCCCACATGGTACCACTTTATTGGTTAGATGTCAGAGCCAATGTCTTGTTGCATCAACAACCTATGCATCATCCACATTCTGCTTCTCACAGAGTGTATCCTTCATTGGAACAAACAGGTGGAAGTTGGAAGGTGCGACATTTGGGCTGTAAGGGGAAGGAGGAAGAGCAGTCCAATGAAGTTTTGTGGCGATGTTTGACAAAACATTGTTATCGTCAGCCTCAAAAAATGCAAATAATTCCACACAGATGGCCCTTTGTTGCTCTTTATGGTCTTAGGTGATGAGGAACCCAGTGGGCACACTCCTTTAAATATCCAGTGTGTTTGAGGTATTTCTTTGTGATTTGCTGACCACCTCAGAGGTGAGTGTCTGAATGTTCCAGCATTGCAGGAGTCACAGTTGTGTGTTGCCAGGTGGCATGTGGGAGATTGGACAGGTTTGCACAATCTCATTGTGATGACGACAGATGCCTCATCCAATGACTCATCGTGCATTTGTTCACTGTCAGCTCTCTGTAGACATTCTACAAGCGTCCATGGATATCTGTCACGGTCTGGTTCTCTGTCATGAGAAGCTCAATGAGAACTCCCTGCTTGGAACGCATCTCCATTACAGATGTCATTTTGAACTATGTACAGGGCTGCCACTTGTCGGAACTTCGTGAAACTATAGGGACTGAAGTGGGAATATTCCACGATCGCCTACTACAATTATGCATTTTTGCCGCTGAAATTGGCCAAGGAAAAAAAGTTGCATTACTCATTGAACTCCCTTCATAATTTCTATTTGTCTGAGTTGGTAATTATATAGCCCAAGCATACCACTTGTGTTGTTGGCTGTTCATTAATACAGAACAAACTGGCAGCTTATACAGTTCAAAGAGCAAGCAACAATTTGTGTCTTACATCTTATGTCAAGATTGATATCTCCAATAAGCACAAGCTTGCAGTTGCCATATTTCATCTCCAGGTAATTAATGAGATTCTCAATATCTTCAGTAAATGAAGTAACATCAGAGTGCAGGCTAGATAGGCGGAGGCAGGTATTATCATAATACTAGAAAGCAGTGAAAGCAGTTAGGTTTATCAGATCAATGGTATTTCTTATTTACTCAGCTTCATGTTGCAAGATGCAGGTGCGGGCGAAGAAGCAATTGTTCATGCATCACGGCCTGAAGCAAGTACTCAAGAAAGAGGAGTCGAATCTTAGTTACTTTGTTTGGTGTTACAAAACAGCTGTTGAGATATTTCAGTAGAAATCTATTTATCAATGGTTATAGTTACTTGTATGTTCCATGGATTGTAATTGTGATTTCTTGCTATATTGTGGAACATATCAATTTTGAAATTATAATACACTTTTTCAGTGATAAATGTGGCAGTGTGCTGACCTTTTGTATGATTCCCCTTCACATTAATGTTTAGCCTTTAATTCTTTACATCCATTGATTTACTTATGTTCAGTTTCACACACACACACACACACACACACACACACACACACACACACAAATTACAACCACGATTATATTATTACACATTCAAAAGTTATTCTTTGGATTAGAAGCTGTGAAGCAGATATGATTTCAGATTGTTTTTTAAGTTAATTCTAACACCTATTAGATTCAAGATGTTACTGGATAAGTAGTCAAAGATTTTTGTGACTGAAAACTTGATCAAATAGTACTAGCATATTTTTGAAAATAGATGATACAAAGAAGCAATGTGAAAATGAAAAAAAGTTTATGATTGAGGGGAAGATAAACTGTTTAATGACTTGTAAGAGTAAACAAAATGAAAATTAAACAACTGTGCTAATAATCACATAGCTACCTTTCTTTGATTGTTAACTAACTTGTTACAAAATTATACGATGTGGAAGTAGACTGCATGCTTGCATAGTTTGGAATTCCAATTTGATTGCAGCGTGGATGAATGAAATTTTTTAAATATGAAAAACTGTAGTGTTTGAATTTTGAACAGACTGTTTTATCTGTGGTGGTGGTGGCCGCTATGGTGAAGGTGACATCAGTGATGTTGGTGGATGCAGTATGATTCGTGGTGGCAGCGCAAGATTAAGAAATTGGTGATAGGTGTAAGTATGGTGGCTGTGAAGATGCTTTATGGTAGAGATCCATGTCATGCTCAGAAATATTGACATAATGTTGTTATTGTTGACAGTTAGCCATCATTTTATATCTTAATAGACATTTGTATTATGTCATTATTCCAAGAAATAGAAAATTAAGACCAAGGCTAGGCTGTATGACCCAGACCCATTCCAAACTCTTGAAATATTAATTTTGTTTCCAGTGTGAGTTAATCAATATGTTAAGCCCCTTCTTACACATTTTTATTTCATAGTACAGAATAACTTTCTGAACTGTCTAACATGAATAAAAAATAGTTTGAATTTTATCTAAATGTTGCCTTTACTTGTGTGCTAAACATGTGTATATCCATCAAACTGTTCCCCCTGCGAGTCTGGGGGTGAGAATAGGCCCGAGGTATTCCTGCCTGTCATATGAGGCGACTAAAAGGAGTTTCACACGTTTTGGCCTTTATGTGATGTTCCCCTTTAGGGTTTGCCTTCCATTCTTCAAAATTTTCCCAAAGAGCGAGCCAATTGGGGAAGGGCACCTCACAAGGTGCATTGAGTTCATCATGCATTGAGATCTTAGCCCAATTTCTCGTCGTCGCATTGTAGTCCTGCCCATTCTCCATCTCTTGGGTGAGGACACCTTCCTGGGTGTGTTTTCCACCAAGCACTATGCAGTGTCGATTTCTGTGTTGACAATGACCATGGACGTCCTTTGCACCTGATTTCCAGCACAGTAGCCAGTCTGTTGGTTGTAGCCCCCTGACCACACAAGGACCCCTCTGCTGATGTCTGCACCGTTAACTCCCCATGTATGCCAAGGGGTAGATGCCCATCCCCCTGGGGCATCGGGACTCCCGGCAATGGCCATCCTTCTAGGTGGCCTTTGCTGTGGCTGGGTGGCACCCGGGGGGGAGGGCCCCTGGTCGGAGTGGGTGGCATCAGGGCAGATGACACGTGATGAAGCGTAGTCCATCATCTCTTGCTGGTGGTGAAACACCAGCAGTCTGTAAGCGATCACGAGCTCAATTCAGCGCACAGAAGTATGACCCCAAATTGTTGCCCTCCCTGGCCACAACATGGGAGGAATGTCAGGCTGAGGATGGCAGCAGATCTTATTTGTCCCAGTACCTTGTATGTTAGAGAGCTGATGGAGAATCTTTCATGACGATAAAGCCTTAGTTTTTTGTCGAGCATTTAGAGGACAAGTGTGGAGAGGTGGAGGGCTTGTCCAAAATGAGATCTGGGCCAGTCTTGATCAAAACAGCATCCTCTGCCCAGCCACGGGAGTTGCTCACTTGTGACAATCTGGGGGATGTTTCTGTAATCATCACGCCCCATAAGAGCTGAAATATGGTCCAGGCTATCATATTTCACAGAGACTTTCTTTTGCAGTCCGACAATGAGCTGTGCACCATTTAGAGCAGCGAGGTGTACATTTCATCCGGCATGTCCACTGGGGTCTGAAGGATAATCAGGTTGACACTGGTGCCTTCATCTTGGCCTTTGAGGGTGATGCATTGCCTGAGAAGGTCAAGATGATGGTCTACGGTGTGATGTAAAGCCCTATATCCCTCCCCCGATGCAGTGCTTTAAGTGCTGGAAGTTCAGCCATCTGTCTTCCTGCTGTACTTCCAGCATCACATGCCGAGATTGCAGATGCCCATCACATCCCAATACTCCATGTACCCTGTCTCCTATCTGTGTCAACTGCGGAGAACACCATTTGCCTTGCACGCCTGACTGCAGGATTCTCCAGAAAGAAAGGAAAATCATGGATTACAAGACCCTGGACAGACTGACCTACATTGAGGCTAAAAGAAAATTTGAAAGCTTGCATCCTGTGTGTATGACATAGTCTTATGCCGCCGCTACAACAGTTCTGGCACCATTAGCCTCGCCAACCCAGGTCACCTCCCAGAGCCGGAAGCCTACAACTGCCCCCTTGGTGGTGGGGGGCATTTCCCTCCCTGTTGCTCCTGCACCACCTACTTCGGGAGCAACACCCCCCCCCCCCCCCCCAACCATCGGATATGTCCCTCCCCACTTCTAAGCTGGAGAAGCGTGAGTCTTCTTCAGTTTCTCTTGCTAGGAAGGGGTCCCGTGGGTCACTCCCTTCCCAGGTTTCTTCTAGTGGGAAAGATGATACCTGCCAGTGGCTGAAGAGCCCAAAAGCAGGAGGTCATAGGGGTTCACACTCATCCTCAGTCCCGGAGACTGAGCCAGTGAAGTCCTCCCAGCCAGGGAAACCCAAGGAGCAGTGAGAGAAATCCAAAAAGAAAACCCCTAAGGCCAAGGAAATTGTTGTGGCACCCACACCACCACTACCTACAAGCTCTGCGGCTGAGGATGGGGTGGAGATTTTTGCGTCCGCTGAGGACCTAGATCTCGCCAGACCCTCAGACACAATAGATATAGACTGCTCAGGCAATAAATCGGTGGCAGCAGGTGACTCTGAGGTGTTAACTGCCTCATTGAATGTTCCCTGCCTTCTCAGTCTCACGATGTCATCCTCTGGTGGAATTGCAATGGTTTTTTCCTCTGCCTGGCTGAGCTATGGCAACTGTTAAGCTTTACACCTGCTATCTGCATTGCCCTCAAGGAAACCTAGTTCCCAGCAATGTGGACCCCTGCCCTCTGCAGCTATAAGGGATATTACAGGAACTGTAGCGACTATAATAGTGTGTCAGGTGGAGTTTGCATTTATGTCCTAAACTTGGTCTGTAGTGAACATGTGCCCCTTCAAACCCCTCTTGAAGCTGTGGCTGTCAGAATAAGGATGACACAGGAAATAACTGTCTGCAATATATATCTTCCTCCAGGTGGTGCAGTACCCCTGAATGTATTAGCTGCACTGATTGATCAACTCCCTAAACCTTTCCTACTTCTGGGAGATTTTAATGCCCATAACCCCTTGTGGGTTGGTACCGTGCTTACTGGCTAAGGCAGAGATATCAAAACTTTACTATCACAATTCGACCTCTGCCTCTTAAGTACTGGGGCCACCACACATTTCAGTGTGGCTCATGGTAGTTACTCGCCCATTGATTTATCAATTTGCAACCCAGGACTTTTCCCATCTATCCACTGGAGAGCACAAGATGACCAATGTGGTAGTGACCACTTCCCCATCTTCCTGTTGTTGCCCCAGCATCAGCCGCATGGACGCCTGCCAGATGGACTTTTAAAAAGGTGGACTGGGGAACTTCCACCTCTGCTGTCACCTCTGAATCTCCCCCACACGGTAACATCGATGTGAGCTGTCCCTGGTGTTACCATAAATGGCGAGTTAAGCACTGACGCAAACGCGATTGCCAAGCACTTTGCTCAAGCCTCGGTGTCGGAGAATTACCCTCCCAGCCTTTCGCACACTAAAACGGCGGCTGGAAGGGAACGTCCTCTCATTCACTACATGCTACAGTGAATCCTATAACGTCCCATTTACAGAGTGGGAGCTCCTCAGTGTCCTTGCAAATTACCCCGACACAGCTCCTGGAACATATAGTGTGTCGGTGGTTGGGTTGGGTCCTGGTGTCACGTGGTTTGCTGGCTCTTATGTCGGGGCGGCTTCCGCCAGGGTTGCTCTACCACTGATAATCTTGTGTCCATCGAGTCTGCCATCCGAACAGCTTTTTCCAGATGGCAACACCTGATTGCCATCTTTTTTTGACTTCCGTAAAGCGTACGACACGATTTGGCGACATCATATCCTTGCCACATTGTATGAGTAGGGTCTCCGGGGCCACTCCCGATTTTTTATCCACTCCATACTTTCCGTGTCCAATTTGGTGACTCCCATGCTTCCATCCATATCCAGGAAATGAAGTTCCGCAGGGTTCTGTATTGAGTGTCTCTCTATTTTTAGTGGCCATTAACGGTCTAGCAGCAGCTGTCGGGTCCTCCGTCTCACCTCTGTATGCAGGTGACTTCTGCATTTCGTACTGCTGCTCCAGTACTGGTGTTGCTGAGTGGCGTCTCCAGGGAGCCATCCACAAGGTGCAGTCATGGGCTCTAGCTCATGGCTTCCAATTCTCAGCCCCAAAGTTGTGTGTCATGCACTTCTGTCGGTGTAGTACTGTTCATCTGGAACCCACTCTTTACATTAATGACCATCCACTCACTGTAGTGGAGACATATCAGTTTCCAGGATTGCTTTTTGACGCTCGATTGACTTGGCTCCCTCATCTTCGTCAGGTTAAGCAGAAGTGCTGGCAGCACCTCAATGCCCTCCGTTGCCTGAGCAATACCAATTGGGGTGCACATCGCTCTACGCTGCTGCAGCTCTAGAGAGCCCTTGTCCAATCCCGAATTGACTATGGGAGTGCGGTTTATGGTTCGGCATTGCTTCAGTATTGTATTTACTCGACCCTGTGCACCACTGTGGGGTTTGATTAGTGATAGGAATTTTTAGGATGAGTCCGGTGACAAGCGTACTGGTGGAGGCTGGTGTCCCTCCACTGCAGATCAGACGTGCACAGCTGCTTGCCAGGTACGCAGCACATATTCATAGTTCCCTTGAGCATCCAAATTACCATCCCCTTTTCCCACTGGGGCAGTCCAGCTCTGCATCGGCGGCCCAGATCGGGGCTAACGATTGGTGTTCGTGCTCCAAACTGGAGTTCTTCCCTTTACCATATCTACTTGCGGTCTATTCACGTATGCGTCCATGGTGCACACCTTGGCCGCACCTTCATCTCGACTTTTTGCATGGCCCTAAGGACTCCGTTAACCCTGCCGTTCTCCGCTGTCACTTCCTCACGATTCTTGACATGTTCCGGGGCTCTGAAGTGGTTTTCACCGATGGCTCAATGGCTGATGATCACGGAGGCTTTGCATATGTTCATGGAGGACATATTGAGCAGCACTCCTTGCCAGTTGGCTGCAGTGTGTTCACTACAGAGCTGGCGGTCATATCTCATGCTCTTGAGTACATCCGCTCATACCCTGGTGAGTCATTTCTCCTGTGTACTGACTCATCGAGCAGCCTACAAGCTATCGACCAGTGCTACCCTTGCCACCCTCTGCAAGTGTCCATTCAGGAATCGATGCATGCCCTGGAATACTCCTACCGTTTCGTGGTGTTTGTGTGGACCATAGGAAACGTCAGAATCCCCGGCAACGAACTTGCCGACAGGCTGGCCAAACAGGCGACGCGGAAACCGCTTCTGGAGATAGGCATCTCCGAAGCTGACCTGCATTTAGCCTTACACCGCAGGGTTTTCCGGCTTTGGGAGATGGAATGGCATAACAGCACACATAACAAACTGCGTGTCATTAAGGAGACTATGAATGTGTGGAAGTCTTCCATGTGGGCCTCTCGAGGGGAATCAGTTGTCCTCTGCCGGCTCCGCATTGGCCATACGTGGCTAACACATGGATATCTACTATGCTGCAAGGACCCACCTCAGTGTCGCTATGGCTTCCAAATGACAGTCATCCACCTCTTGCTGGACTGCCGACTTTTAGCCACTCTGCGGCAGACTTTTAACTTTCCCAGCACCCTGCCTTCGATGTTGGGCGACAATGCCTCCACAGCAGGTTTAGTTTTATGTTTTATCCATGAGAGTGGGTTTTATACTTCTTTGCGGGTTTTAGCGCATGTCCTTAGTCCCTCTGTGTCCTCCGCCCTAGTGCTTTTAGGGTGGAGGTTTTAATGTGTTGCAGAGTGGCTGGCTTTTGCTTTTTATTCTCATGGTTTGCCAGCCACTGTAACCTGCTTTCATGTTTTACTCTCTTCTGTTTCTAGCATCTCTCTGTTGTTTTCTTGTCCTCTTTTGTTCCTTTAGTGTTCATTGCCTTCCCTTCGTTCTTGTGTCATTTCCTTTCTTTTCGTTTTATGTTATATGTTTCGTGCATTTTATTCTCACACTTGTGGCATTGTTTTATTAGGAACAAGGGACTGATGACCTCATAGTTTGGTCCCTTCTCCCACCTGTAAACCAACTAATCCATCAAACTGCCCTTGGATGATAAATTCTTCTACACCCCAAATAAGGGTAACGCAAATGTTTTTAGGGCAGCAATGAAAGACTGTGTCAAAAATACAGATATTTTTTTGACTAAGGTCAGTGCATTTTATCTCACATTTTTCCAAGTAGTATATTCCATCTCCTAAGTTCAGTTTTGAAGTTTTACCAAATTAAACATTTCACAAGAAGAATTAAGCTCTATGCCAGATGGGTGCCATATTTATTAAGTGTGGCTGAATAGCAAGTGAGAAAAAGAATTTGTTTGCTGTGTTGGAAGCTTTTCAAAAATAATCCAGTTTGTTTGCATGACAATGTGTGCATGAGATATGGAGCAACCACATTGCACTAGAACTGAAACAACAGTCAGCGTATTGGGTGACCTTTTACTTAATAGAAGCAATTGATGTTATCTGCTGAAAAGGTTTTAATCATTGTTTATCGTGGTTCAAAATTGACTACCTTGCAATAAATAAATACAAGTGATTCCTACACAAATATAGTGGACTAACTGGATGGAAAATACTTGATAAATCTTTGGGTGGTGCATATTTAGAGTCCAATTTTAGCTTATCTGTTTTCAACTGTATAGTAGACTCTGGTAGCAGCCCTTCTGCTGAAACTGGGTGAAAAGTATTTTGTGGGAATAACCAACTGTCAATAATGTAGTCCACATAAAAAATTGCACTTTAATTACACTTGGATGCTGAAAAAACAACTGTATGTGGCCAGTTTGTGACCTGTCTACTGTTGTTATGATAGAGATAAACTGATAGCCACATACCACACTTTGATGATGTCTTCCAGTTGTAGCCGAGTGTAATAACTAGATATACAATCACAACTATTCACATATGACAAACAAATAATTAACACAGTCACTAAATAAAAATCTTAAAACACTGTTCTTCAAATCTGATAGTCATATCAGTGCGAAAATGATGTGCTCTATCAGTTTCTTTTGGAAATAACACCTTTTGTAGCCTGATCCTGTTGCTACAGTAAGCATTAGCCATTATTGGAATGTTAACACTGCCAATGGAAAAAATTACAATTTCACAGTGAAATATCAAAAACAGTCATTTGAATCGTTGAGTAAACAACTGGAATATGAAGTTTAGGTTACACGTGGTACGTTTTCCTGACTTGTAATCTGCACTAAATCATGTATGATACATTTCCCATGTTGGTGGACACAGATATTGCTCATTTCAAAACTCACTGCAGATTCAACTAAAATGGCTTCCAACATGCCTCTTGAAGTAATTACAACTGAAGTAGTCTATTGTTGCTTGCCCAATTTTCACACTCTACAATTAAAGATTTACAGTTCTAATAACTGAATAGTGGATGGATATTCGTTTGAACATTAACTTTCAGATACAGTAATAATTTCTCTGTTAACTTATGGTGATTAGCATTCCTAAATATGTGATTCTACTTCAGTAACAATGTGTTATATAAAAACGTTAATTACTCTGAAATTAAATGAGTGTAGGTGTTGCTAACATATTTTCATTGTTGATTCTGTGAATACCTTGTTTATAAATATATGTTTTATGATTCTATGAATTCCTTGTTTATAAATATATGTTTTATCTACTTTATCAGGAAGTCAGTAATCATGTATATATTTATGTATGAACAGTGGTAATGAAATGTTACTGTTATTCCATGATTAGTATGATTTTTAGACAAACTAACAAGCTCATTATAATTCCAGTAATCAAAAGAATGTAACAGATAATAAAATTAAGTTGAATTATCCCTGAATCAGTATTTGAGTTTTTAGGTGCTCTGCGCATGTTGTGTAAATGACCGTATTGAAGATGCAAGTAATGATGATGATGATGATGATGATGATTTTGAGGGAGGAGAAACATAACAGCTGGAAAGAACCCATTTGCTTTTTTACACATTAGAGAACTTGTGGTAGCTCTAGGTGTTGCAGTCAGCATTACACTTGCAGTCCTTTCAAAAATCACAAGTCTACGTTGAAATTTAATGATAGGAAAATGTTGGACAGAAACAACTGGTCTAAGGAAAGCAAATGAAAAGCAGGTGCAATTCAACAACAACAAAATTTTGACTTCCAGACAAGAGAATTTTTCTGATTGCCCAATTATGCTTGTAAAATAACACTGTTGTATCTGTTATCTTGCTTAAAATTTCAAACTTTTTGTAGCTGACTGTGATGGCTTAGATACTGAGAAACCATATGTGTTTTTCATGTGGTGCAAGGTTCAACTCTTTCTACAGTGATTCTGAGTACATTGTCTGCAGATTCGCCAAAACCATTGCAAATAAATACCAGATTAGCATTTACATGCTGCATATGCTTCCCTCAACATGTGCTTGATTTCAAATGACATCAGTGCTAACACACTATTGAATTTCAGCCTCCTCATCCTATTGGAATTGTGCTCCCCAGTTGCAAGACAATGTTTGATTTTAGGGTTGTACATATCCATTGATATTTCTTGTCAGCTCAGTAATTTGTGTTTAATTGCTTCTTCACTGAAACATTCTTGCTGGAACAGACTGGTATTGATTATTAAAACAGTGTGTTTTCTTTTTTGTGAGGATTGTTGGTGGTAGGTGAGAGAGTGTTGTTTGTGTATTTTCAAACTCAATAGATCTTTTAATTTTTACCAAGGAATTATGGCAACTGGGAAGAAACCCTCAGATGATGCCATTGGTCTCACATTCGGGGGGACGACGGTTCAATCCCGCGTCCGGCCATCCTGATTTAGGTTTTCCGTGGTTTCCCTAAATCGCTCCAGGCAAATGCCGGCCGGGATGGTTCCTTTGAAAGGTCACAGCCGACTTTCTTCCCCATCCTTCCCTAATCCGATGAGACCGATGACTTCGCTGTTTGGTCTCTTCCCTCAAACTATCCTATCCCTCAGACGATGGGATTTACTAGTGTGTCATTAGAACTGACCAACCAAATACATTTCAGAAAGTTTTAGATAAGCCTCTGGCAGATAACCAGACCACAAACACCTATAATGACAAATTCAAATAGGTGGGTATGAGTAGATACTTTGTTGGGTGTTGAACTCAAGTAATAAACAGTTTTATTTAGACATCATACAACAAAGTCTAGGTTGGTATTCCATTAGTGCTAGAATTGGTTTTATTCTAGGTCAGTGATTTAGATGGTAAGTATGAGAGATTATGTCAGTCAATGAAAGCAATCATACAGCCAGGGGACCAATAACATAGGTGTTGTACATAATGATGTGCCCTGATGGTGTACCAAGTTTTAACAGCTTTTTTGTGGAACACGTAACAGGTGACTCTTGGTCTAATTGATCATCTAGCAGTAGTGTGAGATATTATACACTACAATGTTTGGATTCCGTAGAAACACTGGAACACGTGAGGCAATACTGACCTTACGACTTATCTTAGAAGAAAGATTAAGGAAAGGCAAACCTACGTTTCTAGCATTTGTAGACTTAGAGAAAGCTTTTGACAATGTTGACTGGAATACTCTCTTTCAAATTCTAAAGGTGGCAGGGGTAAAATACAGGGAGCGAAAGGCTATTTACAATTTGTACAGAAACCAGATGGCAGTTATAAGAGTCGAGGGATATGAAAGGGAAGCAGTGGTTGGGAAGGGAGTAAGACAGGGTTGTAGCCTCTCCCCGATTTTATTCAATCTGTATATTGAGCAAGCAATAAAGGAAACAAAAGAAAAATTCGGAGTAGGTATTAAAATCCATGGAGAAGAAATAAAAACTTTGAGGTTCGCCGATGACATTGTAATTCTGTCAGAGACAGCAAAGGACTTGGAAGAGCAGTTGAACGGAATGGATAGTGTCTTGAAAGGAGGAAATAAAATGAACATCAACAAAAGCAAAACGAGGATAATGGAATGTAGTTGAATTAAGTCGGGTGATGCTGATGGAATTAGATTAGGAAATGAGACACTTAAAGTAGTAAAGGAGTTTTGCTATTTGGGGAACAAAATAACTGATGATGGTCGAAGTAGAGAAGATATAAAATGTAGACTGGCAATGTCAAGGAAAGCGTTTCTGAAGAAGAAAAATTTGTTAACATCGAGTATAGATTTAAGTGTCAGGAAGTCATTTCTGAAAGTATTTGTATCGAGTGTAGCCATGTATAGAAGTGAAACATGGACGATAAATAGTTTGGACAAGAAGAGAATAGAAGCTTTCGAAATGTGGTGCTACAGAAGAATGCTGAAGATTAGATGGGTAGATCACATAACTAATGAGGAAGTATTGAATAGGATTGGGGAGAAGAGAAGTTTGTGGCACAACTTGACCAGAAGAAGGGATCGGTTGGTAGGACATGTTCTGAGGCATCAAGGGATCACCAATTTAGTATTGGAGGACAGCGTGGAGGGTAAAAATCGTAGAGGGAGACCAAGAGATGAATACACTAAGCAGATTCAGAAGGATGTAGGTTGCAGTAGGTACTGGGAGATGAAGCAGCTTGCACAGGATAGAGTAGCATGGAGAGCTGCATCAAACCAGTCTCAGGACTGAAGACCACAACAACAACAATGTTTTTGTTGTTGTTGTTAGTCTGTCAGCTTACTATTTTAGGAACCACAATAGTATTTCAATTGCCCATCTTGAAATTTTCCCATTGTATTAAGTATTTCATGAGGTTTTTGGATTTCAGCCTGGTGGCATCAAATCCTTGCCACAATCTGAGCAGCCATTCTCAAGTGAGTTTTACAAATGGGGAGTGTTGGTGCACGTTACTAAATTTATGCCAAAAATTGGCACTGTGGCACTTATGAATAGGTGTTGGTTGCGTGACTGCTCTTGTCAATGTCACATATTGCTCCATTTGAGATCTGAGGGGCATGCATAACAGTGCTACTGCATGCATGTTCTCTGCCAAACTGAAAACCAATGGAGTTAAAATTCAGTGGTCAAATTGATAAAATTAATTGTCACTGTATGTTCCATTAAGCGTAAAATTCTGTAATTGTAGCAAAATTGAAGAAATCATCAGCCCCTATATTGTATCCATCTGCAAGCTACCATCATGGTTAATAAGCCAAATCTATTTCCATAGATCAGATAACTGCATCCCAGAAGGATTGATGCAATGTCACATGGAGATGATAATCCTCAGATATGGCTGTCTGTCCTGTGCTGTAAATGACAAGTGTGGCGATCATATCCCATGCTCTTTTCATGTAATGTGCACGTGCTCTGGCTAGAGTAACCTTTTTACACTGACTTGTAGACTGCAGCATTCTGCAAATTTGGATCACACTTTACCACATTGAGAAGAGCTCAGTTCTTTGTAAGTGACTGGGAAATTATTTAATTTATACACTGTGAAAAAAAAATCACTTTTTCGAAACACTGTAATTGTCTCCAGTTGCAAAGCATAAGTTTGAAATTTGACTCAGGTGTGCCTACAATGTTCCTCAGTAATGGTGAAAAAGCATGGCACCCTGTGACTTCCTCCTCTGGTTTGAAGACGCTTCAAACAGAAAGGTGTTGACATGTGAAAAAAAAGCCATAGCTTAGAAATTCATGTGAGATGTAAGGTGGGTTAATGATTTCACACTGGCACCAAATTTCACCACAATTCTGCCCAGTGTCATCGTGGATGTATTACACGAAAGGGGAGTTGTCACACCCCTGTAACTCACATTTCTCCCCTCATTTTGAAATCTCTGCAATGGAGGTCAGAGCTGTGATACCCAGAGTTGAAATCGTGCAGTTTTCTTATGGGAGGCTGAGGAAAACATTTCAGATACAGAATCAACAACCCCACCTAAAGAGTGTCGAAGGGGTTGTGTGCCCTGAGGCACTAGAGCAGCCATGAGTCACCACTCAGCTGAATGGGTGTCGAAGTTTCTGTCAGGTATATTTTTAATGTGCTCAACAAATGTGTGTTGGTGGCACCAAAGATATTCCCAAACAGGGAGGAGGAGGGGGGGAGGTGCCTTAAAGGTACCCTTTGCCATTTTATTCACATACATGTCAATATTGCAACCTCCCCTTCCCCCACCAATCCATGTTTTCGCCACTGGAGGAAACGACACAGGAAGGCTGGCAAATCATGAATATCCGTTGCTGCTCAAAATCAACATTCAGATTTCATCAAATGGTGTTGAACAGTCCCTAGTGGTTCCATCCTGTAGACCAGAGGAAAACATAGCAGTCACAGTATACTCCAAAGGTGTCTGAGCACCTTCAGTGGGGTTGCAGTACCACAATGTCCTTAAAGTAGGGTTGGATCATCTGTGGGAGGACGGAGGTGTCAGCAGTGTTGATATTGTGAAGAATGTCGTCCTGTTGCTCATCACATTGTTGAACTGTCATTTTCAAGTGCGAATTTTGTATGACTCAACATCTTAAGAGAAGAGGTGGTTTCATTGATGCCCATTAGCTACCTCCTGAGGGCTTTCTTGTCGATTCTGAGCAATGTTGTGTATGAAACGTTTTCCCTGGCTACCCATAATAAAACCACAATTTCAACTCAGGGGCGTCAAAAGAAGGGCTAAGATGAGGATAAGAGAAGGTGTGACAACATTCTTGTTGTTCGACACCTCCATGATGGCACTGGGCATAATTGTGGTGAAATTTGGTGCCAATTTGTCATCTTTAACCCTCTTTAACCTCACATGAACTTCTAAAATGTGACCTCTTCTTCATTGTTTGAAGCGTCGCCAAGCCTGAGGGTGACATCACAGGGTGCCACGCTTTATCACTGTTACAGAGGGAGGCTGTAGGCACCTTTGAGGCAGATTTCAAACTTATGCATCACTGTGGGGTTTCAAAAAGTTGTATTCACCAAATAAGTTTGGCACATATCATGAAGATAGCAGGAAGTGAACCCCACGCCACAGAAAGTTGTTTCTGTATTGACATGTTTGCTTACACACTGCAGCTGTCTTGTCACAAGGCTATGACTACAACAAAAATAATGTTGACACAAAGTGATAGTTAACAACCATTTATTAAAATAATGTACATAATACAAACTCTAGTTCGATGAGAAGGCATGTAAAAGTTGTGAACACTGGTCTAACATAACTTAATGAACACTAACTAATCTAATTGTACATCAGTATAGACTTAAAAAGTGCAAAACCTGATGATGAATGTGGTAGTGTAATAATACTTGTTGACAACTGCTGATGACTCATTGATAACTGCAAATGGAACTAGTGTGATAACTACAGCTATCCAAGTGAAGTGTGCACAGTTAAGTCTGCACTCGGTACAAGTATATTCCTCTGTGAACTATTTGGCGGGTGAGGGAAGTAGTCCTTTGTATCAGCACTTTCTCTGGCATCAGGCATAACTATCAGCAGATGGATCTGTCTACATAAACATCTACATGACTACTTTGCAGTTCACAATTAAGTGGCTGGTAGAGGGTTCATCAAACCACCTTCAAGCTGTTTCTCTGCCATTTCACCCTTGAACACTGCACTGGAAAAACAAACTCTTACATCTTTCCATGTAGGCTCTGATTTCTCTTATTTGATTACAGTGGTTATTTCTCCCTATGTAGGTTTAGATCCCACACCGTGCAGAAATATTCCTGAAGAGGATGCATGAGCATAATGTAGGCAGTCGCTTTAGTATAACTGTTGCATCTTCTAAGTGTTATGCCCGTAAATCACAGTCTTTGCTTAACTTTCCCCACAGCATTATCTACGTGAGCATTCCAATTTAAGTTATTCGTAACTGTAATCCCTAAGTATTTAATTTAATTCACAGTCTCTAGATTTGTGGACTTTATCAAGTTTAGAAGATTCCTTTAGTACTCATGTGGATGATTTCATACTTTTCATTATTTAGAGTCAATTTACACTACACAAATATCATGTCTAAATCATTTGGCAATTGGTTTTGATCATCTGATGACTTTATGAGACAGTAAATGACACCGTCAGCAGCAGACAATCTAAGAGGGCTGCTCGTATTTTCTCCTAAATTGTCTTTCTGTTTGCAAGTCATGTGTTGGAAGCATAATGTTGTTCCTGTTAGGTGCGCCTTGTATGTGATGACCGATTGTGACTTTGTGGCACCATGCTGAAGACTGCTGGGCATGTAGCACTCTCTGTGTATGTCACTGTGTACCACATCAGAGGGCAGACACAACACATATATATTTTTGAAAGGATTCTGCCTAATTTAGATGAAATGTTGCCCAAATATCAGAGCAATACCCTTGATTTGAACACCACCTTATCCTCTTTATCTTGTGACTTATCAAGTTCACTCCTCATTAAAACTGCAAATCTGATGTGAAGAACATCCATTTTCTGTGAATGCAGACAGTAGGTGTCCCAATCCCTTTACAATGCTGTCAGTATCAGAGACATGTACCCAGTGCACTAGCAATCAAAGGATGCCTGCGAAAATGCTGCAACACAAAATGGCATAGACTCAACTAATGTCTGAAGTAGTGCTGGAGGGAATTGACACCATGAATTCTGCAGTGCTATCCATCAATCTGTAAGAGTATGAGCAGTGGAGATCTCTTCTGAACAGTACATTGCAAGGAATCCCAGATATGCTCAATAATGTCCATGTCTGGGGAATTTGATGGCCAGCGGAAATGCTTAAACTCGGAAGTGTGTTCTTGGAGCCGCTCTGTAGCAATTCTGGATGTATGAAGTGTCACATTGTCCTGCTGGAATTGCCGAAGTCCCTCAGAATGCACAATGGCCATGAATGGAGGCAGGTGATCAGACAGGATGCTTATGTATGTGTGACCTGTCAGTCGTATCTAGACATATCAGGGGTTCTGTATCACTCCAACTGCTCATGTCCCACATCATTACAGAGCCTGCACCAACTTGAATAGCTCCCTGCTGACATGCAGGGTGGCCAGGATTCATGAGATTGTCTCCACGTCTACACGTCCATCCACTTGATACAATTTTAAATGAGACTCGTCCGATCAGGCAACATATTCCCAGTCATCAACAGTCCAATGTCGGTGTTGACAGGCCCAGGTGAGGCCTAAAGCTTTGTGTCATGCAGTCATCAAAGGTATACGAGTGGGCCTTTGGCTCCGAAAGCCCATGTCAATGATGTTTTGTTGAATGGTTCGCACGCTGACACTTGATGGTGCCCCAGTATCGACATCTGCAGCAATTTGTCACACTTGTGTCACATCGAACGATTCTCCTCAGTCATCATTGGTCCCATTCTTGCAGGATCTTTTCCCGGCTGCAGAGATGTCTGAGATTGGATGTTTTACTTGATTCCTGAAATTCACAGTACCCTTGTCAAAAGATGGTTTGGGAGAATCCCCACTTCATCGCTACCTCGGAGATGCTGTGTCCCACCACTCGTGCGCCGATTGTAACGCCAAGTTCAGATTCACTTAAATTTTGATAACCTGTCATTGTAACAGCACCAGACACTTGTTGTCTTATACAGAAATTGCGAACTGCAGCACCGTATTCTGCACATTTACATATCTCTGTATTTGAATATGCATGCCTATACCAGTTTCTTTGGCGCTTCAGTGTTTAAGGGTTGTCAAATGAAAGGCAGATGGAAAAAGGTAAGTAGTCTTTATTATTTCAAAAGTAAGTGTTATAACTGTTAATATGTTTATCCAACTGTGAGACAAGACAGTCAGTGCCTTCACGGAAAAATGTTTTTGGCTGCCTGCAGAATCATTATTGTATGCAGGTGTGCTCGTCTTTGTCTGAAGCAAATCGACAGCCAGGAATGTCTATCTCTAGGACTTAAAAAATAAGGAAATCACATGAGGAGAAATTGGGACTGTATGGAGGATGTGTAAGGGTTCCCCAGTGAAGCTTTTGCAGTTGTAGTGAAAATAAGTCATGCCAGCTCTGGAAAAGTCATGATGACCTCTTGCTTTGACTGCTATGGCCCGCAGCTCATTGATTTTCTGGAACGTAGCACCACACTGAACATACTGTGGTATGTGTATACACTTTCAAAAATTGAAGTGCACCATCAAACACCCAAGAATGTTGATGGACGGCATCATTCTGTTGCAGGATTATGCCCACCAGCATGTTGTCAAGGATGTTTCAGCTATACTACTGAAGTTTTGCTGGGAAGCACTTACACGCTCTCCATACAGTACCTGTACATCCCTATACAATTTCCATGTTTTTGGAGTCCTGAAGAAATTAGTTTGTGACCATCAGTTTGCTTCAGGCAAGGAAGTGCACACCTGGGTACAATCATGGTTCTGTAGGCCACCACAAACATTTTTGCATGAAGGCATTGACCATCCTATCTCACAGGGGGATAAATGTATTAACGATTACCACAATTACTTTTGAAATAATAAACAGTTTGCTTACTTGTTATCCATCTGCCCGTTTTCATTTGACTGCCTGTTATATAGTGAACAGAGGGCCCTAAATTCACCCAATGGCAGTAAAGCAGCACACATCTTTTCCCACGCACAACCTGCCAGTTTTTATCAGTCTATACAAGGAATCTCCAATTTTAAAACTGATACAAAGACAGCTACCTGGTTGTAGCTGATACATCGTGACAAGAAATCAAAGGCATTTGGCTGCAATCCTGAAACCTTATGGAATAATTTGTTATTTGGTTAATGGTCTGTGTGACACACAGACCAAATTCCTTGGTTCATTCTGCTGCCAGGTGTGGCACATATTTCACAAATGTAGACACAGTGCCATGGGTCCCTATTATAATTGCTAGTTTTAGGACATAAAAATGCTTGTCATGTGCTGTTAAGGAAAATTTGAATGATACCAGAAAAGAGAGAGAGAGATTAGACTTGCAAATTCTGTCTCTGAGATGTTACCAAGCATCATCTGCTCCATGTTACAGTTGATATGAAGAAGATTATTGGATAGTGATGTGTGAATATTCTTTTTTGAAGAAATTCATATTAATTTCTTTATTTTCATTGTAGCAAATTCATCTTTAATAACTGAAAAATTGTAAAAGGTGCTTTCGCACTAAAATACTTGTTCTAATAGGTGCCGTTACAGAGAATATTTGATTCTGTCATGATTTGAGTTTTCAGTTTGTTTGTTTTTGTCAACAAATTTTCTCTTAAGGATGAAAATTCATTTTAGTTTCAATATGCCTATTTTGCTTAGGAAACACTCAGATACTTGTATGAAGTATTTTTTTTTTTTCTGTTTAATAGCAACCATTGGTGCAATGGTGACAGCTTCACATAATCCAGTGGAAGACAATGGTGTGAAAATTGTTGATCCTCTTGGAGAAATGCTTGTTCAGCACTGGGAAAAAATTGCTACAGACCTTGCCAATGTTAGGTAAAATCAATGTTTGCTCAATCTTCCAGAATTTTGTTCTTTTTCATAGCATTCATCAAAGTAAACATAAATAAGGTGCATTCCCTATGTTTCAGTGATGATAATTTAGAAGAATGTCTTTTGGAGATAGTGAAAAATGAGAAGATAAATACTGATGCAGCTGCTTCTATTTTCATCGGAATGGATACCAGGTAAAAAAAATTTAAAAAAAGAACCCATGAACCAATATAGACAATGTTGGGAATACTATCCACATATCTTTACTCTCTCTCTGCGATACCTAGCTTTCTGTTACCACATGTTAAAAAGCTGTTGACAAATAGCCAACAGCATTCATAACTGACAATCTTTGTTGTCATACAATACTTACAGGGTGTATACGACCCGGGACAACCGGGAAATCCGGGAAAAACCCGGGAATTTTTTCATCCGGGAGAAAACCGGGAAAAACCCGGGAATTTTTCGGAATTCCGGGAATTTTTCATTGTTTTAGCTTTCGTTTAAATTTTTGTAATTTTGACTGCAGAATTGATTTTCTAGCAAAGATCGTTATTGTATCCTGCTACTGGAGAATGATACTGCAGCAATAAAATGTAAACGAGAGGGAAAAAAAATTTTAGTGGCAAAGGAAATGTGCAATTTACAACGAAACCCCGTGCACGCACAAGCGTCTGCAAATAGCAAAAATATGAAAAAGGCCGTAGGGCGCAGACTGTAATTCTTCGTAACAATGAACTGCTTCCTATGAGCACTGCGCATGCGTATTTGACTCGCGTATAAGTAGTACCTTCTCCCGCTCCCCGCTACGGCGCTACTTGTAGTTTGGCTGTTTGAGTTGTAGTGGGGAGGGGGTTAACCTGCACGTGACCCATGTTTACGTTAAGTGATTTCGCTGCTTCTCTTCGTTTACAGCTCCCACGTCACATGAAAACAAAACGGATTTCTGTGCCCGTGAGCTATCAAGTGAATTAAAATACATTCACATGATTACGGAGGGCAAAAATATATTATTATTTTATTTCCAAGTTAGTTGCAGTCAAGCATTAATCGCCTTGCAGAACAATATTTTTGCAAGTTCGCTAAAGAAATTTGGCTTGATTAATCTTTCCGCTGAGGTGATCATTTTATTTGAAACGAAGTGTTTCATTCTACAGTATTGGCTAGTTCCAACTGTTCGCTGAATTTCAAGAGCACGTTATCATCTTTTGCCATGTATGGCATTCTGCCATAATAAAGAACCAAAAATGAGATCGCATAGTACTGGTACTCCAAGAAAATTTACATCCCAAAAACCACAATGAAAAGCTTAATATCAGATGGGACCTGCTTCATCGTGAATCTGGAAAAAGCCAATTTGCACTTCAAGCTGAATTATGCATTTTAGTATGGTTTACAAAATTCCGATGCTCTTTGGAGTATCGTCTAATGCCCTGTTTCTTTGATGGTGTAATCTAAGCTCTCTTAGTGCTTTATACACACGAACATGCGGGCTTCCTACACCACTGCAGTTACACACGCACAATAATGTCTGTTTTCTGGCGCTCTCTGGCAACTGGTAAATCGAACCTATTTCTAACAGTCTCCGGGTAATATTGCGAACGGTGGTTAGAAAAGCGTTACTTTCAAAGTAAATTTCTTTTTACCCAAGATGAATTATGTTACGTGTGAGAAACAGGGATGGATATCTAAATCACAGAGCGTTCGAAACTGAACAGTTTGAGGACCAGCCACTTACAAAAATTTCGAGCCGCGAGACATTTATGTCATAATTTTAAATTTACTGGCATATTTGTGTGATGTATCTTAAAGTAGAACACACGCAAAAAAAGATCAATATTACATGTGAAAGCTTAGCTTCTGTTGTAGCGTGTTAATCTTAGAGACCAATATTATATGTGAAAGCTTAGCTTTTCTTGTAGATATACGGTACTGTGTACATTAATGTAAACCGTTAACTTTTCCTCTTGTGTGTTCGCGCTATGTAACAAGTGATGGTGCTATTGGCTGACTAAAACACTTGTCCTATGCTCTGAATAGCTGCTGTCGTCGTCTGGCGAGATTTCGTGGCTTGAGATATGACTCGCTTACAAAAGGACATATCAACCTCGGTTTCAACGCTCCGGAAACTAACGCGTTGTGTTTGGTGCAATTCGAATTTATACTTTCGTAATACGAAAATATGCAGCGTATATGTTGCTGCAAAACAAAGGTCTTTCCAAAACTTCTCTGCCCCGTCTTTTCTTTTTTTTTCCGGGAAGATCTACGCGATTGTATAAAACATTCCAAGGATTGATAAGTTTTACAGTTGCGAGGGAAAATCTACGGAAAACGTACTGTCATTTAGCACGGAAAAGGTGTATTTTCGCCCGGGAAAAAGCATATTTTTTTAAACGGGATATCCGGGAGAAATCCGGGAATAATCCGGGAATTTTTTTTCCTTGTCCCCGTATACACCCTGTACTTAAGCACCATAGTGTCCACAGTGTTGTTAAACATCTATGTTTTTAAATTTGTGCTTTTGTAAAATATGTTTGTAATTTAGCAACAAATTACATTGTCCAAATATATCAATTTATAAGACAGCTGCAACTCCAATTACAAGAAGTATTTAAACAATAAAGAGGCAAGTCAACTTCTAACTTGTAGCTGATGGATTTTTGATGCAAAGAAACATGTAACAGCACAGAGACATTACTGGTTTTTTGAGTCTCCACGGTTTCTAGTTTAATTATTCATTCTCTCTCTCTCTCTCTCTCTCTCTCTCTCTCTCTCTCTCTCTCTCACACACACACACACACACACACACACACACACACACACACACAGAGAGAGAGAGAGAGAGAGAGAGAGAGAGAGAGAGAGAGCTGCACACAAGCGGCCAGAGTGACATTGTTTTTTATATTGCTGGAAGTCATGTTAGATTTCCAGAATTCAGTTGTAGTGGTAAGGTTTGAAAGCAGTATTCTTGAAAAGTTGTCTCAGCTTCGTATTCTACTTCTGGCATTTCAGAAAACTTGGCTTCATCCTGGTGAGAATACAGCTCCATACACTTTTACTGAAATTGTTCAATACTTGAAGTACTTCCTAAAGGACTTTCCATTAAAATTAATATTTCTGGCCATCAACCATTCATTCATTAGGATCTTCACCTTTTCTGATTCCATCAGTTTCTCGCTTCAGTAACTGGTCCAACATAATCACACTGTCAAAGCTCAGACCATAAGTATGTAACTATCTCTGCACTTTTTGCAAAATTGTTTTGCTCTGTGACAGAAATTTCTAGCACACCATATATTTGGCAGAAACTGTTGCTATCCAACAGCTGGAACAACATTGCCAACAGCATCTTGTGAAGCTGTCTTGCTCCTTAAGTCTTAGTCCCACCTCAGAGTACCTGTCACAAACAATGAACCTATCATTCCCATCTAGCCCTTTCATAAACATCTCATAGCCATTAGACTAAGCTTTATTGATGTACTCCACTCCTCACATCTCCATAAATTTTCTTTTTTCTTTTTTTTTTTTTACTTTTGTTTTATGCTGTAGTGATGTAAGTGATTGAAACTGTTTTTACTACCTTTTGTTTCTGTAATATATATTCTGTTTCTTGCCATAGCTATGCTAAATGAGGATTTCATGTGATAGGATTGTGGCTATGCACTCTCCTCTGCAAACTAAAGAATGTGCAGGTTAGTCCCTACTTTCTCTACCCCACTACGTCACAAGAAGCAAATACAGGGTGTTTCACAATGTTATGCTGACCCTTCCGCAGCACACCTTATGAACAATGGCGATGCAGTGTGAGGACAACCCAGTGATGTTTATTTTCCACAAAGTGTGTTAACACTACATGGATTACGTACATGAGTTACTAGTAATAACTAATGCTGTAAATGGATGTGAACAGGTTCACTGTAAATCTCCATACACCGTTATACATTGCAACAGCAGAAATTGATTCTTAGTCATCCTGTATGGCAGCTGCAGGATTCTTTTGTGAAGGGCAACTATAATCCACCACAAGTGCTGTTAGCTATTCAGTTTACAGACAGACAAACACCCCCCTCTCCCACCTCCACACTACCCCCCTCCCACCCCATAATTTCTTGTCCAGGTCTCTTATGTGAGTAGAAAAACAGCTTCAATGAGATCCCGTTCATACCGTGGAGTTATTTTCAGTTTATTGAGTGAGTGCTTACTTGCAGTTGTTAAGTGAGTTTCTATGCATAAAAGCTCAATAGCTGGAGCTGTCGACTGTCCGCCACACAGAAGCGTCTGCCCTCAAGTGCAACACGCTGTCAGTATGTATTTGAGAATTTCGATTTCATTGTCTCAACTTTCAATGGGTGAAATACTTTTCAAAGTGTGAGGGGTATCAAATGTGTCACCCTAGCCTCACCTCTCCCTATGTCTGGAAAGGCCCAGAGGCCTAAATTATTTCCTTCTGCTACATCCTTTGCAACAGAAGTAGGTCACCTAGGAGTGATTGAACTTCAGATATTACAGCATAAGTCAAGCGGACCATTACAGCTGATTGCTGTTTTAGGCTTGAACATAATCGGTTCCATTCCATTTGGCATATTCACACCCACCTTGCAAGACTTACTGGGTATGTGTGGTAAGTGGCTCATCTCAGTGCAGCCTACTGTACAAGTGCCAGCGATTCCTGAATAGTATAGATTTATTCCCTCTACCAGTAACACAGTTATTTGTGATGAAAGTGCAGTATTTTCCTGGTCATTCATTAATTTGCCACCAATTGATTACAACACAATTACATGGCTCCACAATGTGCTGTCAATGACAGTAACAAGGTGCCAGATTTACCAGTTCATTCTCTTTCTAATCAACAGTACGGAGGTCACTTACAAATAAACACATCTCGGCAATTGTTTGTAGGCACGTGTTTTACATAAAAGATCGCTTAACAACTGCAAGTACGTACTCACTTAGTAAACTGAAAATTACTTCATGAAGTTATTTTGTCTACTCACATAAGCAAATTGGACAAGAAAGTTGGAGTTATAGTTTGTCTATAAACTGAAAAGTGAGCAGCGCTCTTGGTAGGGAAAGTTGCCTTTTCTGGAAGAGGCTGCCATACAGAATGACTGAGTATTAATTTTGTTCCTAGCAATGTCTACAGAGATTTATGTAGAATTGGTCAATATGCGTTTCTTGCCTTAATGTTATTAGTAACTCATAACTGTATTCCATGTAGTGTTAATAAACTGTGGAAAATGCACAATCTCCCACGCATGTCTGCACACTGCAATGCCAGTGACTCCACAAGGTGTGCTGTGGAAGGGTCAGCATGACTTTGAGGTACACCCTGTAGTTGCTTGTTGTGCTTTAGTGGGGTAGGCATGGGGCTCGCCTGCTCAGTCCTCAGTTTGCAGACCTATGAAGGAGGAAAATGCGTGATCTCAATTCAGTGACCTACCTTCCGTTATGTGTCTCCCCGCACCCCTCACCCCTCACCCTCCAGCCCACCACATTCCCAGAACACAATATAACTCTTAATACTATTCTACTATACTCAGATGTGTGCACACATTTAATATTTTTTTCTTAACCCACTTCATACAACAATAAACATTACCTTTATATCATTAAAATTCTATTTTTTTCATCCCCTGCAATGTGTGAACTATTAATCCTAGAGAGACTAGGGCTTTTTTTGTAGAAAAATTAATGTAGTTCAAGTTTGTACTGGGAGACAATTTCACTATGAGCCACGGTTTTCAAGTTATTAAAAAAAAGCCTAAAAAAGTGACCTTTAAATGCCCCCCACTTTCATGCTCACTCTGCATTGGTCAGGATTTTTAGTGTGTTATCCATGGCACTTCCTCCTACCCCTTAACAAAAATTTGTAACTACATTATCTGTTTCTTGCATATTTGACCACTTTTGGTCTTTGTTGACTGGGCTGTAGATTTTTCAATACCTGGACAAGGGAAAATCTACACTGTGCATAAATAAGTACATCAACAGGTGAAAAACATTGTTAATGAAAATTATTTCAATAGTGAGAAAATAAGCTCTATTGAAGGAGAAAACTAGTTTTAGTCATGATACTTCAAAAGAAAACAATACACAAATGATGAAGTTGCAGGTGCTGTGTACTCTGTTGTAAATAGTGTTCGTTACGTTTGTGTACACATACACACACACTTTTTCTTGAGCCAACAAATGATGTTTTTAAATATTTTGAAAACACATTTCCTGTTCTTTCAATTCTCATCCCTTTGTCAAGACCATCCATTATTAATTTTGCTTTGATTATTAATATGGGACTTAAATGGATGATTTAATGGTTTTCCTACAGGTGAGACAAATGATGCAGCAGAGAAGATGAAAATCACAGTGTAGTTTTTGATAATATTGTGAAAAGGATAGTTGCTATTCGCCATATAGTGTAGATGCTGAGTTGCAGATAGGCACAACAGAAAGACTGTCAGACAAAGCTTTCGGCCAAATAGGCCTTCACCAGGCTCAGACAACATGCACGCGCACACACACACACACACACACACACACACACACACACACACACACACACACACGACAGTCATGGGCTGCCAAGGCCAGACTGTGAGCAGCAGCACGTGATGGGAGAAGCAAACTGAGTGGTGGGGGTAAGGAGGAGGTAGGGGTGGGGAGAGGAAGGGATATCAGGATAGGGTGGATTACGGTAAAGTGCAGCTTACCTCTTGGCTTATGTCCCTGTAATAGACACAGATGCAAGACCTGTCCCATACATACTCCCATGATAACCTACTCTAATACAGTCACAAGCACTACCTATCCCATCCAAGTCAGAACTACCTGTGAAATTAGTGATATGATCTACAAATTTAGCTGCAACCATTCGTCTGCATTTTACGCGGTCATGACAATCGACAAGCTTTCTGTCCACATGAATGGGCACTGAAAAACTGTGGCTGAGAATCAGCTGGACACCCAGTTGCTGAGCATACTGCCCTAGATCCTACCCAACCTTTCTGAACAGTGCAGGTGGGAACTCTCCCTACAATGTATCCTATGTTCCATAACCCTACTGGCCTCTACCTTCATTAGTCATTGCCCTTTACCCACCTATCCCCTTCCTAGTTCCCACACCAGCACTACACAGCCCTCCATTCCACCAATGAATCCACAGTCTTTTTACCTCTCTCCTTTTTCCACTGCCTTGACAAACCCCTCCCTCCCCCTCCGTCCTCTAACTGCCCAAATGCACCTAGCTTTCCCCTCTCCCCACCTCATCCCTGTATGCTCCCACAAGCAGCACTTTACTGTCCCTCACCCCTACCCTGATATCGCTCCCCCTCCCTGTCCCAGTCTTTTTGTTGTGCCTATCTGCAACTTGCAACTCAACATGTCTGCTATGCAGTGAATAGCAACTGTCGTTTTCGTAATATTGTCATTATTCCATCCTGATTGTCCATTGTTTGGCAATGGAGTTTTTTTTGTGTTTATGGAGAATCTATGTTCATGGAGAAGGTGTGAGTTGTACTACAGTGTTCTTTTGTGTTGTTCATTATTAGAGTTCATAACTGTGAAAGTAATAAATAATGTACGTGAAAAGTCAGAACCTTTTTGCCCTGTTCTCTGTCATCATCGCTCATTTCTTTATGCTGATATTTTATTCCAACTTTTTAAAGAAGGATGGGCTCTTATAAGTACACTTTTGCTATTCAGGTGCCAAACTGCATGGAAGATGGTAATTTTGGCACTGACGTGTAAACAAAGAAAACTATTTGTGACAGCCATAATATACCAGGGTCACTGCAGTAGGCTCATTTGGTAGGAGTAGCCAAAATTGATTAGAAATTGTGTAAAGGAGTGGGCAGTGGAGATATTATTGAAGTTTCGCAGAATTTAAAGTTTTTGGTGTGTGCTGATGATAAACTGAAAAGATGGCTTCACCTTACATATTAATGATTGAATTTTTTGCCTCACAACTTCTCAGATGAGCAAGTACGTTGTTTCTGTCTGGAATCTCCCCCCCCTCTCCCCAATTTCTTGACATTTGAAGCTAAGAACTACAGATGATGTGGAGCACATTGTTAAAATGCCCTCATGATGTCAAGGAGACTGGACTGCTTTCCGAGTAAGTAACAAATTTTTCACTTCAAATATGTGGCTTAATGGGAAAATTGTTACCGTCATCATCAGGAGACGTAAGATTAGCTTACAAACTCTGAAAAGTCATGGTGTGCAAAATCATTTTTGTAATTGTTATGAATATCAGTATACCACAATGCCTTATATCGACCATGACTCATATCCCATTTTAATCTCTTCATGTTGTCAGACTTTACAAAGCCGTAGGATTGTTTTTTGGTGCCTATTGTGTGGAAATCAGGGTCTGAACATCAGTTCACAATCTTTTCTAAGCCTATGCTGCTGTAGGCTTTCTCAACAAAACTGATAAATTTTGGATTTGCTGCTAAGTTATAATTTCCTCTTTACACAATATTGTGACAACTTTCTCAGTCATCTATATCAGCCCTTGAGTGGATCCCACACTTAAGTTAATATCTATCTGCCACTCTAATCTCTTTTAATACACCAACTCATACATTTGTTGCCTGCACAATATGCTGGTACCTTCAAATTTCATTCCATGCTCACTGGTGAGGCAGTGTTTGATGACAGATGATTTAGTCACCAGCTTGAATCAGGTGTGACACTTTTATTCTTCACATCTTTGTCCAACATATAACATGCTGTATTTGCTCTAGTATAGGGTATACAGCCAAATTCTGGAGCCCTGTACTGTCTTTTGCACAACTTAGAATACCTCTTAGTTGGAAATTGTACTATTGAAGTACTCTTCAAATCTTCTTGGAAATGATGTGGATGTATAGGAGGTATGTGGTTCTGACTGCTTCTTCATTGGTATCTGTCCTACAACAGGTGGTGTTAATTTGCTGCGGAGGGCAGGCATCAACAACTGTTGAGAGTTCTTTTTGAAAATTTGCCGCAAGTGGCAGAGTTCTTTGGTGAAGCTACCTTTGTCTGACAATATAAGTATTCTGGGGACCAGAGTTCTAACAAGGGAACCTTCCCATTGCACTTCCCCTCAGACTTAGCGGTAAGATGTCCCAGTGGATAGAAAGTCAAAAACTGAACACAGATCAAACATGAAGAAGGTGTACTGAACTGTGAAAAAAGAAGCAAAATAGAAACAGTGAAAAGTCGAAGCTCTAGATATGCCCCACCCTTTGCAGGCAAGCGCTCTACTGACCGAACTACTCAAGCATGACTCGTCTATCCTCACAGCTTTAATTCTGCCAGTACCTCATCTCCTACCTTCCAGATTTCACAGAAGCTGTCCTGCAAAACTTGCAGAACTAGCACTCCTGGAAGAAAGGATATTGTGGAGACATGGTTTGGTCACAACCTGGTGGATGTTTCCAGAATGAAATTTTCGTGCTGCATCAGAATGTGCACTGATATGAAACTTCCTGGCAGATTAAAACTGTGTGCTGGACCAAGACTTGAACTCAGGACACCTGCCCTCCTTTCTTCCAGGAGTGCTCGTTCTGCAAGTTTCGCAGGAGAGCTTATGTGAAGTTCGGAAGGTAGGAGATGAGGTACTGGTAGAATTAAAGCTGTGAGGATGGGTCATGAGTCGTGCTTGGGTAGCTCAGCCGGTAGAGCACTTGCTCGCAAAGGGCCAGTGTCCTGAGTTTGAGTCTCAGTCCGGCACACAGTTTTAATCTGTCAGGAAATTTCATATGTACCTCCTATTTATTCTACACAAGTACCACATGTTACGAGTCTTGCATTCCTTTTTATAAGTTTTGACTCTTGAATTCCTTTGTTGTGGCAGTTCAAATTCATTTGTTTGTTGTTTTTCATTTCTGTGAGAGGTCTGTTTGGCATCTTGCCTTATTGCCACTATTTGTCACATTTATGATAATACATTCCTACCATATGACTCATATTCCATAATAAATGTGTTGTATGGCAGTTGCCAATTTTATGGGGGGAAAAAATAGGCCATGAGGGAGATCTGAATGTGGATCTCCTGCTCCGCAGTCTGACACTCGACACAACCATGATACCCTGGTTGTAGCAATTGACTCGATGTTGCACATCTTGAGCTTGGGCCCTTTACTGTTTCTACTTTGCTCCTTCTTTCCACATTTCAGTACACCTTTTTTCTGTTTTCGTGCTTGATATGTGTTCAGTTTTTGACGGGCTATCCACTGGCCTATTTTACCACCAAATCTGAGGAGAGTGCGAAGGGGAGTTTCCCGTATAAGCATCTCTGTGATGTGGGATGATTGCTCATGGCATGGTGATGGAAGTCATTATGGACTGAATTCCTGTAGACACCGAGACACCGTATCTCAGGGGTCTGCTTCTGTGTACATACTCCACAAGCCACCATATGGTACATGGTGGAGGGTACCTTGTACCACCACTAGTGGTCCCCTTTCTTGTTCTGCGCACAAATGGAGCAAGCAAAAAATGACTGACTATATGCTTCTATACAAGCTCTAATTTCTCTTACTGCATCTTCATGGTTCTTATGTGAGATGTACGTTGGTGGAGGCAAAATTGTTCAGCAGTTGTTGCAATTGTCAATTCACTACATTTTTTTCAATAGTGTATAACAAGTTCTGTAATAATTGCATGTTGATCAAACCTACCGGTAACAAATATAGCACTCTGCCTCTCAGTTGTTCTGATCTGACCTATTTGGGATCCCAAAAACTGAAACAACAGTCAAGAATAGGTTGTTCTTGTGTTCTATACTTGGTTTCCTTTATAGATGGGTTATACTTTTGTAGAATTGTCCCACTTCCTAAAGCCTACCATATACTTTCCCTACTGCCACCTTAGGTGTTTGTTGTATTTTGTATTGCTTTGCAATGCTATGCGTAGATATTCAGTTCACGTGACTGTGTCAAGCAGTACACTGTTGTTACAATATTATGAGAAGGAACTTTGCTACTCACCATATTGCAGAGATGCTGAGTCGCAGATAGGCACAACAAAGAGACTTCCACAATTAAAACTTTCGGCCATTGGTGTTCCTCAACAGTACACACACACTCTCTCTCTCTCTCTCTCTCTCTCTCTCTCTCTCTCTCTCTCGTAAACGTAACTCACACACACGTCTGCAGTCTCAGGCAACTGAAACCACACTGTGGGCAGCAGCACCAGTGCATGATGGCAATGGTGATTGGGTGGGGGTAAGGAGGAGGCTGGGGTGGGGAGGGGGGTGGGGGTGGTGGACAGTGAAGTGCTGCAGGTTAGGCAGTGAGCAGGAGAGAGGTAAGGAGGGGGTGGGGGAGTAGCAGAAAAGGAGAGAAATAAAAAGACTGGGTGTTGTGGTGGAATGATGGCTGTGTAGTGCTGGAATGGGAACAGGGAAGGGGCTGGATTGGTGAGGACAATGACTAACGAAGCTTGATGCCAGGAGGGTTACAGGAACATAGGATGTATTGCAGGGAAGTTCCCACCTGCGCAATTCAGAAAAGCTGGTGTTGGTGGAAAGGATCCATATGGCACAGGCTGTGAAGCAGTCACTGAAATGAAGGATATCCTGATTGGCAGTATGTTCAAAAACAGGGTGGTCCACTTGTTTCTTGGCCAGTTTGTTTGTAGCCATTCATGCAGTCAGCTTGTTGGTAGTCATGCCTACATAGAATGAATTCAGCACAGTGGTTGCAACTTAGCTTGTAGGCCACATGACTGGTTTCACAGGTAGCCCTGCCTTTGATGGGATAGGTGATGTTGGTGACTGGACTGGCGTAGGTGGTATTGGGAGGATGTATGGGTCAGGTCTTGCATCTAGGTCTGTTACAGGGATATAAGCCATGAGGTAAGGAATTGGGAACAGGGGCTGTGTAAGGATGGACGGATACATTGAGTAGGTTCGGTGGATGGAGGAATACCACTGTGGGATGGGTGGGAAGGACATTTCTCATTTCAGGGCAAGACGAGAGGTAATAGAAATCCTGTCAGAGAATGTAATTCAGTTGCTCCATTCCTGGGTGGTACTGAGTTACGAGGGGAATGCTCCTCTGTGGCCGGACTGTGGGACTTTGGGAGGTGGGGGAGACTGAAAAGATAAGGCACGGGAGATTTGTTTTTGTACAAGGTTGGGAGGATAATTACAGTCAATGAAGGCTTCAGTGAGACCCTCGGTATATATTGAGAGGGGCTGCTCGTCACTACAGATACGATGACCATGGGTGGCTAGGCTGTACTGAAGGGACTTTTTGGTATGGAAGTGGTGGCTGCTGTCGAAATGGAGGGTTTGCTGGTGGTTAGTAGGTTTGATGTGGATGGAGGTACTGATGTAGTTATCTTTGAGGTGGAGCTCAACATCTAGGAAGGTGGCTTTTTGGGTTGAGTAGGGCTAGGTGAAGCAAATGGTGGAGAAGTTGTTGAGGTTCTGGAGAAATGTGGATAGTGTGTTCACACCTTCGATCCAGATAGAAGGATGTCATCAATGAATCTGAACCCTGTGAGGGGTTTAGGATTCTGGGTTTTTAGGAAGGATTAATCTAGGTGGTCCTTGAATAGGTTGGCATATGATGGTGCCATGTGGGTGCTCATAGCCGTACCCCAGATTTGTTTTGTAGGTAATGCCTTCAAAGGAGAAGTAATTGTGGGTAGGCTGTAGTTGGTTATGGTGACTAGTAAGGAGGTTGTTGATTTGGAACCCATCAAGCATTGGAACAGGTAGTGTTCAATCGCAGTAAGGTCATGAGCATTAGGAATGTTAGTGTACAGGGAGGTGGCATCAATAGTGCCGAGCAGGGCACTGTGTGTAAAGCGTCAGTAACTGTGGTGAGTCGGTGGAAGAAATGGTTGGTATCTTTTATATAGGAGGTTAGGTTCCAATTAATAGAATGAAGGTGTTGGTCTATGAGAGCAGAGGTTCTCTTGGTGGGGAACAGTAACTGGTCACAATGGAGTGTCATGGGTGGTTAGGTTTATGGACTTCAGGAAGCATGTAGTAGGTAGGAGTGCGGTGAGTGGTAGGAGTGAGTAGAGAGATGGACTCTGGAGAGAGGTTCTGGGATAGGCCTAAGGATTTGAGTAGTGACTGGAGATCCTGCTGGATTACTGGAATGGGGTTACTGTGGCAATGTTTGTAGGTGGAAGTACCTGACAGCTGCGGAGTCCTTCTGCCAAGTAATCCTCGTGGTCAAAACAACAGAGGTGGAGCCTTTGTCCGCGGGTAGGATTGTAAGGTCAGGATCAATTTTTAGATGGTGGACTTTGGTTCTTTCTGCAGATGTAAGGTTAGTCTTCATGTTGAGGGATTTGTGGAATGATGGTGAGGCAAGGTTTGAGGTTAAGAAATTCTGGAAAGATAACAGGGGGTGGTTTGGGTGCAGTGGGGGTGGATCACGGTTGGCTGGAGGAGTGAACTGAGTTAGGCAAGGTTCACTATTGGTCTTTGGTTAAGTCTGATTGGTAGGGTTGGTGCTGAAAAAGTGTTTCCACTGTAGGGACCAGGAGAAGGAGAAGCCTTTGACAAGTTCTGCATGATTGAATTTGGGAATAGGGCTAAGGCTTCTGGAGGAAAGTTTCATGACTGTGTTGTAGGTCTGTTTAGGTTCTGGATTCTGTGTGGTGGTGGGAGGGAGTTTTGTAGGGTGGGGTAAGTGTGCGAGATGGGGTTTATCAGCTATGAGGAGATGTGGAGGAGGTTTGGAGGTTGTTGAAGAGGTGGCGGACAGTGGTACTCCAAGGCAGGAGTAGGAAACGAGCAGGATGGAGAGCTTTTTGAGGTGGCATTGTGCTTGTTGCTCAAGTTCCTGCAGGTTGAGAGTTACAATGTGTTTCGTGGGTTCGAGGAATTTGGGATTGAATAACAGGAGAACTTTGTGGATGGAGAGAAGGTATTGCAAGGAGGTTTGGACTTGGTTGATATGGTTTTGCAGGACTGTGTTGGTGAGAGCTAAGATTTGGCAGAATTTGAACAGGTGGAGGTCATTGTGGAAGGAGGGATGGCAGCTGGAAATGGGTAATTTGATGGTAAGGCCATCAGGGGTGATTCCATGAGCCAAGCTACAATGCAGGAACAGTATGTGTGACTGGGATCTGGCTAGGGATAAAGTAACTTTTCTGTATTGATGCAGATGGAAGGAGCAAGGATCAATGCTGGTGGAAAAATGCGCAAAATTACATAAATAATGTAGAACTACGTCCAAAAAATTTCGCAAAAATACACACATATATGTGTGAAAATTCACGAAAAGGATGAAATTGGTGGAAAAGGGGGAAACAAGATGAAATCTGAGGGAGTAGATGACAGCGAAATGTGAAAACTCACTAAAATTGGTGAGAAGTCACAAGAATCAGAGTAAAGAATAACCAATAAGAAAATATATATTACTGTGGGTAGTAGGTCTGAGTGTGGATAAGTGTGAAGGAGGACAGCAGATGTGACTGGATGGTGGAATTAGTGGGAGCGAGTTGCGATAGAATGGATAAAGTGGTGGGGGGGGAGGGGTATTTCATAGGATGTGAGAGAATATCTTGTGGCACTGGAAAGGTGTGAGAATTAACACACAAAAATACGAGAAATGATGCAGGGAGAGTGATCAGTTTGTAAGTATATGATTAATTATAAGAAGAAATGAGCCGGAGGCATAATTACAGAAACCAGTACCTATATGTTAGAAGTATTGACCCTGGCTGTTGAGACACTTGTACCACTGTGACACATGGCGGTGAATGGCTGTCTCATAAAATTCCTGGTGCTGTGATGTTAACCAGCCACACATCCAGCTGGACATTATCGTCCGAGGTGAATTGTTGCCCCCTCAGAGCTTTTTCAAGGAGACCAAAAATGGTGTTGTCACAGGGAGAGAGGTCCTGGTGGCTGAGAACCTCCCATTTGAATTTATGCAGAAGTGCCGTGACTTTGTTGGCCATATGAGGCTTTGCATTGTCACGGAGCAGAATGATCCCGTGGGTGAGATTGCCTGGTGATTGATTTGATCGCTTGGTGAAGGGTGTTCAAGGTTTGCGAGTAGCGCTGGGCATTCAGTGGTGTCCCGTGCTGCAGGAAGTGAATCAGAAGGGGACCATCTTGGTCAAAGAAGAATGTCAGCATAATCTTTCCCACAGTCGTGTGGATGGTGGCGTCCAGCTGTACGTGTGGAACTGGTTAACATCGTAGCCCTGGGAATTTTATGAGACAGCCATTCACCGCCTTGTGTCACAGTGGGACAAGTGTCTCAACAGCCAGGGTCAATACTTTTAACATACAGGTACTGGTTTCTCTAATTATGCCTACAGCTCATTTCTTTTTGAATGCACCTTATATATCAGCGGGAGTAATGTTGGACATCAGTACCTCCGTCCACATCAAACCTACTGTTGTTTGCATCATGGAAGAAGGCGGCCCAATTTTCAGCTGCTCTGCGCGTTCGCCTCGACTAGCCACTGACAGCCAATAGCAGCGAGTTACAGCAAGAATCTTGCTCCTACATGCTGCACTGTTGCCGTACTTTGTGACAACTGAATTGTTCATTCATCTGTCAATTTTGTTTGTTTTCTTCTGTTTTCTTTCAGCAGTACAGCTGTGAATGTATATCTGTAATTGTTTAAGTGCGATTAAAAAAAAGTCATGCAATAAATCTGAAGTGCTTCACAAGCAGGTGAGGCAGATTATTTACTGCATTTATAACTTTTTAAAATGTGAATTTGAAAGCAGGTCTCCTACTGTTGACATTTGAAAACACTAGAACAGACTCCAGAACCGTGTGGTGTTGCCAAGAGAACTGCAAAGACAATTGCAAACTAAAGTGTCAGAGCTGTAGGAACCGTAGAAACAGTTGGTTTCGTGTTGCATGGAAAGCATCGAAATTGCAAAGAACCTGTAACACAAATGGGTGGTTTAAAAATGATGTTTTAAAGTGCTCCATGTGAATGATGACTGCCCGAAATCTCACAAACATGTTGCAGTTATGCAGGCTTCAGTGATTGAGCACTTCATCAATGTAAAGAATTTTAAAAGACTTTGGTTCCAGGTACATTAAGAAGAGAGTTTGTAGTTTAAAGAAGTGACATAGGTGCAGTACGTTACAAGAGAATGAGGTAGTTCAACAGTATATTATCTTGATGAAACATGGGTCATTTAGAATCATTCCAAGACAATCTGCCTGAAAATGAGCAATGGTACTGGCGATTTTGAAGTTCTCATAGGAATAGGTTCTCGGATACTTATTCTGCATGCTGACTCTTCTTCTGCGTTTGTTTCTGAGGATAAACTTGAATTTACGAGTAAGAAAAGCAGCAGTGATTACCATTTGGAAATGAGCGCTGTCAATTTCATGACATGATTCACAATTCTTGTCATACCTTGCATCAAAGTTGGTCATTGACAGTTATAATTCATCTGTTACAGAGAAAACATCAAGTAAAAAAACGAGAAAAGTGGACATTTTTCCCCAGCTTGAAAATAAAAATATTAAGTGCCATATAAACCAGACTCATGCCAATCTCCTGCAGCTCGTTTAATTATGTAAATCATGTGACAGAACATACAAACTGACTTCCTTGCACGTGAATGGGGTCACACAGTTTTGCATTTATCCACATGTCGCTGTCAGTGTAGCCCTGTGGAATTAATTTGGGCAAAGGGTTTTAAGGCTATGTGGGAGTAAAAAGAAAAACAAAACATTCAAGATAACATACAGTTAATCACTTGTGCATGAGGCAATAGACAATGAAGCATTAGACAACATCCCACCTGTAGCATTGGTACAGTGTGTGACATGCTGAAAAGCTTCAGAAAGAAGAATTTGACAGGGCAGTGATGATGCATATAAGCCTTGAACCTGTCATTGTAAATTTACAGTTAGATTGTTTGGAAACAGGCTCAAATAGAAGTGGCGATGGTATTACAATGTAGACTTTGGAACAAAGTAATAATATTTCTTAGTTTTAAAGACTGTGGTTTTCTAAAACTTGTTTGCCAACGTATCAGTTGCATACATAATAATGAGAACTACCTAGCCTTTTTGATTAGGACTTTGTGTCCTTTAAATTATGCAGACTATAATATTCAACATATTGCCCAAGGAGAAGATAAGCTTCTCCCACCATGCTGTATGCTCTAATAACTCAAGAGAATGCAGCTGGATAAATTCATCAGAAGTTCGATAATTCCAATGTAAACCCCTGTTATTTTCAAGGCACAAACTGGATAAAGCCCTAAAATGACAGTAATTGTTACTTGTCGACATATCGATGGTTTTCGATTTTAGCAGTCAGTATTCCCTGGAGTTATTAGCAGATAGTGGTCAATTGTTTGCTTGTTCAATGTTATAAATGCGGTCTCTCACTGCAGTTTGAGCGTGTTTCATAATGCCTGTTAACAGTGAAAG
Source organism: Schistocerca cancellata (assembly GCF_023864275.1). NCBI lineage: Eukaryota > Metazoa > Arthropoda > Insecta > Orthoptera > Acrididae > Schistocerca > Schistocerca cancellata. The sequence continues at coordinate 742,787,227 of NC_064628.1, read as the reverse complement.
ATACTGCAACTATAATGATTTCGGGTTTTGCTTGAAGTTAATTTCATTGTGCGTTACATTTTTATTTACAATGCAATTCATATTGAAATAAACGGTAATTATTGCAAGCAGTTTCAATGACCTTGTCATTAGAAAGTTGTTATTTTGCGAAAAATTGTACTTCACGTCTTCACAGAACTGTGTCAGCTGTTCTCGTCTCCCAGCATCATGCGGAGTAAATCTGTGGAGCAGTGGACGCAACAATGGCAAGCCATGAATTAATATTTCTCACGTGACAATTGATTGAAATTGGTTTTAATGTTTATTTACCCCTCATAGGTTTGAACATATAATACAATGTACTGTAGGCAAATGAGCCTGACTGTTGTCCACAGCAATGCAGTTCAGCAACACGGACTCTGTTTGCCCGCTCTCTGCTGCCGTGCACGCACAGTTCTCATTCCCCCCATGCTTCCTTTCTGCTCTGCCTCTATGCATGGAAGCGCCGTCCTAGGTGACACGGGCTTAAACCCCCAGCAATACCTCCACTTCGACAGCTGCCACCCCTTCCATACCAATAAGTCCCTTCCGTACAGCCTAGTCATCCATGGTCGTTGCATCTGCAGTGACGAGCAGTCCCTCTCGAAATATACCGAAGGTCTAACTGAAGCCTTCACTGATCGTAATTATCCTTGTACAAAAACAAATCTCCTGTGCATTATCTTTCCAGTCCCCCAAAGTCCCACCGTGTGGCCACAGAGGAGCATTCCCCTCGTAACTCAGTACAACCCAGGAATGGAGCAACTGAATTACATTCTCCGCCAGGATTTCTATTACCTCTCGCCGTGTCCTGAAATGAGAAATGTCCTGCCCACTATCCTTCCCACCCCTCCCACAGTGGTATTCCTCCATCCACCGAACCTACTCAATGTACCTGCTCCCAGTTCCTTACCTCATGGCTCATACCCTGTAATAGACCTAGATGCAAGACCTGTCCCATACATCCTCCCAATACCACCTAAGCCAGTCCAGTCACTAACATCACCTATCCCATCAACGGCAGGGCTACCTGTGAAACCAGTCATGTGGCCTACAAGCTAAGTTGCAACCACTGTGCTGAATTCATTCTATGTGGGCATGACAATCAACAAGCTGTCTGTCTGCATGAATGGCTACAAACAAACTGGCCAAGAAACAAGTGGACCACCCTGTTTTTGAACATACTGCCAATCAGGATATCCTTCATTTCAGTGACTGCTTCACAGCCTGTGCCATATGGATCCTTTCCACCAACACCAGCTTTTCTGAATTGCGCAGGTGGGAACTTCCCTGCAATACATCCTATGTTCCTGTAACCCTCCTGGCATCAAGCTTCGTTAGTCATTGTCCTCACCAATCCAGCCCCTTCCCTGTTCCCATTCCAGCACTACACAGCCATCATTCCACCACAACACCCAGTCTTTTTATTTCTCTCCTTTTCTGCTACTCCCCCACCCCCCTCCTTACCTCTCCTGCTCACTGCCTAACCTGCAGCACTTCACTGTCCGCCACCCCCACTATATTATCCCTCCCCCTCCCCATCCCATCCTCCTCCTTACCCCCACCCAGTCACCACTGCCATCATGCACTGGTGCTGCTACCTGCAGTGTGGTTTCAGTTGCCTGAGACTCCAGTGGTGTGTGTGAGTTGCATTTGCATGAGAGAGAGAGAAAGATAGAGAGAGATTGTTAAATTCCATCCTGGATTTTCCATTGTTTAATACACTGTTGTTGTTGTGTTTGACCATTACAGGATTGTTTTTAATACTCATCTGTATTATCTTGCCTTTTTGTACTTTTAGAGCAGATTGCAATATATTAAACTAAATAGAATGTCTGTTTAGTCATTCTGTATCTTCATACATTCACTCAATGATGACACTTTCCCATTCACTACAATAAAACTGCCAAACAATTGGAGATTGCTGCTCACCCTGTCTGTCAGATAATTTGTGTGTATAGAGAAAAAGAGCAGTTTCACTACAATCCTCTGGGCACTCCCAAATATACCCTCATTTCTGATGAATCCTCATTGGTCCAGGACAGTTTACTGAGTTCTATTATGTAAGAAGTCTTTGAGCCACCTACATATCTGACAGTCTACCCCACATTCTCAGGCTTCTGCTAACGGTCTGCAGTATGATACTGAGTCAATGCTTTCTGGAAATCTGGGAATATGGACTATGACTTTGCCCTTCATCTGTGGTTTGTAGGTTATTGTAAGAGTAAAGGGCAAGCTGAGTTTTTCACTAAATCTGTGCTGATTTGTGAACAGATACTTTTCTCTCTCAATAGAATTTATTGTATTCAAGCTTAGAATATGCTCAAGAACTCTGGAGGAAACTGACCTTAAAGATATTTGTCTGTAATCTTGCAGGAGCATTCTTTTACTCTTTTTAAAGGAACCAGTGTCATAGGGTACTCTCTGTTAAATTGAATTTAGATTCCATTCAGACCTTGCATAACTTATTGGTTCAATTTCTTCTCAGTTGCTTTTTAATGCCAGGGATGCCTATTTGTACATCATCTGCATAGGAACTGTGCTACAGTCAGACAGTAGTATGCCTGTATGGTGCACTCTTCATTTGAAAGAGTGAGCTAATTCTCATGTTCCATTTCCATAGTGAATTTTGTTCACGGATAGTTGAGTTGAGGTTCTGTAGAAATTCATGACGTTTATCCTTACTAAGCAGCCAGAGTTAAGCGTAACGGCATGTAGCAGTAGAATTATGTTGGCTCAGCATTGGCAGTCTCTAATACTCTGACATTAATATGCTGGTTGACAACTACTGATAATGAAACTTCCTGGCAGATTAAAACTGGAAACATCTCCCAGGCTGTGGCTAAGCCATGTCTCCGCAATATCCTTTCTTTCAGGAGTGCTAGTTCTGCAAGGTTCGCAGGAGAGCTTCTGTAAAGTTTGGAAGGTAGGAGACGAGGTACTGGCGGAAGTAATGCTGTGAGGAGGGGGCGTGAATTGTGCTTGGGTAGCTCAGATGGTAGAGCACTTGCCCACGAAAGGCAAAGGTCCCGAGTTCGAGTCTCGGTCGGGCACACAGTTTTAATCTGCCAGGAAGTTTCAAATCAGCGCACACTCCGCTGCAGAGTGAAAATCTCATTCTGGTAACTACTGATAATAATGGGCTGCTCTTATCCACTTCATCTGTTTGTTTGTAATATTTCCTTTCGAACAGAAAGCAAGTTCATGAGAGGGCATGCCAAAAAACCTCTGTCAAGTCTGAACAAACTTCTACCTGGAATTAATTCACATCATGACTATGCCACATATGGTTTAAAAATAACAAGTTTAGTTTATTCTACATAATTACATTCACTCATAAGTTATGTAATCATTTTGTGACAAAACACAACTTGCAGGGGTAGTATTTTCAGTATAACAGAACTGCACTGTAAGAATTATATCTCTTGTTCTAGAAAAACATGCACATACTACTTCAAAAATCTTGGTATTTTCACAACTGTTTCACAATACATTCATTAATGCCCTTTGTGGTTGCAGGAAAACTTCTGTGATGTTGGGAAGGTAGGAGAGAGGTACAAACAGAAGTAAAGCTTTGAGGACGGGTTGTGAGATCCCTGGATAACTCTGTCGATAAGAGCATTGCATGCAAATGGCATGGTTCTAGGTTCAAGTCCTATTGTGACACACAGCTTTAATCTGTCAGTTTCAAAACAGTGGAAAGTGAAAGACTTTTACATTTCTTATTATCAATATTCTGCTTGTCTCAAAAACAAAAGAGAAAAAATGCTGGACAGAAAACGACCACTAGAAGTATTTCAAGGACTTATCATTAGCACTGAAAGGAGCAGATTCATGGATGGGCACACATATATTCAACAATTTGCCTGAGCATATTAAATGTCTAGTAAACAACGAGGTGGAGTTTAAGACTGAATTGAAGAACTTCCCGTTAAGCAACTCTTCCTACCCCATTCATGAATATATTCACAGAAACTCTTACACTGACGTGTAAGGTCTGAATATAATTAATATTAGAACTGTAATATTATAATGCTGTATACAGTTAAATTATTTCATGGTACTGCACTTAAATTAAAAGTACATACTTGATGTTTTGCACACCCTAGGGACTGCTCCGCATGGGAGTCATGGAAAACATAAGTAAGGTCATGGAAAGTAAAGCAGGTACAGACAGAAGAGAAGTTGCCACATTTATAAGAAAGAGCCATAAATTCAAGAATATTAACTTTAATCAGTTTTGCATAAAGTAATGTGCAGAAATGTTTGCAAGATTTACTATTGAATGGATATAGTACACCTTTTAGAGGAGAGCTTTTATAATGAAGTATTGCAGGAAATTTCATCCTGTTCATAAATCATATTGAATATATGTTAGTGTATATAACAGCAAGGAAAGAATAGACCTCTTACAGGTGATTTCATTTAGATTTTGTTAAACATTCGTCCAGTAAACATTTTTTGGATTCAGTAACATTATCATTTCATTTAATCCTCACAGTAAGCTTTTGAACTAGAATAGTTAAGAGCTCTAAATACAGCCACTTATAATACCATTTTAGACAACTCTAATGAACAAAATTGCAGCACAAAATGAATAAACAATTGCCTATCATATGAAGACATACAGTGCCTTATGTTAAGCATTAACACTTATCAGAATAGAAACGATATTACGTCTAAATACAAGAGATTAGTTAGTCACTATAAATCAAATATTTTAGAAGACTTCTCAAAGATGTGAGGTAGAGGGATATTCACATTGCTCATGAAATTAATGAAATACACACACACATTAATTAATACTGTTATTACATTGTTTGATAAATGTTGTAAAGCAAGATTAAAATAAATTAAACAGAAGTACGCAAAAGTTGTGGATTGGTAGAAGAATAAAGGTAGAAAAAAAAAAGAAATTTATAATTTTTCCATGGCTTGTCTGATATGAAAAACTTGTTTGATATGCATGGGAGTCTCCTCTCTCTGTCCTGTTTACTCATTTGATTTGTTCTTTCACTTTAAAACTTTATGAACTAGATATTAGTGTAAAACATTAGGATTTTTATGTAAAGTAATATATGATCTCAATAATTATGTACAGAAAGGAAATTGCTCATCTAGGAATAAATGAGCATAGTTCAGCTGTTGTCCTTGATTATGTCTAGATAATATTTTTCTTTGTTATTACTATTAAAATTGCTCTTTCAAGTGACTTATGATCTGCACATGTAATAATCATACATTTAATATACATCCTTTGGATGACCTGTGCACAATACATGCGTTTAGTGTGTTTCAGAATGAACCTATTGTCCTGTCCTCGCTGTCATCATCTCGTTAAGCTGGATCACATGCCACTACAATCTTCATAAAACAAACTATAAAAAGCATACTATCTACACAAACTAAAAGTTTTTTATAAGACAGCCTAATGTCCAAGTACTATTTACAGACTGTATATAATCTTTCTTGACTTATAACATATGAACAATATAAATACCATGGCCACCAGCAGGGGACTATTCTAGACCTCAAACAAACTGTTTGATGTTATTCTTACTTTTTAATTTAATGATTATTTGATGTTAATGTGTTCCAGTTTGTAGTTGTGACATCTTAAACTTAGTGATTCTAGAGCCATAACACTTCCAATTATCTTTCAGTGCTTATGAATACAGAGTGTTTGTTCCATTTTGGACCTATAGGGACAGTAACTGGCCTTCCAATACATACTTCATCCTTGCCACTTTCCTGATTGCTTCTTCTCAATCTTCTACTCTTGGTTATTAGTTTTTTCTTTTACTTCTTTTTTGTGGGGGTTAATCTGTCTTTTTTAACCTATGTCTTTTAAACCAGTTCCTTGCTTCTGTTATCCTTTGTTGCCACTTGTGCCAAGTGATTTACTTTGAGCTTTTAGCTGCTATTTTTTTACCTATATTAATTAGTGTTATGATTCTGGAATTTGAATTTCAACCAATTTCCATTGTCATTCAAATCCTGTCCCCGCATCTCATTGTACAGGCAACATACAGATTATTGTTCTTTAATTATCTCTACAACTCTCATTCGAGGTTTTCTGTTTCACATCTTTTTCTTCCAATACAGGATACACCTGATATGTACTGAAATCCTGAGATTCAAGATCTGTGTTTTTACACTCCTTTTGTTATTGCCCTTGCTGCTCTTTTTAAGTAGATGGCAGAACATGCTTCTATGAGTTAGCGTTAAGAATATTTATGACCTGTACACGTATATATTTTAACAGTAAGGTTTTCTTTATCTTCTCATCACAGTTACTTACTAATTTGGGGCATACTGTTTTTTTTTCTTTTCTAACATTTCTTTGGGCACTATAGACCTAGCAGCATAGAGCTCTCCAATGCTCTTAAGGAAGGTGTCACTGCTGTGGGAGGAGAAATTCATGATTGGGGTGTTGTGACAACACCAATGCTCCATTATTTTGTGGCTGCCAAAAACAGTGGACTGACACCATCTAAAGAAAACTATTATAGAAAGCTTATTGACAACTTTAGAACTCTTAGAAGCAAGGTAAATTGTATGAGACTTTTTTTTAAATTTCCTTCTCAGTGTTGGAATGCTTTACATCTAATTTAACACAGTAAGTAAAGTTTGAAAATTGTGATAGTAACTAAAATATTTAAATGGTTATAAATCAGATGTATTTTAAAAGCAGTGTACAGTATATTTACCACTGTGATTACATGGATTTATATAATCTGTCAGTTAAATTTTTATTTCTTCTGAAACTCTGTTTACAAGGGGCATTCAGTAAGTAACGCAACACGTTTTTTCTGAAAGCAGGTAGTTTGCATTCCGGATTCCAATATGCTGTATTATTTCCCACTCTTTTGGCTACAAAACCCTATTTTGCAACATAATCTTCATTTAGTGTGATGGTCTTACACCACCTTACCAGGAAGGACTGTATGCTTGCATGGTACCACTCTACTGGTCGACGTCAGAACCAACATCTTGCTGCATCAGTAACCTCTGCGTCATCCACGAACTGCTCTGCATGGAGTGCGTCCTACATTGGGCCAAACAGATGAAAGCCAGAATGTTGGAGATCCAGGCTGTAGTCTGGATGAGGGAGAACAGTTCTTTGAAGTTTTGTGAGATACTGTCAGGCGCACTGACTAGTGTGAGGCCAACAGAGACATTCACTTTAGCAGTGAAGTGTTTGATTGTGATCCATTGATCACCTTGACTGAGGGTGTCTGCAAGTTCCAACATTGCAGGAGTCACAGCTGTATGCTGCTGGCTGGCAAGCGGGAGATCGGACAGGTTTGCATGACCTTGTTGTGAAGATGATGACACCTTACCCAATGACTCACTGTGTGTTCTTTCAGTGCCAAATCTCAGTAGAAATTCTGCAAGCACCTATGAATGTCTGTGATGCTCTGGTTTTCCACCATAAGAAACTCAACATTAGCTCTCTGCTCGGAAAGCACCTCTGTTACAGATGCCACATTTTGAAGGCTATGTATAGTGCCACCACTTATCGAAACTTCATGAAACTGAAGAGGCTGAAGTGGAAATATTCCACAGTGTCTCTGAACAAATTCTGCATTTTTTCAACCAAAATTAGGTGAGAAAGATAATGTTGCATTACTTATTGAACACTCCTTGTAGAACTACAAAAAATGACCAAAAAAGAATTCTATGAAGTTAGTGATGATATATTGCACGTGCTACAAGAAAACTATACAGTCATTTGTGATAAAGTAGCATTGTATTATCTTTATGCACCATAATGTTTGACTAGATGGTTGCAAGAAATGTAGTAAAATAAAGAAAAAACAGTAAAGTAGAAGATAAAAGTTGGCTGGTGAAGTGCCGATTTTAGAGTAACAACTTTGAAACTCATAAATAGTTGATAAAAATAGTTATAGGTGTGGTGAACTGTGGTGTGATGTGAGTCAATGCCAATTAAAATTGGAAAGCATAAACTGTAAGAATTTGAGAATAGGTGAAACACATACAGACTCTGAGAACTGGATTTGCAAGTTTAGTGAATGCCTTATACTGGTATATAATTTACTTTGTTTTTCATATATTTCAAGAAGCTTTTTCACTTAAAGGAACAAACATATTACAATACATGCATGTGACAAAATTGTTTCATTGTTGAATGAGACTGCTAAAACCAAACACACACAATTTCATGGATGGATTCTGCACCTTCTGTTCATTACACCACCAGGCAAGTGACGATTTCTCTTGTGAAATATCAACTGTGTGGTGAATGCTGCAGAGTTCCTAACTCAACAGTCCACAGAATACCTACCATGAAGATTAAAGCTTGAGAGATACCATATTTGATTTGGAAGCTTGAACTTCTAAAATAGCAATTTTTTAAATAGATTTGTAATTGTTCCTCTTTCCAGATCCTGTGCTAAATTTTTCAAAATTTAAATCAAGTATTCAGTTAACTTAAATGCTGACTATTGCATCTTTCTTTAACTTTTAAATTTAGTCTAGTTATGGTAAACATTTCTCCTTTTATTATGTCATGTAACTAAATTTCATATAATGTAACATCAATTCTTTACAACAGTGCTAACATCTAGAGACTAAACATATGTGTGGGTGTCAAATTAAACACCTTTCAGCTGTCTAGTTTTCAAACTTATTTTATTTGGCTACCAGTTTCAGTGTTTTACTATGCCACCTACAGACCCCTGACCAACTCTGATCAAAATAGGTGCCAACAATACTAGTATTAATATATTTATGCTATAGTGATCACTTCAGCCATCATCTGTCAGCAGAAGATGGTTGAAATGATTGCTACAGCAAAAATCTACTACTAATAGTATTGCTGGCATCTGTTTTGATCAGAACCGAGGTAGAATCTTCCTAAACATCAATCAGGTGCCTGAAGATAATGTAGTAAAATGCTGAAACTTGTAGCAAATGAAATAAGTTTGGAAACTAGACAGATGAAAGATGTTTAGTCTGTATCGAAGAGCTGAGTCCCACGACCATCTCTAAAAGGGACATACAGAAACATATGTGTATTTACTTAATGTAGAGCACTAAGTGTAAGGAAACATGCTCACAGTGGTATTTTGTAAACTTTTTTTTTGTCTATGGCAGTTGTCAATGAACCATTTGGATGCCATTATACGGTTTCAAGTCCTGTGTTTTGATGTCCTCTAGTAAAGTGTCCATTATCTAACATAGGTTATGTGCCACCAGTTTACCACGTATAAACCTCCAAATGTAAATAACACAAATGAGTATCAAGAAAGTAAACAACATGCCACATAGTTATACATAAACACATGTATATGAATTCAAATTAGTGTGTGACTCATTCAACTATAGGAACTGGTGTAGGACATGTGACAAAATTTTACCACATAATTTTTTTGTTCTATGCTATTTTGTTGTGTATATGTATGGCTCTCTTCATATGATTCATGGAAGTATTGATGAGGAAAGAAAAATGTTCAGGAAGACATTTAGTATGGATCTAAAAATATGCTTTGAATGGAACTACAATAGAAATAATAATCCTTTTCTGTCATGAGCTTATGATTACAGCATTAGTCCTGGGTGGTTAGTAGACCTGTAAAAGTCAGAGCAGAATAATTTAAGACAAGATAGGTTTCTCACAGTGTTTTGAATGTGAAGGGAGTGAGATAACATGCTCTAGTAAGATACTGGATAAAAGTCTGTCACAAGACTATACGTCAAACGACAATGGTGGGAAAGTTAAGCATAATTACAAACAAATCTACAACACCTATCAGGCAAAAGAGAAACGAAAGTAAAGAACTATTTGAGGCAAATAATTGAATCTGAAATAAAGAGAGAATTTTAGTGGCAAATAATTTTAAATGAAGAGTTATTGAGTGAAAAGCACACAGGTACTTCGGATATGGCATCACACCATTTCATAGAAAAAATGTTTTGAAAGGGTGATTACATATGTTTTGCATTAACATATTACTACCATAACAGAAACTCTGTGCGAAACAGATTACCATGATATTTGTCTGTGATACGTTCCTTATAATCCTGAAAGGTGGATTCCATTCTGCCTATATTTTTGATAATGTCATGGGTATTGAGAGTTGAATTGTGCAATAATGAAGTAACATGGTGCTCCTTTTTTATTTATTTATTTTTTTTTGAGGGGAGAATGCCACTCAAATGTTATAAGTTATTTTTTGTTGTAAGGAGGCTTGCTGATGCATACTCATAATTTAGAATCATTTATCTCTTTTTTTAAATTGTTACCTGTTTTACAGAATTCTTCCAGTGGCAACTATGTACCTGAAATTTTGTTTGATGGTGCAAATGGCGTTGGGGCATTGATTATGAAGGAGCTTATCCCACTCCTAGATGGACTCCTAACAATCAAACCATACAATAATGGCGAAGGCAAGCTGAATTATCATGTGAGTATGTATTTCTTAACTCAGAAATTGTAGCTTGTGGTAATATGGCTTCGATGTTTCGGAAAGTATAAGAATGTCCACAGAATATAACAGGTGGAGCAGAGAAGTCATTTTGTGTAGAAGACACGTAACAGCCTTAAACTCCCATTGCAATCAACAGATATTGACTTTACCATGGCCACAGTCCATTTTAGATTAAAAGTATTATTTGCATGATAAAAATTACTAAAACAAAATATTTGAAACAAATATCACAAAATATGGCTTTCTCTTTGTTTAGTATCTGTACTGCAAAGATGCAGTTTCTGTGCGTTTGCTAATCTGCCTCCACTGAAACTTATCAAAGCTATCTATAGTACTATTAATGTACAATTTATCCTCTGTAAGCCAGATGAAGTGATAAGTATTGTTGTCTTAGTCACTGAATTAGATGTATTTCTGAATGTGTAAATGTTGTGTCATAAGCACAATGTATCTTTCTTCTCATAGACTTACCTTTCTTCATCATACATTGCAGAGACACCTGTATGCAAGTCCAGTAGAGCACTCATATTTTCGTGTTGTGTTGTACTTTGCCTCTAGTTATGGTTGCTGACAACTGGTCAGTTCCATACAAAAATTGTTATGTTTGAGTTTAGACTTGGTGTTTGAGGCATATAAGAATCTTTCATTGTGAAAGTAGCCAGCCTCATTTGTTACATTAAGATAGGGTGTCCATTCGTCCCGTTTTTCCCGGGACAGTCCCGTTTTTTACCAAAATGTCCCGCTGTCCTGAAAGTTTTTTTGGGGACGCTCAAATGTCCTGTTTTTTTTTTTATGATTCCACTTGGCTAGACTATTTTACGCTACTGGTTGTTTGACTTGGTATTAACTGCGCAATTATTTACGCTAGGAAGCGTGTGATGACTTTCAGCATACCCCAAATGTGTACCGAACTGTCAAAAATTGAGGGTAATTTTAAACTCACTATAGGTTACGAATAACAACGAAGATTCATCTCTTCTAAATCAATCCACTGAATCCGTCCTTTCGATCCAGAGATACTCTACACCACTGATACTTGTTCTCTGGCTTTCGTCACCACACTGTTAATGTTTTGCACTGTGCAATCACTGTTTCATTATGCCAAAACGAAAGTGTAATTTTAACAGCAATGTAAAAAACGAGTTTCCTTTTATCACTGGTAGTGGGGAAACTGTATAATGTATGTTTTGCAGATCAAAATTTGTTATTGGTCATGGTGGAACGTATGTTTTCGTTAGTGAACTCTCTGTGGTCAGACGAAAAAAACAAAACAGAATGAAAGTTGAAACAGTGAGGGCCTTGCTCAATGTCAAAACACACTTTAATGGTGTATCGTGTACTGACTTTTATGATACAATTTCAAACGAAAATGCACTTCTTGATAAAGTACATAAAAGTGAAAAGTTCGGTGATAGTGTGGCAGAATAATTGAAAAAAGTGATTTGGGATCATCTGAGTGCACGTTGTAAAAGTAAACTTGTATGTGTATTAAATTTAGTCAATACAATATTTATGTCCGGTTTTTTTTCTTCATTGTCCCAGGTTTTTCTCAAATTTATTTTAAATGTCCCCTTTTCCAATGAAAATGAAATGGACACCCTACATTAAGACAGAATGAATTTATAAAGGCACAGAGAATCAGCACTTCAATCATTCTCAGTGAGAATATTTTTATGTTGTTGAAGATAATGATCTGCCGATTATAACATGATCTTCCAACTAAGTCTGTCAGCCATACTAACTTCACTTCTATGTTATTGTTTTATACTATTCTTCTTTGTCACTTAATTTTTTTATTTTATGTATAATTGAAATCATTTGAACAAAGAATAAGTTTTCTATGAACATTTATTGGTAAAAGGTCAATAAAGAAATGTTGTTGTTGTGGTCTTCAGTCCTGAGACTGGTTTGATGCAGCTCTCCATGCTACTCTATCCTGTGCAAGCTTCTTCATCTCCCAGTACCTACTGCAACCTACATCCTTCAGAATCTGCTTAGTGTATTCATCTCTTGGTCTCCCCCTACGATTTTTACCCTCCACGCTGCCCTCCAATACTAAATTGGTGATCCCTTGATGCCTCAGAACATGTCCTACCAACCGATCCCTTCTTCTGGTCAAGTTGTGCCACAAACTTCTCTTCTCCCCAATCCTATTCAATACTTCCTCATTAGTTATGTGATCTACCCATCTAATCTTCAGCATTCTTCTGTAGCACCACATTTCGAAAGCTTCTATTCTCTTCTTGTCCAAACTATTTACCGTCCATGTTTCACTTCCATACATGGCTACACTCGATACAAATACTTTCAGAAATGACTTCCTGACACTTAAATCTATACTCAATGTTAACAAATTTTTCTTCTTCAGAAACGCTTTCCTTGCCATTGCCAGTCTACATTTTATATCCTCTCTGCTTCGACCATCATCAGTTATTTTGCTCCCCAAATAGCAAAACTCCTTTACTACTTACGTGTCTCATTTCCTAATCTAATTCCCTCAGCATCACCCGACTTAATTCGACTACATTCCATTATCCTCGTTTTGCTTTTGTTGATGTTCATCTTCAAGATACCATCCATTCCGTTCAACTGCTCTTCCAAGTCCTTTGCTGTCTCTGACAGAATTGCAATGTCATCGGCAAACCTCAAAGTTTTTATTTCTTCTCCATGGATTTTAATACCTACTCCGAAATTTTCTTTTGTTTCCTTTACTGCTTGCTCAGTATACAGATTGAATAACATCGGGGAGAGGCTACAACCCTGTCTTACTCCCTTCCCCACCGCTGCTTCCCTTTCATGTCCCTCGACTCTTATAACTGCCATCTGGTTTCTGTACAAATTGTAAATAGCCTTTCGCTCCCTGTATTTTACCCCTGCCACCTTTAGAATTTGAAAGAGAGTATTCCAGTCAACATTGTCAAAAGCTTTCTCTAAGTCTACAAATGCTAGAAACGTAGGTTTGCCTTTCCTTAATCTTTCTTCTAAGATAAGTCGTAAGGTCAGTATTGCCTCACGTGTTCCAGTATTTCTACAGAATCCAAACTGATCTTCCCCGAGGTTGGCTTCTACTAGTTTTTCCATTCATCTGTAAAGAATTCGTGTTAGTATTTTGCAGCTGTGGCTTATTAAACTGATTGTTCGATAATTTTCACATCTGTCAACACCTGCTTTCTTTGGGATTGGAATTATTATATTCTTCTTGAAGTCTGAGGGTATTTCACCTGTCTCATACATCTTGCTCACCAGATGGTAGAGTTTTGTCAGGACTGGCTCTCCCAAGGCCGTCAGTAGTTCCAATGGAATGTTGTCTACTCCGGGGGGCCTTATTTCGACTCAGGTCTTTCAGTGCTCTGTCAAACTCTTCACGCAGTATCGTATCTCCCATTTCATCTTCATCTACATCCTCTTCCATTTCCATAATATTGTCCTCAAGTACATCGCCCTTGTATAGACCCTCTATATACTCCTTCCACCTTTCTGCTTTCCCTTCTTTGCTTATAACTGGGTTTCCATCTGAGCTCTTGATGTTCATACAAGTGGTTCTCTTATCTCCAAAGGTCTCTTTAATTTTCCTGTAGGCAGTATCTATCTTACCCCTAGTGAGATAAGCCTCTACATCCTTACATTTGTCCTCTAGCCATCCCTGCTTAGCCATTTTGCACTTCCTGTCGATCTCATTTTTGAGACGTTTGTATTCCTTTTTGCCTGCTTCGTTTACTGCATTTTTATATTTTCTCCTTTCATCAATTAAATTCAATATTTCTTCTGTTACCCAAGGATTTCTACTAGCCCTCGTCTTTTTACCTACTTGATCCTCTGCTGCCTTCACTACTTCATCCCTCAAAGCTACCCATTCCTCTTCTACTGTATTTCTTTCCCCCATTCCTGTCAATTGTTCCCTTATGCTCTCCCTGAAACTCTGTACAACCTCTGGTTCTTTCAGTTTATCCAGGTCCCATCTCCTTAAATTCCCACCTTTTTGCAGTTTCTTCAGTTTTAATCTACAGGTCATAACCAATAGATTGTGGTCAGAGTCCACATCTGCCCCTGGAAATGTCTTACAATTTAAAACCTGGTTCCTAAATCTCTGTCTTACCATTATATAATCTATCTGATACCTTTTAGTATCTCCAGGGTTCTTCCATGTATACAACCTTCTATCAATAAAGAAATATGCTTTTTATATTTATACTGTTCTAAAAACAGTAAAAAAGTCATAAGATGAATCCATAATAAGAAAAGGGTGAAGTGGCAGAGGGGTTGGGTGGGAGGAAGAATGGGAGATAGGTCCAGTATTACAAGTTTTTGGATTTTACAGACATTTGTAGTGGCTTTGCAACTTAGTTAAGTTAAAGTAAGTAGGGGATATATTCTCTTAGTGTAGGTGTTAGATTACAAAAGCAAAGATCTGAGATTCAATCTCCCATGGACCCTAGGATACTGTTTGATACTTGTTGCTTCTTTTATCTCTGGCAGTGAGTTACACAGTGTGGGGCAAATAAAAGTGGCTTGGAGAACAGATTTACAGGGTACAAGGAAACATGGCACGGGAAAGGAAATACAGTACTAACCTGACTATAGCAGTTGTTGAAAGTGATCACCATTCATCTCTTGGCACTTCTGGGCTCTGGTCAGCAAGCTGCTGAAGGCAGATCAAAGCTGGACTGCTGGAATTGCTGCAGTCTCATCCAAAATGTTCTGCTGCAGATTTTGAAGTTTATGAGAGTTGTTGCGTTCCGCCTTAGACTTGAGGGCTCCCCACACAAAATAACGCACACTGACAAATCAAGTGCCTTGGGTGGCCAGCTAGGGCCATGACCAGACTGACTGTGTGAACAACTCTTGTCAGGGGTGAAGATTTTGTAAATGTGCTCCAAGGTTGTATGGGCAGTTGCTCCATCCTGTTGGAAGTAATTGTAGGTCTTTTCCTCCTCCCTTAACAACACTTCCACAAACTCACGTCCAATTGTATCCACTCCTCCAGGTCACCTTTATTTGCCCCACCTTGTATATCTCAAAAATGGCAGTTTGCACCATGGTTTGAAGTCTGTGCTTAACTGATGGTCCCTTTTAACTGATTGATTAAGCCAGTTCAGAAGTTCGAAGTCAGAAGGAAGACAGAGGCGTACATCCTTTTATGGAACCATGTCTACAAAACCAGTTCCTTGCGAGCGTGCACGTGCACTCGTGTGTGTGTGTGTGTGTGTGTGTGTGTGTGTGTGTGTGTGTGGGCGCGCGCGCACAAACACTGTGCTGTCAAACGTTTTGTGCCAGACACCAGAGGCGCTGTGTGTGTGTGTGTGTGTTTGTTATTCTTTAGTTATGCTTTTTATATTATGTATCTTCCATGCATGTAAGTAGGTTGTGCATAATTAAGACATAACTCCGATGTTTTTGTTCCCTGCATGTTCAAGGGAGTTTTTGTGTTGTTTAGTTCCATTATTTCAATTACACACAGGTTCCAATAGTCGAATGACAGTCTGCACAGGTTGTACCGACAAAGTGGTGACCCCAATGTAAACAAACATTTAGTATCATTGGATTAATGAGCTCTTATGAAAGAGATTTGCAGAATGACTGATACTAATCCTGCCATGTCATGCCTGGCTGTAAGACTACTACTTTCTGGCCACACAATCCAGCTTTGTGGTTTGTGCAGGTGGAGGCCAGTTTTTCCTGTTCTGGATTTTCAGTGGATGCTGTGAAGTTTGTGTTGGTAGTAAGCGTATTAGATCACCAGTATGCCACAGATGTGCAAGATATAATTATCTCACCACCAGAGGCTAACTCCTATGACCAGCTTCAGGCAGAACTGATCTGGTGAGTGTCAGCATCACAAGAAGAGCGAATCTGTCAGGTTCTCGCACAGGAAGATATCGGAGGCAGAAACCATTGCAGTACTTGCAGCACCTAAGAAGAAAAGTAGACGTGGGAACCATTATGGACAGCTAACTGCTCACAATATAAAGGAGTCTTTTGCCACTTATTCAAGGCAATCATAGCATCACAGGCTGATGTGCCCTTGAATGTAGTAACAGAGTTGGCAGATAAAATCCAGGACATGATGATACCGGCTCATGTCAACGCAATCATCATGCAGTGTGCTAGCTTGAAGCCAACTGTTTCTGCTCTGGTTATGATGTCTTGGCAGCCAAGGTAGATCTATTGATGCAGCAGATTGGTGAACTGTTATCTTGACATGGTCCGAATGATGGCAGAGGCCTTAATTGATACCAAAGATGGAGGCAGATCATAGATGATCCCTTCTGCAACTGAGCTGGATCAGTAAGGTATCTCCTAGTGTCACTCGAAGTTCAGAAAGCAAGCTCGCAGATGCATAACCCACTGCACTAACCCAAATGGCTGCGGCTTTCAGAAGTAGGCACCTCCTGCAATTGCTGATCAGTGTCTCTGGGCCTATTTGTTTGTGATCGGTGGTCTGGCTGGAAATTTTTAATACACACTGGATCTAATTTCTCCATTTATCCATGGACTGTGTTGCACAGGAAGCAACTACCCATATTATTCTGTCTGACTGCTGCAAACAACTTGGTCATAACAATGTGCAGTACTCTGTGCTTGTAACTAGACCTGGGTTTATGATGAGTCTTCGTTTGGGATTTCACCACTGCTGCACCTATCATTGGATCGGACTAACTTGCCCATTACAATCTACTACTGGACATGAAGAACTAATGCCTAGTTGATAACACCACAGGCTTAACAGTGTCCAGATTTTGGTGGCATGCAGCCGTTCATACTGCCAAAGTAATTTGAGTGGCAGAAACATGAATGCCAGAACAATACTGGACAGATATCCAGTGCCATTGTTATATGGATGTATTGAGTGGTGCAGTTACTTTTAGTGCCCTAAACTGCATAAAAGTGTACACACAGATCATTGTAGTTGAATGAGTCATTCTTAAGACAGCAATCATCATGCTTTTTAGCCTGTTTGAGAGGAAATTTATGACTTTTGGACTCTGGAACTCTGCTCAAAGTTGGCAATGCTTCATTCCCTCAATGCTCCAGGGCCTAACCTTTTCTTTTGCTTACCTGAACAATATTTTAGTTTCTTTGCATAGATGGAGGAACATCAGCAGTCAAGCCGTGGGAACACCACAGCATCATCCTAAACACTACTGTGAGGGTGGTTTGAAAAGTTCGCAGAATCACCACGAGAGGTCAGCAGTAGCACAATGCATTGTTCATGTGATATTCATTGGACTGTTGCCTGTAAAACATGCCATGTCATTGCTCTTTGAAGAGAGCTGTGGTGGTGACATGGCTCTGCTGTTGTTCCTGCGTAGTGATTTGCGAAGATGGAAAAAATCGAGGTTCGAGCAGTGATTAAGTACTTTGTAAAGAAAGGTATGAAAGAAAAGGACATTCATACTGATTTCCAGAATACACTGAGGGATTCTGCTCTTTCATATTCAACTGTTGCCAAGTGGACAAATGAATTTAAATTTGGTCGGGAGATCTTAGATGATGATTCGCACAGTGGTCGGCCAAGATGTGTCGCTACTCCAGAAACCATTCCAAAAGTACACAAAATGGTCATAGAGGATTGCCGGTTGAAAGTGCAAGAAATTGCTCACACTTGCCAGATGTCATCTAAAAGTGTATGTCACACTTTAACTGAAGAATTAGAAATGAAAAAATTAACGTGCAAGATGGGTGCCGCGATTGTTGATGCTGGATCAAAAACACATGAGAGTGGACATATTGGAACAATGTTTGGCCCATTTTAGAAGAAATGAACTAGATTTTTTGCACCTGTTTGTGACCACAGATGAAACTTGGGTGCACTACTATACCCCAGAGACAAAACAACAGTCAAAGCAGTGGAAACATACTGATTCTTCGCCACTAAAGAAAGCAAAGACAATTCCTTCAGCATGAAAGGTCACGGCATCAGTGTTCTGAAATGTGAAGGAGATTCTGTTTGTAGATTATCTTCCCACTGGGCAAACAATTACTAGAGAATACTGTGCTAACCACCTGGACAAATTACAACAAAATATATGTGAGAAAAGGCCAGGTTTAGCAAGGCCGAAAATCATCTTCCATCAAGGCAATGTGCGCCCGCACACATGTGCCATTGCCATGTTGCCACACCCGGATTATTACCTGATACGGCTCCCTTAGACTTCTATCTCTTCCCAAAACTGAAATTTTTTTTTACTGGATGAAGATTCATTTCAAATGATGAATTGATAGCCAGAGATGACAACTATTTTGCAGGCCTTGAGGAAACTCATTTTTGAGTCGGGATCAAGGCACTAGAACATTGCTGGACCAAGTACATTAATCTACAAGGAGATAACATTAAAAATAGAAAGTGTTTCAGTGATGGAAGTACTCCTTTTCTATTTCGTTCTGAGATTTTTTCAAACCACCCTCGTAGATATGTCTTTCGCTAGTACAAAGTGGATTTACTAGGACATATGACAACAGCAGAAGGTTTGCTACCTCTACCAGAAAGCTTGGATGCCATCTTACAGATTTCGCACTCAAATATAGCCAAGGAATTGCATTATTTTCTTGACATGTTAAATTTTTATTGCCATCACTTGCCACACTCTGCTGCATTACAGGAGCTGTTAATTGCAGTACTCACCAACCCAAAGAATAAGGGTAACTCACCTATAGCATAGACTGATAGCATATAGATGCTGTTTGAAGCAGCTACGAAGATCATCACAGATGCCGCTTTACTGGCACACCCTGAGCCTACTGCACCTTTGGCGCTAGAAGTGGATGCTAGCCAGGTAGCGATCGGCGCAGCATTGCAACAACAATCTAGTGACATACAACAGGCATTCTTGTTTTTCTTGCACAAACTATCACCTTCACAAAAGCTTGGAGCACATACAACAAAGAAATTCTGGTCTTTTATGAGATTGTCCGATAATTTAGGCCTCACCTAGAAGCTAGAGTGTTTATTATTTACACCAGCCACAAACCACTAACTAAAGCCTTTCACCAGAACAATGTGAACTTTTTACCTAGGCAAGACAGTCAGCTTATATTTATTAGCAATTGAGCATGGACGTCTAGCACATCTCTAGTACTAACAATGTGGTGGCCAATTGTTTGTCTCAGGTTGAAAGCATTACTAGCATGATCAATTACATTGAGCTCGCCACCTCTCAACAGTCAAACCAAGAACTTCAAGGACTTTTATCAACAGGAACATCAGCGTTGGATCTGCAACTTATCCAAATTCTAGTGAGTGATGTCAGGCTCTATTGTGACATGACCATGTCAAGTCTGTGACCATTCCTACCTATTGTCTACAGAAGGGACGTCTTCAGTATGCTACGCAGCCTGTGTCATCCTGATATTTGATCAATGATTCGCCTGGTGACAAATCATTATGTATGGCTGGGAATGTAGGAGGACTGCCAGGAGCGGATGAGTTGTTTTAAATGCCAACACAGCAAGATACATTGCCACATGCAAGCACCAATAGGGAACTTTCCAATTACGGCAGCCCATTTTAGTCGTGTCCATATCAACATCATTGGTCCATTGCCATTCTCTGAAGGCTTATGTTGCATACGTCTGATGATAGATTGTTACACCAGCTGGCTGGAAGCTGCACTGATCTACAACATTACAGTAAAAACTGAGGCTTTTGCTTTTGTGTCATATTGGGTGTCGCATTTTGGCTGCTACAACAGAGGACAACATTTTGAATCAAGTCTGTTTGGCCAACTCAGGAATTTTTGCAGTGCAACTTGCCACTAAATGACAAACTAGCACCCGGCCAGCAATGGGATGATGAAGAGATGGCACTGCTCACTTAAGGCAGCACTAATGTGCCATGTTGCTGAGAGGACCAAGGCCCTTCACATGATATTACTCAACTTCATTCACACTTTCAAACCAGATCCAGATACTTCTTCGGTGGAACTGGTGCATGGTGAGATGTTGAGGCTTCAAGGAGAATTTGTGGAAACTAATAACGCCCTGTCAAAAACAAAAGAGATGATCAATTGGAATTCTGCAGTCAGCACTGCAACATAATGGTGCAGAATTTTAACAGCACCACCACCCCAACGAATTTTCACCATATCAGGGAATAAAAAGTGAAAACTAATGGAAACTACAACAAAAATGTGTCTTAATTTAAACAAGCCCTCTAATGATGAACCAGTCGGTTTGAACTGGTAACGACACTATTTATGTGAATAAGTAGCATTAAAAAAAGTGGCTCGTTGCTGTTACCTTATCTGCAAGAAACATACTGTAAATCATAATAATTTTAATGTCTTGTTCTTAGTTAGTTACAGTAATTTTGTAGGGGGTGATATTGAATGTGTTATTAATCTTTTTTTAATCACTGTTAGTTAGTGAGTAAGTTCAACACTTCTTTTTACCAAATGAAAATGGTCATCTTGTGTTTCAAAAACTCCACAACAGCATCCTTATCTGCAGTTATCTGCAACACACTTCAGGTTCCAAAACGGTGTGTCTCATCTCTGTTGCAGGGTGTATTGTCCTGTGAAGCCACACTCTTTGTCAGTGACCTAAGTTCTGACAACTTTTATTTATTTACAATATGCTAGAGAAATAGTACGAAAGACAAAAAAAAATTGAGATTTTTTGACACTTCCTACACAGTGAATAGAGGCATATGTGGGCAGGCAAATAATTGAAACTGATCAATAATTGCTGCTTGGATAACTGAAAAAAAAAATTGATTGGTAAGAATAGTTGAAAGAAATTGGAAGGTCCTTTATAAATCTGTACGCATATCCTGGGTGAACTTCAACTGGTACCAATATCAACAGACCTTCAATATCAATACATTTATGATCAATATTCATAATTTGAGTTATGTACTACTTCACATTAATTCTATTGTGGGTAGTCCTGATTATAACAATGCTGATACAGGATCGCTCCTCTGTTGCTCGCCCTAATTCCTCTTGTCTGCTCTGAACCTCCTGATGCAGGATACCAGTGGCAGGCAAAATGATGAACAGACAAGTGTGGTAGTCATGAATGTATGAATAAACTTTGCTTTCCTGATAACTTTTTGTAGCACTTTTAATACACGGTTGAAATACACATTTTTAAGCAATAGTGGAACGACAGATCTTATCATACGTCCTCCCACTACCACTTGTAGAAACAAACAGGTGAAGATACAGGAATTAATAAATTGAAGAGTGTATTTCTTCTTCCTTTTTGTCATGCAGCTGTATCAAAACATTATCCTTGCCACAAAACAACTCGTTATTTTATCTTTGTCGTGGTCTATAAGTCATTCACTTTACATATAGCTTACATCTATTAAAAAAAACTCACCATAATTGCCTCTCACTGTTCACTGACATCATACAGAGGTGCACAGTGTCTGAGCTTATTTCCCTTTTTGAGGGTTGATAATCCTGGCCAGTATGGGCATAGCCTTGATTTTCAGCCATTGGAGCTATCCTGAATGGTATCAATTTATATAAGCATGTTAGCTTCTTTTAACACATATATGCATAAGTTTTCTCTCGTAACAAAGTGCCTGATGTAACCACATAGTCCCTTTGTTGTCAGTCAGCGTCTGCACAGTGTTCAGATTGCGAAGCATGTGTGCGCAGCCCAATGTCCGTTATCATCCCAGATTGCACTCACATGTCCAAAACGAGGTCAGTGTGTCCATGTTGTGCATTTACAGTAGCTTTCACTGCGCAAATTTGTGAAGCTCATATTCAGCAGCATGATCCTTTGTGAAATCTTCGATGCAGTGACAACTGGTTTTCATATCAGCTCCCAAGGAATTTATTTCACCTCATTGCTCTTACTTATTCAGTGAGGACACCAGCTTCACATCTGACATCCGTCAACAAGGTAAGTTTCTTGCTTCTTTTACGACATTGTTGAGCACAGAAAATTCATGTTACACAAAGTATTGCTATCTTTCATTTATCACATGCACACACACGTATATCACATGCACACTTAACACTTGCAACCAGGCTTTGTATGTTTTTGCGCTTTGTTTTCAAGCATCTTTCATACAGTTGCATTACACAAAGTTTCTGTAGTTTCATTTCCACATACTATACACATAACACATTAAGATACAAATACAATTACAAAATAAACTTAGCCTATTCATTTGCTGATATGTCATTATCCTCGCTTATATACATTATAGTCTGTAACATATTCTCTCCCCTTTTTATACATAGTATCACTCCTTGTCATTTTGTTTTCATTTTGTTACATTATTTGATTCCAATTATATGAGTACACATTTTACTCTCGTTTGGTTATACATTCTTTATACAACATTCATACAATAATAGATTCTGTTTTTATTTAGGGCATAAATTGATATACATTTCATTTCAATATACAATGACTTCTTGTTGGAGCATATTTATCAATTCCAAAGAATTAAAGAAATAAATCTGGCCGGAGTGGCCGTGCGGTTCTAGGCACTACAGTCTGGAGCTGAGCGACCGCTATGGTCGCAGGTTCGAATCCTGCCTCGGGCATGGATGTGTGTGATGTCCTTAGGTTAGTTAGGTTTAATTAGTTCTAAGTTCTAGGCGACTGATGACCTCAGAAGTTAAGTCGCATAGTGCTCAGAGCCATTTGAACCATTTTTTTGAAGGAAATAAACAATAGGTGCCACAATAGATACTACTTGCTCGGATAACTACACATGGCCTCACCTCTCTAGCATTCTCCAGGAAGGATCTACACACCACAGGGTTGAGGAAATTCCACAGAAAGGCATTTATGTGCTCAGGTATATCTCATTAATAGACTTAACTGTGATCCCAAGAACAAAATAGTTTTTAACTATATATGACAGTAGTATCTGTTCCCGAAAGAACAGTTACTGTTGGGGATCATGCAGCTTTGCTGGAAATGAAATGATAATTAAATGGACACCCTAGCTGCAAACAGGCATCGATGTACTTCATTGGGGACATTTAATTATCCACTTAATTATCAATTCATTTCTAGCAAAGCTGCATGGTCCTCAACGGTAACTGTTCTTTCGAGAACAGATACTACTGTCATATATGGCTTCCTGGCCATTGACCTTCTTGTGTGAACGCACATGCTATGCCCGAACTCGTATGGGACTTGGTAGATTAATCTGCCACGAGTAATGAGTATGATGGGCAAACATGTATTAGGCGCTCTACAAATGTAGTGGTGTGGACATGGAATGTGGGTCTCACGGGGAGCGTGCAAGGGATAAGTCCCTGCAGGCGCACTATCCTCTGTGCCCTCGGTGGCTCAGATGGATAAAGCGTCTGCCATGTAAGCAGGAGATCCCGGGTTCGAGTCCTGGTCAGGGCACACATTTTCAACATGTCCCCAATGAAGTATATCAACGCCTGTTTGCAGCTAGGGTGTCCATTTAATTATCATTTCAAAATAGTTTTTGTTTCTGCACACAACTCAAATCTGACGATACCAATTGAAGCATATACTTATTCAGTGTTTAAAAGTGCAACTCAGTATTTACTTGTTATGTTCATTGTGTAAAGGATAACCATTCCATGTGCTGAGGTATCCAGAGTTGTATCATCAATACGATATATTACATACAATGAGCGTACAACATTGTTTGCATATGTAACAAACATGCATAAAAATTTCAATATAAATCAGGTGTTTAACGCTTTCATGGATGGCATCGTGATATGTGGCATTCTGCAACTGTTTTCTTCTTCACATACTTTCACACTATTGCATTCATACATAACATAAACTTAAAACTATATTTATCTTGTGGTGTGGTCCTTTCTTATGTTTATATGGTACCTAACACTCTACAAGCATTTATCTTTCTTCACTCCAGGATGTATGGATGCATTGTTCCCTGGAAGAAAAAAACTTAATACTAATTTGAAACTAAATCTTCTTCGAGAAGTGTATAGTGGCTTAATGGCTACTAATACCTTTTTCATATATTCAACCATGTATTCACACTCCTTCACTTCAGTATGCAGTCGTGGTATCACAAAACTTATTTAATATCATGTGTGCATCTGTACTTACCTTATAAATCCTAAAGAAAAAGTGTATTATAGGCGTAGTGTGGCCTGTTTATTCAGCTTGCCACTTACACTGTACTCGCTTGTTTACCTTCAGCAAGGCTTTTCTGGCCCATCAAGTATAATTAGTGCTTGCACTTCCAATACTTAAATTTGTAAATATTGTATGTATATAGATGTAATGTATATAGTAGCATAGCTTAAGTAAATATTTTGTAGTTTAGCATCCCTTTCCCCCAGTATAATACCTGTAGCTTATTTTTGCTAGTGCAGGCTGTAGCTCATCAGGTTTGTTTTCTTTTGGGTGCTCCAGCACTCCCTGTTGTGCCTGTCTGGCGTGCATGCGCTTGTGGTTGGTTGACTACCTTGCTCCTCAATGCGCATGTACTGTGTTGCTCTGATATCACTTTTGTCTCGGCGAGTTCTGTATTGCACTGTGCGCTACCATGTGTTTCACAAGTTTGTTTATTTGTTTACAACTGGGTTACACGCAAGTCAAACTGTTGTATTTAGAGTATTGTCACCTCTTGACACATAAAAGTAAAACTGGGTTACACACAAGGTGAACCATTGTTTTTAGAGTATTGTCATCTCTAGACACACAAAAGTAAAATTCTTCCTTGTTACAACCGCTCATCTTATTGTTTACACATTCGACATATAAGAAAAAACACTAACAAAAATTTTCCTTATCAACTAACCACGTAAATCCTGGAATGTGACTTTCCAGCATTGTAAATCTAACATTGTTATACATATATACAACTTAAAGGGTATACAGCCCTTCTTTCAATATATAAACATTTTCAAGTATTTGTGTGGGTAAAGGCCCTTGTCTTTACACAAGTTCGTGTGTATCAATCTGATGCTCCCAGGTAGGGGATTTTAGTAATTATGTATGGTCCAGGGTATAGATGTTGCCATTTATGATTCAGTTTTCCAATTTTTGTGGATTTGGGATGTGTCCCCACCTTTTGTCCTATTTAAAATTGTGTTGTACATTTCAACTTTGTCATAAATTCCTTTCCTATATTTAGCCTAGGTTGGTTGTATTTTATCGTCCAGTGATAATTCCGGTATCAGTATCTTGGGCAAAGGTTTTTCCCACTTGTCTGTTTGTTTGCAATTGAACATCAGCTCATTTGGTGTAAGTCCAGTAGATGTATGGGAAAGATTGTTAACAACTTGTAAGAAGGGAGTGACATATTCAATCCACTTGGTATGTTTACGAAGTATATAGGTCCTCACAAACCTTTTGAATTCCTTAAACAACCTTTCTGTGTGGGATGCTTCAGGATGAAATTTGGATACTAAAATGTGTTTGATGTGGTTGGAATCTACAAACTCTTTTAATTTACACCCAAAAAACATGATTTCTGGTTTTCCTACTCTTACAAAATTATCGTCTTTGATTTGTCTTATAATTGAACTGGCTGTAATGGCATGCAGTTTCACATATTTGGTGAAAATATCATACATACCTACTATATGCCTTACTCCCCCTTACCTCTGTGATAGGGTCCAGTCACATCCAACGATACCTTTTCTAGATTTTTTTTTTTTTTTTTTTTTTTTTTTTTTTTTTTTTTTTTTTTTTTTAGTCACAATGGGATGTAGTTTTATCTGTTTGGAGATGTTAAAATGTTTTGCTTTCTGGCAGACAATACACTTTCTTACCCCTGTAGTACTCTTCGTCTAAGGTTGAGGAAATAACAGTATTTACCCATTTTGTCAGTGCATTTTGCAGTGCCATAATGCCCCAAGTATTGTGGGTATATAATATAAAATCATCCACGTATTCCTCTGGCAAACACATGTGCCATTGTTCTTGTTTGGGATAGTTCCTATGGAACAGAACACCTTTGAGAATAGTGAAAAACCTACCACTTTGTTTTAGTTTCGCTCTTACCTTACTTCAGTGTTGTCTTCCTGCCATAATTGCTCCATGTGTTTACACATGTGGACATACTATGGTTGGAGTGTTTTGTCTTCCATCAACATAGCTCTTATTTCCTGCTCTAAAAAATTGTTTAATTCATCTAAGCTTTGTGGTAATTGAGCAAGAGCATTAGCTGTTATGCTTTGGTTTCCTTTTGTGTATACTGTTTCAAAATCGAATTCTTGAAGATACATACACCACCTGGCTATCCATTGGTGCAGCAGTTTACAAGTCAACCAAAATGATAGGGACTGATGGTCACAGTATACTTATGTGTGTTTACTCCATAGAAAATATTCACACTTTTTAAAGGACCAAATTACAGCCAAACCCTCCAACTCCGTAACTGAATATGAACATTCAGCTTCAGATAAGGTGTGGCTGGCAAAGCTAATTACTTTAGGAATGAGATTGCCCTCTTCTACCATTTGAAAAAGACATGCACCCAAACCTTGAGAAGACGCATCAGTGCATAAGCAAAAATCCTTCTTCATGTCTGGTTGAGATAAAATATTAGCATTAAATAAGGCTTGCTTGATGTTCTCAAAATCAGTTTGACATTGCTTGTCTCATAACCAAGGTCTGTTTTTTTTTTGGACAAGATTGAGTAAAGCATCACTGTTCATAAGTTGTTAAGGAATGAATTTCCTGAAAAATGAATCTAGGCCTAAGTATGCACTCAATTGTTTCTTGTTTTGAGGAACAGGCCAGTTCCTAATGGCATGGCAATGGAATTTCTTTAAATATGTCTGCTTGTGTCTGTATATGTGTGGATGGATATGTGTGTGTGTGCGAGTGTATACCCGTCCTTTTTTACCCCTAAGGTAAGTCTTTCCGCTCCCGGGACTGGAATGACTCCTTACCCTCTCCCTTAAAACCCACATCCTTTCGTCTTTCCCTCTCCTTCCCTCTTTCCTGATGAGGCAACAGTTTGTTGCGAAAGCTTGAATTTTGTGTGTATGTTTGTGTTAGTTTGTGTGTCTGTCGACCTGCCAGCACTTTCATTTGGTAAGTCACATCATCTTTGTTTTTAGGTATATATATATATATATATATATATATATATATATATATATATATATATATATATATATATATATATATATATATTTTCTCTCCTAACTTTTCCTGTGGCCAGGAAGTAATAATTTTGCATCATATATTGTGTTTCCTCTTTTCAGTTAATTTGTCCTTTTCCTCCTTTTTTTATATGCTGCAGTCATGCTTTATTTATTTTGTTATAACCAGCATGAACTAAATAAATCTGAATATAGTCGATATATTTGATTGAGATCTCATCTGCGTGGTCTGGCTTCTGTCTACAATTTATGAGGCAAATGTACTTTGATGTTTAACCATTAAATTGTTTAAAAGCACAATGAGGGAACACTGTGCAACAAGAAAATGTATATATAGGCTTATAATGATATGTGATGTGCATGTTTTCATGACTGTGTTCCATAGTAGGTTATAAACAAGTGTGATTACTTACATTTGTTTCAACAGTGTGGAGCAGATTTTGTGAAGGTAGAGCAGCAACAACCAGAAGGTGTCCCAGAAGTCAGATTGGCTCGATGTGTTGCAGTAGATGGGGATGCGGATCGAATTGTCTATTTCTTTACTGATGACAATAATAAATTTCACCTGCTTGATGGTGACAGAATAGCAACATTGGGTAAGAAAAAGGTCTGCTTAAATTGAGTGTTAAAAACTTATGTGATGTTCCTAATAAAGAGTTAAGTGGATAGTAAAACCACCGTAATTAAAACACAACATGTTATAAAAAAAATTGACATCTTGTAACAGCGTTCAAGTCCAATGTCGGAAGCAGGATCATCAGTGAAGTACAACACTTCACAGTGCAAGCATGTTTATTACAAACATCAGTGTATGCCAGAACAGAACTGAACTCCTGGACAGTGTGTGCTGCTATTTATACAAACATCAAATATTCCAGAGTAGGCTATATCTTGACTTAACTTCCTGTGGGATTAAGGCACTCCTGTGAATTAGCAGTATGCCTTTCCTGTCTCAAAAGACACTGAATGACTATAATTTCCTTTGAAGATAAATCTGGTAGCATTTCACAGGTTACTGCGGTGAACTGATAAAGAGCTCATTTCACTGACTTTTGTTTAGGTGGATGTACACGTACGGAAGCAATGTTTCATAAACTATAGCAATGTTATTTAGGAAACAGCCACCTTTATCTGTTTATCATAGCTGGAACATGAGATCCAAAATGATTCTGTGGAACTTATGACCTTCAGAAAGAAATATGGACATTTAATGAACACAAAACTTGTCTGTCACTTACTACTCCAGAAAACTGTTCATCGAACATAATCAGAACTGACTAGTAATTTTGGGATTGTTGTTCACATATTTTCTTAACGTTTTTTGTGCATTTCTTGTGCTAGTTGATCAGTGTCCTTTTGTAGTCACTTTTACTGTGATATAACCACTACATAAAAAACATATCGTTTACATCACATGCTCAAACTAGTGACCACTGGCATTCGTAAACAGTGTCATTCTATGGATGATGGATGCCCTACATAGTCACCATTCGCATTACTGCATTTCATTTCGTGCTGGGGAAAACAGCACTGTGGCTGCCCAGCTCTGTCTCTCAGAACTTGGTGAATGTTTTTTCTCTCTCTCTGTTGTCTCCCCTCATCCTGCCTTCCACTGCAATTGAATCACAGTGCATACTTCACAGCAACAGGATTTGTCACAAAGGGACAGTGATCTTCCCTGTGACTGCTGTTATGTAGTGATCCAGACAACTTATTAATGCACACTATATACTATATGTTCTCTTTCCTGTGCAGTACGGAAACAGATGCTACTTTCCAAATTACTGTTGTATGTCAATTTATGGGTGAACCACTTTCATTCAACAGAACATTAACATATCTTTTCGCAGGACAAGACCTGCCTCCATTATATCCATCATATTATGTCTTGGCACCACCACCACCACCACCACCACCACCACCACTACCACTACCACCCACTTGACGTACACAGCTATATAAAAGCATCCTCCAGACAGTGTACAAACCAGAAACTAATTCCAATACACTGCTTGGCGAGAATTGATTTTTGTTTCTATTATTTCCAGCCCTCTCTAGCTGTGATATGGGGATGGTAGTGGAACATTGTTGTTTTCTTACAGTATAAGCTCTATGGGGTCAGTGTCGTAGTCTTATCCAGGGTTCCCTGCCATTTACAAGATGCTTGCTTTACAATGTGTATTTTTTCACATGTTTATATTGCAGTATTGTAGAAAAGACAACATGGCAAACGTAACTGTAATAGTAAAGTCATTGTCTGACTTAATGTAGTAATACAAAATTTTAATGTATGTAATGGAGGTGTTTTACTAGTGAAAGAGTCAGTCTTTGATGTGGTTGAGAATTTCTTACATAGAAATGGCACATTCCAATTTTGTCATTGCTATTGCCTTGAATTAAAAAATTTTGTGTCCTGTTGTTAGTCATGACAGAAAAAAAATGAACATAGAGCAGCTTTATGGGCTATTAAGAAAGATTATTCATGATGTCTGTAGATCATGTTTTCTTTTACAGAAAATAATTTTGAATGATTGGTGCATGTGCTGATTACATTCCTCTGATTTTTTGTTTTCTAGGCACAAAAACAGAATAACTTTCTTTTGACACTTTGTTGTTATTGTATAATAACTATTCAGTGAATAATTTATATCAGCTGTGCTTTGAATATTATATTTAAAGAACTACTAATTTAAGTTCTTTGGTTTTTTTCTAGTGGCTGGTTACTTAATGGATCTCGTTCGAGAAAGTGGTTTAAGCTTGCGATTAGGACTTGTGCAGACTGCTTATGCTAATGGAAATTCAACAAAATACATATCACAGACTCTGGTAATTTGTTTATTGTATTTGGCTAAAGTGCGCTGTAATTCTGTAAAACAAATAACTTTGTGAAATACTTTAATTATTCTGTTCTTTAGAATTAAGGAACAAAAAGAAAACCCAATAATAGTGTTTCAAATTTTTGGAAGAAAGCAAATTGACACATGCCATAATTAAAATGACTTGCAACTCTTGTCTCACCATAAACCTCAGTATACCAGTCACAGCAGCAGTTGTATATGGTGTTCTGGTAAGACTAACAGGCCTTTCACTTCAGAGTTACTTGCAATTCACATCGATTAATGTAAACTTTTGGAATGTGTAAGTTTGATGTTTATAAGAAAAGGAAGATTTGATTCTGAAATTTGTTGATTTCACAGAGAGACAGATTGGCTCGCTAGTATGTATCTATGAGTTACAAATCTTAAAGTTTAATAAACAAACATTCAAAGTTAAGGTGGTTAATACGTACAAGGTCTGTTCACACAATTCTGGAACTTCGTCCACAAAATTTTTCTACGGTTATCCTTTACTTACTGTGCATAGTTCCCTTCCAGAAACACTCCTGCACAATTGATACATCACTCCCAATGCCATTTTCACTTCCAGATGCAGTTTTATTGTGCCTCATGCTGGATTGTGCGAAGCGCTGTCTGCGAATTTTCTTTTATCTCGTGTATCATTGCAGATCTTCATCCTTTCAATGGGGGTTTCAACTTCGGAAATAAAAAAAAAAAGTTTGCAGAGGCAAGTTCTGGAGAATACAGAGGATGAGGCAGCAAACAGATTTCATTTTTTGTGCAGTAGTCACGTACCAACAGGGATGAACATGCAGGTGTATTATCGTGATGCAAGAGCCATCTCACCACATTTCAGGCTGTTTCTTTCTCACATTTTGTCGTAGGTATCGCAACACGTCCTGATAGTACCATCAATTAACGGTTTGTCCCTGTGGTACATGGATTCATGATGAAACAATCCTTCAAAGTCAAAGAAAACTATCAGCATAGCTTTGACATTTGACCTTACCTGACAAGTTTATTTTGGTTGTGGAGAACCTTTCCTGACCCATTGTGATGATTGAGCCTTGGTCTCAACATCATAACCGTAGACCCATGTCTCATCACCAGTTAGACTGCTCTTAAGCAGGGTGTATACGACCCGGGACAACCGGGAATTCCGGGAAAAACCCGGGAATTTTTTCATCCGGGAGAAAACTGGGAAAAACCTGGGAATTCCGGGAAAAACCCGGGAATTTTTCATTGTTTTAGCTTTCAGTTACATTTTTGTAGTTTTGACTGCAGAATTGATTCTCTAGCAAAGAATGTTATTGTATCCTGCTGCTGGAGAATGATACTGCAGCAATAAAATATAAACGAGAGGGAAAAAAATAACTGTAGTGGCAAGGAAATGTGCATTTTACGACAACAAAACACCGTGCACGCACAAGCGTCTACAGATAGCAAAAATATGTTAAAGGCCGTAGGGCGCAGACTGTAATTCTTCGTAACAATAAACTGCTTGCTATGAGCATGACGTCACAACTGTTCACATTAGGTTCGTTTGACCAGTTGCCAGCGGTCTGTTGCGCATGCGCATTTGACTCGCGTATAAGCAGTACCTTCTCTCGCTTCCCGCTTCTTGAAGTTTGGCTGTCAGCTGCATCGGTAGTAGCAGCAAGCAGCCAGATGTAAACGATAAAAATTTTTCCCTCGCGCCCTAGCTGCCAGATTCGCGCTTGCACAGAGTTGTCTGAGTTCTAGTGGGGAGGGGGTTAGTCTCCACGTGACCCGTGTTTACGTTAAGTGATTTCGTTGCTTCTCTTCGTGTACAGCTCCCACGTCAAATGAAAACAAAACGGATTTCTGTGGCCGGGAGCTATCAAGTGAATTAAAATGCATTCACATAATTACAGAGGGCAAAAATATATTATTAATTTCAGTTTCTGATTTTATTTTCTTTCCAAGTTAGTAGCAGTCAAGCATTAATCGCCTTGCAGAAGAATGAAGTTATTTTTGCAAGTTTGCTAAAGAAATTCCGCTGAGGCAATCATTTTATTTGAAACGAAGTGTTTCATTTAACAATTTTGGGTACTTCCAACTGTTCGGTGAATTTCAAGTGCACGTTATCATCTTCTGCCATGTATGGCATTATGCCATAATAAAGAACCAAACATGAGATCGTAGAGTACTGGTACTCCAAGAAAATTTACATCCCAAAAACCACACTGAAAAGCTTAATATCAGATGGGACCTACTTCATTGTGAATCTGGAAAAAACCAATGTGCACTTCAAGCCGAATTTTAGTATGATTCACGAAATTTTGATGCCTTTTGGAGTATCCTCTGATGCCCTGTTTCTTTTATGGTGTAGTGTAAGCTCTCTTAGTGCTTTATACACACGAACATGCGGGCTTCCTACACCACTGCAGTTGCACACGCACAATAATTCGTTTTTGGCACTCTCTGGCAGCTGGTAAATCGAACCTATAACTAACAGTATTGCGAACGGTGGTTAGAAAAGCATTACTTTCAAAGTAAATTTCTTTTTACGCAAGATGAATTATGTTACGTGTGTGAAAGTGGGATGGATATCTAAATCACAGAGCGTTCGAAACTGAACAGTTTGAGGACCAGCCACTTCAAGAATTTCGAGCTGGCACATTTGTGTGATGTATCTTAAAGTATATCACACCAAAAAAAGACCAATATTACACGTAAAAGCTTAGCTTTTCTTGTAGACATACGGTACAGTGTACATTGCTGTAAACCGTTAACTTTTCCTCTTGTGTGTTCCCGCTATGTAACCAGTAATCTTGCTAGTTGCTGACTATAACACGTGCCCTATGCTCTGAATAGCTGCTGTCATCGGCTGGCGAGATCTCGTGGCTTGAGATATGACTCGCTTACAAAAGGACATCACAACCTCGGTTGCAACGCTCCGGAAACTAACAAGCTGTGTTTGGTGCAATTCGAATTTATACTTTCGTAATACGAAAATATGCAGCGTATATGTTGCTGCAAATCAAAGGTCTTTCCAAAACTTCTCTGCTCCGGCTTTTCTTTTTTTTTCCGGGAAGTTCTACGCGATTATATAAAACGTTAACCATTCAAAGGATTGATAAGTTTTACAGTTCCGAGGGAACTTTTTCTGTGCTAAGTGACAGTAGGTCGCCCGGGAAAAAGCATATTTTTTAAACGGGATATCCGGGAGAAATCCGGGAATAATCCGGGAATTTTTTTTCCTTGTCCCTGTATACACCCTGTTAAGGAACATATCGTAATCATTAGCGTGATCCAAAAGATCTTCAGACTGTGAGGTGGAGGTCTTTCTGGTCTTGACCCATGAGCCATGGGATGAACTTGGCGGCAACACGATGCATTCCAAGATACTGTATCAGGATTTCATGACATGATGCAACTGACATGTTACATTCTTCTGCAATCTCTCAGACAGTGGTCTTTGATTTGCACACAGAATTTCATTAACGTTCCTGACATGAGCGTCTTCGGTAGACGTTGAAGGGTGTCCTGTATGAGGGTCATCTTTAACATCTGTCCAGTCATTTTTAAACTATGTGAACCATTCTTAACATAGAGTGCAGGTTAAGCATTCATCACCATAGGCTTCCTGCATCATTTGGTGTGTCTCTGTAAAGGCTTTCTTCTGTTTCACGCAAAATTTAATGCAGATGCATTGCTCCCATAACTTTGCTATCTCAAAATTCACAAACCGTGCAACACAATGTTCTACTCAACACAGCACTGAACAATAACTAACAATCCGTCAGGAGCGCGCCTGTCAGCGTCCTCCGCCGTGGACGCAGACAGAATGCTTACATCGAAAACTGAACGCGGCCGCCGAGGCACCATGTGCATGCCGCTGGTCCACCGCAGCCACCCGAGGTCTAGTGGAGTGGGGTGACCGGGCATATTAATAGCCTGCTCTCTGCAAATTTTGACACATTGCCAGATGTGTGGTATGACACTTCCCGAAATGTTGTGAAATATCAACGCTATCACCCAGCTGGAGTCCCGAGAAACCTTCATAAATAACTAACAGACTTACAACAATGAAACTTCCGACAATTTAAACACAGGTATTTGCAGGGATGCCAACTGCACTTTGCTTCACACACCATGGGTGCAAAATTACAAATGTTCCGGAATTTTTTGAACAGACCTCGTAAATGATCTCATTTACACTACTGAAGCATTACAATGTACCTTGTAACACATTAACTGAACTTCATCATCCTTATAAATTGCAAGTCACTTAGTGATCTGTCATTTCATAATGAAAGATTGCAAGGAACATCACCATGTAAAACATAAAATACCACAAATATAAAACATACATTCTGTTGTGCTGATGTCTTAGTGCATTCGTTCACTTAACACTACATTAGTGACTGAGCCAGTATGATATTTGCACAGCTAAGTCTATATACAGTTAATAAATGAAAAGCACCAGTTTGCTTTTGTTCTACAATATTACTTTTATTGTTAACCAGTTTTCGGCTTACAAGGCAATCTTCAGACATTAATTTCCCTATCATGCTTCATGTATATCCTCTTGCTATTCTTTTTCCCCTCCCTTTGGGAACATGTCTGGGGTGTTATTGGGAATGTTCCACACTGTCCATTGCTAACATAAGAATGATCTCACCACTGTTTCTCATTCCTATTTCCTTTCTTTCTTTACCTTCTTCTATCCTTCCTCTGCTTCGACGTTTGAGGTTCCTCTTTTTCTTATTCCTCCCTGTGCATTCGTGAAGGCCGGCCCACAAGTCTGACATGTAACAAGTAATTGGGTAACGTATAATTCCCAGCTCCGGGTCAACAGGTAGGGTTTGCACGTACCCCCTGGTACAGGCCAGGCCAAGGGAGGGTTGATTGCCTGAGCTGCCACCTTCCCATATTGCCAACTGGTCCTTTTGTCAGGTGTTCAGGAGGTGTGACCTGAGGTGTGAACAGTCAACTAAGGCGGGTGCGCCCCCTTGTGAAGGGGGCCGCCAGTTGGAAGGAGCGTGCTGTCGGAGACACTGGCAATCACGGGGGATTTTCTCGCAATGAGCCAATCATCTTCACAAACAATGTCTGTGAAATGTGAATGGAATGAGGCTAGTGATTCAAGGACGCTTCCATCTGCACTATGGTTCCTCATGGTTTCACGTACTGAAGACGGTCAATCCTTTGCAACAGTAAATCCGTTTATTATCAGAAAGGTGTTGATGCAACCCCTGTGAAATCCTGCTCTTGTTTACAGAATGGCTCGTTGCTTTTGGAGACCACTTCTGATTCTGAAGCACAACAACTGCTTCCTGCTTCACTACTCCATGGCTATCCTGTTTGTGTCGAGGCCCATAGAACTCTGATTTCTTCCCATGGTGTTATTTACACTAGGCTGCTATATGGACTGACTGAGGTCGAAACCAAATCATACCTCTCTGATCAGGGTGTCATTGCCGTCCATTGGGTGATGAAAAAGCTGGATTCCTCCTTAGTGTCCAACCCGCACTCTTTTCCTCACCTTTGGTAAAGTGTTCTCCCGTCCAAGATCAAAGCAGGCCATGAAATTATCACAGAGCGACCATACATTTTGACCTTGATGTGCTGCTACGAGTGTAATTAAACCACACTTGAATGTCTTTTCGATACCCGGCCAAATGTGTAACCTGTGGTAAGGATGTGCACGAGGGCGATTGTCCACCTCCTTCTCCCCGCTGTATCAACTACAGCAGTGGCCCTGGTGCCTCCTCTCGAGATTGTCCCCTGTATCTTGATAAGTGGGCTGTCCAGGAGATCCAGGTAAAAGAAAAGGTTCCTTACCTGGTCACTCGCAAGTTATCGGCTAGTCGCAAACTCTGTGTTCTACTGTCTGGCACGTATAGTACTGTTCTCGCTACATCTCACTCCATGAAGGACGTGGCCATGCAGACATGCGACTTCAAATTCAGCTCTGAGGTTGTGAAATTACCCAGTGTCAAGGTAGCCTCGCTGTTGTCTTGTCTGGCTGTGCAACAAGCCATCAAACTCTTGCCTTGAGGGGTGAAGTCACCAGCTACACAACCTGCAGGCCACAAAGGACAGGAGTAGTATTCCTGTGAAGACTTCCTACATCCCTCGAGCCAACAAACACTTGAGTCTTCCTCTGCTAACCAGAAAGGCTTGAAGAAGTCCAACAAAGGCAAACAGTCTTCTCCTTCGCCAACTCGAAGAACCTCTTTGACGATGTCCCCATGCAATACCTTCACTCAGCTGGCCTCCGTGTCACCGGTGCGCACCACCAATCATTTTTCTGCATTGGACTCTGCTGACCGACATCACAAGAAAGCTGATGCTTCTTGGACCGCATGGAGCAGGATCTTTCTGCCTTTGTACACTGTAGCAGCGAGTCTTCGCAGGCTGACACTCGGCAGTCGCCGAGGTGACACACCTTCATTTTTTCTTCATCATGACCCTCTTCCAGTGGAACGTTCATGGCCTTCAATCCAGCAAAGAGGATTTACGGCTGCTTTTAGAATTGCAGTGTCCCCTTTGACTCTGCCTTCAGGAAACAAAATTGTGTCCTCACAACTGCTTTGAGCTTTCACATTTCTTCCTTGTCCATTTAGACCTTCCCAGTGAGGTCAGCATACCATCTCATCGGGGAGCCATGCTGCTCATACAGGATGACGTTCATAGTCAACACATCTCCCTGACTACCAGTCTTCAAGCTGTTGCAGTTCACATTTTTCTTCCTTACCTGAAGTTTTTGTTTTGTACCGTTTATATTCCTCTGTCATTCGATGTCACCAGGGCAGACTTTCTCCAGCTTAATGGGCAGATCCTCACCCATTTCTGCTGCTCAGTGACTTCAGTGTGCAGCACCTTCTTTGGGGTTCTTCCAGAACCTGTCACAGAGGTGCCCTCTTGGCCGACCTTAATCAACTTAACCTCTTCTGCCTTAACACAGGAGCACCTACATTCCTTTCTGACTCCTCATACACTTATTCCCATTTGTACCCATCCTTCTGCACTGCTCAGCTTGCCCATTGTCTTGAGTAGTCCGTTCTTTTTGACACATACTCTAGTGATCATTTCCCATGTGCTATCTGTTTGCTGACTCCTATCCCACCTGCGTGCACACCCAAATGGCAGCTTACTAATGCTGACTGGTGGCTTTATTCGTCCCTGACGACCCTTGAATAACAATATTTCCCCAGTTGTGATGATGACCAGGTGCAATATCTTAACAAATGTTATCCTTACCGCTGCAGAATGTTCCATTCCTCGCACTTCCTCTTTACCATGATGTGTCCCAGTCCCTTGGTGGGCTGAGGCATGCCATGATGTAATTTGTGCGTGGAGATGTGCTTTCCACGTTTTTAACTGTCATCCTACGATGGCAAACTATATTCATTATAAACAGATGTATGCACAGTGTTGTCGCGTACTTCGTGATAGCAAAAAAGCTAGCTGGATTTCATTCACTAGTTCTTTTAACAGTCTACCCCTCCTCTAATGTGTGGGCCAACCTCCAACGGCTCGCTGGAACCAAGATCCATTTCTGGCTTGACAGTAGCAGACGATGTCATCATGGACACTATTACTATCTCCAACACCTTGGGCCACCATTTTGCGGAAATTTTGAGCTCTTCCCACTATCACCCTGCCTTCCTCCATTGGAAACGAGCAGAGGAGGCTCGGGCAAACCCTCCTCTTCTCAGAGACGTGTGTGCTACAATGCTTCCTTTACTATGACGGAGCTAGATCATGCTCTCAGTTCACCTCGATCCTCCGCCCCAGAGCCAGATGCTGTTCACACTGAGATATTGCAGTGCCTTTCTCTTGCTGGTAAGTACTTTCTGCTTAATACATACAACCACCTCTGGGCAGAGGGCATGTTTCCCAGATGCTGGCGTGAAGCCACTGTCATACCCATACTCAAGCCCGTTAAGGACAAACACCTTCCTTCTAGCTACCGTCCCATCTCTTTCACCAGCTGTGTTTGCAAGGTTATGGAGCGTATGATTCATCG
The DNA here is from genome assembly GCF_023864275.1 of Schistocerca cancellata. Taxonomy (NCBI): domain Eukaryota; kingdom Metazoa; phylum Arthropoda; class Insecta; order Orthoptera; family Acrididae; genus Schistocerca; species Schistocerca cancellata. The sequence continues at coordinate 742,748,868 of NC_064628.1, read as the reverse complement.
ATGGCTGGTATGATGTCTTGAGTCTTGCAATTTTCTAATCACTGCACAGTGTGGATTTTGAGTGTGCCATCTTGCAGTTGAGCATCTTGTCACTTTGTCCACCCATGTCACGAATGGTTTTCTGCAGATATCTCAGACTGTGGCCACGTTTTTCAATTTGGAGAAGGCCTACAACACCTGCTGGAGAACTGATATCCTCTATACTCTTTACATGTGGGGCCTCCGTGGCTGCCTGCCCAGTTTCCTTGAAGAATTTTTAAAAGACTTGAGTTTTCAAGGTGCATGTGAGTTCTGCCTCGACGGACACCTTTATGCAGGAAAATGCTGTGCCTCCAGGTTCCGTTCAGTGTGTCATCCTCTTTGCTATCGCCATTAACCCTGTAATGGTCTGTCTCCTGCTGGGCATCTCCGGCTCCCTTTTTGTTGACGATTTTGGCATCTATTGCCGTTCTCCATGGACCTGTCTCATTGACTGGCATCTTCAGCAATGTCTCAATTATCTTTACTCATGGAGCATCGACAATTGCTTTCATTTTTTCACTGACAAAACCATTTGTATGATTTTTGGCAGCACAGATGTTTTCTCCTAACATCTTTACATCTTGGGTCTGTCACCCTTCCATTCATTGAAACTATGAAATTCTTGGAGCTCATGCTCGATAGGAAACACTCTTGGTCCTCCCATGTGTCTTACCTGGCAGCCCACTGTACACAGCTCCTCGATGTCCTACGTGTCCTCAATGGTACTTCCTAGGGTGCAAGTCAAACCACCCTCCTCTGTTTGTACCAGTCCCTTGTTCACTCAAAACTAGACTATGGGTGCTTTTCATGTGTGTCTGCACATCTGTCCCTCTTTTGCCATCTCAACACTATCCACCATTGTGGCATTCGTTTGGCCATGGCGCTTTTTACGCTAGCCCAGTTGAGAGTCTGTATGCTGAAGCTGCTGAACTATCAGTCCTACCGATGTGACTTTCTCCTCAGCAGGTATGCATGCCGTTTGTCTGCCAAGCATGTCCACCCATCCTATACCTCCTTCTTCAGTGACTCCTTTGATCGCCAGAATGGGGCGCGTCCCTCTTCTCTGTTACTTCCTGGGGTCTGCTTTTGGCTCTCGCTCCGGCAGCTCAACTTCACACTACCTGCTACTTTCCCGGTGGTGTGAACCCTTTACCATGTTTCATGCAGCGGCCTGTGTTCACCTTGGCCTTCATTCACTTCGTAATGACAGTACTCCAGCCTCGCTCTATCATCTCCAATTTCACGACCTTCGCATGGATCTTTATGATAATACCTTTGTGTACACTGATGGCTCTTGAACTGACCATGGTGTCAGATGTGCCTTCGTGATTGGCACCAATGTTTTTCGGTGTTGGCTTCTGGCACACTGCTCAGTATTTACAGCAAAGCTCTTCGCCCTATATCAGGCCACGGAGTACATCTGTCGACATAGGCTTTTCAATTGTGTCCCCTGCTCAGACTCTCTCTGTGCTCTTCAAAGTCTCTGTGCACTGTACACCACCCATCCCTTAGTGCAAGAGGTCCAGGAAAACTGTCTTTTGCTCACTCTTGCTGCCAGAAAACGAGGGTGCTGACAGTGCTGCCAAGACTGCAGTCCTCATACCTCATCCCACTAGTTCCTATATTCCCTCCAATGATATCTGTGTTGCCATCTGTCAGGAGGGGGTGCGACTTTGGCATTGCCATTGGTCCTCCCTTCATGGGAATAAGCTCCAAATTATTAAGCTTCTCCCAGCGGCTTGGACGACCTCCACTTGTCCCTCCTGATGGGAGGAGTTCATTTTAACTAGGTTGCATATTGGACACTGCCTTTTTAGCCATCGCCATTTGTTAAGTGGTGCTCCCCCACCACTTTGTGCACATTGTGCCCAGGTTTTAACTGTCCGCCATTTCCTGAGGGAATGCTCATTTTTTAACCGTTTGCATTCCCACTTGGGTTTGCTGTCGGATTTATCAGCCGTTTTAACGAACAATGTTGGCTGTCAACCACGTTGTACTTTTTATCCGGTCGTAGCAATATGGTGAAGGCCATTTAATTTTTAGTTCTGGACCTCCATTTCTCTATGGCGTATTTTGTAGACCTTTCTCCACATCCCTGTTTTTAGCTGTGTTCTCTTACATCGATTGAGACTGACATGTAGTCGTTTTTTAACTCCTGTCTGTCTTCGTGTTCTATAGTTTTGACTTGGACGCTTATGACTCCAGTTGTTTTTGTACCCTAAAACAAAACAATCCAATCCATTGCTGTACTCGACAGTAGATTTGTACTCGCATGACTCTCAAACTACATGTGCCACAATACAAATTCTTTCTTCATTCCAATCTCATGAAATTACTTTCACCAGAATTAGGTAACATTTTTAAAATTACAATTTTACAATAAATTACATTTTTAAAATATACAGTGTCATTTTTTTTAAATGTAAATTCATGATAAAAATATAGTTCAGATTATTTATTTACACAACAAAGACTGACAGGGGGCTTACACAAGAAGGAATGATGGTCGCATGGGCTAATATATCAACAAAAATAACCAATTATCGTAAATATAATGTAATTGAATGGATAAAAGATCTACTCAAAAAGTGGCAGTAGGACAATACACCTATAAAGATGTAAACATTTGCAAGCTTTCAGAGAGTGTGGCTCCTTCTTCTGGCAGAAGGATTGAAGGAGAAGGAAGAGGGGTGAAGGAAAAGGACTTGTGAGATGTATGAAACGAGGCAAGTTCAGAAAAGTTGTCCAGAACTACAGGTCAGGTAATACTAGACTGGCTGAGAAGGAAATACTGGTTGTTAGGGACTGCATCAGATGAGATTTGAAAACTGAGAACTTAAAGGTGGAAAATAGGGTATTATGCAATTTAGAGATTACTGAAAAAAATATTGTGCACAAGTTAATAAAAACTAAGTACATTGTATGTGGTATAGGTGGTGCAGGGTACATAAGACAGCTCAGAAAATAAAAAACATAGAAAACTAAAAGGAGTAAATAAAAGAAGTCACTGAGAAGAAATGCTGAGACCAGACAGGTTAACACAAATTAAGGCCAGGTGGGTGGGGAAGGACATACGCCAGCACATGCCAGTTCCCACCTGCGGAATTCTGAGAAACTGGTGTCGAGGGGAAGAATCCCTGTGACCAGTGCTGTGCAACAGGCACCTTTGTCATGACTGTCATGTTGTAGAGCATGCTGTGCCACAGGATACTGTCTGTTGCCCTCTGTCTATACCCATTCATCCTAACTGGTAACTTGGTGGTAGTCATGCCAGTGTAAAAAGGGATGAAACAGAGTTTACGTAGCAGGTGATACATTGCACGTGCCATTTCACAGTTGGCTCCCCCTTTGGTAGTATGTTTTACCATTTACTTGACAGAAGGAGCCTAGGGTCTGACAAGGATATTTTGGAGATTGGGAGGGCAACAAAAAGCTATTCTAGGAGTGGGCAAAGTGTTGGATGGAATGGAGCTCATTTCAGTGCATGTTTTTAGGAAGTCATAGCTTTGAGGAAGTACCTTTTTTTTTTAAAGAGGATCATCAGTACCAGGATTGGGCATGATGACCTGTGATATCTCCTATTGAACTAGGCTGTTGAGGTAATTATGTGCAGTGAAGGATGAGGTGAGAATGATAATGCAGTGCTGTAAAGTGTCTGCATCTGCAAGGCCACCATGTCCAATCTTGGTACTCTTTTGATCCCTCAAAAAAAAAAAAAAAAAAAAAAAAAAAAAAAAAAAAAAAAAAACTAGTTTGGAGTACAACCCTTGTCAATAAATATTGTTCTGGTCTTAAATGTATTAATTAGCTGTTTCGACAAGGCAATGACTTCCTAAAATCCTGACCTGAAATGATAATTGTGTCTGCAATTTTGTTCACCACACCTGGACTCAGACCCTATGCTCCTTCTACACCCATTTTCGTACCCTGTGGCTCCTACCCCTGTGACTGTCTGCACTGTAAGACTTGTTGCAGAGCATGCTCTACAACATGACAGTTAAGACTTTGGTGCATCTTTCAACACAGTTATCATGTGGATTCTTCCCCTAGACACCAGTTTTTCTCAGCACTCCGCAAGTGGGAACTGGCATTACATTATGCCCTTGATTGTCACCACCCACGTGGCCCGGTCTTAATTTATGTTAACTTGTTTGGTCTCAGTGTTTCTTCTCTGTAACTATTCCTTCACTTACTCTCTTTTAGTTTTCTACATGTTTTATTTTCTGACCTGTCTATCTCTCCCCCCCCCCCCCCCCCCCCCCCCCTCTACCACATACAATGCACTTAGCTTTCCACTCTTATTAATTTGTGGACTATGTGTTTTTTTCAGTGATCTCTATATTGCATATTGTTCTATTTTCTACCTATAAGCTCTCAGATTTTCAAATCTCGTATTATGCAGTTACAAACAATCAGTCTTTCCTTCTGATCCAGTCCGGTAAGTCGCACCTGATCTGGGGTTCTGGGCAACTTTTCTGAACTCTTCCCATTTCCTAAACTTCACAAATCCTTCTCCTTCAACCCTTTTTCCAAAATAACGGGTCACTGCCTCTGAAAGCTTGCAAATTTCCTTACCTTTATATGTGTGTTCTCCTAGTGCCACTTGATGAGTAGATTTTTTATCTATCCATTTACGAAATATTCTCAAAAATTGAATATATTCATTGATACATTATGGTATACATCCCATTTTATCTTACTTCTCTCAACTCCACCTCACCCCCTTTTAGGATCCATTGTTGAGCATATTTTAGTCTCAAATGGAAAGGTCATAATAACAGTTGGGTACCTAAGCTTCATTGTGTATTTAACCAAGTTTTGTTTCGCCAGTCCGTTACTTCCAGGGGTCTTTAAACTGTGTCCAAACAACTCGACAGTTCATGTGTAGTAATAAGGCCATAGACAATCCTACTCGTGGCCTGCCAGGATACCGAAAGAATTGGTGTGATGTGGGGACAGTGGTGTTCCACAGCAGAGCTGTGTTTGCAGTTAGTGTCTGCCCAGACCTAAGTGCTTCTGAAGCCAAGAGCCTAGGACCAACACAACCAGTTTACTTGCTGATAATGTGCCATCGGACACCTCAAGTAAACCGTCTGTGTGTCACCCATTATATATTTAGTCGAGAGGGTAACAGACTTTTGAGTCACCTTGCTGTCTGTAATGCAGATGGGTTGCTGAGCAGCCCACTCGTTTTTGTTCCTCATCAAGCAATCCGTAAAAATCCTCATTGTGATGTAATTAAGGCCTCTCCCCTTTTCCACAATGCCCTTCCCTCCCTCTTTGTTCCTAACAACCCTCTCTTCTTGGTAGATTCACTTCCTGCAGTATTTACTTACACAAAACAAAGGAAGAACACATGAAAAGTTGTTTTGCACCATGTGCTGTGATTGTCATTAATTTCTTAATTTATGGTGGGCTGTGCCTAAGTCTCACAGTGGTTCCTTCAATAAATCCATAACCAATTCCTTCACCCAATCTTTCCTCACTGAGTTTGTGTTCTTTGTTCATGTGTGGTCAACTTGTTATTAAACTCTAGCAATCCTTGTTTCTCACCTTTCATGTCCATCGTAACATGGCTCAGAATTGGTGTGCATTTTGCCATAATCTTTGCAGTGTTATACCTCTGATACAGGGTAATTCCATGTGGCACTATTCACATCAGGATGCACACTGTTAAGAGCATTACTCTTACAATCTATCTGTATCAAGAGACTTTTTGTAATTAACAAATATGACTGAGGTCAATTAACATAAGGAAGGCATTTCATGTAGAGATACGAAAGTTATTGTTATACAGTATAATACACCTAGTGCCACTGCAGACAGCACTGTATTCCACGACATTAAAATATTGTAAATTAAATATTTCCTTTCAGCATGTCCCAGTAGTATGTGTACCAACTGGTGTCAAACATCTGCATCACAAGGCACAAGAATTTGATATTGGTGTATATTTTGAAGCCAATGGCCATGGAACTGTGTTGTTTGGACAGAAAGCTGATGAGCTTATAATAAAGTCTGCTGCAGATTCTAGGTAATATATTTTGTTATATTCTGAAACAAAAATCACAGTAGTCCAAATTACTGGATGTTAACAACTCACCTCACTTAATACTGGCTCTTGAAACTATAAAAGTAAGCTTTCATGGGATAGTTGGTATTTATCTCCAAGCTCTGCCAGTTCAGGGTTTTTTTTTCATATTTATGACAGTCTCTCTCAGGTTAAGTAAATGTGTGGCTATTCATACTGCCCTTCTTTGTATACATTCAGTATCCTTTGTTGGCCCTATTTTACAATAAGTTGTATGAGTGTTTTGTAATTGATCTCCTTTCTAAACTGATTGCGTTTTCCCATCATCCTGCCAGTGACACGAATTCCCCCATTTGCTTTATGCCTCTGTGATCATTCCGTTTCATTCTTGGACAAAAATGATACACCCAGATATTTGTATGAGTTGGCTGTCCCCAATTATGACTCATTATGTCGTAATTGAAGATATTTAGTGAACTGCAAGATTTTATATGTAATATGTTCTTTGTGTAACCTTTAAGCTTCCAGGGATTACAACAGGACAATGCAGTGAAGTTAGAACTGATCTTGCATTGTAATTACAGTACAATCTTGCAAATAATTTACTACATTTAAGTACAGTTGTATTATTTTTAATAGAATGATTATAATTGTTATGGGAGGTCCGGCTCTGTCTGTGGAGTGGCTTTAACAGAAAGCTGTGGGACGTGTTCTGCAGTATTGCTGCATGCACAGAGACAGGAATGCTTACTCAACAGGAACATTGTTTATTACTTGACTCCTTCCATACAGTACTTCGACAGTAGTGGCCTATGTGCCAATTGTGACATCCCCAGCAGTATGCTGAGACAGTAGCAGCTAGTAGAGTACTGCTGGCACTCTGCGATGCTGGCAAGAAGTGTGCAAGCACGATGTCAAACCTGGGACACTCTGAGACTGGCTGGAGTGTCAAGCAGTGGCACCCCCTCTGTAGGCTTGCTTTGGCAGACCAAGTTTTGTAGCAAAGAACATCAGGGCTAGCTGATGACTTGTAGATCAGCAGCTTTGGTTAGTCAGTTATGCTGTTTGGTGTGGCTGGAGTAACTTAGCCATACATTTCACCAATGACTGGTGCAGAGGCTGTGCCAGTTGAATGCACGACACTGAAGGAATGATGTTACCAGCAGAGCTCCCTCCATCTGGGTATTTTAAGAAAGGAGGTGGGCTCCTGTCACATACTCGACAGTGGAAATGCCACACTGTGCTGTACTGTGTAGCAACACAGCCAGCCGATGACACAGAATGCTACATTGCAGGATACTGCACTTGCAATGTTGGGGCTCCTTGCTACATGTAGTGTGTGCAATAGCAAGTTCAGGATATTAATATAGTTCTTTGGTTCATGTGTGGTTTTTCCATCTGAATAATTGTTGAAAAGTTAATTGTTACATACAGCTGTATTAATTAATTACACTACTAGTTTGTCATAACCAAATCATCTTCAACTGTGTTGCGACATCATAATCAGATATGTGACAACCCATAACCAAAATCTCCATTCAATTATAAATCAGGAACAAATACAGCATATAGTAAATCTGTCACAATGCACATGACAATAATGATACAGCATTTGATCTTCAGTTGTGAATACACAATAATGTCCCATTCTACATGTCATTACATTTGATAACCAACAATGTGATACTTATTTTATTATGATCTTAGATCAGTGCCTTGAACAAAAGTGATCAGGATTGAACAAAACAGGATTGAACAAAACAGCTTTCCTCCTCATGAGTAGTAGATCAAGAATGCTCTTAGATAACTTATGTTTTACAGTCACTGAAGTTTGGTCTTAACTCTTAAATTTGTTACACTGCGGTATGATTCTAGCCATAATTGTCATTTATCCACACTCATATAATTGTGTGTACCATGCACTTAACTCGTGCAGATGTTTTCGATGTACACTGCAATCAAGTCATGATTGTGTATAGTGTTCCTAGAAAATAAGTATGCTGGAGACTGCTACTCTTGACCTAAATAAAAATCCCGTGCAACTCCCAATTATGTTCTTACTGGTGAAATCACTGAATGATGACTGGATATGGAAAATAGTACAACATCTGGTACACAATTAAGTACAGAAAAAGTAAAGTTTACAACCTTTGACCTTTCAGAACTGTCACTAACTCTAAGAATTAAAACAAAGGAGAGTACTCCAGAATGAGATTTTCACTCTGCAGCGGAGTGTGCGCTGATATGAAACTTCCTGGCAGATTAAAACTGTGTGCTGGACTGAGACTCGAACTCGGGACCTTTGCCTTTCGCGGCCAAGAGCTCTGCCAACTGAGCTACCCAAGCACGACTCACGCCCCGATCTCACAGCTTTACTTCTGCCAGTACCTCGTCTCCTACCTTCCAAACTTTACAGAAGCTCTCCTGCGAACCTTGCAGAACTCAGTTGGCAGAGCACTTGCCCGCGGAAGGCAAAGGTCCCGAGTTCAAGTCCCGGTCCGGCACACAGTTTTAATCTGCCAGGAAGTTTCATATCAGCGCACACTCTGCTGCAGAGTGGAAATCTCATTCTGGAAACATCCCCCCAGGGTGTGGCTAAGCCATGTCTCCGCAATATCCTTTCTTTCAGGAGTGCTAGTTCTGCAAGGCTCGCAGGAGAGCTTCTGTAAAGTTTGGAACGTAGGAGCCGAGGTACTGGCAGAAGTAAAGCTGTGAGGTCAGGGCGTGAGTCGTGCTTGGGTAGCTCAGTTGGCAGAGCACTTGCCCGCGAAAGGCAAGGGTCCCAAGTTCGAGTCTCGGTCCGGCACACAGTTTTAATCTGCCAGGAAGTTTCAAAGGAGAGTACTGTTTAGATTAGAATTTTACTTTCCAATCTGTTATTGGTTACTGTAAGTAGCAGCTAGCATAACACACTGAGAGAATCTCCAGCTGTCAGGTACCTTGGCATTACATGCAGCTTAACCCATTAGCACCGGAATTAATTTTTTCGTGATTAAAAAAAAAAATTTCGTTAGTATGTCTGTAAAAGGCATAAATGACACAACAGAGTTGTTTCAACGAAAGTCATTACCGCCATTAGCGAGATATTTGATGTTGCCATATGGCAACGCTAGGCGCCTTCACTACCTAAATTTATATGGATTAAAACTTCAACTAAAATAAGTAGGTTATTGAAATTTCTTATTACATATACAAGTTTTGTGCAAATTTATTATTCAGTTTTCATCACACGATTGATACTTTATAACACAGTACAATTAATAATCAAAAATCAAACCTTGAACTCAGCATTATTTTACGTGAAAACAGTCGATACACAATCCCACATTACACTTTGAACACATTGTTCTCACAATAGATTTACAGTCCTTGTGTGCACACCTTTTCTTCTTCTTTCCTTCTGTGTGCTGGACGAGGTGGTCAGTCTTATCAAACCTAATTGAATCTGATATGTGGCTGTCGGAACATGCCCTTGACGCAGATGGTCTCCCGGCTCCTTTTGGTGAAGCTTGGTGTCTTTGCAAGTACACTGTTGCTACTTCTCTCTTGATATAGTTTGGTTTCTTGCTTTATTATACAAAATCCAACTGTTTTGTATGGCGACATCTAACATTCAGGTACAATTGGATCTTGTGCAGTACGCATTTATGGTGCCGGTGGGTTACAGTGACCATAATCAACACCGATCCTTCCGTTATTTGGCATCCTTTTCAGCATTAGCTCATAGTTGACGAGAGGACAGGTTGTCTAATAATCTATAAAAATAAGAAATGAAATAGCAAATCATAATAAAGTCGGCATCAGTATACAAACAATTACAAACCAATGATAGGTATACTTACCCGACAACATGTTCATTTCCCGAATTTTCATCTATGTCTACATTCGGATCTGGGGACTCAACAAACACATCACCTCCAATATCATCATTATAAAGAATCTCCAGCACCTCAACAAGCGAGAAACCTCTTCTAAAATGAAAAAGAGAAAATTCGTCCTTTTACTGAGTACAAGCGCCTAGCATTGCCATATGGCAAAACCGACGTTCAAATGGCCTAAACGAATGTAATTTATTTCACAGCAAGCAGTAACCTCCAAAGAATATGTATTTGAGTATTTAAAGCACAACCATACTAAAAAACAAAATTATATATTGTAAGTTACTGTGTAAATCATACTTACTCGAACTTATACTCCATTTTTCTTTGTCATTCAGCAAACGACGACTTCCAACACTGCTTACGCTGCAGAATTTAAATGTATTGTTAAAAATGTTGCATTGTTGTGATCTTTACAGTCTTGCGGAACGGAATCCAGTGCTGCCAACACTCTCGCTTCCTTGATGTCGTGGAATCAATGATTTTAAAAAAAGTGTTACAAACATTGCCATATGGCAACACACGGCACTAATGGGTTAATGCAAGTTGCCATGTCATCTGACATGGGTATCTGCCTTCTGTACGGAACAAGAAATATGGCTCAATAGGAATCAAAATCAAGTTTTATTCATTCATTTACTCTTCAAACAACAGTTGATTTTCTGTTCAAAATACTTTCATTTGTGTTTATTAACATTTCTGTACCATTGACCTAAAATCTCCAAAATTACTTTTTCATCCACATGGTTTATTGGAGTTGACATCATGTTGAAAACAATTCCAGTAGAATTCTGACTGCACATGTGGCTTCTGAGGCAGTGGTGGTGGGGGCGGATGATTGTGCAAGTTTTTGTTGCCTGTGGAAATGTGACTTTAACCCTTGAACAGACACTCCTGTGTATAAAGTGCACAAACCACAAATAAGTCTGTTGTACTGTTCCATTGTTGCTGTGAGTCCATACCTATTTCTTCATCATTGCTTCATCTGGCACATTGCTAACTTCTGCTGTCATACGTCCAATTGAGCAGCAGTAATATGAAACCAATGGCAAGCTAGGTCAGAAAAAAATGAAAGATCTGTGCAAGAAAATGACACAGATTCTGAGTTAGTTGCACAATCCCACAATGAGGCAGTTGTTTATGAGATAATTAGCAGTCAAATGCGTGGTTGGCTGTGGTCTGATGCAGCTGCACTATTTAAGGCTTCGAATGTGTCAATACTGTTGGGTAACACTTTAAGCAGCATCAGAGTGATATAATGAAAGTTTATTTTATTATTGTTTAGTTAAACACTGATACAGGTCATAAAATGAAAGTTAATCATTTTTAACTAAACTAAGATTTTGTTCCTACATGTTTATCTTTGTAACAAAAACAAAGCTACTCTTTACATGTGTACAAATATGCTGTGAGCCCTCTCGTGTTCTGCTTGAGGATTAATAAGTGTTGTGCAGTAGTGATGAGGGACCAAAGCTGGTATACCTCAGCAGAATGCCTAAGTTTTCAATAATATGATTTTGTAAATGCAGTACAACAACATACATTTCATTGTGTAGTCTCATCAATAACTTTTTAAGTTTCTCCTCCTTACAGTGATAGAAACAATGGACCTATGCAACTCCACATAAGTTTCTGCATAAAAGTAAACTGTTCACAGTACTCTAGAACAGAAGGGAATAATCATAGCAACAACAGATTTTGGCTGCTTCCCTCCACTGGAAGTTCCTAAATTTGTATTGCAACTTATAGCTGAAGGAAGATAATTTATTAAAAACCCTGTTAGAAATAAGCAGAAATAGTGACAAATATTGTTCTGTGAGAAAACAAAACTGTTGTTGTTGTTGTCGTCTTCAGTCCTGAGACTGGTTTGATGCAGCTCTCCATGCTACCCTATCCTGTGCAAGATTCATCTCCCAGTTCTTACTGCAACCCACATCCTTCTGAATCTGCTTAGTGTATTCATCTCTTGGTCTCCCTCTACAATTTTTACCCTCCACGCTGCCCTCCAATGCTAAATTTGTGATCCCTTGATGCCTCAGACCATGTCCTTCTAACCGGTCCCTTCTTTTTGTCAAGTTGCGCCACATACACCTCCCCAATTCTATTCAATACTTTATCATTAGTTATGTGATCTACCCATCTGATCTTCAGCATTCTTCTGTAGCACCACATTTCGAAAGCTTCTATTTTCTTCTTGTCCAAACTATTTATCGTTCATGTTTCACTTCCATACATGGCTACACTCCATACAAATACTTTCAGAAACGACTTCCTGACACTTAAATCTATAGTCGATGTTGACAAATTTTCAGAAACGCTTTCCTTGCCATTGCCAGTCTACATTTTATATCTTCTCTACTTCGACCATCATCAGTTATTTTGCTCCCCAAATAGCAAAACTCTTCTACTACTTTAAGTGTCTCATTTCCTAATCTAATTCCCTCAGCATCACCCAACTTAATTCGACCACATTCCATTATCCTCGTTTTGCTTTTGTTGATGTTCATCTTATATCCTCCTTTCAAGACACTGTCCATTCCGTTCAACTGCTCTTCCAAGTCCTTTGCTGTCTCTGATAGAATTTCAATGTCATCGGCGAACCTCAAAGTTTTTATTTCTTCTCCATGGATTTTAATACCTACTCCGAATTTTTCTTTTGTTTCCTTTACTGCTTGCTCAATATACAGATTGAATAACATCGGGGAGAGGCTACAACCCTGTCTCACTCCCTTCCCAACCACTGCTTCCCTTTCATGCCCCTCGACTCTTATAACTGCCATCTGGTTTCTGTACAAATTGTAAATAGCCTTTCACTCTCTGTATTTTACCCCTGCCACCTTTAGAATTTGAAAGAGAGTATTCCAGTCAACATTGTCAAAAGCTTTCTCTAAGTCTACAAATGCTAGAAATGTAGGTTTGCCTTTCCTTAATCTTTCTTCTAAGATAAGTCATAAGGTCAGTATTGCCTCATGTGTTCCAACATTTCTATGGAATCCAAACCGATCTGCCCCGAGGTCAGCTTCCACCCGTTTTTCCATTTGTCTGTAAAGAATTCGCATTAGTATTTTGCAGCTGTGACTTACTGAACTGATTGTTCGGTAATTTTCACATCTGTCCACACCTGCTTTCTTTGGGATTGGAATTATTATATTCTTCTTGAAGTTTGAGGGTATTTCGCCTATCTCATACATCTTGCTCACCAGATGGTAGAGTTTTGTCAGGACTGGTTCTCCCAAGGCCGTCAGTAGTTCTAATGGAATGTTGTCTACTCCCGGGGCCTTGTTTCGACTCAGGTCTTTCAGTGCTCTGTCAAACTCTTCACGCAGTATTGTATCTCCCATTTCGTCTTCACCTACATTCTCTTCCATTTGCAGAATATTGTCCTCAAGTACGTCGCCCTTGTATAGACCCTCTATATACTCCTTCCACCTTTCTGCTTTCCCTTCTTTGCTTAGAACTGGGTTTCCATCTGAGCTCTTGATGTTCATACAAGTGGTTCTCTTTTCTCCAAAGGTCTCTTTAATTTTCCTGTAGGCCGTATCTATCTTACCCCTAGTGAGATAAGCCTCTACATCCTTACATTTGTCCTCTAGCCATGCCTGCTTAGCCATTTTGCACTTCCTGTCGATCTCATTTTTGAGACGTCTGTATTCCTTTTTGCCTGCTTCATTTACTGCATTTTTATATTTTCTCCTTTCATCAATTAAATTCAATATTTCTTCTGTTACCCAAGGAGTTCTACTAGCCCTCGTCTTTTTACCTACTTGATCCTCTGCTGCCTTCACTACTTAATCCCTCAGAGCTACCCATTCTTCTTCTACTGTACTTCTTTCCCCCTTTCCTGTCAATTGTTATCTTATGCTGTCCCTGAAACTCTGTACAACCTCTGGTTCTTTCAGTTTATCCAGGTCCCATCTCCTTAAATTCCCACCTTTTTGCAGTTTCTTCAGTTTTAATCTACAGTTCATAACCAATAGATTGTGGTCAAAGTCCACATCTGCCCCTGGAAATGTCTTACAATTTAAAACCTGGTTCCTAAACCTCTGTCTTACCATTATATAATCTATCTGATACCTTCTAGTATCTCCAGGATTCTTCCATGTATATAACCTTCTTTCATGATTCTTGAACCAAGTGTTAGGTATGATTAAGTTATGCTCTGTGCAAAATTCTACCAGGCGACTTCCTCTTTCATTTCTTAGCCCCAATCCATATTCACCTACTAAGTTTCCTTCTCTCGCTTTTCCTACTCTTGAATTCCAGTCACCCATGACTATTAAATTTTCGTCTCCCTTCACTACCTGAATAATTTCTTTTATCTCATCATACATTTCTTCAATTTCTTCATCATCTGCAGAGCTAGTTTATAAACTTCTACTACTGTAGTAGGCGTGGGCTTCGTGTCTATCTTGGCCACAATAATGCGTTCACTATGCTGTTTGTAGTAGCTTACCCGCAAACCTATTTTTTTATTCATTATTAATCCTACTCCTGCATTACCCCTATTTGATTTTGTATTTATAACCCTGTATTCACCTGACCAAAAGTCTTGTTCCTCCTGCCACTGAACTTCACTAATTTCCACTATATCTAACTTTAACCTATCCATTTCCCTTTTTAAATTTTCTAATCTACCTGCCCGGTTAAGGGATCTGACGTTCCATGCTCCGATCCGTAGAATGCCAGTTTTCTTTTTTCTGATAACGACGTCCTCTTGAATAGTCCCCACCCGGAGATCCGAATGGGGGACTATTTTACCTCCGGAATATTTTACCCAAGAGGACGCCAGCATCATTTATCCATACAGTAAAGCTGCATGCCCTCGGGAAACATTACGGCCGTAGTTTCTCCTTGCTTTCAGCCGTTCGCAGTACCAGCACAGCAAGGCCGTTTTGGTTAATGTTGCAAGGCCAGGTCAGTCAATCATCCAGACTGTTGCCCCTGAAACTACTGAAAAGGCTGCTGCCCCTCTTCAGGAACCACACGTTTGTCTGGCCTATCAACAGATACCTCTCAGTTGTGGTTGCACCTTCGGTACGGCCATCTGTATCGCTGAGGCACGCAAGCCTCCCCACCAACGGCAAGGTCCATGGTTCATGGGAAACAAAACTAAATTGTTGAAATACCATAAATGAAATAGTGGCTGCTGCTGTAAAATTTTTTATTTTGACTTACAAAGTAACAGAGATCACAGGAATAGATCTATATTCCTTAAAAGTAGGATATTCAGTAATGATTACCAAAGAATGCATTTGGCAATATGTTATTTCAGGTAGACTGTTATGGTAAATCACCAATCATCTCCCCCCCCTCCACACACACACCTACCTGCATATTTATTTGGTGTTGTTACTTTCTTACTTTCGCTCTCAATTTGTTTACATTCTGCCAAAACTTCCATACTATATTTATTCATTATTAGATATGACATAACATTTCTCAGGTAAACAACTCTGAAATCGTGCTTCCGCAGCTCGAATCTGTCTGTCTTACATGGTAAGTACACATTTAAAGATTTCTGTTTATCTCAGGTTATGAGATCTTAAAAATTATCTTAATAATACAACTATGAAGCAGCTTGATGAGCAAATCAGAACAAAACATTCTTTTAAGGTGACAGTAGACACACTTTATTGAAGCTGCACCCAATAAAAACACTTGTCACAAGACACAGTCCACAGATCAGTGTCGAAATAATAGTTAGTACCAATCATTTCCAACTCCGAAACCAGTCTGTAGACATTGCCTGTCACTATAACAACCACTTTTCCAAATCATCTTTTTTCTTATTGTTCAATCTCCTTCCCAGTTTCCAAGTCTTTTGTTATTTACCTTTTAACTCCTTTCTTGACCACATTTTTCTGTTCCCATGGTGCTGATTCACCAAAAGTAGTATTTTTTTCATCCGAGAAAACTTTGAAATTTTCAGATTTAGTCTTTTGCTGCCTTGGTGAAGTCGGAGAAATTTCCCTTTTCATCACTGTTGCCAAAAACGGTCTTCTGTGATGAACATTACGTAAAACTCTGACACGGTCTAAGGGGACCTCACACTTCTCAGCAGGTTGATGATGTTTTTCAGGTAGCATAATGTTCTGGTTGGATTCCCCTTTAACTCACAGTTTTTTCTTGAGTTGACAACAGTTCCTTCACAGCTTTTCTTTAACATGTCCATAACAGCACTACACTGCACTAAACAAACATTTTATTAATAAACAAACATTTCCTACACCATGGAATCGTAAACTCAAACTAACAGCAATGGCTAATGTGGCAGTTCTGGGCCTCTGGCACATGACTCAGATGCATTCTTGTGGCAATTATTCGAACCACTTCCACAGTGAATATCAGGTAGCCCAGATTTAACTGAGTAGTGTTAGGCACATAGCCCACATTTTGATTAAACGATATTTTTTTCCATTTGTGGCACTTAGAATGGATTTCATTTTCAGTCTACAGTTGATAAAATGATGAGCTTACTACACGAATTTCGGAGAATGCTCTCATTGCTTCAGAATCCAGATTTAACAAGATACTGCTTTCATCAGTAGATGGCGAAGTCTGTCCTCTGAAGAGTGAAGCAAGTCGGGAAATATGTCCTGACTAAAAACTGTCAATATTTGTAATTGGTTAGGGAGTGCTTATGTTGTTTCAAGTAAGAAACGCAATTTGCTTTATGCCATTTTTTATCATTCCAGTATAAAAATGGTACACCCAGGTATTTGTGTGAGTTGACTGTTCCCAATTGTGATTCATTATATTGTAACGGCAAGATTTTACATTTCTTAACATTTGGAATTTTATCAGGATCCGACCATATATCTGTACAGCTTTGTGTATTAACTTTACACTCCTTTCATCTCGTAAGTAGTGTCAGAGGTAGTAACATGTTCATTGTGCAACTTTTGAGCTTCCAGGGATTACAACAGGACAATGCAGTGAAGTTAGAACTGATCTTGCATTGAAATTACAATACAATTTTACAACAAATTTACTGTATTAAGAAAAACAGTTTCCATAAAATATTTTGAGTTCATTTAAGTCAAATAAATATGGATAAAATGTAGTCTTCAACTTTCATTGCTTGTAACATTCCAAATATCACACTAGTAAAATTCTGAGTTTATTGATGCAACTATGGTTTTAAATGATACTAGATTGTCACATAACTAATGTACACTCAGTTGAGATAACAGGCAATGGAACTATTTTCAGAC
Organism: Schistocerca cancellata; assembly: GCF_023864275.1. Taxonomy (NCBI): domain Eukaryota; kingdom Metazoa; phylum Arthropoda; class Insecta; order Orthoptera; family Acrididae; genus Schistocerca; species Schistocerca cancellata. Next base: position 742,731,724 of record NC_064628.1, on the reverse strand, counting down.
AAAACAATATAGTATGTGGACTTTACATGAAGTTACTGAAAGGACATCAAAACATTCACAGCACTGTTAAATAGCTTTTGATTCCATGTTTTTGCTTTCATGTTTTAGTAATGATGCTGCACAGCAACTGCTTGCAACCATGAAACTAATCAATCAAGCAACTGGAGATGCACTATCTGACCTCCTGCTAGTAGAGGCTGTGCTAAGTGCACGTGGATGGTCTGTTATGGACTGGGCTGCAGCCTATACAGATTTGCCTAACAAGCTACTCAAGGTCACTGTCAAGGTGAGAAATATTTATTACCTGTTGTCCATTAATGATTTAAACTTCATGTGAGTGGATTAGTAAAGCAAACAGCCAAGGAGAAGATATAACTGTGGGAAGGACATATCACCCTTCTAAGCATTTGGTAGTGAATGCCATTTATAGTTACTCAAGTAAAACTTACATCCCTCTGCAGTCTAAAAGTTACAGTAAAAAATTTACCCAATGAAATACTAAATCATTAATTGCAGCAGTACAAACGACAACTGTGATAATTTTTGACATTTCCACTGAGACAGATATGTAAAAAGCACCTTTAGCAATAACATGATGTCAAGTCAGTTCTCAACGTTTGAAAATACAATTTTCTGAACACAGAAGTTGGCCTATGTTTAACATCAGTTCAAATTTTGGTCCCCCTTCACCTACTACAGCAACTTTTGAGTTAAGGATTGATTTGTCATGCTAGTTTTTCAACAAGTAACACACTATCTACACTCTTTTGAGGCAAGGTTACATTGTATTTGGTGTTATCATAGGATCGTAATTTAATCAAGACTGCTGATGCTGAGCGGAAATGTGTATCACCTTTGGGTCTTCAAGACAAAGTGGATCAGCTTGTATCTCAGTACCCCAGTGGAAGGGCTTTCATTCGGTGAGTATAATTTAATAGTTGTTAATTTTGGGAGTCCATACTGTTTCAGATTTTCAGTGTTTTTGTGAATTACTTGCAGGCCTTCTGGCACAGAGGATGTTGTCCGTGTTTATGCTGAGGCTGATACTAGAGAACATTGTGATGAACTGGCTCAAAAAGTGGCTGAAGCTGTTTCAGAGTTCACAGTTTGAATGTGATTAATCAGAATATTGTGGAATAAAATTCTGAATATCAATTGTGTAGCTTCCTTTTCCTGATGTGAAAGATCAGTGTTAAGTGTGGGTAACATTAAAAATGTTATGCAGTCAAACACCTATTTTACATTTTCATGTGGTCCAGGTTTAAAAAACACAAAATTGAGGAAATGATTAAAATTATCAATCCTCTCCAATAATTTGTATAAAATTTAAGTGAAAGAAATTAAATGTACAGTACAATGTTTAAGCAATAATTTTTGGTAATGCATTTCATTACATGCTGTTACAGCAAAAATTGATTGATTGAGGGGAGGTTATCAGTCCCATGGTTACGAAGTTACACACTAAAGAGAGAGGGAGGAGTAAATGAGGAAGTTAAGACACATACAGGAACAGCAAAAAATTGAAACTGGTGTCTGGGTAAAAGGTAATAGGGCTATTTACCAACAATTACATATTCAAAACACGCATTTGAGAGATCATCCTTTTTGCTCCCCAGAAAAAAAGCAAAAACTGATGAACACGTTAAATTAAACCAAAAACATCACTGCAGCTAAGTGGTTAAAGCATAAATGTGGACATCTGCTTAATGGCAAACTTTGTCACTGTTGAATTCACACCACAACCTTATTAGAAGTTGGCTCATTGAATTTCTGTCACTGTGTAAGTTTGAAAGCAAGCTCAGATGCTACAGTTCTCCTTCATGGATCAAAGTATGTATGTAGTTGCTGCAACTGTATGTCAAATTTGAACAGGAAAGTCTTTAAAATGTGCTATTGCAAAACCCTTGTTCTATTTCTGTCTGACATCTCTCTCATAGCACATCATCTGCATGAAAAATATATTTCCAACACTTCAGAAATGCTTTTATCCCTACCTGCACATCCAGGGGAAGAGCTCATTTTGTGTGTTGGTAGCACTGGCTATTGGGTGAGTTCACTAGCTAGAAATGGACTACATTTCCTCTATTACGAGCGAGCATATTCTTCGAGACTTGGTCTTTATTAATATTGTTGCTGAATACATTACATAGGAAATACATGCAAAAAGGTGAGACTGAGTTTAAGTGACACAAGAAAAGACAGTGGCTGGGCTCCTTCACCACATACCAGCTCGTGTGTCAACTCTGTTTTTCTGTTACCTGGCGGTAGTTTTATCCTGATTGCAACACCAATTGTTGATTATGCCAGCATTTCCCCTCTCCAAAACGGCCTAAAATATTTCCTTAACTCTGGCACCACTTGTGTTACTTGTTTACTCCCATCGTCAATAGCAAGGAGTGTAAAATCGGGAAATTTTTAGCATTTATCTTATTGGTTTTTCACAGGAGGCTACAAATTTATGGTGTAGAATCATGAAAAATGTACAATCTGAGTTCCACTATAGTTTACATTTTCAGTTTTTAATCAGAAACTAACATTTACAAAAGCATGGGGACAGACAACTTTGACCCCTAATTTACATGCAGGTAGCAGGTACAATTTCAAATAAATAATTATATATACACACACAAGTCAGCCTAAGTTTGCAATCACAGCATAAGTGAATTCATTTGTTGTTGACTGGCCACCAATATCCTTTGTTTTTACCTGAAATTAGGAACAAGGAAATGTTACTATATCACATTTATTTCATTGATGTATTTAATTCTAATAAACTATTACAGTAATACCTTCCCATCTTGGAGTACATGGTTAACTGCATTACGTATCATTTCACTGTAAGTATGAAGATTAACATGACTCAACATCTTTGCTGCACATAACAACATTGCTGTGGGATTTGCAACATTTTTGCCCACTGCTTCAGAAAAAGTGTGCCTTGCACCCTGGAAAATTCAAAATAACAACAAATATTACATCGCTGGTTCTTTACTTAACAGTTACTGGGATCCAATATCTGGTCTACCCTGAGGGCAATCACGTTGGAAAACAATATTAATGAATTTTAGTCTAAAGATAATTTTTAATGAGGTAAGTTACATTTCTTTCTACAGCCAAACAAACAGAAGATTTTATACTGGTACCGATATGTGGATGACATCAATTGCTTGATTGATGAAACAGACACCCGAATAAAACAATTACACAGTTCATCCAAAAATAAAATTCACCATTGAGACAGAAAAGGAAATGAAACTTAATTTCTTAGACGTCAACAAACAAGTACATCAACTCCAACCAACCCTAAGCACAATAACTCAAGTATGCTACATAGGCTCAACAGAACTCAACTAAACACGATATACCGAATTGCCAAAGATAATGGGTACAACACACAAATGATAAACTTAACCACAAACAAATCATCAGCAACAACAGATAACCAAGAACACAAATTACAGACAAACACCCTACAAAGAGGACAGCATGCACATACTAACATACAGTAACAAAAACGTCCATGGGGGAAAATATACAGAAGAAACAAGGGCAACAAATATCATTCCACACAAATAACAGTACAGAAAAATCTAAGCACTTAGAACACGCCAGGAGACAAATTCTCCAAAGCAGGAATCTATCAGTTAACTCTTAGATCACTAAGAAGTGATAGTACACACACTCCACTTTTTCAGATCATCTAATACAAGAAAACAACCACCCAAATAACATGGAGACTGATCTTAAGACCCTCAGAGGAAGCAAGTCTATCAAAAACTCACAAGAGAGAACTATCACATGGAATAATACAAGGAAAGAGAGCCCTGAATGAAAACACAAAACTATGCAACAAAACACTGTTTGGAACACTCAATGGACTATACAAAGGCACCTCCCCACATAAAACATAACAGCCTAAAAAAGGAAAAACCTTTTGTTTTCTCGGTTCCCTCCCCACCCTTTTTCCAGCTCTCTACAAACACAAGAACAATGATGAACAACTGAGCAGCAGCAACAACAACATAACATCTCTCTCAGAGATGTTCGCAACATTTTGTTTAACTGCATGTGAAGTGAACTAATGAGCACAAATTCTGTGAAAAACTGTGTGGGAACAGTACACTGAATAGCCACTGATAGAGACACCCACCAGACATGCAACAGGACGAAAATACGTAAGTACATAAACGCACATATCCTCTACCCATGAAACAGTTCTTGATAAATATGCATTAATTTTCTTCATGGCTAGTTTGCAGACGACATGCCATCAAAAAATGACAAAAAAGTGTAAAATAATGCAGCTCATTTAGCGATTTAATTTTAAGGTGAGCAACAAAGCAAAGCAAATTGCACATATAGCAATTATTAGGCCTACAACAGTTAAATTATTATAAATTTCATATTATACTTTACAAATCTGAGCCACAGAAGGACACGTGTCGAAACATGTCTGGATAAATACAAAAATAAACAAATTGTGCTTGCATAAGGCTGATTTTCAAAACAACCCAATATTATATCGAGAAGTTTGCCTTCTTTGCAGCAGTCTTCTACCTTTTCCCATCCTTCCCTCCTTTCTCCTCCTGCTCACTTCGACGCTGCAATCCCAATCTCTCCGTTCAAAATCAACTGACATGGAGAGAATATCTGCCAACATCTTATTAAAGCATTCTGTGAGACCATTCATCTGTGGATGGTATACAATTTTTATCCTGTAGGTAATGTTGCAACATGAAATTACCTCACACTATTCTTTCCTACAACCAGATATCCTCCTACGAGGTTCTCTGTGCTTCGAAGTGATGTCCTCTACAAGAAACATTGCAATTGCCAGAGCTTTGGAAGTCAGCACAACTTTGGTGACAGTACAATGCGAAGTAGTTAGCTGAGGCTATTATCCACTGATTTCTGTTTGTTAACTTCAGAAATGTGACCAAGAAGTCGATTACAATTAAATGAAATGGTGCTGCTGTAGGCAGAATTGGTACCCCAGAGGTAAATGTGACATATAAATCCATTGCTTGCATTCCTCACAGTGGCTAATGACCAGTATAAACCTGGCCAGAGTCCCAGGTGGCCACATGTTTGAGCACTATGAAATAAGTTCACGGCAGCTGGTTGTAGATGAGCTGCAATATTTAGCAATCATTTCCATCCGTCTGTTCTTCTAAACAATGTTCTGTATATTTATCGGAATCTCCTTTGGTCATTTCCTCATTCTTACTGAAAGACTTCAATGATTTTCAGCATTGCTGGATCTTCTCTCTGTTCAGCAGCAATGTCATTTAATGCAGTGAGCTGGGATTTCATGTACGCTGCTGTATTTCTCGAATGGATTCCTTGAAAGGTAGTCAGTGTCCTTGTGTTTGTGTCTGTGTCTGCTTCCATATACCATTCTGATGCTGAATTCCTGAAGCCTCAGAGCCACTTGTAACACCTACATCGATTAGAAGTAGATTTGGACTACGTAACTATGTATCTGTTATTATGAAGTGTTTGTACTTTGTTAGTTGAGGTCATTGATGTGTGACAGGAAATTTAAAGTTCACAATGTATATAGGGAAAAAGTTAAATGATGTGTAAAATAATGAAATTTTATAATATATGTATGTTCACAAAGAAAAATTTGTATATTGGAAGTTGGTTCATGCTTAGGGAACATGTATTGTGAAATGTAAAAGATAAGGGAAGCCCCTCCGCAACAGAAGTGGCTTGGCGCAATGTAAAAGGTGGTTTTGGTGGTCGATCTGGGCTGCTCCTTGGTGTGAACAGTACGCAGTCAGTGTCTAGCCATTGTACGGTACACGTGCGAACCCATGGATGAAGGGTATCACACGGATGCCATATTCCTTGACTTCTGGAAAGTGTTTGACTCGGTGCCCCATTGCAGACTAAGGTACAAGCATATGGGATTGGTTCCCAAATATGTGAGTGGCTCTAAGACTTCTTAAGTAATAGAACCCAGTACGCTGTCCTCGATGGTGAGTGTTCATCGGAGGCAGGGGTATCATCTGGAGTGCCCCAGGGAAGTGTGGTAGGTCCGCTGTTGTTTTCTATCTACATAATTGATCTTTTGGATAGGGTGGATAGCAATGTGCGGCTGTTTGCTGATGATGCTGTGGTGTACGGGAAGGTGTTGTCGTTGAGTGACTGTAGGAGGATACAAGATGACTTGGACATGATTTGTGACTGGTGTAAAGAATACTCCATTAGTAGTGTAGTGCTTGACAGTCATGTCGATTAAATATTTGGGTGTAACATTGCAGAGCGATATGAAGTGGGACAAGCATGTAATGGCAGTTGTGGGGAAGACTGATAGTTGTCTTCAGTTCATTGGTAGAATTTGGGATGATGTGGTTCATCTGTAAAGGAGACCGCTTATAAAATACTAATACGACCTAGTCTTGAGTACTGCTCGAGCATTTGGGATCCCTATCAGGTCAGATTGAGGGAAGATATATAAGCAATTCAGAGGCGGGCTGCTAGATTTGTTACTGGTAGGTATGATCATCACGCGAGTGTTACAGAAACGCTTCAGGAACTCGGGTGGGAGCCTCTGGAGGAAAGGAGGCGTTCTTTTCGTGAATCGCTACTAGGAAATTTAGAGAACCAGCATTTGAGGCTGACTGCAGTAAAATTTTACTGCCGCCAACTTATATTTCACGGAAAGACCACAAAGATAAGAGAGATTAGGGTTCGTACAGAGGCATATAGGCAGTCATTTTTTCCCTCGTTCTGTTTGGGATTGGAACAGGGAGAGAATACGCTAGTTGTGGTACGAGGTACCTCCGCCACACACCATATGGTATTGCGGAGTATGTATGTAGATGTAGACATCGAAAGTTGGTTGGATTGGAGAAGGGACCAAACCACGCGGTCACCAGTCCCTCTGACCTTCGAATGACTAAAACAGATAAAACCTCACACTATAAGAGGGAACTACAATGGCCATAAAATTACAAATTATTGACAGAGAAGGAAGGAAGAAGGCAGAAGAAGAGAGGAAAGAATGAAAGGAGTGGGAAGGCACAGGGTAGGGGTCAACCACGAAGCCCAGTCGAAGCCAGTCCAATAGGGGTGAAGGGGAGAGCAAGATTGCCGCCTCCACCCACCGATAAGGTTGAAGGTCCCACCCTTAAATAAAGCGATAAAAACCCTCATGACGAAGACATTGTAAAACTAGATCAGCTAACGCCAGGGGAAAGTCAGGAAAGCTAAAAGTCCGCCGCAGGGCGGCTAAGTCGGGAAGCCCAGTAAGAGGTGAACCACAGTCAATATTGACCCACAACGACAGAGAGGGGGTCTTCACGATAGAGGAGATAACCATCAGTCAGCCAAGTATAGCCGATGTGAAGCCGGCAAAGGACGACAGAGGCTTTATGGACGGTCTTAAGGAGGACCGCCACATAGCTGTAGAATCCTTTATCGGCCTGAGCTTGTTCGGCGAAGAAAGAGAGTGCCATTCTGCATTTCAAAGTCACAAAACCTGACAATGTAATGCCGAGTGAATGTCTATTTCTGGAATGCCATTAGCAAGACATGGCCCATTAGTAGCCAATTTACCCAGTCGATCGGCAAGTTCATTGCAAAGGATCCCAACATGGCCTGGGGTCCAAATGAAAACCACTGAGCATCCACATTGATCAAGGAGAGAAAGGGAGTCCTGGATAGCTATGACCAACGGGTGGCGAGGACAGCACTGGACGATAGCATGCAAACTGCTCACTACAGATAATGAAGGACAGTCCTGAGCAGAAACGGACACGGTCCAGTGCGTGCAACATGGCTACCAATTCTGCAGTAAAAACACTACAGCCATCTGGCAAGGAACGAAGTTCTGTGTGTCTCACATAGGTGTAAGCATAAGCAGTGTGACCAGCAACCATGGAGCCATCAGTACAAATCACTGCGGAGACAGTAGAATTGGTGGCGATGGACCTCCGGAGGGACAGAATCCTTTGAATTGATGGAGAGATCAAGACAGAGCTGTGGCCGAGAGACGCACCACGGAGGGGTACGTGCGTCAGCGGAGAAAAGAGGTGGTAAAGGGAAGTGCTGGAGCTCAGAAAAGAGTGACCAAATGCGGGCAGCCATGGTAAACCCACATCGGGGCCGCCGCTGCAGGAAGTTTGATCTCCGTGTCTGTATAAAGGAGACCATAATTAGGGTGCTTCAGTGCGCAGCGAATTCAGAGCGCATAAGATATCAGCTGTTGTCGGCAGAAAACTCGCAGCGGTGGAATCCCCGCCTACGTGAGAAGGCTAATCACAGGGTTAGTCCGGAAGGCACCAGTCACAAGTCGGAACCCACAATGGTGGATGGGATCTAGTATCTGCAATGTCGAAGGTGATGCAGAACCATAGACAGGGCGCCCATAGTCTAAACAAGACTGGACCAGCACTTTTTGCAATCGCAGGAGAATAGAGCGGTCTGCACCCCAGGTGGTACTGCACAGACATCCAAGAACACTGAGATGTAACCAACATGTGCTCTTCAGCTGGTGAAGATGAGGGAGCCATGTCAACAGCGCATCAAAGACCAGATTAAAAAAACGATGGGTGTCCACCAGCATACAAAGAGGTGGGGGGGGACTGTCTGCCCAGCAGCTGCCACCAGTCCATTAGTGGCGACGAGAAAGAGAGGGACGCTCAGCATAGAACCCTGTGGAACCCCATTTTCTTGCCAATGGGAAGTGCTGTAAGAGGAACCAACTTTGACACAGAAAGAGTGACAGGAAAGAAAGTTATGGATAAAATCGGGCAGAGCACACGAAGGCCCCAGTGGTGGCGCCAGGTGGTGTCTTATGCTTTATGCAGGTTAAAAAAAACTGCAATGAGGTGTTGTCAATGGGCAAAAGCCGACCGGATAGCAGACTCCAGGTGGACTGTTATCCACTGTAGATCGGCCACAGCGAAAACCACCTTGAGTCGATGACAAATGGTTACGGGATTCAAGAATCCAAACCAGCAGCCGACTCACCAGGCATTCAAGGAGCTCGCAGAGAGAGTTGGTAAGGCTAATTGGATGGTAGCTATCCAACTGAAGAGGTGGCTTCCCAGGCTTCAACACTGGAATAACAATGCTTTCCTGCCATTCGGTAGGAAATACCCCCTCGCTCCACAGGGGGTTGAGAAGGGTCAGTGTACGACGGTGGCCAGCCACCGCTAAGTGTTGGAGCATTTGATTATGTATCTGATCTGGTCCAGGAGCCACGATGGGACGGAGGGGGAGGGCGCTGGCGGATTCCCACTCGCAAAGTTGGGTATTATATGGCTCCAAGCAGCGAGAAACGAATGACAAAGGCAGTCATTCGGAGCGCTCATGGATACTGAGTCGATGCAGAGGCTTGGGCAAAGTGTTGAGCGAAATGCTCTGTGACAAAGTTCGGACAGGTAAGGACAACACCATGCACAGAAATTCCTGCAACGCCGGTAGGACGATGATGGCCAAGTTTCATCTGAACCTGTGAAGAGGGAGTGTGCGGTCCTATGTCAGCCACATATCATTCCCAGCAACTCTGTTTCTGAAATTTGATTTGGTAATGGGCCCGGGCGCAAAATCGTTTAAAGACCAGAAGGAGAGCAGTAGAATGGTGCCACTTGAAGCGTTTAAGAACACTGTGGCGGTCTTTTATGGCCACAGCAATTTCTGGAGTCCACCAAGGGACCGTCTTCCGATGGGGGAACCAGAGGAAGAAGGAATGGCTGAAACAGCTGCGGCAACAATGGCGGCAGTCAAAGTCTGTGTAGACTGATCAATACTACTGTGCGGTAGTATAGGGAGATGGTAGCAGAGGAGAAGGCATCCCAATCAACTTTAGAGAAGGCCCACCTGGGAGGGTGATGGAGCGAGATATACTGAAGGAAGGTCAAAACAATTGGGTAATGATCACTGCCACGAGTCATCATGTACACCCACTGAATGGAGGGAAAAAGGCCAGGACTGCAAATGGAAAGGTCAATGGCAGAGAAAGTTCCGCGTGCCACAATAAAGTGTGTGGGAGTGACAGTGTTTACGAGACAGAGATCAAGCCCTGCCAGAACAGCTTCAACTGTCCTGCCCAGGGCAGTAGTCTGTGACTACCCCAAAGAGGGTTGTGGGCATTAAAGTCCCCTAGAAGCAAGAAGGGAGTTGCTGAAGGGTGGTTAGGGCAAGGGATGCGGGGTGGCCTGTCAGGCAGGATATAGAGACTACAGATTGTGATTAGAGTGGCCAGATGGACCCTGACAGCAACTGCTTCCAGAGTGGTATGGAGGGCAACCCATTTACTAACAATGTCCTTGCAGACCAAGGTACAAACACCACCAGAAGCCTGCAAGAGGCCAATTTAGTTCCGACAGAAAGCGTTGAACCCACGAATGGTGGGCGAGTAAAAATTGACAAAATGGGTCTCCTGGAGAGCAATGCAAGCAGCAAAGTAGGAGGAAAGAAGGGGGCTGCAATTCTGGGAGGTGATGCAAATAGCCATTACAATTCCACTGGAGGATTCTCAAGCTGGAGTCCAAATGGGAAGCAAATGGACTGAAGCCAGTCACGCCACTGAGTCGCCATCCATCACCAATGAAGATGGGGGTAATGTCCATATACGAGGAGTTAGACTCTGTTGGTTCATTGGCTGGAGGAGGGGAAGTCAGCACCTCAGGGAGGTACTGGAGGGACCTTGCCTTTGTTCTTGTGTTTCTGCTTCTTCTCTTGTGAAGGAAGTGAAGGGCAGACTGCAGCGAGGTCGGGCACAGAATTACGCCTGGCCATCTTGGTGCCCACCAGCCGCGGAGTGCGCGTGCAGCCCATGTGGAGCTGCAGATCGCCTTTCAGGGGAGTGCAGGGAAGGGGAGCTCTGGGAAGGAGCTCCAGTAGCGGTGGCTCCCAAAGAAGGGGAGCACTTCTGCGGTAGGGGAGGAGTAGCAGCACCCGAAGGGGTGGGTATTATGGGTACTGATGTGGTGGGGGAGTGGGAGATTGAGGAAAGGTCAAATGGGGCGAGGCTGTGCAGAGGAGGAGGTAGCATGGGGAATGGATGTAACTGAAGCAAAAGTAGAAGTTACAGGCACGCGATGGAGCCGGTCATACTTTCGACAAGCCTCGGTGTAGGTAAGTCGATCTAAGGTCTTGTACTCTCGAATCTGTCTTTCTTTCACATACACTGGGCATGCTGGCGAGTGTGGAGGATGCTCCACACTACAATTTATGCACACTGGCGGGGGAGCACTCCCGTCATGGAGGGGGCGCCCATTGGTGCAGCGGGAATACATGTGTCCAAACTGTAAGAATTTAAAGCATCTCATCGGTGTTGGACTCTAAGGTTTTACATCACCTTTACCTTCACCGGGAGGGGATCCCCCTCGAAGGCCAGGATAAAGGCACCTGTAGTGCTCTCGCCATCTCTCCTGGTACAAACCAGGTACCGAGGGAAAGGGTTAAGCCCAGACCGGCGAGCTTGACCCTCTTCCCAAGGGTTGACCAGGGAGGGGAAGGCCGTAGGATCAGAAGGAGTGTCATGTATTCTATTACTCTGAGAGACAGTCATAGAACGGCCAGCAGTTTTTTTTTTTTATTTTGTTTTGTGTGTGTTATGGTTTTAGGGCGCAAAACTGCTATGGTCGTTAGCGCCTGGTCTGTGGCTTCGGGAAAGGTAAAAAAATAAACCAAATTGGATATCAGCAGCAATGGAAGCAAAACTCGAAAAGTGGGAAAACTAAAAAACTGAAGGAAAGCTTAGAAAACCACTACAGAGGGGGGAGGGGGAGTTGTTTTCTCCAAAAAGAGCTTCAAATGACAGACGTCATCTCACTGACACTAATAAACTCGAGAACGTCATCGGCTGAGTGCGTGTCATCTGCTAAAATGGAAGATATATCAGGCGACAGCTGTAGACGAGTGTGCAGCGGAGTAAAATAGTGGCACTCAAGTAAAAAGTGTCTCACCGTCCACAGTTGAGAGCAATGGGGACAAAGTGGGGAAGGATTGCCACTTAAAAGATGCCGATGGCTAAAAAGGCAGTACCGTATCCGGAGCCTAGTTAAAATTCCCTCCTCCCGGCGATGAGTTCGGGAGGAAGAGGTCCAAGCACAGGAAGAGCTATCACGTCCCGCAATTCATTCTTGGGAAGTGTAGACCAATGTGCGTGCCATAAAAGAGCAACACGACGACATAAAATACTCTTTAGATTGGCGAAGGGAACCATGCGAACAGCAGGCAGAAGAAGAGATTGCAGCCTTGGCCGCTATATCGGCCACTCTTTTCCATGGATAACAATGTGTCCAGGGATCCAGAGGAATGCCACAGAGACGCCCCCCAACTGGAGGCAGTCCTGAATCTGGGGGACCAGAGGGTGGACAGGGTAGAGAGCTGAGAGAATCTAAGCATATAACATACTGTATCCACTGACGGTGACGGGTGTACTGGAAAGCCTGGAGAACAGTGTAAAGCTCCGCAGTAAAAGCCGATCCTTCACTTGCGCGCATAGAGCAGCAAATGTCTGATGATAAACGAGAGAAGGGGTACCATCCTTGGGAAGCTAACAAAGGTCACGGAGCAGGCAGGTCCGGGGACAGAGCCAAGGTGGTGCCGTACCCCCAGTTGTCAAGAAAGTTTTAGGAAAGTGGAAAGACAGAGAACGTAGCAGTTGACGGAAGATGACTCCCGGTGGTGGTAGAAAGGAAGGGTGGCCTGCATACCTTAAATCCAAGGTGGTGTCGAAAAGAAGGCTATGGACCGGATTAGCAGGCATGGAGGACAGCTCGCCGATTGGACCACGGAGGGTCAGCAGTCTCGGCATAAAGGCTTTCCACAGGGCTGGTGTAAAAAGCCCCAGACGCTAAATGCAATCCACGGTAGTGGGCAGAGTCGAGTCGCTGAATAATAGATGGCCGAGCAGAGGAGTAAACTATGCTTTCATAGTCCAAGTTCGAGCGCATTAAGGTGTGATGAAGGCAGAGAAGGACCACTCGGTTCGCTCCCCAGGAGGTACCATTCAGAACATGGAGGGTGTTGATGGAGCGCAGACAGCGAGCCAAAAGATAGGAAATGTGGGAGGACCAGCACAGTTTTCTGTCAAACATAAGACCCAGGAATTAAGCAACGTCTGAACGGAAGGTCTACAGGTCCTAGATGTAGGGAAGGCAGAAGAAACTCCGTTTGATGCCAAAAATTGACACAAATGGTCTTACTGGGAGAAAAGCGGAAGAGTGGAGGTGATCGAGACATCCTTGAAGAAGTCGTTCAAGAAGGCTGGTCCATTGAGAGCTGTAGTAGATTGTAAAATTGTCCACAAAAAAGGGAGCCCGAGACATTGGGAAGGAGACAATCCATAATTGGATTTATGGCGATGGCAAAAAGTACAACACTTAGCACGGAGCCCTTGGGAGGAAGTACGGGAGAGGGTAGTGTTCACCCACACTTTAAATGTGCGCTCTGCCATAAATTCGCGAAGAAAAAGGGGCAACCGACCGCGAAAGCCCCAAGAGAACAGTGTGCAGAGGATGCCTGTCCAACAGGTATCGTATGCTCTCTCCAGATCAAAAAATATTGCTACTGTTTGGCGTTTCATGGGAAAATTGTTCATGATAGAAGTGGAGAGAGTAACAAGATGGCCAACTGCAGAACGATGCTTTCTGAAACCAGGTGTTAAAAGGCTTCGGCACTCCAGCCACCAGGCTGAATGGCAATTCACCATATGCTCCAAAACCTTACACACACCACTCATGAGAGAAATGGGGCGATAGCTAGAGGGGAGATGTTTGTCCTCACCAGGTTTCGGAACAGGAATGACAATAGCTTCCCGCCATCTTCTGGGAAAAGTACTGTCGGTCCAAATTTGATTATAAAGGCGAAGGAGATACCGCAGACTATAGTACGATAAATGCATCAACATTTTGATGTAGATACCATCCGGTCCTCGGCCAGAATAGCGAGAAGAAGAGGGTGCATGTTGGAGTTCCCGTATGAAGAAAACAGAATTATAGCTTTCGCTATTTGGAGAGGAGAAAGCCAGAGGTTGTACTTCCGCTGCACGTTTCTTCGGGAGAAAGGCTGGCAGGTAATTTGAAGAGCTCGAAATCTCAGCAAAGTGTTGACCCAATGAGTTAGAAATTGCGACGGGATCCACTAACGTATCATGCGCAACAGTGAGCCCAGAGATCGGGGAGAAACTAGGCGCACCAGATAACCGTTGAATTCGACTCCAAACTTCTGAGGAGGGAGTGAAGGTGTTAAAAGAGCTAGTAAAGAAATCCCAGTTTGCCTTCTTGCTATCACAGATGACGCGACGGCATCGCACACGTAACTGCTTATAGCAGATACAGTTGGCCGAAGTAGGATGGTGGCGGAAAACGCGAAGAGCATGTTGTCGCTCATGTAGTGTGTCACAGCACACCTCATTCCAACAAGGAACAGGGTGGGTGCCGGGGTAAATCGAAGGTGCGAGGTATTTAACGTTCCGCAGCCTGAAGAATAACTTCTGTAACATGAGTGACCTGATCATTGACACTAGGAATAAGTGTCCAATTGGCTTGGTCAAACTTCCAGCGTCTCGGGCGCATAGATGGCAGTTGTTGCTGCAATCGAAGGACACACAGAAAACTGTCACTCGAGTGTGTATCTGCAAGAGCGAACCACTCAAAGTGCTGAGCTAGCTGAACAGTACTGACCGAAAGGTCTAAATGACAGAAATTCGTCGTGGAGGCAGACAAAAATGTAGGCTCCCCAGTGTTGAGGCAAACAAGATCCGCTTGGTGGAAGACTGCATTCAATAGGGAGCCTCGCGGACAAGGACGCGGAGATCCCCAAAGTGGGTGGTGGGCATTGAAGTCCCAACCAGCAAATGGGGGGCGGGAGCTGACCAAGAGGATGAAGGAGATCAGCTCTTGCCATCTGTGTGGACAATCACATGTATAAGGTACAAAGAGAAAAGGTGTATCCGGAAAGGGAAAGACTGACAGCAACAGCTTGGAAGGAACTATTTAAGGGGATTGGGTGATAATGGACAGTATCATGGAGAAGAATCACGAGTCCTCCATGTGCTGGAGTGCCTTCAACAGAGGGGAAGACAAACCGGACTGACTGAAAATGAGGGAAAACAAACCGGTCGTGGGCACGCTGTTTTGTTTCCTGAAGACAGAAGATGACCGGCGAGTAGGATCATAAGAGGATTGACAATTCATCCCGACTGGCTCTAATGATGCGGATTGTATAATGGACATGGGTGGACAGAAAAGGGAAAAATCTTCCACGGTTGCTCTCAACTCTACGACTGCTGAGAGCTGCGGCTGACAGCATGGAACGGGATTCAGCCAAAGGCAGAAGATCCTCATCCAAAGGCTGAAGATCCTCATCCATAGGTTGTTCAGGGGCAGCTCCTGCCACCAGCCATCGGCCGGTTGATCAGCCGCCAGCAGTGCGTCTTGGCGACACTGAAGACGGCCAAGGGTGGTTACCGCCAGGTGGCGCTGTAGATGAGACATGCTGTAGCGGAGAAGGAGAGGAACTGGGTTTCTTATGACCTCCTTGGAAACAGGACGTGGAGATGAGGGAGGAATCGATGGTTGTGAAGTAGGGGTACGTAAAAAAAAATCTTTGCAAGTAGGCTTTTTTTTTTTTAAGCCTGAGTGTCTGATTTTGGCGCTCGTGATTTTGCAGAAGCCGATGAAGTGTGAAACTTAGAGTGAGCAGGTGATGGTGGGGAGGCTGAATGGGCGATCTTTGCGCTGGCCGATCTGATGACCATGGCACTACAGGTGAGATCACAAGTCTATGTGCCTGCCTCCTTAGTAGGCCGAGGAGATGCAAGGACAGTGCTATATTTACCTGCTGGAGGCAGAGTGGGCTTTCGACTGGCGAATAACTTACGAGCAGCAAATGTAGACACCTTTTCCTTCACTCTGATTTCTTGAATAAGCTGTTCATCTTTGAAAATGGGGCAATCTCTAGAGGAAGCAGTGTGGTCACCCATACAGTTGATGCAACGAGGGGATGGAGGTGGACAAGCACCCTCATGGGCATCCTTGCCACACGTAACGCATTTGGCCGGATTGGAATACGACTGGCTGGTATGATTAAACCACTGACACTAATAGCAACACGTAGGGTTGGGGATGTCAGGGTGAACTGAAATTATCTTATAGCCTGCTTTCAAGTTCGATGGAAGTTGAACTATGTCAAATGTCAAGAAGATAGTACGGGTTGGAACCAAGTCCTTTTCATGACTTTATGAACAGCTGTTATGCCCTGGTCAGACAGGTAGTTTTGAATTTCCTCGTTGGACAATCCATCGAGTGAGTGTGTATAAACCACCCCGCGTGTTGAATTTAAAGTGCAGTGTGCTTCCACCCGGACAGGAAAGGTGTGTAGCAGTGAAGTTCGGAGCAAATTTTGTGCCTGGAGGGCTCTGACTGTTGACACCTTTCTGAATAATGAAAGGGTTGACTGTGGAGAAGTCTTGACCTTCGTCAAACCAAGAAACAACAAGGAACTGTGGTACTGATGGAAGAATTGTCAGTGGCTGAGACTCATTTAACTTTTGCTTGTGAGCAGAAATTGTAGATGTAGAGGAAACCATTGCAGAAGTCTCCGACGGTGTGCTCCTTTCTTGTGGGGGCCCTCGCTGAAGGCACTCCCGCCTTAGGTGATTGTTCACACCTCCCGAGGAACGGATGGAGGGAACAATTGGCACGTTCGGAAGGCACCAGCTCAGGTCATCACCCCTCCCGGGGCCTGGCCGTTACCAGTGGGGTACGTATGTGTCCTACCCGGGGTGGGGAATTATGCGTTACCCCATCAGCAGCTACGCGTGGGTCGGCCTTCAGACACGTACAGGGAGGAAAGAAGGAAAGAAAGAAAGAAAGAAAGAAAGAAAGAAAGAAAGAAAAAGGGAGGAACAAAGAAAAGGAAAGAAGAGAGGTCTCAAACGCTGCAGCGGAAAAGAGGGTAAAGAGAAGAGGCAAGAAAAAGAGAAGGAGAAGGGGAGGACAGAGACTTGCCAGCAGAGAACATGAAGAGGGGAGACTGTTTTACAGTTTCAAGTGTCCTCCTCCGGATGTAATCATGAAACATACTCCCATAGATAGAGAAGGTGGGGAGGGGGAGGATGGGGGATAGGGAAGGATGTGGAAAAGGAAGGTATGCAGCTTGGAAAGGAAAGAGAGCTGCACTAGCTCAGGGTCCTGTGCTCGTCAAGCATGTATCCACAAAAGAGTTGTGGACCTCTTGGGGGGGGGGGGGGGGGGGGAAATCGCCAGGATGTTGAAGCTTTTGTCATATCATGTGCGAGGCGTCAGCCCTAGTACCACCCACTCTGACCAGGGGCCCGCCCCGTGGGCACCACCCAGCCACAGCAAGGGCCGTCTGGCACAGCGATCATTGCCGGGAGTTCTGATGCCCGAAAGTGATGAGCATCGATTCCTTGGCATACACGAGGTGTTAACAGCTCAGGTACTAGCAGTGTGATCCCTGTGTTGTCAAGGGGCTCAGCCAAGTGGGGTACTTAACAGCCCAACCACACAGACTGGGCTACCGTGCTGGTGACCTAGCAGGAAGAGGGCTAGGGTGCAAGGCGAAAAGGGAGGGGAGAGGAGCCTGCACCATGGAAACTAGGTAGGGTGTTCATCCCCAAATGGCTCACATGTTGGAAATGGAGGTCAAACCCCAAGGCGACCAAAGTTGCTGAAAAGGAGATGGAAACAGCATACTAAACAATAGCACATATCAAAACAAAGCCAGGTCTATATAAAGAATTCCACCAAGAGGAAATAAGGAATGGCTTTAATAAGATAAAAATCTGTCACCAAGAAGAAACTGTAAAGAGCATTTGACATCTAGAGTCGTGAGTACAGTTAGCCGCCAAATAGCTTGCCACCACTATTTTGCCACTGCTCCACCAACTCCAGATATGTATAATAACATGGACCAGTAACTTGTTTGAGTGTTTTCAATAATAATTAGAGTGCTATAAACAACTGTTTTGAACCCTAACTTTATCCTAATTGTGAACTGATGCAGGATCCCATCCTAAGTGTGCAGAAAACTGAGTATCCTGTTTCTAACAAAATAGTGATTTGTTTCTGTGTATTATATGTGCAAAAAATTCAGTGCCACAGGGTGTAAATGTTACTGTCTAAAAATACCTGCTTCACAGGTGATGAAAAGGGCACACAAATTAAACTTATTTGAAACGTAATTTAGCCTTGAGTGCAATCATGAATGATTGTTTGAGGTTAATAGAGTTCAGTGTTGAGTAAAATTTTGGTTGAACTGAACTTTGCTTCTGAAATAATCATAGAGTTTGCCTAGTGAGACAATATCAGTTTATGGGTCCCCACCATATTCCTTTCATATTATAAAGATAAATGGTATATTTTTGCTACTAAAGAAATCTGGTGCATTTCTATAAATGGCAATATAAAAGCGTATATCAGTTAAGTCAGAAATCTTTTCAGCCTGACTTTAGTTCAGTGTTTCTTCCAGTAATATCTCAGTACCGAATCATGTAATGATAGTGATTGTAACCGTTATTATAAGAGTGGGGCACTATCTTGCTTTCTATGATTACTGGTTGGTGCATTAATGGTAACTACTGCAACCCACAACTTAGATAGCGCTGTATTCATAAGTATCCAATGTGCTATTCAAAGGGAATTTTAATGAAAGTCACATCAACTCTTGTTCAATTTTCTTAAACATAATGTTTCAAATTAATATGCCAAATTAGGTTAGCAATCATTTATTGTTTCATTCGTATGAATTTTTCTACTTTCATTGTCCTCAAAGTAAAGCCTATTTAGTTTTTCTATTAATTGCAATATATACAAAATTACTGTCTGATACCCTTCATCCATTAGACAAACACACGGTCAAAACTCAAAATCCTCACAGTGGGTAACACTAGATTTGCGTCACGACAAGCAAGTTAGTGATGTATAACGAAGCATGTGCAAGTGTTTTACACTTTTACCAATTGTCCCAACAGATCCTTCAGGCTAGTCAGCCAACACAGACAATGATGGTCTGTCATAGCAGCAAACTGTTTGCCACACATATAGCTGGAACTTGATGACCGAAACAACTGTAATGCACTCTTCTTGGTTACAGAGTACTTCCTCTTTGACTTTGAGAGTACTTTGGAAGTATAAACCATCACTTTCACAGCATTTTCCTGGGTTTGTACTCGAGGAGCACCTACCCCACACCCACTTGCATCACTGTGAAGTATTGACTAAGCATCTTCATTATATTATACTAGGCTTTAAGATGATGTTGGAACCTCTCTAAGGACAAGGAAAGATTTTCCTGCTCTTCTTTCAGGAAAATTTGGCATCTGCAGCAGTTCTTGTAAGGGATGAGCCCTGGTACTTCTAGTCCTTTATGAGTCATTGGTAGTATAAGCAAAGGCTGGGGGTAAAAAAAAATCTACTTACATCATGAATGTGCTGACGGGTCTGAGAATATGTGACTGCTCTTATTTGCTCTGGGTCTATTTTCTCTGGATCAGGACAGACTCCAGACTTATTTCTTTGGTGGTAAAGAGACTTTTTTTCAGATTCAGGCATGCTTGCAGTTTGAACACACTTCAACATGGTGTCAGGCAGTTTACATTTTCTTCAAATGTCACTGAAAAACATCATTCAGATGTCCGCAGCTCGTGGTCGTGCGGTAGCGTTCTCGCTTCCCACGCCCGGGGTCCCGGGTTCGATTCCCGGCGGGGTCAGGGATTTTCTCTGCCTCGTGATGACTGGGTGTTGTGTGATGTCCTTAGGTTAGTTAGGTTTAAGTAGTTCTAAGTTCTAGGGGACTGATGACCATAGATGTTAAGTCCCATAGTGCTCAGAGCCATTTGAACCATCATTCAGATAGCAAAGACATATCACCCACTGAAGTTGTTGAAGCAGATTGTCCATCATACACTCTAAGGGGCTGGAGCATTAATAGTTCAAATGGCATGACTTTTAAACTCAGGCCAACAGAAGCTGTGGAGATTTGCCAGTAGCCTCTCCGCATGTGTATAGTTGAGAATTATTTAGCTCGTCTCAAGCAGTTTAGAGTGTCATCAATGCGTAGCAGTAAGCAGACATATTTTTTCATGGTTTTGTTCAGTAGGTGGTAGTTTACACACAAATGCCCTGGACCATCCTCCTCTTTCATGAGGACCAAGGGCACTCTGAAGGTTTAATGATGTTATCTTGCAGCATCTTCTCCACTCCCTCTTGGATTACCCTTCGTTCAGCCTGCAACAACTTATAAGTTGTTTCTCCTCTCTGGATTTGAAAGTGTCTGAAAATTGGCACATAATGGCTAAAACTCACTGACATTGCTACTTGGTCAGGACAAATCCTATTGACAGTTCTTCAATTGTGTTAACTGCAGTGCAGTAGTAGCAGAGCCAGATTCTTCAGTCATGGAATAAGCTCCCCTTCCTGGATTAGTTCTGCTGCCCTTACACACGCACCTTTAGGGATGCATTGTGGTTGCTCTTGACAATTAGTGATCTAAAGTTGTCCTAGACCACCTACAATGCTTACGACTGTAGCTAGCATGCAGAGTTCTTCTGTGACCCTGTATATCTTCTCGCAGCTGACAAAAGCTTCACAATTTAACTGAACATTTAGACTGATGACTGGTACTCCTCTCATTGCTGATGACAAAATGACAATGTCAAACAACCATCCAGATCAATCTTGCTATGTGTATTTATTCGAATAACATTGTCAATCTGGAGGTGTGGTCTTCCACTGTCGTGTGCAGGAAGTCCCAGCCAGGAATAACAGTATGACTACATTCTGCAAAAACAACCAATTCAATGGGTTGTGTTCTGTCACCAACAGTGATTCTCTCAATACACATTCCTGTCAGCTGGAGCCATTTGTCATCTGCGACTTTTCAGCACAACCATTTTCTTCACACGAATTTAGTTTTCTTTAGCTGGCAAAGATAAACGTTTGACATTACAGACCAGGAAGCCATTCAGTCGTCAGCAGCTGGGATGGTTGATCATCAATGGTGATCTCAATGAAATTTCCTGGTATCTTGGTAACTGATACCCATGGAGGATTTTCCTCTGTGGCAGCCTCACCTCCATAGATAGTAACCCTCACTTAGTTTTCCTGAATTCGACAGCTAAGCTTGCTGCTACTGAGAATTTCTACAGCTTGTTGGTAGCAACCTTGTCAGAGGGTACTGCAATGAGCTTCATCCCCTCTTATACCTAGCGTATAAGAGAGATGAGGGATTACATTTTGGAGTCTATCAACACCTATTTCATTCAAATCTTTTTCTGTTGAATTTCCTCAATGTTCTTGGTGAATTCCTCTGCTGTAACAAGCTATTCAACAAGAACGTCATACATATTTTCTGTGACTCAAGTGAGATTTTGCCAGCTTCTTTCATATTCAGATTCACAATGTGGCATAGGGCCAGCACATCCTGTATGTAGGAATGTGTTGTTTTGCCACGACAGTCAGCTCTGCTCTTCAATTGTTATTCCACTAAGTGGATTGTCACCAATTGTTTTCTTCAGTTCAGCCTGAAATTTATCATAGCTACTGAGCTTCTCTTTGTTGCTGTCAAACCACAGCTGGACTGTGCCATTCAAGTAAAAGTACACACATTTGCCAACACATCATGTCATCTCACCTATTGGATTTGGTTAATCAGTCAAATCGTTTCAGCCATTCTGTCGGGTTCCGACCGATGTCTTCGAAAAACACTGATGATGCCTGATTTGCTGTTTTTCTAAACCACTGGTCTCTTGAAAATACTGGCTGTAGGAAGAATTTGCTGGTTGTATTAGAGTTCCAGTCTGTGTAGGTGAAGGCTTTCATGTTGCCCAATTAGATCCACAGTGGTGAAATATTCAGTGTCCCCACCAAACAATATTACGTCATAACCAGAATTGAGCCCAAATCTAACAGCAGGACCATCAAGGAACTACAAAGTTGAGCACTGAAAGCACACTTATTACTAACACCAATGCATACCCACAACAGAAATGAATTTCTGAATGGACCGTGCAACTATTTATAAACATAGAATATTCCAGAATATACAAAACAAACAAAATTAATTTTGGGAACCCTACAAAAATGACAAATACAAAATAAGTGTGGGTGGTTGGATCGGAACTGGTGACCAGCAGCATGCTAGCCAGTGATGCTACCTGCTATGTCACATAGTGTAAAACACAGCTATTGCAGGAGGGGGAGAGGGGGGGGGGGGGGCGCACTCACCCTGCTGAAAACTACAGTAAGTATTTGTGAATCTGTATCTCAGAAATATATGTAAACTTTTGTATTTTCTAAAATGTTGTTATAGCTGATCTTAACATATCTCCTAAATATCAAATAAAATGACTTCAAAATTGTCTTTAATAAGATGAATAAATCATATTTATTCAGTTGTACATACTCAATGCCAGAATTTCTACTCTTATTTTGTGGCTGAAGTAACTGAGGTGAGTTCTCAATCATGCTTTATTTGAAGTGGAAAACAAAGATGTGACCGCTGCAAAATTAAGTCAGATTCAGAAATGTGGCTTGAAGGAACAAGAGCAGAGAGATTAACACAATAAATGAACCAAGCACTGAGCTTGATGAACTGTATGACCTATTGTTTAAAGAACACAAAACTTGAAAATATTTTTATTACTATAATAATATCATTTAAATATACTTACAGGCTCAAAGACAACACAATTGGCACTGTAACTTGCACCAGCAACAACACCTGCACCACCCACTAAGCCAGAGGCCAAGTTGTCCACAATACTACCATACAAGTTTGGAGTAACCATCACATCAAACTGTTTCGGGTTGGACACCATTTGCATTGTGCAGTTATCAACTATCATTGTCTCAAATTCAATCTTTGGATACAGTTTTGCCATCTGAAACAAAATATATGAATCATCTTGAAATTCACAATGACATGCAGATACTGTAACAGAGCCAGCAAACAAACTGACTACTTTTAAGACAAGTCAATGTTTTTCTTACCTTTTTACAGCTCTCAAGGAACAGGCCATCACCAAGTTTCATAATATTGGCCTTATGGACTGCAGTTACTTTCTTTCGCTTATTTTTTGTTGCATAATCAAAAGCAAACTTGGCAATGCGCATTGATTTTTCTCTTGTAATGATCTTCAAGCATTCAACGACACCCTGTGTTTGGAAATCATAACAGTAAATTAGCAGATTTTTCACTTTAAGGAAATTGGCCACTGAATGTTGAGGGATGAATAGACCTGGGAGAGAGAGGGACCTCATATACAACATTAAATGATATGCAGGCATTGGACACATTAATATGAAAGCTCATCTAGATTCTTGCCCACATCGGCATACAAAACAGGCTGCACAGTTATATCTTCAAATCTTTTCCTTTCACTGGAACTCTAAGTTTCAACAGGACAGTACAATACCACAACAACATGTATTCTGATGACTAAGAAACCACAGAGCAAGCAAGAAGCTATGTTAATGATAATATATTAAAGTGAACAAAATAATAATAATAATAATAATAATAATAATAATAATAAAACAGCACTTGAAAAAATAGTTTATATGAAGATGTACATGACAGAAGATTGAACAAGGACTGTTCATACAATTCACTTTTATAAACCAAGTACAACAAATGTTATTACAATCACAGGTAATATCAGAACTGGCTGACAGGATAGTCTGAGCATATTTTAAGACATAAAATTTTATTTTGAATGCATCGGGTGTTTTAAGTTCCCACAGTGGCGACATGTCTGACAGAACCTGTGTCATCAGCATCACAACACACTTTCTACCTTTGCTGACAAAACTACCAACTAAGAATGCCACTCAGACGACCAACAGAGAATATGGGGAAATTAGTCGTGTGGTTGCTGGAACATCTTGCAGGACAGAGCACAGTTGAAATTCTCTCTTGTACTTTGGCCTTCAGATAGAGCATTGGTCTCACTTGTCTCTTGTCTTTTTAATAGAGGAAGATGGCTTAGGCAATCTGCCTCCGGCTATGTTCTTTGGGACTGTCCACCAGCCAACTTTGAATGTGAACTGCTTCCTCTCACGCTTCCTATTTCCTTTATTTTATTTGATCAGCCTGACTGGCAGAAATCCTCTACTCCTGCCACAGGTGAGCCCATCTGTACTTTGTACTGTTAGAATGAGTGTGTAAGTGTTACTCTCTTATTTTGACACTCCCTTTCAACACTCATCCTCGACCAGGTTCCATTTTGTACAAAATTGATGTCATAAGTTGTGACCCCCCATCCTCCAGTCCAAAGGAAGGCCACAAAACTTTGGTACACATACAATGCAGTGTGGGTGGTGAGAAAAGATCACCACTGTTATTCACTGCAAACCGACTACTGCAATGCATCACCATTAGAGGCAGGAGCGTGCCACATACACACATTTGTTTTGCAGCATTGGAGCCCACAGTAAACTGCACAGTTCATGCGTTACTGCTTGAGAGTTGCCACCCTAGATCCAGCTGACACCAACACTGCCCACAACCATGTGGCACACAAATAATGCAATGAATGTGTGTCACTTCTGCACCCTTGCAACACTTGCCTGTAAAGGATGAAGAGCGCACAAGTAGTAAGTATACAGTTGGTGCCTGCCACCCATTCATCTGCACAGTTCACCAGTGGCTGCCCAGACTGAGGGTTTGGAGTTCAACACTGGAGGCAATACCAAACCCCACTGTTGTAGCCAATAGTCTCTGCTCAGTCCATATCACATCCACATGGGTGCAATGTGCCAATGATCCACACCGCCCACATGTGCTGTTGCTGTCATTGCCTTATGTGCAATCTCACTAAGTTCTTCTGATTAGGTAGAGTAGAGAGAGACAAGCAAGATGTCGAAAACAGGGGGTTATATGCTTTTACATCAGATGTAAAATTCTGAACTGAGAAGCACTCATTTTAAAGTGTTCTACCTATTATATAGTTTACTGCTTGATCTTCTTGTCATGTGTTGCCATCTACTGCCTTTTACTTGGGACATATTTTTATGTTAATATAGTTTTGAAGACAATAGTCAAGGGATTCTTTCACAGTTGATCTAAATGGTAACTTTCCGAGATAATTAAAGTGTATTAGTGTATTATGGAATGTGAATGCAGGATTGAGATAGCTGTGAAGTTATTCTACTCCATATTTTTAGTAGATATATTTGGATGCTCAAAATATCCTCTACGCACCCACAGGCACAGTGCGGAGCAGGGGGTAGTGGGAAACCCGTTATCACATCACATCATACTTGAATACCTTTTGTGATCCACAGAAAGTAACACGCAACAGAAACTTTTATTAGTTGTATTGCACAAGACAATGTATTCTAGTACAACCAGTACCCTTCATCTCTCATTGCTAAGCATTCATCATTACCAATACTGTGTTTTCCAATTATTGAACAAAATATTTCTCATTCCAACCACAAGAGAAATGGAAGTTACAAGGAAGAAAACACTTTGTCTTAATTTGCATTGTCAAAATGGAGAATCACATTCACCTGCATGAGGTCTAGTTTTGCAAAAAACATTTAACTGTCTGAAAGTAATCTGGGTGATGAAGAAAAACTTAATTAGTGATTTGAGGGAAAATTACACCATGGTTTTGACCTGAATTTTTGTAGCCAAACGAAGAGTGGGAAATGGACAAATGGCGTAAGAAGATGACCAGCACGTTTTGAAATTTCGAGGAAGACACTAGGAAGTAAAAAGAGGTGTCAAAAATTTCATCTCTTCAATAACTAGGTCTTTCATGCCTACAAAGTTGTGTTGGTGTGACATTTGACAGTTAAAATGGCTTCCTTCAAACACAGTACTAAATTCAGGACATTTCGAGAACACATTTCTAAACAAAACTTGAAAATATATTTTTTTGTGGGGTTGGGGTCAAAAGCTTTGAGACAAGATTCTAAACATTTGATGCAATTTTGAATGATGCCTGAAATCATCTATGGCGAATGGGGTGCTAACTGAGAACGCACATTCTCTCTCCCGATATGCGAAGGATCCTCTATTGAGAAATTTTTTAGACTGAAAAATTGTTGAAACTTTTATACACCTACAGATACAGGAGATAGAAATATGTCAAGGCCACACAAACAGTATACTGCACAGCCTCCATAATCCACCAAACAAATCTCATCTAAAATTCTAACTTAAACACTGAACTTTAAACTCTCAACCAGCACCTCATTTGTTGTATTTGACTTTGAACATCATTCAAAGGTTCATAAAATGTTTACATATGGTTATTTTTCCTGTGCATCTGACAGAATGTTGATTATTTTTCTTTGCTATAAATATATCAAGGAAGTTTTTTTTTTTACTCTGGTTGCTCTTTCTCTAAAATGAAACTTATGTTTTTGTGTAGTGTGTTTACCCTTGTGGGTAATGTTCTATCTTCATTCTGGTTCATGTATCAAGCATGCATCTCCATCAGTATAGTACATTGTATTTTCATGGTATTATTTTCTAGAATGTTCTTTTTCTCCTATTCTGTTTATGAACATATCAGTTAACTTTCCTGAAATGGAGGATCCCATAAGCAGTCCTTCCTCTTAATTGTAATCTTCACTCAATTTGATTTTGGTCAGTTACAAGGTGCAGAAGTGTGCTTATCTCCAAATGTATTTCTGTGGTAACTTGTGTAAGTATCTGTATCTTGTTCTTTTATCTTGATTTTTTCTTTGACTGGGATTGTGGAGTCCACGGTTTCTCCATCAAATGATAGCAACATAGCTGTGCATAGAATATATATGTATCTTTTATGGGCTTTATTACTTCCTCTGGATTCTTCACCGTTTTGTGTTTTGTGCAGTTGTGTGTGTGTTTAACATGTGTTGGTTCTTTTCCGTAATTGACAACTGGTCTCACCAGTATGTTTGCTTTATGAAGTTTTGGCTCCCTCTGGAGTTTTGCAGCATTAGGTTTTGTACATACCTTAAGAGCATTTTTTTTTTTCTGTCATCAATAACACGTAATAGCAGATGCTTCCACAACCACAGAAAACAAAAGACAATACCATCTTCTAACATCAAAACAAAGTACATGAGGTGTTAGTGCATCTACACAAGTTGAAAACCAAAATATATCCAACATCAGTGGTGTCCAATACCAAAAAAATCGGGCATCTGTGTGTGGAAGAACATTAGGAATGAAGTAGGAAGTAAAAAATTATGAGTAATATTTGTAATTTAATATTATTTAATAGTAGTATAATGTATAATGTGAGAACTGGGTACACTCTTGACAAACAGATTTGTAAGCAAAGACATTTATATAGTGACCACTGAAGATACTTTAAAATAAAGTGAAAAACAAAATATGATCGAAATACGACTTTTATTACAGTCACAAATTACATATCTTACTTGTGTAACTGCAACTGTGGAAAAAGGTGCAATAAAAAGAAATAAGACAATTATTCAAAGTAACTAAAATAAAAAGGTGACGAAGGAATTAAATTAGTTAAATCACTCTGCTCAGTCAATACTAGTTTTGTTCTCATTACAATCGATGACAACAACAGGGTTTATTATTTCTCCAGCTATTCCTCCATTGGTCCTTTCAAACTGCGGTGCTAGTAGCCTCACAACTTGTATAACAAACAAAAACCAAATTTCGACTTCCACTTCAATGGCAATTGATGTTATTTCATTTCAATGCCCCCCCCCCACACCCCACCGCCTCAGCATTCTGAACAGAGGTGGCAAACCTTTCTTGTTTTTCATTACTCTTCCCACTCCAAGATTTTTATTTTCCCCACAAAACATCCAAAAGAGATTGGCTGGATTAGAAACCATCCAATCCATATCCATCCATTTTTATACATGCCATTTGCAAAATTACTCTGTATACAAGATGCTAGATACTATTGTTGACACCTGCAGCAGAACCTGTGTTCCCATCACACTTTAGTATGGATCCTGCTGTTGAATCTCTGAGAGCATACAACTTTATCCTATATTTATGTTGTTTCTTTTTCATAAATATCCTAAAACCAACCAACCCACCCATGAAGAGGCCAAATTGCCTTAACTATTATAAAATCCCTGTTAGGATGAAAACTACATTTGCATACAAAGAAATCAAAGAAAGGCCTCATTTTATGAAGTAGGTCATGCTTTTCTTTGCCTTTCCTGCTAATCTGTGTAGCACTGTCATTTAGATATTGTACAGACATTATAGCCCAAAGCGATTGCAACTCAGTACATTACTCACAAATCCTGACTAAAAATGGATCTTTTAGTAAATATTCTTAAGAGTTTTGGCGATTTGAGACCATATGTATGAAAATAACACTGAAACACCAAAAATTTAAGTAAGTTCACAGCAGATCACTTACGCACTACACAGTTCTTTTTTAATTTCTTTATGTCTCATTGTTGCAACTGTGTTCCTAGAACAACGATTTGTTTCACTTTTGATGAGCATTATCACACAGCTGTCAAAGAAATGAGTAAACTGAACTATCTGATCAAAAGACCTTTAACACCCCTACAGAACATGGAATTAACCACTGAACGTCACGACACAGACACACACACACACACACACACACACACACACACACACACACACACACACACACACACACACACCAGTATTAAAAGAAGCTGGTGAGTATTGAGTCATTATTAGAGAAGCAGTAACAGCAGAATAGGTTGGTCAGCAGATCTCAATGACTTTTAATGTGAAGTACTCATTGGATGTCACCAGAGTAACAAATCCAATATAAGACCAGACAGATCTTATGTACCAATGGACATTGGCCATCGAGCATTGTGAAGCTTGGCTGGAAAAAAAGCAACATGCAATTAGCGGAAGAAATCTCTCCTGAGTTCCAAAGAGCTACCAGCAGCCAGTTTGTACAATGACTCTATGCATAGAGTTATAAAGGGTTCAACAATTGAGCAACTCCTCGAGACCCCAACTTTGAACATCGCTACCTTCTCTAATTTTGGATCTTGAGGAAGAAGCACTGGAATGGGCTGCCATTTGTCCACAAACATTCAGAGACTTCACTGAAAGTGTCCTCAGCAGAATTCAAGCCATCATAACAGTGAAGGTTGGACACACCCTGTATTAATGTTCACTAATAGACATTCAGATACTTTCAGTTAGAAGTGTAATCAAACTCCGTACTGGCATCTGATAAATGTGATGCTGCGCCCCCTTCCTCCTGGACAACTGACAGTTGTAACTAATCATCTAGTCCTGACCAATCTTGCTCACTTTGCATTGATGTATGTACACAAGCAGTACTACAGATGGTGACTGATGGTCTGCACTATGATTTAAATAGAGAAAGAATGCTTGCATCAGAACTATAAAGATAGAAACAGAGATTAAGCAGTCAAAACAGCTCATACCCTAAACATCAGGAATAAACTACTCATTTGGCAAGTAACTGAAATGCAGACATATCTGAATCATCACTCATACTTTCATCTGTACCATTTCCGATTCTGGATCTCTGTGTAAAACAGTCAAGATCTCCGCAACTGTCAGCTGTTATGCCAATTTTTACACCTGCCGATGTACGCATGCGCACGCACACGCACGCACGCACAAATGAACCTTATGGATCACAGCTGCTTACGCGGCATTTTAACTCCCCGTGGTGGTAGGTATAAAAACTATTGGTCCATATTATACAGACATTGTACATTATGTATTAATAACACATGAAAGTTCTGTCCAAGTAAAATTACTTGATAGTTGATGACATTTTCAGTTGCAGCTACTGAGTTGCCGCATCAGCTGCTGGCTACCGCTCAGTTACAGGTGACACACAAACATGGCAGGTCACTTCACAAATGCTGTTAACGTTTAACGTGGAGCAATGTTGGAAGGGGCCGCTGTGAGGTACGTTGGAAATGTGATACACTTTGTTGACAGCAGATTTTAAGTAACCAATGACTAAACTTTGGCGGATGAAGTGTTTTGCAGCCCTGAATTAAGCTAATCACAATCTTGTGATGTGTAATGTATCCGAGAAAATGGAGGTTGCAGCTGAACTAAAATCATGATCACTTTCTTCATGATGATTAAAGCTAATCTCTACTAGCAACCTCAGGGCAGAAAAAATTGAGTTTCAGTGCTAAAAGCAAACTGTAATTTCTGGATATTGTTGGCACCTGAAACTATCTCACACTGCCTACACGAGATGCTGTATTATTAATTGATGAGCAGACCTTGTTGGTCCTTGGTTGCAGATTATAGGTTGGCATACGCAGATTCCAAATGAAAAAAAGAATGATTGGAAGAAAAACAGGAGCAAATAAAAGAATCAATATGATGACAAAAATGATGGGGAAAATTACTGGAAATAAAAAAATTACATTTAAACCAATTAATTGAATAAATATAATAAACTCTTTTGATCAGATTAAGAAATAAAAAGAATTTTGCTACATCTGAAAAGATCTGAACCTACGAACTTCTACACATTAGAATTATACTTTAACCATTGCACGAGTCACTACACTTGGTTAAGTAGTTATGAATGTGGTGACACAGCCACAATGATGAACTGCAGCCTTCAAAAATTTGTCTTTGTGCAATGACATGCAAATCTTATTTAATGCCAGCAATTCTCTATGATTACAATAATAACTATGTATGCAATGCTGAATCCTGTCTTGTGTGGAAAGTATCCATTAGCATTTTGTTAGTGCCATATACGAGACATGCATGTTTCATCAGAGAGAGAGAGAGTGTATGTGTGTGTGTGTGTGTGTGTGTGTGTGTGTGTGTGCGTTATAATGTGTGATGAAATATGAATCAAAAGTGCCAGACCCATGATAGGGAATCCAAATACATCAAGAAAGAAAGCTGGACAAGGAATTGGAAGTGAACTGCCCATCTGATGTGGTAGTTTGGCAACAGTGAACAGTTCAGGCATGATGCTGAGTGCTCTGATTAGAGGAAACCAGGCCCAATGAGTGAAGTGTCAACTATGAAGTAATTATAAGCTGACCATAGTAGTATCTAACTAGGTACAAAACATTCAATATGAGCAATTAAGAGGAGAGCAAAGATCATAATAGTAAATAGTAGAAACTATTGACAAGATAATAAAGATTGGTAAATTCAAGATGGAATAACACCACCACCTATGAGGATAGTTGCTGCTCACCACATAGAGCAGATGTTGAACAACAGACGGGTACATTTTAAAGTAAACTAAGCTATCAGACACAGTCCTCCTCCAGATTCAGAACACCCCCCCCCCCCCCCGCCACACACACACACACACACACACACACACACACACACACACACACACGTCATTTCAGGGCGCTGAGCCTCAACTGATATCATAACTGACACCACTGAAAAGATAAAATTGTTTGCTGAAGGCACAGTTCATCATGTGGAGCGAAAGCTATACAATTAAGGGAGGGAGACATAAAAAGTGGGAACCCCTACATTAACTCAAACAAAAAATATTAGGTCTCTGTTGTATTGCACAACAAGTTCCAGCAACAGTAATGTGTTTTCAGTGAGGGAAGCATACTCATCATGATGTTTGATAGAAAAATAATAATAATATTACAAATGTTTTCACATGTGGTATGCCACCAGAAATGGCATCGAAACAATGGTTTGGTGACAAGTACTTAAGGCTAGTTTTGTAACAATATAAGAAATATACCACTAATCTTATGGAAGAGTCATATAATCGCATCTGTGGCCAAGCTTGGCAAAACTGCTTCAGCTAGAGTTTGTTCTGGGAAATGTGCAAAGTATTCCACAGGATAACTTTTTAAAATAGTATACATTAGAATTTGTTGTGCTGATGTTTATTTGCAACTTTCTTCTGGGTTCATGCTGTCTCGAAGAGTTTCCACGCTTAAAGTATACAGTCATTATTTGTATTTACCAAAAGATGTGTTAGAATAATTTGCAGACGGGTACAACCGAAAGACACTTATACATAAGCTTTTGGCTGCAGCCTTCATTGGAAAAAGAGAAACATACAACATTCATTCACATAAGCAAGCACACCTCACACACACACGGCAGCCAACACCTGCAGTATGGATGGTCTGTTGGGCATGAGGTGTGCTTGCTTGTGTGAATGAATGGTGTATGTTTCTCTTTCTCTGATGAAGGCCATGGCCAAAAGCTTATGCATAAGTGCCTTAATTGTGCCTGTCTGCAACTTAAGTGTATCATCTTCATGGAATCTATCTTTTCCTATACTGTTTATATTCCTACCTGGAGTTTCCATTGTTTGTTAGAATAATTTCTCATATTTGAGGGATTATCCCTGTCAACACCCAAATTTAATGAAAAATGGAACATTAATTCGAAACTTACCCCCCCCCCCCCCCTCTCTCTCTCTCTCTCTCTCTCTCTCTCTCTCTCTCTCTCTCTCTCTCTCTCTCTCTCTCCCCCCCCCCCCCCCCAAAGCAGCTGCATTTCTTTCATGTCAAAACACATATCACATGACCACATAAGATCACAAGTTTCCATTATTTGAAGCCCATAACACCAATATATTAAAAACTGCATTTTTTACATTGCATATTCTGAAATGATAATTTGCACTAGCACACCAGTCATCTGATACAAGTAAAGCAATACCTGATCAGTTATTATAACAAGCATGCAATGCGAGTTTTTTTTTAGAAAAAGGAGAAATACTTACTTTCACACTTTCATGTTCCAAGGCAGAATATTCTCCTTCTGTCTGCTCTCTGATAATGACAGCATCAATCCCATCATGTCTACACTTCACTCCCGGCAGTGACTTTACATGGACAACATTAGCATACAGATCTAAAGAACGCCTCAGTTTCATATTCAGAGTCTGCAGTTCACCAGTGCGGCTGTAGTCTGGTGTTGCTAAGATCCCCTACAGTGCAAAAATATCTAAACAATTTTTTTTTTTGGAGCCACATTATTAAATACAGGTAGATTATGAACAATAAGATATTTAATGCAGCATTAGAGTGTAAGTGAACTAAGTCCTCACTAGTGACGCTAAAAAGTTGTTTCACACCACCTCCATAGAGTGGGCTCCATAGATGAAAATTTGAGTAAGAGTAATGAAGTATTTAAACATGTAGCCCTTCCAGAAATTTTGAAATTATCTAGGAAGGATGTGGTATATGCATGTGTCAGATATGGGGCATGCTTGAACATTTTAACCCTTCAAGCTGACAGTACTTGTGCACGCACCAAGCCTCATAGCAGTAGTTTATACAACCAGCTGGTACAGAAATGCTGTATTTTACTTAAACTGCTTTATTGCAGGAATTATTTGCCAAAAGTTGATGAAATTCTCAGAGATTGTTAACAACTTAACTTTTTGATGTTTAAAACACATAATCACTTAAAATGATCTTTCAGTGTGTCATACTTTGAAACGAAGTACTACACCACAATCTCATCCAGTCAGTTCCCAGCAGTTCTGTTATGAGAGAAAGCTTGAAATTTATATGCGCACACACCCTTGCCATTACAACAACTTGATAACCAATAAATGCACAGTGTGCTGAAACATTTTCTACTCTGCTAAATATTTTCATGTGCCGCTGTGCATATTTTTCTCTTTCTTTGAGACATTTTGTAGTGCACAATTTCTAACAAATAGTATTCCACACAAAGATTTGAATAGTATGTGAGCACAGATATTCCTAAATTTAGCTAGCAAAGCAGTGACATCCATTATCAATCAATGGCACAGCAATACACTTTTATTGTGATTCTGCAACTGGTTAGTACACTGTCAGGTTACTGCCAGTGCAAACACTCATGGTACACGTGTGCATACCCTGGTTCCTGGCTTGAGGGACTAATGCACTCACATTTAGACTGAAAATCACTATGGTCAGCACTGAAAAA
Source organism: Schistocerca cancellata (assembly GCF_023864275.1). Classification (NCBI taxonomy): domain Eukaryota; kingdom Metazoa; phylum Arthropoda; class Insecta; order Orthoptera; family Acrididae; genus Schistocerca; species Schistocerca cancellata. Next base: position 742,697,863 of record NC_064628.1, on the reverse strand, counting down.
ATGTTTCATTTTTAAAAACTGATATTTCACAATTGTTGCATAGAAAAATATCCCACAGACATACCAAAGTAACAACTCAAACAAGCTCATCATATAGCAAGCTTACACTATAAACAAAGATCCAAAAATCTGTATTACCAATTTAATTTTTGAATTCTTAATTCATTATCCAAATGATGTTTCTAGCACATGATTTCAATCTTCAATCCAGTTACTGTGTATTGCATCTGAAAAGCATTTAAGAAGATGACTTCTACTATTTCCAGGATCTTCCACATATAACTATTGTGTGATCTGAAAGTTTTACTGTGGACACATATTTTCCATTGAAAAATTGCACGATATCCCTGTAACGCAAAAATTAATGATTCATTTTTATCTTTGACAATGACTTGTTAAATTAAGCCTTTGGAAGTAATATTTCCCGTTACACAATAAGGACGGTATCTCTCAATTTTTCCAACACAATACAAAATTTGGAGTATAAGTGATGTTTAATACCAAACCTTTGCCGATTAATTTAAATTCACAAAGCAGCTTTGTAAGTATGAAAATAAAGCATCTTAAATTAGAAAACAGCAGTAACATGAGACTGAGGTTGAGTTATTACCTTAAGGCATATACCATTCTTTTCAATGGATTTTGAAACAACTTCTAGTGGTGCACTCATCATATGGTGCACTTCAGAGAAAAAGAAGGTTTCAAAATCTATCGGAACATCAGCCGCCTGTCAACAGAAAAATAAATTTAACAATATTTCTCCAATTTACTACCTAATTCATACAAATGCATAAACCACAGAAGCTAAATTATTGTTTTTTTGCAGTCTGGGTTGGCAAAGATTATTCAGGATTACCAGTTCCTGCTTAAAAAACAACTCATCTTCAGATTCATCCCATTACTAAGTACTTTGTCAATTTAGGATCTAGGTAGTCTCCACATCATGTGGAGCTGCTAACTTTACTTTGTAACAAGAATAGATCTGAAAACAGTAATATTAGAATACTTAATTACTAATAAAACTTAAATGAAGTAATGACTGATGATATATTTTGAGATACCTAGTGAACACTTAAGGACAAACTCTTGAAAGTACTTCCAATATATTAGGCATACAACACATCCAGTATGCCTGAGATAAATTATTTTCCTCATTCAAAAATAATCGTAAATCAAATGAAGATAATCACTGATAAAAAAGGCAACCTCAAACGGTGGCACACATCCTAAAAATCAAGGACATGGTCTGTACCAGCAGCTGTCTGCGAAAGAACTTGCAAAAGAAGATGGATTCACTGTTTATTTGTTTCCTGAGATTTCAAACAAATTAAAACATTGAATTCTAATATATGATGAACCCACCCTCCCAACCATCCTACTTCCTCTGGCTTGTTTATGGGTTTCCAAAAATAATATTTCCACCAAGGATAGCATTGCAACATCATTTATAATATGGAGAATTTATTACTAAGACTCTAGGACATTCAAAAAGAAGCTTTCAGTGATTGTAGAGCAAAGTAGAAACACTAAGGATATAAGTGTGTGCGTATAGCAGGTGTATACTTTGAAGGATGTTTACTATAGAATATATTTAAAACATTTCAATAACTTTTTTGAACAGAGCTCTTAGGCAACTTTTTTAATGTTCTATTGGAAACAGACTTTTACAGTACGTAGTAACTGGGGGCTGCATATGGACAGTGCTTGTATGGCCATGATAATAATGCTTTTGTATTATGCTAGTTGTGATGCAATCCTGTAACAGAAAACCCAATATGCTTAAATTTTTTCATAAAAATCAAAGCCCAACAAAATCTATGTGCTCTAGGCAGCAGCTTAATTCATCTACATGGCAAATCTGGCATTAGCTAACAAATCACAAGGCCTGCAAGAAGCACCAGGCAAATTAGTGTAGTGAAATATTTAATAATAATAAAAAAAAAATAAAAAAAATAAAAAAAAAAAAAAGCAGCATTCCCAATATTCGCGTGCGGGTTACGGATTGCAGATTACACATGGACATGTGCCGTGACACAGGGACCAGTGCTTTCTTGATTTTCTCACCTACAAGGTTACATTTCTGGAAAATGTAATTTTAGGTTTCCTCAACAGATGGCAGTAGAATCATCAATTTAGCTGCAAAATATTGGTAGTGGCAGGAGATTAATGTCAAGGTGGAAGATTGTAAATCTGAGATCCGAAGAGCAGAAGCTGATTATTAAGTGCAATTTTAAGTCTGAGGAAGTTGCTGCAGTTCAGAGACTGTGGGGATGAGAGTATGGGATTGATCTCTCTACACAGTTAACACATTTCTACAAGACACATTCGACATCCAAAGACCAGTCTACAGTAGGCAAAAAGGGTGTACAGTGTGACCTTATACAGCTGTATGTGATAGATCTTCAATTATGGTGCTGCACCTGTTTCAGCTTTCACTAACACTTCAAGATAAATGTCTCACGAAAGTGATGTAAATGCTAGTAGTGTGCTATGAATTCTCCAGATAAGCCAGCTGTGTTATTTTATTTCAAGGTTGGGTCAACATTGACATTATGATGACCTATATTATAGAGTAAAATTTTGTGAATAGTTTCAAGGGACTGGTAAAATGAAGCACAATTCAAACTCAATGGAACTGTCAGCTGTACTGAGTTGAAGATCACACTCTCATGCTGTAAAAAAAGCTTTGACTTCACTTAGAGTGAATGTGTAGTGTCATTTGTCATCCGGGAGGAAGGGGGGGGGGGGAGAGCTCATTGGACCCTTTTGTTTTGAAGGTACTGTAACTGGAATAAAGCACCTAATAATTCTTGCTAATTACAGTTTCTCTTCCAGTTGCACAATGAACAGTAAATACAGGTTTTATTAGCAACAAGGTGGCACTCACACTATCATAACTATATCAAACTGTACCAGGACAGCACATAGAATGCAGGGAAACAATCGAGTTCCTGTATGCTCTCCAGACCTTAAACAATTTATTTTTCGTTATGACCACAGTAAAAGAGGCAGAAACCTATGTAATCTGAACACACTTTTGGAGATTCAACTGGTATATGCACAACCCCCATTGTGCATTTTGATGGGAACAAGTTCTTTAACATATCCCTGACAGTTATCAATTTTGCGACTTTTACTTTAATATGAGACTGCTTTATACCCGTATGATCACAGTTACTGAAACAGACAGCAGGAATCACTGAGTGTTAGCACAGTCACAAGCTTCGAAGCTAAATAAAGGTTGTTTTCATAGGTGTGAGATATTATCAGTGATTGGTGACAAAGTACGATTATCATAATACTGAGGAGTTCTAAGAGTATGTTTTGAGTTGTTTCCAAAGAAAAATGTTTTGCTATGTGATCATGAGTTATACAAGTCACTGCAGGAAAGAAGAAAGAATTAATATTCATATATTTCCTTAGAACAACGACATGAAACAAAAATGGCTAAATGCTTGTAAACACCATACAGTCCAGGCCTTACTCTCAAAGACATTCATCTTTCCACAAAGGTGAGTCTCTGGGTGGTAAATATTTTGGAAGTGATGTTAATGTAAAGAATTCAGTGAACAACTGATTTAACCGATTGTTATTTCATGTATTACTCTCTAATAAATAAAGGAATTTAAAGACAGACAATTTTATTATCACAGATCAGAACAATGATCAATTTAAAGTAATGTACAACATTTTTTAAGTAACGCTGCTTTGTAACTCCGCAAGCTATCTGAAGATTTTTTGAACTCATATACACAATTTTTAGTACGAGAATTAAGGAAAACAAAAGATTTACCTTGAAGACTTCTTGAACAGAATACATTAGTTCTGGACCAACACCATCTCCTGGTATGAGCGTACATTTTGTCCTTGGTTCAGCTTCTTCTGCTGGTTGCTGTAATATTCCACAAAAGTTACTCCATGTTACTCTGACAAAATGAAAGATAAAAAAGGAGAATATGTAAAGTAACATTCATTTTTATATGACTTTGTAGCAGTGCTATTCACTAACTTATTTTGGTAGCACACTGTAATTAAAGTAAACACAAATTTAGCAATACAATGATCTGACAATACAAACCAGTTCAGAAGGCATTAATAAATTGCCAAGGAAATCTACATGATTAGAAGTTACTAATACCATTATAGCAAAACCAGTAACACCCGAATTACAAAACATTTGTAACCACTCTTGAGAACCAATATGAAAGAAGATTTCTTTCACTGAAGTCATGACAGATGGTGGCTTCACATAGTTTAATTACCAGAAGTGAAAGAACTAGTTCCACAAGACACTAATTGTAGTTCCAAGACACACTAAACTGAAAATCAGGTCAGCATGATACACTCTAAATGTCTTGAGTTGGTGCTGCACATAAAAACTGCTGCAATTTATATCAATTGTAGCACAATTGCAGAGGCTCTCAAAAACAGAAATCTTACTAAGAGAAAAGTGTTGCCAGCTGCAGCTACTGTCATTCACCAACACCATTCTGAGCTTTTGTCAACTTGCCTCTTCAATGATGAAGCGTGGAAATGTCATCTTTGATCTATTGCAACTCATCAAACAAAGTTTCAGCAGGTACTTCTTGTGGCCATCTACTCAGATCAGCTGTTTTCCAGGAACACTAAATGTACAAACAGATTTGGAATTCCAGCTGAATACACACTCACTCATTCCTGACTATGAGCATTGTTAGTATGACAGCCCCAAAGAGATGACACACAACACACCACCTGTCTACTTACATCTGCGAATGTATTCAGCAAGGTCCCCATACTGTGTGTGACAAAGTGCATTCATTCAACATATCAGCATCATTTTCCTCTCTCATCATCATTCCAATTGTAGATAATACATATGAAGGAAGGCTATCTGTGTCCTTATGTATGAGCCTAAATTTCTCTACTGTGCTCAGTATGTGAGACACGTTAAAAGAAATAGTAAGATTCTTGATTTATTATTGAATGTGGGCTCTTGTAACCTTATGAGTAACCTCCTACATATTACACAATGCCTCTCTTGCTGTATTTTGTCACTACAGCTGTATGAGCACTTATATTAGAGATGAAATGGATATCAAGCCTAATCTTGTTATCTGGCCTGATACTCAATAGTAGTTCACTATCAGACAGACACTCAATTTCCAACAAAACTTTCATAAAACTGACTAATTTACGTGTAAGGTACTCAAAATACCAATCAAATCACAATGTTTTCAAATTAAAACCATTTATTATTTATTTCAAGAAAATAAACAAACAAACAAATTATTACTCTTAACTGAATTTGATACAACTTACAGTAAATGCACACCAATTTCTCTGCATTAAGAGGTAATGAACTATTTTATTTGTTATCGTAAACAAGACCAGCTTCGGGGAAAAGTCTTTCGCTATATACACTGCCGTAAGGTGCTGAAAGATAAATTCTGGCGAACTAGGATCTAGAGAGGGCTCCGTAGTAAGAACTCATGTTCCAGCTGGAACTCTGGAAACAATCAATGAGCTATGAAACTCAGGAAGCATTATTATGCTAACAGGTCCAAATATTAGAAGTTACAGAAACTGTTTGAGCATCTGGAATGTTTCTTTTGACTTTTTTTATAATTTCTGTCTTAGACGTCAGGAACATTTTTTTTTTTTTGGGAATGTATATACATCTTGGCATTTTATAGAATGGTAAATCTCGTCCATTCTACAACAGATAATGGCTCATTCTTTGGTGCAATCTTTCTGTAGTGAACTAATGATATTTGACTTTTGCATCATTTACAATCCATAGCAATTTCCTTTCAAATGTTCTGGCATAGTCAATTGCTTTTCAGCTGATTTTGAAGACAGACTTGCACTGAGGATGCTAAAGACATTGTAAGCACAGCTGTGGCTTTATTAATGCTTGTAATTTACCTGGATATTTTGTTTTCAAATGATTTTTTTCAAAGTTGAAGGACCTGTTAAACACAAAGAAATATTTCATTGGGTTTAAGGTAGTTTAGATATTTTCTATCATTATAAACAGCCTTTTATAACTATGTTTCATAAAAAAAATCTGCACATCCCTGGATTAAGCATGGTGTTTGATAAATAAGTACCTATTAAATGATATTAACTATCATGTCTATGGTCAAACACCCTGTGGATTGGTGTAATAAAATAATTTAAAAAAAAAGAATAAAATACAGGAAATTTATTTGCAGTTGCAAATATGAACTACTTTCAGCCGTATATTAGAATGACGGCAATGGAATCCGGATTTCCTGCTTTAAGCAACCTGTTGCCTTAACAGCTTTGGCTGTCTGGGCACGTATCATGGCCAGACCCAAACTTCCACATGTCACTGCCCTTGTGTTATAACCTGCACCTGTAAGTTATATATATTCCCACTCAGGAAGGACATATTTATTGGGGGTCGAGGCCATGGTCTCGATGAATAAATACGAAAGACCAGTTCCTATGTTATTAAGAAGTATGATGCAATCTTCTTTTCCTTCTTCATTTCATAGAGTGGGGTTACAAGCAGTTCCATCTTCGTTGACATCATCTGATATAAAAGAGGCCAAAATACTAAATTCCGTCTTCTGAAATTTCTTTGCAAAAGAATATCACGATGCAGTCCTCCATACAACCATTGAACACAATAGGAAATGACAGATATGGAAATAAAGTGTGTGCTTAATTGAAAAGGGCTCAAATCACCCAACGATAGATCATATAACATGATCAGGTGCAGTGCATTACAGTCCATATTGAAAATATTAAGGGACTTCCCTTTCTATAGACTGGTGTATAAGCAAAAAAGAGGGCGAGTGCATGATGCATTTTGCTGGATTCCACTCTGTTCCACACGACATGCCAACTGTCAGCAATTAGTCCTATGGACCACTGTCGTGTAGGTTACGATACATATTTTGCGCTTGCTTATGACGACTTTGGAGTACAAACTAATGTTTCGTAGATACCAACAATAGTTTCTGCAAGCTTAGAGCATGTGAAACCAACCTTCTTATTGTTTCTTAGAGATCCATAAAGCTGCACTAATTGACCTCATGTTAACTCCAAGTTTCTTGATTTCCAGAAAGTCTCCCACACAGTTCCTATCTATAGCCTAGTAAACAAATTAGGCATGTATAATATATCAGAACAGTTACACAACTGAACTGAAGACTTTATAATCATTAGTTGATATTGGCGGATATCCTGGAGAGTGTTGCGATTATTTTGGTGATGATATGTTTTCGGTAATAGTTAGATCTGTGAGTTGTGATCTGTTGGTATCTGGAGTTTTATGCCTTTTGTCCAGCTTCATGCCCTTGGTTGGGGGTCCAGATTGGTGTCTGGCATAGCCGGCAAAAAGTTACCCTGTGGGACGTTGGCAGAGCACCAGCAGCCAATGGGAGATGACCAAGACATGAGGGAGTTGATGGGACAACATTTTAGGCAGTGTCCATCCAGTCAGGCGCATGCTGGCTGGTGGGACATTGGCAGAGTTCTGGCAGCTGCAGGGAGACCAGTGCTTTCACCAGTGGGGGCCATCGGATGTGATGGTGCCGACAGGCTTGGCCAGGAAATGACGTCCTAGGTGGTGTTCAAATGGTGTTTAGGTTGGAGCCCAGTTGGCGTCCTAGGCTGCACTGAGTCAATGTCTGGTGGGAATCTTAGGCTGTGTTGAAATTGCTGCTGGTGAACACTACCGACAGATGACCTGCAAGTGCAGCCAGCATTGAGACTGAAGTGTGAGTGACTGCTATCAGCTAGTGGCTGTGCAGCATCTTGAATAATACAGGAGAAGGATTTGTCATATGACAAGCAGAAGCAACATAGTCCCTGCTCCCAGCTCTGCAGTTATGAAAGTGTGCACTGCTGATGCCTCCAGTGAAGCCCACTGGAGACTGGCATGTACACAGAGAAACACGTTGCTGCTGTTGTCTGGCATGTATATATAGGGATGTGGTGGTGTCATCTGGTGTGTACAAAGACCAGTGGGTTGCTGTTGCTGTCCACCAATGTTCATCAGCACACAGTGTGTTTGGCAAGCATTAGGATTGCCATGTGCATGTTATCTGAAAACTACCTTGAGCAGTTAAACAGAGAACCGACTCATGGTGATAACATATCAGACCTTCTGGTGACAAACAGACCCGAACTATTTGAAACAGTTAACGCAGAACAGGGAATCAGCGATCATAAAGCGGTTACTGCATCGATGATTACAGCCGTAAATAGAAATATTAAAAAAGGTAGGAAGATTTTTCTGTTTAGCAAAAGTGACAAAAAGCAGATTTCAGACTACCTGACGTCTCAACACAAAAGTTTTGTCTCAAGTACATATAGTGTTGAGGATCAGTGGACAAAGTTCAAAACCATCGTACAATATGTGTTAGATGAGTATGTGCCAAGCAAGATCGTAAGAGATGGAAAAGAGCCACCATGGTACAACAACCGAGTTAGAAAACTGCTGCGGAAGCAAAGGGAACTTCACAGCAAACATAAACATAGCCAAAGCCTTGCAAACAAACAAAAATTATGCGAAGCGAAATGTAGTGTGAGGAGGGCTATGTGAGAGGCGTTCAATGAATTCGAAAGTAAAGTTCTATGTACTGACTTGGCAGAAAATCCTGAGAAATTTTGGTCTTATGCCAAAGCATTAGGTGGATCAAAACAAAATGTCCTGACACACTGTGACCAAAATGGTACTGAAACAGAGGATGACAGACTAAAGGCCGGACGTACTAATGAATTTTTCTAAAGCTGTTTCACAGAGGAAGACTGCACTGTAGTTCCTTCTCTAGATTGTCGCACAGATGACAAAATGGTAGATATCTAAATAGACGACAGAGGGATAGAGAAACAATTAAAATCGCTCAAAAGAGGAAAGGCCGCTGGACCTGATGGGATACCAGTTTGATTTTACACAGAGTACGAGAAGGAACTTGCCCCCCTTCTTGCAGCGGGGTACCGTAGGTCTCTAGAAGAGGGTAGCGTTCCAATGGATTGGAAAAGGGCACAGGTCATCCCCGTTTTCAAGAATGGACGTCGAACAGATGTGCAGAACTATAGACCTATATCTTTAACGTCAATCAGTTGTAGAATTTTGGAACACGTATTATGTTGGAGTATAATGGCTTTTCTGGAGACTAGAAATCTACTCTGTAGGAATCAGCATGGGTTTCGAAAAAGACGGTCTTGTGAAACCGAGCTTGCGCTACTCGTCCATGGGACTCAGAAGGCCATAGACATGGGTTCGCAGGTAGATGCCGTGTTTCTTGACTTCTGCAAGGCATTCAATACAGTTCCCCACAGTCGTTTAATGAACAAAGTAAGAGCATATGGACTATCAGACCAATTGTGTGATTGGATTGAAGAGTTCCTAGATAACAGAACACAGCATGTCATTCTCAATGGAGAGAAGCCTTCCGAAGTAAGAGTGATTTCAGGTGTGCCGCAGGGGAGTGTCGTAGGACCGTCGCTATTCACAATATACATAAATGACCTTGTGGATGACATCGGAAGTTCACTGAGGCTTTTTGCGGATGATGCTGTTGTATATCAAGAGGTTGTAACAATGGAAAATTGTACTGAAATGCAGGAGGATCTGCAGCGAATTGATGCATGGTGCAGGGAATGGCAATTGAATCTCAATGTGGACAAGTGTAATGTGCTGCGAATACACAGAAAGAAAGATCCCTTATCATTTAGCTACAATATAACAGGTCAGCAACTGGAAGCAGTTAATTCCATAAATTATTTGGTAGTAGGCATTAGGAGTGATTTAAAATGGAATGATCATATAAAGTTGATTGTCGGTAAAGCAGATGCCAGACAGATTCATTGGAAGAATCCTAAGGAAATGCAATCCGGAAACAAAGGAAGTAGGTTACAGTACGTTTGTTCGCCCACTGCTTGAATACTGCTCAAGCAGTGTGGGATCCGTACCAGATAGGGTTGATAGAAGAGAGAGAGAAGATCCAACGGAGAGCAGTGCACTTCGTTACAGGATCATTTAGTAATCGCGAAAGCATTATGGAGATGATAGAGAACTCCAGTGGAAGACTCTGCAGGAGAGATGCTCAGTAGCTCGGTACGGCCTTTTGCTGAAGTTTCGAGAACATACCTTCACCGAGGAGTCACAAAGTACGTTGCCCCCTCCTACGTACATCTTGCAAAGAGACCATGAGGATAAAATCAGAGAGATTAGAGCCCAAACAGAGGCATACTGACAATCCTCCTTTCCACGAACAATACGAGACTGGAATAGAAGGGAGAACCGATAGAGGTACTCAAAGTACCCTCTGCCACACACCATCAGGTGGCTTGCGGAGTATGGAGGTAGATGTCAATGTAGATGCAGGCTGGTTTCGGCTGGATGATGCCTGGAGTACGGCTACCTCTTGTCTGCAAATGTATGTACTGGTGGCAGTAATAGCTTTGTGACTGGCCTAGCCACAATACTCCTTCCACTCATTAAAGAGATGGCAGAGCCATTAACGTACTGATGGGCTCGGCCAGCGTGGAAGAGGCGGTTGGGCAGTGGCGAGCCACTGGCAGCCGTTGGGAGACAATTGCAACAGTTGGTGTTGTCATGACACCAAAGGATCAGTCAAAGACACGAACGAGAAGGTCTGGTAGGCAAAACAGGGCCCTGAGCAATACGTGTGCATGGTATGCACCAAATGAGAATGGGTCCGTGACACCAACATGCTGGAGAAAATATGCCATTCGAAGCATCAGTGCAAGTGCAATAGAAGGAAGAATCAGATTGAGAACAGACATAAATAGGCAACAAAAAACGAGCGAAACTCTATTGCACAGATGAGGCACCAGAAAGGAATATGAAGCCATGCCTGGAAAGCAGAGTCAGATAAGGCAAGACTCCATGCTGACTGAAGAAATGCCCACGCTGTAGGCGAAAGGGGCTGTGCCAGTAGCAAATGTGTGCATTGTGTAGGCACAAAAACTGAAGTCTACAGATCCATCCAGAATTTGGATGCAGACTTGGTAAGGGGCCATGCTGATGGTGGAAGAGTGAACCGCACCGTCAAAAGAGTGAGGCATCCTGGTGTGGGAACAGAAGGCCATGCCAGTTACAAACAGGGCAGCCACAGAACCAGCCGCAAGAGTAGCAATTCCAAACGCAAAGAATTGTGATCCCATCGTCCTAGTATGGAGGCAGGGGCAGGACCATGCATGATAATGTGAGAAATGGCAACCACGAAGCATGGTGTGGAATGTGCCACCGTTGGTGCAGCTGGATGCAGGTTGGCCAGTGGGAAATTGGCAGAGCACCGGTGCCGGATGGGAAGACCAGGGCTCAAACCAATGGCAGCTGCCAGAGATGTGATGCTGGCAACGGGCTTGGCCAGGACTACAATGTCCAGAGACGATGCTGTGGCAGCCTTGTCCAGACAGCACATGGTGACAGTTGCATCCTGAGTGGACAGAGCCATGTGACAGCCCTAGAAACGCCAACAGAAACCTCATTATCTTTCCAGTGCATTGAGCCACTCTTGGAAGGAAGTCTGGCCACAGATGCAGGCTTCTGGTCAGAAGTTTGAGAAACATCAGTTGGGTCAGTAGCAGGCGGCCGGCACACCAGACAGTGGCAACAGACAAGGCAAGTTACAGAGGTTGGTTGGTCAGCTTAATGATTAAGGAAACCAAACTACGAAGTCATCAGCCCTCCCACCTCAAACAGGCAAGTAGTCTAATCTATACAACAAAGAATGACCTAGTGCGTTAAAAAAATGGAAAGAAAACGCCAAGGTCTACCAGAGGTCAACAACGCCTAGAGAAAGGAACAAAGGAGAAGGCTGGGAAGGAAGAAAGACAGACAAGGTCAGGGAGCAGCAGGAGGTCCCCAAAGGAAGAAAGTGCAATGTGGGACATAACCAACCACCCCCATTTACCAGAGGCACCCCACCGAGCAACACCCAGAAAAGACTAGTGATGTGGACAGGTTGAGAGGAGGACAGGAAATGAGGGCTGGGTCAGACCACCAAACCCAAGCAGCCACTGCCCATTCGGGGCAGAGGAGGCAACAAGGCTCCTGCCAACCCCTCAAGGGGCTGAAAACACTGAGGTTCCCTCCCTTAGAGAGAGAGAGAGAGAGAGAGAGAGAGAGAGAGAGTCATAACAATCTGCTCCAAAAATAAATCATAAAACCAGGCAAGCTGTTGAATCATCATCCTCGAGGGGTAGCAAGTCAGGAATATTATTTAGTCTGTCACAGGATAGCTAGGTTAGAACAGTCCAGCAAAATGTGGACCACTGTCAAATGGGGACCACAATGAAAGAGTAGACCATGACTGTCAAGTATGGCCAATGTTGTGCTGGTTAACCACTTGGAGGACCTCCACAAATTCAGTCTGCTTTATCACTTGTAGTTTGACAAAGTCAGAGAATGCCATTCTGCATTCCAAGTTCTTAGAACTCGATGGACTAATACCAATCATAGGTCGAGTTCTGATATGCCAATCTCAAGAGGTGGCTAGCCAGCAGCCTATTTACATCGCCTACCAGTGAGTTCATTACCCGTGATTCCAACATGACAGGGTTCCAGATAAAATCCAAGGAATGTCCACTTTGTTTTAGGACAAAAAGAGAATTCTGAACAGTTGGGACCAAGGGATGATGAGGGTAACAATCGCTCAAAGAGTCGATATAGATGAGAAAGGACCCACTGGTGCACGAGCAGATATGCTCAACAGCACCAGAGATGACTACAACTTCACAGTGTAAACACTGCAGCCATCCAAAAAGGAGCTGAGTTTATTACAACCTGCATGAACATAAGCGATGCCAGCAAAGCTGCACATTGATCCATTAGTATTCACTATTTATGAACCCCAAAACGCATCGAAAATGGAGAAGAATTGGTGACGAAAGGCCTCAGTCTGAGCCGTGCCTTTCAGATCTTGTAATAGGTCAAGACAGAGCTGTGGACAGGGACGCCCCATGGTGGTGCACGTGAGAGGGCCTGGAGAAGAGTGGTAGAGGTGAAAGCTGGAGTTCTGAAAAATTACCAGAAGTGGATGGTGATTGTAACCCCAGACCTGGCCACTAATGCGGGAGGTGGAGCTCCGTATCGTTCTAGTCAACAGCTGTGCCAACAACTGGTGTGTTGTGGCTTGGTTGGGCCACCTTGTCACCAACTTATGTGTGTTTTGACCTTACATGGTGTGGCAAGGATAACAAAGAAGTTTGCTTCCGGGATACAATGAAAGGAACGCATTAGTAGGCAAACACATGAATGAACAGTTTACAGTTTTGATATGAAACAGAAAGTATTGGTCACTTCTGGGTGTATGATCAGTCTCTCAACTGGTGTCCATCTCAATATCCTAGATTGTGTCTGGGTTGGTCTCCCCTCAGTTGGTTGCTGACTGGCCAGTGGAACATCAGCAGAACGCCAAAAGTCAGCAGGAGCCCTATGTTCAAATCAATGGTGGCCACTGGGATGTGAGGGTACCAATAGGTGTAGCCAGATGACAACATTGTATGTTTCCTGAAAGTTTGGCCATACCTTTTTGTAACACCCTGTATATCAATGGAAACTTTAAAGAGACCACATTTTTGTGGATTCAGCTACAAGTATATTTAGCACAGGTGTTTGTTTTGCTATGTATTTACTATTAGGAATGTGGTTTATTTGATGCCACCCAAAAACCCCTAATTCCCACAGTTATCCCATAGGAGTAACATATATTTTGCAGTAATTGGATTATAGTTTACATGACTTACTTTGTGTCATCTTAGTTGCCAGTTTGTAAGCTCTGTTTACAGTGTGTATCACAATCAGTAGCGAAAACTGAGATGAGTGAAAGTGTACAAAGGAAAGGGCGGAGGGGTGCACCAAATAATAAATCACTTTTTGTAAAAGATATTCTCTAGCTGGCCCTGTCTCCACATCACCAAGCTGAGATGTATTTGTCATCTCATGAAATACCAGTTATTCCTACGAGTAATTAGTAAAAGTTTGTTAGTAAAGCACTATGGTTCTCTAAATAAAGCTTGACATCGGGGAGAGCCCTGTGTCTTAATGATTTCTCTAATTCACTGTAGGACTTTACCAGTACAGTTCTACTTCTTACAGTACAAGAATATCCCTTTGTCCCTATAAAAACAAATATTGCACTTTAAACAACAAAACTGTAAATATTAGAAATAAGGATAATAGTATATTAAACCCCTCAAGAATAAAATGAGTTTCTGAAAGGGCAGAAAAAGTAAAGAGGTAAGAATATGCAGAATTTGCTCTTTACACAGTAAAGGAATAATTTATCAAAAAATCATAAAGCTAAAAAGTGCCAATGGCCTGACAACACACAAATCTGATTACACTATACGGTCAAAGACACAGCTATTGCAGAAACTAAATCAGGAACAATGTAGCGACTTATGCAGTCAGGCGTCTCGCAAAGAGTCAAAAAACACACACACAATCCGGACCAAATATACCTGTCGTTTGGATTTAACAGTTCCACAACTAGCAACATCCAAATCGGAACGCTGACCGAAAAAATGTTATGCAGAATACTAGTGAGACTTTTCTTCAGACTACTTTACCATAACCCATGTTTAACAGGAACTTTACTCAGTAATAGAGCTGACGATGTATACTTACTAATGCTGAACACGAACCAGTGACGTGAATATTTCTAACTGGAACTGCTACTTGCTGCGCCTGAAAATGCGAAACTAGCTGTGAAGTTAAACTTCGCATTCAAATACGTAAAACAACTCATGATCTCAATGTCGTCTTGTATATCATAATTTGCAGAACAAAGAGCAGAATATATTAAATCTGTGGTCATCTACGACCAACTCACTCATTTGATATCTGACCTTGGAAATTATCTTCGCCACAACCGGTCTCAGCAACGCCATTTTACAGCAGAAGAGCTTCTGCGCCCTCTTTATAACATTTACAAAATAATTCGCAAGGGTTTTGTTTCAGAGAGGTAGCTAGTCAATATATTCTCTTATCGGAGTATCCAATCAAGCTTCTTTACAGGCCCGGTTATTCTCGTAGATACAGGAATTTATTTTAATTGTTCATGAGAGCATTAGCCAATTCTCGGTGTAGTCCAAATAGTATTTGTAAAGTAGAATTTAATTGACTCTGGAGAGAGTGACCATGGTGCATTGCTTCGCTTTGTTACGTCAGTAACTCGGAGAGAGATGTCGGCGTGTAGGTGGCAGTGGTAGTGTGTGTGGTTATTGATTTAATTTTGTTATTTTGCCTCACTAAATTCCCTACTTAAATACTTAATAAACATAAAAATGGCAAACCCATGTGCTACGGCGAAGGAATTCATCGTTGGTGGAAAATATCGGTTAGTGCGAAAAATCGGTAGTGGTTCGTTTGGTGACATTTATCTGGGCATCAACATTACAAATGGCGAGGTAAAGTCAGTTATTTTCTGCTAGAAACTACGCAAATTGAGCTGAAGCTCTGTCAGTGCGTTTGTGAAGTAAAACTAGAACAGACTTAGTATTTGTAAAGATCTTCATTCGAAGGTCTGTAAGTTACTGGCAGCCATCATCAGAGGCTTCACTTATAGATGAAAGAACAACATATGATTCAGAATAAGTGTTTAGCGTAATGTCACAAAACTAGTAATCCATACATTGTGCATACTGTATGTAGGTAGTTGTCTTAAAAGCCATTATATATTGATGCTTGTTGTTAATTGCTTTAACCTCGTTTGTAGGAAGTGGCCGTAAAATTGGAAAACGTCAGGGCCAGACATCCGCAGTTGCTGTACGAAAGCAAATTATACAAGGTCCTGAACGGTGGCGTCGGAATACCACATATACGGTACGTTATAGAGCGTAATTTTACAGTACTTCAGTGTATTTAATCAAATTTATAGTTTCTCAGGTATGACAATTTTTCTCATATACCGTTAGTTAAATTCTGTCGAAGTCTGCGAAACGATTGACTCGCCACGTTAACTTAAGAAGGAGCGTGTGTGTTGGTAGGTCGCTTTTAAGCACTGTTAATGACATGAAATTTAAGTGGAGTATGAGAAGATAGTAGGCAGTTTGGAAGTTGATGAGGGTAAGATACTTGGATAAGTGCCCCGATTAAAATTTGATTAGTTTAAAATGTTTAATTAGATCTAAATAGGAAACTCAAAATGGGATATTGAATCGCACTTTCATGGTTTCTGCATAAGCTCTCTAAAATTTGTAGAGATTACATGTTTCATATTTATAGTGCTTAATTTTTTTATTGTTAAAGTATAATGCTAAGAGAATGTTTACAAAAGTAATTATACAGTTTTCCCTTGGATATTATTAGACACGGATCCTATCACATTGAGAAAGCATTGAAAAGTTGTGAACTCCTTCACATGTCAGAAATAAACTCTTACCTACCCTGAGTTGTAAATATATGTATAATTTTATAAATCACACACATTGAAAATGAATTATTTTTTATTATTTAAATCAATATTTACTTTGTCGACAAAGGATGTCCCCTAGTCACGTAGGAAATTTTGTGCAGTGGAGTAGTTTGAACACAGTGAAAGAGTGAAACTTAAGTTGTTTAATACGTTTTAGTGAGATACTGTTATTAATTCTGTATGGGGAAAATGCTTTATCTGCGGCAATTACTTAGAAAAGCGTAGCCTATATTACTCTCCCTCAGTAAATGCTGTCATTTGTAGAAGGCACTTAAATTTATAATGCAACTATTTACATTACTTGCATAATTGTCGAATTTGCTGCACAGAATTGTAATGATTCTGCCAATCTCAGTATTCATAAAAATTGTACAGAAGTTTGATATCAAGACTTTGTTTACATGTAGTTGGTTCAAGCTGTTGTTTATTTGCGAGTTGCTTGATCTCTCAATTTCGTTATTGAAGAGTGTGATTCCACAGTTGAAGTGTAGCATTTGTATTTGTGTAAATCCAAGATTAAAATCACCATCTGCCTGCAATGGTATAGGTTTCCTGTAGTTTGTCAGTTGAGGCTATTACTGGGATGCTCTCTTTTAATAACCTCAGTCATAAATGACCTCATCGTCAAAGTAATTTTACACTGTGCCCAACTACTCACCTTTCTCCATTTGTCATTTTAACAGTGTGGCTGCTTACTGGCATCAGTACTTTTCTGTACTACATTTGTTTCATTTTGTTTACTATGAAGCTTCATTGATGAATCCAATAAGATGCTTTCTACGTAGTCTTACTAAATAACCACTTAACAGACCCCAGTATTTTATATATAGTGCGTATTACCAAAAGATTCTTGCATTTATATGACAAGAGAGAAACAAAAGCCTTGTGAATTTATGTATTACACAGTGCTTTTGAGGTATCATAAGGAGTATATTTTCTATTTTTTGTGCCATTGTTATTCTGTTATGAAGGAATTAAAATGTTTCACATAAATTGGTACATTATGGGAAATATGAAATGTGCTGTATAAATATGAATGCTTCCACATCAGTCTTCATTTCTTTAAAATTATTCTGTTTGTGCTGTCTGATAATACAATATACTAGATTAAAGATATAACTGTGTTGTGGTGGCTTTCCTTGGGGTGTAGAAGAGTTCTGTCGTATGTGCATACTTACATATGTAGTCAATATTCTTAAATTTTCACTGAGTCTAATAGTGTCATATTTGTTATAGGGCAGAGGGAGGGACATAACTAGTCATGGAAACAACCATGTAATAAGACTTCTTTTTTTATAGTTGGAAAAATTATTCCTATTAATGAACCTGAACTGCCTGTAGTCTTTTGTCACAGTTATGTTCATTCTCATTAATGCCTCGTAGTAAAAATTTTATACATGAAAACTTTGAATTTCTACCAGAAAAGCAAAATTTATATTAGAAAATATTTGAAGTCACTAAACATTAGGCTGCCATCAACTCTAAGGTTATTTTGAAGTTTAATGTCTATTATGTATGGTCTTGTTGGAGCTGATATCTTTGCCATAGCGTTGCCTTCTGTGACCAGTGAACTTACTTCCTGAGCCAGTTTTAGGAGGAACTTACATCTAACACAGTATCAAAACTGTGAGGACTTTCCATTTTTTGCTTTAAAAAGTCATTGCCAGAGGGGAAAGAATCAATAAGTGACAGAAAAAAGTCCCAGGAACACCATGGAATCAAACCAAAGATGTTCGTATTTTTGATCTGGCACTATCTCACTGAGCCAGACGTTTGGTCAATGGTGGTAGTGTTCCTGTTTGTGCTTTTGAAATATGACTAATGTTAAATTTTACAAATCTTTATCACTTTGTGTGCATTGAGTGTAGACTAAAACATCATCAATGCCACTTTATATTTTCTTTGTTTGGAATGAAGCAGTGCCATTGTTCTTTGTAGAAACAACTCAAGAACATGAACATATAATTTTAAAAACCTACTGTACATCTAGTGCTCTATCCAACAAATCATTGATTTGTTGCCAGTGTGGCAGGCATAATTCATTGTTTGTTACCACATAACATTTTTGCTGTACTTGCTCACCCAGTCATCAGTCTCAGCAGCTCAGGTTGCTGTGTCCTCTGTAGCAGCAGAAAGCTTGTGGAAACATAGGCAGCAAAGGTTTCTTATTGAAGAAGGGTTGTTTAACATGATATCCCTCCAGATCTAAATCCATTCTCTTTTTATAGATACAGCAACTGTGCTTAACTATAATTGTCCACTTCACATGTGCTTCCAAGTGGACTCTGGCAGTGTTCAAGACAAGTACAGATTTGGAAGAAATGTTTTCAAATAGCTGATAAACTGTTTTAGTAATTTTTCCGTGGTTTGCCATAAAGGTATTTAACATTAATGCTATAAAGATTCATTCCTTAGAACATGCCCCCTCCCCAAAATAAATAAATGCATTCTTGTCCAGGTGAGCTTGTTTTAAATCTCTCATAGCCCAATTTCTTACATGTTTATCTCTGACCTTTCATCCAAGATGGCCTGAAGTGAAAGATAAAATATAAATTCACATTTCTAGGAAATTATCTGTTTGATAGTTCACATTCATCTACTTGTGAATAATTACCCACCACAGTTAGACCATTGCCATTTTAACACATCTGATGTTGAAGCATTTAATAAATTTCTGTAGCACTGGTAGGTAATCAGATAATTAATGAAACAGTGTGTTTTGTTCAGTTCTTAAATGATGACATTCAACAGACTAGTGATGAACAGACATAGTCAATGATATCTTTTTCCACCCATTCTGGTTCCGGGTCAACAGAAACCTCCGATCTTACTCGTCGGCTTTGACCCGTGACGTAAGCGTGTTGTGGTGTGTGACGTCATTACGGCGCGGAGTTTGGTTTGTGATTGTGGCGTGTTTGTAGATGTCGTGTTGGTGTTTGTTGTGCCCTCTGGTGGTGTGTTCATGGTTTTCGTTTGTTTGGTGTGTTGGGGCCAGTTTGCTGTTGCTCAGTGGTGAGTGCTGTGTTCGTGGTTTTGAAGCGGAATTTGTATTAGTGAGTTAACGGTTTTGTGTGATGGTTAATGTAATGATAATTGCTGTACATCGGGTGAGTTTGTTATTGAGTGTATTCGGTTGTGGTTTTTTGTTCAGGAATGGATATGAAAGACCGCATGAATAGTGCTCGGTTGAGGGCGATGATGGGCGAGACACCGTTAGAGCTGATCAAATTTCTACAGCTATGTTTGTTTGCTATGGTTTGTGGTGTTTTTTGATTTTTGTATTGGTGGATGGGATCGGGAGATTCTGTTGAGCTATATAGGTCAAGGGAAGTGTTCGATCCTAATTTATGGGATCGGGAGCTGTTGTAGATGTATGTAGGTTTAAGGGAAGTGTTTGTTTGCTATGGTTTGTGGTGTTTTTTGAGTTTTGTATTGGGGGATGTGATCGGGAGGTTCTGTTGAGCTATATAGGTCAAGGGAAGTGTTCGATCCCAATTTATGGGATCGGGAGTTACTGTAGATCTATATAGGTCAAGGGAAGTGTTTGATTCCGGATAAGAATGTGTTTTTTGGTATTTGGTCAGTTTTGTGATGTCGATTTTTTTCGTCGTTTTGCGTGGTTTTGTATGGCGGTCGGTGGTTACATTTGTGTATATTTAGTTTCTCCCCACCCAAAAACCCCCAATTTCCCACGCTTGTCCGTTAGTCATTAGGCTTTTTGTGAAACCTGTGTATTTCAGTGTTTATGATACGTATGCGATGTTTTTATATCCGCCATATTGGAATTGTCGTTTATGGTCGTTTCCGCCATATTTGTGACGTCATGGGTCAAAGCCGACGGGTAAGATCGGACGCTTCTGTATTTCCCTGGTTCCTCTACTACTCAGGCTTATAGAGATAACTAGAGCTGCATGATCATTGCCCAAGTGATACAAACTAGAGTAAATAAAACAGTAGTTGCATGGCACTTACTTGCGTATTTTAAACACTTCACTGGTTGCACTCAAACGAGGAGGCCTCGAGAGTGAAGTTTTGCTGATTTGAGTGTGCTGATATTCTCTGCATAAGGGTCTGTTCACGCTGTGTGAGAAATGCAGTTAGGCAGCAACTTCAACGTGAAGCCTCAAAATGGCACACTATCACATTCCAAATGATAGTCATCAATAAAGTTTTCATTTCGTACTAACGAATAAATATAGTTTGAAGTTGCTCATCGTTTGTTATGAGATCAGAAAAGTGTGGTTTATTAAGGATAAGGTGAATAGGAAGTTTGAAGGGAATTCAGAAGATTGCATTCTAATTAAGTTGTTGGGTCATTGGGGTCATAAAATGAAATGAGTGTTACAGATTCTTGTGGTGAAGAATTAGAAATATTTAAATCTGTAGATGACCCATTGCTCTCTTTGTCATACAGAAAAAGTTCAGTTAAAATTGATTTAAGACTTACTGATTGTGCTCTCTCTACCATCAGCAGCATTATGATCTCAGTTGGATAGTTCACTAAAGTTCTTTGCCAACAACAAGGGAAAGCAAATTCTCAACTTGCAAAGTAACAAGTACCCTTGAAAATAATATTTTGTCATTTTGATAAGATTTTCATTCGATTTCCATTGTTATTTGCGAAACTTGTCACACAGTGTTCAGCAGTTGCATTGAAATATTACTTATTGTGAAAGAGCAGATTTTTGTTGAATTTTTATGTGCATGTCTAGAGTGTGATAGTTTTACTTAAGACGTGTTTCATATCCATAAGTGACATAAAACTATAAATATAGGCACATTAAACCTGCCACACAATAATAACTCATGCTGAAAGTTTTTCAGCAGACCATATCTAATAATTTCCAATGATCAGTAGTATGTTTGCACCAATGGAAATGGAGCACTGGGTATCACAGAGACATGGTGTTTGCACATGCAACAAGACAGTGCTATTAGCAGGGCACATTAAACCAACCAAGAACCATCTATGTTAACAGATACTTGGATCATGAAGGAAAAGACTGCTTCAGTTCTATGATAAATATTTATGATCCAGCTAGTTTTGCAGCATTAGAGCCACATCTTTAGGGATAAATATGTCTCCTGGTATCTGGATGCCACTTTTGCAAAATGTCAGTTATGTGGAGGCTTCATCCTCCAAATTTATTGTATTTGGCTGTTTGTGGTTTCATGTAGTCCTTGTGACAGATCTGCAGCTAAAAATGACCAGAGCGAATAAATTTTTTGGCACCAAATGGCGACAGTGTTGAAATTGAAACAGGTCTGACATTGGCACTCCCCTGTTCTAATGCATATAAACATGTTGCTAACCCTTATGCCCCTCTCACAGTACAGTGATAACAAAGAAACTGCAAGAACACCATGTGGCAACAGGGGTTATTGGCCACACATTGACATAAATAACTCAAAATCCTTATGCTGCATTTGGGAATTATTATTTATTCAAATATGAACATAAAGTGAAAGATAGGGTGAAATATACAGAGATTAAACATCTTTGCATGTTTTTCTTGAATACCTTGAAAACTACCCCCTCCAGCAAAAACATGTTTGCAGTACAGAATTTAACAACATTAAATTTACTGCAAAAAATGTCCTATTCATTTTTTTCTCTAGTCCTAATAGTTTGAACAAAGAGAGCACAAAAATATTGAAAATTGTGTGATGCACTTGTGCTGTATCTTAGGTAGTTTTTATAGTATAGGTCAGTTTCAGGGTGCTTCGTAACTTGGTAGACAAGTGTCCTCTATGAAACTGTTCATCTTGATTCCTGCTACATTGTATAATACATCAAATAAATAACAATGTATCTTTAACATGTTGGACCCGAAGTCATTCAGAGTAGGGCATATATCCATATAAAGATTTTTTTGTTACTATAACCCTTCAAAGCATGTACCTTTCCCCTCACCGATTCATCATGTATAGGTGCAGTATCCTGCCATCTGACAGACATCTGAACTCCTCTCCAATTCCTGAGAGTGTCCATCACATTATAACAACAGTTTTGATTTAGAGTTTCGCTTCATACACACCATTAAGAACTAATGAAGGCACTATAATTCTCTTGATAGTGGTGCAAGTTTTACTCCACCACCCCACCCCCACCTTCATGGTGGTAGCAGTAATTAGTGTGAAAATTAACAGCTTAAAAATCCTTATTGCCACTGCTGAACTGAATTAATACTCAATGTCTGTAGTATGTATATCAGTTTGAGTGCCAGGTTTGCAGTCCATTGGCACTGTGATTTTCCCAGAAGTTCTATTAGTGACCATAGAAGTGTTCCGTCTCCCATTTATAGTTTGATGTAGACGTCTGCAGACAAAGCTATATTGTGATCAAATAATTTGAAGTTGCATTTTGTTGATATGCATTTGTATTAACATGTAACTGAAATATTGTTTGTGTGCAAAGACATACTGTCTTGCAGGGATATACCCGGAGAGAGGGGGGGGGGTAGGTGTAGTGCCCCTCAACTCAGTCCTGAAAATTAGTCATAAACTTACTTTTTACCTTGCTTGGCCACACAGGCCAGTGTCTCTTCAGTATCTGTTAGAAGAAAGACAGAACATTTAGTGGATATCGACTAATAACCCTTTGTAGTAAAAAGTGAACACCATTTCTCTATACACCACAAAACTAGAGGGAATTATGCCACTCAATTCACTCATATCTAGTATACGCTCATGCTGTCTTAAGATAGTTTTCAATCATCAGGGTATTTAACATACACGATTTAAAATGATGTGCAAAAACTTGTACAATAGCTGTCAGGTTGCTTTTTGGGAGACGTGTTCATCAGGCCTCAATAACACCGGTTTGTTTTGGAAAACTTTAGCACTCCTTAGATGGTCAGTGCTATAGAACCATACATCCCTAGATGCAATAAGTAAGCATTTGGATGCTGCTGATGTAGTACTTGGGCTGCTTATCATTTGAAGAAAAAAATGAAAAAAAATTGACCTGTAGAAAGATGCATATGGAAAGTTAAGGTTGAGTGAAGAAGACATTCACCACACCCTTGTGTGTGTTTACACTTTCGTTTAAAAGTCGTTTGTCATATACTCATTCACTTGACACGCCGTACATCTGGTAAAGTATTCTATGTTTCTACAATGAACGCTTTTTGATTTTTTTCCACTCCTCTGTACTCAGAACGCCAAAAAAAGCAAAATATAACGTTTAAAAATCAAAATGAAGCTCGTTAGCAGA
This sequence comes from Schistocerca cancellata, assembly GCF_023864275.1. Classification (NCBI taxonomy): domain Eukaryota; kingdom Metazoa; phylum Arthropoda; class Insecta; order Orthoptera; family Acrididae; genus Schistocerca; species Schistocerca cancellata. The sequence continues at coordinate 742,674,238 of NC_064628.1, read as the reverse complement.
GCTCATTGTCTGTACTTGAGGCAGTCTCGTGAGAGAGTTGGGAGGATATTGCACAATAAGGCCCAAAGGCGTCACAATATTTCATGTATTGCGCAATATATTTTTAAAGTTTGTGAACCTCTCAGTAATATTTCCCAACCTTTCAAGCCAAGCTGCGCATATTCCTTTCTATTGCGCAGCCGGAATAATGCTCACATTAGCTGGTTGGTAGTTTTGATGGCGGCCATTGTGTGTAGGAAGTAGCCTGTATAGGCGCGCGAAGGAGCTGGCGCGCCGTCAGCTGGCAGCCGCGTGCATTTCTGGCCGCCACCGCCGCGCCCCGCCCCGCTTTGTCGTCGCGCGGGGCACACGCGGCCTTTCTCCGCCGGCCTCGCCTCGCCGTGCCTGGTCGGGGCCACTAGGCGTCTCCGCCCCCGCCGCGCCAGTCCATTTATGCCCGTTACTCTTTAGCGTCAGCACTTTCGGATGCCTCCCTCTTCGCGTGTACACGCGTCATAAGCTTTTCGCAGAGGAAGTAGCGTAGGGTGTATATTACTCCACTTGGACAGTGAAATTAACTTTTAATATCACTTGGGACCTGAAATTTTATACACACACACACACACACACACACACACACACACACACACATTGCAAATAGATCGTACGGAGTGGCCCACTACGCTTTTTTTCATACTTAACAGAATTTGAAGCTCAGGTCCCAAACATCCGTTTGCTGGATAAGTACAGTGAGCTTTTCAAAAACTGGCAAGCACAACTACATTGACGATTACGAATCGATGTTAAGTATAAAAAAGTTTAGAAAGTCAACCTCATAGCTATGCCCATTTTCCTTCAAAACAAAAAGGCTCCTGTAATCGCAAGGTTGCCGTTTAGAGTCTATTTAGACGCTACCTTTTCATTTTTTTTCGTGTCCATGATCAAACGTCAGTATTAATAGACAAATATTGAATCATTTTCAATGTGACTCATTGGTAAAATCTACGAATCCAAAGGTCATGGGTTCGATCCCAGTTCAGTCCGAGTGATTTGTCACCAATCACTTTCTTCACCTCTAGCAATGTTTATTTAACGTGAAAAACTCGGGCGTCTACATTAAACTGTAGATTTCACTACATTTGACAACGTAGTTGGAGATCTGAGGCGGGCAACCTCCGTACGCCGTGCCTAATAAAGCACTGTCATGTTCGAACCAGCCTTCGGATGGCTGACAGCTTTACCTTAATTTTTAACGGGAATAAAATATCTTTAATTCCTAGACTCTTAAAGATCAATATTCACAATAAATTAAAATTTGGCACAAAAATGTGAAATGTCTTACGGTAAATAAAAAATATCAATAATACGGTTTTTAAATTCTTCTTATTGATTCGTAATATTATTTATTAATGAAAAAGTATGTTCTGTGAAGTTTCTCATTTTTGTAACAAATTTTAATGTATCGTTACTGCGCAAATTTTCATGGAAGTAGTGGTTTTAAAAATACTTTTATTAAAAATTTGTGGTCAAGTATTTGTTGATAAATGTCTCATTCTTATAACAAAGAATACAAATAGATAAAAAAGCTTCCAGCGAGAGCATAAAAAGAACCTTGCGATTACAATACACCAACGCCTTGCACGCATATACAGATGGCAGTTAAAACTTTCGAAACTTTGTATACTTTACACTGCTCATGAATCTTCAGTGTTATTTTAGTGTGTTTTTGAGAAGTGCACAGGCCATTATCTTAGTCTTAAAAGTATCAAAAAATCTAAGATTTCCAGTTCGTGAAGACCCCTTGGAAGCAATGTGACGCTGTTGTCATAATGAGGCATATCCTATTGTCGTTCACGTTATGTTAATTTTTGCATTGACCAAGCCAGGAAGACCACTACAGACAACTAACCCGCTACCGAATTACACTGCCCGCACAACGCACACTGGTCAATATACACTGTCAGAGCAGGGCTCGGAAGGTCCAGTGGTACTGACCGACCGCCGTGTCATCCTTAGATATGGGCGTCACTGAATGCGGATATGTGATCAGCACACCGCCCTCCCGGCCGCTGCTTCTGTCAAGTAGCTCCTCAGTTGACCTGAGGACTGCGTGCACCAGGCTTGCCAACAGCGCCCGTCAGACCCGACGGCCAGCTATCCAAGTGTTAGCCAAGCCCGACAGCGCAAAAACGTAGAGTAACTGACGGGAATCGGTTTTACCACTGCAGCAAGGCCTTTGATGTGGTCAGTATAGTTGCGTGAAATCTCAGGTGTTATGCTTAAACTTACGGATCACCTGCAATCATCTATGTCATTAGACTTCGCCGCATACAAATAACCTAAATTGGAATGATCACATAGATAATATTGTGAGTAGAGCAAACCAAAGACTGCGATTCATTGGCAGAACACTTAGAAGGTGCAACGCGTCTACTAAAGAGATTGCTTACACCACGCTTGTCCGCCCTATTCTGGAGTATTGCTGTGCGGTGTGGGATCCACATCGGATGGGACTGACGGATGGCATCGAGAAAGTACAAAGAAGGGCAGCTCGTTTTGTATTATCGCGAAATACGGGAGATACTGTCACAGACATGATACGGGAATTGGAGTGGCAATCATTAAAACAAAGGCGGTTTTTTCGTTGCGACGGGACCTTCTCATGAAACTTTAATCACCAGTTTTCTCCTCCGATTGCGAAAACATTGTTGGCACCCACCTACGTAGGGAGAAATGATTATCACGATAAAATAAATCAGGTCTCGCACAGAAAAATTTAAGTGCTCGTTTTTCCCGCGTGCCGTTAGAGAGTGGAACGGTAGAGAGACAGCTTGAAGGTAGTTCATTGAAACCTCTGCCAGGCACTTTGTGAATAGCAGTATAATCACGTAGATGTCGATAGTGTGTGCTGCATGTAATTAGCGGCGCGGAGGCTCGCGAGTGAAAATAGAACTTGGTGGCAACCATTTCTGTAACTAACTCCGCGTTACAAATCTCTCCCCAATATTTTATACCAGAATCAGCTGAAAATTTTTCGAAATGAAGTACAGAGTTTAATTTAAGGCCGTTTCCAGACACGAATTTCAGGTAAAGTACGATGAAATGAGAGTATGTTATATGAATATCCAATTCTGTCAGCGACATCGGTAAAACTCGAAAGCCTTGGGTCATATAGGATATGTGCTTCAGCATCTTTTTCTTCCCGATCTTGTAGATCGTGAAATTTACGTAGCAAGAATACTAGTTTAACATGAGCGAACTGTGTGGACAACTACTGTGTGACGCGTCTGTGCGGTGGTGATGGTTTGACACTTGGATAAATGACGCTTTAGAAATGATAGTTACAGTTGCGCTTTAGAAATGATACAGTGAGATTTGCGTCGTTTCCATTCGCTAGCCGATGGCAAGGCCTCATGTCGTATGTAAAAGATCTCACCACGAAGGGCTCTTGTACATCTCCAGGTCAATTCTTACGGCGGACCAAACCAAACGTGAATGTTCGTGGACGAGGAGCTTGTGACCTCACAGCGTGAAATTCCAAGTTACACTACATAGCGAAGCGTGAAAGGAAGAATCTGACAGGTCATTTCTTTTCTTCGTGAAGAGGAACGTGGCCAGTGGGGTGCGGCATAGGATGTACGTCACAAACAGAACTTACGAGACGCCATCTTGTATTAAATCATACCTATACGGTGTTGAGCTCGGTATTTGGTGGTTTTTATATTACATGGTACGTGGTATATTATAAGCTGTTTGAAACCACGTTGAAGATCTCTAGAAAACATGTTTTTATAAATGGAAAGGTTTCTTGTGTTCGATTTTTGTATTATAACTTGACCGCTGTGAAAGTACGTTGTTTAATTGCTACGGCTCATTATCAAAAGCGTGCTGTGTTTGGTACACTCCGTTATACTTAAATATCGCATAACATCTGTGGACGCAGTCTTTAGACATAGGTGACAGCTATATACCAAGAAGCTTATCTGCTGGAGTCTTGCTGTAACCGTAGCGTAACTGAGTGTCGTGAATTGTGAAGGGAAAGGTAACAGGTTCTGTAAGGCTATTAGCAATTTGTTTTTCGTCACCGTGTGTGTTCTAAAAGGATCTGGGAATTGATAATCAATAGAAGCATGATCTCTACTACTCGATATGTTTATTCTAAATAATGTATTTGCTGCAATTCTAGTTGCATATGTCAGCGACTGGAATGTTAACTCAGTGGCCAGAAATCTTGAGGTGGCTGCGTCTGCCAGAAGCAAAAGCTGCACACAGCAAAACTTGTGTAAAAGATATGGTTACTATCTCTTGGTTTTGTGAATTGCCTCATGCTTATATCTTACCGGTAAATATTATTTTCAGTGATGGTGAGCAGCTTCGAAAATTATTTCCTGTTCCATTCGAATGAAATTGCGATACGAAAATCGGTCGTGAAACCTATGTGATGAAATACGTAACATCAGAGTGATGTAGTTAACACTACGAATACGGGTATAATGCACGCGGAAATTGACGTTAGACACTATACTTACACTATACTTAAATTTAAAACTGAAAATGTGAAAGATTCAATTACATTAAGAGCCTCTACTAGTACGTTTCTAGATATTTTTCCGTGTATGTGCTGTTCCCCAACCAGCAGTTCGCAGTTCAAATCGTGGACGAGTCAAGAGTCTTACTAGCGATTTTCTCTGCCTTTCTTCGGCGATCGCTACAGAGTTAACGCAACTATTTCACGCGCATCTATTTTCGTAAACAAACTGTGATTAGCGCGCCAGATTCAGCGAAGTGCCGCCGGAGTGCGTTGCGATCGCAAATCAAGACGAAGAGCAAGTTCTGTGAGATGCAGTAGGTCGTTTCACAGGGTGCAGCAACCACGACGGATATCTCGTCTGGCCTGCTTCGCGATCAGAAACACGTCCTTTGTGACGACTGCTTTAGTCTTTCTTTCGATCAGGACCCCTCTCACCAACACCTCGCTACGACCTTTTTTCCCAGTCCTCTTTTTTCCAGTCTACGAAAGTGCCTCCAAAGATACCCGATTTGCACCCATTCGTGCCGAACAATATTTTCGCGTCGAAATGAATTTTGAACAGTTTCGGGCTGTCTGTTGACCCAGTAGTGACACGTTCTAATGGTACAGTTGTTCTGAAGACTATTTAGAACTACTGGTTCAGACATAGTTGTGAGGGTGCAGGTCAACGGTATTTACTTCTTGACCAGAAGATATGTAATTTGGATCTATTAAATGATTCATTGAAGTAGCCTGTGGGATGAATGAACGTGTCTGGAAGGAATGTATATTAAGAGACTCGATAAAGTTGAAAGTAGCAACAACATGCAGTAGCTATGTTTGTACATCAATAACTAATTCGACAGGTAGGAACTATTCGGAAATGGGAAAGAAAATAGAATCGCGAGCAGGAGATTCTGGCAGAATTGAAGCTTTGAGAATGTCGTATGAATCGTGCAAGAATAGCTCAACCTGTTAAGACAATTGCCGCGGAAGATAAAGTGTTCACAGTTCGAATGCCGACCCAGAAAACAGTTTTGATGTTGTCCGGAAGTTTCAGTGACACTCCATAGTCTATGATAATTATTAAAGAGGCCAGATAAATTCCTCGGAAGGACTCAGGAACAGCATAAAGAGGCCCTCACACGCTCTATATTTTGAAACAATTTATTATCAACTGGGAAGTGCGAAGCGAAGACTGCACAATACTGTAACGAATATGTCTGCGCTCAACAATATGAAACTCTCGTGTATTGCGATTGAGTTGCGTACCTACCAGAATACAAGCAGAAATTGCGCGAAAGTAAGTCTGTTAAGCTTTCAGTGAATATGGATTAGGGGTTCATTCAGGGCAGTATGATACGTAAACAACTACTAATTAAAATTAAATAAGTGAACTGTGTAATTTACCGTGTCCACGTGGCATTCACGTAATTCTTTGCAATATCAACTGTGTTATTTATTAATTACTAATCGAAAACTTAAATGATCGTATATCTATACTATGACAACCGCTGCAAGAAAAATAAAAATATATGCTCATTGGACAGCTGACTTGGTCTTATTTCTCAGTTCTGAAACTGCTACAAATAAAATATTTCTGCGTGTTTTCGTGACACCGTGACTTCTGTTTCCTCTGCTGTTGGGGACAAAAGAGATATAAGGAGCAGTCAAATGAAAACGGAACGTCTGCCACAACGGGACCATAGAATTGTTCCACTCAAAAGTAATCACCACAATTGTTAAAACATTTATTCCACTGGGATTAGGGACGGTCAACTCTTATTTCGTAGAGCGGTCGGCCGCTAATGGATCCACATCCACAACCGCACTCCCTTGCATTTCCTCGTCCGTCTGAAACCGACGTCCACGCATGACTTTTCAGGTCGCGAAAGATGTGTAAATCACACTATGAAAGATCCGTGCTGTACGAAGGATGTTACAATGTTTACCAAACAAGGCATCGAATCGTAGCCTTTCAGCCGATTGTCAGTATAGGGACGGCCGCTATCGTGCAACAGGATGCTTCCTGTTGTAGAGTTCCTCGAGCGTGGAACTACAATCAGTGCGCAACTCTATGAAGACGCACTGCAGAAAGCACGACGCGCTCGAAAGTCAGAAGGACCAGGAATTCAGTCGGACGGAATCATCCTGTTGCACAATACCACCCATCCCCGCGCTGCCAATCGGAAGACGGTCGCGCTTCGGCGGTTTTGTTGGGAAACACTGCAACAACCTCCGTGCACCCCGGATGTTTCACCGTGTGATTCTCACATCATCTGCGACCCGAAGGAGGCATGCATGGGCGTGTGGGTGCGGCTGAGGATCAGTCAGCGGCCGACCCCGTCCTGCGAAAGAGGAGTTGATCGGCTCGTCTCCCGGTGGGATAAACGTCTTAACGTTTGCGGTGATTAATTTTGAGTGGAACCGTTCTATGATCACGTTGTGGCTGGTGTTTGGTTTTCATTTGACTTCAGCGCATACCTGGCATTTCCTGATCAAGCTGTAATTTTGTTTCTCAAAGTATGACAGTGTGCTTTCATCTACATCTTCCAGCTCACTTTTTATATTTGTCATTTTTCGGTTATTTGCGGAAATTCATTCGGAGGTAATTGAATTCCTTTTGGTCTCGGCAATACCGTGTACTGTGCAATACCACCCTTACACAGTGCAATATATTGAGCCAACGTCAATATTTTTAAAGCTCTGCAGCCTTCTTCATTATATTGCGCAAACCGTCAGTACCTGTGTTCTAACCACATAGACACCCAAGTCGCCGAAGTGAATTCAACTCAAAAGACTTGCACTAGGCGAACGGTCTACCCGACGGGAGGCCCTAGCCACACGACATTTCATTTCACTACAAGCAGAGGTTAGTAGAGATTCTTGAGTCTGTGAAAAGATCCATGCGCGCAAGTGTAAAACTACTACCACTGTCACACCATAGCAAAAGATCTGTCAGAGAACCCAAGAAAATTTTCATGCTGTGTAAAAACTCTAAATGGGTCTAAGGCTTCCATCCAGTTACTTATCAGTCTGGTGTGTCACTTGAAGATAAGGAAAACTGAAGCCGAAGCTTTAAATTTCGCGTTCAAGAAATCGTCAACGCAGTAGAAACGAAGAAACAGTCATTTGACCATCGAAAAGACTCCCTTACGGATGACATGGTAATAAGCATGTGGCGTAGAGAAACAGCTGAAAGAGTTGGAATCAAGTAAGTGACCAGGTCCGCATGGTATCCCAGTTCGATGTTATAGAGTGTCCTCTACAGCATTGGCCCCTTACCTATCTTGCATTTATGGCGAATCTCTCGCCCAGCGCAAAGTCCAAAGCGACTGGAAAAAAGCGCAGGTGACTCCTCTATATAAGAAGGATGAAAGAAAGGACCCAGAAAATTAAAGACCAATGTCCTTAACATTGGTTTGCTGCAGAATCCTTAAACATATTGTGATTCTTGAGTTTCTCCCGGCTTATTTGATAATCAAAATATCCACGGGTGTGCTGCCGATCTATAGTGTCCAACGGGCACAATATTTCGGCGATCATACATGTCGCCATCATCAGGTGAACTGACGGACTGAGCTGCTGTGAACGTGCCGGCACGGAGATCCGTACGCGATGGCTGCTCAGAGGGAACTGGGTTCGGTCGCGGCCGGTCCGCCGCTCGTGGTCTCGCGGTAGCGTTCTCGCTTCCCGAGCACGGGGTCCCGGGTTCGATTCCCGGCGGGGTCAGGGATTTTCACCTGCCTCGAGATGTCTGGGTGTTTGTGTTGTCCTCATCATTTCATCATCATCCAGGAAAGTGGCGAAATTGGACTGAGCAAAGCCTGGGTAATTGTACGGGCGCTGATAACCACGCAGTTGAGCGCCCCACAAACCAACCATCATCGTCATCATCGGTCGCGGCGGCGGCCGATTTAAATACCCTCCGCCCGCGGCGCGCTCCCTCCGCCGTCCGCGCCCCGCACCACGGTCGCGCGGTGGAACAGATTGCGACGGCGTCACAGGAGCTCAGTCCGTTAGTTTACCTGATGATGGCGACATGTATGATCGCCGAAATATTGTGCCCGTTGGACACTATAGACAGGCAGCACACCCGTGGATATTTTGATTATCAAATACGCCGGGAGAAACTCAAGAATCACATCATACACCTTTACGGGGAGGAGATGTATCGCAGCATGAAGAAATTTGAAAAGTTGCGCCACCGTAGATGTCGTTTGCTAAGTACTCTTGCTTTTCTAAAGAGATGTCGTTCCGAGAATGTTGTCAAAGTTTGCTAAGGTTATGCATCACATCGATTCTACAGCAGCTAAGAGAATCAAGAAACGAGCCAGCCTCGCATTGGTACGTGAGAGAGTGCAATTCACCCGCCGGAGCCTTGAGTTTATCTCACAGGAATTACTCAAACTACATTTGCAACGGGCTAGTAAGTTCACTTTCTCGTGGGATTGGATTGATGGTGTCACCTGGGTGTCAGCTGATTCCGCCCATAAGAAGGCTACGGGACGTCAAACAGCTAAGTGCTCACGTCTCCTTGACAAACCATCTCTGCAGGTTCCGTGCAAGACTGTCATCAATTTGAGTGGCATTGTGTTGAGTGATGATGCGGTCTCGGTTTTGCAGAAAGGTCTCAACTTCGCTCCCACCCCCAAGTTCACTCCGGTCGCAGAAATTGTTAGTGCTGTTGAACAGGTTGCAGCTCGACTTCCGCCAGAATCAGCCGAGGAAATACGTCGTGAAACTTGTCGTGCGTTGACGAAATCCAAGCCGATGAAGTCAAATATCAGCAGTAAAGAGATGGCGGCCATTCGTGATCTGAGGGAGCGCTCTGAAATTGTTGTCTTACCGGCTGACAAAGGCAATGCTATAGTTGTTGTCTCCCATAAGGACTACACTGATAAGATGCAGAGCCTGCTAAATGACGATTCCTACCGGAAGATCAGCGTTGACCCTACAAAGAAGGTGGAGAACAAGACGAGGGCGCTTCTCAAGGACGCAGTTTTACCGGAGGGTGACGCTAAGAAATTGTTACCCCAAGGTCCGGTACCGCCTACACTATATGGACTCCCGAAGGTTCACAAAGAGGGGGTACCATTACGCCCCATTGTCAGCATCATCAGAGCACCCACATATTTGTTGGCCAAATACCTGACGGGAATATTAAGTCCTTATGTGGGTAAATGCCCTCATCACATCCGTAATTCCGTGGATTTTGTTAAACGCCTTGATAGCTTCAGGTTGGATGAGTCAGATATCATGGTGAGTTTTGACGTCGTTTCCTTGTTTACGAGGGTACCCCTTCGAGAGTCACTAGAATTGATTAGTCAGAAGTTTGACGAGAAGACCACTGAACTTTTTAGGCATGTCTTGACTTCCACGTATTTTCTTTTTAATGGAGAATACTATGAACAAACGGAGGAAGTCGCCATGGGTAGCCCACTCTCACCAGTGGTAGCGAATTTGTACATGGAGAACTTCGAGGAGGAAGCCCTGTCGTCATCCGTATGGAAACCTACTTGCTTTTTCCGTTACGTGGACGACACGTTCGTCTTCTGGCCACATGGTATGGATAAACTCCTTGACTTTCTTACACATCAAAACTCCATACACCCCAACATCAAATTCACTATGGAGACTGAAACTGAGGGTAAATTAACTTTCCTTGACGTCTTGGTCAAGAGAAGGGCTGACGGCACCCTAGGTCATGGGGTGTATCGGAAGACAATGCACACTGATCTGTATTTGCACGCAGACAGCTGCCACCACCCTTCACAGAGGAACGAGGTACTTAAAACTCTAGTACATAGGGCGCGCACTATCTCTGACGCAGAGAGTCTACCCCAGGAATTGGAACACCTGAGAACTGTATTTCGAAAAAATGGGTACTCAGAGTGGCAGATTCAACGTGCTCTCCGCCCAACCACTGCAGCACAACCTGTTGAGATGGATGAAGTCACGAGGGAGGAGGTAGGCACTGCATTTATTCCATACACAGGCGCACTCTCGGGGAAAATCGCCCGCATTCTGAAGAAACACCAATTCGGAACTGTGTTTTGTCCTCCAAATAAAACTCGTGCACTGGTGGGGAGCGCCAAAGATGACCTCGGTTTGAGGAAGGCCGGCGTGTACCAGATTCCGTGTCAATGTGGCAAGTCGTATATTGGTCAGACGATGCGTACAGTCGAGGATCGATGTCGTGAACACCAGAGGCACACTCGACTGATGTATCCGAGCAAGTCGGCGCTCGCTGAACATTGTTTGTCGGAAAATCACGCCATGGAGTATGACCGCACGAGGATTCTGGTACAGACGTCGAGATACTGGGACAGCGTTGTTAGAGAGGCCATCGAAATTCGCACCAATGACGACCTCATAAACCGTGACTGTGGCTATAATCTTAGCAAGGCTTGGGAACCAGCGTTTGGGTTAATCAAGAGTAAATCGAGCAAACGTACAGTTGTGACGGCCACGGCGGACAGAGTCATCACTCCGACGTCATCTCAGACGCCGTCGCAATTTGTTCCACCGCGCGACCGTGGCGCGGGGCGCGGACGGCGGAGGGAGCGCGCCGCGGGCGGAGGGTATTTAAATCGGCCGCCGCCGCGACCGAACCCAGTTCCCTCTGAGCAGCCATCGCGTACGGATCTCCGTGCCGGCACGTTCACAGCAGCTCAGTCCGTCAGTTCACCTGATGATGGCGACATGTATGATCACCGAAATATTGTGCCCGTTGGACAGCACACCCGTGGATATTTTGACTTAAACATATTCTCATTTCGAATGTAATAAATTTCCTTGGGACCGAAAAGCGTATGTCCACGATTGAGCATGGTATTAGAAGCATTGCTTGTGTCAAAATCGGTGTGCCCTTTTCTCAAATGACGTACTATTTCTTACGCAGTTGCCATTCGACGATTCCATAACCATCCCGTGTACCTCGTCCTTTATTTCTTACCCCCCCCCCTTTCCCCGCTGGATGATGCCATGGTCGTAAGATCTATGTTGCTCCTATGATACTCCAGCGTCTTGTACGTTCCATCCTTGAATAGTTCCAGGGTGCTACAGTCTTCTACACTTACGGTTCTAAATCGATAGATAAGGCATGGAACACAATTCTCAACCGGGTCATGTAGTGTTAAGCAGCAGGGGTGCTAGCCATTAACAGGGCCTCAGGTCTTCTTCCACACTGTATCAATATGTACCGACTCAGTACGCAAACTGTACGCTATAGACCGATGCTACTCTCATCACCCTTTGGTCTCTGCTATCCAAGACACTCTCTGCCCTTGGCCGTGCCGCCGCCTCATTAGTCTTTCTCTGGGTCCTAAGTTATATGTACATCCCACCAGGGAATGAACTGGCTGACCGTTTGGGTAGAGGGGCAGATATCCCTCCGCCCAATTCTCTTTAAAGTTCCAGTTGCAGACATGCGGATACACATCACATCTCTCCTTGCCCAAAAGTCGGTTGACATCTGGTGCGCTACAGCTCTCAGTAATAAACTCCGCACATTCAAGGAGACTGTTGCAGTTTGTCACTCTTCCTTCCGCTCCTTTCGGAAGAGTCCACTGTCTTAAGCCGTCTGTGCATTGGTCATACCAGGTTCGCCCATTGTCTCTTCGTGCGTAACGAATCACCCACACCACAATGTAGCTGTGGAGCCAGACCAGAATGACGGTATTCCATGTATTTGTGGAATGTCTCTTTCTTTTGGCCCTTTGATTCCTTGTTATTAATATTAGCAGACGATTCACGGATGGTTGGACTGGTCCTCAATTTCCTTCGTGAAAGTTTTTATTTTCAGTTGCAAGGTTTCGCTTTCCTCCTGGGGCAGGAGCATGCAAATACCGCTTATTTATCCTACCGTTTTTTCAGGTTTAAATTTGGCGTACGCATTCATGCTTCTACTGCGTGTGTTTTTAGCTCCCTCACTTTATAGTTTGACCCTTCTGACTGGATCTGCCCACTTTTAGCGGACGCCTCTATCTTTACGCACATAACTTTTCGATCGTGGGACTGATGACCTCGCAGTTTAGTCCCACAACCCCCCCTCCCCCCCCCCCCTCCCCCCCCCCCCCCGTCCCCCACTCAGTCAAATGATACGTTGCGAACTGTGGATGAAAGGCAAAAACTAGATTCCAGCATTTGACACGGTGCCCCATTGCAGGCTATTAACGATGGTACGAGCACATGGAATAGTCACAGATGGGTGAGTGGCGTGAAGACTTCCCAAACTGTAAAACGCGGTATGTTGTCCTTGAGGAGTATTCAGCGGAGACAGATTATCGTCAGGAGTGCCCCAGGGGAGTATGACTGGACTGCTGTTGTACTCTATGTACATAAATCATTTGCGGACAGATCAGCCAGCAATGTGCGGTTGTTTGCTGATGACGTTTCATGTACAGGAAAGCGTCGAAGTTGAGTGACCTTAGGAGGCTACAAGATGACTTGACAAAATATCTAGTTGATGTGATGAATGGTAGCTAGATCCGAATCTAGAAGAACGCAAGTTAATGTGAATAAGTAGGAAAAAAACAGACATGTAATGTTCGGATACAGTATTACTAGCTTGACACAATCATGTCGTTTAAATAGCTCTGTGTAATGTCGCAAAACGATATCAAATGGAACGAGCATGTGAAAACTGTGGTAGGGCAGGCGAATGGTCGGCTTAGATTTATTGGGAAAACTTTAGGAAAGTGTGGTTTATCTGTAAAGGAGACCACATATAGCCGTCCGCTGTGGCCGAGCGGTTCTAGGCGCTACAGTCCGGAACCGCGGCTGCTGCTACGCTCGCAGGTTCGAGTCCTGCCTCGGGCGTGGATGTATGTGATGTCTTTAGGTTAGTTAGGTTTAAGTAGTTTAAGTATAGGAGACTGTTTAAGACCTCAGATGTTTACTCCTATAGTGCCTAGAACCATTTTTAGACCACATATAGGACGATGGTGCGACCTATTGTGTACTGCTAGACTGTTTGGGGTTCTACCAGATCAAATTAAAGGAAGACATCGAAGCAGTTCAGAGGCGGGCTGGTAGATTTGTTACCGGTTGTTTCAAACAACACACGAGTGTTTCGAGATGCTTCGGGAACTCAAACGGGAATCCCTGGAAGGAAGGGGACATTGTTGTCGAGGAATACTGTTGAGCAGATTTAAGACAACCCGCATTTGAAGATGTCTGCAGATCTATTTTTCTACCGCCAAAATTCATTGCTTGCATGTAGTAGTAGTTGTAGTAGAACAGACGTGGTGACTGGGTGTTGTGTGCTGTCCTTAGGTTAGTTAGGTTAAGTAGTTCTAAGTTCTAGGGGACTGATGACCATAGATGTTAAGTCCCATAGTGCTCAGAGCCATTTGAACCATTTTTTTTTTAGTAGAACAGAATACCCTCCGCCATGCACAGTACGATGACTTGCGGAGTATCGATGTAGATGTACCGTGATTTACTAGCCATACGCTTACGTATCATTGCTACCGTAAATGCTGATTGTATTAACCTACTCAGTAGCGTTTCGCGAAAAGATCTTGCATCCAGGCATTCGCATATGAACTACCAGAACATTTCTACAACTCTCTTCTACTAATAGACTCTACAGGTAACAAATTTAGCATGTGAATTACTTTGATTTCTTCCTTTAATTCGAACTACTGACGATCCGAAACACCCAAGGAGCAGTACTCAAGAATGGGTTTCAGAAACGTTCTGTACGTGGCCTTTTTTAGGTGCGATATGCTTTCCTAGAATTCAGGCAATAAACTGTAGCCGGCCATTTGCCGTTCCTTGCGATTGAACTTAGGTTCTTGTTCAGTTTCCAAACATTTCTCCTCGATATTTTATCGACGCCACATTCAAGCAGCAGAACATAAATACTATATGTGAAATGTTTCTCCTACACATCCTTATTAGTGTACAGTTTTTGATATTAGAGCAGTCTACCATTTATTCCACCAAATAGAAATGGTGTAAATCTCCTGAACTGCACTGCAGCCACTGAAAAAAGAAACTTCCCTGTACACAACAGCATCATCAATAAGCAGCATGTCCGCAGCTCATGGTCTAGGGGCTAGCGTTGCTGCCTGTGGATCACGGGGGCCCGGGTTCGATTCCCGGCCGGGTTGGGGATTTTCTCTGCTCGAGGACTGGGTGTTTGTGTTGTCCTCATCATTTCATCATCATTTGTGAGTGACTAGATTGGAATGTGAAAAGAAAATAAACTGTGTAAAAATTGGGAAGTTGTACGGCTGATGACCGCGCAGTTGAGGGCCCCACAAACCAAACATAATAATCAATAAGCAGCCTGATTTTGTTCACCATATCTATTACATAATGTACACGGAAAACAGAAGTGGATCTGTGACACTTCGTTAGGGTGAAGTGGATCTTTGACACTTCTTTAGGGTGCTCTGGATTTTTGCTTGATCTGACACATACGCGCACACACTGGCCAGGTACATATTTGAGAGCCAATTGTGTATGTTCACCTTCGTTAAATCAGCAGTGTCGCATGCTTTCGTGAAAAGTAGCAACTAAAAAAAAAAGAACTACTGATCTGTGTCCACTATTTGCAGAAATTGCATTTGTAAAGGATAAGATGTGTTTCGTTGTACCGAAGCTTTCTAAATCCTGAACAGAATCGTTTTTTTTTTTTTTCCTATGAAGCTTCATTTTATAGTCTAGCTTAGAATACGCCAAAGCAGATCAACATCAAGGATATGGCACTGTAATTTTATGCATTCATTGTTTCCTTTTTACATACGGGAGTAACAAGCGATTTTATCCAAAATCTTGGGATTGTACTCGTTTTGTGCTGGTTCAGTTACTTTTCAAAACCACGTTTTCTTATTTCTAATTCGGTCATTTGGAAGTTCATGCGACGTTCGTCCGTCTTAAATGGGAATCATTGAATGGCGGCGGCGTTCTTGCGAAAGCCTATTGTTCCTTTAAAGATTCAGTGTTAGAGGTGGATAGTGCAAATTTTATACTTCACGCCGCTCTGTACTGCTCAGTGGTATGTGGAACATATATATTCAGAGCTAACGGATATGATGAAATCTTTACCGAAATTTGAAATAATGATGACAAAAAGAAAATACATAATTAATAATGAGCAACAATGCAATCCAGTTTCACTTGCACCAAATGAAGAGGAAATCATTAAAGAAATTCATAGGTTGAAAAACAACAAAGCATCTGGTGAAGATGGAATTGTTGCAGAACTTTTAAAGGCAGCTGGTCCAAAAACCGTTAAAGAAATTACTTCAATCATGCAAAACATTTGGCAAACTGAAAAAATTCCTGATGAATGGAAAACCGCCTTGATTCACCCACTTCATAAGAAGGGAGACAAAACTGATGTTAACAATTACAGAGGAATTTCTCTTCTTCCAGTCACATACAAAATCCTCTCTCAATGTCTTCTGAACCGAGCACAACAACAACTTGAATGGAAAATTGGCGAATATCAAGCAGGTTTCAGGCCAAATAGATCTTGCCCAGAACAGATTTTAGTCCTCAAACTAATTCTCAGACATCAAAAAATTTACAATAAAAAACTAGTTTGTACCTTTGTAGATTTTAGAAAGGCTTATGACTCAGTGGATCGTGAATCTCTTTTCCAAATTGTGAAAGAACAAGGCCTGGATCCTAAAACCACGGCAATTATCAGAGACACGCTAACTGGTACAAAATCAAAAGTAAAGTTCAGAGGAGAAATTTCAGAACCCTTTGAAATAAAAACAGGCGTGAGGCAAGGTGATGGACTCTCTCCGTTGCTATTTAACTGCGTTCTAGAAAAAGTAATACAAGAGTGGCGCGAACGAAAATTGGAGTTCAAAATTGACCAACCAGTGAAATTAGGACGAACAAATATTCGAATAGACTGTTTGGCCTTTGCAGACGACTTGGTTATTCTAACGCAGGACATCCAAATTGCTCAGAAACAAATAGAAATTCTTAAAGAAACAGCAGAAAGAGTAGGTCTCCAAATCTCATTTGAAAAAACACAGTATATGACTAGCAACAAACTGGCACCCAAACTTTTGGAAACTAAGTATGGAAAAATCAAAAGAGTTTCGCAATTCAAATATTTAGGTGAAACAATCTCAGAGACTGGTCTAGAAATAATTGGAAATGAAATTCGTTGTCAAAAGATGGAGACAGCTTTTAGACTTACAAAAGACATCTACAACAAAAAATGTCTCTCGAGGTACTCTAAATTGAGACATTACAACACGGTCATAAAACCAGAGTGCCTTTATGGGGCTGAAACGCTAATTTTAAACAGAAAAAAGGACATTCAAGAAATCCAAAAAAGAGAAAGAAAAGTAATCAGAAAAATTCTAGGTCCAAAATATACTGAAGAAGGAACATACAGGCTAAGAGCAAATAGTGAAATTCAACAATACACCAGCATATATTCGGATATGAAAAAACGCAGATTAAAATTTTATGGGCATATTAAAAGAATAGATGCTACCAGACTAACTAAACAAGTAGTGGAATTCTACGAAAATCGAAGTAAAGCTAAATTTGAGACAATAAAATGGATTGCTGCTATAAAAGAGGACATGAAAGAGGCAGATATAAAACAAGATGAAATTTAAGACAGAAAATTATTTAGGCAAAAAATTCATGACTGGGTAGTTGGTCAAGCTGAAAAACCAAAGAAAACTGGAACCACATGGTCTGATGAAAGGAAAAGAGCTCATTCCGAGAGAATGAAAACAATTTGGGCAGAGAGAAAGTCTAAAAGAAAATAACTGAATGCCCCGTGATTGTACTTCGCGTGGTCCAGTAGGGCCCAAACGTGAATAATAATAATAATGAGCAAACCTCTGCCCTTTCTAATTGGTCAAGTTTAAGTTCTGTGGTTTGTTGCTCGTGAATACACGTCGAAACGAAAAAATTTTTCTAACGAGAAAAAATCAGCCCCTATAGCAAGAGGCCGTTTTTTTAAAAAAAATCGTTCGCCCATATTCTGACCCAAGGTCTCGGAAACTATAATTTTCACGTTTAAATCAGTGACTAAATGCGGAAGCTGCATGCCTCAATTCACGGTATGAGAATATGAAACAGACGAAATAGAAAGTATGCCCGTGAAACGAGGACCATCGATTAAATGGAAATCTGGTTCTGAACGAAATTTCAGAGTAGTAACGCTATCGCTGGGCGCTTCTGCGCGAGGTAACACGATGCCGTTATCGCGCACACAAACGTCATGTGCGCCTGTTGTTCCGAGATTACTGTGCTATGGACGATGCAGTGAAACTGTCGCTGGGCGGAAATAGTTTTTACCACGTACTTTACCTAAAAATGAAAGTGGCTTCATCGTATTACAGTGTTTCGCACGACTTGAGTAAGATTTATTGCAAGTTTGAACATTTTGCATATTGGGGGTGTACAGCAGCAGCTGTATTGGCGGTTGCAGAGTGTATCCATGCGCAGATCGTACCCGGGAAAGAACTATAGTTTTATTCTATTTGCCTTGTATGTATCCCAGTTTATTAGAATGACATCAATCTTATTTTCGTTTTACTGTGCAAACAAAAGGCTGTGTGGAATAAAATTCTCTTTCGTGCAGTTTGAAACAAGAAATCTTTTTCCCATCCTAGTAGTTTTCTTGGGGACAGGATCTCGAAGCATGCACTTCATCGGAACGTCCCCGTAGCGAACAATACCGTAGTGTATTAGCTATGTTTGTAACTTTTAGTAGAAGGTGCTTTGTCTAGCGGTAGCCGGTTTTTTTTCCGGTGGATGAAAGTTTTATGAAAATGACAGCTACTGTGACAGTTTCATAACTCTGCAGACGTAACCGTTACCTTAATTAGATGATTTTTAATGGTGTACTCGTGTGTAACAACGTGGTGTCGTCTACGACACTAATAACTGATGGAACACAAATATTTAGATGAAATATCGCCATCGATTCGATGATACGCAGAATCAAGTATAAATGCGTTGACGGAATCGGACTATTCCTAAATACCAGCTGATTCCTGAATATTCTTAAAAAGACGGCAAGAGGCCGTATACGGAGAAGGTACTTGTCGTAGCCCCCACCTATCTGTTGTAAAGTCTAATTTAGGTCAGAAGTCAGATTACCTTGTATCAGTAACTGTGCCGTATCTTCACAGTGGCCAGCATGGATTTGGAGGGAGGTGTGCGATATTGCGTAATAGTTGCACTGTTACTCACAGTTTATGTGGATAAGCATGGTTGTTTGTCTTAATAAAACCCTTGCCAAGGGACATTGCTGTGTCGAGTGGTGTCGATAGCCTTGTTACGTGACGACCTCGTGTCTGTATTAACGCCTCAGCTGCTGACGTATGTCGTACATTGCGACAGGACTTGATAAGACTGACGAACGTTGATATTTTTTAACCAAAGTTGAGATCTATGCTGGGCTTGTGCTACCAATACCACCCTTCGTTGAAGCATTATACGTAATGAGACATACGACACAAAATTCTTTAATGGTTAACTTTATAATAGTGGGTTAGAAACGGCTGATTAAAATTGTATTTATAAAGAAGAAACACTTTTGTAAGATAGCATTAAGAAACACTTTTGTAAGATAGCATTAAGAAACACTTTTGTAAGATAGCATTAAGAAACACTTTTCCTCCTCAAATTGTCAAGAGACTGTAATGAGGGTGACACATTGATGAAGTCCCGTGGTGTGGGTGGTAGGAAAGGGTGGGGGGAGGGGGGCGGGAGCAGAGCTGCCGTATGGAAGCTGATGGGATTATTGTTGGGGTTCCACACTTAACCGACTACTTAAAAGCGTCAGTTCACGACCACGTGTATTTTTCCTACTGAAGACCGTAGTTGCTTATGAAATTGCTGGAACTGAGAAAAACGTAGCATTTTATGTTTGCTAAGTAATAAGCTGCAAAACGCAAACCGCTAACAAAATTCTACACGAAAAATTCTGACAGATATAAACTGTGTGCCAGAGGAGGATTCGAACCTGGGATAGATGTCCTTCGCGGGCTAGTGGAAACCTGTGAGAGCGGGTCGGTATTCTAACTTGGCTAGCTCAGTCGGTAAACCACTAGCGCGCCGTAGGTAAAGATTTCAGGTTAAGAGTCCCAATCCGGAACAGTTTTAACCTGTCGTTTCAAATCGGCGCACAGTGCGCTACTGAGTGAAAAATCTGAAAAATGCTGCATTTTGAAAACTGAACTCAAAGGAGAAGCATGAGAGCGCGAATGAAAATTATTTCACATGTATCGGGGATACGCAGTACACATGTGAGGCATAGAAAGTGCCATTTACTTTTCTTTGAACTTTCATCCTCTGTATAAAAACTTAAGTAGCGGAACAGTTCTGAGACAACTCTCCAACGATTACATAATACGTTCGCCAGAAATATATTGGTATTTGTTTAAATATTGGCATGACTAATACCAGAGTATTGTCCACAAAGTTCCCAGACATAAAAAAGATGTAGGATTTATCGAGAGGACAAGGTATACGGAAAGATTTGTGGCCATAGTGTCGTAAAGATTTATAGTGAATCAAACAGAAAGGATTGCTGAAATGACCTATAATAAAGACACTTACGTAGAACTGGTTTAATCAAAATACAGAGATTCAGAAATAAAAGCTGTGAAAAATACAAATACCGCTGGAATAGACGAGACCATTGTAAACACCAACATGGAAAGATGCTACTGCATTGGAGTCTACTCAAACCAGAAAAGTTTTGCATCACCCCAGTTCCGAGAACTCAAGATAGACGTTGACTGGATATTGTCACAGACACAGTCCCTTGGACTGTTTAGAGATGTCACTAAATCCGCCCAAAGGTGTAACAACCATGCATGAGCAGCGCCTGTTAGACGGAGGGGTCCGACAGCCGATCAGTTCCAGGAAGAAGGTACACGGCTCATGTTGTCTGTAGTTCAACCATGCCTAGACGGTCAGTGTCGCGGTTCGATGGCGTCTGCATTGTTACTTCGTGCCAGGAAGGGCTCTCAATAAGGGAAGTGTCGAGGCGTCTCGGAGTGAACCAAAGCGATGTTGTTCGGACATGGGGAAGATACACAGAGACAGGAGCCGTCGATGACATGCCTCTCTCAGGCCGCCCAAGGGCTACTACTGTAGTGGATGACCGCTACCTACGGATTACGGCTCGGAGAAACCCCGACAACAACGCCGCCATTTTGAATAATGCTTTCCGTGCAGCCACAGGACGTCGTGTTAAGACTCAAATTGTGCCCAGTAGGCAGCATGATGCGCAACTTCACTCCCGACGTCCATGGCAAGGTCCATCTTTGCAACCACGATACCATGCAGAGCGGTGCAGATGGGTCCAGAAACATGCCGAATGGACTGCTCAAGATTGGCATAACGTTCTCTTAACCGATGAGTGTCTCATACGCCTTCAACCAGACAATCGTCGGAGACGTGTTTGGAGACAACCTGGTCAAGCCGAACGCCTTAGACACACTGTCCAGCGACTGCAGCAGTGTGACAATGTGGAGGTTGCCTGCTGTTTTGGGGTGGCACTATGTGGGACCGACGTAAGCCGCTGGTGGTCATGTAATGCGCCGTACCGGCTGTACGATACGTGAATGCCATCCTCCGATCGATAGTGCAACCATATCGTCGGGGCATTCGTCTTCATGAACGACAATTCGCGCCCCCATCATGCACATCTTGTGAATGACTTCCTTCAGAATGACTAGAGTGGCCAGCATGTTCTCCAGACATGACCCCAATCGAACATGCCTGGGATAGATTAAAAAGGGCTGTTTATGGAGGATGTGACCGACCCAACAAGCACTCTGAGGGATCTACGCCGAATCGCTGTTGGAGAACGGGAGAATCTGGACCAACAGTGTCTTGATGACCTTGTGGATAGTACGCCACGACGAATGCAGGCATGCATCAATACAAAAGGACGTGCTACTGGGTATTAGAGGTACCAGTGTGTACAACAATCTGGACCACCACCTCTGAAGGTCTCGCTGTGTTGTGGTACAACATGCAGATTGTGGTTTTCGTGGGCAATAAAAAGGGCGGAAATGATTACGTTGACCTCTATTCCAGTTTCCCGTAGAGGTTCCAGGACTCTCGAAACCGAGGTGATGCAGAACTTTTTTTTGATAGGTGTGTAACGTAATTCAAATAAGTGTTGCCAGACCGACAGAGCAAGAGAAAAGTGGGGAAACTGTAGAGATGATATCGTTATTTCAAGAGGCTACAAAATTAGACGGACCATTGTTTGTTCACTGTATGAACTGTAGAGTAGTTAAAAAACTGAAGGTCGTAGTTGAGTGTTACTAGGACAGCAGTAAGAGGTAAACGAGTTTCAGATAATATTTCATTCTACAACATTTTAGAGAAACGCATGCACAGTTCTTGACTTAGACCAGTAGACCAGAATGCATTTGTTAGTGTAATCAGTGACAAATTGTGCACCTCGTTAAAAAGCTACCCAAAGCATCTGATAAAAATAATGAAAGTCTATATGAAACTATAAGAATACTAAAAAATTTAGGAACGAGAACGTCAGAATAAATAATAAAGGCGTTGCACAAGACTGCCGTATATAACACTTTCCTTAATTTTTACACTAGTGATAATCCATTATAGGGAACGAAAAATGGGCTTGTATGAAATAGACAAAACAGAATTTAAAAAAAAATATTGTACACAAATGATTTCATAATAATCCAAGAAACTAATGATGAAAAATTTGTACCCCACTTGGAGTCCTAAAATTGTTAAGTATCCACTAGGATATCGAAGGTGGGATTCTGCTTCCTGAGGAGAGTATCCATGAGGTACAATGTAGACTAGTATCTGCGAGAAATGGTAGAACACATGTTAACTACGTCGTATGTGAAATTAGTAACTGTAAAGACACACACCGAGAATAAAAAGAAAACGTAAATTTCATGCAGTACGTTGAACCATGTGTAAACTTTAAAAAATAAAACAAGACCAGAAGCAAGAATGAAATTTTGAATAACACTCCCACTTCCTTTTCCGATATATGGGTGTGAGTTGCAATACCAACATGAAAATCAATGACTGGAGCACAGAGGTGTGGAATGAGATTCGTAAGGGTAGCTAAAGCTTGTACAAAGGAAGACGAGTTTGGGAGTGAAAATATGATACAGACTAACAGGAGACGCGATCAATACTAGGATGCAAGAATGCATGCGCATATAGGTGCAGGATGTCGAGAGGATGGAAGGTAGGTAAGGTACTGTCGGCCACAAGGCCATGGGAGACGGAGCGCAATTTTGGAATTGGGAGAGGGGGGATCTCAATTGCATTCCTTCAGATAGTAAGTCCAGTCTAATACCATTGCGTCACTCGCAGGCTCCCACAGGCATGTGCACACTATTAAACTGTAGGGAGGAAGAGGTTTGGCAAGTTCCAGGAGGAGACGGATGGAAACGCAGTAAAGGCAAAGCCTGAACCAAAAAATGGGAGAAGGCTACTGGTGCTGTCGTCTATAATTAAACATTCCTAAAAGTTGAGTGAAGGACAGAAAGGTTATCTTAAAACTCGAAAAACCGGAAAACAATGGGAAGTTAAGGGGAAATTTCGTAATGAATCAGTAAACTTCCTGAATTCACGTTGTGATAGGTGATACATGTTATACACACACACACACACACACACACACACACACACACAAAATTACATCACCTCGTTTCCGAGAGTTCCGGAACCTGTACAGAAAATTGGAATGTAGATCAACATAAAATTCATTTCTGCCCTTTTCATTGCTCATGAAAACCACACATTGCATATTGCACCATCATATAGCGAGATATTCAGAGGTGGTGGCCCAGTTTGCTGTACACACTAGTACCTGAAATACCCAGCAGCACGTCCTCTTGCATTGATGCATGCCTGTATTCGTGGTGGCATACTATCCACAAGGTCATCATGACACTGTTGGTCCAGATTGTCCCACTCCTCGACGGCGATTCAGCGTATATCCCTCAGAGTGGTTGGTGGACCACGTCGTCCATAAACAGCCCTTTTCAATTTATCCCGGGCATGTTCGATAGGGTTCATGAATGGATAACACGCTGGCACTCTTGTCGACCCCCCTGCGGGTCCGGGGATTAGAATAGGCCCGAGGTATTCCTGCCTGTCGTAAGAGGCGACTAAAAGGAGTCCATCCCCCTCACGGGGGTAGTTAGCGCCTGCGTCCGGAGACGGACGGTTCCACGACCTATAATTGTGGTCTTTTTGGTTTTTCACTTCTCGTTTCTTCCTTCCTTTTGTTGGTTCCTTTCTTTGCTCTTCTCCACCTCACTGTCTTTCTTACTCTTTCCCTTGACTTCTCCTTGCCTTCTCATTGCCTTCTTCTACTTGCCTTCTCATTGCCTTCTTCTCTTTGCCTTCTCATTGCCTTCTTCTCATTGCCTTCTTCTCATTGCCTTCTTCTCATTGCCTTCTTCTCATTGCCTTCTTCTCATTGCCTTCTTCTCATTGCCTTCTTCTCATTGCCTTCTTCTCATTGCCTTCTTCTCCTTGACTTCTTCTCCTTGCCTTCTCATTGCCTTCTTCTCCTTGCCTTCTCTGGTCTCCGCCTCGGCGTTTGAGACAGTCTGTCCTCCTTCTCCCTCTCTCTCTCCTTTTTCGTCTTCTTCCTTCCTCCCTGTGCGTGCCTGAAGGCCGACCCACGCGTTCGCACGCGTAGCCGGTGACGGGGTAACGCGTAAGTCCCCACCCTGGGTAGACATGTAAGGCACGCGCGTACCCGCTGGTAAAGGCCAGGCCCGGGGAGGGGTGATTTTTGAGCTGATACCTTCTGACCATGCCGATTGGTCCCTCCGTCTGTTTCTCGGGAGGTGTGACCTGAGGTGTAAACATTCACCTAAGGCGGGAGTGCCCTCTGAGAGGGTCCCCACAAGGAAGGAGCGCGCCATCGGAGACGCTGGCAATCATGGGGGATTCCTCCGCAATGGATTCTACTCCATCTCTCTCGACTTCTGCCCAAAAACGGAAACGTGACCAGCCACCAGTGACAAAAGTACTACCGCCTGCCCCACAGTTCCTCGTCGTTTCTCGATCTGAGGACGGAAAGGATTTTTCCTCTGTCAACCCTTTCGTTATCCAGAAGGGCGTAGATGCCATAGCCGGATCTGTCAAATCTTGTACCAGGTTGCGTAACGGTACCTTATTACTAGAAACTGAGAGTGCCTTTCAGGCACAAAAACTGCTTCGGGCCACACTCCTATACACGTTCCCTGTCCGGGTGGAGGCCCACCGAACTTTGAATTCGTCTCGTGGTGTAGTCTATACTAGCTCCCTCGACGGATTGACTGACGAGGAGATTCAGGCTTTCCTCGCTGAGCAGGGCGTGACGGCTGTCCATAGGGTCATGAAAAAGGTCAACAATGACCTTGTACCGACCCGGACACTTTTCTTGACCTTCGATAGTGTTAAGCTGCCATCGCGCATCAAGGCAGGCTACGAGGTTATTTCTGTTCGCCCCTGTGTCCCGACACCTACGCGCTGCTACCAGTGTCAGCGTTTCAATCACACTCGACAGTCTTGTTCCAATGCGGCTAAATGTGTCACTTGTGGCAGGGATGCCCATGAGGGTGACTGTCCACCTCCGTCTCCTCGTTGTGTGAACTGTCAGGGTGACCATGCCGCATCCTCCCGCGACTGTCCTGTCTATAAGGAAGAACGCTGTATCCAAGAAATTCGGGTCAAAGAGAAAGTGTCCACCTCGGCTGCTCGCAAGCTATTGGCTAGTAGGAAGCCCGCGCTGCTCCCAGCGGGGAAATACAGTACTGTCCTCGCCTCTCCTCGGACTACCAGGGAGGTAGCAACCCAGACATGCGATCTGACCTTCAGCACCACGGTCGTCCGTTCGGCCAGTGCTAAGATCGCGCGGTCGACGTCTCCTCTTCCTCCCATCACCCCACAGACACCAGTCCCTTCATCAGCTTCTGCTAAGACGAAGACCCCGAAGTCAGATGCACGGGCCTTCAAGAAGGAACCATTCCGTGCAGACTTCCTACGTACCTCGACCTCCCAGCCTTCGACCGATACTTCCACCAAACGTCCTTCCAAAAAGGCTCATAGGAAGCACAGTTCTCCTTCTCCGCCACGGCGCATTTCTTCTCCTGCGCCACCCAGCGGTTGCCGCCCCAGGCCGTCATCGGTTTCGCCTGGCCGCACCGCTGGTAGCTGTACATCTGGCCGTTCACCGGCGGAGGAAGCTCCCCCTACCGGCCATCCTCCCGAGATGGCAGATGAACCTATAGACCCAATGGACGATGACTGTCCGCCTACTGATAGCGGCGGCAGTGCTCGCTCGAAGCCAGGCCCTCAGCGGCCTTCGAGGTGACCCCTTCTTTCATCTTCCTTTTCTTACGATGGCACTTATTCACTGGGATATTCGCAGCATTCGCTCCAACCGAGAGGACTTGAAGTTGCTGCTCCGCTTGCACCGTCCGCTCGTCGTAGCCCTCCAGGAAACGAAGCTACGCCCATGCGATCAAATTGCCTTGGCACACTACACCACTGTGCGTTTTGACCTACCCCCTGTGGTAGGTATCCCAGCTCATGGAGGGGTTATGTTGCTGGTCCGGGATGATATTTACTACGATCCCATCACGTTGCACACCGGCCTGCAGGCAGTTGCCATCCGCATTACTCTCCCCACTTTTACGTTTTCCTTTTGTACCGTTTACACTCCATCGTCATCTGCCGTTACCAGGGCAGACATGATGCAACTTATTGCTCAGCTACCTGCACCATTTTTGTTAACTGGAGACTTCAATGCCCACCATACACTTTGGGGCTCTCCAGCATCCTGCCCGAGGGGCTCCTTGTTAGCAGACCTTTTCAACCAGCTCAATCTTGTCTGCCTCAATACTGGCGCCCCTACTTTTCTTTCGGACACATCTCACACCTATTCCCATTTAGACCTCTCTATATGTACTCCCCAACTTGCACGCCGGTTTGAGTGGTATGCACTTTCTGATACATATTCGAGCGACCACTTCCCGTGTGTTATCCATCTCCTGCAGCATACCCCATCTCCGTGCTCCTCTAGTTGGCCCATCTCCAAGGCAGGCTGGGGGCTCTTCTCTTCCAGGGCGACCTTTCAGGATCAAACCTTCACAAGCTGCGATCGTCAGGTCGCACACCTCACGGAAGTCATTCTCGCTGCTGCTGAATATTCCATCCCTCACCCTACTTCTTCTCCACGTCGCATACCGGTCCCCTGGTGGACCGCAGCATGTAGAGACGCTTTACGTGCTCGTCGACGTGCTTTACGCACATTTAAACGCCACCCTACAGTGGCGAATTGTATCAATTATAAACGATTACGTGCTCAGTGTCGTCGTATTATCAAAGAAAGCAAGAAAGCCAGCTGGGCTGCTTTCACAAGCACCTTCAACAGTTTTACTCCTTCTTCTGTTGTCTGGGGTAGCCTGCGCCGGCTATCTGGCACTAAGGTCCACTCACCAGTTTCTGGCTTGAAGGTCGCGAATGACGTCGTTGTGGCCCCTGAGGCTGTCTCCAATGCCTTCGGCCGCTTTTTCGCAGAGGTTTCGAGCTCCGCTCATTACCACCCTGCCTTCCTCCCCCGCAAACAGGCAGAGGAGTCTAGGCCACCAAACTTCCGCTCCTCGAATTGTGAAAGTTATAATGCCCCATTCACCATGCGGGAACTCGAAAACGCACTTGGCCGATCACGGTCCTCCGCTCCAGGGCCTGATTCTATTCATATTCAGATGCTGAAGAACCTTTCTCCTGCGGGTAAAGGTTTTCTTCTTCGTACATACAATCGCATCTGGATTGAGGGACATGTTCCCGCATGCTGGCGCGAGTCTATTGTTGTCCCGATTCCTAAGCCGGGGAAGGACAAGCACTTGCCTTCCAGTTATCGACCTATCTCGCTTACCAGCTGTGTCTGTAAAGTGATGGAGCGAATGGTTAACTCTCGATTGGTTTGGCTGCTCGAGTCTCGACGTCTACTTACCAATGTACAATGTGGATTTCGTAGGCGCCGCTCTGCTGTTGACCATCTGGTTACCTTGTCGACCTTCATTACGAATAACTTCTTGCGGAAGCGCCCGACCGCGGCTGTGTTCTTTGATTTGGAGAAGGCTTACGACACCTGTTGGAGGGCGGGCATTCTCCGCACCATGCATACATGGGGCCTTCGCGGTCGCCTCCCTCTTTTTATTCGTTCCTTTTTAATGGATCGACAGTTCAGGGTACGTGTGGGTTCTGTCCTGTCCGACACCTTTCGCCAGGAGAATGGGGTGCCACAGGGCTCAGTTTTGAGCGTCGCTCTCTTCGCCATCGCGATCAATCCAATAATGGATTGCCTCCCAGCTGATGTATCAGGCTCCCTTTTCGTGGACGATTTTACCATCTATTGCAGCGCGCAGTGTACACGTGTCCTGGAGCGCTGTCTTCAGCGTTCTCTTGACCGTCTTTACTCCTGGAGTGTCGCCAATGGCTTCAGTTTTTCTGCCGAGAAGACGGTCTGTATTAACTTCTGGCGCTACAAAGAGTTTCTCCCACCGTCCTTACGACTCGGTCCCGTTGCTCTCCCAATCGTGGAGACAACCAAATTTTTAGGCCTTACATTTGACAGGAAACTTAGCTGGTCTCCACATGTGTCATATTTGGCCGCCCGTTGTACCCGTTCTTTAAATGTCCTCCGTGTTCTCAGTGGTATGTCGTGGGGAGCGGATCGAACCGTCCTACTTCGTCTATATCGGTCGATCGTCCGCTCCAAGCTGGATTATGGGAGCTTCGTATACTCCTCTGCACGGCCATCCATCTTACGCCGCCTCAACTCCATACAACATCGGGGTTTACGACTTGCGATCGGAGCATTTTATACCAGTCCCGTAGAGAGTCTTCATGCTGACGCTGGCGAATTGCCACTCACCTACCGGCGCGATATACTGCTTTGTCGGTATGCCTGTCGGCTACTGTCAATGCCCGACCATCCGTCTTATCGTTCCTTTTTTGACGACTCTCGACCGTCAATACGGGTTGTATGTCTCTGCCCTGCTACCCCCTGGAGTTCGCTTTCGTCGCCTCCTTCAACACCTTAATTTTTCACTCCCTGCAACCTTTCGAGTGGGCGAGAGCCACACGCCACCTTGGCTCCAGGCTCAGGTCCGCGTTCATCTTGACCTCAGCTCGCTCCCAAAAGAGGTTACCCCCGGTTCGGTCTACCACTCCCGTTTTTTGGAACTTCGTTCGAAGTTCATGAACATGACTTTCATTTATACAGATGGCTCTAAGACCAATGACGGGGTCGGGTGTTCCTTTATTGTCGGGGCACAAAGTTTCAAATACCGGCTCCATGGCCATTGTTCGGTCTTCACAGCTGAGCTCTTTGCCCTCTACCAGGCTGTTCTTTACATCTGCCGCCACCGACATTCTGCTTATGTCATCTGCTCCGACTCCCTGAGCGCCATCCAGAGCCTCAGTCATCCGTACCCGGTTCACCCTTTCGTACACCGGATCCAACGCTCTCTTCAGCAGCTGGTGGACGTCGGTTCTCCGGTTAGCTTTATGTGGGTTCCTGGCCATGTCGGTATCTCTGGGAACGAAGATGCCGCGGCCAAGGCTGCGGTCCTCCAGCCTCGGACAGCTTCTTGTTGTGTCCCTTCGTCCGATTTTAGCCAGGGTCATTTGTCGGCGCATTTTATCGCTGTGGCATGCCGATTGGGCTGCACTTACAGACAACAAGCTTCGGGCCTTAAAACCTCTTCCCGTGGCTTGGACGTCCTCCTCACGCCCTTCTCGGCGTGAGGAGGTAGTTTTGGCCCTGTTAAGAATTGGACACTGCCGGTTCAGCCATCGCCATCTGCTGACGGCTGCGCCGGCGCCGTTCTGCCCATGTGGGCACTTGCTGACGGTTCGACACATTTTAATGTCGTGTCCAGATTTTAACACACTGCGTCTAGATCTTAACCTGCCAAGTACTTTCGATGCCATTTTAGCGGATGACCCACGAGCAGCTGCTCGTGTTCTTCGTTTTATCAATTTGACAAACCTCTCTAAGGACATTTGATGATGCTGTTTTTTAATCCTATGCCTGTCAGTCTGTCTTTTATCGTGTTTTCCCTTTTAGTTGTTGTTGTCAACTTGTGCCTCGCGGTGCATTCTTAGAGAAGTCAGGGCGCTAATGACCATTGAAGTTGTGCGCCCTAAAACAACAAAAAAAAAACTCTTGTCGAGCGATGTCGTTACCCTGAAGGAAATCATTCACAAGATGTGCACATGAAGGCGAATGCCTCGCCAATATGCTGTCGATATGGTTGCACTATCAGTCGGAGGATGGCATTCATGTATCGTACAGCCGTTACGGCGCCTTCCATGACCACCAGCGGCTTTCGTCGCCCCCATAATGTCACCCCAAAACAGCAGGGAACCTCCACCTTGCTGCACTCGCTGGACAGTGTGTAAGGCGTTCATCCTGACGGTGCTGCCTCCAAACACGTCTCCGACGATTGTCTGGTTGAAGGTATATGCTACACTCATCGGTTAAGAGTACGTGATGCCAATCCTGCGCAGTTTGTGTGGCATGTGGTTGGGCCCATCTGCAGCGCGCTGCATGGTGTCGTGGTTGCAAAGATGGACCTAGCCACGGACGTCGGGAGTGAAGTTGCGCATCATGCAGCCTATTGCGCTCAGTTTGAGTCGTAACACGACGTCCTGTGGCTGCACTAAAAGCATTATTCAAATTGGTGGCGTTGCACTCAGGGTTGCTCCGAGCCATAATCGTAGGTAGCTGTCATCCACTGCAGCAGTAGTCCTTTGGCAGCCTGAGCGAGGCATGTCATCGACATTTCTGTCTCTGTATCCCTCCATGTCCGAACACAACACGAGCCGTGTACCTCCTTCCTGTTGGAATGAGGAACTGATTGGCTGTCGGACCCCTCCGTCTAACAGGCGCTGCTAATGCATGGTTGTTTACATCTTTTGGCGGGTTTAGTGATATCTCCGAACAGCCAAAGGGACTGTGTCTGTGATACATTATCCACAGTCAAATCCTATCTTCAGGAGTTCTGGAAACCGGGTGATACAAAACGTTTTATTGATGTGTGTAGAAAATCGTCCCTGTGCACTATGTGATGTGCAAAATATTACTCTACCGTTTAATCATAGCAGTTTTGCATCCAGAAAGAGGCAAGAAGAACAGCGACTACTTAACGAATTAGGAAGCGAAGCAAGATACTTTTGTGAATGACAGTCGTAGTATCCAACTCAGAAATATTATAAGTCTCTCTTTGTTGTTCGATTGTTACAAATAGTTGCTACGGTATTTTTCCCCTACTTCACGTTTGGGGAAAATTAAATTACTAATGACTTACGCAAAGTCATTAAATGTTTATTTGTATGATGATAGTCTGCAGGACTTGTTAGAATCAATTGTTGGTTTTTCCGTCGTAAGCTTACTGGAGATAATTACAGAGTATTTATCACCAGACGCGTTTCGCTTTTATTTATAAATTATCTTCTATGGTCATCCTGTAAACATATATATGTGTACATTTTTGGTGTTCATTGATTACAAATAGCAGTTTCATACGGAAAATGTTTTTAATTTATAAATGGCAAAATGTATAGACATATTCATATTTCCAGAGTGATCACAGAAGTAGTTTCATAATTAAAAGCATAACGTGCCTGATGAAAAATACTCATAAATATTTGCAATAAGCTAAAAACAGAAAAGAGACGATAATCAATATATATTAATTCTTAATATCCATCTATTTTACTTAGCAACTAACTCGGGCCCAATCACTTGGATGCCAGTTTCAGCTTGCCCATCTAACAGCTTCCAGACCCAACAAATATTTGTTTCTCAATATTTCTTATAATTATTAACCGACTTCAAAAATTTAAAATGCTGTCATAAACTACTTACTGACAGGTTTAATATTATTTAAAAGGTTTAATACTATTTCGAACAAACTTCACACATAATTTCAAATCTCTAAACTTTTCTCGCTTACTTGCGTAACTTAAAATATAGGCTGCATAAAATTAAAGTTCCAGTTTCAAAACTGTGTGGAAAAAAAAACAAGAACCACTGCTCAGAATGATGTCACATTTTAACGGTATATTGTGAAAAAAGGAAACTTTATGGAAACAAAGTTTATCGAAGATAGATGGATGGAAACGTCATAACCAAGATCGATTCGGCTACAAATGACAGATAAATCACACTGGGACGGCTGTCCTGTGAGTTGCACATTAAACCAGTCGTATTGTGAAATGTGCATGACCACACGCAAGGTCGCACCACATATTATGGGAAAAATCGATTGTCAATTGGCCTGTGGGCAAAAACCGCATAAAAGACGACAATGAATCGGTTTTAATTGTTATGAGACTGGCACAAGACATGTTCAGTATTTGTGAATGTATGCTTTCCCGGCATATACAGCCTCTTTCTCGGGCTTCCAGCCGGGTGGCAGTGTCTTCAAACTGTATGCTTTCCACCGTTTTGTACCACAAGTTGAAATCGAGAAACAGCTAGTTCCACAGCAGATCGGGGTGTCATGCGCCACGTTCAAAACTCTTATCTGAGCACTAACCACAGCATCCTTCAGGTGACCCCTCAGCCATGAGTAACACGAATTAACATTGGGTGATCTGGATGGTGCATGTTGATGAGCGAACAGATTTTCCGTTGCGCATTTTCTTCATTTCTGTGTATTGACACACATTTGGAAATTGAAATGGGCTTCACCTGTCCACAGAATCATCCATTGCCATTCACTGTCTGCTCTAATGCGTGCAAGAATTTCTATTGCAAATATTTGTCTTCCTGGTAGGTCAGCTGGAAGCATCTCCAGAACTTGGTAATTTTGCTTGGATAGCAATGTCGGATGTTTCGTAGAATTTCATGCAATGTTTTCATAGGTATGTCCAACGTTTGTGTAATTCCTTGTGCACTACACCTTTGCATGCCACCTCTCAATCCCTCCTGCAATGCTGACGTCACATCTACTTAAGACTGATCTGTTGTTTCCCTCAGTCTGCCACATTGCGCTTCAAAAGAATCTGTGCCGGCCGCGGTGGTCGTGCGGTTCTAGGCGCTTCAGTCCGGAGCCGCGGGACTGCTACGGTCGCAGGTTCGAATCCTGCCTCGGGCATGGATGTGTGTGATGTCCTTAGGTTAGTTAGGTTTAAGTAGTTCTAAGTTCTAGGGGACTGATGACCTAAGATGTTGAGTCCCATAGTGCTCAGAGCCATTTGAACCATTTCCTGTCTTTTCGAATTTCGTAATCCCCCTTCTTGGATAATATTCCGCGCAAATTTGACATCATTCTGAGCAGTGATTCTTTTATGCAGCGCCTGTATTTGACACATTTGGTTACTAGTAACATAATCAGAAGTTTGAAGCTGTTTTGTATATGGTAATTAGATTCTTTAAGCAATGAACCATGGACCTTACCATTGGTAGGGAGGCTTGCAAGCCTCAGCAATACAGATAGCTGAACAGAAGGTGCAACCACAATGGAAGCATAGACAAAAATGTCATTCCTGAAGAGTGGCAGCAGTTTTCTCAGTAGTTTCAGGAACAGCATTCTGGATCGTTGACTGATCTGGCTTTGTAATATCAGCCAGAATGGCCGTATTGTGTTGGCACTACAAACGGCTAAAAGCAAGGGGAAACTACAGCCATAATTTTTTCCGAGGGCATGCAGCCCTAATTTATGTTTCAATGATGACATGCTCTTGGGTAAAATATCCTGCAGTTAAAATAGTCTCTCCCCCCCCCCCCCCCCCCCCATTCGGATCTCGTGGTTGGGACTACCCAGAAGAATATCGTCACCAGAGGAAACAAAACGGGCATTCTTGGGATAGGAATGTTGAATGTTAGAGCCATCAATCAGGTAGGTGGGTTACAAAATTTAAAAACGGAAATAGAGGTAAAGTTAAATACAGTGTGAAGTAGAAAAGTTCGGCAGCAGGAATTCCGACTTCGTCAGATTAATACAGGGTTATAAATACAAAATCCCTCAGAGGGCTCATGGCTTTTTTGTGAATTCGTGCGTGGCGTCCATGGGGCCCCGAGCTATCCTTTGGAGTTTGACCTCCGCTTCTAAATTTTTCCTCCATAGTTTGACCCATTTGGGGAAGAACGCACCATAGCATCTGCGCCATGGAGTCCTCTCCCCCACCGTCTCCTCTTCCTTTCCCACCATAGGCCCCCTCCCACACAAACCTAAGTCAACTGCACATGTGGTGAGGCAGTTACGTACGCATCTGGCTGAGCCCCCGTACAACACAGGGATCACACTCCTGATAGTTGAGCTGTTGCCTCTCAGTGCCTGCCTAAGAGTTGTTACTTTCCATTCTGGAGCATCGGAAATCTGCAACAACTGTGATGCCAGGCAACCCTTGCTGTGGCTGGGTGATGCCCACAAGGAGAGCCTCTGGTTGGAGTGGGTGACATCAGGCAGACGATTTGCATATGAAACGTGTTAAGCTCTAAGAAACTTGCCATTCTTCTATGGCCATTTCTTCGGTTTGCAATTGATAATTTTCTAATGCGTTTGGAGGCTCTGCAACCTTCCCTTCCTTTTCCTTCCTACACCCTGGGAGGAGGACAAGGCTCATTAGATTGGGGTGAAATACTTTCCCAACTACATGACCCTCAGGGGGCTTCAACGACCACTGTAAGGTGCGACGGTGGAACGTTGTACGGTACAGAGCTCGGGGACCTTGGCTTAACTACCTGGGTCGCGAGGATGGTATAAACCTCTATAAAAAAACCTCAATCTCAAGGTGTGCTGCGCGCCGAGGAGACGCATGGCTGTTGAGGTAGAACAGTTGCTAGCGGGCGACCTCTGGGAACCTGCTGCCTCCCGCTTGTATTAGGCTTGCCCAGGCAAGCGGGGCTCTGTCTGGGTGGACATTCCTTTCCCTAGCTGCTCATGGACAAGCACAAAAAGAAATATAAATAGTGTGCAAGCCTGAGTCTCTAAGAAAGGAAAGTTAAGTTCCCTTCCCTGCCCACACCAGGGGAGGAACGGCGGTCTAAATTACCTGGTGAGACGTATTTTCCTGGATTTCTGGTTTGCAGCCGAACAGATGGGGACTCATTTCTGACCACAAAGCGTCCGTTTTTTGTGGAAAATTTAGAGGACAAGTATGAAGTTGAGGGCATGTCTAAAATGAGGTCTGGAGCAGTCTTCATACAGACAGCATCCTCAGCACAGTCACGGGTATTGCTTGCTTGTGACAAGCTCTCCATTACGCCTCATAAGAGCCTCAATATGGTTCAGGGACTTATTTTTCATCGTGACCTGTTGTTGCAGTCTGACGACGAGCTCTGTGCAAATCTGGAATGCTGCGGTGTGTACTTTGTACGATGTGTCTTCAGGGGACCTAAAGATAGTAGGGTCGCCACCAGCGCCCTCATCTTGGCTTTAGAGGGTGACACCCTGCCCGAGAAGGTCAAGGTGATGATATATCAATGTGATGTTAATGCTTACGTCCCTCCTCCCATGCGCTGCTTTAAGTGCTGGAGGTTTGGGCATATGTCATCGAGATGTGACGCCAACCCTACCTGTCGGGATTGTGGACGTGCCTCCCACCCCAACGTCCCATGTTCGCCACCCCCTGTTTGTGTCAAGTGCAGACAGAAACATTCACCTTGCTCATCAGACTGTGCGGTTTATCAAAAATGGAGTATAAGACCTTGGACAGGCTCACTTACACAGAGGCTAAACGCAAGTACAATCAACTTCACCCTGTGCGCATTTCATCGCCGTATGCTGCAGCAGCTTCCATGTCGCCATCCCTGGTGATGAGCCCCCAAGCTCAGCCGCTTTTTGTTGGCCCTGCAGCCCAGACATCTATTCCTGCCCTCCCCCCCCCCTGGTGGTTGGGGAACACCCTCTTCCATTGCTCCCTTGTTTTCAACATCGGGAGTAACAACCCCTCCTTCTTTGGGGACTTCAGTCCCCACCTCTGCGATGGAGAAGTGCCCGCGTCCTCCAGATCCCATCGCGCGGAAGGGATCGCTTGGTGCCCTCCCTTCCACTGTTACTGCCCCTCCAGATGTCAGCCAATGGCTGAAAAAGCCACCACCTGAGGGCCGTAGGGTTCCAGGTCTTCCTCAGTCCATGAGACTGGGTCGGAAAAGCCCACCCAGCCTCATAAACCGATTGACAAATGGGACCCTACCAAAAAGAAGAAAAAGCAAAAGGACGACATACAGACAGAAAAGGATTTCACCACTGCACCTGAAGATGATGTGGAGCATCTAGCGTCCACTCAGGAGCTAGATGTTGCTCGACCCGCAGCTCCTATGGAAGTTGATCAGGCTACTTCGCAATTGGTGGTGGTGAGCGCTTCAAAGGCATGACCTATCCCCCCCCCCCCCCCCCAGGTTCTTTCATGTCTTCAGTCAGATACTATTATCCTTCAATGAAATTGCCGTGGATTTTTCCACCACCTTGCTGAGTTGAGACAGCTTTTGTGCCGCTTCCCTGCCATTTGTCTGGCCCTACAGGAAACCTGATTTCCTGTTTGGCGGACCCCCTCCCTCTGTGGCTACTGGGGCTACTATAAGAACCGTGTAGAATACGACGGGGTGTCTGGCGGTGTCTGTGTTTATGTTCTTGCCACTGTTCCTAGTGCCCCAGTGCCACTTCACACAGCTCTCGAGGCTGTGGCTGTTAGAATCCGGGCAGGAATAGAGCTTACCATCTGTTCCCTCTACTTTCCCCTGGATGAGGTTGTCCTTTTTGCTGACCTAGCTACCTTGTTCGCCCAGCTCCCCCCGTCATTCCTCCTTTTGGGGTACCTTAATGCCCACCACCCTTTATGTGGTGGGGCCCAGATCTCGGGCCAGGGTAGGAATGTTGAGGCTCTCTTGGAACAGCTGGACATTTGCCTCCTTAACACTGGTACTCCCACATATTTTAGCGTGACTCGTGGCACATACTCGGCCATTGACCTCTCTCTTAGTAGCCCAGGTCTTCCTCCATACCTCAGTTGGAGGGTCCACGACGACCTCTGGTAGCGACCACTTTCCTATTCTGGTTTCTCTCCTTCAATTCCAACCCTCTAACCAGCTGTTATGATGGTCTCTTCGTGGAGCTGATGGGGCAGCGTACATCTCAGCTACTATGGCCATTGCTCTGCTTCCTGGTGACATTGATTTGGCAGTGGACGAGGTCAGTATGGTCATTGTTTCTGCTGCCGAGGCAACTGTCCCCTGCTCTTCAAGTACCCTAAGGCATAAGGCAGTCCCTTGGTGGACACCTGAGATTACAGAAGCCATCCGGGACTGCCGGCGAGCCCTGCAACGACACCGGTGTCATCCTTTCCTAGAGAATCTGGTTGCTTTTAAACGGCTGCGGGCCCGGGCTCGGCGGTTAATCAGGCGGAGCAAACAGGACTGCTGGGAACGATATGTTGTCACCATAGGTTCTCGCACCTCCCCATCTCAGGTGTGGGCGCCAATCGCCATCGCCGAACGTCTGGCGGAATACTTCGCTCGTATTTCCGCGACAGCAGGCTACAGCTTAGAATTCCGCGCCATTAAAGAGCAGGCTGAGCGTACGCAGCTGTCATTTCGCACACACCGTTGGGAACGATACAACGCCCCGTTTAGTGAATGGGAATCCCAAAGTGCTCTTACAGCTTGCCCCGATACCTCTGCAGGTCTTGCGGTTTGGTGGGCTCATCTGTCTGTTCCTCTCTATATGCCGATGACTTTTGTCTTTATTACAGTTCCCCAAGCATCAATGTTGCCGAACGGCGGTTGCAGGGAGCTATCCGTAAGGCACATTTTTGGGCATCCAGCCGTGGTTTTCAGTTCTCAGCTTCCAAGACCCGAGTGATGCATTTCTGTTGTCGTCCAACGGTCCACCTCCATCCAGAGCTCCACCTTGCCAATGAACCACTTCGTATTGAGGAGACGCATCGCTTTCTTGGCATGCTGTTTGATGCTCAGCTCACTTGGACACCTCATCTTTGCGAGCTTAAACAACGGTGCTGGCGGCACCTCAACCACCTCAGCCACACCGTTTGGGGGTCTGCACGAACAACCCTCCTACAGTTCTATAAGGCCTTAGCCCAGTCCCGTCTCGACTACGGAAGCATGGTGTACGACTCAGCAGCACCTTCAACTTTGCAGATCCTCGACACGCTTCTCCATTGTGGCGTCAGACAGGCGACAGGTGCCTTCTGCATTAGTCCGGTGACTAGCCTTCTTGTAGAAGCTGGAATCCCTCCCCTACGATTCCGCCAACAATAGTTGCTGGCGTCATACATCGACCGCGTCCATGCCTCGCTTGACCACCCAAATCGCAGGCTCCTTTTTCCATCTTCTGCACTCCCCTCCCCACGACGGCGGCCTAGGTCGGGTCTCCCGATCGTGGTCCGCGTTCGTTCCCTTCTCTCGAGTCCTTTCCC
The DNA here is from genome assembly GCF_023864275.1 of Schistocerca cancellata. Taxonomy (NCBI): domain Eukaryota; kingdom Metazoa; phylum Arthropoda; class Insecta; order Orthoptera; family Acrididae; genus Schistocerca; species Schistocerca cancellata. Next base: position 742,636,326 of record NC_064628.1, on the reverse strand, counting down.
CTTCCTCCTTCCTTCCGGCCCTCTTCTACCCCTCCTTGGTCCCTCCCTCGCTTGCGGCTTTGCTTGGATTTGTCCTGCGTTTCCAAGTCCTCCGTTCCACTTGCCAGTCTTCAACAATTCCTGGCTCTTCTTGCCACGTTTCGCGATGCAGATTTAGTCTACACCGATGGTTCTGTGGTCGATGGACGCGCACTGGGTTTGCTTTCTGCTCTTTATTGTGCACTCGCCCACCTTTCCTCCTGCCCTGGGGAGTCATTTGTCATATGCAATGACTCCCTGAGTGGATTGCAAGCACTCGACCAGTGTTTTTCTTGGGACCCTTTGGTATGCAGTATTTAAGATGCTGTTTTTGCTCTCGCCGAGTGTAGTCGTTCAGCGACGTTTGTGTGGATCCCGTGCCACATTGGCATTCCAGGAAACGAACGTGTCGATCGTTTGGCCAAGCAGGTCACCACTTCGCCAGCCCTGGAGCTTGGTCTCGTGGAAAGAGACCTTCGGTCAGCCCTACATCGCAAGGTCCGCGATGTCTGAAGCTCTGAATGGTCTGTCTTGAACTCGCCAAATAAGCTCCGCGTGGTAAAGTCATCCCCGGCCGTATGGAACTCATCCTTGCGGAGCACGCATAAGGACTCAGTTGTTCTCTGCCGTCTCCGAATTGGACATACGCGGTTGACCCACAGCCATCTCCTTCGCTGTGAGAACCCGCCCGAGTGTCGCTGTGATGCAGGGCTGACAGTGGTCCATCTTCTGATGGACTGCCCCCTTTTAGCCCCCTCGCGGCAGTTCTTTAATTTACCAGCTGCACTTCTTTAATTCTAGGTGATGATGCCTTCATAGTTGACTCAGTTTTACGTTTTATCCGTGCAGCTGGGTTTTATCACTCACTCTAGTGTGGGCACTCTCGCATGATTTCTCAGGCTACACCCACTTCAGCGACTTTTAATTGTGACGTCGATACCAAAATAGTGTCTTTTATGGTAACAAGTTGTGTTGGTACCTCTATCAACGCTTTCCAGCTGGAGGTTCTTCGTTTGTAGTTGAGTGGTTGACCTTGTACCTGATCCACCAACCACTGTAGTCTGTTTGTGGCCAACTATTTGCTCTGCTCCTTTTAAGTGTCCTCTACTTTGTGTTACTGCGGTGTTCATTTTAGCTCTGTACTCCTTGCTGTTCCCTCCCTCTGGGTGCAGAGGTTACGCTTTTACTGTATATACGCCTTTTACAAGTATGTCTGTTAGGAACAGGGGACTGATGACCTCGGTGTTTAGTCCCCATCAAAACCCAAAACCAACCAACCAACCAACCTTGGCCTTCCAGGTGGCCTTCGTACGTATCCATCAATTCTTGTGGAACACACACAACCCAATTAGCGATGGCTTAAGGATCAACCACCTATCCAGCTGCCTTCCTCCTCTGGAAATAGTGGGCTGGAGCTTGCTGCTTATCTTTTAACCTTTGTCAGACAGAACCATACAATGAACCTTTTACTGAATAGAAATTTCTTCTGGCCCTGTCGTCTTGCCACAATTTCCCCTGGCCCTGATTCCATTCACAACCAATTGCTACTGCACCTCAGTCCTCCATGACGACATTATCTCCTCCAGAGGTTTCACCGTATTTGCCTCTTAAGGTATTCTCCTCTCTTGATGTAGAGACAGTTCCGTGGTTCCTGTCCTAAAGTGCGGCCAGGATCCATCGTCCCTTGATAGTTACCAGCCCATCAGTCTGACCAAACCCCCCTGCAGGTTATTTCAATGGATAGTGACTTGTTGGCTCAGTTTAGTTCTGTCCTCTACTTTCAGGACGTTTTATTTCGTTACCAATGAAGCTTTTGGGGGGGACGGCCTTCAGTTTGCTTAGATTGTTGAAAATACAGTTCGGCAAGGAGAGTTCATGTTAGCACTGTCCTCAGCTCTCCATAGGTTCAGGATGACGGTGTTCTACAGGTGTCAGTGTTGTCCTTTTTCTCATCGCTATTAATTGACTTCAGACCCCTGCCTGACCGTTAGTCGGTTCAGCTCTCTATGCAGATGATTTCTGTATTTGTACTAGCTCCCACACAGCGGCCTTTGCGAAGTGTCAGATCAAGGATGCCACCCGGCATGCTTCTATATAGTCGCTCTTGACTCTGGTATCCCTCCCCATTCCTTTTGGCGATGCCAGCTCGTGATTTACTGTGCCATCACTATCCACTCTTCCCCTGCTCACCAGTCATGTTGTATTCTGTCCTTTTTGCGGCTTTTGCATATCACCCACGTGCTGCCTGCCATTGGATGGCTTTCCTGGTCGGGCTCACCTTGCTTCTCTTTGCTGCTGTTCCCAACTCCCCTCATCCTCTACCCCCTGTTCCGTCACAGCCCAGTCCCACCACCTGGTTAGTTCCTCATCCCTGGATATGGGTGGATCTCGTTCAGGATTCAAAAGCCTCCATCAATCCATTGGTGTTAAGTTGTTTGTTCTGCCCACTCGTACAGGAGTTTCAGGATGTTAATGTCCTTCCGCTTCCCTCCGCCCCTCCTCCCGGTTCCCTCCGCCCCTCCCGCGATTTAAACAACACCCTTCAGATACCAATCTAATTACTAATGTTCGCTGCTTTACTAAGCAAAGTAAAAAGGAATGCTGGGAGTATTGTTTCCTCCCTGGGGTTGCTTGCCGTTTCATCACAGGTTTGGTCCGAGCACTGCAGCTTTCTGGGCTGCCAGTGACAATCAGCTGTCCAGGGTTTATCCTACAGGTTGCTCCGCGTATTGATCCATCGGACTTGCAGAAAACCTTGTGACACTTTGACAGCATGTGTCTCCTCTTCTTATCCTGTTACCTTTCTCTGGCAGAAGTGCAGAGTTGAACAAACCTCCCTCTGTTTCAATCCCCACCCAGCTGAACCCTATAATGAACCCTTCACTAAATGGGAATTCTCATAGGCTCTTATCTCTTCACATGACATGGCCCCAGGCCCTGATTCCATTCACAACCAGAAGATCCTACACTTCGATGTTACTTTTAAACCACATTTCGCTCATGGCTGTCTCCCCCTTGCAGTGGCGAGACAGCTTAGTTACCACTGTTCTTTAAGCCCGTGAAGGACCTAACGTCTCTAGACAGTTACCACCCAATTAGCCTGATCAGCGAACTTAGTAAATTGCTCGAGAGGGTGATCAGCTTTCGATTATGTTTGGTACTTGAATCGTGGCTCCTTCTGTCCCCATATCAGTGTGGCTTCCTGGAAGGACTATTTGCCACTGACAATTTACTGAGATTGGAAACAGCAATCTTGACAGTATTTTACCAACTGCCGGCACCTCGTCTGCGTTCTTATTTGACGTACATACGGCATTTGACACGGCTTTGTAGCCATTACATTTTAGTTACCGTCCATGACTGGGGCTTTCGTGGCCCGTTTCAATATTTATGAGTTTTATCTCACCAGCTCTTGCGGATTTGAGGTGGCACTTCACTGAACCAGGAGAATGGTTTCCCACAGGGTTCTGAAGTGTCACACTCTTCCTCATAGCCATCAATGGGCTTTGAACATATGTTGTGCCTATGGTTACTCCGACGTTATGTTGACAGATTTTTGCTTCTGGTTCAGTTCCCACAAAGTAGCTTCTGCTGAGCGCCAGCTCAAAGGCTCCATCTTACGTGCCTCTGCGTGACCCTCTCCCATGGCTTCGTTTTCTCCCTTCAAAACGCGGGATATGCATTTTTGTCGTCGACCTACAGTACACTCCGGTCCAGAACTCTCTTTAGGTGACCAGTGCGTAGATGTTGAAGCACAGTCCCCTTCCTTGGGCCATATTTTTTTATAAAAAGCTGACGTGGCTGCCCCATATTCGCCACCTGAAGACTATTTGTATGCCGACGCTTAATGCTCTCTGCCTCCTGGCCCACACGTCTAGGAGGTGCAGACCCTGATACTCTTCTCCATCTTTGCCGTGCTTTGGTTTTGTCCAGACTAGGTTATGGTTGTCAGCTTTATGGCTCGGCAGCTCCTTTCGCTGTGAAGCTACTTGACCCTGTTCGTCTTCGTGGGGTGCATTGGGCTATTATAGAAATGGTAGAGAATGAAGGTGAGATGGGAGTTAAAGATACTGTGAGAGGAAATTAACAGAGCACTGAAAGATCTAAGTTGAAACAAGGCTAGTCAGACTAGAAGACATTCCGTCAGAACTACTGATAGTCGTGGCAGAGCCAGCTGTGACATAAATCTTGTCTGGTGTGCAAGATGCCCGAGACAGGCAAAATACCGTCAGACTTCAAGAAAAATGTAATCATTCCAACTCCAAAGAAAGTAAATGCTGACAGGTATGAATATTACTGAATTATCAATTGATTAAGTCATGGACACGTAATACTGACACGAATTATTCACAGAAGAATGGAGAAACTGAAAGAAGCTGACCTCAGGTAAGGTCAGTGTGGCTTTCAAAGAAAAGCAGGAACACCCGAGGCAGTACTAACTGTACGGCGTACCTTAGAAGATACGTTAAGGAAAGGCAAACCCATGATTATAACATTTTTAGACTTGGATTAAGCTTTTGACGATGTTCACTCCAATACTCTTTGGAATTCTGAAGGCAGCAGGGGTAAAATACAGGGACCGAAAGGCATTTTACAACTTAACACAGACTAGGCGGCATTTACGGCTCGAAGGGTATGAAAGGGAAGCAGTGGATGAGGAGTGAATCAGGATTGTAGCCTACCTCCAATATTATTGTGTACATTCAGCAAGCAGTATAGGAAAACAAGGAAAAGTTTTGAATAGGAGTTCAGGGAGAAATAGTAAAATCTTTGAGGTTTGCCTACGACATTGTAAATGTGCCGTGCTAGTGGCAGCAAAGGATTTGGAAGAGCAATTGAACGGAAGAGCCAATGCCTTGAAAGGAGGATACAAGATGAACGTAAGAAAAAGCAAAACTAGGATAATGGTTAGGGTAGTCGAATTAAATCAGATGATACTGAGATCATTAGGTTAGGAAAGGGGACGCTAAAGGTATTAGGTTAGTGCGTAAGTTCGTAGGGTTTTCCAGAACTTTAACAAACACAACACATACCCAAAACAGCGACTTCATTCATCAATAGTATACTCGCCTTCACTATTTACAACACTGTTAGCGTTTAGGTAACTTTTCGATTCCGCGACTGTAGAAATCACGTGGTTTTGAGGCGAAGAACTCATCTAGCCGTATTCAGAGCGAATTTTCATCGGGAAAGGGTAAAAATCGGAGGGAGAGAGATATGAATACAGTAAGCAGATTCAGAAGGATGTAGGTTGCAATAGCTCTTAGGAGATGCTTGCACAGGATGGAGTAGCATGGAGAGCAGCGTCAAGCCAATCTTCCGACTGAACACAACCACCACAGTAAAACAAAGAATCGGGGTGTACTGGTTTTGTGACATACATCTTTCATGTACACTGTGGTAGTGGTTTGAAGCCCATTGCTATACTCTTTAGGATCATAATTACTAGAGCACTCGAAGGGTGAAGTTCAATCTTCAGGTTATTTAATGAAAGTTTTTTTGCATCTGCTAATTAAAACCGCAAAAATTGATGCAAAACAGCAGGTTAACTGTACTATGACCCACTTAAATCTCTCTCATATCTGTGTTTGCGTCTTGACATCACAGAAGAGTACAGATACATCACGAAACGTTGCGATTAGAGCAGCGTTGACGGCTAGCCCATGACAGCAAATAAATGTACATCCAAACAGTATTGTGTAATATACCAAACTACAGAGGGTCTCAGGAAGTTTACAGAATATGTATGTATAAGTTTCACCACCAATGCCCTGGCCGCAGTGGTAACACCGAAGTTAAGCACTGTTGGGATTGTTTAGTGTTTGGACAGATGACCATCTGGGTCTGCAGTGCTGTTGGCAAGGAGGGTGCACTCAGCCCTTGTGAGGCCAGTTGAGGTGCTACTTCACTGAGAAGTACCGGCCCAGGTCCTTAACCCTTTCCAAGCATATTCGGACCCCCCTCCCCCCACTGTAGTAGTTCTAGGGCGTAAGCATAGTGTCAGCTGGTAATAAATAGCGCTAGAAAGTGACCGCGTTGTGAGGTCTGCGTGAGCTTCAGTGCTTCAATTGCCAAGAGCATTGGGCCCTTGTCATTTCCATGACAGTGTTGAGCCTGATGGATTTAACCCAGTCAAGAGACCATTCAGTTTAAAGCTTGTCGTGATTTCACTATATCGCACAAGGAGAATGCTTTTCTCCACACTCCATCCTTTTCCAATCATAGCATTTGCGCTCGATCTGTAATGACCTCGTCGTTGACGCGATGTTAAACGCGTACTGGTTCGTGGACATTAAACTCCGCCTCAGTTCGAAGTTCCATCATTGTATGTAACCACATGAAGTGTGTGTCGTTATTTTGTTTCAAATAAAACGCAGCTCCAATACATTTGCACTCACCTTCCGGACACAGATAATGGAAGCTCTACAGAATATACCACGCCATTCTGTAAGGCAGTGTTCTGAGTGTGAGTGAATGATTAACTAGATTACTATTGAATGCTGTAGTCGATGTGATTCTGATTCATAGGCATTATATACAGCTGCTGAGTGGCACATCGTCTATTTCAGCGTCGAAACTGCTTTTCTGTTACTAACGATGGCATTCGTGTGTACAGTAGCATCTTAACAGTAATAGGAGACATTCTACTAACCGTATGGAGTGGCTAATTTCTAACATATGGAAAACGTTGTGGTCTCAGTGCAGACGTTAAAGAAGTCAGTGGTCGTTCATTTTCGTTAAATGAATCTGAATACTCTCACTAACAGTACCTGAGAACTCAACTGTAGAATAAACTCGGGAGCGGATCGACCTTCAAATATTAAGGAATATTTGCAAAACTTGCGAGGTAATTTCTCCGGAGTGATTTGATTGTAGCGACTCTCTTCTGAGTCGCAATAGTGTTTCAACTAAGTCATTTGTAATTTCAATGTAATTGTCCGTGCGGCGTTATTGTCGCCATTGTTGTTTTAACATTCAGATGTTATTGTACCGTATGCATTTTCGTTTCCTGTACTACCTGTAAGTGCATGTCTTGCCAGTGAGCGCTTAATAGTGGTATACCTGATCACTGGCATTGTCTGTAGAAAGAAAGATTTGTCGTAAAGTGGATTTTTGGATTCACCCTAGTGTAGTATCATCGAGATAGGCACTGAGCTCTTGCGCCTTACAGTGAGTTAGTAATACCATTTCTTATGGTACATCTGACGCCAAGCGCTAAATCAGACTGGAATGGTTAATAATTAAAGATAATACTAGTCATGAAACAGATACGTAATTAACGATATTTAATAACTAGTCTACAGGAGCGTCAGACAGGATGTGGAGACTAATCATAGAAGAAAGCTGATTTCACCTTGTGGAACCTTTGAAATAGTTACAGAAATCCAGATAAGGTCAAAAATAACATGTGTAGTTGTGTTGTTTGAGGCTTGTAATTTCATTTTGTACACGGCAGCGCCTGTAATGTCTTGCAGAACTTCGGTTCTCAACATAGGTGTGGCGAAATATGAGTTGAGGATGATAAGACTTCTTAGGTTCCTTACATGTTACAGTATTCAGCATCTCAGAAATGTTAATTCGTTTATTTACGGAAACCGCATAGGTGAGTATTGGTTATGATCAATGCCAGTATGGTAATACGAACACTTCGAAGCATAGCCTCAGTTTATCAATACTGTAAAGACGAAAAGTGAGCCGTTAAGTCATAAGACGGACGAGAAGTTCTGCACCGTTGGGCATGTTAAGAACTTAACGCTTTCCACACGCCAGGTGAAAGCGTCAGCTGTTCCTTAGTCCTCGCGACGCGTTCTAACCGACCCCACAGTTGCTAACACTTCGCGAATGATCCGCGATCAGCGGAGGTCGACTGTGCGCTCTTCTCTGCTTTGGTGAATGTTGCTTCATACTACTTTAATTGAAATAATTATGTGCTATGGAAATGGAAATGTCGTGTGACTAGGGCCTCCCATCGGGTAGACCGTTCGCCGGGTGCAAGTCTTTCGATTTGACGCCACTTTTGCGACTTGCGCGTCGATGGGGATGAAATGATGATGATTAGGACAACACAACACCCAGTCCCTGAGCGGAGAAAATCTCCGACCCAGCCGGGAATCGAACCCGATTATGTGCCATGAAGTTTAGCGTTACGATGTATTAAATTTCCATTAATTGCTGATGTTAGCCGAAATGGAACTAATATTATGGTTACTTTGGCCACGCAATAAACCTTCGACCATGCAATAAACTATTATCGCTTGAATCAGAAGTCCGTGTTCTTTCTGGTCCTGTTGCAAGGATGCAGTTTTCTCGTAATAGTGGGAAAAGGTTAAAAAAGTGTGTTGTACTTCATGTTGGGGCATCAGTGTTGATCTAATCCTTGTTTCCCTGAAGCTTCTGGTAACTTGTCTATGAAAAAACATATCAGCAGTTACCTGGGGAAAATAACTTATCGAAATATCAACACACACGCTGGTGTTCCTGCTCAGCATCCCGGTTAGCCAAATCATGCTAAACACACTCAGCGTGCTTTCACTGACAGTTTTAAGGGATTTTCCTGCCTCATTCTGTCTATAGGCAATCATTTTCATTTATCGATTCTAACAGGTGTTTCAGATCGACGGATTATTTTATTTTGCTAATTTTGTTCGTCAGGTTCGTCCCTGAAAGTTAATTCCTGGAACGGAAACTACAAATAAATTATCGGGGATCAGAGGAAATATAATTTATCTAATTAAACTGTTGCTAAGGTTCGGATGGAAATGGCCACCAGTCACCTCGTTTCAGTTAATCGCGACAAAGTAATAAGCACGTTTAAAGTAGCTATAGTGACTGGGCAACGAAGCAACTTTGTCGTCGGTTAGGTGGTGCCAACTTGTCCATTCACTCTTACGTTTAATGTGTGTGAGCGCTCGGATGTAGCGCAGGGTCACCAACCAGCTAGTGCTGCTATTTGTAGTTCAGAAGGTGACGTTGCTAGTCAGCAAGGGAGGATTGAAGCGAATCTATAGCCACTTTCCGTTTTGCCTATCAGCGAGCTGTATATTTCGAGCACTTAGTTGTGAAAATGTTGGTCTGCAGAAACGTTATACAGAGTTGTGAACCTGTGGTTACTCCAGTTAATTTTAGCAATCAATTTTTGCGCCATAAGGGCTCTGCTTTCGTTGTGATTAAGGGGAGCCGGAGGTGTCTATGCTGCCCATGTTAAAATCACTAAGTTTGAGGAACATTTATGAATAAACTACCAAATAGAAAAATTTGCTTTTTTTTTACATATAGTGGTTTAGTATTGCAGTTATGACAGAGGGATTTTGGAGTATCTTTTCTAGTTTCCTTCCAAATATTTTTTTTATTAATGACCCAAATTTTTTTACAAATAATTGCTTTATAATTAAATTGAAATGAAACTACTGAACATATTGCCAAATGGCTGTGTTACAATGTGAGTTTGACTACTAGGAGTGCTGTATAAAAATTTCACCTCTCTAGCTTGAGTGCATTTTGAGAAATGTTCCTTATATTCGAAAAATTCTAATTTACGGGAAATGGCTATCAAAGTTTCTCAATACATTCCTGCTCTATAGGATGGATTATCAGAGTCTTCTTCATCCTCCAAAATCTTCCTCGTCTGTCTTCTTTTCTGGCCTGTTGTTCCATTATACTTTATATGCCTTTCTCTTCTTTCTGCTCCTCTTGTCCTTTCTCTGTCTTCACCCCAGCTGTAAATCCTAATGCCTTCAGAACTTCACACTGTTCCCTTTGTTGTAGGTTGCTATTGCATCATAAATGCCAAACTGCAGTGTTTTATGCTTACAAACACCCTTTTAGGGATCACTTTCCAAATCAAATTGTTAACGCTTTCATTAGGATTCTGCGTCTTTCCGTGTAGACATTTGTGTAACAATTCTGGCTGTGCTAAGTCATGAAAAATGGTTTGCCAGCAGCTGTGATACATGCAATAAAACAAATGTTTGTGATCATAGTCCTTTTTTGCATTATATTTGCACCAGGAATCTTTTGGGCACAGGCTGTGTTGAGGGTATTCATTGGAAGAGGCAGTATGAAGGAACAATGCCCACACTGCTTTTCGCATGTCACTAACATTATTAGTATTTTGCCTCATAGCATACCTATAGTATCTCTGTAGACGTTCAATCATCTCATCAGTAAGCCTGCCTCTCCCTCCTATTGTCTTTCCATCACTGAGCTTACTTGAACCCAAAGTTAGTTTGAGCCTTCGAAGCCGTGCACCCATACGCTTTTGCACATGCCCAATGCATTCCAACTTTTCAACTACAAATTCATTTCCATATGATTTCAGTTCCTCTATAGTCTTGAAACCTTTGGAGTCATCATCCCCAAGGTAGTATTTGTACCTAACGTTGTATCTGGGAACTGAACGTTCAAAAATTTAACTCCATCCACTTCCATTGCTCCACTTGATCCACTAAAATTTGCCTCACAGGTTCCACTGTGCTCTCCTTTGATTTTATTTTTGCACCTACAATGTTTTGATAACATTGCAACATCTATCACTTTTGCACTATCACCACAAGTAGCAGTTACAACCCCATTCAGGAATTTATGACCCCTCTTTTGTCAGGAATCATCTAATGCCACTACCAAATCCCTAGAACCACCGTTCATTTCTACAGATTCCTCCACTGCTTCCTTCATGGTTTTCAAAGCCACATCTTCAACAGAGGATCCTGCCAGTTCACAGTAGTACAGGTTCGATTCCCGGCGGGGTCAGGGATTTTCACCTGCCTCGAGATGACTGGGTGTTTGTGTTGTCCTCATCATTTCATCATCATCCAGGAAAGTGGCGAAATTGGACTGAGCAAAGATTGGGTAATTGTACGGGCGCTGATAACCACGTAGTTGAGCGCCCCACAAACCAAACATCATCATCATCACACAGTAGTACACAAATTTGCTTGGAGGCGATGGCAAGTTCATAATAACACTAAACAGTTTACCAGCAGCATCCTTTTCCAATGGATCGAAGACCATACACAAGTCGAACATTCACATCAAACACTCTAGATCGTCCATTTTCACCAAAGAGACTGGCATGTGAATTGTAGAAAGTCACTTAATACTTGCAACATACACAGATTATCTTCATCTCACAAGCTAAACCAAAGTGCTTTGTTATCTCTAGTCCCATTCCTACACTTGAACACATTTTGCACAGAATACTTTCTTTCAGCACAGAAGATAATAATCCAGTATTCAGTACTTCTTTAATATCATCACTGTCACTAACATATTCACGAAATCTGTCACTTCCACCAGTCAGCTTCTTGCTAGAAGATGTCACAGGGCTATGGCCGGCCTGTGTAGCTTAGCAGAAGAACGCACTGTTTCAGTAATTGTATCGCAACTTGGTATTAGTGTTAATTTTCTTTTCCCTACGTTCTTCCTCTTCTTATACACACGATTACTAAAACGTGGCATCGTAACCAGAACAACGCTTTACACAAGAAGTATGATACTACCAACAACTAAGCGCATCACTGAACTAATTCGAAACGGTAAACAGCAAAAAGACGATGTTCCGCGCTCTTAGCGCTTCATTTGTCACAGAAAACAATGTAGCCAACCCTTGCACACTCGCTGTATGCGTAACATAAGGCGCTGTATGCGTAAGGCCGGTATTACACTATCAAATTTCTTTGTCAAAGATTTGATCAAAGATGTGATCCAATATACCGTCCAAGATCTTTGACGTAGCGCTAGAGGGGGTATTACACTGTCATCAAATTTTTCGTCAAAGTTCAAGATGGCTGACAACAACTTGTTACTAACCGCAGCAGTTCTACGTACTCCAATTGCATTGTGTGTACATGCGGAAAAGAAGTGGGGGAAAAAATGGAACCATACATACGAGGTTGACAGTCTTAAAAGTCCTGGGATTACAACTTGATAATAAATTCAGTTGGGAGGAGCACACCACAGAACTGCAGAAAGGCCTTAACAAATCTGTATTTGCAATTCGAGTGTTAGCAGACATAGGAAACATAAAAATGAAAAAGCTTGCATACTTTCATTCCATAATGTCATATGGGATAATATTTTGGGGTAAATCTTGAAGTCAAACAAGTTTTCAAGGTCCAAAAGCGTGTAATACGTATTATTTGTGGAGTAAATTCACGGACCTCCTGCAGAAACCTCTTCAAAGAACTGGGTATACTAACTACTGCCTCTCAGTATATTTACTTCTTAATGAAATTTGTCGTAAATAATATATCTCTTTTTCCAACAAACAACTCAGTTCATACATACAATACCAGGAACAAAAATGATCCGCACAAGGACTTAAAAGCGTCTGTGATCGATTCTGTTACTCGTTTTTATTCTCTGTGGGTGTTTTTAGTATTTGGAAAAAGGGACCGATGACCATCGCAGTCTGGTCCCTTTAATCCCACAAACCAACCAACTTACTTTAGTTCAAAAAGGGGTCCACTACTCAGGAACACTCATCTTCAATAATTTGCCAGGAAACATAAAAAATTTAGTTAGAAATAAAGATCAGTTTAAAAGGAGCCTGAAAGGCTTACTACTGCCGAAATTTTTAATAGAAACAAATGATGTATTGTATTTATTCACACTATTAGTATTGTTATTTCAGCTTTAAAAAAATCGACATGTTCCACATCCACGAGGCTCTCCTCAGCACGGATCTATGGAACGAAAAACTAATCTAATCTGGGTGAAGCCGTGGGTTTTACGACGACACGATACAAGCATTCAACAAAACTTGTTACGTGAGCTTACAGTGGAAGACGTCAAGTCGTACATCAATTACTTAAGAATGGATGAGCATACATTTCTGTATGTGCTCAATGAAGTGTATCCTCATATCACAAAGCACAATATTCACTTAAGAACTGCTACATCTTCAGAAGACAGGCTCACTATAACACTCCCATTCCTTGCTACAGGAGAGGGTTAGGTTAGGTTAGATCAGGTTAGGTCTCCAATCTTCTTAATCTATTTTTGTATTCATGGTGCCTCACGTTGTAAAGCGCCTCATCAGCTTCAGACATCTCTATTAATTTTGTAGTTGTCGGCACACACCAATTGTATTTACCGGCAATGGTTATAAAAACACTACAGACGACAGTACGCTGCAGCGATGCTAGCGCTTCATGTGGTAACATGTCACATTGCAGTGAACAGAAGACAAGCGGTTTCTTTGATCAAATATACAGCGAGGCCCTAGATTTGATCAAATATTGGACGACATTTGACAAAGTCCCTATTACACTATCAAATATCTTTGACAAAGATATTGGACAAAGAAATTTGATAGTGTAATACCGGCCTAACAGGCCGAGAAAATCCCAAGCAGTTCGTCAGGAAGTCACGAGAGGGTGTTAGAGGCATTCAGCGGCCGCCCATTTCCTCTGCAGGCGTGGGGGAAAATGGTAATAACTCCACTTAGAGGGCGAGTAGAACAATAATTCAAAGTTTACATTAAAGAGGAATGTTCCAATTAATTTTCGGTAGCAAAAAAAATCGTAATTTTTTGGATTTGACCACCTCCGGCTCCCCTTAAATTACTGATTATTTTTGTAATCTGGATATTTATAAAAAAAAAAGCGTTCCCTGACCAAACATAGCTACGAACTCATCTTGATGGACGACTATTTCTAAACTACCGGAAGCATTGTGTTAAATTTCACCTCCCACTTTCTTTCCTCACCGCCCATTATAATTACAGAATTTCTCCAGGATGCAGTTGTATTACTTTAACGAACATACCAGTAGATTCGTATATTATGTGGTGTTTGATAAAAATTCTCGTTTTCCCTCTCCCTATTGAGCAGTCTCTTTCTATTTGACAAAGTTTAAAATGCGATGTAGATGGAAGGCGCGTAAAGTACGGCTGCCCACGAATTACTTTGGGCGTCGCTTACCAACTTAAAGCCGTCGCACATTTCAGTAACATCGAAATGACTCACAATTTTAGTCCGCTAACTAAGTTTTTGAGCATATTATTTGCCATAGACATGATTTTGAGACGCCGCCTGTGCCTTATGAAACGCGAGACCATCGCCCGTCACAGATCGGTGCACATACGACAGTGATGCCAAATCTTGCCAGTTGAGTGAGGCAATAGTTAGTCCGCACGGCACGCGATTCTATTGGAGCGCTACATGGACATCCATCCTATGGCACTATCGAAGTAATTTTTCTGAAGAAGGCACACTTCGTGAATCTCCTTCATACATCGCAGCAATCAGCAACTAGTTACTCAACAAGTAACAACCCCAATTAGGATTAAACATGTTTTGCTAGAGACAGAGACCACTATACGAGAAAGGGGTTAGAGAGCAATTCTGGAAAATATTTTCGAAAGCCAACACCGGCCTCAGTCTCACTAACTTAACTGTCGTGAGGTATTGGAGTGACACTTCTGAAAAGAGGTTGTGTGGCGGTAACCCATTTTTTCTGATTGATAGAACCTGGTGTATCACATGTTGGCGGAGTAGAATTTTTTTCTCGTACACAAAGCGTTTCCCACGGTGAACATAGGTTAAGCGCCAGATAAAGGCGTTGTACCAAACGGGGTCAATCCCAGGGCAGGTATCAAACTGCATTCGTTTGATCGTCTTAAAATTTGTATATTTATATTTCACTATTAAATTTACCGATTATGTATATAAAATCATGGTGTATATAATTGCTATGTTTATTGCAATTGCGTTAACTCATCGCATGCATGACAGGTTACCAAAGAAGAAGCTGTAGGATTATGTAACTAATGGACTGTGCGCTGTATTGATTGTGTGAAAAGTTAAAAAATGTCTGAAGCAAATCGAGCCGATCAAGGCCGCCTACTACTGTCGCATCTCCGTCAGAATTTTTGTAATCTGGTCAAGCATTCAACCAGTTACACACAGGAAACCCAGCGGTATGTCCAGTAAGAGTAGTAGAACAACTGAATTACTCTTACATTTATAACCTTAGGGTATGGCTAGTTTCTTGGTTACACGCACTTTCCTGTGTGTGATAGCCGCACAGCGTCGTGGAAGAATATGCGAGTTAGGACGGAATTGAAGAGGTAGGGTCAAGTTGAAGTCTACAATTAGGCTCTCTCTAACGTGCGCTGAAATGATGCTCTGTCTGTGAAGGGCAGGTGTCGGTTTTAAACAACCGCACATGTTAGATCACGTAGGTCTTTTATAGCTTTTACTCTGTGTAGTGTTGTGCTATGTCAAGTTTTATTACCAAAATACGTTATGTATACGCTCACAACAAAAATTAGTGTATTGACATCTCCTCGAGGCACCTCTAAAGGTTTTCGGATACATTGCTCCCATCCACCTTCCATGTGATACGCAGATAGCAAATGTCTAATAGACATTCTCTACTAAATACAGCACCACAAACCACTTATACTCCGTGATTTATGCCAGCGTAATAGCATTTCTCCATTGTCATCTGTGAAAATGGCCAGAACCCTCTGCAGCCCGAAAATTCCCTGATACGCAGATAGGCAGTGGTCATCTCCCAGTGAACATATTTGGCTCTATTCAACAGGGACGGTAATTGTCACTTCGCTGTATGTTTTTGGCGCGAGAACGATTTTCTGTGGACTCTATCCGCGTTAGCTAGTAACTAGAATTACTCCATACCAGTATGCTCTGCCACCACAAAAATAGACGGTGGGAGAAAATGTAGCTTATGAACGCAGTGATGGAAACTGTGTAGTCTTCATGGAAGTATTCAGTCGCAACCGTTAGTGCCTGAAACATGATAGAGATCAGATTTAGTTCGTAAAGGAACAGATGACTCATCCCTTTGTGGCTTGTGACAGCCTTGTTGTACTCGCACAGTTGTTCTGTTTACTGTTTCCTTTAATTATGATATTAAAATTTTTACCGCTATCATCGCATTCATAGTGGGAGTGATAGTGAATCACCACATGCCTACCATGTGCCCCTTCATGAGCGTAACTGGGGAAGTGACCTGCAGTCATTCGCCAAGAAATCAGTGACTGTACGCACGACACTATCGCAGTAAAAGTGGTTGCGTATATCATCTACAGTTACGTGAGGTCGAAGATTGACCTCACATGTTCACTGAAAAATTAGCTCCGTCACCTTAGCAGTACCCTTTATCAGTAACTCAGCCTTCCTTACATTTTACATGTGCCCATATTGTAGGCACCATTCATCATCCCGAAGTTTGATTAGAGCTTCATTGCCATTCTAGACACAGTCTCATTAGAGGTGGTAAACCGTTGCCTTCGTATGACCTTTGACCTGAATTGCCCAGCCAGTTATAGGGGGACCTAAAGTTCAGCATGTACTCGGGACCACTGTGTAACAAGACATTCTTTTTGTATCAATGAACGCTACAGAGGTGAAAAAGAATGGTTAGCCACAGACAGAAGTTAAAGGACTGACCAGGGATTCAATCCGTTGTCTAGCACCATGAACGACGCAGTGATAGGCAGGCGTGGAAATCTCGCAGTGACTAGTTCAGTGTGCTTGTAAGACAGAAAGGGCCGTAAAAATATTGAGCTCTATTACTTGTAATCAGTCTGCCGTATACTCGTTTGTTCATTAAAAGTTATGTGCTGGACATGTGGTGCTTCAGCTTTTGGACTTAGCATCCAGTCTTTTGTTTGGCGACGACTCGAGACCTGTTCGGCCTGAAGACTGGCGGCACCGTTACAGGAGCCGTTACAGTACTGCGCAGCTAGCAACAGCTTGCTTCCTGCACGGCGACGGCTGCTAAAAACGAACAGTGGCTACAAAGCCTAAATTTGTTGTTGACAGTCGTATCATAAGGTAACAAACACTTTATCTGGCTATCCATCGTATTATTTGGTTTTCTTATTGCATAACTCCGTATTCTCTTATTCTATCTTGTTACCCGTTACTAGAAGTGTGTGTGTGTGTGTGTGTGTGTGTGTCTGTGTGTGGCGGAGGGTGGATTGGGGGAGGGCGGCTTTGTTTACTATTACCATACTTTGATCTGCCAACTGATGCAACTAAGTAATGAATATTGAAATAGCACTTGCGTGAAAGGCGTGATGAATCATGAGCATACTGCTTATGGATGCCGCCGTACATTTCGCAAAATTACTTGGAAGCGTATATTTTGGTCTGTCACGATGTGCACTCTTGAGCAGCAGTAAATACAAGAAAGTGTAGATGCGTTCATCAGATTGACGTCGTAGAGGTATAAAACCGAATGAAGTTGCGGTTTGCGTTGAAGAAAACAGTTTATAAAATTGTCTTCCGTGTTTGCCGTTTTATAAGTATCTCGGCTGGCGCCGTACTTCGCCGAGTTGGCTGAAAAGATAGATTTTATACTTGTCAAGAGGTGCTTGAGGCTTGAGACAAGGAAATTTGTTTGTCTCCGGAGAGTGAACAAACGCAGAGAGCATACTTTAGTTTCATAAAACAAAATAAATATTACCCTAATGCGTAACATCCCTATTGTCCTTTGTTCTTCAGACCTACGGCGCTCTGTTGTGAAACTCTAAAATGTAACTAGGAAGGGGATAAACAGCGTATTAGGTCACTGGAACTGCAGTCGTTCCGTGCCCTATCTCTGTGCTCACTTTCCTTAGCGATTTTAGTTTTGTCTGACAAATCATCGAGGTAAGTCCGAATGCTTCCCTGTCAGTGCATCTTTCCTTAAAACTGTGGCACTTTTCCACGGCGGTTTAATACTATGTTGATCAATGAGGTACCACCATCCTTTGTTGTTTGTGTGTGTGTGTGTGTGTGTGTGTGTGTGTGTGTGTGTGTGTGTGTGTGTCTGCCTTACTCCCGATCAGTTTGTAAATATATCCAACCGAGTAAGGAAATGCCCCAGCAGAAACAACATTCTTATCTAGGAAGGGAGCTTACTATTCACATCCAGTTCCCCTGAAACATCAGTACCCCGCTTACCGTAGGTCACTTTTTGACGGACGTTTCTTCGGCGGTGCTGCAGTTTACGAATAAGGCAGTCAAACCCAAATCTAATTAGTGTTACGTGCAAAGCTACTGAGCTGTCACTGCGACATTCCTCTACGCAAAAGAGACAACACATTTTCCCAGAGTACAGTGTTCAAGTAGAAATGTTTAAATCTGAAGGAAAGTAGTACAAACTGAACTTGGAAAATGATGTGCAATATGTTTTAAGAAGAAAGTTCCTCAAAAGTGGAAACAACTGAAACTGTTCTGTTAAACTTCAAAAGAGAAGACGGTCAAGATAACAAAGGGCTTCTATCTCCTATATGTCGTATGAAAGATATTCACTAAAATTAATACCAACTGCATTCGGAATAACATTACATTTTGATAAAGCAAAGGAACAGCTCGGTGTTAATTTGGAGCTGGTATAATAATAATCTGGTGGTGGTGGTGGTGCCGTCAGCATCGCCTGATTTAATTCGACTACATTCCATTACATTTATTCTGCTTTTGTTAAAACTCCTCATATCCTCCTTTCGAGACATTGTCCATTCTGTTCCTCTGCACTGCCAAGACCTTTGCTGTCCCTGAAAGAATTACAATGTCATCAGCAAACCTGAAGGTTATTATTTCTTCTCCCTGAACTTTTTCTCAGAATTTTTCTTTGGCGTCCTTCACTGAATCGACCGATTAATATCGGAGATACAACCCTGTCTCTCACCCTTCTCAATTTACTAAACGGATAGTTCGTTAATATTCACATGTCAGCAAAATTCTTTATTTCGAGTTGGAATTATTACATTTTTCTTCTGGTCTGAGGTTATTTCGGGTGTCTCGTATCTTTGCACCAGGTGTAGTAATTTTGTCATGGCTGGTCCACTGAAGAATATCCGTAGTTGAGAGAGAACTTCGTTTACTCCAGTGGCCTGTTTCGGCTTAGGCATTTCTGTGCTCTGTCAAATTCATCTTGCAATATCATATCACCATCATCTCCGTCCTCTTCCCGTTCTATAACGTCGTCTTAAAGTTCACTTCCCGTGTGTAGCCCCCGCCCCCCCAAATATCCTCTCTTTGCATTGTACTGGTTTTCCATCTGAGATATCATTGATACAGTGTATCATAATGTGCTCAAGATATTTATGTCAATACAACAGCTTCCGATAGACTTCACCAGAATAATGGGAAAATACTAATTCAAAGAACGGTCGTTAAGCAAGGTTAAGAGTATGACCAAAACTATACTCAGCAATCCTAGTGGAAATTTGCAGATCCACAAAGAACAGGAGGAGGACTATATGTTAACGGAACAGATCTGGCCGCATTGTGAGACCGCGTGGTTTGAGGCGCCATGTCACGAATTGAGTGGCCCCTCCCGCCGGAGGTTAGAGTCCTCTCTCGTGTGTGTGTGTGTGTGTGTGTGTGTGTGTGTGTGTGTGTGTGTCGTTCTTAGCATAAGTTAAAGGAGTGTGTAAGTGTAGGGGCCGATGACCTCAGCAGTTTGGTCCCTTAGGAATTCACACACATTTGAACAGATCGGAAATATCATTTACTTTGCACTGCATTGTGTACCTCTGGTGCAGGTAAATTTTGATGATTCATAGAGGTTACAGCATTTTGATAATTGGTTTGAAATTCAATTACAAAAAAGAAAGAAAACAGTACAAATTAGGGCTGAATTCCTAAAACTCCATAATTAATTCCTGTTTTTAAAACGGTTTAAGATGACGACCAGGTGGGCAGCAAAAGAATAAATAGAAACGTAAAAATGAGCGGGAGTATTTTCGGTAAATAAAGCAGTTTTAAAAACACTGTTTCCGATGTGTACATGAAGGGAAAGTTCATAGTCAGCGTGCCAAATTTTAGTTGCGGTAGTGAAACACAGTTTTAATGCAAAAAAATTAAAGAACTGTGGGTTGCTGTTCAGCGAGTAATGAAGCAACGCATACTAGGTATTAGGAAAGACAGGAGAACAGTTGTTTCAGGGAACAGACTGGGCTGAGATCCGGAATTGTTACCGCAGTGGCGGACGGGCCACGGCGACAGGCAAATGGATGCTAGATGCCGAGAAAGGTTACAGAAAAAACACAGGCACATGGAAAATTGCAATGAAGGTATTCATCCAGCAGTGAATATCAAGTGACTGATGACAAATTAAATTTAGTCTTTTGTTAACGAAAAGTATGCATTTTGAGCTGCAGTAAGCTGCAATGTTAGACTATCGTCACTCGTTGCAGGGATTTTGAAATAGCCACCGTACTTTCTTGCATTATAGCAGATGATAAAAATCTGTATCCAGATTATAAAGCTAGACCGGAGTACTTGCGGGAAAAATAGGTAAATTTTCTATGATAAAATTCTGGCATCCGTATATATTAGAATATTGAAACGAGACAGCAAGTATGTTTTGTTCGTTGTTTGACCTAATTCTGTTTATCTTTAACATTTACTGTTTGTTGAACTAAACTTACGAACCTGCAAAGATTGTTTCGCAGTTGCTTCAGTTGTGGGTCTGTGGTTTTCTTTTCCAGTTAATATGTACAGTTGATTTAAGACGTAATAACACAAATGTTCGTGAAATGTCACCGCGTGCACAACGGGTTTTAAGCTGTTAGTTGCCTGTCTGGAAGCAATATTCCGAAACACGTTCAACTATAACTTTTCCGTAAAAAAAATATTATTTTAACAAACCGAAACCTGTAAATACTTAACATCCTGCAAAAAACTGTTTAGTCACATGCCTAAAGAGTTTTAATTTGAATGCTTCCTTGTGGAAGCCAGATTGCTTTTTTTAACACTATCGTTGCGTTGTGGTTCACGGGTGGCCTTTGTGGACGGACGTTGTGTAACGTCGGCTAGCCAGTGCCTCGCCTCAGCTGTTCCTTTGCCGAGTGAGGGCGGACGAAGCCGAACCTTGCCGAAGCGATACAGATACTCGGCAACCGTGTAAAAGCGCAGAGCCGTGCCCACTTTGTCCGATGCCTTATAGAACAGTAATTGTCGCTGGACATCGTGTTACGAATTCAAATTTTCCAATACCGGAGGAGATTTCAATTCTGGAAGGGAATAGAGATACTTAAGACGCCAATATTTTGTTAAAGGAAAGACCCATATTTGCAAATTGAGACGTAGAAGCGGAAGAACTTACCATAATCGATGAATGGCAGTTCGATTCAAAGACGTGTAATGTTAATGGCGTTACAAGTAGTAGTTTAAAGCGACTTCCGCTTATAGCGGTGCTCTCATGCAGTGGGGATAGAGTTATTTGATTTGGGGTATTTATACCCTGTAACTTATACATTCTATAGTGATATCTTTGAACGCATATATCTCCCATATCAACAGATGCGTACAAAATATCAAGCACTGAAAATAACAAATTTTGTACACATCGAAAAGTGAAAAATTAGTTCTGGTATACACTATAAAGGGTAGTTGAGGTTCCCAATCATAAGTCAGGTGGAGCTTAGTTCTGACAAGAAAATTGTTTTGCATGTTAGATAATGATGAGGTCGGCTGTCGTTTCCTCCCAGCCACGATGCAAAAAATGCTTTCGCTGCTGCAGCAGTAGCAGCGTCCAAGCAGACCGTATCTCGATCGATAGCAATTCACTATCACTTCCTTTCGTTTGCATTTTTGGGACAGCCGTTTCATCCTGTGTCGTGTACGCATTGATGCACATGAGAAACCATTATTGCTAGTGTTAACTGCTTTCTAAGAAACGTACAAGTTCTTTCTCGGCTGCTCATAAAGGTGAGCATTCGACTGGCCACGAGTATAGATGTGCCACCCCTTGTAGGAAGTTTAATTTTCCGTTTCCGTAACTGAATACATGTAACGCTTCAGATTTGGGAGAGGTTTCCGATCTGTGCCAGGTTGAAGTCATATGCTCGATACGTTTCAATAGTTCGTGAGAGCTTTGGGGTTATCAGCGTTCCCTTTCAGAATTACAAACCGGCATGCGTGCAGCTTAAAGAAACATTGTGTAATTAGACCTGACTAGTAGTTATTGTGTAAACATTATCTGAGATTATAATACCTGTACTTTATTTATGAATGTCGGGATTTCATCTCCTGTCAGTTTTATATCAGAACTCTGCTGCTCTAGATTTTCTTTGTGTTTTTTTAAACCTATTCAACCAGCTGATGAAATGCTACTCGTAATAATGAAAAGATTACTGTGGTTTGCTGTCTTAGTGATTATTGTGTAAAGATAGAAAAGTTTTAGGAACATCCATTCAAATAATTTCATACGAAGAAGACTATATACCCAGTGAGAGGACTGATAGTGCGTAAGTCTCTACGACCATTGTCAGTTCGTAAGTTAGTAGGGCAGTTTGGTCACTGCTGTTACAGTTGTTTCAGAATCATGCGGACTAATGCCCAAACTGATTTTATTCAAAACGACAACACTGATCGTCTGTAAATTTCATAACATTGGTTCTGTTTCGTCACCACCGTGCTAGTTTTTTCCTTAATTTTCGAACGAAACGTGTGATTCCGAATTTTCACTTGCCTGTCGTAGTGACCTTAGTACATTTCACAGAATTGTAAATTCTTTGTCATGGAATAAAATCTTCTAATATCTGATTGGAAGGTTTGTGACAATGTGTGTCTTCCATTAATTGTGTACATTTGAGTTTAGTCGCCGGTTCATAAAATCCAATAGGTATTGAGATTATTTTTGCCATTTCTCTCAGCATTCATGACTATTATATTTTTTGGGTTAAGCTTTGGTCGATAATAAACTGTATAGTTCTCCCATCCATTGAGTCTACAGGTCCATTAAATGGCTGACAGTCCAGGTGCCTGTTTTAGTACAAATTGTGTATTTGCAAACAGTGTAGCTAAATTCAGTTTAATGCCCTCCTTCACTTACACCAAATTTTATGGATGCTGGAGCAAATTTTGCGCTTTTTCGTGAGCCATATACATCACTGTCGTGTTGGATTCAGTTCCAAATTGGCCAGTTAATCAATTTCATTTACACAATGCATAAGGATTTTAAAAATGTGGTGCTGTTCCCAATGCATCTAATAAGCTTTACTGCAGATGATACCTTTTTTTCAGATAGCATTACGACTGGCAGGGTATTTCTCGTAGCGTGCATGTGTTATTCTGGTCTTCAGTCGAAATACTGGTTTCGTGCAGCTCGACGTGCTACTCAATCCTGTGCAAGGCTCGTCATCTTCGAACAACTAAAACAACCCGCATCCATTTGAACCTGCTTACTGTACGCGTCTCTTGATTTCCCTCTGCAATTTTTACTCCGCACACTTCATTCATATACCAAATTGACGAGTCCTTGAACCTCAAAGCGTGTCCTATCAGCCGATACTTTCTTTTAGTCAAGTTATGCCATAGATTTGTTTTCTCCCCAATTCTATTCAGTACCTCATTAGTTTACACAATCTCCCCATCTGATCTTCAGCATTCTTCGGTAGCACTACATTTCAAAAGCTTCTAGTGTCTCCTTCTCTGAACTGCTGATCATGCATGTTTCAGTTCCGTACAAGGCGAAACTCCAGACAAATACCTTCAGAAAATATTCGTAGCACTTAAATTTATATTCGATGTTAAATTCCTCTTCTTTAGAACAACATTTCTCTCCATTTCATTCTAAACTTTATATCCCCTCCACTTCAGCAATTATCAGTTATTTTGCTTCCAAATAGCAAAACTCATTTGTTACTTCAGTGTCTGATTTTCTGATCCAGTTCCCTCACCAACGAATGATTTAATTCGATTACATGCCATTACCCTTGTTTCGCTTTCATTGAAACTCATCGTATATCCTCCTTTCAAGATACTGTGAATTCCGTTCAAATACTCTTCCAAGTCCATTGTTCTGACAGAATTAGTGTCCTCAGCAAGCCTGAAAGTTTTTGTTTCTTCTCCATGAACCTTAATTCCTGCTCAAAATTTTTCGTTGTCGCCCTTTACTGTTCGTTCAATGTACAGATGGAATAACATAGCGTGTAGGCTACAACCCTGCCCTACTCCCTTCTCAACCACTTCTTCCCTTTCGTGTCCCGCGACTTACATCTGCCGTAAATTGGACATTACATTCTTCCTCATGTACACACATCAAAAACAAAAGTTTTGTATCACCTCGGTTCCGGAACCTGTACAGAAAATTGGAATAGACATCAACATAAACATCATTTCCACCCGGTTTATTGGCCATTAAAACCACACATTGAATGTTTTGCCACCATACAGCGAGACCTTCAGAGGTGTTGGCCCAGATTGCTGTACAAACGGGTATCTGTAATACCCAGTAGCACGTCCTCTTGCATTGACGCATGCCTGTATTCATCGTGGCATACTATCCACAAGGTCATCAAGATTGTCCCACCCTCAACGGCGGTTCGGTGTTGAGGAAGTCATTCACAAGATGCTACAGAGTGTCGAGGTATAAGCTCTGACTTCTGCCTCTAGGCCACCCGTTACGCACCAAATTTGAATTTGTACTGATTGCCACGATCGCCAGTGGAGAAGATGGAGCTAGCTGCTGTTGGAGCTAGCTGCTGCGCGGAAAGCCCTTGTCTGCTATGGATGCGAGGTACTGTTGCCTCATTGGATGACGATTTCGGACGCTGGTTTCCATTAGAAATTTTTCTCCTGGAATCCTCTAAAATGTTTTTCCGGAT
This sequence comes from Schistocerca cancellata, assembly GCF_023864275.1. Taxonomy (NCBI): domain Eukaryota; kingdom Metazoa; phylum Arthropoda; class Insecta; order Orthoptera; family Acrididae; genus Schistocerca; species Schistocerca cancellata. The sequence continues at coordinate 742,611,734 of NC_064628.1, read as the reverse complement.
ACAGGATAAAAATAAACTGTGGATGGAAACCCGTGGTCGAAGCTGACATCCACAAAGGCAGCAGAGCACATTCATAAGAGACAAAACATGTCTAAGCAGCAGGTAGCCCCATCTTCTCCACTGGCGATCGTGGCAATCAGTCGCGATCACTGAAAAACAAATACCGTTGCTTGACGTACTGCCTACGGTTCGTCAGCGTACAAAGTCACGTTTGTTAGCTGCCGAAGGGGTAGTCTAGTGGCAGGCGCCGGCGCCTATAACTACGACGCTCTGTAGCGTCGGTGGGTGGCGTTTCCGGACACTGGTTCCTGTCCTCGATTTGTTTCTCATGAAACCCTCTACAACGCCTTTTTAAGTTCGTCCCAACCTTTCTGGGACACCCCATATGTATGGAAAGCTATTGACCCACGAAGAGAAGTCGTTCGATTCTTATAACCCTATACAAAGAAAGTTGTAAGTCGTGAACGACGGCGCCTCGTGGGTCAATAGCTGTTGATTGTCTAACTAGAGTAGTGCTACAATACTATTGAAATTCCACCGCCTTGTCCCAACATTTTGATTCCTAAGTCTTATCACTACACCATGTGTATGACATGAATTGAATTTTATCTTTGGAGTGTTGTATATAACCTTTGAAAATATTCCCTTATAGTTGCATCCTCAAACACGGACAAGTGTACGTTCAATAGGTGTTATGGGAGTAGACCAACCTCATTAGTGTGATTACACTTACACGGAAAGTCGATGTTAAATGAGGTCTTCAGAACACGAGGCCTGTGGCTAGAGAATTATAATGAGGTACTTTGTTTGATTAGTGCATCAGCAACTAAGCGCATCTATTGCAATAAAAGAAACTCAGCATCACCTGGAAAATTGAACTTGTCCTCATACAGTAGAGTGAAATACGGAGCAAGTTCTGTGTGCTTTTAGGCGATCAATAAGGCATTGATACTAATTACACAGTAGAAGCCTAGGTCCGAGATTTCAGGATGCGGTTACCAAGCGTTTACAACGGAAGATTTATCTGGTGATTGGATTGCCGTAGGAGGCTATGTGCTAGCAGAAATTAGTATAAATACTACCAATGTTTTCAGAGTAGTGGAAGGAAAAAGTTTTTCAGAATCATTTCGATTCACTGTAGTCAGATTCCACATTGTACGCGAGTGCGTGCTGATGAAAAGTAATGACTCCGAATATATGTGAAAACTCTAAAAGCTTTTGAAATTAAATAAACGTTATTAACATTTTGAATCTTTATTCCTCGTTTCTGCATATTTATTTCTCAACAGCGCCCTCTCTCTCCCTCCCTCCCTCCCTTCCAGGACTAACACATTCTCCCAACGAGAGACCAGTTTGTACAAGACAAGTACAAATATTTAACTTTGATATTATGAATTCTTGTAGTCCTTCAGACATGATCATCCACAACAGCAATTACACAATGTGTCGCGAGCAAAGGGCGACATAAAATGTTGTCCTTGTGACCGCCACTAACGAAAGTCTGTCGACCGAACTGCAGTGACTGCTGATCTGTAACTGTGCTACGTAGAGATTGATAATTAAGAGGCTACGATGCGTCGGCTAACGAAGTGGCTAACGTTGAAGTTGCTGTCGAATTGTGATGCCACCAGTCGGGCGCGTCGCTTATCCCGTCTTCACATTGGGGCCGCTGCTGTCGTGTTGTCTTCCTGGAAGGGGGTAGGTCGGCGAGCGATTGGCTGACCTCTTCTCACAGCCTTCCCCTCCCCGTCGTTTCCGATTGGCGTGCAGGCGCTGACTTCATGCCGTAACAGCATGCACCGCTTCATCACTATCAAAGTTAAGTCCTCGAAGGTATTCTTTAAGTTTTGGAAAATCGGATGGGGCCAATTGGGAGCTCTATGGAGGGTAATCGATGACAGTAGACCCAAGGCGTCGGGTTGTTGCAGATGTCGCAGCGTTCATGTATGGTCTGGGATTGTCATGCTGAAAGAGAGGGTGTGCTCCATGTGTAATCGAACTCTTCGAATTCGAAACGCGCCGAATAGTTGTGTGCGCACAACCCTTTCACACGCTTCAATTCGGAGCTCCTCTATTGGCTGTGGGCTTCAAGTATGTAGACATGAAGAATAAAGATTTAAAATTTTAATGTTTCTTTTATTTACAAAGTTTGAATTCACGTAAAAATCCGTAGGTATATTTCAGCACGCTCTCGCATCGTCGACTCTAACGAAGTTGACACTCTTTGTGGTATCGTGTTTCACAACTGTAATACTGGGTGATGTTTGGAATCAATAAGAAAGCGTCCAACAACAGCTTTTACATCTGAGTCGCGTCTTTGGAAATGAGACTTTCCTCGCTCTACTGTTTTTATCTGCCTATTCGGCCGGCAAACATTTCATTCCAGGAGGAATTTAAGTGCTGCGGGTTCGTGCCTCGGATTTACGAAAGTAACAGCTGACTTTCAAATGAACTTTTTTAAAATTTCAGTGACATTTTAAGCAAAACACCACGATCGGCATCGAAAGAAAGGAAAGCTGTATTTGCTACGGTGAAAGCGTTACATACTGAATTTCGCTCACCACTACAAGAGAATCAGATTTTTTAAATAATTAAAATCAACAGTCAAGGTGAACCAGTAAGCAAGATGAAAGAAACAGACAACGAATCAATATATTTAAAACAGTCCTTTAAAAAGAAAGCAGCAGTCAACGCGCATATCTGCTGTGATAGCGACCAGGCCCCTCCTCTCCCCTCCCCTAACGCACCGCCCGATTTCGCCTTCGTTGTAACGTGATTCAGCGTGCCTCTTGTCCAACGACGCGTTGCCCCCTGTGGTGAAACTAATAAACCGGTAACAGCTATGACATCTATACAAGTGGTTATCACTATATCTCATTGTGAATTCCACAGTGCTTCCAGAACATCTGTGCTAGACATCTTTGCTCATAGGAAATCATCCATAGCTCTCTTATGTGTACATTTCCCAAGTATTTCCTGTTCTGTCATTTAAACGTGGCCAAATGTCAAATGTATGGAGTAAAACGTAGAGGGAAAAGTCCAGTCAGAGTTTCAATACATCTGTAGTTACCTTTATGCTAGAGTACATACCCACTAAGGTCCTTAACATGTATGAAAGAAAAATAACTGGTGTCAACTTCTCCAAAGGGTGTAATGCGATCTTAAGCTTTATTTTAAAATTCGTGATATTTAAAAACTGCTTTCTGCTAGAAAGTGGCAGATTTTGCAGGCACAGCATAAAAAATTGTCATGCCAAGTAGGCGAGTCAAGTGCCAAGCTTAAAAATATTTTGAAATTTTATAAAAAGTGGAAATGTGGTGTGAACTGAAAAGTTTGAAGTTGGAGAACCACTTGATTGCCTCGTAGTTTCACCAGGTATAGAATATCGCTTCACAGAAAAAGTGTTAATAGCTTGGACTGGATTTACCACATATTCCATTTTTTACCCTCTAATTGATGCTACTGTCGTAGCTGCTTCCATTCTAGGGAGTTATTTTTTATTTTGCTAAAAAATTATTTACACGCTAATAACGCTGTGTAAATTACAGGATTGCAGAAGTGGACAGAAGTATTCGAATGTCAACTTTATGCCAGTAAAAGAGAACATTTAACTACCAAAACATATAGTAAAATAAACGAATCTCTCTTTTGGCTTAAAACACCTTTATTTCATTGTTAATGTCACATTTATTTACTGAAGTACATTTTCGTAATGAAAACAGAGAAATCGTTCTTCCAACAGTTGGATATCAGTATTCGGATAAACAAAACACTGCATTCTAGTACTTGGTTAGAGTTCTTTCCTACAAATAACTGTTGCCGAACGCATTGGCATTTTATGTACGTGCTTGCAGGTTACATCCGAAATCAATGTTATTCCATTCCTGCAGAACGTCCTTCACTCTTAGCTTACTTTAAGTCTTGTGATTTAGGTGGTATTGTGACTGTGTGTGGTGTGTTGTAGATGAACTTGCCTTTATCTTCATCTACATGATTACTCTGCAGTTCACAAAGTGCCTGGCAGATGGTTCATTGAACCCTATGACCATAACACACAGTCTCAAAGCTCATTTTTCTTAGTTACATACGTAGTGGCGAATACTAAACTCTTGTTCTTGTTTGCTTTCCATACGCTTCTCTTCTTGGCGTTATGGAATTGTACTGTTTAGAACCCAGCGAACTGTTGTTTCATGAACCACCTTCCTAAGATTTTCTTCCAGATGTACCCTAATTTCTGTTGCTGTTATTCTGAAATTTTGCTTCACCAATTGTCTTCTAGTTCTAGAAGAAAGTTTTGGCAGAGCACTTCTCTAGACTGATTCACTATGGTATTCCTCATTTCATAGTGTTGGTTGACACCACACAGTGGTCAAATTTATATGTAAAGCTTCTCCAATTTCTTTACGTGTTTTATTTTGTTCGTGTATACTACGCAGCATGATTGTTCTCTCCTCGGGGATCGTCTCTTTCCTTACCGCCCTAAGTGGAATATGTGACCACGCGTAGCTGAACTGTATGGCAGCAGACACGAATGATGAGTTCTCAAGGTACAAACGTCAACATTTCCGCCGTTTACTATGCATACTGTCATATTACAGAGCGTGATTGAATACTTGTCATAGGGTAACGTAACATTGTTACGGGAAATGGCATTTGTGTAATACACACGTATTCCGAGCGATAGCGCGTCAGTGGAATCACGAAATAAGTAATTCCGCCTTCTGACTCGATTAATTACACATTCAAAGCTGCTCATCCATGGTCTTGAATACGTCTGTTCGTCTCTGTATGTGTTTAGTTCCAACATTGCAATTTCCTAAATTCCTAAAAATTACCAGGATGAAGTAGTTGTACTTCCCACTGCAGTTCAAGTGCATACAATTAATGCCAAGCATAAAGAATTGCCCAGCCATGAAAATTACCGTCGCAACTGATTCGATTTAGGTCACTACTATTTTAGATGATCATGAAGTATAGCCAGATTCACTCTGGTGGACGTCGCAGCTGTCACTTTCGCGCGCGTATGCTTTTTTTTTTTTTTTTTTTTTTTTTTTTTTTGACGATGTTCGTTGTATTAACACTTCACAGTTGTTAGTAGGTTAAACACTAGTGTTACACGTTTTCCATTGCCGAGTGCGCTCATATCTGGGGTGACTTCATAATTCAGCTCCATGAACGTGAATCATAAGTGTTAGTCTTCTACTTATCGAATGCTCTTCCTCGAAAAGAGCCTGTTACATAAGCCGTATAAATGTCGCCGGAACCAAAAGTGGAATATCTCTCTCTCTCTCTCTCTCTCTCTCTCTCTCTCTCTCTCTGTGTGTGTGTGTGTGTGTGTGTGTGTGTGTGTGTGTGTGTGTGTCCGAAGCGGTCAGATGTGACGTAAAAAATCTTGATTAAAAATGCTGCCTAAGTAGAAATGGTGTCACGTATGCTTTTCCAAGTGCGACGATGGCGGCTAGAATTGATGACAGTCATGGTACGTTTCGCTGCTCTCACGGTGTGCCCTGGCACAGGGTTCGCTTACAACCGGAGAAAGTGTAAGCTGACACGGTAACACACTTTCCGCGGAGCCCGCCTGATGGCGGAACAATGCCGCAGTGTTGCAGCTCTTGCACTCTACGCCACTGCTAATGGCGTATCAAATTTGTAGTTCAAGAAGCAATGTTAAAGGGATGCTGGATCAAACGTTTGTAAAATAAGTTTTCGTTCCCCAGATAGGTTACAAAGTCGACTTGTGGTTATAGAGCAGAAGGTAAACATGTGTCGTACTATTTCTGTTGAAGATAATACGCACGAAATATGACAGGCGTGACAACGCTGTCAGAGGCGTGCATAAATCACTTGCAGTTTTTCTTCCTTTTTCGAAAGTTTACTCGTGCAGATAGAAAAACTTAATATTTCATGCCTTCGTCAGTAAAGTTAAAATGCAGCGATGCCAATTGTCAGAGCACACACAAAGTAAATACTTCAGGTAACCTAGGGACTTGCACTGTCTGTTTACCATTTATGTGGGCTTGTACATAATGTGAGCCATTAAAAGCTTCAAAAATTCCACAGCATAAAATCACAAATGATTGTTATTAAGTCTTCGTGCTTGCTTTTGGTGTTCAATATTTGAAATGGGCACTTGAGTTCCCTCGTGTGTGATATATAATGCTTCGTCATCTTTGGTTTCGGCATGAATATCCACAATAGATAGTGGATCCCGTTCATAGTTTGCTTAGGGCTTGAATTTTTTAGGATAGAATTTTTTAATGTATTGCATCTTTTCATCGGGAGTGAGAAACATGCTTTCCACTTCAATGAGTTTCTACAGCCCTGTTATCGTGATGTTTTGCGACTTTCTCCTCACTGCTTTGGTCCATGGTAAGTAGTTGTTACATGAGTTGCAATGTTTGATTTTTGTTGGTGGAAAATATCATATGCACTGCCTTTTCGGTAGCATATTCTTTTAAGTCAATTTAATTGAAATTTCTGTATTTATGATGACAAAACTGGCATTGCCCGGGTATTCATTTTTCCAATTTTCTGTTAGACACAAAAACAAAAACTGAACTGCATTGGTAGTGTAATGCTGGAAAAAAAATTGACATCAAAGTATTCGTGAAAACACCTTTGAAATTATGAAACTGTTGTACAAAAGATTATTACATAATGTACTGATGTATGAGTATAGCTGCTTCACACTTGTGCAGTTGATTTTGGAAACTTTTTTATGGCAATGCTTCTTCAAAGTCTGTAGATTGCTCTTGTTTTTTCCTGCAGATGTCTGTGCTTAGAAGTTGAAAGCTGTCAAAACTGCTGCCAGACGTTGGGGATTTCCTTAAATTGACTAGACTGTAGGACTGTCTTAGTAGTAAAAAATAAATAATGCATAGTGTGGCAGTTGTTGACACATTTAATTATTTGCTGCCATACGTCCTGAACTATAACAAGTAGGTGGGTTATCCCCACAGTGACTGTTGCCTGATAGTGATATGTGTACCATGTTTGGTTGAAATTGGTCCAGTGATTTAGGAGCATGCGCGCGCACACACACACATTCTGAGCTCAAGGTATTTTTGCAATAAACGAAGTGGTGAAGCAGTTCCTGACTCATTGTGCACACAGCATACAATTCGGTCCTGGAAAGAGCTCATTTGCCGCAGAATGATTTATGTTAAGAGATTTTATACACAAAACACAAGTAAATGGCTGTAATACATAAAGGAGGTAGAGCTTGCTCCATCCAGCTTGTTCCATCCCCACTACTGCTGGCCCAACAGTGGTCTGTGTGGCGTCATGGCTTGCTTGCTCCTCTACTCGCACCTGCATCTCGTATCAGTCAAGAAAAAGTATGTGCAAGTTCTCTTGCCTTGCTGTAGGATTATGTAATATTTTCATATTGTCAGAAAATTTTTTCCTATCATTAGGCAAGCATTCCACTGCTCCACTTTGGTTATTAGTGCTATACGGAAAATTGCAGATACAGTATGTACTAGGTATTGTTAATTTGCCCAGGGCTCATCTTACAAAGCTTTCATATGTTGCTGTAATATCACATGAACACTTAATTTGAAGTTGTTTCTTAAATGGTTTATTCACTTTCCCTGTACCTATCATATGCTTGATGTGACAGTATATGAGAAACTCGGCATTGTCAAGAAGAAACTATAGTAGTATGTATGACCACTTCTGCTTCAGTTATTTGTGTATAAACAATAATCTTGTTATATACTACAAAAAAACTATTACAAGATGTCTGGTTTCTAGTTTTCTCTCTGTCTTGCCTTTTTTTAGACACTTTGAGATCTTAATATAAGTAAAAGGATTCAGAATTGGATCTAGAATGGGAAGAGATGCTACATTTATTCTAGTGTCCACATTTTGGTTCCCTCCAGTAAGTGTTCTTAATTTTTTCATTTTAGATGGTATGGTCAAGAACGCGATTACAATGTTCTTGTTATGGATTTACTGGGACCTTCTCTAGAAGATCTCTTCAATTTCTGTTCGCGCCGTTTCACAATCAAGACGGTTTTGATGTTAGCTGACCAGATGATAGCACGTGTGGAATTTGTGCATTGTAAGAGCTTCATACATCGAGACATCAAACCAGACAATTTCCTCATGGGTATTGGCAGGCATTGTAATAAGGTAATATTTCAGCAATGTCTTGGTGTGCATTAAATGGATTTTCAGTATTTCATCTTATAACTTCTATCATAAATTGTTGCATATTAAGTTTTAAATTAATCTTTGTATTATATTTCAGTGGGTAATACTGATTTTTAAATTTACTTTGTGTGCAAGTTTTTAATAAAGTATTCGTCAATGTTCTCTTTCAGCTTTTCTTGATAGATTTTGGATTAGCAAAAAAGTTCCGTGATAATCGAACACGCCAGCACATAATATATCGTGAAGACAAAAACCTAACAGGCACTGCACGTTATGCCAGCATTAACGCTCATTTAGGAATTGAACAAAGGTAAGAAAAACAAAATTAAAATCACAGCAGTTGGGAAAATCAAGCAGATATACAGCAATAGTATTTGTTTATTATCCAGTATAAAAGCTTTGTAATTTGACACAACATTTGTGATTTATTGTTTCTGCTTTTTTTGCTCCTGTACAGTACTGCCACATGTGTTGTTCATATGATTCATTATGACTAATATGAATATCAAAAATGTAGGAAAAAAAGACATGTTAAGTTGCAGACAGGCACAATTGAAAGGCACTTGCACAAAGCTTTCGGCCACAGCCTTCGTCAGAAAAACAGAAACATGTCTGATTATGATCGATAATTGTCTTTTATATATTCTAGAAGTAGTGTCCAGAATTTATTAAATGATCATGTGTTGCGAAAATAAAAACCAGAAACGTGGGAAGGGGAAATTGGTATTAATCGGAAATTAATCAGTAGTTTCTACATCTTAAAAGTACATGTACCACAGCTGAACTATGAAATTTTATTCTGTGCTGTCTTGTGAATTGGATTTAAAATATCTACTGATGAATAACGTAATTAGAGATCACAAGCTGCGACATGGTCGCGAATGGCACAGTGATCAGAAAATGTAGAATATATCTCCCTTATTTCATGTCTGTGGTCACAAAATTGTACATCCTCAGACTTCTGGTTTGGGTCAGCAATGACCATCTTCAGATATGTAGCAAAATAAGGGAAAAACACAAAAGCAACTAGTGGATTGTCTACAGCTTAAATCAATAAAATGGGCCATGATGAAAGATATTACTGACATACATGCGAAAATTGTGTGCTTTAATGAGAGACGTACCTGTTCTATAAAAAACATGTCCTAATATACAGGACCCATAGTGACAGCGTCAAATGCTAAACACAAAATAATATATTCAATATATACAAGAGTCATCTAATCAGTAGTGTTACCGTTCAAAACAAACTGCCATACAATAGCCACAAAATGTTTGTGTCACAAGCTCTCCAGATGCCACTACTGTAGGTGTACACACATTATTCAATGATAATTGTATGATGTAAAATGAAAAGTGGACTACAGTCAGTAAAGTCTGTACTGGGCTTATAAGGTGTAAAAGGTATAAAAGTAATATACTGCAATAAATTGTAGCACGACAAAAGTTAGCTTGTTAAAAAGGAAAAAGGTAAGTGACAGTAATTTTGGTACGCACTAGTGGTGATATTTTAGATGTGAGGTGAATAATAAACTGCTTTCAGAATAAACAGAATAATATAAAAATTACAAAACAAATGGCTAAAGAAGCCCAATGAATGGAAACAGACTGCAGCAAATAGTCAGCACATACTGTTGGTGATAATGACAGAACGCCACATCATTGAAAAGTAGTTAGGGGAACATAAAGGTCAGAGGGGCGCTTGCACCATTATGAATACGGATAAAAACTGTTGTTGATGAATGACGAATAAAATATTTATTATAAACATTTATTCATCATTTGTCAATAAAATGGTTTATGAATAAAAATAAATTTCAAATCCAAAAGATTTTTTAGCTACAAATGTTTGTTATTAATAAATAAATGTACATTCTGTCCTCCTAGATCATCTCTCTCTCTCTCTCTCTCTCTCTCTCTCTCTCTCTCTCTCTCTCTCTCTCTCTTCTGTGTGTGTCATCTGTGTATGTAATCTTAAATTTCATTCAACTTGTTCAAACAGGCAAACTAGTCACTGTACAGACATAGAACTTCCAGCAGTGTGTTAAGTAAGAATTGCACTGTGTTCCAATTTTACTTTTATGTGCAGCAAGAAATTATCAAGATAATTATGGACAGTTTATGGAAATGCATTTTCTGACAATTTTACAGGCTTGTCAATATGAGAGAAACTTTTGTTGTTGAAGTTAGGTGAACACGTTAAATAATCAAAATCTTTTTAAGTGCACATCACATATTCCTCTACTCCTTATTGGACGTAATTTCACATTACGGTACAAATGTAATCGCTGAAGGACACTTACCAGAATATAATAAATATTTTCATTGAGTATAAGTTTCAGATATAAAATTAATATTTCAAGAATAGAATATATATGAATCCATAGTGAACATACTATCAAGATGCAAAGAGTATTTTTTGGAATCGTGAATGATTGGATTAATCGTAAAATGTACAGATAATCCAACAAATTACCATGTTGGAGACTTTCTGGAGCATATATCTACAGAACGTCTAGGCACCACGATAGATGAAATTCATGTAATTTACAATCAATTGCAATGGTAACTAATATAGAAGCAAATTCGTAAAAGCGTTTAAAGCCTTGTTATGTAAGAGTTGTTCAAAGGAGTCAGAAGAAAATGACATTACTGCTGAAGATGATACTGACAGCTGTGGCTGTTGATTTACATCTGCGCCCTTCTTCAAAACTTTGATAAAAATGGAGAAGACATAGTATTAACATAAATGCATGACAAAACAATATAAATATCTAATGATTTGTGTAATACTACTGGATGTTGAAAGTCATCTGAAACAATTTTAATTGTTTTAGTACAAGTACTGAGTAACTCTAGCATTACAAGATATTGTAGTGTATGCAGTACAGGGGGACAAATTTATTCGATCTTTGTTGCAGCTGCAGTTGCGTAGAACTTTGTGTTTCATAAATTTGAGAAGAGACATTGGGTCATACGAATAAAATGGAGACCGTAGTTTATTCTTGGAATTTGACAGAACATTCTCAGATTTTCATGAATGTAGAGTTGGAGAATAAGCTTCACTTCAGAATGTTCTCAGCTTGAGTAAATGTATGGGGGAAGTTTCTCAGTGTGAAAAACATTCCTAGATTTCATATGAATAAAACTGGAGAAGTTTCTCACAGGCTGAGAATATTGTCCTATCCAAAGGCCTATAATTTAGCCCCACCCCCACCCCAGTTTAACCTTGTTAAACTTCTCAGAGACTTAATCTCCTTCTCCCGATTCCTGCAATGTAAATACTACTTTGCCTCCAACCCCTCCAACGAAATCCAACTTTTTCCCAACTTTGAACCTTGTCTCGCTCAGTTCATACCACCATCCTATGGTGATCGTCCCTCCCTCCCACCTAACCACCCCCTAGTCAGCTTCCAGGAATTCCTTGTCTCCTAGCTGGCCAGCTCTGCCAGAGTGAACCCATATGGGAAGTCCAGCATAACCTCCTATCCACACTGAAATCCTTTTGGCCTTCTCACAGTCTCTCACCTGATTCCACCTTCTACATGTTCCCCAAAATCCACAAATCCAACAATCCTAGATGCCCAATTGTAGTTGGCTCCCTCTGAAAGAATTTCCACTCTTGTTGATCAACACCTGCAACCAGCTGCTCTAAAATTGCCTGCATCTTCAAAGATACTGATCACTTTCTTCACAGACTTTCCAATATCCCCACACCTTCACCTCTTGGATCCCTACTAATCACTGTTGATACCACCTACCCTTACACCAACATTCATGCTGATAGCCTTGCCTCCATTGAACACACTCTCTCCTAAGCCCTTTAGATGCCAAACCCATCACATCATTTCTTATACACATTACCAACTAAAGAGTGGCACAGATAAAATTATCCCATGTAAGTATAAAGGAAATGCAGTAAAATTACAGAAATGAAGATCTTTCATGGACCTACCATTTATTTACAATGGAAAAATAGAAGGAAAAATACATTTATAGATGATGTTGAAATTAACCCCTGCAACATCAATACACAGCTTGGCACATCGAAGCATATTCAGATACTTCAGGTGTAAAGATATTGATGGTTGTGACTTCACTGCTGATGTTGTCTTTCGTTTCCTGTATAGTGTATGTATTCGTTTCACACACCAGGCTCTTCACGTGTCCCCACAGGAAGAAAATAATATGTCATTAGATCCGGTGATTGTGATGGCCATAAAGGTTTGCTGACAGTGTGTTCCATAGTGAAGACATCGTGGACTCGTTCGAGGGATGCTTTAGAAATGTGGCACGTTTCTGTACCTCCCTGGAAGAAGCAGTATTCTCTTTCATATTCAATGACTTGAGCACAAAATGTATCAAAAATTTCCATATATGCAACTGTGTTGAGGGTAGCGTAAAAAAAATCAGTCTGACGATGCAAGTTCCTCTTACACCACATTAAATACTGGTTTGTTCATCATGGGGCAGTTGCTGACACACAAAGTTAGGGTTTTCTGTTGCACAGTGGCTTGTATTGTGTGAATTCCCATGATCGGAAAGATGAAATCGTGCTTAATCACTCATGATGTAGGGGGAAAGGGTCTAACAAACCATTGTTGATGTTATTCAAAAGCCACATGCAGTAATTACACCTTTATGATTGTCATCCTCCTGTAATTTCTGCACAACCATCACATGATATGGCTTGAAATTAAGTAGCCACTGACAACTTCTCCTACTTACATGCACCTGTTGGGCCACATTATCTAAACTGCTTTGGGCTCTGAATAGTTCTTCAGTGAATATCTGCATTAACTTAGTGTTGAACTGAAAGAATTCCTTGTCATTCTACATTTTGGACAGATCTGGAAGTGTGCCAATCTTTGTACAGTCACTGCATTGCTGTATTTGCTGGTAGTTCTCTCTCCAGGTACTTGACCCCAAAAATTTCACAAGTTTCCTTAATTGAACCTGTTTCCGTATATGTTTCCACAATTCCAATTATATATTCTGTTGAAGTCATTTTGCAGACCACAAAAGATACCTCAACCTTCGCTGTTGAAATAAACTCATATGCTGACAGAAGGTTGCAAACAATCAATTATTGCATAAAACTGTCCTTTATGCCTGTTTACTCTATTTCAGAATTCAAAATATTGTATTTACATTCAAATGGGAGGCAGGCTAGTTTTAACTGTCACTCTGTATATCCTGACTCAAAACTGCGTTTCCTTTGAGGGGAAGGTTTGCCACAAAATCTGTGGCACAGTCATGGGCACCCACGGCACCCTCCTTTACCAACCTATTTATAGGCCCTCTAGAGGAAACCTTGCTAGCCTCCCAAAACTCCCAACCCATAGTCTGATTCAGGTTCATCTTCATAATCTTCATAATCTGGACTTGGGACCAAGATGTCCTAACCACATTCCTTCTCAACCTCAACACCTTTTCTCCCATCCACTTCACCTGGTCCTCCTCTACCAAACATGCCACCTTCCTGAATGTTGACCTCCACCTCACTGATGGCTCCATCCACACCTGTCAACATTTAAATCCACTAACCACCACGAATAACTGCATTTTGACAGCTGCCATTCCGTCCATGCCAAAAATCCACCCCATACAGCCTTGCCATCTGGATAACGTATCTGCCGTGACAAGAACTCCCTTATCAGTATGCTGAAGGCCTCACAAAGACCTTCACAAATAGGCAATACCCCACAAATCTAGTCCATGAACAGATTTCCTGTGCTACATCTCCACACATCCCAAATCTTTCTCCTACTCCCAAGAATCACTTAGTAAGGAGGCCCTCCCCCATCACCAATTATCATCCTGGACTGGAACAACTGAACCACACCCTTCGCCAGGAATTTATCTCTCATCCTGACATGAAATTAGGAACATCCAATCCAAGATCATTACCACTCTTTGTAAATTGGTATCCCATCTCCTGCCCAACCTACACAATGTGCTAGCGTATCGCTATTTTACTCTCACTCCTAACCCCTTGCCATAGTGATCCAATCCCTGTGACAGACAGGTGCAAGATTTCCCCAATCAGCGTACTCAGCACCTCCTACTCTTGTTCTGTAGCAAGCTTATCCTACCCCATCTGAGGCCAGGTAACTTGTGAAAGCAGCCATGTGATATATCAACTTTGCTTCCAAAAACTGCACAGCCTTTTATGCTGGTGTCACTACCAACCTGCTGTCCACGAGGATGAATGGCCTTTGTCAAGAACCTGATGGCACAACATGCAGTGAGCACAGCATGCTCAGTTCAATGTCTGTCTCACAACTCGAGCTATCAGATGCCTTCCCTCCATCACCAGCTTCTCTGAATTATCCGTATAACACATCCTTCGCTCCTGCAGTCACCTTGGCCTGAATCTCGAGCAGCCCTGCACTCAGGAGCACAACATTTGCTTGCTGGGTAAAGACTTGGTTGGCAAACCCCGGGGTTCCTGAGCTGGGGAATGGCAGATGATGCCAGTCCTTCGTCACTATAAGCTCTGGGCATGCTTCAGCGAACACTGTGTGGCACAGCAGTGGAACGTTGTGTACCACAAAGTATGAGCATTTTGGCCTGTCCACCTGGATTGCGAGGATAACCCTAAATCTCAAGGAGTGCTGCACCGATGAGATGCTAGTTGTTGAGAAACAGTCATTAGTGGACAACCTGTGGGGAAAGTGCCCCATCTCGGCTGCATAAGGCTTACTTGGGCAAGTGGGGTTCTGCCTAAGAGGACCTTTATTTCTCTGCTGCTTGTGGGACCAAGGTAGAATCATCATCCTCCTCCTCCTCCTCCTCCTCCTCCTCCTCCTCTTTCCAGTGTGATGGGTGGACTGCCTGGGAGTACTCACACCCACTCATCCAAATGAATGAGGGAGGCCAGCTCTGATAATCAACTTGTGTTTAGTAACAAGGCTCAAGGAGTCAAAACCAGAATGTTTTTGTAGTGATTAAGAGGAAGGAGGGACAAAATAGTACCCTCCTATATCCATAAAGGCTTAGAAGGGCTTGCTGGTAGCATAGTCTTATCAATCTGTTGCAAAATGTCTTCTTACTGGTTGAGACTAACAGGGCAAAGCAGGTAGAACTACTTAGGAAGTCAGAAAAATTGGGTAACTATGACATAATTGTTGCGTTGTATAACTCACTTAACGCGAACAAATTTGTGTTCACATGCCATGAAATTATGGACAAGAACATAATAGAGCTGAAACAAGGATGGGGGATAGTGGATGGGGAGTAAAGAGTGCATAGGAATAATGGAGAAATTGAGAAGACACCATCATTTTGAATATCAGTTCTCCAATGCTTCCTGGACACATTACGGCAGTGTTCTTCTGACCTAACTATGCCGTGCTACAAATGCCAGCATTTTGGCCATACAATGCTGATTTGTAGAGGCAAACCAACCTGTGAAAAGGGTAGGAAGGCAGTCCATGAAGCTGGGACTGACTGTCCATCTCCAGCAGCCTCCATTAACTGCTTTGGAAGCCACCCAATATAGAGCCAAGACTGAAACCTGTTCCCTAGATTGATGCTTCAAGGCTAATGATGTTCAGAATATCACTGTCCAACACCAGGACCTGTACATTCCAAACCCAGGTTGTAAAGACATAGTGAACCTGGCATATATGACAGAAGAGACCAGCAGTGTTTTCGAAGTGAGTATCATGAGTCCACCAAAAAGCAGAGTGGCTTCCAATGCCCCCTTCCCTCAAAGCAGAGTACCTCCCAGCACCCATTTCCCCCACACCCGTGTAGGGAAAGGGATCATGGAAAAGTTGTCAGCATTCAGGTTGAAAGCTGTCCCAGGCAACATCAGACATCATGCTGGCATGTCTGATACGGATTTTGATGTCTCATCAGTGGACCCAGACAGTCGCTCCACTCCTAACCCCACCCCTCTCGCTCTAAAAGTGCCTAACCACCCTGGCACAAGAGTAGGGGTAAATCAAAACCACACTAATGAAATGTCTCCCATTCTCTTAGAACATATAAATCAATACAGAACTCTTCTGGAGGAACTGAGACTCTTTTTAGACCATTCATCTGTCTAAAATAGAGACTCATTTTAAACAGACTGATGCAGTTGTATTCAAGGATTATTGTTTCTACAGAAAAGACACCTTACTGGCGGTAGTGCGAAAGGTGGTGTGTCAGTGTTGACAGATACACATCACTTCTCACCTATGCCATTAACTGTAATGCTACAAGTGGTTAATGTTTGATTAGTGGCCAATATTGCTGTCCTGGTGTACTCTGTGTAACTACTGCCCCACAATACTGTTGATAGTGAGGTCCTTGCGCATCCTCCTGATCAACGACCCCATCCTTTTTTCCTTTTAGGGCAGTAGTGTAGTATGGGGTTCAAACACCACTTGTTCCAATGGTCGAATACTTGAGGATTGGACCTGCACTGCAGATATTGTACTGATGAACATGTGTCAAACTACACATTGTAGCACGCCAATGGATTTGTCTACTGCCATAGAAATCTCCTTCTGCTTACCTACCCTTGCAGACACTACTCAAAGGGAGGTGGATGACAACCTTCATGATAGTGACCACTACCCTATCTGGATCCATCTGCCCCATGGAGTAGTTCCTGAAAGGAAGCTGCCGATATGGTTGTTCAGAACGGCTAACTGGATGCATTACAAGCAGTTAGCTGTTTTCGAGTTGTGTGACAGTGTCCAGGACTGGGTGGGTCACAATACAACCATGATTCATGATGCCTATGATGCATCAGCCCCAAACTCAACTGGAACACCTAGGAGGTGACCAGTCCCTTGGTGGAATGAGGTTCTGGAGGCAGGGACAGGAGTGCAGCTACGCTATCAGTCAATGCCCTAAAGATGCAAATCTTGCAACCTTTCGAATGGCGCAGGCAAAGGCGAGGAGAATAATTTGGGAGAGTAAGTGGTCTTCGCAATAGTTCCTGAAATCCACCAGTAGGTCCAAATCTGTAAGTAAAGTATGGGAAGCCATCAGGAGGATTTCGAGGCACAACTCACAACCACCGGTACCGTTAACAGCTGTAAGAGTGCAGGAGTCTCCTAACATCGTTCAAGAGACATAGCACAGACAATGGCTGAATTGTATAAGTCCCTTACGGCCAATTGAAGCCAGGATATAGCTTTCTGTCAGTATTAGGAGACATAGGAGAAGACTTATTTTGACTTCCATTCCACTAATGCGGAGGAATACAACCAGCCTTCCTCTCTGTGGGAGTTGGATTCTGCATTGTGAATAGCTGGTGATATGATGCCTGGGTACAACTTGATAACGTATGGCATATTGAAATAGTTACATGCATGGTTGGAGGAGGTCCTCCTTCAGCTCTTCAATGGAATTTGGAGTACGGGAGGCTCTCCCAATTCGTGGAAAGAATCTATTTTAATCCCAGTTTTATAACCGGGGAAGGATCAGACAAATGTCAGTAGTTATCGTAACATTAGCTTGACAAGCTGCACATGAAAATGGCACTGGAGCATATGGTCAACTGGCATAAAGTGTGGGTTCTCAAAACTGGGTCCCTCCTAAGTCATTCTCAATATGGATTCAGGAGGTATCACTCAGTGCTTGATAGCCTGACCCTGCTCCAAGCAGCAATTCGACAATCGTTCCTTCATAGGCAACACATTATCACGGTTTCCTTCGATTTGGAAAAAGGCTAAGGTACCATAGTATTCCTTTGCAACTCTTGGTGAGGGTTCTGTGGATGCCTACCCACCTTCTTCATATGGACCTTCCTCTTGGACAGGCGTGGTTAAAAGGTTGGGAATGTCCTATCTGACAATTTTAAGCAGGAGAAGAGTGTTCCTTAAGGGAGTTTTTCGAGTGTTACAACATTCGCCATAGCTGTAAACAGTATGAGGTCCACAGTGCGGTGTCCAGTACTGTGTTCCTTGTTGGTGAATGACTTCTCCATCTTCTGTGCATCCTCCAGCTTCACAATGGCTTCTTGGAAATTGCAGCCGATGATCAGGTGGTTGGAGGAATGGTCTTGCACCACGTTTTGGAGAAAATGGTTTGTCAACACAATTGGCTCCTACATAAGTAGCTCTCATTTTTTTAATCTACTCCATTTGAAACTGGGGAATACAGTTTTCACTTTTAAGGAAAAGGAGAAATATCTTGGTCTCACTTTTGATGAGAAGCTACCGTGGCTGCCACATCTTAAATAACTGAAACTGAGATGTCTTAAGGCTTTAAACAGCCTTAAATGCATCAGCAATGTCGTCTTCTCGTGGTACACCAAGCATATAGGGCTTAGTCTGGTCCTACATTGCCAGCATTGAGATACATTCCGCCGCCTCTATAAGAGCTGTTCAGACACCAGCCACGGGCAACAAGGAACTGCGCAAGGGAGAGCCCAGAGTGGTTAGCTACAAAATGTGGGTGGTATTAAGGTTCAAAGCCACAGATGAACTAGGGAATCCCCTGGCTTTTAATGAGGCCCAGATTACTTTTAGAACTGATTGCATACATGTAGCATTGCACCACAGACTATATTTTTACAATTAAATTAAATTTGATTTTATATCACCACACAAATTTTATTCCTGTTTACACCAGTGGGTCTGAGCAGGCAGATTTTGTCGGTTGCTCATTTGTGTTCTCCAACATTGTCCTCAGGGCAGGACACGCAGAGCAGTTCTCGGTTTCTTATGTGCAGTTGTCTGCTGTCCTGTGGGCAGTGGAGCAGAGGAAATGGCGTTGTAACAAGAAATTCATCTGCTGAGATTCTCAGTGTCCTTCTTGCTATTTGTCAGATGTACCCAACAGATCTGATATTGCAGGAAGTGCAGGACACTCTCCTTCTCTTGCAAAGGCAAGGCAAGGAAATCATTATCTGCTGGGTTCCAGGGTACATAAAGACTCAGGGAAGCGAACTTGCTGATGTGACTGCCAAGGAGGCTTGCTCCATTCCAGCTGCTACACACTGTTCAGTCCCCCTGCAGACTGTCACCTCATTTGTGATCGGGAAGGCCATGTGTTGGCGGGAGGCTCAGTGGCTGGAAATAAAGGAATAATAAACTATGTTGCGTAAAACCTTCAGTGAGATTATGGTTTACCGTTTAGGAGCTATCAGTAAGATTTATTTTAATTGAATGTGTTTTATGATGAACTGAAGGTTTATTTGGGTCTCCTGCAGGACCTGTCCTGTGTTTTAACAGATAATAAGACGAGTGTTCTACATGTTTGGGATTTTGTCGTGTCCAGAATTCTTCCCAGAATATTATATATCAGATCTTAGTGTGTCATAGTGTCACAGTCACTCATTATTTATAAGTAGTAATCAAGCCACAGTCATTTGTCCCCTTTTTAACTGTTTACGTACTGCTATTTTATCCACGATTTCATCTAGTAATTCTGCTGTGTCTTGTTGGGATTGTATTACGAGCTTTTCTGAAGCTCACCTTATCGGGGTGGCCTTTAGATTCTTGTAGGGGGGAATGCAACTTGGTTTTCTGTTTTATTGTAATTTTTTTATTTTTCATGATGCTTGTTGGTACATCATTAATGCAAGAGTACTGATGACATTGCCATTTAGCACCATCAGCCATGAATAGAGATCAGAAAAATTCGTGTTTTGCGATTAATGCGAAATAGATGCGAATTATTCCTCAAAATGCGAAAATGCGAAATTATCTAATAGACACTATTTCATAGCGAATTGTATTCATATGGACTATTTAATCAGAGGTAGTTTGAAATAGCTTTATTTTCTGCATATAAATATCGAAAATGTAACCAATTTTCAGTTACTGGTATTGTACATCTGGTGAAGCCCAGCCTGCAAAATAAAAAAGTGTACGAACACAATGATGTATCAGTGTGCACAGCGATCCGGCACCATGCAGATTGTAGACAGTTCAATGGTCTAATTAAGATACACATCACATAATGCAGCATAATAGTACTCAGCTGTGGGACCTATCATTTTTTACAACAAAGAAACACGCTAGTTTGTGTGTCAGTCGAAGCTCAAAAGATGGTATAATGTGGCAAATTAGGTGGAGGATGTATTGAGCTTTGGTCACATCGAACTAGAGGTCGGGTCTGAACTAAGTCGTTAACAATATTCTGCTAACTTCAACAAGCAGTTGTGCAGTAGCCATCTCTGAATGCCATGTGTTACGTGTTGCTTCTGGTTTTCTTTGTATATTTTGAAAAAAAATGAAGCGACTAATGTTGGTCTACCAAGGATTTTGGTTACCACCCGAACAACAACAGAACAGATCAGAGATCCCTGTAACAATGTGTCAGTTGTGGTGCTGCTGCTGCTGCTGCTGTCATGCTAAAGGGAGGCGGAGCTTGTTTCCCGGCCCCTCTCTCCTCTCGTCTCTCCTCTGTCGGAATTCTAGTTTGTATACACTCACAGCTATCTGCCACTATAGCCCATAGTGGCTGCACTCTGCGCTATAGTGACTGGAAAACGAAATGTGTAATGTCTTTCGACTGCACCGAAACCCTTCTCCTAATCTAAAAATTGAATTACTGTACATTCTGATCTACTTCTATGCTAAATGTGTTGTCAGTTCAGTTTGTAGCGTTCTCAAACATGGGTCGCACAGCTATGAATGCCCATGGAAGGTTGAAATTAATGGTTTACAAAAATATGTAATCATCAGTTGGTTGGGGGGAAAACAAGTATGTCCAGAAATACTTTAATTCGGCGATGCGTTCAGTTCGCTGGCAGGAAAATGCTGGTGCTTTTCAACATAGCAATCATTCTTGAAAGCTCAGTACAGCAAAAGCAAGAAAACAAAGGCCATTGCGGGGCAAAAAGTGTTGAAGTTTTTGCAGAAGAAAACAATTGAGTCGAAAAGTTCCCAAGCAGTACTTTAACAGTAAATTTCAAAGAAGTAGGGCTTCGTTCATCTTCAGTCACGTAGCGTTATAACCTTTTTTATTAGTACATCTGATTATTTACAAACACAAAAAACAGATGCGAATTTTGCCAGAAACAAATGTGAATTTTGCCAACAACACTTCTGTTTTTTGCTGAATGGTCTGCTTCAATCATAGAGTATTTCGTTCTTATATGATGTATTAGGCCAGTCATGCATCAAGTACATCAGCAGTTACCCATGCGATTTTGTTAAGAGGAACAGTGGCTAGGTTTGTAAGAAACCAGCTACTAATTTTTCTGATCGGGCTGCTTATCTGTAATGTAGCAAAACATAATTATTTAATTGGATAGATAAAACATATACTCACCAAGTGGTGGCAGAGCACACCCATAAGATGGTTGTAATTGCAAGTTTTTGGAGCCCATGTCTCCTTCAGGAAGAGGGGTGGAGGAAAAGGACTGGAGAGGTCTAGGAAAAGGGGTAGATTTTGAGAAAGTCACCCAGAACCATGACTCAGGGGAGACTTAGCATACAGAACGAGAAGGAAAGACTGATTGTTGGGGACTGTATTGGATGAGATTTGAAAACCTGAGAGCTTAAAGGTGGAAGACAGTAAGTCTCATCCCATACAGCAAGTCTCCTGTGGCCTGCAGTTCTGGGTGACTTTCCCACAATCCACCCCTTTTTGGAAAACCTCTCCAGTCCTTTTCCTTCACCCCTCTTCCTTCTACCAGGAGGAGGAGCCACTGGCTCCAAAAGCTTGCCAATTACAACACTCTTTTATGTGTGTGTTCTGCTGCCACTTGGTGAGTAGATTTTTTATCTATCCAGTGAAAGAATTTTGTCAAAAATGGATTGTTTTTGTTCTTATAATATCTAAACTTAACACTTAGGGGGGGGGGGGGGGGGGCGGAGAGAGAGAGAGGGAGAGAGAGAGAGAGAAGCATGGTGATAAATATCTGAAAATGAAAATGTTTGTGGTGTATACCTAAGTCTTCTCAGACACCAGTCTGAAAACCTTGGCCTGCTAAATAACACAAAAATATTTTCATTTACACTGAATTTGAAAAGTCACCCGCTATTCTTTCATTATTTTCAGGAGGGAAGTTTGCCAGCCAAGTAATGTTGTTGTTAAATCTGTATAAACTTGTGAACTCTCTCTTCAGCATTTCTGTAGGCTATGTATATCTTTTTTTGCTGGCCAAGCAGTGTAAATTCTGTCTTTACTAAAAAAAAAAACCTCTAAAATTTAACCTCAACATAATTTGGTCAGCTCGAAGTTTGCTACAGAGCTCACTTCAAAAAAGGTAGAATCTTCTCCACCTCTGAGGAACTACTGTAGTTTTATTCATACGAAATCTAGGAATGTTGTTCATGTTGAGCAACTTTCCCCACCCTTCTACTCAAGCTGAGAACATTCTCTGGTGAAGTATATTCTGACTCGCTTCATTCATGCGAACTTGAGAATGTTCTCAGAAATTCAAAACATAAAGTACATCCATTTTATTCATACAACCCAATGTCTCTTCTGAAGTTTCTCAAACACAAAGCTCCCTGCAACTGCAGCTGCAACGAAGGTCAGTGAATTTATTAGATTGCGTTGCATAAACTACTCCATCTTGTAATGCTACGGTTACTCAGTATTTGGCCTAAAACACTTAGAATTGTTTTGGATGACTTTGACATTCAGTAGTATTCCAGAAATCATTACACTTTTGTATTGTTTTGAGATGGGCTATGTTAGTACTATCTGTTCTCCATTTTCATCAAGGTTCTGAAGAACGTATTTAATATCACTTGTAGTGCACAAGTTTACATCAGTAGCCTCAGTAGTCAGTATCATCTTCAGCAGTCATGTCATCTTCTTACTCCATTGAACTACAAATTTTTAAATGCTTTCATAAAATTGTTTCCACTATCATTTGACATTGTTTGATTATGAATTATATGAATTTTATCTGTCATTGTGTCTAGGTAGTTCTGTAGATACGTGCCCCAGAAAATCTCCCATTCTGTAGATACATGCCCCAGAAAATCTCCAACATGCTAGTGTTTTGACCTATCTGTGGACTTTACTATTAATCCAGTCAGCCACAACTAAAAAAATATAAATAAATAGCCTTCATAGCTTGGCCGTACGTTCAGTATTGATTCATATATATTCTATTCATGCAATATTAATTTTATTTCTGCAACTAATTCTTGGTGAAAGTATTTCTTATATTCTGGTAGGTGTCCTTCAGCTGATTACATTTGTACCATAATACGAAATGTTTATGTTGTTCAGTGTTTCAATTTAAGTGGGATTCAGCAACATCAGTGGTGTAATGGACTGTATGAAACACTTAACAGATATTATGAAATGTCTTAGACAAACAATCGTTCTTTGTGATTCTGCAAATTTAAAGCTTTCTTTCTTCTTGTCTCATTTGCTTCGCAAGAGCATGATATTCTTCACCAGGTTGTTTGCCTGTATTTAAGTGACTTTAACTCCTCCCTTAATTTTAACAACTGTAGATGAAAACTGAAGTGGGATCAGTAACAACAGTGGGTTGTTTATGAGTGGACTACAGTCATCTAAGCTGCTTGATGTCAGCATCAAAAAAAGATCTTAGTGTGTTTGACTATTACTAACCTCAGAGTCCATACTTTGTGCACAGTTTGGCAGAGGAAGGGAGAGGAGAAAGCATTAACAAATGCAGAGTATGTTAAATGGGCAGTGTCAGTAGTGTAACTTCCAAGGCCTTTTGCATACAAAGCATTTTTGTGTTGCATTTGTTGCACTGTAAAGTAAGTATAACCATGCACAAACTGAAGCTCTGCAGTGTTGTACTAGACATGGGCTTACTGTAGGTGCATGCCCTTCCTTACCATCGACCTTTGCACTGTCTGACCTCACCAGTTACAGGGGAACTGAACAGTTTGATGTAGATTGTGAACCACAGTGCAGCTAGACATTTTTCATCAGAGACAAACAAACCATGTCAAAAAAAATCTTTAAACCAGTTCAGGAATCAACCCCAGACCTCCCAATTTGTAATGTGGCTTTTATTCAGAGGCTCCAAACACATCTGCATACAATATTAATAAATTATTGGACATAAACTGTAGTGAACCACAAGAAGAAAAACGGATTACATAAATGCTAATTGAGAAGGAAACAAGGAAAATGTGGTGGTAGTCTTAGTCATTCATTAATTAGTTATCAATAATAAATGACAAATACTCCATGTATTGGCTGATAATTTATTCAAGAATAATTTTTTAAAAGTATCAATTTATTTGAATAATTATTTACATACAAACTTATTCAAATAGTTCCAATTTCTGCCAGCCACTACTAGAAGTTATAACAGTGCTTCCTGAAAATGTCTCACCTTGTGCATTCTATTTCCTCCGTCTTCTCGACTAGTCAACTGTCATTTCTATAAAAGTTTCTGGAAATAAATGGATCTGATGCGGAGATCGATAATTGGATGTAAATTGAATGGCACAAAAATTCTGGAATCAGCACTTCTGTATGTGTGGTCTTGGACAGGCACCAGTATGATCCATAGTTATTACAAACCTTCTAATTTTAGCAAGAATAACTCCCTTCCTTTTGCTACTACACAGGTATCAGGAAAGGATATCATGCTTTGTGACTCTTTGTGCTCCAAAAGGCTTATAGATTAGTTAGTTCCTCTGTGTTTTGTCATTGAATCTGCAATAAACTAAGAAAAATAAAGTAAGGGAAATTCCATTCTGATTTATACCAATTGTTGCAGATGAACCTGGAAATATACCAGTATCAGGAACATAGAGTTAATGCTCAACAGGTGTTCATCCACCTTCTCTGTCAGTACAACACTAAATTATCACACTTGTCATTTGTCTTCAATGCTCTCCAGGCATAACATCCAGAAGCTAGGACCTAATCTTGAGACATCTATGTTTCTCATTTAATGCTGCAAGAAGTTGTATTTGTAATTACTTACTTAAAAATTATATTCCGTAAACTCTTTAACGCATAACTAAATAAAAACAGCAAACATTTCATTTGGAACATCCTTTCCTTAAATTATCTGAAATTCCTTCTTGTCTGTAATCCACACCATCCCTAGAATCACTGGCTACATCATCCAAAATATCAAGCTCACTTCTCTTAAAATCGCTAGGTAACTCGAGCAGTTCCATTCTTAATGCCTCACCACCTTTATGAATGAGCCCAACCTTCAGAAACACTCATCTGCAAAGACACAAATGAAATACATGCATTTCCAGCTGCTTAAACTGCAGTCTCTGTGGAGAAGCCAGGCAAGTGGTACCTACAAGCAGATGTAAAGAAATGAAGGGGAACATAGAGAAAGTGCACCAATAAAATTATAGTTGACACAGTCAAGCTAACAGTGCTTCCAATTTTATGGTCTAGGTCCCAATGTGCAAAATTGTTTGCTTCATTTATTTCACTTTTATACATTCTATAAACTGAAATTCTTGCCCATTTAAAACACCAGTTCGATATTGAGAACCAGTAGTTCAGTAATTGCAAATGAAATTACGTTGGCTGAGTTGTTTAAGTGTTCCCAGTGCAGTTCTTTCCTAATCTAACTTATCTTAATGTTATATTAAAAACAAAGATTCCATGACTTACCAAAAGGGAAAGCGCTGGTAGATAGGCACAATAAAAAACACACAAACACACACACAAAATTTCAAGCTTTCGCAACCCCCCGGTTGCTTCATCAGGAAAGAGGAAGGCTTCCTGACGAAGCAACCAGGGATTGTGAAAGCTCGAAATTTTGTGTGTGTGTTTGTGTGTTTTTTATTGTGCCTATCTACCAGCGCTTTCCCCGTTTGGTAAGTCATGGAATCTTTGTTTTTAATATATTTTTCCCATGTGGAATGTTTCTTTCTATTTTATTTATCTTAATGTTAGTTATTTCTGCCTTTGAACTTTGGAATGTTGCTGAAGTTTTTGTCATATTGTGGCATGTAATTTCTGCAGTTGTTCTTGTTTTATGGAGGAGGAGTTGACATTTTGAAAATACTGCTTCAAATTCTAAAGCTGCTTTTCATGCAGTTGAAGTAGGATGGTGGAACCAATACTCTTTCCTAGGTCTTTTTTCTTGTGCAGTTAAAGAGGCCTAAAGTGAAAGTCAGCACTGTAACTGTATATGTATAACCCATATATGTATAACCTATCCTCGTAAAATATGTATCTCTTTATCTTAGTTAATTCTGTTAATGTTCTGTCCTTATGTTTTATGTGTAGATATCGCGCGCGCCCGTGTGTGTGTGTGTGTGTGTGTGTGTGTGTGTGTGTGTGTGTGTTATCCCCCCTGCCTTAGTATAGTATAATGGGATCTTGTATTTGATTACAAATGGCATCAGCACAATGTCCTAAATATGTTGTCAGCCATGGTCAGAACTGTGTTCTGTGTAGTTGTGAGTGTATTGTGTTGGAGCAAAGTGACTTAACGGCATGGCCAGATTGTTGGTACTCATTGGGTGCTTCTGTAAAAAGGAAGCCAAAATGTCTGGTGTTTCAAAAGGCACCATGTCTAAGATTTATGCCGTATAGAGGGATAGCGGAAAAACATTATCCACTAAGTCACAATGTGGATGAAAGTGTGTGTTGAGTGATCATGACGGTTCCTCTCCTTTGCTAGTTTTGGTCCTAAATCGCATACAATTATTTTTCTTCTCATAGCTAAAAAAATTGTTATAAATAGTTATTTTTCATAAATTACTTCTACTTTACCATATAAAGCAATTGCAATATGTGTAATGAAATTAAAGTGTAATAAATTGTATAAATTTGGACTTAATAGATTGTTCGTAATTGTAACATGCATTTGTTTCCTTTGTTTTCAGTCGTAGGGATGATATGGAATCTCTGGGGTACGTGCTCATGTACTTCAACCGTGGCAGTTTACCCTGGCAAGGTCTTAAGGTTAATATCAAAATCATTTCTTCAGTAGACTTGAGAATTCAATATTCTTAGGTTGCCACTGACTTATTTTGAAATATATACTCTCACACTCTTGTTACATTTCTACTCGCATTTGAGGATTGTGTAAGTAATGCTGTATGTCGTATAATGAGCCTCTTTAATTTTCAGGCTGCAACAAAAAAACAGAAATATGAGAAGATAAGTGAAAAGAAGATGTCAACACCTGTTGAGGTTCTGTGTAAAGTAAGTACTAAATGTAAATTAATAGATTTTGAAACATACCTGTAATTCAGTAGTATCATTACTCATATTTGTAACTGAGATTCATATTTCATAAGGTCTCACAAATGTAATTCATTGATGTGGATATTTCCTATTATGTAAAATGTAAATTGAAAATTTGACAAGTTATTTTATCGCAGACTTGGACTCCAACCCGGGTACTTGTGTGTCGTGGGCAATGTGTTACCAATTAAACTAAAAGTAAACCTTAACGCTTTTACTCAAGCGTTCAACTTTCTGGTAGTTCTCTTCATACCTTGCAAACTAGCTCCATGGTATTTAGAATAACTGATAACATCTTGAACCTTTTTGATGATGCAGTGAATGGGACATACCCATGTATTCCAAAAATATTCTTTGTTGGGTGGTCTGCAGCTTTTATGTATTTGGTAATGGACTTCTTGTTGTACATAGTGTGCTGCACCTCGGAACTACTTATTTGCCATACCATTTTTAGGACTTATAGCTCATAATTAGTTGTGTGTGATACAGAGAATGAGCAGAGAAGTGTGTAACGTTGGTGTTGGTAACACAAGAAAATTTGTATACACTTGGGTACAAACTGAACAGTCTACATAAATTCTTAGCTTTTAATATATTTACTTCTGCATACTATTTGTACAAACAAGACATTCAGTGTACATAATTAATGGATGCCACAGATGTAGTGAGGTATGACCTCACAGGTAATAAATGACCTGTATTATGAGACACTTCACCCTATCAGTTCCATGTTTCCTTGTGCTGTGTCAGCTACTGTGGAAGTCAGCACCAACACAAACAAGAAAGGAGAGAGGCAGCAATGGCCGGTGACAGGATCCAAAATGATCTGTATATTAAACTTTCTAATTAATAGGACACTTTATTTCTAAAAAGAAGAGAAACATAACTTAATGTTATGTAGTGGCTTGAGTTGCTTTTTGCACCTCCTACGTGCAATTTCTTTACCCACTATTACTACGTGCAGAACGCAGTGTAAATATTATCTTCCTATTACTCAGTACTGAGGCTCTCGAGGTCTGTGGTCAAACTGGAGCTGATCAGTCATGAGCGCCTGGTTAAATCAGCGTTGACTGGGGGCACTGAACTCTCTTCCTGGAAGTGTGGCGATGCTCACTCTGCCCATTGGCAATCAGGTCAGCGCCTTCTTGATGCCGTTTCGCGGCGCTGCACTGCTTGTTGTGCAGTCGATGCGTTATGTCTGCACACCATGCTGTGACAGTATTGTCAGATATGGTCAGGAAGTGTGCAATTTAATGTTTTGCAGTTATACCATGTTCACATGATGATTTTGTGTACTACAGACGTAAGACAGATAATGGACCCTATGTGGGCCATGTTGACGTTATTACAGAAAGGATATTATTAGAATTTAAATAATCATGGGATTCTGTTTTTTGCCTTTTACTTTTTCTTTTTTCCCCCTTTAGATCCACATCATTTTTATCATCATATAGATTTTGTATTGAGACACAAATCACTGGTTGTAGATGTGCACACAGTACAGCTCATAGCTTACGAGATGTATGTTATCAATCTACATACACAGTTGATAATGCGATGCCTGTGAATAACAGGTGTCTCGGTCTGTACTCTGTTGCATAGAAAAATGTGCAGCCTCTATGTAGAAAATTTGATGAATGAGTCTATTGTGAATGATTACTGAAAAATATATTTTAATGCCACATCTGAGTCACATATTGTGTAACTTGTATTCTATCTGTGCCTGTAGAAAACTTGTATCTAAAAAGCAATGTTGTTGGTATAGGAATGAAATTACAGTTTTATTAAATGTGAAAGAATGATTGTATTTTGTTAGAACTTGACCCCTCTCAAGTTGCAAATTATTAAATCCCCACAATGCACAGTATTTGTTTTAATGTTGTCTTAATTTATGCAAATATAACTCACAGCGTACTTGTTTCCATGCAGGGTTTCCCAGCTGAATTTGCCATGTACCTCAACTACTGCCGTGGACTGAGATTTGAGGAAAGCCCGGATTACATGTATCTGCGGCAACTTTTCCGTATCTTGTTTCGCACATTGAACCACCAGTATGACTACACGTTTGACTGGACAATGCTTAAGCAGAAGTCTGTACCACCATCAGGTGCCGGTCCATTGGCTGCAGGTGGAACCACAGCAGGCGTAGCCACGCCAGGTGAGAGGTCGGCCAAGGAGCGTGGTGACCGGACGTGAAGTGTGTGTCTCCCTCTGTCCTTGATGATGTTGAATCTGCGCTTGATCAACACACAGCTGTGTCCTTTGTAATATTTAGAAATGTCAAAACACTGTTTGTAATTGTTTATTAAAAATTTGAAGACGTGGGCACTTTTAAAATTTTTATTTCGGTATTTCTTCAATGATTCTACTTATCGAGAAACATGAAAGTGAATTCCTCTACTCAAAAGATAGGAAGTAAAAGACAGTGTAATTGCGGAAAACTGAAGCAATATTTCTTTTTTGCTTCAGTGTAGTTTGAGAAGCATTTTTCGTGTAAGCTACATAAAATAATCTTAGAGGCACTGTTTCCTTTTTTCTTTTTTATTCGATTCACACAGTGTGTTTGATGTTTGTGAGAGAAATAGCCTAAGTTTGTTTTAAATGCAGCAGGCAATCACTTGTTCTCAACTCTGTTTTGTATTCTGTCGTACACGTAAATAAAATTGAAGAAAGTTGTCTAGCCACATGGTTTATGGTTGAATGTAGTTTCTAATAAATTGCCTGTCTTCTGTTGACTGTTCAGTGTTTTTAATATATTATTATATGTAAATAAGTACACATACATGTTCGTGAAGATATATTTTTTCTGTTCCTGTACATAATGTTAATATTATGGTAGATACTTATGTATATTAACTTGACGCAAGCGAGAATCGTGTGGAACAAATAATTTTTCATATGTGGAAAAACACACACTCTGTGGTTTCTTTAACATTTCAAACACTTGAAAAGATAGCATTTTTGTATTTCATGATCATTTATTTGCCAAGGCTGCATTTTAATGCTGCAAATTGGAATAAAAATAAATGAAGAATATAGTGGCAAATTTTTGAAACATATGATCATTTCCTGAGTGCATCCTATCCTTTCAAGGAAACTTGTGTGGATTGACTGTCAATTTTTGGGAAAAAAAGCAGTCATGCAGATGCATAGATTTTCTGTTAAGTGAACACAGAAAATTTTATTGCATCGGCAGTGATACATATCTTTGAGAAGACAGCTACAACACATGCCAAAGCTTAGAGAATTGTCTACTGGACATTTATTGAAGTGAAGTGCCTTCTCTTTGAAAAAAATTACATATTACCTACTCATCAAATCTCTTACTTTGAGATGTTCATTTCTTATTTTGAATACCAAATAACCTTTGTTTTTAACAACACAGGCAAAACTGTGTACTGAATAAATGGTACTGTTGGTTCACAAAGCATTGATCAATTTCTTCCTGATTGAAACCACAGCTGTGCTAAATCCGAAGAAAGACATCTTCCGAATAGTTGTATTTTAAAATTGTGTTTTATTAAGCACTACTAATTTAGGTGTAGCTCATTTTCAAATGCTTCAAAAACACATGTGGCTACATCGTCCTCATCAATTAAAAATTGTGCCATGTATCATTAAGTACTGTTCGGTCTTAAAGGTTCCTGATCTAAACTATATGATGGATGGAACTGAAATTGCAGCAGCTATTAATTTACAAATTACACAAAATAAGATATATGTTTCAAAGTTTTGCTGTCCTTCAAAATAGTCACCAGCATTGTGTATGACCCGTTGCAAGTGACACGGAAGTTGTAAGATACCCTTAGCAGTGAAAGTTACGATGATAGTGGTGTGATCTACTGTGTGATGAATCTTTATAACAGTTCTGAAATGAATGGCTTGAAATGTTTCCTTCAGGTTAGGTATGAAGTTTGCAGCTGAAGGGGATTGTGGTGGGCGGTACAACACTTTCCAGCACCACCAAGTGAACAAATGTCACAACTTGTGCTTATGCTCCTGAGCATTGTCTTGCAAAATGGTGAGTGGGTCCTGCAGAAAGTGACACTGCTAAATTGTTCAGCTTTTGCAACATGGCCTGTGACCAGCTGCCAAAAAGAAGTGGTGACACTTTCTGCAGGACCTGCCCGTCATTTTGCAGGACAGTACTCAGGCCCATATGGCACAAGTTGTGACTGATTCGTTCTGTCTGTAAGGCTGAAAATTGCTGTATTGCTCATCGCATTCCTCCGCATTGAAGCCCTTGTGACTTCAACTTTATTCATAAACTGCAGGAAACATTTCTTGGCATTCACTTCAGAACTGTTAGATATTCGTTGGGCGGTAGTCCACTAAACTCAGTCAACACAACTGGCTCTGTTAAAGGTATCTGAAGACTTCTAAATCGCTGATAATGTGTTATTCACAATGCTGGTGGCCACTTTGAAGGACAGTAAAACTTTTAAATGTGAATCTATTTTGTTTATGCTGTAAATAAATAGTTGTCACTATTAAAGCTCTACCCCTCGTAAAATACGTGGAATGATAGTGGTCACAAGAACTAAAGCCTTATCGCACAATTACACCACCAGTAACACTGAGAAAACAAACCTTGGATTTGGGGTGTGTGTGTGTGTGTGTGTGTGTGTGTGTGTGTGTGTGTGTGACTGACAATAACTACTGTCAACTACTACTACCCTATGTGTGTTATATTTTAGAACATGCATTTTGATGGCTGTGCTATGCATAATAATGCATGGTATGTGATTTTTAATTTACAGCGATGATGATGATGATGATGATGATGATGATAATGATGATATTTAAAAATGAGCTAAGCTCATAAATAGTAGTGCTTAGGAAAGTGCAATTTTAAAATACAACCTGGTGCAATGATGGCTTTGTTCACGAGTGTTGGTGTTTAGTAACAGGTTATTGTTTGCATGTTAATTTAGGAAGATATAGATTATGGTAAACTGCTAAAAAAAGAAATTGATAAATGCAGTATTAAATTATTTCTTAACCTCTTAGTACAGTGGATTATGACAGTGTTACTGATGGTTCATTATTTTTTACTGGTATGAATACAGTGCAGAGCAGAATATAGTGAGAATCTGTGTGTAGACCATATTAGTAACACAAAAGAAACATATGGTATGATATGTTTGAAAGAATACTAGGATGCAGTTTCTTCTATTTTAATTACTTGTGGAAATTTTTTAATTATTGGTGCAATATGGTTTGCTGTTATAGTCCCCAAATACAACTGTGATTATTTTGTTATGCTTTTGCCTTATAATTCCTTCTGAGTGATACTTATTTTCTATACCTGCGCCAGTGAAACATTACACTTGACAGCTTGCATTACGTAGTTAGGCTGGCTTTACTGCAGTGGCAATGTTGCAACAGCAGACGCTATACACGTAGCAGACAATATGTATTTCTGTTCCATCTGTAAGCTATTAAGCTGTATCAGTGTATATAAGAACCAGTTTTTGACACAATGACAGCAAATAAACAGCTACATAACAAAGCACATGCTTTTGATAGCATAGCAAAAGGAATACCTGAAAATCACTGGATGATGACCAGTATCTTGAAAGTAGTGTGGTATGTAGTGGACAAAATAATAGAGATTATAATTTTATATAAGATTATAATATAGGTTTCATAATTAAAAGGATGCAATAAACAACAAATGCGTGCAGTTTTTCACTTGCCATTTTGTGGTTACAGTATCACTATTCCATACAACTCCCTATCGCCACTGTTGTTGAATCATTGCCAAAAGAGTCGCATCCTCACCAAGACAAACCATTAGCTATTCATGGTCACTGATGACACCTTTGGTTGTTTGTGCTGCTCGAATAAGTTTTTTGATGTGCCTGATCTTTTTTCTCCATGCGACTGCATTCAGTCGCAAGAGCTCCCACACAACAGCGTCTCCACCTCTGTTGTTGTAAAGGACTTGTTATTGTTCCTTGTGTATGCGATTGTGTCACTCCATACTACCTCGATGGGGTCAAAATGGGAGTGATACAGTTTCAGCCTTAATACAGTGTGTTGCTGCTTCTTGGCGATTTCGTCTACTACATATGTGGACATCATAGGCTTATTTTCTTTAAGAAGGCGGTATAACAGGAGCTCCTTTGTGTTCACATCTGCAGCAATATTTTGCACCTGCAACCACTGCACCATAACATCTTTGCGATTGTTTATGATTGGGGCTGAAAGATGGAGCACAAATCATGTGGGGTCCACATCTTCATGGTAATCACCTGTCTTTTTGGACCAAAAAACTAAGTGCATCAGGAACAAAACCACTGAAAGAACCTGCATGGACCACAAATAATCTAGTTTATCTTCCCATCAGATTATGAATGCTATGGCTTGGAGTCTCATCTATTGAGCATATATATACTGACGGCTTCACCAGCATTTCTTCTAGTCATATTGTCGAATGAATGTCTTTGATCTCAATTTTGTGCAAGAATATGCGCCGTATCTAAAAGGACTTCACTTCTGTCTAGTGCTTTCTAACAGAAACCCACACTTGGCAGCACAGTTTTTAGATGTTTTCCCATCCATGAAAAGTTCACATTCTCTTAATGGTACTAGCAACTGGGCTACAGCGGGATACTCCTTCCTGCTGTAGCAAGCATAAATATGCCTGTGAATTACATCAGTCTGGAATGGATATAAATCGGTTACATGGTCAGGCTGCTTTAATTCTTTCCATGAGTAACTAAAAATAAATTATCTGATCCAGAAGTCAGAATCATTAACTCATGCATACATTTTGCAATAACATTCACTTACTACTGTTCTTGCACTAATTCCATGAGTTTTTGGTGTGTGTTATACTACTTTATCAGTAGGAACTGATGGCTGCCCATGGATACTTACTTATTCTTTCTCTTTCTCGTAAAGCTCCAGAGAGCTTCTTAGCAACTCCTGGCTGTCTAGTGGCACATCTCAATGCAAAGGATTGTCACTAGGTGAATGAACTCTTTTTGTGTGTCATTCCATGTATCAGAATTTTATAAATCACAGTACAGCACAAGCACAGCACAGCACAGTACAGTGCAGGTACACGGTAGAAACCAGCCATAAAGCATGTTATGTTCACACAAAACCAAACCAGGAATGTGGGAGCTGCCATGTCACCACTGAAAGTGATTACTGCACTGGGATTGGTTCATGCCACATGCCTAACGTCTCATGCTTTTCATTCTTCACTTGTTAAACTGTTGCACAGCCAACTTGAAAAGCGGACGTCATGTGCAAAGTTTCAGAGGCCTGGATATATTGAAAAATTGAAGGAAAAATGAAATAACGTACTTCTTATAGTGAGAATTCCCTCATTGTAACCATGGCAAATTATATAAAACTAAAACGTAGTGATGAAGTAACCAGAAAGTCTCTCTCTCTCTCTCTCTCTCTCTCTCTCTCTCTCTCTCTCTCTCTCTCTCTCTCTCTCTCTCTGCTTGTACTTTAGAATGGGTTAATACAAAGATCTTTTTGTGTTTTCTTTGACATTGTACATTTATGGAATAATATGTACAATAAGGAAAGCAACCACTCATATAGTTGACTGATGTGTGGCACATAGAAGCATATAATAGGAAATAATATTTATACTAGCATTTGAGCTCTTTCTCTAGCGAAACTACATACATTCCCCACAAATGAAACGACGACAAAGACACCCAAAGACACGTTGGCTGGACGAGTTGAAAACTGACATCGCATGGGGGATTTGGGGGAAGAGGGGGATGTTAAATTAGGCTGCTGTTAACAGATATAGGAGCATTTATTGTAATTCAGTTCTTATTTTAAGGACATAGTTGAGGCTGTTTTTGGGAAATGAAATAAAGGTTTTGGTTGCTATCTGGGCCTCCATTTAAATGTCAGTGTTATGTACTGTGAAATGATTTGAACCTGGGCATGCAGGGGCAAGGAACAGAGCCATAACAAATGAGCTAATAAGTTAGTCCTTTTTTCTGTAAAAGTGCAATTTGCATCTACTTATTTTCAGTCTAGTTGGCTGTACTGCAGTCTAATGCACTACTGTGTGCTTAGTGTAATTAAAAAATAAGCAGCTTATAGAATTTATTATAACTCTATACTTGGAATAAATGTGCTGCTGTGGATGGAAAACGATTAAGAAACCAGCCTCAGTCAACATAACACTGTTGTCTGCTTGGCGAGAAAAGTTATTTGTTAAAATGAGAAATTCATATCCTGTATTCATATTCCTCGTGATAGTTCTTCCTGATCAGCAAAATTTCTTGTGCGTTTTTTAAAATGCATGTTGTTTCATATTTTGGGCTGTGGTGGTTTTTCTCATTGACTTCATTGTTTCATTTATTACATTTCTAAGAAGTGTAACGACAAAACAAGAGAAACTGTGTAAATTCTGCTATACCAATTAAAATGCTGTAATTTTACTAGACTCACTGTTTTAACACCTCAGTTTTTGTATGCATTGGTTTTTACAGAGCAAAATATGATGGTAACAGTAAGAAGTTATGGTCCATCTTTACCATTAGCAATGAACTTCATCTGCTGTTACTATGTTATCAAACAGGTGAAATGAATCGATGAATGAAAAACAATAATACATTTCTGTTGTGCTTTTCCTAGGATCACGTAAAATGAAACTTGGTGCCTCAGAATTTCGAAATCAAAGACTACATGGTGCATAATTAGAGACAAGATGTGCATCTTTATGCATAACAAACTCTCCTTTTTAATTATTTCCTGCAGTGAGTTTTCTTCCTCAACAAATGGTCGTAGGTAAAATACTTAGATAAGTTACTTACAGCACTCTGATTATCTAGTACGTCAGGAAAGGCCCTGCCACCAGATGTTCTGGCACGAGAAGCACTGAACACAAATTTGATTATAGATCATTTGAGGCTCAATCTCCACACTGTAGTTCGTATATTCCACCAGTTTCTGACATAAGAGAAAACTGTACATCTATTATGAAGCTGAATGTCCTGAAGCATTCTCACACTAGCAAGTCCTTATATTTTATTTTTGTTGTGTAAAGAAAGTGATGTATTGGGCAAATTTTTCGATAGAAAAATGGGAAATCGAATTGTATGTAGCCTAGAGGAATGCCAGAAAATATTTCATCAAAATTGTAAGATGGTTGGTCACTGGTTATTACATGTGTTGAGGAATGTCTTGTAACAGAGAATGTCATCGGTACTTTTTTATAAAATAATTTTCAGTGTCATGAATGATTGAACACTACACTACTGAAGATACACTACCATAGTCGTACTTCAAAAATGATTTGTTCAACATATTTATATTGTTAAAATGTTGTTAGGCCTCATGAGTATCCCCCCCCTCCACCTTCCCCCATTTTTCCCTAAAAAGGTTTTGAAGGCAACTTTTTGCTGCGGCATTTCATCAGTAATTTTTAGTAACATTGACCAGTATTAGAAAATATATCCGCAAGTGTATTTGCATTAAGTACTGAAGGATCTAAAATAAAACAGCAGTAGAACAAACGTTAATTTAATTGTAGCTACTTACAGCTTTTATCTTAAATGATAAGCTACTTTCTTTTTTCTGCCTGCTATTTTAGTTAGGCTCAAACTATATTCTATTGTTCTTTCAAGTCTAGACTCTTCAGTACTTTATTTACACTAAAAATAATGAGAGAGGCTTACAGAAATGGGCAGGTATTTATTCTTTGTGAATAAATGTCTGTCAGAATCATTGTAACTATTTGATGTATCAGTTACAAATAATGTGGCTTCAGTGAAATTATTGTAGATGACTAAGCATCAAAGCACTGAATGAATGATCCAGTTTTATAAATATATAACTGCTTTTGAGTTACACCAATTTTATCTAGTTCCCTGCTTTACTATCTTCACGCACTGAAAAGCACAACACGTCGTGGCAGCAATACTTCGCTGAGGAGAAAATGAAGAAATAGTTTCTGCAGCAACTTAGGTTGAAGAATTAGTAAGGAGCATATCATCAGAAGAGAATCATTATAGCATTAATTCTCATTTGAGTTTTTAAAAATAATGTTCAGTATAAAGTAACTTCGTTTCAACTCAAGTTGATGGCATGGAGCAATAAAGCAGTTACACAAGGAAAAGGAAAGGAATTGACCATGGCTTACCTCTTACAATCGTCGCAACAGCTGCCTTAAAGTGATTTGAAAAAATTAATTGGAATAATCAGATAAGAATATGAAGTGTGCTGCTCCCAAATGTCTAATATCTTGACTGACATCACCTCACTTAGCTTCAGGGACTGAAAGACAGGTACTTGAATAATTTTTCCCAGGGGTACTCAAAGTTATTATTTTAACTATGTACTTTGCCTCAGTGTCAGTATTAGAAGTAGATGCAAGAAAGGTACAAACTATTGTGCTGGTACTCATATAACACTCACAAATGGCCTTTTAAAACAAGTAGTTAAAATGTTTTACAGAAGGTAAATATGATTTGGCTGAATGCACCTAAAGTCTGTTCTGCTTATCACTTGTTAAAAATACATTATGCATGAGTCACATACTTTACACTAGAATGATGATTACAAATTTGTCCACTCTTGAATATAGCAGTGTACACCATTAACAGTCTAAATAATAGGAAATGAGTATGAGCTATTAGTGAAGAATAAATTATTTCTTTAGATTAGGCACAGTTGGGGTGTAACTATGCTTTCTTGTGGTGTGTCTGAGTCATTTAACTCTTCTCCATTACTCAGTTTTGTTGTGGGAGACACTTTGTAATACTGAATAGTGTGTGCTGTGGAGGTATCTTACCTGTGTGCCCAGTAGTAGTCAAAAGTTACAATTTTTCACATTGCATTATAGGGAATGATTTAATCCTCCATATTTGATTCTCTAATGAAATATGAGACTCTGTGCTCACATACACCGAAAGAAGAGTAACAGAAACTAGCAGTGAACAATACTCAAGTTACATTTGGTGATCAGAACCTTTGATGGTTTAGCAAATTTGGTGTATAATTGCAGTTAATTTTTGGGACATTATCTGTGAGTATTAAGTTGTACCCATTGCCTCTGTGCAGTTGTCTTTTTGGAGAGCAAATTGTGTAAAGCTCAATAAAGAGCAGCTCTGTTATTATGTTGGACGACAAAACAGCAGAAAGTTTGTCATATTGAAGTTGCAGAACTTTTCAAACAGAGATGTTTTTAATTTGAGATTGAGTGACCATTTATTTAACAATTTCAGAAGTGTATTGCCACAGTTGTGCCTTTGCCACCTTTCAGTTCATTTGTGAAATACTTTGCACCTCTATTATTAAGTTGTGAAGCATGATAATATTTGCATTTTTTGCTAGACAATTAAGCTTTTAGCTGAAATTTTGTTAAATTTTCCAGGTGGTCGCTAACAACAACAAAAGGTATTGGCAGAGGAATGATTTTTCAAGAAGCAGGCTTCAAGCTAGTGCCACCTAAATGCATCATTCTTGGTCCATATTGTTGGATGAGGGCATTTGTTTGTGTCACAGAGAAAGTCCTGAGAAGTGATTTTGGAACAGAAGTAAAAGCTTACAGGGAAAAGAAGTAGACAGATGTGAAGTTGACTGGTAGATGTGTGGATGTGTGTACAGTTTCTTTCTGTCCTGGGCCGTTTTTAAAAGTGTATGGAAAGGGAACGGTACGGAGATATATGATAATCGCTAAAGCTTATGTGTAAATTTTAGTTAGGTAGGTCAGAAAATTGAAAGGATTTTACACGATGCTGAATACATCAGTTCCTCATCAAACAGAAAACAAAGAAACAAAAAAAAAAATATACAAGCAGTGAATATGAAACAAAAAGAACACACTTATCTGTGTTAGTTGTGATAACTTCCACTGCCTTATGGCATTAGGGATCAAATTTTATCTGAATGCAAGTATTGAAATGGCTGCTGTGTGATTGTTGCAGTAGTCAGTAGATTAGTATTTATATGTGCTTTATATGTATGGAAATATCTTTTTTTATACCAGAGATTTTTGTTCATCATGTTGTAATTCCACTATTCAACTGACAAAAACTTTCATATTGAAAAAATATCAGAATTGCGTTGGATTGACAGGCTTCTTAAGATTTTGTTCATAGTTAATTTTCCTAAGAAATGCATATTTCCATCTAACAAACTTTTTGAGGGCAAACTGCTCAGAATAGTTTATGCATTCAGTGCATAATATTTGTTATTAACTTTTTCTGAAGTCAATTGAGATAGTATGTTTTCATAGAAATGGATGTCAACCATTCGTCTCCTTGGAGAGAAATATTTGTCAGATCCACACCGAGGAACCAATATCGAAATCTAATATGGTATAAAATACTTAAAAATAGCTTATGTGAAGTATGTTAGTACTATAGCAAGTTGTCAATGTGTAAGACTTTTAGTAGAATGTTTTTTAACACTGGAACATAATTTTTTACTTGTTTTGTCAGTTGTGTACTGATAATTTCCTTATTGGTTCAATCTGTTCTGCTTTGCATAAACTTACATTTACTTAGTAAGAAGTGGCAATTACATTAATAGTTTGTAGTTGTATGTCATATTTTAAATTCTGTTAAGGCTCAGTAATATGATTTTGTTTATATTTCGTAGCGTTTTACATCATC
The DNA here is from genome assembly GCF_023864275.1 of Schistocerca cancellata. Classification (NCBI taxonomy): domain Eukaryota; kingdom Metazoa; phylum Arthropoda; class Insecta; order Orthoptera; family Acrididae; genus Schistocerca; species Schistocerca cancellata. The sequence goes on along the minus strand of NC_064628.1, from coordinate 742,571,889 downwards.
GAACGTTATTCATTCGAAAGTAGTCCTTAAGTGTAGAACTGGATAACAGGAGTTCTGGTTGTGCACACTGTGTGTGTGTGTGTGTGTGTGTGTGTGTGTGTGTGTGTGTGTGTGTGTTTTATAGAGAGAGAGAGAGAGAGAGAGGAGGGAAGGGAAGGATAGGAGGGGGGCCAGGGATGGAGGTGTAATGGTACATGTATGTGCCATTGTGTCAGTTGTGCTGGTAAAAAAAAAAAAAGATTGTGACACGACTTGAATTATCCTCTAGGAAAAGACAGATCCAAGGCCACTTATCAATAGATGAAGCTGTGAGGTGATTAATGAACATGGAAAAAGGATTACATTTTTGGAAGAAAGAATTGTCATTTCGAAGTTCCCGTAACTAACACATCTAAACGTGGCAGCGTGTTCAAAGGAATGGTAGGTACAGAGAAACATGTAGGCAGGTAACAAAGAAATGTTTGTGGTCAAAAGAACTGACTTATTAGAAACCACACACATAGTATATCTGTTCTGTTATCACTATTTTGTGCTAACTGTGCAAATGGATGTATCACATAGTTAGCATTAAGCTGTGATAAAAATTGATATAATTTACGTATATCAATTTAAATATCCTTCATTTGTTCCCATGTTGAAAGTGAGTATCCCATGGAGGCAAGTCCTTTTCACCCACCCTGCCAAAAATGTATGCAGAATGCCTATAACTACTAAATGCTTTAACTATTGCTGTTCTACATGTTTCAAGGGCATGCTAATTGAGTATGGTAGTTCACTTCATGTTCCCCTTGATCAACTTCTGTTCCTTGTATTCTTCCTATCAGAGATTAAAAACACACATATGCAGAAGCAATGTTTCCATGATCTCCCTGTGCAGTGTGTTTAAATGTATGGTCTATCTACATGACAATGTTTATTAAAATAAGCTGTCGTCTGTTCTTTTATACTGGTATGCTAATTCTGTCACAGCATCATCTGTTAGATGAGACAAGGTCCACTTAATTTTCCTGTAATTTTATTTTTAGCTAGCAATTTTAATTAAGATCACTGTAATTTATGGCATATTTTGAAACTGATAGTGGCTGTTGTAGTGCATTTGTAAAATGACACTTATGTGCCTGCAGTGTAAGTATAATGCAGGGCTCTACTGAGTTAATGTTTATGCCTTTCATGTACTGACATGTGTAGTTTATTTTTCGCTGGTATTACCAAATCTCATTTTACATACTGTTACTAATGTGATGTTTAACATCAGTCTTTATTTACAATTTGGTAATTGTAAAGTGATACTGCTGTCAGTCTCGTGGGACGTTAACTTTCATAGTGCTTCGCATAAATAACTTACCAATATTGCTGTTGTTGGTTTTTTTTTTTTTTTAATATTATACAAGCTGGTTACATTTGGTGATCGGTGTATGACATCTCCACAGTGTACACTTTGTAAAAATTGTATGTTCTAAAATTATTTATTATTACACCTATGTCTTCTCATACTTCCCTTTTTGTTTAGTTTATGTTCTTTGCCGTAAACAGTGAGAAGACTTTAATTTCAGTATAATTCTTCATGTGATACTTACCTGAATGTTGACAAGTGATTTTTCTGTTGATAAAAGCACACAGGTTGCCAGTAAACATAATTACTATGTAAAAAAGTTCTATTCATCTCTCATATGTTTGTGTAATGCAATCATTGTGTATGTGGAACATGTTAACGACAAAGACAATGTTCGTCAGCTGTTTCAGTTAAATTGCTTTTGGAACTTAGCTGCAGGTTACGATTTTTGTTTTGAATGTGGCAAAAGTCTCAATAAAATTTTTGTCGTAATCTGGAGATTTAGTTGTCATACTTCCAGAAAATTTAACTGTATTCATATCCTTAGAAAAATAATGTCTTTCATTTATTTTTCAATACCAATAAAATGATGGTAGCAAAATGAAACTAGTCCGTATCTGTTGCTACTCTTTTTCATTTCTTCATTTGTTAAATTTAAAAATCTGTGCAGTGTGTTTAATTTACAAGGGGCGCAGTAATTAAATGGCCTCACATTTTGGAGGAATGGGCTTCAAGTTCATGTTCACCCATCCGGATTTAGATTTTCCATCTTTTTTTCTAAATTGATTCAGACAGATGTCAGGATGGTTCTTCTGACAAAGGACATGAATGATATCCTTCCCCATACTTACCATTCCCGAGCCTCTACTCCATCTCTGATGGATTTTGTCATTAACGGGATGGAAAACCGCTATCTTCCTTTATTTTTGTTCGATGTTTCTAAAGGATGACCAGTCCTTCCTATCTGTCAGATGGTACGCAACTCAATTATCTTTGTTGTAGACTGCACTTTCCCTAAATTATACAGGATTTAGATGCACAAAATTGAGTTAATTACAGCCAGTCTGCAATCATATCCTTTCATTCTTTTAGTGTTGTACAATTATTTTGTCAGACCAGCATTATTTTAATGGTAGTGGATCATAGAATGTGTGACACTATTAATATTTAGATGGTGTATATATCCTGCAGTTTCATAGAATTAGTACTGTCTGTTAATCTACTTATATCATCTGTCACATTTGAAGCTAGCAGTTTTGTTACCAGGCAGTGGCTGCAAATACATATATGTTTTAAACTTTAATTTATATTAGTACTTAGAAATCACAGATTTAACTGACTGATAATGAGAAAACTTATCCAGAGAAAAAATTAACTTCTACTTCCTCTAGCCTTTAATGAGTGATACACACAGTGGATTGGTAGTCACTGATGTGTCCAACTTTTCTGTGCTCATAAAATTGCATTAGCTCTTTTGAGTGTACCATCACTCCTTTCATTTAACTTCTTGTTGTTGTCATTGTTGTATGTGGTAGTGGTGTTTTTTGCATGTGTTTTCCTAGTCATTGGGTATCTGGTCGAAAATCTCTCTACAGCCATGCGTGAATGACCTTCCATTAGATTAGTCAGTAAATATGTAGGGCCAGGGGATATGATAGTGTACACATGAAGAATAGTACTTTGATAATTTATGAAGGCCTGTTTTCAGAATAGAAGGAATTTGCATTATCATCCCTCACGTTTTAGAGCCCCTGATAATTTCCTATAATTCATGAAGGGCTGTTTTCAGAATAGAAGGAATTTGCATTATCATCCCTCACGTTTTAGAGCCCCTGATAATTTCCTAAAGCTATTTAAGTTTGTACCTATGTTTGCTGTGGTGTATGGGAAGGCGCTGAAGTTGAGTGAATGTAGGATATAAGATGACATAGACAAATTATATAGTTGATGTGATGAAAGGCGGCTAGCTCTAAGTGTTGAAAAATGAAGTTAATTTGAATGAGTAGGAAAAACAAAATTTTAATGTTCGAATACAGCATTAGTAGTGTCTTGCTTGACAGTTGTGTCATTTGCGTAACATTGTGATGCAATATAAAATGGAATGAGCATGTGAGGATTGTGGTAGTGGAGGTGAATAGTGTACCCTGGTTTATTGGGAGAATTTTACGAAAGTGTGGTTCATTTGTGAAGCAACTGTACATAGGACCAGGTCGGATTAAAGGAAGACATTGAGGCAATCCAGAGGTGGGCTGCTAGATTTGTTATCATTAGGTTTGAACAACATGCAAGTGTTATGGAGATGGTTAGAGAACTTAAATGGGATTCCTTGGAGGGAAGACGACGTTCTTTTTGAGGAACACTGTTGAGAAAATTTACAGAACCTGCGTTTGAAGCTGACTGCAGGATGATTCTACGCCCACCAATATACATTTCACATTAGGACCATGAAGATAAGATATGAGAAATTAGGGCTCGTATGGAGATATACAGTCAGTCAGTTTTCCCTCACTTTATATGCATGCGGAACGGGAAAGGAAATGCACTGTCCATATGATGGCTTGAAGTGTGTGTATGTGGATGTAGATGTAATGTAGATTTAGATGGCTGGGGCGTACATTGAGAAAGCCAGACAGAGCAGTCTAGAAGAAGGCATTGGAGTGGAATCTCATATGAATGAGGAAGAAATGGATGCATTGAGTTACAAGGAAGGGGAAGCGAGGCGAGTTGGCTTGTTCTCGTGGAGACTCATAGTCCACATAGGGGCCAGAAGAATTGAGTCAGTAAGTCAGTCTGTTGTCATATCCAGTTGCTCCCCGCAACATGTTTTCAGGAGCCGTAGAGGTACAGATCTCGAGAATCACTGCTTCACGTGACAACCTTTCGCAAGATGTTAATCTGATGACCACAAGCAAAAGTGAGACTCATGGCTGAATACCACAGAATGCCACTGACTGCTCCAGCTGATTCTGGCTCTATGCCACACAGGTGTTGTGGCAATGGCAAACAAAGCACAGTAACTTGAGATCTCAATTGTAGTTCCAATAATCTGTCATCAACAGTTGGTGCTGATTCTCTGCTTGTAACATATGCCCTGATTTCAGCTGTTGTCATCCATCTAGTCATCAGAGCTAGTTGAACTATGCTGTGATTATCTCCTGTAGTTCTGGAGGGACCTGTGGCCACTCTTCTTGCTACACTGTGTCCGAAGTCCATCTCGTCACCACTCAGTTTGCACTCGTTACACTACCGCCAACCAAGTGTGCGATTTGTTGGCATATTGCTTCCATGCCCCTCCCGCCTCTGATTTGATCTTTCCCAAAATTGGAAAAGATGGCAATAATCTGCACATGCACGTCCTCCTGGTATGCTGTGTAATAATATCCATATAAAAAGTTCCACTAACATTAGACACCTAATAGCCACCATATGATCACACAATTCTTCATATACAGGAAGAGTTGCTTCCTGTAATGAACATAAGGTTGCATTAGGATGAAATTTTAGTCAACATACTGCACAGGCCTGGAAATACTGGTGCTTCAGTCTGGTAGCATATAGTGAGGGCATCCGTGGTGCAACACGGGCAGACCATTCGCCGGGTGCCGGTCTTTCAATTAGATGCCACTTCGGCGACCTGCAGTTGATGAGGATGATGGTGAAAATTCCCCGACCCAGCCGGGAATCGAACCTGGGCCCAGAGGATTGACAACCCGTCACGCTGACCATTCAGCTAGTGGGGGCGGACATAGTCATGTGGTCATTCCATGTAACATTGTACCCCTGTTGTTGTTGGGACAGGAATGGTTTATCTTCCATTTAGACTTAATATGTTAAATTTGTTTAATTTGAGGGTAAACCTAAAGTTACTGTTTTCAGAATGCTGGAGCCACAAGGAAATTGTTTGTATGGCTGTTGATCACATTGGCATAGTTCTTGCTCACTCCAAAACAAGCTGTTGGTCAGCCTGCCAGGTTGTTAAATCTTACCTAAGTTCATCACTGGTTGGTACCAGTGCATAGAGAATTTTACATGGGTGTTGAAAACATCTCGCAAGTGGTGCAGGTAGTTCACATCTGATTGCACAGGCTCACTATTTGAGAGAAACTGGAGATCATCCTTTTCCAACAAGATAGTTGTGAAAGATTACATTATTCTCCTTGAAGATCATTGACTCATTGTATTATGGCTACCAAGATCGCAGTTTATGTTGCAGGTATTAAAGAACTCAGATGGCTGACTCAGATCCAGAGAAGTGGAAAGCTGAAATGCCTTTTTGCATAATTTTGACCTTTATTTGCCATTTATAGCCCTACTGTTTTCTTTTTCTTCTTTTTTCTTGATATTGTAAATTTCTTTTAGAACATTCATAGTGCCCTCAAGATAGCAAACATGTTCTTGAAATTGAAACTACAAGTGCCATCTGTGTATCTTTCTTATTGTTAATTCTTCACTCTGTTCTATAGTTAAGTGTAAACACAAAGTTGTTCTCTGAAAGTATGAAGAAAATTGTTCGTGGAAAGTTGGTTGTTTCCCTTATCGTGTGTATAATATACTAGACTGAGTGCACTGCTATTTCTGCTATGATGAAACTTAAGAAAAGGGGTATGGGGAAATACCTAAATTTGAATATAAGAGGTAAGATCAAAAAGTAAAGTGAATTTTTGTTTTTCCTAAAGAATCTTTATATGTTCATCAACATCAACTTCTTCCCCTTCGAAGTAACCCTCTTTAGATATAATACACTTGTGCCAGTGGTTTTTCAATCTTGGAAGGACTTGTGGAACTCACATGTTTGACTTCCATATGAACCATAATCTTCCATACCATATTGCCATCACCCCTACCTTATACACATGACGGATGCTGTAGAATTGTGCCACAGCCTACCTCCAGCAGTGGTTCTCTAAATTTTCTCAAGAACAATGTTTCCATGTATTTGATTCCCATTAAGCTTGCTCAGCATATTTTTTTCCCTTTCACTTGGACGTAATAAACTGTTGATCCATGAAAACTGAGGCTTACAAAATACTTTGACAGGCTTCTGAATATTGCTCATCAGTCTATGGCCCAAACCAGGTTGAATTGAAAGAAGAGGTAGACAAGATCGAATGAAAAATAGACTGTTTTGTCATTTGACTATTCAACACAAGAGAATTACAGAGCTGCTAAACAAACTCAAGTGGGAGAAACTACATGTTGGGAACTGAGCATCACAGAGAGGTTTACTATTGAAATTCCTACAGTGTGTGTTCTTGGGAGAGTTAGACAACATATTACTTCCTCAGATTTTACCTGGAACTGATGTGGCAGGAAATCCAAGAATGTTTGGTACATATTACTTCTCCCCTGCAACTCTTGTGAAATGACTAAAATGAGGGATTCCTAGAAATTAGAGCGAATATGAATGTTAACTGACAATCATGCTTTCAACGTGCCATTCACAGATGGAATAGGGAAAGGGGAAGGGGGGGGGGGGGTCGGAAACAAGACGCCAGAGTATCATATCATGCACCACATACTGCAAGATAGCTTCTGTAGTGTATATGTAGACAGAATGATTTTTGTAGGTGCAAATATTGTGACATTAGCAGCACATGACTGAATTCTTTTGGCATCTGTTGTCTTACCTACCTGATAAGATCCCAAATGCTAGAGCTGACTGCTGTAATTCCGTAGATGCAGTATTCTTAACAGGGACACTGTACACAGCACTTTTCCAAAATATTTGTAACAAATCTTAGGTCTTTTATTTACTTTGCCTTTACAAATGTCTGCTTGTGTCTGTGTATGTGTGGATGGATATGTGTGTGTGTGTGTGTGTGTGTGTGTGTGTGTGTGTGTGCGCGCAAGTGTATACCTGTCCTTTTTTCCCCCTAAGGTAAGTCTTTCCGCTCCCGGGATTGGAATGACTCCTTACCCTCTCCCTTAAAACCCACATCCTTTCGTCTTTTCCTCTCCTTCCCTCTTTCCTGATGAAGCAACCGTTTGTTGCGAAAGCTTGAATTTTGTGTGTATGTTTGTGTGTCTATCGACCTGCCAGGGCTTTTGTTTGGTAAGTCTCATCATCTTTGTTTTTAGATATATTTTTCCCACGTGGAATGTTTCCCTCTATTATATTCAAAGTATGTAATATGTATTATTTGTGCTGTGAAGTTAAGAACCTCCAGCAGAGACCTGTTTAATGAACTGAGGACACTGTTTACTGCCTACCAATATGTTTTTTCCTTAATGAAAATTGACATAAGTAATACATCTCTTTTTCAAAGCAACAGTTAAGTTCATGGAATTTAAATTCACGTGCTCCAGAAAAGTGTCTAGTAATCAGAAACACATACTTTCAGTAAAATGCAGCCGTAAAAAGGTTAGCTTTTAATAAAGCTCAACTTAAGAGGAGTGTGAAGGATTCCTCAATATGAATCTATGGAACAAAAGTGTGTAAAATATAATCTAAACAAGAAACAGATATATTCATTGTATATTTTATTGATTTATGTTACAGAATGTGATGCAATCATGCAGCTTTCTCAATATAGTTTTATTATGTTGGAACAAATAATGTGACTAGTATGTCAAAATAAGACTGAGGCAATGGCATAAGTGATGAATCACACTCAAAATGTTGATTATATGTTAAGCTAGATCTGAAAGACTAAACAGGTACTTGTAGAGTATACATCACACATACCTTTCAAAGTTTCATACAAAGGCAAATATCAGTTGAATAGTTGATAAGTTACCTACTATTTAGAATACTTTTTTCCAAGCAATGTTCGCTGTATGATCATCAGCAACAATTTTGTTTTCACAGTGATTACCATATTACATAACTATTTAAATCATAGTTGTAGCTGTTACTCTAACATATTTTCTAAGAAAAATATTGAGAAAGTTGATCATTTTTCTCACAGAACTCACTGCCACATACAGTTTGTGTCAGAACCTCTCACACAATAAGCCTGTTAAATTAAATGCTGTAGTTGTAGCTGTAGCTTCGCAACACTTGAATTCAAAATTGTACCAATTTAAACATGTTCGTATTCAATTTCCCATAGGTATTTTTAGCAAAAGTTATTGAAGAATTCAAATGAATGCGTATTTTATGACGATGTTGATTACAAAACTCCCTTAAATTTCTAATGCTAGTGAGTTATATTTAATAACCCCTCTTATACTAACATTGTATTTTTTTATGGAGGCTATGTGGGAAGTCAATTAGTAACCAGTGATAATTCCAGGAATCCTAATGTTTTTGTAGACACACTTTGATTGTTAATATCTTCAGAACAAAATGAAATATTGTTGCAATTTCATGTGGTAGCATAGTCCATCGTTTTCTCGGCAGCTCTTAGTGTGTATTTTCTAGCAGATGACTGTGCAGCAATCAATGAAGTAAACTTGTCATTAGGGCAATACCAGACCATATTGAAGTGGTACTGGAAGTATGAAAACATGATGGAAGTATAACAGCAATGGCATAATGTGTATGGAACTCAGCCACCAATATGTACAATAATTCATCATATTTAGGGTAAATTTGAAGCTGACGGTACTGTTCAGGATGTGCATAAAGAAAGGTTTGGCCAACAAAAAACATCAACAAGCCCAGCTTCTAGCACTGGTGTGTTGCAACATTTTACTAGGTTGCCTCAAAAATCTGTGAAGAAGCAGGGTGCGAGTGAAAGCAGGTTTAGCTGATCAAGCGTACGGTGAATTCTGAAGAGTGCAAAGTGGAAAGTGTACTTTTGAAGATCTCTCCACACTATGAATGAGGATAATCTAGATCGAAGGATGGAATACTGCAAATGATTTGAAGTGTTGCTTCGTGAGGATGAAGGGTTTGTGGCTATCACACCAGCAACACTGACAGTCATAGTTTGTAAACAGTTCAGTGGCATTGATGTTTGGTTACTAATGGGGGTCACTTTGAAGATGTAAAATAACCTTCCCCCATGCAATAACTATATTGGTTTGCCATTTTGATTCATTAGTATTGACTATCTAAGAGTGTCTACATTTTTCTGGACCCCTCTGTATTTTACTCGGAAGGTGAAACCTGTGTACCACTTATCAAAACTGGAGCAAGTAGAAAAGAAGAGATACAAACTGATTAAAAAGAAGTGTGGACTCTGTAGCTTTCTCATAGAAACATAGAAAAGCAACAGCCCTTTTATTGGTAGGAACGGGGGGGGGGGGGGGGGGGGAACAGGTAAAGGAGAACTAGTTCACACTTCTGGAAAGACACTGGGACATAGATAAAAGGATTAGTAACAGTGGATTAACAACTAAGGTTCAAAATACGGAACACCAGTAGCGCATTATACATAACTGATAAGTGGAAGATAAGGTGTAAACTCAAAATAAATAAAAAATTGCACCCAGAAAAGAATAATATGTAAAAGCAGTAATAACTGGGTGAGTGAACACACAACAATAAAAAGAAATTATGTTTTAGGAGGGTGGGTGGGCTATCAAGCCGAACGGAAGAAGAAAAGGAGAGGTACAGATGCTGGAAGGATATGGAGATGTCGAGGGCAAGAAACTAAACATTAAGTTTGTATGGGTCATGAACACATTTTGTGTCTTGAGGAGACACTCCCCTCTAATCTTACCAGCTGAAATGGCATAGTTGTAAGGCCCTGAAATTACGTTTAGGGCAAGTGATGTTAAAAATCTGCTACTCAGCCATTCAGATATACTTTCTATATGGTTTCCTCCAATCAGTTAAGATATGTGCCTCGATGCTTCCTAGCCTTATCTGAGATTCTGCTCTGTCTTTAGTAACATGTTGTGTACAGAACATTAAACCCTAAGTTTCCGTTTTTGTCTTTACAGTTTGCCTATAAAAATGTTTAAATTAGACATTTGATGGTAGAAGATAGGTGATTGTCAGTTATTACTTTCTGGTTCATTAAATATTGTAAAAGTAATATTTCTAAAAGAATCTAACCAACAGCCAAATTTTCTGCTGAGAACAACTGCTGGTACTGAAGACATCCCTGAATGGATGGAGACACACAATAGGGCTTGCTTTCTCATAACAACATAAAAACTGAAGCCAGTAATAGCCACAGAAATTGGTTGCTATTGTGACTGCAAAGAAATTATTCTTGTGAAAACCTTTCTGTGGAAGCTAAAAAAAGAAATTGAAGTAAACATAAAAAAATGACTCTTTGAATATCTCAAGAAATTGTTTAGAGATAATTTTTAAGTAGGATAACAAATATAGGATTGTTCATATTATCTTAGAGTATAGAGGTTACAATTTTAAAAGCAATTACAATTCGTTGCTGAACATTGCTCTTGCACTGCCTGCTCCAATGAGAAGTTTCTCCTAGTTGGATCCTGAAGGACAAGCAGATTTCTAACAGTGATATTTGAAGTAACTGATAATTTCAAATGAAGCATTTATGAAGTAGTTTCCAACCATTACCTTGTAGTATTAAGATACATGAATGCTAAATGGAGAAAGATGAAACTTAACAGAGGAACAGATCACTGAAACAGATGTTTATAATGTTTATTTACTAGAAGAAGAAAGTATTAAGGTCCTACATCAAACCTGATTTACAAAAGAATTGGAACATTTTGCTTCCCAAGGACGACATTATGAGACCGCAATGAAAAAAGGCAGCATATGAATCAGTATGAAAGAAAACTAATTAGCAGAAAAGAGAGGGTTAAAGTTTTGGACACCAGAAAACAACATAGCAATTTCAATACAAACAGAACCTCTCAGATTGCACAGATTATATTATAGATGTATATAAAGAAATCAGGAAATCTTGCTGAAAGATCAGCTATGAGGCCTCTCAAGAGTCTGATCATTACAGTAGTAACCTATAAAATGAGATTCACCTTCAAAAGAATGGTCAGGTAGAGGAACACTTCCATTAAACAATATTGCAAAGCAAGATTACATAAAACTTTATAGTATGACAAAAGTATAAAAGAACTTTCTATTAAGTTGTGCTCGGAAGAGAGAGCAAAAGGACTGGATGACATTAACATGTTGACTACCACGACGCTGCCGGTGGACCCAATGGACGTTCACACCTGATGCTGGATGCCCTCCCAGTGGCCACACACTTGAGTACAGTATAGTTTTCTATGGTCAAAAACATTGAACAAGGTATTGTACCTGATTTATAGTACACTGTACTAATCAGTGTTTAACATGTGACTGCCAGCAGGAACACAGCATCAGGCATGAACCTTTGCTGTGTTGGGCAGTGGTCTCACAGCAGTGATTGTGATAATACAGAACATTTCAAAGACTGTTATAAAGGTCACAAAAATGGGAAAGCAACCAGTATGGATTAAATTAAGGCAGAGTTAACTAAGCACATGGGAATTTTGCATAATTTTAGACTGCAACATCATTTTAATGTGTGGTGTTAACAAAGGAAAAGCCTTCAAAACTGAAGGAATGTAAAAGTAAAATCACTATACATGAAAGGCAACATTTGTAATAACTACAGAATAACAAACGTATGTGAAATATCTTTCAAATTGTACACCAGAATTGTAAACAGCAGCTGAATATTTATTGATGAACAAACAGGCTTTAGGTTGGTTGGTTGGTTGTTTGAGGAAGGAGACCAGACAGCGTGGTCATCAGTGTCATCGGATTAGGGAAGGATGGGGGAGGAAGTCGGCCGTGCCCTTTCAGAGGAACCATCCCGGCATTTGCCTGGAATGATTTAGGGAAATCACGCAAAACCTAAATCAGAATGGCCGGACGCGGGACGGGCTTTAGGAAAAAACATTCAAGCACGGATGCTATTTGTAAATTTCAGGTTACTGAAAAACAATGACAGTTTAATTAGGAAACATGCGTAATATTTGTAGATTCTAAGGAAGCCTTCAGTGATGATGTAAGGGGCAAACTGTGGAATATAATGATTGGGCCTTTAGTGGATCTGACTTACATATCTGATATCAGTAATTTAGACCAGGTACTGAAAAACATAGTGTGGGATGTAGGTAGGCAACTGACGGACCCAGTCCTAACAAACAAAGGAATGGGAACAGAATGTATTAACATATCTACATTGGTGATTCTATTTGTGTATGGATTTTTGAAGTAAACACTCAGATAGTGCTGAATCATCTTTCAGTACTGAAAGCAATTCTTTATGCTGACAGATTTATAATGAATTCAAGGAAAGAAAATGAATTAAAACTGAACATTTCAGTGCAGAAAACTAAAACTGTGACTTTTATAGGCAAACATTCAACTTGAACTAAAACGATTGATCACAGTGAAATAATAGATCAAGTGAAACACATTGAATATGTTGGATGGAATATGACATATCATTATGATAAAGACATACAAAATAAACTGGAAATGTTTAGTAATTATACCAGAACAACCAGAAAATACCTGAAAAATAAAATTCTCAAACATACACAATTAGATTTTTAAGACTGATACTCCTCCATCACTGTTGTCTCGAAGTGAATCATAGGTGGCAAATAAGAAGTGAGACATCTGTACCCAGAGTGTGGAGACAAGGTTTCTAGGAAGCGGGAATGTGAAAAAACAGATAGAATGACAAATTTTTGTACTGTAAATGAACTAAACACACACAGTCTAAGAGGAAAGGTGGTGGATGGAACATGTACAAGGAATTCTGGATTATTACCATTAAAAATAAAAAAATTGAGACCTGAATGACAGGAATATTTGGGAATGACAATAGGCAGCAAATAGATCAAAATGGAAAGAAGAAGAAGGAAATGGTGATGATTTCAGCAAAGTTCTTACAGACTGTTCTGTGTTGTATGTTGTTATGTGTAGGTGTTGTAGAAAAGTTCACTTCTATATGACTACCCTGCAATTCATACGTAGGTGGCTAGAAGGGAGTTCATGAGACCACCTTCACACTATTTCTCTACTGTTCCACCATAGAAGAGCACATGGGGAAAAATGAAAACTTTGATCTATCCGTACAAGCTCTGATTTCTCTTATTTTATTATTATGATCATATCTTACTAGGTAGGTCGACGTGAATAAAATATTTTTCATTCAGAGGAGAAAATTGGTTACTGAAATTTTGTGGGATGATCTTTACGCAATGAAAAATGCTTTTGTTTTAACAATTGCCACCCCAACTTGCTTATCATATCTGTGAGTGTACAAAAGAAACTGACGATCATTTTAGTTGTTTGATGTACCTCAATCCTATGCACTAAGGGTACCATACCACACAGCAATACTCTAGCAGAGGACAAACAAGTATAGTGTTGGCAGTCTCTGAAGTAGATGTGTTGTACCTCCTAAGTGCTCTGTCAATAAAACAGTCATTGGTTTGCCTACCCCACAACATTATCTATGTGGTCATTCCAATTTAAGTTGTCCGTAATTTAATTCCTAGGTAATTAGTTGAATTGACAGGCTGTAAATTTGTGAGATTTATCATGTAATTGGAATTTAACAGAATTTAGTACTCATGTGGATGACCTCACTTTTCTGTTTTATAGTCAACTGCCACTTTTTGCACCATACAGATCTTTTGTTTGTAATTTTTTCGATTGGGTGTGGTCTTCGAATGATTTTACTAGATAGTAAATGACAGTATTATCTGCAAACAATCTAAGAGTGCTGCACAGTTTGTCTCCTAAATTGTTTATGTAGATTATGAAGAGCAGAGGGCCTCTAACACTTCCTTGGGGAACACCAGATATCACTACTGTTTTACTCAATTACGCTGTCAGTTGCTACAAACTTCATAGACAGGAAATCACTAATCCAGTCGCACAACTGAGACAGTACTCCATAGGCACGCAAGTGATTAGAAGTCTCTTATGACCAAGGATATCCAAATCCTTTTGGAATTCTAGAAATATGGAATAAAATTGAGATCCTCTGTTGATAGCATTAATTACCACATGCAATAAAGAACTAGCTGTCTCTCACAAGAAAGATATTTTCTGAATCCATTCAGTGTGTCAATAAAACATTTTCTGCAAGGTAATTCATAATGTTAAATCATAGCATATGTTCCGAAATCCTAGTGCGAATTGATGTCAGTATATGGGTATGTAATTCATTGGATTACTCCTATTTCCTATCTTGGAGTATTGGTTTGACCTGTGCAGCCATATAGTCTTTCGGTACAGGTCTTCAGTTGAGCAAGCAATTGCATAGCATTGTTAGTATGTGGTTGCTGTATCAGCATAATCTGAAAGGAACGTAATTGGTATTCTGTCTGGACAGGAAAAGTTGCCTTTATTAACCCTAGGACTCTCTGCTAAAATTTCCCTAGTACTCCATCTGGGGTCATACATGACCCCAATCAATATATAATTGACTGTGTGTACTAATCATTCAGAGAACAACGTACTGTCGTTTAATACTGTTTGTTTACATTTTATTTATTATTTAGACACATTTCACAGCTTTTTTAACAGGTATGTACATAGTAGAATTAAATTACATATGGTAGAGTAATTACATATCAGAAGTTACAATATTACTCTAAGACATAATTTGTTTCACTCATAAATGTTTCACAATGGCTTCAGATTTACAGAAAATGTGATGAACAACTCAACAGGAAACATAATTCTAACCGGAATCTGTACCATAGTCATCTGCACATATTTTGCAAGTAGTAACTATTTCAGAATGTTCCTTGCAAACAAATTTGATCTGCCTCACTTTCTCTTCTGATTGTCTGGATGTCCATTGTCTAACAGATCATCAAATCCACGCCGTTTGATACTGCTAATAATATCCTTGTTCCTTGCTTGTGGTAAACTCAAACGACGTTCCACTTGGGGCTTTGCCATTTCTTTGGCCAACTTCATTAGAAAAAGACGTCTCTCTGTTTTTTCAACAGCAACACAGAAGAGTCTGTAGGCATTGAGTGAGTGCAGCTAGATCGACAAGATCATAAAATACTGCTAATGGCCAACGTTTTGTACCATTTTTCAACGAATAGTAAGAGCTCATTTGATCTAGCATATCAAAACCTGATTTTGTTGAGTTGTAATACAACACTACTTCTGGTTTTCATTTTAAGTTGTTTTCTTTGGGCACTTCAAATGATTGATGTTGTGTTGACAAGAGTAGCACAGCCTTATTTCTTTTTGGAACATACGAAACTAATAGGGTTTTACCACTATGCAAATCTGGTAGTGCATTCTTCCCTAGTTTTCGAAGGCAAAAACTCTTTTGGGACTTCTTTTCTTGTAGAACGTAGAGTACCTACAAGTGTCAACTTCATTTTCAACAATTCTTGGCCAAGGTCATAGCTCGTGAAAAAATTGTCAGTGGTAATATTCCTACCACTGCCAGTGGTAATATTCCTACCACTGCCAGCCAGATGACGCACTAAATCTAAGACCACTCTCTTGCCCTGATTCACTTCTCTCACATCACCACTCCTTCCACTGTACATTTGAAGATTTGTCAGATAACCATGTTCACAGTCTACTGCGCACCATATCTTGATGCCATACTTTCCTGGCTTTGAAGGAATGTAGACCTTGAAACTGCACCGACCTCTGTATACGCAAAGATGTTCATCAACAGTAATGTTGCTGGAAGGTATAAATGATGTTTGACATTGCACGGCAAACAAATCAAAAATTTCCTGTACAGCTTCAGCCTTATTTCCAGTCCTCTCTTTCCTTTCAAGTCTTGTGATGCGGTCGTCAAAACGAAGTGAACGCAGAATGTCCTGATATCGCCTCCTCAACATAGTAGCATGGAATAGAGGAGTGCCATATTCAGAGTCCCAAAATTCGTAAATAGGTTTCCCCCGGCTCTTCTGTACGCCATACAGAATTAGCAAGCCTAAAAATGAAAGCAGCTCACATCTGTCTGTATCACGCCAGTCAACTAATTTTCCAGACACTTTCAATTCATTTCCTCGTTGATTTGTGAACTGAACTATTATATCCAGCAATTCATTAGTAATAAACTGCCTGAAACAGTCAACAGCTGAGCTAACAGTAACTGTACTAGGAATACCTGCTGAAAATCGTTGTATGTTGCGGATTGGAAATCTACGAATTGATGGTTCTTTTGTACTCCATGCAATATCCCGACCCCTGCTTACCAGTACTGCACTTTCATCTTCTCCACTGTTATCATTTTCAGCAAGAATATCATTTTCTTCTAATTCATGTAAACAAATTTCATCACTTTGGTCTACCTGTGTCTCTGTTCCATCATCTTCGGCGTCACTACCTTCTGAATCACTACTGCTACGAAATAAGTCTTCCATAGCTTGTTCTACACTATAGCCAGGAGCAAAACGTATTCCATCCATGCTGAAATTACACTGCAACAACAAACGTACAAACGAACTTCCAGTTTGAGGTTAGTTCTGAGTAACACCTGAATTCAGTGTTACCAACTCAAAATACCTAAGAAAGAGATTGATAGTTGATAATCTATACATTCTATGAATGTTACATATAATCTATCTGGGGTCATAATTGACCCCAACAGTAGTTTTTGTTAATTATTGATTTAAATGTTGCGTCAACAACTCTAAAATTTTTTGTGAGAGAACTACAATACTGTGTGGTAAAAGTCATAAAATTCTTGATTTTTACAAGAAATAGAAATATTATTTTATCCATAGTAAAGATGATTGGGGTCACCTATGACCCCAGAGTGAGTCCTAGGGTAAAGTGATTTAAGCTGCTTTGCTACTAGAGTACATCGGCTTTGAAATTACTCATGTTGGTAACTGTTCTTGATTCAAATTCTGGAGTATTTACTTCATCTTCTTTGGTGAAGGAATTGAGGAATACTCTGTTTAATAACTCCACTTTAAATAATAATGCTTTAATAACTTAATTTTACTATTAGTATCATGCAGTGAAGGCACTGATTGTGTCCTACTGTTGGTGTACTTTACATAAAACCTCAGACAATAAAGTTCGGTGAATGAAGTCAGAATGGTCGATCAAGTGACACTGGTGACTCCCAATGCTGCACCTGCGTAGTGGCCGGGGTTGACAACCTGCCCCTGCTGTAGTTCAGTTGAGCATTGTGTGTGTTCCGTGTTAGACCTATTGGACGTGCTTGTTTAGTGCGTTGGTTGTGAACTGAGAACAGGACAATGAACGAGCAAATGATCAATTTGAAGTTTTCTTTTAAGCTTGACAAGACACCAAAAGAAATGCATGCAATGCTGGTACATGAAGTGTGTGTATGAGTGGTTTGTCCATTTTCGAGGAGGCCATGCAAATGTTTCTGACAATCCCCATAACGGACGACCAGCGACTGCCGTCAGTGACGAAAATGTTGAGAAAGTGAAGACATAATAATCATGAATGACTGTCGATTAACTGTGCGCATGATAGCAGATGAACTGTGAATCCATGTGACAAATTCTTCCCCAGGTGTTACGGAAGAGGAAACCGTGTTGTCATCTTATGCCACATTACTTGACTGACGATCAGAAGCAGGCATATTTAGATGCTTCACAGGATTTTGTCGAAATAGTGGATGTGACACCAAATTTCTTGAACCATATTGTCACTGAGGAAGGAACCTGGTGTCTCCGGTATGACCCTAAAAACTCAATGGCAAAGCATGGAATGACGTTCTCCAACTTCACCTTGTTGGGAAAAGGTCAGAGCATGAAAAATCATGCATCAAAACGATGCTCATCACCTGTTGTGATGGTCAAAGCATTGTCCACAAGGAATTTCTACCTGAGGGAATGACGTTGAACGCTGGAAGGTACGTTGAACGCTGGAAGGTACGTTGAAATTTTGACCCATTTCCTGCAACATCTGTGCAGGTTATGACCCCAGTACGCAAAACGATGTTACTGGTTTTTTGTTCATGACAACGCTCGCCCACACACAACCAATATTGTCAAACAATCACTGGCAAAAAAGGGGGTGGTGCAACTTCAACATCCACCATACTCGCTGGATCTCAGTCCTCTAGACTTCTTCCTATTCCTGATATCCAATGAAACGTGCTGCGGCTTTTGAACACCATCCAAAAGGAAGACTTCTAGCAAAGTTTCCAGGGCATGTATTGCAAAGCTCAGTTATGGAAGGTGACTATTTTGAAGGACAGTAAGGTAACTGTAGTTCATAGTTCAGCTACATTACTGTTACAGGACTATTCACTGAACTTCATTGTCAGAGGTTGTACAATCAAAATCTCTTTGGATTTTCTGTCAGATTTTAGGGCAGAATTTTGTTGTGGAGGCTATTAAAAGTGGCTCACACTGAACTTCAGTAAAACATCACTAATATTTTGCATTCTTTTGAATATGGCATGCTTTTTTCGTTGCTTCTGCAACAGTGTGTTGACCTATTTTGTGTAATATGGGGACCAGTACCACTTCTCATTAATATAAAATAAAAAGAAACATTCCACATGGGAAAAATATATTAAAAACAAAGATTCCATGACTTACCAAACGGGAAAGCGCTGGTAGATAGGCACAATAAAAAAACACACACACAAAATTTCGAGCTTTCGCAACCCCCAGCTGCTTCGTCAGGAAAGAGGGAAGGAGAGGGAAAGATGAAAGGATGTGGGTTTTTAGGGAGAGGGTAAGGAGTCATTCCAATCCCAGGAGCGGAAAGACTTACCTTAGGGGGATAAAAGTACAGGTATACACTCGCGCACTCGCACACATTGTCTGTATATGTGTGGATGGAAGTGTGTGTGTGTGTGTGTGTGTGTGTGTGTGTGTGTGTGTGTGTGTGCGCGCGCGTGTGTATACCTGTCCTTTTTTCCCCCTAAGGTAAGTCTTTCCGCTCCCGGGATTGGAATGACTCCTTTCCCTCTCCCTTAAAACCCACATCCTTTTGTCTTTCCCTCTCCTTCCCTCTTTCCTGACAAAGCAACCGGGGGTTGTGAAAGCTCGAAATTTTGTGTGTTTGTTTGTGTGTTTTTTTATTGTGCCTATCTACCAGTGCTTTCCTGTTTGGTAAGTCATGGAATCTTTGTTTTTTTAATATATATATATATATATGGATTATTTGTTGCTAAGAGGTAAAGTATATTTTCCCAAGCATTCAAACTTCGAGGGAACTCCTGAACTATCTGTCCAAACTAATTGTCAAAGAAACCATGTAGTGTGATTGTGGACGATGTTTTATGCCAACCACCGACATTCAATGTTTAGTTTTGCCATAAAATTGAGTGTAGATTTAAGTCATCACCAACTACAATTGTATGAGTGAGGGACCTATTATTTCAAAATGTTCTTGCTTCAGTTTCCAACATAGTTTCTCAGTAGAATTCATTTTGGCAGTATTGCTTTTGTTAGCTGTCCCAAGCACAAACTTGTAGATCTTTAGTATTTAGTATACCTGTCTTATTAATCTGGAGAGCTAGACATATGTTCAAATCTAATCAATCACCCTTGAATACTATGATGCACCTTTTCAACTGTCATTTGAAATTATATATTTCAATTTTATTTTCGATATAGTCTACTGGGTTGACCCATAAGTAATGAAGTTCGTTGATACTAATTTATGTGAAAGCATTGCTTGTATACAACTTGATACAAATTATTCCATCTTTAAATCTGTATTGACTATTGAATTTATGCTGGGAAGCTTCTATGTGATGAATATATGACCGTTAAACCTAGGGTTTTTTTTCCTGTTATTTAATGCAAGATACTACTTTGTCAGAAAGTTTGAAGCTTCTTTCATTAGAATATAGAATTGATCTTCTGAGGGAATGTGAGTATTTTTGTGTGTCTTGTCTTGTGTACATAATTTTTAATGCGCAACTGATTGTTATTGTTATGTACTAATGCTCTAAAAATGACTTTACTGGGAAATAAAGGTAAAAATTCCATTGTTTGAAGAAAGGAAGTTCAGAATTTAACATCCTGTTGATGACTTAGGTAATAAATAGTGAACAGAATATCCAATGGACAAAGTGTAAAGAAAATTTTAAAGGAAGTGTCCTGGTATTTGCCTCACATGATTCATTAAAACCACATGAAATGTAATGTTCTAACCCAAGAACACTGTAATTTGTTGCTGGAACAGTAGACACACATGGAAGACAAGGTACAATACAGTAAGGAGAGCCTTGCATTCTGGCCTATATCGACATGAGTTCCAACAGGGACTGCAGCTGGCAAGCTGTGTGTGCAGCTCCTGTCATATTAGCAGGCCAGGTGGCTTGTAGGGGCTGTATTGAGTACAAACTTCACATGTGAACTATGAAGTGGTGCACAAACAAAATTGGTGGTTACAGTGCTTCTCTTCATTTGTGAAGAAGTGAGCACTGTGATCTTCTGTTTTTTCTGTGGTCAGGTTGTCGAATCGTACGATCCAGCGTGTAGAGTCGGAAGTAATGTGAGCGCAGATAGGTGCAATGCCTGTCCCTCTGTGAGAGGCCATATGGTAGGAAAGGCGATGCTGTTGCAGCTTTCATTTCTGTGTCCAAGTCCAACCCCAGGGACGGAGGTTGCAGTGAAGGCAGTGCAACAGGCACTGCTGACTACTATGGAGGTGGCAGCAGTGGAGGCATCACAGGAGCTGGGGTCCTGCTGTGGTCCACAACACCTGAAGGAGGTGCCCATAGCAGAGGAGACAGTTGTGAAAAGTTGGCAGCAGCAGTGGAGAAGGCGAGGGCACCGGCCACACTCTAAAAAGACACAGGCAGACAGTAGATGTGGGGGTGGTGGAGGTGCACCTGTGCTCATGCGAGGTCATAGGTGGTCAGTGTGCTATAACAGCCTGCTTTCAGCTATGCGGATGACGCAGAGGCATCGGCCATGGATACTCACATTGACCACGGGCACCCCCTTTGGCCAGCGGTCAAACCTGCTAGCCCAAACAGCTGTGCTAGACCGGCTGGCTTATTTCTGAAATTTTGGACCAGGCTTCTATCTGACTACCTGCAGCCCGTGTAACTTCAAATGACTGAGCTATGTTCAATACTTCTGCAAGTGTAGGATTTTCACACAGTAGAGTTCACTCTCGATCTTACTTATTATGAGCAAAACTATGATGGTATCACAAACCATTTGATCTGCATATGATTCCTCATGAACATTTGTCACAAAATTGCAATGCTGGCTAAGTCCATGTAGTTCCCCTGCCCATGGCCTCTAGGACTGTTTTGGCGGTGTTAAAACTGCACACGAACAGCAGTAACGTGAGTATGTTTACAGTGACAGGTAGAAAGTAACTCGCACATCTGAGCGAAAGAAAGACTTGCGAGGTTGTTGTAGGGGGGTGGGGGGGTGAGCTGACACAACAACTGATGCACATGATGTGAAATCCGTGAGAAAAAAAGGGCCTTGTAAAAGTTTATTTCTGTTAATGTTTCTGGAAATGTTGCCGCAGGCATTTTTCATAAGTGTCCTGATCTTCTGCTGCATTGTTGTACGCAGGGAATGGCAGTGGATATGTTGTTGGTGGGGCCACAGGTTGTGCCAATGTAGTTGTCAAACTGTAAATAGCTACTGTTAGTGTGTGCTGTTGCTCGAGAAGAGATTTAAACAGTGCCTTCATGAAAATTAAATTTTAAAGGACCAATGACTGAAATGGAGCAAGTGGAGTCTAATACTGCACTTGTTGCCAAATAAATGTTCTAACACAAAAACACGGTAATTTATCGCTCGAATAGTACACACCCATGGAAGATATGGTACAATACAGTTAGCAATACACAACTGGCCAGCAGAGCCTTGCACTCCAGCCTATATAGACCAATTCAACATGAAGTGCTGCCAGCAGGCTGAGCACATAACAGCTTGTTATATTAACAGGCCGGGTGGGCTCTATTGGCTGAATCAAACACAAATTTCACGTTTGAACTATGAAGTGGTGCACACACAAAATTGGTGGTCACAGCACCTAAATTTGGTTGCTAAGTTCCTCCACATCCACAGTGCAGTCTCACTTTGTGCTGTCCTCTGAAGGGCTGGTATGGTCAGGTTCTGAGGTTTGTTAGACTGCCTTGAGACACTAAATTTAGTTATAAAGTTTATAATTTAAAACAGCAAACAGCCATAAGTATGGTGTAAAAAGTTTATTTAAATCAAGCCATTACTGGTGTCAGATTTATTATGAAACCATCTTCAGATTGCTCGTACAGGATTCCTTGCTCCCTGCAGGGGCCTTGTTTTGTCCCTGTTATTGGTTTTGTGCAGTAGTGTTTATTTCTGTGCAACAAATACATTGGATATTTGTCTTATACATTTTAAAATTAACACAGTTTTGTACACAATTTGTGTGAGAGTTATTAAATTCACTGGAACACACACCATTATGTTTTATTGCAGCACACTGCTTGAACATACACCATTCTATGTTTTATTGCAGCACATATGCTCGACATTTATAGAATGTGGCTCTGTTCCACATAAGTTTGGTTTAAATTAATTTATTAGACTACACTTGCAGCTGGTTGCTGTTTTAAACTATCAACTTTAAAATTGCTCTATAGTCTACTTTCATAATATAATGATTAAAACTTAACTTTGATTGGTTAATAGTTAGCTAAATACATGCACTTGCCTTTGGCAATAGGAATAAAAAGTGAGATGTACCACTTGCAGGCATGGTATTCACATAAGGCATTGATTTTGGGCCAGGGCTAAATTTTTTACCGTTACTTGTTTGTATTCTCATACAATATTGATTTTGTGCCAGGGATAACTTGTTTATCAATGCTTGTTTCAGAATAATCACAATCATGGAAATGTTGCTTTTACAATAATCAATAAATTAGAAAGTTTCTTTAAATTAATGTTTAGTAACAATATGGGCATTTTGTTCATGATTTTGGGCAAATGAAACAAACACTTTGGTAACCTCAGCATCCTGTCACTGGCTGACTTACTTCCCCTATCCGAGCTTGTGTTCTGACTCTAATGATTTTATTGTTTCTGGTAGGAGAATAAATCCTTATCTTTGTTATTTCCTTCAAAACTCTAGAACATGCCTTTTTGTTGAAAATTTGTAAAATCTGTAAATCTGACACCTGGTTACTTAATGCTCCTAATAAGGAATACACTTTGCAAGCAGTAAAGATTTTGTACAAGATTGAAGCTTTAGTTTCTGCTGAGGAAGCACAAATGACAGTGTCTGTATATACATGGTACATATATAAGACAGGACAAACTATACATTATCTCTGATGCTCCCTCATTCCACATGTTCTGTGACTCTGAGCTTCATATAACAATTTATTTAGCTTACAGCTGCTACTTTTTTCATTTAATGCTTTTCAGCTGTGGTATCTACGGAATAATACTACTAATAATGGTAAACTGGAGGGAAGTTTGTGGTAGTTCAGAACAATGAATAAAATGTGGACTTCTCCTGTTTTGTGTTGATTTTGCTGACATTAATTTTGGTTAATGACACTAAGTTGCTCCACTAGCACTGTGCATTATTTCTGTCTTTTGAATATTTCGTACCTTCAGCAGCTAGGAAATACTTATTAGATAGGAGCAACATCCACCCTTTTTCCAGGTACCATCTGAGGCCTATTACATCCAAACAGCTGTTACCAGTACACATGCAGTCACAATTTTATCTTGGAATTATGACTACATACTAGCCAGTATTTACACAGTACACAAATTTTCATCAGTTCTTGGAGAAACTGACATCTTCGTTAATTTTCTCAGTATGAAGTCATTTCTTATGTACAAGCTATCCCTAGCTAGTAGCATCATGTGTTCAATAGATGTTTCAGGTGTTTCCTTTGTAATCTTACCCTCCCACACATCACTATTAAATTCACTGTCTTTGTATCTTCACTATTTTCAAAAGCTTCGAGAGGAGTAAGATTACAAAATGATAACTTTTTTACTTATCTTGATTATCTCATTGTTGTTGCCAATGTCTCAAAGTCTTGTCTAGGAGTGCATTATTGCTACTGAAAATTTTGATTTAACGTTATGGGTTCTTGTTGCACTAAATAACAGTTGAAAATTTTACTGTTGCTGTAAATATCTTTTTACTTTATCCCATTCTTCTGAATCACACTGACTTTATAATTTCCACATACAAAAAAACCGATAATTACATTGTAGTTGACAAGTTTAGCAAAATACGTGTGTTTCCATCTGAGGCATGCCCACCACTACTTACATCCTGGAGTACTCACAATTTCCAAAGAGTTTACAAACTTTCTTGACAATAGAAGAATCTTTAACAAATTATATCATTATTTCATAAATAAATCCAGAAACAAATTTAATAATTAGCATTAGATTGTGCAATTAATATTATGTATTTTAAGTATGCCAGAAATTTTGTAATTTCAAATATTTTTAAAAGAAGAGTTAATTTAACTGTTAGTTCATATCGACTGTAATACATTAATTTCTTTTTATACACTTTAGCCTGAAATGTAATGCATTATATACAGAATCATATGAATTCTTTTAATGAAACAGTTGAGATAATTTTAATCTGTGTGAGATTCAAGATTATACATGGTATTGGTTATCTCTATAAGAAAAAGAAGGTAATGTTATAGGAGGATGATTCACTACAATATCCACCTCATAAAATTTGGGTACAGGTTGTTTACAATATTTTGTGACAGACTATAAGGTTTGCCAAACGGTGTAGGAAATAGTGCCCAGGATAGCAGAGAGATGTATAGAAGTATCTGATGCGTAAAGTATTATAGAGAACAAAAGAAAAATATACACTAAAAAAATCATAATCTATACATACATCAGGATATGGCATTCAATTTTCAGATCTGTGGAACATAGTGTCACAAGACAAATATTACAAGGTTAAAACTACAACATTAGACCACTAAACTATAGAAATAAATACAGAGACAATGTAAATTACTAGAAATTATAAATTTTAAGTTAAGATCTATACAACCAAACTTTCAAAATCTTCAAAAGAGAAGAGAAAAAATTTCAGAAACAGTGTACGATGAATGAGCCAACTCGAAAAACTCACAAGGGTGCAGACCTGAAGAATATACTCAATCATGAGTAGGAATCAATCAGCCATATAAACCATAGTATTTATGGATATATTAACTCATAAAAGAACAAAATAATGGACAAATATTAGGGCCTAAGTTTATGATGTGGGGATCTAGCCATGAATCCCAACTGCAATGGGTACAAACCAGCAGAAAAGTTTTGATACAACAAAATGAATAAAGCTCATAATCATATCAGTAAGTTTAATCCTATGCAAAGAGTAATTGTGAGAAGCATCCAGCTTGAATCAAATCAATGGTTGTACATTCTCTTTGAGTATGTAGACACACACACACGGTCGCGATGAACAGAGGTACCCAAAACAGAGCTAAGCATGAGTCTGTCCACAACTCAAGATACTATCAGACATATTCAGAATAAATTCAGGTAAACAGAGTCATAGTTAGCTTTGAATGAGGATACAATCCCGTGGCTTGACAATTAAAGTCAGACACATTCCAGGCAACAGATGCTCGAGTACGTTACCCAGCACCAACGATCTCATTCAAGATGACTGGTCCAGCAGGGTACAGCCATACAGCAGTGTGGGGAGTGGATGTACCCACATCTTCCAGCTTCCTGTTTAGTTGTCATCACACACTCCAACAGATAGGTAACTTCCTGTCTAGCATTCACATCAAATCCTGAAACATTGTTTTGCTTACTAAATATGCTGTTCAGTACCTACTTCACATTGTACGAGGTATGCTCTCCATCTTCATTTTACATAGTCAGTTATATGGGATTTATGTCAGGTGCAATTAAAAAATGTTCACTTGTGAAACATTAATAAACAGAGTTAAATTCAGTAAAGAAGAAATGAACCGTTATTTTGATACACGCAGATATACTCGGATACTATTCCTAATATTTGCAGTACAAATTAAGATTATTGTCCCATTTCAAAACTGTAAAAATCTCTACTCATATAGTCTTATGGTATCCATATATTATATTCTAAAGCACACATCTATTACAGAACACAACTATATAGTTTATCATAGGTTTTAAATTAGCCAATAGATACGACAAAACTTTAAAAATCACATCATCGTACGTACTAAATTCCAGACAAACAAACCACAGTTATCTGGTCATATGCATATGAAGATAGATTTAAACTCAGTCAATAGATAAAATAAAACTCTAGAAACTACATGATCTTACATACTACATTCATGACAACGGAAAAAAGAACAAACACACAACAATTAGATACTTATGGATCATGTCTACATGCTTTCAGTTCAGTGATATTGCGTAATCCAAACAACTTCTTAGATTTTGGATGCATATGTCTCTATGCATAAGGATTTGCACTTTCAGGAACTTCGAATGGTCCAATATAAATATCAAAAAATTTCTTTATTTCAGATGTCAACGCTTTAGATTTCTCTTTGGCCTTCACCAACACAAGATCGCCTACTCCAAACTTAGAAAATCTACCTTTACCATCATGTCACTGCTTTCTCGTATCCCCCTGGTTTTTCATCATCTCCCTCAGCCAATAGATAAGACAGAACTTTAAAACTAAATGATCTTACATACTACATTCATGGCAAACAAAACACAATTACACAATCTTAAAAATCTACAAACATAGTGAATATTTTCTTCTAGACTAGGTGTCATTATGCATCTATGTTCATATATCTTGACCTCTATACTAAATGTTAACAGTGCTTGACATTTTACATATTTGCTTTGCTTACCAGTAGCTCCTCTTATCTTTACGAGTATAATGGACATTTCCACAAAATTCTTACTATACTGGTTATCATCTCTAAATTGTTCAGATATACCACAAATCAGGCTACTGTAACAATCAAACAGTTCCCTTCCCACTAATCAATCTTAATCTTAATCTTAATGTAAGGACATCCAAAATATGAATTATCGTCTCTGTTATTGGACACTTCGTGTAAAAGATAACTTTCAATTTCATCAAATGCTACATCTACACTGTTTTTGCAGGGTTTCATCAACTTTACTGGTATCATAGCATTACTTTGGTTACACATGTTGTCAGGTAAAGATTGAACACACTGGAATGGTTCCGTAGCACAATTAACATCACTTATTACAGAAGGAACACAAAATATATTACTGTCAAAATTACACTTCCTGCTTAGATCTTCTTCCACTTCATTCCACCAATTAGGATAAAGATTTTGACTAACCACAGCTAACTTATTCCAGAATGCACATTATAGGAGAAACATTACATTATGTACATTATCGTCAATTTGGTTCCAAACAAATTAAAAAAAAAATCACTATTATTCTCTAAGCTTACAGATAATCCACTTTTTGTGTTTGGATCATTACTGTGTATAACATTAATGAGAAACGGCTTTGACAAACTGCCTATTGGCTTCTGTCTCGGGTCCTTCGACCGACGTTCATCTAATGATTTTTCTGATGTTTCGCCAGCACGAGTGGCTGGCATTGTCAAAGCTTCACCCTCCATTGCCGGTGGTGAACTGGAGGCGAGCTCGCGGCCGCAGACTATATGTACCTGGCGCGCCAACGTCCGAGGGCTCCTCCGCGGTCATTTCCGTTGCGGTTCTCCTCTTGCTACCTGCAACGGTCGTTCGCTGCAGTACGGGAAGCCAGGATCCGTTTACCTTAAGGCTTTCCTCTTTCTTGTTGAAACTGTTTGCGTGTTTTTGGATTTCTACAGCTTCTCTGAACAAGCGCATGTGATAGTGCTTCTCTACAGCCAGAACTTCCGTGTCGGCGAATTTTATTACGTGGTCAGTGTCATTCAGTGCGTGCTCTGCCACGGCCGATTTCTCCACCTGCCCCAACCTGCAATGTCGCTTATGCTCTTTGATCCTGGTGTTAATGGATCGTCCAGTCATTCCGACATAAACTTTTCCGCATGTGCAAGGTATCCGGTATATCCCCGACATTGCAAGTGGGTCTCTTTTCTCCTTCGCCGATCTAAGACACTCTTTGATCTTCCTTGTCGGTTTGAAAATCGTGTTTACGCCGTGTTTGCGCAATATACGGCCGATTCTGTCCGTCACTCTGGGAATGTATGGCAGAAAGGCCGTACCCGACATTTCTTTTTCTGGTTCCTTACTTCGCTGAGTGTTTGGCTCTGTTACACTTCTAAAGTAATTTGTGGAGTACCCATTGCTCCTCAGAACAATTTCCAGGTGTTGCATTTCTCGTTTGAGGTGTTGAGGCTCACATATTCGTCCTGCTCTCGTTACGAGTGTTCTAATCATGCCTCTTTTCTGGCTCGGGTGGTGGTTTGACAGTTTGTGTAGGTATCGGTCCGTGTGTGTCGGTTTTCGATACACGCTGTGTCCCAGGTTTTCGCCGTCCCTTGTGACCAGCACATCTAGAAATGGCAGTTTCTTGTCCTTTTCCACTTCCATGGTAAATGTTATGTTGGCATGGAGGCTGTTCAAGTGTCTCAGGAATTCACCGAGCTGTTCTTCACCATGGCTCCACACCACGAAAGTATCCTCGACGTACCTGTACCACACCTTAGGTTTGCAAGTCGCCGAGTCCAGTGCCTGTGCTTCGAACTGTTCCATGAAGAAGTTGGCCACCACTGGACTGAGAGGACTATCCGAGGTGGTAGGGCTTCTGTGTTGCGAAGGTTTCTCTGTATGTCCGCCGGCAGAGAAGACACCTTGATTAACCGAAGTTCTTGAGATGCAAGCGCCTATTCACCACCGCCCAAGCACATCGTATCTACGACAGAATGGAACGAGCTTTTCTTTGTGAGCGAATACATACAACACGGAGAGACTTGGCAAGAACGGATCAGGAACTTCTGGACATTTTCTATCAACTAAGTAGCAGAATGCATCGAGACGACTGGGACAAGATTGACAGCATCACTCACAGGAGCATGCAGAACGAACTCGAGCGCTGCACCGAGCGGCAAAAGAAAAAGTTTGAAAGATGCCGGAAGCAGACCGACAAGGCGATTCCCGACATGTCACACACATTGGTCAACCTCACTGAACGACAATTGACCAAAGAGGAAGTGTCTGTTCTTCAAAAAGGAGGGAATTTCGCTATCATCCCGAGAACTATACCTATAGAGGACATCATTGTCAACACCGAAGCAGCCATTCGGACCCTTCCTTGTGAAAGGGCAGAGGAAATACGCACTGAAACAGCCAGGATACTGCGCCGAGCAAAACCACCAGCTTCCAACCTGAAGAAAGAAGAGGTACAAGCCATTAAGAATCTCAATGCCGACAAGAGTATATTGGTACCGCCTGCCGATAAGGGGAATGCGACCGTCGTATTGAAGACCGAAGATTATGAGCAAAAGATACGAGACCTATTAGATCGGATGACGTACCGAAAACTAAGCGCAGATCCGACGCAGCGTATCACTCGGAATACGAATCGATTAATCAAGGCGTCTTCTCTGCTGGCGGACATACAGAGAAACCTGCGCAACACAGAAGCCCTACCACCTCGGCTGTATGGATTACCCAAGATCCATAAGAACAACGTTCCACTGAGACCGATCGTTAGCGCTCCTGGCTCACCAACGTATAAACTGGCAAAACACTTGGCCTCTCTGCTCCAGCCACACGTGGGGAAGACTGACACATACATTAAGGACTCAGGACATTTCATTGAGAAGCTGAAGAAACTGAAACTTGCGCCAAACGACATCCTGGTCAGTTTTGATGTTGTTTCGTTATTTACAAAAGTGCCACTCAGCGACGCTCTGGAGCACATCGGTTCCATGTTCCCGCAAGACATCAAAAACCTCTTCCATGCATGTCTCACTACGAGCTATTTCACGTGGAATGGCGATTTCTACGAACAGCTGGAAGGCTTCGCCATGGGTAGTCCTCTCAGACCAGTGGTGGCCAACTTCTTCATGGAACAATTCGAAGCACAGGCACTGGACTCGGCGACTTGCAAACCTAAGGTGTGGTACAGGTACGTCGATGATACTTTCGTGGTGTGGAGCCATGGTGAAGAACAGCTCGGTGAATTCCTGAGACACTTGAACAGCCTCCATGCCAACATAACATTTACCATGGAAGTGGAAAAGGACAAGAAACTGCCATTTCTAGATGTGCTGGTCACAAGGGACGGCGAAAACCTGGGACACAGCGTGTATCGAAAACCGACACACACGGACCGATACCTGCACAAACTGTCAAACCAACACCCGAGCCAGAAAAGAGGCATGATTAGTACGCTCGTAACGAGAGCAGGACGAATATGTGAGCCTCAACACCTCAAACGAGAAATGCAGCACCTGAAAACTGTTCTGAGGAGCAATGGGTACTCCACAAATTACATTAGAAGTGTAACAGAGCCAAACACTCGGCGAAGTAAGGAACCAGAAAAAGAAATGTCGGGTACGGACTTTCTGCCATACATTCCCAGAGTGACGGACAGAATCGGCCGTATATTGCGCAAACACGGCGTAAACACGGTTTTCAAACCGACAAGGAAGATCAAAGAGTGTCTTAGATCGGCGAAGGAGAAAAGAGACCCACTTGCAATGTCGGGGATATACCGGATACCTTGCACATGCGGAAAAGTTTATGTCGGAATGACTGGACGATCCATTAACACCAGGATCAAAGAGCATAAGCGACATTGCAAGTTGGGGCAGGTGGAGAAATCGGCCGTGGCAGAGCACGCACAGAATGACACCGACCACGTAATAAAATTCGCCGACACGGAAGTTCTGGCTGTAGAGAAGCACTATCACATGCGCTTGTTCAGAGAAGCTGTAGAAATCCAAAAACACGCGAACAGTTTCAACAAGAAAGAGGAAAGCCTTAAGGTAAACGGATCCTGGCTTCCCGTACTGCAGCGATCGACTGTCGCAGGTAGCAAGAGGAGAACTGCACCGGAAAAGACTGCGGAGAAGCCCTCAGACGTTGGCGCGCCAGATACATATAGTCTGCGGCCGCGAGCTCGCCTCCAGTTCACCACCGGCAATGGAGGGTGAAGCTTTGACAATGCCAGCCACTCATGCTGGCGAAACGTCAGAAAAATCATTAGATGAACGTCGGCCAAAGCACCCGAGACAGAAGCCAATAGGCAGTTTGTCAACAAGTGGCCACGAAAGCCTTAACAATTTTGTAAATGGCTTTGACTGGACTGGTATTCCTTGACTCTTGCTTACATCATCACAAACATCACTTACCTTACCTTTATTCGCAAAAAAATCTGAAACTTCATTAATCTTAAACTCCACAAAAACCTGATAATAATAATAATAATAATAATAGTAATAGTAATATAATCATACTCTTCCAAAACTGCTTCATCAATAACATCATTAACAACACAAGTCTCATCACTTTCAAAGTCACGCACCTCGCCTACATTCATTTACAATAAGCTACCAATATCAGACTTACCAACCTCAAGTCATTTCACAGCTTTCATTCTCACTTATATCAAAAGCACCACCTAATTTAGGTCCCATACAGTCGTCACTTGTTTTACATATATCAGTAGCACTGTTTTTTGACCTAGAGAAGAAATCGTTAGTACACACTACACCAAAATTCTGATTACTCTGACATTCTGGTGTGATTGGTATCTACATCATTATAATTAAACATAGTATTCCAAAACTTTTGATCAAAACATAAATGAGGAATCTGATGTTCCTTCTGTTCAACTTCAGATACCTGTCTTACACTATTAATACTATTATTATTATCTAAATGTACGTGTAAATTGGGGGTCCTATACTTGTTGTGTCTTCTCGCCCCTAAATTGTGGACCTTCATTGAGGCAGACCACCGTTTCCCCGAATAGTTGCCCCTATGACTGTTTCTCCTATTATTTTGCCCATGGTTATCCCCATTATTCCTGTTCTGCTGAGGTTTAAGATTTCTGTCTCTATTACTATTTTGACCCTGACTGAAATTACCATCATCTCTGTTTCTGTAATTGTTACCATCATTTCGATTGTTATGGTACATGCCCCCCCCCCCCCCCCCCCCCCCTCCTACTGCGCTGCCCAGCCTGTCTACATATCGTAAAAGTTGTTCTAGACAATCGTCAGGTCCATGTACTAAATCCCACTGCAACCTTTCTGGTAATCTCCTTTTGAGTGCATCAGTCAGTCATTTCATCAAATGGCCTGTCAAGGTGGGCTAATTTCTTGAGTTGTCTCTTACAAAATTCTTTCACTGTGCCGTCCATATTCCTATAATTTGGACCATTCAGAAATTCACTTTTAATACTCCTTGGTTCAGTTTCTGACCAAAGTTTATTTAAAAAACTTCTTTCAAAACTTTGGTATGTCTTCCACTGATTTAAATTTAGATTTGCCCATTGCCTTCAAGACATCGTTTAACATTTAATCTATTGGTCATCACTCATGCCTGACGCAAAACGGTCTCTATACTGATGTAGAAAATCCACTGGACGTAAATTGTCTGATGGAAAACTTTTGATTTTAATGTTGGACCATGCAATACCATTGTTTGAATAAAGACTTTTTTGTGAATACAGTTTCCCTGAACTACTGAAATTTTTTGATCTAAAACATGTGCATTAGTTAGCATATTGTTTTTAACATTTAAAATTTTTTGATCTAAACTACTAAAGTTCTGTTCCATTCTTTCTGCTTTGGCTTTCTGTTCAACTCTCATGTCATCAACATTCTTCACTTCTTGTGCGTATTCGGCCATGAACTCATTTTCCAAAACAATAAATGTATTTTCTGATACATCGACTTTTTCATTCACACTTTTTAATCCCTCTGACAACCCATTTTTCAGTTCCAAAACCTGATTAATAAGTTGGTCTATTTGGTATTGTACCCTGTCCATTTTCTCATTGTTTTCAGATCGTATTTCCATTAACTGATCATTGAATGCACGGAATTTGCTACTATTATCTGTTTTTATTTCTGTTAGCTGATCATTAACTGCACCAAACTTGCTATTGTTGTCTGTCTCCACTTCCCCTAATTTCAATAATATCAATTGCAAAATACTGATTCTGTTTCTTTGCTTTCTACACTTTCACTTGTTTCAAAAATGTCTTGGCTGGGTCCTACAGCTTTCACATTTATATCACCACTACCTTCATCTCTATTCATTTTGGTAGCAATCACACAAGTCCACCAAGAAAAATTAATTTCACATATGATTTGTACTTATCTTTTCTGATGTCCTTCATTATAGTTGTCAAGTGCTCTTTCAATTCATCCGGTCCGTCATTGTTGATATTATATGAAATTCTCATCACTGTTGACAAAACTTTGTTGGGCAGTTCTTTGGTCTTCTTTCTTCGATTGAGGGAAGCATTCCAAGAGGGAAAAATATATCTAAAAACAAAGATGATGCGACTTACCAAAAGAAAGCGCTGGTAGGTCGATAGACACACAAACATACACACAAAATTCAAGCTTTTGCAACAAACAGGTGCTTCATCAGGAATGAGGGGAGGAGAGGGAAAGACGAAAGGATGTGGGTTTTAAGGGAGAGGGTAAGGAGTCATTCCAATCCTGGGAGCGGAAAGACTTACCTCAGGGGGAAAAAAGGACAGGTATACACTCGCGCACGCACACACACACACACACACATATCCATCCGCACATACACAGACACAAGCAGACATTTGTAAAGCCTTTACGGCCACGCGGTGTGCTCGTGCCAGCCGGGCCTGGTGGGCGCGCCGCCCTCGGGCCCGAGTGCCTGCTCACGCACGCCTGCCTAGCCACCAAGTGCGTCGATCCGTGCCCCGGCACCTGCGGTGTGCTGGAAACGACACAGAACACTGTCCTTTCTTCTCCTGCAACAGACAAAACTTTGTTATCAGTTGACAAATCATGGCTGATGCCACCACTTATAATCTTTCCCTCCCACACATAACTATTAAATTCACTGTCTTATTATCTTCACTTTTTTCAAAAGCTTCAGGAACAGTAATATTACAAAATAATAACTTTTTAACTTATCTTGATTATCTTGTTGATGGCTCAAAGTCTTGTCTACCGCTACATTCTTGCTGCTGAAAATTTTGATTTATCGTTACGGGCTCTTGTTGCAGTAAATAACAGTTGAAGATTTCCAGAATGAGATTTTCACTCTGCAGCGGAGTGTGTGCTGATATGAAACTTCCTGGCAGATTAAAACTGTGCGCCCGACCGAGACTTGAACTCGGGACCTTTGCTTTCGCAAGCAAGTGCCCTACCAACTGAGCTTGTGTGAAGTTTGGCAGGTAGGAGACGAGGTACTGACAGAAGTAAAGCTGTGAGGATGGGGTGTGAGTCGTGCTTGGATAACTCAGTTGGTAGAGCACTTGCCCACGAAAGGCAAAGGTCCTGAGTTTGAGTCTCAGTCCGGCACACAGTTTTAATCTGCCAGGAAGTTTAAGTTGAAGATTTGCCTGTTGCTGTAAATTTATTTTTATTTCATCTCATTCTTCTGAATCACTCCGACTTTATAATTTCCATATACAAAAAAACAAATCATTACTTTGTTGTTGACAAGTTTAGCAAAATACGTGTGTTTCCATCTGAGACATGCCAACCACTACTTACATTCTGCAGTACTCACAATTTCCAAAGAGTTTACAAGCTTTCTCGACAGGAGAAGAATCTTTACCAAATTATATCATTATTTCATAAATAAATCCACAAGCAGATTTAATAATAAGTGTTGCATTGTGCAATTAATAATATGTATTAAAGTATGCCAGAAATTTTGTAATTTCAAATTATTTAAAAGAACAGTGATTTTAACCGTTAGTACATATCGTTTGTAACAAATTAATTTCTTTTTATACACTTTAGCCTGAAATAGAATAGATTGTACACAGAATCATATGAATTCTTTTAATGAAACAGCTGAGATAATTTTAACCTATGTGAGATTTGAGAGCCCGCATCTCGTGGTCGTGCGGTAGCATTCTCGCTTCCCACGCCTGGGTTCCCGGGTTCGATTCCCGGCGGGGTCAGGGATTTTCTCTGCCTCGTGATGGCTGGGTGTTGTGTGCTGTCCTTAGGTTAGTTAGGTTTAAGTAGTTCTAAGTTCTAGGGGACTTATGACCACAGCAGTTGAGTCCCATAGTGCTCAGAGCCATTTGAACCATTTGAGATTTGAGATTATACATGGTACTGGTTATCTATATAGAAAAGAAGGTAATGTTAAAGGAGGATGATTCATTACACATTCCAAACAGTCTGTGTTTGGAATGTCTGAACTGTGTGTAGTTCACTTGTTGGGCACCCTGCTTGACAAATGGGCTGTCAGTATTGCCTGATACTAGATGTAATTTGGTGGTCAGATTATGATACTGTCCTACTTACACTAAATACCTATTAAACTAATGCAAGTGATATAGTTTGGTTCAAACATTTTTAATGTTTTGTAATTTGTAAAATTATTTTTCAAACCCCTACCACCAACAAGGAGAAATAAAACCTGAACATGGCACAATAAAATTCCAAATAGAATATACAGACAAGGGATTCATTATATTAGTTGTTATATTCACAAACAGACAAAAAATGCTATTTTCCTAATATTCAAACATCAAAATTTTTACAATGAATTTAGGAAGTTACATAAACAAGTTGTTAAATATAACTTACAGATGCCAAGAAAAATATTTTAGTTAAAAAAGCTAATAATAAAAAACAAAATGTGACTGATCTAAGTAAATAAATTATGAAATGTAACAAAAAAAAAACAGTATTTACATTAATTGATGCTACCGTTGTGTTTATTCATGGAAAGGCAATATTTTTGCTGGTGTGTCTGAGGTATGATGAGTGATAATTTATTCCACTACCAAATTTTGCCCAGGTGTCCATTTTTAGTTGCTTGTGAAGTGCATTGGTGGATGTCAGAGGTAAAACTGATGTTCCTGTATAGAGCTATAACTATTAATGATGTCAAACATTTGACACATTGATTGATTCATTTCAACTGTCACATGTGCTAATCCCCTTTAATATGGCCATGAGACAGTGCAATAAATTACCATGTTTCAGACAGTCAACTTGAAAAAATGTTGTCTTTCAGTAAACAAAATAATAATAATAATAATAATAATAATGTCAAATTACAATTTAACTTGAAGAATAAAAATAAAAATTCCTTACAATAGGAAATTGATCATAACTAAGAAAGAGCAGTTTACTTCTGATAAAATACATACTGAACTCATGAAGGTCTCTGCACATTGTGAACAGAGAACATCCAACACCATTAAAACAGACAAATGCACAGTATCTAGTAGAGTTAACAGGAACTTATCCGCTTCATTGAAGGACAACAGGACTTGCCTGGAAATAGACAATGCATGTGTGTGACATACAGGATGTGACTATTTTTGT
Organism: Schistocerca cancellata; assembly: GCF_023864275.1. Lineage (NCBI taxonomy): Eukaryota > Metazoa > Arthropoda > Insecta > Orthoptera > Acrididae > Schistocerca > Schistocerca cancellata. Next base: position 742,535,296 of record NC_064628.1, on the reverse strand, counting down.
GTCAGTCAGCACTTCTTGATCACTTATAGAATGACTGTTGTAGTGGCCACAAATGATTGCTAAGAATCTTTCTCCTGCCACTTGCAAGATAAGGTCTGTGCATTTAGTGTCAAGGCCCAACATCATGAGAGAGAAGACAGTTCAATGATGGTAGAGGCAGTTTTCTAAGGTCCATGAGGGAGAGAGTAGTGTACAGTCACCAATGATGATCTTGTGGAGCAGGTGCTAAATTACTTTATGGAGAACCATCACTTTATGATTAGAGAACTCTGCAACTATTTCCTGCAAATATACCAATCCTGTAGATTGCAACATACGATTCAGAATCTAAGGTGCAGGATGCTCAGTGCAGGTTGTGTGCAGAGTCATGGGAATAACTGTCCATACTTTATGAATGCATACACTAAGAGGTCGATAGTACTGACCTTCTCAGAGATTTCCATTTCTTTCCACAACTGATGAAATTTCTGTGGGACAAGATCTGAACAAGTGACAAAAGGTGCATGTGGTACACACTTGTTCCATTCGTAATTGGGATACTTCTGTGGCACATTAATGCAAATGTTGAACCAGTGGTATATCAAGTGTCAATTCTAGCTATGAATATGACGAGAATTAGCCAAATGATTGCTGCATTTGTCCAATATATGTTTTCGTATAACTGTTTTCCTCTCTTTTCGTGACTTTTCTTCACATAGGATTCCACAGCCATACATTTTTCTACCGTAGGGAAAATTACTTTATGAATTACATCACTCTAGGCCTATATGCTGTCAAGTTGTATTAATCTGACCAACTACCAGCATCCATTGAAACTGTTTTTTGTGCAACACCCAGCACATAGAAGAGCAAAGTGACTTAGTAGTGCAAAGGGGTAAATTTACAGATGAAATTTAGAACTAGCAGTGTAGAATCAGGCCATAGCCAAGCTTAGCATGGGCCAGTGGACTATGTATTCAACAGCTTCATTACCTGTGCTGGAAGTCTTGAGTGAGGTATTGCATTACGATTATGACAATTAAGTCGGCCTCACCTATAACTTTCTGCATGATCCACTAATGCCATTGTTACCATGATGACAACATGGAGAAGCAGTAATTAAGGAAACACAAACCAGTTCGTCATTGTTGAACAACTGGGCAGTAATGTGTCGTTGAACCTGTGCTACTCCTTGCTGTGCCGATGATGCAGATGCTTCTGCCTCAGCTGGGACATGAACCACAGCATTGCGCCTAAGTATCTGGGTGCCAGGGGCAGCCATGTACTTGGCTGCTGTCCTGAGTGTATGAAAATAGGATCCAGCTATATCTACTTTCAGTGGGGTACAGTGAGATGCAACCTGATATCCTCACAGCAACGGTCAGTGACTACACCATCACCAGGAGCATGGTGAGGCAACAGCAGAGATATGCAATCAGCAGAGAAGCTATCACATTGGTAAAACACCCCACTCACTCCCCTATACACTAATGATTGTAAACAAGCATCAATAAAGAAGTCACTGTAATCGGCATTGGTCCTTCTTCAGCTGCACAACAGCCTTACTCAACAGAGAATCCTGACCCACACTAAGCCATCTTCTCATAGTTGGTGTCTGTGGACCACCTCCAGTTGCAACAATGTTATAATAGGTGAACATAAAGAAGCAGATGAAGAGTCGGAAGACAGCATCAAAGGATCTTCTGCAGCAGGGATGTCCTACATAACAATGCGATTAAGAGCCAAATTTGAAGTTTGTGTGGCTGTTTTCCTATCCTTCTTCCTTTCATATTTTGTGTCTACAATACTTAAGTTAGCAATAAGTAGGCAATGTGAAGAAGCACACTTTGGATCAGGACACTATTCAGCATTTAATAAATCAAGCAGCTCAGTTACAGGCAGCATTAGGGCAGCTAATGGAGGAAAGGAGAGAACAGTTGTTTCCTGGTATACCTATAACGTATACCAACGCCGCCGGTGCATTGCTCACACCATTTCTGGGAAAATCAGGGGAGGATGGCTTAGTATTTTTTGATAATTTGGACACAGCTGCTAGGTTGCAAAATTGGGGTAATGAGTAATTGTTGGCAATAGCCAAGCAAAAACTAGTATGGGATGCTAGGTCTTAGTGATGCATCACAAAAAGTTAGGAGAAGCACAGTCATTTGATGTCTTCAGGGAAGGGATGGTGGAGAGATACAGGAGGAAGAATGCATCAATACTACCATGAGCAATGTAACAGTATGTTTAAAAAGCCTGAGAAATCAAGAGAAAGTTTTGTAGGCCGTATTCACAAAATTTTCAGTACTTATGAGTTAACGGAAGGCTACAGTACTAACAAGGTCATCTTGAAGGAAGCGGAGCAGAGTGTATTTGATACATTTTATTTGGGTTACAGCTAAAGATATCATGAACAGTACAGATGGAATTTCCAAAGACACTGAATCAAACAATAGAAGCCATGATAGCATTAGCTGAGGTAGATATCGCCATAAAGCCACAAGGAAAGAACTTAATATTTAATGTAGAGGTTAAATGCAGTGCTGGATATGTGGACAGTTGGAACATTCCGAGTTCAATTTCAGTCACAGATATTAACAGACACACGGAAGATGCTCTCAGGCCAAACTGTGCAGTAAGAGTTAGCACAAGTGCAAAACCAGTGACAGAACTTTTTGTGACCAATTGGGTAAAAGGAAAGTTGTGTAAAGTTTCTTAGGTATCAGATCATAGGTATCTGTGGCAAATAACGGTATACTTAGTAAAGCAAAATTAAATCTGCCATGCTGGGCATTGAGCAGCGTATGTGAGGGTTATGCAGATTCACACGGTTCAACAGTAATAGCTTTCCATGTGGCAGAAGGTAACTTCCGGGTTGATGCGGAAGTTCTGTGGTCAGCAGTGGCTACAAAGTCATTCCTGGTGTAGATTTTCTAGTTGGACATCATGCCAAAGATGGCTTGGAAAGACATGTAGTAGAGCTGGATGAAGCACTGTTTCATGGAGGGTCTACTGCCGGAATCCCATTAATGTCATAAGCTTCACCCCTATGGTAAGAGTGGCCTCCTAAACTGTGTACAAGGCCCCTTAAAGTCAACTCATGTGATATCATGCTGAATGGTGCTGTGAAGATAATCTGGGTTGATGTAGTAGCTAAGCTGCAAGTGAATTCTTTGTGCATTTTTGAACTTTAGATAAAAGTGGAGGACTGGACAAGATGAAATGTATTGCATACTGTAGTTTATCCTATGTACTGAAAATGGAAGGAAGAAAAGTAGTATCTCTTAGTGTTGATAACTTTAGCCCTGAGGAGGAACAACTATCATATGATACCATGTTAGCTAATTTATAGCTACTATTTTTCTTTAAGTGAAATTACACTTTTTTTTCAACACTATAATTATTTGTCCTCTGTGCTGGACATTTTAGCTGTCTCCAGAAATTTTTTGTCCGTGGTATTTGGTTTCTGCTGTTTGCTATACAGAGACGTTCCACTTCACTGCATCATGGTGACCATTGCTGGCAATTTCTCTGCAATGTTGTCCAGAAAGAAATGTAAGAATGAATGTCATACTCAGTTTTCTGTTGTTATTTATTGATGTTGTTGTTAATAGATCAATAAATTAGGTTATAGTCTACATATTAACCTAATGCTGTTACTTCTTCATTATTTACAAGAGTAAACAATAAAGTGCAGCCAGCTGGACAGATCGTCATAGCTTTGTTCATTTCTTATTACTGACTAATTTCTCTGACCACAGTATCTACTGTAAAATATGTCTGTGCTACTTATTACTTTGTGAGATGTATGAAATTAGCTGTTCATTAGGAATCTCTGTAATTCTCCCATAAATATTAATTTGTAATAGCCTTAGAAGTTCACAACTTTTTTTTTTTCCTCCTAACTAATGCAGGTATGAACGAACCACTCACAGAAGCTGAAACTGAAAGAGAACTCCTAAAAGTAATATAATAGGGCAGTGATTCGAGTGACATAGGGGACTTTTCATATGAGGACGATCTTGACATTACTGTGAATGTGGACCCCACAAGCAGCATCAACTTTCTCTGATGCTTCTCCCACTAGTATAGTGAAAAGGTAGGACAGAAAAGCATAAGAATTCAATGGAGTGCCTCAACTCAAATGTATGTGCGATTATAATAAATCTGTGGGATGTGTGTATCTATGTGGCAGAATGATTTCTTACTATTAAATATCCACACACATAAGAAAGTGGCCTGTAAGAGTCTTCTTCCATTTCATTGATATGGTGATTGTGAAGTCGAGAACTGAGTAGAGAAAGGATCGGCAGGCACTAGTGCTAGTAAGAAATCAGTCATGGATTGATTGGATTTTACGATTTATATTTGTAAATCCTTGAGTTCAGCTGCAACTGCAGCATGACAGGACATTTACTCTTCAGACTCTAAATCTGAATATGCTGAAGTATTCCTAGGAAACGCACGAAGATAATTCAGGTTCCAAACACAGATGTTAGGAAAATTGAGATTAGACATTTGCAACTCTGCCCAATTACAGGCAAAAATAAATGGACGAGATGCCAATACAAGAGCTGCAAAGCTTAAACCAAGCTCATATGCTCTGAATTCCATGTATATATGAAAACCTGCAGCCTATCATGGAAGACTTCATGAAGGTATCATAGGACCAAGTAAGAGACACTGGTCAGTACCTGTCATCATTGTACTGAAAAAATAGCCAGATTGCAGCAAAGCAAATCAGTTCTCTTGTGACAACTACTACTTAAATAAGAAAACAGTGTCAGAAGCGTATCCAATACCAAATGTAACACATATTAGATAATATGAACCAGTGTTGGTACTTAACAACTACGGACCTATGAAGTGGATACCATCAATTAGAGGTAGCACCTGAAGATCATCCAAAGACAGAATTTTGAACACCTTCTGTTCGTTATAATATAATGCATGCCTTATGGGCTGAAAAATGTACCAGCTACTTTCCAGCGATTATTAGACAGTGTATTGGGAGGATTAAAAGTGAAGCAATGCAAGGTCTGTTTGGATGATATAATTGTGTCTGCAAAGAAATCCAGTGGTATATAGTGCATCTATGTGATCGATCTTCTATGTGCAGTATAGTTAACCCTTAGCCTGGAAAAGCAGCATTTCATTTTACAAGAAGTCCATCACTTGGGTCATATTATCAGTTGAAATAGGGTTTGTGCCAGTCCATGGATGACTACTGGCATCAGAATTTTCCAACACCCACTTCAATGAAGGAATTGCAATCATATTTAGGCACTCCCAATTTTTATCAAAATTCGTGCTAAAATTTGCAGAAATTGCGAGATTCTTCTCTCAGTTGTTAATGAAGGGTATAAAGTTTCATTGGTCACCAGACTTTAAACCAGCATTTCTAAAACTCAATCACTTTTTAATGTCTTGTCCATTTCTTATCTTTCCTGATGACCAGAAACAGTTTATGCTGTCTTATGACTCCAGCATTCTGCCATATGTTACATTTTGATTCAGGAAATAGATGGATAGGAACACACTGTAGTTTATGTGTATGCATCCAGAATAGATCATAAAGGAATTATTCAAGAGCTGAGAAAACAATGCTGCCATTAATATTCAAAGTAACATATTTCCGATTTATTTATACACATATAATTTTAAAGCAATAACTGATTATGCAGCATTAAATTGTTGTTAGGACCTAAAAATCCTTCTAGTATGTTTACTAGATGAGCATTGCATCTCATTTGATGTCAAAGTAATGCACCATCCAGGTAAATTACAAGACAATGTAGATGGCACTAACACCTAAATACATGCCCCGAGTATGTGCTGGCATAGACAAGGATGAATGGAAGGAACTGCAAAGCAGTGATCTAGATTGTCAGTGGTTTGTCAGGCAGCCACAATTTAACTTGGAGGACAGATATCGTACAGGAAGAAGAGATGTAAGCTGTGGATTGTAGTGCCAGAGACATTACAAAACAAAGTATTGAGGCAGGCCCATAACTGTATTTTAGCTGTACACGGTATCAGCAGGGCAACAGAATGCAGAATAATACAAAATTACTGGTGGATCACAGGCAGAAAGGACAAAAGGACATCAATTGTTACATAAAGAATTGTATACCATGCGCTTGAAGAGGGAAGGTCAGTCACCTAAAGATTATCTTACAGAGATAACCTGAGACGAATAAACCATTTCAAACGATTGGTATAGATATCCTGAGATCATTCACGTAAACACCAGCAGGAAACTATTATATTTTTATGATAATGGGTCATTTCTCACATTTTGTTACTATGACAGCCATATGAAACCAGCAGGCCAAAACAGTTCCACATGCAGTGCTGAACCAGTTGATTATATTTGGAATGTGTGAGAGAATAATATCTAACCAAGGGACAAATTTTATGTCCAATTTAATGAAGCTGTTACACCAGTTGTTGCCATTAAGAAACTTCAGACTAGTGCTTCAAGTCCACCGGCAAACTGTTGAATGGAAGTTCATCAGATGACCACAGTGGTGATAAGCTACTACCTTAACTCACAGCATAATGACTGGGACACTAAACTTGCCTACATCACAGGAACATACAGTTTAAAAACCGATGAGAGCACCATGTTGTCCCCAGCTGAGATGGTTTTTCTCAGAATATGTCATCTCCTATTGAGTTTCCAACCCTACCCCAGGAAGTGATATTTTGGCAGTAAGAAATTTGTCTAAAAGGTTAAAAACTGTTTTGTGACAGGTGAAAGCAATGAACACCAAAGCTCTGGAACAACGAGACAGGACACAAAATAAGAAAGTACCGGTAGTGTTGACTGAGAATCATGCAGGTCAATGGATTATGATGATCAACTCATATGCACCAAAACCTTAAGAAATTTCTGATACGTTACAAGGGTCCTTTCAGGCACTAGAATGTCATCTGTTAACAATAGCCTACAACTTCTAAATTGTCACACAACAGTCCATGGCAGTCAGATTCGGCATTTTAGGGGAAACATAGAAGTGTCACAAGTATCTTCTAAAGAGAGGACAGGAAAGGAGAGGAGAAACTATGAAAAAGGGAGAAAAAGGAAATGTTAGGCAAGAAAAGCAAAACAGTTCTGTAGTTATCCCTGACACATTACTATTAATTTTGGCCTTGAGCTGGAATAATAGGGCAACTAGAGAATGGCAAGATAACCACGGACACAATGTGTTTATGACTTGTATGTGTTTTCTTATTAGTTATTTGGATTATATGCCTATATATTTTATTGTAATATTTTTGTTTTAGGAAAGACTGAAGTGCAGAGGGTGTTAATTTTGTGAAACTGGCTCACAAGCGAAGATAGATGTAATGTTTAGTGTAAGTTATAGGTTGAAAGAATTTTGAATGAAACTATACTTGCAGTATTACACATGGCTAACAGGAAAAACACCAATACGCATAATGTGATAGGTTAATTATTCTGTTAAGGTTGCAGATTTAGTTGATGGGGAACTAGTTGTTTATTGTCAGTGGGCTTGAATGGCAAGTAGATTATCACTGAGGATGATTGTGTATTTGTATACATGTTAATTGTAGATCTTTAACTTTATGTGGAAAGATTTTTGTGAACTCAGTTTGTTTATGTAAGGTTGATGGTAATATCAGATGGTTCCACTCCAAAAGAAGTCATATCGGACAAAGAGAGAGTTTCCTCAATGAGGAAACTTGCATATGCTGTACCATGCATAAAGAAGCCTCTGACCAAGGGGCAGAACAGAGTGTGAACATTCATAGGTCATATCTGAAATGCAAAAAATACTATAAAGCTAAACTTCTTCTGGCAAAAAAGCAAGCTGTGGAGAACTATATAGAAAGAGCTCCCAATAAATGCAAGGCAGCCTGGCAAATAATAAAACAAGAGAATACACCGAAACACACAGAAACAGCTCTGCTTGATCCTGAAGAATTAAACGAGTACTTTTTAAACTCAGTTAAAGAAATAAGTAACAGTATCAAAGCAACAAATTCATCTGCAATGAACCTTGTTGGAACACCACTGCCTGTTAACCTGGCATTTCAATGGAGGGCTGTCACACCTGCTGATGTTATAAAAGCTGTATCCAAATTTTCAGGTTCTAAAATTATGGACTGTTATTGGTTATCAAATAACATAATTAAAAAGACAATACACTCAATCGCCAAACCATTAGCTTATATTTTTAATAAATGTGTAGAATTTGGAGTTTTTCCGGATGCACTCAAGGTATAAAAAGTTGTCCCAGTTTTTAAAAAAGGAGACAAACATCTCCACCAAAGCTACAGACCAGTCTCCATTGTTCCAATATTCTCAAAGGTATTTGAGGCGCTGATACACACACAAATAAGCAACTTCTTTGAAAAACACAATATCCTATGTAACAATCGGTTTGGCTTTCGAAAAGGGAAGAACACAACAGGGGCAATCTTGGAAATCATTGACCAAACCTTAACAGCTTTTGAAAATAATAACATGGTATCACTGGTATTATGTGACCTAAGCAACGCTTTCGATTGCATTCCTGTTGACATACTACTGGGGAAACTAGAGTTTTATGGGGTGAGAGGGAGCACTTTATCTGTGATAAATTCTTATTTAAGTAACCGAAAACGATTCGTTTCAGTCAGAAATTTAAATTCTTCCATCATGGAAATCAGCACAGGTGTACCACAAGGGTCTATCCTTGGATCCTTCTTCTTCATTGTCGCTATTAATGATTTACCTAAAAATATAGCTCACCCTGTTGTGTGTTATGCTGACGATACAACACTACTTACCACACATCAGAATATTTAAGATCTGAATAACCTAACAAAAGAAACACCAGATAAGGCCCTGGACTGGTTTGCAGCCAATAAGCTCCTATGCAACCCTGACAAAACACAACTACTTTTAATGGGAACATCAAATGAAGTAGGCAATAAGTTGGTAAAACTCTTAGGTATTCACATTGACACAAAACTATATTGGGAGGAACATGTCAGTCATGTATGTGAAAAAATATCTCGGGTGGCATACCTTCTCTTGAAACTAAGGGAGGTAGTGAGCTTGGAGTACCTTAGGGTGACATACTTTGGGCTATTCCAGTCACATATTTCATATGGTCTTATTATATGGGGGCACTCCCCTCACATCAAAAACATATTGAAATTACAAAAAAAGAGTCATATGTATAATATGTAAAAGAGGTCATAGGGAGCATTGTCATCCTCTTTTCTCCAGACTCAGAATACTTACAATTATAAATTTATACATCTATGTGTCTGTACTCTATATTAAAAATAATATTTCAGAATTTATTGCCAGAAAGGAAATACATGAACACAACACCAGGGCGAATGGTAATTTAGACATACTGCGCCACAGATTAGCGAGAACAGGAAATTCCCACAAAGTTAACCCACTCAAAATGTTCAATAAACTGCCAATTCATGTTCAGTCTATGGATACAAATTCTTTTAAAATTAAGTGGTAGAGCTGGCTGCCAGATCATCCATTCTATGACATTAAAGAATTCTTTGAGATGCCTGAGGAGAATATAAGCATGTAAAGTTGTCTGTAGTTAAACATATTATTTTGTGCTGTGGTTAATCGTGTGTAATTACAAAGTTTATACTATAAACAATAAAATACAATATTATATTAGATTATAAGATAGCTTGTTGCGTTAGCTTTTAAAAGCTATCCTTTGTAATTCGTACACTGCCATGCTTCAAATGTATTTATAATGTATTGACAGAAGTTAATTTGGTATTCTGTATGTACTAGTACATCTTGTATGACGAAGCCAATATCATTGTAAAATGATCTATGGTGAATAAAATTCTTGAAATTCTTTCTTGAGTGGATCTACACTGGTTTTACTCCATACCAAACCAAACAGTTGGTATATTTGTAACTAGGAGATCAACAAAGTGGCACCCATGAATAGAACTATGTGGTCAGGGATTGTTTATCAATTGTACCCAATGTGCCATATTTGGATTGACCTTTCAGTTTCCACCACCATGATGTGAACCACCAATCTTATTGGACCCCACATACTGATATGCGTACTTGATCTACCCTTTGAAATTTTACTCACTGAAAACCTAACCTTCCTAAATAATGCAGTAGATCCAACCATCACTAGATCAAGTGTTAGCCACACAGCATGACCACATGTCAGTGGAACACCTGTGAGAGCACATAAAAAACACACAATGAGCTTCAGCAGTGAGTAGTAACTATGGGACTCTCAACGTCAGCCACCTCTTTAATTTTCAACAGTAATAATAATCTTTTACTATCAGTTCAAGCAGAAAGCTGCCCAAATCCCATCTGACAACCTACAACCTACGGAAGTGTACCAGGAACATAGACCTCTGTGTAGACTTACATGCTAGTGAAGACAGACAGATAATGTAAAAGTGAAATGGAGGGGAAAGGAGTGTAAATAATCTAGTGTCTGTATTTCAGTAAAATTTGAGGGCAAATTTTCTTCATGGAAGGGAGGAATGTATTAGGGTAATGCTACAAGCGAAATTTAAAAGCAGCAATGCAGTGCCAGGGCAGAATCAGGCTACAGCCAAGCTTGGCATGAGTCAGTGAACTACATATTTAGCAGCTTCACAGTCACCTCTATGTTGACAGACCGTGCATGCTGTAATGCTTCAGCGAGGATTTGTAGCTATATTACTGACCGTGGCCCAGCACTTTTTGCTTGACCCACTGATTCTGAATTACCATGACAGTAGCAAGGAGAAGCAGTATTTGAGGAGGCATGAACCAGCTCATCATCATCGAACAGGTAGGCAGTAATGTGACGTCAAACCTGTGCCACTCTGTGCTATGCTGATGACACAGATGCTTCTGCCTCAATTGGGCACAAACTGCTGCCTGCCATCTAAGTGTATGGGCACCACAGGCAACCTGGAACTTGGCCACTATCCTGAGTGTGTGACGTGAGGATCCAGCCATCTCCATCCTCACTGGTTACACTCAGCCCTGGAGCGAGACTGCCTGCAGCCTGATGTCCTCACAGCGAAGGGTATGTGGTTGTGAGTGTGTGTGTGTGTGTGTGTGTGTGTGTGTGTAGGAAAATTCACTCAAGAATTGTTGACCTGTTTTTATCATTAGAAGGTACAACTTCAGTACTGCCAATAGACACAAATAGAAGTACATAAACTATTCTAGCTTTGCAACCAAAATTCGTTCATAAGGGAGGAGAGAGGGATGTGTTGCGAAGAATTTAAAGGGATATTTTGGCAGCTACATAAAATAACCTGCCACTGCGGTGGCTGCAGTTGGGGGAGTGCCCAAATGCTATAGATTTCCTGATTAATCAGAGAAACTACAGCTCCCATATCCATACGCAAATGAGTTGTAACCCCATTGTTATCCATCTCATTCAAGAGTTCATTAGGTGCTTGGCTGGGTTCTGCTGAGACTGGAGTTAAAGTGAATGGCGACGCTTTGTCAGGTTCTGCTGCCACAGTATATTCCGGAACACCAGTGCATCAGCCCGCAGTGCTGTTTTCCTGACCAGGTACACTGCTCCTAAGTGCCCTTGCCTGCAACAGGCATAACATGTTGAAAAAGTATAGACAAAGGCGACACTTGTGACTTGTCCAGCAGTCTGGACTAGTCTTGAGTGTCAGTGGGAGCGAATCCTAAGCTGACGGGAACTCATCTTACTGTCTAAGGAATGTGATCAATTTTGAGGTGCCTGGCTAGGTTTCGTCTGATTTCTAAGTCCATTGAAACCTATTTGGAAGCAAGAATTGATACTTGCACAAGACTCACACACTGAGTGTCATCCGGGGACCTAACTTGCAGATATGCAGAAGAAACCTGAACTATTTGCAGTTTGAACTAGAGATGGGGGATCCGCTCTTGAACTAATTCATAGAGTTCAATCTTTCAAAGGAGTGAACAATCAGTGATTCAGAAAAAAAGAACGGTAGCTCCAAACGTTTCCCACGGCAGAGAGAGAGAGAGAGAGAGAGAGAGAGAGACGGAGCATATCAGCAGCGCCTCTGCTGGTCAGAGCACAGTGCACGCCACACAACACAGCCAGCGCCGGCCTCTGCCCTGCTTCTACCTTGGCTGCCTGCATTGTGCAGTGCCCCATTGGATTTTGTGTTTCACATATGCCGTGCCATCTCTGTGCGTCGTCTGCCGCGCAGTGTCTGGCGCAGCGTAACTTCGCATCGCACTCTGTCGGCGATCGTTTCAGTCGCACGTCCTGCCCTCTGGGCAGTTGATGCGAGCAACAGGACAGAGAGACACCTAGCGGATAACATAGGAACTACTTGCAACAACCTGCTCACAAGGAAACGGACGATTTGTCTCGGAGCGGGTGAGTTCACCGCTCCCCCCACCCTCGGAACTCGCCCGCTCAACGCTCACCCCACTGTCTCGACTCTAGCCAGAGCGTTGAGCAAAGCGACTCAGGTGTCACTGTGGTCTCTGCGGTCTCAGCTCACGCAGTAATACAGCTCGCGGCTCGACCTGCTCGACTCAGCACCTCTGCATCGGAGTTCGTCCCTACTGGATATTGTTCTTCGTAGTAATACCGCTATGTATATTACATTATTATGTTATGTATACATCAATTGTTTTTATTTTATTTTTATTTGTTTAAACTGATTAGATTAGGTTCCTGATGACTCCTCTTACTATAGGATTTTTATTATGGACACTCGAATTTACGCTTTAATTACGAGCGAACCGATAAACGTATCGCAAAATGTGATACACCAATATTTTCCTTGTTTTATTCTGCGTAAGGCTATATGCAGCATTTTCGTTTTACAGTCAAATTTATATTTTTTTTCTTATTCTGGTACGGATTTTGCGATTTTAGGCGTCTTCGGAAGGAAACGTTCATTTTAAAAATATATGGCTTGCGATGTATTTGTATGAGGTTAATGAAATTTTAATACATTATAGCCAAATATATTGTTAATGTATATCTCAAGTTACAACATTTTCCGATCACCCAAAAAACCACGATAGTGCAAAATAAATCAATAATCAAAAACTTTGTCATATTGTGGAAATTTCAATAAACAATACAAAATTCTTACTCATTATCTGTGTTACTTCAAAATAGGATCAAGTAAGATCAAAATACAGGTATATTACTGGAATAAACCAAGTTTAAAGGGCAATGTGCCTTCCATTTATTTTCTATTGTAAATGAGTGGTGAGTCATGAAAAAGAGCTAATTCATTTCAGGGAGTGAACAGTTCAGATCCAATCTCTGAAAAGAACAGTTTTGCCCATCTCTAGTTTGAACTGCTGCCGACACTTCATACAGTTTCGCAGTATTAGTGATTGTGCTTAATTTGTGTTATGACGAATGCAAAGCTTTAATATGAACCTTCTCGTCTGGAGCTAATCTGACAACTACATCTCTCAATAAAGAATCAACATACAAGATCTCCCAGTTCGTAAATTTAGACTTAGATTTGTGGGTGAAAGCTTGCAAATCCACTGTCCAGGGTGCATCAGGTTGATCAGTCCGCTTCCTGCGTTGGTTAAACTGCAACGGTGCTGCCACAATTTGAGTTTGATGGCAGAAATAGTCCCTCAGCAGATTGAACAGTTCAGTAAATTTCAATGTTTCAGGGACCATGCACGCGAGCAGCTTTTGAAAAGTTTCATGAAGACTGTTATTACTGTTAACTAACAGGGTACTCTGTACAATGGGATCTGGTATGTTCCGTATCTTGCAATACAGGATAAATATGTGCAGGTAGTTTTTCTACCTCTCTACAGTGTCGTGAACACAGCAAACAGCGGCGTTGGAGGATGAAGGTTGCCCCACAGTTGCTTAACTCGCTGGCTTCATGACCACACTTGATTCGATTCAGCATTCTGCTTGATCATCTCCCGCATCTACTCCTGCTGTGTCGTCGTCGTTGCAACCACATCTGTACCTGGTGCTGTTACTGCAATATTATTTGACGTTACCAAGGCTCCAGAAAACTGTTTGTACGTCATTGCGAGCTATATTGTATATGACAGTCAGCCTCATTGTCAGTTTTGTAACCCATTACCTCCTTTCCCTGGAAAATGGCAAGAGGCTGAAAAAGACTGAGTGAGTGGATGACGGTTAGCTGTACACAAAGCTGGAGGCACAGACCTTGAGAGAGTCAAATATTGAGACAAAATGACCATTAACAGCATATGAACAAAACCTGATTATCAATCCAAGAGAATAATGTAGAACAAGCGTGTTACTGTGTGTGAACTGTAACGTTGGCAACCGGAAAGCTTCAGTTACATAAGCACAAATGGCCGAGGAACACGCCCGTACCTTCCTGTTACCTATGATACCACGAGAGGGTCTTGCTGACTTACACATTCTTCTTACCGGCGACAGTGTGCCCTTGATACCTCACAACTTTGAACACCTAACGCTTGTGCATTCAAATCTATATTGATGTCTCAATCCAGCGATGATATTAAACTAACACTACCCAGTCTTAAAACAGGTTGATCCCCCTCTGAACACTACTAGGGCCTAACATGGGTGGTCTCACCTCTGAACCTACCCCCAACCCTGGAGGTACCAACAATGTGTATACACACACAGGCACAAAACAGCGTAATTGAGCTAGGAGTTTACAATTGGATTGAATATACAACCAAATGTAGAAGGCATGACCAGGAACAACTTCATAGTCACGTGACTGGAAACGTCGCCATCTTGGATCTTTTTGGTACATAAAAAGCTTTGAAAGCACGTCTCTGTAGGAGACGTGTGAGGTATGGAAGATAAACCCATAAAACTAGGTCTCCAATGAGTCAAATTTTACACCTCAAACTGTTTTTTAGACAATAATTGTAGTCTGTACAGAACAGAAATACGTCTGCATTCATCTCCTGAAATAATACCATTGTGCACTGCAATGCAAGATGTGCGAGACATTATCACCTAGTTTGGGTTATCTCACTTGAAATATAAAACATATGAGGGGAGTCTAGCACCCGTTAGTGGCTGGTCGTTAGCTATTCCGCAACGACTGTAAAAACTAAATGGAACTAATTCTTTTAAACCGGTAAAGGAAATCGGATTCTGTATTTCCGTTGTGGTGGAGAACGAAAAAGCTGGGAAGAAACAAATAATCCATGGGTTGAACAGACTGATGCTTTTCCAATGGACGTCATTCTTACTAAGGGAAAAGATTTTGTATGTAGTTTTTGTGAGAATAGAGACACAAGAATTACTGGAAAGGATGCAAATAATATTAAACAATCTTCAGAAAGCTGGCAAAGTTGTTATCCCATAAGCAGCATCAAAACGGTATGTTGCTGTCGAGGCTTTTGAAATGCTCGTTTGTACGAAATTTACTTCCAGGAAGAGATGCGAGTGCTATTCCTCTCATACAGACACATTGCTGCTTGTATTAAATATGCACATCCCCTTTGCTCGTGTACTGTGTGTCAGAGAGCTATTTCAGCAACAGTAAGAGCACCTGTGATGTAATAAATTTAGTATTGGCGAATAATTTCCCCATATAAAATGGTTGACTGCATGATTTACATTTGTAGCGAGTAATACTTGTGTAGATGTATGAAGTGGGGATTTTTTGTATTCTCTCTAAGACAAGAAAAAATCGATAGACCATGAAGGAATTAACCGAATGGGACAGGAATAGGTAGATGTCATATACATGTACAGACAAATAAATGATTACAATTTCAGAAAAACCCAATGATTTATTCAAGAGAAAGAGTTTCTAAAGTTGTTGGATGTCCTCCTAAGGGATATCGTGCCAAATTTTGTCCAAATGGTGCGTTAAATCGTTAAAATTGCGAGCTGGATGGAGGGCCCTGCCCATAATTCGCCAAACATTCTCAATTGGGGACAGTTTCGGCGACCTCATTGGCTAAGGTAAGGTTTGGTAAGCATGAAGACAAGCAGCAGAAACTCTCGACATATGCGGCCATGTATTATCTTGTTGAAATGTAATCACAGGATAAGGGCAACAAAATGGGGCGTAAAATATCGACGATGTACCACTGTACTATAACGGTGCTGCGGCTGACAACCAAAGGGGTCCTGCTATGAAACGAAATGGCACCGCGTACTATCACTCCCTATGTTGGGCTGTATGGCGGCCGATACCACTTCCGGGGCATCTCCAGACACATCTTTGCTGGTCATCGGGACCCAGTTCGAAGCAGGACTCATCACTGAAGACAGTGTAACGTTGTTGCTTTAATTTGCTATGAAAGCGGCGCTGCTATTCAAGACCATAAAAGTGGGTTAAAAGCTGTGAGCTGTCTGGGGAAGTTAACCTTGCATTACTGCCCAACTGTTTCACCAGGTATCCTGTCTGGCTTGCAAAATTCCCAACCAGACTAACATTAATTATAATCTTTTAATAGTCATACAATAACTGGTGATATATATATATATATATATATATATATATATATATATATATATATATAATATAACTGGTTTATTTATTTTTATTTAAATTCTCTTTTATATATATATATACACTCCTGGAAATTGAAATAAGAACACCGTGAATTAATTGTCCCAGGAAGGGGAAACTTTATTGACACATTCCTGGGGTCAGATACATCACATGATCACACTGACAGAACCACAGGCACATAGACACAGGCAACAGAGCATGCACAATGTCGGCACTAGTACAGTGTATATCCACCTTTCGCAGCAATGCAGGCTGCTATTCTCCCATGGAGACGATCGTAGAGATGCTGGATGTAGTCCTGTGGAACGGCTTGCCATGCCATTTCCACCTGGCACCTCAGTTGGACCAGCGTTCGTGCTGGACGTGCAGACCACGTGAGACGACACTTCATCCAGTCCCAAACATGCTCAACGGGGGACAGATCCGGAGATCTTGCTGGCCAGGGTAGTTGACTTACACCTTCTGGAGCACGTTGGGTGGCACGGGATACATGCGGTCCTGCATTGTCCTGTTGGAACAGCAAGTTCCCTTACCGGTCTAGGAATGGTAGAACGATGGGTTCGATGACGGTTTGGATGTACCGTGCACTATTCAGTGTTCCCTCGACGATCACCAGTGGTGTACGGTCAGTGTAGGAGATCGCTCCCCACACCATGATGCCGGGTGTTGGCCCTGTGTGCCTCGGTCGTATGCAGTCCTGATTGTGGCGCTCACCTGCACGGCGCCAAACACGCATACGACCATCATTGGCACCAAGGCAGAAGCGACTCTCATCGCTGAAGACGACACGTCTCCATTTGTCCCTCCATTCACGCCTGTCGCGACACCACTGGAGGCGGGCTGCACGATGTTGGGGCATGAGCGGAAGATGGCCTAACGGTGTGTGGGACCGTAGCCCAGCTTCATGGAGACGATTGCGAATGGTCCTCGCCGATACCCCAGGAGCAACAGTGTCCCTAATTTGCTGGGAAGTGGTGGTGCGGTCCCCTACGGCACTGCGTAGGATCCTACGGTCTTGGCGTGCATCCGTGCGTCGCTGCGGTCCGGTCCCAGGTCGACGGGCACGTGCACCTTCCGCCGACCACTGGCGACAACATCGATGTACTGTGGAGACCTCACGCCCCACGTGTTGAGCAATTCGGCGGTACGACCACCCGGCCTCCCGCATGCCCACTATACGCCCTCGCTCAAAGTCCGTCAACTGCACATACGGTTCACGTCCACGCTGTCGCGGCATGCTACCAGTGTTAAAGACTGTGATGGAGCTCCGTATGCCACGGCAAACTGGCTGAAACTGACGGCGGCGGTGCACAAATGCTGCGCAGCTAGCGCCATTCGACGGCCAACACCGCGGTTCCTGGTGTGTCCGCTGTGCCGTGCGTATGATATATATATATATATATATATATATATATATATAAAGAGAATTTAAATAAAAAGAAATAAATCAGTTTATATTTGGAAATTTATTTTAACATTGATCATTGAAATTTCAGCATATTAAACGTGAGTCATACCTAAGCTGGTGCCTTATTTAGGACTGTGAAAATGTGAGTTTGTAATCTTACGGAACACATCAAATATGGAGCCAAGATTGGGAGACTGCATACAACACTGCATTCATAAAATAACACTCGAAGAATGTTGAAACATACACAAGAAGAAATTAACCACAACCAACCGATTCAATTTTCACCCAAAGAAGTTACGTTCATAGCACAATCCTGTCCGTCATGTAATTACCACACACTGGTATACTAAATTCATACTAACTCTCTGTGAAACCTTCCCGAAAAGAATAGCCGAGGGCTACTTTGTTGATTACACCACATGCTTCACGAGGTCAACTTGGTTTACACAAAGAGTGTAACTCCACAATAATTTTGATAATTAAAATAAATTAGATCGAAAAGCAATTTACAAAAGAAAAACCTCGAACTGGTTACTATCGTCTTACTATTAACCTGATGGGTCAAACAATTGTATAAGCACATGGTACTGGTCTCACAAAGTACACCCTACGTGGGTTGAACATAAAGAAAAGTTGCTATACTGAAAAATATTGTCAAGACGAGACGTTATAATCTCACGCACATTCGCATTGAAGATTGATGATGCTAGTTAGAGTTACTGATCAACACATGGTTCCACTTTACTCACAAAGTAGTGACAAAGCAACTACCGGAATATATTCTGAACTTCACACTCGAATTACACTGCATTGCAATTTAAGATAACATTAGATATTTGAGAGCTAAACCTGAAATAAAGGTGATCAAATTTTCAGTTAGGCTGAACTTAAGAAATCCATTGTCCTACGGACTTAGCAGACACGCGCTTAGCCAGAGATCTTACCACTTCAGACGCTCGCCACGGACAGACTGACCTGGTCCCTTTCTGAGGGTGGCTCCCAAGTACAAACGGAAGTGGCGAGAGGGGCAGCTTCCAATACCAACATGACAAGGGACGGACAGGACCATACTAAGGATGGAAACCTCTTTGCTTTTAGAAAGTGTAGCTACCTGTTCCGACGTTGGTCCTACTGTTCTCTAGCAGACAGGCTTGTCTGCTACCCTCAAGCATGCAACTAGAAATACATTTGCTCATTCATCCTCTCACACAGAAGGGAAGGGGGATGACAGTGTCTTATCATGTACAGTATATAAAAGAAAGCGGATGTAGGTTCCGTATGAGACTGTGTGACATGAAATACATATAAACTGTGTTTTAAAGTGTAGTAGTGTGACAGATCGTTCTTGTTTATGTGTAAAAGTAACACGTTCCACTACTCTGTCTCCTCCCAGAGAGTCAGAAACGCCACAGTAAATTTAGAAGAGGAATTTATGCCGTAAATGACAACAGATTTAAGAAATTAACATGAAAGGAATCCATCAGAGACCTTTCAACAGTTCTGTTCTAGTCAATGAGATTCCAGGGTGATAACGTGTCTTGAGACTTTTGGAGCATTATGGGAGTGGCCCTACAAGCAGCTGGGGATTTTGACGGTCTAATGCGCCAGTTGGACAAAATTTTGCGCGATATACATCAGGAGGACATCCAACAACTCCGTCAATCAATGCCAAGCCGAATAACTGCTTGCATAGGGCCAGAGATGGACCAATGAGTCACTGATTTGTTCAGTTAGTGGAGCCATTTTTCTTGAATCAATCATCCAATTTTTCTGAAATTGTAATCATTTGTTTGTCTGTATATGTACATCACATCTGCCGATCTCTGACCCATTTGGATGATTCCTTCATGATGCGAAGGAGTTATGCAAATTGTGCACAAATTGACGTTTATACAAGTAACGATGGAAAATGCACAAATGCCAGTATTCGATTATGTTGGCAAGAATGGGTGAACCACGACCGAGCACAGCATCAGGAAAAAACTGGTCTACCTAGGAAGATAACAGAATACGAGGACTGAGCAGCCGTCAGAGAGGCACTCAGAGTGCTGAATTCATCATTATCATCGACACGACGTGCAGATGGTACTTCAGTGACCATGAGGACCACTAACAGGCGAGTCAAAGAAAAGGGTCTGAGTTCAAGGCGTCCCTTGCACCAACTACAATTGCCCTATGTACACCAACAAGATTATTCGCGGTAGTGCTGGGCACGTTCAGCATGGGATCTCATTGAGTAGAGTAGAACTGTCTTCAGCAATGAGTCCCGCTTCGAAATGAGCCCCAATGACCAGTGAAGACGTGTCTGTTGACGACCAATACAGTGATGGAATACCAATCCGACTGTCACTTGCCATGTGGCCCGACGACCGGGCGTGTTGGTCTGTGGTGCCGTTTCATTTCATAGCGAGAATTGTGGCTGGCCTGAAAAACTTAAATACATACCCGTTCACGAGACACAACAAATCGCTACTGAACGAACAAACATTCGACCTGACGTGCACGCGAGGGGAGGGGGTCCCAACGCCAACCAACCATCAATGCATCAGTGGCGTAGCGTGGTTGAAAAGGTTGGGGAGACTCTGCAGTGATTATAGGGAGACAAAATGGTGCAATAAACAATAATTTAAACAAATGAAACAAAATGCATCAAATAAAACAACAACAAATACTACTGCTACCACTACCACCGCCACTAATAATAATAATAATAATAATAATAATAATAATAACTTGTTCAAGAAACGATGACAAATTTGTAGAGCTCCAGCAGCAAGAGAAGAAGCACTTATATTTTCTTGTGCACAAGTGCAATGCGCCGGTCTTTTCCTTCCACGAATAAGTCTGTAACTCGGTCTACAAAGATCTGATCACTGGATAGCTCTCCAAATAGTGTCTTTTCTATTGATAACGTGCTCAAACACGACAGCCGGATGTTGGACATTGAATTCCTTAAATAATTCTTCACTCGTTTAAGAGTACTCATGCTTCGTTCACTGCTTGCTGTAGTTGCGGGTAGGGTCAAAACCAAACGCAGGAACTTCGTTGTTACTTCATAAACAGAGTCTAAATCATTGTTGACAATGTACTTTAAGACGATTCTTGGAGATAGTGTTTTTTCTCATCAGCGTATATGTTCCACAGTTCATTTTCAAGTTGTTCTTGTTTGAAAAAATGGTATTGTTCTAATAATTGAAGTTGTTTCAACTTTGGGAATTCTTTTTGATAGCTCGGGAAACACTTTTCGTTCAAAAGTTCAACAGACTGAAATTGGGGAAAGTCTTGAAACCTTCTTTCCATCTGAACAATTTGCAAATCCAGTATCTCGTAAGTTAGTGTCCTGAGAGATGTCTTTTGACTGTCACAGAATGATAAGTTGCCATTCAAACACAAGCTGCATTTAATGCATTCATCAACGAATTTATCTGTTCTTAATTGTCGTAAGTTTCTCAAAACAACTCTTATTTCGTCTTGGCAAGCAGTTATGCTGACAGATTTTGACTGAAGAACATTAAAGAGATGGTCAACATAAACAAAGCACTCTCGGTAGAAGCAAAGCAAGTAGACAAACGTAGGATCTTCCATCCGTCATTTCATTCCCACAGCACAGCTCAAAGATTCTGGGTCCCACTGAGGGTCTGTATCATCAAATATATAATTATAAACACTATATAGCCCTGAGAAATGACTAGATGTTGTTGAAACTGCCCTGGAACGAAAGTTCCAGCGTGTATTGCTCGCAATTGGCAGTTTAAATCCTTTCTCAGTTAGCAATACAGTTCGGATGATTAGCTGAAAACCGAATGGAATGCAGTAAGATCACTTACAAACATGCGTACTTGTATGATTTTGGAGGAATGTAACAGTAGCAAATTCAGTTGGTGTGCGTAACAATGAATAAACAGCGCATAGTGACAGAACTGCTTCACCAATTGTTGTAGTCCTCTTTCTCTGCCCGCCGTTACTGAAGCGCCATCTTTGACTAACCACTTTTCCTTCCACATTCCATTCTTTCAATACTGCATGAATAATGTTTGACAAACCTTCAGCAGTTTTACCTCCAGAAACATCGTAATATCCAACGAATCTTTCCTCAATTTTGTCTGCAATACAGTTCCTGAATATTATACTCATTTGCCCCTTGCATGACACGTCTAATGTTTCATCAGCCTGAATCGAAATGAAATTGCAGTTCTGAATTTGAGATTTTATTTTCTTATTAACTGACTGAGTTATCATTTCTATTACATCATTCTGTATATCTGGAGAAGTTCCTTTAAAGTTTAACTGCTCTCCTTGAGCTAGTAAATCCAACAATTCCAGATAGTTACCTTTGTTGCTGGAGGATTCGTCTTCTCGATGGCCGAGAAAGGCTAATTCTTCTTTACAAAGAAATACAATTGCCTGAATAAGACGAGCCAATACTTTCCTGCTGGATGCAACTTGTTTGTTGTATTTTTTATTGCTGTCAGACCAGCGGCTCCAGAAAGGGTGTGCTCAATTCTACTTTGCCCAATAACTGCAATGATTCTTTGTTCAGCAGGTGACCGTTTTGATATCTGATGAATTTGTGCTTTCCTGTCAAAGTTCTTTATTGTACAAATGCCCTCATTGCATCATACCTTTTCACCACCAAACAGAAGACATATATAACAATATAATATGTTATTGACTGCATTCGCAGTCAGCCAAGCATACTTTTCGTACCAGGCTGTCTGAAAAGTGCGTTTTTGTTTGGCTTCACTTAAAACTACACCGAGTATAGGAGTAGGTCGTTTGTTCTTCAATTCTCACTTTTTTTCGTCCGTTAATATAGAAAAAGGCGTTTTTAATAAAAATTCTATAAGGTGTTCAGTTGCTGGCTCACTCATGTTGGCGACACAACGAAAATATGCACTAAAATCACACAAGAATGACTATGAACACAAACCGCGCGACTGTTCCCTTCCGTGTTAAAAGCCAGCATAGAAGCGGCAGAGACTAGTCTCGATTCCTGCCAGCAAGCTAGAGTTGTGGCGATTCGTGAATGAGTCGTTCATTTGAACGACTCTAAATAAAGAATCGTAAGAATCGAATCGTGAAAAGGACGAATCGTCGTTCAAAAGAATCGTAAGGACGATTGCGTGTTTCCGAGTCGTGACGATTCCAAGTTCCAAAGATTCATCGATTCTTAGTACGCTATGCTTTGAAGGCAACTTCCGAATCATGCCGAGTCGTACCGAATGATTACGACCGCCAGATGGCAGTCAAGTGGAGGATGCGTGTGAACAAAGGAAGCAATTTTGCACCACCTTTCGCACAAATCGACTCCTCTTTCCTCGCATACTGAAATAAAACAATAGATGCAATCAAATCAAACGTGACCTTCCATCAATCAAGGCATTACACGTATAAATCGAGAATCACACTTGTAACGTTAAATGCATGTTTACTCATAAATTATTTCTGGCATATCTTATCATGACACAGGTCGATTCTAACACCATTGAAAATTTCAGACATGTCCTGCCATCTGTGAGTAAGATGTAGAACTTTTTGCATTCCCTTAAGAATCGTGCCATCGCAGACTAGAATGAATCGTGAAAGAATCGTGAACGAATCGTAGGAATCGATTCGCAATGTGAGATTGAATCGTAGGAATCGAATCGGGAAAAAGAATCGTGATGCCCAACTCTACAGCAAGCGCAGCGCACCGGCCTACGTGGAAGAGGGGAAGTGGAGGGGGCGCAGGCGCACACAGCCAGGTAAGGCAAGGGAGGCAGAGACTGAGAGCAGGCGAGTCTCAAGCAGGCAGATACATCAAACTCAGGGTGCGGCGACGCGGGCTACAAAGCTGGTGTCTTCGCACATTTAGTGGTCTCAGTAGAAAGTTGTTTATATTTTTGTTATGAATTACTATTGCATCTTTTTTAAGCACGAATACAGGGGAGACTAACTCTCAAAGTCTCCCCCTCACGCTACGCCACTGCAGTGCATTGATGTTTTCGCCAGCAGACCGAACCTCAACCAAGGCCAACCGCTTCGTTGGCTCCAATTTGTCGCTCTGGACACCAGAGGCGTGCATTCCGGGTATGTTAGGTAAGCGCTGCTTACCCATACGAATTTTCAGTAGTGAAAATAACTCAGATTTTTCTGTTATCAGTCCTTTGTGTTCTGGAAGCATAAATGTTTCTTCCGCAACTTGTGTTTCTGCAATGGTAAAGCTGCAACCCTTACCACTAACATGAGCTAAGAGCTGCTTTTGTGCGATACGCGTGGTGGAGCGGATGTGTGTGCGCATGCGCACAGGCGAGATTTTGAGCGACTTGGGGGAAACTGTGAGGCTTCCGCTGCCCTGTTAGGCTAAATTTACATTGCCAGCGATGCGATGCCGAGCCGAGCGGAGCGATGACGCGCTGAAATCGCGTGACAATGGGCAGGCTTGGTTTAACAGTGACAACAGAGCAGTGCCCGTTTAGACTGGAGGCTGGGCCGAGAGATGTGATGCGGTGCGATGCGATGACTCCGCTGTAGTCGCAACTAGAGATGGGCAAACTGACACACGTAAATGTTTCGAAACAAATGAAACAGTACAATGTAATGTTTCGATACGGTGTTTCGAAACAGTGAAACAGTTTGTTTTATAATCTAATAAACCTACACATTTTATCATCTTGAATGTCTACTGTATAAGTATGTCCATATAAACACAAATGAGGTGCGAGAGCGCTAATCATATCGTAGAAAGTATGAAACTATCACTTAGGCGTCTTGGCAGTTTCGTATTTCCTGCAGCAAATTCGTTGGTTTTGTGTCATGTGACTTTCATACTTTTCAATTGGCTGAGGAAAGCCTTAGCTGAAGACAGAAGAACCACCATGAACGGAACTGGAGGTGGGAGCAAACTGCAGAAACAACAGATATGCTACTGGGATTCCCACATTCCATTAGTATGGCTAATATACTCATCCTGCTAATTTCCATGCACACAAAGGGAATCATTGTGGATAATAGACACAGTGACTATAGACTCACAAATAACGCCAAATAATTCGAAAAAATAACAAAATATAACAGAAAAAATTGTGTTTCTAGGTGTTTCGAACCGTTACTATGAATTTACGATGCTTCCCATTCACCATTACACTATCAGTGATATGTCAAACAGATTGCTTGCAATTATACCTACATCAAATTTATATACATGTCTAATAACTGTCACTCTACGCCTTTTTTTATTTAAAATGTTGTAGTCTTACTTGCGTTTCTTAATATGATTACTGTACATGAACAGAGAAGCGTATGTTATAAAAAAAGTGTAATTTAACTGAATGATTTTCACATATTTATTATTTTGAATGCGAATAGTATGCGTTGTTTTATTGTTTGATTAGTGTTTATAAAGCAGATGTTACGCCACTTCGGAATAGGACAGTCAGCTGGAAACGAAGCTTTATTTTCGGATATCTTGAGCTTCATGCTATTGCTTGTCAAAAGATTTCGACACTCTTGAAAGTGTTTCATGAAGTGGTATGTTGTGTTTCAGTACCTGTGCCGAGCCCGAATCTCGTCCGACACAGAGCGGAATGAAACATCACTGTTTCGATACAATTAGTCCGTTCCAGGCGCAGGTGGACAAACAGTCTTATTTTGAAACAACGATACAGTTTCTGTGTCTGGCTCGAGATCCGAGACAAGGGCGGAATGAAACACCACTGTTTCGAAACAGTGAACCATAGCCGTTCCGAAACACTGAAACAGTTCCAGGTATCGATACACTGTATCGAAACATAGAAACAGTGGCCAAGTCTAGTCGCAACCGAGTTTGTGTTTCGCGCGAGTGTTTGGAGCGATTGCTTGTTTGCGCTTGCGTCTGGAGTAATTGCTTGCTTGCGATGGACGTCGAAAGACTAATTAACAATGCGCGTGAACGCCCCGTGTTGTGGGACCAGAAAAATAAATATCACCACAATAGGGATTTTGTTTGTCAAGCATGGAATGAAATAGCTGAAGTTGTGGAACAGACAGTAGGTATAAAAAAGTAAAATAAATAGTTACAAGACTCCAAGAAACAAGTAACACAACAGCTTCGTTTATTTTCTAATTTTAATTTGTATAGATACCATTATAGTATTTTGATAATGAAATGACGTTCACAACAGTTACAGTATTTGATAATTTCGACGTGAAATATATTTGCATTAATGACTGTTGACATACACTCCTGGAAATTGAAATAAGAACACCGTGAATTCATTGTCCCAGGAAGGGGAAACTTTATTGACACATTCCTGGGGTCAGATACATCACATGATCACACTGACAGAACCACAGGCACATAGACACAGGCAACAGAGCATGCACAATGTCGGCACTAGTACAGTGTATATCCACCTTTCGCAGCAATGCAGGCTGCTATTCTCCCATGGAGACGATCGTAGAGATGCTGGATGTAGTCCTGTGGAACGGCTTGCCATGCCATTTCCACCTGGCGCCTCAGTTGGACCAGCGTTCGTGCTGCACGTGCAGACCGCGTGAGACGACGCTTCATCCAGTCCCAAACATGCTCAATGGGGGACAGATCCGGAGATCTTGCTGGCCAGGGTAGTTGACTTACACCTTCTAGAGCACGTTGGGTGGCACGGGATACATGCGGACGTGCATTGTCCTGTTGGAACAGCAAGTTCCCTTGCCGGTCTAGGAATGGTAGAACGATGGGTTCGATGACGGTTTGGATGTACCGTGCACTATTCAGTGTCCCCTCGACGATCACCAGTGGTGTACGGCCAGTGTAGGAGATCGCTCCCCACACCATGATGCCGGGTGTTGGCCCTGTGTGCCTCGGTCGTATGCAGTCCTGATTGTGGCGCTCACCTGCACGGCGCCAAACACGCATACGACCATCATTGGCACCAAGGCAGAAGCGACTCTCATCGCTGAAGACGACACGTCTCCATTCGTCCCTCCATTCACGCCTGTCGCGACACCACTGGAGGCGGGCTGCACGATGTTGGGGCGTGAGCGGAAGACGGCCTAACGGTGTGCGGGACCGTAGCCCAGCTTCATGGAGACGGTTGCGAATGGTCCTCGCCGATACCCCAGGAGCAACAGTGTCCCTAATTTGCTGGGAAGTGGCGGTGGGGTCCCCTACGGCACTGCGTAGGATCCTACGGTCTTGGCGTGCATCCGTGCGTCGCTGCGGTCCGGTCCCAGGTCGACGGGCACGTGCACATTCCGCCGACCACTGGCAACAACATCGATGTACTGTGGAGACCTCACGCCCCACGTGTTGAGCAATTCGGCGGTACGTCCACCCGGCCTCCCGCATGCCCACTATACGCCCTCGCTCAAAGTCCGTCAACTGCACATACGGTTCACGTCCACGCTGTCGCGGCATGCTACCAGTGTTAAAGACTGCGATGGAGCTCCGTATGCCACGGCAAACTGGCTGACACTGACGGCGGCGGTGCACAAATGCTGCGCAGCTAGCGCCATTCGACGGCCAACACCGCGGTTCCTGGTGTGTCCGCTGTGCCGTGCGTGTGATCATTGCTTGTACAGCCCTCTCGCAGTGTCCGGAGCAAGTATGGTGGGTCTGACACACCGGTGTCAATGTGTTCTTTTTTCCATTTCCAGGAGTGTAGTTTTTGAAGGCCTCTCTGACACTCCTCACTCTTCTTGAAGCACTACTGTTTGCTCTGTCATTTTGGAAGCATGCTGCTAAAGCACTGTGTTCTGTTATGTCCTGGCCAATAGACAATTGAAGGGAAATGTCAGGGCCATCTTTATCGATTATTATATTGTGCAAGACGCAGATGCACTGAATAATAATGTCTGCATGTTCTACAGAAGTTTCAATTTCCTTTCTGAGAAGACGCCACTTGCTGGTCATAATTCCGAAAGTGAGTTCCACCACCGTTCGCACCGTTCTAGCCCTCGATAGCCTCCTGTTAAATAACCTCTCTTCCTCAGTCAGTGACAGTCTAGGGAAATGGCGCGTTAAGTTTTCCAGTAGTGGAAAGGCTTCATCTCCAACCAACACTAAAGGGACTTTTACTGAAGTACGTGGTAGTTCTTTCGGTGGAGGCCAGTTTTCAGTTTCGTTCAAAATATTATTGTACAAGTTACTTGCTCTAAATGTGCCACCATCTGATTGCTTGCCATAGCCTCCAATGTCAACTGCTATTAATCTGCAGTTAGCATCGGCTACAGCTAGTAAAGCAAGCGAAAAATATTTTTTTTTTGTAATTGTAATACATTGTCCCAGAATGAGGGGGACATTTAACCCGAACATGCTTACCATCAATGGCCCCCACACAATTCGGAAAATTACAGTTGGCATACATGTGTTTTGCAGCGGTTTGAAGCAGTCGTGAGGCCTAATTTCCTGAGCAATCTGCAGCTTATATGGGCGAACACGGAGATCTTCATGCAATATTCACCTGAATAAGTGATTGGACATATGCACAGTTTGCACATAACGACGAGTAGATCTTTTCCAGCTACACAATAGACAGCACCAACATTTTCCGTGGCTACTGGTGTCCGCACAGTTCTTTCACTTCTTGCAGGTTTGCCATTGCAAACAGAACCTGTTGTTCGGAATGCACGTACCCATCTCACAATGGTTCGTCCATCTGGAACTTCCCATAACGTCCCAAGTTGAAATGTTGCCAAAATAGACGCTGGATAGCAAGAACAGAGTCATTATTCCTGAAATAACTTTTAACAGCAAAGGCACGGTGTTGTGCACTCCACCGCTCCATATTACTGTCACACTCAAAATGGCAGCTCATTAGTACACGAATGCAGCACGAGATGGCGCGCAGTTCTGCAGTATGTCATTGTACTACGCAAGTCAAATTACGCTATGAATGCTGCCACACCCTGTATCTTACAATGCTGCTGTATAGCAGGAACTTCATCTTCAGCATCAGCATGTTGTGCCTGAGTGTCACTCCATACCAAATCAGCTTGGTTTCTAAGGTTCATTATTTTCCTTTTTGTATCTTGAATCTCTTGTGAGCAATACAGAATATCTAGGTGTTTAGACTGAAGAATGTTGAAGAGTACATCTGTGAAACAAGAATTTCTGCTGAAAGTCAGTAGCAAAAGAAGTTGTTTGAGGGCAAGTAAGAAATCTCATAAATCCTTAAGCTGCAATTACTGTTTCATTGTCCCAATTTGAGCTTTCATTCAATATGTGTTCAAAGAACTCAACAAATGTGGTTCGCTGGTTTTCCACATTGTGAACCAAACAGGATGAAAAATTCCATCGCATTGGGGCATGTCTTGGCATTCTTTGCACTGTAAATTCATTTAGAGCATGCATTCTTTTTGAGGATTTGTGAAAAAACGACCCCAAACCTATTAGGCCGGCCGGGGTGGCCGAGCAGTTCTAGGCGCTACAGTCTGGAACCGCGCGACCGTTATGGTCGCAGGTTCAAATCCTGCCTCGGGCATGGATGTGTGTGATGTCCTTGGATTAGTTAGGTTTAAGTAGTTCTAAGTTCTAGGCGATTGTTGACCTGAGCAGTTAAGTCCCATAGTGTTCAGAGTCATTTGAACCATTTTTGAGCCTATTAGCGTCTGAAAAATAGTCTACATTCTTTTATGCAAGAAACTGACTGCGACAGAACTAGATTTAAGCTGTGTCTAAAACAATGAACAAATATGGTCTTTGGATATATTTCTTGACCTTTAGCTATTGTTGTTGTTGTTGTCTTCAGTCCTGAGACTGGTTTGATGCAGCTCTCCATGCTACTCTATCCTGTG
Source organism: Schistocerca cancellata (assembly GCF_023864275.1). Classification (NCBI taxonomy): domain Eukaryota; kingdom Metazoa; phylum Arthropoda; class Insecta; order Orthoptera; family Acrididae; genus Schistocerca; species Schistocerca cancellata. The sequence goes on along the minus strand of NC_064628.1, from coordinate 742,505,688 downwards.
CAAGCTTCTTCATTTCCCAGTACCTACTGCAACCTACATCCTTCTGAATCTGCTTAGTGTATTCATCTCTTGGTCTCCCCCTACGATTTTTACCCTCCACGCTGCCCTCCAATACTAAATTGGTGATCCCTTGATGCCTCAGAACATGTCCTACCAACCGATCCCTTCTTCTGGTCAAGTTGTGCCACAAACGTCTCTTCTCCCCAATCCTATTCAATACTTCCTCATTAGTTATGTGATCTACCCATCTAATCTTCAGCATTCTTCTGTAGCACCATATTTCAAAAGCTTCTATTCTCTTCTTGTCCAAACTATTTACCGTCCATGTTTCACTTCCATACATGGCTACACTCCATACAAATACTTTCAGAAATGACTTCCTGACACTTAAATCTATACTCGATGTTAACAAATTTCTCTTCTTCAGAAACGCTTTCCTTGCCATTGCCAGTCTACATTTTATATCAAATGGTTCAAATGGCTCTGAGCACTATGGGACTTAACAGCTATGGTCATCAGTCCCCTAGAACTTAGAACTACTTAAACCTAACTAACCTAAGGACAGCACACAACACCCAGCCATCACGAGGCAGAGAAAATCCCTGACCCCGCCGGGAATCGAACCCGGGAACCCGGGCCATTTTATATCCTCTCTACTTCGACCATCATCAGTTATTTTGCTCCCCAAATAGCAAAACTCCTTTACTACTTTAAGTGTCTCATTTCCTAATCTAATACCCTCAGCATCACCCGACTTAATTCGACTACATTCCATTATCCTCGTTTTGCTTTTGTTGATGTTCATCTTATATCCTCCCTTCAAGACACCATCCATTCCGTTCAACTGCTCTTCCAAGTCCTTTGCTGTCTCTGACAGAATTACAATGTCATCGGCGAACCTCAAAGTTTTTACTTCTTCTCCATGGATTTTAATACCTACTCCAAATTTTTCTTTTGTTTCCTTTACTGCTTGCTCAATATACAGATTGAATAACATTGGGGAGAGGCTACAACCCTGTCTCACTCCCTTCCCAACCGCTGCTTCCCTCTCATGCCCCTCGACTCTTATAACTGTCATCTGGTTTCTGTACAAATTGTAAATAGCCTTTCGCTCCCTGTATTTTACCCCTGCCACCTTTAGAATTTGAAAGAGAGTATTGCAGTCAACATTGTGAAAAGCTTTCTCTAAGTCTACAAATGCTAGAAACGTAGGTTTGCCTTTCCTTAATCTTTCTTCTAAGATAAGTCGTAAGGTCAGTATTGCCTCACGTGTTCCAGTATTTCTACGGAATCCAAACTGATCTTCCCCGAGGTCGGCTTCTACTAGTTTTTCCATTCGTCTGTAAAGAATTCGTGTTAGTATTTTGCAGCTGTGGCTTATTAAACTGATTGTTCGGTAATTTTCACATCTGTCAACACCTGCTTTCTTTGGGATTGGAATGATTATATTCTTCTTGAAGTCTGAGGGTATTTCGCCTGTTTCATACATCTTGCTCACCAGATGGTAGAGTTTTGTTGGGCCTGGCTCTCCCAAGGCTGTCAGTAGTTCTACTGGAGTGTTGTCTACTCCGGGGGCCTTGTTTCGACTCAGGTCTTTCAGTGCTCTGTCAAACTCTTCACGCAGTATCGTATCTCCCATTTCATCTTCATCTACATCCTCTTCCATTTCCATAATATTGTCCTCAAGTACATCGCCCTTGTATAGACCCTCTATATACTCCTTCCACATTTCTGCTTTCCCTTCTTTGCTTAGAACTGGGTTTCCATCTGAGCTCTTGATGTTCATACAAGTGGTTCTCTTATCTCCAAAGGTCTCTTTAATTTTCCTGTAGGCAGTATCTATCTTACCCCTAGTGAGATAAGCCTCTACATCCTTACATTTGTCCTCTAGCCATCCCTGCTTAGCCATTCTGCACTTCCTGTCGATCTCATTTTTGAGACGTTTGTATTCCTTTTTTCCTGCTTCATTTACTGCATTTTTATATTTTCTCCTTTCATCAATTAAATTCAATATTTCTTCTGTTACCCAAGGATTTCTACTAGCCCTCGTCTTTTTACCTACTTGATCCTCTGCTGCCTTCACTACTTCATCCCTCAAAGCTACCCCTTCTTCTTCTACTGTATTTCTTTCCTCCATTCCTGTCAATTGTTCCCTTATGCTCTCCCTGAAACTCTGTACAACCTCTGGTTCTTTCAGTTTATAGAGGTCCCATCTCCTTAAATTCCCACCTTTTCGCAGTTTCTTCAGCTTTAATCTACAGGTCGTAACCAATAGATTGTGATCAGAGTCCACATCTGCCCCTGGAAATGTCTTACAATTTAAAACCTGGTTCCTAAATCTCTGTCTTACCATTATATAATCTATCTGATACCTTTAGCTCTTAGTCCACCCGAATGGCCGGCGATCATAGCTTCACTGTCAAATGCTTGAGCAACCAACTGAGAACTTAAATTCTTCAACAATCTTGACCACGTGATGAAGCAACCCACTGGCTGTTCTATCTGCACATCAGCAAATGAGATGAACCTTTCACGAACTTCTCCAGTTTCACAGTTCACGTACCTTAGTGTTGTTGGGAGTTGAGAAGAATTCATTATATCTGATGTTTCGTCTAATAACAAAACAACGAATGTTGACAGTGTAATTTGTTCTTTAATTTTTTTGAAGTACCCCACTGACAGCATGTATTATGTAATTTTGAATTCTATTTTAAGTTCGGCGAAATATTCCGGATGTCTGAAGATGATTACTTAATGTAGCATTATACTGAGATAGTAACTCAATGAGACCCAAGTAAATATCGTTGTTCAAAGAACCTTCTCCCTCATTATGTCGAGAAAACGGAAGCCCCTGAAACACAATGACACATACAATGTCAGTTAATCTCTTCAGCACTTCTCTATTTTTCCTAACAGATTCATTATGATGTGCAATATCAGTCCGTAACTGTGTATCGAGCTGAAGATCTATACGTGTAGGAGAAGGCAGGCGTACAGGGCACAGAATTTCACATATTGTGGCGCACATTTCATGCACACATTGTGCGACTGTAGTTAGACCCATCCGAAACGACTGTGACAATGCATGGAAAGACATCCCAACCGACAAATATCTGAAAAAGAATGAAATGAGCGTAATTGCAGGATGTGTAAGATCTTCGTAGGATTTGCAGTTAGTGTGCTAAGGACAAAAAGTGTATTAAGTATACAGTGTACTCAATTATTTACGCATATTTTCACGTGTATATTTTCTCGCATCCGTCGGCCGTCGTAATTTAATATATTATTATTATTATTTTTGATTGTTGCCAACTTACGTGGTGGGCCTTAATAAAAATGATATCTCACGCAATTTTGATTTACGATTAAATGCTTTTGTGAAGTTCTCCTTTTTAACAATATTAATCTTAAATTATTTGTTACGTTAATGAATGTTAGAGTCGCTGAATCTTAAAACATGAGCGTATAAGTTGAACAATGGAATAAACTTTTCATATTAATTTCCTCGGCTAGTCAGTTCACTTTAAAGCAAAAAATCTTTAGTTATTAATTACAATTGCGGCCCACACACGCGCGAGAGTATTTTTTCTTACCTCCGTTAACCATTACATCGTAGTCGGAGTCCTGGTTGTTGTTGTTTGTTTGGGGGGAAGAGACCAAACAGCGAGGTCATCGGTCTCGTCGGATTAGGGAAGGATGTCGGCCGCGCCCTTTCAAAGGTACCATCCCGGCATTTGCCTGGAGCGATTTAGGGAAATCACGGAAAACCTAAATCAGGATGGCCGGACGCGGGATTGAACCGTCGTCCTCCAGAATGCGAGTCCAGTGTCGGAATCCTGGCTCTGGCTCTCGGCTGTGGTACTGAAAATAAGAATCTTAAAGCTACGTATTTTTGCAACTTCGTGCGGCTGTGGAGAAAAATTAATATTACGTTAATAGCGGTCGAGTTTTTCGCTTCCGCTAATTTTTCATAAGTTAATATCGCCACGTAATGGCGTCGTTGGCTGCATCGGCCGCTGCGATTGTTGAACTGTAAATTACTCGAATGCAGGTTAATTCAAAGGAAGGAGGACATGAAATCGGGATCACCTCTTACAAATTAAAAGTGAACAATAGTATTAAATCAATATATTATCTTCTTAATTAGTACAAATTTGCTTACATTTGCCAGCACTCGCAAGATGTCCGTCTACACACACCCAAGAAAAGAGAAGAAATGAAGACGACTAAAAAATTAACAAAAGAGCGTATCTTGTCGTCTCTTTAGATAATTTCGTTATATTTCTTTGCCCTTGAAACTTACACAGAGAAATTATTATAATATGGAGAAAAATTTATGTTCGCCTGAGCGGCTAGTGTCCACTTATTATTCAAATTTTAAATGTCTCTTCTTTATAAATACTGTTTTTTAAGTCTTTTATTATTATTATTTCGCTGGGGACGCTATAATTTTCAGGCGAGGTACTGAAGAATAAATGGAAGAACCTGCGTGACACTTTCCGCTCTGAACTAAAAAAAAAAAATAAAAAAAAAAAAATAAATAAAACTTGTGCTGAACGTTCAGGAGACGAAGGTGGCATGCCGCCTTTCCAATCCAATTGGCCGTGATACAAGCTAAAGACCTTCCTGACTGACATAATGACGCCACGGAAGACGAAGACTAACAATGTTCATCACAGTGAAAGAACAGCATCGCAACACGACGACGTACCATTCTCACCAGCTCTTGCAGAGAGAGAGTGTGTTTCACCTGATGAAATCAACCAAGTCTCTTCAAGACTGTCTGTAAGTTCAGATGGTAGCGTTTCGATGCCTCCTCCCTCACCCACCCTACACACAAACCAAAACGAGAGATCCAAGAAATCGACAAACTCTGAGTTGCTAAATATAGAGAAGCAAAAGTTGAAGTAATTGAGCAGCAAATGTCGAAATCAGAAACGCAAGATAACAGCTCAGAAACGCAAGATGACAGCAATCATTTTCCAGTGAGTCTGCTGCCAGCAATGCGAAAACTATCACCAGCAGCTCAGTTGATAGCCAGGATAAAAATTCAGCAGGTTCTTTTGGAAGAATTGGAACAATCAACCACTTCCACCGCACATTCGTTGATGTCACCCTATGCACCTGAAAATCCAGTTGAAATCGTAATTGCTGGAAATCTGCAAAATGAAATAGTCATTTCTGAAATTCAACCTGATGACATTGTTATTTCAAGCCATCAAGATTCTGAAAACTTTGATACTTAAGTGAGTGAACTGTGATGTATTTTACTTCTCATTGTCAACTACATCAAAATTTATTAAAATAAAGTTTGAATCTATGACAATTTGTAAATTTTTCATAATAAAATGATTGCTGTAAACTTAATATTGTGTACTTACCTGATGGTGACCATAATTTTGTGTTCAGGGGTAATAGCCATTCTGAAATTTGTGTTTTGCTTCTGTAATCTACTTGAAACAGACGGCAATATATAATCAAATTTCTCTGTACTCATTCTGAAATAATTTCAAAATTTATCCTCATCTTTTCTCAAGTCACTGTACAAACGATGAAATTCTCCTAAAGCCCTCCTCTCCCGGTTGATTTCATGCACCCATTCACGACTGCGCTGAATTCTCAGAGCACTGTTTTCTAATAAAAAGGAATTTAATGGGTCAAGGAGAAACGAAATCGTGCCAAGACTGCTCAATAACTGCTGGTCAGATCGCGCGCGCTCTATCGTGTGCAATGTGAACGCTCCATCGCATTGCATCGCTTTGGCCATTAAGCCTCGCATCGCGTCGCATCGCATCACAGGCAGTGTAAACGTTAGTGCTCACGTGTGGCGTGCGCATGCGCCGCAGGCAAGCTCTGAACCCTTCCGCTGCCCACTTCGCGCATCATGACGAATTTTTTTTCAAGTGAAAGTCAGGTTATTGTTTGTAGACATTCCAAGTTCAGAAAACAATATTTTTTTCTTTGGAATGAAAGAGAAGTCTGAATTAAAATTGTTGCGTGAAGACGTTCGAAGTTCAGAACTCAGTAGTAGTGTAACGTAAGTATGGTATTCATTTATTTATTTTATGTTACATTGCGTTTGTTTGTGATTACAATAAACAATTACAGTCTTAATGTATGAGACTGAAACGCCAAATTAATATTTACGCAAAGCTTTTTAAATTTGTAATTTCCTTCCGTACACAAGATTTTCCAGTGTGGGGCGCGGTGCATTGGGTAGCGTGTTTGGCTCGTAAATTGGAAACATGGGTTCGAATTTTGGCATCAACAAAAATTTTATTTTTTGCTTCAGTCTCATACATGTATCACTGATATACAAGACTAAAAATGTCTCAGGAATGGTAAAAATTTCATTTACTAATTACGTTTTTCTTTATTCTCTGTAATTACAGCATGGTGGAGGCGGAGTGTATAATAGAACAATTGTTGCGAAGACCGTTTCGTCTAAGGGGTCTAAACGAAAAACACGAAATTGTGCAATCTGGTAGACCTTGCCCAGAACTGCCTAATCTGAAGGCAGCTCATAAAGACAAAAGCCAAGAATACGTTCGAAACTAGAGTCCTGCATGACCGAGTAGGCGAGCACAAAATAAGAGATGGGGCGAGCACACCCTAACTGGATAGGCTGCCCGCACTAGTTCTAGTTACCGACCATAGAAGCCGTGACCGAGTACGTAGCACGCAACTTCAAACACATTACACGTGGCATTATCCGTGTGAGACTGCAGCCAGTACAAGCTTCTCATTTGTGGTGTTTCTCTCTCTGTAATCATACTGCGCGAGGAAGCCAGTGCAGTAAGATGTAAAATTGAAACCAATGCTTACATATTGAAGAAACGGGAAGGTCTAAAAAGTCAGGTATGGAGTACATTTCTGTTGGTTGTAGACGAAAACAGTGCATCTACTGGGTACGTATCAAGCATAAACTGCTCAACATTATTGTGTTTCGAGTCGGGAACCACTCATCTAAAGAAACATAGTTGCAAGAAACCTCACAAAGATACAGCTCCTTGAGGGATACCGGCAATAATAAAATATAGTACTACAGCAAAGTGTCTTGCAATATGTGCTAAAGATAATCAGTCCTTTTAATGCTGTTTCCGGTGAATGTTTCAGAGAACTAGGCCAAGAATTAATACATCTAGGTGCGCATTATGGAAAAGTTAACGTGGCAGATGTCATGCCACATCCCTCTACTATAAGCAGACATGTCAAAGAACAAGCTGGTGCAATAAGAAACAGCATAATCCCTTCTGTTATTGCGGAAGTTATTAATAAAACATGTGCTACGACAGTTCATATGTAGACTGATTCGCGTAATCAGGTGCACTATTTGACGCTTACAACACATTACATTAACACAGACTGGTCTCTTCTGAACAATGTTTCATTTACAACAAAATTCCCGGACGTTAAGAGGACGGGAGTAAATATTATGAAAGAAATTGAAGATAGGACGGCTGATTGGGACATTTCGCTTAACATGTCGAACAGTTTTGTTTTTGTCTCCAACCAGGGTGCCAATGTACGTAAAACACCTCGTTTTTACGGGAATGTTTCGATGATTTCCACATCAGTTCTGTATTACTTGTTTCTTTTGTTTATTATCATAGATCCTTCAAGTACTTTGTCATCACGAGCCAGAAAGAGATATCGTTTCAAGGAATGGAGGAACAACAGATCAACCGTAGCAGATGAAGTAGACCTCTGCATTTTAATGCACCCCGGAGATTATGATGATGACATCTTAAAGTGGTGGAGCAGACATGAAACAGATCTGCCAGGCCTGGCTGCAGTTGCAAGACGTATTTTATATATCCTAGCAACAAGCGCACCTAGTGAAAGATGCTTTAGTAAAGCCGGCATGTTACTAAAATATGGCCACGCCAATTAAATCCGGAACGCGTTAGTGATTTACTGGTGACCAACAATAACTATAATTTTGTTTCTGTTACAAACAAATGAAAAGTATGACAAGTTACTCCTGTAAATGTTTAATGTTCTTTGTATGCTTTCTTTCAAAAATGGTTCAAATGGCTCTGAGCACTATGGGACTTAACATCTGAGGTCATCAGTCCCCTAGAACTTAGAACTACTTAAACCTAACTAACCTAAGGACATCACACACATCCATGCTCGAGGCAGGATTCGAACCTGCGACCGTAGCGGTCGCGCGGTTCCAGACCCAAGCGCCTTTAACCGAGTGGCCACACTGGCCGGCATGCTTTCTTTATGATGATGGTTGTCTTCTAGATTACGGGAACAGTACTTATTTAATGTTTCCATTAATGAAAGGAAAAATATATCTTCTGTTTGGAAATGAGACTCGTCTTGTATCCGCAGTTGTATTGAAATGTCATTTTACTTTCCAAGTGCTTTATGAATTTAGTTGTGTCAAGTACGCGGTCTTGGAAACGTTACTTTTGTATTAAAAGAGAGAGAGAGAGAGAGAGAGAGAGAGAGAGAGAGAGAGAGAGAGAGAGAGAGAGACAAATACATGGTGTGTGTGTGTGTGTGTGTGTGTGTGTGTGTGTGAGAGAGAGAGAGAGAGAGAGAGAGAGAGATAGGCGTTGGATTTGTACAGTACAGAGCAGCGAGCCGGGTCATGCTCGGTTATCCGCGTGTCCGGAATCCGAACATCAGACATGGGGCGAGTACGTGACCGAGCCGAGTCGTGTGGGGCCGGACACGGGCGGCTCGGTCCCCCCGTCAACAGGCGAGCCGTGACCGGTCAAACACTGAGCCCTGCAGCACTCTATTCGAAACTTCCAAATGTCTCAATATAGCAGGACAGACTGGATCGCAGGAAGTTAGATGCTTAACAAACTTTTTTGCTGGCCATGTTTATTGTTCGCAAAAGAACAAACTATATGGTCAAACAATGGATGCAACAACCTGAACAATTCGCCCAATGCCATACAGATACATGAGTAATCCCAATCTCACATTTTATCCATGCTGCAACATAAAACTTTCGGCACTACACATATACGAAGGCAGTTCAATAAGTAATGCAACACATTTTTTTTCTGAAACAGGGGTTGTTTTATTCAGCATTGAAATACACCAGGTTATTCCCCAATCTTTTAGCTACACAACACTATTTTTCAACGTAATCTCCATTCAATGCTACGGCCTTACGCCACCTTGAAATGAGGGCCTGTATGCCTGCACGGTACCATTCCACTGGTCGATGTCGGAGCCAACGTCGTACTCCATCAATAACTTCTTCATCATCCGCGTAGTGCCTCCCACGGATTGCGTCCTTCATTGGGCCAAACATATGGAAATCCGACGGTGCGAGATCGGGGCTGTAGGGTGCATGAGGAAGAACAGTCCACTGAAGTTTTGTGAGCTCCTCTTGGGTGCAAAGACTTGTGTGAGGTCTTGCATTGTCATGAAGAAGGAGAAGTTCGTTCAGATTTTTGTGCCTACGAACACGCTGAAGTCGTTTCTTCAATTTCTGAAGAGTAGCACAATACACTTCAGAGTTGATCGTTTGACCATGGGGAAGGACATCGAACAGAATAACCACTTCAGCGTCCCAGAAGACTGTAACCATGACTTTACCGGCTGAGGGTATGGCTTCAAACTTTTTCTTGGTAGGGGAGTGGGTGTGGCGCCACTCCACTGATTGCCGTTTTGTTTCAGGTTCGAAGTGATGAACCCATGTTTCATCGCCTGTAACAATCTTTGACAAGAAATTGTCACCCTCAGCCACATGACGAGCAAGCAATTCCGCACAGATGGTTCTCCTTTGCTCTTTATGGTGTTCGGTTAGACAACGAGGGACCCAGCGGGAACAAACCTTTGAATATCCCAACTGGTGAACAATTGTGACAGCACTACCAACAGAGATGTCAAGTAGAGCACTGAGTTGTTTGATGGTGATCCGTCGATCATCTCGAACGAGTATGTTCGCATGCTCCGCCATTGCAGGAGTCACACCTGTGCACGGCCGGCCCGCACGCGGGAGATCAGACAGTCTTGCTTGACCTTGCGGCGATGATTACACACGCTTTGCCCAACGACTCACTGTGCTTTTGTCCACTGCCAGATCACCGTAGACATTCTGCAAGCGCCTATGAATATCTGAGAGGCCCTGGTTTTCCGCCAAAAGAAACTCGATCACTGCCCGTTGTTTGCAACGCACATCCGTTACAGACGACATTTTAACAGCTCCGTACAGCGCTGCCACCTGTCGGAAGTCAATGAAACTATACGAGACGAAGCGGGAATGTTTGAAAATATTCCACAAGAAATTTCGGTTTTTTCAACCAAAATTGGCCGAGAAAAAAAATGTGTTGCATTACTTATTGAACTGCCCTCGTAGATCTTCAGCCTGATAAACAGTTACGGACTGATATTGCACATCATAATGAATCTGTTAGGAAAAATAGAGAAGTGCTGAAAAGATTAATTGACATTGTATGTGTCATTGTGTTTCAGGGGCTTCCGTTTTCTCGACATAATGAGGGAGAAGGTTCTCTGAACAACGATATTTACTTGGGTCTCATTGAGTTACTATCTCAGTATAATGCTACATTAAGTAATCATCTTCAGACTTCCAGAATATTTCGCCGAACTTAAAATAGAATTCAAAATTACGTAATACATGCTGTCAGTGGGGTACTTCAAAAAAATTAAAGAACAAATTACACTGTCAACATTCGTTGTTTTGTTATTAGACGAAACATCAGATACAATGATTTCTTCTCAACGCCCAACAACACTAAGGTACGTGAACTGTGAAACTGGAGAAGTTCGTGAAAGGTTCATCTCATTTGCTGATGTGCAGATAGAACAGCCAGTGGGTTGCTTCACCACGTGGTCAAGATTGTTGAAGAATTTAAGTTCTCAGTTGGTTGCTCAAACATTTGACAGTGAAGCTATGATCGCCGGCCATTCGGGTGGACTAAGAGCTAAAGGTCAAGAACTATATCCAAAGGCCATATTTGTTCATTGTTTTAGACACAGCTTAAATCTAGTTCTGTCGCAGTCAGTTTCTTGCATAAAAGAATGCAGACTATTTTTCAGACGCTAATAGGCTCAAAAATGGTTCAAATGACTCTGAACACTATGGGACTTAACTGCTCAGGTCAATAATCCCCTAGAACTTACAACTACTTAAACCTAACTAACCCAAGGACATCATATACATCCATGCCCGAGGCAGGATTCGAACCTGCGACCGTAACGGTCGCGCGGTTCCAGACTGTAGCGCCTAGAACTGCTCGGCCACCCCGGCCAGCCAAATAGGTTTGGGGTCGTTTTTTCACAAATCCTCAAAACGATTGCATGCTCTAAATGAATTTACAGTGCAAAGAATGCCAAGACATGCCCCAATGCGATGGAATTTTTCATCCTGTTTGGTTCACAATGTGGAAAACCAGCGAACCACATTTGTTGAGTTCTTTGAACACATATTGAATGAAAGCTCAAATTGGGACAATGAAACAGTAATTGCAGCTTAAGGGTTTATGAAATTTCTTACTTGCCCTGAAACAACCTTTTTTGCTACTGACTTTCAGCAGAATTTTTTGGTTCACAGATGTATTCTTCAACATTCTTCAGTCTAAACACCCAGATATTTTGTATTGCTCACAAGAGATTCAAGATACAAAAAGGAAAATAATGAACCTTAGAAACCAAGCTGATTTGGTATGGAGTGACACTCAGGCACAACATTCTGATGCTGAAGATGAAGTTCCTGCTATACAGCAGCATTGTAATATACAGGGTGTGGCAGCATTCATAGCGTAATTTGACTTGCGTAGTACAATGACATACTGCAGAAATGCGCGCCATCTCGTGCCGCATTCGTGTACTAATGAGCTGCCATTTTGAGTGTGACAGTAATACGGAGCGGTGGAGTGCACAGCATTGTGCCTTTGCTGTTAAAAGTTATTTCAGGAATAACCACTCTGTTCTTGCTATCCAGCGTCTATTTTGGCAACATTTCAACTTTGGACGTTATGGGGAAGTTCCAGATGGACGAACCATTATGAGATGGGTACGTGCATTTCGAACAACAGGTTCTGTTTGCAATGGCAAACCTGGAAGAAGTGAAAGAACTGTGCGGACACCAGTAGCCACGGAAAATGTTGGTGCTGCACTATTGTGTAGCTGGAAAAGATCTACTCGTCGTCATGTGCAAACTGTGCATATGTCCAATCACTTATTCAGGTAAATATTGCATGAAGATCTCCGTTTTCGCCCATATAAGCTGCAGATTGCTCAGGAAATTAGGCCTCACGATTGGGTTTCACGCGAAACATTCTGCTTAAACATGTGTGGTCTCCTTCGCCAAAATCCACAAATGTTGCACACCTTCCTGATGTCAGATAAAGCTCAGTTCGAGTTAGTTGGCTCAGTGAATAAACTGAATATGCATTGGACTGATGTTAACCCACATGAACTGCACATCGAACCCTTGCACAGTTCTCATGTCAGAGTGTGGTATGGAGTTGCTTCCTTTGGGATAATTGGCCCTTACTTCTTTGAGGATGACAGTGGTGTGGCTGTAACTATCACCAGTGAACGCTACCTAAAGATGCTGCAGGACTTCGTTCTTCCCCAATTAGGTATGGTCGATGTGGATGTGGAACAATTATAGTTTTAACAATACGGAGCGACCTCGCATACAGCCAGAATTTGCATGGATTTCTTGCAGCAGACATTTCCCAGTAGAGTAATTTCCCGTTTTGGTGAAATTTCCAGGCCACCTCGCTCACCTGGCCTTTCAACGTGCACGCTTTTTCCTTTGGGGCTACCTGAAGCAAGAAGTGTTCTGAAGATGTTGTGCCACCATTCCTGAACAGAAGGATCACATCAGAATGCCGTCGGCAATGTCCCAGGGAATATGTTACACTGAGTTATGGAAAACTTCCAACACCGCCTAGATGAATGTGTTGGGCAGAGGGGGCATCATTTGACAGGAGTCATATTGAAAAAGTAATCCACGCAATGGACAATGACTTACACATTAGTAAATGGCATACCTTTAACTATTAATTGACATAAGAGGTAATAATTAAATTACAGTTACTGCCTGATGGAGTGTTTTTAATGTCCTGCTATGAACACTGCCGCACCCTGTACATCCCGCCATTTTAAGAAGGTCCCTCTACTGTGATATTGTTGACAACATAGTTGCACAAATTGAAGAAAGGTTTGAATTATTACATCAACTTGTATTCATATCTTTCTTGGACCCAAAGATGTATGAAACATACAGAACAAATTTCCCTACATCTGCATTTGAAAACTTGAGACAAACTCACAAGGATGTGTTTGATTTCGTTGGGCTCAAAAATGAGCTATTTGTGTTATACGCAGATGAAAACTTTAATAATGATAGCCCATATGAACTTGTGAGATCACTGAAGTGCAGATACAGCTCTGCATGTAGTGTATAAACTAGGTTTACTTGTTGTTACTGTCCCAGGCACAACTTCATCTGTAGAAAGATCTTTTTTCTGCATTAAGAAGAATTAAATTGTACCAAAGTTGTACACAGAGCCAACGGTGTGTTTCTGGTTTGGCACTTCTATCCATAGATGCAGATGTTCTTCACAATCTAAGAAGTAGGCATACCTTCTATGATGATGTAATCCTTTCACGGCAAATGATGACATCCAAAACAGTTGCAGGATAAAGATTTATTAAAATTCTTGACCACAGTTTCGGTATATCTAAACGTACCTTCATCAGAAGTAAAATACACCTGAACAGGAAGACGCCATCATTAGCAAAAACTTAGCATCGGAAAGGAGAAAGAATTTTTTTTTCCTTTATTGAATTTCGATTCCCCCGAAGTGGGCGGGCTGGCAGCAGCTTATTACGCTGCTCTGCAGCGTACAGACTTTTTAAAATGTAAGGAGAAGTTAAGAAACAATAAAAGCAGGCGATAAAACGGGGACTTACATTGTTGAGAAAGAAAAAAACACTACAGCTTAAGTAACTGTAAAATTAGCAGAGTATTACAGGCACAAAAACGTTTAGTCACTTACTAAAATTACATCCTGCAATGGAGATTAATAAAACAAGTGTGCCAAAGGCGTCGTCAGTAGTTAAAACATCATCTCCATTTATACAACATGATTATGGACAGAGGGTCGATGCGAACACAGCTTAGCACCAGTACTTCGCCTATGAACTATCGTGACGAGGGTGTGAAAGCCCTAGGGCAGATAGTTTCGCCGAGAGAGGGCACTTATGTGCCAGACACTCGCGCACATTAAAATCCATGGATACATACATACACATGCGCATCAAAATTATTAAAAGTTGTGCTAATTCAAACCTTCTGTCTTAATAAATAAAATATATTAGAACCATTTAAAAACATCTACGTACAATAGAAAATATGAAACCAATTTACCTATGTCCTAGTGTCAAGCAGACGAAGCTTGCGCTACGGAACACATCTAACTAGAGAGGGCACTAGTGACATGCGCGAGAATCTCGCGTAACTTAAACGGTAAAATACAAACTAGCGAAAACAACCAAAGTGTTAAATTAAAACAAAACCATCTGTCGTTGTGAATAAAAACATAACATTCAATTAACCACACATACACATCGGAAACCACAAACAGCAAACATAAAAAATACGTAAAATGCCAACAAGACAGGAAAAGCGCATCTCACCGGCGTCAACAGGCAAGAAAACTAACTTCTAGTCAGCCAGACTATATTACATCAAAGCAAGGAGGGGCTTGAAACTGTCTAAAATTTTTTTGTTTCTAAGCTGCACCTGTTCATTAAGAACAAAACCATCTTTTTGAGACAGATGCTTGAAAATCTGTAATTCTTCGAGCAGGTCCAGTTTGTAACCCTTACTCGCTTCGTGAAGCAGTTCTACGTCATCCAGTTTACGTGGCGAATGCTGTAAGAGCCATTGATGTTTGGCAAAAATGGAATTATATACGTTTTCCCCATTTTTACCTAGTATGTGTTCTTTATACCTCACTTTAATGGGTCTACCTATCTGTCCAATGTAATAGTTTGTGCAGTCGTTACAAGTAATTTTGTAAACTCTGGATTTGGTGACAAATTCTTTCCGTGCTCCAATAGTATGAATCACTCTCTGTTTCAGGCCATTATTTAAGGAAATGGCAACTCTGTAACCGTATTGTTTCTGTAGAAGTCTTCTTATCTTATATGATACATTCCCCAAAAATGTAATAGAAATAAAGTTATTACCCTCATTCTTTTTCGCCCTGTTACCTCCTAAGGTTGAACATTTTACAGCTGTTTTTTTCCTAACAATTTGGTAAATTAACTTAGGGTCGTATCCATTATTAGTACCTATTGATTTTACTAAAGGTATTTCTTTTTCTAAACAATTCTGTTCTAAATGTGTGCTCACAGCACGATGAACTGCAGAATGAAAGAATGCGATTTTGTGAGTTTCAGGATGACAAGAATCTGCTGGGATAATATTATCAGAATAAGTTTCTTTATGAAAAATGTCGAAGCTAATAGTGTTGTCAAATAACTTAAGTTTCAAATCAAGACAACGGAGTTCTCTCTCATTGTTTTGCATATCTTTTGTGAAATTCATTTTCTCGTGAAAACTGTTAAAAAAATGAAACATTTGTTGTAGATCTTGGTTACTCCCTCGAAATATTATCCGGTCGCAGTCTACGCTCAGGTGCCACCTGCATCTGACTCACTGCCAAACTATCGTCTGCCCGGCGCGCAAATGCCCTTCAGCCACAGCCTTGGGTCTGGTGGCCGCTGATGCTGCAGCCTTCGACAAGGCCCCAGTTTCAGGGCGCAGTGCGGCTCAGCTCTACAGTGCCTTCTGACATCGTGGGCTACGTCCATCAATACTTCACACTGCCGGTAGCGCGTCCAGACCTGGTTCAAATGGTTCAAATGGCTCTGAGCACTATGGGACTCAACATCTGAGGTCATAAGTCCCCTAGAACTTAGAACTACTTAAACCTAACTAACCTAAGGACATCACACACACCCATGCCCGAGGCAGGATTCGAACCTGCGACCTTAGCAGTCCCGCGGTTCCGGACTACAGCGCCAGAACCGCTAGACCACCGCGGCCGGCTCCAGACCTCGGCTGGTGTGCTGAATGAGTGCCTGATGTAGCGTCCATAGGACGTAGTTACCACACAAGGGCGGCGCAGTGCTGTGTCTTGCTGAGAGAAGCTACTACAGCTGCCACCATACATCATCTACTTTTGCTATGGTCAACACTGTTGCCCAGACCCTTTCTACATTGTATGGAAGTCTGAAAGGGGATCACTGCTATCAGCTGCAGCGGGACATTAAACGGAATGAACAGTGGCGAATGAAAATGTGTACTGGACCAGGATTCGAACCCAGGATCCCCTGCTTACTGGGCAGGTGCAGTAACTACTGCGCCATCCAGGACAGAGCGTTATCGCAACTGCACGGATTTTCTCGGTATGCCCCATGGCCGATCCACACCCCCATCGAGCGCCACCTATCCGCAGACACTGTCCATTTACAAGCAACTTTCTACATTGGCTGCATCAATTCTGCTGAATAAATCGTGTTATTGTTACCATCGCATTTATGACTCCACAACAGCTGAGAATTGATTCTTCGCACCTGCTCCCCAGCCTGCCATCCTGTAGTCGCCATAACCTACTCCTGGGTGAGCTACGCCCAGACCAACCTTATCCATACTGTTGTTTCTAGAACTGGGATTGGTCAAAAGAGGGAGATTACCGAGTTGCAGAGCTGCAATAGGAGGCTGACTGGGTACTGTGTTATTTGACCAATCAGAGAACAGATATTTTATGGTTTTGGTATCAGGAGATGAGCGCATTCATCTCTGGAAGTCTGGACACTAGCTCTTGTGATGAGACGTCATGTAGCCCAGATATCCTGTCAGTTTTGTTAAGATTATGCAATATTTGTTTTATGAAGAATTAGGTCAGTTCATAAAATTTGCAATTAGTCACGAATGAAGTCTTTGTAAATTTCCAGTTTTTTAGTGAAAATTGAGACTTTCTTTCAAATGGTATAAATTTCCCGTGGTATGCTGTGCAGGCATACCCATGAACTTTCAAAGTCCTAAAAACGTGATGAACCGCACAGTATTCGAACAATTATCAGGATCATTCAACGTCGCGTGGAATCGATATTCTATTCAAGACAAGATTTTTTCCTCCATTTAGTAGTTACAGCCAGATCTAACGAAAAGTGTTATGACCTCACGAAACTAGAAATGTTTGGTATAGCTGTGGCTTCTTTGATTGCCGTGGGAGGTATAGTAGGATGAAACTACAGCATATGAAATATTAGTTCACTTTATTAGAACACTGATAAGAAGATTCACTTGACTTTATGCAGTCCATTGCCACAGGAATGTGCCGAATACTTCACAACGATATGAAATATACACCGAGGTGACAAAAGTCACGGGATACCTCCTAAATGGCTTCGGACTTCCTTTTGTCTGCCACAGTGCAGGAACTAGATGTAGCATTGACTCAACAAGTGCAGGATTTTGTACACAGACTGACCTCTCGATTATGTACCATAAATGTTCGATGGGATTCAGACTGGGCGATCTGGGTGGCCAAATCATTCCCACGAATCGTCCAGAATGTTCTTCAAACCAACTGCGAACAATTACAGCCCAGTGACGTGGTGCATTGTCATCCACAAAAATTCCATCGTTGTTTAGGAACGCGAAGTCCATGAATTGCAGTAAATGGTCTCCAAGTAGCTGAACATAGCCATTTCCAGTCAATAATTGGTTCAGTTGGACCAGAGGACCCAGTCCACTCCATATAAACACAGCCCACAGCATTATGGAGCTACCACCAACTTGTACAGTGACTTGTTGACAGCTTGGGCCCACGGCTTCGTGGGCTCTGTGCCAGACTCGAACCCTACCAGCAGCTCTTACCAACTGAAATCGGGACTCATCTGACCAGGCGACGGTTTTGCAGTCGTCACGAGCTCAGAAGAGGTGCTGCAGATGGCGTGGTGCTGTTAACAAAGGCACACGCGTCGCTCGTCTGCTGCCATAGTCCATCAGCGCCAAATTTCGCCGCACTATCTTAACGAATACGTTCGTCGCACGTCCGACATTAATTTCTGTGATTGTTTTATGCATTGCAGCTGCTCTAGGTGGTTAAGTGAAGGCCGTCGGTCAATGCGCTGACTGTGCCGAGAGGTAATGCCTGGAATATGGTATTGTAGGCACAGTCTTGGCACTGTGGATCTCGGAATATTGAATTCCGTAACGATTTCCGAAATGGAAAGTCCGATGTTCTATCTCTAACTACCATTCCGCGTTCAGAATGTGTTATTTCCAGTTGTGCGGCCATAATCACACCGGAAACGTTTTCATGTGACTCAACTGAGTATAAGCAACAACTCCGCCAGTTGACTGCCCTTTTATGCTTTGTATACGCGATACTACCGCCATCTGGATGTGTGTATTTAGCTATCGCATGACTTTTGTCACTTCAGTCCCCATTTCCAATAGTTAAAATTAAAACACATTCCAAAAACTTGTGGTCAATCGCGATATCATCTACCGACCTATACCGGTAGTTCAGGTGACATTCAGATATCAGTGGCTTCCAGAATTTGTCTCCCAGTACTACTACCCTACAGACCGCCAGTTAGACTGCGTTACAACTGCATCCAGTTTTACCACGTGCGGATGCAGTGTCGGAGTAAACCTCGTTGTGGCAGATGTGGACACGATCTAACACAGTACATAGCAACGTCTGTTCTCAGGTACCAGTACCGCTCTAATAATCACCTATCTACGATCCTCATCTGCCCACTGTATCCAAAACTACGGCCAAGAATACGGCCGCAGCCAATTTCTAGCGCTCAGACCTTACGAACCTATGTACCATTGCAGACGGAGGTGCCGGCTGTCAAATTCCCGCAACCTACGAAATAACGTCGAGAGCTCACAACATATCTACTATCCAGTTCACCTGAATGCGCCGTCTCAAGTGACACCTTCATCTGCCAAACATTATGTCATCTCTGTAACGAGAACGCAGTCCTTTCCAAATAAACCGGTACGTAAACAATTCAGTATCCCGAATTGGGCGGATGTGGATCTATCGCACCGCTCAGCTATCCTTACCCAGCTGGGACTTCTGGCGCCGTTGCGGACCAAAAGTAATTGAATGTTTCTGACAAAATATGACAGAGTGTATTGAACGATCTCCACAGAATACATCAACAACCTTCCGCTTACACCTCCGACCAGCATTAGATGGCTCAAATGGCTCTGAGCACTATTGGACATAACAGCTGAGGTCATCAGTCCCCTAGAACTTAGAAATACTCAAACCTAAGTAACCTAAGGACATCACACATATCCATGCCCGAGGCAGGATTCGAACCTGCGACCGTAGCTGCCGCGCGGTTCCGGACGGAAGCGCCTAGAACCGCTCGGCCACGTCGGCCGGCTGACCGGCATTAGATCTGTTAGTATTCTAACGTTATTGCAACACAGCATGACATATAGAAACTTACGCATAGCACAAAAAATTTGCGAATACAACATCGTCATCACACGCAATGGGATACAGAACAACAGAAATGATGTTTATTTATTAATCTACAGTCGAACTCCAGAAGCCTTAGGCACAAATGGAACAGCCTGATTGCCTCTGAGAGCGAACTGCATGCCAGTATTGCAATCATCTCTTAAATTAGCTGACAATGTTTAGCCGAAGAACAACCACTTTAAAAATTCTAGAAGGAAGCAGATGATGTCTGCGGGGGAGTCACGGCTGTAGTGGAAAAAAACGTACTTTACATTCCTCGAAGTACACGGGCAAATAATACTTCCAGAGATATTTTGTCGCTCGAAACGTTGAAAAAGATGTTTAGGATGTTACGGCTATATCTTGTCCTCATGCCCAGATTCCCGCAGCCACATGATCAGATATAGTCAAATAGCTATTGAAGAACAAAGTGCTTGGAGTAGATTTCAACGCCGACATTCACATGTGGGATGACCAGTTAATTGATTTCAGCGGTAATGAGCTATTGGTATCTGTCGTTCAGTTATATATTTTTCTCTTAGGTAAGCTTTATCTCTATGAATTGGTCCGTTGCCAAATGTATTTGCCAATGCACCCGTCTTTCTAAAAGGGAAATTTAAAATTTGTTGTGTTTTTCTTATGTTTCACTATATCTACAAAAAATTAGATTCCATGTTAAAAATTTGAGATTTTTTATTGTAATGGTGCAGGCAGAGTAATGTACTTCGTAATTTAATTATCTTGCACAGTTGTTCGCTTATGTTTGTAGAGTTTGGATATGTAACTTGTTGTGTTTTACACTGAAGTCAGAAAGACGTCCTGTTTCTTTCACTGCGTGACATTATTATGTGTGGTCAAACGGGCTATGCCTGAAACCAATAGAAAAACTAAAAAAACTGTGTGCGAAGTTAAACGAATTTGAAACCAACGACCTGATCTAGCATTATTCTTTCTTTATCTTGCTTTATGTGCATTCCCCCCCTTCAAAGAGAGCTACCAGGCGGTTGACCAAGTAGGAAATACGTCTAGTACGTTCTGAAATTTTTTACAGCCATCCAGCGATTTTATTTTCCTGTGGGTGGACATTTTAAGAGTGCTGCTGATTCTAACAATTTTTTGGGTATTAAGAACATTAGCGGTCCCATAGTCGTTTCTTGGGATACGAGACAGCATTTTTGTTTCTGATGTGCATGTGCACTTCAGTATAACCTGCTGGTTTCGATCAGTCAGAATTCTTTCAAACCTGTTCGTCCGCATCTACTATTTGCGAGATATTATAAGATGGCGCGGGGAGTGAGAGGCGAAACAAACATAAAAATATCCTTGCGACACTTACGTTCTCCTACCTTCACCTGTTGTTCTGCTGAATCGGAGAGTGATATAACAAGATAAGTGTTGCTATTTACTCTCTGGTCGATTAACAGGTTAATTGGGCCACAATACGGAAATCTCGTGACCAATTAAGTACGCCGACTAAATATCTCTCGTATGTGCCCTAGATTTTAGTTATTCATATTCGCTTACCATAATTACGTTGCCAGACGCAGGGCCCCAGAAGTACAACCGTTGGGAGGTTAATATTTCATGGTTCCATACGGCCGGCCGCCAAAGACAAATAGAGCATGTGGGGCCACCGTGGTCGAAGTTTCCGCTGTGGCTCCGCAACCAGTCGCCTGGCGAAGACTCGGTTCGAACCGAACGGAAAGCGCAGGTGCACGCCATTAGCTTCTGTTGGCTTGGAAAAGGTACCTTCCCTAGCTTTCCATTTATAAGGAAGTAACTACGCGCCAGTTCGTTCTGATTGGCGCATATATTTTTTCAGAAGGGACTTGACGAGAGTTATCAAACGATTTTGCTGCATAAAGGAAGTGCATATATGAACTGTACAGATGCTTCTATAAACAATGTAACATTTCAAGAGAATTCATTCTTACAGTATTTCGCCATCTGTGACTAATTGCGAGGGCGGGCTGGAAAGTGAGGGCAATTTTTTTAAATAAACTTTTTATTGCAGAAACAATATTGCAAGAAGGAATATTGCACTAAGGAAATGAAATATTAAATGTTTTGGCTGATTTCATAGTCTAGGGGCTGGAATACATAGTTGCCGCATTACAAGCCAAATACTGCTGAGTCTACGGTATACCTTATGAATATACACGTGAATCGAATGGTCGAAGATTCCTATCACTGGGCAATTGCGAAACTCGAATTTAACATAGAAATTTATAAATGAAAGATTTCAATTAAATAAAATCTGCAGCTACTATTTTTTAACGACTTTAAATGATGCGTACGATAGCAGAAGTACTTTTAAGCATGCCCTTTATTACTGCAAAACACTTATTGGTATCGATGGTCCAGCAATTAAATAAAATATTAGTTGAATAATATGGAAACAATAGATTCCTACTTCACGTAATTAGTTATGAACAACAACATAGCTCGCGGGCTATTCACTTCTAAACGCATACTAGATCTTCACTGCAGAAGCCACGGAAATCTCACAATTGCACAAGGCGGCACGAACTATTTCTATCTCCGGCGACCACGCGCAAACTGCTCAACACTCTCCAAGTCGATACGAAGATGGTATCTGTTCCTTCGGACACGTCCGAAAGAACAGGAACCACCTTCATATATAGTTAAGGCTGTCTGCCGCCGGTAGCTGAATGGTCAGCGTGACGGATTGTCAATCCCCTGGGCACGGGTTCGATTCCGGGCTGGGTCGGGGAATTTTCTCCGCCCAGGGACTAGGTGTTGTGTTATGCTCCTCACCTTCAACTGTTCCCGTTGATGTACATCAACACCTGTCGACAGCTTAGGGTCTTGATTTCATTATCACTTCTCTCCAAGTATTTACTGCGGCCGTCCGTTGCGCCTTCCCGTCCAGAACCTTCCCCGTGCCCTGTGCGACCCAATGCTCCTCCCTCACTTCCACACAGTCTCTCCCTTGACTTCGGTAGTCGCATACCGTAGTAACTGTTGTGGGTTGGCAGGAGAGCCAACACCGGGTTACTAGAGGAAGCCGAAAGGCACGCGTTTTAGCTCACGCAGGCTGGCGTGAGGTATTATTCACATATCAATTGTAACTGAACATGGCGCCTTGCTAGGTCGTAGCAAATGACGTAGCTGAAGGCTATGTTAACTATCGTCTCGGCAAATGAGAGCGTATTTTGTCAGTGAACCATCGCTAGCAAAGTCGGTTGTACAACTGGGGCGAAGCTAGGAAGTCTCTCTAGACCTTCCGTGTGGCGGCGCTCGGTCTGCAATCACTGATAGTGGCGACACGCAGGTCCGACGTATACTAGCGGACCGCGGCCGATTTAAAAGCTACCACCGAGCAAGTGTGGTGTCTGGCGGTGACACCACAGTAACGATAGGCTAGAGCACTCCAGCCGTGTCTCCAAGCTAACGCATACTCACAAACACATTGAAACACATACGAAATACTGGGTCTACATTCAAATAACTTGAAAGTAAATAAATATTCTTTCTAAAACACAGTAAATATTTGACCAATTTCTTCATGAATGGTATATATTGGATATAAACAAAGACATAGACGAATAAATATATTTATAAGCATCCTGCTACCTTTTTTTTTGTCTAATTGTGGAGTAATTACGGCCTGACGCGATCAATAGTAATCAGCCACCTTGACTTCCAATAACTCATGTACTATTCAAGTTAGATGCCTGTAATTCATACCAATTTAGGTTTACACTAATAGCTTTCTAAAGACCCGTCGATCGACAAAATCGGATGAACCATTTAGATTTTGGAAATTCGTTGCTGGGTGTTACTTGTATAATATGCAGTCAGATACTAAACTTTAAACTAATAAAGATATTGAAAATCTGATTACACCGTCAGAATCGTCGTGCAAATAATAGTAATGTACATGTTTCTTTTTAAGGTATCATGATTCCTCTGGCTATTATTAATTTCTACATGAACTGTGACATGTCTACCATTATGGTTTCACAAAGTCCGCCATCTTTGGCACTCCTGGCGTACAAATCTCCTTCATCGACACAAAGCACAGTCCTTTACACAGCGACAACACGGAATTCTCAGCCACTGCCCCTCTTGCTCCGGCCAATGTTCGGCACCACGCGGTTGCTGACGAGCCCCAGCTTGCCGAGCGGCCCATGCAGCCACGCCAACTCCGACTTAGAATATTTTCATGGCGCCACAACTCTCCCATTACTTCACAGTCCTTGGCAAGTTTCCCAGTTCCGTCCTGGAAGAAGCTTTATGGCACCTTACACATCCACTGTTGCACCGCCTCCACAACCACGAAATCTTGAACTCATGCTGGTGTTCTTTCTTTGGACCAAAAAAAAGTTGAAAACTCTCTCGGAGTTAGGCCAGGACTGTTCGTTGGACGCACCAGGAGCTCAAAACCGAGATTTTGAATATGCTGGATTATTTTCTTGACTGCATGAGTGCAGCATTGTCCTGAAGCAAAAATCATACCTTCTGAAAACTTTCCATTCGCCTTCAGTTCAATTTTGGCTTTTAGATGTAGAGTAATTCAAATTAGCTTTCAGTACACTATCAGATCCAAAGAATCCAGACATCTATTAGTGGACGTTAATATGGTGTGTGTCCAGCCTTCGCTTTTATGGTGGCTTGAATTCAGCTGGGGACACTTTCAGTGAGCAGCCCATTCTTCTACAACAGCCAAAACCAGAGGTTGTTGGGTGCTGGCGTCTGAAGCGAAGTCGACGTTCTAACTCATCCCAAACGTGTTCCATTGGGTTCAGGCAGAGACAAAGGACAGTCCAGTCCATTTCAGGAATGACATTGTCCACAAACCATTACCTCACAGATGTTGCTTTATGCTAGGATGCATTGTCATCCTGATACATCATCGTCTCTGGACTGTTACTCTATTGTATACAGTACACTATGCTGTAAAATATGTTTGTATAGTTCCTCATTTAGCGTATACTTAAGTGCATAAGGCCAACACAAGAAGATACCACCCTATTGTACCACCACCTCTCCCACGCTTCGCTGTTGGCATTACACATGGCGGCAGGTAACGTTCTCCAGGTGTTCTCCAAACCCACAAACCCTTCCATTGGGTTGCCATAGGGCTGAGGTATCATTCCAAATTACTCGTTTCCAGTCATCCACTATCCAGTCGTGTTGCTCTTTGCACCACCTCAAGTGATGCTTATCATAGGCTACGGAAATGTGTGGTTTATGAGCTGCTGCTCGACCATCGTAGACCATTCTTTTTAACTCCCTACGCACAGTCATTGTATTAGTTGCACTGGTGGCAGCACTCTGGTACTAGTGGGCGGCTGAAGACTTCCAGCATAAAAAGTCACCCTCATTCTGACAACGGCCTTGTTAAGAGTGGGCGGAGGAGTGGACAGGTGTTCAGGGCGCTCTCTTCCCCTTGGGGTGGGAAACTGCCCCTAAAGGCGGAAGAATCAGCAATGATCAACGGCATGAGGATGTAGAAGGCAATGGAATCCACTGCGTTAAAGACACATAATGTGTATCCACAGCACTTGTGGCCTGTAGCTAAAAAAAGTGTAAAGTTGATCTCTCCATTGGCAAAAGATTCTGGAATAGTCCCCCATTCGGATCTGCGAGAGGGGATTGCCAAGGGGGAGGCGCCCATGAGAAAATGATTGAATTATCAACTAAAGGATAACGTTCTACGAGTTGGGGCGTGGAATATCAGAAGTTTGAATGTGGTAGGGAAGCTAGAAAATCTGAAAAGGGAAATGAAAAGGCTCAATCTAGATATAGTAGGGGTCAGTGAAGTGAAACGGAAAGAAGACAAGGATTTCTGGTCACATGAGTATCGCGTAACATCAACAGCAGCAGAAAATCGTGTAACGGGAATGGGATTCGTTATGAACAGGAACGTAGGGCAGAGAGTGTGATACTGTGAACAGTTAAGTCATAGGGTTGTTCTTATCAAAATCGACAGCAAACCAACACCGACAACGATAGTTCAAGTATACATGCCAACGCCGCAAGCTGAAGATGATGATATAGAGAAAGTATATGACGCTATTGAAAGGGTAGTACAATACGCGAAGGGAGACGAAAATCTATTTGTCATGGAGGAGTGGAATGCAGTTGTAGGGGAAGGAGTAGAAGGAAAGGCTACAGGAGAATATGGGCTTCGGACAAGGAATGAGAGAGGAGAAAGACTAATTGAGTTCTGTAACAACTTTCAGCTAGTAATACTCTGGTCGAGAATTACAAGAAGAGGAGGTATACTTGGAAAAGGCCGGGTGATACTGGAAGATTTCAGTTAGATTACATCGTGGTCAGACAGAGATTCCGAAATCAGATTCCGGGTTGTAAGGCGTACGCAGGAGCAGATATAGACTCAGATCACAATGTAGTAGTGATGAAAAGTAGGCTGAAGTTTAAGGGAAGAATCAGTACGCAAACAAGTGGGATACGGAAGTACTAAGGAATGACGAGATACGCTTGAAGTTCTCTAAGGCTGTAGATACAGCAATAAAGAAAAGTTCAGTAGGCAGTACAATTAAAGAGGAATGGAGATCTCTAAAAGGGCAATCACAGAAGCTGGAAATAAAAATATAGATTCAAAGAAGGTAACTGTAAAAAAAAGCATGGGTAACAAAACAAATAGTTTAGCTCACCGGTGAAAGAAGGAAGTACAAAAATGTTCAGGGAAACTCAGGGATACAGAAATAGAAGTCGCCGAGGAACGAAATAAATGGAAGGTGCAGCGAAGTTAGGACGAAATGGCTTCATAAAAAATGTGAAGATATCGAAAAAGAAACGATTGCCAGAAGGAGTGACTTAGCACATAGGAAAGTCAAAACAATCCTTGGTGAAATTAAAATGGTAGTAAGATTAAGAGTGCAACCGGAATATCATTGTTAAATGGAGAGGAGATAGCGGATAGGTGGAAAGAGTAAACTGAAGGCCTCTGTGAGGGAGAAGATTTGTCTAATGTGATACAAGAGGAAACAGTATTAGATTTAGAAGAGATAGGGGTACACTATTAAAATCAGCATTTAAGAGAGCTTTGGAGGGCTTAAGATCAAATAAGGCAGAAGGGATCGATAACATTCCACCAGAATTTCTAAAATTAGGGGAAGTGGCAACAACACGACTATTCACGTTGGTGTGTAGAATGTATGAGTCTAGCAATATGCCGTCTGACTTCCGGAAAAATATCATCCATACAATTCCGAAGACGGCAAGAGCAGACAAGTATGAGAATTATTGCACAATCAGTTTAACAGCTCATGCATCCAAGTTGCTGAAAAGAATAATTTACAGAAGAATGAAAAACAAAATTGAGGTTGTGTTAGATGGCGATCAGTTTGGCTTTAGGAAAGATAAAGGCACCAGAGAAGCAATTCTGACGTTGCAGTTGATAATGGAAACAAGACTAAAGAAAAATCAAGACACGTTCATAGGATTTGTTGACCCGGAAAAGCATTCATCAATGTAAAATGGTACAAGATGTTCCAAATTCTTAGAAAAATAGGAGTAACGTGTAGGGAGGGACGGGTAATATAGAATATGTGCAAGAACCAAAAGGGAATAACAAGAGTGGACGACCAAGAACGAAGTGCTCGGATTAAGAAGGGTGTAAGACAGGGATGTAATCTTTTCTCCCCACAGTTCAGTCTGTAAATCGAAGAAGCAATGATGGAAATAAAAGAAAGGTTCGGGAGTGGAATTTAAATTCAAGGTGAAAGGGTATCAATGACACGATTGACTGATGACATTGCTATGCTGAGTGAAAGTGAAGAAGAATTGCATTATCTGCTTAATGGAATGGGCAGTCTAATGAGTACAGAATATGGATTGAGAGTAAATCGAAGAAAGGCGAAAGTAATGAGAAGTAGCAGAAATGAGAACAGCGAGAAACTTAACATCAGGATTGATAGTCACGAAGTAGATGAAGTTAAGGAATTCTGCTACCTAGACAGTAAAATAACCAATGACGGACGGAGCAAGGAGGACATCAAAGGCAGACTATCACTGGCAAAAAGGGCATTCCTGGCCAACATAATTCTACTAGTATCAAACACAGGCCTTAATTTGAGGAAGAAATTTCTGAGACTATACAGATAGAGTATAGCATTGTATGGTAGTGAAACATGGACTGTGGGAAAACCAGAACAGAAGAGAATCGAAGCATTTGAGATGTGGTGCTACAGACGAATGTTGAAAATTAGGTGGACTGATGGGGTAAGGAATGAGAAGGGTCTGAGCAGAATCGGAGAGGAAAGGAATATGTGGAAGACATTGATAAGGAGAAGAGACAGGATGGTAGGACATCTGTTAAGGCATGAAGGAATGACATCCATGGCACTAGAGGGAACTGTGGAGTGCAAAACCTGTAGTGGAAGACAGGGATTGGAATACATGCAGCAGATAATTGAGGACACAGGTTGTAAGTACTGCTCTGAGATGAAGAGGTTGGCTCAGGAGAGAGATTCGTGGTGGGCCGCATCAAACCAGTCAGAAGACTGATAACTCAAAAAAAGGGGCGGTTTCCTACTGCTATCATGCTATTTTTTTCAGCCACCTTCCGCAACGCTCGACAGTCCCTGGTCCCTGTCTTTTAGTACATAAGGTCTGCTTGATCTTGGTTTAGCTTGGGTTGATCCTTCGCATTTCCACGTAACCATTTCACCAACAGGCGACTTGGACAACATTAGAAGGTGGATCTGTTACTCAGGTGGCATCCAATGACTACTCCTTGTCACTGCTGCCACTGCTTCTCTACTGACAATACTCTTGGACTCTTTTTATACTGGCAGGACCTACTGATTAATTCCGCTTTGTGGGGGTGTGCTGGAAAGTAATGCCTCCGAATGTCTGATGAAAATATTCTTAAAGCATTTTTAATGAAACTAATGTTATTAATGTTCTACATCTATATTCTTCATGTCTACGTATTTGCAGCTGTCTGCCACTAGAGGCCTCCAAACTGTAACGCTAAGATAGCGGAGCGTTGAGTCCGCGAAGGATACGGGAGCCAATGCGCAGTGACCCGTTTTCGTTCAAAGCGTCGGGCGAGCTCAAAAAATGGTTCAAATGGCTCTGAGCACTATGGGACTTAACTGCTGAGGTCATCAGTCATCTAGAACTTAGAACTACTTAAACCTAACTAACCTAAGGACATCACACACATCCATGCCCGAGGAAGGATTCGAACCTGCGACCGTAGCGGTCGCGCGGTTCCAAACTGAAGCGCCTAGAACCGCTCGGCCACTCCGGCCGGCAGGGCGAGCTCATTCGTTTGTTCGGAAGGGGAGGCTAACATTGTTTTCCCCTTCGGCCGGTCGACGACGACAGAACTGAAGCGCACATCCTGCAGTCTTTCTCAAACGATTTTACAGAAGCTGTTCGACACAAAAAAAATTGTGTTACTCATAGCTTTTATGTCAAGTTGATGATGATGTTGCCATCATTTCGTTAATGTTCATAGTTGTTGTGATATTTACATGGAAGTAGACACTGCACGAAATTCGAAGAGTTTGTGAAACGTCCCCTTTGAACAATTTTACATGTGAAACGTCCACTTAGAACAATTATACAAGCCTGTGCTTAACCTGACACACAATATTATTTAGCGCAACGCAATCTGACTTTCAATAACCCCTACAAAACACTGGCCCTGACTAACTTTAACCTATACCTTTTACAAATCACTTACCTCACAAAAATCTTCGCTACTCGAACTACTGCAATACGGCGAGCGCCACTACTGCCAGCTAAATAAAAGATTCAAACTACTGAAGGTACTAACTACTGATAGGGATAGTTAGCAAATGAAAGATATTAATAGAGAACAAACAATGTATTTACCTTAATATTCAGAATTGACATTCAGTCTTACAGATTATCAAAACTCCGCCATCTCTCTCCCCACGTCCACCACTGCTGGCGGCTCACCTCCAACTGCCCAACGCAATCTGCTGTTCACATCCAGCTATAGCAGTTCATGACAACAATGGCAGACAACAATGCAAACTAGCCACATACTGCACACAGCACAGCCAGTGATTTTCATACAGAGTGCTATGTAACGTTGCCAATAAAAAACATAAACAGCAAACTTACATAAAGAAAACATAAACAGCCTACTTACATAGCCCCCATGCTCCCCACAAAAAATTTTACAAATGTTTTTGGCCAGTGGCCAATAATGATTTGATAAAATTTTTCATAATTACACTAACAAAGATATCCAATGCACACACTTATTGATACAATGTTGGTCAACAGCTAAAATTTTTTTCACAGTCAATAAAGACAGTCCAGATTGTTCATCATAATAGTAATTACAGTTTTTGTTTTTCACAAAGTCTCATTAGTAAAAGAAATTGCACATAGAAGTAGTGGATTTCCATGCAGTCTTGAAGAAGTAGTGTTGTCCTTCCAACGGAAAGACAGTGCTGACTCTTGAAATGCTGACAGGTAATGGGCCACAATGGAGCAAACCCACAGCAGAGTCATTCGAAGTTCTGACGAATATTGGTAGGTAGGTCATCACTGAGCAGACCCACTGCAGTCCTGGTAGAGAGTATTGGTGGGCCACCAGAGATGCAGACCCACTGTAGTCCTTGTAGAAGTTGTGGACAGGCCCACTGTAGTCCTTGTAGAGATGGCCAGCAGCCATCTGCTGCGACTGTGCAGGTGCACAATCACCATCGAAGAGGCTTGCAGAGAAGATAGCAAGTCCATATACCACCACTTGTGCATTCACAAAGTTTTTGGGAATTGTCCTTAGAACCAGCAATGCTGTTATCCAGTCCCTTGCTGAATTATTAACACACGTGCAAACACTATCAGTCCCTACTTCTCACATATTGTCCATATACTATGACCAACAGAATGTGTGCAGTGAAATGAATGCGTACAAGTTGCTGAATTTGATTAACTGGCGTCAATTACAGTTATATAACATAAGAATACAATAACAAAGGTACAAAAAACATCATTAAAAACATAACAATACAGATAATATTTGTAGTAATAGGGCTTTACAAAAGAATAGAAATAAACATATACATCAGTGTTACACGAATGATGACATGAGTACATACATAAAAGATCAGAATCACTTTTAAAAATTCAACTTCACACATGAGCATTAAAACAGAATAAATAAAGTCTAAGCATCTTTACAAAGAAAATAACAGAGTATTAGAAAAATTCTACAACATAGCTCTCATCAGCTAAACACATAAAGACAGGAAAAACACAAATACACACGGGTACCCAAACACATAGTGGGATAACACAAAAGGAAAGGACAGGGTTTGTTTTCAGTGGAACATTTGGTACTGCAGTCCACCCCACAACTTCATTCGATAGATCTTTCGTCTTATTTCAACATTTGTTTCCACCAAAAAAATCCTATCCAAGCATGCTTTCTGTATTTATATGTTCACATATTGCTTACCTCATCATTTATTTCCAAGAAAATCCTACCTATACCTCGTTCCTGTATTCTATTCATATTTCTTTCAAAATAATTATTTCTGATTGTACAATACTCATTGGGGCCCAAATCTTTCTTCGCAATGCATTCTTTACCTATTCTCCATAGTCAGTTTCTTATATAGTCTACCCCCTCTTAAGCTAACTTAAATCTACTGAGCTCAGATATATATACCAAGGGACGAGGCAATGCAGCATCACAACAAATCAACACAAACAGAAATGACAAAAAATGCAAATTGGCAAAGCTAGCAGCATAAATTAGCAAAGCAAGTGCAATATTACAACTAATATAAGGCAATGCAGGAAACAAGAAAAACTAGCTTAGAAGAGTAACACAAAGTCAAATTCAGTAACACTATGCCTGACAAACAGCAGCAACTTATACCTAAACATGACATAGCTCAAGCAGAAAAAATATTACAAGAAAAACAACAATGCAGACAAGGGAAATGCATATTCACATCTTAATGTCTATGTAATTAAAGTGGTGCACCATAACAACTGATTGTAAAAAAATATTACCATGTACCTGAAAAGAAAATTAAGTGTTACTGTTATTAGTTACTTCTTATTGTTCTTTCCTTTCCAAGTGCTCCTTTTTTAAAGAATGTGGATTACAAAATTATCATTTAATAGATCTGTTGACAGAAAGAGTTCACATTAGCAAATGCATCTCATTTTATAAAAGCAATGCTGCAACGCAGCTGGAAACCAGATATCAAATGAAATAAGCAATTACGCAAACCAAAGCATAAAAATGTCATTCAGTAGTCATGTGACATTTCATTTCATAAGTTAATTGCTCTCAACTCTCGTACAAAGACTCTTGTCATAATCAGGTGTGCAGATGTAAAAATATTTCTTGTCAATTCATAAGCATTTCAATAATTAGCACAAAGTGCGAGTAATCATATGTTTTTAAGTAACGAGGGTGTCGCATTAGCGATGAAAGGCACGCCCTAATGGCTTGTTCTCCAGGTGTTTGACACAGCTGTGTGCCCACAACGCATTACAAAAATCATATGTTTTCAAGTAGCGAGCGTGTCGCATTAGCGATGCCCTCTACAAAGGAATGTCATTAACAGAGGTATAGGCCTCTCTTTGTCCTTCTCTTCCACCTGTGCCTCTGACACACCCTAATGGCTTTGTTTTCTACCTGAGCGTCTGAAAAGGCTTGTTCTCCAGGTGTCTGACACACCTGGGTGCCCACGTCACATTATGTGCAGGTGGTCACTTAACTTTCTTACGGAAATATTTACGACAGCAGTTTCCGCTACAGTGACAGTCTCATATAAAAATATTTCACAGGTCAAGAATTTGCGTTACAAATCTGTAGAGACAAAATCCAATTGACATAACAGAGTCCAAAAAATTTTCGTCGGCATTGTAATACATTCACGCATTTACATACATTTCATAACTCTTAAAGTACGATTCTTGGTTTCCAACATCCTTTTTCACAAGTCAAGAGTCCCTAACCACTACTCATTATTCCTTACCTTATTCGTCGACACTTCTTCAATATTTCATCATAACAGATACATAGCATACTCAAATAACTCATAGCATCAGCTTATTGATCATAAACATACCGCAACAGCATAATACACATAGTCATCGTAAAAATAACACCATAACACCTCAGTCAAATCTCAAAAACGTCGTAGCTTTCTGCAATTGTTTCAAAATCTAAAGAAAATTCTCTGCTCATTTCAGTAGTGTCATCTACCTCAAACGTACTTTAAAATCATGCTCCCTTACCAAATACATCATTCAAAGCTCTCATAGTATCACAATGGTTCCGAAAAAATATGAAGAGTTCACACAGTACAGACAAAATACAATTTCTTAAGTGTGAAATAATCCAACTCTGTAATTGCGTAAACATGTGTCACTGACGTAGTAAAAAAAATGTTTGTTTCTCTGTTAAATGATCAGATAGCTGTGTAATTTATGTGTTAGAGAAATATGGTACCGATGTGTTAAATTGTATAAGCAAATACCATATTAGCTAGGGCTCCTTGTGCTTGCCAAACACATGGTACACAAAGTAGGCGTGTACCCCCCTGAGGTTTATTGTAATTATACCCTCAGGTGTTACAGATTACAGCAATGGAATGAAATGTATCACGAAAAACTTTCTTTGTAATTCAAAAATCTTTAAAAATAAATGTTTTAAGTACAAAATTAATCACTCAAGTACGTGTCCTGTAGCGCTAAATGTGCGTCTTGCTCTAAGATAATCTCTGGGAAGTGTCGTAGTTATCGTCCTCCGAAAGCTAAGTTCTGCAGAAGTCAATGTACTTACCTCATGATAAACAAAAGTGAAATGCTTTGCGTATAGATAACTTAGTTATTATGCTTATTGTTGCGATGAAGAAATTACTGTGCTGTAAAGTATTGTTGTGCTACGGAAAAGGCTGTCTCCTTGTAGCAATAGCACAAAAGTTACTACTAAAACATGTTTTACTTTACAGAAGAATTCAGAAAAACTGTGCAGATATCAAACAGATACACCGCAAAAGCAACATTGTAAATTGTCACTCATTAGTAACGTCGTGATATAATCGTGTAGCTGTCACACAAACCAACCACTGTGTCATCTGGCATTTCACAGAAAGCACCAAATCCAGAATCCACTCGTAAGCAAACCAAAATGTTGCATGTTAACAGTTTCTTAAGTCTGACAAATTGTACAAGTAGCGTGAAGTGAAAATTGCAAAGACTAAGTTAAAAAGCAGTTTATCTTTCAATAAACGGTTTTACATGTGAAATGTGGTGAAAACCTTTTCCTCTTCTCAGTACGCAGAGATTCAACTTGAATGCAATTATCATGCGGTATTCGTCCGTAAAGAATACGGGAATTTTGCTCAAGGTTAGCGTCAATGTTATTTTTCTCGGAGCCAGCCGGCGCACGCAGCTGCCTGCGGTGTGAGTCATTGTCTGTTTCTTTGTTGGCGCGCGCCGTTATTGGGGTTAGGAGGCCTAACTTCCACAAATTCGCCTTGCCCAGAGGGCCCAGCTCTGTTTAAAGCTCGCCAGTTCTGATAAAATTCACGTCTGTCGTTTTGTCGGTAGTTTACATAGTTTCTTTCTTGTCTGTCACGTGGTGGAGAATTTCTGCCTGAGTCGTAACTGCGTGCTGGACCGTTGCGTCTAAAGTTATTCTGTCTCCCTTGATAATAGTTATTTTGGTTCCCATATTGTCTGTTTCTCTGATTGTCTCTGTGATAGTCATTACCGCGGAAAGGTGATCTTTCCCTGTAATTATTACTACTCTGCCAACGGTTGTCATACGGGTGGTGTCGATTTTGGTCACGATTTGTGTGGTGAGAATAGCCTTGTCGCGTCCAGTTATCGTTTCTATCGTCACGGAATTGTGACAGATGTGACCTGTAATTGTTGTACTCCTGTTTTCGCGTTCCGCGATTGTCAGTGTCAATTTCCAGTTCTTGTAACAGTCCCTGAAAAGCTTCAATGTCGTCTTTGCAACGTCCTGCTAAAATAATATGTCGTAAATGTTCAGGCAGTTTGATTAAACAAATGCGGATGAGTTCTGAGGGGCTGTATGGGTTTGACAGGTACTGATTCTTGTGCAACATGTCTTCAAAATATTTCACAAGACTGGAAAATTCAGATTGTTCGAAATGTTTCATCATTATGATGCTATGCTTTACGCGGTCTTGTGTGGCTTGGGACCAATATGCTGAGAGGAAGGCATGGTAAAATTCTCCTTCACTGTGGCAATCGTGAATGACCGATCGCATTCTTACAGCTGGTTCATTCTCTAAGTAACCACACATAAATTCTAATCTGTGTTCTAATGACCAGTTGGGAGGAAAACAATGAGAGAATTGATGGAGCCATGCTTGTGGATGAATGTCGTTGCCAGAATTCTTAAATGTTTTGAATTTACGTGTAGTAATGAACAGCTTATAGTCAAAATCATCATGTCGGCGAGTCACATATCGGTCATTGTCACGTCGTTTCGGCGGTTCCATCTCAAAATTCGGTGTACCTTGCCAATTTCTTTCATAATTACCGAAATGCCCTGTGCTATTATTTTGTGGCTTTTCCGTATTTCTAAGTTCCTCTTCCCGTGTTGGAGCGCGAGTATCCTCTGAAATATGTAATTCTTGTATTACCTGTGTCAACTGATCTTGTACTTCCCGGATTTCTCTTTTGTACTGTGTATTGATTTGATTTTGATTTTGTTTGAATTTTCTAATTTGTTCATACTCTTCTGTGTCAGTGAAGGCTATGGGTCTTGTGTCATTCAGATCATCATCTACCTTTGTAGATAAGTTAGTGACCTGATCCGAAAGTTCGGCTACTTTCTCTGATAATGAACTAATTTCCCCCATGTGTCTTTCTACTGTGTCCTTTAAGTTTTCCTGAGTTTTTGCAAGTTGCGTAACCGAATCGGTAGATGCAACTGAGTCCATTTTAGCTTGCAAGGTCTCATGATTTTCATGAACAATAGTTTGCAGCTCTTTTATGGCTGCTTCGTGATTCTGTAATGCATTTTCATGCCGCGAAAAAATAGGCTGAAAATGCTCACAAATTTGTGTTTTTACGTCATTACAGACTTTTTGGCATTTCGATTCAATGTTATGTAACTCAGTAGTTAGATCTTCACGTGTTTGTTCAAGTGTGGTGTCTAACTTCCGAAGATTTTGTTCCATTGTGTCTAACTTTTGAAGATTTTGTTCCACTGTGTCTAACTTTTTAAGATTTTGTTCCACTGTGTCTAACTTTTTAAGATTTTGTTCCACTGTGTCTAACTTTTTAAGATTTTGTTCCATTGTGTCTAACTTTTGAAGATTTTGTCCCATCTGTCTCTGATTTTGTTCCATTTGTTGCATTAGTTGTAATAACAATGCATTAGTGTCTGGAATCTGTTCCTCTACTCTTTTCGGCAGTGCATTTGCGCCGGCAACATTCACATTTTGACAAGCTGAAAATGTGTCTTGACTTATTTGAGAAAACGGTGAGGACGCAAAACCTGAATCTACAGTATTTGCAATATTGTGTCCTATCATTTCGGATTCCTGAGGCGAGCTGTTGCCGTCCGACCGATCGATAATGCTTCCCTGTTCACTACCTGTTTGACTGTCTACGCCATTGTTTGACGTCCGCTCCATTTCCCTATGCACAGTTACCAAATTACTACTTTGAACATTAGTTAACTCATTACACAGTGGCGCTAACACATTGCTTTCGTCTTCACTGTCGTTTCTCAGTTTACTTTGGAGCCGAGTGTTACGTTTTTCACACGCCATTATTGTGACAATATTTCACACGATAACACAGAAAAACACAATTTGAAGAGCAAAAATAGGAGAACACATTAACATAGCACTGAAAATAATATCTAGTTAATTGCAGCTGCGAAATACTTGGTGCAAATCTACATGCATACCACAACTGTTTTACAGTACAACAATGAAAGACTGCAACTACAAAGGAGATTCTCTCTACAATTACGCGCTAGCTATAAACAAAAGCTACACTAA
This sequence comes from Schistocerca cancellata, assembly GCF_023864275.1. Taxonomy (NCBI): domain Eukaryota; kingdom Metazoa; phylum Arthropoda; class Insecta; order Orthoptera; family Acrididae; genus Schistocerca; species Schistocerca cancellata. Next base: position 742,469,165 of record NC_064628.1, on the reverse strand, counting down.
ATACACAAACTACAAGAAAAAATCAGAAGATTCCAGTGAGGTATCCTAGGCTAAGGGTCGACATATGAAACGTCCCCTTTGAACAATTTTACATGTGAAACGTCCACTTAGAACAATTATACAAGCCTGTGCTTAACCTGACACACAATATTATTTAGCGCAACGCAATCTGACTTTCAATAACCCCTACAAAACACTGGCCCTGACTAACTTTAACCTATACCTTTTACAAATCACTTACCTCACAAAAATCTTCGCTACTCGAACTACTGCAATACGGCGAGCGCCACTACTGCCAGCTAAATAAAAGATTCAAACTACTGAAGGTACTAACTACTGATAGGGATAGTTAGCAAATGAAAGATATTAATAGAGAACAAACAATGTATTTACCTTAATATTCAGAATTGACATTCAGTCTTACAGATTATCAAAACTCCGCCATCTCTCTCCCCACGTCCACCACTGCTGGCGGCTCACCTCCAACTGCCCAACGCAATCTGCTGTTCACATCCAGCTATAGCAGTTCATGACAACAATGGCAGACAACAATGCAAACTAGCCACATACTGCACACAGCACAGCCAGTGATTTTCATACAGAGTGCTATGTAACGTTGCCAATAAAAAACATAAACAGCAAACTTACATAAAGAAAACATAAACAGCCTACTTACATTTGCAATGAAAAATAGGGATCGCTATGATTTTGCATTTGGTGCATATTACATAATACGAGTATGTTGCTGTATATGAAATTGAACTGACATATCGAATTTTTCTTTAGACTTGGGTGGAGGTTTCTGTCAGCAATCTAGAGAAAATTGATCTGATGTAGCACACTCATTCGTGATCGCGCTACGCGAGATATAAAGCCAGAGTGAAATATCGACAACTCTCCTCAAATTTCATAAATGGTTTAAGATATCGAAATGAAATTTTGGCAAAATATCTGTTGTGTTATTCCACTAACTACAGATTTTTTACGTGAAAAAATGTAATTTTTAAGGGCTTTCGATAACTGATGAAACGAGATATGCAGTTGGTTTTGGAAGAACGTAAATGAAGAAATTATAGTTTATTTTGTACCGGGTATGTGCTTTTTCATAAGCCACTGATCTTACTTTGCCCCTGTTCTTCACTTAATAAACTTAGTAAAACACTGTTTCAGAATTATCTCCCAGTTGCGTCTGTACAAGATATTAGGGAGGCGACGCTGTATGAATCTGCAGAGTTACGGCAAAACAAGCAAATTTTGACATGGCAAGAAGGGAAATCAGTTGATTCTACTGAAAATTCGTCGTTCCTGACGCTTCTCTGAAAGTTGCAAATGGTTGACAAGCTAGATGAAAATGAATCGCGGCATTTCCAGCGGAATTTTCTTTTTTACGTACTAACCAGATCAGAGGTGAGAGATCTTTTTGAATGGTCACCTTCAGTTTAGAATTGCACTTCCCCTCTAGCGCTCGGCATCTCCCGTACAACGTCTGCCCACTAACCCCCACCACTACCGCTCCCTCCCGCATACCCTACTTGACTGCGCATCTACTGGCCGTGCTATGCTGTGTGGACTCTAACGTAATCTCGATGCGTGAGAAACTGCAAGCTGTAATCGAGTTTCGAATTCTAACAGTTCGTCTACACGTGGAGTACCGTCTCCTTCACATGACAGTGTCAGACCAAACGAGAACGCTACATCTGCAACAACCCAACATCTTGGATTCACTGTCATCGGTCATCCTCCATCAATCCCGACTTGGCCTTATCCGATTCTCATCTGTTTCCAAAACCTAAAGAACATTTTCGAGGATATCACTTTGTTAATGACGAAACGGCGTAAGCAGAGGTTAGCTTGTTGCTCCGTCAACAAAGACAAACATTCTACGGTAAAGGTATCAACAATCTGGTCTCTTTTTGAGCTAAATTTGTTAATTTCCAGGGGTGATTACGTTGAGAAACAAATGTGGAGACGTGGAGAATAAAGGTGTAGATGGTTAATAACGTTTGTTTTATTTATAAAGCATTCACAGTTTTCACATAATAAATTCGGAGGCATTACTTTTCAGCACCCCCTACTACATACCAGTGTGTGCATACTTTTGATCAGGTAGTGTGTTCGCTGTCTGTCCTGTATAACGACTCCACAGGTAGTTATTCCATGCAGCACATGAAGTGCATGCTATAGGCACCGCAGCTGCGCTGTCCAGATTTCCGGGGCAAAATTAACCATTTTGTTTAATGTGAGTCTGCAGGCTTTCGTGGCAGTTGTCACTGAAGTTAAAATCTTCTGGTTTGTTACGCCGCGTCATGTTTCTTCTAAAATGTTCGATGTTTCGACCCCTCTGCTGGGATCTTCTTCAGTATCTTTTGGAGTCCACAGTGTTCTAGCAGTGGTGGACACCAAAAGATCCTGAAGAAGATCCCAGCAGACGGGTCGAAACGTCGAACATTTTAGAAGAAACATGACGTGGCGTAATAACCCAGAAGATTTTAACTTCAACCATTTTGTTGTTGTAGATATGGTTCTCGGGCGAGACAGCGGACGTTTTTACGAATGCTCCACAATATTTCGTCGGCGCAACTGACCGACATCTTCAGGTGCGGTGAATACACTGCTCAGGCTGTGACTGAAGTCTTCTATTTCTATCAGAGAAGAAACTGCACGGACGTGAAAGCGCTAAGTTTCGATGATCAATAGCGCAGATAAGCAGATAGGTAGCGAGAGAGACTACTACTCCGCCTTTCGGGCGATAAAAGCGTGTCAGTCATACTGTGCGCTTCCCTATCAGAGTCCTGAAATGCGGGCAGATTTCAGTGCGAGGCGCACCTGTTCACTGGTCTGGCCAAACCAATTTGCCTCACAGGCACGACGGTGCGTGCTGGAATTGTCAAATGTCAGACGGTCGACTCAGGACGAATTAGTTCACCCTCGTGACACACGATATGTCCGAGATGATATGCAGTAGAGTTCTGCATGACCGAGTAAGCGAGCACAAAATACGAGATGGGGCGAGCACACCCTAACTGGATAGGCTACCCGCACTAGTTCTTGTGACCGAGCACAGAAGCCGTGACCGAATACGTAGCACGTAACTTCAAACACATTACACGTGTTATTATCCGTGTGACACTGCAGCCAGTACGGGCTTCTTATTTGTGGTGTGTCTCTGTAATCATGCAGCGCGAGGAAGCCAGTGTAGTAAGACGTAAGATTGAAACCAATGTTTACACATTAAAGAAACGGGAAGGTCTAAAAAGCCAAGTATGGAGTACATTTCTGTTGGTTGTAGATGAAAACATTGCGTCTACTGGGTACGTATCGTGTATAAACTGCTCCACTTTATTGTTTTTCCAGTCGGAAACCACTCATTTAAAGAAACACAGTTGCAAGAAACCTCACAAAGATCGTTTCTTTGGCCTTCCTTCCGTTATCTTAATATGCTTGAAATAAGTGAAAAGCAGGAAATTCTTAACAATGTGCGACAAATGTGTGCTACGTATGCAGGTACAACATTCAATCATTAACATAATCGTTTTTGCATAGTTAGTGGAAAGTGTATTATAGAGAAACGGGAATGTTGTGACTCGTATAATGTTTCATTAACGTAAAACATCTCGTTTTTATGGGAACGGGGGTCGGGTTGTTTGGGGGGAGAGACCAAACAGCGAGGTCATCGGTCTCTTACGGGAATGTTTCGATGATTTCCATATCAGTTCTGTATTACTTGTCTCTTTTGTTTATTATCATAGATCCTTCAAGTACTGTGTCATCACCACCCAGAAAGAGAGCTCGTTTCAAGGAATGGAGGAACAACAGATCATCCGCAGCAGATGAAGTAGATCTGTAAATTTTAATACACCCCGGAGATGATGATATCTTAAAGTGGTGGAGCAGACATGAAACAGATCTGCCAGGTTTGGCTGCAGTTGCAAGACGTATTTTATGTATCTCAGCAAAAAGCGCACCTAGTGAAAGGTGCTTTAGTAAAGCCGGCATGTTACTAACAAATTGCCGCAGCCAATTAAATCCGGAACGCGTTAGTGATTTACTGCTGATCAACAATAACTATAATTTTGTTTATGTTGCAAACAATTGAAACGTATGACAAGTTACGTCTGTAAATGTTTAATGTTCTTTGTATGCTTTCTTTATGAAGATGGTTGTCTTCTAGATTACAGGGAAAGCACTTATTTAATGTTTCCTATAAATGAAAGGAAAAATATCTCTTTTGTTTGGAAATGAGACTCGTCTTCTATCCGCGATTGTATTGAAATATCATTTTACTTTCCAGGTGCTTTATGAATTTAGCTGTGTCACGTACCCGTTCTTGGAAATGTTACTTTTGTATTAAAAGAGAGAGAGGCGTTGGATTTGTACAATAAAGTACAGTGCAGCGAGCCGGGGCTAGGCGAGGTGAGACGTCAGCGGTGACCGGTCATGCTCGGTTATCCGCGTGTCCGGAATCCGGACATCAGACATGGGGCGAGTACGTGACCGAGCCGAGTCGTATGGGGCCGGCCGGACACGAGCGGCTCGGTCACCCCGTCAACAGGCGAGCCGTGACCGGTCAAACGCGGAGCGCTGCAGCACTCTAATATGTAGTTCTATTGTCGGTACATTTGGAAACTGCTACTGGGTCTTTGCACACCACAAATTGCAGACCACAAGTCTGCCGCGGTATGGAAAGACTTGAAGTTCTCCACCAGGGGAGGACCAGAAGACGACAAAAAAAAAAAAAAAAGGAAGAAAAACTTCCATGTTGTACAAATCAATTGAACTATCCTCTACCCACTGAATCTCCCCTCTCGACTGTTCTGTTGGTCTGATAGCCAAACCAGCATCCAGCCACAGCACCGGGGTTCCTACGCTGGGGAAGCAAGCCTCGGCGTCGCATACCCTGAGAGGAGCCAATCAGTGATCATAATCTTTCTTTTCTGAGAAAAGAAGGTTTTACACTGGGGAGGAATTGTTTTCAAGGCAAGCGTTGTCATGTTTTGGCAAAAGACATTTACCGAGACGGGATCACAGTAAGGTTCGTGTTGTGGCTGCATTGTAGACAAAATGTTGTTAAAGTGAGAGAGTGGCGTGTCACGTCTCACCTTGGCCTGCAAGGTCGAGGGATTTGTCCCCAGTTGAGAATGTCTGGAGTATTACGAGCAGGGCCCGCTGAACAGTTCAGCGATTTTGACGATCTAACGCGTCAGTTGGACAGCGTTTGGTACAATATCCCTCATGAGGACATCCAACAATTCTATCTATTAACGCCAGGCCGAATAGCTGCTTGCATAAGGGCCAGAAGTGAACCAATGCGATATAGAGTTGTTCAATTTGTGAAACTCTGTCTCTTGAATATGTCATCCAATTTTTCTGAAACTGTAACCATTTGTTTGTCTGTACATGTACATGACATTTACCGATTTCCGTTTTATTGAGATAATTGTTTCGTGGTGCGTAGTTGGTTTTGTCTTACAAGGCTCACCCTGAAAACATTGTGCTACAATTATGACAGGAGAAATGTTAGCTGCTAATGACTCACCTTGTGCAATAGGAGGGCGACAGAAAATGAGATCAACCTTTATGGGATGTATTTATTACACTTCACAAAATGAACATCATCGACATTCAAGAAACTTTCAAAACAAACCATTAACTTACATCACTAACACTAAACGAAGAATGGCGCGCCACAGGGATCCCTAATGTGCGTACCATCAAGATCGAAGGCGAACTCCTTGGGAACTAGACACCGTGCAAGACGTTCAGTTAGGTACCCACTTTTAAAGAATGCATACAGGGTCATATTGTCGGGGTGATGAGAACTGACGGGATATGATGGCATGCAACCGAACGCGAAATACACTGCTGGCCATTAAAATTGCTACACCAAGAAGAAATGCAGATGATAAACGGGTATTCATTGGACAAAAATATTATACTAGAATTGACACGTGATTACATTTTCAAGCAGTTTGGGTGCATAGATCATGAGAAATCAGTACCCAAAACAACCACCTCTGGCCATAATAACGGCCTTGATACTCCTGGGCATTGAGTCAAACAGATCTTGGATGGCGTGTACAGGTACAGCTGCCCATGCAGCTTCAACACGATACCACAGTTCGTGAAGACTAGTGACTGGCGTATTGTGACGAGCCAGTGGCTCGGCCACCATTGACCAGATGTTTTCAGTTGGTGAGAGATCTGGAGAATGTGCTGGCTAGGGCAGCAGCCGAACATTTTCTGTATCCAGAAAGGCCCGTACAGTAGCTGCAACATGAGGTCGTGCATTATCCTGCTGAAATGTAGGGTTTCGCAGAGATCGAATGAAGGGTAGAGCCACGAGTCGTAACACATCTGAAATGTAATGTCCACTGTTCAAAGTGCCGTCAATGCGAACAAGAGGTGACCGAGGCGTGTAACCAATGGCACCCCATACCATCACGCCAGGTGATATGCCAGTATGGCGATGACGAATACACGCTTCAAATATTCGTTCTCCACGATGTCGCCAAACACGGATGCGACCATCATGATGCTGTAAACAGAACCTGGATTCATCGGAAAGAAAGACGTTTTGCCATTCGTGCACCAAGCTTCGTTGTTGAGTATACCATCGCAGGCGCTCCTGTCTGTGATGCAGCGTCAAGGGTAACCGCAGCCATGGTCTCCGAGCTGATAGTCCATGCTGCTGCAAACGTCGTCGAACCGTTCGTGCAGATGGTTGTTGCCTTGCAAACGTCCCCATTTGTTGAGTTAGGGATCGAGACATGGCTGCACAATCTGTTACAGCCATGCGGATAAGATGCCTGGCATCTCGACTGCTAGTGATACGAGACCGTTGGGATCCAGCACGGCGTTTCGTATTACCCTCCCGAACCCACCGATTCCATATTCTGCTAACAGTCATTGGATCTCGACCAACACGAGCAGTAATGTCGCGATACGATAAACCGCAATCGCGATAGGCTACAATCCGACCTTTATCAAATTTGGAAACGCGATGGTACGCATTTCTCCTCCTTACACGAGGCATCACAACAACGTTTCACCAGGCAGTGCCGGTCAATTACTGTTTGTGTATGAGAAATCGGTTGGAAACTTTCCTCATGTCAGCAGGTTGTAGGTGTCGCCACCGGCGCCAACCTTGTGTGAATGCTCTGAAAGGCCAATCATTTGCATATCACAGCATCTTCTTCCTGTCGGTTAAATTTCGCGTCTGTAGTACGTCATCTTCGTGGTGTAGCAATTTTTATGGCCAGTAGTGTAGTCTGTCGTGTAGGTTGTCGTAAAAATGGCTATTCTTTAATGCGCAGCTGGAGATAGTGCGATGATAGGTTTTACACGCATGGAAAAAACAAACGTCCGGAGGCTGGACGGGTCCAGTGGTTCCAGGTGATATGAACTGCAATGTCACACATTTTTCACGAGGGATAGTTTGCTCTAAAAGAGTATGATTTTTACATGCAGATCAGGGATCAAGCAAAAGCAGGTTATTTTGACAAGTTATAGACAAAAAGCAGTGCTCATACAATAGTTGTAGTTCTCTTACGTCCATTTGTTCACTCTTGCTTGCCGTGACGAAAATATTCCCTACTTACTTTGCAGCATCGCGCACACTAGAAATAATCGTATGAGGCAGAGAACCTCCAGCTTCTCGCAGCACAGTAGACAAGTTTCCAGACAATTTACCGTCCAGATTAACAGTCGGCATAATTGCATTCGAATGGGTCAGCGCATTGATGTTAGTTGATCTTGATATAACTCTCTCGGTAACTCTAATTTCCAGGGTTCCTTTCATATGCATTTCCTCTTCAACGTCTGATGGGCGGAGTTGAAAAAAAATCTTGCTGAACGATGGGATAAGTTTGTTTACCTCATCTATAAATTTTCAGGCCGATTCAGCAGTTTGCTGTGCATCATCAAGTTGACACTTGTTTGAAATTTCGTTACTTACATTTTCCAATTCTGTAGCTGTGTTTGATGTTATACAGCTATCCACAGCTTCCCTTGAGATCACTGTAATATATGTCGCGCTAAGTTTGTTGTGCATAACGTAGCAGGACACTATCATGCACACCCTGTAAATTGTATCGAGCATCACTGAAATGCAGAAACACCAGTTTTTGTAACAAGTGCTCCTTGTCCTCCATTGAATTTAAGTAGTCTTTTTTAGGCACTACACGGCCATATTTCTTCGGACTTTACTCGAAATCTGTTCATAATTGTTATCTTTCTACTATGCTGCGAATGATCTTCGACGTACTTAATTATGTTTAGTACCCGCTCCTTGCACAACGGTTGTCCTTTACTAAGTTTCATTGGAGACAGGGTTTGTGGCTCGCTTTCCGACAAGGGCGATAAACAAATTGCTCGATACCTGTTTCATATCATTACCACTTGTTAAGCACGTGTCGTCGTCATTGCACTACTGATATACATCGTTCGCACTGTCGAGCGTATTCAATACCACACATTCCACTGTCTCATCTAACGCTAATATTTCTTCTGCCACTTCTTTCTAATTCAACGAAATTCCTTGGGTTCCTTCCTGACGAAATGTCAGCTTAGGCAACTGTTGTTGTAGATATAATGCTATGTTTGCTTTTTCATCGTTGCCATTGCTCTGCTTTACATGAACACAACTAGCTCTGTAGCACGGTTGAACTACACTCCTTAGCATCATGCTGTGGTCACCATTGGATTCTTCAGTCCCACTCCCTGTTGTCATTAGCACCAATATTGTGGCTGCATGTAGACAATACGTAGAGCGTCGAATGTCGTAACTATCATTGGCCTTTGGCCACCTCGCACTCAAGGGGTTCCTTGTTAGAGGGTGTATTAATACCTTCGTCACAACCTACCCACACAGACCTCTGTGTTAATCCCCATAGCAAAGTAGGCAAGAATTACTGAACCAATAGTTTAATAAGTCATGATTTTGTAATCATACTAACACGAATTATCCACAACGATTGCAGATTTAGAAATAACGTTTGACCATGTTGACTGGTACAAACAATTTGAAATTTTGATGCTATCGTGGGTAAAATAACAGTGAGTGAAAGGTTACACAAAAATAAATTTATGATGGCAATACGTCCCAAACAGGATAGTGTGCCATGTTTAAAAAAGCCAGACAAAGAAAGCTGTTCCACAGATTAATGTGGCACGTGACTTACAGTATTACGTCTTTGGTGCGGCGGAAAAACCCGGCTTCGATTCACGGTACTTCTTCGGATTTTGCTGAGACAGGGAAGTCTAGAATGGCTCCCACTTAGCCTCATGAGGCAAAATGGGGAGCTGCTTGAATAAAGGTTCAGCGGCTTCATCAGGATTCACCTACTGTCAATAACGGCTCGAGGAATGCTGAACACATGTCCCACCATCGCAGACCGCTCCTCGTACAACCTTGTAGGCAGCAGTTGGCCAATCGCAACAGGCCTAAGGCGTAATCCTTGAGGGGCGTGACGTATGTTTAACATTTCGAAATAAAATTTTATTTGTGTCAGTATCAAGTTGAGAAATGCCTCCTTGCCCTCGTATAGTTAGTAGAGTCATTCAGACAACACGAGTGGCTGAATATTATAGCCCGATTTAAAGTACGCTAGGGAAGGAAAATCGCAACACCAAAAAAATAATTAATGTATAATAATGAAATTTCTGGAATACTTTTGTCAAGCTGACATATTTAAGTGATTAACACTCTGCCGTCCGGCGACAACGGAGTGGTGCCGTGCGCGAAATAGCGGTCAACGGCCGGCGCCACCACAGTGGTTTCGTGAGCAAAGTATCGCGCAGGGGTCGGCGACAGCACTTTAGTATCTTTTGCATTCTGTTGGTGTTTTGTTTAGGTAATTATAAGTTACACACATCAACAAGTTTTTTGTTTTTATAATTACTTGTGCCCTTTCATCATGGCAGACGAAAGAGACTGACGATGAATACGCGGAGCAAAACTTGGAGGTTGCCTCTACATCACTTACGTCTCATCATGATCCGGCTGACACACTTCTCGGTCACATAAAGCAACACCAAATTATAGGCCTACGTATTTCCGAAACGAATAAATGAAAACGAAGAAACTGCCATGTATGTTCCAAAAACAAAACAGAAAAAGAACAACAAATTTAATGTGCAAGTCTTGTGGAGTTGCGTTACATCTTGGAGACTGTTTTGCTTCATATCATATGAAAGAGAAGTACTAAGTACCAAAGATAATGCAAATAAACAAATCTATGAAACAAGCAAATTTTGTATTTATTTACGTATGTATATCTTCGAAATTTCGTGAAAGTAGGGGAACAGGGTTGAGAACTTATGATAACGATGAGATTAGTAAAACGTAACAATTTATAATCTTTAGATAACGTCAAGAACGGCCGGCGAGCGCGACTGCTACGGTCGCAGGTTATGTGTGATGTCCTTAGGTTGGTTAGGTTTAAGGGGCTCCGGAACGCCCTATACTTGCAATGTTAAAATAACGCTTATAAATTACATCTTTCGTCACAAAGTATTTGAGGTAGGAAGTTGAACTTTTTACAGATTATTTATTGGAATATGGGCTACAACTTAACACAGGGTTTTTACAAAATTTTAGTTCAGTTATTAAAGATGATTTTTTTTCAATTGTAATGAAAATTCACAACATTTTTTTGCAATTTTTTATTTATATATTCAAAAATATACAGTTTTTTTGAAAAAGGCTGTGTTAAATTATGCAGAAGGTACTGTGTAACATTTACTGAAAGTTTGAAACAAATATGTTTGGAAGATCCTTAGAAAAAATGTAATTAGTATGAGAAAATAAAAGTTTTGGGAATCGAGCGACAAAGACTGGATTAACTTTTTAGTGCATTCCAGGTCCATAGGATGGATTATCTTCATCCTCTGCAAACTCCTACTCCAGCTTCCTCTTGTTCCTCCTCCTGTTTACTCTTGCTTGTGTTTCTAGACTCTTTACAGCCCTGTCTGCAGCCCGAAGGCGTTCCTCGTCTAAAGCAAGCATCGCTCGTACCATGTTAGAACCTATCTTCATTCCCATATTTCTAAATACCTTGCACCTTTCCAACATTTCTCCTTTTCTTAAAAGCCTTCAGAGGATTTCTAATAACTTTAATTTTACTCATTATTATACTTCAACAAAGCAGAGACTCAAGAAACAGAATTAATTACGAATATTTTCGAGATAACGACAGAGTAAATAAACATGAAACAATCGACAATCACAGCAGCGATATATATTGAACCATCACAGGTTAGCCACAACACATACTTTATCTCACATCACTAAAATGTACCTGATGAACACGGACGTTAATAATAACACCATTTGACAGCAGTTTAACAGCGCCACAGTGGGTCACGCCCATGTAGAACACATTTCAAAAAAAATTTAAAAATGGTTGTAGTCTTCGGAATTGAATAAATTATATATCTATTAAAAGGTAATAGTCTGCAGATTCAGAAAACGCAAAAAAGTAAAAATTGAACTTTTCATGATTTTGAGCCTTTCCGGAGCCCCTTAAGTAGTTCTAAGTTCTAGGGGACTGATGACCTCCGGCGTTAAGTCCCATAGTGCTCAGAGCCATTTGAACCATTTTTTGAACGGTCGGCGACAAGCCAAGTAATCCGAATTAGCGCTGCCGGCGCCAAGCGAATAAATTTATACGAGACGTGCGGACGACAAAGTGTTAACATTGCAGTATCACAGGCTAATGTAAACTCGAGATAAGCCATTGAAAATGTGGAATGCTGGCACATTAGTAACTGGTGTAACCGTTGGAATGTTGAACGCAAGCGCGCAAATGTGCATTCACTGTGTGGTACAGGTGGCGGATGTCAGTTTGTGGGACAGAGTTCCATGACCGTTGCACTTGATCGAACAATACCCGGACGATTAATATTGGTTGTGGATGACGCTGGAACTGTCGTCCGATGGTGTCCCATATGTGCTCGAGTGGGGACCGACCTGGTGACCAGGCAGGCCGAGGCAACATGTCGATATTCTGTAGACGTGTTGGGTTACAACAGCGATGTATGGGCGAGCGTTGTCCTATTCGATAACACCCCTGGAATGCAGTTCACGAATGTCAGCACAACAGCTCGAATCACCAGATTAACGGATAAATTTGCTGTCAGGGTGCGCGGGGCAATTGCGAGAGTGCTCCTGCTTGCTAGGTGGTAGCTTTTAAATCGGCCGCGGTCCGCTAGTATACGATGGACCCGCGTGTCGCCACTGTCAGTGATTGCAGACCGAGCGCCACCACACGGCAGGTCTAGAGAGACGTACTAGCACTCGCCTCAGTTGTACAGCCGACGTTGCTAGCCATGGTTCACTGAGAATTATACGCTCTCATTTGCCGAGACGATATTTAGCATAGCCTTCAGCTACATTTGCTACGACCTAGCAAGGCGCTGTATTCAAATAATATTGAGATTCTATTAGTGTATCATCAAGAGCGATGTTCTACAAATGTGGATTAAAGTTAAGTATTCCAGAAGCTACGTACTTTTCTTTATAGCATTCATTACGTATCCTGTTTCAGACCTCACGCCAGCCTGCGTGAGTTTAAGCGCGTGCCTTTCGGCTTCATCTCATTGTGTCTAGGCTGTCTTGTCTAGACACAACAATAAGAAACTTGTAACCTCCCCACAAAAAAATCTTTTCACATTTAGTGTAACCTCAAAACAGAAAAATTCCTAAACCTCTCAACAGTAAAAAATATAATTATGTCGTTCATTCACATTCAGTGTAACGTCCCAACAAAAAAATAAATTCAGTAACCTGGTAATAATACAATGTAACGAACCTCTCAATTAAATTGTCGCTCACTTATAACTTTTCAATAATTGACTGTGAATTTAACCTGGTAGATTTTGGACGTCATCAGTGCTGCGCCATGGCCCTGAAAGATCATTCTGAATAAAAAAAGAAAAAAAAATTTCTTACCTCAATGAAGTCGCCGGATAACGCGTATATATCTGCTCTTACAATAAATTTTTCTGGCACAGCCCTGTGCAATGCTGGCCGATAGATTTGTCATTTATGAAAGGAAACAACTGATTGTTCTTCAATAATCGGGATGATCATGAATTAGAGAAATTAATAAATTCTTTAATTTGAAATGAATGGTTGTTAAAAGTTACTTTTTATGAGAAAGATTATTATTAGGAGATTTTTTTAAAACATTTACATGGGTCTTGAGATAACAATACTACATATGCGCCCGCATCTCGTGGTCGTGCGGTAGCGTTCTCGCTTCCCACGCCCGGGTTCCCGGGTTCGATTCCCGGCGGGGTCAGGGATTTTCTCTACCTCGTGATGGCTGGGTGTTGTGTGCTGTCCTTAGGTTAGTTAGGTTTAAGTAGTTCTAAGTTCTAGGGGACTTATGACCACAGCAGTTGAGTCCCATGGTGCTCAGAGCCATTTGAACTACATATGCGCGAGGCTGCTTTTTATCTTATACAATAATGCTCACGCTCCGGCATCGCTGCACCACGACCGGCCCAGCCAACACGATACACCAGACCAGACCAGACCAGACTGCTCGCTAGCAACAACTTACTCCTACTGCTACACATTTCCTACTGCAGTCAACACTGCTCTCTGGTCTGAGATTCTCTTATATCTTACATATCGCAGGCAGCGCATGAGCAATACATCGAAATTACATCTGCTCGGACCTCTTACAAACTGCACCCCAGAACACAACTCCAGGTGTAGGTCCAGTGTGTTTAGCATGCAGACGGGTTGGTTGCAGGCGCTCAGCTGGCCCACTTCGAATCAACACACGTCCATCACTGACACCTAGATTGAATCAGCCTTCATCAGAAAACACAACAGACCTCCACATTACTCCCCAGTGAGCTCTCTCTTGACACCACAGAAATCGCAAATGCCGGGGGATTGGGGTCAGTGGAATGCACGCTGTAGGGCGTCTGACTCGGACTGTCCTTGAAGTGATCGATTGGTAACAGTTCGTCGTGTCACTGAGGTGCCAACTGCTGTTCAGATTGCTGCTGCAGATGCAGTGCGATGCTCCGGAGCCATACCCCAAATACAGGGCTATTACAAATGATTGAAGTGATTTCATAAATTCACTGTAGCTCTATTCATTGACATATGGTCACGACACACTACAGATACGTAGAAAAACTCATAAAGTTTTGTTCGGCTGAAGCTGCACTTCAGGTTTCTGCCGCCAGAGCGCTCGAGAGCTCAGTGAGACAAAATGGCGACAGGAGCCGAGAAAGCGTATGTCGTGCTTGAAATGCACTCACATCAGTCAGTCATAACAGTGCAACGACACTTCAGGACGAAGTTCAACAAAGATCCACCAACTGCTAACTCCATTCGGCGATGGTATGCGCAGTTTAAAGCTTCTGGATGCCTCTGTAAGGGGAAATCAACGGGTCGACCTGTAGTGAGCGAAGAAACGGTTGAACGCGTGCGGGCAAGTTTCACGCGTAGCCCGCGGAAGTCGACGAATAAAGCAAGCAGGGAGCTAAACGTACCACAGCCGACGGTTTGGAAAATCTTATGGAAAAGGCTAAAGCAGAAGCCTTACCGTTTACAATTGCTACAAGCCCTGACACCCGATGACAAAGTCAAACGCTTTGAATTTTCGGCGCGGTTGCAACAGCTCATGGAAGAGGATGTGTTCAGTGCGAAACTTGTTTTCAGTGATGAAGCAACATTTTTTCCTAATGGTGAAGTGAACAGACACAATGTGCGAATATGGGCGGTAGAGAATCCTCAAGCATTCGTGCAGCAAATTCGCAATTCACCAAAAGTTAACGTGTTTTGTGCAATCTCACTGTTTAAAGTTTACGGACCCTTTTCCTTCTGCGAAAAAAACGTTACAGGACACGTGTATCTGGATATGCTGGAAAATTGGCTCATGCCACAACTGGAGACCTACAGCGCCGACTTCATCTTTCAACAGGATGGTGCTCCACCGCACTTCCATCATGATGTTCGGCATTTCTTAAACAGGAGATTGGAAAACCGATGGATCGGTCGTGGTGGAGATCATGATCAGCAATTCATGTCACGGCCTCCACGCTCTCCCGACTTAACCCCATGCGATTTCTTTCTGTGGGGTTATGTGAAAGATTCAGTGTTTAAACCTCCTCTACCAAGAAACGTGCCAGAACTGCGAGCTCGCATCAACGATGCTTTCGAACTCATTGATGGGGACATGCTGCGCCGAGTGTGGGAGGATCTTGATTATCGGCTTGATGTCTGCCGAATCACTAAAGGGGCACATATCGAACATTTGTGAATGCCTAAAAAAACTTTTTGAGTTTTTGTATGTGTGTGTAAAGCATTGTGAAAATATCTCAAATAATAAAGTTATTGTAGAGCTGTGAAATCGCTTCAATCATTTGTAATAACCCTGTACTGTCTTCCCTCTCGACAGTGCCACTTGAGCAGTTCGGAGCCTGGTCTCCTCGCTACTCTACATTCTCGTGACCACCACTGCCAGCAGTCATGTACAGTGGCTACATTCCTGCCAAGTCTTTCTGCAATATCGTAGAACAAACATCCAACTTCTTGCAGTCGTATTACACGACCTCGTTCAAACTCACTGAGGTGCTGATAATGGCGTCTTTGTCGCTTTCAAGGCTTTCTTGACTAACATCAGCTCATCACATCTCAAAGGTGACTAACGCTCAAGATCGTTACAGCGTGTATTTAAAGCAAACATGATTTGTCACTTGAAGACATATGGCTGAGTGCACCAATCACGATTAACAGTTAACCGCGGTTAAGTAGATGTATAATCCTGCTCAACGCAAAATTCTGGTGCACCAACATCGATCTAAGTTAAACGAGGGAATCGACCGTGGTTATATTTAACCGGGGCTCTTTCCCGGTAACCGCGGTTTTAGAAGCATACGCTATTAAGATGGCGGCGCGTTTTGATGTTATGGATGGCATTCAGGAAGAATTGTTATACCTTGACCATTTAAAACGTGGCCGAAACCGTGTTGCAGTGATTGTGGAAAGGGAAAACCCTTTTGAAGATTATGGTGGAAGAGAGATTTCGTTCAAAAATGGTTCAAATGGCTCTGAGCACTATGGGACTTAACATCTGAGGTCATCAGTCCCCTAGAACTTAGAACTACTTAAACCTAACTAACCGAAGGACATCACACACATCCATGCCCGAGGCAGGATTCGATGCTGCGACCGTAGCGGTCTCGCGGTTCCAGACTGAAGCGCCTAGAACCGCTTGGCCACAACGGCCGGCCAGAGATATCGTCTGTCGAAAGAAACAGTGTGGTGGTTATTAGGCCTAAACCAAATTAATGATAGGTTAGAATTTCCTACTGATCGGAATAACCCTATTTCGCCGATGAACAGACTTTTGATTACTTTCAGGGCATATGCAACAGGTGCATTCAACATTCTTATTGGGGACAACAATAACATCGTACAACAGCACAACGCATCATCAGTGATGTATCAGACATGATAGCATCGATGTCTCCTCGCTTTATAAAATTTCTCACAAGAGAAGAAGTGCGCTCTGTGATGTATGGTTTTAATCAATTGGACCGATTTCCTGGTGTTATTGGTATATTGGATGTCCTGGAGGACATAATGCGGAACTTTTCCGCAATAGGAAATCATATTTTTCCTTTAATTGTCAAACCATTAGTGATCACAATTTGTTAATAAGAGATATTGTCGCTCGATGGCCGGGCTCTGTGCACGACAGCAATAATAGGTACCGAGGTACTTATACACACTTCTGCTAGTCGACGGAAAACACAGCAGAGATGGTTCAAATGGCTCTGAGAACTATGCGACTTAACTTCTGAGGTCATCAGTCGCCTAGAACTTAGAACTAATTAAACCTAACTAACCTAAGGACATCACACACATCCATGCTCGAGGCAGGATTCGAACCTGCGACCGTAGCGGTCGCTCGGCTCCAGACTGTAGCGCCTAGAACCGCACGGCCACTCCCGCCGGCACAGCAAAGAGAGAATGTGATAAGGAAGTAACTCACCAGCGATTATCTGTGCAATTTCATGTTTACTAACATCTTTGCCTTGCCATGGCACGTTCCATTGCAACGTACAGAGTTTACCGCGGTCAAATGCACGATTGGCTGACGACGGTTTGCTGACCAGCGATTAGCGTTTGTGCACTGCAGAAACATTTTAAACACGATTTACTTTTAACCGTGATCGCGGGACCTTGGTTATCATGCTTTCTGACCGGGGTTGGTGCACTCGGCCAATAAAGTCCGCGATCTTTCTGTTCTGAGCAATTTAATTTTCACAAGTCCGTCTTCATCACATAGATTTCTTTAGACTTGATGACTGGTTTCGGCTTATCACCATCTTTAGATCGTTAAAATATTCTGATACAAATCATCGTCATGTTTAACTTTACGATGATTTGTATCAGAATATTTTAACGATCTGAAGATGGCGATAAGCCGAAACCGGTCATAAAGTGTAAAGAAATCTGTGTGATCAAGACGGACTTGTGAAAATAAAAGTGCTCAAACACGATTTGTGTCCTCATAGTGGCGATACTAGCGCAAAATTTTCTACATGCGCGAAATTTGAATAGATATCATATTTCATATGTAGAAACATGCCTACCAACTTTCGTGTACATCGTACAACTTTTTCTCGGGGCTGCAATTTTTTTGCTTCGGAACAGTTGGCACTTGACTAACAGCCTGGAATTGTCGTCGTCGTCGACTGTGTGACCACTTCAGATCCGAAAAGCACTTCGTGTCGAGTAAGAAACTTTTCCCGACACGAAGGTCTCGCTTATTTCAAGAAAAAGGTAGTTCCGGCCCTAATTAAAATTAAAAACAGTTTTTTGACATTCTTACAGACCAAACATGAGTGAACTTAAAAATTTTTATCCAATTTTTGTAGGTGATAGAGACTTAGAACTTCATACATTTCCGAGCGAAATATTGTCAAAACCACAAAAAAAGTTATATTCTGATACTTATACATATCAAGCGGAAAGCAAAACGTAACTTTGGAGAAATCCTTTGCGAAGTGAGTTATTTTGGTAACCATAGAAAGAAATACTTCAGTGAGCTGAATAGTTTTTGAGATACGACGCGATACGTTCGAAGCTGTTACCCGGAGCGGAAAATTTCACCCGTTTCGTAAAAATGAACTCTGGGTCATATTAAAATTAAGAACAAATTTTTTATCATGGTGAGAAATACTATACTACCATAAGTAAGTTTCAGAATTTTTCGGTATTTCCTTTGTAAGAGGCAGAGACTTTAAAGCGATTTTCTATTGCCCCGGAGAGCGGTGCTGACTGCTTGCAGAAAGAGACAATATTGCAGCTTTGGGCCTTAAAATGTCAGATGCCAACTAGTTTAAATGACGGTATGGTGAAAATTACCGTAAATGTCTTATTCTTCTCCTTCCATCATGGATTAGGTGATTTCACCTGTTCCAGTCAACAAGATCCACCCTTCTATTACGTGGTCATTCCTTCTGTATTGTCTCTCTAGGTTTACTGTCAGAATTTGATTTGGAAATCTTTTTTCATACATTCTTTATGTGTTCCCATCACCTGTTTCTGTCTATATCTATTTTATTGTGCAAGAATGAATAAACTTATAATTTATTTCGAATTTGTTTTCTGAATCAGTCTCCTCTGGTACACTCTTAAACACCACGGAGAAATCTTATTTCCGCAGCATGAATCCTGGTCATATACTTTTTCGTGAGAAACAATGTTTCAGGTCCATTGAGAGTAGTAGCTACTGCCAAGATTTTGTGAAACTTTAACTGTATATCTTTCGTGGCCTTTTTTGTAGCATATTTCTGATTGTTCGTTAGGGTCTTGACATCAATTTCACTGTCGAAATTTCGTTCTACGTCACAACCGGGATACTGAAAGTGGGTTGGCTGTTCCAGTATTATGTTATCTGTTATAATTTCGGTTCTTATAGGCGATTTATCCTTGACTGCCGTAACCTTCGTTTCATTGGTGGAGATGTTGATTTCATATTTAGAAGTCAAGAGATTGACGTGATAATCGGTTCTTTGAAAATGATCTTCGCTTTCTTGAATTATTATTTGATCATCTGCATATAGTAGAGTGTTACAGAATTTCTTCCTGTTGATTTTTCTGCCTTTGGTGATATTTTTGTTTCGAGACCTGATTAGGTCATCTACATAAATGGTGAATAGAGACAGAGACAGGGCACACCCTTGACCAACTCCCTGTGTTCTTAATTGTTTAGACAAGTAATCTCCATCTTCGAGTATCATTTTTGTAAAGAGCTTTTACAGAGATAATTAGATGTCTTGGGAAGCGTCTTTTTACCATAATATGCCACAGCAGGTGTCAATAATCTACAAACGCTATGTGCATTTCTAAATTAAATTAGTTTCTTTTACTGTGTAACTGTCTTAGACTAAAAATACCATCAATGTATAATCATCCTTTTATAAAAACTGTATCAAAGATAGGGCACAGTGTGTTATTTAGGATGGTGCTATAGATATTATAGTCGATGTTAAGAGGCTGATTGTTCCACAGTTGTTTGGGTTGCTTCTGTTATTGTTCGTGAATATGGAGAACATTTTTGTCAGATTCCATTCCTGTGATACCTTACCCACAGGCCAACATAGGCTAATGGGATGTAGCATACGTTCCTCCATTGAAAACCTCTGTATTTAAACCACTCGGCATTTATTGCGTCTGTCTCTGTTGTTTTTCTGTTCTTCAATGTTTACATTGCTACACCTAATTCATTAATTTCAATGAGGTCTACGTTACTGTTGATTAGACAATTTTCAAAGTATTCCTCTGCTGTTGGATCGTCAAACGAAAGATTTGTTTAATGCTGTTCCTATCGTTCTAAAGTTATTATATTTATTTTGGTTGTATCTTTCTCTCCTTGATTCATGTTCCTCATTAATTGATATGCTACCGACTGTCGTCAATCAATGTCATTCTCAATGCCGTTAATGAAACGTTCTCATGAATCTTTTTGCATTTTCCTAGTTACATCAGTGTGCTAACCACTGCGCCACCTCGCTCGGTCAACCAGAAGTCTCTCGAATTTAGATCTGGGAATCTGGAAGGCACACATCTTGAAATTCCTTAGAGATGATGCGGCTGTTACCGAAGGTTTACCGAAACAAATCTTTTACCCGACAAACAACATGTGGTGTGCTACAGTTTGGCCTGTACACACCGCAGCACACTGAAACATTGTAGATATGTTCACTAATTGGTGCGCTCGCGGTGTATACTGAAAAAATAAGATAACAGTTCCACGTTCTGCTTGCAGGTGCAAGTATGCCGCTGTAAGCGGTGTGAACTACACTCATGCTCATAAATTAAGGATAATTGCAGAATGTGATGCCACACAACGTTGCACTACACACAACTGGCGCCAGTTGCATAGGCACATAGGGAACACACACTACACATATCTGTAAGTCCACGGTATTGGTGATAAGTTGAGAAAATCGTCCCGAAACACATGTGCTACAAGACGCCACTGTTTCCTGCGCATGTACCCCGACATCAATATGGGATATGATCACCATGCACACGTACACAGGCCGCACAACGGGTTGGCATACTCTGGATCATGTGGTCGAGCAGCTGCTGGGGTATAGCCTCCCATTCTTGCACCACTGCCTGTCGGAGCTCCTGAAGTGTCGTAGGGGTTTGAAGACGTGCAGCGATACGTCGACCGAGAGCATCCCAAGCGTGCTCCATGTGGTTTAGGTCTGGAGAACAGGCAGTACACTCCATTCGCCTGATATCTTCTGTTTCAAGGTACTCCTCCACGATGGCAGCTCGGTGGGGGCGCGCGTTATCATCCATCAGGAGGAAGGTGGGACCCATTGCACCCCTGAAAAGGCGAACATACTGGTGCAAAATGACGTCCCGATACACCTGATCTGTTACAGTTCCTCTGTCAAAGACATGCAGGGATGTACGTGCACCAATCATAATCTCACCCCACACCATCAAACCACGACCTCCATACAGGTCCCTTACAAGGACATTAATGGGTTGGTATCTGGTTCCTGGTTCACTCCAGATGAAAACCCGGCAAGAATCACTGTTCAGACTATACCTGGACTCGTCCGTGAACATAACCTGGGACCACTGTTCCAATGGCCATGTACTGTGTTCTTGACACCAAGCTTCACGGGCTCTCCTGTGACCAGGGGTCAGTGGAATGCATCTTCCAGGTCTCCGGTCGAATGAACCATATCTGTTCAGTGGTCTGTAGACTGTGTGTCTGGAGACAAATGTTCCAGTGTTTGCGGTAAGATCCCGAGCAAGGCTACCTGCAGTACTCCGTGGCCGTCTGCGGGCACTGATGGTGAGATATCGGTCTTCTTGTGGTGTTGTACACTGTGGACGTCCCGTACTGTAGCGCTGGACATGTTTCCTGTCTGCTGGAATCGTTGCCATAATCGTGAGATCATACTTTGTGGCACACGGAGGGTCCGTGATACGACCTGCTGTGTTTGACCAGCCTCCAGTCGCCCTAGTATTCTACCCCTCATAATGTCATCAATATGAGTTCTTTGAGCCATTTTCAACACACAGTCACCGCACGTCTGAAAATGTCTGCGCAATTACTCGCTGCACCGTACTCTGACATGCACCTACACACCTCTGCGTATGTGGACTGCTGCCAGCGCCACCGTACGACGACCGCAGGTCAAATGCACCGCATGGTCATACCCCGAGGTGATTTTAACCCCTAAACCGCACACCAGAGTGTTGTTTCACCATGTATCGGCATTATCCTTAATTTATGAGCATGAGTGTAATTACGCTCTTGCAAAGCTGCAAACACGTTTCACACAAGGAGGTCCTTATAATGTGCGGGTGTCACTGTACACCTAACAGCCCGCGAGGTGTCATCTCCTCGAAGAAACACGGATCGTGAATGAAGGAGCTTGGGAAATCACACCACGCAGTCACGTAAGCCGAGTGGAGTGTATGTTCTTGCACAACATGTGGAGGAGTAGAACCCCATATGCGAAAGTTCTGTACATCCATGGCGTCGTGGAGAGTAAAATGTTTCTCGTCCGTCCAAACAATATTCCGTATCCACACGCAACCCGTTTCCAGGAATGTCATAAAACTAAGGGTAAAGTCGCGGGGTAGTAACCTATCTTGCGGCTTCACATTTGGTGCACATTCTGAACCTTGTAGGGATAGCAGTGTAAAATGCACAGCAGAATATTTTGAACGAGGATGGAAGAGAGAATTCCCGTGACACAGCTTGAACACTGGATGCAGAATTTGACTTCAACCTTCTTAACCATTTACACCAACAGTCACTTCACAAAAGAAATGAACACGCATCGACAAGCAGCAAACAGCATACTGGCGTCAAAACAGGAAAAATTTCACATTCTGACTGCTTACAGCATTCTGTTTTGACCAAGTGGCAGAATGTGGAACTATTATTTTCTTCAGCATACTCCGCAAGTGCAATGATTAATAAAGATACCTATTATGTTTGAGCATCCTGTAATGTACACAGTCCCGCATTACAGCACTCGGAATATGTCAGTTTACCTCTAACCATCCGGAATACACTCCTGGAAATTGAAATAAGAACACCGTGAATTCATTGTCCCAGGAAGGGGAAACTTTATTGACACATTCCTGGGGTCAGATACATCACATGATCACACTGACAGAACCACAGGCACATAGACACAGGCAACAGAGCATGCACAATGTCGGCACTAGTACAGTGTATATCCACCTTTCGCAGCAATGCAGGCTGCTATTCTCCCATGGAGACGATCGTAGAGATGCTGGATGTAGTCCTGTGGAACGGCTTGCCATGCCATTTCCACCTGGCGCCTCAGTTGGACCAGCGTTCGTGCTGGACGTGCAGACCGCGTGAGACGACGCTTCATCCAGTCCCAAACATGCTCAATGGGGGACAGATCCGGAGATCTTGCTGGCCAGGGTAGTTGACTTACACCTTCTAGAGCACGTTGGGTGGCACGGGATACATGCGGACGTGCATTGTCCTGTTGGAACAGCAAGTTCCCTTGCCGGTCTAGGAATGGTAGAACGATGGGTTCGATGACGGTTTGGATGTACCGTGCACTATTCAGTGTCCCCTCGACGATCACCAGTGGTGTACGGCCAGTGTAGGAGATCGCTCCCCACACCATGATGCCGGGTGTTGGCCCTGTGTGCCTCGGTCGTATGCAGTCCTGATTGTGGCGCTCACCTGCACGGCGCCAAACACGCATACGACCATCATTGGCACCAAGGCAGAAGCGACTCTCATCGCTGAAGACGACACATCTCCATTCGTCCCTCCATTCACGCCTGTCGCGACACCACTGGAGGCGGGCTGCACGATGTTGGGGCGTGAGCGGAAGACGGCCTAACGGTGTGCGGGACCGTAGCCCAGCTTCATGGAGACGGTTGCGAATGGTCCTCGCCGATACCCCAGGAGCAACAGTGTCCCTAATTTGCTGGGAAGTGGCGGTGCGGTCCCCTACGGCACTGCGTAGGATCCTACGGTCTTGGCGTGCATCCGTGCGTCGCTGCGGTCCGGTCCCAGGTCGACGGGCACGTGCACCTTCCGCCGACCACTGGCGACAACATCGATGTACTGTGGAGACCTCACGCCCCACGTGTTGAGCAATGCGGCGGTACGTCCACCCGGCCTCCCGCATGCCCACTATATGCCCTCGCTCAAAGTCCGTCAACTGCACATACGGTTCACGTCCACGCTGTCGCGGCATGCTACCAGTGTTAAAGACTGCGATGGAGCTCCGTATGCCACGGCAAACTGGCTGAAACTGACGGCGGCGGTGCACATATGCTGCGCAGCTAGCGCCATTCGACGGCCAACACCGCGGTTCCTGGTGTGTCCGCTGTGCCGTGCGTGTGATCATTGCTTGTACAGCCCTCTCGCAGTGTCCGGAGCACGTATGGTCGGTCTGACACACCGGTGTCAATGTGTTCTTTTTTCCATTTCCAGGAGTGTATTTCTTTTTCTGTTATCTAATAGGAGTTGTCCTTCAGAGTGTGATTATACACTATGCGATCTAAAGTATCCGGACACACCCAAAAACATACGTTTTTCATATAAGGGAATTGTGCTGCTGCCACCTACTGGCAGGTACTCCATATCAGCGATCTCAGTAGTCATTAGACATCGTGAGAGAGCAGAATGGTTCAAATGGTTCAAATGGTTCTGAGCACTATGCGGCTTAACTTCTGAGGTCATCAGTCGCCTAGAACTTACAACTAGTTAAATCTAACTAACCTAAGGACATCACACACATCCATGTCCGAGGCAGGATTCGAACCTGCGACCGTAGCGGTCGCTCGGATCCAGACTGTAGCGCCTAGAACCGCACGACCACTCCGGCCGGCTAGAGAGCAGAATGGGCGCTCCGTAGAACTCACGGACTTCGAACGTGGTCAGGCGATTGGGTGTCACTTGTGCCATACCTCTGTACGCGAGATTTCCACACTCCTAAATATCCCTAGGTCCACTGCTACCGATGCGATAGTGAAGTGGATACGTGAAGGGGCACGTAAGGCACAAAAGCGTACAGGTCGACCTCGTCTGTTGACTGACAAAGACCACCGACAGTTGAAGAGGGTCGCAATGCGTAATAGGCTGACATCTATCCAGACTATCACACAAAAATTCCAAACTGCATCAGGATCCACTGCAAGTGCTATGACAGGCGGGAGGTGAGAAAACTTGGATTTAATGATCGAGCCGCAGCTCAAAAACCACACACCAAGCCAGTAAATGGCAAATAACGCCTCGCTTGGTGAGAGGAACGTAAACATTGGATGATTGAACAGTGGAACAACGTTGTGTGGTGTGATGAATCACGGTACACATTGTGGTAATCCGATTGCAGGGTGTGGCTATGGCGAATGCCCAGTGAACTTCATCTGCCAGCGTGTGCGGTGCCAACAGTAAAATTCGGAGGCAGTGGTGTTATGGTGTGGTCGTGTTTTTCATGAAGGGGGCATGCACAGCTTGTTGTTTTGCGTGGCACTGTCACACCAAAGGCCTACATTGATGTTTTAAGCACCTTCTTGCTTCCCACTGTTCAAGAGCAATTTGGGGATGGTGATTGCATCTTTCAACACTATCGAGCACCTGTTCATAACGCACGGCCGGTGTTCGAGTGGTTACACGACAGTAACATCCCTGTAATGGACTGGCCTCCACAGAGTCCTGACCTGAATTCTATTGAACACCTTTGGGATTTTTTGCAACGCCGACTTCGTGCCAGGCCTCACCGACCGACATCGATACCTCTCCTCAGTGCAGCACTCCGTGACGAACTGGGCTGCCATTCCCAAGAAACATTCCAGCATCTGACTGAACGTATACCTGCGATAGCAGAAACTGTCATCAAGGCAAATGTTGGGTTAACATGATACTGAATTCCAGAATAACCTATGGAGGGCGCCACGAACTTGCAAGTTAGTTTCAGCCAGATGTCCGGATACTTTTGATCACATAGTGTAGCAAGCAGTAAAGGAAACAAAAGAAAAATTCGGAGTAGGAATTGAAATCCATGGAGAAGAAATAAAAACTTTAAGATTCGACAATGACATTGTAATTCTGTCAGACAGCAAAGGACTTGAAAGAGCAGTTGAACAGAATGGACAGTGTCTTGAAAGGTGGATATAAGATGAACATCAACAGAAGCAAAACGTGGATAATGGAATGTAGTCGAGTTGACTCGGGTGATACTGCGGGGCCGGCCGGGGTAGCCGAGAGGTTCTAGGCGCTACAGTCTGGAACCGCGTGACAGCTACGGTCGCAGGTTCGAATCTTGCCTCGGGCATGGATGTGTGTGACGTTCTTAGGTTAGTTAGGTTTAAGTAGTTAAGTAGTTCTAAGTTCTAGGGGACTGATGACCTCAGACGTTAAGTCCCATAGTGCTCAGAGACTTTTTTTTTGATGCTGCGGGAATTAGATTAGGAAATGAGGCGCTTAAAGTAGTAAATGAGTTTTGCTATTTGGGGAGCAAAATAACTGATGATGGTCGAAGTAGAGAGGATATAAAATGTAGACTGGCGATGGCAAGGAAAGCGTTTCTGAAGAAGAGAAATTTGTTTACATCGAGCATAGATTTAAGTGTCAGGAAGTCGTTTCTGAAAGTATTTGTATGGAGTGTAGCCATGTACTGAAGTGAAACATGGACGATAAATAGTTTGGACAAGAAGAGAATAGAAGCTTTCGAAATGTGGTGCTACAGAAGAATGCTCAAGATTAGATGGGTAGATCACATAACTAATGAGGTAGTATTGAACAGAATTGGAGAGAACAGAAATTTGTGGCGCAACTTGACTAGAAGAAGGGAACGGTTGGTAGGGCATATTCTGAGGCATCAAAGGATCACCAATTTAGTATTGGAAGGCAACGTGGAGGGTAAAAATCGTAGAGTTAGACCAAGAGATGAATACACTAAGCAGATTCAGAATGATGTAGGTTGCAGTAAGTACTGGGAGATGAAGAAGCTTGCACGGGATAGAGTAGCATGGAGAGCTGCAACAAACCAGTCTCTGGACTGAAGACCACAACAACAATGTAGGTAAACATGGTAAGGATGTTGTTTTTCTTTAGTTGCTTGCTCTATTTCTTCGTCTTAAGTTTTTAAGCCTGTCTTTGTTCTGTAAACTCTCCTCTCCTTTTCCTTTTCTACCCAAGAGCCTCGTCAGCTGTTTTCAAAACAAAATTTTAATGGTTTTCCATTATTCCTGAATTCTGTCTGTTGAGTATTAGCGAGTGCTGTGTGTGCGCAGACAGCAGGCAGCAGACGGCAGGCATGCAGCAGCCCGAGGAGCGCCTTCTGCGGCCGTGTGCCGGGCCGCTGCGCTTTCTGGGCTTGTGGGGCCCGCCGGCGCGGCCGCTGCGCGCATGCGCGGTGCTGCTGCTCAACGCGGCCGGCACGCTGTGCGCCGCCCTCGCATTGTGGGCGGCGCCGGGCCGCAGCCTGGAGCGCCTCGCCGCCGACGCCTACGTGGGCGTCACCGGCATCGCCATGACCGTCAAGGTGACACTCCTTCTCCTAACACTACCCGAAATAATTCCACCTACTGTAGCGAGTCGCCTCCGGCATCCAAAACAGCCTGAATCCTACGGATCTATTCATCCACGTCCTGCATGGTGATCAATACCAAAGTTCATTTAGGGGCTCTGAGGAACGAACCGGGCTTTTAACATTTTCGCTCAACAGATTCCAATGCCAACGACTGTGGAAACATGAAGAATAAGTATGAGTGTTTGTTTAAATTTTTGTCATCACCTCCAAAAAATCAAGCTGCGACCACGAAATTTGATAATCTTCTTGGCCCTTCTCTACAAATTCACTGTTTAATGTGGCACATTTCTCCCAAGATGTATGAGCTGGCGAAGACTTTACAGAAATCCACAGTTCGGCTGTAAAGGAAATGCCTATTGGCTTCTGTCTCGGGTTCTTAAGCCTACGTTCATCTACTGATTTTTCTGACGTTTCGCCAGCACGAGTGGCCGGCATTGTCAAAAGCTTCACCCTCCATTACTGGTGGTGAACTGGAGCCCGAGCTCGCGGGCGCAGACTATATGTACCTGGCGCGCCAACGTCCGAGGGCTTCTCCGCGGTCATTTCCGGTGCGGTTCTCCTCTTGCTACCTGCGACGGTCGTTCGCTACAGTACGGGAAGCCAGGATCCGTTTACCTTAAGGATTTCCTATTTCTTGTTGAAACTGTTCGCGTGTTTTTGTATTTCTACAGCTTCTCTGAAAAAAGCGCATGTGATAGTGCTTCTCTACAGCCAGACCTTCCGTGTCGGCGAATTTTATTACGTGGTCGGTCTCACTCAGTGCGTGCTCTGCCACGGCCGATTTCTCCATCTGCCCCAACCTGCAATGTCGCTTATGCTCTTTGATCCTGGTGTTAATTGATCGTCCAGTCATTCCGGCATAAACTTTTCCGAATGTGCATGGTATACGGTAAATTCCCGACATTGCAAGTGGGTCTCTTTTCTCCTTCGCCGATCTAAGACACTCTTTGATCTTCCTCGTCGGTTTGAAAATCGTCTTTACGCCATGTCTGCGCAATATACGGCCGATTCTGTCCGTCACTCTGGGAATCTATGGCAGAAAGGCCGTACCCGACATTTCTTTTTCTGGTTCCCTATTTCGCCGAGTGTTTGGCTCTGTTACACTTCTGATATAATTCGTGGAGTACCCATTGCTCCTCAAAACAGTTTCCAGGAGTTGCATTTCTCGTTTGAGGAGAACCGCACCGGAAATGCCCGCGCAGAAGCCCTCGGACGTTGGCGCGCCAGGTACATATAGTCTGCGGCCGCGAACTCGGCTCCAGTTCACCACCGGCAATGGAGGGTGAAGCTTTGACAATGCCAGCCACCCGTGCTGGCGAAACGTCAGAAAAATCATTAGATCAACGTCGGCCGAAGAACCCGAGACAGAAGCCAATAGGCAGTTTGTCAACAAGTTGCCACGAAAGCCTTAACAATCTTGTAGAGGAAGTGTTGCACCTCTAAAGTCACCTCTTCCTCATCTGGAAATGCCTGATACACAATGGTTTCTCCATCCGAGGAAAGAGGTAAAATTTTGTGGCTCACAGAACCAGCACTTGTATGTGTGTCCTGTGTACAGTGAGCTGAGATAGCTCTCCGCTACATATCGTCTCGACAGTCTATCGTTACATTTTCAGGAAACATTGGTACTGTGCTCCTGTGACAGTTCGTTCCTGACGACTATAATCTGTTAGCACAACACCAAGGTAGTACTAAAAACACTCAACAAAACCTTGTCAAATGACTGTCGCATCTTCGCCATTTTCAGTGCTGGTGAATACGCATTCTTCCGCTATTAGCTTTGCTCCTTTGTACACAGCGACAAACGCAGCTCTTGACCACGATGTTAAGGCGGCCAAGGAAGTCGTATGGATTGGCCTGACACAGTTACAACTTTTCTGCGTAATGTCTCAGCTCAGTTTGGTAGACTTTTTGAATGAGTGTTCACAGTCACAGAACGCAGCGGGCGAAGATCTTCATCACATCCAAAACGTCGTGAAACGTTTTGAAAACTGTGCCATGACTGACTTTCACTTTATCCACACTCTCACCTACACTGTGATATGTGGGTCTTCGAGCACCACGTCCTCCTCTTCCTTTCCTCCCCAGGTCGACGGTTTCCAATTTCGTTCTTATTCATTCAGACTAGGGATATTCCATGATCATCGATATTTAAAAAATATCGATATTGGGAGTTCAAAAACTGGTGTCTAAGTATCGATACTGTAGTCTTTAAAACATCACATTATCAATGTTAATGACAAAATATCGACCTCCGAAGTTGGCAGAAAATATAGGCTTCTTGTTACAATTGGCAATAATTTTCTCGTCATTTAAACAAACCTTTCTCTGAACATACCACATCATGACACCAGAAAAACACACTTGCAACTTGTCAAATGTGGCCGTGCAGCGAGCATTGCGGCTGTATACATTTTGGTGCAATCTGCATTGTTTCCAGGTTTCCAATGATATCATCGATCATGTCTTGATGCTCTGTTGCCAGATTTCTCCTGCTCCTCCTTCTCACCTCACTGATTTAGGCCAATTGCTCTATGCATAAAACGAAGAGAAATTTAGAAATTGGTGGGAAACTCAAAGTAGCCAGGGGCTTCCCCAAGTACTATGTTGTCACAGCTCTGATCCCAGTGTAAATTGGCTGGAAATTCATAAAATAAGGACTTTTCGTACTGGTGCAAGTAGGTCACTTGCACTAAGCGTAGAACCCAAGATTGTTGACCTGAGGATACTACTGGAGCCTGCATGATCGTCAGATTTACCAGCTCATTGGCGCAGTCTGCATTGTTACCACACCACTTGTGCAATGTTTGGATCTACATCTACATCTACATCTACATCCATACTCCGCAAGCCACCTGACGGTGTGTGGCGGAGGGTACCTTGAGTACCTCTATCGGTTCTCCCTTCTATTCCAGTCTCATATTGTTCGTGGAAAGAAGGATTGTCGGTATGCCTCTGTGTGGGCTCTAATCTCTCTGATTTTATCCTCATGGTCTCTTCGCGAGATATACGTAGGAGGGAGCAATATACTGCTTGACTCTTCGGTGAAGGTATGTTCTCGAAACTTTGACAAAAGCTCGTACCGAGCTACTGAGCGTCTCTCCTGCAGAGTCTTCCACTGGAGTTTATCTATCATCTCCGTAACGCTTTCGCGATTACTAAATGATCCTGTAACGAAGCGCGCTGCTCTCCGTTGGATCTTCTCTATATCTTCTATCAACCCTATCTGGTACGGATCCCACACTGCTGAGCAGTATTCAAGCAGTGGGCGAACAAGCGTACTGTAACCTACTTCCTTTGTTTTCGGATTGCATTTCCTTAGGATTCTTCCAATGAATCTCAGTCTGGCATCTGCTTTACCGACGATCAACATTATATGATCATTCCATTTTAAATCACTCCTAATGCGTACTCCCAGATAATTTATGGTATTAACTGCTTCCAGTTGCTGACCTGCTATTTTGTAGCTAAATGATAAAGGATCTATCTTTCTGTGTATTCGCAGCACATTACACTTGTCTACATTGAGATTCAATTGCCATTCCCTGCACCATGCGTCAATTCGCTGCAGATCCTCCTGCATTTCAGTACAATTTTCCATTGTTACAACCTCTCGATACACCACAGCATCATCTGCAAAAAGCCTCAGTGAACTTCCGATGTCATCCACCAGGTCATTTATGTATATTGTGAATAGCAACGGTCCTATGACACTCCCCTGCGGCACACCTGAAATCACTCTTACTTCGGAAGACTTCTCTCCATTGAGAATGATATGCTGCGTCCTGTTATCTAGGAACTCCTCAATCCAATCACACAATTGGTCTGATAGTCCATATGCTCTTACTTTGTTCATTAAACGACTGTGGGGAACTGTATCGAACGCCTTGCGGAAGTCAAGAAACACGGCATCTACCTGTGAACCCGTGTCTATGGCCCTCTGAGTCTCGTGGACGAATAGCGCGAGCTGGGTTTCACATGACCGTCTTTTTCGAAACCCATGCTGATTCCTACAGAGTAGATTTCTAGTCTCCAGGAAAGTCATTATACTCGAACACAATACGTGTTCCAAAATTCTACAACTGATCGACGTTAGAGATATAGATCTATAGTTCTGCACATCTGTTGGACGTCCCTTCTTGAAAACGGGGATGATCTGTGCCCTTTTCCAATCCTTTGGAATGCTACGCTCTTCTAGAGACCTACGGTACACCGCTGCAAGAAGGGGGGCAAGTTCCTTCGCGTACTCTGTGTAAAGTTGAACTGGTATCCCATCAGGTCCAGAGGCCTTTCCTCTTTTGAGCGATTTTAATTGTTTCTCTATCCCTCTGTCGTCTATTTCGATATCTACCATTTTGTCATCTGTGCGACAATCTAGAGAAGGAACTACAGTGCAATCTTCCTCTGTGAAACAACTTTGGAAAAAGACATTTAGTATTTCGGCCTTTAGTCTGTCATCCTCTGTTTCAGTACCATTTTGGTCACAGAGTGTCTGGACATTTTGTTTTGATCTACCTACCGCTTTGACATAAGACCAAAATTTCTTAGGATTTTCTGCCAAGTCAGTACATAGAACTTTACTTTCGAATTCATTGAATGCCTCTCGCATAGCCCTCCTCACACTACATTTCGCTTCGCGTAATTTTTGTTTGTCTGCAAGGCTTTGGCTATGTTTATGTTTGCTATGAAGTTCCCTTTGCTTCCGCAGCAGTTTTCTAACTCGGTTGTTGTACCACGGTGGCTTTTTTCCATCTCTTACGATCTTGCTTGGCACATACTCATCTAACGCTTTATGTACGACGGTTTTGAACTTTGTCCACTGATCCTCAACACTATCTGTACTTGAGACAAAACTTTTGTGTTGAGCCAACAGGTACTCTGAAATCTGCTTTTTGTCACTTTTTCTAAACAGAAAAATCTTCCTACCCTTTTTAATATTCCTATTTATGGCTGAAATCATCGATGCGGTAACCGCTTTATGATCGCTGATTCCCTGTTCTGCGCTAACTTTTTCAAATAGTTCGGGTCTGTTTGTCACCAGAAGGTCTAATATGTTATCGCCACGAGTCGGTTCTCTGTTTAACTGCTCAAGGTAGTTTTCAGATAAAGCACTTAAAAAAATTACACTGGATTCTTTGTCCCTGCCACTCGTTATGAACGTTTGAGTCTCCCAGTCTATATCCGGCAAATTAAAATCTCCACCCAGAACTATAACATGGTGGGGAAATCTACTCGAAATATTTTCCAAATTATCCTTCAGGTGCTCAGCCACAACAGCTGCTGAGCCAGGGGGCCTATAGAGACATCCAATTACCATGTCTGAGCCTGCTTTAACCGTGACCTTCACCCAAATCATTTCACATTTCGGATCTCCGTCAATTTCTTTCGATACTATTGCACTTCTTATCGCTATAAACACGCCTCCCCCTTCACTGTCCAGCCTGTCTCTGCGGTATACATTCTAATCTGAGTTTAGGATTTCATTACTGTTTACGTCTGGTTTCAGCCAACTTTCTGTCCCTAGTACTATATGGGCGTTGTGACCGTTTATTAATGAGAGCAGTTCTGGGACCTTTCTATAGACGCTCCTGCAGTTTACTATTAGCACATTAATATTGTTATTCCCTGTTGCATTTTGCCTACTCCAACCTTGCCGCGTCTCAGGAGGCGTCTTGTCGGGCCTAGGGAGGGGATTCTCTAACCTAATAAACCCCCATGTGCACTCCACACGTACTCCGCTACCCTTGTAGCCGCTTCCGGCGTGTAGTGCACGCCTGACCTATTCAGGGGGACCCTACATTTCTCCACCCGATAGCGGAGGTCGAGAAATTTGCACCCCAGATCTCCGCAGAATCGTCTGAGCCTCTGGTTTAAGGCTTCCACTCGGCTCCAAACCAGAGGACCGCGATCTGTTCTGGGAACGATACTACAAATAGTTAGCTCTGATTCCACCCCGCGAGCGAGGCTTTCCGCCTTCACCAATTCCGCCAACCGCCTGTACGAACTGAGGATGACCTCTGAACCCAGACGGCAGGAGTCATTGGTGCCGACATGAGCAACAATTTGCAGTTGGGTGCACCCAGTGCTCTCTATCGCCGCCGGTAGGGCCTCCTCCACATCTCGGATGAGACCCACTGGCAAGCAGACAGAGTGAACACTGGCCTTCTTCCCCGACCTTCCCGCTATTTCCCTAAGGGGCTCCATCACCCGCCTAACGTTGGAGCTCCCAATAACTAATCCTTGTAGTAAGTTTAAAATAGTGGGAAATTCAAAGACATCCAGTCGCTTTAAGTTTAAAACTCAGACAACATGTGTATTTAAACAAATTCTCTATCCCTTTGACATCACAGTTCACTATCACAGCTTGCATATTTTAACAAATGCCAACCTAAAGTTTGGAACCTGGAGCTGATTTTTCCTAAGTTTAAGTCCAATTGTGGCATGCTTAAAAATTTCCCCCAGCCAGTTGCAGCCCAGCTCACTTGTGCTGTTTGAACATTTATGGTAGCACAGGAACAATTGCATCTTTATTTAAACAAATAAGAGAGGTCATTTTAAACTGCAGGCAACCACAGCCATATTTACACATCTTAAATGAGATTATCTGTATGGGCTGTAAAAGTCATGGCCAGTTTTGCATCGACTGAAGACGCATTCTCAAGTGATCTGTACAAGTAATAAGGAAAAACTGTTTTACAAAGAAGCCTTAACAATGGTATAAAGAATAAAGGGATACTGAAAAGTATTATTATAGAGCATTAATTGAAGAGTACTCATAAGATTCTTTTTAACAAGTCATATCAAAAAGGTATCAACCTTAGAGCCACCCTCCATCACTCACGTCAAGTTGTAAACAAATAGCACCCTAAAAGCGGTAGTTCGTATTTAAAATGAAGGAGATAGCAGAACCCATAAAAATAAAATCTGGATAAAAACTAAACAGTCCACACCAAGTTGTAGACCAGTATGGCACCTAAACAAATTCAAAGTATGAACCCAGAAAACGAGAGAGCCTTACTGTGCCACAAGCAGGAAGGTGGTTTGGTGGCAACAGACAAGGTAGTAACACACTGCTCTACATTTTACAGCCAGTGTGGATCATTTCATTGAAAAATGTGGGATGATCTTTTTCGTGGTCGCCATGTTGCGCTGTGCTGCGTCTGTTCACAACCATGTGCGATCCTTACTAGTATGACTCAGAGCCATCGTGCTGCATGTCATGAGAGGTCTGCAGGGTAGGCAACACTTCGAACCAGCTAGTCCACAGCTGTTGCTGCTGACCGCCAGCTGCAGACTGTCAGCTGTCAATCAATGTGACACCTCACTGCACTGCATCACCAGCAGCTGTGTATCACTCCGTTTCAGTGTTAGTGTCATGTCCATTCGAATTTCTGGAGTCAAGTGCAGGAGATCATATTTCAACACTCTTAAGTGAAGTGTAACTGCATCTCTTCTTATAGAAAAGTTACATGCAATGCATATGTATCTATCTACAGTAAAGTTGAACACTGTTGATGCAGTACAAATCCATCTCTTCTTATAGAAAAGACATGGCAATGCAAATGCGACTGACAGTTGTAAACAATAATTATTATATATGCAACAGGGTTTACATAAAAAGAACGAAGTCGAGTCAGAAGAGTTTAACAAAGCGGAATAATGTCTTCTCATTTTCTTAAAAAAATATTTATTTGGTTTTTTTGACATTTCACTTAACATGCTTTTTAAAATGTATACCTTCCAGAAGTTAATTACAGTAGATTTCATGAACAATGTACCACATTAAACAGTTCATACAATTTTACAGTTCAAGTAATAATATGTTTTTATAGAAGAACTAGATACAAACAATATACATCAAATTTATACAAAAATAATTTAATAGTGCACAGAAAGAAATATGTATACAAAATAAGTCTTTCAGCACAGATTGATGCAGCCATTGGAATACACTTTAGAGTTGATTTGATGCACACACACACACACACACACACACACACACAAATATATATATATATATATATATATATATATATATATATATATATATATGTGTGTGTGTCCATTCGAATTTCTGGAGTCAAGTGCAGGAGATCATATTTCAACACTCTTAAGTGAAGTGTAACTGCATCTTTTCTTATAGAAAAGTTACATGCAATGCATATGTATCTGTCTACAGTAAAGTTGAACACTGTTGATGCAGTACAAATCCATCTCTTCTTATAGAATATAGATATTCGTGTTGGAAGTTTCCCAGAAGAAGTGGTCAGTATACAGGGATATGACCTGAATGGTCATTCAGAGCAAAAACATATGAAATATATTTGCAAATTACAAATCTGATATTACATAAGCTAATAAATATGGGCTCTAAAGTCCATACCTTGAGACCTATGAGTACTTCTTAATCTTGAGAGGTGATAGTGCCTACCAACACAAGAAAAAATGTACAGTAAATATGGAGTTTAAAGCACATACCAAAAGAGAGATGTGCACTTGTTTATCTCTGCTACTGTGACACACATCTCTTCCACTGAACAAATGCCCACACCTCTTACGGTATGTATTTTGGAACCCTTGTTTACCAGATAATTTTTAATTGTTTTGGTGCTCCCAAGCAAAGAGCTTGAATTAGAAGAGATTTGTTTCAAGGTGTTCAAGGTGAAGAAGATTCTTGGCTCTGAAGGTATACATTTTAGAGTCCATCTTTATGGTAAGTAGTTCATACTACTCCACATACACACATGGTTTTTCACCACATAAAAAGCACACATCCATACAAAAATACACTCTGCATTCAAGTGAATGGTGTGTGTACAATAGTATTCTGATCCCATCACTACAACTGATCTGTTTATCATCATTTTGTGATAGACCAAGTTTCAATTGTGATACAGCGTGTAAGCCTCATGTCTTTGTGACTGAGTACTGACTTGGTATATCATATGCAGAGGAGAAGGTGGAGCACCACCATCACCACCGAGTAGGCCTCCAAGTACTTTCCTACTGCGACAGCCATTGAAGCCACACACTGCACACCCTTAGTCCGTCTGTCATTGGCATCTGTCACAGTACAATATGTATATACATTCTGAGTGTAGATCTAACAACCTCACAATCTGTAGCTCATTCACCTCATCTTCTATCAAGCTGATAACCTTTACCTCAGTTGGTTTCATTCTGTAAGGATTATCACCTACTTATCCAGATGTGTCAAATGTATTAGGCTGGCATCTCATTACTCAATATAAGGTAACTTTGGTTTAGCAAAATGGGTTTTTGCAAACTCATAATGAAACTGGTACATGTGAAGTTTGGTTAGGTCCAGTGCACACATACCTACATAAATACGTTTTGTGAACCGTGCCAAAACCTTCATCATCTCCAGAGTGACAAATTCTTTATTGAAGATTGTGGCCCATTTAAAATTTGACCTGATGCTGCAATCTTTTGCACCATAACGCCGATCCCAATGGGTGACTAAGTGAATTTCGTGGTAGTCTTCAAAATTTTCCATAGTTTTGCGATGACCTGAATTATTCATAAGTTTGTAAAAGTCTTCTATAAATCACATGACATGGAAGCCCACTTTTCTGTGTTTACAGCAATGTAGTCCTTCAGCCAGGAGGACTGATTGAAGGTAATACCGCAGGTGACTATATCCAGTTTCAGCCACTACTCAAGATACTGCAGGGGGTTTCTATAATGTACTCCCCGCCTTCCCCCCTGTGTCGTCAAGGTCTTGGTGTTGGAACCATTTTGCAGAAATCGGTATTCTGTACACAACGGCAAATCACTGTGTGCAACATAGAAACTAATAATATGCATTAAATCTATCTCTAAAATGTATCCTGTTTCACAATCTGCTGCCGCAGATAAGAAATCTCGCAGTCGGATGATTTCATCATCAGACAGCCACTAAAAATCTCCAATGGGTAGAGACTGTTGCATAGCATTTCCATGTAAGTTGTTTACACCCAAGTGCAATTAAAGAGACGACATTGACATGTGAGAGACTCAGCATGGCATCCCATGACAGCTCTGGTGGCGTTTGGCAGAGTGTGGTATCCAGAGCGTATGATTCGAAGCATACATTGTAGAATCATACAAAAAGCTCTGCAAATACCCAAACTTCTGTGTCTGTATAAAGGCATGCATTAGAGATATTAAGCTCCTGCCAAACTCTCATTCAGTTCCCCCATATTCCTCATATTATATTACAATCCCTCTGACTTTGATGGAGAGTTTCCCCACCAGATCTAGATATTCGTGTTGGAAGACTCCTTTATTTGTTTTGGGTAAAACTTAGCATCATCGAAATGCGTAGCTCAAGTGAGATGTAAATCCTCCTGACACATTGTTTCAACAAATTTCTGTATTGGTGTTAGCATGAATTTCAGCGAGTCCAAGAAGTGCAGCATGATAGCCTTGGAAACTCTCTTTGAAAATGAAATATAGTTCTCTGCGCTGTCAGGCAGGACACTAACCTGATCTTTGCGCAGATGAAAATTAGCCAATGACTCAACAAGAAAGTGAGCATCATACTGGTTTAAATTATGGATGAAAGCAGATATGTGTCATGGGGATTCGTAATTGAAGTTGTATAAATTGTGTGTAGCACCGTGGAATTTACTAGTTAGATGGCAATGGTTCATGTGAGGTGTTTCAGCTTCATTACCTAATGGCTGCACACAGATGTAGCACTAAGCTATATCATTGTACAATGATCTGTCTTCCTGCATGTTGGTCATAGGAACTTTGGTGTCATTAATCACAACAATTTTCCTTGCAAGGTCTTGAAGTTAAATGAGCAACCATCTTGCAGGATCTCATCCAGTGTGTGAACAAAAATGGTTATGAGTCGATTCCTATGCAACATACAACATATGTGCCAAAAGAGGTACATGCCTTTCTGTGAGGGTAGTATGTGAGGTAATGGGATCACGCTCACAATCCGCCAGCAGAGAGAAGGCACTCAGTATCAGCATATGCTGTAAAGACTACTCACTCCTAGTAGAGAATATTCTAAATTTTAAGATTTTATTCGCCTCAGGGTGCATTTTTGCACATATGGGGTTACATGTACAGCAATCCACCAGATGATTTATTAATCACTCACACATAGCAAATGGGTTTGGGTACATGGGACAAATGTGTCTTTACACCAAGGTGTGTGGACAATTGGAAGGAAAGAAGGCAGGACATGTTTTTGTTACAACAGTAGTGTTGTTTCTCACCCTGGTAAATTAGCAGAAAATCTGCATTTATTGCAAGGTGACCTGCGAATTTCTCTAAGAGATGGGGTCCACTGATGTTATGGAGAACATCACCATCGTCTGACTTGCATTCCTTCAGGCAGTATACATGAACAGAATATCAAGATTCTATCTCTCAAGTATACTGATATCTTGAAGACTCAAGGGGAATTCAATACCATCCTTTTTATAATACCCACTGATATCCACTCGATATTTCCTTGCACCCTTTGCATCATTCTTATAATTTCTCTTGCAAGCCATAAGTGATCACACAAAGCAATATTTATCATTATTTCGGACATTAATAATACCCCAATTGGTAGCTACATCCTCTGGAAGAGTGGTATAGGAGGATCCCACATGTAATCTATCAAACACATGCATGTCATTTTCCAAATACAGGGCACTACCAGAGCTTTCTCAGAACCTCTTTCTTGGAATTGATGGAGCTGGACCTTAAATTGTTCAGGGTAAAGTCCTAAAACCACTCAAGTTTTGAGGAGCCCCACAGTATCACGCTGCTTATGTATAATGGTGTTTATGGAGACACTCTCCCACAACAGGGGAGTGAGATCGCAGTATGTTATGGTGCTACACTTAATGGTCAGATCCTGCAAATCAGTCATGATCTTGGAAAGGAAAATGATATCCTATCCTCAAAACTACAAATACTAATTATGAAGTTCTGTGTGAAATACCTGATCATCATCATCCTTGCTATCAGATCAGGCACAGAAGCTGCTGCTGGCCTTTAGACAATTGTGACAAATATTATGAAGACCAAGTCCAGATGGTCTGGTTGTCAGAGATGTTGCTGCTACTTGTGATGGTTCACTTGCTGGCAACAGTGGTAGTACACATGATGGTCTAGGTACTGGCAATGCCACCTGCTGTAGTCCATGCACTTCATGTGTTACAGCCAGTGGGGACGTGGGTGCACTGTCGTCGGTTCAGGCACGGACTGTATCATGGCCACTGGTGCTGTGGATCCAGATGGTACTATCAGTGCCAGTCGTGAGAGCCCAGGTGCGGGTGCAGGTGATGGGGATGTCAAGTGCAGTTCATCCAACACTTCTAAAACAGCACAACAGTCTATATCTGTATCATGCAAAAAATTTATAGAGACACACATACTCAAGTAGGGAGACAGATACTTATGTAAAAATTCTGTCTTAGTCGTGTCGCCCCACGTCGCCTGTAGTGTATATCTCTTAGTGTATTCATATCAATTTTAATGTTCACAAGCACATATGAGTAGTAAGGCTCTGTGTTGGTGTGGCCAAATCATCATCATGGTTCCGTGATGCTGTAATCTGAGTCACCAGGATGTAACGACTGGTGATGTACCACATGTCCCTCGTCTAGCTCA
Source organism: Schistocerca cancellata (assembly GCF_023864275.1). NCBI lineage: Eukaryota > Metazoa > Arthropoda > Insecta > Orthoptera > Acrididae > Schistocerca > Schistocerca cancellata. The sequence continues at coordinate 742,429,427 of NC_064628.1, read as the reverse complement.
CTAGAACGAAATTAGCAGCAACTGTTAAGTATAAATGAAAACAATAGCAACTGACATTGACACACACACACCTATATATACACAGAGCCTTACTACTCATATGTGCTTGTGAACATTAAAATTGATATGAATACACTAAGAGATATACACTACAGGCGAGGTGGGGCGACACGACTAAGACAGAATTTTTACATAAGTATCTGTCTCCCTATATATATATATATATATATATATATATATATATATTTGTGTGTGTGTGTGTGTGTGTATAATATCATACCATCATCATCACCAGGGTCTTGAGATGGTGTGGTCAACATTTCTGTGCAACCATTAATGTTAGGCTACCTGAGTTCTGGTACTGATGAAGCTGAGAACAAAAGTGGGACATATCATCTCCATTAACTGATCCCAAAACAGCAATAAATCTGACTAGGTAAAATGCGAAGTATATGGAGACTAGAACACATATAGAAATAAACGATACTAACCCAGAAGTGGCGTGCGCAGCATGTCTATGCAACCATTAACAATAGGGCGCCAGCCCTCTGACACTGTCATTCCAGTGAACTTTGTAGGTGGTAATACATCATAAGTCATCGATCCTTAAACAATGACACTGGTTTAGTAAAATGTGAAAAACGCAGACATTAGCAAACATGTTCATGTGTACTCACCTTGAAATGGTATTGCCAGTTTGTTGGTGAGGGAGCAATGTCAGAGCACCAGCCCTCTGACTCTGTCAATGCGATAAACTGAGTGAGTGTCAGGCCATGATAATTAATCAGTCCCATAAAAAAAAAGTCACGGACACCCCCTTCCCCGAGATACACAAAGGTAAGTTCACCTTCACACCTGCAAGACTTTCATATTCTCTCGCTCGCTCCATGCAAAAGGTTACTGCCACAGAAAAATGAGCAGCACATATTTGTATGAAATGTACTTTAGTTAAATTTAGTTCTGTAAAACGTTTCCGCTAGAGGACATAGATTTAGAATTACACTACTCAACAATAAAATATTTTCAAGAAGGTGTTTCTTGTGTATTCTGATCCCCTTCCCACAATCATGTGCTTTCTTTTTCCTTTTCGGCACCCTCAGTTTTAAAAATACTTCTTTATATAAGAATGGTTATAAAAAGCAAGTAGGCAGATTGTTTAAGAAGTGCAACATATTAAGGCCGACCTCATGACGCGACTACCGAAAAGTTTTCTTATAATTAATCTTTTACTTAATGGCAACAGTGCTTGTGGCACATTGTCTGCTGCTCCTGAACACATGTTCTTCTCAGTCGTGAAAAAATGCTTCCTTTATTTGGCTGTGCTTTCACGAGTGTGAGTAGTACGACCTAAATGTACCTTGTGCTGAGTGTTTCGTATTGTTTTAGTGGTGCATTTGTGCGAGCGTTTGTACAATGTAACAGGTAGTTTTAAATTACTCAAATGACTTTTGCTACATCTGCGACGAGTACACTATTAAACTATGCAGACTTCATCTGACACCTGTGGTGAAAAACTTGTGTGATCTTGATTTCGGGTACAAGTTCTAACGTTTTAACGACACGAGAAGCGGTACGAAACTGAATTGCATTCAAAATTCACACCTCCCTCTCATCAGTTGACTTACTTGATGCCTCTAGCCGATCATCTTTTCAGGATAATCAGCTAGCTCGATCTTCCAAAACTTCTTCTTCGAAGACTTTCGCTGGTTATAGGAATTTAAAAGACTCTACTTTTGAAATAATTGGTTACTCGCCGAATACTTTCGGTTCAGTCACAATATATTTTCAGCTATCACAAAACAACCTTGCCATTTCTCGTACGAACATTTAAACTTGTGCAAGTCATCAAACATTAGAATCCATTAAACACAGTTTAGTATCTTGCTTCGTTCAGAGCTAAGACATGAAGTAAGTAAAACAGTATGGTCAATTGTTCGTTTGTCTTTTTTGCAATAATCACAGTACCAAAAACCACGGAATATTACATAGACGCTCCCTGTCATTTTAATACATCGCCTGTGGCGCTTGCGGCAAATACTTGTCGGTACCGCTCGTCTGACACAGCCCCTGTCTTCCCATGATAAACGTCAATACTGCACACAGACACGTGTTGCCCAGTAAATAGGCTCTCTCTCACACTTATCTTTAAAATATCGTGTGTTCGAGGCGGCAGAAGGTCGAGTGGTTCCAGAATTTACATGTAAATTCTCGAAGCACTACATATCCCCCTCCTCAGATCGAACATTACGTACATTAATATCGTACCTAGTAACAATCCACATTTCAAAAGTAATCATTTACTACATAAGTTTATATACAAAATTTCTTTTTTTTCATAAATCCTTGTACTCTATAGAGCACTATAGTGTTTCCACTAATTCTTTACTCTACTTTGTTTTTAGAACATAAGCATCTGTTTATGGTTTTGTAAGTAGGCTGTTTATGTTTTCTTATTGGCGACGTTACGTAGCGTTCTGTATGAAAATCACTGGCTGTGCTGTGTGCAGTCTGTGGCTAGTTTGCATTGTTGTCTGGCATTGTAGTGTTGGGCAGCGGCAGCTGGATGTGAACAGCGCGTAGCGTTGCGCAGTTGGAGGTGAGCCGCCAGCAGTGGTGGATGTGGGGAGAGAAATGGCGGAGTTTTGAAATTTGTAAAAATGGATGTCATGAGCTGCTGTATATCTTATGACTTTTGATGACTATTAAGGTAAATACATTGTTTGTTCTCTATTAAAATCTTTCATTTGCTAACTATGCCTACTAGTAGTTAGTGCCTTCCGTAGTCTGAATCTTTTATTTAGCTGGCAGTAGTGGCGCTCGCTGCACTGCGGTAGCTTGAGTAACGAAGATTTTTGTGAGGTAAGTGATTTGTGAAAGGTACAGGTTAATGTTAGTCAGGGCCATTCCTTTGTAGGGATATCTGAAAGTCAGATTGCGTTGCGCTAAAAAAATATTGTGTCAGTTTAAGCACAGTCATGAATAATTGTTCAAAGGGGACGTTTCAGTTTCATTCCGCATTACTCTTACTTATGAATGGTGAGGACTCTCTCTTCAGCTCCAATCGTAAATTCCAGGTGTCATACTTTATTCTAATTTTTTTGTGCTATCTTTTCCTCAGTACCGAGTGGTATCATTATTTATCGCCGTCTGCAATCTGGAGGGCTCATGGAAAAATGGACGTCTTCCTTCCGACATTCATAAAACCTAATAACCCTAGTGGTATATAGAGTCCAAACTTACCAGAATAATTCCTACAAAATGTGTGACTTCTATCACGATACTGTCCTTTTCCCCTCGGATCAGTATCTTTACCTTACATATGGGTTGGCCCTATGATTGCACTTCCTCCTTCCGTTTCGGTAGGTACGCCCCTCTTAATTCCTATTCTCCTATGGTACAGGGCAATCCCCTTCTTGGTGCCCCTGTCTGCTCAGTATAGCTCGACCTTTCTTAGGTGTGCCTATCTGCCTTTTATATCCAAAAATGCTGGGTGCGACCCCCTTATACTTTACTTCTCTCTCAAATCTATTTTAAAATTCTCTACTTTAGTAGTTAAAGCGTCAAATTCAGTCTCCAACTTACTAAATTCTTTACTTTGTTCATCTACTCTAGCACTTAACAATCCTAAAGTCTCATTCTGAACATCCAATTTATTATTTAATCGAGTATTCACTGAATCTAATTTAAGACTTTGAACATTTAGAGTTGTATTTAGTTCCTTTCTTAAAGAAGTATTTTGAGCATTAAATTCTTTACTTTGTGCATCTAATTTAAGACTCAGTGCTTTAATGAAATTTGCTACCTCAGTCCAGTCTGGCATTTCTTTATTCACCGTCGTAGACATGGCTGGTTCTGAAGTTTCCCCATTTTTTAGTGTTATCCATGTTTTTTCTTACTTTTAGATTGAGTTATCATTAAAGAAACTCACGTCTAAATATACTGACTACAGTACAATAGGCTTTGAATAGTTTCTTTAACTTTCTATTCGACCAATTATTGTCTCTCGCTCACCCGGCGTAGAGTTTTAGGCTGCGTTGGTGAGCAAGTGTGTAATCAGCACCGGTGAACAGCACGGGCTTTTACTGTGTTGTATTCGCAACTTTCTTCCATTTAGTTTCTTGGACTCAATCCAATTACTCGAAACAGTTCTCGTATGCCTGGTTGCTATGGCAACTCAAAATACCTTCTTACCTTTTCCGTCTTAAAATTCCCGTTTTCTTCGGGTCCTGTCACTTGGGTCGCCACGTTCTAACGTTTTGACGAAACGAGAAGCGGTGCGAAACTGGATTGCATTCAAAATTCACACCTCCTTCTCTTCAGTTGACTTACTTGATGTGTCTAGACGATTCTCTTCTCTGAATAATCAGCCAGCTCGATCTTCCAAAACTTCTTCTCCGAAGACTCTTACTGGTTCTAGGAATTTAAAAGGCTCTACTTTTTAAATAATTGGTTACTCGCCGAATACTTTCCGTTCAGTCACAGTATATTTTCAACTATCACAAAAAACAACTTTGCCATTTCTCGTATAAACATTTAAACTTGTGCAATTCAACTTAGTCATCAAATATTTAGAATTCATTAAACACAGTTTAATGTCCAAATCAGTTTTGAACATGACATACGTCTTGCTTCGTTCAGAGCTTAGACATGAAGTAAGTAAAAGTCTATGGCCAATTGTTCGTTTGTCTTTTTTACAATAATTACAGTTCCAAAACCCACGGATTGTTACACAGACACTCCTTGTCCTTTTAATACAGCTTCCAAGGCGCGACCGGCAAACACTTGTCGGTGCCACTCGTCTGGCGCAGCTCCTGTCTTCCCGCGATTAACGTCAATCCTGCGCACACAGACGTGTGTTGCGCAGTAAATAGGCTCTTTCTCTCTCACACACTTATCTTTAAAATATCGCGTGTTCGAGGCGGCAGGAGGTCGAGGGGTTCCAGAAATTACGTGTAAATTCTCGAAGCACTACAAGTTCGGTGATCAGGACAGAAAATAGGCACTACATGTTGTCTGTGTAAACTATCCGTGTCGTCTTATTGGTTGGGTGAAGAATAAAGGTAAAGTTGCAAAGCCTTTTGGTATTCTAATGATATGGAAGGAACTGACCAATTACATAGATGATTGCTATTTCTACACGGTTAAAATAGCAGGAAGCGAGGGCAACGATAGAAAGACGATAAAGTATCCCTCCATTAAGTCAGGTATTCAAGCCGTACCGCACAGTTCTTCCTTACCTGTCCCCTTTTCTCCTGACGCATGGTCAATGGAAGTTGAAACCCTGGTCGAATCTAGTACAGATTCGGCGAATGCAAAGTATGATTTCCATTACGAAGAAATGATGCCACAACTCCTGAAACAAAATATGTTGAATGAACTTATTAGGATCTCGAATCTTCCTAAGGCACAAGCTGAGCTTTTGTCTTCGCGACTGAAACAGTGCTATTTACTAGTCAGAGATGCTAGGGTTTGTTTCTTTCGACAATGCCAGCTGCCTTCACGTCATTCTTTGACGTGGAAGACTCACTCTGTTGCCACAGTGACGTGAATGGTCTGTTTAATGCTATGGGAATGAAATATATATTATCTGAATGGTAACTACAGGGGGACACATGGGAGACGGACGGTTTTTAATGAAATAATACTCAGCCAACTTTAAAATTAATGCATGTTTATTTACACAAAATCAAAGCTCATTATAACAAAGTTATTTGTGAAAAATAATGTCGTCAAGGTGATGTCCATCATTTAGAATGAAGGACTCAAGTCTCTTCTCAAAATTCTCCATCACACGGATTAAAATCTCTGCAGGTATGGCACCAATTTCTTGAATGATTGCATTCTTCAACTCGTCCAAATTTCGTAGTTTCTGGTTATAGACACAGTTCTTAAGGTACCCCAACAGAAAAGAGTCACATACTGACAAGTCGGATGACCTGGAAGGCCAAGGAACATTGCCAAAACGTGAGATAATCCGGCCAGGAAACATGCGTCTAAGAACTGTCACTGAAGTGTTTGCGGTGTGCGATGTTGCCCCATCCTGCTGGAACCAAACGCCTTTTAAAGGGATTCGTCGTCTTCTTAGTTCTGGTTTCAAGAATGTTTTAAGCATACGAATGTAACGAACCGAATTAACAGTAACTGTGGCCCCGTTCTCTTAAAAAAAAAAAGTCCAATAATGCCAACAGATCCAAGAGCACACCAGACTGTTACTTTTTCTGAGTGTAGAGGACGCTGATGGATAAGGTGTGAATGCTCTGGAGCCCAGTAACGTAGGTTTTGCTTATTCACGATCCCGTTTAAATGAAAATGAGCTTCATCGCTCATCAATAAAATTTTATTTTTATACGATCCCAAAATCACTTGCATTCTGTAAGCGAAGTCTTCTCGTACAGCAAAATCAGTTTCCTTAAGTTGTTGGACAATGAGCATTTTTTAGGAATGGAATTTTAATTCTTTATGCAAAATTCGTCTAACCGATTCACGATTGATTCGTAACTCACAAGCAAGACGTCTAGCTGACCGTCCTTGGCTTCTGACTGCCGCTTGCCTTACCCTTTCAACATTTTCTGGTGTCATTACTTTGCGTTTCGGGCCAAGATGCTTCTTATCCAGTATGTTTCCAGTTGATCTGAAGTTTTCCACCCATCTGAGGATTGTGTCAAGGCTCGGAACAGCTCCATGTCGACCGACATTAAAGCGCGCACGAAACAATCGCTGCGTAGCAATAATAGACTCACCACTTTTCACAAATCTGTCACAGACAAACACTCCACGTTGCAAGTCCCACTGCTCCATAGTGACTGAGTAAATGGAATGGCGTCTTGTGTGGATCAGAACTATCCCCACCTCGACCACCTCCCACCACCGCGCCATCAGTACTACGCAGTTCAAAACCGTCCATCTCCTGTGTGTCACCCTGTATTTGTTGATGGCTCCAAAACTGGCCTCAAAGCAGTCCATCTTCACAACAGAAATGTACATCCTTCTGTTCCCATAGGTTATGCCACTATTTTGAAGGAAACATGTAGCAGTGTGGTACTTTTGTTGAATAAAATTCAATGTAACAGCAATAAGTAGCAAATCTGTGCTGATTTCAAAGTAATATGGATACTCACAGGATTACAATCTGGGTATACAACACATTGCTGTTTTCTTTGCGAATGGGACATCTGTGATTGGAAGAGTCATTACGACAGATGGACTTGGCCTGCCCTTTCACAAGTGGAACCTGGTTGAAAGAATGTGGCAAATCTCCCATAGGTGCATTTGAAAGAAATTTTGTTACCATCAGTTCATACAAACTTGGACATATGAGGTCGTTCGTTGTTGCAATGGACAAAGGTAGGCCTGGTTTTATGTACTTATGTCAGAAATTCCTGCGTTGAGTGAAGCCAAGGTGAAAGCAGGTGTGTTTGGTGGCCCTCAAATTATACGACTTTTTCACGGTCCTGACTTTGTCAGGGGTTTGAGCCCTCTTGCATTGGACTGCTGGAAATTTTTAAAAAACATTGTGTTCTGATTTATTTGGAAACAAGATGGCAGATAATAGTGATGTGTTAGTCAATGAACAACTATAGTCTTACCCTAATCTCGATTGTAACATGTCGTTAAAATTGCACATTCTTCAGTCACACTTGGATTCTGTTCCCACTGATGGTTGTTGACAAGTCTCTGATGAACATGGGGAAAGATTTCATCTTACTATATCTACATTGGAGCAACGCTATCAGGGGCAATGTGCAACAAGTAATATGACTGACTACCGTTAGATACTACTGGAGGATAGTAATGCCACACATAAGAGGTGCAGGAAACGTCCAAAAATAATTTAGGTTTGTATAAAAACATATTTCACTAGCATTTCATGCTCTTGGAGTTGATAAATTACCATTGACAGACGAAGTCATGTTGTCTAAGCAACACAAAAACCGGATCACCCCCTCCCCCCTCCCCCCCTCCCCTGAAGGCTCAGCATTCATTTTATGAATACAGGGTTGGCAGACTCGGGTTTCCCGAGCTGGGGCTGGTAAGTGCCGCCAGTTCTCTGGCACCGTTAAGCTCTGGTCATGCTTCAATGACCACCGTGCTGCGCTGCGGTCAAATATTATGTCACTGGGGCTGGGGATTTTGGGTCGGGAGGATGGCACCCACATTTCTAAAAAAAAAATACCCTCAATCCAAAGACGTGCTGCACGCTGATGGGATGCATGGCTATTGAAATGGAACAGTCGTAATCGGGCGACCTCTGGGGAACCTGCCGCACCTCAGTTGTACCAGGTTTACCCAAGTGAGCGGGCCTCTGTCTGGGGTGGATATCCCTTCCCTAGCTGCTCGTGGGACGACCATGGAGGCTCTTAATTCGTCAAAAATTGCTCCCAGTGGATCGGGTGGGCCACTGTTGAGCACTATTACCTATCCCAACAAGAGAAGCCATGAGTATGTCTCCTGAGCATACTTCTGGGAAATGAAGAATCAGTTATACTAACAGGGCACAGGAGTCAAAATGTTTTTGTGATGGTTAAGAGGGCCGAGGGCACCTTTGCTAAGGTGTCCCCATAATACACCCAGAAAGGTTTCCATGGTATTACGAGTGGTCTGAAGACGATAAAAAGGCTTTGTAAAGGTACATTGTTGATTGAAACGGCCACTTCAGGGTACGTACACAGACTTCTGAAAGCAACTGGATTGGGTGAATACCCATTTGCATTAGCTATGAAGCAGCCCATAGTTAAAGTTAGTGTGATGACAAAAACGAAATTGGCAACTGCCTTCTACCTAAGCTCTTAGGTCGAAGCTTTTAGTATGTTACAGAACGACTGACTCATCCAGTTACTATTTTTGTGATGCGCCAATCTTCTTTTCTGGACTTGCCTCTTAGTGGCTGTCCAGATAAGATATGACTGTTCGTAATGGTCTGCCTTGACTGGCTTGTTCCTTTGCACCATTCAGAGGAACCATGTGTGTTCATGTAAAAAAGAGTACAAGGGAGTGTAGGTGCTCTTATGTTGTATTTTAGGCTATCTTCATTTTGTGTGCTATAGACCTATTCGCCTTACACAGTCTTCGTACAGGTGCTGATGACCACGATGTTGAGTGCCCTCCAGGTGCATCGTCATCAACAACAACAACCGAATACAATTTGATAGTGACTAGTACAATTCACACAAAAAACTGTGGGAGCTGAGGAAAAATCAATGCCAGATTTGTGTTCAGCAGGTCGAAATACATAAGGGTAACCTATTTTAGTGCATTAAAATTTTGCAAAGCTGAGTTTTGGAGATCAGACTTATTCAAGAAAAATGTTCAAAAGTGACCTCCGAACGCGTTTTTCTTCAGTAACTCGAATCTGTGGCCTCTAGCGAAAACGTATCCGGGTGCAAAATTTAACTACACTATGTGATAAAAAGTATCTGGACACCCCCAAAAACATATGTTTTTCATATTAGGTGCATTGTGCTGCCACCTACTGCCAGGTACTCCATATCAGCGGCCTCAGTAGTCATTAGATATCGTGAGAGAGCAGAATGGGGTGCTCTGCGGAACTCACGGGCTTCGAACTTGGTCAGGTGATTGGGTGTCACTTGCGTCATACGTCTGTACACGAGATTTCCACACTCCTAAACATCCCTATGCCCACTGTTTCTGATGTGATAGTGAAGTGGAAACGTAAAGGGACACATACAGCACAAAAGCTACAGGCCGACCTCGTCTGTTGTCTGACAGAGATCGGCGACAGTTGAAGAAGGTCGTAGTGTGTAATAGGCAGACATCTATCCAGACCATCACACAGGATTTCCAAACTGCATCAGGATCCACTGCAAGTGCTGTGACAGGCGGGAGGTGAGAAAACTTGGATTTAATGGTCGAGCTGCTGCTCAAAAGCCACACATCAAGCCGGTAAATGGCAAACAACGCCTCGCTTGGTGTAAGAAGCTTAAATATTGGATGATTGAACAGTGGAAAAACGTTATGTGGAGTGACGAATCACGGTTCGCAATGTGGCGATCCGACGGCAGGCTGTATGTGTGGCGAATGCCTGGTGAAAGTCATCTGCCAGCATGTGTGGTGCCAACAGTAAAATTCGGAGGCAGTGGTGTTATGGTGTGGTCGTGTTTTTTATGGAGGAGGCTTGCACCCCTTGTTGGTTTGTGTGGCACTATCATAGCACAGGCCCACATTCAAGGTTGAAGCACCTTCTTGCTTCCCACCGTAGAAGAGCAATTCGGGAATGGCGATTGTATATTCCAACCCGGTCGAGCACCTGTTCATAACGCATGGCCTGTGGCGGAGTGGTCACACGAGAATAACATCCTTGTGATGGAATGACCTTCACAGAGTCCTGACCTGAATCCTATAGAACACCTTTTTGGAACGCTGACTTCGTGCTAGGCCTCACCGACCGACATCGATACCTCTCCTCAATGTATCACTCCATGAAGAATTGGGCTTCCATTCCCCAAGAAACCTTCCAGCACCTAACTGAACGTGTGCCTCCGAGAGTGGAAGCTGTCATCAAGGCAAAGGGTGGGCCAACACCATATTGAATTCCAACATACCGATGGTGGACGCCACGAACTTGTAAGTCATTTTCAGTCGGGTGTCCGGATACTTTTGATCATATAGTGTATATTAAATTTCCTACATAAAAGTCTTATTCCGTTTTTCTGTACGACTAATAGTTTGTGCATAATGAACGAGAGAATATGAAAATTTACCACGTGGTTTTTGAAGGCGTTGCAGATGCATAAATGTATAGTCAGCAACTGAATCACCCTATATAGGCAGAGAAAGAGAGATTCGTTACATACCATCATCATCATCATCATCATCATTATCATATGGATTCTAAGACAATGTGATTAAGTCAACTCATCTGCAGTGGTTGCTTTTAATTCATCATTATTCAATATTCCTAAAACAGCAAAAACAACAGTAAAATATGAACATAAATACACACACACACACACACACACACACACACACACAAAACATGCACGCAGTAAGTAACTGATACCTACATGTAAGAACTTCCTCTGCACCATGTTGTATTAACAGTGCAAGTTTCTTTTCATTAAGGACGAGTGAAGGCATGCTATCATCCCTGTCACCCTTGAAACAATGGCACTTGCTGCCACTGCATCGGCTACAGATGGTGCTGCTGGATGGCTTCATAATGCGGTTGCTGATGGTGCTAACATCACAAACGCTACTATCAAACTGAAGTGGCCAGGAGAGAGGTCGTGGGGATGGTTAGATTAGTTTACTTTAGAACTAGTTCCATGGATCATGAATACGATATTTCGTAATGATGTGGAACGAGTCAAATTTTCCAATACATGACATAATTAAGTTAATTTAACAACATAATTAAGTTAATATAACAACATTTTTATTTATTTATTTTTTTACATAATTTTTTGTTTGGTTTTTCTTTTTTTCTTAATTTATATCTAAAAATTCCTCTATGGAGTAAAGGGAGTTGTCATTCAGAAATTCTTTTAATTTCTTCTTAAATACTTGTTGGTTATCTGTCAGACTTTTGATACTATTTGGTAAGTGACCAAAGACTTTAGTGGCCGTATAATTCACCCCTTTCTGTGCCAAAGTTAATCTTGAATAGTGAAGATCATCCTTTCTCCTAGTATTGTAGTTATGCACACTGCTATTACTTTTGAATTCGGTTTGGTTGTTAATAACAAATTTCGTAAGAGAGTATATATACTGAGAAGCTACTGTGAATATCCTTAGATCCCTAAATAAATGTCTTCAGGATGATCTTGGGTGGACTCCAGCTATTATTCTGATTACACGCTTTTGTGCAATAAATACTTTATTCCTCCGTGATGAATTACCCCAAAATACACTCCTGGAAATGGAAAAAAGAACACATTGAGACCGGTGTGTCAGACCCACCATACTTGCTCCGGACACTGCGAGAGGGCTGTACAAGCAATGATCACACGCACGGCACAGCGGACACACCAGAAACCGCGGTGTTGGCCGTCGAATGGCGCTAGCTGCGCAGCATTTGTGCACCGCCGCCGTCAGTGTCAGCCAGTTTGCCGTGGCATACGGAGCTCCATCGCAGTCTTTAACACTGGTAGCATGCCGCGACAGCGTGGACGTGAACCGTATGTGCAGTTGACGGACTTTGAGCGAGGGCGTATAGTGGGCATGCGGGAGGCCGGGTGGACGTACCGCCGAATTGCTCAACACGTGGGGCGTGAGGCCTCCACAGTACATCGATGTTGTCGCCAGTGGTCGGCGGAAGGTGCACGTGCCCGTCGACCTGGGACCGGACCGCAGCGACGCACGGATGCACGCCAAGACCGTAGGATCCTACGCAGTGCCGTAGGGGACCGCACCGCCACTTCCCAGCAAATTAGGGACACTGTTGCTCCTGGGGTATCGGCGAGGACCATTCGCAACCGTCTCCATGAAGCTGGGCTATGGTCCCGCACACCGTTAGGCCGTCTTCCGCTCACGCCCCAACATCGTGCAGCCCGCCTCCAGTGGTGTCGCGACAGGCGTGAATGGAGGGACGAATGGAGACGTGTCGTCTTCAGCGATGAGAGTCGCTTCTGCCTTGGTGCCAATGATGGTCGTATGCGTGTTTGGCGCCGTGCAGGTGAGCGCCACAATCAGGACTGCATACGACCGAGGCACACAGGGCCAACACCCGGCATCATGGTGTGGGGAGCGATCTCCTACACTGGCCGTACACCACTGGTGATCGTCGAGGGGACACTGAATAGTGCACGGTACATCCAAACCGTCATCGAACCCATCGTTCTACCATTCCTACACCGGCAAGGGAACTTGCTGTTCCAACAGGACAATGCACGTCCGCATGTATCCCGTGCCACCCAACGTGCTCTAGAAGGTGTAAGTCAACTACCCTGGCCAGCAAGATCTCCGGATCTGTCCCCCATTGAGCATGTTTGGGACTGGATGAAGCGTCGTCTCACGCGGTCTGCACGTCCAGCACGAACGCTGGTCCAACTGAGGCGCCAGGTGGAAATGGCATGGCAAGCCGTTCCACAGGACTACATCCAGCATCTCTACGATCGTCTCCATGGGAGAATAGCAGCCTGCATTGCTGCGAAAGGTGGATATACACTGTACTAGTGCCGACATTGTGCATGCTCTGTTGCCTGTGTCTATGTGCCTGTGGTTCTGTCAGTGTGATCATGTGATGTATCTGACCCCAGGAATGTGTCAATAAAGTTTCCCCTTCCTGTGACAATGAATTCACGGTGTTCTTATTTCAATTTCCAGGAGTGTATGATGCCATATGCAAGCAATGAGTGAAAATAGGCGTAGTAAGCTAATTTACTGAGATGTTTATCACCAAAATTTGCAATGACCCTTATTGCATAAGTAGCTGAACTCAAACGTTTCAGCAGATCATCAATGTGTTTCTTCCAATTTAATCTCTCATCAATGGACACACCTAAAAATTTTGAATATTCTACCTTAGCTACATGCTTCTGATTAAGATCTATATTTATTAATGGCGTCATACCATTTACTGTACAGAACTGTATGTACTGTGTCTTATCAAAATTCAGTGAGAGTCCGTTTACAAGGAACCACTTAGTAATTTTCTGAAAGACATTATTGACAATTTCATCAGTTAATTCTTGTTTGTCAGGTGTGATTACTATACTTGTATCATCAGCAAAGAGAACTAACTTTGCCTCTTCATGAATATAGAATGGCAAGTCATTAATATATATTAAGAACAACAAAGCACCCAAGACCGACCCTTGTGGAACCCCTTTCTTGATAGTTCCCGAGTTTGATATTATGAGAACTGCTTATTTCAACTTTCTGCACTCTTCCAGTTAGGTACGAATTAAACCATTTGTGCACTGTCCCACTCATGCCACAATACTTGAGCTTGTCTAGCAGAATTTCATGATTTACACAATCAAAAGCCTTTGAGAGATCACAAAAAATCCCAATGGGTGGTGTTCGGTTATTCAGATCATTCAAAATTTTATTGGTGAAAGCATATATGACATTTTCTGTTGAAAAACCTTTCTGGAAACCAAACAGACATTTTGTTAGTACTTCATTTTTACAGATATGTGAAGCTACTCTTGAATACATTACTTTCTCAAAAATTTTGGATAAAGCTGTTAGAAGGGAGATTGGACGGTAATTGTTGACATCAGATCTATCCCCTTTTTTACGCAAAGGTATAACAATAGCATATTTCAGTCTATCAGGGAAAATGCCCTGTTACAGAGAGCTATTACACAGGTGGCTGAGAATCTTACTTATCTGTTGAGAACAAGCTTTTAGTATTTTGCTGGAAATGCCATCAATTCCATGTGAGTTTTTGCTTTTAAGCAAGTTTATTATTTTCCTAATTTCAGAGGGAGAAGTGGGTGAGATTTCAATTGTATCAAATTGCATAGGTATGGTCTCTTCCATTAACAGCCTAGCACACTTAATGAACACCTGGATCCTACTATATCCACAATATTTAGAAAATGATTATTAAAATATTTTCAACTTCTGACTTTTTGTTCGTAAAGTTTTCATTCAGTTTGATGGTAATACTGTCTTCCTGTGCTCTTGGTTGACCTGTTTCTCTTTTAATAATATTCCAAATTGTTTTAATTTTATTATCAGAGTTGCTGATATCAGACATGATACACATACTTCTGGATTTTTTAATAACTTTTCTTAATATAGCACAGTAGTTTTTATAATGTTTGATAGTTTCTGGGTCACTACTCTTTCTTGCTGTCCAATACATTTCCATTTTCTGGTTACAAGATATTTTTATACCCTTAGTTCAATGGTTCAAATGGCTCTGAGCACTATGGGAGTTAACAGCTGAGGGCATCAGTCCCCTAGAACTTAGAACTACTTTCACCTAACTAACCTAAGGACATCACACACATACAGGTCCGAGATAGGATTAGCACCTGTGACCGTAGCAGTCGTGTGGTTCCGGACTGCGCGCCTAGAACCGCTAGACCACTGCGGCCGGCTATACCCTTAGTAAGCCATGGTTTGTTACATGGTTTCTTATGAGTATATTTAACTATTTTCTTGGGGAAGCAGTTTTCAAAGCATTTACAAAAGTGCCATGAAATAAATTATATTTTAAATTGGCATCAGGTTCAAGGTACACCTCATCCCAGTCTAACTGCTGTAGGCTTTCCCTGAAATGTGCAATTGTTAAATCGTTGACTGAACATACTACTTTGGAGGACTGTTTAGTACTGCTGAATGGAGCTATGCCATATATTGTAACTAGCTGTGCACCATGATCAGAAAGACCATTCTCAACAGGCTGAGCATTTATCTGGTTAAACTTATCTTGGTCTATAAAGAAGTTACCTATCAGTGAACTGCTATCCTTTACCACCTGAGTAGGAAAATCAATAATGGGTGTCAAATTGAAAGAACCGAGTAATACTTCAAGGTCATTTTTCCTATTACCCTCTTTCAGAAAATCTACATTGAAGTCCCTACAAATAATAATTTGCTTCCCCTTGTCTGACAGATAACACAACAAGGAGTCCAAATTTTTAAGAAATAGATGAAAATTTCCCGATGGGGACCTATATACAGTTACAATTATAAATGTGGCTTTATTTAAGCTCACAGGCACATGCTTCTATATGTTTCTCTACACAAAACTTTTTTGTTTCTATAGTTTTTGCACAATGATAACTTTTGACATATATGGCAACTCCTCCTTTCTCCATATTTTCTCTAATTACATGTGCAGAGAGCTTATATCCACTTACATTTACCTTATCCATATCAGTAACAATGTGATGCTCAGACAGGCATAGTATATCTATTTCATCCTCAGCTTCTAAATCTTCTAAACAAACCAGAAGCTCAGCTATTTTATTCTTTAAACTCCCAATATTTTGATGAAATATACTTACATTATTTTTAATTATACTTTTATGAGAACGTTTCCTTATTCTAACATTTGCAGTACTCTCCTGTCTGAGTTTCTCATTGTGCTTAGGCCTAGTTCCTATACCAGTGGTCACATGGTGTTCAGAGAGGCAGATTATGTCAACTGGGTTGGGTGACTTTAATTCATCAATGCAATTATCTAGGACTGAGATACAACATGGTGGAGATAAAATTTTTGGTGATTTATAATTGACAGCTGTGATCGGTGATCCAATGTGCTAGAATTGTGCTGTTTAATTTCTTTCCTAAACTGAAGATTTGTTTCAATCCTGACCTCTCGTAGAACTTGACATCTTTCTGTCTTACCTATCCTAAAAAAGGTGCTGCTCCAACACCTGTAACCAATGGTATTTTATCATTCATGGCAGTGCCTCCCCCCCCCCCCCTTAAATTTCCTGCTATTACCCCAGCAAGTTTACCCTTCCCTTTCCTGTTGAGATGCAGGCCGTGCCTGGTATAGTCCCACCTACTGAGAGAATCAACAGGAACCACACCAATATGAGCCCCTGCACCCGACCCAAGCAGCCGTTCCAACTCCAAATTAACTCTCCCAACAGAAGAGTTCAAATGAGGCCGGTCATGGCGTCTCAGGACAGATACAAATTTAACATTGGTGTGTCTCGATGCCGACGCAATCTTTACCAGGTCTCACTCTGTACTGTACCCAGGATCTCTGTCGATACTGTTCCCTGGCCCTCCCATAATAACTACGGTGTCTTCCCTGGTAAATCCTTTACAGAGTGAACCTAAATCCTCTGTCACCTGATCCAGACTAGCACTTTGTTTGAAAAAATTTGTGACCTGGTACCTGGTCCTAATTCCTCCTGCAGAAGTTGGCCTACACCTCTGGCATGAGAATTGCCTAACAACAAAACTTTCTTCCTTTTCGATGACTTTCCTACATTATTTTTCAATTTCCTATTGAAAGTTTGTTGTGTCCTGTCTACACCTACCTCTGCTTGAGGCTCATCAGTTTCTAACTGAAGCAACAGGTCAAACTTATTTTTGATATTCACCACAAAACTGTCAGACTTAGTTCTAGGCCTGTTCCTTCTGTTACCTGTTGCCACTTCCCACCTCTCTTTGCCTTCTCCCTCCTTAACCTGTCCAGATCTTCCCTAGCCTGATCTAGCTCAGCCTGAAGGGCAGCAATTTTCCCCTCCTGTTCCACTATCTTCCTATCTCTGCTGCAAATCCTACATAACCACTGATGAGTCTGATCCACTTTCTAGACACCCACGCCGCTGCAGTCCCCCCAATGAAAAAAACTACTGCATCCATCACACCAAACCCCGGAACTAACAATTCTACGGCAAGTCAGGCACTTCTCACTCGTGGCAAAAATAATACTTTAGCTAGAATAAATCAATTAAATTACCGAAAATCAAAAAAGACGTTACGAGAATTAAGCCTATTCACAAATGTATATAAGCAAGTTTCCGATTTAAAATTCCGCTGTTTTTCTGAGATCTGTATTAAAACAATGAAGGTATACGCTATTTATTATATACTTCACTCGATGGAATGAAAAAAGGACAATTAAACGAGATACTTTAAGTTTGATTCTCCAGAAACGTTACGAAACTTAGGCCTATAAACAAATGTATATAAGCAAGTTTCTGATACAAAGTTACGCTGTTTTTCTGAAATCTGTATTAAAACAATGAAGTTATACGCCATTTACGGTAGTTTACTTATTTGTTACCGAGAAACTAGTCAAATTACCGTGAAACAAGAAACAAACACGTTTACAAAATTTAAGCCTAAACGCGACCTCGCGAAGTTACGATCTTTTCGTGTTTTCTGAAAAAATACGCAAAGAAAAGTGAAACCTTTAACGGCAAGACTAAACGATACACTAATGCACGTATTTAATTTGTTGTCGGTGTTAAACTAAATTATAGTCCTGTCTAAATCACTTAATTTTCTGGAAATAGTTTCTGGCGTCACTTACTCGGCGGCCATCTTGGAAGACAACACTGGATTTCAGCCAGTAGCAGTGCAGTTTTCAGAGCTGATGGGCTCATGACATAGCATCTCTTGAAGGGTGAGGGCGAACTTGACAGTGCCCAAGTTGCGTTTGTGAATAATAAGACGTCATAGAGCGTTGTTAAAGCAAAAATCATGTTTTTGTCACCCACCATAACAGCAGTTTTACATTATCTAATGCACACACAGGACAATTCTGCATGTCTTATTCTTCTGCGTAAGGATGTATAGCGGAGGACACACATACGTTTCAAGATTATGATAACAGCAGCCTTCTTGTAAATATCATGTATCCATAACGATTTGTTACTCTCTTTCATGGCTGCAGGTGGGAGCTGCCCACTCTGAGGCGTCTTGTCACAGTCCGTGCGGCTCCCCCTGATGGAAGTCCGAGTCCTCCCTTGGGCGTGGGTGTTTGTGTCATCCTTAGCATAAGTTAGTTTATGTTAGATTAAGTAGTGCGTAAGCTTGGGGACCGATGAACTCAGCAGTGAGACCTTACCACAAATTTCCAATTTTTTTTTCATGTTAACGATTTAGGAAGTATGATGAAATTTCAAAGTAATGACACCTGATTTTCGTTCTCATGCCATCTTTGTTCGAGTTCACTTCTATGAATGACAGTCATCCCATCTTTGTTATAGCTCATTTCTAGAAAATTCCAACTTAACCATAGTGCACTTTCATGCATTTTCAGACATTTCACATCTCTAAAAGACTTTCTCGAAGTAACTATTATAGAGAATGAGGTGTTGAGTCGCTCATTATTCGTCAAGGTGACGAAGAAGGATGTCTTTAAATATGAAGTGTTCATATTCATCGAGGAATCATTGACCATCGACTATAATATTCACAGTTTGAGGTGCCACTGTGAAATGAGGTAGATGTTATAATGCACCTATTATGAGAGGCACAAATGGACAAAATATCTGAACTTTCTTCTCAATCCCAGGTTGTTAAACAGGCATTCTAGATAATTATAAACCTGGCCCTGTAATGCAGCCAACATTAGGTGCAATTAGAAATACTGCTATCACGTAACTAGAATGCATAAATTAGTAAAAGTGAATGGTTGGGATTTATTCTAGAAAGAAAAAACAGCGATTTCCTTTTTCATTCTACATATAATTTATCACTGTGCTTCCAGAGGTCAAGTGATACACAACAATCATGTTCAGTTACTTTTCAATATTTTTTTTTGTGGGATCTAAAATTTAAAAAACCTCTCTCACACCGGCCTGATTTAGCTTCACTGATCAGGATAGTAAAAACATGCGTATATTAAGGGAATTTTCATTGACAAAGCAGGCTTATCACATTCACACAGTTCAATACTGTTCTATCCTGATTAAATTGAGCTATACTTAAATTCCATAAGGCAGTGAAGCAATTTCGAAGTCTCGGTGCGACGAAAATTGTCAGTCGATCTCCTGGAAACATTTGTAATAATTATTAACTTTCGGTGATCACATGGAGAAGACGGGAGATCTGCTGGTAAGACCGTGTTAGCCTATTTATTTGAAGTAACTGGATATCCTGAGCATACAAAACGGCAGGTTCGTCCAGTGTAAATCAGACGTTCCCCACTGATCCCGTGCAACACAGCGTAGTAAGCAGACACTGTCAATAATAAACAGTTAAATAATACGCGAACACACTTACTTTAGTTTAGTTCATGTATTAAATTCCTTCTCATACAGAATCTCATCAAGATGGCGACTAGCCCAACAATACATACATATACATCCTCCTTTCACGACTAATCGGCAAGAAGTCCTCCTTCTTTTCATAAGAGAAAACATAGATAGCAGAGAAGCTATTCCATGGAGTAAATGGACGCTCCAAGGAATAATTGGGCTTGAAACTACTTTGCATTGATAATCGGTAAGATAAGAAGAGATACTTCGAGATATGTACTGAGTTATATAATTTATAAAATTTCTGAAAATATCGTGGAGAGACCGCTGCAAGAGACATTACAACTTCCAACACCCAATAACAAAATATTTAACCCTTGGACATATTGAATGGGCGATTATTAAATTCGTTATCTGTACATACGAAAATTTTTATCATAGGCAAGAATGATTAAAATCTTCATCAGCTAACTTACGTCTACGATGGTGTAGCTGGAGAATGCACTGAGTTGGTGGAATATAATTTTACTTTTTTAACCAAAGAAAAACTCTCATGTACTCAATGTGAGGGTAAGTTAGTATCCTAGCTTTTGATATTCAATGGTCAAAGCGAACACAAGTTGGAGTGAGCAAATCTTGACTCAACATTTACAGTGGCCTAATGCCTGATGGTACTTTACCAAGTGGGATCTCCATGCTAGATCTGAAACACTAATTCCCTACTCTGGCGTTGACTGAATTTACTCAGTCTCAAGTTTCCCGCATTCAGTAGAATGTTAATTTTTCCCTAGTTGAAATAATGGCTATTGCACACTCGCTAAGGGTTGGAGTGCCGTGTGCAATTTCTTGGCCTGCAAAAGTTCCCACAGGAATAATTAACTACCTCTTTGTTGTCTGTTGCCATGATACATGAAGCATATCGTCTACACTTTGCAGAAGCAAAGCTCTCAATGCCCTGACTATTTTCCACACACTTGTGCAGTCTGCCACGAGACGCGAGAGGTTTCTAGCAATTTTAGTTTTCAAAATGCTTTTATATAATGTGGATCTCCCCACCGTGTCGTGTCTGCATCACCATCTCGTTACAGGAGAATTTTATTTTTCTTGCCGGTTTGCCACCTAGCCCTGTTAAAGCCATCCACCCTCTTATCCTCGGTCCCAGCCGTATTTACGTTAAAAGGCATAATGTATTGTTCTGGCCTTATCCCTTTCTGTGCTGAAGCTGGCCATTCTCTTGTTAAGTGGGGTTTTCCAATGCCATTAACCACCTGCTCAGTTCATCTCCAAAATGTTTTTCACTTTAACGTACTTATGCATGCCCCTGTCCTTACATTGGTAGATATTGTTTTGTTAGTTTTCAGTACATGAGATTACTGCAATTGCTTTTTGTTGATAAAATATAATTATTATTTTCTGAGGATGTCATACTGTATCGTACTGTCATTATGGATCAAGCTCATGTACGGTCCGTAAAATCCAGATGCCTTACACTATTAATTTAAACAAATCTCTGCAGAATTAGGATAATGGAGGACTGGTTAATGAAGCGAATGTACAACATTGATGCAAATGCTGCCATGTTTGCTGGAAAGCTTTGAGAGGGTTCAAATTCAATATTGAAGCCGATTAAACTCTCTTCTCACTTTTGTTCTATTTTGAGCAATCTATAATGACAACTGGAGCTAACTTCTTACATTTGTTTGGACTGAGCAGATACCCCCTCATTCTCTTCAACCTCATAGTATGCTGGAAGAAAACCTCACGTGCATATAGAAAAGCAGGGTGTACAAGTTATTAGACCAGTCTTGCTTTAAGTTGTCACACGAGTAGAACTCTGAATTAAAATAAACTTTAGTATTTATAAAATTACAGATGTTGAATTCAGTCAGATTGCATTTCAGGTTCCCTTCCTATCGGTTTGAAATGCAAGTATGATAAATTGTGGTGTTTCTAAATCAACTGATGTTTAAATAGTCCGTGATACTTCAGATAAGCTTGGAAATGCAAGTACGATAAATTGTGATATTTCGAAATGAACTGACGTTTTAATGGTCCATGACAGTTTGGATATGTTTGGAAGTTGAGGACTTCATAGAGCTCACAAGATCTTAAATTTGAAGGCAGCTGATTGACAAAGCCAAGTATTTTTAAAAGGCCAAAGCATTGCTCGTTTGTTACACAGACACAGGCATCTTCCAAATTAAATTCTCAAGTATAGTCTTGTTCTCTTCTGGGTTGCCATCTCCTCCTTGGATATAAGCATTTGCATCCTTTCCCCTTTATACTATAATAAATTCCTGCTGAACATGAACTAGAATGCATTTCATGTTCCCGAAGTATCCCATCATGTTCTTGAGAGGTATGTGTGCGCTTATTCACTTGTATTCATCTGCTGATGTCTGTTTCTCCATAAATCATCCAGCATTTCCTAAACCGCTCAAGACTGATTTGACACTGAGATGTATATTTTTAAGGTTGATATTGTACCTACATTCCGTGTGCAGTTAATTACAACCCAATTCATTCTATATCTTATTTCCTGAAACAGAAAAGTGAATGTAAGATGAAACGTCACTGTAGGATCTACATCATTTTTGAAAACTTTCACCTCCATGTAGAGGAAACTGTTGCTTGGATTGGTGCAATATCTTGGTCCTGTACCATAACCTGGACCTCACACTTGTTCTCGAACATCGCTGAAGCATAAGTGTATGGAGAAAGTATTCCTGCTCAGTGGTTTGTTCATCATATTCGACTGGGTAGGTTATATTGAGTGATGATATTGTTCTTGCATTGTTTCAAGCATAACTACACACATTAAAAAAAGTTTTGGATCACCCCAGTTCCCAGAACTGATGAAGATAGACATTGACTGTGGATATTGTATCACAGACACAGTCGCTTTGACAGTTCAGAGATGTCACTAAACCCACCCAAAGAAATAAACAACCATGCATGAGCAGCGCCTATTAGCCGGAGGATGTCCGACAGCCGATCAGTTCTAGTCATTCCACCAGGAAGGAGGTACACGACTCGTGTTGTCTCTAGTTCAACCATGTCAAGACGGTCAATACCACGGTTCGATCGCGTCCGCATTATTACATTGTGCCAGAAAGGGCTCTCAACAAGGGAAGTGTCCAGGCGTCTCAGAGTGAACCAAAGCGATGTTGTTCGGACATGGAGGAGATACAGAGAGACAGGAACTGACGATAACATGCCTCGCTCAGGCCGCCCAAGGGCTACTACTTCGGTGGATGTCCGCTACCTATGAATTTGGCTCGGAGGAACCCTGACAGTAACGCCACCATGTTGAATAATGCTTTTCGTGCAGTCACAGGACGTCGTGTTACGACTCAGACTGTGCGCAATACTCTGCATGATGCGCAACTTCACTCCCGATGTCCATGGCGAGGTTCATCTTTGCAACCACGACACCATGCAGCGCGGTACAGGTGGGTCCAACAACATGCCAAATGGACCGCTCAGGATTGGCATCACGTTCTCTTCACCGATGACTGTAGCATATGCCTTCAACAAGACAATCGTCGGAGATGTGTTTGGAGGCAACCTGGTCAAGCTGAACACCTTGGACACAACGTCCAGCGAGTGCAGCAAGGTCCCTGCTGTTTTAGGGTAGCGTTATGTGGGGCCGACGTACGCCACTGGCGGTCGTGGAAGACGCCATAGCGTTTTGGTTCAAATGGCTCTGAGCACTATGGGACTTAACTTCTGAGGACATCAGTCCCCTAGAACTTAGAACTACTTAAACCTAACTAACCTAAGGACATCATACACATCCATGCCCGAGACAGGATTCCAACCTGCGACCGTAGCGGTCTCGCGGTTCCAGACTGTAGCGCCTAGAACCCCTTGGCCACCTCGGCCGGCCCATAGCGTTTTATGCCAACCTCCTACAGATAGTGCAACCATAACGGCAGCACATTGGCGAGGCATTCGTCTTCATGGATGACAATTCGCTCCCTCGTTGTGCACATCTTGTGAATGACTTCCTTCAGGATAAAGACATCACTCGCCTAGAGTGGCCAGCATGTTCTCTAGACATGAACCCTATCGAACATGCCTGGCATAGATTGAAAAGGACTGTTTATGGACGGCGTGACCCACCAACCACGCCGAATCGCCGTTCAGGGATGGGACAATCTCGACCAACAATACCTTGATGAACCTTTGTATAGTATGCCACGACGAATACAGGCATGCATCAACGCAAGAGGGCGTGCTACTGGATAAAAGGGGCGAAAATGATGTTCATGTTGATATCTACTCCAATTGTGTGTACAGGTTCTGGAGCTCTCGGAACCGAGGTGATGCAAACCTTTTTTTGATGATGTGTATGTAAAGAAGTACTGGTTCTTTGGTGTTAACTCACTGTATTTCGATTGTAACGACAAGTGCTGTTGGCTGCATGTGCTGGTTTTATACACTTCCACCCTGTTTAAAATGTAGTCGTGTAAGGATTTCTTCCCTGCCACCGTGACCGTTCTGGTTCACAATATTCAACTCAAGATGAGCTAATGACTGATCACTCATTGAGAACTAGATGACGTTGTTGGTGTCTGTACAGTTTTATATCCTTGACTAATTGTAGGGAGGACTCCACAGATTATGTTAATCAATTTGTTCTTCAGATATGAATTCATACCCACGTTACGTTCGACTAGAATTGTGCTAACCAGTAGTATATCCATTGAATGAACTGACCTGTAATATTTATTCTGATACTTCTGCAGAATTTGATCCTTTGAGAAATCTCATAGTGTTCCCATTGAATTTTCCTGTGTAAAGTCGTTTTTATTTTCGTTTTAAGCATACTGACGTTTGCTCGTAATTCGAAATATCGTACTGTCCGTTCTAAATATATCATCAATGTTATATGCGTCGTGGGGTATTTGCACAACTTTAACGCTTCGTAGAAGCAGATTGCAGTTTGATGATGTGATATTAGGAATAGTGTTGCATCTTCTTAAACCTGCTATGGTTGCAGGTTCGAATCCTGCCTTGGGCACGGATGTGTGTGATGTCCTTAGGTTAGTTAGGTTTAAGTAGTTCTAAGTCTAGGGGACTGACGACCTCAGATATTAAGTCCCATAGTGCTTAGAGCCATTTGGACCATTTGGATCCGGTTTCGACGAGGTCGTGCACCCTCGTGACCACTGCCCTTCGAACCGGCAGTCCATACAGGCCGCCAGCGGTCCCAGCGTGTTGTCGCTCTGCGCGGACCTCGCTGCTCCTCGTCCCCAACCGAACTCCCCACTCACACCACACGGAAGAAGAAGGAGGTCGCCCCAAAGATAGGGCAGCAGAACTACATATCGATAAGCGCCGCTGGTGCCACTAGTGAACAGGCAACAGTTACGTAACCGAGTGGCGCCAGTGAACACGAGAAGAAGACAAACAACGTAGCCATGCCAACTAAACGATACGGTCTGGCAGAAACCTACACACGGCACCACCGCGAGCTGCAGCACAGCTCACATGCCTTGTCATCCGAGAAGAGCAAGAGTACAAGACCACTGTCCTCGTTGGTCCAGTCCCTGTACTATCGGCACCATCTGCCGCTGATGTATGGGTGTTGATAGAACGCAATGTACTGGTCCATCGGACAAAGAGACAATCCCCGTGCACTCTCGCCGCGCTACCGTTTCATGTGGTTGCAGTTCGTAATGGTCGCCTAGTCGTAGATATTGCTAATTGCTCTAATCGCACTATTTCACTCCCATTTACGGAGCTTGTTAGCACTTGATGTTAGGTTGGCGCCATTAAAATGCATTGTGTTGTGGTAATCGCTGCTACTTGCTGGATCGCTGCTGTGTCTCGATGCTGATGCTGGCTCTAAATCTGGTTGTCTAGGGTTAAAACCATGAGGTCCCGTGTTTTTTATGTGCTTTTGATGATAAAGAACGAGCGAAACCAACAAATATGTAAACTTCAAATATTTATTACTCTGGTGGCCATCTTAATTCCACTGTCCACCAAAGACCATGACACAACACAAAGTAGTACTTCCTTTACATGTTCTTTGCATTGTTTATCCACCTCAAACAATAACTCACAAACACACTTTACCAAAGTGACATTCCGACTGCGTCTCGACCCTTCTTGCTGCTTGTATTTATAACATTGTCAAAGAACTAATAAAAAGAGATATAGTTTATAAGTCACATGTACATCTGTTATCATAATTTGTGCAGAAAAGTTATTAATTTGCATCGAGTGACATAATTTAACATGTTATTAAAATGACAGAGAGATTTGTTGACTTGACAGAATAATTCTTTGTTACAAAAAGGCCGTTTTTTAGAAGTTTGTCAATTGACTTCTCTAATTTGTATAAATAAGTAAATAACATGAATTATTAAGAATTAAATTGGTTTTCGTCTAAAATAGGATTGCTTACGTGACTACTGAGTGAAAACGCTCCTAGTGAACAAATAGGTTTCACTGGGTGATTTTTATTTAAGGAGATCCAAAATACCTAAGTTGGCCACTATTTTTCGTACTTCATATTAATTATTTAAGATGAACTTAGTGTTTTTACATGATGACATTTGCTGTATCAGTGATCAAGTGATATAAACTTTTGTGTGGGTCAGTTACTCAGTATAATTTAATGGGTTGACTGTTTATGCAGACATGTTATGCAATCATTGTTAACATACACAATAACTTTTCTAATCTTAAATACTCGTTAAACTGGTTGAATTTGGAGGGTATCGCATACTTCGGTACAGTAAAGCCTTTAATATGTTCCGTTACAAGTTGCACCCTCTGTTTGATGCGGACCCCTTCTTCACTGTTTCACAATGTTGCGGTCATCTGATGCTGTAGTTGACTGTGGGCGACTGTCTCCTCGCCTTTGGGCACCATTGTCTGTTTTTCGGAATGCTCCCTATGCCCTAGGAACAATGCGCGTGAGCAATACCAAACTCCAGGGCTGCACCTGTGTTCTGTTTCCAGTTTATTGATGACTCCTCCCCATGCGAAGTCATCCAGATGTTTGCCCCGGGCCATTTTGTAATGAAGAACACCACCACAGCGAACCGTAACTCTCGGTGATAGATACACTTCCGTTCATTCAGCTGCCTCGTGTAGCACGGCCGGCGCCATTTGGCGCAATACTCATGTTCCCCTTACGCCATGTGATGTCCAACTTCCTGTGCACGACTGGGAGACATTTGCCAACATGCTCCCGCATCTGCATTCATTTCCACTGAGTTGTTAATATGTCATGTTACTTTATCTATCTCGTTCTTAAGTTTTACAGAGGAGTGCATTTGGTATGGGTCCCCTTCACGTGAGGATTATTGTAGGATGGGCCACACAAGTGTTTTGTACCCGATCTCTTTTTTGATTGACTGCATTTGTCTACTATTCCACCAATGAACATCAATCGGCCACCTACTCTACCTACGACTGAGACTGTGTGATGGTTCAAATGGTTCAAATGGCTCTGAGCACTATGGGACTTAACATCTGAGGTCATCAGTATCCTAGAACTTAGAACTACTTAAACCTAACTAACCTAAGGACATCACACACATCCAGGCCTGAGGCTGGATTCGAACCTGAGACCATAGCAGTCGCGCGGTTCCGGACTGAAGCGCCTAGAACCGCTCGGTCACAACGGCCGGCGACTGTGTGATCCTTTCATTTTGTATCCCTACAAATCTCCACACCCAGGTATATCTGTGACTTGACTCGTTCCAACTGACATGATACATGACAAGTGAATATAATACACTTGACATTGTAGTCATAGGATACTATGTTTTTTCCTTTCATAAAATGCACAGTTTTACATTTTGAACATTCAAACGAGTTGCCAATATCTAAACCACTTTGAAGTCTTATCAAGAACTGACTTAATATTTGTGCAGCTCTTGTCAGACAGCGCTTCATTGTATGTAATTAAGTCATCTGCAAAAATTCTGAGGTTGCTATTAATATCGTCTGCAAGGACATTAACATACAGCACGAACAGCACGGTTTCCAGCACACTTCCCTGGGGCACACTTAATTTCCTTCGTACAACTATCGATGATTCTCCATTCAAGATAGCATGCCCTGTCCTCCCCACGAACGAAATTGTCAATCCAGTAATAAATCTCGCTTGATGCTCCTTTTTGCCGTACTTTCTATAATAAGCGTATGTGTGCTCGGATACCTTTGGGAAGTCTACAAAAACTGCATCTGTTTGACTGTCTTGATCCATAACTTTTTAGGATGTCGTGCGAGAAAAGCGAGAGTTGGGTTTCAGATATCTATATTTTCGAAATCCATGTTGATCGCTATGATCAAAGTAATCTTGTTCGAGATACCTCATTACGTTTGAGCGGAGAATATGTCCTAAGGTTCTACAACAAATGGATGTCAGCAACATTGCACGGTAGTTTTGTAGGTCACTTCGGCTAACATTCTAGTAAATGGATGTGACCTGTGCTTTCTTCCAACAACTGGGCACAGCGTTTTCTTCGAGAGTTCTGTCCCGTCCCGGCACACGTCCCATAACGATCTATGGACGAAGGTGTGGGCGGTGTGGCGCTGTCTGGGCGTTGACTACACAGCTGATGTCTACTGTCTTTAATGGACTGAGAGGGAATATGCTTGCTAGAATGATTAGCACAGGTGATGTTGGAGCAGAGAGGAGAAGTTGTTGGCTTTGTAGGAAGTGAATAAGGGTACAAACGCTTAAGTATTGTGATATTCGCTATTTTTGGCTTCATTAAAACAGCAAATAGTTAATACTTTCAGCCAGAAGGCAAATACTTGTTTATAAAGAATGATTAATGTATAATAAGGCGTCGCATAGCGACGGTGGAATTTTCTAAGTAATGTAATTCGTTGTCTTTGGGCGGCAATATAAACAGAAAAATACGGATAGATATGCGATCCTTCACTATTTTGTTCGCTGGAGAACAAATGAAGCCTCGAGCACTAAAAGACTTGCACTGTTTTTCTTAAGTAAGACGGACGCAGATTTGTGGCGGTCTGATCGAATTTTTTTTACTAAATAAATAAAAACGTGTTCCGTCAAATTTTGAGTGAAGTGTAAAAAGAAGAACTGTTGTAACTTATCGTGACGACGCACGAGCGACTCAGGAGGACAATGGTTATATAAAAGAGCGTTCAATGGACATGAAACGGACATAAAAATCTACTGTCATTGTAGTACTAAGCTTAAGGTACGACATATGTTTTAGTTATAATAAATATTTGTTCTGGGAATACTGAATCATTTAGCAGTGCTCATTCCTATCATCTCCTCAATATTATTTTCATTTTAATTATGCATTTTGCTAAGATTACAGACACCAAGATCAGCAGTCCAATGTGCGTGTTACATTGACAAAAAAAAAAAAAAACTGTTTGATCGTCTTCTTGCATCAGCTATAATATTGAATTCCCCTTCTGTGTGATGTTACAGTTGTTTTTGCGCCCTTAAGAACTTTCTGATCCCTTAGGAAATTGTTTTCTCATAACAATAACTTCACTACCGGGTATGATCGTATCTACGATCATGAAGTAATTAGAAAGACGATAATGCAATTTCTTAATCAATAGCACGCTAGCTGTGACTGCTTCAAGCCACGCGAAACTGCAAGTAAGGACTATTCACATTTCATAATGCAGTATTTTATGACAATGGTCAATCCATGATTCTTACGCCAATTGTGATTGATAAAACAGTAAGCGAAATCTCAAACTCCAACTTTTCAATTGAATAACAACCTCACTTTTATTTTGTTACATCACAGTATTCAATATGAAAATAGTTTAAAGTCTATCGCTCTAAATGTTAGTTCTTTCCAGCAACACCGATTTACTGAGTTTTACCTTTCAGTGTCTCAGAAGAGTGTTCTGCTTGCAGCTGTTTCCGACAATACACAGTAAAACAGATTAAACATAATGGGAGATAAGCTTGAGAAAGCACTTGTTGTTCTTTGTATTCTGACACACAGAAAGTATCAACTGTTACTCATTGCGACTACACACAATCGTTCTCAATAAGAGACAGGTGTGAGACAATGCTTGTTCGTCTCTATACTGTGACACACAGAAAGTATCAACTGGTATCAACTAGTTGCTACTAGAGACAAACTCCACAGTGATTGTTATTTTCTAACAGGAATATTACCCTCAACCCCCCCTCCCCCCCCCCCCCCCCACTAGATGACTTATCACTAAGAGCACCCTTTGCAATGAAGCCTCTAACATCTGAACTAGTAGCTGAAATCGTCTTAATAAAATGTTGTACACAGTGTGTTAAAACAATTGCTACTGTCGCTTGCCTGTGTGTTCTGTTGGTGTCCACTTTTAGTTTCTTACACGAGTATTTCTTCCTCTGCTGGGCTCTCGTGTAACGTGTCTGGTCTGGACAAGTTCACCAACTTTCTGCTGGGCTCTCAGGATGGCTTCTGCTTCTTTCGACCTGTTCCACAGGACTGGTGATCGATCTTCTTGCTGATTCCGATAGTCTTCCTACTTCTCATCCGATACTCTATCATCTGACTCCCTACTGTGGAATGCCTCTACAAACACACCTGACACAACTGACACTAAATTTTTTTTGACAAATGCTCACACAGGTCGCACCACAAGGTTTGGATGAACGTGTGGTCTGTGTGGTGCAATCAGGACACTGACTACAGTCTGGGTTGACGTCTACTTTTAACGGAATGAGTCTGCTACGATGGCCGGCTGGAGTGGCCGAGCGGTTCTAGGCGCCTCAGTCTGGAACCGCACGACCGCTACGGTCGCAGGTTCGAATCCTGCCTCGGGCATGGATGTATGTGATGTCCTTAGGATAGTTAGGTTTAAGTAGTTCTGAGTTCTAGGGGACTGATGACCTCAGATGTTAAGTCCCATAGTGCTCAGAACCATTTGAACCATTTTTTCTCCTACGATGCTTAGTACAAATAATTTTGGAACGACGAGGAGAAGTTATTGACTTAAGGATTCAAATTGGAAACAGTTTACTTCCGAGGTGTTTGACCTTATTTGGAGAGATGTATTGAAAGAGTGTGTAACGCCGGAAATGCATATCCTCCTATTTCCATCTATTGTACTATTATTTTTTTTCCTTGCTTTGTTACCTCAAGATATGACATTTCTGTATCTTTGTATATTGTAATTGTTTTACTGTTTGTATATATATATTTATACATTTATGTCGATGTATAATTGGTTTGTTTCGTAAATATTATTTGTATTTTTACGCTGGGTCTTGCCTAGGGAAAACTGCTATCGAACGATTACGTCGATAGGTCGTGTGAAGAATCAAAGTGTGTAGGATCTTTGGTAGTGTGAACTCTGCCGCGTGGAGCGCGGGCTGAGCAGAAGGGGTCTGGCTGGAGTAGCGAGTGGAGCAGGTGTGTTGTGCGACGCTCCCGCGAGTTGCCGCGCTTTCGGGGTTTGGCAGCATGTAATTGCGATCGACTTGCGATGATAGTTTCAGACATGGTGTCGCGGACGGGAAACATTAACTAGCGCACATCAAGAGCCCGTTTCGTCTGGTGACCGTGTCGAGAAGAAGGCGCGCCAACATCCAGCTTCTGCAACAGCGACGGCCGACAATGAGTGACTGTCGCCACCTCCTCGACCGACGGCTTCAAACCTTCAATCAACCGACGAGGAAGACTGGACGCACGTAAAGTTTTAGAACTGTATGGCAGACCTCAGCTTTTCAAACTGTTCCATTTTCGTCACTATAATTACAGCAACTTAGCATGAACTTTTGTTGCTCATTGTCCCAATTGCATTACCAAGCAGAGTCCCTTCCTTTTCCGAAATGAAGCCGAGTGTCGTTGAAATTCAAATGCCAGCATTAAAGTAATATAGCTAACTCGTTTTCACCGCTTTAATTTCAAAATTCTGTTATAAAGTATTTATAGCTGGCTACACTATTTAGATTACACAAGCACAAATTAAGAGTGCGAGTTTTGTTACCATATTTTAGTTTACCTGTGACTGCAGCTCAGCTTGGTACGTACTAAATTTTACTATTGTTAATTGTTCGGAATCATTTAATTCAAGTTCAAAGTTAAATCTCTTATTTCTAAATTGCGTAGATTCAAGTAGTTTTTGAAATGATTGTTGAGGTAGTCCAAGACTAACCGTATTTTACTGAATTTCGATGTGCGTCAGAAAGAAAGCTCACTATCAACTTCAGTCACTAAATTAACTTTCGATTTTCCGGTTTTATTAATTCTTTTTCTAAATTAAGTCAGGGTGTAGCGAAATTTATTACTTCTGACAAACTTTCAGTTTTCACACTACACGTGTCAACCTTCAGTTGCCACGCTTCTAGTGCTAATTATATGTGTAATAACCTTTCTTTTTCAGTTACTATAGTAATTGTCCTTAGGACTGGCGACCGTGATTTCCCCCAAATCTCAAATACCTAATTACCGCTAGTTAATTGTTAACGTAACGGCTGCACATTTACTTTCTTTATTAACTTTACCCCTTTTCAAAATTAATTTCCACCAGTTTCATTAGCACATTTCCTTTCATCTAGATGTAACCCTTTCCTCCCTCTTTACCGACAGGTTAACTTCGGTGACGATTGCTTTTCCAAAACTCCCATTAGGTACACGCGGTTTCATTTTTCACTGTCATTAAGGTCGATAAGTGAGGGGGAGGTTACACGTGGCGACCTGGTGACAGGACAATCTTCGGATTTGAGGTAGTTCTGGACACGAATTTTGCATTGTGCAAATATCGTAACAAAGTACTGGTTACGTACAGGCCGTTACGTCAGCGAGAATAAGTAGTGGGAGTAATCCTAATTATATTTGAGATTTGTCATTTATATTGAAAATTATTAAAATGAGTGAAGGCAACAATTACCAAAATTTGGTAGACTTGGATACGGAACAATCGGTCGAACAGTGGGAAACGCGCACGGCGGTTCCCATTGTTCAGGGGCAGGCGGCTAGCATGAAAGACGCGACCGCCGAAACGCAACAAAGAGCAGAAATGGAATTCCAAACTTTAGAAAATGTTTCGGAATCGGAAGCGAAAATCAAATCTGTACCCCTTGATGATGAATATGGGGGAACATATATAGAGGAACCAGCTACGGAAGTAAAACCGGTAGTCTCCGGGAATTTAACTGATTTATTGAATGTTTTGATTAATGAAATCAAGAGTCAATCGGCAGAAATTATAGCTCTGTCTGCCAAGCAAGAAGCTCAGTCTGCCAAGCAAGAAGCTCAGTCTGAAAAAATTGAACGAAAGCTAGACAATCAGAACAAAGCTATTAATGTTGTTAACAACAATGTTGGAGTTGTTAATACAAAAGTTGATAAAATCAAACAAGATATTGTTGTAATTAATACCGAAATCGGTAATCTTAAACAGGAAATGATAGGCGTTCAGGCGGAAATTGCGAGCATAAATACTCGTTTTGATTCCGAAATTAGCAGAATCGAGAAAGTGTAGGAGAAGCAGTTGCTCCGATCATCGAGAATAAGGTGACGGAACAAATTCAATTAGTGAAATAAGAGGATCAACAGAAGGTGGAAACTTTAAAGGCTTTAGTGTCCGAAGTAGATACTAAAGTGAGGGAGCAGGCTAATACCTGCGAAGAGAAAAAGAGGGAAGTGGAAACGCTTGCGACAACCACTTACCAAGTAATTACGAGAGTGTCGGAATTAGAAAAGAAACTTGACGAAAAACAGAGCTATGTGCCAATCTGTGCACATAGTTCGGAATTGTTGACGAAAGAGGAGCGGTTCGACCCCTTGAAAAAAGGCGGTATACAGGCGACGGATTTCATTAAAAATTGTGAAAGAGTTTTACCCAGATCATGGACTAATGAGAGAAAAATTAATGCGGTTATTGATGTGCTGGCTGGTGATGCCAAGCGTTGGGGCTTAAACCTCAACATTACGAACCTGACTTTTGACGAGTTTAAAAATTTGTTTCTGGCTGAATACTGGTCAGAGCAAAAACAGCAAAGTGTCTGGCGCGAATTTGTCGTATCGAGGCCTTTCGATGCGAATTCGCGCGGTTCGATGAGAGAGTTTTGTGAGGGCTGGATCCGCAAGTTGGAATATTTGCGTGATCGCCGCACGGAATCCGAAATAGTCTGGGAACTCTACAAGAAGCTTCCAGATGATACAAAACGCTACGTAGGAAGCAATTACAGGACAATCAATGATTTCCTGGAAAGAGTTGAGGACGAGGACAATTGGCGCAATAATCGCGACAGTGGTAGAGGCCGTGGTAACAACAACGGGTACCACCCCAACCATAACAACGATAACCATGGGAATAATGCATACCGCAGCAATAACAATAATGGTTCGGACCGTAATAACAATCGGTACAATGCAAATAATAACAGGAATGACAGAAACCAGTATCATACTAACGTGATACGGGCTTCACAGAATAGTAATAACGCCAGAGGGTGTGATCAGCCGCCTCAGCAGCATCCGGGGAGCGTATCTGCTGGGACGAGACAGGGAAACCATTAGCCGCGCCGGTGAGGGGCCGAGCGGGCGTGGAGAAATTTTGGCGGCCCAATAACAAGAGAAAACCCAGGTGTCGCCGTTATGAAAATTCCGTATGGAATAATCAACGGCGGGAGTGTGTGCCAGTGTTAGGAGAAAGGAGTGCGCCCACAAGTAGTAGATCAGCTGTATACACGGCAGTAGGTAGTACATTCACTGTCAGTGAGAACAATTTAAGTAGTGTTCCGGAAATCGATAATAAAGTGGCAGCTGTAATACCCACAGCGGAACTGGAGATTGAGTTTAGGAATGATTCGCAAGTGTTGACAGGAGATCAGATGTCGGATAACACGTCCGTCATCGAGCGAGGGGATGCAGAGAGGGATGAGGTCTGGTTAAGGCAGTTCGGTCGCTTATACGACGAACTAAGAGATTATAGGGGTCTGTATGGGAGAAGTGTTTATGGGGAGCGCGTGCAGGATTTGCCGCGTCTCGTCCCGCAGGAAGATAGTGTTTGTGAAGTGATAGAAAGTTCTGGCCCTAACCGGCAGACTTTACCAGAAATAGTTGATGTTAATGGGGAGCACGAGCAAGATTCGTCGTGTTTCGTCCCGCAAGGGTTGGATGTTGAAGTAGTAACGGAAAGTTCTGGCCCTAACCGGCAGACCTTACCGAAAGTTGTAGTGGTAGAAGTAGCCGACCCATCCGACGCAAACCTCCAGTTTAAACATTGTGAAAGTATTAAGGAGAAAGATTACGAGAATTTTAGTGGCAGCCGGACACGATTGGTAGAAAAGCACGTAGATTACAGCGTGTATGAGGTTAGGGCTGACGTTATACGGCCGGACGATAGCAGTGTGGGTTGCACAGATCCAGAGGAAGTAATTGCAGGAACTACTGGGCACATTCCTCCACGTAGATTGGCAGATGAGATCAATCTGACCAAAGTGGAATCAACGAAGGTGACAATTAGTAAATTGATAGCAAAGCAACACTCACTAGTTGACGAGTTACAGGAAAAAGTTTCGGTATTGGAGGCGAAGCTACAGACTAAGCCTCAGGACAAACGTGTTGAAATTAAAACTGTAAGTGAATAGAGGCTGAAAAAGCCGCCAGATAAGCCGGATTTAGGATCAAAGCCGGATGGTTTTTTCTGGAATGACCTGGATATAGACGAGGATTTACTGTGGGAAAATAAAGAAACAGTCGAGGACAAGTGTAGACAGATAGTAGTGTCTGTTAATATACATGACCTACAACTAAACGTGTTGATTGACACCGGTGCAGAATTGAGTGCTGTATCTGGGAAAATATTTGAGTTACTGAAAGACAGACCTGGCATCG
This sequence comes from Schistocerca cancellata, assembly GCF_023864275.1. Taxonomy (NCBI): domain Eukaryota; kingdom Metazoa; phylum Arthropoda; class Insecta; order Orthoptera; family Acrididae; genus Schistocerca; species Schistocerca cancellata. Next base: position 742,394,017 of record NC_064628.1, on the reverse strand, counting down.
TAGTTATGCCAGTAACAGGAGTGAAAATTATCGGTGCTACTGGGAAGGCCAGTAAACCGGTCACAAAACAGATTTTTGTCAACTTCGAGATATGTGGGGCACGATTTCAACAAGAGTTTGTCGTCGTGCCAGACTTAACTACGGAAGTAATTATTGGGTTAGATTGGCTATTAAGGTACCGCGCAGTGATTAATTGCGAAAGCAAAACTTTGACATGTACGTCACAAGATAAAACAATAGTAGTTAGTTTTGACGAGGCAGGAGACGGTGTGCCTAGGCAATACCAGCCTATACACATTGTTAACTGGCCGGGTGGTATTGATGTAGGTATGAATTTGAACTGCCGTAACGTGAGGAATTTCGACATTGACAAAAGTGTAGAAAGTGAATTGGAAGAGATAATCAAATTCCCTCCACGGATTGACATTAGTATTGGTGTGAAAAAAGATCGTTTGCGAGAAGTAATGAAGCTAAAAGCCGATGCTCGCATACGTCGTCATGACGCTAAAGCGCGTTTTGCTAAGTTTGCAATCGGAGACTTAGTACTTGTAAAAGCTCATGAGAAATAGAGCGAGATAAACAATGAAATCTCTAAATTTAAGTCTGTTTATAATGGACCATATAAAGTCATTGGTATACCTCACACAAATGCTTATTGCTTAGAGTATCCAAGCTCTGGAAAACGATTAGGTATACGGAATATTGTAGACTTGAAATTGTACCAACCTAGGATCCATTAATACCACAGAAAGAGTAATTTGTACAGTATGTAAATATAGAGTGTAAGATTTAAGGATGTGCCATGTTACGATGCTTTTGCCTGACCTAGAGGTCATTAAAGAAGTTGTAATTAATAAGTAATTAATTTTGACTAAATGATTTAAGAGTAACTGATTAGTAATCATCTGAAAAATGCAAGCTGCTAGTTTAAGTTTTCAGCTGAGTCACAGTAGATTAAGGAATGTAAATATGATATTGTAACTTGCTGTAATATTTCATGAATGTGTGTTTTTATTAGTCATTGCCGATGTACTTAGACGCTGTTTTAAGTTTCAGGCTAGTACATGCGTGTGATGATGGACAGTGTTGAGTTATCCACTGTGATAGTATTAAGGGACTTCTTGAGATTACTCGGGAGTGAGTTTTTCCGAAAGAATTCAGTGAAACGGACGTTCTGGAAACGCCGTTACAAGGGCGAGTGAGATCAAGCGTGCCGCACAGGCGGGCGCAACAATACTTGCGAGGCGAAGCCGCTGTCGGCTCTTGTGCCGCTGTCGGCTCTTGTGCCGCCGTCGGCATCCTTTGTACTTGCGAGTACGGAAGGTAGAGTTGTTTTTCTTCCCGGACAGCTGATGTGAAAGAATTCTGCTGTCAATGTTTATGTTTTATTTTATCTGCTGTATATTATTTTCTTGTTTAGCGTTAATTGGACATGACGAGAATATTAATTATGAAAAGGTTACATAAAAATGTGTATTCTATGTAATTAATTATTAGTTTGCGTATTTTGATATACCTGTTTTTTATGACCATGTACTCTGATCAATTTTGCAAATAGTATTCCATTTCTTATAGTGTTACGAATTTTAATGATTTTGGAATAGCTAAACCATTTTCTATGTTTTCTATGAATTTTGATATGTTGTCAACCTGTTTTATTCTGTGCTAAATGACAGAGTGGAATAACATTAGGAGTGTCTCCACTCAATTACTATTGTCTAAAAATTGGTTTATGGTTAATTAGACGAATGCTAAATTTTTTTGATGTTTTCAGCATATGCATTTCCGCTGTTTTTTTTTGGGACATTTTCTGAGTCTGTTTACGTTACACGAACATCCTCAGACAATGTGGGGCACGTGTAACGCCGGAAATGCATATCCTCCTATTTCCATCTATTGTACTATTATTTTTTTTCCTTGCTTTGTTACCTCAAGATATGACATTTCTGTATCTTTGTATATTGTAATTGTTTTACTGTTTGTATATATATATTTATACATTTATGTCGATGTATAATTGGTTTGTTTCGTAAATATTATTTGTATTTTTACGCTGGGTCTTGCCTAGGGAAAACTGCTATCGAACGATTACGTCGATAGGTCGTGTGAAGAATCAAAGTGTGTAGGATCTTTGGTAGTGTGAACTCTGCCGCGTGGAGCGCGGGCTGAGCAGAAGGGGTCTGGCTGGAGTAGCGAGTGGAGCAGGTGTGTTGTGCGACGCTCCCGCGAGTTGCCGCGCTTTCGGGGTTTGGCAGCATGTAATTGCGATCGACTTGCGATGATAGTTTCAGACATGGTGTCGCGGACGGGAAACATTAACTAGCGCACATCAAGAGCCCGTTTCGTCTGGTGACCGTGTCGAGAAGAATTCGCGCCAACATCCAGCTTCTGCAACAGCGACGGCCGACGATGAGTGACTGTCGCCACCTCCTCGACCGACGGCTTCAAACCTTCAATCAACCGACGAGGAAGACTGGACGCACGTAAAGTTTTAGAACTGTATGGCAGACCTCAGCTTTTCAAACTGTTCCATTTTCGTCACTATAATTACAGCAACTTAGCATGAACTTTTGTTGCTCATTGTCCCAATTGCATTACCAAGCAGAGTCCCTTCCTTTTCCGAAATGAAGCCGAGTGTCGTTGAAATTCAAATGCCAGCATTAAAGTAATATAGCTAACTCGTTTTCACCGCTTTAATTTCAAAATTCTGTTATAAAGTATTTATAGCTGGCTACACTATTTAGATTACACAAGCACAAATTAAGAGTGCGAGTTTTGTTACCATATTTTAGTTTACCTGTGACTGCAGCTCAGCTTGGTACGTACTAAATTTTACTATTGTTAATTGTTCGGAATCATTTAATTCAAGTTCAAAGTTAAATCTCTTATTTCTAAATTGCGTAGATTCAAGTAGTTTTTGAAATGATTGTTGAGGTAGTCCAAGACTAACCGTATTTTACTGAATTTCGATGTGCGTCAGAAAGAAAGCTCACTATCAACTTCAGTCACTAAATTAACTTTCGATTTTCCGGTTTTATTAATTCTTTTTCTAAATTAAGTCAGGGTGTAGCGAAATTTATTACTTCTGACAAACTTTCAGTTTTCACACTACACGTGTCAACCTTCAGTTGCCACGCTTCTAGTGCTAATTATATGTGTAATAACCTTTCTTTTTCAGTTACTATAGTAATTGTCCTTAGGACTGGCGACCGTGATTTCCCCCAAATCTCAAATACCTAATTACCGCTAGTTAATTGTTAACGTAACGGCTGCACATTTACTTTCTTTATTAACTTTACCCCTTTTCAAAATTAATTTCCACCAGTTTCATTAGCACATTTCCTTTCATCTAGATGTAACCTTTTCCTCCCTCTTTACCGACAGGTTAACTTCGGGGACGATTGCTTTTCCAAAACTCCCATTAGGTACACGCGGTTTCATTTTTCACTGTCATTAAGGTCGATAAGTGAGGGGGAGGTTACACGTGGCGACCTGGTGACAGGACAATCTTCGGATTTGAGGTAGTTCTGGACACGAATTTTGCATTGTGCAAATATCGTAACAAAGTACTGGTTACGTACAGGCCGTTACGTCAGCGAGAATAAGTAGTGGGAGTAATCCTAATTATATTTGAGATTTGTCATTTATATTGAAAATTATTAAAATGAGTGAAGGCAACAATTACCAAAATTTGGTAGACTTGGATACGGAACAATCGGTCGAACAGTGGGAAACGCGCACGGCGGTTCCCATTGTTCAGGGGCAGGCGGCTAGCATGAAAGACGCGACCGCCGAAACGCAACAAAGAGCAGAAATGGAATTCCAAACTTTAGAAAATGTTTCGGAATCGGAAGCGAAAATCAAATCTGTACCCCTTGATGATGAATATGGGGGAACATATATAGAGGAACCAGCTACGGAAGTAAAACCGGTAGTCTCCGGGAATTTAACTGATTTATTGAATGTTTTGATTAATGAAATCAAGAGTCAATCGGCAGAAATTATAGCTCTGTCTGCCAAGCAAGAAGCTCAGTCTGCCAAGCAAGAAGCTCAGTCTGAAAAAATTGAACGAAAGCTAGACAATCAGAACAAAGCTATTAATGTTGTTAACAACAATGTTGGAGTTGTTAATACAAAAGTTGATAAAATCAAACAAGATATTGTTGTAATTAATACCGAAATCGGTAATCTTAAACAGGAAATGATAGGCGTTCAGGCGGAAATTGCGAGCATAAATACTCGTTTTGATTCCGAAATTAGCAGAATCGAGAAAGTGTAGGAGAAGCAGTTGCTCCGATCATCGAGAATAAGGTGACGGAACAAATTCAATTAGTGAAATAAGAGGATCAACAGAAGGTGGAAACTTTAAAGGCTTTAGTGTCCGAAGTAGATACTAAAGTGAGGGAGCAGGCTAATACCTGCGAAGAGAAAAAGAGGGAAGTGGAAACGCTTGCGACAACCACTTACCAAGTAATTACGAGAGTGTCGGAATTAGAAAAGAAACTTGACGAAAAACAGAGCTATGTGCCAATCTGTGCACATAGTTCGGAATTGTTGACGAAAGAGGAGCGGTTCGACCCCTTGAAAAAAGGCGGTATACAGGCGACGGATTTCATTAAAAATTGTGAAAGAGTTTTACCCAGATCATGGACTAATGAGAGAAAAATTAATGCGGTTATTGATGTGCTGGCTGGTGATGCCAAGCGTTGGGGCTTAAACCTCAACATTACGAACCTGACTTTTGACGAGTTTAAAAATTTGTTTCTGGCTGAATACTGGTCAGAGCAAAAACAGCAAAGTGTCTGGCGCGAATTTGTCGTATCGAGGCCTTTCGATGCGAATTCGCGCGGTTCGATGAGAGAGTTTTGTGAGGGCTGGATCCGCAAGTTGGAATATTTGCGTGATCGCCGCACGGAATCCGAAATAGTCTGGGAACTCTACAAGAAGCTTCCAGATGATACAAAACGCTACGTAGGAAGCAATTACAGGACAATCAATGATTTCCTGGAAAGAGTTGAGGACGAGGACAATTGGCGCAATAATCGCGACAGTGGTAGAGGCCGTGGTAACAACAACGGGTACCACCCCAACCATAACAACGATAACCATGGGAATAATGCATACCGCAGCAATAACAATAATGGTTCGGACCGTAATAACAATCGGTACAATGCAAATAATAACAGGAATGACAGAAACCAGTATCATACTAACGTGATACGGGCTTCACAGAATAGTAATAACGCCAGAGGGTGTGATCAGCCGCCTCAGCAGCATCCGGGGAGCGTATCTGCTGGGACGAGACAGGGAAACCATTAGCCGCGCCGGTGAGGGGCCGAGCGGGCGTGGAGAAATTTTGGCGGCCCAATAACAAGAGAAAACCCAGGTGTCGCCGTTATGAAAATTCCGTATGGAATAATCAACGGCGGGAGTGTGTGCCAGTGTTAGGAGAAAGGAGTGCGCCCACAAGTAGTAGATCAGCTGTATACACGGCAGTAGGTAGTACATTCACTGTCAGTGAGAACAATTTAAGTAGTGTTCCGGAAATCGATTATAAAGTGGCAGCTGTAATACCCACAGCGGAACTGGAGATTGAGTTTAGGAATGATTCGCAAGTGTTGACAGGAGATCAGATGTCGGATAACACGTCCGTCATCGAGCGAGGGGATGCAGAGAGGGATGAGGTCTGGTTAAGGCAGTTCGGTCGCTTATACGACGAACTAAGAGATTATAGGGGTCTGTATGGGAGAAGTGTTTATGGGGAGCGCGTGCAGGATTTGCCGCGTCTCGTCCCGCAGGAAGATAGTGTTTGTGAAGTGATAGAAAGTTCTGGCCCTAACCGGCAGACTTTACCAGAAATAGTTGATGTTAATGGGGAGCACGAGCAAGATTCGTCGTGTTTCGTCCCGCAAGGGTTGGATGTTGAAGTAGTAACGGAAAGTTCTGGCCCTAACCGGCAGACCTTACCGAAAGTTGTAGTGGTAGAAGTAGCCGACCCATCCGACGCAAACCTCCAGTTAAAACATTGTGAAAGTATTAAGGAGAAAGATTACGAGAATTTTAGTGGCAGCCGGACACGATTGGTAGAAAAGCACGTAGATTACAGCGTGTATGAGGTTAGGGCTGACGTTATACGGTCGGACGATAGCAGTGTGGGTTGCACAGATCCAGAGGAAGTAATTGCAGGAACTACTGGGCACATTCCTCCACGTAGATTGGCAGATGAGATCAATCTGACCAAAGTGGAATCAACGAAGGTGACAATTAGTAAATTGATAGCAAAGCAACACTCACTAGTTGACGAGTTACAGGAAAAGGTTTCGGTATTGGAGGCGAAGCTACAGACTAAGCCTCAGGACAAACGTGTTGAAATTAAAACTGTAAGTGAATAGAGGCTGAAAAAGCCGCCAGATAAGCCGGATTTAGGATCAAAGCCGGATGGTTTTTTCTGGAATGACCTGGATATAGACGAGGATTTACTGTGGGAAAATAAAGAAACAGTCGAGGACAAGTGTAGACAGATAGTAGTGTCTGTTAATATACATGACCTACAACTAAACGTGTTGATTGACACCGGTGCAGAATTGAGTGCTGTATCTGGGAAAATATTTGAGTTACTGAAAGACAGACCTGGCATCGTAGTTATGCCAGTAACAGGAGTGAAAATTATCGGTGCTACTGGGAAGGCCAGTAAACCGGTCACAAAACAGATTTTTGTCAACTTCGAGATATGTGGGGCACGATTTCAACAAGAGTTTGTCGTCGTGCCAGACTTAACTACGGAAGTAATTATTGGGTTAGATTGGCTATTAAGGTACCGCGCAGTGATTAATTGCGAAAGCAAAACTTTGACATGTACGTCACAAGATAAAACAATAGTAGTTAGTTTTGACGAGGCAGGAGACGGTGTGCCTAGGCAATACCAGCCTATACACATTGTTAACTGGCCGGGTGGTATTGATGTAGGTATGAATTTGAACTGCCGTAACGTGAGGAATTTCGACATTGACAAAAGTGTAGAAAGTGAATTGGAAGAGATAATCAAATTCCCTCCACGGATTGACATTAGTATTGGTGTGAAAAAAGATCGTTTGCGAGAAGTAATGAAGCTAAAAGCCGATGCTCGCATACGTCATCATGACGCTAAAGCGCGTTTTGCTAAGTTTGCAATCGGAGACTTAGTACTTGTAAAAGCTCATGAGAAATAGAGCGAGATAAACAATGAAATCTCTAAATTTAAGTCTGTTTATAATGGACCATATAAAGTCATTGGTATACCTCACACAAATGCTTATTGCTTAGAGTATCCAAGCTCTGGAAAACGATTAGGTATACGGAATATTGTAGACTTGAAATTGTACCAACCTAGGATCCATTAATACCACAGAAAGAGTAATTTGTACAGTATGTAAATATAGAGTGTAAGATTTAAGGATGTGCCATGTTACGATGCTTTTGCCTGACCTAGAGGTCATTAAAGAAGTTGTAATTAATAAGTAATTAATTTTGACTAAATGATTTAAGAGTAACTGATTAGTAATCATCTGAAAAATGCAAGCTGCTAGTTTAAGTTTTCAGCTGAGTCACAGTAGATTAAGGAATGTAAATATGATATTGTAACTTGCTGTAATATTTCATGAATGTGTGTTTTTATTAGTCATTGCCGATGTACTTAGACGCTGTTTTAAGTTTCAGGCTAGTACATGCGTGTGATGATGGACAGTGTTGAGTTATCCACTGTGATAGTATTAAGGGACTTCTTGAGATTACTCGGGAGTGAGTTTTTCCGAAAGAATTCAGTGAAACGGACGTTCTGGAAACGCCGTTACAAGGGCGAGTGAGATCAAGCGTGCCGCACAGGCGGGCGCAACAATACTTGCGAGGCGAAGCCGCTGTCGGCTCTTGTGCCGCTGTCGGCTCTTGTGCCGCCGTCGGCATCCTTTGTACTTGCGAGTACGGAAGGTAGAGTTGTTTTTCTTCCCGGACAGCTGATGTGAAAGAATTCTGCTGTCAATGTTTATGTTTTATTTTATCTGCTGTATATTATTTTCTTGTTTAGCGTTAATTGGACATGACGAGAATATTAATTATGAAAAGGTTACATAAAAATGTGTATTCTATGTAATTAATTATTAGTTTGCGTATTTTGATATACCTGTTTTTTATGACCATGTACTCTGATCAATTTTGCAAATAGTATTCCATTTCTTATAGTGTTACGAATTTTAATGATTTTGGAATAGCTAAACCATTTTCTATGTTTTCTATGAATTTTGATATGTTGTCAACCTGTTTTATTCTGTGCTAGATGACAGAGTGGAATAACATTAGGAGTGTCTCCACTCAATTACTATTGTCTAAAAATTGGTTTATGGTTAATTAGACGAATGCTAAATTTTTTTGATGTTTTCAGCATATGCATTTCCGCTGTTTTTTTTTGGGACATTTTCTGAGTCTGTTTACGTTACACGAACATCCTCAGACAATGTGGGGCACGTGTAACGCCGGAAATGCATATCCTCCTATTTCCATCTATTGTACTATTATTTTTTTTCCTTGCTTTGTTACCTCAAGATATGACATTTCTGTATCTTTGTATATTGTAATTGTTTTACTGTTTGTATATATATATTTATACATTTATGTCGATGTATAATTGGTTTGTTTCGTAAATATTATTTGTATTTTTACGCTGGGTCTTGCCTAGGGAAAACTGCTATCGAACGATTACGTCGATAGGTCGTGTGAAGAATCAAAGTGTGTAGGATCTTTGGTAGTGTGAACTCTGCTGCGTGGAGCGCGGGCTGAGCAGAAGGGGTCTGGCTGGAGTAGCGAGTGGAGCAGGTGTGTTGTGCGACGCTCCCGCGAGTTGCCGCGCTTTCGGGGTTTGGCAGCATGTAATTGCGATCGACTTGCGATGATAGTTTCAGACATGGTGTCGCGGACGGGAAACATTAACTAGCGCACATCAAGAGCCCGTTTCGTCTGGTGACCGTGTCGAGAAGAATTCGCGCCAACATCCAGCTTCTGCAACAGCGACGGCCGACAATGAGTGACTGTCGCCACCTCCTCGACCGACGGCTTCAAACCTTCAATCAACCGACGAGGAAGACTGGACGCACGTAAAGTTTTAGAACTGTATGGCAGACCTCAGCTTTTCAAACTGTTCCATTTTCGTCACTATAATTACAGCAACTTAGCATGAACTTTTGTTGCTCATTGTCCCAATTGCATTACCAAGCAGAGTCCCTTCCTTTTCCGAAATGAAGCCGAGTGTCGTTGAAATTCAAATGCCAGCATTAAAGTAATATAGCTAACTCGTTTTCACCGCTTTAATTTCAAAATTCTGTTATAAAGTATTTATAGCTGGCTACACTATTTAGATTACACAAGCACAAATTAAGAGTGCGAGTTTTGTTACCATATTTTAGCTTACCTGTGACTGCAGCTCAGCTTGGTACGTACTAAATTTTACTATTGTTAATTGTTCGGAATCATTTAATTCAAGTTCAAAGTTAAATCTCTTATTTCTAAATTGCGTAGATTCAAGTAGTTTTTGAAATGATTGTTGAGGTAGTCCAAGACTAACCGTATTTTACTGAATTTCGATGTGCGTCAGAAAGAAAGCTCACTATCAACTTCAGTCACTAAATTAACTTTCGATTTTCCGGTTTTATTAATTCTTTTTCTAAATTAAGTCAGGGTGTAGCGAAATTTATTACTTCTGACAAACTTTCAGTTTTCACACTACACGTGTCAACCTTCAGTTGCCATGCTTCTAGTGCTAATTATATGTGTAATAACCTTTCTTTTTCAGTTACTATAGTAATTGTCCTTAGGACTGGCGACCGTGATTTCCCCCAAATCTCAAATACCTAATTACCGCTAGTTAATTGTTAACGTAACGGCTGCACATTTACTTTCTTTATTAACTTTACCCCTTTTCAAAATTAATTTCCACCAGTTTCATTAGCACATTTCCTTTCATCTAGATGTAACCTTTTCCTCCCTCTTTACCGACAGGTTAACTTCGGGGACGATTGCTTTTCCAAAACTCCCATTAGGTACACGCGGTTTCATTTTTCACTGTCATTAAGGTCGGTAAGTGAGGGGGAGGTTACAAGTGGCTACATATCTCTGCAAATCAATGGGTTCACGCTGTCACTCTATCTATATTACACATTTCAGCAAGTCCCAGTTGCTAAGTTTTGACTTTTTACTCTGCTCATTCCGACAATACACAGTTAAATTCTTGTGAAATACTTAAACCACAATGACAGTCAAATGTGAGATAGCGTTTGTTTATCTTCATATTCTGACCCACAGCAAATATCAACTATTATTACACTGTACGGGGCTTGCACTTTTCTACCAGGTAGAAAACTGAAGATAATGAGTGTCACTGGATACTTATCAGAAATTCAGTTGTCCTCCCTCGAGTGCGTACAGTCTTGTCGGTTTCTTACTGCAGCGGCATCGAGGTGTCATTCTATAGTGATTTGAAGACTCGGCAGTGACACTGCTCCCAACTCAACTGCTCGTTGTTGCTTTGTGGTAACCACTCCTTCTAACTTATGACATTGAATGACTTGGCCATGTGCACTGGCCGTTTATATACTAGTGCGAGTTTCTGCTGTAGAGATGGTTTCCCATGACTCTTCCGAAGGTCTTCCTAAAGATTTTTCCGGGAGTTTCCTGTAGGTTCTTAAACATTCTGACTGTACGGCGTCGTCTAGTAGTCGGCTTGGTGTTGTCCTCGCCTAGCCCTTACAGCACCGCCGTTTCCTCAGCAAGCTGTCAACAAGTACGACTTCATGTGGAGCACCGAACACTAAGACGGCCGGTGTGGCCGTGCGGTTCTAGCCGCTTCAGTCTGCAACCGCGTGACCGCTACGGTCGCAGGTTCGAATCCTGCCTCGGGCATGGATGTGTGTGATGTCCTTAGGTTAGTTAGGTTTACGTAGTTCTAAGTTCTAGGGGACTGATGACCACAGATGTTAAGTCCCATAGTACTCAGAGCCATTTGAACCATTTTTGAACCGAACACTATCTGACGGCCTTCTGACAACATGCCTTGCGTATTGTCGTAATATTACTCTTAATAAAATTTATATAATTTCCTCACAGGCATGCCACTTCTTACACTAATAAAAGTTGGTAGTCATAACAGATCTGCAATACAATATGGCTAAAAGAAGGGCTAACTCATCCGAAAATTCGGTATGGAATTTGATAATTACAGGGTTATTACAAATGATTGAAGCGATTTCACAGCTCTACAATAACTTTATTATTTGAGATATTTTCACAATGCTTTGCACACACATACAAAAACTCAAAAAGTTTTTTTAGGCATTCACAAATGTTCGATATGTGCCCCTTTAGTGATTCGGCAGACATCAAGCCGATAATCAAGTTCCTCTCACACTCGGCACAGCATGTCCCCATCAATGAGTTCGAAAGCATCGTTGATGCGAGCTCGCAGTTCTGACGCGTTTCTTGGTAGAGGAGGTTTAAACACTGAATCTTTCACAGAACCCCACAGAAAGAAATCGCATGGGATTAAGTCGGGAGAGCGTGGAGGCCATGACATGAATTGCTGATCATGATCTCCACCACGACCGATCCATCGGTTTTCCAATCTCCTGTTTAAGAAATGCCGAACATCATGATGGAAGTGCTGTGGAGCACCATCCTGTTGAAAGATGAAGTCGGCGCTGTCGGTCTCCAGTTGTGGCATGAGCCAATTTTCTTTATTCGTCGACTTCCGTGGGCTACGCGTGAAACTTGCCCGCACGCGTCCAACCGTTTCTTCGCTCACTGCAGGCCGACCCGTTGATTTCCCCTTACGGGGGCATCCAGAAGCTTTAAACTGCGCATACCATCGCCGAATGGAGTTAGCAGTTGGTGGATCTTTGTTGAACTTCGTCCTGAAGTGTCGTTGCATTGTTATGACGACTGATGTGAGTGCATTTCAAGCACGACATACGCTTTCTCGGCTCCTGTCGCCATTTTGTCTCACTGCGCTCTCGAGCGCTCTGGCGGCAGAAATCTGAAGTGCGGCTTCAGCCGAACAAAACTTTATGAGTTTTTCTACGTATCTGTAGTGTGTCGTGACCATATGTCAATGAATGGAGCTACAGTGAATTTATGAAATCGCTTCAATCATTTGTAATAGCCCTGTATTCCATCAGGCCCTGGAGCCCTGCTAATTTTCAGCGATTACAGTAGTTTCTCAATGGTTCTGAAAGTAATATTTATTTTACTCGCCTTGGTAGTGGTACGAGAAACAAATTTGGGTTTTACTCCTAGGTTTTCCTCTGCATAAATGTTTAAAAATAGAGGTAACCATTTCTGTTTTTGCTTCGCTACTCTCGATTTCAGTCCCTGTCTCGTCCATGGATGTCTGGAAGTAACTTTGGTACCGTAAAACACCCTATGCATACTGATAGAATTTCTGTGGGTTTTATGAAAGGTCTTTCAATAATATTATCGTATAGCAGTCGCCAAAGGCTTAATGCATTGCCCTGTTGACAGTCAGAAGTAGAAGACCTTTCAATAATATTATCGTATAGCAGTCGCTGAAGGCCTTGCCCTGTTGACAGTCAGAAGTAGAAGACCATACTTGTCTGTAGCCTAAGATTCGTTTTACCCCTATCGTGGATCTCTCAGGATATCACTTAAAATGTACATTCATTTGGAAGCTAGACGTACCATTAAAAGTTTGAATAAAACGGGCGTATTAGATTACACAGCAGTGCTCAAAGTTGAAGAATTTGTATGGTCGTGATATACAGAATGTAATTTTTACTCACTTGGCTACCAAAGCCATTCACATATTTTTTTCTTAAGTTAAAAGCCATCTGTTTGAAAAAGTCTAGGAACGATATCGCAGCACTCGGGGACAATTTGTGGCTCTTCTGCGTTTGCAGGTGTCGGCCTTCCTGTGGCACCGGAGCCGGCTGCGGCGACTGGCGCGCATCCTGGCGGCAGCCGGGGAAGGCAGCGGCGGAGCGCGCGCTCGCTACCGCCGCAACGCTGCCAGGGTGGTGCGCTACATGCAGGTAGGTGGGCGGTCAGCTCGAGCTTAGACTAGTGCACTGCAAGGGCGGAACTAGGTTGGGGCGACTGGAGCAATGCCTCGGGTCCCTCAGGACAAAGGGCCCTCTGGTGAACAAAAGAAAGAAATGGAACGTAAAATGCAGTGTGCCCACAAAGTCCCATTATCATTTCAGAACGTTGTAAACTTGGAAACTACACTCTAAGAAGAAAACGACGCACTACGAAGTTATGCAAACTGCTCAAAAATTGATACTCACGGGTACCGTGGAACAGCGCCTGTATTCTTGCATCCCACCTGCTCTCCATCTTCACACCCTCCGTACCCTTGCCCAAGGTGGCTTCTGTCAACTCCCCCTCCCTGATGATGTCCTTGTTCCCTCTGTTTACCCCTCCTACCAGATCAGACTCTTCCCTCCCATTCCCCCCTTTCCCCCAGGGCTCCATCTCTCCCTCCTCACCTTCCTTTCTCCCCCCTCCTCTCTCCCATGTCTCCCACTCGTCCCCCCCCTCCCCAGGCTTCCAACCCCTCCCCTCTCCCCTCCACCACTCTCCTTTCTTTCTCCCACTGGCTTCATCCCCCCCCCCTCCTTCCCGCTATCCTACCTCTCCCTTCCACCTAGAGGCAGAACCCCTCCTTCATCAGTGTGTTTCTTAGTGTTTCGCCGATGATAGTAACCAGTGTTTCTGTGCATCAGTGTTTCTCTATTTTGTGCTACAGTGTTTTCCTTGGTGTCCTCCTACGTTCGTGTCTCCAACTGGATGTCTTCGTCTGTTCTACTGGTGACCACCTTTGTGTACTGTCCCTTCTGTTGAACGGCTTGTTATCTATCATGTAATGTTCATCACGTTTTACCATATTACCATGCTTTTTATGTTCTCTGTCTTCTATGTCTGTCTATTGTATCTATTGGCCGAAGAGCGGCGTATGTAGGCCACTGCCGGTTCGATACCAGGGTATAAGGTCTTTGCGAATTTCAGTTGGACAGTAACTACGCTCACAGAGCGGTGCATGAACAATATGAGCACATGTCAGCATTTGAGAGAGCAAGTGTTTTTGGGCTCAAAGAAGCCAGTTGTAGAAAACGGTGAATCGCTCGACATTTCAGTAGGAGGGGTGCCATTACTCGACGATGTTGGCAGGAATGGGTGAATCGCGGCCGAACACAGCGTCCAGAAGGATGCGGTCGATCCAAAGAGACGACAGAACGTGAGGATTGGTCGCCAGAGAGGTGCTCGGGTCTCCGGATTCATCATTATCATCGATTTGGCATGCAACTAACTGGTGCTTGAGTGACCACGAGGACCATTAATACGCGGCTCACATAAAGGAAACGGAGCTCTCAGCGCCCCTTGCGCTGACTGCCATTAACCTCGGTACACTAACAACCTTGTTTACAATGGTGTCAGGCACATTCGACATGGAATCTCTTTGACTGGAGTACAATTGTCTTCCGTGATGAGTCAGTCCTGACGACCAGCGAAGACGTGTCCGTAGACGCCCTGGACAGCAATGAGATACCAATCTGTCACCCGCCACGTGGTCGGATAACCAAGTGTGATGATCCGAGCTGCCATTTCATTTCATAGCAAGACCTCTTTGGTTGTCATCAGCGGCACCCTTAAAGCACAGCAGTACGTCGACGATGTTCTACACTCCATTTTGTTCCTCTTCATGAAAGCCATCCTAGGCTTACATTTCAGCAAGATATTGCCCCTCCTACACCAATTTCTACTCCTTGCCTTGTGCTTGCCAAACTCTACCTTGGCAGCAAGGTTGTCCTGATTCCTCTCTAGATTAGAACGTTTGAAGCATTATGGTCGGGCGCCTCCGACAGTCTCGGAATCTTAACGATCTAACGCTCCAGATGGACAAAATTTGGCGCGATATCCCTTAGGAGGACATCCAGCAGCATTATCAATCAGTGCCGCACCAAGTAACTGTTTGCATAAGGCTCCGAGATGGACCAACACGTTACCGGTTCACTCAATACTTGAAGCTCTTTCTCTTGAACAAATCATCCAATTTTTCTGAATTTGTAATCGTTTGTTTGTCTGAACATGTACATCACATCTACCGATTTCCGTCCCATTCGGATAATTCCTTCGTGATGCGTCTTTTTTTTTGTCTTACAGTGTAATAAAGAGCATTGTGGTTTTTTGCAAAACGTTTAGCAGCTTTCACAGTTTCTTTCTGTTATGCTAGAATTTCAATGCGTGCCCCACACGTCACTCGTAAAACATCAAGACATTATTCGAGTTCTGCTCATGTACCAGTCAATATTGCAAATCAGTAGTTCTGATTGACTCATTGATTCGTCCACGAAGGGCAGCAATACCATTGACTGGTGTTGTGTACACGCGATCCTTGACACCCTACAAAAAGAATCTAGATGTGTTACATCGGGAAACGATGCGGACATGCTATTGGACCATTACGACCCATCTACCTTGCAGGAAATGTATCTTTTAGCACATGCTGCACGTTCAGACTCCAATGTATGTGTGAACCGTCATGCTGGAAGATGATGAACGGCTGCAGCTCTTCGCTCTGTGGTAGCAGGAAGTTCGAATATGTCCAGGTAAAAGCTTCCTGTTGATTTACTCCGCAAAGAAAAGTGGGTGTATCCCCCTGTCGTACATTAAGCCACACCAGATATTCAGCACCGTGCTATTACGGATGTGTTTTCGGAGCCCCAGATCGTAATTTAGGGGCGATTCACACGTTCAGAAATGTAGAATGTCGCTTCATCTGGAACAGGCACTTTTTCAGATAGTCATTTTCATCATTCATAGGGGCCAGCATGGAACACGCGAATGCATGCGGCAGAGGACGATCGTTTGGCTGCAACACTTGGTCCATTTGCACTTTAAATGCAAAAAGACGTAAACCTTATGTAACATTTTTATAGATAGTTAATCTTGCTTCCCGCAGTTCACGTGATACACGACGAACTGACTTCTGGGAGCTCCTATGAAATGCAGCTTGTACTCCGTTAACACATGCTTGTGACACACTGGGACGTCCAGTTCGAGGAAGGTCTTTGACATGGTCTGACTCTCTAAAGTCTTCCTACGACCTCATTATGCTTATTTTTTGCTGAATTATCCACTGGAGTCGATAAATCCGCAGTACCGTTGTCACAAATTTCGATTCTGCATACCAGACGAACGTACTGTGCAGTCTCCTAATCTGTCGCCATTTTAGTGCAGTCCAAGTCAAATCTGCAACAAAGGGTACAAAAAATTAAGAACTGTTAAAATTTTTGAAAAAAACCCGCGATTCTACAGTATATCTCTACTAGTTTCTCAGGTATGATTTTGTGAAATGATAGCGCGATTTTACGGCCATCGTGTAGGGAGGGAAAGAAACGAAATGAAATGTCGTGTGGCTAAGGCCCCCCGTCGGGTAGACCGTTCGCCTGGTGCAGGTCTTTCGATTTGACGCCACTTCGGCGACCTGCACGTCGATGGAGATGAAATGATGATGATTAGGACACCACAACACCCAGTCCCTGAGCGGAGAAAATCTCCGACCCAGCCGGGAATCGAACCCGGGACCTTAGGATTGACATTCCGTCACGCTGACCACTCAGCTACCGGGACCGGACGAAGGGAAAGAGAAAAACAGAAAATACGACATGGACTTTATTAGCAAAAATGTTATATTTTTCATTCATGCCATGAGCACTGTAAACATCAGTCCAGTGAATGTCTCTGAGGAGTGTCCTAAAATAATCAATTTTTGGCTTACTGATTACCCTCTTGAGCTCAGATTTAACAGATTTTATATCCTGTTCAGTATAAACATTTAACAGAAGGAACTGCATGTCATGGTCTGAGAGGCAATTGACTATTGGTTTTGTAATATAATTTTGTTCATTGGACTTTTCTATAAAGATATTATCAATGGCTGTTTGTGAGCAAGTGGCTATCCTAGTGGGGAACTTTACAGTGGGAATTAAGTTGAATGATAGTGTTACTAACTCAAATAAGTTCTTATTGGGAGAGTCTTTAAGGAAATCTACATTGAAATCACCAGCAACCACTATTTCTTTGTTTTTGGTTGTTAAATGTGCCAGTACAGCTTCAAGGTGGTTTACAAACAGATTAAAGTTACCAGCAGGTGCTCGATATACACTTAATATTATGAAGGATTTTTTGTGAAATTCTAATTCTGTTGCACATGCTTCCATATGCTGTTCTAGGCAAAATTTATGAATGTCTATGTTGACTGTTCAGAGATGTCACTAAAACCGCCCAAAGATGTTAACAACCGTGCACGAGCAGCACGAGCAGACGGAGGGGGTCCGACAGTCGATCAGTTCCAGTCATTCCACCAGGAACGAGGTACACAGCTCGTGATGTCTGTTGTTCAACCATGCCTAGACGGTCAATACCACGGTTCGATCGCGTCCGCACTTTCACTTTGTGCTAGGAAGGGCTCTCAGCAAGGAAAGTGTCCAGGCGTTCGTAGTGAACCAAAGCGATGTTGTTCGGACATGGAGGAGATACAGAGAGACAGGAACCGTCGATGACATGCCTCGCTCAGACCGCTGAAGGGCTACTACTGCAGTGGATTATCGCTAACTACGGATTATGGCTCGGAGGAACCCTGACAGCAACGCCACCGTGTTGATAGTGCTTTTCGTGCAGTCACCGGACGTCGTGTTACGACTCAACTGTGCGCAATAGGCCGCATGATGCACAACTTCACTCCCGACGTCCATAGCGAGATCCATCTTTGCAACCACGACACTATGCAGCGCGGTACAGATGGGCCCAACAACATGCCGAATGGATCACTGAGGACTGGCATCACATTCCCTTCACCGATGAATGTCGCATATGCCTTCAACCAGATAATCGTCAGAGACATGTTTGGAGACAACCCGGTCAGGCTGAATGCCTTAGACACATTGTCCAGCAGCAAGGTGGAGGTTCCGTGTTGTTTAGGGGTGGCATTGTGTGGGGCCGGTGTACGTCGCTGGTGGTCATGGAAGGCGCCGTAAAGGCTTTACGATATGTGAATGCCATCCTCCGACCGATAGTGCAACCGTATCGACAGCATACTGGCGAGGCATTCGCCTTCATGGACGACAACTCGCGCCCACATCGTGCACATCTTGTGAATGACTTCCTTCAGGATAACGACATCGCTCGACTAGAGTGGCCAGCATGTTCTCCAGACATGAACCCCATCGAACATGCTTGGGTAGATTGAAAACGGCTGCTTGTGGACGACATGACCCACCAGTCACTCTGAGGGATCTACGCCGAATCGCCGTACATCTGGACCAACAGTGCCTTGATAAACTTGTGGATAGAATTCCGCGACGAATACGGGCATGCATCAGTGCAAGAGGACGTGCTACTGGGTATTAGAGGTACCGGTGTGTACAGCAATCTGGTCTACCTCCTGTGAGGGTTTCGCTGTATAGTGGTACAACATGCAATGTGTGGTTTCCATGAGCAATAAAAGGACGGAAATGATGTTTATGTTGTTAATCTAATTCCAGTTTTCTGTACAGGTTCCGGAACTCTCGGAACCGAGGTGATCCAAAACTTTTTTTTGATGTGGGTATTAATGACAATAATAAAACAAATGAAGTTTTCCATCATAGAATTAGAATTTGCGAGGAAACTAATGAATGTAATGTAAACTGAAGTCAGCATTGAATAGATGAGAAAATTTGCATGCAAATTCATGTGTAATACATATGCACAGCGATATATTTATAGTTTTTATATGTGTCAGAAGAAAGAAAGAATTCCAGCATATAAATATCTGGTAGCCACGTTTGCGCAGACTGTCTGATTTTGGTGGCGCTAGGAGGAGAATGGTCTGATTCTGGCAGTATTTGCAGTCAGTCGTTGTGATGAATTTTGTATGGCAGCTTCAGGAAAGTGTGAAATTTTCTTAAGCGTCTTAAACATGGACTTACAAATTATAATCGTGTATTGCTAGCAAACACTTAAAAAGAGTGTCGAAGTGTGAACTTTGAAGATTTTTCGTTAGGTAAGAGATTCCCAACTTTGAGATTTCACCGCCGATCTTAGGGAGTGGCTTTTGAAACTGTTTATTTTGACATTTCGCAACTGAGGAAATGTAACTTAAATTTTAAGCGATTGAGGCATAGAATTGTTGCGGGATTTTGGAGTACACGGGATACTGCCTGGGTTTTAAGCTCTCACAAGGCGTAATAACATTCAGTATTGGTAAGTCATAAACTAGTTAGTGTGGGAAAGACAGGAAATAAATACAATTTTTTTGGTAAACATTAATTCGTGAGCGTATTTAACATTTTTCGCAAATGCTTGCCTCCATTTAATTGAAAGTTTCCTTGTTCCAGTAGAAGATTTTATCGCGGATGCGACGAGTGATTAGTTGACAGTTAGACTTACGGCAGCCAAATTATATGTATATATATATGATCTCCAACCAATCACAGTGGGCCTTGGTAGAGTGATACTGTCTGGAACGTTTATACACTGACAATCTACACCGTAGTGCTGGGGCTCCGAGCTAATTCAGTTATTTTTTGGACATAAACTTTTGAGAGACAGTTTCAAGTCTTTTGTTATTATTACTATTATTATTATTATTACTAATTTATTTTTCCGAGACGATTGGAAGCTGTTTTGAATACCGATGGTTTGCCTACACCGTGTTAGGCTTGGTAATGTGTAAAGTTTCTGGTGTTTCCATAGTTTTGTCCAACTCGTTTACATCTACTGGCATATTCATTAATCAATAAACAGAGGGATAACAAATATTACATATCCCATAATTTCTTGTCTGGACACTGTATGGTTTTTTATTGCCTGTTGGTAGTTCCAGTAATGCGGCAATCTTCCCCTGTGGCAGTGGAGCTGGTCATAAAAAAAAGGAAACCATAAACAGCTAATGGAGCCTAGAAGGAAGGCGAATGACGGGGACAGCGGGCAGCTACTGGGAACTAGGGGCGAGGGGAAGGACCGTTCCCCACACCAACACTTCAAGACCATTTCCCTTCTCCACACTTCATCACTCGCAGGCATTCTCATGAGCTGCCAATGGTGCGCCACTGGGGGCCAGTTGTACAATTTCGGTGTGTACCCGGGGGTAGCTAACCGAGTAATACGCTAACCACGCTTTAACTTTGAGTGAGCGTTGTACGGTTCAATTTTATTCTCCTGTTAGTTCTTCCAGGAATAGCTTTTCCGTCCAGGTAAGTTGGTAACAACTGAGAAGCACTCTGACTATTTCTGCGTACGTCATTTCTTATTTATTAAGTCGTCGTCTGAAGAAAGAGCCGTGTTTAACGTGAGCAATATGAGTTCCTCATCGCAGAAATAATCGTTGTGGCCGAGCGGTTCTAGGCGCTTCAGTCCGGAATCGCGCGACAGCTACGGTCACAGGTTCGAATTCTACCTCGGGCACGGATGTGTGTGCTGTCCTTAGGTTAGTTAGGTTTAAGTAGTTCTAGGTTCTAGGGTACTGATGACCTCTGGTGTTAAGTCCCATAGTGCTCAGAGCCATTTGAGCCTGACGTAACTTTGAGGCTGCTTGATGCTGTAAACGAGTTCAAGAGCGTAGTAGAAAGCACGAAAACTGATATGGTCTCATGTAATGAAAAGATTAATGCAAAACATTTAACTAAGCTTGTAAGATATTTGGTATAACATGACGATATACCTTGAAATTGGTTAAAACAGTCATGTATTTGCATTTTCAACTTCTCGCGGCGTAATGAATAATCCATTAAATTTCGGGCATGCAGCCGCGCAAATAAAATGCCCGAAATTTAATGGATTAGTCAGGTATTTGTTGTTTCTTCAGTAAGTGACCTTTCTACATGGCCGAATAAAGCATGGGAAAAAATATGCACGTTTCAGTTCACAAACAACTTCACACAGATCGAAAGAGCAGCTACAGTAAAAGTATATTTTTTTGTTTAAGATAGAAATACATAAATATTATGCCCTGAAAAGATTAGTGTTGGCCAATACGTGGAATATCAGTTCCAAGTTGTGTGCAATGAAATACATGAGTTGATAAACTCGTCAACAGGAGGACGCCACAGTCAGTCAGATTCCGATCCAACATTTCTAGGCAAGGTAATGTTCCATTAACTGTAACTGTGTGGTAGATGATGAATTGCAAGTAGGCACCCAACACAGTAGTAGCTGTGAAATTCGATGTGCTTTGTGAAACAGTTGGTCATTTCAGTGTCTCCGAGAAACTGTGACAACACTAACAGCATGGATACTGATTTGACTGACAATTCTGAGATGTGTTACGGGCTAGCCTACTGTTGTATTTACGTTTTAGAGTGATAATTCATTACAGCAGCAATGAATTTTCTGCAGAATATACCTTCGCTGAATTATTGAACACTAGTTTGCAATTCTTTGGCATATAAAAATCCCATTTCTATGATGTGACGATTATTATTTATATTTGGGGCATGTATAAAGAATAAGATCCTAACATTTCCAATGAATAATCATAATCTCTTTTTTGTATTGCTGGGGTAGAGATATACCAATGGCACATATCCAAACTGGAGGCTGTTGTTATTGTACCTCACCCTAAATGTTTGAGGAACAGTAACTGTTTTATACACAACTCTGACTTATGCCATCGCCTCTAGGTGCTATGTGTAATCTGGGAGGGAAGGGGAAGTAACTGGAGATGTGGCACCTTCACTGTGTTCTTTCTTCTTTCCTAGAACCATCTCAGTTTAAAATTGTCTATTTTGTTTTCAGTATAAAAATACCTACTCTCAAATGTGACAGAATTAGCAGAGTTGCAGATAGCGCTGCTTCATAACTAGCGTGACAAGGACCAGCGAAGGAAACAAGAACTGTATCAGTTTAAAAAAGGCACAAAGCTCAAAATTAGGATTAGTAAAGAAACATCAATACAAATGATTTCGGAATAAAAATCTACTAATCCACATACATTTGTATGTATTCTGGCCCGAACTGCTGGAGTTGGCAGTCGTGTGTGCGTGAGATGCGCTTGCTAGTGTATATGAATAGTGCGTTTCCAGAATGAGATTTTCACTCTGCAGCGGAGTGTGCGCTGATATGAAACTTCCTGGCAGATTAAAACTGTGTGCCCGACCGAGACTCGAACTCGGGACCTTTGCCTTTCGCGTTTCGCGGGCAAGAGCACTTGCCCGCGAAAGGCAAAGGTCCCGAGTTCAAGTCTCGGTCGGGCACACAGTTTTAATCTGCCAGGAAGTTTCAATAGTGCGTTTCTCTGTTTCTCGTATGCTGATGAAGACTGCGGCCGAAAGTTTTGGTAAGCGTCTTTTATTTGTATCTGTTGCCACTTAACGTGTCTTCTTCGTGGTAAGTAGCAATCTATCTTTTCTTACATTGTTCATAATCCACATACACTTGTTTATTTTATTTTCTTTTAATTACAACAGAGAGTTGAAATAAAACTGTCTCTTGTGAATGCTGTCCATTCACATACACATCCTTTTAATAATACTGCTGACTGTCCCCTTGTCAGTATCAATGAAGTCTCCAATGGAGAGAAGGAAATTACCAGAGGAAAATGATCTGAGTATCAATAGTAGTTGGTTCGTTTATGGAACAGAATCGTTTCTGAAAGAAATGAATAGAATTACATAACACAAATTGTGTGACTATTCACGAGAAATTTAAAAACGTAACTTGTCAGCCACTCCTTTCACTCAAATGATTATGTAGATTCAATAACTAGAGAGTCCTATTAGGTGAATAAAAAGTACCTATGCTCTCATAACGCACAGATAACTATTATTTTATGATCAATATGGATGTGCCTATGTGGATAATACTAATAATTGAGAAGCAAAACAGTTACATGATACAGCTTTTTTTTTTTTTTTTTTTTTTTTTTTTTAAAAAAGAAAATGTCTTCAATTTTTAATTAAAGTTTCTGTGTTAAACTTAACTTGAGTAAACACAAATTGTTTACACGTTTATGGAAATAATGTTAGGTAGGAGACAAATTTGTTCCTCTAAAACATTAATGGGCCTCTGGTCCTAATATCTTCACTAAAAGATGGAAAGTTGTTGTCATAATGGGAGATAAGAGTGGACACTATTTCTTGCTATACGTGTGATGTGACTGAGTGAACTCGGAACACTAGTGTACCAACAAACTTCATGTTACTTTGAAAATCACTCTGTTGTCTAATACTGAAAAATGTGTTGACACAAACAGTGCCCAAGACAGGTGAGGTCTGTTTCGCACTGTGCTAAATAAAACGAAATAATTTCATGGTTGGCTGTTGGGGGTATTCCAGTGAGCAACAGCGAGTGTTCGAGTTGGCGAAAGTTTGGCCACCATCCGCTGGAGTTGAGCTGTATTTTGGTTATTTGAAGTCCAAGTGCACCAGCGGAATTTTCTGCCTGGTGGGCATTAGCGTTCCGGTTACCTGCCCTGGAAGCTTACGTAAAATCCAGGCAGTGTCCTTTCCTCACCGTGTTGTCGCTGTCCAACACGTGTGTGTAGTTTCGACAGCTTATGCACACTAGGTTGTGGGCGGCTTCGCCTTTTACGTTTTGGCCTTGGAGTTCCTTGTGTGCTGATCGGGTGGAAAGCAAGTCGTCTTGTCGGTGGGTCCGTTGACTGTCTCTTGGTTGGGTTGCCGGCGGATCGGATATAGTTGGGCCGACTACCTGTCTCCCCTAAGCAAACGTTAGTACTTCAAGTGCAGAACAACCCACTTAAACTTCTGAGTGCCGCTGGCTGTACTACCCTTTCTTATTGGTGTTTTGACTGTGTATTTCAATGGCTCATAGCCGATGGTTTGAATCTGTAAGCTTTTAGTTGGGTTTTAAATAATGGGCCTTCAGCCGTTTTAGAATTGAAAGTACCTTACTTGTCAAGTCTTGCATCGTTTGGGCTTCAGCCTCATTTAAAATATTTTTGGATAAAGCTTTGGGCCTCCTGCCTTTTGAAAATTTATTGTAGTTGTGTTTTCCAATCACGGGCCTTCAGCCATTTTAAAAATTATAGAGGTTGTGCACTTAAGCCATAAGATTGTGTGACATATTCAGTCGATAGTTAAGCTCGGAAATTCGCGCAGTAATGTTTGGGCAACTAAATTTATGTGTGTTCGAGAGTAACTGACAGCCGCTCATTTTTGGCTCCTTTCCACAATTCCAACTACCCGTTCTGTCCTGCGGATTTAACCAGGCGTTTCAGTGGTGTTGCTTTTGGCCAAAAAATCTCTCACAGGCAACGATAAATGAGCAGGTGTATTGCCGTGATGCAAAAGCCACAATTCTAGGACCTTTCTTGCGTATTGCTTCTCGCAAACGGCGCATATCGTTGAGATAATACTCCGTATTGACCGTACGACTTCGAGGCAAAAATTCATGATGGACTACGCCACGGTAACTGAAAAAAAAAAAAACAGTGAGCAAAACTTTTACATTTGATCGAACTTGAGGTGCTTTTTTTCGGTCTTGGCTCTCCGGAATGCTTCCATTGGGTTTACAGGGCTTTGGTTTCGACGTAATAGCCGGCCGAAGTGGCCGACCGGTTCTAGGCGCTACAGTCTGGAACCGCGCTACCACTATGGTCGCAAGTTCGAATCCTGCCTCGGGCATGAATGTGTGTGATGTCCTTAGGTTAGTTAGGTTTCTAAGTTCTAGGGGGCTGATGACCTCAGAAATTAAGTCCCATAGTGCTCAGAGCCATTTGAACCATTTTTTCGACGTAATAACCGTAAACCCATGTTTCGTCACCAGTTATGACCCTTTTGCGCAAATCAGGATCATCATTGACGTCATTCAAGAACTCCTGAGCGATGCTCATGCGACGGTTCTTGTGATCAAAATTGAGAAGTTTTGGAACAAACTTCGGTGACACACGTCTCATGCCCAAAACATCCGAAAAAATTGGATGACACGAGGCGACCGATATGCTAACATCTTCAGCAACTTCTCTTACGGTAATTCAACGATTTTCAAAACAATTTTCTTCACTGTTTCGACGTTATCATCTGTTGTTGTGCTGGGGCGTCCTGAGCGAGATTAGTCATTGGCATCTTCCCGGCCATCTTGGAAACATTTTTTATTTTTTTAATTTTTACTTAATTTTTACTTAGAGCAGACTCACCGTGTGCCACTGACAAGATTTCAAGTGTTTTAGAGCACTTGATTCCATTTTTCACGTAAAATTGATGCAAATTCTTTGCTCCATTTTTTATAATAATCGAAAATCGCCTAGCACACTGAAACACGTCTAACCTTTCCATCTGTCAGAAAGAAACGAAGATGCTGTACACTTGAAACTGTGAACCTATGTCGGGAAATGTGTACCAACATAGCAAAAAATATCGATAATTGAATGTATGTTGCCCGCGCAGCTTGAAACGTCACCTTACTTTCTGAACAGCCCTCGTACATTTTTAGGCAGCAGTTTGCTAGTTAAGGGAGGTAGGACGTCAAACGGGCCGACTTGGAGCAGGAGACGAACCACACGACATTTTAATTTCCACTGTCTATACTTTTACAAATAAATTCATAAAACGTTATCAGTATGACCAGGAAGGATCCAGGATTCACACTCATAGCAGTGGATGTTCGAAAACATAAAGAAATAATTTTTTTAGATGTTTTCAATTACTAATGGCTGCATTTGTTGCTATTGGTACACTTTTCTTCATAAGTAAGGGAGATTCTTAGATGAATTTTACCCGGCATACAAGCCATACTTAAAGGTGTATGAAACTCTAGAATTATCAAAATCTATTAAAAACTGAGGTAAAAATTGAGGTAATTAACTACAAATTTCGTGTTTTTTCTAAACATGAAGTTTAAAATATAGCAGCTCATTCGTTTTTTCATAAATTAAATAAATTCTAGATTTTCATACACCTGTAAGTATGGTATGTATGCTGCGCAAAATTCATCGAAGAATCTCTCTACCTTATGAAGAAAAGTGTACCTATAGCAACAAATGCGGCCATTAGTAAGTGAAAAATGATGAAATTCCACACGAAAAAAAAATTACTTCGTTATGTTTTCAAACTTCCGCTGCTATGAGTGTGAATCCTGAATCCTTCCTGGTGATGCTGACAAAGTTTTATGAAGTTATTTGTAAAAGTGTAGTCACTGGAAATTAAAATATCCTGTGATGACTTTCCTGCTCGAAGTCGGCCCATTTGACGTCCTACCCCCCTTAACGTGAGCCGGCCGGGGTGGCCGAGCGGTTCTAGGCGCTACAGTCTGGAGCCGCACGACCGCTACGGTCGCAGGTTCGAATGCTGCCTCGGGCACGGATGTGTGTGGTGTCCTTAGGTTAGTTAGGTTTAAGTAGTTCTAAGTTCTAGGGGACTGATGACCTCAGAAGTTAAGTCCCATAGTGCTCAGAGCCATTTGACCCATTTTTGAACCCCTTAACGTGAGAGGCGGGTCGTATTTGCTTGGTGGTTAACACGGGTATAAGACTCTTCGTACCGAACCGTTATTGTTTTTTTGAACACAGTAGGTGGGCCTCGGACGTTTCAGACGTCTCTGAGGCTGGTGTGGCGCGCTGTGCAGATGATGGTGTCGGTGCCGACGGTGATGTGGACGCTGGAGCCTCTGATCGTGGACGGCGGAGAGGCGTCGCCCGGCCGCAGCCTGCCGCTGCCCATCTGGCTGCCCGGGCTGGACACGTCGGCGTCGCCGCTCTACGAGCTGGTGTACGCGCTGCAGGTGTGCACGCTGGTCGTCGCCGTGGAGGCGTCGCTCTACCTGGACGTCTTCTTCGTCGTGCTGATGCTGGCCATCGCCGGCGAGCTGCACGCGCTCAGCGACGCCGTCGCGGCCGTCCGGTCGCCAGCCGGCAGGCCGGGAACCGCTCTACCTGCTCGTACGGCTCCTGTTGCTGTGGATGCCGGCACCGGTGCCGCCCCGAGCGCGTACAAGGCTATGGTCGGGGTCGTGTGCCGTCATCAGCTGATCTTGGCGTAAGTACCCACACATTTTCTTCCCAAATCAAGAAAGCAATAAAATGTAACTAAAAATACGGAATTACTCAAAAACAAGGACGTGACTCAACTAATTTTTATTTAAATATAAATTGAGTATGAATAATCTACACACCTTTGAAAGATGAGGATCTAAAGGTTTGATTTCAGTCAGTAGAGCACTGATAATTACGTAAACGACCGATAGAGTGCTCATGCCCACAGATAACAAGTTCGATCATTGGTGAATAAGATGGTCTCCAAGCAGCATGAGGTTTTCTTTTTTCGTGCTTTCGGAAAAGATGAGTCAGTAATCTCAACGCAGAGGGCATTTCACCTCCAATTTGACAGTGAACCACCAAACAGCAAAGGCATAGAATGAGATTTTCACTCTGCAGCGGAGTGTGTGCTGATATGAAACTTCCTGGCAGATTGAAACTGTGTGCCGGACCGAGACTCGAACTCGGGACCTTTGCCTTTCGAGGGCAAGTGCTCTACCAACTGAGCTACCCAAGCACCACCCACGACCGGTCCTCACAGCTTCAATTCTGCCAGTACCTCGTTTCCTTCCTTCCGAACTTCATAGAAGCTCTTCTTCCAACCTTGCAGAACTATCACTCTTGGAAGAAAGGATATTGCGGAGACATGGCTTAGGCACAGCCTGGAGGATGTGTCCAGAATGAGATTTTCACTCTGCAGCGGAGTGTGCACTGATATGAAACTTCCTGGCAGATTAAAACTGTGTGCCGGACCGAGAGCTTCTGTAAAGTTTGGAAGGTAGGAGACGAGGTACTGTCAGAAGTAAAGCTGTGAGGACGAGGCGTGAGTTATGCTTTGGTAGCTCAGTTGGTAGAGCAATTGCCTGCGAAAGGCAAAAGCCCGAGTTCGAGCATCGGTCCGGCCCACAGTTTTAATCTGCCATGAAGTTTCATATCAGCGCACTCTCCGCTGCAGAGTGAAAATCTCATTCTAGTAATTTTTCTTTATTTAAATATAAACTAAGTATGAATAATCAACACACCTTCTAAAGACGAAGTTTCATTTCAATCGGTACAGCACTGATAATTACGTGCTCATGCCCACAGATAACAAGTCCGATCATTTGTGAATAAGATGGTTTCCAAGCTGCATGAGGTTTTCTTTTTTCGTGCTTTAGGAAAAGATGAGTCAGTAATCTCCACGCAGAGGGCATTTCGCCTCCAATTTGACAGTGGACCACAAAACAGGAAAGGCATAATTGCCGCGCGGGATTAGCCGAGCGGTCTAGGGAGCTGCAGTCATGGACTGTGCGGCTGGTCCCGGCGGAGGTTCGAGTCCTCCCTCGGGCATGGGTGTGTGTTTTTGTCCTTAGGATAATTTTGGTTAAGTAGAGTGTAAGCTTAGGGACTGATGACCCTAGCAGTTAAGTCCCTTAAGATTTCACCGACATTTGAACTTTTTTTGAAAGGCATAATTTGTTGGTTTAAGGATATTCAATGAACGGAAACACCGTCTGGGTCATGTTGACAAGGAGATTAATCTACCTGACAAGGCCTGTAAAGAGCATGATTTAGTGTACGCTGCAAATAAAGGGTTGCCGGAATGTCAGTGTCACGATGTAGCTGATACAGCCAAGCAAGTGTGTAGAAGAAGGGACATAGGCATAGGACAACGTATTGCTGCATTCACAGTTAGGCAAAGGAATGCGTACCGGACTTATTTTGGGTGCTGGAACAAATTTGAAAGATATAATGAACATGGCTCATTATACACTAAAGGAGAAGAACAATTGGGTGTCTAAAAAACTGCATCCATTCAGCAGTGGTAGCATCATAAAGCGTCTTGTAGAAGAATAAGAAGCAGAAGAAGAAGATAGGAGTAAGAACTAGCTGTATTAAAACGCCCAGAGTTCTCTCAATGCCTAAGACATAGAAGTATCCCATTTCTAATTCTACTGTTAGAGGGTCTATCGGCAATTGGGTTATTAGTGGAAGGAGCTGCCGCCATAGCCTCTACAGTGAAGGATGCACAAAATGCTCAGGAGCAACTACAGGAATCAGAAAGGTATAATAAGATGATGGAGGCCGTCGCTATCGGTAAACGACTATATTTAAATTCATACAAGAAATGACTTGGACTGTTAATTAAAAAAAAGTCTCCTAACTACACTGCCAGAGAGACCACTTACCAATAATTATCTGCTTAAATTAGTGAAGAAAATCAAAATCCCAAGATTTCTTGTTGTGTTTTTGCGGAATACTTTGCCAGAGACGATTTGCGTAGGAATCCAAGGAATGTAGCATCATAAATTTACGAGTAGACAACACAGGAGGATCTCGAATACGCTTGGTTGCTCATGTTAAAAGAAGAGAGAATAACGTATTCTACTTTCATTCATACCAGGACTTACGCCCGCTGGAATATTACTGATCCGCTGTTTCGCCACCAGCTATGTGTTCCACAATTTTAGATGCTATTAAGACTCTGCTTCATAACACTGTGGCCATTTCTATCTAACGTTTTTCCTGACGAATGCATAAAAACGGGGAACACACGCATCCACAGATGTCAAATATGTGAAATACTTTTACCTAAAATGCAAATACAAAATGAAAAATACCTACTTTCATTTTGCATTTGAAATACTTTTTTCAAGGAACTTTGTCTATTTTATTTGAAATATATATATTCTTCTTTCGATTTCGGCCATCTTTGGACCACGTTCAACAATTCACTTGCCCGGCTTTTTGATCTTTTTTTCTCTCTTCCCAATATTTCCTCATCATTTTCGAGTGGTTCCTCCTCCGCTCTTCCGACCATTTCCTGTTATTATTCTTTAGTTTCGTTTCTTCTGGAAAACACTTAATTTCGTTCACTATTTGTCTAAACTTTTCCCTGTCCCTGATTGACTCACGGGTGACATTAAAATAGGCCAAATCCTTTTTCACCATCTGTATCCATTTATTGTTGGTTTTTTCGTTCCTGTTACTATGTTCAAACACTTTTCTTGTTAGTCTGTTTCCATCCATCCTCGACAGGTGACCATAAAACGTTAGTCTGCGTTTACGCATTGCCTCACTCACTTTCTCAATAGTTTTGTATATTTCCTTATTACTCTTTAGCTTGTACTCTTCCCCAATCTTTCTCGGTCCTAATATTTTTCTCAAAATTTTCCTTTCTTTCTTTTCCATGTTTTCTATTTCCCCCTTTTTGTTAAGAGTTAGGCACTCCGATGCATACAGGCATTCTGGTCTAATGACAGCTTTATAATGTCTTAATTTAGCTTGAATCGAAATGTTTTTTTTGTTATATATGTCTTTGGTTTTTTGAAAAGCAAATTCCATTTTCCTTGCTCTCGCCTGGTTTGCACTCTTGTCTAAACCATTCACTTGAATTATTTCACCTAAATACTTAAATTTTTCTACTCTCTTAATATTGCTGTATTTAGTAATAAGATTTTTCTTGTTATTTCTATGATTAGACATATACACGGTTTTTTCAAATGAAATCTGCAGTCCAGCTCTGGCCGAAACTTCTTGTAGTTTCTCCAAGTAGTTCTGAGCTATTTCTTCGTTTTCTGTAATTATTGCCAGATCGTCTGCAAAAGGTAAACAGTCCACTTCTATTTTTTCTTTTTTTGTTCCAATTCTGATGTCATTCTTGGTGCCTTTGAGTTCTTCTTTCCATATTCTCAATATCTTTTCCAGTACGCAGTTGAAGAGGATTGGGGATAAACCATCACCTTGTCTAACACCTGTTTTAATTTCGAACCTCCTTGAAATTTCGCCCATAAATTTAACTTTGGCCTTACTGTTTGTTAGCGTCTGTTTGATAATTTGAATTGTTTTCTTATCGACCCCAAATTCTTCCAATACTTTCAGTAATGTTTCTCTATCTACCGAGTCGTATGCTTTTTTGAAATCTACAAATACTATTGCAAATCTCTGGCCTCTTGAGATTCTGTAACGAATTAGTGTTTTCAGGTTAAATATTTGTTCAACACAGGATCTACCTTGTCTAAAACCTGCTTGATATTCACCTATTTTTTTATCCAGAACTGGCTCCACGATTTGAAGTAATTTCCTTGACAAAATTTTGTATCCTACTGGTAGTAGCGAGATCCCTCTATAATTATTAACATTCATCTTATCCCCCTTTTTGTGTAGTGGGTGTATCAGGGCACACTGCCAGTCTTCAGGAATTCTTTCTTCGTCCCAGATCTTCTTAAACATATGTTCCAAAACTTGTGGGAGGTTGGTATCCATTATTTTTAGGATTTCTGGTACTATGGAGTCTTCACCTGGGGCTTTATTGTTTTTTAGACTGTGTATTATGTGTTTTATTTCTTCAGCGTCTGGAGGTTTTGACTCGGTATTAGTATTTCGGTGGTTTTCAAAACTCATTTTATCTTTGGGTGGTTCACAATTTAGTAGATTCTCGAAATATTTTGCTAGTATTTCACAATTAGTCTTGTTTGTCAAACCTAGCTTGTTCTCTTCATCTTTAAAACATAAATTTGGGGATTGGTATTTGGTTAGCTGTTTTCTAAAAGTTTTGTAGAAATCTCTAGAATTATTTCTTTTAAAGTCTTCCTCAATCTGTTCTAGGTTATCCTGAAATTGTCTTCTTTTTTTATTACGGAAAAGCTTAGCTGTTTCTCTTCTCTGGATTTTAAAATTGTCAAGATCTTGAGGATCTTTTGTGGAGTTCCATTTCTGGCACAATTTCTGTCTCTTCTCCAGGTTCTCATCACATTCATTGTCCCACCATGGATGTCTTCTTACTCTTTTCACGAGACAATTTTCTTTTGCTATTTCAACTATTTCGTTTTTGATCTCCTCCCATCCCGCTTCCTTATTTATTGTGGATATGCCATCGCTATCTTTGTGCAATGCTCTTTGAAACCGTTGTTTAATTTCTTCATTTTTTAAAGTTTCTGTGTTATATTTTGGAATTTTGTAAAAGGTTTTCTTCTCTTTTCGAAATGGGAGTGGTCTGAATTTAATCGTAGTCAAATAGTGGTCTGAATCAACATCAAGGTTTTTCAGCACTTTAGTGTTTTGAATTTCTTCTTGACAATGAAGTGAGATAGCCACATGGTCAATTTGGAATTCTCCGAGAAGTGGATTTGGTGATCTCCATGTTTTAGTTTTTCGGCTCAGCTTTTTGAAATGTGTTGTCATTATTTTCAAGTTGAAATGCCTACATACCTCTATAGGCCTTTCTCCATTTTTTGAAGTTCTTTTGTGACCTGGGAAGAGGCCTACTGTTCCATGGTATTTTTTCTCCCTTCCTATTTGTGCGTTAAAATCGCCTATTAACATTTTTATGTTCTTCTTTGAGCATCTATCCAGTTCCATTTCAAGTATCTCCCAAAATTCTTCAACTTTCTCCGGGTTATTTTTGTTGTCCTGGTTTATGGGTGCATGGCAGTTGATTATAGAGTATCCTTTGTTTTTACATTTAATCTCAAGAATGGATAGTCTCTCAGAACTCGAGTAGAAGTTAGTAACTGAATCTAAAATTGAGTGATGTACCAGAAATGCTGTTCCCAGGTATGGCATTTGTTTCATTAAGATTTTACCTGGTTTTCCTTTAAATAAACGATAGTTTTCAAAATCTAAAGCAGTTTCATCTAAAAACCTTGTTTCTTGCAATGCACATATTAAAATTTCTTTCTGGTTCAGCTTTTCAATCAATGACTTCAATTTTCCTACTTTAATTAGAGAGTTTACATTTAGGGTTGCAAACATAGTTGCTTTCTTAAATTTCAGTGTTGAGGGCTGCATACATGTTGGTTGGGGTCCTCCAAAATCCTTTGACCCCTTTACATTGTTTCTACGAACAACGGAGGATTTGCCATTCGGTCTACCTCTTGGAGTAGTGTCTATCTTTGACGACGTTCCCATCATGCTTTGCAATAATTGTTGGATAATAAATTGGGGGATCGGGTTGCCCCGAATCCGAAATTAAAACCAAGGTAGTAAGCCCTGGAGTTAGCTCTTCCGCTCTCTCTGCCGTTGGGAAATTGTTCCTCTTCCGCCATTGAGACCGTTGGCTGGGTTTCACCTAGTAACCCTAGGCAGGGGCCCTATGACAGGGTGCTACCATCTGGAGCCGGACGGACCCTGGTTTTTTTACGAGGTTGTTACTCCTCCCCCTCCACACTTCCCCATCCTCTTGTTTTTAGATGGGCCCGGGCTTGGGACCGGCTTGCGGCGGTGTTGAAATATATATATTGTATTTGTAAAATACAAAATGCTTCTCTTGAATTCTTTTATTTCATGATTTGTAGTTTTGTTCATTTAATAAACCACTTTTTAAAACAAAAATACTTCCACGACGGATACAGATGGCGCAATTGGCGTCAAAAGTATATCTGTCAAGTGAATACAACCGTGACACTAATTCGTAAGAAAAGGTAGTAGGACTAGACGATATATTATACAAGGTACGTAACTTTAATAGTGGCAACTATTTATTTACAGCTCGTACAAAATAGATATGTGTTTCAAAGTTTTACTGACCTTCAAAGTAGTCACCAGCATTGTGTATAATCCGTTGCCAACGATGTGGAAATCGTTCGATACTCTTAGCAGTGCCAGTTGTGTTGGCAGTTCGAGCGGCACGGTCTATTGCCCGACGAATTTGTACCAGTTCTGAAGCGAATGCCATAAGGTGTTTCCTTCAGTTTAGAAATCGAGTTGAACTCACGAGCGCTTAAGTCAAGGGAATGCAGTAGGTGGTATAGCACTTAGCAGCCCCATCAGTCAAACTATTCAGTAACACCTTGACACCTTGCACTATATGTGCTTGAGCATTGTCCTGCAAAATGATGGTCAGGTCTTGCAGAAAGAGTCATCACTTCTGTCTTTATGCTGTTCATTTTTGGAACACAACCTACGACCAGCTATTTTGCACGATCTGTAAATAAATAATTGCCACTGTTAAAGTTCCAACCCTCGTATTTTATTAGTATTGTTTGTTTAACGTAAAACGTACAGGAATAATCTGATAATGCCTGCTGATCTCAAAAGGACGTGAACGGAGGAGGCAGCTAGGTCAATATCGAATTTTTGTGTGATTGCAACACTAAGACAGTTCAATCACTGACAACTCTACTTTTGTAAACAGTGTCTACGTCTATGGACTCCTTGAACAACAGGCTTTTCTTATTGTCTGTAAGATTAATATCGATAGTCTACATAGACCACCGAAAATTTCTATCCTACTGTTGCACTAACAGTGTTTATCCACCACTACATTGTAAGCGCAGACAACGATTTGTGGTGATTGTTTGTTGCTTAAGTGGTACCCTGTCGCCTGCGTCAGTTGTAGAAAATGAATCTTTTATGGGTCTTACTGAAGGTACACAGCAGTTATCTGTCGCACCAGAAAGTATGTTCCGGAAAATACGTAATAAAAAAACTCCAGAACCTAACACGGAATATGTATAGAATACAAACAGATCTGAAAAACGTTGATGTTGTATGCCTCACTGCCGATATTCGGTCATCATCCAATAGGAGTACCGTCTGATTGGGCTGATGGTGAAACATTTGAATGAGAAAGTTTAGCTTTGGCTTGCAGGACATTTCAGGGAACACAAAGCTGCTGTAAAGCAGCTGACGAGATTGTGGACCTACTGAATTTTATATAAATCTGATAAAAATTGTCAAAACTATTACTAACAATGGATCGAATATAGTCAAAGCTTTTAAAACACACAGAAAAGATTTGGATACAGCAACAAGTGAAAAAGTTTCAGCTTGTATTCAAAATAATGAAGTTGTGCATGATAATTTTGTTGTTATTGTTGTTGACGATGATGATTATGATGTGTTGAGACTCAGAGAATTTCAAGAGAAATCTGAAAATTTTAAAGAGTAGCATCTGCGCAATCAGGAGAGGTGCGTCACACACAAATTACATTTAATAGCATAAAGAGATATGGATAAGGCCCGATCTCAAAGTAATACATAAAAAGTACTTTATGATGCAGCCTTGTCAAAATATCAAGCATTTTGGAATCTGTGTTCACGGTCTCCTAAAGTTTGTGAAACCTATTTAGAATCAACTGAAAACTCCCCTAGTTATCCAGTCCAACATGATGGAACTCGTATTATAAATCTATTCAAGATCTGCTCACAGTCAGTGATACTCTACATGAAACTTAAAGGAAAGTCGGATTAGCATCTTTTAAATAAATTGAAATACAGTTTGTCAACCAATACATGAGCTGGTCAGAACCTATTGCTGACGGCCAAAGGTAACCTACTATGAACGTCTTCCGCCAGAACTAAAGAGAATGCAAAGAATGCTAAGCAGCTTGAAAATGGATGACTTTACGTACTGTCGGATGAAGTTATCAAAGGAAGTCTTAATAGGCGTTTTGATATATTCTATAAATTAGAGAAACCAAAAGCAGAGGATGTCGTATTAGCATCCATATCTTACCCTTTATTCAAAATGAAATCGACGCCAAATGCTAGTAGAGGACACCTTAAAGAATTTTATTTCAGAAGTTCAGAAGAAGAAGGAGAAGATGGGAAGAACTTGCAACATTCTCATAAAAAAGAACAGGTTAAATCTTATTACATCTTTGTTGAAGGTTTAGATTCCTTGAACTGAGATCTGACTGAAAAAAAAACTTTTCCTCAAACATAATAGTTATTTACGAAGTTGTGCTCCTGCTGAACGACTATTTTCCTTTGGTGAAATATTTATGAGGCCACATACATGGAACATGAGAGATGAAAGATCTCAACAATTATTGGTGTTAAAATCAGTGAAATAAATGCCACGGAAA
The DNA here is from genome assembly GCF_023864275.1 of Schistocerca cancellata. NCBI lineage: Eukaryota > Metazoa > Arthropoda > Insecta > Orthoptera > Acrididae > Schistocerca > Schistocerca cancellata. The sequence goes on along the minus strand of NC_064628.1, from coordinate 742,358,221 downwards.
ATACTCACTAAAAAGAGTATTTTATTAGAATAAAGGTATCCTGAAAATATGCATTTTGCACGTTTGTATTTGAACACTCTTCGTAAAAAACAATTTTGTATTTACATTTTAAACAGAAAAAATAACCAAGTATCTGCATTTTTAATTTAAATACTATTAATAAACTGTTTTGAACATCTCTATACACACCACCATATCATTTGCGACTCAGATGTCATGCTGTACACTTTAACTTTAAAAGAGCACTTGTCTGTATTAAAAGCAAATAACTTCCCTTCAGCAGGTCTAAGCAAGAATGAGTGGAATTTGGAAACATATAACAACATTCCAAACATCACCGAAGCGTACAATAAATCTCACCCTGGAAGTGCCAAAGTTGTGGAGATACCTCCTTGCTCGTACAACACTATCTAAATGCAATTATAAAACGATCTGTAAGACGATTTTCCTTATGTGCAACCTCTTAATAATATTAAAACAGAGATAAAAACGACAAAACATGCAACAGGCTTTGGCCATGGAGGCTCAGTAGGATCAATACTCGGACTCTTGTGGAGTCAACTTTTGACCAATAATACGGAGAAAATTTACGAGTCAGACCAATCAATGGGTATCTGCTTGTTAACACGATCTGTATCAAGCGTAATTTCGCAACGAATTCATATATCAACGACCGATTAATACATATCATCTAGGGGTTCTTTCTTACAGTGGAGGTATTACACAAACTGTTGAGCTTACCACTAGTCCAATATGACCGTTCAGACATTAGAACATCTCGAGTTGAGCATCGTTGACCAGGACGGCAAACTGGTTGATTTTCGAGGAAAGGAAATCGTGGCACGTCTTCATTTGAAGCAGTAGCAACACTGTGGGTATAATATATGAAAACAGCACCCATAGCTGTCAGTACTCCACTCTGCACTGGAATGGCAATACTATAATAAGTCAGAATTACGAGTTCCTCGAGGCGATAGGATTGAAACCTCATGATGATGTCACTCGAAGTAACAACTCCAACTCAATGTGACAAACGAATCATTCTTTAAGAAAATATCTCCCACAAACCTTTTGCTTTGGCAACATTCAGTAATGATGATAATATCAGAATCCTGATTCAGCATCAAGTTGGTTTAACAATTCCAAGCGGCAGTTTTCTATACTTGGAAAGCACAGTTATGAAGAGCGATGGAGGCACTCCGACAGAAACTTCGCGACTTACGCGTAATGCGTTCGTCTTCCTGCTTCAAGAAATACGATACGAGGTTATGCCACTGAAGTCGATTGCACAAGAAACACCTGAATCACAACACTCAAAACTAACGTGTCCACATCTCATTCAGACTAGAATGTTCTACAAAACTCAAGATGATTCATTGACGGATCCATAAGTAATCACTTTAGTATCCAATATAATCACTTCGTTATTCCCTATCTTTATATAAGCTGACATATTCAGGTGCATGATGAAGAACTCCTGTGTATGTCGAAGAGTCATTTGTTGATATTATTGGACTTCCACGTATTGTAGAAAAAGGATAAACAAATGACTTACCTGTTATTGTCGGCTCCAGTCCACTTACTAACGTAATATTCTGCTCCAGTTTTCTGGCAGGACTGACATCAAATTTCAAATTAGTGAATGTCTCACATTAACGCCCAACCAAGAGCTGTGCTCGATAACGCACATGTGTGCGATAGCGCTCGAGTCAGAGATAGCCAGTTCTAACAATGGCAGTGGATGACATTTTCACTGCTAGTGTTTGAGAGGCAATAGGAAGGAACGTGATTGCCAAAAGTCTTTGGTCATTGTACTGGACTAAATTCCAAACTTTTCCACAGTCTCTCATGCACTGAGGATATGTGACACTGTTGATGGTGATCCGTCCGCCAGATAGAGTAGCTGAGCACGGCGGGCCCCATGTTGCTGTTCGAGAGGAGCGAGACTCGTGCAGCACTGGGTTTCATACTCTCTCTTCTTTCGTTATTATACAACAAAAACATAATGCCACACAGAACGCACACCTATTGCTGTACCGACATCAACAGATACATTAAACGCAACACATGTCACACAACATGACGAAAAGGACTGTTGTGCGTTGTTGAAGAAAACTCTTTCCGACTAGGAGCCTGAACCTACCTTTCAGGGTGTTCACGTCAACACAGGCATACGACCCTTTCTCTTTTTCCACATTGACACCCAAAAGTGTTCTTTTGGTAAACTTTGCTGTTCTACGAAACTTAAGTGGATGTCTAACAAACTAAAGTAAGCTAGTGTGTGTGTGTGTGTGTGTGTGGTTAATATATAGTCGCGCAACCTCCCTGAGGCGCAACCACCTCATAGGAGGAATGGAACAGTAAAAAGGAAGAAAAAAGACATTTGGCCCGGATCGAAAACAATATCATCATAAGTGTGGTGTTCAATGTCGCCCACTTATTTTCAAGAATAAGAGACTCTTTCCGTTGCATCTCAAATCTGTCACCATCTGTGGGCGATGTAGATTTACAGGTAAGAAATTATGTCCTGTTATCGACATACTCGTATAATAGTGTTTAATCACTTATATATTGTAACGTGTTTTGTTCTCGCGTCTGTCTGTGTGGAACAAACAAGAAAAGTATGAAACTGGCCCTGAGGGCAGTGGTCTGCTGCTTCGTGCTTTGAATGGCAACATATTCGTGAACTTGAGGACAATAAGGAATGAAACGGTAAGTGTACCCCATTACTGTCCGTATCATTCACCTTCGTGGGGAAGAAATACAAAACAACAAGAAATTTTGACGCATTTGATATATTGAGTCTGACCTAGGCCGAAAACCTAGGCTTCTATTCACAAACATAAGCTACGTTCAGTACGTGGCATACGATGAGTACATGCGTGATCAAATTCTACGTACAAGTATTTATCTACTTACTAAACAGAGATACAGCATCACTAAAAATAACATAAAATGTTAAATGTCATTTTTCTTAACAGAATCATGGGCATGTGATTGTAATAATATTGTCTTCTGATAATTGTTTTACGCAGATTTGTAATACATGATAATATGAGAGAATTTTGTATCGTAGATGATGTAAAACTGGTTTTGATGATGTTTGTATGAATATTAACACACAAATTTAGTACCTTTTAAATTATAGCACCTTTTTAACTTAAATTTATCACCAAAAAATTCCTTGCTCTACTCATGACCTCGAAAGACTACGTGGTGACCATCTACAGCTCTACATCTACATCTACATGGACACTCTGCATTCACATTTAAGTGCCTGGCAGAGGGTTCATAGAACCACCTTCACAATTGTCTATTATTCCATTCTCGAATAGCGCGCGGAAAGAAATAACACCTATATCTTCTCGTACGAGCTTTGAGTTTCCTCATTTTATTATGGTGATCGTTTCTCCCTATGTAGGTCGGCGTCAACAAAATATTTTCACATTCGGAGGAGAAAGTTGGTGATTGGAATTTCGTGAGGAGATTCCTCCGCAACGAGAAACGCCTTTGTTTTCATGACGTCCGTCTCAAAACCTGTCATTTCAGCAAAAATTTCTCCCCTATTTAGCGATAATACAAAACGTGCAGCCATTTGAACTTTTTCGATGTACTACGTCACTACTATCTGGTAAGGATCCCACACCGCGCAGCAGTATTCTAAAGAAGGACGGACAAGTGTAGTGTAGACAGTAGTAGATCTGTTACATTTTCTAAGTGTCCTGGCATTAAAACGCAGTCTTTCGTTAGCCTTCCCCACAACATTTTTGTGTGTTCCTTCTAATTTAAGTTGTTCATAACTGTAATTCCTAGGTATTTATTATAATTTATGGTCTTTAGATTTGACTGATTTATCGCGTAACCGAAGTTTAACGAGTTCCTTTTAGCACTCTTGTGGATGACATCACAGTCACACTTTTCGTTATTTAGGGTCAACTGCCAACTTTCGCACTATACTACCTTTTCTAAATCGTTTTACAATTTGTTTTGATCTTTTGAGGGCTTTACTAGTCGATAAACCACAGCGTCATCTGCAAACAACTTGAGATGGCAGCTCTGATTGCCTCCCAAATCGTTAAATAGATCAGGAACAACAAAGGACCTATAACATTACCTTGGGGAACGTGAGAAATCACTTCTGCTTTACTCGATGACTTTCTGTCAATTACTACGGACTGTGACCTCTCTGACATGAAATCACGATTCCAATCACATAACTGAGACGATATTCCATAAGCACGCAATTTCCCAAGAAGCAGCTTGTATGCTACAGCGTCGAAGGCCTTCTGGAAATCCACAAATACGGAATCAATTTGAAATCCCTTGTCACTAGCACTCAACACTTCATGAAAATAAAGATCTAGTTGTGTTTCACAAGAGCGACGTTTTCTAAATCCGTGTTGACTGTGTGTCAATAAACTGTTTTCTTCTGATCCGAAGTGGCACACATCATTGGTACCGACGTGAACCACCACCTGCCGTTGGCTGCACTCTGTGCTGTTCATGGCATCCGAAGGTCCGGTTCTACGTCTGGAATGACTCCACCCAATATGCACACGGAGTGCACATTGGCTTTCTTCCCCTTCTTGGCAGCCATGTCCCTATGGGCCCCCATAACGCGCTTAACGTTGGAGCTGCCAAGTATCAACAATCACAACCTTTGTGATTGGATCTTGCAGGCTGAGAGGTTTCCTCTGAAATAGGACAGATGACAACATCTGGCTGAGCGATAGCGTCAGCCACAGATAGCACCAGGAATCTGTTTGTAAGGCTAACTGGGGAGGCGTTGTGTGCGATCCCTTGGGAAATCTTTCGCCACCTGCTATGCCCCTGGGCGACCTCCCACATGACCACAGGTGAGGCGTCAACCTCAGTGCAAGCAGTAACTGTGCTGGCCACCAATGAGGATCGATCAGAGGACTCAGATGTGCTGGACGTCCATTGGAGCCCCACAGCCGACCCACAACAGTAGTGCCCATCCAGTGCAGCTTCAAGCTGTATAACTGAAGCCATCACAGCCTGGAGCTGAGAGAGAAGTGTCACCAACTCGGCTTGCATCTGCACACAACAATCACAGTCCTAATCCATACTAAAGACTGTGGAAAACTAAAATACCCAGATAAATGGACTATCGGCACATGCTGCAGAACTCTGCTGCAGACGCTGACGAAAACGCAGGAACTGTTTTGAATGATGATGATGAGGTCCCATACTCCAAGGAGCATAGGGGATGATGCGGGAGACCCGCACCACTATACAAGGCAAGGTCCTAGCGGAGGTGGTTTGCCATTGCCTTCCTCTGGGCGTAATGGGGATGAATGATGCTGATGAAGATGACACAGCAACACCCAATCATCTCGAGGCAGGAAAAATCCATGACCCCGCCGGGAATCGAACCCGGGACCCCTTGCGTGGGAAGCAAGAGCGCTACCCCAAGATCACGAGCTGCGGACCTGTTTTTAATAAGTTAGATTAATACGTAGAGATTGAAAAACCTAACTACCGAAGCACTCAGGTGAAATCAAATAATTTTCCCTGATTAGGAACTTGTAATATGTCACAAAATCGGTTTACTTCCCGACGAAAACGGAATCTCGAGAGCTGTGACTATTAGATATTAAATTAACGCTGACAAACTGAAGAAACTGAACTATCAAAGCACAGAGATGAAATTATACGATTCACTCCTGGTTAGGAACTCGTAAAAGTCACAGAATCGTTTACTTCCCTGTTGCCGCGTCTGTCTCGGCCGGTTGCTGCTGCTTGACCATATTCGCAACACCACCAATGCTCTCGAACAGACACTTCTTATAACCTTCTATCGTTAGAACTTTTGAGCCCACACAATGCACACCTTTAGGCCGCCTTTGGGTAGCGTATGGTAAACAAACATTTTAGATCTGTGCCCCACAAACTCCACAATCTGCGATCAATTTGCCTCATCTTTCATCAGGCTGATAACCTTCTTGTTCTCAGGTCTTAGGCCATAGGCCATAGTCTCATATCCAAACGTATCGAATGCGTCGGGATTGTACCTAATTACTTCTTATGGATAGCAGCCTTTCATCCAGTAGATGAAATTTTCTCTATCTGTATAAAGTAAACTGTTATCATCGAAGTCTGTCTTCACAATCTTGTAGTGGAATCAGGAAATGTGGAGTTTCGAGAGGTCCAGAATACATACACCTATACAGACTGGATTTTTGAACGGCACTGAAACCTTATCCATCTTCACAGCGATTAGTCCTTCATAGAAGACTCTGACCCACTTAAAATTTGGCCTGGCTGTGTAGTCTTCTGTGCCCTAACGCCGCTCCCAAAGGTAAACTAAATGAAGTTCTTGGTGGTTTAGAACAGTTTCCATGGTTTTGCCACAAACAGCATTATTCTTTAATTTATAAAAATTACTTTCAAAATCACACGTCACAGGAACCCTCTTTTCGCTATTGTCACCAATGTATTCCTTCAGTCACGAATGCCAGTTGAAGGAGATGCTGCGGGTAAGTCTTATAAGTTCCATCCCTAAAAGGAGACAGTGCTGGAAGTTTCTGTAGTGCAAAATATATCTCTGTTTATTGTCATTAGCTTGGGGACGGAAACGTTGTGCAGAACCAGAAGCTACGGACACAGTGGAAAGGAGCTGTGTGTCATGCAGGTGGGTAGGATATGCCAGACCTGCCCCCAAGACAAATCCTTTACCAGAATTCGCAGCCACATCTTAAATCTTTTTCTCGAGTCGGACGATTTCCTTTTCGGGCAACCATTGGAACACTACAAATGGCAGTGATTGTTGCATTGCGTGTCTATGGACGTTATTTACATCCAAGTAAAGGATATAACTCAAGTCGTCAGATGGTCTGTACTCCTCCTCGCTCGAACACTGTGGAAACGCTAAAGGCACTACACATTACCATGCTTAATACAGTGTAGGGCAACCTATGGCATTAAAAATAGCTTTCAGTCGTCTCGGAATGGATAAGTACAGCTCCAGTATGGTTTACTGGGAAATCTTATGCCATTCTTCGTGAAAAACAGTGACAAGTTTAGGTAACAATTATGGAGACGGATAATGGACACGGACCTTTCTCTCCAAAGTAGACCATAAACGCTAAATAATAGTCATGCCTGGTGACTGTTGGCCAGGAGAGATGTCACAATTCATCCCCATGTACACAAAAGCAGTCCAGGACTACGTGTGCTGTGTCTTCGTGATAGCTTTACCATTGAGGAAGAAACGCTGTACCATGGGACTGACCTGATTAGCCAACATGCTCATATAATTAGTGGCAGTAATGCAACATTGCAAGGTAACCAAGAGTAACCATGGGGCGCATGGAATACCGCGATATGCTCGCCCAAATCGTCACTGAAACCCCGCGAGCTTTCAGTCTTGGCCAGTTGTTGGAAACAGGGTGCAACAAGACTCATCCAAGCAAACGACTTTTTTTCCATTGCACCACAGTGAAGATTTTATGGATTTTACATCGCATTTTGCTGTTATCACTATTTTCATCACTAACAAGTAGTTGTGGAGTTCCCTTCTTTTTGTTTTGGTGCTGACAGGGTTCGCGTAGGCTACATTCAGTTCTCTACTTGCTTTTGCAGCTGTCGTTGTCTTCTTTTTCGTCACAGTATTCTTCAATGACCGTCTGGTACTAACACACTACACACACTTTTGTCCGCATTGCGAGTTGGCGGATGATGTTTTTCGCACTTTCCCTGTAGGCAGTATAAATTTTCGATATGGTGTCTCTTGAATCACCAAACAATTTGGGCTACCTTGGATGTGGAAGCAGCCACAATACAAGTACTATGAATTTCTCCACGTTAGAATTCACTTAGCTATAGCCTAATGATGTCATAACTTCACAAGACACTGTTGTGACCACGACTGACACTCACAGCTTATTGAGGACTTGCCACAGTTGCTGTTCGTGGTCAAATACGACAGCACAAACTTAAGGCTTGGCTAGCATCTGCTTATTTTATGTTCAACCACGAATTTCTCACAGTGTTTCCATATTTTTGTCTAACCCCAGTATAACACTGGCCTTATTATCTTTCAAGCAGCAATCATCCAAGTGCTCAGCTCAAATTGTGGAAGAAAAAGTATACGTGTCGTGGCAGTTGGCATTTCAAGTTACATATATTGTGAGCTGCAACACGGAACTTCGGCGTTAGATGACAGTCTTCTCTAATTGGAGTTTCTGCATAACTGTTCAGCGACAGCTCACAAATTTGACAGTCAACTGCCTGCTCATATACGGCATCTTTCTCCTGCAATTTGGTCATGGGAACGTTTTCTGTATAAATAGCATCTACCCACCACGTAAGCTTTACGAACTCAGAGAGCAATCATCATGCAGGATTATTCCAAATGTGTAATTCGAATCGATTGGGATTAGAGCTATACGAGCATACTACTCGATATGCTGCCACATACAATAAGTACCATTCAGTGAAGGTAATATTATAGACTGTGGGATCACCTTCACAATGCGCCACAGGAGCTAGTAAGCACTCTAAAGTCAGCATACATGACAAAGGGACAGTGCTCCTGGTGGTGGGCATTCTTAAACTTTAAGAACTGTTTATCCTCTGTAGGCATTTCGACACATACTGGTTCCTGGCTCGAGCAATCAATCATATGCCTTTCTAGATACTTGCTCTTAGTAAATGGGTTGAGGCATCTACAACAAAAATACCGTTTATGTTCATTTTTACTTAACTGGGCGGAAAGTATGAGGGAAATCCTTTTGATTTAGATGCACTGTTGCTCCTCACTCTCAGAGAGTAACAACAAATCTACGTATTTGGGACAACGACTGGCTACTTTGGAGAAATAGAGGAATTCAGTACTTCGTACTTTGCATCTTTCTCCTGTCTGTTCTGTGTAGTATGCTCCCCTTCATCTTATGGCTTGCTGTTATCTACACCGAGGCTGTAAACATGACTGAATAATTTGGGTCTCCCTCTCAAATTTTGCCATGGTCCTGGACTTTTGCGGGGAGTGAGCTGCTGTTGAAGTTAAATACTCACAAATGTTAGAAGTTTCATATGTATGAAGTGTGTGAGAAAAGCAATGAGACTGATTTTTTATCTACCGAAGTTTTTACTTATTTTTCTTTTCCAAACAACGACATTGTCTCACTCAGAGTGGTTTCCTCCGGCTGCTACACACCGGCAGAGTCGTTGTTCCCAGTGTTGGTAACAGAGCTGAAAAGGCTTAAACTGGCAGGGCCCTTAGTATGTCGGTCGCATCCTTTTAAATGTTCTTCCGAGTCCCAAAATGACGTCCTTTGAAGATATTTTTCAATTTCGGGAACAGAAGAAAGTCACAAAGGTAAATATGGAGGCTGTGGAACAATAGGATTGCTATTTTCAAATTTCGGGAACAGAAGAAAGTCACAAAGGTAAATATGGGGGCTGCGGAACAATAGGAGTGCCTTTTGAGGTAAAAAATTCCGTGATGGGCACTGTCAAGAGGCAGCATCTCCTTGTCTGCAATGTCAGATCTCATTCGATTCACCCTTTTCCTGAGCGTTTTAAGGACGTCTTTGTAAAACAATTGGTTGACAGTTTGTCCCGAAGAAACAATCTCACAGGAGTACACACAGGCGGTCGACGTTTTCGTCAGATGTTGAAGTTGAAGGTCTCCCTGAATGAGGTTAATCTTCAATTTGCTCTCGGCCTTCAAAAAATGAATTGTGCCAGCAAAGAACTTTGCTATTGGTAAGAATGTTCCCCACAGGCCTGTTTCAACTTTTCAAACGTCACACTCGCGGATTTCCCATGTGTAACACAAAAGTTGATGGCATAACATTGCTTTAAATTTCGATGTTCCTTTTGATGACGTTCTCAAAAATCACGTGGTGGCTGTATGGAGCTGAAACTCGGACTGAGCAACTGGAAGGGATGGAGACACTGGTCTTCACACAGCGTTGCCAGATCGCTCGCGGTGTTATCAGTCTCATAACTTCCCTCAAGCACCTCGTATCTGTAAGCAGTGAAGTTTTTTGGTAATTTGTCTTGCAAGCCTGAAGCGACCACATTTATCTCACTTGGCAGTATTATGGACATTAGTACATGCTTTTTTAGCAGCAGTATCTTTCGGAAGGGGGATGGCACTATACCCCCCTTTCCCCTATTGAGCCAGCCGCGGTGGCCGAGTGGTTCTAGGCGCTTCAGTCCGGAACCGCGTGACTGCTACGGTTGCAGCCTCGAATCCTGCCTCGGGCATGGATGTGTGTGTTGCCCTTAGGTTAGTTAGGTTTAAGTAGTTATACGTTCCAGGGGACTGATGACCTCAGATGTCAAGTCGCATAGTGCTCAGAACCATTTGAACCCCCTATTGAGTAAAAAACGTGTGAGTACACATCGAGGTGGAGTACATGGCTGAATGCCTTTCCAGACCCTCTTTCCTGCACTTCGGAAAAATGGCCCAGTATGATAGTCCTGGTAAAAGTTCCAAACCACTCTGAAATTGACTCGCCAGCTATATCACAATATTTTTCTTCCGAAGTTTGGCAGTGCTCCTGTCCTCAGCATCACCGCCGTATTTTCAGTGGTGCATGAGCTCACAGCACAGAACTGTGTTGCGCCTAACAGCGGAATACCACGGATCGTTGACGATATCTAGGAGTTTCCTGTCAAAAATGTCCTGACAGATATCGAGGAACGATGCAGAATCTCAATGATCCGCATTAGTGTTGTCAGTATGAGCTTGTATGATCCTATCCCCAAAGGTGCCAGAAACCGCAGGGTAGTCCAATGCAGTTGAGTGTTTTACCAGGTGATCTGTAACAGAATGCTGCTACGTATACTGTTGTCAATGTTGGCATAGTCTAGGGCGTGACAGACTGGACTGAGGCGAATGCTCCTTTGTTTCATTTCTACGAGATCGGGCTGTTGTTAATCAGCCAAACGTTGTCTACAGGTTTGTGAAGCTCATGAATATCTATCTCCACAGTTACTCAATGCGTTTTTCTCCAAGCTCTGAAACGACTGATAAGATTTCGTTCATGTGAGCTGTATTCCGTGTGGCAGATGGTGCTGTGATAGTCATAGTCATTCCTTGATTTATGTACTCCAGAGGTAGTGCGTTCAGTCTTTTATGCGGAATGTCAGCACCTTTACACGCGCCATTTACACCTGCTAAAACAGGTCCAATAACATTCTAGTATTTCTTATTTTTCAGGCTTTTACTCCTCCATTTTGGGTGTTGTTTCGCCTATGTATGTTAGTCATAATATTTCAGCATACGTTTGTATCTCTTTCACCAGTTATTTGCCTGGGTTCGAAGTTTTAAGATCATGAGATTCAGTAATTTGGTGTCTCTTCAAATTCCTTATTCCCAGCCTGTATTGAACGCTCTGTCAAACGTACAGGGTGCTTACCTGTCAGATATGCTTTATCTCTGCTCTGTATCACTATCATCGCGATGGTTACAGAAATTTGAAACTTACAGGCAGATTAAAACTGTTTGCCGGACCGAGACTCGAACTCGGGATCTTTGCCTTTCGCGGGCAAGAGTTCTACCATCTGAGCTACCCCAGTACAACTCACGACCCGTCCAATTCTGCCAGTACCTCGTCTCGTACCTTCAAAACTTCACAGAAGCTCTCCTGCGAACCTTGCAGAATTAGCACTCCTGGAAGAAAGCTGTAAGACGGGTCGTGAGTCGTGCTTGGATAGCTCAGATGGTAGAGCACTTGCCCGCGAAAGGCAAAAGTCCCGAGTTCAAGTCTCGGTCCTGTACACAGTTTTCATCTGCCAGGAAGTTTCATATCAGCGCACACTCTGCTGCAGAGTGAAAATCGCATTCTGTTAATGAAATCTGTTCAGCACATCCTTCTTCTTCGTGTTTTTCTTTTTTTTTCTTCTTTTCCACTGCTTCTACCTTCATGCACAGTGTTTGAGAGCCTTTTCAGTCTTTCTGTTACTGGATTAAATGTGTTTTGCACCTGTCCAAATCTTAGTAATCGTTATTTATGATGAACAGCCTACTGCACCTTGATAACCACATTTTATCGACATGCTGTCCTATGTTAAAGTGGCTTTGAGATAGCTTACAGTTTACTTATATCATGAGACTACTACTGGTGGTGGAACGCATCTTCCGCATCATTGCCGTGATAAAACCAAGAATGTTCATTAGTGTGGCTTCAACTGCTTCAATTCCCATCGACATATAATACATGTTGCTGAATTCTGTCATTCAGCATCTTGTCTTTGGTAGCTACTGCCTTCAAAAGACAATCGATTTCAGTTAATTTTGTGTTGATTACCTTGATTTTGTATCAACATATAGATTATGGTTGGTCTGTGCTTCCCAGCCTTGTGATGACGGCATCAGATGCGTGCAAATTTGTCTATAGTCTACAATATACTGATACAATTATATACTGATACATTACCTTTCAAGCAGAAACTGGAAGTTTCATCTGTATTGACTGTGTTTCACTCTTCTTGTTTTATCTATAAGCAGAAAACCATACTGCATGAGGTTCCAGCAATCCCCACGTATGTTGAGAAATTCATTTACTGTCGTGTCGGCTCCTACATGTGCTTGGTAAATATGTTGCAATTTCATACTGTCCTGTTTGAAAGCGATAATAAGGCTCCCATTATCCCTCACCAACTCGTTTGGAATCCTGGAATTGTCTGGCTCAAATGGAAGACATTGGCTTTCATACGACAGCCACAGCAAAAATATTTGCATGTCTGATCCCAGTTTTCCACTATAATGTCATCAAATATGAATATACTCTTTGGCTTTACTTTCTCAGCTGGTGGATTATCAATTCTTTCGCTGAATGTTGATAGGTTACTCCATCAATTCCATGCAAAACCTCCTGTAACAGCGGTGTTCAGGATGTACTAAGACTGATAGGACAAGATCAGTCTTCCCACAGTCTTATGGTGCAGCAATCAAAGCATGTATATTTTCAGAAAGTACTAAACCACTGTTTTTCTTGTCCTGATTTCTGGTATTATTGCAGGACCAGTCAGTTACTACAAGGCCCTTGCGGTGAGGGTGCTTTGTCCACTCGGTCATGGTGATGACAGTGTCTTTCCATTAGCATACAGGGGCCGTATAGAAAAGATTGAAAATCGCGCACTACACTTTTTGGTTTATTTATTTATGAAATCTGACGTACAGTAGGGTAAATCAAGATACTCATGTAAGATCGTCGTTGTGGTCTGCATCCTACACAGCTGGTCCATACGTTTCTGCTTGTATTGACGCACAACATAACTCTTAAAGTGGAATGGTGATTTCTTCTTATGGCTGAAGAGGTCCGCACACCATCTGCAATCAACTGCATCACATTTTCTTGTAGAATCGAAAGACATAATGTTGCCAGCATGGTCAAAAGTCTAGAACATGCTGGATTCTATAACTAGCATACCCCATATTTTTAAAAATATGCTGCAGTAGATGAGTGGACTCTCTCATTAAACAGTTAAACTGTTCACAGAAAGTCCGCTACTGTGATCGTATGGTCATCCAGGATCCCTGATGGAGAGTGAGCATTTCCATGGAATAAAGGAGAAATCTACATTGAAGCACCACATAAATAATCCCACTCATCTGGGGTAACATTCCTTCAAAGTCTCTATAGCGAGGGTTTTTGAAAACCGCCACTGGATAGAACTCACGATTTGACATCGTTCCCATGCTGACACTTTTACAAGCACTCTTGTTTAAACTGTAACTGACTGTAATGAACATCTTTTCCACCGCTGCTGTGATGAGTTTGCCACACCTTCAAGGAAAAAGAAAAGATTGTTAATGAAGTTTACATAAACTAGCCAGTCACATTAATGTGAGCTCCCATCAAAAGCCTGAATAATCATCTTTTCCAAGGCAGACAGCTGCCAGACTTGCAGGAAGAGAGTCAGCGAGGTTCTGACAGGGACGTGGAGCCATGCCGACTCCAGTGGCTAGGCCAGTTGCGCTAGGTTTCTCAGTTGAGGATCCGTGGCGCTAACAGCCCGATTGAGGTGGCCCGCAGATTCTAGGTTCGTTTTAAATCCAGGAAATTGTTGATCAGGAGAGTACAGTAAAATCATCCTGGTGCTCTTCAAACCACTCACTTACACTGCGAGCTGTGTGACACGTTGCATTGTCCTGTCGGTAGGTACTGTCTTGCTGAGAAGAAACGAACTGCATGAAGGGATGGGCATTGTCGTTAAGGACACATGAATATGTGTGTTGATCTGTTGTGCCCCCCAGAGTGACAAGATCACACAGAGAATGCCATGAAAATATTCCCCATATCATAACAGATGGAGGATGTTTGCTATCAGACATTTAATGCCGCACACACCAATAAAATGGTTCAAATGGCTCTGAGCGCTATGGGACTTAACATCTGAGGGCATCAGTCCCCTAGACTTCGAACTACTTAAACCTAACGGACCTAAGGACATCACACACATCCATGCCCGAAGCAGGATTCGAACCTGCGACAGTAACAGCAGCGCGGTTCCAGACAGAAGCGCCTAGAACCACTCGGCCACAAGGGCCGGCACACTCCTTCGACCATCTGTCTGATGGAGCACAAAATGTGGCCGGCCGAGGTGGCCGTGCTGTTCTAGGCGCTGCAGTTCGGAACCGCGGGACTGCTACGGTCGCAGGTTTGAATCCTGCCTCGGGCATGGATGTCTGTGGTGTCCTTAGGTTAGTTACGTTTAAGTAGTTCTAAGTTCTAGGGGACTGATGACCTAAGATGTTAAGTCCCATAGTGCTCAGAGCCATTTGAACCATTTTGAACCATAAAATGTGATTCGTCTGAAAAGGCCACTTTTCACACTCAGTGGACGTCTAGTTACAGTACTGGCGTGCAAATTCCAAGCTTTGTCGCCTATGAACAGCAGTCAGAATGGGTGCATGAACCCGGTGCCTGATGTGGAGGCCTGCTCGCTGCAACTTTCGCTGAATGGTCATTGTAGGGACACTGTTCGTAGCCCCTTCGTTCATCTAGGTGGTGTGTTGCTCAACAGTTCCATGTCGATTTGCCCATATGCATCTCCGCAGCCATTGTCCAGCGCCAGCTTTGGGTAGCGCCATTTGCCATGCGCATTGTATTTTAATCCCATTGGCATGTGAACAGTTTAGAAACAAAGCCGTTTCGGAAATACTTCCACCCTCAACCTGGAAGCCAATGTCTATTCCCTTTTGGACATCGGATAAATCGTTCTGTTTTCGTATACAACAACGATTGCATTACTTCCCACGTCCCTCGACATGCTTTATATACCCTCCATTGCTAGTGCTTTCACCTGTCGCTTGTGAGTGGTTATTTCACACTGACGTCGAACATAGGCGGTGGTCACATTACTATGACTGGGGTGCGTATTTTTTTCCGTCTACATTTTTACACAGTATCGTCGATCTTGCACCAGGAAGTGTTGCTATATGTCTTGACATGGTTATCCTCTGTGAGTTCTCACACAACTAGGTGAATGATTTATCGATGTAGATAGCAGTGTATGTAACTTTTAAAAAATAATTTATACCATCTTGTTTTTGGTATAAAAGAATAAATACTCTGAGCTCTGCAGTCATTTCATCGCTGTTGCTCATGTAAAAGTGAGCAAGAGTATAAGCCTTGAAGCTAAATTCAATAAATGCAGTGCAACAGTTCTTTTTGTAAACCTGTGTGAGGTAAGTGAACGTATATTGCAAGTTATGACCATTGGTGCACGTGCTTGTCTTTAAACACATCCACTAATTCGCTCTTAAAGCTGATTCCAGAGCTTTCATGTATTCAAGAAATCTGCTTAGCCTAAGTAATCTAAATATTCTGGAACTAATTATCCCCAAATATGTGGCAGTGATTCAGATGGAGAATTACGCTTTCAACAAAAGAAAAGAAAACGAAACTTGTGTTACTGCTTATTACATGTTCAAGTAATCTGAAATCTAGCCGGCCCAGTTGGCTGTGCGGTCTAATACACGGCTTTCCGGGCAGGAAGGAGCGCCGGTCCCCAGCACGAATCTGCCTGTCAAATTTGTGTCGAGGTCCGGTGAGCCGGCCAGTCTGTGGATGGTTTTTAGGTGGTTTTCCATCTGCCTCAGCAAATGCGGGCTGATTCCCCTTATTCCGTCTCAGCTACACTATGTCGGCGATTGCTGGACAAACAAGTTCTCCACGTGCGTGTACACCACCATTGCTCTACCAAGCAAACAGAGGGGATACATTCGTCTGGTGTGAGAGGTTCCCTGGGGGGTCCACTGGGGGCTGAACCCCACAATAACCCTGGGTTTGGTGTGGGGCGGCGGAGGGGTGAAGTGGACTGCGGTAGTAGTTGTGACGTTGTGGACCACTGCGGCTGCAGTGGGGATGGAGCCTCTCCATCGTTTCTAGGACCCCAATTAACATAACATAATATAACAATCTGAAATATAGAAATGTGTGTAAAGTGATTTTAATAATTTATAGGAAACTTACAGAAAGATGTCGTAGTTTAAATGTTGTTGACTATTATATGTTCCTACGCAACTTACACCATTTTCATGTTATATTTCACTCAGATTTAACTGGCTGCCTCAAGTGTTTAGATGTGTGTGCTTCTTTCTAAGTATGAGCCTTGCCATAAACATTATGTCCTAATTGCAAGACAAAATGTCCTTCTTCTATTAAGCTGGGCTGTGAGGTTGTAAAAAAGGAAGAATAAATAATTTTTTCACAATGCATTGTTTCTTTGGAAGGAAAAATCAATGCCAGCCACAAATGGGCTTCAAAAAAATCTGATGGTGAAACCTGAAAATTTGAACCAGACTGGGACTTGAACCCAGATCTTCTGCTTAATGTGAGTGGTTGCATTGACCACTCTGGTCATCCAGACATACTTCCTGTACAACCGTAATTCTCAGCTTGTCACATGCTAGAAACGTCCACTGTCCATTCATCTACTTCCTCGCAGCTAGTCCTGTATGTATAATTATTTCTTTCTTTAAAATAGTAATAATATGTGTACCCTTGCAGCTTAGTAAGTTTATTGTTGTTTAGGAATTAAATCCCTTACTCACTAATACATGGTTGCTACACCTTCTTCTTTACTACTTGTTTACATTTGAATACTGAGAAAGGGGATGATGTGGAGAAATAAGAACAATTTTGTAAGAAGTATCTTGTTTCATTTACATATATAACTGTTACAATCATTAATTTCTGCAATATTTAGCGGATAATGGCCTTCTATATACTTTAAATTCATCCTGTAAGGCATTGAAACCTACACACACAACAACATACATCACCCTTGAGTGCAGCTTCTATGGACTTGATACTTACAGGATCTACACATGCACAATTTTTCAGTGCGTGAAACAAGCGTGTTTATACACAATTCTGATTGCTGCATATTTACACTATTCTCACACAAATAGTTTACAAAGTCATAGTATGCTCCCCTGACAATGGTTCAGCCTATCTATAGCAATCAGTAACACCTAGTACATATCATCTAGATTCATGACACTTGAATGTTTTATGTAAATCCACATGCCCCTGAGGTTCATTTAAGCACAGCTTCTTCATACATATCCTCTACTGAAACCTTCCTCCCAAACATATCGTTGTTAATAGGTTTATGGGATGCATCGCTTTCGGTTATCACCTTCTTCCCTTGTAATTCTTCATGTTGCACAAATTGCTCCATTTGTACTATAAATACTGCACTATAGTCCTGACACTTGAACAACTTCTACTTTATTTATTACATCAAAGTCACATCAATTCTAGGTCAGCATTCACACAATTAGATCCACTAACAATCACATTTCATGTATTGGTGAATAGCAGAATTCTATTGGCACTTAACTGAGGCACAGCGAGATTATGAAGGCTCCAGCAGCGGCAGCAGCAGCAGCTGCTGCTGCCGCTGTTGTGGTGGTACAGAGCAATTGAACAGCAGGTTTGATAAATCAGGAAGACCACTTCCGAACTGATAATGTTGCTGTGATAGCACAGACAATACCTGCAGTTCTGTTAGTACCGCATAAGGGACATGTTGCTTCTGTAAATAAAATAAACAGCAAAATGTAAGTCTAAAGGAATATATTTATAAATGAATAATTATAATATTATTATAAATAATTGATGGACAAATACTTACTTTCAAATCTAACAGTCTTCTTCTGCTTTCTATTCTGGATGTATGTAATGGCTGCTCCATATTGATGACAATTCATGCTCATCATTTAATTACTATATACAGAGCTCGAATGGGAAACAGTTGACTTTTATAATGAGAAGGGGAGAGGACAGTTGCCTCAACTCTGGGAACACTAACACCAGAATGTGCTGACATCAATGCAGATTCTGGAGCGCTGACAGCAAAAGTGCTGATATCAGCGATTTGAACCAGAACTGTCAGTGCTACCCTACTTGCGACAGTGACATTATCAATTGCCAACCGACTAAGATCAACAATAAAGTAACTCTTATACATCTATCATCGTATTAAATCATAGCTTCTGAATAAAATAATATATTTTTGTATTTAATAACTAATTGCATGGAAATACAGGTATTTGCAGTAAATCGAATTTGTTTCATTAATACAGAACTTCAAATAGAAACTAAAATACTTTTTGATTTTTTTGTGGATTGAACAGTTGTACTGATATGTGCAGTTTTTGTCTTTTATCAGTAACGCATCTCCTGATGATTCTATCAAACTTAATTTAATATGAATACTCGTGTTTTCATATGATTGATAGTTAAAAATAAAATTAGTATTTTTATTAATAAGTATGTTCCAATATTGGTGAATTCAGATTTCAGTTTGATGATAAATAAAAAATTCGAATAAAACTAAATACAAATTTACATTAGCGAGTATCTGATCATCGACTTGGAATGATAAAACTAGAACACTACACACTGAGCTACAGGTAGTTCGGTTTACATATTCTAAATGATTTACTCTTTTATTCTTAACAGCGCTGGGAAACATTAAAAGTCGCTTTTTACGTGAAAACTTTAGTTCCCTCGTTCATCGGACTTTCTAATTTGAATCGATAATAACTACGAGACTAATAAAGTTGTTAAATGGTTGAATCTACAACGGACAACACATATTTGAACAAGACTGTCACGCAGTATTGGTGACTCCATCGTACCAGTGCAAGTGCATGTGCGTGATTGTTTCGTATTAGCTTTGTGTTACATTATAAATTCGTGTGGTGTGGAAACGTATTTAGGTGGGAAACTGGTTCGAATGCCATTGTGAAGTGCTTACGGATCATAATTAACCGAAAAAAGCAAAATAATGACAGATGTTGTCCCATATGACTTCCTTCTATTATTTTTATTTATTTATTTGTCATAGTCCACTTTATTGATTACAATAATGAACCATTACACATAGAATTACAAGTATATGAACTTTCATGATAAACTACTTACTTTTTATCCCTTTCTTCTGTTCTGAATATGAATTAAGTTTACATTATCTATAAAACTATTTTTCCTTGTCTTTATTTTTTTTCTGCTACTACACTCTTAACATTTAGATCTCTACCTATCGTTTCCCAAAGGTATCTCAGCTCACGCTAGATCTAGTCTTCCTTTACTTTCCGCCTCCGTCTCCCTGCTGCACCACCTAATTCATATGTTTCTTCATATTTCTTGATCATTTTCTTGAGCCCATTTATTGACATGGGGCCTCTTCGCTGCTGCTTCTGTCGCCGATGCTGCCGCAATGCAGCGCTGCTATTACTGCCGTTCTGATAAAACAACTTTTCCAGCAGAGCACGATCTTTCATCTCAATAGTCATTGCGTTTCGTACGGAAAACTTCAACCTCCTTAACCCCTTACATCAATAGTCACCACAAAAGAAATCAACATGCGTCGCCAAAGGACAAACTGCATACTAACATCAAAACAGGAAACGCATTCTGACTGCGTACAGCGTTATACACTCCTGGAAATGGAAAAAAAAACACATTGACACCGGTGTGTCAGACCCACCATACTTGCTCCGGACACTGCGAGAGGGCTGTACAAGCAATGATCACACGCACGGCACAGCGGACACACCAGGAACCGCGGTGTTGGCCGTCGAATGGCGCTAGCTGCGCAGCATTTGTGCACCGCCGCCGTCAGTGTCAGCCAGTTTGCCGTGGCGTACGGAGCTCCATCGCAGTCTTTAACACTGGTAGCATGCCGCGACAGCGTGGACGTGAACCGTATGTGCAGTTGACGGACTTTGAGCGAGGGCGTATAGTGGGCATGCGGGAGGCCGGGTGGACGTACCGCCGAATTGCTCAACACGTGGGGCGTGAGGTCTCCACAGTACATCGATGTTGTCACCAATGGTCGGCGGAAGGTGCACGTGCCCGTCGACCTGGGACCGGACCGCAGCGACGCACGGATGCACGCCAAGACCGTAGGATCCTACGCAGTGCCGTAGGGGACCGCACCGCCACTTCCCAGCAAATTAGGGACACTGTTGCTCCTGGGGTATCGGCGAGGACCATTCGCAACCGTCTCCATGAAGCTGGGCTACGGTCCCGCACACCGTTAGGCCGTCTTCCGCTCACGCCCCAACATCGTGCAGCCCGCCTCCAGTGGTGTCGCGACAAGCGTGAATGGAGGGACGAATGGAGACGTGTCGTCTTCAGCGATGACAGTCGCTTCTGCCTTGGTGCCAATGATGGTCGTATGCGTGTTTGGCGCCGTGCAGGTGAGCGCCACAATCAGGACTGCATACGACCGAGGCACACAGGGCCAACTCCCGGCATCATGGTGTGGGGAGCGATCTCCTACACTGGCCGTACACCACTGGTGATCGTCGAGGGGACACTGAATAGCGCACGGTACATCCAAACCGTCATCGAACCCATCGTTCTACCATTCCTAGACCGGCAAGGGAACTTGCTGTTCCAACAGGACAATGCACGTCCGCATGTATCCCGTGCCACCCATTATGCTCTAGAAGGTGTAAGTCAACTACCCTGGCCAGCAAGATCTCCGGATCTGTCCCCCATTGAGCATGTTTGGGACTGGATGAAGCGTCGTCTCACGCGGTCTGCACGTCCAGCACGAACGCTGGTCCAACTGAGGCGCCAGGTGGAAATGGCATGGCAAGCCGTTCCACAGGACTACATTCAGCATCTCTACGATCGTCTCCATGGGAGAATAGCAGCCTGCATTGCTGCGAAAGGTGGATATACACTGTACTAGTGCCGACATTGTGCATGCTCTGTTGCCTGTGTCTATGTGCCTGTGGTTCTGTCAGTGTGATCATGTGATGTATCTGACCCCAGGAATGTGTCAATAAAGTTTCCCCTTCCTGGGACAATGAATTCACGGTGTTCTTATTTCAATTTCCAGGAGTATATTTGCACCTTGTGGCAGAAAGTGGAATTATTAGTTTTTTTTTCAGGATCGTGAGTGCACCGATTAATGAACATATCTTCGCTGTTTCAGCCTCATGCGATGTATACAGGACGCGCTATAGCACTCGGAACACTGCCAATTTCATTATAACTACACAGTACTTCTCAGTGTAACCATTGTTAGAGGACCCTATAAGTACCAAAAAAACCGAGGAGGACCAGTCAGTAAGGTCCTGCTGTAGAGCTTTGCCCACAAGAGTTCATGATGGCGCGTCAGTAGTCGAACTGTTGCACAGAAAAATAGAATCGCAAATAAGGCTGTTATGAGAGTCACACCAGGAAAACATCAATCATTCCTCTTGCTCGGTAGAAGGAGAGCCTTCAGAGAAGCGAAACATGTCACGTTACGCAGTAAAAAGGAGAAGAATCTGTTGGAAATTACATTAATAATGTAGGCTTAAGTAAAGGTAAAGCTGTCTTTGACCTGAAGGTTGTTTAGCACACCATAATTCTTTGTTAGGTATGCTCCTACAGGAGAGGGGGCAGTATACCGCTGTACTGTTTTAATACTGCTATCCATTGGCATTTTAAATGTCATTATTAGTTGTTACATATAAGTGATTATCATGTACCTACGTTTTTCGTAGTATGCCCTCTGTTATGTTTATTCTTTCTGTCCCTTGCTAATGATTATTGCCATCGTATTTTGACAACTAACATCGCGGTGGTTATTCTTTGCGCATATTCCGTGCAGTAAAAAAATATGTTTCTTTGTTTTTCTCTATGCAAAATGATTCAGACGTTGGCCATTTATCTATCATATGTTCAAATAGTTTAACTTTTTGGTCATTGCACTAGTGTCATTTTATCTATGCAGATTATGCAATGTCGTTGGCGACTATTTATAAATATACTACGGGACATTAAAACTGCTACAGCAAGCAGAAATGCAGATAATAAACGGATATTCATTGGATAAATATATTATACTAGAAGTGACATGTGATTACATTTTCACACAGTTTGGGTGCATAGATCCTGAGAAATCAGTACCCAGAACAACCCCCTCTGGCCGTAATAACGGCCTTGATACGCCTGGGCATTGAGTCAAACAGAGCTTGGATGGCGTGTACAGGTACAGCTGCCCTGCACCTTCAACACGATACCACAGTTCATCAAGAGTAGTGACTGGCGTATTGTGACGAGCCACCATTGACCAGACGTTTTTAATTGCTGAGACATCTGGAGAATGTGCTGGCCGGCCAGGGTAGCAGTCGAACATTTTCTGTATCCAGAAAGGCCCGTACAGGACCTGCAACATGCGGTCGTGCATTATCCTGCCGAAATGTAGGGTTTCGCAGGGATCGAATGAAGGGTAGAGCCACGGGTAGGAACACATCTGAAATGTAACGTCCACTGTTCAAAGTTCCGTCAATGCGAACAAGAGGTGACCGAGACGTGTAACCAATGGCACCCCATACCATCACGCAGGGTGATATGCCAGTATGGCGATGAATCGATGACGAATAGACGCTTCCAATGTGCGTTCGCCGCGATGTCGCCAAACACGGATGCGACCATCATGATGCTGTAAACAGAACCTGGATTCATCCGAAAAAATGACGTTTTGCCATTCGTGCACCCAGGTTCGTCGTTGAGTACACCATCGCAGGCGCTCCTGTCTGTGATGCAGCATCAAGGGTAACCGCAGCCATGGTCTCCGAGCTGATAGTCCACGCTGCTGCAAACGTTCTCGAACTGTTCGTGCAGATGGATGTTGTCTTGCAAACGTCCCCATCTGTTGACTCAGGGATCGAGTCGTGGCTGCAGGATCCGTTACAGCCATGCGGATAAGGTGCCTGTCATCTCGATTGCTAGTGATACGAGGCCGTTTGGATCCAGCACGGCGTTCCGTATTACCATCTTGAACCCACCGATTCCATATTCTGCTAACAGTCATTGGATCTCGACCAACGCGAGCAGCAATGTCGCGATACGATAAACCGCAATCGCGATAGGCTACAATCGGCCCTTTATTAAAGTCGGAAACGTGATGGTACGCATTTCTCCTCCTTACACGAGGCATCACAACAACGTTTCACAAGGCAACGCCGGTCAACTGCTGTTTGTGTATGAGAAATTGGTTGAAAACCTTCCTCATGTCGGTACATTGCAGGTGTCGCCACCAGCGCCAACCTTGTGTGAATGGTCTGAAAAGCTAATCATTTGCATATCACAGCATGTTCTTCCTTTCGGTTAAATTTCGCGTCTGTAGCACGTCATCTTCGTGGTGTAGCAATTTTAATGGCCAGTAGTGTAGTTAATTGTGTTGTTCTTGTTCTTCTTGGGTGGCGCTGATTATCAGCATGAATGTGCTGTGACACTACTTAGTGACCATGCCCTTGTACCTTTTTGTACACACGATCTGAGTTCTGTCAATCTGCTCACGTTCCTTGCAAGCCAACCATGTAACTACGTAATCCTCTAGTTTTTATCTGAACTGGTTTAGGCAGCTTTTGTAAAATTTCAACGTTTCTAGTCTTCATGTATAGTATGGTTTCATTTTGCTACATGTGTCTTATCTGTAAATATCTGACGTACCTTATGTTTGCTACATGCTAGCACTAAATGCCTTCATATATTTGTGTTACATGTGTATATATTTTTGATGACAGCTATCTCTGAAACGCGTAAAATGGATTAATAAATGGATACTGGTTTCTAGTTTTCTCTGCATTACAATTCTTTCATCTGTGACCAATTCAGCAAATTGTAGACTACGTAAATTAATCTGCAATATGATGAAGAAGAAGTGGTCAGATGAAAGAATCTGAATGTCCTAGGCCTTAATGAATGCAGAACTTCAAATGAAAGTGAAGTTTTTTGAAAGTTGTCGTGAAATCTTGAATTTTATGAATGAGAACGCGGACAGTGAAGGACTACTGAAAGCAGCAAAGACCAACACAAAATACCCATTAAAAAATACGAAGCATTGATCGTATTACTGTTGGACATTTTCTTCGAGAGTTTTTATCTCTCTATTTTTTCTGAACCTTGAACTGAATTCATTATATTACCTATAAATGTTCGTTTACAACGTTTAAATGGCAGATCCATACATCACTAATAAAAATGGATAAGAGAAGATCTTCTCTACTTATTCTTGTGTTAGCGAAAAATTTACACTTAATTTGATATGTTTATAAATTCTAGACACAACAAGTTAGTTGTATTGCGTATGAGATTTCTAGTAAACTTTTAGCATTTTCTTCACTCCGTATGGCCAAGAAGTTGTCCAGGACTGGATTTATTGAAAGGTGGCATTCCTAGCCATCAATCACATTAAACAGTTTAAAAGATATATATTCATTCTACGACTAATTCAATATTTGTGCGCTGGTGTTATTTTTACAAGTTTACGTGGCAGTATCAAAAGAACAAGAAAATCCCGAGATCTGCTGCTCTTTATGCTGATAGGTTTACAGCACAATTTTTCATTTTCATCGATTTCGATTTCTGGTGAAGCGCGTTTTAAGGTGTTGCCCGGGTGAACTACTGCTGCGAATCCCAGTATTTTATCCTCTGTCTCGCCGGCTGGAGGAACTCATAATTTTTAGCAAACTGAGCGTACATACCCGAAAACAAACAATAGCGTACTGTTTCGAAGAAGTGTACAGCATAAACTGTGATTGGAAACGAAGGTTCGAAGTTTTGTCGTCCGCTATTATTGATGAGATCGGTATCTTTTTTCTCGGCACGAGCCGAGGCTGCCAGAAATGTCATTCCAAGGGAAAGATTCCTAACTACTGTTAGATATCTGAGAACTAAATTTGGGTAATTTATTCACTTACTGCTTACTAGTAAGTTTTGTTTAAATACCCGATCGTTTCAGTTACAGTGCAATACACGTTTTTAACGTTCGACTCGGTTTAATTTAGATATACCGATCGAGATATAGTATGGATCGATCTATACCGTTTAGGTACAGAGTCGTGCAGTTGAGTCGAACAGGACAGGTGTGAGCGGAACAACAAATATTGTGCAGTGCGTCGCGAGATACGTTGTGAAGAGTGTCGTGGCTAAATATCCTTCTTCCTCGCGTTACAATTTATTTGCCGCCAACGGTACGATATTATTAAATATGTTTTGGTAATTGGCAAGGAGCACCCTTACCATGAAATCAGGTAAGCACGACCGGATACTCAGTAGAATGCTTACTACATTTAGTAATTCAGTGTAACATCGTTTTGTATGGACTGATAACGTAATAGTGAAGTTTAAACTGTGAGTGTAGTAGAAGATGGGCATGTTTCAAAATATTATTTGCAATCAGTAACGTATTTAAACCAAGAAAAAAAATCGTTTCAGCTGACTACAGGAAGCTATAGCAAATTAACAGCGTTCGCTACCGTTAGACGTTCGTCGTCGTTGGAGAAACGCACCAAAACTTTTGCAGGTAAAATCAGTGACTGTGCCGGAAGACGTAAACAGGTATGAATTGGCATTATTTATATATTTCTTAAATTTGGAGCCCATGATACAGCAAGCTTGGTTTATAGTATTGCAAAGGCACTGACTTTCTTAGTGATCAGTGACATGCGAAGGTATTTGTAGTTTTTGCTTAGCGTTAATATTTTTAGTACTGTAAGTGAAGTTCGTTTGGATCGTTTTAATAAGAATTGTTGCCGTGTGCGTCATAGTTTTCACATAGTTGATTAAATGATGCGTTCTGTTATCTTACATTTAAGAATTCGTGGCGAAATAAGATTATGCTGCTATCTTGAAAGCTGCTTAAAGAAACATGTTGATTTTCGTGTACTATATGTCGTGGAATAATGTGAATTATTATGCACAGTGCGAATGTTACACTACAGAGTTCATATTCGGAAGATGGCTGCTGCTAGGTTTGTAATCAGTGATAGGATATTAAATTTATAGACTTTGTATAACGTGGGAAAATTATTTACGGAATATTAAATTTGACATCCCATTATGACCATCAATGAATATGATGCTTCTAATGTACTGTAGAGTGCATTTAAGGAAACATCGGTTCGAATGCACCACAATAAAGGGCTCTAAACACATCCAAAGTTATATGTCGTCGAATAAATTGGACGCTTCCCGATCTTTCTTATTGTCTGGCGGTCGGTTGGGCCTGCCAATCCAACAGCCTTTCTGCCCTTTCCCCACTTCACACAACAAATTGCCCCGCGTGCAGTAGATGGACCAAGCTGTTATTTCGAAGTATCGGTTATCACGAATACGGTTTGTTTATACAAATTTTCAGTTATAAGTAGCAGTTACTTTTACTACCATATTCGCCAGACGGGATTTACTTAAATAAGTAGGTGCAATCCCTCAGCTTAGTTTATAAGTATAATTAAAACTGGTAGGAATGTCTGCTGAATCACGCCACAGCCCTAGCTGATAAATTGCCTATTACATGTTTTAATGGGTTATCGGTGTTACGTATTTCATGCACATAGGTTGTCAGTTGCTATTAAAAATTCTCGAAGCTGGTAAACAAATTATAAGTTCTGTCACAGAACTATTAAAAGTGAAATGTTAGACGCGCTTTTGCAAGTGTGAACTAATACTGTAGGCAAACTTCGAAGATTAATTTCTGCTGCTGCAGGGGCCGTGAAATGAAACATTACAATAAACGCAACATTACAGATTCGTTTATCCCAGTGCAAGACATTCCAATTGAGGAAATGAGAATGTGGTGAGTTTCAGTGAGACCTGAAAAACTACCAGATTTCGGCTAAATTTCTTAAGCTACCGATAGGGCCTTAGGAGTGTGGGTGACAAATTACATTTCTCAAAGGCTTGCGAGTGTCGCATACCTTCCGTTTAGCATTTTATAACCGCTTCGAAAAGCTAAAAAGTATAAAACTTCTCCTAGCTCCACAAAGATTCCTAATCCCATACGGATAGTCTCGAAAATTTGTGGTTTTTTAACAAGTGTGCCAATACTTCTTAAAAAAAAGAATGGGCACATAATAAACGATGGATGCACGAATAGTTGCCCTAAATCCCCAACAATTTTATGGCGTTGTAAATGATAGCGACCGTTAATTTTTCTCAACGACTTTTACTCTCTATACTCTTTGCTGTTATACGTTGCATCCTCGCCACATTTTTTGTTTTAAATCTTACAACTATTATCACATCTATCGAAAATTCAAAAGCACGGATTTTCGGGGCTGACGTTATGAGGTAGGGATCTGTATGGGGCTAGGAGAAATTTCACTTTTTAGTTTGTTTTAAAAACCTGTTAGCAAGTTCGTTCTTCAAATAATTTTTGTCTTGCGTGTGAAATTTTTAAATAGATCTCACTTTGATATCACAGCAGACATTTTGTGAAGTTCAGGTTTCTGTTTTTCATCTGCGTCAAGTAATACGTTGCTTCTGCTACGTATATACCTTATCGCGAAAAACCCACGAAGGTACAAACATTCTAAAAAGTCTTACCAGCAATGATTCTTACAGGGAAACATTCGGGAATGGAACAGGAAAAAGGGGAAATAGTGGTACCCAAACGACCCTGCGCTACACACCAGATGAGTTGTCCGCTACTGCGCGGTGTTGAAAGTGCCATGTCTCTAGTTCACCGGGAAGTTAATCTGAAATAAACTGAGTGGAACCTCCTGACGGCCGGCGGTTATTTCCGTAGAAGTACGAAAACACTTCAACCCAGATTTTGTCTGGAGATATCGTTTACTACGACCTACTGCAGTGCAGGACAGTTAAGTTTCTAAGTTACCAGTAGTGGTAGCCGTAACTCCCAGAAAAACAGAATTGAGAGCCGGAAATAACTGCTATGGAAAAAGTCAAAGGCATCTACTGATACTTCCACAGTCGTACGAATCCGAAGTGATCACTGTCATTATATAGCATGAAACACGACACCCTTCGATAAACAGATTGTGCATAGTCTGACATTTTCGTGATCTATAGACTCCTATAGATGATCAGTCCCTTCGCTCTGTTCATTTTCATGGTCGAAAAGAAGGGGTAAAACAGTTCGCGCCACACACTATTGGCAGTTATTTCAATAGCTCCTAGTCAATGTTGCCGTTGCCTAAAATTTAAAGTATGTAGCCGGTGTTAAAAGTTCCGCTAGTTGTGTAAAAAAGTTCACTAAATTTTCTTAAGCGCAAAGGTATCTGGACAGGAAGTTATTTTCAGCTCTTGGTTATTGCCAGATAATGTACTAAGATATTTTAAACCATATTTTCCTATTACTGTAGCGATATTTTACGAACTTGGTATGAAAGACTAAAAATCATATTGATTTATTGGTATATGGAACTGAAAGGGCGTTAATATCACGAATTAGTTCTAACATGTACAGTTAAAAAAATCTAAAACGAATTAAATTCGAAAAGATTCTTAGATGTTCCACTCAACCGAAATTGAAAATTATTCGTGTCTCGGGTTTACGAACTGAAATGAGAAGAGTATACTTTCAGCTATTAAAATTTCATACTTCTAATTGTGATATTATTAAATATGTACGCTGTGACATTCAACTTACTGCATTGAAAGCCCTGATAATGCTCTGATTCCAACTTTCGTGAGACCAACCCCGAAATAGGGGAAAAATTGGTGGTTCCCTGGAAGTCAACGCCACCCAATTTAAGATTTCACGGCTGGTCCCACAGTAAATGTTGTTCGCAATGAGTACATTGATTGGCCTTTTGATGTTGCATGACATTGTGTATATATTATGCTACGCTTACATAATAGAAAATGATTTAGTTAAATGTTTTACTTAATTTAAAAATCATATAGGAAGTCTTCAGTATCACCAACCTTGTTAACTTTAAAGTTTAAGTCCCAAAAGTATCTTTTGGTACACTGGACTCGCATTCGGGAGGACGACAGTTCAATCCCGCGTCCGGCCATCCTGATTTAGGTTTTCCGTGATTTCCCTAAATCGCTCCAGGCAAATGCCGGGATGGTTCCTTTGAAAGGGCACGGCCGACTTCCTTCCCCATCCTTCCCTAATCTGATGAGACCGATGACCTTGCAGTTTGGTCTCTTCCCCCAAACAACTCTATCTTTTGGTCTTCGTTTATCGACTTGGTTAATAACACGATTTGGGAGATCATAAATCAGACAACTTATGTTCTTAACGTTGAGCTGGTTTCTGATAATTTACGGTTAGAGCGTGTGTTCCGAAGTTTATCACATATTCATGACGCCAAACACACCTACTTCGGTGTTAAAATGTGGTAAGGATGTAGTACCAATAGCGAAATCACATTTGTGACCTTATTGGTGCACACAAGCTCTTGTAATTTTTTAGACTGAACAGAAATTTAATAGTGAAAAAAAACATATACATTAAGAAAATGATTGATACGTTTTCAGCTCTTAACTGTTTACAGTTCTGACCTAAAGATTAAACCCTAGATATTTCAGGAACAATTTTTCAAAATATGCTATGGTTTTTACTTAACGATTCCCTGTATTGTTGCAAGGGTATGCATACGTAAATGGCATTTCATTTCATTCTTTGCCAATGTATGTAGTGAAGATTGTTCTTTGCGCCTAAGATTGCTAGCAGATACGTAAAAATTTCAGGAAAAATAGTAGATTGTCTACGTATCTACGTACCCCACCCTCCCCACTCCCAGGACATTAAAGTTTGCCAGATTCGACGTCTTTATTGCCATGGACTCATCTTAAAGTGAACATAAAAAGTACTAATTTTAAATTCAAATGATTTTCATTATTTGTACTTAATACTAGCACTGAAGAGTTACTGTGTACAAGAAGTTGCTACCGGTTCCCTGTGCACAGTTACGTTTAAAAAATCACAAGTTTAAAACACAGCGTAGAAAAAGTATTATTTTCCACTAAAAAAATAATAGGTTCTGTTGATACATTGTCACACGCCTTCAGTATTTTAAGTGGATCGCCTCAGTTAATTAGCTCAAATATTTTTATACTCAATTTAGCGCTTTGACCATTATGAGAACCAGGCGTTTGGTTCACAGATCTGAAACTGTTACATGGCAGAGTGATTTCTGCTGCTGGCGCTACTGCCAGCTATACTGAACCACACCCCCTGCGGGTTCGGGGGTTAGAATAGGCCCGCGGTATTCCTGCCTGTCGTAAGAGGCGACTAAAAGGAATCTCACATGTTTTGGCCTTATGTGATGGTCCCCTCTCGGGTTTGACCTCCATCTTTCTAAATTATTCAAGAGCGAGCCAATTGGGGAAGGGCGCCTTACATGGTGCACTGTATCCGTCGTGCAATTAGACCTTTAGCCGGCTTTCACGTCGTTGCAATGGTGTCCCGCTCGTTTTCGATCTTTAGGGCGGGGATACGTCCCTGGGTGCGATTACCACGCTGCCCTCTGCAGTGTTTCTTTTAACTGCGACGACGACCTTGGACAGTTTTGCACCTAAGATCCAGCACGGTAGCCAGTCCGTTGTGGTGGGGCCGCCATGTACCCTCTTGGTTGTAGCCCCCTGACAACACAGGGATCGCTCTACTGATGCCTGCGCCGTTAACTCCCCACGTATGCCAAGGAGTAGATGCCTATCCTCCTGGGGTATCAGGACTCCCGGCAACGGCCATCCTGCCAGGTGGCCTTTGCTGTGGCTGGGTGGCGCCCGTGGGGAGGGCCCTTGGTCGGAGTAGGTGGCATCAGGGCGGATGACCCGCAATGAAGCGTGGTACATCATCTCTCGCTGGCGGCCAGCCGCCAGCAGTCTCTAAGCGTTCTCGGGCTCAATTTAATGCTCAGAAGTACGATCCGAAAACGTTCCCCTCCCTGGCCACGCCGTGGGAAGAGCGTAAGTCCCAGGATGGAGGTAACAGTTATTCGCCCCGATTCTTAGTTTGCACGAGAGCTGATGGGGAGTCTTTTCTCTCCACAAAGCCTCAGTTCTTCGTCGAGCATTTAGAGGACAAGTTTGGGGAGGTGGAGGGCTTGTCTAAAATGCGCTCTGGCTCAGTACTGATACAAACGGCATCCTCCGCCCAGTCACGCAGGTTACTTGCTTGTGACAAGTTGGGGGATGTTAACGTTACTATTACTCCACATAAGAGTTTAAATATGGTCCAGGGTGTTATTTTCCATAGGGACCTCCTTTTGCAGTCTGATGACGAGCTGCGCGCCAACTTAGAACGTAGAGGTGTTCATTTCGTCCGGCGCGTTCATCGGGGTCCGAGGGACAATCAGGTTGCTACCGGTGCCTTCATCTTGGCCTTCGAGGGTGATACGTTACCGGAAAAGGTCAAGGTGATGGTCTACCGATGTGACGTCAAGCCCTATATCCCTCCCCCGATGCGGTGCTTCAAGTGCTGGAAGTTCGGCCATATGTCTTCCCGCTGCACTTCCAGCCTCACATGTCGAGATTGCGGACGCCCATCTCATCCCGATACTCCATGTGCCCCGCCTCCCATCTGCGTCAACTGCGGGGAGCACCATTCACCTTGCTCGCCAGACTGCAGAATATTCCAGAAAGAGCGCAAAATCATGGAATATAAGACCCTGGACCGACTGACTTATACTGAGGCCAAACGGAAATACGACCGATTACATCCAGTGCGAATGACAACTTCCTACGCCGCTGCTACAACACCTGTGCTAGCCCCATCAGTTTCGCGCCTTCCGGCCGGATCGATGAGTGGTACAACTCCTCCTGCCCCCTTGCCAGTGGGAGGCTCTACCCACCGGGTTGCTCCTGTGCCACCTACCTCAGGAGCAACACCATCCCCCCATCGGGGACGTCGGTCCCCGCTTCTAAGCCGGAGAAGTGTCCAACTTCTTCGGCTTCTCACACTCGCAAGGGGTCCCTTGGGTCCCTCCCTTCCCAGGTTTCCACCGGCGGGAAGGCTGACGATCGACAGTGGCGTAAGTGCCCACAATCTGCAGGTCGAAGGGCTTCCCGATCCTCCTCAGTCCCGGAGACTGAATCGGTGAAGCCCTCCCAGCCAGTTAAACCCAAGGAGCAGCGTGAGAAATCAAAGAAGAGCAGCTCTAAGCCCAAGGAACGCGCGGTGGTAGCCACCCCATCGCAACCTTCTAGCTCTGCGTCTGGGGACGAGGTGGAGATTCTGGCGTCCGCTGAGGACCTCGATCTCGCCGGTCCCTCAGACGCCGTGAATAGCAATAGCACTAGCACGGGTGCTCAATCGGAGGCAGCAGGTGACCCAGCGGCGTAATCTGCCGTCCCAGTCCCGGCACGCCTTTCTCAGCCATGGACAAAACCATCCTCCAGTGGAACTGCAGCGGTTTCTTCCACCATCTAGCTGAGCTCCGCCAACTTATCAGCCTTCACCCTTTCCTCTGCATTGCTCTGCAGGAAACTTGGTTTCCAGCAATGCGCACCCCCACCCTCCGTGGCTATCGGGGTTATTATAAGAACCGAGCAGCTTATGAAAGGGTGTCTGGTGGCGTCTGCATCTATGTCCTTAACTCTCTTCACAGCGAGTCTGTCCCTCTACAAACAGCTTTAGAGGCTGTCGCTGTTAGGGTGTGGACGCCGCAGGCTCTTACCGTCTGCAGTCTTTACCTTCCACCGGAGGGTGATGTCGCGCAGCATGTCCTGGCTGCGCTGATAGCCCAATTGCCGCCACCTTTCTTATTACTGGGCGACTTTAACGCCCATAACCCTCTGTGGGGTGGGTCAGTGGCAACAGGTCGAGGCGCCACCGTTGAGCATTTATTGTCGCAGCTCGATCTCTCGATTTTGAATGATGGTGCCTCCACACACTTCAGTGTGGCGCATGGCACCTACTCCGCCATTGACCTTTCAATCTGTAGCCCTAGCCTCTTACCATCTGTCCACTGGAGTGTGCATGACGACCTGTGGTAGTGACCACTTTCCGATTTTTCTGTCACTACCACAGCGTCACTCTTCTGGGCGCCCTAGTCGATGGCTATGAATAAGGCTGACTGGGACTTGTTCTCCTCCACTGCCGCTATTGAGTCTCTCTCAACTGATGCCATTGATGCGGTGGTTACATCGGTCACTGCCGGCATCGTCACTGCCGCCGAGTCTGCCATTCCCCGTTCTTCTGGGTCCCCTCGGCGGAGGGCTGTGCCTTGGTGGTCGCCTGAGATCGCTGAAGCGATTAAAGATCGCCGGCGGGCGCTCCAGCGTCACAAGCGACATCCCTCCATGGACCACCTTATCGCCTTCAAACGGCTGCGTGCGCGGGCCCGCCTCCTTATCCGCCAAGGCAAGAAGGAGTGCTGGGAGCGGTATGTGTCCACCATTGGACTCCATGTCACTCCATCGCAGGTCTGGGCCAAGATTCGACGGGTCTTCGGCTATCGGACCCCTGCCAGCGTCCCTGCGCTCTCACTGAATGGAGCAGTTTGTACTGACTCCGACGTCATTGCAAACCGCTTAGCAGAGCATTTTGCTATGAGTTCCGCTTCTGCAAATTACCCCCAGGCCTTCCGCTCCATTAAAGAGCGGATGGAACGTCGGAGCCTTTCTTTTCGCACCAACGCTTCTGAACCCTACAACGCTCCATTCAGTGAGTGGGAATTTCAGAGTGCCCTTGCCGCTTGCCCTGATACCGCTCCCGTGCCAGATCGCATCCACTGTCAGATGCTGAAACACCTTTCAGTGGACTGCAAGCGACGCCTCCTCGACCTTTACAACCGTCTCTGGGTCGAGGGTGAGTTTCCGTCGCAATGGCGAGAAAGTATTGTCATCCCCATTTTGAAACCTGGAACGAACCCTCTGGAGGTGGACAGCTACTGTCCCATTAGTCTCACCAACGTTCTTTGCAAGTTGCTTGAACGGATGGTGAGCCGGCGCTTAAATTGGGTGCTGGAGTCTCGGGGCCTTCTGGCTCCGTCTCAGGGTGGGTTCTGTAAAGGCCGCTCCGCCACCGACAATCTGGTGAGCCTTGAGTCGGCCATCCGTACAGCCTTTGCCCGCCGTCAGCACCTGGTCGCTGTCTTTTTCGACATGCGGAAGGTGTACGATACGACATGGCGTCATCACATCCTTTCTACGCTTCATGGATGGGGTCTTCGGGGCCCTCTGCCGATCTTTATCAGAAATTTTCTGTCGTATCGTACCTTCCGCGTGCAAGTCGCGGCCTCGTATAGTTCCTCCCTCGTCCAGGAGAACGGGGTACCCCAGGGCTCTGTCGTCAGTGTCTGCCTGTTTTTAATTGCAATAAACGGTCTCGCTGCGGCAGTAGGAACTTCTGTCTCCGCTTCCCTGTATGCTGACGACTTCTGTCTTTACTATAGTTCTATTAGCATTGCAGCAGCTGAACGTCAGCTACAGGGCGCAATCCGCAAGGCGCAGTCTTGGGCTGTAGCGCGTGGTTTTCAGTTTTCGGCTGCCAAGACCCGCGTTATGCATTTCTGCCGGCGCCGAACGGTCCATCCTGAGCCGCGGCTTTATCTTGCCGACGAACTTCTTGCTGTGGTGGAGACCCACAGGTTTTTGGGTGTCCTTTTTGATGCCTGGTTGACTTGGCTGCCTCATATCCGGCAGCTTAAACAAGCGTGTTGGCGGCATCTCAACGCCCTGCGTTGTTTGAGCCACACCCGCTGGGGCGCCGACCGATCTACCCTGTTGCGGCTCTACCAGGCGTTAATCCAGTCTCGCCTGGATTATGGGTGCCTAGCTTATGGCTCAGCATCCCCATCTGCGTTGCGGGTGCTGGACCCAATTCTCCACAGCGGGATACGCCTTGCCACTGGTGCTTTCCGCACCAGCCCTGTGGACAGCGTCCTAGTGGAGGCACGTGTACCTCCACTGCGGTTCAGACGCCAACGTTTGCTGGCCGCTTATGCTGCCCATGTTTTTAGCTTGCCCGGGCATCCAAATTATCGTGTCCTGTTCCCGCAGTCAGTCGTCCATCTGCCAGACCGTGGCCCCGGTTGGGTTGTCCGATCGCCGTACGCATCAAGGAGCTTCTCTGCGGGCTTGGGTTTTTCCCAGTTCCACCTCCTTTCCGGGCGCCTCTGCGTACACCCCCGTGGTGTGTTCCTCGCCCTTGCCTTTGGCTCGACTTGGCACAGGGCTCGAAGGACTCGGTCCCTCCAGAGGCCTTCTGCCGCTGCTTTTATTCCATCCTGGCCACGTATCAGGGCTCCGGAATTGTTTACACCGACGGTTCGATGGTTGCTGGTCGTGTCGGGTATGCGCTAACTCTAGGGGACCATTCTGAACAACGGTCCTTGGCGGCTGGCTGCAGCGTTTACACTGCTGAGCTAGTCGCCATCTTTCGTGCCCTAGAGTATATCCGCTCCTGCTCAGGTGAGTCCTTCGTTATCTGTAGCGATTCCCTGAGCGGTTTACGAGCTCTCGACCAGTGTTTTCCTCGTTCTCGTCTGGTGATGGCTATCCATGAGTCCCTGCATACTCTTGCGCGTTGCGGCCGCTCTGTGGTCTTTGTGTGGACCCCCGGTCATGTCGGTATCCCGGGCAATGAACATGTTGACCGCCTGGCGAAAGAGGCCACAAGTAAACAGTCTCTGGACGTTGGCCTCACAGAGACTGATTTGCGGCAGTCCTCCGCCGAAAAGTTTTTGCGCTTTGGGACGCTGAATGGCGCAATCGGATCATGCCCAATAAACTCCGTGCCATCAAGGAGACGATGACTGTGTGGCGGTCATCCCTGCGAGCCAACCGCAGGGACTCTGTCGTCCTTTGTCGGCTCCGCATTGGCCACTCCCACCTG
This sequence comes from Schistocerca cancellata, assembly GCF_023864275.1. Classification (NCBI taxonomy): domain Eukaryota; kingdom Metazoa; phylum Arthropoda; class Insecta; order Orthoptera; family Acrididae; genus Schistocerca; species Schistocerca cancellata. The sequence continues at coordinate 742,322,176 of NC_064628.1, read as the reverse complement.
ACACACAGTTATTTACTGCGCCGAGAGGACCCTCCTGTATGTCGCTGCGGGGCGGCTTTGACAGTGGCCCACATTTTGTTGGCCTGCCCCCTTTTAGCTGTGGTCAGGCATACATTTGCGCTGCCTGATACGCTCCCTGCCCTCTTATGTGATGACCCTGGTATGGCTGACTTAGTTTTCCGTTTTATTCGGGCAGGGGGTTTTTATTATTTACTCTGAGTGTTTGTTCTGTTCTTTTGTGTTGATTCTGGCCATTGGCCTACGATTTTACGCTGAGTTTTTAATGTGTTCTCGGTGGTTGGCTTTTCCTTTTTATCTCTATGGTCGGCCAACCACTGTCACACTCTGTGTGATTTTAATTTGTTTCGTCTGATCTCTGTAGGAGTATTTCTTGTCCTGTGTCGTCTGACGTCTTTCCTGTTGTTCGTTTTTTATTCTCTTTGGGTGGTTTTACTTTTTTTTGGAAAAAGGGACCGATGACCGTCGCAGTCTGGTCCCTTTAATCCCCCCCAAACCAACCAACCAACCAACCAACTGAACCACACACACACACACACACACACACACACACACACACACACACACACACACACACACACACACACACAATATATCAAGACCAGTTGCGCAAGATTATATTGAGTTCTGAGAATTTCATACATGCTGTGCCCATTACCAGTCATGACAGGTGCACTATCGTAGAAGTCATGAACTTCCAAACACCGCATCAGTGCTGATACCATTCCAGTGTCATCAGAACTCTCCAGCGACTGCAAAGCTAAAACCGCACGCTACTTTTTGTTTCAGAGTATCTTAACTACGATCATGGGAAATTTCTTGATGCATAAATCGGTTGATTCATCTAATAATTTGTTTTCGATGACCTACGTCATTTTTGAACTGAGGTGCTAGTATGTAATTTATTAGCTCTGCGCATTTGGCTCGATATAATTTCATGTGATCTTTCGATTTAGAATGCTTCAAGCATCTTTTACACACCAGTAAAGTCGCCCCCCTCCCATCCTCTTTTATCCCCACCTACCCTCTCTCTGCCCCCCCTTATCCCCAGAGTCCTTTTGTATTTCCCTCCTCTGCCTTCTCCCATTCCCTCTCGCGTCTGCCCTGCCCCTCCCCCCCCTTAGGAGTCCTTTCCCTCCTATGGTTCCCCCCCCTTTCATTTTTCCTCTCCCACCTCCTTGTTTTCCCCCTAATCTGTCCAGGTCGACCGCCCCCCCCCCCATCAGCCATAGGCTATGGTATGTCATCTTTGTGCCGACATTTTAGTGCAGTGTTTACAGTGAGTGTTAAGTGTTGTGTGTCTTCTCTGAAGTGTTGCGAACGGCCATCATACTGTCGCTGGGTGTGATTTTCTCTTGCGAACAGAAACCAGACTGTCGCCATGTTTTTTGTCAGTCTACTATGTTACCTGTCTGCATCCTGTGTGTTTTTATTCGCTTTGCCAACCCTTTGATTTGTTTTAACTTTCCCCAATTTTCCGCCGTTTTACAATTTACGTCCCAGTTTTATCGCCTGCTTTTGTTTCTTAACTTCTCCTTACATTTTAAAAAGTTTGTAGGCTACAGAGCGGCGTAATAAGCTGCTGCCAGCCCGCCCCCTTCGGGGGGAATCGAAATACAATAAAGGAAAAAAACTAAAGTGATGTCGGAAATTGAGCTGTGTTCAGCAATGTACTAAGCTACTGTCCACTGGGCCCTTGCACAAGAATTAAGTCTTCACTGATACTGGAGAATGTCAGTTGCTTATTTTTCCGAAGTTGGTTCATATTTTGCTCCGTTTTTTCGTTTCCACCCGCTTCGAGTCGTTATTTTTGCATACATTTTGGACTCGCAATAGCTACCACAGGCTGTAGTTGTTACCTGGCACCGCCTTCAGCCAATGTTCGAACTCCACGTAGTTTCCCCCCGCTTTTCTATTACCCTGGTTGTAGACCTTTCTCTTAATAATACCAATAATTCCACACAATAACCATCGTAACACAACCAAAAATTTGTAAATAGCTGTAAGTAAAACTGCTAAATATCGATATAACTAACTTGAATGACATAACAAAAGTCAAATTCCGATAAATTATTCCAGTTCGCAATCATTGTTGAGTAACAAAGCTCCCACAGTTTTTATGCAAGGTCGATACTGCAGTACCGCCGAGCGGCTGGTCTGCGCAAACACTGCGAAATGCTTGTGCACAGCGTAAATGAAGTGCAGCACATTAAAAATGCTATCGTATTTCTGGCTTTGGCGTTATAAATTGTAGTACCTGCCAAAAATAACTTTACATTTCTAAAGAATGATAAGGTGTGAATAATTATAGGAATTAAAAAATGCTCACTTGAGCGTACTTACAAACACACTTAGGCTTCCGGTAAAATATTAAACTTACTTCGCTCTTACTGTCATCAGAATTTCGACTCTGAACGAGACTCAAAAAAACCTTTACCATATTTTCATGTTGTTACTTCTATGTAATCTGCTGACAGTTTCTGAAAGCAGAGAAGCATGTCTGTCGACAGGTTTCTTAGTATGTCCCTGCTAAAACACTAGTGCTTGGTTTCATACTTAAGTTTCATTAAAAATGAAAACTCTTGTCTTTCTGTGTGTTCGTGCTAGATTAAGGGAATACGTAGATATTTTTCTTCATAATTAAGATAGCTACATATAAATTCACAAATTATCAGTAGGTTGTGCCCCCCAGGGGGTCCACAACTCCTTTGTGGATACGTGCGTAGCGAGCACGGGACCCCGAGCTAATGTGGCCTTCCTTCCTTTCCGGGCTGCATACCTTCCCCTTCCGCATCCTTCCCCATCCCTATCTTCGCCCCTCCTCCCCTCACCTCTGGCTCTTTCCTTCCCTTTCTCCCCATCTGGGAGTATGGTTTGTGCCTACGTCCGGAGACGGACAATCGTAAATGTACTGCATTCTTCGCCTTCCTTGCTTTTATGTCTTCTTCCTTCCTTTGTCCTTCTCTTTTCCTTACCTCTTCTCTTTCCCTTTTCTCCGCTGCGGCGTTTGAGACCTCTCTTCCTTCCTTTCCCTTGATCTTTCTTCCTCCCTGTGTGTGTCTGAAGGCCGACCAACGCCTTTTGTGCGTAGCCGGTGATGGGGTAACGCGTAATTCCCCACCCCGGGTAGACAGGTAGGACACGTACGTACCCCCTGGTAACGGCCAGGCCCAGGGAGGGGTGATTACCCGAGCTGATACCTTCTGAAAGTGCCGATTGGTCCCTCCGTCCGTTTGTCGGGAGGTGTGACCTGAGGTGTGAACAATCACCTAAGGCGGGAGTGCCCTCAGAGAGGGCCCCCACAAGGGAGGAGCGCGCCATCGGAGACGCCGGTAATCATGGGGGATTCTTCCGCAATGGTTTCCTCACCTTCCACTATGTCTGCTCACAAACGTAAGTATACTGAGTCTCAGCCACAGACGATTCTTCCATCGTTGCCACAGTTCCTTGTTGTTTCTCGGTCTGATGAAGGTCACGACTTCTCCACGGTCAACCCTTTCATTATTCAGAAAGGTGTCGACGCAATTGCAGGTCCTGTAAAGTCTTGTTCCAGATTACGGAATGGCACCCTGTTGTTAGAAACACACAGTGCCCTCCAGGCACAAAAATTGCTGCGTACTTCTCTGCTCCACACCTTCCCTGTCCGGGTGGAACCGCACCGTACCTTAAATTCGTCGCGTGGAGTCGTTTATACACGCTCCCTCGATGGATTGTCTGACGAAGAAATTCAGCACTATCTGTCTGACCAGGGCGTCACGGCAGTTCATAGAGTAATGAAACGGGTTGACACAAACATTCCAACCCGCACTGTCTTCTTGACATTTGATAAAGTTCAACTCCCATCGAAAATCAAAGCAGGCTATGAGATAATTTCCGTTCGCCCTTACGTCCCAAACCCTACGCGTTGCTATCGATGTCAGCGGTTCAATCACACCAGCCAGTCCTGTTCCAATCCGGCCAAATGTGTTACGTGTGGCAAGGAGGCCCATGAGGGTGCTTGTCCACCTCCATCCCCTCGCTGCATCAACTGTATGGGTGACCACGCTGCTTCCTCTCGAGATTGCCCCGTTTTTAAGGACGAAAAGCTCATCCAGGAAATAAGAGTGAAGGAAAAGGTGTCGACCTTTGCTGCTCGAAAATTATTCGCCAGTCGACAGCCCACCGTGCCTCAGACAGGAAAATGCAGCACTGTCCCTGCTTCTCCTCGGCCAACAAAGGAGGCGGCCACGCAGACTTGCGACCTCACCTTTAGTGCCACGGTCGTCAGATCGGCCAGCGCAAAGATCGCTCGTTCAACCTCACCACTTTCGCCTGCACACTCTATGGCTCACCCTTCGTCGGGTTCTGCTAAATCTCGTGCCCAAAAGTCGGACGCCAAGTCTTCGAAAAAAGAGCATACTCATGAAGAGTTTTTACGTACTGCAACTTCCCAACCATCGGTTCCTCCTTCATCTAAACACCATTCTTCCAAGAAGGCTACAAAGAAACCCAGTTCCTCTCCTTCTCCGCCAAGGCGTGTCCCATCTACAGCACCACCTGGCGGAAATCGCCCTCGGCCGTCTTCTGTGTCGCCGAGGCGCACTGCTGGTGGCCGGTCAACCGGCCGACGCTGGTGGCAGGAGCTGCTCCTGACCAACCTATGGATCAGGATCTTCTGCCTTCGGCTGACTGCCATTCCATGCTGTCGGTCGCTAGCTCCGAGCAGTCTTTGACTTGACAGCAACTTTGGTCACATTCCTCCATTTTCTGTTCACCCCATGTCCATTATCCACTGGAATATCCGCGGCATTCGAGCCAATAGGGATGAATTGTCGATCCTCTTACGATCCTACTCGCCAGTCATCTTCTGTCTTCAGGAAACAAAGCTGCGTCCCCATGACCGCTTTGTTCTCCCTCATTTTCAGTCCGTCCGATATGACCTCCCCTCTGTTGAAGGCTCTCCAGCCCATGGAGGACTCATGATTCTTCTCCGTTATCTCCATTATCACCCAATCCCCATAAACACTTCCTTCCAAGCTGTCGCCGTCCGTCTTTCACTTTCCGGATACACGTTCTCTCTTTGTACTGTATACATTCCATTGTCCACACCAATGGCACGAGCTGATCTCCTTCATCTTCTTGGTCAGCTTCCACCCCCCTATTTGCTGGTTGGGGACTTCAATGCCCACCACCCGCTTTGGGGATCTCCACATCCTTGTCCACGTGGCTCCATATTGCTAGACGTCTTCCACCAAGCGGATCTAGTTTGTCTCAACACTGGGGTCCCCACATTTTTGTCTGCCTCCACGACAACTTTATCTCATTTGGACCTTGCGGTCGGTACTGTTCCGCTAGCTCGGCGCTTCGAATGGTTCGCCCTTGATGATACACACTCGAGTGACCACTTTCCATGTGTCCTTAGACTACAGCCTCAACTGCCATATACGCGCCCGCGACGCTGGAAGTTTGCCCAAGCCGACTGGACACTTTTTTCGTCTCTCGCGACATTCGATGACCGTCGCTTTCCCAGCGTCGACGATGAGGTCACACACATTACCGACGTTATCCTTACAGCTGCGGAACGTTCAATACCACGCACCTCCGAATTGCCCCGGCGCCCCCCAGTTCCTTGGTGGAACGAGGCATGCCGTGACGCAATACGTGAGCGGCGACGTGCTCTTCGCATTTTCCGTCACCATCCTACTTTGGCCAACTGTATCCGCTATAAGCAGCTCCGTGCGCGATGCCGTCGCGTCATCCGCGATAGCAAGAAGGCAAGCTGGAAATTCTTTATTAGCTCATTTAACACCTTCACTCCCTCCTCGGAAGTTTGGAGTCGGCTTCGACGGTTCTCAGGCGCGCCTAGTTTCTCCCCGGTCTCTGGGCTCACTGTCGCGCATGATACCTTAGTGGACCCCGTCGCAATTTCTAACTCGTTGGGTCAGCACTTTGCTGAGATTTCGAGCTCTTCAAATTACCCGCCAGCGTTTCTCCCGAAGAAACGTGCAGCGGAAGTGCGACCTCTTGCTTTCTCCTCTCAAAATCACGAAAGCTACAATACTGTTTTCTCCATGCGGGAACTCCAACATGCCCTCTCATCTTCTCGCTCCTCCGCCCCAGGACCGGATGGTATCCATGTCCAAATGTTGCTGCATTTATCAACCCCTAGTCTGCGTTACCTCCTTCGCCTTTATAATCGAATTTGGACCGACAGTACCTTTCCCAAACGGTGGCGGGAAGCTATTGTCGTTCCCGTTCCGAAACCTGGAAAGGACAAACATCTCCCCTCTAGCTATCGCCCCATTTCTCTCACGAGTAGTGTCTCTAAGGTTTTGGAGCGTATGGTGAATTACCGTTTAGCTTGGTGGCTGGAAACCCGCAGTCTTTTAACACCAGCCCAATGCGGATTCCGAAAGCATCGTTCTGCAGTTGACCATCTTGTTGCTCTCTCCACTTATATCATGAACAATTTTCTCCGGAAACGCCAAACGGTAGCAATATTTTTTGATCTGGAGAGAGCGTACGATACCTGTTGGAGGACAGGCATCCTTCGCACACTATTCTCTTGGGGCTTTCGAGGCCGGCTGCCCCTTTTTCTCCGCGAATTTATGGCAGAGCGCACTTTTAGGGTGCGGGTGAACACTACTCTCTCCCGTACTTTCTCCCAAGAAAACGGGGTACCCCAGGGATCCGTGCTGAGTGTTGTACTGTTTGCCATCGCCATAAATCCAATTATGGATTGTCTCCTTCCTGATGTCTCGGGCTCCCTCTTTGTGGACGATTTTGCGATCTACTACAGCTCTCAACGGACCAGCCTTCTTGAACGACGTCTTCAAGGATGTCTCGATCGCCTCCACTCGTGGAGCATCGAAACCGGCTTCCGTTTCTCACCCAGTAAGACCGTTTGTGTCAATTTTTGGCGACGAAAGGCGTTTCTTCCGCCCTCCTTACATCTAGGTCCTGCAAAATTCCGTTTTCAGACGTCGCTAAATTCTTGGGTCTTATGTTTGACAGAAAACTGTGCTGGTCCTCCCACGTTTCCTATCTTTCGGCTCGCTGTCTGCGATCGCTTAACACCCTCCGTGTCCTGAATGGTACCTCCTGGGGAGCGGACCGAGTGGTCCTTCTCCGCCTCTATCGCGCCTTAGTGCGCTCAAAATTGGATTACGGAAGCATAGTCTACTCCTCTGCTCGGCCGTCTATTCTTCGGCGTCTCGACTCAATCCACCACCGTGGATTACGTTTAGTGTCTGGAGCTTTTTACACTAGCCCTGTGGAAAGCCTTTATGCTGAGACTGCTGAACCTCCACTGTCGAATCGGCGAGCAGTCCTCCTGAGTCGTTATGCTAGCCATCTGTCTTCCCTGCCTGCTAATCCAGCCCATGACCTTTTTTTCGACGCCTCCTTTGATGTAGGGTATGCAGGCCGCTCCTCCTCCCTACTACCCCCGGGAGTCCGCTTCCGTCAATTGCTCCATTCTCTTTCCTGCCGCTTTCCGAAAACCTTCTTGACAACTTGGGGTACAGCACCGCCTTGGCTCCGTCCGCGGATCTGCCTGCTCCGTGACCTTTGTCAATTTCCCAAGGATGGTACCCCTACACTTGTTTATCGTCGGGCATTTGCTGCTCTATGTGCACAAATGACGGACGCCACATTTATTTACACCGACGGCTCGAAAACATCATTAGGTGTAGGGAGTGCCTATATTGTTGGCGACACCCCAAATCGCTTTATACTTCCCGACCAGTGTTGGGTTTATACTGCGGAGCTTTACGCTGTTCTCCAGGCTGTCCACTACATCCGCCGCCATCAGCGGATACAGTACGTTATCTGCTCCGATTCTCTCAGCTCTCTCCTCAGTCTCCAAGCTCTTTACCCTGTGCACCCTCTGGTCCACTGGATTCAGGACTGTCTGCGCTTGCTCCCCCTGGGGGGCGTCTCGGTGGCGTTCCTCTGGCTCCCGGGACACGCTGGTATCTGTGGGAATGAGGCGGCCGATATGGCGGCCAAGGCTGCAGTCTGTCTTCCTCGGCCAGCTATTCAGTCGCTTCCCTTCACCGATCTACGGAGCGGTTTATGTCGCCAAGTTGCTCATTTATGGCATGCGCATTGGTCAACACTTCCCCGTAATAAATTGCGGGAAGTGAAAGCCCTTCCTTGCGCTTGGACCTCTTCCTCCCGAACGCGTCGTCGGGAGGAGGTAATTTTAGCTAGACTCCGGATAGGGCACTGTCTTTTTAGCCATAGACATCTTTTAAGCGGTGATCCTCCTCCGCTCTGTCCCCACTGCTCTCAGCCGTGGACGGTCAGACACCTTTTAATTGAATGCCCCTATTTTAATCCGTTACGCTCCCGTCTACAGCTATCGCCTGATCTATCGTCGATTTTAGCAGATGACACGCGCTCAGCCGACCGCGTTCTCCAGTTTATTAGTGACAGTGAAATGACGTCAGTCATTTGAAGTTTTTTTTTTGGGGACAACCACCCCCTGTCTGTACTGGATTTTTAAGCATTCTTTCTACTTTTAGTTTCTCCAATTTTATGAGTTTGTTTCCATTGCTGCTGGTTTTCAATTTCGGTTTTTTACTGTCTTAAGTCACGGGCTGGGCGCTAATGACCATAGAAGTTTTGCGCCCAAAAACCACAAACAAAAAAAAAAAAAGTAGGTTGTGAGAAAGTTCATGGAAGCAAGGGAGCGTTTTGGATCGCATTAGACTGCATTATACGAGTATAAATGAAGAGTTAGTGTCTAGCGGATACTGGTAGTGCAAGGTGTTCCAAGGTACAATATGCGTGCGTATAGTTTTTCCCCATAGAGTAATAATTTTCCCCTCCCCAGAATCAGAATTAGGGAAGTAAAGTCAGTTGATATTGGGTAGGAGCAATACTGAGGATACAGCAATGATATATAGTAGACAATGAACACGAATTATGTCTTTTGCGATTTACAACTTGTGCTGGGTGTAATTTAAGAAATGGACATCAGCTAAATAAGAAATCACAGGCAGACTTGTAGGAGAACTAAACGTCACAGGTGGTAACAGAATGAAGTTATATTTTGATACCTGGGAAGGTATAAAAGCGACGAGGCCTACAGGGCGTTCAAGAGACGTAGTAGCAGTTAATTGCGTGATTGCAGAAACTCGCGAAACAAATTACAATCGGCGGAGCGGGCAAGGAAATACCCCTGCCACGTGGATATATTAGTAAGTTCGTTTTAAACTTAAACAAGTCAGGCCACAATCCCTTTCTCGGCTAACAAAACATTTTCGATGATACGATTATGTATCTGCTACTGCGAAACGCACATGTTATACTGCTCAGAGATTATATTAGTATTCTGTTGAAATTAATAGAAAACAGGGTACAACTTTAAATACATTTTCCAGTTAGTGCCAACGTTGATATTCCAAAGCAGCCAGACGCTGTTTCTCGACTTATCTGATGGCATTCGTCTGTCACTACAGTCCAGCTGCTTGAAGAGCTAGCACCGCTGCAGTTATCAAAAGGTTCTGTTGTGTTGCCCTATAGAGTTTGTCAACCAGTAAAATGTTCCTGGTACCGGGGATTCCAGTTTTATTTGATTCGATGGTAACGTTAGCAGTATCAGAAGCTGAAAATACGATATGTGCATGACTGTAATAAATTTCTTTAATCATGTTTGGCTAGTCCCACTTTACTTCTAAACTAAAAAACTTTGCTCCATTTGACCAACTAACAAGTCGCCAGAAGTCGCTAAATTTTTCCACTGAACCAGAATTTGTCCGCTAAAACTTCATAAAATCGTTAAGTGTTAGCAACTTTGTCACTAGAACGGCATCCCTGCTTCTAGTCTGAGGAGTGGCTGTTACAGTAATTCCCATTCCTTAGTATCTAACTTCTACTAGCTATGTTCTGCACCACTAGCGTGCATGCTGCCTACTGAGATTTTATCCAAATCAACGTTTAAAAAATACCAAAAATGTGCCAAAGTTTACGAGACATTCCGAATGCCAACACAGTATTAAACTACAAAAAAATCAATTAAGGTAGCAACTATTTGCTGAAATATCTGGCTATATGTTATAATTTCCTCACCGAAACACCCGTTGATTCATCAATTAACGTACTGTATTCCTGATATCCAATGTCGCCTACCAGTTATCGATAAAAATGATGCCAATACGTTTTTGATTGTATTTGCGCCTCTTTTATCTCTGTGCTCGTAAGTCAGGACTAGCTCGCTGAATTTCCTCCATGCACTAACGATAAATCGTTTACCAAAGTAGAAGAATGCTCATGTACAAATATAGCTACTATGTTTCAAGCCTTCCGCGTGTTTAGAGTACTCCTATTTTTCGGAAACTTAATCTTTGTTCGACCTTTTAATGGTCCCAAAGCTTTGATGTTTCGAACACGAAAGATGTTCTTAACAGTAGATTCTAGTCACAATATTGCATTTGCAGTGCTCACTATAACTTTGGTGCAGTCGTTTTTGGCGCGTTGAAGCCAGTAATCAACGACAATGACTAATTTCGCGGTCATTGTTAAAATATTACTAGTGAACTCTAATCACTAATCACTTGACGACTTCGCATGAATTAGTTGTTACCGAACAACAAAATCAACAAATAATCTCTGATCTAGTTTTGTAAGATAGTTTTGGCTTTGAAATTCCCGGATTCCCCTGTCCATCGACAATGACAGACGTAGACTGTCCGATGTGTCTAATTCTAAATTGGCAGCTATGGTGGTATGTAGCACTATCCGATCCTCTTCATGACTGATGATCGTCTCTGTACGGGCGAATATATACGATGTTCAAAATGTCTAATGTGGCAGATAGCGAGGCAGACAAGAGCAATGACACTTTGAT